>NC_080186.1:25762500-28262500 GCF_030028045.1 Hippopotamus amphibius kiboko | reverse complement strand
TGTCTCTCTGTTGCCAGTTTTGTTCCCATTCCTCAGTTACATTTTTTCTGATCCTTGCCAGAAGGTATAATAAATATCCACTAACCAGACAAGTTGCTACCAGGGATAGAGTTTGGTGCGTAACAAGCTTATTTTTTCTCTCATGGGTCACCTTCTCATCAGTGTCAATTTTACAGTGTAATTGCTTTTCTTTTTGGTTCATCCATACTAGTGGTCCTCAATTTTTAGCATGTTTAAGAATCATCAGGGGAACTTGTTTTTTAAAGAAAGGCAGATTCATGCTTTCCACCCTACCCCCACCCCAATTCTGATTCAGTTGTCCTGGTGTAGATCTTGAGAATATTTTAACCAGTAGTCCCAAGTGATTTAACTGTAGGTGGTAACTGGGGCCATACTTTAAGAACTATTGTGCTAGATTTTATACCTGCTCTATTTTTGTGCTACCTGGAGTTGTCATAAAGTCTGCTCCCTTAACAGTACGTAAGTCTGGGAGGGAAAGCCTCCGCTGGGAATTCAGGAGGCCATAGACGGTAACTAAGAGGCTTTGGGCAGTGGGGGAGAGTAGCCCTTAGTTTATGAGACCAGTCCAATACTACTCCTAGGAGTCTAATAAGGCTCTGGGATATGAATGCAGGATGAGGAGGAAAAGAAAGCAGCTCCTTTAGGCTTTTTAATTCTTTTATTGTTCTTGTAGCCTAAGGATGAACTTAAATTCGTGGTCTAGTGAGAAGAGAGTAGGAGGTTGAGAACAGGTGGTAGCACTGGACAGTAATGTCAGTTTGCCTTTTACACAAACCTGTCATTTTCAGTCCCACAGTGCCTTATCTTCCTCTTGTTTGTAAATCCTCTTTCCAAAGCAGAAGCTAAAAATAAACTCTTGTGCTTTTCTTAACCGTTCCGCCAAGAAGCCACATTAGTCCAGCAGCCCCAAGTGTTGCAAGGGGCTGCCAGGAAGAAGCCACTGGAATATCGAATGCTTTGAGAATTTATTCCCCCATGGGTCCTGAAGATGATTATTTTATAAACCCACATTTCCTTATTGTCACCTTTTCTTGATCTTGGAGCTTGTTTCTGGACATAGGAGTCATCAGCCAGAGAGGACTGTGGAAGTGGAACTGGTTGTTGCTGTCCAGTCCTCATCTGTTAAGGAGATGGGAAACCTCAACGGAGGGAGGGCTTAGGCCCGGGGAGGGGTATATTTCCAGGATATGCCCCTAAGGGAACACGTAGAGCTTTGTTCCTTCTATCTAGAGATTAAGTGGGGTGTCCAGGAAGAGTCACCCACAGAAGCAAAGATTTCCTCCAGATGTGTTTCTCAGTAATCTCCAGCCAGGTTAATGGGGCCTGGTTTTATGCACATAGACCACAGCTCCTTTGGAACAGCCTCTCAAGCAGAGAGTCTTATGAGAGTCCAGAGATGTCTCTAATGACAGGTCAGCTTGTATTGGAGGAGACAGAAGCAGGCGTTGTCCCAAGAGCAGTTCTGAGGCCGTCCTTCCCACCACCCTCCAACTGTACACACAAACATGCTCACACACATCTGGTCCTTATAATGTGGGTGGGTGACTGGAACAAACTGTTGGGACTTAGGAGTACCTGGCTTTGGTCCAAAGCTTATTCCTAGGGCAGTCGCTCCTTGGTTGGCTTGTTACCTTGAGACATTTTAAAAGAGAAGTCTGTGTTTGGTGATTGGTGGCAGATTGTGAGGAATAGAGCGTTAGATTATCTCATTATTCATCAGCTGACTGACCAGAGTCAAGCTCTCAGCTCTTACTCACTGCCTGCCAGTCAGCCTGCAGCTGCAGTCTGGGCTTTCCTCAGTGTCCTAGTACCACCTGCCTCCAATAGGATACAAGCACCACAGAAGCAGAGATTATAATCTTGTTATATGCCCAGTGTCTAGAACAGAGCCTGGACCATGGTTAGTTCTCAATAAAAATTTGTTGACTGATTTCCTTCATGTTTCTCTGCAGCTCCAGAAACGCTTCATCCTGAATCTGCCAACCTTCAGTGTGCGAATCATTGACAAAAATGGCATCCACGACCTGGACAACATTTCCTTCCCGAAACAGGGCTCCTAACGTCATGCCCTCCCTCCCACTTGCCAGGGAACTTTTTTGATGTGCGCCTTTATTTTTTTCTACTCTTTTGACCTGTGCTTTCCATAGATGATTAATCCAGAATAAAGCTGACTGTGGATAAATTGAGTGCTCTGTGTTGACTCAGTTTACCTAACGTCACCTCAGGAAGGAAGTGGAGGGAGGATTACCTTTTTGCCAGGACTGTCTTTGCTCCTGTCCCTTTCCCTTCATTAATGTTCTGATTGCCCTTCAGCAGCTGACAGCTTGCTTGCTAGTGTCTCATTCCCTCTAAAGCAGTGGTTCTTTTTTGCCCCTAAGCTTAAACATTTTTAAATTAATTAATTTGAATTTTTCTCCCATCCCTTTAATTTAATCACCTCTTCTCTTCCCAGAGGAAACTTCAGCTACTAATTTCTTATCTAACCTTTAAGAGATATGCTGTTCTTGTATAAAATATGTGCATACACATGTGCCTTTTAAAAAATATCTTTAAATGTTCTGCATATTGCTTTTTTCATTTAACACTGTGTTGGAGATTGTTTTTATATCAATACATAAATAGCTACCTATTCATGTTGACAGTTGCATAATATTCCATGAAATTGGTGTACTATAGGTGGTTAACCAGATACCTGTTTTACTTCCTAATCTAGCTTTTTGGAAATGAGGAATATAGATGTTTTTTGATTGGTGCCACTAAAACAGTGGTTTTTAACCAGATGTGTGTATCAGAATCACCTGGGGAGTTTTCTTTTTCAGTCTACATGATTAGGCTGCATTCACTCCCAGATTCTAACAAACGGGTTTGGGGCCTAGACTAGGAATATTTTTTTAAAACTTCTAATCTTCAGTTATGATAAAGAACCACCAGATTGAAGCTTTTTTGGAGCAGTGGTCCTCAAACTTTAGCATGCATCCCACTTCCTTATAAACACAGCTTGCTGGGTCCTACTCCTGTAGTTTGGGGTGTGGCCTGAGATTTTACATTTCTAATATTTCCAATCGATGCTGATGCTGCTAATCTGGGAACCATGCTTTGAGCACCATTTGGTTTTAAACTAAGGTAAGCCCTACTTTATCCCATTCTGTGCTGCTCTTTTTTTCTTTTTAATTTGTTTATTTATTTACTGGCTGCTTTGGGTCTTCGTTGCTGCACACGGGCTTTCTCTCGTTGTGGAGAGTGGGGGCTACTTTTCATTGTGGTGTGTGGGCTCCTCATTTTAGTGGCTTCTCTTATTGCGGAGCACGGGCTCTAGGCGCATGGGCTTCAGTAGTTGTGGCACATGGGCTCAATAGTTGTGGCACACAGGCATTGTTCCATGGCATGTGGGATCTTCCTAGGAAGTCCCTCTGTGCTACTCTTAATACCACATACAGCCAGGAAAATCCCACATGCTGCGGTGCAAGTAAGCCCGTGTGCCCAAAAAATAAATAAATAAATAAATACCACATACAGTAGGTTTTTGGTTTATCTGAGGTGAAATACATCATCTCTCTAAGGTATTCCATATAGATCAGCACACTTGTATTAACAGTATTGAATTAATATCATACTTGTATGTCATACACTTTTAAATACACCAATGATAAATGCTTTAGACTATAAGAAGCAAGCTAATCATTGAATAAATGGGGGAAAGAGATGATTCACATGACCATAGCTGATTCATTATCAAACACCACCATCAATATGCATAAGTGTGGGCTTTTGGCTAGATTCCTGAATCTGTTTGTAAGGCCTCTATTTTAAAGCTCCACAGGTGATTCTGATGCTTGCCCCAGTTGAGTGCCACCACTAAAGCATGAGCAGTCCTGTTTCATGGTTTTCCCATCCGTAAAATGTTCAAAATTGTATGAGGATTCCATGTGCCAATATAAAGCATTTGGAACAGGGCCTGGCATGTGGTAAGTGCTCAATAAGTATATAATTATTGGCAAACTTGTTATTCTGCATCCAAGCCTCACCAGGAATAAAATCATTCTCTGTCTTTGAATGTAAGTGTCCCCAGGGCAATCTCATAGGCAAGCCCACCAGCCCACCCTGACTTCCAGTCTGTTTTCTCCAATCCAGATCTCTTTCCTGCACTCAAGATACACTTAATTCTAGATATCTCACCCTCAAGTCATAGGGACATCAAACTCAGCATGTCTAAAGCTGAGCCTTACCATCAGCACCCAGCTCCCAAGTGCTCAAGCCAGAAACCTAGTATCGTTTATCTTTGATAAACTTATTTCAGAATAAATTTGGTATTACAGAAAAGTTGCAAAGATAATACAGAGTTTCCTTATACCCCTCAACTGGTTTCTCCTAATTTTAACATGTTAACATTTGTAAAAACTAAGAAACCAACACGGGTTGGCACAGTAGTATTGATATTAACTAAACTCCAGCCTTTATTCAGATTTCACCAGTTTTTCCACTAATGTCCTTTTTCTGTTC
This sequence comes from Hippopotamus amphibius kiboko, assembly GCF_030028045.1. Classification (NCBI taxonomy): domain Eukaryota; kingdom Metazoa; phylum Chordata; class Mammalia; order Artiodactyla; family Hippopotamidae; genus Hippopotamus; species Hippopotamus amphibius. The sequence continues at coordinate 28,257,979 of NC_080186.1, read as the reverse complement.
TAGGATGCGATCCAGGATATTACATTGGATTTAGCCGGGCATCATTTTTGATGCCTTCTTTATCTCCTGCCTTCACATAGTCACCAAGTTCTGGCAGTTTTACTTCCTAAATCTTTTAATGAAAATCTCCATCTCCATTATCTCAGTTCCCCAACCAGGGATTGAACTTGGGCCACAGCAGTGAAAGCCTGGAATCCTAACCACTAGGCAACCAGGGAACTCCCTTACTTGGACTGTTTTAACAGCTTCCTAACTTCTCTCTACTTTTAATCTCCTCCCTCTCCAGTTTTTTCTCTGTACTCTAAAAATTGGATCATCCATTCCTCTCCTCACTTAAAACTTTTCTGATGGTTTTCCACTGCTTATAGAATAAAGCCTAACTTTTTGATTTGACACACTAAACATTTCATAACCCTCTCCAAACCTAGCTCCCCAATTTCCTTTCCCTCTTCTGTACCTCATAAAGCCCATAAGCCAACTGAATTGATATGGCCTCAGCATACATTTTTTACTTCACGCCTACGTATATATACCTACTGTAAGAAGGGTAAGCACTGCTTCCTGGAACTTTTCTTACAGATATGTAGATTGAGTCATGGTGTAGTGCACTCTGATATTTTCTAATCTGTTTTCTTCTACCAGATTTTATTTTTTTTAAATGCCAGCTATGTCCTTCTAAATTGATTTCCTGAAGTTTGAAAAACACTGGGAGTGCACCGATGCTTTAACACTCCTGGCCAAACACTGCTCAGAGTGGTCTCCTGATTGGTTCCCATCTGCTTTCAGGTGATTAATACATTGAAAACAATTTATTCCTTCCCAGGCTTGGGGTGAAAGGGGATAGTTTGGAGAAGAGAGCAGCTGTTTTGCCTCTGGGTAGGGAAGCTTAGCTCTAACTAGTGAAGAGGTTGGGGAGGCTGACGAGGAACCCCTAAGAGATGGAGGAGGGTGCTGAAAGAGTTTGTGCCATATGTCTTACCTCACCGAATCCCCTCAACTTGCCATAGTCTAAAATAATTTTAGTAGTAGAATGTCTCTTGCCAGGCCCAGGGCTTTCGTTAAAGCAACACATTCTTCCAGCCTTTCATCCAATCCTCCTTTCATATGTGTGGGTTGAGGCAGGAAAACTTCTTGGAGAAGAAATCACATCTTTGGACCTTTCCCCTGGGAGATGACACCTAGACCTTTCATTTTTGCAAAACACCTGACTATATCTCTGACAGCACACCTACAAAGAACTGGGGTAAGAGAATTCCAGGCAAAGAGAATGATAAGTGCAGTGGCCCTGAGGCATAAAAGTGGTAATTTGAGGAACAGAAAGGAAACCAGTGTGGCTAGAGCAAAGTGAGTGCTGAAGAGAATAGTTTAAGATATGGTTGAAGAAGTAGGCAAAGTCTCAATTGTTATAGGGCTTTAGTTTGAAGGTGCACCAGTGAAAACAGACCAGTTGGAAGACTACTGAAATAGTCCCAAGGACTAGGGTGGTAGCAGAGGAGACAGAAAGAAGAGGATGGACTTTCTGATGGATTGGGTGTAAGGAAAGAATCAAATATGACTCCTTAGTTTCTGGCTTGAGCAACTGGGTATAGAGTTTAATGATGTCAAGAAGGTGGCCAGGCCACGATTTGAGTACTTGAATCAAGTACTCCATTTTGGACATAAATAGAAGAGAGTATTTCAGAAAAGAGCAGGTGGTCAGCTATGTCAAATGCTGCTAAGTCCAGAAAAAGAGCCTTTGGCTTTAACATGTGGCCATTGATGACCTTGCTGAGTGGATTTCCACAGGCTGGTAGGGATAGAAGCCAGATTATAGTGGGTTGAGGAGTGAATTGGGAGTGGGTGAGGAAGTGAAGGTAGGGGTGTAGCAATCTTTTAAAAACTCTGTAACTACAAAAGAAGTAAATGGGGAAGGGATTTGTGTTTTGTCAGGTAAAAGATCCTAAAACGTGTGTCCTTTGGGGAACAATCTAGTAGATGATTCAGTAGAGAGGGAGAGACTAAAGGTGCAGGAAGGAAAAATGGCCTGAAGAATGAAATCCTCAAGAAGACATAGGGCTGGATTTGAATGGCCAGATAGACAGATACAGTCATCAGCATTCATATTGACACACATACAGACCCACCACCAGTGGTCATGGTGACACATTGCATAGACCCAACAGCCAGACACACATTCATACACAGGTCCAGTAAGTGACAATAATACACATATAGTACCCCCAGGATTCACTTCACTCACACACACACACACACACACACACACGACTAACAGCCACACTGACAAGCCAGATAGACCCACCCTCTGTACCCCCTCACACAGGTGTCCACAGCCCACTCTGAGGTTTCCCCCTTCCCACTCCACCCCCACCCCCACTCCCCACCCCGCCACCTCCCAATTCCCAGGCCTTGCCTCTCCCCTGTGACCTTGCCCTCTTGGGAGGCAAATCCAGGCCTGGGCTGAAGAAGGACAGGGAGGGCTTCATATCCAATGAAAAGGTTTTATTAAGAGAATGAGAAAGCAATCTGAGAGTTGGGGAGGTACATTAACTGCAGGGTCAAGAGAAACAACAGCAAATACAAAATCCCAGCAACAACCTCAGGGTCCCTGACATCTTTCTTCCCTCCCGGCCCACCCACAGCCCTTTGTGAGCAAAAACACCCTCCATCCTGGTCCAGCTGGACATCTTGGTGCGTGAGCAGAAAACAGTGGAACAAGAGTCCTCAACTGATTGGAATACATAAGTTGCACTGGACATTTTAAAACTTTAATTACAACATAAATAAATAGGACATGGGACTTCCTAGGTGGCACAGTGGTTAAGAATCTGCCTGCCAATGCAGGGGACACGGGTTCAATCCCTGCCCCAGGAATATACCACATGCCACGGAGCAACTAAGCCTGTGTGCCACAACTATTGAGCCTATGCTCTAGAGCCCGTGAGCCACAACTATTGAGCCCATGTGCCACAACTACTGAAGCCCATGCACCTAAAGCCTGTGCTCTGCAAAAAGAGAAGCCACCACAATGAGCCCATGCACCACAATGAAGAGTAGCCCCCGCTCTCTGCAACTAGAGAAAGCCTGTGTGCAGCAACAAAGACCCAACACAACCAATACAAAATAAATAAATTAAAAAAAAAAAAAAAAAAAAAGGACAGACAGCAACAGGACTGAAGTGCAGCCTGGATTCAAGTTATCCAATTTGTGCTTTATCTTCTCTGTTCCTTGAGGGCCCCTCTTGCCCACTTCTTTCCAAGAGTGGCAGAGGTCCAAAGAGCCCACTGGTGCCTCCTGCCAGCACCCTTTTTCTGGGGTAGGAGCTTCTGGGAGGAAGGATACCAGCTCCTCAGTAGCACCTCTAGTTTGTTAATACCTCTCCTGCTGTCAGTAAAAACAGCAAGGCCTTGGCCTCTAGCAGCACCCGTCACTGCCCAGGCACCCTAATAGGCAGTGCTGGCCCCAAGAACCAGGCTTTTCCATGCCAATTTCCTGTCCAAGCCCTTCTCAGCAGTCAAGGGTCAGAAAATTGCACACATGAGGCAGACACCTGGGCCCTTATCAACAAATCACCACAGAGGCCACCTCCCCTTACTCCAACCCAGACCCCTAACTCATGGGTTTCTGGAGGAATGTTCTCTTTCTTGCCTGACTCCAACCCCACCTTTTAATTCTTTCAGGCCCACCCCCAAGAGCAAAGACCTCATTTCAGACCTTGGGAGCCCTTTAGGGATGGGGTGGAGGAACCAGTTACTTCCGATGTTTGGCATCCTTCTCTGAAGTCTTGGTGTCCCCATGCCCACTGCCCGTGCTGCTTAGAAACATCTTGTCCAGCCCCTTGAGTGACTCCAGCAAGTAGTTCTGGAAGGCAGTGAGGGCAGCACAGATAGCGGGCCCACCAAAGCCATGGGTGATGAGGCTGAAGTGCGTCAGGCAGCTCTGCACACCGGGCTCCAGGATGAGTGCTGGGCGGCTGTTGCCCAGCGGTGAACGGTCCTGTGCCATCAAGTCTGCAAACTCCTTGCAGATCTGCCTGGTGGGGAAGGCGGGTTAGAGGTTAGAGGACAGAGGTCTGAGTCCAGGGAAGGATCCACTACATGCTTGGTACTTTATATACATTATACATATGATTGCTGAGCCAATAGTCTACAAATGATGATCATACCCATGTTAGAGGAAAGTAAACTAAGGTTCAGAGATGTTAACTGACTTGCCCAATATCACACAGCTAATAAATAGCACATGCCAATACCCTAAGATCTCTTTCTGTGGATGTCCTATCCACATTCCAAGTCCAGCTCACTTCCTACCTAAGCCAGGAAACTTTCCTTGATTCCCTCTCCTACTCCCACCTCCACCCAAAACAGCCAATGCTTCAAGAGCTTTGTCTATGAAATTATTGGGGGACAATCCAGAATCTGCCATAAATAACTGAAATAACAGCTAGCAGTGAACACGAATTGAGGCCTAGTGGCTGTGCCACGCACACTGTATCTATCACCTCACTTAATCCTCACAGCAAATCTATGCTGTTATTATCATCCCCATCACACGGAAGAAGAAACTGGTTGGTTTCAGACAGGTCAGATGAGCTGCCCAAGTGACTAGGCTGGGATTTGAATCCAGCTCCAGTTTGCAGCCATTATTCATTTCTCTATGCCTCCTGTATGTGGCTCAGGCAGGAGAATCCCTCGTGTCTCACCTTTTCATCACCAAGGAACCCGGTCAGCATCTTAGACATGACTGGGACCCAGGAAGTGCCTAATGAGTTAGCTAATTAATGAGTGAGGGGAGTCCTGCCCTAGATATGTCTCTCCAGCTCCAATATGAGCAGCCTAAAGGCCCCATGAGTCATGGCAGTCCCATGAGTCGTGATTCCACTTCTGCCTAGGGGACTTGAGGAAACCTCGAAGGAGGGAGGAGGAGTTGCGATTTGAAGGACTGCTTTAGGTGGGGGGACTGGAAGGTGATCTAAGCAGGAGAGCAAGCCCAAGGATGGGAGGGCAGGAGAGAGCAAGTGGGTCAGTTGGAGTGGGTGGAGTTTGTGCAGACCACATTGTGGGGGTCCCCAAAGGAGTTTGGACTTTACAGAATGGTGGTTTTCAAACCGCCCCACCCCCATGTCTGTGTCTTCTTGCAATGGGACCCTTTCTAAAAACTAAATCTGGGACTTCCCTGGTAGCACAGTGGTTAAGAATCCGCCTGCCAATGCAGGGGATGAGGGTTTGATCCCTGGTCTGGGAAGATTCCACATGCCACAGAGCAACTAAGCCCGTACACCAAAACTACTGAGTGCTGCAACTACTGAAGCCCGCACACCTAGCGCCTCTGCTCCTCAACAAAAAGCCACCGCAGAGAAAGCCCGCACACAGCAATGAAGACCCAACACAGCCTAAATAAATAAAGTAAATAAATAAATAAATAAATCTAAATCTGAATGGAATACCACTTCATTAAACAGGCCCTGTGGCATCCCCACAGAACCTAGTTTAAAAATCAATGCAGTAGCAGTGGGAGCCATTGAAGGCTCCTGGGTAGGGGAGCAGTGCATGTGCAGGGAGGCTGGGGGGACAGAGGGGCGCTGGGGTGACCTTCCAGGAGTGAGACTGGGAAACCACCGTTGAGGTGGTATGTGAGTGGTGGTGAGGGAGGCATCAGTGAGACTTGCAGAGGGGTCATGTGTGAAGTAAGGACAAAGGAAGGTCAACCCAGGGGCCTGGCTGGGTGTTGGTGCCGTGATGGAGGTCACGGGAGCAGAAGGGCTGATTGGCAAAGCTCAGGCAGGGGGAGCAAGGCCAGAGAGCCTCAGACCCATGATGGGACTGGGGCTGGTGGTGCTATAGGGCAGTGTATGGGGCGTGGTACCCACACATGGGCTTAGGTAAGCCTGTCTGTGACACTGTTTTTGCTGATGTATACAACCCATATATGCTCACATGTGTCCACGTGTGCCCTGTCACGTGCAGAGCGTGGAGCCTAGGTGTGCCCATGTGCAGTGCCACATGTACCGTGTGTACATCACATGTGCACAAGTGGTATTCATTTTGGGATCTGTGTGCACTGCACCACAGGCGCCTGTACATGGCACCCATGACACGTGCATGGTGCCCCTACTCACTTGGCGGCCAGCAGCATGCTCTTGCGGCTGTGCAGCTCCCCAGGGGCAGCATGCTGGCGGCACAGGTACTCAGCAGCTGCCTTGGCTGGGAACTCGGTCTCACAGACATAGCCAAAGTCTCTCGCCAGGTGTACAGCCTCTCCTGGGGGGAGGGGAGGCAGAGAGATGAGCCATCACTACAGCCAGGTGTACCTGTGAGCCTGGAGCACAGCCTTGACCTTCCAACCCCTGACCAGGGCCATCCTGCTCCATCCTGCTTCTATATATATATCTTCTCTTGATTCCCCTGTCAGCTCTAGATGGAACCCCACTGCCCTCCCTTGGGGCCACCTTGGATGGGCTCTGAGCTCAGGGTGGGAGCTGAGCCCACTAGGTGTCCCAGAGCCTGAAGTCAAGATGGTCAAGCTCAGAGTCACCAACGTCCAGGGAAGGGACTCTGACCCCCTCATCTCTTTACCACATCTAAACACCGGCCACTCTTCCCCCTACACACACAACACATTCTCTACTGCACTAGCACACGCACGTGTGTGCTTGCACATACATTTAAAGACTACACATATATCACACACACCCCTTACTTATATATGATGCACAGAGAACACACACATGACTAAACGCACCTTCCTGCATTAGAGACAGTCACACACAGTCTCATCGGATGACACGTCTCTTCAGGCCTCACTTACCCTCTACTAGCGAAGTCAGCAGTGTCACATTGGCAGCCTTGCGACGACCAGCTGGCAAGTTGAGCCCAATCTTCTCCAGCCGTTCCCGCAGGCACCGGCCCCCATTCTTGGACTTGGCCCTTGACATGTACACAGAAAGACAGACACACACTATGAAGAAAAGATAGAAGCATGTACGCTAAGTGAGCCAATAGGGCCTTGCTGCCTCCATCAACCCTGCTGAGGCTTGGGTCTGGCCCCAGGGACACTCTGGGTCTCTATTTGCTGGATAGAGCTCTGGATCCCAATCTCTTCCTAATCTCACTGGTTTTGCAGCCAAGATTGGAATAGGGGGCCTAGCTCACAGCTCCAGGAACCCCTCACTTCTCCCTAATTCCCTCAATGGCAGGGACAGCTCAAGGTGGGGCAGGATGGACCAGCATCTTAGGGTCCTTTTTCCCACCTGAGCACACCAACACAGCTACCCAGGGACACACAGACCAGAGACACACAGGGAAACACAGAGAGACACATGGGGAGACACTGTTACACATACAGCTGCCCAGGGGCACACAGACACATACACAGAAGAGCACACACTGAGGGCCAAGGACACAGACACACACACCAATAGACAGACACACAGACTCAAACACCTAGGACACAGTCAGAGACACATGTGCAGGCCAAGTCAGGATCCCAGGGGCATCTGTACAGACACTCACAGACCCATACAAGCCACTCTGGGATGCACAAAGAGACCAGGAATAAGGAGATACTCCCACAAACGCAGCCCCTACACAAACGTACAGACATGTAAACATACATATGTGTAGCTTCAGGTGCAGTCTCCCACACACACACACACAGACACTAGAACACACTCTAACCAACACATCTCATAAAAGTAACACAGGAAACTCACACTCATGGAAATATATACTCCTGCCATTCCCTCCACCACACACACACACACACACACACACACACACACACATGCATGCACACAAACACTACCCTCAAACACATCAAAACTCAAAGCCCTCAAGCAGAAATACCCTACCAGGGCACAAGGACATGCACAGAGAGAGACAGACACAACTATGAAGACCAACCATGGACCCCATGCTCCCCGCCCCCAAACACATACACTGGAGAGGCCTATACTGACACAGGGAATGGGCCTTAGGTCCTGGGGATCCTTTTCCTGGGGGATGGGGTGAAGATGGCACTCTCCCTTCCCCAGACCCAGCCTTGTCCATCGTGCCCAATGTGGGTGAGTCCTCCATCCCTTCCCTGTACCCAGGCTCCTCTCTGCCCCCGACCCCCAAGCCCACAGACCCGTGGGAGCTGCTGAGGATACGTAGGCCTGCCCAGAGAGCATGCACAATCCCCTAAGGAGACTGAGGTGGAGATGACCCTGTGGCCTGGGGTGGGGCCAGCCCCTCTCTGATCCCCTGAGAAAGTCTGAAATGACCACAGAGTTTAGCCTTGGCACTGCACAGGGAGTTGCGGGCTGGCCTTCCTACCTGCGGAGGACACCACCCAGGAGAGAGGCATTGAGGCACTCGGGAGGTGAGAGTCGCCGCTGGACCTCCCCCACTGTCACCTTGTACTTGGACGTGGAGCTGAGCAGAGAGAGCCGGCCTGGTACGGAGCAGAAGACCTCACTGGGGTTCGTGATGCCGCCAACCAAGCCGTCTTTGGCCAATGAGAGGGCCGCAAGGCTGCTGGCTTTGGAGGGGATGGGGACTGTGGAGCAGAAGCAAGAGCGAGGGAGAGAGAGACCACACTGAGCCAGGGACCACCGGACACGGGCACCAGCCAGCTGTGGCGCGAACTGTGCGCTGGGCACCGTGCTAACATGCTGTGCACGCACAGCTGCATCTGCACATCCCAGCACCTTTCAGAGGAGGTTCTGCTATCCCTGCTTTACAAGGGAAGAGACTGAAGCCCAGTGAGGTTAACGTGACTCACTCAAGCTCACTCAGCTAATGGGTGTAGAAATGAAACCCAAAGTTCTCTGGCTCTTCAACCTCCGTTCCCTTCACTGAGCCAGGCTGGTTCCCTGTTGAAACTCAAACAGCTTCAGCAGGCTTGGAGTTTTGGCATGTGTAATCACAGAGGGAGTTGGAGATAAGGAAATGGAGTATGAGCTGGAGGCAGGATTCCTGGGTCACCGCAGCAGGGCCCAGCCAGATCTGTGCAATCACAAGGAGTCCCTGATTCCCGCCCCCGCTCACTTGTGATCCCCATGTCTCCCCCTCCACCCCAAATCAGTGCAAGGCCTGGGGGCTTTGGACTCGCACATCCCAGGGACAGGGAGGTTATGGCCCCATTAGGCCTCCAGCCCTGACCCCCTTCCTGCCAAGGCTCTCTGGGATGCTCAAGGAGACCAAGAATAAAGAGACACACCCAATCTCCCCGTTCCCCAAATGCTCTCTAATTATCTACTAATACTTATGAAGGACAGGGAAGGCAATCAGAGAAGTTTATTTTTTTAACACCCATTTGGTCACTCTTGGCTTTAAAAGAAAGTTCTTCCTGCAGTCTAACCTCCATTCTCCTGCTGAGCTTCAGGGGGAAGGGAGAATGACTGAGGCATTTGCTTCCCCTTTGGCTTCTCCTCTTTCAAGGAAGTGAGAGCCTTGGTAGAAAAGGTAGGCCTTGTGCGTTTGGGGAGGGGGATCAGGCAGGGAGCCTGAGGCCAACAGTCACTGAGCACTCACCATACTATGTGCTTCTACAGATAACCTCACTGAATCCTCAGAACAACCCACCAGGGGGCTACGTTTATTATTCCCATTTTACAGATAAGGAGACTGAAGCCCAGAGAGGTGAAGTAATGTGCCTGAGATCACGCGGCTGGTAGACTTAGTACCAGTAGCAAGCCCTGGACTGTGGTCTCAAAGGCAGCATTTGGCCCTCCAGCCATTTGGCAAACATTTGCTGAGCACCTGTGTGCCAGGAACTGTGCTAAGCCCCGGAAAGGCAGAGGCAAGCAAGACTGGCCCAGTCCCTGGCCTGGCAGAACCCCTCCAGCTTTTCCCTCTCTGGATGCACATTCAAACCTTCCATCCCATCGCCCAGCCAGAAACCTCAGTGAGGCCCTCCGCACTGCCCTCTCCCACCACCTCCCATCCATCACCATGTCCTCCGGCTTTCTTTTCTCCACATGCCCTGGATGCAGCCACTTCTCCAGGTGTACAGGGACGCTCACTCATCTCCCACCTGAATTTCTGCACAGCCCCTGCTCCAGAGGGATCTTTCTGAAACAGCCATCACTCTCCAACCTAGAACCCGTCAGTGCCTGAGAATCAAATTCCAGCTCCATAGCTGAGCAGAATGATGCTGCCTATCCTTCAGTGAGTGCCAACTGTATACCCAGTGCTTCACATTAACAGTGCTGTGGAGATGCTATTTTCTTTTTCTTTCTTTCTTTGACAGAACTTAACATAATGAACTGTCAATTAGGTATACAATTGTCAACTTGGTAGCCATTAAAGGTATAAAGAGAACTTGAATGTATTGGCAAGGTAGCAACTACAGGAAACTGTTAATTACCTTCAGGATTGAGGAAACAATGTTAAGAAGTTGGAAATACTATTAAAACGTAGACACTTAGAGGAGCGGCCCTGTGGGGTTGAAACTCAGACATCTGAGGAAGGGGGGTGCTGCTTGGCGCTGAGATGCTATTTTCTATTCCCATTTCAAGAGGAAGAAGCTGAAAGTTCAAAGAAGTTAAGATGGCACAGCAATAAGGAGCAGAAGTGGGTCTTGGTCTCTGATGATGGACTTTGATGTCCACATCCTTAACTGTCATAATGCCCTCCTTCGCCCGCCTTTGTGGCCCGGCCCTGCGTACCCCTTTTGCCTGGTCCTCCATCTGCCCTTTAGGCTCTCGACCCACACTGACGCACACAAACATACTGTGAGCCACATATATAAATGTAAATTGCCTAGCAGCCCCATTTTTAAAAAGTAAGAAACAGGTGAATACTGATTTTAATATATTTTACTTACCCCATATATAAAAATATTATCACTGAAACATAGAATCAATACTTCAAAAATTATTAATGAGCTATTTTACATTCTTTTCTTGTACTTGGTCTTCAAAATTCAACATGTATTTTACACCTTCAGCCCATCTTAATTTGGACTAGCCACACTTCAAGTGCTCAATAGCCACACATGGCCTGTGGCTCCCACAGTGGCCAGCACAGTTCTAGACTTCAAAGGGAGGAGCATAGGAGTTAACATAAGTGAGAGGTGGCAGACCCGCTACTTGGCTGCATGTTACCATGTAGGACACAGCAACATTGCCAGCACTCTTGGCTTGTTTGTTTTTTGTATATACTTATTTACTTATTTACTTATTGCTGGTGATATCAGGATTTGAGATTTCTAGGAGAAATCTCTGGATTTTTATTTATTATCATTATTAGTTTTTTGGCTGCACTGTGCAGCCTGTGGGATCTTAGTTCCCTGACCAGGGATTGAACCCATGCCCCCTGCAATGAAAGCATGGAGTCCTAACCACTGGACCGCCAGGGAAGCCCCTGGATTTTTAAACATTGGCAGCTGATACAAAAATTTAACAACCCAGGACAGGTCAAATGGAATGTGTGAAGCACCACGTGGAATGACTAGTTCACCCGTGTGTGTGCTCTTTGAGCCCAGCAGAACTGTTCACTGTCTGTCTCAAGCACCCTTCTTCATTTTGCTAAGCAGCACCCCCTCCTTCCCAAGCCTCAGTCCAGGCACCACCCCGAATGCAAAGCCTTCCGGCCCTCACCCCCAGCTCCCTCTCATGCTCTATCGCTGCCCTTACCCCACTGAACCTCCTGTCTGCTTTCTCCTCTGTCTTCCCCACCAACTGGGAGTGCCTGAGGGCAGGGTCTTGGCACAAGTGGGTGTCAGTGAATGTGGAATAAACGAGTGAAGCAAGGGCCCTTGAAACCTGAAATGGGAGGAGTGATGGCTCACAGCCAATATATGCATGGAGGGGTGGGGGGTGGTTGTTAGGGGAACCTCATCCCTTTTTTAGCAACTGAGAGTAAAACTGCCCTTCCTCTCTGGGTTGTCCCTATTCAGGCACCAGGGAAGGGCCAGCAGGTCATGGGTGGGGCTGAGTGGGAGAAGTGGAGAGGTGGGGGGATGTGGCGAGAGGAGCAGCACAGCACACCCTACCCCAGGCAAGTTCCCTGTTCCCAGAGCAGGGCCCAAACTAAGGTGAGGCAGGTGAGGCACTTAATCTTGGGTGCAGAATTTAAGACGGCACCAAAAAACTCACCAAAAAATCAAGATGAACAGTATTTTAATGCAATATTTTACAAAATAAAAATTAATGTAAAAATGCACAATGACAAAATATCAGAAATTTAAATAGAAGCAGGCACTGACCCTGCTCTTGCATGACCCTGCCTCACTCCCCTTACCCGAATCCTAGCCGCTCCCCCCAGAGTGAGGAGCAAGAATGTCCTGACCCATCAGACACACTGACATTGGACATGCAATAGCAGCCTTGCCGCCCCCACCCGAGTATCTCCCAGGCCTGTGCACGGGTTCCCTCGTCACCTGTGTCTGTCTGCCTTGAGGGGACTTTTTGGGGTGATGGAACTATTCTCTAACATATCTCATATCTTGACTGTATGCTTACGTGTGTCAAAATTCATAGAAATGCACGTCTAAAAAAGGTGAACTGTACTATGCGTAAATTATACCTCAAGTTCGACTTAAAAAAATAAAACTATGAATTAATAAGTTAACAAGAAGGGCAAAGTGACTGTCCTCTCTCCTGTGGCTCCTAGCCAGAGGGAGTGGTCAGAGGAACAGAAAATTCTTCTCTCCCCCCGCAGCCTCCTCTATCCAGTTTTTATTAAAATCTGGGGCCAGGTGCTGTGAGAGGGGAGAGAGACCAAAGCTGGGTGAAGCTGCACATGCAAACGGGGACATATGTGAGCACACATGTCACACACATTTCTATACAGAAAAACGATATGCCTTGCTATGGAGCACTGGGGGTGAGATGTGCATATGCACACTTACTCAGCGAATACTGAGCCCCAGCTGTATACACACAGGCGCTGCCCTCCTCGAGTGCTGCAGGAATATGGCAACGTGCATAAGGATATCTGCAAGTGCTTTCACTCCTGCTGATATATTTAAATATAGAGTATATGCCAGATTGCTGCAAACACAGGTGCAGCCAATGTAGAGCACGACAGGTGGACATGCGTTTGTGCATATATATGAATTACAGACTTTGTTGCTTCCCCCACTTGTCTGTACCCTTTTCCTCAGAGCTTCTTCCTTAGAAAATGATAGAGGTTTGGAGGCCAGGGTTAGGGAAGCAGGTAGCCTGGGGAAGAAGCGGTCATGAAGGTGGGAATTACTTAGCACAGATTGCACACCACAGTGAGTCCTAAAGCTGAAGTAGTCTACTCATGGTGTCCCCCAGTCATGAACACAGAAGCCATTCACATGTACACACTCCGACAGACATAAGAGCTCCTATTTAGTCAATGTATCAGACAAGACTCTCTCACACACCGAGTCTCTGTCCACAGGTGGTAGATATAGCCTGACCACTGATGCTGGGGAGTGTGCAACAGACTCTTGGAAAGCTGGTTAAAATTGCAATTCTTTCTAGAAGAAAATACAGGAGAAAAATCTCCATGACCTTGGGTTGGGCAAAGAGTTCCTAATACAACACCAACAGCAAGATCCATAAAAGAAAATAATAAACTGGGTTTCAACAAAATCAAAAACTTGTGCGCCTAAAAAGACACTATTAAGAAAATGAAAAGACAAACCACAGACTTGAAGAAAATATCTGCAAATCCTATATCTCATCAAGGATGTGTATCCAGAATACATAAAGAATTCTTACACAATTCAATAGTAAGATAACCCAATTAGAAAATGTTCAAAATATGTGAATAGACATTTCACTAAAAATGATACATGAATGGCTAGTAAGCACATGGAGAAGTACTCAAGATCATTACTCATTAGAGAAATGCAAAATAAAAGTATACTGAGGGGCTTCCTAGGTGGCGCAGTGGTTAAGAATCCGCCTGCCAATGCAGAGGTCACGGGTTCGATCCCAGCTCCAGGAAGATCCCACATGCCGCGGAGCAACTAAGTCCGTGTGCCAAAAAAAAAAAAAAAAAAAAAAAAAAAAAAAAAAAAAGTATACTGAGATATCACCAGGAAGGCTATAATAAAAAAGACAGACATCCCCAGTGCAGAGGATGATGTGGAGAAACTGGAACTCCCACACTTTCTTGGTGGGAATGTAAAATAGTACAGCTACTTTAGAAAACAGCTTGGGAATGTCTTAAAAAAATTAAAGACAAACTTACCATTAAATCCAGCAATTTCACTCCTAGGAATTCAAGAGCAGTGAAAACATATGTCCACACAAAGACATGTGTGTAAATGATCATAGCAGCATTATTTATCCTAGCCCAAAGGTGGAAACAACCCCAGAGTCCATCTACTGATGAATGAATAAACAAAATGTGTTACATCCATACAATGGAGTACTACTAAGCAATAAAAAAGGAACCAGCTACTGATACAGGCTACAACACAGATGAACCTCAAAAGCATTATAAGTACAAGAAGCTAGATGCAAAATTCTGCATATTTATATATTCCATTTATATAACATGTCCAGTATATACAAACATACAGACAGAAAGCAGATCAGTGGTTGCCTGAGGCCTGGTATGGGAATTAATTACAAATGGGAAAGGAGGAATTTTGGGGGGGGGGTGTTGGAAATGTCTTAAAACAGACTGAGGTAATGGTTACACAAGTCTATAAATTTACTAAAAATTGTCAAATTGTACTCTTCCAATAGGTGAATTTCAGGTATGTAAATGTTACCAATCAGTTAAAAAAAAATGAAGTTTCAGGGCCAAATTTCCAGGGATTCTCATTCAGTAGATATGAGATGGTGCCCAGGAAATCTGCATTTTTTAACAAGCATGCCCAGGGATCTGATGCATGTGGTTCCTTAGACCACACTTAGAGTACCACTGCTCCAAAGTCTGGGGGGAAGGGACAGCAGGAGGAAGGCAGACAGGATGGGCTGTGACCCTCCTCCCAGCCCACTTGAGTCCCCTCATCTCCCCCCAGTGGGACTTGCTGGTTAAGTTTCCTTCTCACCAACTGCTAGAGGGTTTCTTTTATTTTTAATTTTTACCTTTTCAATTGAGGTTTAGTTGATGTACAATATTTATAAGTTGCAGGTGTACAACATAATGATTCGCAATTTTTAAAGATATATTCCATTTATAGTTATTATAAAATAATGGCTATATTCCCTGTGCTGTACAATGTATTCTTGTAGCTTATTTACTTTATACATAGTGAGTTTGTACCTCTTTATCCCCTCCCCCATCTTTCCCCGCCCCTCTTCCCTCTCCCTTATAGGTTTTCTTTTAAACATAACTCTTAACTCTCCACTGCCCTGCTCTATGCTGCCCTCAGGTAGAGACCACAGTCTATATGCATGAGCACCCCGGTTTTTCAGTCTCTTCCTGGGGCAGATGGTAGCCTGGGAGGCAAGTGAGGCAGGGTTGTAGAAGTGCAGGGTCAGATTCTCTCTTTATATAAAATTTTGATATTCTGTTTATTGTGGATATTTTTTGCATTTAAAAATTTTAAACATATTGCACTAAGATATATTATTCATCTTGATTTCTGAGCTTTTAGGCACCCTCCTAATGTCTCAAGTGAGTTCCTCACTTATCTCACCCCAGTCCTGGCCCTGCTTGTAGATTCACCTGGCAGCCCAGAAACTTCCCACCTCCCCTTTCCTTCCCCAGATCCAGGGAGAGCGGAGGAAAGGGTAAGTACTTACATCAGCCCCTGCCCTGGAGATGCCCTGAGACTGGACAATAGAGCCCAGCAGAGAGGGATTCCCCACTCCCAATTAGGCAACTACCCACTCTCCTCGGAGGGAAGGAGGAATATCTCAGTTCTCATCCCCAAACCACTCCCCTCCAGCTGCGACTGTATAACCTGAAACCCACAGAGATTTTTAACCTTTTTAAACCTGTCTGGCTTTCCAAAGAGAGGGCATGTTCACAGTGCTGTTCCTACTGGGGTGAAAATAGCTCAGCCCTTTGTACATCCCCTCTCCAAATGCACTCATTCACTCAACACATCTCCTGAACACCTACTGAGCCCACTGTTGTCTCTCCTTCAGGAAGCCTCCCAAGTTCAGGCACTCACTGCTCCTCTTCTGAGCTCCCACTGCAAGATGTACAGACCCTGCTAACTGCCTTTCTCGGCTGGGAAATATTCTTGTCCGAGTCTGTCTCTCAGGCCAGTCCCACTTGCTTTCTGTGCCCCTAAGACAGGTCACAAAACTGAAAGTGACAAATGTGGGTAGAAAATTGAGGGCTCAGCCTTAGCCCCATCTGCCATCCTTGCCCCTCGCTGCTCTGGCTGCAAGGGGCTGCCGACCTGGAAGAGTGTGGTGGGGCGGGACCTTTGCCTCCCCTTCCCTGCGTGGAGTAGTGAAGATTTTACAATCTCCCTTTACTCGAGGTTTCCCTGCGGTAGGAAGGCTGCTTCTGGGGTAGGGCTAGGGCTGCGTCCCTTTCACACCTAGGACCCCAACCGCCCGTGACACAGCTGCCCATCCCGCCAGGGCCAGAAGGAGCTGGAGGAATGAATCCTTTGCTTCAGCTAGCCAAGAAAGACTTTGTCATTCCAGGGCCCGGGTCGGAGTGGGATGGTCCTCCACCGCCCCTGGAAGGTGCCAGAGGACTTCAGGACTCGACCGGGGCTCCCGGTGCCTTAGGAAGCGCTTAGGACGAAGAAGGATGTAATCAACTGCGCCCAAAAAGCTGGCGGCGTAGCCAGAGTCCCGCAGTGACTACGGGGGACCCGAACGAAAATTACTCGCCGTGTGGGGCGTGGAGGCTGCAGGGCAAAGAGCTCCAACCCGGCCACCTGCCTGGCCACAGCTAGGTCGCCCGCCCACGCACCCCCCAGAGGCCCCGACCTCCGCAGATCGGCTCTGCCTGCGTGTTTGCAAAGCCGGAGAGTGTTTCACTGACCCTCTCTCCTCCCCAAAAGACTCGCCGCGCCAGCCGAAGGTTAAGCCCCTTCCTTCCGTTGCGAGCCCCGGCTCTCACCCCTCCCCCTTTGCTGCATAGCTCCGGGCTGTGACTCGACGTCCGGGTTGGGGCCCCCAAGGCACAGTCCCCAGCTCAGGTCGCCCGCCCTCCACTGGGCTACCGACGGGCTGACACTGCTGTCCGGCCGGTGTGCGCGCCCGCGTCGGCGACATTCCGCACAGCACCCGCGCCCAGGTCCACCCCCTACCCGCCGGCGCCCGCGCGCTGCACTCACTGTGTTGTTTGAGCATCCCAGCGCACACCTAGGACCCGGGATTTATGAAAGCTTATGTCCGTTCATAAATCAACTCGAGGCAATTTTAGTTCCTCTTCGTAGTCTGTCTCTTGTCCTGGCTCTGGCCAGGGGACTGGGGTTTAAGGTACTCAGAGCCCCACCTGATCTTTCTACCCTTCCCCAGGGCAGAAATCCCCAAGCTCCTTCCCAAAATGCAAGTTCCTGCCTCCCTGAGGGAGTCAGTGAGCCCAAGCCCCCCTAGCCCATGGAGCCCGGGCAGGAGTTGGAACTGGGGACCCTGACCATGGTCGAATCTCTGGGTGGACGCAGCCCAGTGGCAGGCTGTTGCCACTGCAGACCCAACTCTTCCTTCCGTCGTCAGGTTCAAAAAAATCCACTAAAGCAAGGCAGCGGCTGCCAGCAAAGAGCTGGCTCTGAGCGTACACCTCTGCCCGGACTCCAGGCAGCCTCCCTAAACCCCCATCTCCAGGTAACACAGCCGCAATACCTGGAGCCTCCTTCCCCCAAGTTCTGGGAGGCCTGTCTCCTCATCTTCCCCACACAGACTCCAGGTGGTCCAGCTAACTCCCAGCATCCCCCCCATCCCACCCCACCACTCCCCTCCCTCCCCCAGCACACATGGAGGGCAAACAGAGCCCAGGCTTGAATCCACTCTTTGCAAAACAATTTGAGCCCGTCCCCGGTGGGGGGGGGGGGGGGGGAAGCAGCGCCTGCCCCGGGCACAGGGGGCTTTTCTGTGCCTCCGTATTCCTCTCTGCACCCGCCCCAAATTTAAGGAGACTGCCGGGTGCCTGGGCCTCTCTGAACCTCTGTCTTTCTCACCTTCCCCTGTCACAGTCGGGAACTCACAGTCCTGAAAATCCACTGGAGGGCAGATCTCAAGACCCTGGCTTTTCCTAGGGCAAAAAGACACAAACACCGCGGAAGTACACAGGGAGCAACCGCACATGCTTAGAGATCCTGTGTCAAAGAACAAATTCCAGGACACAACATGGACCCTGACCCCCAAACACGTGGAAATTAAACCAACATAATAGACACACATCACACACTCACAGCAAGAGACACCAAAAAATACTAGAAAGACACCTAGGAAAGGAACATATAGACATGTACAGGACCCTAAACTCACATAGACACGAACGCCCAGGCCCTGACCCTCCTGCGCACAGCCTGATGCAATATTCACACACCAGCTCCCCTAATCCTAAATTGCTGAAAGAGGCTCTCCAATGGAGAAAAAATTCCCTAGGGAAACTGCAAGGCCCCCCCAAGGCCCTTCTGGGAAGGGAGGGGCAGAAAGCACCTGACAGACTAGGAAACGGTAAGGCTTGGTAAAGTGGAAATCATTTAATGACATCCATGGGAATAGCACCCTGATTACCACCTCTTAGGAAACAGAGAAGTGGTTTAACTCGTTTTGCAAATTAACTCCACATCCAAAAGAGTGCCCTCCCCTTGGTAGGGAGAGGCCAGGCCCCTGCACAGGCTTGGCGGCCAGGGCAGCCAAGTGAGTGCGGTTGGACTCCCGCCCACCCCAGGCCGCAGGTTCTGGGGCCAACTCACCAACCACTGCAGCTGCCCAAACTCTGGTCTCCGCAGTCCCTCGACTGGGCTGGAAAGAGTGACCGGTGGCCACCGAGCTCCGCGATGCACAGAAGGGACCCACCACAGGGAAGAAACTGGATTTGTGTGCCAGGGCCTGCACCATCTCGCCCTGCTCTGCCCTGGCAGATGCACGCCATTTCTTACCTTTCTTGATCACGGACTGGTCCAGGAGGCTCATTCCCGGCTCGTCCATGGCCTGCAATTAGGACAGGGTGGTGGTAAGGGTGTTTTAGACCTAGTCTCCTGTAGCTTCCCAAGCCCCTGCCGTCCCTGGTCCCTGTACTGTCTGCTCTGCCCAACGCGCACCGCCCGTTGCCTGCGGCGGCGGCGACGACGGGACCAGGATTCACCAGCGCTCCACCATGAGCCGCAGAGGTGGAGTCCTGGGTACCTTGCCGCGCCGTGCAAAAAGGGAATTTGGACTTTAGGCAACTCCTCCACCTCTCTTCCCTCCAGGCACAAGCTGCCCCAGTAGACAGGGACTGGGCATAGATGCCCTACGGTGCCCGGCAGAGAGGGACAGAAGTGATCCGCCCCCTGCCCATTTACTCGGCGAAGGGTCGCCGCCATCCAGGCACCGGCTCGCGGACTCAGTGCCAGGACGTCTGAAAGGCCAGGCAGCGTCTAACTCAGAACGTGGGACGCATCCTCGGAGTCACGAGCAAGAAGTGGCAGGCTGGGAGAAAAGTCGGCCTCCTGCACTGGTCGATCTTTGCCTCCAGCCAGGTCACAAATCGCCTTAGCGGATGCTGGCCCATCCCGGACCCTTCGGGCCTCACCTGCAGGTCCTCCAGGCCCGGCGGCGCCGCCAGCCCGGGAAGGCCGAGGGGCGCGTCGGCCAGGCCGTGCGCGCCGTCGGACAAGCAGTGCAGGAGCCGCGGCACAGCAGCGGCGTAGTCGCGGCGCGGGTCCAGGCCCAGGGCGCGGGCGGGCGGCGCCAGCAGCCCCGGCGGCTCGTCGTGGGCGCGGGCGGCGGCGCGGGGCGCGGCCCAGGCAGCCTGCGGAGGCTGCGACTGTGCCAGGGGCGCCAGGCCACCGTACGGGTCCCCGGCCAGGTGGGGAAAGGCGGCTGCGGCGTCGGGGGCCTGGCCGTAGGGCAGTGGCGGCTGCGGGTAGGGCGGCGGGAAGTAGGGCGGCTGGAAGTCGGCGGCGGCGGCGGTCGGCGTGTGGCAGAGCGGCGGCGCCGGCCCGTAGGCCGCCTGGGGCAGAGACGACAGGCGGGCCCCGCCGGCCGCTGCGCCCAGCCCGTCGGGGCGCTCCTGGGGGAAGGAGAGGGGCGCGTTAGGCCAGCCGTCGGCAACCGAAATACGCCCAGCCTCAAAGGACCCTCCTCGGCTCCCGAGGGGCCAGCCGCCGTCCGGCCCGCTTCCAGGGGCCCGAGGTCTATCTCTGAATGACCCGCGGGCGCGGGAGATTTGAGCTGGGGACAGCAGTCGCCGGCGCGCACGGTGCTCAGCGGGCGGAGTCGCTGTGGCCCCCTCCCGCCGAGATTTCGTTGGAGGAGGAGGTTCGGAAGGTCCAGCACCCGGGCTCCCGGCTCCCCGGCCCGGTACGCCCCAGGGCCCCCGGGCCCGAGACTACTCACCATGGCGGAGTAAGTGTGCACCAGCATGGGCCGGGCAGCGAGGGGCGCGAGGCGTGGCGGCGGCGCCCTCGCCCGACGGCGAGCGCTGCGGGAAGAGGTGCGGGGAGCCTGCACGGCCCGCGGGGGGTCACTTGGCGGCGGCGGCGTGTAACCCAGCCCCGAGCCCAGCAGGCATCGGGTCCTCAGCAGCGGGCGCCCGCGAGCGGGTCCGTGGGGGCGGGATGTGGGCCGGACGGGCGCCGATCGCACTTGGAAAAGTAGGTCCACGGGTGCCCAGCGCCCGCCCTTCTTCCTCTGAACGCGGCTTGCTCCATGCACTCGAGTTATAGTGGCGGGGGCGCGCCGGGCCTCCGGGGGCGCGCATTAAAGAGACACGCTAGGGCCGCTTTCTCCCCGCTCCCCAGCGACAGCCAAGAGGAGGCGTGGCTTTGGCGCAACCCCCTGGGAAGGATAGAGGGTTGTGATTCCACCCCGCGCTGGTCTGAGTGCCTGCTAGCCTCGAAGTTCCCAGCTACCTTGAAACAGAGAAGGATTCGAGGCTGGGACATAAGGGCCCTAGTTTGCACTCGGCTCTATTGCATTTTCTTTGCCTTTGAGCAAAGCACGACTCCTCCTCAGCCTCAGCTTCCTTGTCTGTAAACTGGGTATCAGTCCTTTCTCTAACCACCTCACCGGATTATGGATGAGATGGGCAGTCCTGGACGTGGGCGAGCTGCAGACTCAAGCCCACTGGCTCATGTGCACACACATGTCAGTGCACGTGTTTCTGTGTGTGTGTGTGTGTGTGTGAGTTGGGGGCCATCACAGCCTCTCTGCATGTTTCTGGATCAAAGCCCCTCTGAGGGTGCTTACTTCACTCAGGCTTCCCCCAGCTGGTACCTCCCAATGCCAGGCCAGAGTCTGAGGAAGTTGGAGACACAAACTGGCCGGACACTGGTGTTGGGCAGGAGTTCCACCCGAGAAGGGCTCAAGATATTTCTGAAGCCATGAGGGCCTGGGCTGATTGCGTGTGGGCCATTCTTACCCAGGGGATGTTGAGTGAAGCTGTGTGTAACTGACAGTGTGTGGACCGCGTGCTATCACCACACTAACATACACAGGCTGTGCGTTTGTGTGTTACCATGGCAGGCACTGGCTGGCTCTCAAGCATGTTCCAGTCTCTGCAGTCACTCTTTTTCTTTTCTTCAAAACCCAACCCTCCATTCCTAAGGAACAGGGACGAGGATTAAAGAAAGGGAAATAAGAGGAATGCTAAGGGGAATGGGAATTAGGAAAGCAGATGGATGGTAGTAAAAAAAAAATTAAAATTAAAAAAAGAAGAAGATGCTCAGACCAGGGCATAGTAGAAATAATTACAGCAAACGCTTATTACAGAGTATGCCAGACTCTATGCTAAGTACTCGATGAATATTGAGTTATTTAACCCTCACAACAGCCCCATGAGAGATTGAAACCCTTATCACCCCCATTCTCAGGTAAGAAAAGTGAGGCACAGAGAGGTGCAATGACTTGCCTAAGATCAAGGAGCTAGTTAAGTGGCAGAGCTGGGGTCGTCTGCCTCTAGCCTCTTTCCGTGTTCAGAATTACTATTCTGTATTGCCTTAGACTCAGGTGCCTAGAATTTAGTCCTGAACTGTGTGATCCAGGGCAAGCCCCTTTTCCTCTCTGACCTCAGTTTCTGCAACTTCAACAACAACAAAAACGTATGGGAGGGGGGCTTTCCTTGTGGCCCAGTGGTTAAGACTGCATGCTTCCAATGCAGGGGGCATGGGTTCAATCCCTGGACAGGGAACTAAGATCTGCTGTGCAGTGCAGCCAAACTTTTTTTTTAATTACTAAAAAATAAAAGGTATGGAAGAGAAGAGAGGACTAGTTGTTTTCTTCAGCCCCTTTCTAATGACGTGGAAGGTGAGAAAGTAAAGGTGAACATGTTGAGCTATAATAGAGGAGAAAAGGAGATAGAGGCGACACCATTAACCATGGGAGGTATATAGAGGAGACTTGAGGGGACATCCCAGAAGGCACACGGCAGGTGCAGAGCTCAGGTCTGGGTCATCTCAGCCTGGGAGGCTTTAGGGGAAGGAGGAGGCTAGAAGCAGCCAAGGTTTCATCACTAAGAACTTTCCAGGAACTGGAATCACCAGCTAGGATCATGCCTGGGACAGATCAGAGGTCAGGAGTATGTTTGTGTCACACATAGGTGTGTCTACATAGGTGGATGTATGAGTCTATGGTGAGACCCCTCTTCCCCTGACCCTCAGTTTCAGCTGCAGGACATTAGACGTCAGACTCCAGGACAGGTGTAAGTGTGACAGTGCATGCATGCAGGTCAGTGGACCCCTTCAGGAGATGTCCAGGAGCACTGAAACTGATGATGCCTGTGTCTAGCTCTGGGGCTCTGCTGCTCTTTCTAGGAGGCTTGGAGAGGCCAGGATGACTGGAAGAGCTGCCTGCCCAGTGGCTTCCTTTTGTCCTCACCCCACTTCCCTGCATCTTAAGACAACCTCTCCTTGCTTCTTTCTCCTCCTTTCTAATCTGACCATTTCTCAGTCTTCTTTTCTATCTCCCCTCTTTTCATCCACATACTTAAGGTGTTTTTCATTTTCAGAGTTGCAGCTTTTTTTCTTTTTTAAGCTCTTTATCAGAGTATAATTGCTTTACACTGTTGTGCCAGTTTCTGCTGTACAACAAAGTGAATCAGCTGTATTTATACATATATCCCCATATTCCCTTCCTCCCGCAACTCCTTCCCACCCTCCCTATCCCACCCTTCTAAGTCATCACTATCATCGAGTTGATCTCCCTGTGTTATGCAGCAGCTTCCCACTAGCTATCTATTTTACATTTGGTAGTGTATATATGTCAGTGCTACTCTCTCACTTCATCCCAGCTTCCCCTTCACCCCTCACCCCGTGTCCTCAAGTCCGTTTTCTATATCTGCATCTTTATTCTTGCCCTGTCACTGGGTTCATCAGTACCATTTTTTTAGATTTCATATATATGAGTTAGCATACAGTATTTGTTTTTCTCTTTCTGGCTTGCTTCGCTCTGTATGACAGACTCTAGGTCCATCCACCTCACTACAAATAAGAGTTGAAGCTTTTGCCTTTTCTTCCTATCTATACTCTTCACCAGTGAGTTCATCCCTTCTCAAGACTTTAATGACTACCTGTCTGCTATTCTCTCCCAACCTTGTTATCCCCAGTCTGTATCTCTCACCAAAAATCCAGACCCATAGATGCAGTTGCCGGCTGGCTGTTTCCTCCAGACATCGTGTTGCAGCCATCTGAGACTTTCCAAGGCCCAAACTGAACTCAACATCTCCTCCACCTCCACCACCAACTCCAACCTGCTTCTCCTCTCGTGTTCTATAGTTCTGTACATGGCACCACCATCCTTCACATTAAAAAGAGCCATCCCAGGCTCTGTCCTTTCCCTCACCCCATAAACTAATTTTCACGGAGTGTCATCATTTCTAATCCTTAAACCCCTCTCTCCATCCTCTGTCAGCATCTTAAGCTACCATACTCTTCCTCATAGACCGGTAGTTCCCAAAGTGTGGTCTCTGGACCAGCATTACCTACAGCATCTGGGAACTTGTTAGAAGAACTTGCCAGTTCTTGGACCCCATCCAGACCTACTGAATCAGTAACTCTGGGCATGGGGCCCAGCCATCGCCTGTAAGGTGACTCGGAAGCACAGTAAAGTCTGAGAACCTCTGCCTAGACCATTGCAACAGCTTCCCACCCGCAACTGGTCCCCTGCTTCATTTATGTCTCTTCTTCAGCAAAAATGACTGGACCATGTTACCTCCTAACTGAAAACTCTCCTGCGGCTCCCCATGGCCCATCTTTGGGGAAAAAAATTTTAAACACCATAACCAGCATTTTAGGTTCTTTGCAGCTGCACCTAATTTTCCTTTCCTGCCTCATGAACCAGTTCACAAGAAGAAGATGATGAAAGGAGAAACAGAAAACATGCCTCGTCCAGCGCTGGGCTTGGTACATGGCAGGTGCTCAGTAAATGCTTATTAAATAAATGATAAATGAATGAATGGATGAGTGTATGAATCCCTCAGCCTATTGAGGGATCCTTTAGGAAGCCTCCATGTAAACATGACCCTGGGTAGCTAGACCTAGAACCCAGGTGTAATCTGGGGAAGTCACCTGATAAATGAGTGATTTTGCTTATGGCTACTGGGGAGCTGGATGGTCTCCATGGTCTGCTGCTGCTTTGGGGGCTCCTCAAAGCTACCGGGACCTATGGCTGCAGACTCTATTCCCTGTCTTGTTCGGGACCAAGGCACTCCTCACTTTCTTTCTTTCCCTCTTTCCCTTCCTTCCTTCCTTCCTTCCTTCCTTCCTTCCTTCCTTCCTCCCTCTCTCTCTCTCTTTCTTTCTTTGGCTGCGTTGGGTCTTTGTTGCTGTGCTCAGGCTTTCTCTAGTTGTGGTAAGTGGGGGCTACTCTTTGTTGCAGTGTGCAGGCTTCTCATTGCAGTGGCTTCTTTTGTTGTGGAGCATGGGCTCTAGGCGCCCGGGCTTCAGTAGTTGTGACACGTGGGCTCCATAGTTGTGGCTCGCAGGCTCTAGAGCACAGGCTCAGTAGTTGTGGTGCATGCGCTTAGTTGCTCCGCAGCATGTGGGATCTTTATGGAGCAGGGATTGAACCCGTGTCCCCTGCATTGGCAGGCGGATTCTTAACCACTGAGCCACCTAGGAAGCCCTGTGTTGGGTCTTCGTTGCCGCGAGGGCTTTCTCTGGCTGCGGCAAGTAGGGGCTACTCTTCATTGCGGTGCGTAGGTTTCTCATTGCAGTGGCTTCTCTTGTTGCGGAGCATGGGCACTAGGGGCATGTGTTTCAGTAGTTGAGGCATACTAGCTCAATAGTTGCGGCTCACAGGCTCTAGAGTGCAGGCTCAGTACTTGGGGTGCACGGGCTTAGTTGCTCCACGGCATGTGGGATCTTCCCAGGCCAGGGATCGAACCCATGTCCCCTGTGTTGGCAGGTGGGTTCTTAACCCCTATGCCACCAAGGAAGTCCCCCTCCTCGCTTTCTGAAGCAGGGAGGTGGGCATTGTTGGTTGCACTCTCTGGAACACATGCATACAGGTGGAGCCCTGGAATGTGCACAGGAGTACACATGCAGACACTCCGGGACACATCGGGCACACAGCATGCACAGAGACACTTATGGGAAACACACACACATGGGGACACAGGACAAATATTGACACATGGGTATGCATGTTCAAACATACATGGACTCCCATTTGGCATATTTGCCCTATTGCTCTTCTCCCAGGCTCAAATCTTTCCCTCTCTTTTCACAAAGTGAGTTTGCATTTGGACTTTATGTTAAGAAAAGACTCAGGCCTGCCTCCTTTATTGTCGACAGAGCTGCCCTCCTTCCAGCCTTTGACAACCTTCTGCTCTGGGCCTAGCTGAGTGTTTGCAGGGTCAGGGAAATCAGGCACAAGGAGATGCTGAGGCGCCACCTCGTGGTTATATCTCACAACTGCAGCTCAGGTCCCCCTTTCTCCCTTGTTGCTGAATTACAAGGAGCAAACTTGGTCTTAACCTGCCAGCCTAACCCCCTCTGCATTCTAGAGCAGGGAACTCTCTGACCATCCCTCACCAAAGTACAGAGCTCAGTCTGCCTTGCATTTTGAGACTTTCTGCAGGATTTGTCTTCCCCACCACATGAGGGAGAGTACTTTGAGACCAGGGACCAGGGGTAGTTGCCATTGGCTTTGGGACACTTCTCCAGATGATCTCAGTCACTTCTGTAACTTTAAGGACCCCGTATACTGACAACCCCTAAATCTGTCACTTGCCCAGGCCTCTCTCCGAGCTCCAGACTGCAGAGAGCCACTTCCTCCTGGGTATAAGCAGTACAAATTCACCATTTACCAAAATGAGCTTATATTTTACACAAACCTATTTTTCTCCCAGTGTTCCCTGTGACAGTGAATGGCCCCATTATCCACTCACTGGCCTGTATCAGGAACCTGGGAGTCATCCTTCGCTCTTTACCCCTCTTCACTTCCAATTAATCACCAAGCCCGATGAACTAACTCCGACCTATACTTTCTCCACCCGCCCTGCCACTGGCTTAATTCAGACTTGCTACCTCCTCTCCAAGCTACCTGCCTCAGTCGTCCCTCTTGCAGCCAAAGTCATCTTTCTAAAATGCAAATGGATCACATTCAGTCTGCTCAAAAATCCACAGTCTCAGCATGATCTCATATCTAAACTTCTTAGCATGGCACACCAGGACCTGTAAGATCTGGTCCTTGCCCACTGGTCCAACCTTGTCTTCCACGACTCCCCGCTTCACACTCTCCACTGTAGCAGGGATGACCTACTTGCAGTTCCCAAGCTGCTATTCCTCTGCTTGTCTACCTGGCAAGCTGCTTCTCCCCTCAGGTCTCGCCACAAATGCTTCCACTGAGTTTTCCTGGACTTATTCAGCCAGCCGGAGGGGCTCTCATACCCCAGCCACACTTTATTCTTCAGACACCCACCCCCACGGAAGAAACTGCTTACATCTTTAGGAGCTGTCCATTGCCTTGTCTGATTCCTCTCTAGATTTTAAACTGCTTGACAGGCAGGGTTTGTCTTTTCATATTTTTCAGGGATTTCAGAGATTCCATGCCAAGGACATGACTTTCATTACATCCAATAGAAAAATGAATGTTCCTGTCTACGCATAGCCAACCACAGATAGGCACTTAGAACATGTTCGACAAATGCTTGTAGACTTGAGGGCCTAGGTGGAGAAGTCTGCAGAGTGTGGGCCAGGGGTTGGTCTGGCTCCAGCCCTACAGCTTTGGTTCAGGCCTGGTGAGGCAGTGGGTGCTCAGGTCCGGTCTCTGCTGAAGCTCTCAGACCCTTCCCCTTCTCACTTGGCATAGCGCAGAAGTGAACAGCTGGTTGCCTGAAAGTCACATTTGGCCTGCAGATGTCCTGTTGGGGTAGTACTGATTCAATTAAAAACATCAACATTCAAAATCAGATTTCACATAAAAACTAAGATTTCTGACTTCCCTTTAAACGTTGGGAGGATGTGGCCGTGCTACTTGGCAATAACTGGCTGACATGGAGGGGCAGCACTTCATTCGTACACAAGCGCACCAGAGCCCCCCAGGCCTCGCCACATGAACACATGAGTTTGCAACCTGCTCTGGTATTGGGATGGGCTGTGTGGGGTCCTGGCTCTGGCACTTGCTGGCTGCAACACCTTGAGCAAATCACCTACCCCTACCTGAGTTTCTTCACCTGGAGAATCAGGATGACACTTGCTTCACTGGATTCTTGGGAAGGCTGAATGAGATGACACTTGTGAAGTGTGTTTGGCAGGGCATGTGCGCCGTGAGCTGCTGGGGCCTGGAAGAAAGTGCAGGACAGACCACACGCGAGCCATCTTGTCATCAATGAACATTTATTGAGTGTCCACATGTGCACAGCTTTGAACTTGGAGATCACACAACGCGCTGGGGGAGGGAAGGGGAGAGGGAAACAAGGGATCAGGTTGGGGGGGCGGTCCCCTGGGTTCATGAGAAAGGTAGTCCCTGCTGGAGCCGCCAGTCGCGTCTCTCTGCAGAGAGGACTCATAAGCAGGGTGGGAGTTAAAGCCAGGCACCGCGATGGTGATGGGGTGTAGTCACTAGGAAACATGCGGTTCTGGGAAAGCATCCCTCTGGTTCCTGGCTCCAGCCAGGCCAGATGGCACCAAGGGGACAGGGATCAGATGCTCAGGTGTCCAAGCAGGGATAAGGATAGGCAAAATAAATAACTCCCCAACCCCCACTGTCACTCTGCTGCAACATGACACAAAAGCTTAGAGACCAGGGCCCAAGAGCTCCTGGGTCCCCTCAAGGAAGCTCAGGTGGAAGGAGGTTTCCTGACCCCCCCACCAGGCCTGTCTGCCCCAGGCTTCCCTGGAACGCTGGGACAGTTCAGACCCTGGGTCACTGAAGTTGATAGGAAGAACTGCGATGTCAATGGCCTGAGCCTGCGCTCTGCCCAAGGGGGTCAAGGGCAAGAACCAAATGGCCAATTTAAAGGACGTGGACCTGGGAGGCCAGAGGGGCACCACAGTCTAGGGGAGCCCACGCCCTGGCCGGCAGGGCACATGGGCTGAGGCAGCCAGCTCCTGCCAGCCCTGTCACACCTGGGGGCCTCCCTCCTGCGAGGGAGCCAAACATGGGGCACAATGACACCTAGTGCCCCCCTCCCTGGGGGCCGCGCCAACCTACCCTGGCCTGGGGGGGACAACCACACTGATTTCCAAGCCAATCCCTGCCCCTGAGAGGGCCCAGGGGGCGTGACGCAGTTCCTTACACTTGAAGGGTGGGCACCATGCCCTCACCCTTGGAAAAGCCAGAAAGCTGGGGTGTTTGGGGAGGGGGAATTTGGGGAAGGGGTCCAATTTGGGGGCTTCAGGGGAGATGCCTCCTCCCTCCTTCCCTCGCCACCCGCCCCGCCCCAGGGTCTGTCCCCAGTGGATGTCCCCTCAGGGCTCTGCAAGGCATTGCTCCAGGGCGGCCATGCGGTAGTGGCTGGCTGTCTCCTCGCCCGCCTGCAGCCTCATGGCCTCCCGGCACAGCCGGTTGGCCCGTGCCAACTCAACCAGGACACCCTGATAGGCAGCGACCATCTCAGGCTTGACAGAGTTGGGGCTGACGCTGCCCAGCAGCTGCAGCAGCTCCTGCGGCCAGCGGGAGCGCAGGGCAGCGGGGGCCAGCCAGGGCAGCAGGGGCACGCAGCCCGTGAAGGCCTGCATGCCCAGGAACCAGAGCTCCTGCAGATCAGCCCAGATGCCCTCGTAGTCAGGGGACAGGGCCAGCACTGCCTGCTCTGAGCCCGGTGTGGCCTGCGCCACGTGGGATTGTGATAAGAAGAGGATGGCGGCTGCGAAGAAACCTCGGGATGCTGGTGTTCCCTGAAGAGCTGGAAGGCAAGGAGGGAGCGGGGCGTGAGCCAGAGGGGCAGCTGCCTCGCCAGCCCCTTCCCTCCTCTTCCTGGTGGGCACCCTCAGAGGCTGAAGCACCGCCTGGAATCAGCCTTCCTGGGTTCAGACCCTACCTCTGACCTCACTTGGGTGTGACCTTGGGTAATTCACTTTTCTGGGTCTTGTTTCTTCACTAGTAAAATGGGGCCAATAGTGCTAATCTTAGCACTCTGTCAGGAGAATGAAACGTAATAATCCTGGGACACTACCTCGTGGTCGGACCCTCCTGTAGTCTGAGCAGTGACAGGAGCTTCTGCTGGGCCTTGTACTTTACGGGCTGAGGAGGGTGCAGCAATCTGACTCTCAGGCCAGGATGGGGTGCCAGAGGGGACCACGGGCTGGGGCCTGGGCTCGGCTCACCTGCCTGCAGGGTTTCGCCCCCTGCACTGCAGACGCTCCCCCGAGGCTGTTAGGCTAACCCGGTGGCATCTGTGGGTGAACGAGCACTGGGGCTCTACTCAGGGGCTGTGGAGCTGCAGCCTGGATCTGAGGGAGCTCAGGGGCTAGAGGGCAGGGTGGGGGGGCTCCTGGTCCACTGGGACATGCTCCTCTTCCAGCTGCTGGGTACCCTACTGGGACCCCCCCACACAGGGAGGAGAGGCAGCTGAGGGTACGGGCTCATTACACCCTGTTCCCAGGCATCTGTGAAGCTCCTCCAACCTGACAGATGGGGTACAGGGAACAGGCGGGGACAGCGGGACCCAAGCAGACACCCACGGCCAAAGTGGGAGACACGGAGGGCTGGCAGGGGGCTGGAGAAGGTGCCCCTCCCCCTGCACACAGCCAGAGTGAGGTGGGTGGTGGGGGAAGGTAAGTGCAGAGGAGCACTGAAGCCTGTCACGAGGGAGGTGAGGTACTGAGCAGAGAAAAACCTCAATGGAGAGAAGTCATGTTTTTGACTCAAGGCCTCGGTGGGGGCGGCTCCACCTTGAAAACACAGAATTCAGATTCCTTGGGCTGCTGGGGATTCCAGGTGCTTATGCCTGTGCCTAGGAGCAGACCTGTACTTACACCCACCACATCTTGCCTTAAAAGTCTTCAGAAGGAAGAAAATGTTATCATTTGGGGAAGAAGGGTGGGGTGGGGCGGGGGATGGAGAGACACTTCAGAGATTTCCTTGACTGGAAAATTCTGTAAAACCATTTTCAGAAAATGATGACTTATGCCCAGAACACAGCAGGTCCACCCAGGTCTCCTGCCTCCATTTGTTAGGACTGGGTCCCCAGGGCTTACCTGGAGAGGTGCTAAGGAGCCGGGCCATGAGGAGGCCCAGAGTGGCCACGTTGGCAGCCAGAAGCAGCCTCCCCTGCTGCTGTACTAGCGCGGGCAGCGACGCCATCAGGGTGTTCATTAGAGAAGTGAAGCAGGCATCTCGCCTGGGGAGAGAGGGAGGCAAAGAGAGAAGGCGGGGGATTAGGAAAGCCAGATCAAGCCCTGGGGAAACCTGGACTCCTGGGCTCCCAGCTTCACCAGGCCAGCGTTTAGCCAGAAATCAGGGAGCAGGGTGAACAGTTCACTTTGGGGCCCCATCCGTGGCATCCAGGGAGCAGAGGCTGGGTTATGGCTGGAACAGGCAGGCATACGTGCCCAGAGGGGTTCCACAGATGCCAAACCCCTGTGGGGGGTGGCTTTTTCTCCATTCTGAGACCCTTCCGTTCTAACAGTAACAGGCACAGGGGAGCAAAGTAGGAGACTGAGATTTGGGGCAAGTTTGAGCAGGGCCCCGGCTTCCTCCAACCTCCTCCCCGGCCTCACTTGATCAGCCCTGGTGCAGTGACCACAAGGTTGAGGAAGATGTGACAGCAGGTCTGCAGGCCGATCTCCACGCTGTCGGGCAGCACTGAGGTGTCATGGCCAGGGGATGTGAGCTCCCACTGCTGCAGGAAATACTTGCACAGAAGTGAGGGGGCCCCCTCCTTGATCAGGATCTCCCGGGGCCCATCTTCGACTGTCAGGTGGCACCAGCCGGGCAGGAGGAGCCTGGGGGTGTAGAAGGGACAGATGTATGAGGGGTGAGATGAAGGCACCAGGATTCACTTTTGGGGGGGCACCCCATCTAAGAGAAATGGAAGCAGGGGAGAAGGGGAACACATCTTTGTAGGCACTGCAGAAAGAGCACAAGCTTTGGAATTGCACAGGCCTGGGCTCAAACTTGGGCTGTGAGTGTGGGCAAGCTCATCTCCTGGAGTCTCAGTGTCCTCATCCTGAAGACATGGATTAGACTTCTGTCCTAGATTTGCTGTGTGGACCAAATGAGATCATTTTGGTAAAGGGTACAATAAAATGCCTGGCAGGCAGTAGCTGCTCAATAAGCAGGAGTTCTCTCTTTACAGAGTAATTTGGGGTTGGCAAGTGAGACCAGGCAGCCCAGGTATCCTGTGGGGACAAGCCCCTTCCCACCCCGTTCTCCCCAACAAACAGAAATAATACTAACATCTCATGCCCCAGTCAGGAAGCCTGGCACAGCCCGGTTTGGGGAGAGAGGAGGTGTCCCAGTGTTACACCTTCTTTAAGAATATTCTGGCTGAACAGACCATAACTACAAACTCACCGGAGAGCGTCCCCTGGCCAGGTGGGCCCTGGGGTGGTGGGGGAGATGGCCAGGGTGGCCACCTGCTGGGAGAGGTCATTGGTTTCCTCAGCCTCCTCGTAGAGGGTCTTGGCATAGCGGACGAGGAAGGGCAGCAGCTGGCAGACCTCCTTGCGCAGGGATGAGGTCTCCTCGGCCAGCCAGGCACCGAGGATCCGCACAGAAGCAAACACAAAGGGCTCCTTCTGCTTCTCTGGCCCCACCTGTTGCCAAAGGAACCCCCTGAGATGGAGCAGGACCAGAGAACCTCCCCTGCCTGGCCAGCATGCCGGCCAGCCTAGGAGTAACACAACCAGAAGGGAATTCTGGCCTGTGAGCCCTGCAAAGGCAGGCCCTGTGCACCCAAAAGCCGGCACATGGTCGAGGCACACTCAACAGGGGCTTGGGGCAGAGCAGGCCCTCAGAGCACGCCCGCTGAGCGGACTGAACTTTAGACAACACGCCCCTACACTCGCTGGGACTCAACGTCTAAGGTCTCTCAAGGCTAGAAGGAAACCCACAGGTCCACAGCTAAGCAGACACTCCATCTACAGGGGCTCTGACCTGGGGTGGGAGGCCAGGCCCTGGGCTACCGCGTAAATACTCCCAACGGTGGGAGTGGTGGGAGAGAAGCTCCCTTTTGGGCTAAATTAGAAAGAATGAGACAACGGGAGCTTGGCATGGTGTGTGGGGTATACGGCTGCTGAGCTCAGTGGCTGCCGCAGGCTAGTAAAGAGACCAGGGTTCTGAGGGAACCCCCGTCAGACAGGAGAGTCGGACTCTCAGACGGGAGGGAGGAGGGGATGCTGGGGGAGGCGACCGAATGCAGTGAGCGGAACCTCCACAGAGGCCAGGAACCAGGCAGCCCTGCTCCTTTTCCCTGCACCGCCACAAGTTTGTGTGTGTGTGTGTGTGTGTGTACGACAGTGCTGCAGACTGCGCAGAACAGACTGCTTCACCGTGCGTGTGGACTGGGGGGAGGGCTGTGAGTGGGAGGTTTCTGTGTTGTGTGTGCGCGTGTGTGTACTGTGATGTGAGCGCACATATGGTGTGTGGTATGGTGCTTGTGTGGAGGCTCAGGGAGGGGGGAGAGAAAGGGAGGCCTGGCCACACACTACTCCCTGGAGTGCTGCAGGACCAGCCCTCAATAGGGAGGCATGTCTTCTCTGTCTCCCCATCTGCCCAGGTTCCGGGTTTCACTTCCCCCTTTCCCTTGCCTTCTGTGGCTCCCCCTCCCACGCCGGGCCCCCTCACCTGCTGCAGGTAGTGGATGACGGCCCCGATGGCCTCCTTCATGACACTCACGAGCTGCACCTTCTGTGGCTCCTTAAGCAAAGACTGCTCACAGCGGGTGCATTCCTGGATCCCCAACTCCATGAGGGCATAGCAAGCGGTCACCACATCCTCCTTCACCTCTGTGCCCGTCTCCTCCAGTGCCAGCCGCACCTCCACGCATGCCAGATTCACCAGCAGGGCCAGGAACTTGCTCCCGGAGCTGCCCGCTGGGATCCAGTCGGAGCCGCAGGCGTGTGCCAGGCGGGCTGCCAGCTTCAGTGCAGGGTTGCGCTGCCAGGAGCTCAGCTTGCTGCCCAGGATGCGTGCCAGCCCGGCCTGCAGATCCCGGAGGCATTCAGAGGGCACAGTTGTCGGGGGCAGAAAGAGGGGCAGCAGCTGGCAGAGCTCAAACTTGCTGGCATCCTCGGCTTTCTGGAAATCTTCGCTGAGGCCCCGCAAAACAGCCAGCAGGTCGGACTCTGCCTCCTTCCAGCACTGTGTCTCGGCAGCAGCCAGCAGCCCCACCAGGAGTGCCAGGGCCTGGTCAAAGCCATAGCCGTGCCCTAGGTATGCCTGACACAGGGCAGACACGGTGCCACCGGCAATGAGGTGTCGGGGCCCACGGGGTGTGCCTGCCACAGCTGTCAGGCACTGGTAGGTGTCATCAATCATGGAACGGCGGGCAGCATCCTCGGGGTCCCCCCGGGCTGTGAGGAAGGTGCTGAGGATGGGGATCTTGTTCAGGACCTGGGGATGGGCAGCTAGTTCAGGGTCACTGCAGAAGCAGGCCAGCAGGGCCACACCCAGGGCCCGGAGAACATGGTCAGGGCAGCCATCCGGCGCCTCCTTGGTGGTCAGGAGACGATTGGGGAAGGTGAAGCCGACAGCATCAAAGATCCGCCGCCGAGTCTTGGCATCGATGTCACCTGCTTTGACAGCCTTGGTCACCTAGGAAGGTGTGTGCTATTAGCAGGATGAAAGGAAGGGGTGGCAAAGACTGTCCCCTGCACTCTGGGGGATGACGATTAGCGGGACTAGGTTATATAACAGGACTCACTCTGGGGTCAGGAAGCCTTCCAGAGATCATTTCATCCAGCTCCTTCCTTCTCCCCAGAGGCAGATAGGTGTGACCTCTGGGATCCCTCACCTATGATCCCTGTGGAGGGGAGGTCCAGTTCTCCTCAACTACTTGTTCTGCCATTTCATTACCTGGTTAATTAGGAAGTTCTTTCTGATGTCTAAGCTAGATGCCCGCAACCTGAGTTGGAAGAGGCTTGGAACTCAGTGTTTAAAATTCTCCAAGGATTAGGGGTCCCTCCTTAATTGCTCTCTCCAGAGAAGTCTCTGATCCATTCCCGCCACCTTCTCAGGGGAAATGGCTCCTGTGTCTCGCCGCTCTGCCTGTCAAAACATTTCCCCTTACATTTCACCTAAACACCTCCTCTGCTGCAGTGTGAGCCCTTGACTCTGGAGCCTTCTCCCTGTTGCCATGGCAAACAAGCAGGCTGTGCTCCCTCCTCCCTTCACCCCCCACACACCAACCCCCCCCTTCCCAGCACTGCAGCTCCTGTTCTGCTGCCCCAGCTTGGGTTCCTCCAATAGGGCTAAGCCCCAGACCTGATCCTTCACCCTCAACCTACATACCCATCCTGGCCATCCCCTAGGACCCCTTGCCAGTCACTTCCAGTCCTGCTACTCTCTCCACCTCCAGAACAATCATTCGCAGTCCTCAAGTATTCTGCACTAGTTACTACCTGCTGCTGTTACCCTATGAGTCAGCTCCCATCTGCTCTGGGACGCCCCAGAGAGCAGACCCAGGCAGCCTCCTCCAAGGCTCCTAGGGCCACAAGCTTTATTCACCCCCATTCTCCCCTGTGCTCCCATACTCAGGGGAGCAAAAATGAGTCCACAGGTAGGTACCCTGGGTCTTCTTTGGTGCTTCCAGGGTTACCAGCACCACCTATATATCCTTGAGGACTTGTTGACCCCATTCCTAGGGGGCCCAACCACCCAGCCCTTCCCACCTCCCAACTGTCGTCAGTTCCTTACTAGCAGCAGGGCTGCAAACTGCTCGCTGTCATTCTTGGCCTCACGGAGGGCTCCCAGGTAGCGCTCCAGGGTGGGGTTTCGGCCCTCTGCCTGGTTCAGAGCTGGCTCGCAATCCGAGGCCATGGTGCCCGCCTTGCCCAACTGTGAACACAAGAGGGACTGAGCATCCCTCTGCAGAGGAGGGGTGGGGGTGGGAGTGGAGGAGGGAGGGAGGGATTAGCACAGAGGGAGGGGAGGATCAGGAGGGATGGACTCCTCAGGACTGACCTCCCTTGGGGGAGCCCTTTTAAGGGGCTGGACCCTCAAATCCTAAGGGATGAAGAAAAGATCCTGGTCCAAGGTCACCTCCAGAAAGTGGGAAAGAAGTACCATGCATCCTGCTGCTCAGCTCGACAGCTCTCCTCACCAATCTCCTGGGGGTAGGAGGGGGCTGGCCCCACTGCTCAGCTGCCCCCTGGCACCAGAGGCCAGGTGTTGTTTCCCTCCACCAGGCGTGCAGGGAAGGAGTGGTGAGGACAGACAGGGAGGAATGGAGACATACATGCGTGAAGTTCGATTATCCGGACTCAGG
The DNA here is from genome assembly GCF_030028045.1 of Hippopotamus amphibius kiboko. Lineage (NCBI taxonomy): Eukaryota > Metazoa > Chordata > Mammalia > Artiodactyla > Hippopotamidae > Hippopotamus > Hippopotamus amphibius. Next base: position 28,222,127 of record NC_080186.1, on the reverse strand, counting down.
CTGACATGAGGGAAAAGGGCATCTTAGGTTTCCTTTCCCCTCCCTTCCTCAGGAGAGACAGGAAACAAGCTTCAGCAGAAGTGAGGAAGCAGGGTGCTGGCCAGGGAAGGCTCAGAGGCCCCACTGGGGACCCCACCCCTCCAGCCAGGACTATCAGTCGCCCCCGCAGGCTCCTTGCCTCCTCTCCTTTCCCTCCCTCGGGCAGAAGCTGCAGTAGCAGAGCAGCAGCAGCAGCAGCAGCAGCAGCAGCAGAATTAACCCCTTGTGCGCCCTCTCCTCACCCTCCCCGCCCGGCTACCAGCCTGTGGATGCCGGCAGGGGCTGGAGAAGGAAGAAAGGGTCCCGGGTAGCTCCCAGGACAACGGAGAATCCAAAAGCCGGATAATCGAAGCGAGGCTGCTGAGATGGGGAGATGAGAAGGGGAGGAGGGTTCCTGGCGGTCACCACCTGTCCCGCCGCAGCCAGGTCACAACACGACATTGATGAAGTCACGACAGGGCGGCGATGAGATCACACTTCACGATGGCGCGGTGATGTCACGGAGCGATCACGGCAAAATCACGACATGGGACAGCCCCGAAAGATGACAGCGCAATTTTTTTAAAAGATAAAGCTATATATTGAGAAGGGCCGTGACAAAATGGAGTCTCGACAGGGCACGGTGATGTCGCGATATGGCCCGATGGAGTCGCGATAGGGTCCCCGGGGTGTGTCGGCATCGATCAGCGCCGGCTCGGTGTGGCCACGGCTGGGAGGTAGGGGAGGGCCTGAAGGGGGCTGAGCTCACCAGGCTGCGGCCCCGAGCGGCGAAATCGTCTCCGAGCGCGATGCTCCGGGAGCCAGGCGCCGCTGCTCACGCCGCGTTGCCCACTCGCGGCTCCAGGCTGCTGCAGCTCCACCCCCACCCCCGCAGCGCTCTCGACCAATTCGCGGTGGCCTCACTCCAGGCTCTAGCCAATGGCACAGCTGGGCGCTAAGCCGTAGGGGGAGCTGCCGCTGCCGCCATCTTGCTTGTGGGAATTGCCCGAGCGTAGGGCCTGGGGCTCGCGCGGGGCGGGCGGAGGTGCAGACCGCCCCTGGAGAGCGGGAGGCGACAGCCTGGGGACCCAGGTTCCTTCGCTCGTGCGTAGTTCTACCCCCCGGCACTGCCCCTCCCCCCCCTCGGCTCGCGGCTGGAATTGCGCTTCCGGGGGGGGGGGCGGAGGGCTTGTTTAGCAGGAAGCGTGTGTTTCCGGGTTGAACCTGGGAGGTGGGAGGGGGCGGCGTTTCCGGCCGCCGTCGCTGTCCAGGGAGGCTGAGGAGAGAGCGAGCTGTCCGGGCGGGGAGCCCGCGTTCCCTTCTTCCTTTTTCTCCTCCTCAGGGTGAGGGGAGCGAAGGTTGGGGCCCCGACCCCATGGACCGGGAGGAGGCGGAGGCCGCCAAGAGCCGGGGCCCCGCTGTGTGGCCCTGAGCCCCGGTAGGTGGCCGGGGGCGGCTGGCTGCCGGGCCGAGGACCACGAGCTCAGGGGAGGGGCAGGCGGGACGGGCTGTTTCTGGGAGTGCGCCTGCCGGATGTTGGGACCCGGAGGTGGCGCTCCTGGCTCGGCTAGGGCAGCCAGCTGCTTCTGGCTTTGCAGGTGCGGAGCTCAAGTCCCAGGCTGAGCCCCGCTTTTTTCGGGCCCGGGCCTGGTCCTGCGGCTCCCTCCATCCCCAGACAGACAGACCGGCCCCGAGACGCTGCTGGCCTTCTTCCTCCCTAGCCTCTAGCTTCTGTCTCTGATGTTTGTTCTCCCCACCAAGACAGCAAGTGGATGCTGAATAAGGGGGTCGGGGCTGAGCACTAAGTGTAAATTACGGTGCGAAACCAGTCTTATTCAGGACTTAGAAAATTATGCCCTACAGGGGGGTCCTGTGGTGGCTGCATAGAGCACAAAGGTGAAATAAAGGAAGTCAAGAGAAAAGACTTCAGGCGAGATTCCAGGAAAGCTCTGCTTTCTTTCACCCCATGGTGGTTGTGGCCCAATCGACGATAGATGCAGTTAGTGAAGAGTATTAGCTGACTCTCTTTGTGCTTTCTTATCTGATTAACAGACGGGAAGCTAGGAACAAATTGGAAAGACGACCTCTCAGAACAATCTGTTAATTTTTCCAGCTATTTGGGAAACAATGCCTGCAAATATAAGCAAAGCTATTCATTGCAGTCTGTTCTGTAACTTTACCAAATATCTGAGACTTTGTTTTTTTAAGAGCTTTATTCTTGATTACTCATACCAGCTGAATAGGCAGTTTCAGACGTGCTCTGTCGTTGTTCAAACATATCTTATCACTGGGTACATAAATGGAGTTCCACGTATGTAGTTGACAGACTGAACTATGATATATCCCCCATCAACCTGAAGTATTAAGTAAACATTACCCCCTGCTCTGTCTGAACAGCTGCTGCAACAGAGAGTGCTTTTATTTCGGGTGTACTTGTAACGCCCTAAATGCCAGAACTCTTGCAAGCTTTTCTAGATTTTGATTTGTCAAGTATTGTGGGGGTGTGTGTTCTCTCCCTGGGCTGTTTCCTTTTGATTCTGTAACAAACCATTTGGATCTTGTGTTGTTGTTCCTGCCTCTGGTCAGCAAGCCTTTGACTGGACCCTAGCAGTGATTGTGCCCTTATGCAATTGTAGGTTTCAGAGGAATGACTGATTGAGAGTTCACATGAAAATAACTGCCTCTCTCTCATGCATAGTTTGTGAGACATTGCCCTTTTAATCAGCTTGCTAATCCAATGGTGTTTATTACTCCCATTTTCAAAATCTATTCATTTCTTTTATGCTTTTGTCGCCCACCTGCCACGCTATTGATGACAGGTGTTGAGTCACCTTGAATTCAGAATCCTTTTGTGGTAGGCAGAGATGTGTTGGGTAAGATTCATACACACACACACACACACACACACACACACACACACACACACGCATTCACTCATTCCATCTTGGGAGGCCAGAAAAGTTGCTGGATATACTTTCTAACTTAGGCTCCATTTCATAATCTCTTGAGCATGTGTCTGACCTGCACACCTCCTTTCTGCCCCCTGCTCCCTAACATAAATATCAAACCACTAGAAATAGGAAGGGATGGAAGTGAATGAGAAAGATGATGTCCTTCAGATGCGGAAGGCTCAGTGAAAGCTTTTTCTTGGGTGGGCCGTACCATACTTTTTGCAGTTCTTTGTGTGTGTTTGTCTATTTCCTGGTATTAATCAGTATTGATATCCAAGCCATACAGTGCTGGCTGGGGCTGGGGATTGTCATTCTGTGCCATTTCCCAGATGTGGATGATAGGTGCACATTTAGGACAGAAGAGTTTTAAATTGCTTCTTCAGAACTCAGTCAACCCTCGTAATGCTTCCAAGATTTATGTAATAATTTATACAATATAGGGAAGTTGTGTAAGAGAGAAGAAACTGATGGAAAGTCATCTTTTTTTCTTGTGGAAGGGACCTAAATCATTCAGCCCCTAGATTCTAGAGTAGCCAGCACAGTGCCTGAGTAGCCAGCACAATGCCTAGTACGAAATAGGGGCTGCGCAAATACTTGTTGAATGGATATAGGAATTTCAGTCAGGAATTGCTAATGATGATAAGGATCAGGGAGGTGACATGAAAATGTAAACTGGATAGATTTTTTAAAAAAATAATTAATTAATTTGGTTGCACTGGGTCTTAGTTGCAGCAGGCGGGCTCCTTAGTTGCAGCTTGCAGGCTCCTTAGTTGCAGCTCACTGGCTCCTTAGTTGTGGCATTTGAACTGTTAGTTGTGGCATGTGTGTGGGATCTAGTTCCCTGACCAGGGGTCGAACCCAGGCCCCCCTGCATTGGGAGCTCGGAGTCTTAACCACTGCACCTCCAGGGGAGTCCCTAAACTGGATAGAAACTCATAGAAACTCTTTAAAGATAAGAGTGGTGGGGACAGTAGCAAACTGGAGAGTACATGCCCTGCCTAAAGATAATCACATTAAAACTTTTAAAAAATGTGGCTAGAAAAACCTTCAGATTAGTTTACTTCTGATGCGCCAAACTCTCCTTTTCATAGATGAGAAAGTGTATTTGGACAAAGTCACAAAGCTGTTAGTTGCAGAACTGGAACTGAAATTCAGATCCTTTTTTCTTTCAGTCTGGTGTGCTTTCCATTCTTCCACATAGATGATTAACTGTTAGATTAGAAAATAATGGAATATAAAGTGTTTCAGTTTTACAGTGGATTCATTTCATATCCCTTGCTATGTTTTTATCCTGATAATTATAGGCTACGTCAAAGCTCAGCTTTGAAATTTATAGGCAAGTATGAGCAGTGAAAGATAAACTTAAAATTTCTCTTCTCCTTAATCTGTCATGCTCTCTAGCGCTCTTCATTTCGTGGAATCAATTATTAATTACTTGGCATATAATTTCTTCTTTTTCTGTCTTTCTAGTGGACTGGTTCTTCCTGTCTGGAAGGCCATGGAGAAGCTGGGAATCAAGCCAAGCCGTACTTCTTGGATTTTATCAGGATTTGTTTGGCAGACATCTGTGAAGTGGTTGAGAAGCTCGTACCTGTTTTATATTTGCTTCTGCCTCAGTGCTTTGTGGTTGTCAACAGGTACCATTTTCTTTATATATTTAAGATTTTTAGAAAGGGGTACTCTGTCTGAGTCTTTCCGTGCATTTTAAAGACTAGTCAGAGCCAGAAAGGCAACCTGCTAATTGACAGAAATGGTCATCCTTTTGGTTGACACTTAGTTTGTTGGGTTTGTTTGTCTGTTTTGTTTCAAACCAAAATTTAAATTATGTTCTTTCTCTCTCTCTCTCTTTTTTTTTCTTAATTTTTTTTAATTAAAAAAAATTTTTTTTTTTTGGCCACTGCCACGCATCATGTGGGATCCTTAGTTCCCTGACCAGGGAGCGAACCCAGGTCCTATGCAGTAGAAGCATGGAGTCTTAACCACTGGACCACGAGGGAAGTCCCTGGGTTCTTTCTCATAAAGGAGAATTGGCATGATCATTTTGAGATTTGATGAAGATGTAATGAAAAGAAAAAAGTTTCAAAGTTAGATAGACCTGGGTCCTGTTGCTGGATGTTTCTTTCCACTTAATAACTGTAAAACACTGAGCAAATTACCAGTTGTCTGTAAGGAAGGATAAGACCTGCCTCATAACTTGATTTAGAAGATAATATAATTAAAACATGTGCTCTGAACATAAGTGATACTTTGCTTTCTTTCCTTTCCTGAAGGAATCTACACTCTATACTTAGAGGCAGAATGTGTTCCTTGCTTTTTCCTTAGAAAGGGGTTATGCTGATAGATTTTATGAAGTATGCTTTCCTCCTAGAGATTATTTCACCAGTCTGTTACCTCTTGCCAGGAAAAAGTGCCAAAAAGGCTAAATTTCAAAGAATATCCATTTTTTTTGGCCTTTTTTTCTTTTGATTCTTTTGTTGACATTGTTCCTTTCAGAGTATGGAATGTGGGAAAACAGCAATTTGAGCACGACTTCTGAGTATGTTGCAGTTCTGGGCAATGACCAAAAGACTTCTATTGTAGAGACCACTGTCTGGGACAAGTAATCAGTCTTTTGCTCCTATAATTACAAAGAATTCTGTTGCTTTCCAAAAGGAATTCGTGGCCATGATCTTGAGAATCAAGTAATTACTGTATTTAGCAATTTCAATAACATCAGCTTTGGGGTTTTTGTTGTCTTGCAGTGGTGGTTGATGGTTGCATAATTATAGCAGTGGAAATTGCAGTTGACAGAAAGCTGACCTAAATGTTTTTTACGCAGATGATGCTTTGCTGGGACAGCTAACTATTTCAGGCCAACATTTTATGTAAGAACATTTGAATTAAATGAGTAACTGATTTAGCACCATCAGAGTAGGAAAATCACATTTTTTGAGGTGTACCTACCACATACCAGACCCCTGGTTATAAACATTACATATTTCATTTAATCCTTATGCTAACCCTAAAACAGTCTTATTTTGTAGTTAGGAAATTCAGCCCCAGGGAGGCGAAATGACTTGACCAGGGTCACATGACAAGAACATGGCAGAGCCAGGAATCTAAACGCAGGTTTTCCCACTCTAGAGCTCATGCTCTTTTTCTTCTCTTATGCTGCCTTCCAACCACAGGTGATCTTTTGGAGGACTAAAGACAGGTTTTTTGCCCTGAACTAGATAAGCAGCTTGTTATTTGGGGGATTCTGAGTATAAGGGAGGAAGAAGCATTTCTGAGTGTTTCTGTCTTCTCCATGCTAGTCGGTTAAACATAGTACTGTGGGCTCATTGGGTTAGTCTTTAGTATCCCTTGAGCCTGGTGCTTTAAAAACAGCACCCTAAGGAATAGATTAAGTATAAAGGCACAAAAGTGGTATTGGTAGGAGTGGTTCTGTTGGGAATTAGATCGTACCAGTTCATTTTAGAGAAGTTTGGAGCTTTTACCATGGGAGAACCAAGAACCATGTGTGTTCAGACTGAGGGAACATGCAAGCAACGCATGACAGACAGCTTTGTTAAATATTTTAATTTATCAGAGCTCTTTTACATCAGTTTTTTAAAAAACACGTCTTAATAGCAAAAATGAATGAGACATAAACAAGAAATTAAAATGACTTATAAACATTTAAAAAAATGTTCATTCTCATCACTAACCAAAGAGCTGCGGATTAAAATGAGAAATCCTTTCTAACCTATCATGTTAATGAAGATCAAAGTAGAAACATCTGGTGCTGCCAAGGGGTGATGTGTTGGCCCTCCTATTGTGCTGGAGAGTTTCAACAGAGAACTTTTTGGCGTAAATCAAGATCGTTAAAAAGTTCATATTCTTTGACTTAGTAACTCCCCTTTTAGGAATTTGCCTCAAGGACATATTTAGATGGTTGTGAATGAGGGCATTCATTAACACTCATTTATTCTGTATTGCAAAACATTGCTACAACCTGCCCCACAGTAGGAGTGTGGTGAGATTATGGCATGTACCCATCGCGGAATATTACCTGACTTTAAAATTCACATTTTAGAAGAGCGAGTACATGGGAAATGCTCCTAATGTTAAGCATGAAAAAGCTTGATAGACAATTGCATATTCATATTCAAAATTGGTATCAATTTGGTGAAAAGAAAAAATAATTTTATATAATAGAAAGTCTAAAACAAGATATACAACTAAATGTTTATGTATTTTTTTGAGTAGTGGAATTATTATCTCTTTACACTTTTCTCTGTTTTCCAGGGTACATGTTAACTCTTTTCATAAAGGGGTAAAAAACCTATCTGAAAAAGCAACAACAGCATGGATTGGGAGATTAGGATTGCCATATGTACATTACTAACAAGAAAAAAAATATCAAATTGTACACTTTAAATACATGCATTTTATTGTATGTCAATTATATCTCAATAAAAGTTCTTAAAAAGCAACAACAAAACAATATCTGTAAAAACCTATTGTTGGTAGCCTGAGTCAGTATTTACTCATGAATTTGTTCAGTTTTTAGCTGAACTCTTAAGTTTTCCCTGATAAAATACATTCTTGATTATTTGCTGTTGTCTTTTGCTCATGGATTATAGAAATTATTCCTGAAAAACTAAACAAAATAAAGCAGCTCTCCAGTTATCCCCATTCCTGTTTATCACTTATCAGTTTCTCCATCTCTGGGAGAGTCCCAGATACCCACTGACTTATGTATAGTGGGCTTCCTTTTTATTTCAGCTTTGGGTTCAGTGCTGGAGCCCACTGCTAGGAAGCATTGATTACGATTTGATAAAAGATGCTTTATGTTTTCCTTGTGAGCCATTGAATTACTATTTTTCTGTCTAACGTTATTGTTAAATGGCTTAAAATAGCATTTTGGACCTGGGGATTATCAGTATCTGGAGACAAATGTAAAGTGACCCTAAGAATTTGGAAATTCCTGCAATAGATTGTCAGCTTCTGGAGAGCAGAGGTTTTGCGTATTTTGCCTATGCCAGCTATTCCTAGCAAATACCAAGGGCTTGGCATATAGTAGATACACCATAAAAATATTTGTTGACTGAATAGTAAATTAGCAATAAGGGAATTGTCCTTTGAGAATTAAATGTCAAAATCAACACAATCTATCATTTGAGAGTTAAAGCTTAAAATGAACACAATCAGAGCAGAGGTATATGAAGGCACTTTAAGGAGATATAATGCCTTTGAGAACAGCAAGATCTGATTAAAATATTCACAAACATATTAACATCTAAAGAAAGAATGTGTGCCTCTGAAGAGTTATATATGCGCATGCACAGGAGAGGGCCGGAACCAGCCTTGGAAACCTAAACCAAGGAGAGTCATTGAAGCTAATGTACTCCTAAAGCTAACAATTGACTATGAAAACTTCTACTGTTATTCCCTTGCTTCTGGGAAGTAGATTACAGAGATAGTTAATAAGTGTTTTGAGTACAGAGAAAAAATATTCAATTCAGAACCAATTTTTGAGAACTTATTAGGAGTATAGTCCTGGGCTAAGCACTAGGGTAATAAAGATGAGTACAACACAGTTCCTGCCCTGGAAGAACTCCCAGTTTAATGAGGGAGACAGATGTATAAATACTGTGATGTGGTAAGTGGGAAGATAGAGGGATGCAGTGCCCAGAGTGCTACTGCAAGCAGAGAAGCATTCAGCTTAGAGATGAAGGGGGAGAACTGAAGAATTCTCTCCAGAGAAGCTGGTGCCTGAACAGAATCTTGAAGGCTGAATTTGAAGGAGTCAAAGGGTAGTCCCAGGCAATGGGATTGCAAGAGCAAAAGCACAAAATTACAAAACAGCTTGGTAAATAAAGGAAACTCTATACACAGTTTAGTGCTGTTACAATACAAAGAGCAAAGCTGGAATGGCAACTCCTGAAGACATGAGTGGTGGCCAGGTGATGAAGGATCTTGTATGCCATGGAAACAAGCTTTGATTTTAATCTTTTAAGGCAAATGGTCTACAAATTTTCTTGGTTATGCACTTACATCCATAAAAAATGTTGAAGATGTGCCCCAGTTTGTTTGTTTATACATTATAACAAGCACCATTGGACGAATGTCTTATGTTTATAAGAGATGCCAAAAACAAAATCTTAACAGGATCAACTGAAAACAAGTATAAATAGTTTTAATATTTTCTTTTCATATCCCAGTGATTTGTCTTGTGCACTTCTGGTAGGCAAAAACTCTACTTCAGAGATCATTGCCTAAGAAAATTAAGAGCTATTGAAAACTTTAGGCAGAAGGGTAATACTGGTAAATTTTTAGAAGATGTTTGCTGTAGTATAGAAGAATGGTAATGGTGGGATGGGAGAAAGAAGGAAAGGTGAGGGAGGTCAGGGCTAGAGGTAAGCATGTCTGTTAGGAAGCTAGTGAAATAGTAGTCTAGGAAAAAATTGATGAGACTCTGTCTTCAAGGAACCTCTCTCACTGGAGAGAGTAATTTTACTCAATATGAATCAGTAGATGTAGGACTAAATAGATGGGTGGAATTTAGGGGTTCTGTAGTAAGAGATTAGAGGAGGTTATTTATTTTTTAAATTGAGATACGATATTACTATTTAATTCCAGATCTGTTTACTCACCTCCTAAAAGAAACCTCATACCCATTAGCAGTTGTTCCCTCATTCTCCCTCCCCTAGCTTCTGGAAACCACTAATCTGCTTTCTGATTCTAAGGATTTGCCTATTCTGGACATTTACTATAAATGGATTCATACAATATATGACTTTTATGTCTAGTTTCTTTCACTTAAGGTAATGTTTCCAAGATTCTTTCGTATTGTAACATGTATCAGTACTTCATTCCTTTTCATGGCTGAATAGTATTTCTTTGGATCTATACCTAGGAGTAGAATTGCTGGATCATATGGTAACTGTTTAACGTTTTGTTTGCTACACCTGATGCCCCATTTTACATTTTCACCAGCAATGTGTTAGGGTTCCAATTTCTCCCTGTCCTCATCAACACTTGTTACTCTCTGTTTTCTTGTTGTAAAGGAGGTTGTTGAAGGTTAGAAAAATCAGAGAAGGCTTCCTAAAGGAAATGGAACTTGGCTCAGGCCTAATACATATCCAGTTTGCAGACAGACAAACTGACACAGTAAGAAACAAGGACTGGTCAAACAACCAGATGGGTAGAGATCATTTATTTGTTGTATTTTTGTTACTGCTTATTCATTCAACACATATTTACTGAGCCAGGCACTGTTCTTTGTGAGGGACCTCTAGCCAGGTTCCTGGCTTAGTCTTCCCAGCCAGGGAAGCTTTCTGAACCAGCAGACCACATTTGCTGTCTCTATTCTCCCTCTGTCCTCTTCTGAATCCAGTGAGGTCTGGCTTCTGCCTAAAGCTTGGCTTTTATCAAGGGAACCAGTGACCTCCCTAGCTTGACATCTTTACTTTTTACATTACTTAACATCTCTGCTGCATTTGACACCTTTGACTACTTTCTTGATACCCTTTCCTCAGTTGCCTTGTTACACCATGCTTTTCTGTTTTTTTTCCAAAGTAGGAGACATTTTTAATAGACAGAGGTATGTAGCATTTTTATACTTAAGATGTAGAACCAAAAAGATAGCAAGTGAACAGATTAGCATTTTACAAACCAAGAGAATGGATTTTTTTTGTTAAGAGATATTTAAATTATGTATCCGTGATATTTATATTGTTGATTCAGTTTAAAATAGCAGTTAATCGAACCTGTAATAATCATGAAAATTTGTGATTCCAAACCTGGCTCCCTTTCAGACACTCCTGAACAACCTAAAAAGATACAAATCCCTATGCCTCACTGCTCGGATGCTGATTTGATAATACACCATGCTTTTCTTTGTTCTTACAGCTGATACATCGCACTTTCTAATTATTCTTCCCTCACTGCCTTCTCAGCTTGTCCCTTAAATGTTTTGTTCTTCAGGGTTCTGTTTCTACCCCTTCTTGTCTCACTCTTGTGTGTTCTCCCTGGGCAATCTCATTCTTTCCCATCATTGTAACCTGTGTCCTCTCTACTCCCAAGTCTATATGTGTTCATTCATTTCTCTCCTGGGCCCCAGACCACATAGCCACCTGTACGTCACACATCTCCAACTGGACATCTCCCAGCTACCTCCAACTTAGTATATCAAGACTGAACTCGTGAGCTTTTACCCCTCTTCCTCCTTTATTCCCTGTAGCGGTGCAAAGACCACCTCTTCTCGTATTCTGAGGTTGAAATCCCTGAGTCATTCTGTACTCCCTTTTCTCCTCCACAATCAAATTGCTGTTGGTAGAGTGCCGTCTCATGTTTCCGTGTAGAGTACTCCAGTCCTCTGCCCATGCCGTTACCATTCTGCCTGATGTATTCTGATTCAGGTAAATGTAAGCTCCTTTCTGGTGCTTTCCCTGAAGCCTCTGATTTGAACTTGTTCTTTAGTGTTCTCATAGTGTCTATATGTTTCTCTGTTATTATGCCATATTATACTGTGTTGGTTTTAGGCTTTGTGAGGAGAGATTCAGAGTAGGTCTTGCCTTAGAATGTGGTCCTTACTCCCTAAAGGCCTTTCTAGTGTCTGCTGGTCTGTGTTTTCTTCACTTTGGCAGAGCTGGAATTCTAAAATGCTCCTACCTCCTACCCTGGCACTACTTGACCTCTATAGAGATTCTGTTTTTTTCTCATTGCTGTAGCATCTAGTATATGACAGACTTGTGCCTTTATGTCCCAGCCCTCAGCCTTTTGGGATCCCCTCTTTTCACAGCTCCTTCTCCAGTGTCTTACCACGCAAATTCTAGCCAGCCTCAGATCTCTGCTCCTTAGGCTCAGTGAGACCCCTCTGTTCTGTTTGGGTTCCAGCTTTCTGTGCTGTGGTTGAGAAGCTGATCCTTGAAAGAGAACTTGGCAGTTACGGGGCTCACTTCAAGTTTCCCTTCTCCCAGGGATTGTAGCCTTGCACTGTTATCTCCTGATGGAAAACGATTGTCTTAAGTATTGTGTCCAGTTTCATAGTTATTTATGGTGAGTCTGGTACCAGTTACTCCATCATGGCTAGGAGCAGAAGTCTACTATGATTTCTTGCTTATGTGTCCACTTCATGAAACTGTCTTACTCATAGTTACACACCTAACATATAGCACGTAGTAGGTAGCAATAAAGGTGTGTTGGGTTAACCTAAAGATAATGCTAGAAATAGGACCACCTTGGAGTATACATGTTAAGGGGACTCAATGTTTCCTACTCTATTTTTCGATCTTGGCCCAGTTAGTGGTCACTTCACTTCCCAGGAAAGTAATTTTTGTTCTTTTTTTCCCACTTTTTCTCTGACTCTCTGCGTGAACGGAAGAGCGATTTTTCTGATTGGTGATATTGGAAAAGAATTGTGTTGTATGGAATGGCTAGTCTTCAGGATTTTCATGTATTCTTTCACTGCCATGCTCTAACTGGTCTGCTCATGTCAGGACAGCCTACATTTGTCCAACTGGTAAGTTTAATTCAGTGTGGGAAAGTATTAGGAAGCCCATTTGTGATTGTACATCTAAGCTATGTTCTCCAGTCACCTTTTCACTTTTTTTTTTTTTTAATTATTTTTTTGGGGGTACACCAAGTTCAATCATCTGTATTCCCTCCCTTCCTTGACTCCCCCCGCCCCGAACCTTTTCACTTTTAAAGATGATATTTTGGTCTCCATCTATCTCTAACTGCCATGTTTTATTTTTTCAATTAGTCCTAAACTCTGGGCAGGAGAGATTAATTATCACCCTCCTCCCCCACAGAGATTGCAGATGGGTCGAAGACAGCTTCTGGCTTAGCAAGAGATCTTTTCCCCGCTAGTTGCCATTCCCATTTTGTTCTCATCACTGCTTGCATTTGCCCCTGGCAGATAGAAGGCACCTGAACTCACTTTCCTCCTTTGCCCCCACCTTTTAGTTTTACTTTGAGGGCTCTAGCCCCTGTTATACCAGTCAGACCAAGTGGTATCTTTTTTCCTTTAAGAGAATAATGTATTTTGAACATGCATCGGTCTTATCTTTAGGAGAAAAGCATTTTCAGGAGACTTTTTAGGTGGAATTATATCCCTGCTCTTCTTGTATCTGCTGGGCACCTAATTTAAGGTGTATGACTAATGGAATATACCTCATAGCACTGAGCCTTCAGCAGAAACTTTCTCCTGCCAAACTGTCCTATATTCTTAACTACGTTGCAGTACAGGAAGGTAATAAATTATTAATCCTAAATCTGTCTCCTCAGATTGTGATAAGGACTTCAGTGCGTGGCAGCTGGGGGAAGGTAGAGTTTTCTGGCAGTTAACATAAACCGTGCAAGCTTTTTGATTCTAAAATTTAGCTAGCATTTGAGCAAGCCTATGGGATCTTTTTACATCACAATTTAATTGACTTAAGACCAATAAGAATTGTCTGAAGTTAGCCTCTCTCCCAGTGAAGTGAAATAATTGTCTCGTTTAAATACTCTTCAGTAAAAGGTGATCATCTTAAGTCCTTCTCTCTAGCTAGGAAAACTATAATCTTGGTGGGTTCTTTTTGCCCTTTAGAAGCATTATGCAAACACAAACTTATTTCCTAACTTGTGTGACAAAGTAAAGATGGTTAAGAAAGTGGCATAATTGGGCAGTAAATCCAATTCAATTTAAAAGCTTTCTTAAGTTGACTCTCCTTAGGAATTGCTGAGGGAGGAAATAATGCAGTAGTGGAGGAATTTATAAAAACAAAATAACAATTGCAGGACCAAAGCAAGGCCTTTTGACTCACTTTGGAGATTGTATAAAAGTCTTACTAACTGGAACAGCTTCCAGTTCAAGGCATTGTGTGGAATCAGCAAGAACATGATCAAGACTTTGTGTGGTTACTCTTTGGACATCTATTCTCAAGTGAGTAGTATCGAAGAGTTTGGGTTAAAGTATTCCGCGCAGTTCTTGGTTTGAGGGCCTGCCCTTTGAACTTTCTTTCTGATCCTCCATCCAAGAGCTTCCTTAAGAAAAGTCAGCCCATGTGGTTAAGATCCTTTTGCCACTTTTGATTCCAGACAGTATTGGTTACGTTTTAGAAAGAAATTGTAAGACTTGGTCCTGACCACCTACCTAGTTCATCAACTGAGCAAGAAACAGGAGGCAGAGTGGCCAAGAGCATGGAGCATGGACTCGGGAGTCAGACAGACCTTACCCGAGTCCTATTGTATACTGAGTGGTATTACTGAAACCCACATTTCATCAGGTTTCTCATCTACAAAACAAGGATGAGAGTATATCTGATAGGACTGTTAGGAAGATTAAATGAGATGTTAAGCACAGAGTGCTTAGCCTACTCCCAGGTGCCTAAATAACAACTCAGCAAACGTTAGTAGTAGTTATTATGATGTGATGACATAAAATCCTTTTTGGTTAGACTCTTGTCTCATCCCAGGATGACCCGGTAGGCAGTAGGTTTGAGGTCTCTGCTGGCTTCTTAAGACTCTGTCCAGTGGGATGTCAGTCCCCACATATTTAAAAGTATACTGTAAGCAGCTGGCCTTCCTGCATTGTCAGGAAAAGTAGGCCTCCATTCAGGCCTGAGGTTGGTCGAAGCCCATGACAGGGTGAGCTGTGTTGTGCATTTCCTGTAATTGTAACATGCCACTAAGGAGAATGGCTGGCTACTTGTTTTCTCCTTCAGCCAGGGATACTTTTCCTCTGAAAGAGGATTCTGTTCTGCTGCCATGACACCACCTGGCCCTCAGCCCTGGTTCACTTCACTGTACACTGGTGATATGCCCATGTTTGGCGAACTCTTGTTCTAGGCCAGGTTGGCTCTCTGTTTTAGTCAGGGGCAGTGTTTTGCCTGGGGCTAGTTCAATAGCATTTTTGGATTTTTATCTCAGAAGTAGCTTGTAGAGTTAGTGCCTTCCTTCAGAATGTATTTATTTGGTGCCTACTATCCTAGGCATTAGAAGTGCAGTGGTGAGTAAGACAGACATGGTCTCTCCTGTCTTGGAGCTTGCAGTCAGGTGATTCCTTAGCCATTACTAGGGAACAGAAATTCTCTTCAAGAGGGATGATGTTACTGGTATCGAGGTTCCCTTCAAAGAAGTTGAGGGTCTCAAGGTAATTCAGTGATAAGAGAGACCCAGTTTTACTTGTAGAATCCTAAGAGACTAGGGAATTTGATGTCTCAAGCTGGTCTCAATAGAGTTACCCTCTGCTAAGAATTATGTAGGTGAAGCCCCTGTCTATTAATGCAGTATATCCAGCTTTCCTTTCAATCCAGCCCACTCTTTCCACCATTAATAACCCACATCTCTGAATAAGCAGTGAGGGTGGTTATCTGGAGATTTGGAAAAAGTACGACAGCTGCAGCCCTTGCCCCAGTTTGGAAGTATATGTGTGTCCTCTGGTGATTTCATGGGTATTAGATATACCCAGCCAGTTAGCTCTTGAAAATCTTTTTTGCATCAGGTTTGTTACTTTAGGCCCTCAGATGAGCAGTTCCAATGCAAAGCAAGCACCAAATTGTATAAATCCTGAACTCCTCTGGTCAATCACAGAAGATAACTGTAAAATACCCTGAGATGAGAAGGAGTTATGAATGTCCCTGAACGATGGGTTAACTGTCACAGGCGCTGTTCTAGGAGAAACAGAAGCAAAGAGGAATGCCGGCCAAGGCCTATCCAGCTCCACCAACTGCAGACTCTGCCCCTAAAGATGGACGCCTAGTGTAGCTCATCTCATTTCCCCTTTTAAAACTCTCCGAGCAAATGACAGGATTTTTAGGAATGCTTTCTTTCTTCCAACTGGCTTAAACGTTATGCTTTCATTCTAATGGAGGAGCAATTTAAAATAAATGCTTATGGATTCTCTCACTTTTAGGTAATAAGGGGCATCACTCGAATTACCAGATCTGGGAGATGGGGCGTTTATATTGATTTGGTTTTACTTCTGTACTCTAATTTCAGATTTAGGTTTAAAATTTTAGAGAGTGCCATTCTGCCTATTAAGAAAGGGCTCCTCTGTTTTGTTTTTGCTTTTTGTTTTTTGTTTTTTTTGATACAACTCAGTGCTTATTGCCCTTAACTGAGGGCAACCTGAGTCAGCTTGGAGGCTTATGGAAGTAGGCCTGGTAGAATGAGTGAGTCTTAATCAGTAAATGAAGTAGTCTTGTAGAGAGAAGCTGAAGAACTAGATTCCACTTCAGAAAGTTGCATCCTGCTGTGTCAGTCTGTGGCTTTTGGCCTGAAGCAAAACAGCCCCCTGTGCTGAAGCAGCCCCAAGCTTCTCTTCTGCCTGTGCATTCTACTTCATCAGTCTCTCTAGCTGCTTGGCTGGTCTCCCTTCCTCCCTTCCTTTCTCCCTCCCTCCCTTCCTTTCTCCCTCCCTCCCTCCCTTCTTTCCCTCCTTCCTTCCTTCCTTCTGTTTGATTTCTTTAACCCTTTCTTTTTTGGTTATAAAAGTCACAGATGTTTAATGTAGAAAGTTTAGTAAATGGTTATTCCACATAGAAATAACTACTTCCTGCAACTCCTATTGCCAGAGATGACCACGTGCACCTGTGGCTGTAGTTTCAGGGGTATCACTGGGGAAGCTCTGTTTGTGAGAGCTTGCTTGCTCTACCTGGTTCTGACTTAGTGGAGGTCCCCGTGGCACGAGCTGTCTCTGGACCTGGCAGAAGGGAGGTTTTCTGTTCTTGTGGAGGCCCTGTTCTAGCCTGACAGAAGCTGCTGTCTCTTCTCTAACTGCTTTGTTTTCAACATTGCTCTCAGCTATGCTCTCCAGAGTATGTTTATAAGCTGCACCCTGACATTTCTCATAATGCACTTTTCAAATAATGGGGTGAATTTTCATATTACTCCTTCTATGAAAGGTTAAAGGGAGGACTTGACCTCTAAGCTCAGGTAGGTAGATCTTGAGCAAGGCTGTTTGCCCAGGATAGTCAAGGCAGAAGGAAGAGTTTTCTGGCTTTGCCATGGAGACTTTCGCTGATAAGCATACACTCCTCTCCTTCCTCAAGCTGTTTTGATTGAGCTGTTTCGCCCCCACTCTTTCATGTTTCACGTGGGGGTTGCTGCCTTGGCAGCATGGCTGCCTGTGTCACAGAGGGGAAGAGGTAAAGAGTGGAGGCCCTCTGTGTGTGGTATGTTTTCAGAGGTTTTTCTGTGTGCCTGTGGGGAGTGTGTGTATGTGTATATGAGAGAGAGAGACAGAGAGACCAGGCACATTTGGATATCCTTATTGCTCTGCCTAGAATTAATGTCACTGTGAAGCAGCAGAGAAATATTGCCATTTTACAGGTGAGGATAAGGAAAGGGCAGCTTCTTTGTGGCTAGACAGAGTCTGTACTAGATAATTGGATAGTAAGAAATGTTGACCATTTTGCCCAAATTTTTATTTCTGTCCATAGAATGTGTGAATTACAATCAACTTGAAAATGGAAGTATAGGAGATGTGTGTGTGTGTGTGTACATGTCATAAAAATGAAGTTATTGAAAGTCTCACATCTGCAGTAAATAAACCAAACAGTACCAAGTTATCTCTGGTGCTTTATATGTGTTGTCATATTCAGTGTCTTAAAATATGCTTACTGCATTTTTAATACCTTCTCTAGGTTGCTTAATTTAAATGGCTTAATGATAATTAATATCTAGGTGTTATGTGCATACTATAGATATATACAATTCATGTCAACAAGCACTGTCCCTGGCTAAATAAAATCCAGTTCCTGCCACTAGAGTGTTCATGCTATGGTGGCAGAGATAGATGTAGAAACATAAAAAAGCATGATAAATTCCAAGATGTGTTATGGGAGCACAGAGTGGGGCAGGGAAGAGCTGAACTCTGCTCTATAGCAGGATGGTGAGAAAAGTGACATTCTAATCCCTTTGAACTTCCTTCTCTCAGATTCATTTGAAGTGGTTTTTAACCTGCAGAGCTCTTTCACTTCTTTATTGCAGAGGGAGGAGTAGAGGGAAGAGTATATACAACTCTGTAAAGTCTAGAGAATAAGAGCCCTAAGAAAATTATTTTTATTTCTGTACAGATACAGATTGGCTTTGATTTAAGTTAAATAAACTGGCTCTTAAAAATTCTAAGAATACTAACTACTCATACAGCTTCGCTTTCACTTACACACAGATGAGAAAGCATCTGTAGCTCTGCATTTTATTTGTTATAAGCAAAAAGTGGTTTGAGATATTTAAGTATCTGAAGCTTGGTTGTATTGAGTCCTCGCATGTCCCAGTTCAGCCCACTGCAGTTTTTTTTTTCTTCCATAAGACTTACATAATATTCCAAAAAGAGAGATTTTTAATGGATAAATTGACATAAAGTTTTCCTCTGTTGGCCATATCTACTGAAGTAACACTTCATGGTTTGCTGTATTATTTCCTTATTTCTTCTCAAGCTTACTGATGTTTTGTTTAATTTACATATCTCTACTGTAGCCCTCTAAATGACCTTCTCTTTAGAAACAACAAAACCAGCCAGCAAAAAAAGAAAGGAAAGAAAAGAAAACAAAACAAACCCCACCAAAAAAACCCCACCAAAAACCTTCCCCCAAAACAAAGCAGTGCTCTGATTCAAGTTTTATTGTGTGGGTTTCCAAAGCAGATTGGTATGATTGTGAATGCAAATAATTTATCAGCCCTGCAGTCAGAGACAGCAGTCAACTGCAGGTTCTTAACAATAACATCTACAAGTGGGCTGTGTATGGAATTGCTAGATTCATGACATCATATCCTGGGTCTCTTCTCTTTAGAAAAAAAGTCTTTCTTCTTAGGACCACTTTTATGTACAGGCCAAAGTTTATCTGTTATTATTTGATACGTGTGCTTCTTGAAGTACAAAGACAGTGTTACATAGAGAGGTTGTGGGCTCCTCCGCACTGTGGCTTGGAGGCGTGCTCTTCTTGCTGACAGCATTCTCCAGAGTCTTTTAGTCATAAGGTGGTGGGAGAAAAAGCAAAGCAGGAGATTCTGAGTATATTATATGCAACAATGTAACCCTTGAGTAACAGTTTTTTTTTTTTTTTTAAAGTACATGGTTTAATCATTTGCCTTCAATCTGCCTTTAAATATTATAAAGCCCTTGATGACTGGCTCATTTATGAGCAGGTGACTTTATGTAGAAGAGCTATTTTCAGCTATACCAGTGTTTTGATTAGTACTCTCACTTATGACTTGGTTGTGAAAATGACTTTGAACTAAACCTTAACAGATAGGTCTCTTGAAAGTTCATAGCAACCATATACAATTAGTGCAAACTTTTGATTTATTAGTAAGTATCAGGTAGAAACTAAAGGCATTAGAATGGGGTTAGGCTGATTTCCATTTTTCATCTAGGTGACCAGAACTTAGATGTGTTTTTTTCTTTTCCTTTTCATCATTACTCAGGAGAAGGAGTATTGAATGGATCTAGATGTCATCAGTGATGGATGACTATTTGCCTAGGTAAACGGGGAACTATTCTCCACCGTTGCTTTGTTCTGCAAGTTCCATGGTGAAAGCCTATCTTGCCTTTGAGTGAAGTGGAGTGGTCTGAAATAGATAGCTCAGGGAACTAAAAGTTGGTTGGTCCTTTCATGAGGAAAGATTGCTTTGTGATTTGAAAAGATTTTTCAGTTCAGTGTTTAGGCAGGAGAGGCTGTTTCCTAGCTGGTTATGTTAGATTCTGTTATCTCTTTTTAATCCATTTGGCCTTTCTTTAGTTTCTCATTTTGCACATCTCTTATCATACCTCCCATTCAGTGCTCTCCTCAATTTGATTCAAAAAGCTCTTTCTCATTTCCTAGTAAACTGGGAACTTTGCTTTTCTCTCCTGTCCTTTTCTTCTCTTAGCCAAAGTAATGAAATAACATTAAGAATCTGACTAAAACTTAAGTAATTCCATATTGGAACTGATATTTTTTGCCAGATTTTATTAGTCTAAAAAAAAAGCAAATTTATTTGACTATTGGGTAAACTTTAAAAATTAACAGATAATTCTTTGAATGCCTACTATGTGCAAAGCACTTTGCTGGGCCAGCAAATACGGACATATAGGATACAACCCTAGTACTTAAAGACGGCAGAGTGTGTAAGGTAGACAAACAAATATGATCCAGTGAGAGAAAGGCTGTGGTAGAGGTATATGTAGGATATGCAGATGAGAGGAATCTTGGGTGAAGGTTTCAAGGAAGACTTTCTGGAAGAAGTGGTGCCTGAGCTAAAATGAAGTGTAACAACAACAAAAGTAATGACAGCTGTTATTACTGAGCTTCAACTAAATGCCAGGCATTGTGTTAAGTACTTTGCATAGCTTATCTCCTTTTATATCACATATAACCCTGTTATCATTCCTATTTTTACACATGAAGAAATCAAGAAATTTGACCCAAGATGACACAGCTAGTAAGTTGACTGGATTGATATTAAAACCCAGGCAGTCTTATTTCAGAGGCCAAAGCCTTAACCAGATTTGTGGGGTGGTGGTCAAAAGATGGGGTGAGATGGAATAAGGGTATTAATCATGATATGGGATTTTCTTCTGGATATAAAATTTTTAACATAATTTTCTGAGGGTTCTGTATGAACCTCCAACCTCACCTTGGAAGCTGGATGTATTTTCTTATTAAACCAAAATTAAATGAGGGTGGTTTTCATAGATCCTTTAACCTGTAAAATGCAGTTATAGGTAGATTAAAAGAACATACCCCCGCTCTTTTGCCTGTAAATATTGCCCTCTTTTAAGGAGATGTTATGGTACTGTTTTTCTCCTCAGCAGTTTGCCGCAATCCAGAACCTTTGAGGCTTCTTTATTGACAGTCTTACAGAAGAGAACTTACTCTTCTAAGTATTCTTAACTAGTGAAGTGCTAAAAGGGTCAGGTTTTGTGATTGAGTCCTTGGAAGCTTGTGTTTCCATATAGCAGACAATCAAGAGTTAATGTGAATAGTGGCTGAAAGGTACCTGGTGGGCAGCTAGTTCCACAGAGTGTTTGTCTTTGATCAGAATGGTCTTCGGGAAAAATGGAAACGTTCCAGTCAAGGGAAAGGACTTAGAATATGGACTCAAAGCCTATTGACTCTTTTTTTTTTTTTTTATAGTTGTGGCACATGGGCTTAGTTGCTCCATGGCATGTGAAATCTTCCCAGGGCAGGGCTCGAACCCGTGTCCCCTGCATTGGCAGGCGGATTCTTTACCACTGCGCCACCTAGGAAGTCCCCTATTGATTATTCTTTAGCAATAGTTTAGTTCCAGAAAATCACCTAAACCATAACATTTAACAAACTGTGCTCTTAACAAAGCTAGGCACACAGCAAAGGCAATAATAGTAATTATTTTCTTTTCTAAGGACTACTTTGTGAGACTACTGCCTTTCAATCTAACTTGTATACAGTTGGGGAAAAAAGTATTGGCCCTTTTGAAAAGGAAGAGAGAGGGCAATGGTTATTACCCTGGGTTTTCCTAAACTTCATAATACCTGATTGTGCCCTTCAGAGGATTTAGTTACCTCCTCTGCCTTCCTTTCTGAATATGCTAATCCCCCACAGGAGCGAACTGATGTGGAGAGTAGCATGGAACCATTTTTGTATTTGTTTGTTAGTGGGTGTGCAGGTGACAGACATGCTGATAGTCAAAAGGAAGGTGGAGGCTGCCCCCTGAGGTGGTTTGTTTTTGAACAGTTCCTGTGAGTTGTTTTTGGTATTGATAATATGCCTGCTTGTCTCATTTTCGTATGGCAGCCGTATTGGCTGAGACCTGCTGCTCCTGAGAGAATGCATACTTCTGATGATAGCTTCAGGAAGACAGATGGTGTGGAGCCATAGTTCAATCACTGCCTGAAGCACCAAATTTAAAGCTTTTGCCTTGCTGCATGGTGATAATTCATTGCCAGTATAATTATCAAAGGAAAGCTTTGAATGGATTCTTGACCATATTACAAAATTGTGAGATTTCAAGAAAAGAATTTTAGTTTCAATGAATGTTAAAAGTAAGTGCAAGATGACTTCACAGGTGAATTCTATCAAAAATTTAGAGAAGAGCTAACACCTATCCTTCTCAAACTCTTCCAAAAAATTGTAGAGGGAGGAACACTTCTAAACTTGTTCTATGAGGCCAGCATAACCCTGATACCAAAAACAGACAAAGATATCACACAAAAAAGAAAATTACAGACCAATGTCACTGATGAACATAGATGCAAAAATCCTCAGCAAAATGCTCACAAACAGAATCCAGCAACACATTAAGAGGATCATACAGCATGATTAAGTGGAATTTATCCCAGGAATGCAGGGATTCTTCAATATATGCAAACCCATCAATGTGATACACCATATTAACAAATTAAAGAAAAACCATATGATCATCTCAATAGATGCAGAAAAAGCTTTTGACAAAATTCCACACCTATTTAAGAATCAGCCTGCCAATGCAGAGGACACAGGTTCAATCCCTGGCCCAGGAAGATCCCACATGCTGTGGAGCAACTAAGCCTGTGCACCACAACTACTGAGCCTGAGCTCGAGAGCCTGCAAGCCACAGCTATTGAAGCCCACATGCCTAGAGCCCATACTCCACAACAAGAGAAGCCACCACACTGAGAAGTCCACACACCACAACAAAGAGTAGCCCCTGCTTGCCACAACTAGAGAAAAGCCCATGTGCAGCAACAAAGACCCAGTACACCCAAAAAAAAAAAATCAGTACCCGTTTATGATAAAAATTCTCCAGAAAGTTGGCAAAGAGGGAAGCTACCTCAACAAACATTCTCAATGGTGAAAAACTGAAAGCATTTCCTCTAAGATCAAGAATAAGACAAGGATATCCACTCTTGCCACTCTTATTCAACATAGTTTTGGAAGTCCTAGCCATGGCAATAAGAGAAGAAAAAGAAACAAAAGGAATCCAAATTGGAAGAAGTAAAACTGTCACTGTTTGCAGATGACATGATACTATACATAGAAAATCCTAAAGATGCCACCAGAAAACTACTACAGCTCATCAATGAATTTGGTAAAGTTGCAGCATACAAAATTAATGCACAGAAATTTCTTACATTCCTATATACTAACAATGAAAGATCAGAAAGAGAAATTAAGGAAACAATCCCATTTACCATCACAATAAAAAGAATAAAATACCTAGGAATAAACCTACCTCAGGAGGTAAAAGACCTGTTCTCAGAAAACTATAAAACATTGATGACAGAAATCAAAGATGACACAAAACAGATGGAGAGATATACCATGTTCTTGGGTTGGAAGAGTCAATATTGTGATAATGACTATACTACCCAAAGCAATCTACAGATTCAGTGCAATCTTATCAGATTACTAGAGGCATTCTTCACAGAATTAGAACAAAAATTTTTGTGATTTGTATGGAAACACAAAAGACCTCGAATAGCCAAAGCAATCTTGAGAAAGAAAAAGGGAGCTGGAGGAATCAGGCGCCCCGACTTCAGAGTATACTACAAAGCTACAGTAATCAAGACAGTATGGTGCTGGAACAAAAACAGAAATATAGATCAATGGAACAGGATAGAAAGCCCAGAGATAAACCTACACACCTAATCTATGATGACAAAGGAGGCAAGAACATACAGTGGAGAAAAGACAGCCTCTTCAATAAGTGATACTGGGAAAACTGGACAGCTACATGTAAAAGAATGAAATTGGAACACTTCCTAACACCATACACAAAAATAAACTCAAAATGGATTAAAGACCTAAATGTAAGTCCAGACACTGTAAAACTCTTAGAGGAAAACATAGGAAAAACACACTTTGACATACACCACAGCAAGATCTTTTTTGACCCACCTCCTAATGAAAATAAAAACAAAAATAAACAAATGGGAGGGACCTAATTCAACTTAAAAGCTTTTGCACAGCAAAGGAAACCATAAACAAGACAAAAAGACAACCCTCAGAATGGGAGAAAATATTTGCAAACGAAGTGACTGGCAGGGGATTAATTTCCAAAATATGTAAACAGCCCCTGGAACTCAATATCAAAAAAACAAACAACCCAATCAAAAATTAGGCAGAAGACCTAAATAGACATTTCTTCAAGGAAGACATACAGATGGCCAAGAGGCACATGAAAAGTTGTTCAACATCGCTAATTATTAGAGAAATGCAAATCAAAACTACAATGAGGTATCACTTCACATTAGTCAGAGTGGCCATCACCAAAAACTCTACAGACAAATACTGGAGAGGATGTGGAGAAAAGGGAACCCTCTTGCATAGTTGGTGGGAATGTAAATTGATACAGCCACTGTGGAGAACAATATGGAGGTTCTTTAAAATATTAAAAATAGAACTGCCATATGACCCAGAAATCCCGCTACTGGGCATATGTAACATACCCTGAGAAAACCATAATTCAAAAGGACACTTGCACCCCAGTGTTCATTGCAGCACTGTTTACAATAGCCAGGACATGGAAACAACCTAAATGTCCAATGACAGATGAATGGATAAAGAAGATGTGGTACATATATACAATGGAATATTACTCAGCTGTAAAAAGGAGCGAAATTGGGGCTTTTGTAGAGGTATGGATGGACCTACAGTCTGATAACATATATTAACGCATGTATGTGGAGTCTAGAAAAATGGTACAGCTGAACCTATTTGCAGGGCAGGAGTAGAGATGCAGATGTAGAGAATGGACATGTGGACATGGTGGTGGCGGGGGGGACGGGGAGAGTGGGACAAATTGGGAGATTAGCATTGACATATATACACTATCATGTGTAAGATAGATAGCTAGTGGGAACCTGCTGTGTAGCACAGGGATCTCAGCTCAGTGCTCCGTGATAACCCAGATACGTGGGATGGGGAGGGGTGGGAGGGAGGGAATATATGTATGCGTATAGCTGATTCACTTCATTGTACAGAAGAAACTAACACAACATTGTAAAGCAATTATACTCCAATAAAAAAAAAGTTAATGAAAATAGAGAAAACCTAATTTGTAATATACAGTTAGCAAAATGTTCAAAGGCCTAATTTGTGATATAGTAATATGTGTGCTGTAGTAAAAACAAAAAAGATGTAGCTTTAGGTCTGATAACTACTGTAATTTTTTTATATAAATTTTATTTATTTATTTATTTATTTATTTATTTATTTATTTATTTATTTATTGGCTGCGTTGGGTCTTCATTCCTGTGAGCTGGCTTTCTCTAGTTGTGGCAAGCGGGGGCTATTCTTTGTTGTGGTGTGCGGGCTTCTCATTGTTGTAGCTTCTCTTGTTGTGGAGCACAGGCTCTAGGTGCGGGCTTCAGTAGTTGTGGCTCGTGGGCTCTGGAGCACAGGCTCAGTAGTTGTGGCACATGGGCTTAGTTCCTCTGCGGCATGTGGGATCTTCCCAGTCCGGGACTCGAACCTGTGTCCCCTGCATTGGCAGGCAGATTCTTAACCACTGCACCACCAGGGAAGCCCCCGATAACTACTGTAATTTTGATGTAATTTTGAAATGAAATATTTTGAGATATGACAGTTGGAACACGAGAACATCTGTGGTTTCCCTTATTGATAAAGTCACACATCTGATACTACTGTGGTTTGTTGCCTGTATTCATAATCAATGGAAATACTAACTTCCAGTTAGCAGATTTTGCCTGTAAAATATCCTACTCGTGTATAGTTTTCCACAGAAACTTGGTTCCCTCTTTACCCCTCTCTCCCCCTCAGTTCCCAGGAGAATTTATCAGCTACTCTTTTTTTCCAAATAATACCAGTGGGGCATTCTCTCTACTCCTATTCCCACCATCTCAGCCCTTCCATTGGGATACTATTTGATGACTTTGATTAAAGTATGAATTCCCAAAAGAGCTTAATGGTATAGTTCCCAAGATAGCAGGCATTTTGTCTCTACTTCCTTCTTGGTTGCCAGCCAGTTAGCTGGAGAAGTCAAGCTCGTTACCTGAGATTTAAGAATGCCGGAGGCAACAGCACTGTTTCTAAACATTTCCAGAGTTGTTCACAGCTTTCTAAAAGTATTTGATGAATGTCCTTCTGGCAATAATTCTTATATTCTATAGACTTTTCTACTCTGCTGCTTGGAATTATGAAACCTGGTTTAGATTTTGTGCCAGACTTATTAGAATTCTGTCTTTTGAGAGGTGGTAGTGTTAAGTAAGCATTGCTAGTTCCAGAGGCTCCTGTTTTGTGGCTCCTCCTGGTAATTCATATGAGAGACTTGTATTCTCTGCTTTGTCATGACTTTAGAAAGAAAGGGATTGACTCTGTCTTCCTGTTTTCACCCTGGGTAAGCTTTCTATGTGCTCCTACCAACAGTGAGTTCTAGACTTTCCCAGAGGGTTTTCAATCTAAGGTTCTACCAACTGTAAGCCCTTTTTTAAAGGACTTAATATTACTTTTGTTTGGGCCCTGGGAGCAGAGCCAGGCTGTGGCAGCGTGGGCAGGAGAGGAACTGATCTAAAATTGGAGTTTATTTTCATCTTACCTTTTATCCAAGTTACTTCTAGAATCCAATATTGACTCTACCAGTGCTTCCCTGCTTCCTCCTCTGATGAATCCTTTTTCTCAAGAGTAACAATAATGAAAACAATGAAAATTGAATCTCAGGTTAAATTACTTTTCAGAGGTTAAATTACTAGTAAATGATGGATCTAGAGCTGAAACTAGAACCCTTGTCTCTTAACCATGTAAGATGATTAACAATCTTTTAACCATCTAAGGGGAAGAATTATGATCCACTGAATGGATGAAAAAGAACTGCCCCCCCCCCCCCATTTTTGTTATTGAACACACAATGGAGCGACATTAAATAACATTTAATAAAAAGCCCCTCAAATTCCCACTAACTGAACATATGAACTAACAGATCAGAGTACCTCCTCCCCTTATTGGGAACTATTGGGGTTAATTTTTTTAGCAACACTAAAGCCAGCTGACCTTCCCCACCTCACCTGTCATCAGTTCCTCATCAGTTACTCCTGGTCACTGTTGAAGATATGTGTCAGTGCTTCTGGCCATCTGTTCTCTCCCAGGCTCTATTCCTTTGAGCTAATACAGAGGATCAAATTGTCAGATAAGACTCACAAGAATCAGAGATCTTACCCATTACTAAGCCTTAGTAATACTTTTAAGAATACGGAAATCGATAGGTGTAAGTGAAGTAGGGAGAGTCTGGAACATCCTGTATGAACCTGCAGGTAGTTCCTTCCCTCGCTGAACATGTTCTCTCCAGCCTAGAGTAGTGGTTGAGATCGCTGACTGAGGCTTCCAGGTCACCTCACAAAGCAGGGAGAGTGTTTGGGGTATGAAATATTTTTCTTTTTTTTTTTAATTTATTTTTATTTTATATATTGGCTGTGTTGGGTCTTTGTTGCTGCACGTGGGCTTTCTCTAGTTGCAGGAGTGGGAGGCTACTCTTTGTTGCGGTGCGCAGGCTTCTCATTGCAGTGTCTTCTCTTGTTGCTGAGCACAGGCTCTAGGCGCGCAGGCTTCAGTAGTTGTGGCACATGGGCTCGATAGTTGTGGCTCGTGGGCTCCAGAGCGCAGGCTCAGTAATTGTGGCACATGGGCTTAGTTGCTCTGCGGTATGTGGGATCTTCCCGGAGCAGGGATCAAACCCATATCCCCTGCGTTGGCAGGCAGATTCTTAACCACTGTGCCATCAGGGAAGTCCCTGAAACATTTCTCTTTTATACTACCGGATAGTTGTATAGCTTATGTGACACTCTTTGGGGAGCCATGGAAGCAAAAGGAGGCCTTTGCAGGACAAACCAGTTTTGTAGCTCCCCCCACCTGCTTTTATCTCCTCCTCTTTCAAGATCTGAATTTAACCAGAGCTGCTAGTAACAACCAGGGAATTTGAATTTTTTGCTACCTTCTCTTGGACCTTGTAATCTCCATAAATCCCCTTGACCATTTCTCTGGCGTCTAAATGTGTTCCGCTCTCCCCTGCATTCCATTGGTAAGACATCCTCCATGACTTGCCTCAAAGCTGTCACCATTTTATACCAAGGATGGATAGGCAGCCATCCTGTCATCAGTTCCTCATCATATTTTTCCATCTTTTTTTCTTGCTATGAAGTGCCTTAACCATTATGATTTGTGTGAGTCTGATTTGACATTCCCATATAAATGTGTGCTTTTCAACTCACTGGCACTTACCACCTCTCCCTTCCTGACTTTTTAGGGGTGACGAGAATCCATTGTGTTACTAAACCCTCTCAATACTCTAACTCGTTAGTCAGGATATTGGATAGAGAGACTGTTCTGAGAACTGGCTTTCCCTTGGAGAAATCTGTACTTCTCTCTCGAGCCTGCAGGCAGTGGTTGCTCATTCTCCCATATCCCATGTACCTCTGAGCTTGGAGGTGGAGCTGACTCCTCACTGTCACTTCTTTAACATTACTCCTCCACTTTCAGGTGAAAACTTCTTTCTGAGGTTTATAACACTTCTTACCCCTAGTCATTACTCATCTACCAACCGTCATTCACCCTCTCTCATTTATTTTGGCACATAGGCCTCGTCTCTTTTCAAAGTCCTGCCATCAGCCTGGATACCTTCAGTATGACTCTCTCAATACCTAGCCACCTGGTTTCCTAACCTGGCCACCTGACAGTTCATTTGTTTGTTCATTCTGTCAATACTTCCTTCATGCATACATGCATTTATTTGTGCATTCATTCAGAAAGGGTTTTTGATCACCTACAATGTAATGTGCTGAGTCCTGTGCTAGAATTGGAGATACAGTGCTGAGGGGAGAAAAAAGCTGGACATGGTCCTCTCCACCTGGAGCTTATGGTGAAGTTGTGGGGGAAAGACATTGAACAGATGATCACACAAATAAGTGTAACTTTATAAGTGCTATAATTACTTTGAAGGAGAGAGGCAACAGGGCCCAAAGGGTGCACTAGAGAGAGACCTGTCTTAGCGTGGAGGCTTCTCTGAGGAAATGATGGTTGAACTGCGACCTTGTATGAGGAGTTAACTGATTAAAGAAGGGAGGCAAGAAAATTCCAAATAGTGGGGGCGTGTGCAAAGCCCAGTTAGGAGAGGGAGCGTGGTCCATTTGAGAGATGAATGAAGGCTGGTGGTAGAACATGATGAAGGAGGGAGAGCATCATACAAGGTGGGGCTAGAAAGGTAGGCAGGGTCCAGATCATACAAAATCTTTTTAGGTTATGTTGAGGATTTTGATTCATTCAAGGGAGTGAAGCCATTGAAAATTTTGTTTAATATTTTTAAAATGTATTTTTCCAAATATAATACATATACAGTGTACAAACTCAAAAGGTATAAAAGAGTATTTAGTGAATAAACAAGTCTCACAGCTACCTAGTTTCCCCTCCTAAATGCAACCATGCCAGTTTCTTGAATATTCTTCTCAAAAATAGTCTTATGCACACACACACACACACACACACAAAATTGTATTCTTTCCCCCCCCCTCACAAATCATAGCATACTATACACACTGCTATGCACCTTTTTTTTTCCACATAATGTTTTAATGTTTCCTGGATATCATTTCGTATCAGGACTATGGAGAGTGGCCTTATCCATCCCAGCAACTGCATAAATCTTTAGTTTATTTAACCAGTTCTCTGTTAAGGGATGTATAAGTTATTTCCAGTATTTTTCATTTCAAACAATGTACAGTAATTATCTTTGATATCATGTCACACATATGATAATATATTTGATAAATAAGTTCCAAAATTAGCTACCTTTATTCTGTAAAGACTGAATTTCTTTCCTTCATAGCACTTACATTAGTTTGCAGTTCTACATTTACTATGTCTATTTAATTACTGTCTCACCCATCTAAATTATAAGCTCCATCAAGGAAATGCCTAGCATGAAACAAATGCTCAATAATATTTATTGGGGACTTCCCTGGCGGTCCAGTGGTTAAGACTCTGTGCTTCCACTGCAGGGGATGTGGGTTTAATCCCTGGTCAGGGAACTAAGATCCCAATCCCATATGCCGCTCAGTGCAGCCAAAAAAAAAAAAAAGCTTAAAAAAACATTGTTGAATGGGTGAATGAATGAGGAGATAAGGATAATAGCTAGATGGGAAGTAAGGGCACCTTATTAGTTAAAGCTTTGAGGTTATCTTTTATACCAGACAAATAATTTGCATCCCTATAAAAATCAAAGTCATTTGGAACTTATCAATCTTCTATAAGTTAACATCTAAATTTAGGCTCTACTCAGTAAGAAATAGTAAGTTAAACAAAAGTATGTTCTCTTACACAGGGGTTGGCAAACTTTCTTAAGGGCTAGATGGTAAGTTATTATAGGCTTTATTGGTCTTAAGATAACTGTTGCAGCTGCTTAACTCTGTCATTAGAACAGAAGCAGTGATAAATAATACATAAATAAATGAGTGTGACTATGTTCCAGTGAGACTTTATTTACAATAATAGTCAGCAGCTGGAGTTGGCCCTTGGGCCATAGTTGGCTCCCCTGGTTTAATGAATCAGTAATGATAACCTTCTTTCATTCCTGATATTGTCAATTTGTGACTTCTCTCTTTTTTTCTGTCATCAGTCTGACTAGACCTTTATCAATTTTATTGACATTCCAGACAACGAAATTTTGATTTCATTGATTTTTCTATTGTTTTTTGTTTGTTTTCTGTTTCCATGGTTACTGTTGTCTTTATCTTTTACTTTCTCTGCTTATTTTGGATATAATTTACTCTTTTTTTTCTGTCTTGTATGATGAAAGCATAAGATCATTGTTTTTTTTCCTGTTAAAGTTTGACCTTTGTTTTTCCAAATCTTTTTGAATGCACATATCTACAAACAAAAAAGCTTCATTTTATAAAATTTTTTTTTAAAAAGCTTCATTTTAAAAAATACAAATAAGACCATAATATGTACATTTTCTGCAACTTGCTTTTTTTTTTTTTTTTTTTTGGTAAAGTAAGTAGTTGGTTTATTTTAATACTATTCTCAGAGAAATCAAGGACAGAAAGGAAATACAGCCAGTTCTTATGAGAAAAGAAGCTTAAACTGTAGCGTCATTATAAATGATATAGAATGTGACATTTTCTGATATTTTGAAATTGCAGTTAAAGCTCACTGTAAATTAAACTTACAACATACTCCTAGTGCTTTATATTCTAAAGAGAATTCCAATGAGCAACCCATAATGGTGGCCAGATTTCTCTCCACAGAGCTTACCAATGATTACTCCACCACTCTCTCCCTAGAGAATAAAAAGAGACTTGAGGGTAGGTAGAAAAGTCAGATTGTCTTGGCAGTGCAGGTGGGCAGAGTGTACCGAAAATGGTAAGAGGCTATTAAAAATCCCCCTTGCATCTGTCCCTTCTTCTCAACTATAGAAGAAAGTAGGAGCTACTTACTAGTAGCATAGCCAGTTTTTAGGGATGATAAAAGACAATCACTAGGAGAGATTGGGCATACCTCTAAGAAATAGAATTGGGCATCTCATTCCCTGAGTAGATATTGGTCAAATTGCAGAACTTGAAAGCCCATTCTTGTGGCCATGAGAGAAAAGAATAATGAGGAAGCCCTTGAAGACCTTGACTTGTATCCTCTGAATTTGGAGTGTTGTACATTTATTGTCTGTAGCTTTTGGCAGGCTGAGGATCATCTGGAGAACCCCATGCTATTAGGACTTGGAGAAAGCATGATGAAACGTATTTGGAAGAAGACAGAAGCAACCTCAATTCCATCCTTACTGTCTTTGATCCTCAGTTGATGAGAGAGCAAATCTTTTTTAACTTAACAAGATATCATGGGGATATTTCTTTGGCTGCATATAGAACTCTACCTAATTCTTTTCACTTGCTGTATAGTGTTCTGTAGTAACTATTTCTATATCGATAGATGTTTAGTAGGTTCTTCAAATATTTTACCAGTACAAACTATACTATAATGAAATCCTCACAAGTGGGAAGTTCTCCAGGATAGAGGTACACAATATTTTTGTGAGGTGTATAATTTATTGAATGTCTTCTCTTTGATGCTCAGAAGGAATAAGCTGCTTATATATGATTTACCACATTAACTACATTTTGTGGCTCTCTTTGTTATGAATTTTCTTATGTTGTTTAAGGGCTGACCTTTGGGGAAAAGTCTTCCCATATTAATTTTGTTTATAAGACTTTTCCCTGGTGTGGATTCTCTGATGTCCGCTAAGAACTGTGTTCTTCATATGGGCTTTCCCACGGTCATTACGTCATAGGGTTTATTTCCACTATGAGTCTTCTGATGTCCAGCAAAGGATGTATACTTGAAAGATTTCCCACATTTAGTTCAGTGATAGAGTTTCTCTCCTGTATGTGTTCTTTGATGACTATAAGAGTTGAGCTCTTCCTAAAGGCTTTTCTGCATTCATTATACCAGTATGGTTTCTCATCAGTATGGGTTTTCTTGTGTTCCAGCACAGTTGAGTTATCCCTGAAAGCTTTCCCTCATTCATTACATATAAAAGGCCTTTCTCTGGTATATATTCTCTCATGATGAGTAAGGACTACCTCCTGAGCAAAGACTTTCTAATAGTCTTTACATTTGTAAGGGTTTTTGACTGATCTGAATTCTCTGATGACCTAAAAGGATAGAGTTCTTTTTGAAAGCTTTTCCACATGCATTGCATTTATAGGGTTTCTCTCTAGAATGAATTCTTTAATGATTAATAATTGTTGAGTGCTTCTTAAAGAATTTCCCACATCCAACACATGTATAAGGTTGTTTTCGTATGTGAATTTTATGGTGATTAAAAGAAATGAGCTGCTCATAATGGCTGTCACACATTCTTTTTTTTAAAGATTTATTTTATTATTTATTTATTTATTTTTGTCTGCGTTGCATCTTTGTTACTGCATATGAGTTTTCTCTAGTTGTGGCGAGAGGGGGCTACTCTTCATTGCAGTGTGTGGGCCTCTCACTGCGGTGGCTTCTCTTGTTGCAGAGCATGAGCTATAGGCACGCGGGCTCAGTAGCTGTGGCTCCCAGGCTCTAGAGCACAGGCTCAGTAGTTGTGGCGCATGGTCTTAGTTGCTCCACATCATATAGGATCTTCCCAGCCCAGGGATAGAACCTGTGTCTTCTGGTGGTCACTGTCAATCCTTGACTTTCCTTGGCATGCAGCTGTATCATTTCAATCTCTGCTTCTGTCATCATATGGCATTCTCCCTCTGTGCCTTTCTAGATCATTGATTTTAGACTTTTCTTTTTCTTCTTTTTTTAAGATTAATTATTTATTGGCTGTGTTGGGTCTTCATTGCTGCTGCACGGTCTTTCTCTAGTTTTGGAGAGCAGAGGCTATTCTTTGTTGTGGTGCACAGGCTTCTCATTGCAGTGGCTTTTCTTGTTGCAGAGTATGGGCTCTAGGTGTGCGGGCTTCAGTAGTTGTGGCTCGTGGGCTCAGTAGCTGCAGCACACAGGCTTAGTTGCTCCGAGGCATGTGGGATCTTCCCGGATCAGGTCTCAAATCAGTGTCCCCTGCATTGGCAGGCGGATTCTTTTTTTTTTTTTTTTTTTAATTTATTTATTTACTTATTTATTGGCTCCATTGGGTCTTCATTGCTGTGCATGGGCTTTCTCTAGTTGTGGCAAGTGGGGGCTACTCTTCATTGCAATGTGTGGGCTTCTCATTGTGGAGGCCTCTCTTGTTGTGGAGCACAGGCTATGAGGCGTGCGGGCTTCAGTAGTTGTGGCACACAGGCTCAGTATTTGCAGTGCACAGGTTTAGTTGCCCCACAGCATGTGGGATCTTCCTGGCCCAGGGCTCGAACCCGTGTCCCCTGCATTGGCAGGAGGATGCTTAACCACTGCGCCGCCAGGGAAGTCCCGGCAGGCGGATTCTTAACCACTGCACCACCAGGGAAGCCTGATGGAAAGTTGATATAAAGGTAATTGACAGTAGTTCTTGTGTAACAATTTACTGATTTCAACAAACTCTGTACACTCAGCTGTTTCCAAGATTCATACCATTGGTTATTGTGTAGGGAGGTGGATGAGGAAATGAGGGGCATTTCTATACCTTTTGGTAACTTCATTTTTTTCATAGTTTCTATTTATTCATCTTTTCTTAAGGAAGTTCTTTTTTTTCCTGGCCTCTAAATTGTCTTGTTTAATGTTAGGTTGGTACCCATGTTTCTCTCTTTTCTTTTAAAGAACAATGGCAGATTGGCTTCTGTAGTGCTTAACTCCATGATCCAGAAGCCTGCCTGTTTTTTTCTTCTCTCTCAGTTGACTAGTGTCCACATTTAGTAAGTATTTCCTGGAAGTCACGATGGCTTTGGTGGATTATCCAGTTGTTGCTTTTGTCATTCATAGCCCTTTTCAGTTATGTGTACATGCAGACATGACTATCCATCTCTTCAGTGGTTTGATTTTACTACATATTTTCTATATGTAGTTCTACACTGTATTTTATGTTATAATCCCAGGGCTAGGGCTAGGGCTAGGGTGAAGAAAGAGGTACCTAGGGTATGAAATTTCAGGAAACACTCACTCTCAGGGTGGGGGTAAGCTGGGACTTCCCTGGTGGTCCAGTGGCTAAGACCCAGCACTCCCAATGCAGGGGGCCCGGGTTCGATCCCTGGTCAGGGAACTAGATCCCACATGCCGCAACTAAAACCCAATGCAACCAAATAAATAAATATTTTTTAAAAAAAGGTTGGGGAAAGCCAACCCTGCACTTACATGACTCTAATAGTGAGCACTTCCTTAAAACTTGTGCCCAAGGCATCTCCCTTGCCTCACCCTGGTTCTGACCCTGTGTAACCCTGACCATAGTTGGTTACAGATACCTATATAACTAAGACCTTTAAATGAACTCTGTGTAAAAACTTTAATTTATAACATGCTCTGACTTTATTTCATCTAAGAAAACAGAAATGAGGTGATATTTCAGGAAAATCATTACATGTCTGAAAAAATTCAGTGGTTCAAAAGTTTATCCATAAGCAACATTAGCTAGAATTTTGGACCTTGTTATCTAGGTTAACCACAGTAGGTCACTGTTGTACTTCTATTCCTTTATTTCTTATTATGACATGGCCTATCATTAGGAAGTTCATTCTAGCAGAATACCTCTCCTGATTAAAATTTTTGGTAAGCTTGACTACTGCTCTGGTTGATGCTATGATATGCAAAACCACCTCACTTTGGCGAACCATTGATTAGAAAATGGATGAATATGACACCTGCAGTAGGTCAAGAGTACTCAGTTTGTGTTGCTACCGGTTCAGTGGGGGAATACTCTGTCTTCTTCAGCTACCTGCTCTTCTGGCCCCATAATCTTCATACTGTCCCTGAGAAATGCCTTGGAGGTGAGTACGAGGTCAAATGGTGGGACTATGCCCCCGTCCTTCAGTACACTTCTAGCAGAAGAGCTCTTTTGTTTTGTTTTGTTTTTCTGTTTCATAAACTAGAGTTCTGTGTCAAAGATCTACATGTAAGGGACTCATTGAAGAGGGGAGCCAGCGATGAATGTCTAGCAGTACTTCTACGAGCTAAAATATCCTGAGCCAAAAAACTCTCTCTTTTGTGTCTTCTATTCCACTTACTAGACAGCTTTCCCACCCTCTTAAAAACCCGTCTTCAAAATAGCCTCAAATGTTGTTGGTATTCAGAACTCTTAACAGAGCTGTAGTCTCTATTTTCATTTCATTTTAAAATGTTTTCATTCTTTGTTTTTAGATGCCAAGGAGAGCAGGTGCCAGCAGGCGAAGACACAATTTGGAGTTGGCCTGAGATCTGGGGGAGAAAATCACCTCCGGCTTCTTGAAGGAACCCCCTCTCTCAAGTCATGTTGGGTTGCCTGCTGCCAGGACTCTGCCTGTCATGCCTTTTGGTGGTTAGAAGGGATGTGCATTCAGGCAGACTGCAGCAGGCCCCAGAGCTGCCAGGCTTTTAGGACAGACTCTTCCAATTCTATGCTGGTGTTTTTTAAAAAATTCCAGATTGCAGATGATCTGAACTTTCTACCTGAAGATGATGTACCACATATTCTGAGGCTAGGTTGGAGCAGGGTATCTTGGAGGAGACAGAGCCCACCTAGAACTCCACTCAGACCCACTTTATCTTCCATTGACCAGCAGAGCTTAATCAGGAAGCTTCGGAAG
Organism: Hippopotamus amphibius kiboko; assembly: GCF_030028045.1. NCBI lineage: Eukaryota > Metazoa > Chordata > Mammalia > Artiodactyla > Hippopotamidae > Hippopotamus > Hippopotamus amphibius. The sequence goes on along the minus strand of NC_080186.1, from coordinate 28,186,091 downwards.
AGAGAGAGTCCCAGTGAAGAAGTAGCTACAGTGACACAGCCTTCAAAAATGAATGAACGAGGTGATCTGAATGACACTAGCTCTGCAGAGGTAAGTGTGTTATGAATAAGGAGCACAGAAACTGTTTAATCTGCTTTTACATTTGGCATACTTGAGCTCTGAAGCTGGTGCTTGTGGGCAGCACTTATAGTCTGAGGAGTGTCGGTATAAAGCTGCTTGGTATCATCTTAGTAGGTGCCGCCCACATGTTCAAGGGTAGTTTGACCTTAGAGATGTTCATTCCATGCAAGTCTGACCATTGTTTTGGTAAAAGCAGAAAGCTGCTCATTATCTAGTCTGAGCTGGTTCTTGGCCACAGGTAAGTGCAGTTGTGTGGGTGTTAGTCTCCACCAACGATTCTGCAGTGTTTTCTGCCAGATTGCAAAACACTTAACTGATGTGGTTGCAGTCAGGTTCTCCTCCTCCTCCCCCATCTCCTGCCTGTAAACACGTTCCTTATGAGGTAGTTTCTATTCCAGCCTGAAGTAACCATGCCTGGTACTGCAGATTAAGACCTGACCTGCCGGGCTGCGGAGCTGGATGTGGCCGTTAGCAAAGAGGTCTCAGGTGACTTCTTACCAAGTTTTGTCTGCCAATGGAGATACCACCAGTATAGTTTATTCTGCTTATTATATTTCTTCATTGTTGATCTTCCTGGGCAGATGATTAAAAGGAATGACTCACTCTGTGCTCATTCTCCCTTGATTGCTGTGACTTATTTTTGTATTTGTTTTGTCCTAGTTGTCTCTATCAAGTTGAAGCCAGAGTGAGGAGGCTACTACATGCCAGGCACTGTGTGTGCTAATCATTGTATTAGGTCATTTTGTTGAATTTTCATAGCAATATTTCCACATATGTACGAGGGTGGGTCAAAAATTATCCAGACCCTGACTGTAGAATTTACAGAAATTTTAATATAACCCGAGTGCAGATAATTTTTGACTCACCCTCGTATTATTAATTCCATTTTACTAATGAGGAAACTGAGGCCCAAAGAGGTTAAACAATTTTATCGTGTAGCTAATGAATAGCAACACTAGAATTGGAACCCAGATTTAATATTAAGAAAAAAACCTTTCAGTGCAATATTAGAGATACAGTGTTAGGTTCAACATGCCCATAAACATTGATTATCAATGGCATTTATTATCAATGTCAGGCACTTTTCTAAACACTGGAGATATAAGACGTGATCTGTGACCTCAGGGAGTTTACAGTCCAGTGGAGACTCAGGCATTAAGATGGGAGTAAATTTATGTACTACACAGTATAGTAGGAACACAGAAGAAGGACTGATCCTCTTGAGCAGGCAGGGGATGTGTACGTGCAGGGAAGACTTTACAGAGATGTTTAACTTATTTCTTGAAGGATGTGTAGGATTTCACTAGGGGTTTAAAGATAATAAAAACATTCTGGAGAGAGATCCAGTGTATGCAAAAGCTTAGTTAGTCAGCACATATTTACTGCACATTTACTGTCTGCAGGGTCCTGTACTAAAAGCGAGGTACTAGGAATATTATAGCAAGTAAGATCATGATTCCTGCGCTAATAGCGCTTACACTCTGGCAAGGAAAATAGACACCACATTTATGATAATTAAATAATTATAAGCTTGATGCGCATTATGAGAGGATAAGTAGAGTGCTACAAGAGCATCTAACAAGCACCTAATCGAGACTAAGGGGTAAAGTTAGGCCACTGTAAATAAGGAAAGTTTAAGCTGAGACTTGAAGTAGAAGTAGGAGTTAGGAAAAGAAGCAGGCAAAGAGTAATTCAGGCAGAAGGAATAACAATTTCCCAGTTTGTTAGGTGCCCTAGAACATGGCACGATCAAGAAGTTGAGAGAGACTGGTCTTGTTTGGCAGGCAGAGCAGGAGAGCTAGTGGAGAAAGAAGAGGCTTCAGAGGTATGCAGAGCCTTGAGGCCTTCTTAAAATAGAGGGCTTTATCTTGAGCGGGGAATGAAATGATCATGTATGTTACTGTGTGGTGAATAGACTGGAGAAGTGCAAGATGTGTATGGAACAATCAAGTAGGAGGCTCTTCAGGCAAGGGAACCATCCCACTAAGGACGTTGAAGATATGGGAAAGGGGATAAATGATAAATACTCCCTGAGAGCTGAGGTTCTCGAACTTTAAGAAGTGTCAGAATTACTTGGAGGTCTTGTTAGAAACATATTGCTAGACCTAAGCGCCAAAGTTCCTGATTCAGTAGGTTTAGAGTGGGGCCTGAGAATTTGCATTTATAACACGTTCCTAGATTGCCAATGCTGCTAGTCTGGGAACCGCACTTTGAGAACCACTGCCTTATAGTGCAGGTGGGTTAGAATCCAGAGCACAGAGCACAAGATTAGCCTTAAGCAGGAGGAGAGACATCTCCTTCATTGTGATAGGAAGGAAGAAATGGGTGGCTATAGTTGCGGCTAAGGTGGACTTTTAGGTTCAATTGAGAAAATTGTGGTAGTTCTAATCTCATTCTTGTTTTTTTCTGAAGTGGGATAGATCATTTATTGAAAGTAGAAGCAGAGATAGGTGGAGTGGGGATAGGTGGGTAGTAGGCAGGAAAATGAGAGGTCTGGAGAGAGTGGTAAAGGTCTCAAATGGCCATTGTGAGGGGTAGGAGATGGTATACTAGGTAAGGAAATAGAAAGATTGCTGGGTAGCATTGAAGATGGAGACCATGAATTTATAATTATAGTTGTGTGATTCTCCTTAGTAGCTCTCAGCCCTATCAAGTAAAGGCTGATAGTTTGATTCATCCAAGATTAGAGCTTTGCCAATTTTGTACAGAAGGAAATTGGGCTGTGGAAACTGAAGTTGTTGTCAAGAGAGTGGATGAAAGAGAGATAGAAGAAGAAAGGAAAGGAGTCAAAGACAGGAGGGGCTGACAGAGATTTTGACAGAGGAGTCTGGCATTCAGAGGCTTTGATGATGGGAAGCAGATATTGGGGGACAGGTTAATATGCTGAAAGGACAGAAGGTAGTCATCAGAGTGTGAGATACTTGAATTTAAGATTTTGGGGGTGGAGAAGTTCTGGTGATAGAGGATCTAGGGTGAAGCTGTTGAAGAGAGTTGCTGGGGTAGATTGGAGAAGAAATTTATCGGTGACAAGGAGCTCAGAGAACATATTGAATGAGTTATCCATGTAGACATTGAGATACACTCTAATAAGGATGATAGTAAAGGTGATAGCAGCAGTAGCTGGTGTTCACTGAGTGCTTGCTCTGCGTCAGGTGCTATTCTGAACCCTTCACATGAATTGACCCTTTTAATCTATGCAGCAAATCCTATGAATTACTATTACCATCTTTATCTTATAAGTGAGGAAACTCAGGAAAAGAAAGGTTAAAGAACATGGCCAAGGCAACAGAGCTGTATGTAGTAATATCAAGACTTGAGCCCAGCAATCCAGAGTCTGTCCTCTTAATCTTCTTACTCTTGAGGCAAGGACTTGCAGTGATGAGGAATTTTGAGATCCAGATGTCAAAGCCATCAGTAAAGTAGGAGGAGTAATGAGTAAGTTGAGAGATGACAGCTATGATGAGAGTTGAAGTATAGTGCAGCAAGATAGCAAAGGAGAAGAGGTTTTTACAAAGAAGATAGAAGAGTAATGATTTGCAAAGGCATTGAGAAGGGAAGCAAATAAAATACCAACCCACCTTTAATCCTGAAGTGTGGGAGAATAAGTAGCCATCATATTGCAGAGATACATGGGAAAAGGTACCCTCAGGGGAGGGCAGGCTTATTAAGAATAGGAGGTCAGGGACTTCCCTGGTGGTCCAGTGGTTAAGACTCTGCACTTCCAGTGCAGGGGGCAGGGGTTCAATCCCTGGTCGGGGAACTAAGATCCCACATGCCATGTTGCATGGCCAAAAAAGAAAATAGGAGGTCATGGATCACTTTATGGGCATGTGACCTAATGCAGTTCCCACACTTAGAAAGGCCTTGTTCTTGTTTTAGTGCTCTGCTCTCATTATCTTGAAATTCTTAATTTTTGAGTACGGAAGCCCACATTTTCATTTTTGCACCACATTCTGAAACTTTATGTAGCCTGCCCTGCAGGAGGTATAGGGAACAAAACATGAAATAACTGAGTGTACAGGTGACTTTCTGATCATGGAATAGAAATTTCGGACAATTCAGTGGAATTTTTGGAAGAAAAAATGGAGGTTGGGTTTTAAAGGAGAGGAAGTATAGATCATTGTAGGGATAACAGTTGTGGTGTGGTAAATGTTTCACAATTGGATTTTCCCCCAGAAAACAAAGTCAGGCCCTGAGTTGTAGACTTTGCCAATTTTCATGGTGTAAATACTACCACCATGACCAATTTCAGGCTACCAGCATAGCATGAAGTCGCTGAACACAGAGTTGCTAGAGATGAATGCAGTCAGCATATGACCTGGCTCTAGCACACCACAGGATAGTTACCATCAATAAAATTAGACCAGTAAAGTTAGAATTATGATAGATTTAGACCTGACAGTCTTCTGGAAGATGGTAAAAACTCAAACTTGGGCCTTACAAAATTCAGGTGTTTGCTGGAGAGAGGATCGTGAAGTTGTTTTGGCTGGGGAGTTCTTTTTTTCTTGTTGTTCACCAGTCATAGAGAGTGGCAGTAAATAGCTGCTAGTGAACAGGATCTCAGGCTTTATGGTCTAACATGGAGTGTGGGTGGACGTGGGGAGAGGGATATTGAACTTGAACTTTGAAGCCCTAGGAGTGGGCTTTGTGCAGTGTTGCACAGAGGCATTACATAGTTTGGCATCACATGTTGGGAACTGCAAGCATTGCTGAAAAATGGGGCAGAGTGAAATCTTCAGATCCAGACAAGTTACATTTGGCCTTATGTGCCATGCTTAGGAGCTTGATTCTCATCCTGAACGCCATGGATAGCTCTGGAAGGGTGGTAGAATCACTGCGTACATTCAGAATAGTTAGTTGCTAGGCATTTCTTTTAGGAGAGGACTTGGAGTTCAAACTTGTGCTCAATACACTAGGGAGAGTAAGAGAAATGTAGGCACTGCAGATCTCCTAATTAGGGATGACTGACTAGCAGCAGTAGTTTGCACTAAAATTTTAATTTGTACTGTTTTCACTAAGGTAGGTCAAGTAAGTCTGCATCCAAAGGAGGAAGAAATTATATCATAAATTACTCTTGTCTTGCGTGAAATGTCTGCACAGTTGCAAAGGCATGGGGTTGTCAGTAGCATTTTTCATTCTTTTGAACATGTATATTGCATCCAAGAGTAGGTATTGTGGACCTTTAGTAATTCCAGAAGTGGAAAGGAATGTCATCAGTTTATTCCCCTTTCTCAACTTAGAGACAGAGAAGCTTGTACTGCTTGGTTTAAGTACTTCATCCTTTCTGTATTGTGAACCTCTGAATTGTTGGCAGGAGGAGCATGAAGGCTTATTGATTGGGTACTGAAACATTTGCAGTACAAGGCGTTTAGCTACTGGCAATTAGTTGCTGCCAGTCCTGCTTTGTGAAAGGAGGAATGTTCTCTTTGAGCCCAGGGAATGAAGGCCCAGTTAGGTATCCCCACATGTAAGATTTGGCTTTAGAAAGACTGAGATGCTCCTTTTTCCACCAGCACCATCTTCCCATTTCTAGCTCATGTTACAGCATTTCAACCCCTGCAAGCCAGTGGCTTTCTGTAGAACAGATGACTGAGAAGGATAAACGAGCCAAGCCCTTGGACCCTCTCTGCTGCCTTTTGTCACCAAGGAAGACTCTTATGTTGACTCTACAGAAGGTCGGAATTTACCTCTCTCCAGAAGATAGAGGCATAGGATATGGGCAGCAACAGAGAAGAGCCTTGCATAACCAAGGACAGAAACCCAGGCAGTTGTGTTTCCCTTCATCCATATTTTTGTTTCAGTTTGGTTTGTTTTTCAAGGCTTTTTGGTTAGTTGCTTTCATTTGGTTTTTGTTTTAAAATCTTTCCTTTACTCCTTAAGGCTTGTGAATTTTTTGCCAAGGGTTCATTTATTATTTTGGCTATTATTTGCTGACAGATTTGAAATTTCTCAGGACCTAGTTTTCTCCAGATTCTCGTTCTCAGTTATCTGAGCAGCAGATGCCAAAATTTTTTAGCCCCCGACCCCCTTCCAGCCCTTTGGCTTGGACAAGCTTTGTGGATTTCTTACCCCTCAGTGACCTAGGCCCTTCCCGTACTGTCTTTGTGCATATATTCACTAAGCGCTCCCTCAACACCCCCACCCTCCGCCATTCTAATCTTGCATGCGTGGCTTGTTGCATCAAGAGAAAAACTGGTCAGCCTGTTTCCTTGTTGTATGTGGGTATGCAAAAATCCCTGCTATTGTGCTTTTCCTTTTTCAAAAGTATTAGTGCCTGAACCATGATACTTTTTCTGTATTTTTTTTCCACTGTAACTGCACGCTTTCTCCTCTAGTTTTCTAAATATTCTGGCTCTTTTATCTGATTATCTGTTTTGTTATTTTTTTTAATTGAAGTACAGTTGATTTACCATGTTAGTTTCAGGTGTGCAGCAAAGTGAGTCAGTTATACATATGTATGTATATATCTATATTCTTTTTAAAATTCTTTTCCATGATAGCTTATTATAAGATATTGAATACATGTCAATCCCATTCTCCCAGTTTATCACACTCCCATCCCCTGGTAACAATGTTTGTTTTCTGTATCTGTGACTCTACTTCTGTTTTGTAAATAAGTTCATATATACCCATTTTTTTCAGATTCCGTATATAAGCGACATCATTTGGTATTTGTCTTTCTGTGTCTGACTTATTTCACTCAGTATGATAATCTCTAGGTCCATCCATGTTGCCGCAAATGGCATTATTTTGTTCTTTTTATGGCTGAGTAATTTTCCATTGTATATATGTACCACATTTTCTTTATACATTCATCTCTTGATGGACATCTAGGTTGCTTCCATGTCCTGGCTATTGTAAATAGTGCTGCAGTGAACGTTTGGGTGCATGTATCTTTTTGAATTATGATTTTTCTCCAGGTATATATGCCCACGAATGGGATTGCTGGATCATATGGTAGCTCTGCTTTTAGTTTTTTAAGGAACCTCCATATTGTTCTCTATAGTGGCTGTACCAATTTACATCCCCCCCGCCAACAGTGTAAGAGGGTTCTGTTTTCTCCACATCCTCTCCAGCATTTATTATTTTAGGCTTTCTGATGCTGGCCATCCTGACTGATGTGAAGTGATACCTCAGTGTAGTTTTGATTTGCATTTCTCTAATAATAAGCTTTGTGGAGCATCTTTTCATGTGCCTGTTGGCCACCTGTTTGTCTTCTTTGGAGAAATGTGTTGAAGTCTTTTGCCCATTTTTTGATTGGGTTGTTTGTTTTTTGATATTGAGCTGCATGAGCTATTTGTATATTTTGGAGATTAATCCCTTGTTTGCTTCATTTGCAAATATTTTCTCCCATTCTGTGGGTTGTCTTTTTGCTTTGTTTATGGTTTCCTTTGCTGTGCAAAAGCTTTTAAGTTTAATTAGATCCCATTTTTTATTTTTGTTTTTATTTTCATTACTTTAGGAGGTGGATCAAAAAAGGTCTTGCTGTATTTATGTCAGAGAGTGTTCTGCCTATGTTTTTCTCTAAGAGTTTTATAGTATCTGGTCTTTACATTATGTGATTTTAAATGGGATTTTTTAAACTTTCTCTTTCTGATATTTCATTGTTAGTGTAAAGAAATGCAACAGATTTCTGTATATTAATCTTGTATCCTGCTACTTGCTGAATTCACTTATCAATTCTAATAGTTTTTGTGTGGAGTCTTTAGGGTTTTCTGTATAGAGTATCATGTCATCTGCATATAATAACAAGTTTACCTCTTCCCTACCAATTTGGATATGTTTTATTTCTTTTTCTTGTCTAGTTGCTGTGGCTAGGACTTCCAGTACTATCTGAATAGAGTGATGAGAATGGGCATCCTTGTCTTGTTCCAAAATTTAGTGGAAAGGCTTTCAGCTTTTTACTGTTTAGCATTATGTTGGCTGTGGGTTTGTCATAAGTGGCTTTTATTATGTCTAGATATGTTCCCTTTATATCCACTTTGGTAAGAGTTTTTATCATGAGTGGATGTTGAATGTTATCAAATGCTTTTTCTGCATCTATTGAGATGATCATGTGATTTTTGTCTTTTCTTTTGTTGATGTGATTATCTGTTTTTTTTTTAACTGTGTGAGATGAATTTGAAAATGTGTTTGTTGACTACTTTGTAAGTTAAGTTATGAAGTGAAGAGGGTTTGTTGTAGATCCACTAATAGTTCCTTGCTAATTGGCAGGACTTGAGCCATGGGAAAAACAGTCTCAAAATCAGCCATATCTTAGTTAATACTCCTGTCATCCCTCCCCCTTTCTCCCTTCATGGGTGGTTTTAGTTTCTCAAGGAGATTCTGAGAAGACATAACTTTGTAACTAACTATTACAAAGATATACCCTACCACATTCTGAGAATGTAGGTTGGGATGTTGTTGAGAATTGGGTTGGGATGAGAATTGGGTTGTTGCTGAGAATTGGATTGGGATGTATCATTCAGCCCCACTAGCTTTGCTACTGCAGAAAGATACTGTCTTTCCTCTAGTAGGATTTTTGTTAGTGACAATGGTAATTTTTGTTTTATTCAATACAGTCTCAAATAAAAATATGTTGAAAGCTGAATTTCTGTGAATCATTCTTTAATATTAAGTAGACACTAGTGTAGCATGTGTCTTACCAAGAAGGGCTCCTACCTGGACTGTGGTGATACTACCTGGATAAGTATGAATATCCTGGGGTCCTGCAGGCTCCTGCTCAAAACAGAATAGCTCATGATGGAGGATATTTTTTGTCATTTTTAATTATGGTATTAATCACTGGGGCTGGCTTGCCATATTTGGAGAGAGTAGCCCCAGAGTGGAGGCAGGGAGGAAGGAAGGAAGAGGGAGAAGGAGGAGAGAGAAATGAAGAGATGGAGAAAACGAATGTGAATAGAAGCCTTTTGTCATTCTGAATAAAACTCCCTTGAAGAAGAAACAGGTGTATGCATCTGGGGCATGATTTGTGACTTACGGTTTGTTCACAGTTGGATTCGTTTTTATTATTTCTGTCAGGTGCCAGAAAAATTGTCCCAAGGAAATTCCACCCAAGTCTCCCTGACCGTATACCATCTCTGAAAATTTTAAGTATTACTTCATAGTTTCTAAAGTAAAATAATTTGCTCCATATCTCCTTTTCCTATTTCTTTAAAAATAACTAAATAATAATAATAATAATAAACAACAAATTGTTTCTTTAAAAATAAAAATCTGCTGGCCTTACTTAAAAATATCTCTGTGCTTCTACTTCTGGGAATTTATTCTAAAGCCATAATTCCTAAATAAAGAAAGAGCTTAACTCACAATGGTGAGCCACTATTTATTTAATAAAAAAGTGAAAGCAGTCTATCTAATAAGGGAAAAGTGACATTGTGCAGCCATTGACAATGCATTTTTGGCTGCATGAATGGCTCTTTTGTTACTCGCTTCTACTTTCCACTCCAGCCACACTGAGCGGAATGTTTGCTCTTCTGTGGACACCATACTTTCTAAAAACAGCTTTATTGAAGTATAATTGACATATCATAAACTGTACATTTTTTTAATGGTTTACTTTTTTGTTGGCTGGACCATGCGGCATACGGGATCTTAGTTCCCCGGCCAGGGATCAAACCTGTGCCTCCTGCAGTGGAAGTGCAGAGTCCTAACCACTAGACCACCAGGGAATTCCCTAAACTGTATATGTTAAAGTGTACAATTTGATTATTTTTGACATACGTATATACCCATAAAACCGTTGCCCCCCCAAAAATAATGAACATATCCATTACCCCCCAAATTTCCTCCTGTCCCTTTGTAATGTCTTTCCCACTCCCTCCCTTATTCCCAGGAAACCACTGACCTGCTTTAGGTTATTACCGATTTTCTAGAGTTTCTAAATAAACAGAATCATATTTACATTATGTACTCTTTTTTTAACAATTTTATTGAGGTATAATTTACATACCGTACAACTCATTCCTCTTAAGTGTACAATTCAGTGACTTTAGTAAATGTATAGAGTTGTATATCATAACCACAACTAGTTAGTTAACATTTCCATAATCCCCAAAACTTTCTGGTGCTCATTTGTCCAAAAGTTCCCTTGTGCCATCCATACTCCCACCTCCAGTCCCAGGTATCCGCTAATCTGCTGTCTCTAAATTTGCCTTTTCTGGACTTTTCGTGTGAATGGAACCATGCAACACGTAGTCTTTTGTGTCTGGCTTCTTTCACTTGGCATAATGTCTTGATGTTCATTCTTTTTTTTTTTTTTTTTTTTTTTATTATTTTATTTTATTTTTTTGGGGGGTACACCAGGTTCAATCAACTGTTTTTATACACATATCCCCATATTCCCTCCCTTCCTTGACGCCCCCCCCTCGATTCCCCCCCACCCTCCCTGCCCCAGTCCTCTAAGGCATCTTCCATCCTCGAGTTGGACTCCCTTTGTTATACAACAACTTCCCACTGACTATTTTACAGTTGGTAGTATATATATGTCTGTACTACTCTCCCGCTTCTTCTCAGTTTCCCCTTCACCCCCCGCCCCCTCCCATACCTCGAGTTCTCCAGTCCATTCCCTGTATCTGCTTCCCTGTTCTTGTCACTGAGTTCATCAGTACCATTTTTAGATTCCGTATATGTGAGTTAGCATACAATATTTGTCTTTCTCTTTCTGACTTACTTCACTCTGTATGACAGATTGTAGTTCTATCCACCTCATTACATATAGCTCCATCTCATCCCTTTTTATAGCTGAGTAATATTCCATTGTATATATATGCCACATCTTCTGTATCCATTCATTTGTTGATGGGCATTTCGGTTGCTTCCATGTCCTGGCTATTGTAAAGAGTGCTGCAATAAACATTATGGTACAAGTTTCTTTTGGGATTATGGTTTTCTTTGGGTATATGCCCAGGAGTGGGATTACTGGATCATATGGTAGTTCTATTTGTAGTTTTTTAAGGAACCTCCAAATTGTTTTCCATAGTGGCTGTACCAACTTACAGTCCCACCAACAGTGCAGGAGAGTTCCCTTTTCTCCACACCCTCTCCAACATTTGTTGTTTCCAGCCTTTGTGATGATGGCCATTCTGATTGGTGTGAGGTGATACCTCATTGTGGCTTTGACTTGCATTTCTCTGATGATGAGTGATGTTGAGCATCTTTTCATGTGTTTGTTGGCCATCTGTATGTCTTCTTTGGAGAAATGTCTATTTAGGTCTTCTGCCCATTTGTGGATTGGGTTATTTGCTTTTTTGGTATGAAGCTGCATGAGCTGCTTGTATATTTTGGAGGTTAATCCTTTGTCCGTTGTTTCATAGGCAATTATTTTTTCCCATTCTGAGGGTTGCCTTTTAGTCTTGTTTATGGTTTCTTTTGCTGTGCAAAAGCTTTTAAGTTTCATGAGGTCCCATTCGTTTATTCTTGATTTTATTTCCATGATTCTAGGAGGTGGGTCAAAGAGGATGTTGCTTTGATGTATGTCAAAGAGTGTTCTGCCTATGTTTTCCTCTAGGAGTTTGATAGTGTCTGGCCTTATATGTAGGTCTTTAATCCATTTGGAGTTTATTTTTGTGTATGGTGTTAGGAAGTGTTCTAATTTCATTCTTTTACATGTTGCTGTCCAATTTTCCCAGCACCACTTATTGAAGAGGCTGTCTTTTTTCCATTGTATACTCGTGCCTCCTTTGTCAAAGATAAGGTGCCCATATGTGTTTGGGCTTACTTCTGAGTTCTCTATTCTGTTCCATTGATCTTCCTTTCTATTTTTGTGCCAGTACCATACTGTCTTGATCACTATGGCCTTGTAGTATAGTTTGAAGTCAGGAAGCCTGATTCCACCAACTCCATTTTTCCTTCTCAAGATTGCTTTGGCTATTCGGGGTCTTTTGCGTTTCCATACAAATCGTAAGATTTCTTGCTCTAGTTCTGTGAAAAATGCCATTGGCAATCTGATCGGGATTGCATTAAATCTGTAAATTGCTTTGGGTAGTACAGTCATTTTCACGATGTTGATTCTTCCAATCCAGGAACATGGTATATCCCTCCATCTGTTTATGTCATCTTTGATTTCTTTCATCAATGTCTTAAAGTTTTCTGCATACAGATCTTTTGCCTCCTTAGGCAGGTTTATTCCTAGGTATTTTATTCTTTTGGTTGCAATGGTGAATGGGAGAGTTTCCTTAATTTCTCTTTCTGCTCTTCCGTTGTTAGTGTATAGGAATGCAAGAGATTTCTGTGCATTAATTTTGTATCCTGCTACTTTACTAAACTCATCAATGAGTGCTAGCAGTTTTCTGGTAGAGTCTTTAGGGTTTTCTATATATAGTATCATGTCATCTGCAAAGAGTGATAATTTTACTTCTTCTTTTCCAATTTGGATTCCTTTAATTTCTTTTTCTTCTCTGATTGCTGTGGCTAACACTTCCAAAACTATGTTGAATAACAGTGGTGAGAGTGGACACCCTTGTCTTGTTCCTGTTCTTAGAGGGAATTCTTCCAGTTTTTCTCCATTGAGAACAATGTTGGCTTTTGGTTTGTCATATATGGCTTTTATGATGTTGAGGTAATTTCCTTCTATGCCCATTTTCTGGAGAGCTTTTATCATAAATGGATGTTGAACTTTGTCAAAAGCTTTTTCTGCATCTATTGAAATGATCATATGGTTTTTATCCTTCAATTTGTTGATATGATGTATCACGTTGATTGATTTGCGTATATTGAAGAATCCTTGCATCCCAGGGATAAACCCCACTTGATCGTGGTGTATGATTTTTTTAATGTGCTGTTGCAGTCTGTTAGCTAGTATTTTGTTGAGGATTTTTGCATCTATATTCATCAGTGATATTGGTCTGTAGTTTTCTTTTTTTGTGACATCTTTGCCTGGTTTTGGTATCAGGGTGATGGTAGCCTCATAGAATGAGTTTGGGAGTGCTCCGCCTTCTGCAATATTTTGGAAGAGTTTGAGAAGGATAGGTGTTAACTCTTCTCGAAATGTTTGATAGAATTCGCCTGTGAATCCATCTGGTCCTGGGCTTTTGTGTGTTGGGAGATTTTTAATCACTGCCTCAATTTCTGTACTTGTGATTGGTCTGTTCATGGTTTCTATTTCTTCCTGGTTCAGTCTTGGAAGATTGTATTTTTCTAAGAATGTATCCATTTCTTCCAGGTTATCCAATTGATTGGCATATAGTTGCTTGTAGTAGTCTCTCATGATGTTTTGTATTTCTGAGGTGTCCGTTGTGACTTCTCCTTTTTCATTTCTAATTCTGTTGATTTGCATCTTCTCCCTTTTTTTCTTGATGAGTCTGGCTAATGGTTTATCAATTTTGTTAATCTTCTCAAAGAACCAGCTTTTAGTTTTATTTATTTTTCTTATGGTTTCTTTCCTTTCTTTTTCATTTATTTCTGCTCTGATCTTTACGATTTCTTTCCTTCTGCTCACTTTGGGGTTTCTTTGTTCTTCTTTCTCTAGTTGTTTGAGGTGTAAGGTTAGGTTGTTTATTCGATCATTTTCTTGTTTCTTAAGGTAGGACTGTATTGCTATAAACTTCCCTCTTAGAACTGCTTTTGCTGCGTCCCATAGGTTTTGGGTTGTTGTGTTTTCGTTGTCATTTGTTTCTAGATACTTTTTGATTTCCTCTTTGATTTCTGTAGTGATTCCTTGGTTGTTTAATAGTGAATTGTTTAGCCTCCATGTGTTTGTATTTTTTGCAGTTTTTTTCCTGTAATTGATATCTAGTCTCATGGCGTTGTGGTCTGAGAAGATGCTTGATATGATTTCAATTTTCTTGAATTTGCTGAGGTTTGATTTGTGACCCAAGATGTGATCTATCCTGGAAAATGTTCCGTGTGCACTTGAGAAGAAAGTGTAGTCTGTCGTTTTTGGATGGAATGTCCTATAAATATCAATTAAGTCGAGATGGTCTAATGTGTCATTTAAAGCTTGTGTGTCTTTATTTATTTTCTGTTTGGATGATCTGTCCATTGATGTAAGTGGGGTGTTCAAGTCTCCCACTATAATTGTGTTACTGTCGATGTCCCCTTTTAGAGCTGTTAGCATTTGCCTTATGTATTGAGGTGCTCCTATATTGGGGGCATAGATATTTACCATTGTGATATGTTCTTCTTGGATGGATCCCTTGATCATTATGTAGTGCCCTTCCTTGTCTCTTTTAATAGTCTTTACTTTCAAGTCTAATTTGTCTGATATGAGTATTGCTACTCCAGCTTTCTTTTGACTTCCATTTGCATGGAATATCTTTTTCCATCCCTTCACTTTCAGTCTATATGTATCCCTTGGTCTGAAGTGGGTTTCTTGTAGGCAGCATATAGAAGGGTCTTGTTTTTGTATCCATTCAGCCAGTCTGTGTCTTTTGGTTGGAGCATTTAATCCATTTACATTTAAAGTGATTATTGACATGTGTGTTCCAATTACCATTTTCTTAATTGTTTTGGGTTTGTATTTGTAGGTGTTTTCCTTTTCTTGTGTTTCCTACTTAGAGAAGTTCCTTTAGCACTTGTTGTAAGGCTGGTTTGGTGGTGCTGAATTCTCTTAACTTTTGCTTGTCTGGAAAGCTTTTGATTTCTCCCTCAAATCTGAATGAGATTCTTGCTGGGTAAAGTATTCTTGGCTGTAGGTTTCTCTCTTTCAGGACTTTCAGTATATCCTGCCATTCCCTTCTGGCCTGCAGAGTTTCTGTAGAAAGGTCAGCTGTTATCCTGATGGGTTTTCCCTTTTGATGTTCATTCTTGTTGTAGTATGTGTCAGTAGTTGGTTTCTTTTAATTACTGAATAGGACAGTATTCAGTAGTGTCATAAGGACATGTCATAGTTTATCTGTTCACCTGTTGATGGACATTTGGGTTGTTTCCAGATTTTTTAAGCTTCTGTGAACATTTGTGTGGTCTTTGTATGGACATATGTTTAAATTTCTCTTGGACAAATACCTGGGACTGGAATAGCTTGGTCATATCATAGGTCTATATTTAATATTTTAAGAAGTTGTCAAACTGTTTCCCAAATAGTTGTACCATTTGACATTCCCATTAGTAATGTATGAAAGTTTCAGTTGCTCTGCATTCTCACCATCACTTGGTATGGTGAGTCTTCTACATTTTAGATATCATAATAGGTGTATAATAGTATCTCATTATGGTTTTGATGTGCATTTCCCTAAATACTAATGATGTTGAACATGTTTTCATGTGCTTATTTGCCATCCATATGTTTTTGGTAAAGTATTCATATTTTCCACCATTTAAAAAAATTGGGTTGTTTTCATACACACACACACACGTATTTTGTATGTAAGTCATTTATCAGATATGTGATTACAAATATTCTCTCTCATTCTGTGGCTTGCTTTTCATTCTGTAAGCAGTGTCTTTTTTTTTAAATTTTTAAGTCGAAGTATAGTTGATTTACAGTGTTGTGCCAATCTCTGCTTTACGGCAAAGTGACTCAGTTATACATATCTCTCTCTATATATATGTATAGATATAGATAGATAGATAGATAGATAGATGGATAGATAGATAGATAGATAGATAAATAGATACATTCTTTTTTTAATATTCTTTTCCATTATGGTTTATCCCAGGAGATTAGATATAGTTCTCTGTGCTATACAGCAGGACCTTGTTGTTTATCTATTCTAAATGTAATAGTTTGCATCTACCAACCTCAAACTCCCAGTCCATCCCTCTCCCTCCCCGCCTTCCCCTTGGCAACCATAAGTCTGATCTCTATGTCTGTGAGTCTGTTTCTGTTTTGTAGGTAGGTTCATTTGTGCCATATTTTAGGTTCCACATATAAGTGGTATCATATGGTGTTTGTCTTTCTATTTCTGACTTACTTCACTTAGTATGATAATCCCTAGTTGCATCCACATTGCTGCAAATGACATGATTTTGTTCTTTTTATGGCTAAGTAGTATTTCATTGTATATATATACCACGTCTTCTTTATCCATTCATCTATTGATGGACATTTTGTAAGCAGTGTCTTTTGAAGAGCAGATATTAATTTTGATGATGTCCAGTGTATCAATTTTTTAATGGATCATGCTTTTGATGTTGTATCTAAGAAAGAATTCTCCTAAGTTTTCTTCTAAAAGTTTTATAGTTTTAGGTTTTAAATTTAGGTCAAGTTTTTTTTTTGTACATGGAGAGAGCTATGGATGGGAAGGTTTTGTTTTGTTTTTTGGCATATGAATATCAGATTGTGCTAGCACCATATTTTTTTCCATCCTTTTTCAAGCAAGTGAATTACTTGTCACTTTTATTGAAAATCAGTTAACCATATGTTTATGAATCTATTTCTGGATACTGGTTTTTCCGATTTATTTGTCTATATTGACATCAACACTACACTATCTTGCTAACTATAGGTTTGTAATGTCTTTAAATCAGATAATATAAATCTTACAGTTTTGTTCTTTGTTATCAAAATTGTTTTGACTCTTCTAAGTTCTTTATATTTCCATATATATTTTAGAATCATCTTGTCAATTTCTTTTGAAAAAGCTTTCTGGGATTTTGATTGGGGTTAAGGCTGTAGATCAATCTGAGGAGAATTCATAGCCTTATAATAATAGTGAGTCTGTCTACTGATCCATGAACACAGTATATCTTTCCATTTGTTTAAATCATCTTTAACTCCTCTCAGCAGTGTGTTTCAGGGTACAGATCTTACGTATCTTTTGTCAGAATTATCCCTAAGTTTTCATTTTTGATGCTATTATAACTGATATTTTTAAAAATTCAGTTTCTGTTGCTAGTGTATAGAAATACAATTACTTTTTGTATCTTAGGAAGATGTAACTATGGAAGGACACAGAGAGATGTAACATTGCTTGCTTGGAAGATGGAGGAAGGGGACCATTCCCTATGGAGAGTTCATGGCCTCTAGAAACTGGAAAAGGGTAGAAAATGGATTCTCTCCCTCCTTCTAATCAGACTGGCTAGATTTTCTCAAAGACAATCTTTGGTTTCATTTCTTTTTCTCTATTGCTTTTGTATTTTCTATTTTATTGATTTCTGTCTAATTTTTATTATTTCATTTCTACTGTTTAATTTGGATCTCATTTGCTCTTCTTTTTCTAGTTTCTTAACGTACAACCTGAGGTTGGTGACTTGAGATTTCCTTCTTTTCTAACATGGGCATTTTAGTGCTATAAATTTCCCTCAAAGTACAGTTTTAGCCACATCCTACAGATTTTGATATTGTGTTTACAGTGTATTCAGATGAGAATACTTTAAAATTTCTCTTTTGATTACTCCTTTGACTTCTGGATTATTTATAAGTATATTATGTGGTGTCCAAATGTTTTGGGGCATTTTCCAGATGTTGTTGTTGTTGTTGTTGTTTTTGGCTGTGTTGGGTCTTTGTTGCTGTGCATGGGCTTTCTCTAGTTGTGGTGAGTGGGGGCTACTCTTCTTTGCAGTGCGCGGGCTTCTCAATGCAGTGGCTCTTGTTGCAGAGCATGGGCTCTAGGCACACAGGCTTCAGTAGTTGCAGCATGCAGGCTCAGCAGTTGTGGCGCATGGGCTCTAGGGTGCGTGGGCTTCAGTAGTTGTGGCTTGCAGGCTCTAGAGCGCAGGCTCAGTAGTTGTGGCACATGGGCTTAGTTGTTCTATGGCATGTGGGACCTTCCCAGACCAGGGATTAAACCCGTGTCCCCTGCATTGGCAGGCGGCTTCTCAGCCACTGCGCCACCAGGGAAGTCCTGTTGTACTTTGGTAATTTAATTGGTAACTTAATGCCTTTGTAGCCAGTGAATGTTGTATGACTTGAATCCTTTTAAATTTATTGACACCTGTTTCAATGCTGAGAATACGGTTTATCTTGGTAAATGTTCCAAGTGTGTTTGAAAAGAATATGTATCCTATTATTGTTGGGCAAGTGTTATGTAAATGTCAGATCAAATTGACTAGTGTTGTTCAGATCTTCTATATCCTTATTTTCTACTAATTTCTATCAGTTATTTAGGGAGGTGATAAAATATCACACTGTATTTGTAGATATATCTGTTTCTCTTTAGTGTTAGATTAGCTTTTGCTTCATGTACTTTTGAAGTTATATTATTAGATATATAAATGTTTAGGATTGTTGTGTTTTCTTAATGAACTAACCCCTATTTATTTATTCATTTATTTAATTGGCTGTGTTGGGTCTTTGTTGCTGCACATGGGCTTTCTCTAGTTGCAGTGAGTGGGGGCTACTCTTCATTGTGATATGTGGGCTCCTCATTGTGGTGGCCTCTCTTGCTGTGGAGCACAGGCTCTAGGCATGTGGGCTTCAGTAGTTGCGGCACATGGGCTCAATAGTTGCGGCTCATGGGCTCTAGAGCGCAGGCTCAATAGTTGTGGCGCATGGGCTTAGTTGCTCTGCGGCATGTGGTGTCTTCCTGGGGCAGGGATTGAACCCATGTCCCCTGCATTGGCAGGCGGATTCTTACCCACTGCACCACCTAGGAAGTCCCAATGAACTAACCCCTTTATTATGATAAAATTTAGCCTTTTTCTTTTTTTTTTTAATTTTTTTTTTCTTTTTTTTGGTGGGATCTTCCTGGAGCAGGGCTCGAACCTGTGTCCCCTGCATTGGCAGGCGGATTCTCAACCACTGCGCCACCTAGGAAGCCCCTAGCCTTTTTCTTTATGGTAGTATTCTTTGCTCTGAAATCTGTTTTGTCTGATATAGCCAGTCAGGCTTTCTTTGGTTGGTATTGCATGATATATTTTTTCCCATCCTTTTACCTTTAAGCTATTTGTGTCTTTATATTTAGGGTGGCTTTCTTATAGGCTTTATATAGCTGGGTGTTGCTTTTTATCTACTCTGACAATCTCTGTCAATTACTTGTAGTGTTTAGACCATTGAATGTGATTATTGATGTGATGGGACTCAAATCTACCAACTTAGTATTAGTTTTCTGTTTGTCCCATGTGTTCTTTGTTCATTTATCCCTATTTTTATGCTTTTCTTTGAATTAATTATTTTTTATTCCATTTTACCTCCTTTTGTTGACTTATTAGTTGTGATAATTAGAAAAATGACCCCCCAAACTCCAAATATGTAACTTTCCTAATCCCAGGAACCTGTGAATATGTCACATTACATGGCAAAGAATTAGGGTTGCAGATAGAATTAAGGTTTTTAAACAGCTGACTTTAAAATAGGGAGATTATCATACATCTTCTGGGTAGGCACATTTTAGTCACAAGGGTCCTTCTTCTAAAAGTAGAAGAGGAAGATGTATGGAGGACACAGAGAAATGTAACATTGCTTGCTTTGAAGATGAAGGAAAGGGACTTTGAGCCAAGGATAGAGCCTGGCCTCTAGAAACTGGAAAAGGCTAGGAGATGGATTCTCTCCTAAAGCCTCCAAAAAGGAACACATCCCTGCCAGCCACTTGATATAGCCCAGTGAGGTCTGTATTGGGTTTCTCTCTTACAGAACCCTAAGATAATAAATTTGTGTGGTTTAAGCTGCTAATAAGTGTGTGGTAATCTTTTACAGCAACAACAACAAAAATTAATACATAGTTATAATTCTTTGTTATGTAGTTTTACTGGTTGCTATGAAGCTTATAGTATACCTCTTTAGCTTGTCAAGGACTAACTTCAATTGATACTCTACTAGTTCATGTATAGTATAAGGACCCTACAACCATATGCTTCCATTTTCTCTTCCTGGCCTTTGTGTATTGTTGTCATACATTTTACTTCTATATATATTATAGACTCCCACTATATATTGTTACTTTCTTTTTGCTTTAAACAGTCAATTATCTTTTAAAGAGATTTGAAAATAAAAATATTGTACCTAGTTAGTTGCTATTTCCCATGCTCTTTATTGCTTTATGTAGATCCAGATTTTCATCTGGTACCATTTTTCTTTGTCTTGAAGGACTTCCTTTATCATTTTGAGTAGTGTACGTTTGTGGTGATAAATTCTCTCAACTTTTGTATGTCTGAAAATTCAGTATTTCACTTTAATCTTTGAAAAATGTTTTCACTATTTAAGTAAATCTAAGTTGGCAGGGATTTTGGTTTTCTGTGTTTTGTTGTTGTTTTCTGTTTTCTTTCTTTTTTCTTTTCTTTCCTTTTTTTTTTTTTTTTTTTGCTTTCAGTACTTTAAAGATATTGTAGCAGTCTTCTTGCTTGTGTTGTTTCTATTGAGAAGTCTGCTGTAATTTTTACATTTGTTCCTCCGTGTATAATGTCTTTTTTCTCTTGCTCCTGTTAAGATTTTCTCTTTATCACTGTTTTAAGAAATTTGATTATATTACTACTTTTTATAGTTTTATTTTATGTTTCTTATACTTGGAACTTGTTGAACTTCTCAAATCTGTGTTCAAATGTGGGTTTATAGCTTTCGTCATATTAGGAAATTATTTCTTCAGATATTTTTCTGTGCTTCCTTTCTTTGAGGACTCAGAAGCATATTTGGCCCCTTGAATTTGTTCTACAATTTGCTGATGTTCATTTCTTTTCCGTCTTTTTTTTCTTGTGTGTTTTGTTTTGAATAGTTTCTATTGATATGTCTTCGAGCTTGGTAATCTTTTCTTCTGCATTGTCTGCTTTGCCATTAAATCTCTACAGTGTATTTTTCACCTTAGACATTGCAAAATTCACCTCCAGAAGCTTTATTTGGGTCTCTTAAAAATATACCTTCCATGTCTGTACTTAATGTATGCAGTCTTTCCTAAAGCTTCCTGAGCATGTGGAATACAACAATAATGATTCTAATCCCCTTGTAGAAACATGAGAGTCCTCTTAGATTTTGTTCCAGAAGCCCAAGATGCATTTCAGCTTCACGGATATTAGATTCTTAATATTTTAAAATCTATCCCACAGGGGGAATTTCCAGTAGTGGTGGCAGAGTGAAGCAGCCTCTTGAACCTTCCTGCAGATCATAATTGTAAAATATGTAAAAAATATGTTTAAATAAACTGGAAAGTATCCAAAAGCAGACAGAAGCTAGAGGAGAGTTTACTCTTGAAAAACAGAAACTGGAAATGATAAGAGTTGTGTCTTTGCAGCTTTTTAAAATTTTTGCCTGAGGGCATTCATCAACCCCCATAGCAGAGGAAAGTGGCAGTAGAAAACCTCAGTTTTACTTTCTTATGGTGGCAAAGAACAGAGTTCAGGGTAGAAAAATTACCTGGAAACTTAAGGAGAGGGACTCCTGAATTAAAAACAAACAACCCACAAGAAGGTGAAACCCATAACCTGACTATAAACCCCACTAAAATCCACTGGCTGAATCTCTAAACTATGCCTATATGGAGAAATTCCAGAGGGCCTGGTAAAAAAGCATACAGAGATCAGAGAGGCAGAGTTCTGTCTTTGAAAGACAGAACCTAAGCCAGGTGAGCTCTGTGAGTTTGCTGCTTTTTTTAACTGAATGCATTGCCCAGCCATGTATAACTCAGGTGGCAGAAATCTGACGTCTTATTTACTTGAGGTATCAGAGGAGAGACTCTAAGAATGAAAATTAGGGAGTAATCTCCAGAAGTAAAGAAAACACAGTCAGAGCAGGCCCCAAATATGAGTATAATAATCTATGGTCAAATTCTTGGCCAATCACCAGATTCACAAGAAAACCTACAGGGGAACGGGCTAAAAAAGTAGCTGCAAAAATTGCAAAGAGATATCAGTTGCTACATGTTGTAGGGGAAGCAAACTCTACACATTAAATCCAGATAAGTTATCTGCCTGCTCGGAAAAATACAGTGGCATTGGTGTAAAGGTAGACTAAACCAGCGAAACAGAAGAGACTCCAGGGAAAGACACACAAAATATGGCCAATTGATGTTTCTAGGTAATCCAGTGGGAAAGGATAATGTTTTCAATAAATGGTGCTGGAACAATTGGATAGTGATCTGGAAAAAATGAACTTTGACCCTTACCTCATACAATACAAAAAAACTAGCTCAAAATAGATTGTAGGCTTAAATTTCAGAGTTAAAACTATAAAACTTGTAGAATAAAACAGGAGAACATTTTTGTGGGCTTGTCAATAAATAAATAAATATGTCTCTAACATCATGGACCATAAAAGTAAAAAATTGATAAATTGGAACTGATCAAAATTACAAGCTTTTGCTGTTTAAAAGATACCATTAAGAAGAATGAAAAGGCAAGCAACAAACTGGGAAGACTTATTTTCAAATTAAGTACCTAACAAAGGACTTGTTTCTAGAATACGTAAAGAGCTCTTGTAACTCAATGAGAAAACTAATAATGAAACAAAGAATTTCAACAGATGATCCACCAAAGAAGTTATACAGGTGTCCAGTAAGTACATGAAAAGATGATCAGCATCATTCATCGTTAGAAACATGCAAATTAAAATGGCTAAAATTAAAAGACTTCTCACAACAAATTCTGGCAAGGTTATAGAACAACTGGAATGCTCACACTGGTGGTGGGACTATATAATGGCACAATTTTTGAAAATTGTGGCAGTTTTTTAAAAAGTTAAAGTTACATCTTCCATATGACCAAATATTCTACTCATAGATGTTTAACCAAGAGAAATGAAAGGATATGTTCATACGAAGACTTGTAGAGGAATATCTATAGCAGCTCAATTTGTAATAGCCAAAAACTGGAATCAACTCAAATGTTCATTGTTGCTCAGCGAATGAATATATTGTATATTCATACAACAGAGTGCTACTCAACAATTGTAAGGGAAGAACTGTTGGCACACACAGCAACAGTTGAATAGCAAAATAATTTTGCTGAGTGAAAGAAGCCAGACCAAAAAAAAAATGTATATACTGTGTGATTCCACTTATATAAAACTCTAGAAAATGCAAACTATAGTGACAAGAAATAGAGCAGTGGTTGCTTGAGGGTGGGAGTGGGGAGGAGAAGTGATTACAAAAGAGCGTGAGGAGTCTTTGGGAGTGATGGATATGTTCATTGTTTTGATTGTGGTGATGGTTTCATAAGTGTACACATATGTCAACTTTTATCAAATTGTACACTTTAAATATGTTCAGTTTACTATATGTCAATTATATCTTTTTTTAATTTATTTTTTATTTTTTAAAGAACTTTTATTGAGATACAGTTAACAGACAATAAACAGCATATATTTAGAGTGTACAATTTGGTATCCCAAGCTCCCAATTTACACCCCCCCCAACCCTCCCCGCTTTCCCCACTTGGTGTCCATGTGTTTGTTCTCTACACCTGTGTCTCTATTTCTGCCTTGCATTTCCTCTTTCACAGTTGTTAGCATTTGCTTTATGTGTTGAGGTGCTCCTATATTGGGTGCATATATATTTATAATTGTTATCTCCTCTTCTTGGATGGATCCCTTGATCTTTATGTAATGTCCTTTCTTGTCTCTTGTAACATTTTTTTATTTAAAGTCTTTTATCTGATATGAGTGTTGCTACTCCAGCTTTCTTTTGATTTCCATTTGCATGGAATATCTTTTTCCATCCCCTCACTTTCAGTCTGTATGTGTCCCTAGGTCTGAAGTGGGTCTCTTGTAGACAGCATATATATGGGTCTTGTTTTTGTTTCCATTTAGCCAGTCTGTGTCTTTTGGTTGGTGCATTTAGTCCATTTACATTCAAGGTAATTATCGATATGTATGTTCCTATTACCATTTTCTTAATTGTTTTGCTTTTGTTTTTGTAGGTCCTTTTCTTCTCTTATGTTTCCTGCTTAGAGAAGTTCCTTTAGCATTTGTTGTAGGGCTGGTTTGGTGGTGCTGAAGTCTCTTAGGTGTTGCTTGCCTGTAAAGCTTTTGATTTCTTCGTCAAATCTGAATGAGATCCTTGCTGGGTAGAGTATTCTTGGTTGTAGGTTCTTCCCTGTCATCACTTGAAATATATCATGCCACTCCCTTCTGGCTTGCAGAGTTTCTGCTGAGAAACCAGCTGTTACCCTTATGGGAGTTCCCTTGTATGTTATTTGTTGTTTTTCCCTTGTTGCTTTTAATAACATTTCTCTGTCTTTAATTTTTGTCAGTTTGACTACTATGTGTCTTGGCATGTTCCTCCTTGGGTTTATCCTGCCTGGGACTCTCTGTGCTTCCTCGACTTGGGTAGCTATTTCCTTTCCCATGTTAGGGAAGTTTTTGACTATAATCTCTTCCAGTATTTTCTCGGGTCCTTTCTCTCTCTCGTCTCCTTCTGGGACCCCTATAATGCGAATGTTGGTGTGTTTAACATTGTCCCAGAGGTCTCTTAGTCTGTCTTCAGTTCTTTTCATTCTTTTTTCCTTATTCTTTTCTGCATCAGTGATTATCACCATTCTGTCTTCCAGGTCACTTATTTGCCCTTCTGCCTCAGTTAATCTGCTGTTGGTTCCTTCTAGTGTATTTTTCATTTCAGTTATTGTGTTGCATATCTCTGTTTGCTCTTTAATTCTCCTAGGTCTTTGGTAAACTTTTCAATCTTTGCATCCAGTCTTTTTTCAAAGTCCTGGATCATCTTCACCGTCATTATTCTGAATTCCTTTTCTGTAAGGGTGCCTATCTCCTCTTCATTGAGTTATTTTTCTGGGATTTTATCCTGTCCCTTCATCTGGTACAAAGTCCTCTGCTTTTTCATTTTCTCTATCTTTCTGTGGCTGTGGTTTTCAGTTCCACAAGATGAAATACTGCTGATACTGCTTGATACTGCTGTCTGCCCTCTTGTATGTCAATTATATCTTAAAGTTGTAAAAAAACAGACAAAGATTTGAATAAGCTTCAAAGAAAATATATGTCTGGCCACTAAACATGAGAAGATATTCAATCTCATTAGTCATCAGGAAAGTACAAGTTAAATCTCAGTGAGATACCATTAGAATGACCAAAAAAAAAAAAAGAAAGAAAGAAAGAAAAAAGACCAAGAATACTAAGTGTTGGTGAACTTGTGGCACAACTGGAACTCTCATACATTGCTTGTGGACATACAAAATGTTACAGCTTTATTGGACAATAGTTAACCAATTCTTATAAAGTTAAACATATTTGTAATCGGCAATAAATATTTCTAAGAATTTACCCGAGGTAAATTAAAACATGTTTACAGAAACATTTGTATTCTAACATTTATAGCAGCTTAATTTATCAGAGCTAAGAACTGAAAACAACTTAAATCTCCATCAGTAGATGAATGGATAAAGAAATTTTGGTATATCTCTATAATGGTATACTACTTGGTAATAATGAGTGAACTATTGATATACTGATACGAATCTTAAAAATGTTATGTTGAATGAAAGCAGCCAGAAACAAAAATAGTTTGTATATAATTCCTTTTATATGAAATACAAAAAAAAAAGCCCAAACTGACTAATGGTGACAAAAAACAAATCAGTGGTTGTCTGACCCTGGGGATGGAGGCCGGAATCTACTGTAAGGGGGCTTGAACCAACTGTTTTTTTAACAGAGCTGACATACAGTAGGATGTTAGTTTTGGGTGTATTACACAGTGATTTGACATTTGCATACTTTATGAAGTGATATGTCTAGTAACAGACAGTCCCCATAGAAAGTTATTAAAATAGTATTGCTCATATTCCTCATGCTTTATATTACATCCCTGTGGCTTATTTATTTTATAACTGGAGGTTTGTGCCTCTTGATCCATTTCATCCTTATCACCCCCACCCCTCACCCCCAGCTTTCAACCCACTTCCCTCTGGCAATCGTATGTTTGTTCTCTGTATCTATGAGTCTGTTTTTGTTTTGTTTGCTTACCTGTTTGTTTTTTAGATTCCACATATAAATGAGATCATATGGTACTTACCTTTCTCTAACTTATTTCACTTAGCATAATACCCTCTAGATGTATCCATGTTATTCCAAATGGCAAGATGTCATTTTTTATGGCTGAGTAGTATTTTGTTGTGCATATAATACCACTTCTTCAGTCATTCATCTATCAGTGGACACTTAGGTTGCTTTCATGTCTTGGCTATTGTAAGGAATGCTGCAGTGAACATTGGTGTACATATGTCTTTTCAAATTATTTTTTTTATTTTCTTTGGGTAAATACACAAAAATGAAATTACTGGATTATATGGCAGTTGTATTTTCAATATTTTGAGGAACCTCCATACTGGTTTTCATAGTGGCTGCAGCAATTTACAATTCTGTCAACAGTGCACAAGGATTCTCTTTTCTCTACATCCTCCCGAACACCTGCTAATTGTTGTCTTTTTGATGTTAGCCATTCTGACAGTGGTGGGGTGGTATCTCACTGCAGTTTGATTTGGGTTTCTCTAATGATTAGTGGTATTGAGCATCTGTATGTCTTTTTTTTGGAAAATGTCTATTCAGGTCCTCTGTACATTTTTTAATTAGATTTTTTTTCTATGTTGAGTTGTATGAATTCTTTATATATTTTGAATATTAAACCCCTTATCAGATATATCATTTGCAAATATTTTTGTCCACTCAGTAGGCTGACTGTTCGTTTTGTTGATGGTTTCCTTTCCTGTGCAAAAGCTTTTTAGTTTGATGTCATCCCATTTGTTTATTTTTGCTTTTGTTTCCCTTGCCTGAAGAGACAGATACAAAAAAAATCAATATTAATATTATGTTAAGACCGATGTCAGTTTATACACTACCATGTGTAGAATAGATAGCTAGTGGAACCTGCTGTATAGTAAAGGGAGCTCAGCTCGGTGCTCTGTGGTGACCTAGATGGGTGAGATGGGGAGGGTGGGAGGGAGGTCCAAGAGGGAGGGGGTATATGTATACATATAGCTGATTCACTTTGTTGTGCATCAGAAACTAACACAACATTGTAAAGCAACTATACCCCAATTAAAAAAAAAAAAGACTGATGTTAGGTTACTGACTGCCTGTGTTTTCTTCAGGGAATTTTATGGTTTCAGGTATTACATTTAAGTCTTTAATCCATTTTGAGTTTAATTTTATATATGCTGTGATTAAGTAGTCCAGTTTCATTCTCTTGTGTTTAGCTGTCCAGTTTTCCCAACACCATTTATTGAAAAGGGTGTATATTTTCCCCAGTGTATATTCTTGCCTCCTTTGTTGTAGATTAATTGATCATATAAGCATGGGCATATTTCTGGGCTCTCTGTTCTGTTCCATTGCTCTATGTATCTGTTTTTGCAGCAGTACCATATTGTTTTGATTATTGTAGCTGTTTAGTATAGTTTTAAGTCAGGGAGCTGATACCTCCAGCTTTGTTCTTCTTTCTCAAGATTGCTTTGGCTATCCAGGGTCTTTTGTGTTTCTGTGCAAATGCTAGAATTATTTGTTCTAGTTTTATGAAAAATGAATTTGTTTGTTTCTGATAAGGATTTCATTGAATCTGTAGATTGTGTTGGGTAGTATGGTCATTTTAACAATATTAATTCTTCCAGTCCATGACCATGGGGTATGTTTCCATTTGTTTGTCCTCTTCATTTTCTTTCATCAGTGTCCTTTTTTTTTTTTTTTTTTTTTTTTTTTGCCGCACCATGCGTCATGTGGGATCTTAGTTTCCCAGCCAAGGATCGAACCCACACCCCCTGCATTGAAAGTGTGGAGTTTTAACCACTGGACTGCCAGGGAAGTCCCATCAATGTCTTTTTTTATCCTCATAATATTTATTTATGTATTTATATGTTTATTTATTATTGAGGTATAGTTGATGTACAGTATTGTATAAGTTTCAGGTGATTCACAATTTTTAAAGGTTGTACTCCATTTATAGTTATTATAAAATATTGGCTGTATTCTCTTTGTTGTACAATATATCCTTGTAGCTCATTTATTTTATATGTAAGATTTTGAACCTCTTTATCTCCTACCTCTTTCTTGCTCCTCCCTCATTCCCTCTCCCCACTGGAAACCACTGGTTTGTTCTCTGTATCTGTGAGATTATTTTTTGTTATATTCACTAGTTTGTTTTATTTTTTAGATTCCAATATAAACATAGAAGTGATATCATACAATATTTGCCTTTCTCTGTCTGACTTATTTCACTTAGCATAATACCCTTTAAGTCCATCCATGTTGTTGCAGATGGCAAAATTTCATTCTTTTTTATGGCTGAATAGTATTCCATTGTGTATATATGTACCACCTCTTCTTTATCCATTCATCTGTTGATGGGCAGTTAGGCTGCTTCCATGTCTTGGCTGTTGTAAATAATGCTGCAATGACCATTTTCGAATTTGTTTTGTTTTTTACAAATATATACCCAGGAGTGGAATTGCTGGATACGGTAGTTCTATTTTTAGTTCTTTGAGAAACATCTATACTGTTTTATACAGTGGTACCAATTTACCTTCCCACCAACAGTGTACGAGGGCTCCCTTTTCTCTTTCATCAGTGTCTTATAGTTTTCAGAGTACAAATCTTTTACAACTCTTCGGTTAGATTTATTCCTAGGTATTATATTATTTTTGATGCAATTATAAATGAGATTGTTTTCTTAATTTATCTTTCTGATAGATCATTATGAGTGTATAGAAATGCAAGAGACTTCTGTGTATTACTTTTGTATCCTGTAACTTTACTGAATTCATTTGTCCTAATGGTTTTTTGGTAGTGTCTTTAGGATTTTCTGTGTATAGTATCATGTCATCTGCAAACAATGATGGTTTTACTTCTTCCTTTCCATTTTGAATTCCTTTAATTTCCTTTTGTCAGATTGCTGTAGCTAGAACTTCCAATGCTATGTTGAATAAAAGTGGTGTGAGTGGGCGCCCTTGTCTTATTCCTAATTTTAGAGGAAATGCTTTCTGATTGTCACCATTGACTATGATGTTGGCTGTGGGTTTGTTATATATTCCTTTTATTATGTTGAGGTATGTTCTCTCTATAGCCAGTTTGTGGAGAGTATTTTTCATAAATGGATGTTGTATTTTTGTCAAAAGCTTTTTCTGCATCTATTGAGATGATCATATGATTTTTATTTTTCAGTTTGTTTATGTGGTATATCACTTTGTTTGATTTGTGGATATTGAACCATTTTGCATCCCTGGGATAAATCCCACTTGCTCATGGTGTATGACCCTTTTAATGTAATGTTGAATTTGATACACTAGTATTTTGTTGAGAATTTTTGCATCTATGTTCATCAGTGATATTGGTCTGTAATTTTCTTTTTTGTGTGTGGTGGCTCTGTCTGTTTTTGGTATCAGGGTGACACTGGCCTTGTAGAATGAGTTCAAAAGTGTTCCTTTCTCTTCAGTTTTTGGGAACATTTTGAGAAGGATATTTGTTACTTCTTCTTTAAATGTTTTATGGAAATCACCTGTGAAGCTGTCTGGTCCTGGACTTTTGTTCATTGGCAGTTTTTTAAATTACTGATTTAATAATTTCATTACTGGAAATTAGTCTGTGTCATGAACCAATTTTTGTGGTTACATAGGTGTATACATTGGTCAAAACTCATTGACCTATACACTTTAAATGTGCAGTTTATTTTGTGTTACACTTAAATTAAGTTGATTTAAAAAAAAATCCATACCACTACCCTATTTAGCCACTCATTGTTTCTCATTTGGATGAAAGCAGTACCCTCCTCAGTGGTATTCCTGCTGTTGTCTTACTTCTTCAAACCCACACACTGTGCAGCAACCTGAATGATTCATTTAAAAAAGAAACCTGACCTACCTTGTCACTTCCCTGTATAGAACCTTTAATTGTCATCATATCCTGGCTTCTTAAAGTAGCATCTGATGTCTTCTTTATTCTGACCCCTGAGTGTCTTTCCAGCTCATCTTCTATTACGGCCTGCCTCTCACTTTGCTTGTGACTCTCATTTCCCAACACCAGCCATGTTACTCTCGTTTCTTGTGCCTGTACTCATCTCTCCCCTCAACCTCTTTCTTCTAGTTTACCCTTTATTTTTTTTTATTATTTTTCATAATAAGTACTTCTTTATTTTTTTATTTTTTAAGCTCTTTATTGGAATATAATTGCTTTACACTCTTGTACCAGTTTTTGAGGTACACCAAAGTGAATCAGCTGTATTTATGCATATATCCTCATATCCCCTCCCTCCTGTGACTCCCTCCCACCCTCCCTGTCCTGGCCCTCTAAGGCATCACCCATCATTGAGTTGATCCCCCTTTGTTATACAGCCACTTCCCACTAGCTATCTGTTTTACATTTGGTAGTGTATATATGTCTATGCTACTCTCTCACTTCATCCCAGCTTCCCCTTTGCCCCCCACCCCTCACCCCAGCCCCGTGTACTCAAGTCCATTCTCTACATCTGCATCTCCACTCTTGCCCTGTCACTGGGTTCATCAGTACCATTTCTTCAGATTCCATATATATGAGTTAGCCTACAGTATTTGTTTTTCTCTTTCTGGCTTACTTGGCTCTGTATGACAGTCTCTAGGTCTGTCCACCTCATTACATATAGTTCAATTTCATTCCTTTTTATGGCTGAGTAATATTCCATTGTATATATGTGCCACATCTTCTTTATCCATTCATCTGTTGATGGGCATTTAGGTTGCTTCCATGTCCTGGCTATTGTAAATAGTGTTGCAGTGAACATCATGGTGCATGTTTCTTTTTGGATTATGGTTTTCTCTGGGTATATGCCCAGGAGTGGGATTGCTGGGTCATATGGTAGTTCCATTTTTAGTTTATTAAGGAACCTCCAAACTTTTCCTTAGTGGCTGTACCAGCTTACATTCCCACCAAAAGTGCAGGAGAGTTTCCTTTTCTCCACACCCTCTCCAACATTTATTGTTTCTAGATGTTTTAATGATGGCTATTCTGACTGGAGTGAGGTGATATCTCATTGTGGCTTTGACTTGCATTTCTCTAATGATTAGTGATGTTGAGCATCTTTTCATGTGTTTGTTAGCCATCTGCATGTCTTCTTTGGAGAAATGTCTATTTAGGTCTTTCGCCCATTTGTGGATTGGGTTATTTGCTTTTTTGGTATTAAGCTGCATGAGCTGCTTATATATTTTGTAGATTAATCCTTTGTCCATTGCTTCGTTGGCAAGTATTTTCTCCCATTCTGAGGGTTGTCTTCTTGTCTTGTTTATGGTTTCTTTCACTGTACAAAAGCTATAAGGCATAGATGAAAGAAATCAAAGACGATACAAACAGATGGAGGGACATACCACGTTCTTGGATTGGAAGAATCAATATTGTGAAAATGACTATCTTACCCAAAGCAATTTACACATTCAATGCAATCCCTATCAAATTACCAACAGCATTTTTCACAGAACTAGAACAAGAAATCTTATGATTTGTATGGAAACACAAAAGACCCCGAATAGCCAAAGCAATCTTGAGAAGGAAAGACAGAGTTGGTGGAATTAGGCTTCCTGACTTCAAACTATACTACAAGGCCACAGTGATCAAGACAGTATGGTACTGGCACAAAAATAGAAAGGTAGACCAATGGAACAGAATAGAGAACCCAGAGGTAAACCTAAGCACATATGGGTACCTTGTCTTTGACAGAGCAGGCAAGAATATACAGTGGAAAAAAGACAGCCTCTTCAATAAGTGGTGCTGGGAACATTGGACAGCTACATGTAAAAGAATGAAATTAGAATACTTCCTAACACCATACACAAAAATAAACTCAAAAGGGGTTAAAGACCTAAATGTAAGGCCGGACACTGTAAAACTCCTAGAGGAAAACATAGGCAGAACACTCTATGACATACATCAAAGCAAGATCCTTTTTGACCCACCTCCTTGAATAATGGAAATAAAATCAAGAATAAACAAATGGGACCTAATGAAACTTAAAAGCTTTTGTATAGTGTACCCTTTAAAACTCATCTCAGGACTCTTCACCTCCAGGTCGTCTTTATTTATTTATTTAAAACCATCCTTCACGTGCTTCCTGTACCTAAGAAAGAGAAGTACTCTGATTGTGTTTCTTTGGTTCAATCATAGATCTTATAGGTATATTTACCATTTTGGCTTATTATGTTTCTAGTCCTTTCTCCCCTACTAGATTGTGTACTGGTTGAGCACATTGATTATGTTTTAATTATATTTTGGATCCACAGGCCTGTTTTGTAATAGGTGCTTAATACGTATTTGTAGAAAGATTAAATATAAATGTTAAGTGAGAAAAGAAGGTAAATGTATACATAGTGTGATTATTACTGGTTTGTTTTAAGCAAACCTCTTTGCATAGAAAAAAAATATTGGGAAGATTTGTATCAACATTTTAACACCAGTTTGGGTGGTAAGATTAGTTTCTTTAATATTTTTGACAATTTTGCATTTTTCAAAAAAAAAAAAACCCCACACATTTAACATGCAGGGATTTCATGAGACATAACCTAAAAAAACTGGCTGTGTAAAAACACAAACGCATGGAGGCTAAACAATACGCTACTAAATAACCAACAGATCACTGAAGAAATCAAAGAGGAAATCAAAAAATACCTAGAGACAAATGACAATGAAAACATAACGATACAAAACCTATGGCATGCAGCAAAGGCAGTTCTAAGAGGGAAGTTTATAGCGACACAATCCTACCTCAAGAAACAAGAAACATCCCAAATAAACAATCTGACCTTACACCTAAAGAAACTAGAGAAAGAAGAGCAAACAAAACCCCAAGTTAGTAGACCGAGAGAAATCATAAAGATCAGAGCAGAAGTAAATGAAACAGAGACAAAGAAAACAATAGCAAAAATCAATAAAACTAAAAGCTGGTTCTTTGAGAAAAATAAAATTGATAAACCTCTAGCAAGACTCATCAAGAAAAAAAGGGAGAGGACTCAAATCAATAAAATTAGAAATGAAACAGGAGAAATTACAACGGACACCGCAGAAATAAAAAGCACCATAAGAGATTACTACAAGCAACTATATGCCAATAAAATGGACAACCTGGATGAAATGTACAGATTCTTAGAAAAGTATAACCTTCCAAGACTGAATCAGGAAGAAATAGAAAATATGAACAGACCAATCACAAGTAATGAAATTGAAACTGTGATTAAAAGTCTCCCAACAAACAAAAGTCCAGGACCAGATGGCTTCACAGGTGAATTTTATCAAACGTTTAGAGAAGAGCTAACACCCATCCTTCTCAAACTCTTCCAAAAAATTGAGAGGAAGGAACAATCCCAAACTCATTTTATGAAGCCACCATCACCCTGATACCAAAACCAGACAAAGATACTACAAAAAAAGAAAACTACACACCAATATCACTGATGAATTTAGATGCAAAAATCCTCAACAAAATACTAGCCAACGGAATCCAACAACACATGAAAAGGATCATACACCATGATCAAGTGGGGTTTATCCCTGGAATGCAAGGATTCTTCAATATATGCAAATCAATCAATGTGATACAGCACATTAACAAACTGAAGGATAAAAACCACAAGATCATCTCAATAGATGCAGAAAAAGCTTTTGACAAAATTCAACACCCATTTATGATAAAAACTCTCCAGAAGGTGGGCACAGAGGGAACCTACCTCAACATAATAAAGGCCATATATGACAAACCCACAGCAAACATCATTCTCAATGGTGAAAAACTGCAAGCATTCCCTCTAAGATCAGGAGCAAGACAAGGATGTCCACTCTCACCACTACTATTCAACATAGTTTTGGAAGTCCTTGCCACAGCAATCAGAGAAGAAGAAATAAAAGGAATCCAGATTGGAAAAGAAAAAGTAAAACGGTCACTGTTTGCAGATGACATGATACTATACATAGAAAATCCTAAAGATGCCACCAGAAAACTACTCGAGCTAATCAATGAATTTGGTAAAGTTGCAGGATACAAAATTAACACACAGAAATCTCTTGCATTTCTATACACCAACAATGAAAGATCAGAAAGAGAAATTAAGGAAACAGTCCCATTCACCATTGCAACAAAAAGAATAAAATACCTAGGAATAAACCTAACCAAGGAGGTAAAAGACCTGTACTCAGAAAACTATAAGACACTAATGAAAGAAATCAAAGACGACACAAACAGATGGAGGGACATACCATGTTCTTGGATTGGAAGAATCAACATTGTGAAAATGACTATACTACCGAAAGCAATTTACAGATTCAATGCAGTCCCCATCAAATTACCAATGGCATTTTTCGCAGAACTAGAACAAGAAATTTTACAATTTGTATGGAAACGCAAAAGACCCCTAATTGCCAAAGCAATCTTGAGAAGGAAAGACAGAGTTGGGGGAATCAGGCTTCCTGACTTCAGGCTATACTGTAAGGCTACAGTGATCAAGACAGTGTGGTACTGGCACAAAAACAGAAATATAGATCAATGGAACAGGATAGAAAGCCCAGAAATAAACTATGGTCAACTAATCTATGATAAAGGAGGCAAGGATATACAATGGAGAAAAGGCAGCCTCTTCAATAAGTGGTGCTGGGAAAACTGGACAGCTACATGTAAAAGAATGAAATTAGAACACTTACTAACACCATACACAAAAATAAACTCAAAATGGGTTAAAGACCTAAATGTAAGGCTAGACACTATAAAACTCCTGGAGGAAAACATAGGAAGAGCACTCTTCAACGTAAATAACAGCAAGATCTTTTTTAATCCACCCCCTAGAATAATGTAAATAAAATCAAAAATAAATAAGTGGGACCTAATGAAACTTCAAAACTTCTGCACAGCAAAGGAAACTATAAGCAAGACGAAAAGACAACCCTCAGAATGGGAAAAAATATTTGCAAATGAATCAACAGACAAAGGATTAATCTCCAAAATATATAAACAGTTCATCCAGCTCAATATCAAAAAAATAAACAATCCAATCAAAAAATAGGCAGAAGACCTAAATAGGCATTTCTCCAAAGAAGACATACGGATGGCCAAGAGGCACATGAAAAGCTGCTCAACATCACTAATGATTAGAGAAATGCAAATCAAAACTACAATGAGGTATCACCTCACACCGGTTAGAATGGGCATCATCAGAAAAGCTACACACAGTAAATGCTGGAGAGGGTGTGGAGAAAAAGGAACACTCTTGCATTGCTGGTGGGAATGTAAATTGATACAGCCACCATGGAGAACAGTATGGAGGTTCCTTGCAAAACTAAAAATACAACTACCATATGACAAGCAATCCCACTACTGGGCATATACCCAGAGAACACCATAATTCAAAAAGACACATGCACTCCAATGCTCATTGCAGCACTATTTACAATAGCCAGGACATGGAAGCAACCTAAATGTCTATCAACAGATGAATGGATAAAGAAGATGTGGTACATACATACAATGGAATATTACTCAGCTGTAAAAAGCAATGAAACTGGGACATTTCTAGAGACTGTCATACAGAGTGAAGTGAGTCAGAAAGAGAAAAACAAATATTGTATATTAACACATATATGTGGACTATAGAAAAATGGTACAAATCAACCGGTTTGCAAGGCAGAAATAGAGACACAGATGTAGAGAACGAATATATGGACACCAAAGGGGAAAGTGGGGAGGGTTGGAGGGGGAGAACGAAGTGGGGGACTGGGATACCAAATTGTACACTCTAAATATATGCAGTTTATTGTAAAAAATAAACAAATAAAAAGTTAAAAAAAATGGGAGGCAGCAGCTGGAAGGGATGTGGAGTCAAAGGGGATGTTTATTTGCTTTTTAAGGCAGGTGAGACTTCAGCATGTTTCAGTGTTGCTCAGGAGGATCCTGTTGAGATGAGAGGTTGGCAAACCCAAGAAAGCAGGGATGACAAACAGAGGATGGTTTGGGCTGCACGGGCCTCGCCTGAGCCGCTCTGCACATCCACAGCTGGGCTAGAGGGGGTACCACCCACAGCCCCTGGCCCGGGGCATCCTCACTGTCCGCCCAGCCACACTGCTCCTTAAAGGTGCCGGGAGGGACTTCCCTGGTGGCGCAGTGGTTAAGAATCCACCTGCCAACGCAGGCAACACGGGTTTGAGCCCTGGTCCAGGAAGATCCCACATGCGACGGAGCAACTAAGCCTGTGCACCACAACTACTGAGTCTGAGCTCCAGAGCCCATGAGCCACAACTATTGAGGCCTCGCACCGCAACTACTGAAGCACACACGCCTAGAGCTCATGCTCCACAAAAAGAGAAGCCACTGCAATGAGGAGCCTGCGCACCACAATGAAGAGTAGCCCCACTCACTGCAACTAGTGAGAAAGCCCATGTGCAGCAACAAAGACCCAATGCAGCCAATTAATTAATTTTTTTTTACAAAGTGCCAGGAGCAGCCCCAA
The DNA here is from genome assembly GCF_030028045.1 of Hippopotamus amphibius kiboko. Lineage (NCBI taxonomy): Eukaryota > Metazoa > Chordata > Mammalia > Artiodactyla > Hippopotamidae > Hippopotamus > Hippopotamus amphibius. Next base: position 28,149,791 of record NC_080186.1, on the reverse strand, counting down.
GAGCCACCCCAGTCAGTTCTGGACGGATAAGAACACCTTCTCTGGGATGCTGAGATTAAGGAACATGAGAGCAGCTTCCAGCACTTCCGAGGGCAGTTCCTGAGGCACAGGGAGCACGGGGGCTCAGCGGGAAAGGACATCTCTGCCCTGCGCACCGGGCTGGCCAGAGCACTGTCTCTGATTGCTCCGCGTGCCACCCCCAGCCTTCGCTGGCTAAGTGCACGCACCTTATGGACCCCATTTAACCCTAGCTGTGAAGGCCAGGGATTGGAGGTAGCTGGACAGACAGTGCTGGGCGGTGGTAAGGGTGCTACATCTCCAGGGAAGAGACATGGGCCCCTAGACCTATCGTGGACCAAAAAAAAAAAAAAAAACTGGCTGTGTAACTTCTGTCTATTCAAATGAATTTTTGCATTTTTCTAGGTCCACAGCACAGATACAATTTCTAATCCCTTAACCACAGACCTGACTGCGAAGATTCCTGGTTGGTCAAATGTATCAGTTCAACCTGAGGTGTCAGAGGACCCGGGTGCCACTCCTGGCATTCAGCAAGTTAAAAGCCCTGAGAAAATCCAGATGGCTACCCCTCTGCCAGTGGCTCCTTCCTACAGTTATGCCACCCCTACCCCCCAGGCCTCTTTCCAGAGCACCTCAGCACCATACCCAGGTGAGGCCCTTTTCTTTTCTCCGTGGAGATAGGATGGGAAAATAGAGATTTAGATCAAAATGTTCCCTTTTAGTGGAAAGAAAGGAGGGAGGCATGACTTTTAAATACCGTAGATTAAAAAATAGTAATAATCCTGTTAGTGTCCCTGTAATCATACTTGGTCTCTCAATCCTTTTTTCAATAAGCTCCAGCCTATGGGAATTTATGAGGCTCCTTCCAGAGCCGAATTCCATTGTGCCTAGATTCAGTTAAGTAATGTTCAAGGAGCCAAGCAAACAGAGGACACTAGGAAGAAGGAGTCAGATCTGTACAACTATTGCCTTCTGAATGGCTGGTTGTGGGTCAGATATTTGTGTCTCTGATTTTGATAGCATCTTTATTTATTTTTTAAAATATTTATTTATTTATTTATTTATTTAGGCCGCGCCGCGCGGCTTAGGGGATCTTAGTTCCCTGACCAGGGATCAAACCTGGGCCACAGCAGTGAAAGCGCTGAGTCCTAACCACAGGACCAGGGAATTCTGCGTCTTTTTTTTTCAGCAGCTCATAGGAAGGAGATTTATACAGAGTGCTGCCGCCTTAACAGCAAGTCTGCTTCACAGGCTCTCTCCTAAGGTATTAGGAGGGAGTGCCGGGTCACAGGGCCTGCGCTGGTCTTCATCCCCTGAAAAAGTCAACAGGGTGAAGCAAAGCCAGTGAAAACAAACGTTTGCCAATTTTTAATTTCCTAAGGTTTCGTTTGGTGGTAATATAACATGAAATTTTAGGGTTTCAATCCTGAGGCATTAAAGTAATTTTTGTATTCAGGCAGAAAAGTTGTAATTTTTCGTATAATTATGAAAGGTTTGGGCTGCACTGTATTTTTGTCCATTATACTTTCTCTGAGTATAGTGGTTCCTTTCTTTTCTTTTTTATGGTTTTGAAAGTTACTTCAGCAATTCTTATTCCACCTCCTGGAGTGTCAAAATGCTGACGCTTCCACAATGGATGGTTTCATTTTTCCCCAAGTGTAGTTTTCCCAAGCAGAGAGATAAGGCTCAAATTTCATATTTGTCTAGGAAATCCTTTTCACTCCCAGTCTTGGAATATGAGTGAACCAGCCACTTGTTTGCATTAAGTTTTCTAGTCCCTAGGTCTCATACCAAATAAACAATTATTGTTAGATAAGATTTATATAATAAGTGGTTCGCAACAGCCTATAAACATGTTTGGTTGTCACAAATGTGGAGGAGGGGTGCTACTAACATCTAGTGGGTAGAGGCTAGGGATACTACTAAACATCTTACAGGACTTCCCTGGTGGCGCAGTGGTTAAGAATCTGCCTGCCAATGCAGGGGACACAGGTTCGATCCCAGGTCCTGGGAGATCCCACGTGCCGCGGAGCAATGAAGCCTGTGAGCCACAACTACTGAGCCTGCAAGCCACAACTACTGAAGCCCAAGTGCCTAGAGCCCATGCTCCACAACAAGAGAAGCCACTGCAGTGAGAAGCCCGTGCACCACAACGAAGAGTAGCCCCTGCTCTCTGCAACTAGAGAAAGCCCACAGGCAGCAACGAAGACCCAATACAGCCAAAATTAAAATTAAAAAAAATAAATAAATAAACATCTTACAGTGCGCAGGACAGTCTCCCCCTGACCCCACCTCCAACATACACACAAAAAATTGGTCCAAAATGTCAGTTGTGCCATAGTTGAGACACTTTGACTTGTATGGAATAGCTGGTGAATAGCAGAAAGATAGTATCTAGCTACTAGCTGATATGGATGTTCCAAAAATGCTAAAGTAGTTCAGGAAGTAGATCAGTTTGAACTGAAATGATCTGGGAAGATTTTTTTGGAGAGAAGACTGGCTTTTAAGCTAGAAGTACTATATTTATAATAAAGTAAGCACACACCCCAGTTGACGGAGATAGCTTTAGCAAAGTCCCCCAGAGTAGACCATGGCTTCTGTGGAGCACAAGAGGGAAAATGAGTGTAACTAGAGGGAGAATTGGGTAGGAAGGGTGAGATGATGTGGTCAGATGATGCTGGATCTCTGATGCCAGGTTAGGAGTTGGACTGAAACATGGTGTGGGAGTGGGGGTCTTAAGTAAGAGAGTATCATGGTAGGTGAGTATTTTAGAAAAATTCATGGTGATAGGTGTTTCAGGAAGACAGAATGGATTAGAATGGGGAGAGTTAGAGGGAAGACAGCGGAGAAAAACTCAGAGCGAAAGGAAGAAAGTGTCATGATAACCAAGAGTTTTAAGATGGAGGCAGTCAGCGGTGTTACATGCCGCAGAGGTGAAGCAGGAGGGTTGAGAAACAGCTATTAGATTTACTAAGAAGCAGTTTGTTGATGACCTCTAAAGACCCTTTTCAGTGGAAATTTGGGGGCAGTATCACATTTCAGGGGATTAGAGAGTGGATAAATAATGAGGAAATGAAGGCAGTAGCTGAGTATTGTCTATAGAAGAAATTTGGCCGCAAAAGGAAAGAGAGAAAATTTCTTATCTCTTGTGTATTTTCTTTGTTTCCAGTTGTAAAGGAACTGGTGGTATCTGCTGGAAACAGTGTCCAGATTACCTTGCCTAAGAATGAAGTTCAGTTAAATGCATATGTTCTCCAAGAACCAGATGCAGGTAAAACATCCACTTCCATTTGTGTAATGTTTTAATTGATAATGATATCTACATACATTTACTCGCTGTAAAAGTCCTATGAGAATAAGATATTGCTTTCACATGCACAAATATTTATGTGATAAGGGAGGCAATATAATGTTTGAGATCATAGGCTTTGATGTCAAGGTGGGGTTCAAATCCTAGTTCAGTCAGTCATTAGTTGAATGATTTTAAGCAAATTATTTAACTTCTCCAGTTTCCATTTCTTTCTCAGTCAAATGAGGATAATAATTCCTACTTCATAAGGTTACTTTAAGGCAAAATGAAATGGTATATAAGGTACCTTTGTACCTCAGTACCTAGCACATGGCTGATGCTCCTTAAATGTGGATTTTATTATACCCATTTAAAAGAGGAAGAAACTGAGACTCAGATTAACCTGTTTATTTTGGCCAAACAACTAGTAAGTAGGAGATATAGAACTTGTAGAGAAGTTATTCAAGATAACTACTAATATACATTTGTCACTTAAAAAAGAAAGACAAGCCCAGTGTAATATACAGTATTCAAATTTATAAAATATATAAATTGGGGATGATTAATTTATTACTTAGGAAAACTTTTGTAATATGAACATCCTTTTCACCTTTGAAGTATATGTTAATATACCAAAGTTTAACTTATAAACACATATTCTCTTAAGATTATCTGTGATGTGAAGTGAAGCATACTTTGATGGAAAATGATTGCATTAGGTTTGTGTTACTCTCATTATAAGGTTACTCAAATAGCTCATTATAAGGCTAGTTAAGCAAAATGCCTTACTGTGTTCAGAATGGGGGTCCTTCCATTTTAGGTACACATATTTCCAGTAAAGTATCCCTACTTTCTGGGCCTAATACCAAATAGTGTATTTATGCAAAAAGTACTTTTCCATAACCTAAATGCCCTCTCTGTTCTGTATTTCTGCCCTCAAATTGAGTTTTCCTTATCAGTTCATTCCACCTTCCTATAGGGAAGTATTTTCCTTTCCTCCTCTGGTGATAAGTTAAGGTGAATGGAATTGGTGGCCTTTGAAGATGCAGGTGAGGAAAGAACTGCTTTGAGCTGCAATTGCTTCCACTCTTTTATGAAAGATAGCCTAGCTCTACTGTATTTTCTTTTATAACCCCTATTTGCATATACATTTCTGTGAGTTAACATCACCTCGTATATCAGTATTCCAAAATCCATCAGTTGAAAAACACATTCTTTCAACTCTCCTCTCCGCAGTTTCTTCAGCCTTTATCAGATACATGAGATGGATGGTTTCAAACTTTCAAAGGTTGGGGATGATGAAGCAGGACCAACTCTGTCTGTTCTTCATCCCCCTCATCTCCTATGGCAGCTCCTGAAGCACTTCTCAGGATCCCCCTAGGGTTCAGAGGCATGGTTTGAAAACCACTGCCCTAAATCATTAAAACCAGCATTCTGTCTAACAGACCTATACTCAGTTGTTCCTACCCTTGGGCAAATTCCTGTCTGTAAGGCATAATTCGTCCCTTGAGCTTTTCTGTCCTAGGAATATTGTCATTTTTTGAAATTTGTGTTGCTAGCTTTAGATGTTATAAAATTGTCAGTTCCCAAACTAGTGTGAGTCTGTTTTCTGTGTGAAAAAAAAATTTCTAACTACAGTTCAAGAAATGTCATCTCTTAGCACCAGTCCTACTTCTGCTGCTTCTTTCCTGCTTCTCACCCAGCCTAACTTCTACATATATATTTATGAGAGCTGTCCAGGGTTGACAACTGGCCGAAACAAAGCTAGTATTTTCTGGAGGAGGAAAGAGTAATAGATCTTGTATCTCAGGCTTATAAAGTAAAATCTAGTCTTAATACTGTTTGAAATTAAGTTCTATATGTTAACTTTAATTTTTAAACTCATGAAATATGAAAAAGATGAGCATTCTCTGTAAGCATTTGAGGCAGCTTTTTTTTTTCTTTTATTTTTCCCTTTTTGGGTAGTAACTTAATTAAACCTTCCTATCGAAACCCACCCTTTCCTAGCCATAAGTGCATTTTGTTCCAAAAAAATATTTAAGACCACTTTAACTGGGGAAGGATTCCATTTAGATAACAGGACTCTGTCTCATAGCCCTACCTCGTCATATAGTCTGAGCTACAAATGAGGAGCATTTAATGCTTCATTTGATCTTAATTAATTTCAGTGGGGCCTGTTGTAAATGGGCCATCCCCTACCACCTTCTGCAGTGTGTTATTTAGCTCAGCAGGAATGAAGTAGCTCTTTTAACTCACCAGGGTGTGATGACCTCAGTGAGAGGAGCATTGTTAGCACTCTGCAAAAAGCTATTTTTGAACCATGTTATTTGGAAGTCATTGCTGTTCTTTGTTACAAAAGAAGTTTTGCAAGAAAATGGCCTTTGTTCCCAATGAGTTCATCCATGGTGGTTGGTAGGGCATGTATTTTCACTGGGATGCCACACCATGAGCAACCTGGTATTTTAGGGGAGGATTGGCCCAAAGCAGGGAGGGAATGGGGCAGGAATGAGCATTGCTGGAGAGAGTGGAAGAAGCCCTAACTGTAGTGGAGTCAGCAGAATCCACTATTTCTTTCAGCAGAATGTTCGGTTTCCCTTTGGCTTTGGGGTAAAATCTTAAAAACTAAGACCTTGGCGAGATTTAGAAAAATTTTGTTATTGGCAGTCTATGTGGCTGCCCTCTTTGTGTGTAGGTGTGTGTTTTCATGATTTTCGTAACTGCCCTTCTACAGGAGAAACCTACACCTACGACTGGCAGCTGATTACTCATCCTAAAGACTACAGTGGAGAAATGGAAGGGATAGATTCCCAGGTCCTTAAACTATCCAAGGTGAATTTGCCTCCTGTCATTTGCAGGGGTGGGCCAGAGGTGGTGACCATTTTCTAAAATGTATAATATAGAACTTTCTGTCCACACTTAAGTTAGGAACAGTCTTTCAGAAGTGAATCCTCCAAAAATCTGCCTGGCTGACATCCAGTATTTGTTAGTGTATGATTCTCAAATTTTCATTTATGGTGAGAATACTGTATAAGCATAGTGGTGATAGCTGAAAATATACACTAAACAGCTTTTAAGGGTAACATAAGGATTTTAGAATTTGGGAGATAAGCTAGGTTATTTGTGGCCACAAGACTGTGTAAATTGGCTCAGTCTTTTTTGGGATTCAGTATAGTTATTAAGAGCCATAAAAATGTTCATATTCTTTGGCCAAGCAATTTCCCTCCCTTTCTTCTTTCTTTCTTTCCTTCTTTCTTTCTCTTCCTTCCTTTCTTTCTTTCTTTTTCTTTCTTTCTTTCTTTCTTCCTTCCTTTCTTTCTTTCTTTCTTTCTTTCTTTCTTTCTTTCTTTTTCTCTCTCTTTCTTTCTTTCTTTCTTTCTTTCTTTCTTTTTTCTTTCTTTCTTTCCTTCCTTCTTTCTTTCCTTCCTTCCTTCCTTCCTTCCTTCCTTCCTTCCTTCCTTCTTTCTTTCTTTCTTTCTTTCTTTCTTTCTTTCTTTCTTTCTTTCTTTCTTTCAGCAACTGTTCATTGTACACTAGTTAGGTGGCAGGTATTGGGGATTTACTAGTGAGTTAATCATAAGATTAACATTTAAGGAAAATACAGTCTAGTAGGTGCTACTGACCAGAAGCAGATAATTATAACAGAGATACACTAGGTCAGTGCAGGGGTTTTGAAGTCCTGGGGAGTTAGAGTAGACTTTTTAGAGTTGGCCTAGTGGGGTCATGAAAGGTGACTGGCTTACTGGGTAAAGGGTGGAGTGGTACTACCCCAAGCAGAGGAAGCAATATGTCCACTGGGCCAAATAATAGAGAGAAATGTGGGAGAAAGGGAATTACATGTGGTTCATCCTGACTGCATCCCATGGTTTGAGAAGAGCAGTGGCACAAGTAAGTTGGAGAGATGCAGGGGCCAGATTGCACAGAGCCTTGTGTATGCCAGAGTAAGGCCTTTGACTCTTATCCAGAGAGAATATGGCACCTTTGAAAGGTTTTAAGCAAGAGAATGACGTGTTCAGATTATCAGTTTAGAAAGATCACCCTAATTGCAGATTGAAGGAGATAAGACTCAAATCAGGGAGACCATCAAGGAGTCTATTGAAAAATGTAGGTGTGAGATGATAATTGTCTGAGTGAAGAAAAAACTAAATTAATAAACTTAAAAGCCATTGAACTCTTACCATGTACCAGACACAGTGCTAATTATTTTGTGCAATTTTTAAGTCTTCCTAACAACCTCAAGATATAAATATTAATATTTGTTTTACAAATGACAAAACTAAAAATTAGAAAAATAAAGTGGTTTGGCTAAAGTGCACAAAGCTATTAAATGGTATATTTGAACTGGAACTTTCCATCTCTAAAGCCTATGCTCTTAACAACTGTGCTATGATAGGTAGTTGGAAACTAAGGTAATGATAGAGTGAATAGAGAGAAGTGGGTGGATTTGAGAAATATTATGGAGGTCAACTTGGTGATCAATTAATTGGGTGGAGGTGTTGGGGAAGAGAAGTCTAGGAAAATTTTAGCTTTTTGGCTTAGGCACCTGGGTGGATGTTGGTGTATTTGTGGTGATATTCACTGAAATGAGGAGCATAGAAAGAGGAACAGGTTTGGAGGAGGTTTGCAGATGACTAATTCATTTTGCAACAGAGAGAGTTTGAGGTACCTGTGAAACATTTGAGTGGAGGTGACCAGTAAGTAGCTAGGGATGAGGGGCTAGAGATCAGGATGCAGGTCTGGGCTGGAGAGAGAAATTTGTACGCCAACATCAAATAAATGACAACTGAAGCCATGGTAATAGATGAAATCGTCCAGAGAGTGTGTAGAGTGAAGAAATAAATGGATTGCAATTAGAATCCTGGGGAACACTGTCATTAAAAGTATGGAAGGAAGAGGAAATGGAAGAAAATGAGGAATAGGCACAGAAGTGAAAGCCAAGGAAGGAGAGCATTACAAGAAGAAGGAAGTGGTCAAAAATGCTACATGCATTCAATTAGCATTTACCCAAAGGAGATAATTCAAAAGAAAGAAAAAAAACATTTTACCTGAAAGATGTTCATCACAGCATTGGTTATAATAGTAAAATTTTGGAAACAACCCAAATATCCAACAAGGTGAAATGCTTATGTGAATTATGGCATATTTATTCATGTAGTATTCTGCAGCCATTAAAATGACTATTAAAGAGATTGTTCTAATGGGGAAAGTGTTCATACTAAATGAATGGAAGAAAGAATAATAAAAAGTTTGATATATACCATGATTTTAGCTAGGCCCTGAATACCACTGAAATATGAGCTCCTTGAAGGTAGGGACCTTATCTAATTCATCTCCAAACCCTAAGCCTAGGACAATGACCATATATAATTGGTTCTTGATAAATGTTTGTTAAGCAAATGAACTGTTTATAGCTCTTTTTTTGTATGTGGTAAAAGATCAGAAGGAAATAAGAAAAATAAGATTAATTGGGGTGCTAGAACAGTGGGATTGTGGGTGTTTTTTTTTTTTTTTTAGTATTATGTTCATACAGTTAGTGGAAATCAGCAGGGGGAAATATTCAGATATTTGAGAGCTATTGGTATTTTTACAAAATGTTTTTCTTTGCAGAGCTGATTGTTTTAATTTTATAACTATGAAGTAGGATGGTTGGGCCCTTAATGTTCTTCTGAAAAGAAAATGGGAGTACAGAGATACTGAAATCCCTTCTGTTGTTCCAAGTCAGCTAGTAATAAGATTCACATTAAAAGCTGTGATTTTTTAGTTTATAATTCATTGTTTCATCTCTTCAGCTAGTTTACTTTCTCCATTTTGGAAATGGTGCAAGAAGAGGAGAATTCAAGAGCCAGCATTGGAAAGTTCAGATATATATGTTATTTTACATATAATTCCTGCTGTTTGTGGTTGTCTAAAAGATCTTCTCTCACTTCTGCAGCTCACTCCAGGCCTGTATGAATTCAAAGTAATTGTAGATGGTCAAAATGCCCATGGGGAAGGCTATGTGAATGTGACAGTGAAACCAGGTATGTTTCCCAGCCCTGACCGTGTCTCCATTGCTCCCTCTGCAGGATTCCCAAGGAGATGGAGATTTGACTTTAGGGATTTTAAATTCTCATTCTTTTTTTTTTTTTTTTTTTTAATTTTTTTATATTTTTATTTTTTTGGGGGGGTACACCAAGTTCAATCATCTGTTTTTATACACATATCCCCGTATTCCCTCCCTTCCTTTTTTTTTTTTTTTTTTTGTAATATATTTACGTATTGGGCAATTCCTAGTTCTGCTAGTAAAAGGTTAGGGTGGCAAAGTGTATATAGTTTGGTTCTAGTTGGAACACCTGGCTGGGCAGGGAAACATTAGTCACATGGCCCACAGTGCAGTATGGCCTATCTACTTGATAATTACTTCTCCAAGTGGGTCATACTGAGAGAGGACCATGTGTTGTAATTAAGAGACACAGGAAAGCCAGGAGCCTGGGAGAAGCATGTAGAAAGAGAACGAGGCCAGTAGCTGGCTCTCTCTGATCTTTTGCCAAAAATGTGGGCCTTTGCACACAGAATTCCTCATTTAAACCCTGCCAGTCCTCTTTTTACCTTGGAAACCAAATCCCATCATTCTTTTTAAGTGATCCACTATTGGTAGATTATAGTACATTAGCAAGATATCTTGTTCTGCATTTTCAGGAAAAATTTGAGGGAAGTTGGGAAGTGGCACATACATTGGCACAAATTCTTAATACTATTTTCTGTCTTAGTTGGTAATAGATTTTTCTTTTCATTCCTTGAACTTTGTAGCCAACGTAGTCCTTTCACATTCTTAAAAATGTGTTTAGCATAAAGACCATTTGATCATTTATCAAAAAAAAGGCTGCTGGGTTTGTAGCTCACACTCATTCGAGTGGACCAGAGTGTTTTGTGACCTTCCCATCGCTCAGGCCTAGTCATGTCACATACAACCAGCTCAGGGATGGTTGAGAAATCACCCATTATCTTTTTAGCACAGTCTGTGCTAAGGTCTTTATTGCGCAAAGCTTGATTGTTGTCCATCTCTACTCAGCTTGCTTGAAAGCAGTGACTTGCTGCTATAGTATTTCTGATGTCCTAGATAATACCTCAGAGCATTGAAAGAATGCACAGGGCATGGCCTTAGCAACCGTCAGGTTTAGAAGAGGCTTTAACACTCCTAGGTGTCTCAGGTTAGAATGGCAACCTGATCTTGTGACTTTCCCTTTTGGTGATGCTCAGCTATCAATTATGTAATGGAAACTGACTTATATACTCCACACAGATGTGGCCTGCTTCTCCTATAATTTATAAAGCCCCTCTTGCAATTTCTTGTGGGTCATGTTCTTGCAGAGCCCCGTAAGAATCGGCCTCCTGTTGCCATTGTGTCACCACAGTTCCAGGAGATCTCTCTGCCGACCACTTCCACAGTCATTGATGGCAGCCGTGAGTACTTGTCTAGGCATGATGTTTTAGAGGAGCCTTCACTCTGTACTTTGGTAGAAGATCTGGGGCCAGCTGTGTCTGCATACTGTTTAGGCCAGTCCTCTTGCCCATGTAATGGGAAGACCAATCATCTGAAGCAATTGATTAGGAAGTAAAAACCAGACAGGCCCTGTGTAAACCCCATGTGGCCTGTCTGAAGTAATAGTTCTGCTCTGAGATGGTAAGAAAGTAGGATTATTCATGTAGTTAGCATTGTTTTAGTTGAAACTTGCTGGTTTTCAAATTTGCTTGCCTGGAGTTGCTGTTCTTTGTTATGGAAACAAAGCTCCTTCCTGTCGTGGCAGGAGAAGTAACTGAGAGTCTTGACAAAGAGCTCTCACTCAGCCGTCACTGCCTAATGAGGTTCTTGTCAGCCTTCTCCTGGAGAGACTCACAGAACGTGCTCCACACCCCTGCCTGGGCTCAGTATTAACATTTCACCCTTCAGAGTAGTGTCACCTCATGGGTGACACGAGAGGATTGCTGGGTCTTGGCTGTGTGTATGCAAGAGGTTTTCAGGCCTATCATCTCTCCCGTATTTGCTTGGTTTCTTTTGAGGCCCATTAAGGCCCTGTTACCCTGACTGTCTTGGCATCAACAGTGGTTTTTGGCAGAGGCAGTCACTGCTTTAGCAGAGGAACCTCTAGCAAGGTTAGAGATTTCATATAGCTGGTTCTGGCAAGAAGAGGAAGATAGAAGAGTAGCAGGCCAAGAGGAAGAGACAGAATAGAAAAACATTTGTGAGAGTGGTAGGAAGTGTTCACTTAGTACCATTTTATTTTATATATTTGAATAGATCAGAGTTAAGTAATATGTAAAGGTATACAGTGAAAAGAATCATTACCATCCCTGTCTCCCAGCTATCCAGTTTTCCTCCAGACAACCAATGCTATTATTATTTTATGTCTTTCTAGAGATATTTTATGTGTATATAAGAAAATACATATGCAGTCCTTATGACAACACATTACATGCACTGTTATGTACAGTGCTTGTTTCTATATGTTGGAGAATTTTTCTGAATTAATACATGCAATATTTCTTCATTCTGTTTGTCCTTTAATGATTACATAGCCTTCCATTATATCAATATATAATTTCATTGTATGAATATATACTTGTTTTCAGTCAATCTCTATTGATGACCATTTAGATTATTTTTGACTTGCTGTTACAAATAATGTTACTGTGAATAATCTTGTAAGCATGACATTTAACACAAATATTAAATGTCCTAAAGATCCACAGCACAAGTGCAAGTATATCTGTAGGATTAAATCCTTAGAAGAGGAATTGCAGGGACGAAGATAAATTTTCCCAAATTGCTCTTTATAGGGGTTGTGTCAGTTTATGCTTCCACCATGACTTATGAGGGGGCCTCTTTTCCCACACCTTTACCCATATAATGTGTTATGAAACTTTGGTGTTTACCAATTTGATAAGTTAAAAAATGCTATCTCAAGTGTAATTTAAATTTGCATTTCTTTTTTAAGTGAGGTTGAGTATCTTTTCATGTGTTTAAGAACTTTTGATTTCCCTTTTTTTATACAGTAGCATTTTAACCAGAGGTTGCCTGTAATTGGAGTCCTTAGAAAACTACGTAGTGGACTATTCATAGAGAGGCAGAATGACCCAGTAATCCTAGGGAAGAAACACTCTGGAGAGATAGTCTGTAATTTCATGAAGTTTTCCTAGCCTCAGATCTCTGGGTAGTTGCCCTGGTTTGTGTAAACTGAATAAGTGCTGAGACCCAGTGCTCTCATGTTGTAACTGATATTTCTTTATGGTCAAGAAAGCACTGATGATGATAAAATCGTCCAGTACCATTGGGAAGAACTTAAGGGACCTCTGAGAGAAGAGAAGATTTCTGAAGATACAGCCATATTAAAACTAAGTAAACTCGTCCCTGGGAACTACACTTTCAGGTAAATTTGGATCCTTCAAGTTTACCATAGGCCATTTCTTTTCCCCTTGTGGGTTTTACATTCTTATAGGAGTAACTCTGATAGATATCAAATTCCCTGTAGAGTTGGTTGATAATATAACCTTTGGTTCCAGTTGGTTCTTTGAGCCGTGTGGTAATTGTGGTCACAACAGTGGTACAGTGATAACCTTTTAGGGCAAAGGTCCTTGCATAATAGATTAGGATCCACACAGCTACTCCTTCTCAAAGGCTTACTTGGCCATCTATCCAAACCTTTTTTTAGAATTCCTGTCATTAAGTGAAAGGGCCCATCTTCCTTTGCCTTTTCTCAGGAAAAATCTAGAAGGAATTTACTCTCATTTCTACCCTTTGGGAAGTGCTTCCTCAACTTATGATATCTCAAAATCTTTACATTTGATGAGTGGTTTATTTGAATGTGATTTGTAGGATCTTTCTCTGTTGGGGCTTTTCAGAGAATTTGATTCAAAGTCAGTTCTTTCGGGAACTAGTGTTGACATACTAGATTGTGATTAATGAGTGTGAGGTCGACTCCAGAGTAATCCTCCTTATAGTTGCATTATTCCTTGTATGCTACAAAGCACTTGTACACGATTGTCACATATGTACACTGTACTGTCCTTATTTACATCTGAGAAAATTGAGACTCAGTGTATTTACTAACTTCTCTGAGGTCACACAGCTAGAGCTGAAACGCAGATTTTCTAATCTCCAAGTCAGGACTCATTCTACTCTGCTCCTTAATTTGACCTATATGTATTTTGTTTATGCTTCCTTGAATGCCCTTCTCATACTGTTGGGGTTCTGCCTATCTTTAAGAACCTCCTCAGTTTTCTGTGAGGCTCTCTGAGATCCCTCCAGACAGGAAAGGATATGTCCTTCCTCTTTCCCTGTTGCCTCAGTGCCTCTATGGGGTGCCTGCCGTGGTGCAATGGCTTGTTCACGGGTATCCGTCTTCCCCACTGGATCTGAGATTAATCACATTTTAGACACTACCAGAGACGCAGCAAGGAATGTCCTAGCACAGCACCTACCATATAAATAAATATACAAGTTCTGACTTAGCAGCACTCTCATTGACTCAAGACTTCAAGTGAATGAAGGGTAGCTGCCATTACAACAAGGTAGGAGCCTTCCCATTGACTTAAAATGGAAATGTGAGTTGGTTTTTGCCTTAGATTTCCAATATAGGAATTTTAACATTTATGGAATTTAGCCTGGGCACGTTGATCCTTTTTGAAATAGTAACAATAATAGTTACTGCTTCTTGAACATTTACCGTGTGTTTAGTACTGTTCTGAGCTCTTTGCACACAGTAGTTCATTTAATCCTTGTAACTGGTATAATTACAGTACTCTTATTTTATACATTAGGAAATATAGTCACGTGAGGTTAAGTAACTTGCCCAAGATCACACAGGCTGTCTGACTCTAGAGTCTGAGCTTTTAACTGCAGTGTTAACCTAGAGTGTTTGGGTGCAGTTCTTTGTTTCTAAGCCTCAATCCATGAAATGATAGGATTGGGTTTGATTAGCATTAAGGTCCAATCTGTTTGATTCCACTTAGCTTTTCCTCTCCCTGCCTTTACATGGCAGTGACCTCTTTCCCCAGCCCTGTAGTCAGCTGCTATTTGGTTCCAGGACTTTTACATGCAAGCCAGGGACTGTCTGAGGTAAAAGTCACATTAATGGGCAGCTGCCGTTTTGCCATCTGCCTATAACTTGCTTTTGTTCTGAAATAGGAGACAAATAAGATATGTTAAAAACAAACAAACAACTGAAAACAGGGAAACTGGAAAAAGAGGAAAACTTCTATGGAGTTTGCTTTTTCAGATGTTTACTGATTCGCACATGTCTGTGTGTCTGATGTTTTTGTGTTCTTTTTCTAAAGGCTGTAACATCAGAAGTCCCCTTGAGACCATAGGTTAAAAGTGAGATTGTGGGATAAAAACCCCACAGATGTCTGGCTCTTTCTGTGGCTGGTGGTGAGATTTAAACAAATGACATGTCTTTTATATGCTTTTCCTCTTTCTGTCAGCAAAATGGAAGGAGCCCAAACCTCCTTGCTTGCTTATGCTCACATTTTGAGGTGGCAAGAGATTTAGGCTGTTCAGCTGGAAGGCATCATTTAGGTAGAAGCCTGCTCTTATAAATGAACATTTTTTTTCTCTTGCAAATTCTCTTTCACACTGGCACAAAGTGTGGGACTGTTGCGTAGGAGAATGCATTTCCCTCTCAGGCTCCTGTCTTACTGGAGCCAGCCCTCCTGGTCCATCCTAGAGGCTCTCTGCCCACGGAGTCCATTACTGCGCTGTGTACACAGCCAAAACAGGATGATGGGAGCCTGCTGCAGTCAGAACTTGCTTCATTTAGCGTAGCGTCTTTGAACCCCATAGGAATAGGGGCCAGGGATTATTGCTTCTTAAGACTTGGTTCTGGGCTTTGGAGTCAGAGAATTGGGCTTGCAGTTTGGCTCACTATTTTGCTCAGGGTAGGTTTCCTAACCTCTCTAAGGCTTCTATAATAGTGACATTGATGATACCTTGTCTGTGTGATTTTTGTGAGGGTCAGATCAGACAATGCTTGTAAAGGTCTCAGCCACAGACACATGCAGGCAGCAGAGTGAAATGGTGCTAGAGATGTATTGTCTAGATTGAGATCCTGATTCCACTACTTTCAAGCTTTCAAGCTTGGGTAAGTTACTGTATCTCTTTTTGCTTTGCCTCGGTCTCCTCATTATGTAAGGAGTAAAATGGGGATAGTACTTTACAGAGCTGTTGTGAGGACTGAATGATATATAAAGTGCTTAGAACAGTGTCTGGCACACAGTAAACCCTCAGTCAGTGTTAGCTTCTAGTATTATTCTAACTTCCCAAAAAGAACGGTAGCCTTACCAGTTAGTAACCCTGCCACATTGGTATTTTTTAGCCTTAATTTTCAGTTCTTCCATGTTTATTCCTCTTTCTTTAAGCCCATCCCTGATTGCACTCCTCTCTCTGTCCTGACAGCTTG
Source organism: Hippopotamus amphibius kiboko (assembly GCF_030028045.1). Classification (NCBI taxonomy): domain Eukaryota; kingdom Metazoa; phylum Chordata; class Mammalia; order Artiodactyla; family Hippopotamidae; genus Hippopotamus; species Hippopotamus amphibius. Next base: position 28,134,053 of record NC_080186.1, on the reverse strand, counting down.
ACTGTAATAGACTCTGATGGAGCTACCAACTCTACCACTGCAAGCCTGACAGTGAACAAGGCTGTGGATTACCCCCCAGTGGCCAACGCAGGCCCCAACCAAGTGATCACCCTGCCCCAAAACTCCATCATCCTCTATGGGAACCAGAGCACTGATGATCACGGTATCACCAGCTATGAGTGGTCACTCAGCCCAAACAGCAAAGGGAAAGTGATGGAGATGCAGGTAGGAGGGAATCGTTTCTGTCTTTTTTTGCCCAGGGGAGTTAGAGCTGCTGGACTGGGTTACCCATCCAAAGCTTATTTTTCTCCATCTTAATAACCAAAGTCAGATTAGTGCATAGAACATTTGAATTTTTGAGAAAAATCTAGAAAGGGGCCTTTTGTTAACAAATTAGCAAAAACCTTTATCTTAAATGTTTAGTATTAGAGGAAAAGACTGGTAGCTGTTCCAGGATAATTTCAGGGAGTCAAATTCTTTAGAAGCTACAACGGTGCAGATCTTTTTTTTCTTTTTTTTCACATTAATTTTTATTGGAGTATAGTTGCTTTTCAGCGTTTTGTTAGTTTCTGCTGAAGGGTGCAGATCTTAGTGAGCTCTATTACAAATTGGAGTAGATTGCCTGACTAGATAGTGAGCATCTTCTCTCTGGAGATATTTAAGAACAGATCTCAGATCTCTTTAGATCTGTCACCAGGCGAGTCACGTAAGTAAATGAAGAAAACTAGATGGGGGCTGTGGCAAGCCAGAGAATGTAAGCCCTGACTGAGGGGGTCAGCGGCCTCTCAAGTCCAGCTGGTTGTTGCCACGTTGGAGTATGGTCCCAGTGTTGCTTAGCTCCTCCAGGTTTTTAAGTGAAGACAGAAATCTAGACTTGTGTGTGAAATTTCCCAACTTTTAAGACACTAGGGTCAAATAAAATGTCTGCAAGCTGGATTCAGCCCAGAGGCTGCTAGTTTTTGCCTGTTGTTCTAGAAGTTCTTGCATTGGCAGTTTGCTCTAAATTATCTATAATGTTCCTTCTGACACTTGAGTCTATGTTTTCATATTTGAGGCATGACTTAAAGCTCACGTTTCACCTGGCTTTCGTTTAGGTATCGTTAGCTTTCTCTGCTGTTGCAGAATCTGTACAGACCTGTAAGGGCACAGCACAGCATTACAAAGCACCTTGAGCTGTTGCTGTCACGTTTTATTGAGCCGGCTTTGTTAGTATCACACTGTGGCTTCAGTAGGAAGAATATTGTTTTGTAAATTGTGTGATTTTACTATGTGTTAATGATTTTCTTTCTGGCTTGCGTCACAAACAGATCTTGGTTATCTCTGCACCTCTTCCTGTACTCCCCTACCTTGGGAGAGCTCTGACTTTATTTGAAACTGTTGCTGTGTCAGAGGGTTATTCCCTTGAAGAGTGAAACTTTTAACAAAATGTCCCACAGTGCCTGATTGAGCATTCAGTTATTATGTTGAATTGGGAGGTGATGGCCCACTACCAACTTAGGTTTAGAACACTGGGTAAATCATTTAGACCAGAGTAGGACTTATTGTATGATGTAATTCTCGGAGTCCACTTGTCTGTGTTTATATATCCAGGGTGTTAGAACACCGACCCTGCAGCTCTCTGCCATGCAAGAAGGAGACTATACTTACCAACTCACAGTGACTGACACAATAGGACAGCAGGCCACCGCTCAAGTGACTGTTATTGTGCAGCCTGGTAAGTTCTCTCTAACCTTGTGGTGCAGGCTCTTCTGTGGCTGGTCCCTTGACCCTTGGGAGGGAAGAGGGCTTGGGTTCTGAGCTCTATGAGGGTAGAAGTGGGAGTTACCAGTCCACCAATCCTGTGGCAACTTCTGTTGTCCGTTCCCCTAGTGCTTTCTTCATAGCGGGAGAGAAAGAGTATTTCACAGCCGCGCTTATGCCCTTGCTCTTGGCTAGTTATTCTGCCTTCAAGGGGAGCTAGCAGATAGAGTCTCTGCCAGCCCAAATCCTACCATGTCCTCTTTTTTTTTTTTGGCCAAGGCTTGTAGGATCTCAATTCCCCGACCAGGAATTGAACCCGGGCCACAGCAGTGAAAGCGCCAAATCCTAGCCAGTAAACCACCAGGGAACTCCCCCTACCATGTCCTTTAAGGGCCAGCTTAAAGCCCACTTCCTCAAGAAAGCCCTACCTCATCTCTCAGACCCTTTCCTTTGAACTCCTTTAGCATTATACTTCAAATTTAGCAGGGCGCTGTTAACTTCACTATCTTCTTCCATGTTCTTTCAGAATTTTCATATGGTTCAGTCTGTATTCTTCACGGTGAGCTCCCTGACCATACCCTTACCTCCCACAGTATCTGACAGCTCTGTGGGTGGAGAGGCAGAGTCCTTGAGGCTTCTAGAACATACGTCCCAATTGATTCCCCTCCTTTCCCAGCTGGACTGCCTGCTTTTGACCTCCAAGTCTCTGTCTTCTAGAAAACAACAAGCCTCCACAGGCAGATGCAGGCCCAGATAAAGAGCTGACTCTTCCCGTGGATAGCACAACCCTGGATGGCAGCAAGAGCTCAGACGATCAGAAAATCACCTCATATCTCTGGGAGAAAGCACAGTGAGTATTGACACAAAACCCTGACGTATGCAAAGGCTCCAGACCTTTGAAGAGCAAGGTTTTACTTGCTTTTAAGAATTTACTTTCTCTTATTAGCTTATCCAAGGGGGATTACCGAGAAAGAAATATTTGCAATCCCAAACTTCAACTCTAAGAAAATGATATAATTTTTGTAAGGAAAAAAAAAGCATGCTTACCATCAGCTGTCTCCAGGTAGTTCTTTGTGGTCCTGGTGCTTTTATAGGTACAACCCATCTGCTGAAATGCATAGTTTAATTACACTTGAGAGGCAGCATGGAAGGGGTAATGGAGCAGAAAAATACTGTTGCTCAAAATTAACTGGGTAAGGCTGGCAGGGGGGATGGGGCAGAGCAGCTATTAAGGAGAATTGAAAATTCATCTACAAAATGAAAGCATTACTCTGTTATTGTTTCCTTGAAGATACCATTTACCATTTATGTTAGCCAGAGGCCAAAGGCAGTAACCCAAATAATACTAATTAAATTGGAATTACCTAATAGAACCATTCCTGGTTCTCACAGTTTCTTTCAGCGCCTTTAAACCATAAAAAATGGAACTCAGATTTTATGCAGGATCCCACAGGAAGCAAAAGAATTCCAAGGAGGAGTTAAAAGCATTGTCAGTTTCCAAAGGTAGCAACCACAGGACAGACTGGGTTTTTTGTTTTTGTTTTTGACTAGGGTGTTAGAGCTGGGTGGGGAGGGGCTGTAACTTGACTTGTAAAAGCACTTGACTTATGATTAGTGAGTTGGATTCTAGAAATTATTTTCCTTAGCTTTTGCTTCTGTCTTTTGGAGAACCTAATTTTCCTCAATCTAGCATGTTTTCATTGTAACTATTTATTGAAGATACAGCAGATAAACCTTTTAGTTGAGCTTTATTAGTGTTTACAGCAGAAATAATGCTTAGCATAGTTTCTTGGAGGAGAATCTGTTTCAAGAGGGGCTGCTAGGGTCAGGGTTATACATTTAAAACAGCAAAACAAAACAGAGCAAAACCTGGGAGTCTGCAGGTTTCTCTGGTTGTCCTGCAGTGTGAAGGCAAGCTCTGAGGCATTTGGATCCTTGAGCAGAAGGGCTGTCTGGTATATGTGCAGTGTTGTGCCTGCATGTTGGCACAGAGCTCACTCCCCTGCTGCAGTATGAGGCCACAGGGGAGAAGGAAAGATACGAGGCATCCTGGGTCCTCTGTGGCCCCTGTCCAGGAGCTGGAGGGAGTTTTGCTTATAGAATTGCTAAGAAGAGGTTGGTTTTTCCCTGAGAATTCCTCTGTAGCGTTGGCCCAGTTCCTTCCCCTGACTCTTCAGCAGGAGGGAGTTTGGCATATGATTAAGAAATGCATTTTGCTTCTTTGCTGGCAAGAGCTAAACCAGCTACTGGGCCAGAAATGCTCTTCAGAAACATCACTCTTAAATCATTCTTTTGATCAGAGACCTGCTCAGAGCACTTTCTTCCTTTTACGAACTGGAACAGCAAAGGGTTTGAATGTTCTAGAAGCTCTTAAAAAGGATAAGGCTAGATGTATTTCAAAGCTGGTGAATGAAATTTTCTGATCGGCAGGTAGCCTGTATTTTGGGGCCAAATCACACTCTGTCCAAATGAAATATTTTTAAACATGCCCTCTCAAGGTGTGGGAAACAATAGTTCATGTCTTAGCTCAGGCAATAATTGTCTGCTCCTGCTGAGTCGGAGACAGGAGAGCAGTAGGTAGGTACAACTCCACCCTCTGTTTCTCTCTTTGTCCAGGGGACCTGATGGGGTACAGCTCAAGAATGCTAACAGCAGTGTCGCCACTGTGACTGGGCTGCAAGTCGGAACCTATGTGTTCACCTTGACCGTCAAAGATGAGAGGAACCTGCAAAGCCAGAGCTCTGTGAATGTCATTGTCAAAGAAGGTACCTCGCTGTCTTGGGTTGGTGTAGCAGCCTCTGGGTCAGATAACTAAAGAATCCATCATCTCTTGTTTGGTTGCAGAAATTGATTAGAGACAAAGTAGGGAAGAAAGTTAGGTGTAAGGGCCGCTGTTATGTGCTTTTCTAAAACAGCCTTTGATTGAGTGACTTTTAAGGTGAATTTTAACTTCTTGCTTTTCCTCCCTCCCTCCCTTCCTTCCTTCTCAGTTGAATAGGGAAAGAATTAAGGGTTTTCTCCTTTGCATTTTTATTTTGCTTCTGCTGCTGGGGTTTTTGTGACTCTCCTGCTAGCTACAGTGACACCTGCTGGCAGACCTTGGAATGGCTGCCCTGCATTGTAGCTGCCTGTGCTTATCCTAGGAGCCTGCAGGCTGAGGCCAACTTGAACAGGAGTGGATTGGCCTTGCTCTGGTGTGCAAGCACAGTGATCAGTGATGGTTTGGGGAGAGGCCTATAAGCTGATAGTAGGAAAAACTATCAGATATGCAGATGACCCCAAACATAGTGAACTCAGTGAGTAGAGAGCACACACTGAGTAAACAAAGCTGCAGGTGGGGCCCAGGATAAGAAAAGTGTCTCTCTCCTTTTTCTCTACTAAAGTGTTAAGGAAGGAATCAAAAAAGATGTTCAGAGAGTAACATTTTAAGCCATATTTTGAAGATAATTTGTGGTATCAACTGATGAAACCTGAACATCAGGGCTTCAGACCACTTTAGGCCTTTGTTTCCAATCATCATATAGCCCCAAAGCAGAGAAATGGATTCCTTTTGGGGAGGCTGCTATGAGAATACAGAGGAAACTATACTTGTCCCCTCTGCTGTACAGTGTCAGGGGAACATTTCTTTCAGTGGGACTGGAGCCTCAGGACCGGTGGCACTGGTGGCTTAAACTCTACACTGTTAGTTGCTGACATGGATAAGCACTTAAAACAGTTCTTCATTTAAGATGCTTTTGATGTTTAATTTTCTCATAAGCCTCATGAAGAAGCATTTCTTCTTTTTTGTGAATGTTACATTTTTTTCAATGGTTTCTGTCTGTTTAGAAATGAACAAACCACCTGTAGCCAAGATAACTGGGAATGTGGTAATTACCTTGCCCACGGATACGGCAGAGCTGGACGGCTCCAAGTCCTCAGATGACAAGGGAATAGTCAGCTACCTCTGGACTCGAGATGAGGGGAGCCCAGCAGCAGGAGTAAGTGTGCCAGGAGGTGGAGAGACACGGGTTGAGTGGTGAGGTGGGGAGAGGAGGCGGAGCCAAACACTCCAGTGTCTGCTTTTTTTGGGGGGGAGGGGGACAAAACCACAGCTCTCCCTTTATCCAGTATCTGGTTTTTTTTTTTTTTTTTATAAATTTACTTATTTATTTATTTATTGGCTGTGCTGGGTCTTCATTGCTGCACACGGGCTTTCTCTAGTTGCTGAGAGCAGGGGCTACTCTTCATTGTGGTGCACAGGCTCCTCATTGTAGTGGCTTCTCTTGTTGTGGAGCACGGGCCCTAGGCGTGTGGACGTCAGTAGTTGCGGCACATGGGCTCAGTAGTTGTGGCTCATGGGCTCTAGAGCACAGGCTCAATAGTTGTGGCGCACAGGCTTAGCTGCTCCGTGGCATGTGGAATCCTCCCAGGGCAGGGCTCGAACCCGTGTCCCCCGCATTGGCAGGCAGATTCTTTACCACTGCGCCACCTAGGAAGTCCCAGTATCCGTTTTAACCAAGTGGTCTCTTGTGTCAAACCTGGATTGCGCTCTGAAATCCAGGGAGGTTAAGTGACTTGCTTAGGTCACCCCTCAAGCTAGTGTGGAACAGAATGTGATTCTCTTCCCTGATCCTAGTCGCTGTGGGCTGTAGTGCCATCACAGAGCAGAAACTGCCCTGAGTGAAAGCTGTCTAGCCCAGAGGGGGCTTAGTTATGACAGATGCAGCAGCTGACTCTACGAAAGGAGTGTGGTTTTATTCTGCAACAAGGTCATGTTGTTCAACCCCACAGGAGGTGTTAAATCACTCTGACCACCACCCCATCCTCTTTCTTTCCAACTTGGTTGAGGGAATCTACACATTTCACCTGAAAGTGACTGATGCGAAGGGTGAGAGTGACACAGACCGAACCACTGTGGAGGTGAAACCTGGTGAGTTTGTTTAGTGAGGAGCCGGAGTGGAACTGCTGAATCGGCCCTGCAGGGCCATGATCTTAAGACCCTTCCCCCAGCATGGACAGAGCCAGATGGCATATTCAGCTTTTAAAAAATCTAGAACCCCCAAGCTAAGAATTTCTTAGAGACTTTCTGTTCCAACAAGACCTCTCCTACCCACGCAGAAATATGGACCTCCCCCTACTTAGCTCAGGTGGAGAAACAGAAATTCAGAGAGGGCAGGGCTTGCTCAGTTTCACACAGCAGTTGTGTCAGAGCCAGGCCGTTGGGCCCCTACTCCAGCACTTTCTCCTCTACGTGTGACTGATGAGAGAGGGCTCAGGGTGCTTTGGGAATCTGAGCACAGGAATAACTTGAGTCATGATGTCTCATCAAAACCCAGCTGCAGAAAACAATTTATTTTTGTAGTTGAGCCTCAGGCTTTATCTGACAACCCCCAGGGAAGGTAAAGTAACTGGTGTCCTTTACATTTTTCAGATTTGCAGAAATAAAATTTCTTTCTTAAATAGAACCATGTTTTTTTATTTTGTTTTGAGGCTAATTTGGTATTAGGGAGGAATGAGTACAGGGTGAGGTAGAGCTTTATAAATCCCTAGCAATTGATGAGAAGACAGTAACTTTAAACCTACTCTTAATTATCTAGGCCACGCTAATATGCAGGTGTCTTAGATGGGAAGGGATCTTGGCAGGTCTTCCAGTCCTTGTCCTGCCTCTCTGAAGGACAACAGCCAGGACACTGTAAAGTTTCTTCTGCGTTTAAAATCAGATCAGAGATAGTCTACTAATTATGTAAATTATACATCAGGACAGGCAAATGGTGCCTCCAAGTATGTGAATAAGGATTCTGAGTAGTCACTTTTAACTTCCAAGTATAAAACAGTCTTTAGGACATAATCAAAAGTAAAACACAATGGTTTCACAGTTCTAGAATTGTAAAAACATTGTCTGGCTGTGATGTTGTTTTAAGGATATCCTTGTTTCTTGGCTGCCTGGATTTCCTTTGTGTTTACAGTTTTCAAACCTATAGGGCAGATGCATTCCCATTATTGTTAAGATTGTTGAGGTGGAAAATTTCCCTCCCATTGTTGTAGACAAAGTACAGCAAGTCACTGAAAATCAGATTGGATTGGGAGAGATTGCTAGATACCCGCCACTTGGCCTGGAGAGTTCAGCAAAGCTAATTGGGCAGAGACTTTTAAAACAAACCTTGAAGTGTTTCTCTCTTCCCCACTTCCTTCACTAAGCCCCATTGCTTTGGCCTGGTCCCCAGCACTTGTGTGGTAATTCTCAGGTTGGTGTAGAGACAAGGAGTGCTTCTGAAGCTCTCCAAGCCAGCCCCAGATTGCTGGGGACCAGGATGAAGCAATAGGGGAAATCACTATCGTGCCTTTCCATTTTGAAAGAGATCAGTTGCATTTCTGAATGCTCTCACCACATTCTCTCCTGGGCCAAAGCACATACACAGTGGCAGGTTTATGTTAACTCTGCTACTTCTAAAGCCATGACTGATCCACATGCTTTCCAGATCCCAGGAAAAACAACCTGGTGGAGATCATCTTGGATGTCAACGTCAGTCAGCTAACTGAGAGGCTGAAGGGGATGTTCATCCGCCAGATTGGGGTCCTCCTGGGGGTGCTGGATTCCGACATCATTGTGCAAAAGATTCAGCTGTACACGGAGCAGAGGTAGCTGGGCAATGAATGGGGGGAGAAAAGGAAAGACCAGGGGTCCCTTGGGCTTCTTGGTTGAGCTGAGAAATAGTGTGGGTAGGTAGAGAAGGGTGGGCTCTCTGATCAGGAACCACCCATGGTGTTCATTTCATTATGAAGAAGAAATATACTCCTCTAGTACAGGTCATGTGCTCTGTACTAGACACTGCAGCAGGGTACAAAGTCAGAAGAGGTTTTTGATGTTTGAAGACCATAGTCTAGTAGGAGAGATAATCAAGTTAACATATAACAGGGTGGATTTAACCGAATAAATGCTATTGTAAGCCGACAGGTAGGGCGTCCCCAGAGAAAGAGAATCAGGCATGGCTTTCTTGACATAACAAAAGCCATTTTTGGCCTAAGTCATTTTGTGATCTAAGCCTGGCCACGATATTTGCCCTTGAATAAGTCTCAGTAATTAATGATCTTAAGGGAACAAAGAAGGTAGGAACAAGGAGTTCCCTGGTGGTCTAGTGGTTAGGATTCCAGGCTTTCACTGCCTTGGTCCCAGGTTCAATTCCTGGTCGGGAACTGAGATCCCGCAAGTTGCGAAGTGTGGCCAAAACAAAACAAAAAAGAATTCAGGAACTAATGAGTCTTATCAGGCAAAAGAAGTAACAATAGCAAAATTAGTAAATTAGTTGGAAAGACTCCCAGTTCTGTTTCAGTGGTAAAGGTAGCCTGAAGTACTCAACCTAAGGAATGATGACATCGACCTTTTATGACCCTCATGACCCTCAGCTAAAGCTTGGACTGTCGACTTTTGTCTCAATTCTATGCTGAATTCTCCTCTGCTCAAGCCCCTTCATGAATATGCATGTACCCTTAGCTGGAAACTTCCCCAGTTTTGCTGTTCAGGGGGACACTGCTATGGGAAAGAACCCGGTGTTCTCCTTACTTGCCGCAAATGATTAAGTCTTCCTTCTCCCCATCTTTGGCTTGGTTGTCTTTTGGCTCAGCACCACCTAGAGGAGAACCCAGTTTTTGGGTAACACTATCACGGAGATGCAGACAAGGGTGATTGATTCTTCCAGGAGGGTTGGGTTGTGGTAGTCCAAAGATTTTCTAGAAGTAAAGCTTGCATTGATCAAGCATAGAAGGACTAGGAGGAAATTCAGAATAGGGAAACAGCATGAACAATGGTCCTGTGGTATGAGATTACAAGAGTTTCCTCTGGAAGAAGTCCTTGAGTTCAGGTTCAGAGCATTTAGTGGGCCCTGGATATGGTGGATGATAAGGCTGGCTCTGTAGACTGAGAACAGTTATAAGCAAGCCAAGCAGTTTAGTTTTAATAGTTTGGGTAGGAGGACTCAAGTTTGTTTTATATGTGTGAAGTCTTTGTTTGTTTTGTTTTTGAAGCAAGGATATTAGATTTTTTTTTTTTCCTTAGGGAGATCGGTACTGTGGAGGCTAGACTAAAACAGGGAGAGACCAGGACTTCCCTGGCGGTCCAGTGTTAGGACTCTGTGCTTCCACTGCAGGGGATGTGGGTTTGATCCGGGGTCGGGGTCGGGGAGCTAAGATCCTGCATGCTGCACAGCCAAAAACAAACAAACAAACAAACAAACGAAAGGCATAGATCAAAGACTGGGAGACCAATCAGGAGGCTTTTGGACTAGTCTAGCACAAAGGTGATAACACTTGAATTGAGGTGGTGGAAATGGCATAAGAGAAGAGGAAATGAAAAGAAATTCAGAGGTAAATCAGTAGGACTTGGTGACCCTTTGGAAATGAAAGTGAGTGAGCCATCAAATATGAGCATTTTTGTTTGGCTGCCTGGATAGATGTGGGATGCTGTTCACTGAGGTTAGGGATGCAGTAGGAACCAGCTTCAAAGAAAGGCTGATGAGTTTTGACTGTTGAATTTGGGGTGTCTTTGTGGGTTACACAGGGACAGGTAGTAGCACGTGTAGACTGGAACTTGAGGTGGAAGGAAAGGCCAGAGATAGGGAGTCACTACATACAGGCAGGTGTTTGAGCCATGAGGACAGATGAGTCACACTGGGGGAGTGTCAGGGGGGTTGAGGACAGAGCTCTGGAGAACATCAATATTTAAGGGGGAGGCAAGGGAAGAAGGACCAGCAAAGGAGACTAAGAAACAGCAGTCAGAGAGGTGGGAGGAAAACCAGGTGGGAGCAGTCTGCTGGAAGTTAAGGGACAAGCTGGCAGTAGGAGGACTGCCAAAGGATTCAGGTGCTGCAGAGACAGGTGTGGCGAACACGCAAAACAGGCTTTCAGGTTTGTAATTAGTAGATCATCAGAACTCTAGTGAGATCACTTTACTTAGGAGCTCCAGGAAAGGACGCTGGCTTTGAGCAATATTGGGGTCTCAGCCAAGGTTAGAGACCTGAGGTGAGAGCAGCGATTCCCAGCTCCAGCGACGGAATGTATCACCTGGAGCTTTCTGTGAACATGCCATTACCCGAGCCTCACCCCCACAGATGATTCAGTTGGTCTGGAGTGAGGTCTGAGCATTTAAAATTTTAAAACTCCCCAGGTGAATCTAATGTGCAGTCAGGGTTCACTGGGTCAGAGACAGCATGATGTCTTTCTAACTTCTGCTCAGCAGCCTGGGAGGAGGAAGAGGGAAGGTGGCTGCTGGGATCGATCAGGCTGCTGGAAATTGGCTGGGACAAAGCAGTGGAAAGACACTAGCGAGCGTGTGGATAAGAGCATTGTGGAAGGGTCTGCTTGCAGGCTTGCCGTCACTGCATCTGGGACACGAGGAAGAGAGAAGCGTCACAGTGACTCTGTGTTTCTGGCTTGGCCTAGATTGGCTTAGCTGAGGAGTTCAGGAGGAGGATGTGATTAGAGGGAGTGTGTTACGATGGGAAACAGCATGGGCCTCACACCAGGCAGACCCAGCTTCTGAGCCCTGCTCTGTTAGTGGCAGCTTGGTGACGGTGAGCAGGTTACTGTACCTCTCCAAACCCGTTCTTTGCTTGTAAAAATGCTAGCACCCATTTTATAGGGTTGTTGAAGATTACATAAGATAATGTTTGTGTAGTCCCTAACACGTAATGAGTTAGTTAGTGATTATTATAAGTTTATTTTGGAACATGTTGGATTTGGGATGCCTGTGGAAGATCTGGTGCAGATATTCTAGCAAGCATTTGCAGATATAGATTTGGTCACTCAGGAGGACATGGGGAGAGGAGACAAAGATTCGAGGGTTATTTGTATATAGACAGAAATTGAAACTATAAGCATGAATTAGGTAACTAGGAGAAAATAGGAGAAATGACCACAAAATTTTTAAATGAATTTTTATTGGTGTATAGTTGCTTTACAATGTTGTGTTAGTTTCTGCTATACAGTAAAGTGAAGCAGTTATACCTATACATATATCCACTCTTTTTTAGATTTCCTTCCCACTTAGGTCACCACAGAGTGTTGAGTAGAGTTCCCTGGGCTATACAGTAGGTTCTCATTAGTTATCTGTTTTATATATAGTAGTGTATATATGAGAAATGACCACAAGTCTTTTATGGGAAAGGGCTGTTCCTTGATTCTGGAGTTTATAATACCCCATTGTTAGCCTCACTATGAAGCAAGCTTTTAAAAGTCTTTTAGGACAGAGTTTCCCATACTTTCATGTCAGTCCACACATAGAAAATGATGCTGTTTATATAGCACTTTGGAATAGACAATTATACTGGAAGCAGCTGGTCCAGGGCCTCTGGGATACCCAGGTCGCACCCAGCCACGCTGTGTGCTATGGGGATCAATACTAGAGGTATACCTAGAAACCCAGTGTGACGCACTGATTGAGAAAGTTCAGTTTGTGAGACTAACATGGAGTCACGAAGCAGGCTGCCAAAAATGGAGGCCAAGGCATAGAGAACAGATTTTGTGCCACCCAGAAATGCGTTCAAACATGGTCTACCTTGGACAGAAGTTGACAGTCAGAAATCAAACAGATTCTGGGCCTAGAATAACATAATCTTGCACTGGCCACACCGTTGTGTAGGGTCTTCCTTGTTGCTCTCATAGTAATGATGATTTTGACTATGTTTTAACCTGTGGGTAATGATTTGATGCTGTCCAACCGTTTATATTTTACAAAGCACTGTGGTTTGTCTTACTTACAACCCAGGTATAAACCCAACAGCACCACACACTTAGCTGTTAAAAGGCTGCCAGCAGGGATGTACCCATAGCCAAATCCCAGTTTTTCTGACCTCCAGTTACCTTTTGGAATAGGTCTTCTTGTTAGTTGGGGCAGCTTAGGGCTTTTCTAAAAGCATAGACTTTGGAGTCAGACATATCAGGGTTGGGATCTGGCTCTGCCATAATTAACTGTGTGACCTTGGGCAAGTTACTTAACCCCTCTGAGCCCCAGTGTTGTCCTCTATGAAATGGAGATGATGCTGATAGCCCCTTTCTCACTGGCTTGCCGTGAGAGAATGCGTATGATATTTAGTGCAGTGTCTGGCACGAACAGAAGGTACTTAGCAAATGGTAGCTACTGGTATCATGTTGACAGCTTCAGCTCATTCATACTGTTGCATGTCTCTGCAGCACCAAGATGATATTTTTTGTTCAAAATGAGCCTCCTCACCAGATCTTCAAAGGCCATGAGGTGGCAGCAATGCTCAAGAGTGAGCTACAGAAGCAAAAGGCAGACTTCCTGATATTTAGAGCCCTGGAAATCAATACTGTCAGTGAGTAACCCTGGGAAACTGGGAATGAGAGCCTACCCAGTGTCCACAGCGCACCTGTCTGCCCCTGCTGTCCTAGGGCTTCACTGCCTGCTCTCTGGGAACAAGGAGATAATCACTTTCCTCCACTGCCATTATCATGAAAGAGTCTCGTCTCATTGCAGAGCTTCTTAACCTTCCATGGGCCCCTGAGACAGCATTCAGAGGGGCTGTGAGTTTGAATGGGAAAAAGATTACGTCTTTATTTTCACGAACCTCTAACTGAAATTTATTGTTTTCCTCGATCATGAAGGTAGGCAACAAACTACAGTTCGTATTAACAGAACATGTGACTTCGAGGCAGTGGAAGTCTCAGATAACTTGCATCACACCACAGGATGAAATAGCATTTTTACTCATACCCACTTCAAAATTATGACAGTTGTTAGACACACTTCTAGATCTTGTTACTTAATATTTTAATAAAGACATATATTATTTTAAAGTTTTGTATTCTTAAATACTTCAAAAACATATTTAGTATAATTGCCTTCCTTTGTAATACTATGTGTTTTATTTTGGCAATTAAATCATTCAGAGCAGGGGGTCTATGGGACATAAAAGATTAAGAACTGCTGATATGGAGAAACAGCAAGTAAAAACAGTCTGGAGCCTTTCTAGCTGCTCCAGTTTTATCCAACCGTGATGATAATGGTGGGTGCTGTGCCCAGCTGTGAAGGCTCCTGGGGCTATGGAGCAGAGGGTCCCTTCGTATCTTCATGGGCACTGGAAGTTGGTCGTCCCCTGGCTCTGACTCCTGTTGACTCTTTTCCCTTTCCTGCTACTTTCAGCATGCCAGTTGAACTGTTCTGACCATGGCCACTGTGATTCATTCACCAAACGCTGTATCTGTGACCCTTTTTGGATGGAGAATTTCATCAAGGTGCAGCTGAGGGATGGAGATAGCAACTGTGGTGAGTTTTCTGCTTGGGACCGTGCCAGCTGGTTTGGCATTGAACGTGGCTCTGAGTTGAGTGGGTGGGTGTTGGTGTTTCCAAGGCAGAGGAGCAAGCCCGGAGAAGAACTTTGTGTATTTTCTGTTTGCAGAGGACTTTTACTTCCTTCCTCCACACTTGCTCAGGGTTAGGGGAAAGCTCTGAAGCAGTTTTTTGTTTTTGGTTTTAGTTTTTTTGGCTGCCCAGCACAGCTTGTGGAATCTTAGTTTCTTAGTTCCCCGACCAGAAGCCCATTCCCCCCTTTCTCTCTGTTAAAGCTCCCTACAGCCTGCCCCACTGCCCCAGGTCTCAGAGCAGCAGCTAGAAAACAGGGGCAGTTCATAAGATTTAAAGTTTCAGCTGCCTTTAACACCAAGGTCTCACCTTCACTAGGGAACCCCAGGGGCCTTCTTGTTTACGAAGTGAAGCCGTCACCTGCCCAAGGTGGGCAGCCCAGACCTCCCTTCTGGCCTCTCTTTTCACTACCCTTAATATTGTGTTTTTCTTGGCAGAGTGGAGCGTGTTATATGTTATCATTGCTTCCTTTGTCATTGTTGTTGCCTTGGGAATCCTGTCCTGGACTGTAATCTGTTGTTGTAAGAGGTAAGGTGGACTTTCCCTGGAAATTTTTTGGGGCTTCTAATTACATATTTATTCATTAGAGAAGTGTCTGGCACCTTCTGCATGGAGGGCGCTGAATCCTGGGTTTCTTCCCTTCCTGTCACTGTTACATGCCACGCCCACCCACAGCGTGCACAGAAAAGTTCTGCTTACCCTCTGACACTCCTGAGGACAGAGGCACACTCCTTTAGGGTGAGCGGCTGTCACTGCAGTGATTTGCAACCTGGAAAACGTTGCTGTGGCTGGAGTGGGAGTGGAAGGGCCTGGGGTGTGGACCTGGCTCATGTCTCTAGGGTGTGTGGCCTTTAATACTCCGCACCGCAGCCTCACCACCTTAGTGCGTGGCTTCTTTTTTTTTCTTCTTCTTCTTTTTTTTTTAATTGGGGTATAGTTGGTTTACATTGTTGTGTTAGTTTCTCCTGTACAGCGAAGTAAATCCGCTTTATGTATACATGCATCCCCTCTTTTTTGGATTTTCTTCCCATTTAGGTCACCATAGAGTATTAAGTAAAGTTCCCTGTGCTATACAGCAGGTTCTCATTAGTTATCTGTTTTATATATATTAGTGTATATATGTCAGTCCCAGTCTCCCAATTCATCCCACACCCACTTCCCCCCTTGGTGTCCATGTGTTTGTTCTCTACTTCTGTGTCTCTACTTCTGCCTTGCTAACAGGTTCATCTGTACCATTTTTCTAGATTCCACATGTGTGCATTAATATACGATGTTTTTCTCTTTCTGACTTCACTCTGTATGACAGTCTCTAGGTCCATCCACATCTCTACAAATGACCCAATTTTGTTCCTTTTTATGGCTGAGTAATATTCCATTTTATATATGTACACATCTTTATTCATCTGTCAGTGGACATTTAGGTTGCTTCCATGATCTGGCTATTGTTAATAGTGCTGCAGTGAACATTGGAGTGCATGTGTCTTTCTGAATTATGCTTTTCTCAGGACATATGCCCAGTAGTGGGGTTGCTGGGTCATATGGTAATTCTGTTTTTAGTTTTTTAAGGAACCTCCATACTGTTTTCCATAGCAGCTGTATCAATTTACATTCCCACCAGCAGTGCAGGAGGGTTCCCTTTTCTCCACACTCTCTCCAGCATTAATTTTTTATAGATTTTTTGGTTTTTTAAAATTAATTAATTAATTTATTTATTTTATTGGCTGTTGGGTCTTTTTTTTTTTTTTTAAGAACTTTTATTGAGATACAGTTAACAGACAATAAACAGCATATATTTAGAGTGTACAATTTGGTATCCCAATCTCCCAATTCATTCCCCCCCAACCGTCCCCGCTTTCCCTACTTGGTGTCCATATGTTTGTTCTCTACATCTGTGTCTCTGTTTCTGCCTTGCAAACTGGTTGATTTGTACCATTTTTCTATAGTCCACATATATGTGTTAATATACGATATTTGTTTTTCTCTTTCTGACTCATTTAACTCTGTATGACAGTCTCTGGGTCCATCCATGTCTCTACAAATGTCCCAGTTTGTCTACTAACTTTGGGTTTTGTTTGCTCTTCTTTCTCTAATTTCTTTAGGTGTAAGGTTAGATTGTTTATTTGGGATTTTTCTTGTTTCTTGAGGTAGGATTGTATTGCTGTGTGTGGGCTTTCTTTAGTTGCGGTGAGTGGGGGCTACTCTTCATTGTGGTTCACGGGCTCCTCATTGCCGTGGCTTCTCTTGTTGCAGAGCACGGGCTCTAGGCACATGGGCTTCAGTAGTTGCAGCACATGGGCTCAATATTTGTGGCTCACGGGCTCTAAAGCGCAGGCTCAGTAGTTGTGGCACACGGGCTTAGTTGCTCTGTGGCATGTGGGATCTTCCTGGAGCAGGGATCAAACCCGTGTCTCCTGCATTGGCAGGCAGATTCTTAACCACTGCGCCACCTAGGAAGCCCCTATTTTTTGTAGATTTTTTGATGATGGCCGTTCTGACTGGTGTGAGGTGATACCTCATTGTAGTTTTGATTTGCATTTCTCTAATAATTAGTTTTGTTGAGCATCTTTTCATGTGCCTCTTGGGCATCTATATATCTTCTTTGGAGAAATGTCTGTTTAGGTCTTCTGCCTATTTTTTGATTGGGTTGTTTGTTTTTTTGATATTGAGCTCCATGAGCAGTTTGTATATTTTGGAGATTAATCCCTTGTCTGTTGCTTCATTTGCACATATTTTCTCCCATTCTGAGGGTTGTCTTTTCATCATGTTCATGGTTTTCTTTGCTGTGTAAAAGCTTTTGTTTAATTAGGTCCTATTTGTTTATTTTTGTTTTTATTTTCATTACTCTAGGAGGTGGGTCAAAAAAGATCTTGTGATTTATGTCAAAGAGTGTTTTTTCTATACTTTCCCCTAAGGGTTTTATAGTATCCGGCCTTACATTTAGGTCTTTAGTCCATTTTGAGTTTATTTTTGTGTATGGCGTTAGGGAGTGTTCTAATTTCATTCTTTTACATGGAGCTGTAGCACATGGGTTCTTAATTTGTCTGCCTTCCTTTCAGTTTGGGATTCATGTGTGTACATGCTTTTACGTAATTGTAGAGTTAGGTTAGTCATGATTAAGACTTTCAGGTTTTTTCACTTAGTCTTCCTATCTGGCCTTATAATATTTAATGGTAATATTTATTGTGTTTTTCATTATTATGTTTTCATTTCTCTGTTTACTGTGTGCTAAGCACCATGATAACATTTTATACATTGTATAGGTAATATCTTTTTTAATATGCATAGCCTTTTCTCAGGAAATGACATCATCCATGGACACACAGTTAATAAGTGGCAGAGCTGAGATTCAACCTGCAATATAACCTCACAATAAAACTTAGAAAATAAAAAGAGTTTTAAAAAATTCCCACCAGCCTAAGACAACCACTGTTAACAATGTTGCTGGTTTAATGCTTTTCTCCACTTTACACCCTTCAAGCATAGGGGTGTCGTTTTACTTACAGTTTTAGCCAATCTGTCCTTCATTGCCACTGTGGAGTGGTGAGTCCATGATAAGATAATGTTTCCTTTCCCTTTTCCCACATTGGTGAGGAACATTTGAATAACAAATCACAGTTGCTACCTTTCCCAGCTGAGAAACAAGAAGAAACAGCCCTTCCTTAAGCAGCCTCCCCCAGGACAGGGCCCTGCATGCAGTCCGGCTGTCACCCTGTGGTGGGCTACTGGCACCTCACACAGAACCTCTTTCCTAAGCAGGGGCGGGGATTGTATTTTTCAGGCAAAAAGGAAAACCTAAGAGGAAAAGCAAGTACAAGATCCTGGATGCCACGGATCAGGAAAGCCGGGAACTGAAGCCAACCTCCCGAGCAGGTAGTGGCCTCAGGAACTGGGAGCCGGGAGCGTCTAGATTGGTGCAGTCTCCCTGAAGAGCCACCACCATCACCAGTCCCTCCTAAAGGTGTTGCTGACAGCTCTTTGTGCTGGAGAAGCTTCTTGTCCCCTCCCTGATGAGGGCCCCGGGTCAGCTTTGCTGTGTGGGGGCAGAAGCTGCTTGCTGGACAAGCTTGGCCTCCAGGGCTCACTCCTCAGCAGTCCTGTCACTGTGCCGAGGGGCTCGGCCTCTTGCTCTCATTTGCCTGCTCGTTCCCTTCAGGGTTCCTGCCTGGGGTTCAGCTTTCCAAGCTGCCCCTGCAGCTGGGCTCAGGGACCTTGGTCTCTTATGCCTAATTAGCCTGTCCTTTCCGGGCAGACAAGGTGAGGCAGTGACGAGATCAAAGCCAGTGTCCGCCAGCTGGCCTCCCTTCCCGCCAGTCTTCCTCTCCCATCTTCTCTCTCCAGCATTTGTAAGGTGGACCGACGGGTGCCATCATTGTCTTGGAGCAGGTGGAGGGCAGCTCCCCTGCCGGCTCCAGGTGCGCTGGGCTCATCTGTCAAAGACCTTCCAGCTGCACAAGCACTAAGACAGCTTTCAGTGCTGGGGCTAGGAGGGCCAGCCGGAAGAGGGCCCTCTTTCCTCGTCTGGACTCGGTCATTGGTGAGGTTCCCATTCGCCATGGATGCCACAGGATGGGCCTCGTCTCCTTGTGGGAGCTGGACTCTGTGCAGAGCTATTCCTAAACACTCTGCCTAAACACAGGAGAACTATTTTTATGCAACGTATTTACTAAACATCTCTCATCCCTAAAGCTTTGTCTTAGGAGAGGCTGTAAGGGAACTAGAGAGGTTTCTGAGACATAGGCTCTGCCCTCAGAATTTCACTGTAGTGAGGGAGAAAAGTCATAGGAGAAGAGAATAAATGTTCACAGGCAGTCGGGCTCAGTCGGCGTCCGGGCAGCGTGGGTAGGGAACGCGGCAGGGTGGTGCCTGGAGGTGGGGGGCTGGTGCACGCAGGCGCGCAGGCCGAGCGCCCCACACAGGAGGCCGAGGGCGACGGCCTGGAGGGGAAAGCACCGCACAGCACGCTGCCCGAGGGAGCCAGCGTTGTGTTTCTGTGGCTCTGGCAAGGTTTCTCCACCCTTGAGGTCCTTCAGTGACTTACTTTTTGTCAGGTAGACGTGGCCGTGGTGAGCTTACGTCTGTGCTTTCCTGAGACCCTCCTCCTTGCTCCTGTCTCTCTTCTCTAGACAAATGTTGTTGGTTCGTATTTCTGTCCAGAAAGCACGTTATCCTCCTTCCCCCAACCTGCCAGTTGAAGCCGTGCTCACCTTTCTCCCACATGTCTGTTTTGGCATTTCTCTCTCTGTATGACATCAGTTATGTTATTGTTTGTCCCCTTATTAGTCAGAGATGTCCTGGAGGGCAGGGCCTGTGTCTTCCTCATCTGTGCGTGTGGATTAACACCACTGTGCGCCGGGCCCTGTGCCAGACACCAGTTATATTACCGTGAGCTAAACAAACAGACGCTGCTCTGGTGTAGCTTATGTCAGGCCGACACTGAACAAACAAATTCACAAATACACAAAATGTGATCATAGAAGGTCTTTGTAAAGAAAAATACTTAAGCTGAGACCCAAGGGACAATGAGAAGGAGAGTAAGGCCCGTGAAGACTCTGGGAGGTAGGATTGCAGGCAGAGCTTGTGAAGCCCAGCTGCTGGAAGGAGCAGAGGGCGTTTGAGGAAGACATGGTGAGCATGGGGTGAGTGGCACAGGGCTGGACAGGAGAGCAGGGGCCTTGCTGTGGGTTCCTGCTGAGAGCAATGGGGAGCCATGGGTAGTTTTTTTAAGGAGGTAAATGGTGCACTTAGATTTACATTTTAAAAAGACAACCGTGGCTGCTGGGTGAAGGAATTGGAGAGGCAAGAGTGGGTGAGAAGAGACTGGGTAGAAGGCCCTTAGTGGAGAGATGATGAGATAGAGGCAGACAGGTTCCAGGTGCGTTCTGGGGGAAGACTTGCCGAGGTTCACAATATGTTTTCGGAGGGGTGTGAGAGAAAAGGAGGAGAAAAGGATGCTCCCCAGGCATCTTCTTTGAGCATCTGTGGATTGGGTGGTTTTATTTCCTGAGATGGGAAAGACTGGAGAAGAAACACTGGAGAAGATCACTTGTTTTAGAAGTTATGAGTGGGATTGAAGAGATGAGGCCAGAAGATTGACTAGGACGAGGTTATGGGGAGTTCTGAACATCAGCCTAAGGAATTAAGCATTTATTCTGATGCTGCTGAGAAGTGACATCTTGAAAGTGCTCGCTTAGGGAAATTAGTCTAGTGGCAACGTTTCATTCATTGAGGAGATTACAAGTGGAGGCCAGCAAGGAGATTTTTGTGACGGTCCAAGGAGGGGATGATGGTGGCCCAAACAAGCAGCTTGGTGCCAGTGGGATGGAGGGACAGGAAAGGTCCAGGCTGACTTCCGACCTGAGAGACCGACAGCCCTGATGACAGAATTAGGACATGCGGTGCAGTTTGGGTAAGAAGATGAATGACGTTAAACTCAGCGGAACAGGACTGGATAGGAATCTTCCATAGGCTGGTGAGGGTCGGCTCCACAAAAGTGGGTCACATCCCTCCAGGGAGAAAAGTCCAGAGCTGAGGGGCGGGGGGGGAGGGGGGGGTGTCGGCCTGTTTGCTGCCACAGAAGAAAAGGATAAGAATTGGTGACGATGGCGGTGACGACACTGGAGAAGTTTCTGGTCACCTAAAGAGCTGGAGTAGATGCTGAGCGATAGATGGCAGAAGTGGAAGTGCAGTTCATTTAGGAAGTATGTAGGTAGTGAGGAAATGAAGGCCCTAAATATTTAAAAGTCCTTTTAGAAGTTGAGCAGCAATAAGTAGAGATTCAGGACGGGGTGGCTGGGCTTCTGGAGCAAGTTTGCAGGCAGAGATGCAGAAGATGGAGGTGATGTTCCAGAGGAAGAAGGAGGGAGTAGGGGATAAAGGACTTACGACACCTCTTCTGAGGCAGGCGGGAGGGAAAAGCTGGGTGACGGCACTAAGAAGTGCTGGGGTGAAGAGCCTGGCTGGGAAGGCAGACTTGTGAAAGGGAGGGAGGGGGAGGGCGGCAGGGGGCCAGCTGCTCCTAGGGAACCAGGGTGAGACTAGATGAAGGTTGGCAGGCCCTTCTCTTGTGGGTGATGTCTAGCTGAGGAGGCGGTGAGAGTACCCTTGGACCTGGAGTGGGTCTGACCAGGCCAGGAGCCCTGGCCCTTGTTCTGGGCTGTGCAGGGGATTGATTAGTGGTGCAGCCCAGAGTCACTAGTAGGATAAGGAGAATGGGATTCAGGACCAAATTGTATAAGGTCTGGAACTGAAGAAGTTCGGCTTGAAGAGGAGTAAATTTCATAGAGCATGACGTGTGTGGAGGGAGCTGAAGTGGACACTGTTTGCTGGGAGCGGGTGAAGCTGGGATGAAGAGTGATGGGAAGTGGAGCAGGTGAGCCTGGGGCCACTGGCACCGAAGGTCAGCAAGCGGAGCCGGAGGGGTGCCTGCCCTCAGGAGGTATGGTTTACATTCAGCAGCTGTGGCTTTTGGTTTGGTTTGGTTTGGTTTGGTTTGGTTTTGCTATTCTGTTGACTTTTTTCCCAAACTTTGTATTTGAAGTGTGTTAGATTGAACCATATAAGATTACTGATATTTGACTTTTGACCTATAAAAATAGCAGTTTTCTGTGATTCAGTCTTAACATGTACAGAAAATCATAAGCACAGCTTGATGGGTTTCATAAGTGAATGTGCCCATGTGATCAGCCCCCCAGACGCACCCCCTTTGTGCTTTTTTCCAGTCACTGCCTCCTCCCAGTTTACCTCTGATGTCTTGGGGTAGTTTATATAAACAGAGTCGTCATGCGTGGGTCCTTTCACTCAGCGTTACACTTAGGACATTCATCTGTGTTGTTAGCTAGAGCAGTAGTTGGTTCGTGCCCATTGCTGTGTAATTTCCTTTGTAGGAATGTATGTATTTGTCAGGTATACTGTTGATGGGCAGCTGAGTCCTTTCCGTTTTTGGCTATGATGGGAAGTGCTGCTGTAAACATTCTTGGCCATGTCCTTTGGTGGACATGTGTCTGGATTTCTGTTAGGTGTGGACCTAGGAGTGGGATTGCTGAGTCAGAGGAGATGTCCGTGTTCAGCATCCATTGATATTACCAGTTTCCTAGCTCGTATGGCGTAGTGGATGGATTCCACTAAGTTCTTCAAGCAGAGCAGGAGCTAAGGGTGGGAGGGCCCCGGGTGAGTGCTGTGTACGCAGAGCCAGAAACACGTCTCCCCCTCAGGCTCCTGTCCTCCGCACCTACGGCCCAGAAGGGCTTTGGGGAAGAAGGGGAGCTTCGAGTGCCTGGGTGCTGGGAGGAGAAAGCCCCCCAAGGGTATTTCATCTCTAGGGGCAAAGCAGAGGTTTTGACAACCTTGACACTCCCCTGGTCTTGGTTCTTATGTTGCCACTGTCCCACACCACATTGGAAAAGCCTGGGAAGCGGGTGTTCTTCTCTGGCCCCACTGCTCTGCCGTGCTGAGAATCAGTGGGAGGTGTGGCTGTCCACAGTCACGTCCAGAACTGTGTCCTGAGATGCACAGGCTGAGTAAGCTTGCCTGAGCCCCAGAGCACACTGCACAGAGAAGCACACGGGCCAGGTCTGTGGGGGTGTGGTTCCCTAGTGACTGATGCAGTCAAGGGTCTAGATACCTCCATCATGCACAGCCTGAAGTCCTGTCTGGCCAGGAAGGGGCAGAATGCCTGAGAATCGCCTCAGGACCCTCTTTTGGTGTTTTTTGGGGATCTGGATGGGACCAGGGGGAGGGAGAGTGATTGTTGGAGGATGAGGGTTCAAGCACAGGTCACCTGACCTTGTTAAGAAAGGAGGTGGGTTAGGTCCTGGGGGCGGGCAGTGCCAGGCCCAGAACGCTGCCACACTGGGTTCTCGACATTGGCACTTGCCACTCTAGTTCTGCTGTCTCAGCCTACGTTTTGCTTGCTCTGGAGTCATATTTGCACCAGCCAGAGGGCATCCGTCTTGCCATTGGATGGGATCTGCCCTAAAGCTAGTACCACACCACATGGTCTGGTCTGGCCTCTGCAGCCTTAAGGACGAGTAGTGAAGGGAGCTACAATGATTTACAGAATCTCAGGCATCTTTTCTGACCTCAGGTGCTTCTCATGGGTCCTTGTTTGTGTGTTCTGACCAGCTGACAGCTTGGGACAGTCCCCGCTTCAACCAGGCTCTGCAGGAGAGGCCTCTCTGGGCCACGTCTGCTCTCCCACTGCTTGTACCCACTCAGCGAAGCCAGAGTGAACATCTGTGTAGAATGAAATTGTGTCCTCTCAGTGTCAGCACCTCTGGCAGGCACTCTGCATCCGTGCTGAGCCAGGATACCGTGAAAAACTCATTCTCTAGAGCCTAAGTTCTTGTTCCTTGTATTTTCCTGCCTCCCACAGAACTCCACCCTGTGCATAAAGGGAGATGATAAAATATTCCACATTTAAAAGAGAAAAGAGAATGTCATTGTGTGGCACTAACCAAAGCTAATAGAGGCTGAAGATAAAGAACTGGAACCCGATCTGCTGGTCTCCAGTCTGCTCTGTGCGGCTTCCCTGATGGACTGTTCCATCTAGCCAGGACGGGGAGGACTCGGGAAGCCTCCTTTTCAGGAGAGGGGACCATGACTGTCCCTGTCCCTCTGCTCCTCTTAAGGCTGGGAGGAGGGCGCAGGGTGTGGCTCGAGGCAGAGGAGGTCCGTGCTTCTGACGCCAGCTTCCCCGACTCCCTTGCAGGCGTCAGACAGAAAGGCCCGGCGCTGCGCGGCAGCCTGATGCACTCGGAGTCGGAGCTGGACAGCGACGACGCCATCTTCACGTGGCCAGACCGGGAGGAGGGCAGACGCCTGCAGGGCCAGAACGGCTCCGTGCCCAACGGGCAGACCCCGCTTAAGGCCAGGAGCCCGCGGGAGGAGATCTTGTAGCCACCTGGTCTGTCTCCTCAGGTTAGGGGTTGGCAGTGCCAGGGTCCAGAGCACTGCCAGGCTGGTTCTCATACCTCCCGTGTCTGAGGGCAGCTGTTCTCCCAGCATCTGCTGGTCACTCCACCCTAATACCCTCAACCAGAGCTGCTGGTACTTGAATCCAGAGACGTTCTCTGGGAACCCCTGAATGAAGCTGTGAACGGAGAGGTTTCCTCTTTAACCCCATCTGGTAGGTCCCCCAAATGTCCTCACCTCAGGGCCTCCCTTTTTGCAACCCCTCCCCTGTTCTGAGGGTGGACGCCGCCAGCTCCTGGCCTCCTCTCCAGCTCCTTGTGGGCGGGGTTGCTGCACAGCGACGCCTGGCTGTGTCCCCCACCCCTGGGTACAGAACCAAGCACTGCCAGCCCCCTGCCTTCAGAAGCCTGCCTGCGGGTATGTTCTCTGTTCTCTTCTTGGGATGGAGGGAGCCTTCTCGCCAGGCCCAGAGGAAGTGGTGCCCCCTCCTCACCACTGATGCCGGGCTGCTAGTGCAGAAACAGTATCTGGCCCAAGATGAGGGGAGGGCCGGCTGTTTCAGGAACGGAGAGGGGCCCCTCTAGCTGCTGGGCTGTTGTGTCCGAGTAGCCAGGCTGGACACAGACTGCCACCCCTCTTCCTTCTGGCCACGCTGGCTGCTTCAGGGATCAGGCCACCCTTCCCTGTGCCAAGAGGAGACAGCCACAGACAGACTGGAATGTTACGGCATGAGAGTGCATGTGTGCGACTGCCCCACGGCAGTCTCCTCTATGTCTGTCTGTTTGACCGAGTGTCTTCTCTCTGTGTCCCTTGCACATGCGTGCGTGTGTTAGAGTGAGTGTGTGTGCCTCAACTCCTCCTAGGGCTCCTGGCTACTCAAGGCAACCTTGACCTGGACAGCTTTTCAGCTTCGTGGAACAGAGATTTCCTGAATCCCTCTGGCCCTGTCACTGGTTCCTCAGCGGTGGTATCTGGGTGTTGAGGGATGGGAGCTTTGGGGGAGTGGCTTTTTAAAAAGAAATGTCCGGTTTGTACTACTGCACTGCAGTCTGTTGTGAGATGATTAAACACGCTATTTAATCGTACACGTGCCTGCAAGGTGTGCTGCTTTGTGCCCCGTTGCTGACCTGTGCCCGGGTCCAGCCACCGGTGCACCCGTGACACAGTGGCCTCCGGCAGGGACGTCGTGGGCCTGGCCTCAGTGCACGTGGGCGGTGGTGCTGGGATTCTACCTCAGTGGCTCCCTGGCTGCTGATGGAGGAATCAGCGCCCTGGCCGCTGCTGGCCAGCTGCTCCTTGTGGCTTTTAGGGAGGGGAGTTTTCTGTCCTTCCTTCAACCTTTTGTGAACACAAAATTGATACATACACACACACCTGCACCCCTCCCACCCCTCCCCCACCCCATGGACAGAGGGTACAAAGTGTCCCCACGCCCAGGCTGGCCTGCTGGCGCCCTGCTCTTCTCTTTCGGGTTCCAAAGCAGTAAGGCTTGGCCCCTTGGCCCCCTGGCCCCAGAACACCATGTAGTGTTGGAGGAACAGCTTGCTGAGCGTGTGGGGCAGAAGGAGGGGTGCTGTGCCGTCTTGGACTCCCAGGAAAGGGGAGAGAAGGACCATGGAACTCATTCTCTCCCCAAGGCCCTGTGCACAAAAATCAGCTGAGGGTGGGTGGTATTGGTTCTGTTTTTACAGAAGCAGAAACGAGGCATGTAAGAAGTAACTCGGTCCACACATTGTGACTGACAGAATTAGAACTTAGGCCCAGCGGAGCCTGTGCTTGGTCAGGATCAAAGTCACCTTTTAAAAATGAGTCGCTAGGCCCCACCTCTGCGTTTCTGATTGAGTAGGACTGGGGCGAAACATGAGAATTTTTCTTTCTAATAAGTTCCCAGAGATGCTCTTGTGCTGGCCTGGGGACCACACCTTGAGAACCACTGGTCTAGATGTGCACACTCAGTGTGTCATGAACAGGGGGCAGCAGCTGACCCGTCCTGAGCGCGGGGGGAGGAAGCTCAGAGGAGTGGGAGCTCGAACCTGCCCCAGGGGCGCTGTGGGCCAGGGGTGCGCGGGCTAGGCTGCACAGGAGCAGCTGGTGGGCAGGTGATCAGACTTGGTGAGGCTGGTGTATTGGAAGAGCTTTGAAGGATTCATGAAGGAGCTACAGGACTTGATAACTTACTGGCTTTGTAGGTTTTTCCTGTTTTCTTTGGGCCTCATTCCTACATCTTGTTTATCTCAGCCACAGCTCATTGAAGGATATGTTTTTATCTCAGTTTCAGAGATGAATAATTTTTCATCCCCTAGTCGTCCCACCAAAAAAGGTCCAAAACCCAGAAACCAGTGCTGCTCTCCTGGTTTGGGGGTCTTGTATTGAGAAGACTGCCATGTCCCTATTCTTGCCTGACTCATGAAAGAGGCAGAAATCCTTGGGCCTGCTTAGGGAGAGGCAGGCTGCTTCCTCAGCACCCTGTCACCCCAAAGGAACCCTTCTGAAATAACACTGAATTTCAGGAGCCTGGGAGCCCCTGCCTTGACCAAACTTAGTTAAACACTCCTCCACCTTCAAAGGCTTCCATCTTGCATTTTCTAGAAGGGACAGAAGGAAGGCCAATAGAGGGCATCCTCGTTTTTCTTGAAGCCCACAGGTACTGTGTGTGGAGAGGAAACAGTCACCAGGAAGCAACACTCAAAAGAAAACCCCTCGGGCTGGAAGGCTGCAGCACTGGCCTCCCTTCTGAGGGAGAAAATGTGGGGGAGACCGACACTTGTTCTTCCAGCTTCTCTTTGGCCCATCTGATCAGTGAAAGGAGCCAGAACAAGTGGTCACACGCACTGGGAGTTGCTCTCTGAAAACAAACAGGTATGGAAAGCAGGTGCGTACAGTCAGGAGCCATGAGCCCCTGGGAAGGAGGGTTTGAGGAACATGGATCAGGCCCTTGACCCCTTTGTGGAATTTGTTTTGAGGTTTAAGGGTCCCTGTTTAGTCTCTGGTCAGACCCGGGCCACCACTGTAACCCCTTCCTCCTACGTAACTGCGCAGTTTGTGGGTGGAGCTGGTGGCGGCTGCTTGGTATCCAGGCTCTCTGGTACCCGCGCTGGGCTGGCCACTCTCGCACCTCCCACCATGGCCTGGACAGGGTGTGCGCCTGTGTGTCAAGTGCCACCAAACAGGTAAAGCTCCCACCCCGGGGGGCTCTTTGAGTGCTCGGGTTTGACTTTGGAGGGTACTGGATCAGGCTTTTTTGGTCACAAAGAACAAAACTGAAGTTACCTTTCACGGGAGGGCAGCCTTCTATCCAGTTCTCAATGCAGATACAAAACTCTGGCTGACACTCTAGGTCCCCCCCCCCCCCCCCCACTTCTAACTAAACACGTTCCTGTGTATTGACATCAGTGGTTCTCACACTGGCTGCACATTAGAATTACCTGGGCAACTTTTAAAACATACTGATGCCTGGACCCCACACCCCATAGGTTACTGTGATTTAACTGATCTTTTGTTAATTCTTCGGATAATTTGTGCATCTGTACCATACCCTTGACAAGGGGGAAACAGCCCTATAGCAGCTCAGCTGCAAAACATTTGCAAACCAAGTTGACTTTGGAGACAAATAGGGAAAGTACCCAGACACCCAGTTCCTCTTAATCACCTCAGGGAGAAGCCCTTAAAGCTGGGTGTGGCGGAGATCAACTGTTTGCCAAACCAGAGCCCTTTTCCGGGACACACAACTCACTCCATCTCCAGCCTTCTGCACAGTATGGGTGGAAGAGAGGCGTTCCATCTTCAGCCCTGACCCATTAGAGCCTTCTGTGTGACCCTGCCCACCCAACTCCTCCATCTGCTGGCCAGGTGCAGAGGAGCACTTGGGAGACCCTGAGGCCACGGTAGAGACACACAAGGGATCCTGGTTCCTAAATCACCATCTAGAAGAGAGCTGCTCTACCAGAATGGCCATTGTATTGTGATCAGAGAAATGAACTTTATTAGCCAATGCATTTTTTAAAAAGTAGGGGACTCCCCAGTAGTCCAGTGGTTAAGACTCTGTGCTCCCAATGCAGGGGGCATGGGTTCAATCCCTGGTCAGGGAACCAAGATCCCGCATGCCATGCAGCACAGCCACACAAAAAAAGTAATGGCTGGTGTTAAGATTGTGGGCCCAGGCTCCCCTCTGTGACAGGCCTCCCTGGACTCGAGTAAGCTAGCAGGGTTGACAGAGATACCTCAGCCCAGGGCTCTGTGACAGCCATGTGGGCTGCATGAGGGGCAGCTGGAGAACTAAGGCATGCTACAGTCTTGGCCATACAGTTCTAGGTCACATGCTTTCATTTTATTTTTTATTTTTTGTCTGAAGAGCAGACAGTAATAATTCAGATCCTCCCTTAGGATAAGGGCAACATGTTTAGGGATCCAGAGTCGAGCTATGATTACCTGTAGTGTGTGGTTTGGGAATTTGAGGGCTTGGAGAGGCGTAGTCAGCAGCAATCTGAAACTTAAACAACTAGATCTACGTGTGTGGGAACTTCCAACCTGAGTATTGACAAGGAGGTACGTCAACCGTTGTTACATCTTGTAGCCCAGAAAGCTGAACAGATTTTCAAACACCCATTTCTGTGATCCCCAAAAAAACGCTTAAAGGAAGAGCCAGGACAGATCCAGTGCAAAAAGTGTTTAATTCAAACTCTGCTGTAAATGACTACACTACAGCATTTTAGTATTCACCTGGAAATATGGCTACATGGAGGAAAGTCATTATCTTTGTAATCTGCAGCTAACCACACACACCCTGAATCTCTGAAGGAGTCCAGTGTCCTTAAGAAAATGTCAGTATACACTTGCAGTCAGACCTGGGCTGCCAGTTTGAACTGTAGAGCCCAAAATGGAATCAAATCATGGGAATACCTGAGTCACATGATTTTTCTTGGTATTTATGAGTTGGCTAAATAAATTAAAGCATTAAAGCAGATAAAGTGCCATCCCATTAGAGCAGCTGAAGCTTTTCTCCAGGTAGTGCCCTCCAGCCTTCAAGTAGATCCTAGCAGCCTAGAACCTCTCGCCCTCTAAAACCTGGGGCTCCATCTGGGGCTACAGTGGCTCACGTGCCTCTTACACTTGGTACAGCACTCAACCCCGTCTCCTACTTGCTTACTAGTTCATGAAGCTGTGGAGCCATCTTAAATTTTATTACACTTTTCTGATTCTGATTCTGTTACATGGAGACAAAACACAAGTCTCAAATACCTGTGCCTCAGACAAAGAGGGTTCCTGTCATCCTGCCCATAATCCACACGTGTTCATCAGTGATTAATGCCAACAACAGGCAGCTATGGAGAAACCACAAACATCACTCTATCTCTACCTTAGCTCAAAAATCCCAAGCTATCTTGACCAAATGCATGAAGCGCTTTTAAGCATGGTACTCTTTGGAACTATTAAATACCATATTCTTATTTGGAAGTGCAGTGTCAACTTTAGCATTCCAGAAGTGTCTGTGTCATCTTACTCACTGTCATCTCTCTCTAGTTCCCAGCACAGTGGCTGGTATGCACTTGAAAGTGTGCCTATGATGAATATAGAGCCTAGCACAGACTGACCAAGCCAGGGATGTGGAAGAGGTGGCTTCTCAAAGAAAATGCCAGCTGAAGAGGGGAAAAGGATCTAGTCACTGCTGAGCTGACACTCCAAGGGAACCTGGCATAGGAAGTTCCCAGGTAGTATTACTTGGGGGGAAGAATAAAAAGATGGAATTAAAATACTGAACAAAGAAAGACATTTAAGATGGGGGTAGGGTGGTAACTGAAATGAAAGTAATCTAAGGTCCTTTCATAGAAGGACAGTAAAAATACTGATTAACTTTAGAGTTTGTCAGGTTTCATGTTATAAATACTGAGAAAGCCACTAAAAATTCAGAACTAGAATATGTAACATCTATAAACCACAAGAGGAAGGAAAATAATTAAAATACTTCAGTCGCCAAACAGAAAGCAGGAATAGAGGTAAAACAGCAGCATTAAAAATCTGGTAATAGGCAGAAGTTGTCAGACTGGGTATTAAAACAACACCACTACCACCTCCAAACAGAAGTTAACAGATTGGGTATAACTATAAAACTATATTCACAAGAGACACCTAAAATATAGCATACAAAGACTGAAAATAAAAGGACAGAAAAGATATACTGGGGGCTTTGGCTCCTATTAAGACAATGAAGTAGCAAGGCTACTGGCTCCCTTCCCCAAAAATTAATCCTAGGAAAACAGTCCACCTTAGGAAACAGAATAAGTCTGAGGAAACACCACCACTAACTAAACCAACAAGAAATCTCCCCAAATCCTGTAAGAATCCCTAGGACACTGAAGGTCATCAGAAATTGAAAGAGAAGGTAGGACATCAGTGAGATGTCTACTCTTGCTGAACATGAGACAAACAGCCAAGTCAGAGGGACACTGCCGAGGCAGCCCAAAAGCTCTGCTGGGGTGAAAAGAGGGGTAGGCTAGCCAGCTGCTCTCAGGATTAAAACCTTTCCCTCCTCCAAAGCCGCAGGACTGGTAGATGACAATTAGGAATTGATGCTTCTTCCTAAGGCTCTGAAAGTAAATCTTTGAGCAGTTGCTGGTGGAGTGGTTAACTGTGAGGTACAAGAGGTCATTACCTTCTCCTTCTTAATTGGAAAGGACAGAATAGAGCACGGCCTTGCCCTTTCACCATTAAATACTAGCAGACAGAAGAGCTAGGTGCACTGAAGGGACATGAGCTCACAGGCCAAAATAACCAGAGTACAACCCCTGGCCCCCAAAACAGCAAATTAGACATATACTCTCTACCCAAGAACTGAAAATAAAGCAAAATAAATATACAGGGAAATATTAGCAATATGAAGCAGGAATAAGAACCAAGTGAAAATATTAAGTATGAAAAACATAATGAATGGGATAGAGGGACAGATACAGGTCAAAACCAATTAGCTGGAGCATCACCTCAAGGGCCTTTATCAAAAGGAAGCAGGAAAGAGAAGAGATGGACACACACACAGACACACACACACACACACAGACACACACACACCAGTCCGGCAGCAGAGTAGAAGTGCCAACATCTAAATGGGAGTCCGAAAAGACAAGAGAAAAAAAGTAAGGAGGAAATGTTTGAAGAAATAATGAAAATAGGTTGATCAGAATTAAAGATGAAGGAACTCATGGATGATTAAGGAAAATGTACAGCCCGAAACACCACAGTAAGAGATTTAAGACCATCTAAGAAAATGAAAAATTCTGAAAGCTCCCAGAGAGAAAGAGCAGATGAATTACAAAGGAGCAAGAATCAAATTGACATCAGGTTATCTTAACAGTATCCTCAGAGGAAAGAAGACAAAGGAATCACGTTTCCAAAATGCTGAAGGAAAAAGTATTTTGAACTCAAAATTTATATCAAACACATTTAAACATGAAAGTAGAATAAAAAATATTCTCAGGGATACAAGCCTTCAGAATTTTTTCACAATAGATCCACTTAAAATATACTTGGAAGAAGTGGTTAAATATGAAAAATAAATTTACACGTGGGAAAACATATAGGAAGTAAGGGTGAACAAATACTTTGGCAAAGTTTGTCCTCAACAATGGTTTAAGATTTTTCAACTTCATGATGGTGTGAAAGTGATACAGACTCAGTAGGAACCATCTATCAAATTTTGAATTTTCATCTTTTCCTGGCCTAGCAATATGTGGAAGGGTACCTTCTTGTGGTGCTGGGCAGTGGCAGCAGCCACAGCTCCCAGTCAGCCACGTGATCACAAGGGTAAACAACCGATACAACTATTTGTATCCACACAGATACAGAATAGTTTTCCACTTTCAGTACAATATTCAATAAATTACATGAGATATTCAACACTATTATAGAACAGGCTTTGTATAAGCTGGTATTGCCCAATTAATGTTAATGCAGGCTAATTTAAGTGTTCTGTACACCTTTTAGATAGGCTAGGCTAAGCATAGGCTAGGTGTGTTAAATGCATTTTTGACTTACAATATTTTCAATTTATGATGGGTTTATTGGGACATAACACCATCATAAGTTGAGGAAGATCTGTAGTCTGAAACAGCCAGAAGGAAAAGGGAGTAAGTAGAGAGGAGAGGAGAGAAGAGGAAGGGGGAAAAGAAGAGAGGAAGGGGAAGGAAAGAAAAACAATGAAGTATATTAACAACCTAAGGCCAAAATTCTAAACACACAAACATGCAGTGGGTGACTGCAACAGTCAGGAGACTGATAACATTGTGCAAATGCATTAACTACTGAGAAAATAAATATATATATTTAGGATAATGGAAGACAGAATTTCTCACTGTTTAAGAAAGGATTTATGGGGACTTCCCTGGTGGCCCAGTGGTGAAGAACCCGCCTGCCAATGCAGGGGACATGGGTTCAATATCTGGTCTGGGAGGATCCCACATGCCATGCAGTAACTAAGCCTGTGCACAACTACTGAGCCCAAGTGCCGCAACTACTGAAGCCTGTATGCCTAGAGCCCATGCTCTGCAACAAGAGAAGCCACTGAAAAGAGAGGCCTGTGCACTGCAACGAAGAGTAGCCCCTGCTCATCACAACTAGAGAAAGCCCGCGTGCAGCAATGAAGACCCAATGCAGCCAAATAATTTTAAAAAAAGAAAGGATTTATGAATGTGGGAAGGGAGATAGATGATAGATAGATGATAGATAGATAGATGATAGTTGTATATAGTTATATAAACGTGTATGTATTTGCTTGTGGATTGATTCTATCCACTGATAGGGCATAGGAACAATTTTGTCTTAGCAGCAATAAGCATACCAAGTGTTCAGGCATTAGGGCTTCATGGCTGAGTCTAAGACTGGGGCAGGGAAAATACAAAATAATGCTGGATCATGTGGTTTTGAGTAACTAAATGCTGAGAAAATAATGGGGACATGTCAGAAGGACAAACCAGCCAGAAGGGGCTTCCACTGATTAAATCTAGGACAATTTAAGTATCAAAATAAATAATGAGAGTATCAAATTACAACCTAATGAATAAAATAGGAATCCATGGCTCTATACTGATACACATAAATGAGTAAAAAAGTTAAAACACCCAATATGAATTCTTTTTTAAAAAATCAACAATTTAGGGCAAAGAAAGATGATGGAAAAAATAAAAGGAAAAAAAATGAGAGGAAAAATAGTAATAAAATCAGAGATGGAAAAGAGAAGACTGACAAAAGCAAATGATGGTTCTTTAAAAAGATTTTTAAGATAGATAAGACTGATCAAAAAGCAACAAATAACATATAAAGGAATCCCCATAAAGTTTTTCAGTTGATTTTTCAGCAGAAACTGCAGGCTAGAAGGGAATGGTATGATATATTTAAAGTGATGAAAGGGAAAAACCTACAACCAAGAATACTCTACCCAGCCAGGCTCTCATTCAGATTTGATGGACAAATCAAAAGCTTTATAGACAAGCAAAAGCTAAGAGAATTCGGCACCCAAACCACCTTTACAACAAACGCTAAAGGAACTTCTCCAGGTAGGAAAGAAACCAGCAACTTAAGACAACCTTGTATATATACAGACTGCTATATCAAAACCTCATGGGAGAGTAGCACAGACATATATATACTACCAACTGTAAAACAGATAGTCAGTGGGAAGTTGTTGTATAACAAAGGGAGTCCAACTCGAGGATGGAAGATGCCTTAGAGGACTGGGGCGGGGAGGGTGGGGGGGACTGGAGGGGTGGGGAGTCAAGGAAGGGAGGGAATATGGGGATATGTGTATAAAAACAGATGATTGAACTTGGTGTACCCCCCAAAAAATAATAAATTAAAAAAAAAAAAACCTCATGGGAGCAGCAAACCAAAAAACTACAATAGATGCACACACACAAAAGAAAAAGTAAGCCAAACACAACACCAAAGATAGTCATTCAAATCACAAGAGAAAAGAGGAAGGCAAGAAAAAAGACCTACAAAAAGAAATCCAAAACAATTAAGAAAATGTCAATAGGAACACACATACTGATACTTATCTTAAATGTAAATGGATTAAATGCTCCAATCAAAAGACACCGACTGGCTGAATGGATACAGAAACAAGACCCGTATATATGCTGTCTATAAGAGACCCACTTCAGATCTAGAGACACATACAGACTAAAAGTGAGGGAATGGAAAAAGGTATTCCATGCAAACGGAAACCAAAAGAAAGCTGGAGTAGCAATACTCATATCAGACAAAATAAAGACTGTTACAAGAGACAAGGAAGGACACAACATAATAATCAAGGGATCAATTCAAGAAGAAGATGATATAACAATTGTAAATATATATATGCATCCAACAAAGGAGCACCTCAATACATAAGCCAAATGCTCACAGAAGAAGAGAAAAGGAGAAACTGACAGTAACACAATAATAATGGATGACTTTAACACACCACTTATACCAATTGACATATCCAGACAGAAAATCAATAAGGAAACACAGGACTTAAGTGACACATTAGACCTGATGGATTTAATTAACATTTATAGAACATTCCATCTGAAAGCACAGAATACAATTTCTTCTCAACTGCACATTGGAACATTCTCCAGGATACATCACATGGTGGGCAACAAATCAAGCCTTGGTAAATTGAAGAAAATTGAAATCATATCAGGCATCTTTTCTGACCACAATGCTATGAGATCAGAAATAAATTACAGGAAAAAAAAACTGTAAGAAGCACAAACACACGCAGACTAAACAATATGTTACTAAACAACCAATGGATCACTGAAGAAATCAGAGGAAATAAAAAAATACCTAGAGACAAATGACAATGAAAACATGATCAAAACATTGTGGGGGGGACTTCCCTGGTGGTCCAGTAGCTAAGACTCTGTGCTCCCAATGCAGTGGGCCTGGGTTCAATCCCTGGTCAGGGAACTAGATCCCACATACCACACCTAAGTTCCTGCATGCCACAACTAAAAGATCCTGCATGCCACAACTAAAAGATCCTGCATGCCACAACTAAAAGATCCTGCATGCCACAACTAAAAGATCCTGCAGGCTGCAACTAAGACCTGGTGCAGCTAAATAAATTAATAAATAAATAAATATTAAAACAAACCTATGGGACACAGCAAAAGCAGTTCTAAGAGGTATGCTTATAGCAATACAATCTTATTTCAGGAAACAAGAAAAATCTCAAACCACCTAACCTTATACCTAAAGAACAAGAGAAAAGAACAAAAACCCTCCCAAAGTTAGTAGAAGGAAAGAAATAATAAAGATCAGAGCAGAAGTAAATGAAATAGAGACAAAGAAAACAACAGAAAAGATCACTGAAACTAAAAGCTTGTTCTTTAAAAAGATAAAATTGATAAACTTTTAGCCAGACTTATCAAGAAAAGGAGAGGGCTCAAATCAATAAAATCAAAGATGAAAAAAGTTACAATAGACGCCACAGAAATATAAAGAATGATAAAAGACTACTCCAAGCAACTATATGCCAATAAAATGGACAACCTAGAAGAAATGTACAAATTCTTGGAAAGGTACAATCTTCCAAGACGGAACCAGGAAGAAACAGAAGCTAGGAACAAATCCATAACAAGTACTGAAATTGAAACTGTGATTAAAAAAACTTTCAACAAACAAAAGTCCAGGACCAGATGGCTTAACAGGCAAATTCTATCAAACATTTAGAGAAGAGTTAACACCTATCCACCTGAAACTCTTCCAAAAATTGCTGAGGAAGCAACAGTCCCAAGCTCATTCTGTGAGGCCACCATCACCCTGATACCAAAACCAGACAGATACCACAAAAAAGAAAGTTACAGGCCAATATAACTGATGAACATAAATGCAAAAATCCTTAACAAAATACTAGTTAACTGAATCCAGCAACACATTAAAAGATCATATATCGGTGATCAAGTGGGATTTATCCCAGGGAGGTAAGGGTTCTTCAATACATGAAAATCAATCACTGTTATAAACTACATTAGCAAACTGAAGAATAAAAACCATATGGTCATCTCAATAGATGCAGAAAAAGCATTTGACAAAATTCAACACCCATTTAGGATAAAAACTCTCTAGAAAGTGGGCATAGAGGGAACCTACCTCAACATATTAAGGGCAATATACAGTGAACCCACAGCAAACATCATTCTCAATGGTGAAAAACTGAAAGCATCTCCTCTAAGATCAGGAACAAGACAAGAATGTCCAGTCTCACCACTCTTATTCAACATAGTTTTGGAAGTTCCAGACATGGCAATCAGAGAAGAGGAAGAAATAAAAGAAATCCAAATTGGAAAAGTAAAACTGTCACTGTTTGCAGATGACATGGTACTATACATAGAAAATCCTAAAGATGCTACTAGAAAACTACTAGAGCTCATCAATGAATTTGGTAAAGTTGGAGGATACAAAATTAATGCACAGAAATCTCTTACATTCCTATACACTAACAACGAAAGATCAGAAAGAGAAATTAAGGAAACAATCCCATGTACCATCGCATCAAAAAGAATAAAATACCTAGGAATAAACCTACCTCAGGAGGCAAAAGACCCGTACTCAGAAAACTGTAAGATACTGATGAAACAAATCAAAGATGACACAAACAAATGGAGAGATACACCATGTTCTTGGATTGGAAGAATCAATATTATCAAAATAATAATACCCAAAGCAATCTACAGATTCAGTACAATCCCTTTCAAATTACCAATGGCAATTTTCACAGAATTAGAACAAAAAATTTTACTACTTGTATGGAAACAGAAAAGACCCCGAATAGCCAAAGCAATTTTGAGAAAGAAAAACGAAGCAGGAGGAATCAGGATCCCTGACTTCACACTATACTATAAAGCCACAGTAATCAAAACAGTATGCTACTGGCACAAAAACAGAAATATAGATCAGTGGAACAGGATAGAAAGTGCAGAGATAAACCCACACACCTATAGTCAACTAATCTATGACAAAGGAGGCAAGAATATACAATGAGAAAAGACAGTCTCTTCAAAAAGTGGTGCTGGGAAAAATGGACAGCTACATGTAAAAGAATGAAATTGGGACACTACCTAACACCATACACAAAAACAAACTCAAAATGGATTAAAGACGTAAATGTAAGGCTGGACACTAAAAAAGTCTTAGAGGAAAACATAGGTAGAACACTCTCTGACAGAAATCAAAGATCTTTTTTGGTCCACCTCCTAGAGTAATGAAAATAAAAACAAAAAATAAACAAATGTGACCTAATTAAACTTAAAAGCTTTTGCACAGCAAAGGAAACCATAAACAAGACAAGAAGACAACCCATAGAATGGGAGAAAATATTTGCAAACAAAGTGACTGACAAGGGATTAACTCCAAAGTATACAAACAGCTCATGCAGCTCAATAACAAAAAAACAAACAGCCCAATCAAAAAATAAGCAGAGGATCTAAATAGACATTTCTCCAAAGAAGACATACAGATGGTTAAAAAGCACATGAAAAGATACTCAACATGACTAATTATTAGAGAAATGCAAATCGAAACTACAATGAGGTATCACCTGACACTGGTCAGAATGGCCATCATCAAAAAAAATCTGCAAATAAGTGCTGGAGAGGGTGTGAAGAAAAGGGAACCCTTCTACATTGTTGGTGGAACTGTAGATTGGCACAGCCACTATGGAGAAAAGTATGGAGTTTCCTTAAAAAACTAAAAATAGAGGTACTATATGATCCAGCAATCCCACTCCTGGGCATATACCTGGAGAAAACCATAATTCGAAAAGATACAGGGATCCCAATTTTCACTGCAGCACTATTTACAACAGCCAAGACATAAATAAAAACCAACTAAAGGTCCATTGACAGATGAATGGATAAAGAAGATGTGGTACGTACATACAATGGAATATTACTCAGCCATAAAAAAGAATAAATTAATGCCATCTGCAGCAACATGGATGGACCTAGAGATTGTCATACTGAATGAAGTAAGTCAAGAGAAAGACAAATGCCGTATGATATCGCTTATATGTGGAATCTAAAAAATGGTACAAATGAACTTATTTACAAAACAGAAACAGAGTCACAGATGTAGAACACATTCTTATGGTTACCAGGAGGGGAAGGGGGAGGGAGGGATAAACTGGAAGATTGGGATTCACATATACACAGTACTGTATATAAAATAGATAACTTGTAAGACCTATTGTATAGCACAGGGAACAATACTTTATAACGACCCATATGAGAAAAGAATCTAAAAAAGAGTGGAGAGATATATATATATATGCACACACACACAGATATATATATAAACATATACATGTTTAACTGATTCACTTTGCTATGCAGCAGAAACTAACACAACACTAAATCAACTATACAATAAAAATTTTAAAATAAAGAATGAAAAAAGGAAGAAAGAAAAAAAGAAAAAAACCAGACTGATCAGGAAAAAAAAAGCGAAAACAGAGTAACAAAAAATGTAGAATGGAAGAAGCAATTATGAACCATATGCTAATAAACCTGAACATACAGATGAAACTGAGAAAATGATAAACAACAAATCTAGGAACTATTTATCATTCTTTGTTCAGTTTTCTTTACAATTCAGCAGTTTTTTTATATTCTAGGTATAAATCCTTTGGTGGTTTTACACATTACAAGTATCTTCTCTGAGCCTGTCATCTGTTTGTCATCCTTTATTGACAGATATGATTACTAAATACTTTACAGCTTGCACTGCTACTGTGAATAGTATCTTTTCCTTTTAATTACAGTATCTAATTGGCTATTGCTCTTGTGGAAAAATGCTTGAAGTTTTTATAAACTTACTTTATAGCAGCCTTAAAACTTATTTTTAATGGTATGTTGTTTCTCTTGGCTTTTTTATTTTTATTTCTGGCCACTTAGCCTGGCTTGTGGGATCTCAGTTCCCTGACCAGGGACTGAACCCAGGCCCACAGCAGTGAAAGCACAGATTCCTAACTACTGGACTGCCACGGAATTCCCTCTCGCCGTTTTTATATAGATGTTGCTGAACAGCAGTCCCCAACCTTTTTGGCACCAGGAGCTGGTTTTGGTTTTCCATGGACGGTGGAGGGGTGGGGGGAGTGATGGTCCAGGCAGTAATGTGACCAATGGAGAGCAACAGATGAAGCTTTGCTCGCTCACCTGCCATTCACCTCCTGCTGTGCAGCCCAGTTCCTAACAGGTTGCAGACCCCTACTGGTCTACGGCTCCGGTCCGCAGCTTGGGGGTTGGGGACCCCTGTTCCTGAACATCTAAAAATAATGACTTAAATATAACGAGTTTTATTTCTCACTTGCTAATAATGATAAGCTCTTTTTCTTTCCTTATATTCTGGATCAGAACTTCCAGTTCTATATTAAGCAGTAGCATGATACTGGGCATAGTAGGTCTATCAGTTAGGATACTGGTTTGGCTACTTTAGTAGAGCCCAAATAACAACGGCTTCAGTAATATGGAAGGTTTCTTTCTTTTTTATGTGAAGGTCTGAGCTAGTAGGCAGTTCAGGAGATAAGTGGCTGCCCTGTGAGGTTAATGTGCTTAAAATACATTGCCCTTTCCCACACAGACAAAACTGGTTTGCCATGACCACTGACTACATTCACATTCTGGTGCATGGGAAAGGGCAAATTAGAGGAGGTGGGCAGACTCTTTCCTTTTTAAGTATGTGGCCTGGATGTTACTTACTTCTGCTTCCATCCCAATGGTCAAAATCAAGTCACTTGTTTACACCTAGTTGCAAGAGAGCCTGGAAAATACAGTCTTTTACCAGGAAGCTACTGCTTAGCCAAAATGTGGGGGGACAAAGGGTTTTGTAATGAGGAAGAAGTATGAAGATGTATACTGTACAGCTGTCTTCTCCTACGTGATGGTATATAACCATTGCCAAGTAAAAGAAATTTCACAGATTACAAGTTTCTCCAATTAAAAAAAAAAGATAAACTGTATCACATGCCCTTTTGTATCCATTGACATACCATGTATTACTTCTTACCTTTTTCAATGTAGTGAAGTATATCAATGGATTTTTGTAAGGTTGATTATGACTCATATGCATATAAGCATGAGTGAGGAACTTATGATTTAGTATATATAGTATTTAGTTATTCTAAATATTTGATTCAAATATAGAGAAATGATGATGTCAGGTATTATGTTTTACAGAATCTGAAGGAAATTCAGGCTGCAGTGGGGAAATTAGCATTTATTTAATATCTTACTATATGCCTAGAATTTGCATATGTAAAAAACAGTTGACATGTGAAAACCTACCATGTGCCAGGCACAAGTTATAAAAGAGTTACTATTATTACTTTATGAGAAAACTGAGGCACAGAGAGGTTAGATAACTCACCTAATGCTATGCAACCAGTAAGAAGACAGACTAGGCTCCAAAGCTTCTGATCTTCCCACTCTGTAACAATGCCTCTCAATTATTTGTTTTTCAATGATGGTAATAAAGTATGATGATGATAGATAAGAGGAATTGGGGGTATTATTGCTTAATTCTTTCCTAGAATTTCAACTCAGAACCACAGGGAACTTTTCTACTTGCATGGAAAATTAAATTTTGAATCTAACAGAAAAACTGGGATTCATTTACATACTTAAAACTTTTTGGAAAACTCCTACTTTACAAAATTAGGAATGCCACAGGGCAGGTAGATAGAAACAATCTATGCAGAGTTTGAAGGTATATTTGCACAATACCAAGATAGCTCTAGAGTCTAAGGAAAATGCCACTTAGTCTCACATTCCCAAATTAAATATGTATTTATACTTAAGAATGGATATATTCTTTATTCTAATTTCATGATTTCAAAATGATTCAAGTTGAACTAGGCAAGCTTTGTAAATCTCAAAAAAAAAAAAAAAAGTCTACCTGAAATGAAATATATACATGATACTTGATACTTCTAGCTATTAGGGCTTTGAATATAGTTAATAGATTAAAAATCAGAACAAGTCTTTGATGGGAAAAAAAAATTGAAAAGATTTTGCAATGAAACTATGTTTTCTGGACTAAGTAAAAACCAAATAATTTATTTTCTGAAAACTGCCCTCTTTCTTTGTATATAGCATCTGTTGGGTCATACCAATAGGGTCAAACAGAAAAAAATATTTAAAATTCTTCTAAGACATAAAGAAAAGGAATAATTCACCCATCAATACAAATATACTATTTTATTCTAAGGGAATATTTCTGTGGTTTCTGCAAGGTGAAAACCCAAACCATTTAAAAAACAGAAAAGAACAGAATGGATAATTTAATGTTTCTCCTGTTTGATATTTTTTCTCCCCTGGGGGGAAAAAACCATAATTTTATATAATTTTAATAAAATTTAAAAGATCAAATAACCAGACACACATATCAACAGCTATGCTTATGAGGAATGACCAATAATTAATATTTTCTTTTACGAATTAATTCAGGATCTGGACGACTCTGTGGACTAACATGCAATTGACATCCTGATACAGTCATTTACTGGGATATTGGCTGTTCTCAATTAAAAGATACAGAATTTTTTTTCTCTCTAGTGTTTTATAATAGTTTATCTACTATGCTATATATTTGTCTCTCTACAGAAGGGGAAATATTAGTGTTTACATAAACCATAAAATTCGTATGGTGGGGACTATTACACCTGATCATTCTGGGTAGTTTATTGGCAGACTTATCAAACAATCCAATTGTTTTTCCTCCATATCAAACAAGGTCTGGAAGTAGGAAGTTTTCCAGTCAGAAATGATGGAATCTGATCTGTGGAAACACAGATGGAATTAATCATACAGAACTGGGGCAGATTTACTTCTTTCACATAGTTTTTGGTAACAAAAACAAGATTTGTTACAGGCAGAGGGACAGAACCATTAAGTACACAATGTTAAAAGGCCTACTTTTAAATTATTGTAGTTAAATGAGTTTATTTATTGGAAAACAAAAAACAAAAAAACAAAAACCACCTGTCACCCCCATCTAAAAAATGGGACGTAGTGTGAAGTCGTTCAAGGTTAAAATTTCTAAGAGGCTTTTTAGACTTCTCTCATTTCTATTAAAGGGTCAAATTAATGTCAGCTAAAGAAGTTCTGTGATTGGCCAACACCATAAAAGCTTCTGATTCAAAATTTTGTGGGGGAGAAGCAGAATGGAGATGAAGGAGATGGATCCATATGGCAAACACTCCTATGACTTGCAATCCTCCTAGAACCACGAAAACAGCTCATGTCTGGAATAATGCTATGAGAAGACCTGCTTGTGGATATGCAAGACAGTCAATGTCTTTGTATCCTAACCCCAGAATTCTATTTTCAAGTTTCTTAGGGCAACAAGGTCATCTTCCCAATGCTTTATACAGGAATACGCTAGGACCTCTTCTACCATAATTCTGATAGCTAAGTAATACTGTGTCTTTGTGGAGTCACCCACAGGTTTGCCAGAGTAAGGAGAGAGACTCTTCTTTTTGAAATGACAAGGGCCTCCAGAAACTGGTACAAAAGACAAAATAATAGGAATTACTTGGGAAAGAAGATAAAACAATGGGAGAAAAGCTGCCATTTGAGGATAAACTGAAAACAAGAGGAGAACCCCCATTTCTGCATACCACAGCTCATGCTGTGAGACAGCAGCAATAAAGACCAACACCCAGAGAAATGGGCATTTTAGTGGGTTTTCTACGAACATTTCAAGACACTTGGGGTCCAATGGGCTCCACAGATTTTCTGTGTGTATAATCATTTTGCAGAGTTTCAGCCCCTTTAACTTAATTTACCCACATCCAGACTTAAAACCGAGAAGGCTAGACCCAGAAAGTGAAAGGGACACATTACTGTATGAACAGCAGTGAAGGCCTTTTTCCCTGAAGTGAGGGACCCCATGGCAAAAGCACCAGAGGCTTCTATCCTTCAAAGAATTGGCTTGGCAGTGAAAATCAAAATCAAGACCACTTCACTCTCTAACTTTTAAAAAAAGTTGAGTATTTTTATTGGGTCTTCAAGTCTGGGTCCCACAGTCCTCATCTTGATGCCACTCTTAGCTCTGTACTGATTTCTCTCCTGACTTTTACATAGGGCTTGCCCAAGTAGCCTATTGCAGCCAAGGTTTCACTCCAAAGCTACCTCTCTCTAAGGTCTAAGGTTACTATGGTAGAGTTTTATACAACAGTTTTCCTTAAAAATATTCCACAATTTGTTATTCCCAAACAAAATAAGATTATGCACCACTCAGAGAAATTGGTTAGTCATTCTGAAGATGTCTAAGAACTATATCACTGCCAAAGAACAACATTTCTCAGTTCATATTCTTTCCTTCAGTTTTCATTTATACATCCACACTGTGGTTCACGAGTCGTCTGTTTTCCATTATCTTATAATCAAGTCAAGAGGACTTGGACTTATAGATCGTTTTCCAAAGCTGGATGCATTCACAGTTTGGTGCATACCAACGTGTATGAAAATAGGAACCCCACTTCCACTTTAATCTGATAATTCAACATCAGAGTCTTCAGATTTGGCTTTGGCAAGTTCTTCGTGTACCTCCCTCACCATGAGAATACGTGTTAACATGGTGTCCAGGGTCCCAGGGTCTATTGGAAATGTGGAATACCACATGGGGCTATTTGGAACACAGGAGCGCTCCGGCTGAAGGTAAAACACATCATTCCTCTGCTTCACACTTTCAGAACTATTTTTTTCAGAGAAAAAAAAGAAAAAGAAAATTGGGATCAGAGAGTACAGGAAATATGTAATTAACTACTCTTCAAAATGGCTCTCAACTTTTCCATGTTGTGACTAATATCATAAACAATGTACCCACAGTGATAAGTTTATAGGCATTTATGCTCCAGAAGCAACCTGGAATTCCATATTTTTTCTCCCACACTCAAGTATCATACTGGATTGGAAGTGAGTATAATGTTAATGGATGACAAAGTGTAAATCTTTCACAAACTTTAGTACTTAAAACATTACAAGGAGCAACAAAAAATTCAACTCACATGTGACACTATGGCTGAGAACCACATATCCTCAGCGCCCAACATCCTGTAATGAATCCCAAGAGCACTCAATACACATTATCAAAGAACAAACCCAGCCATTATATTTCTTTGAGAAAAAAAATGCTTTTTAGTGTGGATCTTACAACTCTTTAAACTCATTAAGTTTCTGTAAGAAAAACACCACTCAAAAAAATTTCAATTCTTTAAAAATAGTTTCTCTATTTATAGATTTAGTAGTACAACCTTCCTCTTCTTTTCTATATAAATAATAAATTCACAGCAGTTTATAAAACACATAAAGTTGAGCAACAGTTGTAAAGATCAAACAATGGCAGTGATTCTTGCTTTTCAAGAGATTTTTGGGGAAAAAATTACCAAGAT
Organism: Hippopotamus amphibius kiboko; assembly: GCF_030028045.1. Taxonomy (NCBI): domain Eukaryota; kingdom Metazoa; phylum Chordata; class Mammalia; order Artiodactyla; family Hippopotamidae; genus Hippopotamus; species Hippopotamus amphibius. The sequence continues at coordinate 28,089,624 of NC_080186.1, read as the reverse complement.
AAAAAGCAATTTGTTTCTTGGTTCAAAATCCAGGCAGATATGAGAATGGGGAAAAAATGAAATTATAAGTAAATCCTTGTTTAAAGTCACAGACCAGATACATTTCTGACATTTGAACATCTGAAATCTAAACTATGTTAACTATTTTTTGAAGGGTGCTGTATCTAGTTTAGAGGAAAATCTCTTACCATTTGGACAGGTAAAACTCATAAAGTCGGACTGGGCATCTTAGTGGGTTGTCAGTATTCTCTGCCATCTCCACACCCACTGGAACCTCATCGTCTTCATTTCGTTTCCTCTTGCCAACAGTTAGTTTATCTTGAGACAGGAAATTGTAATCAAAGTATTAGAAAAGTCTTTCTTCAAGTCTTAAGACACCCAATGAGCTTTGCTTCTAGTCACTGCCTCTCCCTTCCTTTCACTTACTCACTTGTTCAACATTTACTGAGGACCTGTGGAGGCACTAGATTAGTGCTGGGTTAATCAAACAAAGTCCCTGTCCTGTAAAATTTATGTTTCCATTCTCACCAAAGTGGAGGCAGCATGACAAAAAGCATATGCTTAAGAATATGTCTCAATTCTGAGCCTGACTTTAAGAGATTTTATTAGGCACAGGGTTCTTAAGCCATAGCAAAATAAAGAAGAGAAAAAAGCATCCCATGTACTCATCTCCCATAGTAGAGATCAAGACAGAAGTTAGCACCTCTTTCTCTGAAAATATTTCTCCTGTGGGGCACCAGTGTTCACTGGGCATTCGTTTAAGCTTCTTTCATTTATCATAGTATTATGAGAAATGAAATCTTTGCTGGGAAAAGAAATTCTCAGTAAAGTTGACCATTTGATAAGGAAAGAGCCAACCCTTTTTCACCAATAGAATTTTATAGAGGCGAAGGATTAGCAGAAAGAAGCCAAGGTGGGACTTCCCTGGTGGTCCAGTGGTTAAGACTTCGCGTTCCAATGCAGGGGCTGCGGATTCAATCCCTGGTCAGGGAACTAAGATCCCACATGCCTCATGGCCAAAAAAAGACCAAAACAGGGACTTCCCTAGTGGCTCAGTGGATAAGATTCCGTGATCCCAATGCAGGGGGCTCCAGGTTCGATCCCTGGTCAGGGAACTAGATCCGACATGCAAATGGCAACTAAGAGTTCAGATGCCACAACTAAGGAGCCTGCATACCACAAATAAGGAGCCAGCGAGCTGCAGCTAAGAAGCCCTGAAGTCACAACTAAGGAACCTGCCTGCTGCAACTAAAGAGCCCATGTACAACTCAGACCCAGTGCAACCAAATAAATAAATATTTTAAAAAATTCTATTGAAAAAAAAAACAACCAAGACATAAAACAGAGGCAATATTGCAACAAATTCAATAGAAACTTTAAAAATGGTCCACATTAAAAAAAAAAAAAAGAAGAAGAAGAAGAAGAAGAAGCCAGGGTGAAGGCATGGAAAGTAGGCTATTTCTTTCCCACTTTCAACATTCAATCTTCAAGAGAATATTAGGTTGATCTGAAAACCTGAGGAAAAAGGTTTTCTTCCTCTTTTCTTATAGCTGTTTTTAACAACTGATCCAGAACTTTCCTCAGCTTCCTGTATTAGTTATGACTTAAGTTCAAAATTAACAAATGTAATTTCTAGTTCCATAATAACATTTATTTTTTAAACATTAAAAACAAACTATTACTTAATAGGCTGTTTTTGGAATGCAAGAGCATATACATCTTCTAATAAAATAGTCACTGCTGATATTCTGTGTACGAGGGCAGTATACTCTAGGTCAGGTTTGAGTTCCTTCAGAATTTGACAATGTTAACTAAAACGGAGTGCTCTGGTTAAAAAAAAAAAAACCAATAAAAGCATACCAAAGCAAGTGACTGATTCCTCTAATTTTGAGTGAAGCTTTTAACCTGGCCCTGGCAATAAAGAAAAACATTTAAATGTTAAACTAAAGCTATACTCACTCTTCCATGTCTAGAGTTTGCAATTACTCTTCTGTAAGAACTGTCTGTTTGAACACTAATAAGACTTCAAATAGAAATCTTACAAGAGGGGGACAAGATGGCAGAGTAGGAAGATCCTGGGCTCATCTCCTTCCATGAACACACCAGAACTACAACTACCCACTAAGGAACTATCCCTGAGAAAGACCTGAAGACTGGCAGAAAAGATTTCCCACCACTAAGGATAAAAAGAAAATTCTCATTAAGATGGGTAGGAGGGGTGGAGATGGTATCTGGCCAGGACCCATACCTCTGGTGCAGCGATTCACAGGCAGGAAGGATATCACAGCTGCAGAGGTCCTACTGAGGAGCAAAGTGTCCAAACTCCACATCGAGCTTCCCAGCCTGGGCGGATCAGCACCAGAAAGATAAACCCCCATAATAACTGGCTTTGAAAACCACTGGGACTGACGTCTAGAGGGAAACTAAAACTCCACTCTTAAAGGGCACATGCAAAAACTCTCTTGCTCCAAGTCCCACTGCAGAGACAGCAGTTTGAAAAGTATCTGGGTCATACATGAAGGAGATTCACTGACTGATTGTAGGGTGTGTGCAGGAGTCAAGGATCTTCTATAATTTTCTCTGGCTATGTAGCCACTGGGGAACACCAGGATTTTTTGTTCACTTTCTACACCTGGTTGGTCCAGTGCTGATAGGCGCCATTTATGACTCTCCCCATCTCACCCCAGGTTCACCTGTAGACCCACCCCAGCTGGCACTCCTCCAAAGCAACTCCCCACCCTATCATACCCAGCAGGTGGCTTCAGCAAGCACTAGAGCCCAAAGCATCCCACCAACCTGCCACTCCCAGCAGGCTCCTCAGCTGGCATCAGAGTCCCTCTAAAGCAGCTCCCACCCTAGGAGATGGTCCCACACACCAGAGTACAGCTGGGCATTACAGCCAGCTATGTCAGGGGCCAGCCCTGAACACTACCACACCCACAGCCATCATGGCCCAGCCACAACAGGAAGGTGCATGAAGCCCTGTGCTACTGGGCCTCATAGGATACCTTTTATATAAAGTCATGATTTTAAGACTGGGAGATGAAGCTGATCTATCTAGTACATAGAAACAAACACAGGGAGCTGTGAAAACTGAGGAGACAAAGGAACTGTTCCAAATGAAAGAACAAGACAACAACACCCACACACACACCAAAAAAAGAACTAAACAAAACAAAGATAGACAATCTACCAGATAAAGAGTTCAGAATAATGGTCATAAAGATGCTAACCAAATTTAGGAGAAGAATGGAGGACCACAGTGAGACCTTCAACAAAGAGATAAAGAATATAAAAAAGAACTAATCCAATGACTGAAATGAAAAATCCACTAGAGGGAATCAACAGCAGATTAGATGAAGCAGAAGAATGGATCAGTGACCTGGAAGAAAGGGTAGTAGAAATCACCCCACTGGAATAACAAAAAGAAAAAACAAAAATGAGGATAGTTTAAGAGACCTCTGGGGACAACATCAGGCATATTAACATTTGCATTCTAAGGATTCCAAAAGGAGAAGAGAGAGAAAAAGAAACAGAAAACCTATTTGAAGAAAAAAATGGCTGAAAATTTGACTAACCTGGAGAAGTCAAGTCATCCAATTTCAGGAAACACAGAGTCCCAAACAAGATGAACCCAAAGAAACCCACACCAAAACACATTATAATTAAAATGTCAAAAGTTAAAGATAGAGAATATTTAAAGCAGCAAGAGGAAAACATATAGGGGAGCCCCATAAGACCATCAGCTGGCTTTTCAGCAGAAACTTTTACAGGCCAGAAAGGAGTGGCAAGAAATATTCAAAATGCCAAAAGGAAAAAATGTACAACCAAGAATACTTGATCTCTCAAGATTATTATTCAGAATTAAAGGAGAAATAAAGTTTCCCAGACAAGCAGAAGGTAAAGGAGTTTATCGTTACTAAACTGACCTTATAATAAACATTCAAGGGACTTCTTTAAACATAAAAGAAAAGGCCATAACCAGAAATATGAAAATTATGGAAGAAAAAAAATCTCAATGTAAAGACAAACATATAGTAAAGGTAGTGAATCAACCACCTTTGTACCGAGTATGCAGATTAAAAAACAAAAGTAGTAGGGCTTCCTAGGTGGCGCAGTGGTTAAGAATCCACCTGCCAATGCAGGGGACATGGGTTCGATCCCTCCTCTAGGAAGATCCCACATGCCGCGGAACATCTAAGCCTGTGCGCCACAACTATTGAGCCTGTGCCTTAGAGCCCGTGAGCCACAACTACTGAGCCCATGTGCTGCAACTACTGAAGCCCATGTGCCTAGAGCCTGTGCTCTGCAACAAGAGAAGCCACGACAATGAGGAGCTCACACACCTCAACGAAGAGTAGCCCCCACTCACCACAACTAAAGAAAGCCCATGCACAGCAAAAAAGACCCAACACAACCAATTAAATAAATTAAAACAAACAAACAAACAAACAAAAAAGTAGTAAGATCATATAATCTATAAAGAATATACAAAATTTTTTTAAAGTAAACTATGTCAAAAACATAAAAGGTTGGGTGGGGGGGAGAGTAAAAATGTAGTACTTTTAGAACACATTCAAACTTAAGCAACCATCAACTTAAAATAGACTGCTATATACATAAGTTGTTATATAAGATCCTTATGATAACTGCAAACCAAAACCCGATAATAGATACACACACAAAAAAGAAAAAAGAATACAAACAAAACAGTAAAAAGCGATCAAATCACAAGGGAAGAGAGCAAAAGAAAAAGAAATAGACAAGAACAACAAGAACAACCAGAAAACAATTAACAAAATGGTAATAAGTACATACCTATCAATAATTACTTTACATACAGACTAAATGCTGCAACCTTAAAGACAGAGGGTGGCTGAATGGACACCAAAATAAGATTCATATATATGCTACCTACCAGAGACTCACTTCAGATCTAAGGACAACATACAGACTGAAAGCAAGGGGATAGAAAAAGATATTCCATGCAAATGGGAACGTAAAGAAAGCTGGGGTAGTAATATGTATTTCAGAAGAAAAAGAGACAAAGAAGGACACTGCATAATGATAAAGGGATCAATCCAACAATAAGAAAAAACACTGGTATATATGTATGCATCCTACACAGGAACACCTAAATATATAAAGCAAATATTAACAGACATAAAAGGAGAAAGTGACAGTCGGGGACTTTAACACTCCACCTTTGTCAATGGATAGATCATCTGAACACAAGATCAGTAAGGGAATATTGGCCTTAAATGACACATTTGACCAGATAGACTTAATAAATAGTACATTCCACCCCCAAAACAGCATAAGATTCTTTTCAAGTACACACGGAACATTCTCCAAGGATAGATCACATGTTAGGCCGCAAAACAAGTCTCAATAAGTTTAAGAAAACTGAAATGATATTAAGCAACTTTCCCAACCACAACGGTATCAGACTAAAAATCAACTAAAAGAAAAACACTGGAAAAAACAAATATGAGAGTCTAAACAACAGTTACTAAAAAAACCAATGGATCACTGAAGAAGTCAAAGGGGAGATAAAAAATACTTTGAGACTAAATCTATGGGATGCAGTAAAAACAGTTCTAAAAGAGAAATTTATAATGATATTGGTCCACTTTAGGAAACAAGAAAAATCTCAAATAATCTAACCTTACACCTAAAGGAACTAGAAAAAGAACAACCAAAACCCGAAGTTAATAAAAGGAAGGAAATAATAAAGATCAAAGTGAAAATAAATGAAATAGAGACTCAAAAAACAATAGAGGAATTCGAAGAGCTTCCCTGGAGCTTTCCAGGTCAAGCCCCAAACCCTCTCCTTTGCTTGGGGCAGGAAAGAGGAAGTCTTTCCTTTTTCTTTTGCTTCTTTTTGAGAAAAGAAAATTTAGAAAGTTGGAAGCATCAGTAGTTAGGATTCAGGCCAAACTGATAAATCACCAACGGTTGGCTTTCAGAACCAAGGAGGAAGGGTTGTCCCGGTAAGTCCTGCAGAACTGTGGCGAGAAGGCAGCGCCCACGCCTTCCACTGGCTCCTGCACAGCCTCAGTTGGGTGCGAGCTCGGTGTCCATCTCCCTGCCGCGCCCGTGCCTCCTCCCAGAACACCGTCGGTGGCTCCCCTTGGGTCCAGGAGGATGGCGGCTTCCCAGAGACCCGAAGCTCCCGGCCGGGCCCGGCCCTGCTCACCCCGCCCCCGTGGTCCACTGCCGCCCCACGCTCTGCCCCAAGGTGTGGAGGCCGCTGGGTCCCGAACGTCCTTCCCACGGGCGCCATGGGGCAAACTCCCACTCCTGGTTCAAGGCCATGCTGGGCGAGCCTTCCCTGATCCCCGTGGGCACAATTGGGTGTTCCTCTTTTTTTGGTGTTAACTTTGTGTTTTGGAAATACTTCCATTACAGCAGTTACCTTAAGGCATTATATTTACAGTCTTTCTTTCCTCTGGTGCGTGCCTGCATTGTAAACCCTCTCAATAAACATAGAAACTAAGAAGAAGAAAAAAAAAAATAGAAAAGAGCCGGTCCTTTGAAAAGATGAAAAAAATTAACAAACCTTTAGCCAGATTCATCAAGAAGAAAGGGAGGGCCCAAATAAATCAAATGAAAAATGAAACAGAAGTTACAATTGACACCATAGAAATACAACAGATCATAAGAGATTACTATAAACAATTACACACCAACAAATTAGACAACCTAGAGGAAATGGATAAATTCCTAGAAACATACTATCTTTCAAGACTAAATCAGGCAAGAAATAGAAAACATGAACAGACCAATTACCAATAATGAAATTGAATCAGTAATCATAAAACTCCCAACAAAAAAAAGTCCGGGACCAGATGCCTTTACAGATGAATTTTACCAAACGTTTAAAGAAGAGTTAATACCTGTCTGTCTCAAACTATTCCAAAACATAGAAGAGAAAGGAACTCTTGCAAACTCATTCTACAAGGTCAGCATCACTGTGATATCAAAACTAGACAAAGACACCACACAAAGAAATAAAATTACAGGCCAATCTTGCTGATAAACACAAATGCAAAAATCCTCAACAAGATATTAGCAAAGTGAATTCAACAATACACTAAAAGGGTCATATACCATGAGCAAGTAGGATTTATCTCAGGGATGCAAGGATGGTTCAATATTCACAAATCAATCAACATGATATACCACATTAAGAAAATGAAGGATACAAAGCATAAGATCATCTCAATAGATGCAGAAAAAGCTTTTGAAAAAACTCAACATCCATCCATTTCTGATAAAAACTCTCAACAAAGTGGCTACAGAGGGAATATACCTCAACATAATAAATGCTGTATATGACAAACTCACAGCTAACATCATACTCAATGGTGAAAAGCTGAAACTATTTCCTCTAAGGTTGGGAATAAGACAAGGATGCCCACTTTTGACACTTTCATTCAACACAGTATTTCAATTCCTAGCCTTGGCAATCAGACAAGAAAAGGAAATTTTTAAAATCCAAACTGGAAAGAAAGAAGTAAAACCATCACTATTTGCAGATGACATGATACTATATATAGAAAATTCTAAAGACACTACCAAAAAACTAGTAGAATAAATAAATTCCGTAAATACATTTTTCAGGATACAAAATATGCAGAAATCTTTTGTGTTACTATACACTCATAACAATCTATCAGAAAGAGAAATTAGAAAACAATCCCATTCACAATTGCATCAAAAATAATAAAATACCTAGAAAAAATTTAACCAATACTCTAAAGACGACACATATAAATGGAAAGATACACCATGCTCATGGACTGAAAGAATTAATAGTGTTAAAATGTCCATCCCCAAATAACATACAGATTCAATGCAATCCCCATCAAAATACCAGTGGCATTTTTCACAGAAATAGAGCAAATAATCCTAAAATTTATATGGAACCACAAAAGGCTCCAAATAGCCAAAGCTTTCTTGAGAAAGAAGAACAAAGCCGGAGGTTCACACTCCCTGACTTCAAACTACAGCTGACCCTTAAACATAAGCTTGAACTATGTGGATCCACTTATACATGGATTTTTTTTCAATAATAGATACTACAGTACTATACAATACATGGCTGTTTGAATCTGCAGATGTGAAAGTGTGGATAAGGAGGGCTAACTGTAAAGTTACATGTGGATTTTCAACTGTGAGAAGGGTTGGCTCTCCAACCCACGTATTGTTTAAGTGTCAACTATATACCACAAAGCCACAGTAATAAAAACAGTATGGCAGTGGCACAGAAACAGACACACAGATCAATGGAACAGAACAGACAGCCCAGACATAAACCCATGCTTATATGGTCAATTAATGTATGACAAAGGAAGTGAGAATATACAATGGGGAAGAGACAAACTCTACAATAAATGGTGTTGGAAAAACTGGACAGCTATGTGGAAAAGAATGAATCTAGACCACTTTCTCACACCATATACAAAATTAAACGCAAAACTGAGTAAAGACTTAAACATAAGACCTGAAAACATAAAACTCCTAGAAGAAAACAGGCAGGAAACTTTGACATCAGTTTTAGTAATATTTTTTAGGATCTGGCTCCTCAGGTAAAGACAACCAAAGCAAAAATAAACAAATGGGACCACATTAAAGTAAAAAGATTTTTGCATAGCAAAGGAAACCCTCAACAAAATGAAAAGGCCACCTACTGAATGGGAGAGGATATTTGCAAATTATATATCTGGAAAGGGATATATATATACATATCCAAAATATATAAAGAACTCAGAGAACTCAATATCAAAAAAAAAAAAAAAAAACCAAAAAAACAAAAAAACCCCCCCAAAACCGAAAAATGCAATTAAAAAACAGGCAAAGAAATAAAAAAAAAAAACAAGCAAAGGATCTGAATAGACATCTTCCCAAAAGGGCCATACCAATGGCCAACAGACACATGGAAAGATGCTCCACATTACTAATCATCAGGGAAGTACAAGTCAAAACCACAAGATATCACCTCACACCTGTCAGAACGATCATGAAAGGGACGACAGATAGCAAGTGTTGGCGAGGATGTGTAAAAAAGGGGAACCCTCGTGCACTGTTGGTGGGAATGTAAATTGGTGCAGCCGTTGTGGAAAAGAGTATGGAGCTTCCTCAAAAATTAAAAACAGAACTACCATATAATCCAGCAGTTCCACTTCTCAGTATTTTTTACCTGAAGAAAACAAAAACACTAATTCAAAAAGATATATATGCACACCTATGCCCACTGCAGCATTGACGATAGCCAAAATATGGAAGTGCCCATTGACAGAATGGATTAATTCACTCAGCTATAAAACAGAATGAAATCTTGCCATTTGTGATAACACAGGTGTTATGCTAAGTGAAATAAGTCAGTGAGCAAAAGACAAATACCACGTGATTTTACCTATGTGTAGAATCTAAAAAATAAAAAAAATTAGCAAACAAAACAGAAACAGACTCACAGCCACAGAGAACAAACTGGTGGTTGTCAGACAGAAGCAGGGTGGGGGTTGGGCAAAACAGGTGAAGGGGATTCAGAGGTATAAACTTCCAGTTATAAAATAAATAAGTCACAAGAAGGTAATATACAGCATAAGGAATATGGCCAATAATACTGTAATAACTTTGTATGGTGACAGATGGTTACTAGACTTATCATGGTGATCATTTCATAATGTATTTAAATGTCAAGTCACTATGTTGCATACCTGAAACTAACATAATATTGTACATCAACTATACTTCAATTAAAAAGAAAAGAAAGAAATCTTAAAAAATTCCACCACACACCTGGTTCTGACTCCTGCTTTTGTGAAGGTGGGAAGAACCTCAGATATGTCATCTTGGTACTGTACTTCATAGTCCTGGTCCGTCTCATCACATGAGCAAAGGAAAGCTTCAAGTGCTCAGTAACATTCTTTAGTTGAAAATATTTGGTATTGAAGAAAAGGAGGGTGTTCAAGAGGACGATTGGTGAGTAAGCGCCCAGCTGTTTGCACTCCCACAAATGCTCTTCTTCAATGCGAGAGAACATGTAACCTGAACAGAAGAAAGGGGAAAAAGAAACAGTATTAAGCTTCTGCTAAATGGGACTAAGTAATTTCTCTAATCCTCAGACAGGAAGATACTAAGGAAAAAACTGATTGTTCCTCTCTCCCTCTTCCTCATACAGAAAAATAGAGAAAGCACCACAAAGAAAAGGGCAGATGATTCCACTGAAGCAAACATTGTGAGTACTCCCCCTGAACCAGTTTTAATCCATTGTTATTTTTGACCAAGGGCTGGTAAACTTTTTCTGTGAAGAGCCAGATGGTAAATATATTAAGCACTGTTGGCCATAAGGGCTCTGAACAACTCTGCTGTTGTAAAAGTTATGGAAGTGTAGACAATACATAAACAAACAGGTGCGTCTATTTGTAAAACTTATTTATAGAAACAAATTTGAATTTCATGCAATTTTCACATGCCACAAAATACCATTTTTCTTTAATTTTTTCCCAACTATTTAGAAATGTAAAATATATTTTTACCTCATGTACTATACAGAACCAGGCAGAAGGCCAGATCTGGCCCATGAGCTGCAGTTTGCAGACTCCTGTTTGAGATCATTATGCTTACTGTTAACTGGTTCAGTTCTACTTGACTCAGGTCATTAGAGGGCAGATAGCTCCCTCTCTCTCCTATCTCCTCTTATTTTAAATTTATATTAAGAGTGATTACTTCACAATAACATATCTGAATTTTTCTTGAAGAACAAAGGTCAGAAGAATTAAAATAAGTATACTTCTAAAGCCATGACCCCCTTAAACGCAGGTCTTTCCTAACATTCTCTCCCCAGTCCTCTTTGTTGCGGCTTTTGCATTCTATTCTTGGAAGACTATCCATAAACACAGATTTATTACTTCCAAACCTATGTCCCTAGCCCCCTCTTTGTATCCCAAATGCATCATGCCACCGCATGGCTCATAATGCTCCAATGGTGCTCTGTAGCCCAAGAGAAAGGGCACACATTTCTGGGCACCACATTCAACCTCTCATTCATAGCCAAGGAGCATGAGAGCAGGAGTGAATTATGGACTTGTCCAAAGACATATGGTCACAGACAATTCAAGGATGACGACTTAACCCTCTTAACAACCAGTTCAGGGTACTTTTATAAACTACTGAAAAAGGTCCACTGTTAACAGAGTCTAAAGGTAGCATATGTGACAGCTACTGGTACCGTGTACAACTCTTACCAAAACTACCAGATCAAAAATGGTTTTTAATATTCAATAGTTACTATCTACTCATGTACTGTATGGAAGGTATAGTTTTACTAAAATAACTGATAATAAACTAAAGACTTTCTCCTCAAAAGTCCAAATATGTTATAAATCAAGACAAATATAAAATGAACAATTTATAAAAAGATAATCATAAAAGTTAAGCAATTGAGGAAGACAAACCATGAAAAGAATCAAAATATAATCATCCTACCATTAGGAAGTATTGTAGGTTCCCATATTTTCAAGAGTTTGGTAAGTTCAATCATAAATCTGGAATAGGGCTCAGTAAAAATGTTATCTATTCTACCATTTTCAAACAGGTACTACAAGAGAAAAAAATGGAAACGTATGTTGATACACAAAAAAACACAAGTTTCTAAGAAGAGTATTTTTTACGAATATAGTTTACCCTTAGTTTTTGTCCTTACAATACTGTGAACCATTTTAAGGATATAGTTAAAACACCAGAATTCAAGCTAAAGGTCCTTTTCACGTGAATTAACATTACCTTGAGCACTGAGCTTGTAAGGTAAAGTTTTCTATTTCCTTTTAAAAACATGAATGGTATAAAATAATTATAATAAATAAGTACCTTTTAGTCAGTCAATAAAACTGATATACTAAAAACTGGTCCTAATTCAAATTTCTCAAATCATTTTCTTAATTTTCAGTGTCTGACATGTGCTCTTAGCAGTTTTTTTTTTAATTTTTTAGCCTAGTTAAAAGATCCCTTCCTGATAATAATATAGTTAGCTAGTGTCAGATGACCTGAGGCTATCCAAAATTCAAAACTGTTTATTTGGAGGCATCTAACCACAGCTTTCAACTCTGCCTCACAAGCCAGCCTTCAAAAAGTTCAAGTCTAATTATAGGACATAAAAGTAGGCTAATTATAACCATCAAGAATCATATCACAGAATGGGAAACAAGCAATAGCTTGAGTAAATTACTGTTTAATATTTTGAGGGTGCAGATCAGGTCAGATGAAATCACTCAGAGAAAGACAATGAGCAGAACGAGAGAACAACACAAAGTAGCAGAATTACATGCTAAAAATCTTATTGGTTTTTTTTTTTAAACTTCTATTGAGATACAGTTAACATACAATAAACTGTATATATTTAGAGTGTACAAGTTGGTATTTTAAAAATCTATTGGTGTTTTTAAGACTGGGTATTTTAAATTTATTTATCTACAGCTATCTTGGTTTCCTCGTTTTTGATCTATGTATGACTTGCAGTAAATTTTTATTTCCACTTAAATTTACTCTGGCTAATAAAAATTACACACCATTTCAATGTGCATTTTTATAGGTCTCTTCAAAGGCAATTTATGATTGTACTGCCAGATTACAGTTTTGTTGTTGAAAAGTATTCTTCATTTTCTTCTTTATTTTAATAAAGTTATTTTCACAACTTAAAAATATTACATCCTCATTATGGAAAGAGTTTAAAATACAGAAAAGGTGGAAGAAAGATATACTCAAACTCACTACACAAAGGCAATTACTGTTAACAGTCAGGGGTAATTTCAATCTTTAAAAAAATTTCCTTTATGAATACACAGGGTTGAGTTTTGTACATTTATTCAAACATGAATACATATAAAATACTTGGGTTTAAAAAAAAAATCACTTCTCCCTTAGATCAGGAACAAGATAAAAATACCACTTCTATTCAACATTGTACAGGAAATCCTACCCAGAGTAATCAGGCAAGAAAAAGAAATGAAAAGCACTGAAATAGGAAAGGAAGAAGTAAAACTATGTCTATTTGCAGTGACATGAACCTGTATATAGAAAATTCTAAACAGTCCATAAAAAAACTCGTTATTAGACCTAATAAATGAACTCAGTAAAGCTGCAGAATATTAGCAACATAAAATCAACTGCAATGAACAACCAAAGAGAAAATTAAGAAAATTCCATTTACAATAGTATCAGAAAGAATAATACTTAAGAATAAATTTAACCAAGGAGGTACATGATTTTCACACTTAAAACTACATAAAACTGCTAAAATTAAAGAAGACCTAAGAAAAACATCTTGTACTCATGGGTCTGAAGAAAATATTGTTAAAATAGCAATATTCCCCAAAGCAATCTACAGATTCAATGCAATCCTATCAAAATCCCAAAGGTTCAGTTTTTATTTTTTGAAGAAATGGAAAAGCTGATCCTAAAATTGATATTAAATTACAAGGAACCTCGAAAAGCCAAAAGAATCTTGAGGAATCACATTCCCAATTTCAAAACTTACTACAAAGCTACAGTAATCAAAATAGTGTGTACTGCCATAAGAACAGCCATATAAACCAAGTATTAAAAATAAACACATACATATTTAGCCAAATGATTTTTGACAAGGATGTCAAGACCACTGAATGGAAAAAGAGCAGTCTCTTCAACAAATGGTGCTGGGAGAACTGGACATCCACATATCTAGTTATCCCTAACTCAAATACAGCCCTACCTCACCTGATATAAAAATCAATTCAAAATGGATCAATGACCTAAACATAAGAGCTAAAACCATAAAACTCTTAAAAGGAAACATAGAAGTAAATCTTCATGAACTCGAAGCACAAGTAAAAACAGAAAAAATAAACTGAACTTCACAAAAATTAAAAACTTTTGTACATGAAAGTACACAACCAAGAGAGCGAAAAGAAAACCCAGAGAATGGGAGAAAATATTTAAAAATCACAAATCTAGTAAGAGTTTACTATCCAGAATATAAAAAGAAATCCTACAACTCAACAACAATAAGGCAAACTACCCAATTTTAAAATGGGCAAAGGATTTAGACATATTCCCTAAAGAGGCTATACAAATGGCCAAGTACATGAAAAAATGTTCAATGTCATTAGTCATTATGGAAAAGCGAGGCAAAACCACAATGAGATACCACCTCATACCCACTGGATGACTTTTTTTTTTTTCACGTATGTGGAGATAATGTAGCACTCATAGATATTGCTGCTGGGAGTGTAAAATTGTGGGAAATGGTCTGGTGGTTCCTCAACAAGCTAATCATAGAGTTACCATTTGATCCTGCAATTCCACTCCTAGGCATATACCCAAAGACATGAAAACAGGTGTTCAAACAAAAATTTGTATATAAATGTTCACAGCAGCACTCTCTATTCATAGTAGCCAAAAGGTGGAAAGAACTCAAATGTCCATCAGCACACGACATATCCAACAATGTGGTGTATCCAACAGAAGAATAATTTGACCAAAAAAGGAAACAAAGTACTGATTCATATTACAACACAGATGACCCTTGAAAACATTATGTTAAGTGAAAGAGGCCAGACATAAGAGGCCACAAACTGTAACATTCTGCTTATATGAAATATCTAGAAGAGGCAAACCCATACAGATAGAAAGCAGATTTATGGTTGCCAGGGACTAGATGGAGGGGGTAAGGGAGTGACAGCTTAATGGTTATGGGGTTTCCATTTAGGGTGATAAAGCTTTAGAACGAGATAGTGGTGATGGCTGCACAACATCATGAATGTACTTAATAACAATGAACTGTATACTTTAAAACTGTACATTTTATATTATGTGTATTTTACCATAATATAAATATTATACTACACATATACTTTTACAAGTTACTATTTAAAATGCATGTCTCCAAGAGTTTTCCATGTCAAAACATACAGAAGCAATTCATTCCTTGTAAACTACTGTATGATATTTAATAGTATGGACATATATTTGATTGAACCATTACTCTTTTGAGGTACTCTTTGGTGGTTTCTAATTTCTGGCTGTTAAAAACAATGTTACAATGAAAATACCACTGTATGTTTTTCTATGTACTTGTGGGCATTTCTTCATGGGAAAGACACTGATCAATGGATTTGCTTAGACTTAAGAATCCATATGCATTTAAAGTTTTAATAGTCACTGTCAACTTGTCCTCTCAAAAGGCCTCCAACAGTGTACATATATCTTTACTAATACTTGGTAGTATCAAACTTCTCATCTTTCAAATTTTTAGTCCATCTGATGGGTGAAAACTTTCCCTGATTACAGCTGATCACCTTTTCTATTAGCGAGGCAGCCCAACACAGTAATCATAAGCATGGACCCTGAAGCTGAACTACCTGGGTTTACACCTTGGCCCTGCCACTTACTACCTTTAAGACCTTAGGCAAGTTATTTAACTCACTATGCCTTACGTTCCTCAACAGAAAATGATGATGATATTAGTTGTATACATCATTGGACTACACTAACAATTGAGTTACTATATGAATGTGCTTATATTAAAACACAGCATACACAGTAAATGATTGTTAGGTACTCCTGGTACATTTTATCTATTAGCAATCTTTTGATTTTCTTCTGTTACTTGACTATTTGTTTCTTTTGCCAATTATCGTTCCTAGCTAATGTTAACAGTCAAAGTGCTGATATTACAGTTGAGTTTAGTTTCTTTACATTTTTATGCATTTTCAAAATTCTTTACAATTAGCATAACTACATTTATAATCAGAAAAAAATAAAAAAAGAGGAAGCAAATTGAGATGTCAACATAAGTAAACTTTTAAAATTCCTTACAGTTAAGGAAAGTTTATTTCTTGTCAAAATTGATAAAAGGTTTATGACAATTTACTTTCTATAAGTCATCTGGCAATTTGTTAACCTATGGACTCTTTTTAATAGTACTGTTATATTAAGTCATTTATTAATAGAAACAAATAACAGAAATATATTAGGCAAAAACTTTAACATGTTTATGATTTGTCTCACAAATAGAGTATATTTATATACAGCAAAGTGTCTGACATGTAAAGTACTCAAATGTTTTTGACTGAAATCCTAGCAATGATCACATATGTTTTGATTATATTCAAATCATTAGAATGTTAATAAATACCACAAAACATCTTATTTCTTGACATCTGTATTGATAAAATTAGAAAATGTTCTTTAGATACATAATATTATAAACTCCAAAGTCAGGAAGTGTGTCCAGAATATTCACAATTTTTACCTAAGCAAAAATGACACACATAATAGGTTCTCAAATTTTTGTTGAAAGAATCCATAAAAGTCCTCTCATATGCAACTTCTAAAAATGTCTTTTACTGTCCAGAAATTGGATGGAAAGTAAGGGAAAGTTATTAAGTAACAAAGGTGCCATTTTGATTCTGTGGAAAAGCAAATGCTGCTTGCATAACTAGCTACCCCTCAGAAATGTTATTCAACAGAAACATACTTATCTCATATATAAAAATGAATTTCAGATATATTAAAGATGTCAATCCAAAAAACTCCAATTATTTTAGAAAGAAATTGATGAGAATTTAAATACTTAAGTATGAAGACCATTCTAAGCAACTGGAAAACCCAGAAACTATATAGGAAAATATATCCATATTGGACTATGTAAAAAACAAAACTTTTTGAATAGTAAAACATAACATACACAAAAACTGAAAGACAAAAATACACTAGAAAAATTTATTTTAATCACTTATATTAGAATCAATATCCCTAATATAAAAGAGATCCTATAGCTAGATAGGAACACTCTAAATGACCAACAACATAAAAAAAGATATTTTACTTCACAACAACTGGAAAAAAACAAATTAGAGTCACAATATAACATTTTTTAAAACTCATTAGAATAATAAACATTAAAAAGAAGAGTGGTAAAGAGGATTCAAGAAATAGGCACTCACACACACTGCTGGTAAAATCGTAAATTACTACAACTATTCTGGAAAGTAATGTGAAAATATCTTAAAATTAGAAAAAAATATATATGGCTTAACCTAGAAATAAAAGCACCAGCTCATTGGGTATGCAAACAAAATACTTACTGAAGCACTGTTTGTAAGAGTAAGAGAAGAGGAGGGAGAAACACCTGAATATATAAAAGAGGAAAGGCTGAGTACATTCATACTCCGCAATATTATGTGACTTTCTTTTTTAAAGGAAGGAATTTGATTTATAGTCACCTGGAGGGATACAGAGATTGAGAAAAGCAAGCCGCAAAAAGTGTGTATAGTATGGCACCCATTCTGCTGAAAACTAAGCAAAACAAAAACTACTAACAAACATCTACACATGTATAAATGCATGGCACATAAGGTACAGAAGTGAGTCAACTATACTCCAATAAAAAAAAAAAAAAGATATAGAAGGTCACTTATCATGCTGCAAACATTGGTTACCTCAGAGTGGGAATGGACAGAGATTAATTTTTCTTTATATGCCTTCGCTTAGTGTTTTAGTAGTTAACTGAGCACATACTACTTTCATAATTAAAACATGAAACTTTAACAACAAATACATGCCTAAATAAAATAACACCCCCTCCAATACAAAGGGAATAAAATTTGGCAAATAGAGAAAAGAAAAAAATCAATCACATTCAGAGTTCCATCACCCCGAGATGAGAACTACTGTAAACATTTTTCATGCATTTCATTTTATTATGTATTTATATGAATGGTTTCTAATCCACTGTCCGTTAACATATAGCGATATACATAGACTATATATTCTTACTTTGTTCACTTAATGCTTTAGTATTAATATTTTCATGTGGTACTAGAAGTCACTTTGTAAATAAGTTTTATTGGCTACATAATATACAACTTTATAAGTATACTATAATTTACTTAATCATCACACCTTGGTGGACACTGAGGTGATTTCCAGTTTTGGGCAATGGTGTCTGAACTTCAGAGCTTTGACAGATTCCCCAAAAATGAACTATCGGTGAAAGAATATGAACATTCAAAAATATTTCTGAAACATATGTTCAAAACCACTTTCTAGAAAGTATGTACTAATTACCACCAACTATGAAGATTAACCCATCTCACAGAACTCGTATCAATGAGTGTATAATTCCTTTATTTTTGCTAATGTGATAGACAAATACTGATACATTCTTCTAATTTGCATTTAAAATTTAAATGAGACTACATAATTCATATAAATACATACATACATACACAGAGTCACCTATGTCAAATCACCTATGTCACTTCTTTTGTGAATTGCTATTTATGTCTTTTTTGCGCATTTAGCAATAAAATGCACCAACCTCATTTTCTATTATTCTAACAGTCTCAATTTAACTTACAAAAAGCTTATATGACCAAGACTTTTAAATCAGGGTCAGTGGTTCATTAAGAAGAGAGTATAAGAGCAATACCAAACAAACAATATATACTATAATTTTTCAGCTTAATTCACAAGTTCTATCAGAATTATTAAAAATGCAATGGATTTCATAACAATTATTGAATTTCATACCTGCTGAATTCCAAGGCACAAATATAAGATACTGTCTGGATCGTATTTTTCACCATTTGGTCTCCGCACTTCTTGAATAAACTGGCATAAGCCTAAACTCAACTCAGCAAAAGTGCAGGACAGAATATCTTCCTTCAGCTTGATAGAGCGGACTGTGGAAAGGTAGAAAACATCTGAAATACTAACTTATAGAAAAATAATAACATTACTAAATTCACTGAATAAACAGTGACTACACTGCCCCAGCTATTGTGGTGTACACTGGTGAATACATGGATTAAAGACAGATCCTGATCTCAAGGCTTTGTTAGTTAAAGAAATAAACACAACGCAGCACATATGATGTAACAGGTGCTATGACAGGGGATTTATATAAATAAAATTCTATGAAAACAAATAAAGGCCATCTAATAGACAGGGAAGGGTCGTGTTAGATTCTGGAGAAAGTGAAAGGTGGAGAAGAATTAAACAAGGGGATAAAGAATTCCAATCTGAGGATATAAAAAGATTTCCCAAAGTATACTCCACAAAATACTAATCATGTGAGAGCTCGAGAAAAATGGGTTTCTAAGATCCGATAAATTTGGAAAACAGCAGTATACTATATCTGCCTCTAAAGAATTCACAGTGTTTTTTAATATATTAAAGACTGGAGATATCTGCAGAAAAGAATGCTGTTTAACTTCCTTTAAGTCATATTTATTTGAATATAGAACACTTCCAGTATAACAACTTCACGCCTTTGAAAATGCTGGAAAATATAGTATGTGCTGGGCCACAAAAGTGAAAAGGTTCAGGGGACTTAAGTATACAGCAGAAAATAGGACAATACTACGTATAAAATAGACAACTGATGGGAACATACTGTATAGCACAGGGAACTCTACCTAATGCACTGTGGTAACCTAAATGGGAGGGAAGTCCAAAAGGGAGGGGATATCTGTATGTGTATGGCTGACTCATTTTGTTGTACATGGGGGCTAACGAAACACTGTAAAGCAACCACATTCCAATACGAGTTTTTTAAAAAAGAGAAAAGAAAAGAGGACAGATGGGGGCAGATCATGGTAAGCCTCAGATATTAAGATTTTGAAGACAATTGAGAACTGAATTAGTTTAAGGCAGGAGAGTTAGCTAATTTGACTTGTAGAGATCTTACTGCAACAGACTGGTCCACACTATGGGATCAGTTGAAACAGCCTTTCTAGTTATTGCTTTTCTGCATTTAGAAAAGACTGCATGTTTCCAAAGGTACACTTGAGCTCTCCTGAGTTGGTTTTGCAAACTGAAATAGGTGATTCATGAGGGCAAGAACCATGGCTGACCTTTTCACCTGAGTACCTACCACCATACCTGATAAGCGATAGATATAGTCAGTCAGTATTTTTTGGATAAGTAGTTGAAATGAGTAGGCATCCCTGTGGCTACTGCATTTAGGCCTGGTAGTCTAATACAATATTACTTCTCCATTCTCACTACCCCTCCTTCTTTCTTTCTTTTTAAAAACTTTTTAATTTTTAAATTGAAGTATAGTTGATTTGCATATCCAGTGTTTTATTTATTTATATTTTGGCTGCACTGGGATCTTAGTTCCCCAACCGCATACAGGATCTTAGTTTCCCAACCAGGGACTGAACCTGCGTGCCCTGCACTGGGAGCTGGAGTCTTAACCACTGGGCCACCAGGGAAGTCCCTACCCCTCCTTCTTTTTTAAAAATGTTTGGCTCAAAGTGGAAGGTGAAAGGTCAAGTAAACCTCCTTAAGAGGAGTATATTTACATCACTCTGGAAAAGAAAAATTATAATTGATCTATGGGAACTCAGTGAGTCAGTCACAGACCACAGCAGCAACAAACTGCTCCAATAAAGAGGGTAGGCTGAGTGAAGCCAAGATTGCATGCAATCACCCAGGTATTAGAGAGAAGGCACAGTTAGAAAGGGGCAAAAAATCTAGTTACAAGGACATAGCCATTCCTGCCCCATCTCATTCCACAAAGATTGTGTAAGTATCCTACACAAAACACAGATAATAAAAAAGCAGAATAGAAACTAAAATCAAAGTTTAGAACTGAACAACAAAACCAGGGGAAAAAAAAAGCTAATGATTAGGGTTATAAAATTATACAGTGTTGCTCTATTTGAACTGTTTATTGGGTTCCAAATTTCTTGGCTCCAAAAGTGAAATCCAAAAACCTGGGCAATCATATACAGCTCCTTGATAGGAAAAATTCCTAAGGATAAAACAAGGCTTTTCCAGGTATTCTTCTTAACAACAACAACAACAAACAGTGTTGCACTGGGTTCCATGTAGGTTATTCTACAGATATAGGGCTCAAAGACAGATT
Organism: Hippopotamus amphibius kiboko; assembly: GCF_030028045.1. Taxonomy (NCBI): domain Eukaryota; kingdom Metazoa; phylum Chordata; class Mammalia; order Artiodactyla; family Hippopotamidae; genus Hippopotamus; species Hippopotamus amphibius. Next base: position 28,068,701 of record NC_080186.1, on the reverse strand, counting down.
TGAGCTACTTGCATAGTATTAGAAAAAAACAAAATTCCTTATATTTGCATAAGAAACTCATGATCAGAGGATACAACCTCACCTTTAAAACAAGCTCTTTAAAACTGGGAGTGGATATTAATTTATCTTTTAAACATAAACTTCAAATTTTAAATAATTTTAAACATTCCATTTACAAATTTAAAACTAACAATGATATTACAAGCAATTTAGATCACAAGGAGAGAAGTTTTACCTCTACAGCCTGGCTCTGAAGATTCTTGAGAGAGTGCATGGTCTTGAGCACTTCCTAAAGGGTCAGAACATGGGCTAGATGAGGCATGTTCAACTCCTGACAAAGAAAGAAAAATTAACGAGAAGTTTAAATAAAGATAGGTTTTTTTCCCTTAATTGTTTTATTAAGTAAAGCCAAAATCAAAGTCTTACGGGATTTGTGACAGTATTTATCTATTTTGAGTAGATTTATGACTTTATTTATCTGTATTCCTCCCACCCCCTAAATCAAGACACAAATTCATGCTGTGTATTTACCACATTTCAGATCCCCCTGCTCTTCCTTGGCATTTTTCCACTGAACCCAGTTCTTCCAGGCATTTACCCCATACATGTATTTCAGTGTCATCCCAGACACTGAGCACCCTTGAAAGGCTCCTTGAATAAGACTCCTGGGCTCCACAGACACTATAGACTTCTTCCGTCCCTGTAAGAATTCCAAAAATTTACAGAATACAAAATTTAGTTTTGTATCTTTAGGAATGGTGGTTCTCAAAACAGAATGGGCATAAATTTACAGAAAATGGAATTCAGTACTAGATCCCAAAGATTCAGAGTTCTTAGAGCTAGAAAGAGCTTTAGAAGTTATCTAATCCAATCCATATAAGAAAAGAAAAAAAGAAAGAATTAAAGTATAGAGGATAATACTGTAATAATCACTAACATCTGAGTTTTTACTACATTGCAGATACTGGACCCACCCAATGAGGTATGAATAACAGTTACTACCACTCAAGTCTATTTCATAGAACACGCAAATAGAATGGCTATAAAACAAGCCTCAATAAATTCTCTAACTATAAAGGAATTCAGCTAGAAATCAGTAATGGAATAATGTTAGAAAAATCCTTAAAAATTAGAAATTAAACAACACATGTTAAGAGGAAATCACAAATGCAATTTGAGAATATTTTGAACTTAAGTAAAAGTGAAAACAAAACATATCAAAATTTATGTAATAGTGTTAAAGCAGTGCTTATAAGGAAATAATAAAACTAAGAGCAAAAGTCAATGAAAAAAAGATATAGAAAAAAACCAATAAAATGAAAAGCTGGTACTTTTAGAAGGTTAAAAAAATTGATGAATCTCTAGCTAGAATGCTCAGGGATAAAACAGAGAAGATACAAATTGTCAACATCTGATCCTACAGACATAAAAAGAATAATAAGAGAAAACTATGAACATCATTATGACAATAAACTCAACAGCTTAGATAAACTGAACAAATTTCTTGAAAGACACAAACTAACAAAGCTTGCTCTAGAAGAAATAGATAACCTAAATAGCCAGAGAAATTCAATTCATATTTTAAAACCTTCCCACAAAAAAAATTCCAGACCCAGATGGCTTCACTGTTGAAGTCTACCCAAGAATTAAGGTAATTATATAATTTATATTTAAGAAAACAGAAGAGGAGGAACACTAACTCACTTTACGTTACTATTAACCTGACAGGAAGGCCAGATAAAGTCATCACAGGAAAACTACAGATCAATACCTCTTTTAAACTGAGACACTTAAAAGCTTAAAAAATATTAGCAAACCGAATCCAGCAATATATAAAAGAATAAAAACATCAAAAGAAAGCAGTGTTCATCCCATAAAAGCAAGGTTAGTTAATCATTTCAAAAAGTAATATTCACCATTTTAAAAGGCTCAGAAAAAAAAAAAAACAGATGATTATCTCAAGAGACCACCTGACAAAGTTCAAAACACAATCACAAAAACTGAGCAAATTAGAAACAGACGAGAACCTCCTGACCTTGACAGAGGTCATCTATGAGAGACACATAGGTAACATCGTACTTAATATTGCAACGCTGAACATTTCCCTAAAATCGGGAAGAGGCATGAAGGTCTGCACTCATTACTTATATTAAACATTGTACTAAAGATCCTTCCTAATGCAATAAATCAAAAAAAGAAAGGAAATGCACTAAGATTGTAAAGTAAAAGGTGAAACTGCCTTTATTCACAGATAATATGACTGTGTAGGTAGAAAATTCTAAAGATTTTAGTTGAGCAAAATCACTGTATATACAGTCAATATACAAAACCATCTCTGTGTCTATATGTCAATGAAGAACAATAGAAAAGGAAATTTAAAAATAATGCTATTCACAACAGGACCAAAAATATATTAAAAATACTTATTAGATAAATTTAAGAAAGTATAAGACTTGTACAATGAAAAATACAAAACACTGTTGGGAGAAATTAACATAATCTAAATAAAGGTGAAAGATACCATCTTTATGGATTGGATGACTCAAAGTTGCTAGGATGTCAATTCTTCGCAAATTCATCTATGGTTTAAGAACAGCCCCAATCAAAATTTCAGCAGACTTTTTTGTAGAAATTGACAAGCTGATTCTAAAATGTGTATGGAAATTCAAACAAAACCTTTGAAAAAGAGGAACAAAGATGGTAGACTTACATTCCTGATTTCAAGACTCACTGTAAAAAAGCTACATTAATCAAGACAGTTAGTACTGGTATAAAAATAGGCATGTAAATCAATGGAACAGAATAGAGTTTCAGAAACAGACCAAGACATATATGGTCAGTTGACTTTAACAAAAATGCCAATGTAACTGAAAGGGAAAAGATAGTGTTTATAAAAGTGGTATTGGGACAACTGTGTATCCATATACACACAAAAAATGAAATTTGACACTTGCCTTAACTTATATATAAAAACTATCTCAAATGAATCACAGAAAACATAAAAGACAAAATTATAAAACCAGGAGAAAATGTAAGAGAATATCTTAATTACCATAGTTAAGGAAAGATTTTTAGATGGGATAATAAAAAGTATAAATTACAAAAGAATAAAAACTGATAAAGTGGGCTTCCTCAAAATTAAAAAGTTCTGTCCTGGTGTGGGTGGCCAAAATGGCAGAGTAGGAAGACACTGCATTCCCCTCCTCCCCTGGGCACACCAAAACTATAACTATGTACAGAGCAACTTTCCATAAAAATGACATGAAGACTAGCAGAAAAGACCTTGTACAACTAAAAATACAAAGAAGGAACTACAAGATGGGTAGGAGAGGAGAGAGACACGGTATAATCAAGATCAACGCCACCATGTTAGGTGACACACAAATGGGAAGATAATCACAATTGCAGGTGTTCTCCCCAAGGAGTGAGAGGTCTGAGTCTCATGTAGGGCTCCCCAGTCCAGGGGTCCTGAACTGGGAAGACAAACCTCTAGAACACTTGGTTTTGAAGGCCAGCAGGGCTTGTTTTCAGGAGAGCCAGAGGGCTGTAAGAAAGAAGAGATTCCCACTCTTAAAGGGTGCACACAAAATCTCACATACTCCAAGACCCAGGGCAAAAGCAGTAATTTGAAAGGAGCCTGGGTCAGCCCCGCTTGATTTTGGAGAGCCTCCCAGAGAGCCAAGAGGAAACTAGGATTCACCCTGGGGACACAGATGCTAGCGGCAGCCATTTTGGGGAGCTCACGCTACAGTGAGAACACTGGTGCTAGCAAGTATCAGCTCTGCCCACCAATGGACCAGAACTAGCCCCAGGATACAGCCTCACCCACCAGTGGCTGGCACCAGCCCTGAGACGCCATGAATCCTGGCCCTGCCCACCAGAGAGCAGACACTAGCCCCTGGGAACAACTGCAGCCCTGCAGTCACTTGTGTCAGGACTCAGCCCATATCCCAGTGGGTCAAAACCAGAGCCAGAATACCCACCCCCCCACCCATTCCCACCCACCAGCAGGACAGTACTAGCTTGGGAACCCCTCAGGGCTCTGCAGCCAGCTGCCTCATGACCTGGCCCTGCCCACCAGTGGGCCAGCATCAGGACCAGAACTCCCCGGGCTGCAGCTAGCCACACCAGGCTGAAGGCTTCTGCATTAGACAGGGTCTGGCAACCAACAAGTCTGGGGGACAGCCATGATCACCAGCACACCCACAGTAGTCAGCTTGTCATAACATAAGGGCCCATGAAGTGCATACAGAAGGCACCCCTAGAGCATATAGCACTGCTCGGTCCCGTAGGATGTCTCTTATATAGGGTCATTTATCTAAGATTGGTAAATGGAACCAACCTATGAAATACATAGAAATAAAAACAAAGAACTAGGCAAAATGAGGCAAGAAAGGAATATGTTCCAAAGGAAGCATTCTACCCAATAAGACTTCAAGGTAATGACTGTAAGGATGCACAAAGAACTCAGAAGAATGAACACACTGAGAGGTTAGAAGTTTCTAACAGAGTTAGAAAATATGAAGAAGAAACAGAGCTGAAAAATACAGAAATTGAAATAAAAGGAATTAACAGGAGATTAAATGATACAGAGGAAAAGATCAGCAAACTGCAAGACAGTGTAATCAAAAATCACTCAAACTGAAAAGAAAAAGGAAAAAGAACTTTAAAAAATGAGGACAGTTTAAGAGACCTCTGAGACAACTTCAAGGGTACTAACATTCACATTATAGAGGTCCTGAAAGAAGAGAGCATGAAAGGAGCAGAGGACATATTTGAAGACAACAGCTGAAAATGTCCCTAACCTGGGAAAAGTCCAAGAATAAAAAGACAAAGTGTGGCTAAATGGATACAAAAACAAGACCCATACATGTGCTGCCTACAAGAGACTCACATCAAATCTAAAAACACACAAAGACTGAATGTGAGAGGATGGGAAATACATAAAGCAAACATTACCAGATATAAATGGAGAAACTGACAGTAACACAACAGTAGGAGGCTTTAAAATCTCACTTACATCAAAGGACAGATGATAAAAAAGGAAAATAAAGAAGGAAACACCAGCCATAAATGACACATTACAATAGATGGATTTAACAGCTATATACAGAATAAATAAACATAAACACACACACGTAAAATACTTCACCCAAAAGTAACAGAACACACATTCTTTTCAAGTTCACATGGAACATTCTCTAGGATAGAGATCACTTGCTAGGCCACAAAACAAGTCTCAGTAAGTTTAAGAAGAATGAAATCATATCAAGCATCTCTTTCAACCACAATGCTATGAGACAAGAAACAAATGACATGAAAAAACTATAAAAAACAAACAAAACAGAAGACTAAACAATATTTTATTAAACAACAAATGGGTCACTGAAGAAATTAAAAAGGAAATCAAGATATACCTGGAGACAAATGAAAATGAACACAATGATCCAAAATCTATAGCATACAGCAAAAACAGTTCTAATAGTTAAGTTTATAGTGACACAAGCCTACCAAAGGAAACAAGAAAAATCTCAAATAAACAACCTAACTACATACCCTAAGGGAACTAGAAAAAGAAAAAGAAAACCCAAAGCTGTTAAAGGAAAGTAATCATAAAGATCAGAGCAGAAATAAGTAGAAACTAAAAAAATAGAAAAGATCAATGAAACCAAGAGCTGATCTTTTTAAAAGATAAGCAAAGTGGGTAAAACTTCAGCCAGACTCATCAAGGAAAAAACAGGGGTCAAATAAATTAAAAAGAAAAAAAAAAAAAAAGAGAAGAGAGAAGTTACAACAAACAACACAGAAATATAAAGGATCTTAAGAGATTACTATGAACAATTATACACCAAAAGGACCACCTAGAAGAAATAGACAAATTTCTAGAAATATATAATCTCCTAAGACTGACTCAGAAATATATAAAAAATATGAAGAGACAAATTACCAGTAATGAAATTGAATCACTTATCATAAAACTCTGAACAAACAAAAGTCTAGGACCAGACAGCTTCACAGATGGTCAACCAAACATTTAAATAAGAATTAACACCTATCCTTCTCAAACTATTACAAAAAATAGTAGAGGAAGGAACATGAATTCATTCTACAACGCCAGTATCACCCTGATACCGAAAGCAGATGACCACAAAAAAGATAACTATAGGCCAATATCACTGATGAACATACATATAAAAATCCTGAACAAAATATTAGCATACCAAATTCAACAGTACATTAAAAGGATCACACATCATGAGCAAGTGGGATTTATCCCATGGATGCAATGACAGGTTGGTATTTGCAAACCAAATGATGTGATATACCACATTAACAAACTGAAGTATACAAGTCACATGATCATCTCAACAGACGCAAAAAAAGCCTTTGACAAAATTCAACATTTACTTATGATAAAAATTCTCTACAAAATGGCTAAAGTGGAAACATACCCCAATGTAATAAAGGCTATATATGACAAACCCACAGCTACCATCATAATGAATGATGAAAAACTGGAAGCATTTCCTCTAAGATCAGGAATAAGACAAGGATGCCCACTCTGCCACTTTTATTCAACACAGTATTAGAAGTCCTAGCCACAGCAATCAGAGAAGATAAAGAAATAAAAGGAATCCAAATTGCAAAGGAAAAAGAAAAACTGTCACTGTTTGCAGATAACATGATACTATACATAGGAAATCCAGAAGACACTACCAAAAAGCTATGAGAACTCACCAATGAATTCAGTAAAGTTGCATGATACAAAATATACAAAATCTGTTGCATTTCTACACACCAATAACAAACTGCCAGAGAAATTTTTAAAACAATCCCATTTACAATCACATCCAAAAGAATAAAATACCTAGGAATAAATCTAACTAAGGAGGTAAAAGACCCAACTGAGAAAACTGTGAGACACTGATGAAGGAAACTGAAGATTAAACAAACAAATGGAAAAATATATCATTCTCATGATAAGGAGGTAGCATATTCCTTGATTTCAAACTATACTAGAAACTACAATAATCAAAACAGTATGGTACTGGCACAAAACCAGATACATAGATCAATGGAACAGAATGGAGAGCCCAGACCTAAACCCATGCTTATATGGTCAATTAATCTACAACAAAAGAGGTTAGAACACATTGTACGTAGAGAAAAAGACTGCCTCTTCAATAAATGGTGTTGGGAAAACTGGACTGCTACATGGAAGAGAATGAAAGTAGACAACTTTTTCACACCATACACAAAATTAAACAAAAACTGGATTAAAGATTTAAATGAAAAACCTGAAACCATAAAACTCATAGAAGTAAACACAGGCAGGAAACTGACGTCTTAGTAATATTTTTTAGTAAAGTTTTTTTTTTTAAGAACTTTTATTGAGATACAGTTAACAGACAATAAACAGCATATATTTAGAGTGTACAATTTGGTATCCCAATCTCCCAGTTCATTCCTCCCCAACCCTCCCTGCTTTCCCCACTTGGTGTCCATATGTTTGTTCTCTACATCTGTGTCTCTATTTCTGCCTTGCATTTCCTCTTTCATAGTTGTTAGCACTTACCTTATGTATTGAGGTGCTCCTATAGTGGGTGCATATATATTTATAATTGTTATCTCCTCTTCTTGGATGGATCCCTTGATCTTTATGTAGTGTCCTTTCTTGTCTCTTGTAACATTTTTTATTTTGAAGTCTATTTTATCTGATGTGAGTGTCGCTACTCCAGCTTTCTTTTGATTTCTACTTGCATGGAATGTCTTTTTCCATCCCCTCACTTTCAGTCTGTATGTGTCCCTAGGTCTGAAGTGGGTCTCTTGTAGACAGCATATATATGGGTCTTGTTTTTGTATCCATTCAGCCAGTCTGTGTCTTTTGGTTGGTGCATTTAGTCCATTTACATTCAAGGTAATTATCGATATGTATGTTCCTATTACCATTTTCTTAATTGTTTTGCTTTTGTTTTTGTAGGTCCTTTTCTTCTCTTATATTTCTCACTTAGAGAAGTTCCTTTAGTATTTATTGTGGGGCTGGTTTGGTGGTGCTGAATTCTCTTAGCTGTTGCTTGTCTGGAAAGCTTTTGATTTCTCTGTCAAATCTGAATGAGATCCTTGCTGGGTAGAGTATTCTTGGTTGTAGGTTCTTCCCTGTCATCACTTGAAATATATCATGCCACTCCCTTCTGGCTTGCAGAGTTTTTGCTGAGAAATCAGCTGTGAACCTTATGGGAGTTCCCTTGTATGTTATTTGTCATTTTTCCCTTGTTGCTTTCAGTAACTTTTCTCTGTCTTTAATTTTTGTCAATTTGACTACTATATGTCTTGGTGTGTTTCTCCTTGGGTTTATCCTGCCTGGGACTCTGAGCTTCCTGGACTTGGGTAGCTGTTTCCTTTTCCATGTTAGGGAAGTTTTCAGCTATAATCTCTTCCGATATATTCTCAGGTCCTTTCTCTCTTCTCCTTCTGGGACCCCTATAATGCGAATGTTGGTGTGTTTAACATCGTCCCAGTGGCCTCTTAGTCTGTCTTCAGTTCTTTTCATTCTTTTTTCTTTATTCTTTTCCACATCAGTGATTATCACCATTCTGTCTTCCAGGTCACTTATTCACCTTTCTGCCTCAGTTAATCTGCTATTGGTTCCTTCTAGTGTATTTTTCATTTCAGTTATTGTGTTGCATATCTCTGCTTGTCTGCTCTTTAATTCTCCTAGGTCTTTGGTAAACTTTTCGATCTCTGCATCCAGTCTCTTTTCAAAGTCCTGGATCGTTTTCACCATCATTATTCTGAATTCTTTTTCTAGAAGGGTGCCTATCTCCTCTTCATTTAGTTGTTTTTCTGGGGTTTTATCCTGTCCCTTCATCTGGTACAAAGTCCTCTGCTTTTTCATTTTCTCTGTCTTTCTGTGGCTGTGGTTTTCAGTTCCACAAGATGAAATACTGCTGATACTGCTGTCTGCTCTCTTGTGAAGGAAGCTATCCAGGACTCTCCTGCATGCTTCCTGATGGGAGGGACTGATGGTGGGTAGGGCTGGGTGAGGGGAGCTCAGTAAAACTTTAATCTGCTTGTCTGCCAATGGGTGGGTCTGTGTTACCACCCTGCTGGTTGTTTGGCCTGAGGCTACCTAGCACTGGAGCCTACAGGCTCTTTGGAGGGGCTAATGGCAGACTCTGGGAGGGCTCATGCCCAAGACCACTTCCTAGAATCCCTGCCGCCAGTGTCCCCGTCTCCTTGGTGAGCCACAGCTGCCCCCCATCTCTGCAGGAAACCCTCCAACACCAGCAGGTAGGTCTGTTTCAGTCTCCTGTGGGGTCACTGCTCCTTCCCCCTGCGTCCTGGTGAGCACACTTTTTTGTGTGCCCTCCAAGAGTGGAGTCTCTGTTTCCCCCAGTCCTGTGGAGGTCCAGCAATCAAATCCAGCTGGCTTTCAAAGTCTGATTCTCTGGGGATTCCTCCCCCCGTTGCTGGACTCCCAGGTTGGGAAGCCTGACGTGGAGCTCAGTACCCTCACTTTAGTGGGTGGACTTCTGCAGTATAACTGTTCTCCAGTTTGTGAGTCACCCACCCAGCATTTATGGGATTTGATTTTAACATGATTGCACCCCTCCTACCGTCTCATTGCAGTTTCTCCTTTGTCTCTGGATGTGGGGTGTTTTTTTTTTTTTGTTTGTTTTTTTTTTGGTAAGTTCCAGTGTCTTTCTCAGTAAATTGTTTTTTTAGTATTTTTTTTTTTAATCTGGCTCCTCAGGTAAAGACAACCAAAGCAAAAATAAACAAATGGGACCACATCAAACTAAAAAGATTCTGCACAGCAAAGGAAATGCTCAACAAAATGAAAAGGCAACCTACTGAATAGGAGAGGATATTTGCAAATTATATATCTGAAAAGGGATATATATATATATATCCAAAATGTATAAAGAACTCAGAGAACTCAATATGAAAAAGAAACAACCCAAAACAAAACAAACAAACAAAAATGGGCAGAGGGTCAGAACAGACATTTTCCCAAAAGGGACATACAGACTGCCAACAGACACGTGGAAAGATGCTCCACATCACTAATTATCAGAGAAATGCAAGTCAAAATCACAATGAGATATCACCTCACACCTGTCAGAATGACTGTTATGAAAGGGACAACAGATAACAAGTGTTGGTGAGAATGTGTAAAAAAGGGGAACCCTCATGCACTGTTGGTAGGAATGCAAATTGGTGCAGCCATTATGGAAAATAGTATAGAGCTTCCTCAAAAATTAAAAACAGAACTACCATATGATCCAGCAATTCCACTTCTAGGTATTTTTTACCCAGAGAAAACAAAAACACTTAATTCAAAAAGATACATATGCACCCCTATGTCCACTGCAGCATTACTGACAACAGCCAAGATACGGAAACAATGTAAGTGTTCTGGATGAATGGGTAAAGAAGATGTGGTGTACACACACACCCCCACACACATACACATATAGTTACATACTGGAATTATTACTCAACCACAAAAAAGGATGAAATCTTGCCATTTGCAACAGCAGGGATAGACCTAGATGGTATTATGGTAAGTGAAACAAATCAGAGAAGGGCAAATAGTATATGATTTCACATATCTGGTATTTAAAAAACAAAACAGATGAACAAACATAACAAAACAGAAACAGAATCATAGACAAAGAGAATAAACAAGTGATTATCAGAGGGGAGGGGGTTGGGGAGATGAGAGACATAGGTGAGGGAGATTAAGAGGTACAAGCTTCCAGTCACAAAGTAAATGAATCATGGTCATGTTATAAAAGGTACACTGTGGGGAATACAGTCACAATTATAAATATGTAATATCTTTGTATATTAATATTGTAGCTAGACTTATCCTGGTGAACATTTTGAAATATGTTAAATCAGTATGTTGTGCTCCAAGAACTAAAACAGTATTGCAGGTCAGTTATATTTGAAAAAAAAAAAAAAAAACAAATTCTTAGAAAAAGAGATGAGATTTGTGGTTACCAGATTTGTGGGGTAGGAGGAGGGGGAACTGGATAAAGGCAGACAAAAGGCACAAACTTCCCATTTAAGATAATTAAGTACTAAGGATATAATGTGCAACATGATATATAAAATGAACACTGCTCTATGTTGTATAGGAAAGTTGTTAAGAGAGTAAATCCTAAGAGTTCTCATAATAAGGAAAAAAAATTTTTAGTTTCTTTAATTTTTTATCTATACGAGATGATGGGTGTTTACTATCTTACTATGGTATTCATTTCATGATGTAGGTAAGTCAAGTCAGTATGTTGCGCACCTTAAACTTATACAGTGCTGTATGTCAATTATATCTCAATAAAACAAAATAAATAAATGAACCATGGAAATGGGGGAAAAGTTGTTTTTCACTATCAGCAAAATAAAAATGAAGTCAGAATAGGAGCAAAAGTCATATTTGACAAAAGAATTATATCCATAATAAAAAAACACAACTCAATAAGATGACAACCAACTCAATAAAAAATATGCAATAGTTTTGAATACACACTTTATCAAAGAAGATACACAAATAGCAAATATACATTTGAAAAGATGCCCACATATTAGTCACAAGAAAAATACAAATTAAAGCCATAAATTAATACCACTACACATTTACTGGAATGGCTAAAATTAGAAATTGACAATACCAAGTATTAGTAAAGTCATGGAGCAGACAGAACTCACAGACTGCTGGTGGGAATTCAAAATGGTACATCCACTTTGGAACAGTTTGGCAGCTTTCTTACAAAGTTAAAAATACACATAAGACCTAGCAATTTCACCCCGGATATCTTTCTCCAAATGAAAGCATACATTCTTCATAAAGAGATTTATACTAGAATGTTCACAGCAGCTTTATTTAAAATGCCAAAACTGGAAATAATCCAAGTTTCCATCAGCTGTTAAACAATTAAATAAACTGTGGTTTATCCACAAAATGAAATGCTCAGAAATAAAAAGGAATGAACTAGCAATTCATGAAACAATATGGATGAGTCTCAAAAATACTATGCTATCTGAAAGAATCCAAACACAGAAGAATACAAATTATATGATTCCATTTACATGAAATTTTAGAAAAGGCAAAGCAGTACCATTTTGCATCAATCTGCAAAGCAGATCAGTGGTTGTTAGGAGCTGGAGATGAAGACTGACTGGAAACGGTAACAAGGCAACTTCTTGGAACAAGAAAAGTGTTATGATTGTGGTGGTAGTTACATACTGAATACATTTATCAAAGCCTATCAAATTGTACACTTAAAATCTATGAATTTTTAAATGTAATTATAACTCAGTAGAGCTAATTTTTAAAAAGGATGCTATTATTGTTTTAATTTTGGTATGGGAAAGTCCTGTCAACATGTAAAACAGTCTTTGTGAACTTCACTATTATAACTACACTGCATAAAACAGTGAACCTCATTATTATAATATGTTTAAAACCTAAATTTAGAGACTTTAAAAAAGAGGAAAGTCTGTAACAAGGATTAGAAAAACAAAACAGAAAAATCCTTGAATTATAGAAACAAAATAAAAAGTCCCTCCTAAAGAAATGTAAAATAAAATATATGGATTTTTACTTCAAAAAAGCAGAAACGAAAACACAAAAATACAAGGTTGGAAAATAATGAAGAAAAGAAAATGCTAGAAAAATTAAGCTATTGCTTACTCTTCGTCTGGGCTGGGGGAAGCCATCTCTGTGTCGTCTTCTTGTTCGGGAACGTGCCTGAATTCCCTGTCCTTTATTCAGTGGATCAAAGGATTCTATGATAAGCAAGAGAAAGCATAATGTGAAATAAATAAGACCTAAATAAAGACTTAGGTTGAAGGAGGAAATATCAGGTAATCATCACTATATTCATTATTTTGTTTATAATAAAATATGGACTTTACTTATATACTTAAGAAAACAAGGATAAACAGCATGTATAAAAACCTTATTAACAATCAAGTAAACCTCTTATGCGACTTCCCTGGCGGCACAGTGGTTAAGAATCCACCTGCCAATGCAGGGGACACATGTTCGAGCCCTGGTCGGGAAAGCTCCCACATGCCACGGAGAAACTAAGCCCATGTGCCACAACTTCTGAGCCTGTGCTCTAGAGCCCACGAGCCACAACCACTGAAGCCTGTGTTCCACAACAAGAGAAGCCATTGCAACGAGAAGCCCACGCATCGCAATGAGTAGCCCCCACTCACTGCAACTAGAGAAAGCCCACATGCAGCAACGAAGACTCAATGCAGCCAAAAATTAATTAATTAATTAATTAATTTTTAAAAAGAGCGAAAACCCCTTATGACTGTGGGAAAGTTAAAAACAACAACAACAAAAACAAATTAACCCCTTATAAAGAATAATATGGTATGAATTAATACCCACAAAGGCAGGGACTATTTGTGCCCTAGATAGTTATCACACTTTATAACTGCTTCATAATGTCAATTCAGAGTTGTGCCAATCTTCTAGTAAAGGACTTTCAGCAGACAATTTACACTGCACAAACCTGATGGAAAATCTGCTTCCAGATCCTGTTCAGTTTCCCCTTTTGAGAACTGCTTCACTTCTAAATCAGCCTCTTGGACAGTATTTGACTTTAAGGCATAATGATTCAATTCTTCCTCCCAGCTATGTGGAGTAGATACTGCCTCTGATTCAAGGTCACCACTGTAAGTACTTCCTTGGTCTGAAATATATAGAAAACAAATAAGCACTCAAAATGAGATAAAACTCATGACGTGCTCAGAAACCTCCCTGAAACCCTAAATACCAAAAAGTCAGGTATGGTTGCTGGACAATTCCGTGGGTACACTCAAAAATGAAGTAACTTATTCACCACTATCACAGAACTGGATTTACATTCTTGGTACACACTTTAGACCATTATTTCAATTAATTCTTAAAACAAATATCTGAGGTACCTTTTATTAGTCTCTTTATAAATTAGCACAAAACCACAGATATCTGACGCCCCCTACAAACATCTAAAATTGCAAATATTAAATCCAAGGATACTAATACTTTATGGGTTTGTATCACTAACAAAGGATAATATTTCTAAGATTCAAAATACATTTAAAGTTACAAACCTTTTTCAAATATCTTGGTATCTAGAAAAAGTTCCTGTTCAGAAGTTTGGGATCCTAAAGAAAAGCACACAGTAAGTCAAATTATATGTATATATAAAACAAATTGCATCTCCAACAAAATAACTGCACTAGGGAGGGTCTATGTAAATAGCCTTCATATGTAGAAAGAATGATTCATTAATAAAAATTTAGCATTAGTGATAAATACAGTGAAATTACAATTGGTAACAGTGGTTACACTTCTAGACAGCAGTTAGAAAGAAGCCATGGCAACAGAGACCTTTATTTTGGATTCTGGGCTATCTCATAAATTCTTTTTCTTTTTTTTAACCACCACACACACACACACACACACACACACAATATTTATTTACTCATAAGCTGACAAATCTGTTTTAAATTGCTTTTTTCCTTCCCCAAATAAAATATGCTTTACCAAGCAGTAGAAAGCCAACAGACTTAGAATATAAATACATGAGGAATCAGCACATGGAACTAAACAGAAGAAAGTTTTATCAATTATAAACTACTTTAATTTTTTTGTTTTGTTTTCAATTTTTTGGCTACCCCACGCAGCATGTGGGATCTTAGTTCCCTGACCAGGGATCGAACCTGCGCTCTCTGCAGTAGAAATGCAGAGTCTTAACCACTGGGCCGCCAGGGAAGTCCCTATAAACTACTTTAAAAGTAAAGAGTTTAGGGAATTCCCTGGCATTCCAGTGGTTATGACCTGGTGCTTTCACTCCTGGGGCCCAGGTTCAATCCCTGGTCAGGGGACTAAGATCCCACAAGCTGTACAACGAGGCCAAAAAAAAAAAAAAAAAAGAAGAAGAAAAGTAAAGAGTTTAAAGATTTAAAGCATTATTTACAAAACTAAAAACCACATTTTTTTAAAAGCCAAAAAAAAAAATTATCTCTTTTCCCTGAAATCAAAAATAAATGAGCCAGAATTTATCAGTTGGAATTAATTTCTCCCCCCTTTATATTTCTAAACCATTTGATTTTACTTACACTATGATAATTGAAACTGTCTGTCTTGAAGCTCAGTTTTTAAAGTTTTTCTGTTTGACTCAACTGCAGGCTAAGGCAAAGTCACAATACTTGCAGAGAGGAAACGTGATGAATGCTGACTATTAATGTGAACAGAGAAGCCAACTTAAAATGAGGTCTATCATCAGGAATTGCCTGAACTTCCAAAATAAGTATTAGAAATTAGAACATCAAGCATGGGGCAATATCCTGTGACATTAAAATCCACATACAAATGAGTCAGAATAATAAAGATTGTACACCGAAGAGCAAAATGAGACCAGAAACTTTGGGATAATAACAAAAAGCTTTTTATCTATCTCTTAGAGTACATCTGACTTGAAAACCTACTTGCAACACAACAGAAAAGTTGACAGTAGTCTTTTCAAATGCTACTGTGTTCTGAAAATCATCTAGAATGTATTATGCAAAATCAGAACCCAGTGGCTAGCTTTATAAAAATTATCACAGAAAAAAAAAATTGTCAGGAAAGAGTAACTTCTTGGCTCATTAATGATATATGAAAAGGCCATTGCAAAAATTCACCTGTACATTTCAACTACCTTTAACACCATTTCCTCTATCTCTTCTTATGATTGTATTTCTTCTTATATCCCCAAATTAAGGAGGTGCCAATTAAGGCTAACAACTGTTCTGGAATTTAAACTTCTGAGTTCTGGTTAAAATCCTTTCTTTGGAGTCAGACAGACCTGGATTCAACTTCTGATTCCATTATTTCCTGATTTCATAACCATGGCAAGCCTATTTTCCAAAAGCGGAACCTAAAGTAAACAGTACCTCCCTCATAGGGCTGTTGTGAAGATTAAATGAGGCGATGCACACAGTGCATTCAGGATAATGCCTAGAGTACAGCAAGCACATAAATGTTAACTATTGTTATTATCATTACTCTACACTCATACAATGGGATCCATCTATAGGTTATTTTGAACCAAATGGTTTTCCATCCTAAAATTCTATTTACCTTCTACCAACATGCTGATTATTATACAACAGTAATTTTTATCTGGAGACCATGGCTTTGACTACAGGCATAAAGTCAGAACATGATCATGAAACATGGATTTATAGGTTATTCTTCTGGAATCACTAAGAACTGTATCAAAACAGTTTCCTTCATAAACAGGATAGAGCTTCAGAGTTATCAACAAGTTTAACAAGCCCCTAGACTTCGTATTTAAACACAAATAAAGCTTTTAGAAACCCCCTGACTAACACTTAAAATTACTTGAGCTACCTGAAAGTCTGTAGGTGTGTTTTTCTTTCTTTACTTTAAAATTATACCAACCTCCCTGAGATAGAGTCTTCTCCTTCTCTTCATCTTCTGCAATCATTTCTGCCATCTCAAGGAGATCAGCTTCAAAAGGATGTGAGGGAAGCTTTTCCTTAATGTCTTCAATACTCTCGGCAACTTTATCTTCGTTATCCATTGAGGATGGAATAAGCATAGGGACAGGCATCTGAAAAACCAAGGACAGACTGAAGAGTTTCTTGGGCAAAAGGTCTATCATCAAAACTATTATCTGTGAAACCATTTAAATACAAAAATAATAAACAAATCCAAGATATTCTATTGTTAATGATTGAAACAGTCTTGCTAGTTTGTTTTTATAAGACTACAGCCATTTAAATAGAAATTCAGTAACTGCTTTTTTGGACATGTAACAAAATGTGTCTCTGAATCCTTTAAAAGAATAATTAGGTAATGAACTTCTGTTTTATTTCTGACTATATTTCTTGCTTAATATTTTCACACAAGTGTTTCTCTTAAGAATTCAGTACCCAGAGAATATATGTTTCCAATAAAAAAAGAATACATTTTTCTTTAATAAAAAGTCAGAATCCTGTAAATCACAGTATTCCTCTTTTCATCCTTGCTACAATCTAGGAGTCTAGCACTCACATATTTCTGATCTTTTTCTATGTCAGTGGTCTTATAGTGTTTAAAATATTTTTTAAAAGCTAAATCATAACCTTCTCTGAGAAGGCAGGGTACAAATAGAAGCAATCCTTTATATACTCCACATTTAAGTTGTACAGCAATATGATAATAGCCAACAGAGTCAGGTATATTTTACCAACAAGTAAAACGTCTTTTTATGGAGCTGTCAAATCTTAATGGAGAAAAATGTGCACTAAATTAGCCTTAATCTCTAAATAATTACTCACTGGAACTGGAATTCCAAATGGGACTGGCGTATACTGAGTATAAAGATGAAGAGGTATAGGTACAAATACTGGTACTGGAACTGGCACCACAATAACTTGGGGCTGAGCTGGAGTGTCTTCTAATGGAAAAAAACAACCCACGAAAAAAACAAAGAGGGTTAGAAACAACATTTTAACTAAAAAAAATTTTTTTAGGCATATGAAGACTTGTAATTCAAAACAAGTGTAATTTTAATTAAAATTTTTTTTAAAGCATGTGGAGGTTTACAGTTCAAAAGAGGTATCTATGATACCAGGAGTTCACAGAAAGGAGAAATAGCAAAGAAAGGCTTGAGTATAACAGCACTAACAAAAAGTGGGTAACACAATAATTATCACTGATAAGAGGATAAGATGAACAGAGGATATAACTTGGATGGATGAATGGAACAGTGATCTTAGAAGAAAGGTATAGAAAACTTAAGATGAATAAGTAGTGTATGGTAAAGAGGAGAATGAATAGGCAGAAGAGCCATTTCTGTGAGGCTATAATACACATTTAAAATCATTAGACAGTGGGAAACTACTGCAGATTGGTTAGCACAAAGTAATGTGATGAAAATCGCATTTAAAAAGATTAATTTGGTTACCATCTTCACATGGGATAGAAAGTATACAAAGTGGGAGGTAACTACAATATATAGAGCAAAGATGATGAGGGCCTTAACTAGGATAGTTATGATACCTGTAGAAAAAGAATAAGTATACACAGCAGAGGTTCTAAGACATTTTTAAAAAAATGAAACAGAACTTGGGAACTAACTTAAACATGAGTAGGGAAAAAGTGGGAAGGATGGAGGTAGGAGTCATTCAGTTATTTAACAAACATGAGTAGGGAAAAAGTGGGAAGGATGGAGGTAGGAGTCATTCAGTTATTTAACAAGTATCTAGAGTCTTTTCTGTAGGCCAGAAAAATATGCTAGATAACTATAAAATCATTAACGTAAGAGAAAGGTAATTCTAGTAAGAAGAAGTAAGAAGATCAAGACGGCGGAGTAGGAGGACATGCACTCACTCCCTCTTGCAAGAGCACCAAAATTACAACTAACTGCTGAACAATCAACGACAGAAAGACTGGAACTCACGAAAAAAGACACCTCACATGCAGAGACAAAGGAGAAGCCGCAGTGAGACAGTAGGAGGGGCACATTCGCGTTAAAATCAAATCCCATAAATGCTGGGTGGGTGACTCACAAACTGGAGAACAGTTATACTGCAGAAGTCCACCCACTAAAGTGAGCGTTCTGAGCCCCATGTCAGGCTTCCCAACCTGGGGGTCCAGCAACAGGAGGAGGAATCCCCAGAGAATCAGACTTTGAAAGCCAGTGGGAATTGACTGCAGGACCTCCGAGGACTGGGGGAAACAGAGACTCCACTCTTGGAGGGCACACAAAAAATAGTGTGCTTACTAGGACCCAGCGGGAAGGAGCAGTGACCCCACAAGAGACTGAAACAGACCTACCTACTGGTGATGGAGGGTTGCCTGCAAAGGTGGGGGGCAGCTGTGGCTCACCAAGGGGAAGGGGACACTGGCGGCAGGGGTTCTGGGAAGTGGTCATGGGCATGAGCCCTCCCAGAGTCTGCCATTAGCCCCTCCAAAGAGCCTGTAGGCTCCAGTGCTAGGTAGCCTCAGGCCAAACAACCCGCAGGGTGGTAACACAGACCCACCCATTGGCAGACAAGCAGATTAAAGTGTCACTGAGCTCCGCCCACCAAATCGGATTAAAGTTTTACTGAGCTCCCCTCACCCAGCCCTACCCACCATCAGTCCCTCCCATCAGGAAGTACCCACGAGCCTCCTAGATAGCTTCCTTCACAAGAGGGCAGACAGCAGTATCAACAGTATTTCATCTTGTGGAACTGAAAACCACAGCCACAGAAAGACAGAGAAAATGAAAAAGCAGAGGACTTTGTACCAGATGAAGGGACAGGATAAAACCCCAGAAAAACAACTAAATGAAGAGGAGATAGGCACCCTTCTAGAAAAAGAATTCAGAATAATGATGGTGAAAACGATCCAGGACTTTGAAAAAGAGACTGGATGCAGAGATCGAAAAGTTTACCAAAGACCTAGGAGAATTAAAGAGCAGACAAGCAGAGATATGCAACACAATAACTGAAATGAAAAATACACTAGAAGGAACCAATAGCAGATTAACTGAGGCAGAAAGGTGAATAAGTGACCTGGAAGACAGAATGGTGATAATCACTGATGTGGAAAAGAATAAAGAAAAAAGAATGAAAAGAACTGAAGACAGACTAAGAGGCCACTGGGACGATGTTAAACACACCAACATTCGCATTATAGGGGTCCCAGAAGGAGAAGAGAGAAAGGACCTGAGAATATATCGGAAGAGATTATAGCTGAAAACTTCCCTAACATGGAAAAGGAAACAGCTACCCAAGTCCAGGAAGCTCAGAGTCCCAGGCAGGATAAACCCAAGGAGAAACACACCAAGACATATAGTAGTCAAATTGACAAAAATTAAAGACAGAGAAAAGTTACTGAAAGCAACAAGGGAAAAATGACAAATAACATACAAGGGAACTCCCATAAGGTTCACAGCTGATTTCTCAGCAAAAACTCTGCAAGCCAGAAGGGAGTGGCATGATATATTTCAAGTGATGACAGGGAAGAACCTACAACCAAGAATACTCTACCCAGCAAGGATCTCATTCAGATTTGACAGAGAAATCAAAAGCTTTCCAGACAAGCAACAGCTAAGAGAATTCAGCACCACCAAACCAGCCCCACAATAAATACTAAAGGAACTTCTCTAAGTGAGAAATATAAGAGAAGAAAAGGACCTACAAAAACAAAAGCAAAACAATTAAGAAAATGGTAATAGGAACATACATATCGATAATTACCTTGAATGTAAATGGACTAAATGCACCAACCAAAAGACACAGACTGGCTGAATGGATACAAAAACAAGACCCATATATATGCTGTCTACAAGAGACCCACTTCAGACCTAGGGACACATACAGACTGAAAGTGAGGGGATGGAAAAAGACATTCCATGCAAGTAGAAATCAAAAGAAAGCTGGAGTAGCGACACTCACATCAGATAAAATAGACTTCAAAATAAAAAATGTTACAAGAGACAAGAAAGGACACTACATAAAGATCAAGGGATCCATCCAAGAAGAGGAGATAACAATTATAAATATATATGCACCCACTATAGGAGCACCTCAATACATAAGGTAAGTGCTAACAACTATGAAAGAGGAAATGCAAGGCAGAAATAGAGACACAGATGTAGAGAACAAACATATGGACACCAAGTGGGGAAAGCAGGGAGGGTTGGGGAGGAATGAACTGGGAGATTGGGATACCAAATTGTACACTCTAAATATATGCTGTTTATTGTCTGTTAACTGTATCTCAATAAAAGTTCTTAAAAAAAAAAAAAGGAAGTGAAAAGCTGGCAATCTGACTAGGTTTAGAAGTGGGAAATAACATGGGATCAACTTTACCATCGTGCAGTGAACATTAAAAAAAAATTATCTGATTAGAGATGTCTGATAACCAAGCTACATAATGCTAAATTAAGTCACTACTTTGGGATTGACATGTACACTGCTATCTTTAAAACAGATAACCAACAAGGACCTACTATAAAAAAATAAAAATAAAAAAGTATTTAAAAAAATAAAAATTTTAAAAAGTCACTATTGATACAATAAAAATACAGGACTAAGTCATCTATAGCCTTGCTATTCAACATGATCCATGAACCAGAAGCACTGATATTACCCAGGAACTTAAAAGATGCAAAACCTCAGCGCCACTAAATCAGAATCTACTCAGTAACATTCCCCAAGTAATTCATATGCATATTTAATGTTTGAGAAGTACTGGCCTAGAGGATAACCTTCCAGATCTAAGAATCTAGGATTCCTTTCTATTTTAAAAATTCTGGGGGCTTCCTAGGTGGCGCAGTGGTTAAGAATCCGCCTGCCAATGCAGAGGTCACGGGTTCGATCCTAGCTCCAGGAAGATCCCACATGCCACGGAGCAACTAAAGCCCGTGTGCCAAAAAATAAAAAAAAAAATTAAAAAAAAAATAATAAAAAAATAAAAATTCTGGGATTTTCAGATGGCAGCATGAGGAGCTCCACAGACCAAGTCCCTAGGGAAACAAGCAAAGCTGGTGAAAACCTAAAAAATAACCATTTATATTCTTTGGAAATTGTTTTAAGGTAATACAGCAAATGAAGAAATATTTATTCAAGAAAATCTACTAAATACAGTAAGAACAGTAGGAATCTATGACATCTGATCTACCACCTGCTCCACATCCCTGTCTCAGACAGCTCAATATGACAGAAACTTCACTCTGGAATGGGTGTGACAGAAAGAATGGGCTCCTATTCCTTCAGCTCCCAATCAAGGGTTACTGTATCTCACCAGGAGGGGCAGGCCACTATCATTTCTTATCCCCTCAAACTCCAGATTAAAGAGGTTAATTTCCTAGTGAGTCCAGTATCACCCACAAGAGAAAAACTACTACAGGAATAGCAGGCCAAGAAAACTGGGGTCTGAACTGCCTTCACCCCACTTGTAGCGCAGTGATTCCATGTTAGGAGAGGCAAGCTGAGAAGATCAGAAGCTCACACTGTGCCCGCCATCCAGAAAAGTAGTGGCTCAAAGAGCATAGAGGCAGTTCAAAAGAAGAGACGGCCCTGAAGCTCTCCCCAAAGGAACTGACTTTATTTGAAGTAGAGTATGGAAAAGTTCAAACCTAAGGGCGCTCTAGAAAACAACAGTTCCTCTTAATTAAGACCTTGTTTATATAATTCCAAAGTCCATGCTTACCCCATATTACACTACCATGAATAAGGAAATTGAATGAAGCATTCGCAGTATGGTATTATCAACTACCTTCTCTTTGCCATAACTTGTTAAGTTGATGAAAATACCTAACCCACAGGGATATCCTGAGAACTCAATTGGGCAATGTATATAGCCAACCAGACACAACACCTATGAAATAGAAGGCACTATTAATGTAATCAGATTAATTATTAATTAATTAATGTGACCAGATCCTATATTCCTTTCCCCTAGGAAAAATTAAATGAAGAAAGCACAAGGAACACACCTGTCTGGCATTCTTTGTTTTGGGTATGCGGTTTGCAAGAGGTGGCCTTGGTCTGTGTGATGGGTTTACACAATAAAGCTTTATTCTTCAAGAGTCTTGGAGGCTGGGAAGGTGGCAGTTTCAGGGCATCTGTTTGTGTACTTGCCTAGTAAAAAAAAATAAATCAGAAACCAAAAGCTTATCATTAATTACAGGAAATATTATAAATATTATATAATATTATATTTCAAATTATTATAATTTCAACAGAAATACTATATTGGAATGACTTGGAAGACAAAGAACATAAATAAATATGTAAGAAATATAATATTCCTGAAATATCAGTAGCAATAAAGGAATATTTTGATAACTATATATTGACTCTGAATGTATCTAATTACCAGTTCTGTTTACCAAGAAAAATGTCATTTGTATTGTGAGATACTGTTGATCAGTAACAATGGTGGTTGAGCTTAAAATGAGAACTTTGTTTCTTGACTAAGTCTTTGAAGAATTAGTTTCAAGACATTAGAAATAATAAGACCACTTATGATCGTTTAAGCAACTTGAAAAAAGATGACATGATATACGCAGTTTATTGTATGTCAATTATATCTCAATAAAATTCTTTAAAAAGAAAATTAAAAAAAAAGATGACATGAAAATTGTCCCAGAAGCCAAGAAACACTTCAAAAATGCCACTGTTCTAGTCATAAGTTTTTCTCATTATTTATTTTTTCCCTCTTTTAAGAGACAAAGCACAAAAATAGAGTTAAAAAAAAAGAATGCTTATTTATAATATAATCTGCACTGAGTGGGAAACCAATTATATTTTATAAATACTTTAAAATCTGACTACATTACAAAATGCCCCAAAATCTTATATGCTTGAATTCTGTACAATTTATTTAATTCTGTACAATTAAAATCTAAAACAAAAACCTTCAGTAACTATTATACAGAGGGATACCAAGCATTCAAAGAAACTAAAGTACATAAAAGACCTAACTAAATAACCAGAAAATCCTGTTCTTGAACAAAATTAAATGAACTCATGAAATTTATTCTATATAATAAACAAAAAATAAAGGAGGGCAAATCAGCTTAGGCATATTCTTACTGCATAAAAATGGAAAAGACAGTGGCGATACCAATAAAAACAATAAAACTTACATCCCCAATGATTTTTGCTGTTACTGTTGGAACTGCACCTGATATAAATAAAAACATATAATTTAGGCTCTTATTATTTAAACATTAGTGTTAAAAGCAGATTTTTGGAAAATAAACACAAAGTTTCATAATAAAAATATGTATTATCTTACTTTAATTCAGGGGAAGAGTAACATCTAAAGTGTAATATGAGAGGGCTTCCTAGGTGGCGCAGTAGTTAAGAATTCCCCTGCCAATGCAGGGGACACGGGTTCCATCCCTGCTCCAGGAAGATCCCACATGCCATGGAGCAACTAAGCCCGTGTGCCATAACTATTGAGCCCATGTGCCGCAACTACTGAAGCCCACACACCCAGAGCCCATGCTCCACAACAAGAGAAGCCACAGCAATGAGGAGCCAGTGCACCACAATGAAGTGTAGCCCCCAGCTCGCCACAACTAGAGAAAGCCCGTGTGCAGCAACAAAGGTCCAACACAGCCAATAAATAAATAAATTTTAAAAAACAAAAAAGGATAATATGAGAAAAAGAGATCTGGAAACCACAAAAACACTGTTTAATGCCACAGCAGCACACAGTGAGCCACTATTTCTAATACGAATGTGACAAACATACAAAAATGATCACTGACAGAAAAACAGTAGAGAACCACTGTATTCAACCTCAAAAAGGCTAGATAAATGCTTTCAAATCAAGTCATACCTTGTAAGACACTGTTAGAATTCACTGTGGGCTGAGCAGCAGGAGCACTTGCTAATGATACTACATTAGCTATAACTGGAGTTGAATCTTTTCTTAGAGATGGGGGCCCTGCTGAAGCAGTTGGCACCATGGAAATACTTGCTGATTAAAATAAACAAAAATAAGAAAGCCTCATGTGATTTTTACGCACATACATAGAACCAACATCTCAATGAGGTTAAACAATGTTTTTAGGTTAGAGCAAATCCTGTTGGAGTGAAGTGTCACCTTCAGGATTAAATGGATTTTTTTCTATTTTTTAATTAGTGAACCTTAAAAGTATTCCCTGTACTTTTCTTGCATAACTATGCATGTGGTATATTTAAAAGGCTATGTGATTTAGATTCTATGTTCTTTCTCTCAAATCCTTTTCTAAGGAAGTCAAGGTGTATATCTTCAATTGTAAAACATTAACTGCCATTCTTTCCCATACAGTTCTTACAGAGTTTATCTGACTCAGTATACTCAGGGAAAACTAAAAGAACTCGTTTTTACAGGGCATTAATCTAAGGTGTTAAAAAGAGATCTAAATGTTAATGTCATTGAATAGAATGAAATTTATGTTTCATGAAATTATCGAGAATTGTTTAAAGTTCTCAATCTGTAGTACAGTAGTTAGTCCCTGGCATTGATCAAAGACTAAAGTTTAATTTTACCTGCATTGTTTTGTGAAGGTGGGTCACATATACTTTGCTGATTACAGAACATCAAGATACAAAGCAGGTTACAGAAATGTTTCATTTCTCCCCGCCATTTCAAGGACTCACTGAGCTTACCCTGTCGCTTACAACCATCACATTTGGCCATCTGAAAAAGAAACAGATGATTGTAAAGAAGTAAGAAACAAATTATCTATGGTCTGATGGAATAAAAGCAGCTGTAGATAAAAAGTAAGGAAATTTCCTTAGAATTTAAATCACAAAAATGAAGGTTAACTCTCCTGGGCGGAGGGGCAATATAGAGGTAAAGGACTAAGAGGTACAAACAATTATGTATAAAATAAGCTATAAGGATATACTGTACAACAAAGGGAATACAGTCAATATTTTATGATAACTACAAATGAAGTATAACCTTTAAAAAATGTGAATCAACCTATTGTACATCTGTAATATATAACATTATACCTCATGAATACTTCATTTTTTTTTTTAAATGCAGGTTAACAATCCTAACATTGGAAATATTTACTTATCTATCAACTATTTCATACAACATTAAAAATGGTCACATTATAGAGACGACAATAAATAGTAATTTAAAAAAAGTGAAATGGAAAAAGACTGATCTTCCTTAAAGATGCCAGAAGACAACTGATTTTAGCTAAACAATAAATGAATAAAATTATAATTTTAAATATTTTAATGTTTTAAGACTGCTATGTCTACAAGGAAATTAAAAACAAAAGTAATGTAACAAGTGACATTAAAGTCTTTTTAAATCTTATATTAATACTGGAGAACAGAATACATTTAATACTTAAAAGTTTTAAATCATTAATTGCACTTCACATTATTTGAAAGAAAAAAAAGAAGGGAAAAATATATCCTCACTTGAAAAACCCAGGAATGTGAATTATATTTACCTGATAGAACAGAACTGTATATTTGGACATGCATTCTTCACAACAAAACTCTTCTACTTTTCCCCCTAAATTATTCTGTACCAATTTGGGAGATGTCTGTAAACAATAACTGCACATTTTACAGTGATTTCCCCAGCGTTTTGCCAAGTCATGTTTATAAAGCAATTTGCAACCTAAAAAAATCAGAGAAGATAAAATTAACATTAGGGAGAAACAGTAAGTATTTACATCTTTAATTTAAAAGCCCTACAACAAAGTTTGTACATTTGGGTTCTCACCAATTAGTAGATCAAGAGATCAATTTAGAGGATGATACTACCATTTACTTTTTTTAAATGAAATAAGACAGCAGAGCAAATATTACAGTGCATCATACATACTAAAAGTCAGTTTTATTTCATGAAATTTTTGTTTTATTTGGGTATGTGATCATACACTGGGTCACAATGTAAAATGTATGTCTTTTTCGTGTTGTGGTCAAAAGGTTTGAAAGCCACTAGTCTAGGAGGCTAATCCTGCATGGTTTTAAAATAAAACATTCTAACCTTATAGTCATCTAAATAAGGAAGACATATTGATTTGCACAATCAGATCATTTATATTCAGAAGCATAATGGATGTTTAAAACAATGTAAGTATAATCTTAGGATGCTACCAAAATTTAAGCAGTTCCCTTTAGAAATGATCCCTATCAACCTAATAACATTAAATGTTTTTCACATCACCACCATCTTTTCCTATATATATTTTGAGGAGCTTTCCCTTCATTTTAACATCTATATAACATGAAGAATTAGATCAGAAAAGACCAAACCAAGTGTAAACAAAACAAAAAGGCTTTGGTGTTATACACGAAGGAAAAAATAAGCTTACATAGTGACAGCTTAAATCATCAGCTACTTTTGAAACAACCAACATGCTCAATAGGTAAGATAATCTTCTGTCTTTACCTTCACTACAGAATGACTTGTCAGCACCTGAGAATCGCACAGTCTCCTTTACAATTTTCTCAATTTTACAATATTCACACATTGCCATTACATTATTTATTTTCTTATATTCATCAGAACAATTTTTGCCACAGAACTGAAACATTTTACCCTGCAAAGAAATAATCACCAAGTACTAATTAAACATTTGGTTTATCATGTGGAAACCTTTATCCCTCTTACTTTCAAAACAGTGTAATTTTGAAAGGTGAAAAGTCAGAAATAAGTTTACAGATAGACCAGTTTATACTCAAACCCTCTATCATGCTCCTATACTTTACCTTATAGTCAAGAAGTTCTGGTTTTGTGGCAAAAAGACGGTTACAGTGCTGACATTTGAGTTTTACAACACTTCGTGCAAACCCAACATGTTGGGATTGGGCAGCAAGACGCTGGAGACCAGCTGCAGCAGAGCTACTGATGGAGGTGGGAGAAACAGCAGAGGTGTTACCCCCTCCTGCCGACACTGTTGAACCTGTAGGGATGCTTACGATTACTTGGCCCTGAGACAAGGGCACTACTGAAGAATTCATTCCTGCTGGTTTGTTGAACAAATTCTGAAAGAAGAAACGAACAAAAAGATCAATCTACTCATTTGTTCAAATAAGAAGGTACCAAGTACCTACCTATGTCAAGCACAGTTCTAGGCACTTAACATACATTTGTGAACAGGCAAAAATCCCTGCCTTTCAGCAGCTTATAATCGAATGGGGCGAATGCTACTTACATCCAAAAAGTGAAATAATTTAATAATATTTTTTAAAAATAATATCCTCCCAATAGATAATCTAGGTAATAGTACCATTTAATTTCACAGAAGACAATTAAATAACACGCCTCCAAATACAGGATGGACCAACGAATCCAAGTATAATAAGACTGAGATAGAAATTTAGGCAATCCAGGCACTTAGCAAACACCGAGTAAGTTAACTTTAGTATTGTAGGCGACTGGAGAAAAGGAAGAGTCCTGAAGCCATACCTGGAAAGCTACCACACAACTGTAGCTGCAGAAGTTGCGTATACTTCCATCTGACATGGCTAGGTGATACTGAGGGATTGCTGAGGTTTTACAACTGTTACACTGAACTTGTACACCTTAGCAAATCAAAATAAAAGCTAATGAGTAATACGTACAAATGTACACAAATATATGAGAAAATAAATTATACAATACATGAAAATTCAAGGGCCAAGTCAAGTTGCAAGAACTGAAATTAAACTTAGTTACCTCACATATAGACAAAAACTAACAACGTTAAAAATATTTCTGTTAAAGCTGTCAGTCTACACCCTGAAACTAAAAAAATAAACGAATCTTGAAATAAATCAGCTGTGGATTAAGAAAATACATTTAAAAAGCCATAAATCCTTTTGGTATGAAAGAATGCACAAATAGGCAAGCAAGTAAACATAAAATAAGCAATCAAGATAATAGGTGATATTTTACAACACAGATCTGAAATATTTTAAATTTGTGTTAAAAATCAACTAAATTTGGACAAAAATCTGTACTATAACAACAAAGCAATAACCATAATTTTTTCAACTATTACATTTATAAAGTTTGTGAAACCAATATTACCTGCAGAAGTAACCATTTTAACTCTGTAAGCAGATAAGCAATTAACAGAACAGAAAAGCTCTGTCTTTCCCAAGCTATTGGTATTTTCAATCATTTCTGCTGAGGATCTCAATGATTTGCAAAGCGCACATGGTGTAATTTTGGCTGATTTCTATTAAGAGAATAAAATAACATTCATTTTTACCAAATTACAAGTAAAAACACAATTCTTTGAAATTTTTATACTTAACACTGTTGAAATATTTTAAATTAGTGGCTTCCAAACTTTTATGATTACAATCCTCAGTAAGAAATAAATTTTACAAAGTGACCCAGTAACACATACTTCTGAGGTTTTGTGTTTTATGTATTAAACGTGTGTATATAAAACTGAAAAGTTTCATAAAATAATATATACCATGATAGCATGTGATGCACTTTGAAATTTTTCCATTTTACTCTACTTCATTAAAAAATAATGCTGGTCACAACCTAAGCAATTACTTTTGGGATCTATTAATTCATTGCAACTACAGTTTTAAACACACTATTTTAGGCTTCCCCCAAGATAAGGGTAGGGAATTAAGTACAAACTACTACATATAAAATAAATAAGCTACCAGGTGAGATAGGGAGGGTGGGAGGGAGGCTGAAGAGGGAGGGGATATGGGGATACATGTATACATATACCTGATTCTCTTTGTTGTAGAGCAGAAACTAATACAACATTGCAAAGCAACTATACGCCAATAAAGATGTATAAAAAAATAAGCTACAAGAATACATTGTAAAAAACCCCTCGAAAAACAAAAACCCCCACTATCTAAAAAATTACAAAACAGGGAATTCATGCTCTTACACTATTCAAAAAATTGGAAGAACTTCCCCACAAAAGGTGCTATATATAGCAATGAAATGTGAATCCAAGAAAATTAATAAATTTACTAGAAAATTCACTGTCAAACATTCTATTACTAATAATAACAAAGCATAGGGACCTCCCTGGCAGTCCAGTGGTTAAGACTCTTCACTTCCACTGCAGGGGGTGCAGGTTTGATCCCTGGTCAGGGAACTAAGATCCCACATGCCACACGGTACAGCCAAAATAACAACAACAACAACAACAAAGCACACTCTGAGCAATAAAATGGGAGGAAATTTTGGATATTCCAAGTGTCCAAATATAAACAATGAAAGACTCTTAAGTTCCCACTCAATGAATGATTCAGTAGCAAATAATACTAAATAATATTAACATGTCATACATTTAGGATAACTTATAAGGTGTATCTAGCACCCATTAAGAGAATTTCAAGATCTCTATGTCCTCTTCAAGGATAAGTCTGTGAAACTTGCTATTAAAATAAATACATGTTCAAGTGAGCATACTCCTGCATTCTGGAATGTCTTCTGTATCTCCAACCCTATTTCTTCTTTCCTTCTCCATCAGGACTGCAAACATAAACTTCATTTGTAAGAATTAGGTCAAGAGTTATCTCTGAAACTATCAAGTAGAACTAACCTTGCTTCCACTGTGCCCCTCTACATCCCATAATACTTCTATCATAGCATCCCTACACAGTTACATGTATATCTCCCCCAGGTGACATGTAGCACCTCAAAATAGGAATCACATCTAATGTCTGTTTAATAAATTTTATATAAGGAAGAAAAGTAGCAGAAATGCCCATATTCAATGTTCCAGGTTCTATACTAAGTGCTTTCTCATTCTTACTTCATATAATCCTAAAAACATCTCAGTGACATTGGTAGTACATACGCATTTACAGATAAGAAAATGGACTTAGGATTGTAAATATCTAAATTTGAATAGGTTATGACTGACCCCTTGCACTGTACAAATCTGTGGCCTTAGACAAATGCACAGTGACAGGTATCCATCCTAAAATGTCACAGGGAACATTTTAACTCCCCCACCGCATGATCTGCTTATCATGTGTGTAGCTTTGCCTTTTCTAGAATGTCATAAATGGGGTCATACTGTGTGCAGCCTCCTCAGACTGGATTCTTTCACTGAGCAATATGCATGTAAGATTTATCCACGTCTTTCCATAGACTGTGGACTCATTTCTTTCTACTGATGAGTAGTATTCCATTGCATGTGTCTGGGAGGAAAAACAATTTTCCCTCTACTCCTCTAGGTTCTTGGTTGAGACTCCCCCACCCCTGTAATAAAAGACAGATTACCAGGAGAAAAACAGAAGTTTAACAGCATGTATACCTCCTATGTAGAGGGAGGATACCAAGGAAAATTGATTCACTCTCTGACCTGACCAAAGCCATCACCTTAAATACCAGCTTCAGTTAAAAACAGAAGAAAGATGTTGGGGAAGGGGAAAAGCCAGTTATGGCAGGCTATCATGCAAAGCACCATAAACAAGGGTATGACTGTTCGCAGATTTGTCAGGACTTCTCCACTGATAAATTAGTTGAGACTTAATTATCCTATTTCTGTTGCAAAGAGGGACATACCCTTACAAATGGAGATTTCTCTATTGTAAATGTCTTTCACAAAAGGGCAATCATAGTTTTCTGAGACTCTCTCTTTTTTTTTTAAGCAGACTGAATTCTTCAGCCAGAGAGGCAAATTTTGGGGTGACATTTTCTACTTGCCTTGACATGGACGTACCCCAATTTGCTTATGCATTCATCTGTTGAGCGACATTCTGATTTCTTCAAGTTTTTAGCCATATGAGTAGAGCTGCTATGCATAATTGCATCTTTGTTTGCATTAGGATATACATCTTCAAAGCAGTTGCCTAAATACTGGAAGCAAGATTGTTTGGATCCCAAGATGAGACTTGTTTAGCTTTGGAAAAAACTGCTATGCTGTCTTACAAACTGGCAGAAGTGCGTCCCACCAGCAGTGAGGGAGAGTTCCTGTTGTTCCTCACTGTCTGCAGTTGGTGTTGTCATATTTTGAGTTTAGCAGTCCTAATAGGTGTGTTGTGATATCTCACGATTTTAATTTGTAATTCCCTAATGGTATATGATGTTGAGCATGTTTTTGTATTATTGTTACTGTCTGTATATCTTCTTTTTCTTTTTTTTTCTTCCTGCTGGGTGTCTGTTCAGATCCTTACTTTTCTTTTTTTTAAATGGGGTTGTTTCAGAGCTCTTTGTATATTTTGAGTCCAAATCCTTTCTCAGATATGAGTTTTGCAAATATTTTTCTCCCAGTTGTGGTTTGTCTTTTGCTTTTGTGAATAAGGTCTTTAAGAGTAGAAACCTTTAATTTTATAAACTCGCCAATATTACTTTTTTCTTCTGTGGATTGGCTTTTTGTGTTGTATGTTAAAACTCAAAGTTCATCATCTACAGACCAAACCCAAGGTCATGTAGATTTTCTATGTTTATCTCTATAATTTTGATAGTTCTGCATTGTAAATGTCTATTAATAAATCTGAGTGAATTTGGTCTCTAAAAAAAAAACAAAATAAAAAAAGAAAATGGACTTAGGGAGTTTAACTGCTTTCCCCCAGGTAAAATTCTATTTGAATAGAAAGTATGGTATTCAAACCAACAACTGCTTTACTTCTAAGTCCACGTTCTTTCTCTAAACCATAGTATATACTAATATGTGAAAAATTTAATAGGTATTGGCTAAATTAAAAGTAACAAATTTAAAATTAAGATATTTCAAAGCATTTCTCCTCTTGTGGACTATATACCACCTTTCAATGGACTGAATCGAAGTAACTTTTAGAACTTGATACAATATCAGGAAAAGTCTTTTGGAGAAGGATAAAACAAATGAAGATATTGGATTTTTTCCCCCTGTGAGAACAAAAACAAGTTGTTTCTAAGGAAGGAATAAATAGTAACTAACACTAATCCCTTTCAATGTGCTTGTATATTAACGAGAAATAAACAAAAACACTAGAATGTTTAAAATCACAAAATCACTGCAAAGTTTTAACAACAATTTAAAAGGAATTTCCCAATCAACATTATTAAATTCACCTATTTTGATAAACTGTATAAAAATTTACTATTCTAAAAAAGAATGATCAGCAAATGCAGTGCAACAGGAAAGCACTGTAAAACTGAAAATGTAAAAAGTTCGTACTATTCCTCTGGGTTTATCAATTTTAAAATTGAATTTTTGACCAAAATTTACTAACAAAATATAAATCTAGTATAAATAAAACTGCCAAAATTGCTAATTATTAGAGAAATGCAAATCAAAACTACAATGAGGTATCACCTCATACCAGTCAGAATGGCCGTCATTAAGAAGTCTACAAATAACAAATGCTAGAGAGGGTGTGGAGAAAAGGGAATCCTCCTACACTGTTGGTGGCAATGTAAAATTGGTGCAGGCACTGTGGAAAACAGTATGGAGGTTCCCCAGAAAACTAAAAATAGAATTACCATATGATATAACAATCCCACTCCTGGGCATATACCCAAACAAAACTATAATTCAAAAAGATATATGTACCCCTATGTTCACAGCAGCACTATTCTCAATAGCCAAGACATGGAAACAACCTAAATGTCCACCAACAGATGAATGAATAAAGATGTGGTACATATATACAATGGAATACTACTAAGCCATAAAAAATAATAATGCCATCTGAAGCAATATGGATGCAACTAGAGATTATCATACTAAGTGAAGTAAGTCAGAAAGAGAAAGACAAATGCTATGTTATCACGCATATGTGGAATCTAAAATCTGACACAAATGAACCTATATATAAAAGAAACAGAATGAAGGGAGAATAGATTGGCGGTTGCTAAGGGGGAGGGGAGTGGGAGAGGGATGGACTGGGAGTTTGGGATTAGCAGATCCAAGAATCAGAAAGTATACACCATGATGATGGGACTGGGTGCCTCTGGGAGATGTATTATTTTTTCTTCTTGGTGCTTTTCTGCATATTCAAAATCTTGTTCAAAAACATTAATTGTATTTGAAATAAAAAAGCCATACCCTAAAAACATGTATTGATATTTCAAATGCATTAAGAGAAATAGTCTGCCCTCCATATGCGTGGGTTCCACATCCACGGATTTAACCAAATGCAGATTGAAAATATTCCAGGAAAAATATTCCAGAAAATTCCAAAAAGCAAAAGAATCTGCTGCATGCTGTCAACTATTTACATGGCATTTACATTGTATTAGGTATTGTAAACAATCTAGAGATGATTTAAAGTATGCAGAAGAATGTGCGTAGGTTATACAATTACTAAGCCATTTTACATAAAGGACTTGAGCATTCTCAGATTTTGGTATCCTCAGGTTTCCTGGAACCAATCCCCCATGGGTACTGAAGTACAACTGCATATAGCACTCTACACAAGAGTTTTTAACACACATGCATTTGACAAAATACTATTTACATGTAAAAAATATTAATTAAGCTAATAATAAGAAAATATTTTTGTGACAACATTTTCATAAATAATTTCTATCAAAACAT
This sequence comes from Hippopotamus amphibius kiboko, assembly GCF_030028045.1. NCBI lineage: Eukaryota > Metazoa > Chordata > Mammalia > Artiodactyla > Hippopotamidae > Hippopotamus > Hippopotamus amphibius. The sequence goes on along the minus strand of NC_080186.1, from coordinate 28,034,727 downwards.
TTAGGTCCTTCTGAAATGAACAAAGACACTGGGATTAAATATGGTCATGTACCTGCTTATATGCTGTGACACACGTTGAACTACAAAACTTCTTAGACTGTCCCTCTATCTGAAGCATGTGGCATTGTCCAGAGCCACTGTAGCAGTAACCCCCACAGTTTTCACAACAGTTCATGGTGAGGTTGTTAGCAGATCGAAACTTAGAGAAGCAGGCATCACTGCAAAGTTTATGTACCACATTCTGGTAATTAACTTCATGTCGAATCTAGGAATTACAAAGCAATAACTTAGAAACAAGCAAAGACCATCAAAAGCTGTCCTTTAAGCACAAGTATCAGACTCCTTCCCCCAGTAAAGTAAAAAGATAACTTACAACAGCATTCTTCTGACACATGCTGCATTTGGTTGAAATGCTATTCGTATTTATGGTAACAACAGGTTTTCTTTTCAGTTCATATGTTGACAAACATGACTGGCTACAAAAATCTTTACTAGTGGTGGTATTTTCAAACTGGGCACTGATCACATCCTTTGGATTTAAAATGTCTCTAAAAATGACAATAAAGATAAAATAAGCCACAGTATAATTCATTTCTTCTTTTTGTCAACTAAAAATATCAAAACAAAGGCAATTAAAAGTGTAGGGAAAGAGCACTGTATTTAAATCCGAAAACCTGTGTTTTCCTGAATAAACTGGTAAATCGCTTTCATTCTCAAGCTCCACTGTATAAAATGAAACTAATACATGGCTTAGTTCATAGAACTGTTGTGAGGATTAGTACACTGTGTTTCAAGAGCAAGAGGATATACAGCAAACAGTTGTCATTCACTGTCTCTATCAGGTAGGGTTATAGAAGATTTTCATTTTCTTCCTTAGGGTTTCCTATATGCTCAAAAATACTCTTCAAATAACATTACAGTTGAAAAAAAATACTCTTCAAATAACATTACAGTTGAAAATTTTTAAAGTCACTATCTTTTAAAAGTAAGGATACATTTCAAACTACACAGTGCATATTTTATCATGATTACATGAAATTAAACATTTGCAGATCTAAATAACTCAATTTGTAAGCATTAGTAGTAAGACAATGAAGTTTAAAACCCTAATGATTAAGTCTCCCTACCACTCCACCCCTTATCCTACTACCAAGTTAGTCTTCCTACGTAGTAGTTTATCAGATAGTTTAAGTGCAAACTATTTTAAAAACCAATTTTTAAAAACAGCTTGATGAAATTCTCTAAACAGTATTTCTTTCCCATGAGTATACACTCACATAATATTTAGTAAATAAACTGTTATATTCACTCTTACATTTTAAACAGATTATACTAATATAGTACTTTTCAGAAAAGGTTACAAATATCTCTGCTTAAATAAAAGATAACAGTAAATACAATGGAGTTACCACAAGGAGCCCCTGATGTTGTACTATGCTGTATACATAACACCACACCTCATCTTCAATACTCAGCAGCTTGAGACTGCTCTATTATCTGCATTTATTTTTAGCTTTCACAGCTATTTTTTATTAGCTTTTAATGTATTTCATTTATAAGGGTATTTAATGAGCAGTTATATTGAGCCAGGGACTAGCCCAACCCTATGTCAAAATATGGTACAAGCACTCAAGGAGCTCACAGTATACTGGGACAAACAGACAAATGATATATAAAATACCATAACAGAAACATTCTTAAAATAAAAAAGTATAATAATTTTGAAAAACGTATTTACATACATAAAATGTACTACAGAAACAGAAATGAAGAAACAATTATTTCAGACAAGATGTGACATGAAAACCAACCCAAAAGGTGACATTTTGGTTTGACCTTAAACAGATGTGTTCTAGAAGGCTAAGGAGATAAGAGTTGGGGGACAGCATGGATCAAGGCAATAGAAACATAAAAGTAGCTATTTCTCACTACTCTCAGTATGCTTAGCATCCAACTGCATTACATTTTATTGTAATAGATTACATATTATGTCAGAATGAGAAGGAGCAATCTTATTTCAGATAGTAAAAATTCAGAAATGGTACAGACAATGCTCAGTTACTTCTCTGAGTGCCATTATTTCAAGAAAATTGATCTAATAGTATTAACAAAAGTACCCTCCAAATTACCTCTTTTGAAGTGTAGGATTTGAAATTTATTTCCTTAAAACAAATTGTTAGGTCCCTATTACTAATGAAATCTAAAAATTAAATGATGATTAGCCAAAATATATTCAGAGTTTAAGTTAAATTCAAGATGCTAAGAGATGTGGTTAACAAAAGATTAACAAAACTAAAATTGCTACTCCAAACAGCTAAGGAGTTTTTTTCAACCTAAGTGCTGCTGCTATATTTCTACTAGTCTATAAAAATAGCAGTAGCTATCAGGAAGGAAATCTTTTCTATCTCCACCTATTAAAATTAAAGTAAAAATCCTTCTTATAGGGACTGACTTTACAAAGTAATCCAGTTTGACTATATGGACTATCTGGGGGGGGAGGTGGGGGGAATGCCTATACCAAAACTAACCAGCTATGTGACACTGAGCAAATCATTTAACTTCTCTGAATCTAATTTCCTTATATTTAACGCACAATCCAAATCAACAATTTTATAATCAGATAAACCAGACTATCTCAAACTGTTGTAACGACTGTCTAAAAAAGAAAGAAAAAAGGGAAGGAGAGGAAAAGTGGTGAAAAGGAGATGGAAGAGTTGTACAGAAAATGAAATGGAATACAAAGAAAAACATGACTGATAATTGGTTGAGGACTGAACAAGAGAAAAGAGTATTCTGTAAGAAGAGAAGAGGGGAAAATTAAGACAGAAAATGAGAAAGAAAAGCTAAAGTGACAGGCACGCAAGGAGTAACTGAAAGAACAGAAAGGGCAAATGAAAAAGAACAAGGGATTAAAAAAAGATAACAGGGACTTCCCTGGTGGTTCAGCGATTAAGACTCCTCCCTCCCAATGCAGGGGGCCCAGGTTCAATCCCTGGTCAGGGAAGAGATACCGCATGCTGCCGCAACTAAAGATCCTGAACCCCACAACTAAAAAAAGATCCTGCATGCTGCAACTAAAACCCAGCACAGCCAAATAAAATAAAATAAATATTTTTTTAAAAAGATAATAATAGGTGAATGAAGAGGTAGAACAGTTAAAAGTCAAAGAATGACAGGTTGAAATTTATGGATAAGACCAAATATTACAAAAGATGAAAATTTAATCTTAACAATAATTAAATTACATAAGATCAGACAGAGCTAAGATATGACATGCAGTTAAAAATGACCATCTCCAGATAATGCGAGGCAAACACCAGAGACACAGTAAATTTAGTAGAGATATAGTAAATTTAGATGAGAAGAACATGTATGGACAAGAATTAAAAAACACAGAAAGAGGGCACACATTTTCAAACTTCTGTGAGTTTCCTATGGTCATTTTGAAATTCACTGATAAATCTTTGCGCTAAATATCTATGACTATTATTATGAAAGGAGAAATACTGCTGAAATTTTAGAAAGTGTTGATTGCTAAAGTAAGAATTAAATAAAGAAACATAAAAGGAAGTTATTACATGAAATTATTTCATGGCAAAACAGGAAACAGGGAAAAAACTTCATAAAAATTGTAATTTTCAAGTTAATTTAATCTTAGAAATGATGACTATACTGGAATACAGAAATTAGATATGTCATCTATAAGTACTCATTTTTTAAAGCATGTTTCATAATTCAAAAGTATAAATAAAGAAGTCTATCTTTACTAAATTAAACATGAGGCATAAAAGGATGCAAATACAACTTCTAGAAAATCTTCTAACCATGCTCAAATCTCTTTTAGAAGTTTCTCTCTATATGCCTTTTTCCAATTGAACCAGAAGAGGGAGCATCTTTTCCCTTTCTAGACAGAGAAAGGGCAGCATCCATGTGAGGTACTGTAAGTACAAATATCAAAACTAATAAATCATGGTAAGATGTTCCAGAAAAACCCAAACGAACTTTTAGACCAACCCAATATAAAAAGCACATTAATTAAAGTTAAAAGAAAGCTGAGCAACTAGCATCCAGAAAGACTGAAAGCAGCAACAACATGTTCATAGTAAACAATGTGCTATTTCTCAAAAAACACAGAAAGGTAGAAAATTAAACAATACACAAATAAGAAAGTATCTTGAAAGAAAGGAAACAAAGAAGATAATTTAGAATTCTGCTATACTTTGAGCAACTTGAACAAGTTTTCTTAGTAGGAGGAGGCGGTGGGCGGGCAGGTGGAACTGTATATCCAGTGAGGCACAGTGTAGAGCAGAATAGCTGAGTAGACCCTTTCCTCTGATAAGCAGTTTGCCCCTTCTGGAGGATTTTTTTACAACCAGAACAGGAAACTCGAACAGCTGTGGCTGGAACTGAAGGAAGCATTTTATTCATGCCAGATGACGCCAGTGAAGGCTGAAAGCCAGTAGTCAACTGTGGAGCTTTAAAAAAAAATTGAAAAAAAAAGTTTTACCATGAATTTTAAGTAGGCATCCTTTCTTTCTCTTCTAGAACTAGTCTTGAAACCCAACACTAATTACATAATACACAATTAAAGCCATTCTGAAAAGGCAGAGAGAGCTGCCTAGTTTACTAATATAAGTAGATAGTTCCTCTCACTCATACTGGTCATAATAAATAAATATGATTCATTCATTCAGTTCTGTTTCTTACCAAGAGGACTGCCACTGACTGAAAACACAGCGCTAATTTTCAGTTCCCCTTCTTGAGTTTTTTGCTGTTGGCCATGACTATACTCCTTTTAAAAAGAAAAATAAACAAATAAATATGTAAAGAAAAAATAAATACAATGTATCTAAAGAAATCCAGATATTCAAGACATTTTACTATGGCTATATACAGGGTGGAAAATGTTTACTACATTAACATTAGTAAGAAATAATAGCAAGCAAACTATAATTACAATAAAGGTATATCATGTTTATACATGCTGAGAGTAAAAGGTAAAAAATGAAAGTGGGTATCTAATTAGCCTATAGCACTACCAGATATTCAGAAATCATTTTTTTAAATTCTTAATATTATTACAGCATTTTAAGTTGCTGTTTATCTATTATAAAAGTAATACACACTTATACAAAATTTAGACAAGTAGAAATGAGAAGAGTTCTAATCATATTTCCATTGCCCCAAAACAACCACTGTTATTCTTTTGGTATATTTCTTTCCAGTCTTTTCCCCTCCTATACGTGTTTCTTTACACAGTTGTAATTATACTGAATATCCCATTCTTATCAAGTGATTTTTTGGTCAACTTAACATTTGCATAGTATCACATATTACTCCAAAATAACGTCCAATGGCTAAATATCAGTGTTTCCAAAGTTGGAGTTCAAGAATTCCTAGGTACTCCAGGCAGTCTAAAAATTCTAAAAAAAATTTTTAAAAGTCTGACTTTTTATTTCACTAATTTTTTTAGTGAATCTAAGCATATTTTCAGTCACGAATAACCACAAATAACTGAGTTATACTACTTATTTTAATTCATTGTTTATCACACTGAAACTTGCAAAACCCTGAAAGAGGTCTTATTCTTGGAATTCTCAGGCAACTTCAACATACCCCCTTTTTTTGTGATAAGAGGTGTCTGTACGTTACTCGAATTCGAGAAATACTGACATATATTATTTAACAGACATATCAGATTACACAGGGATGAGACTGGGGTGAGGTGAGGCAGTTGCCTTAGGCACAAATTAAGGCACCAAAAACCTCAGTAACACTTTTTAAAATCCAATAATCCATAATAAACAAAATGCCAAAACTTTAAATAAGTAAAAACAGGACCAGTATTACTAATTTTTCCCTTGGCCTCAGTCTCCAATTTGACAGCCCTGTATGGCACTGAAATTACATAACCACAACCCAACATTGGTCCCTTTGTTTCCACACATTTGCTTTAATCAGTAATGCCATGATGAACATTTTTGTGAATACTCATACACTCATATTTAGGATTATCTCCTAAGGAAAGAAACTTAAAGTGGAATTACTAGGTAAATAAGTACATAGTAAAGGTTCTTAATGTACAAGGACAGATTGTTTTTTAAAAACTTAATTATATTTATTCTAGCAATTTGTGAAAAAAGCCACTTAAAAGTGTCTTCTCATTCTTGTTTTAATTTCCAATTTTTAAAATATCCATTTACATAAAAAGCACATTAACCTCCTATAGCATCTGTTATCAACATTTCCTCAATATGTACTGAGATAAATTTTACATACTGAAGTTTCCACTTTTATGCCAAAAAATTGATGGATTTTACCTTTGCAATTCCTTCCATTTCTTACAAAGTCCTATTTCCACAATAAAATACTAAGAAAGTGGTTTCATTGCTTATAATACAGTTCTTTAATCCAGCGGTTCAGCAAACTTTATCTGCAAAGGGCCATATGCTAAATATCTTTGACTTTTCAGGCCATGCTATCACAACTACTGAACTTTGCCCTGGTAGAGCAAAAGCATCCACAGAAAATATGTAAATAAATGAATGCGGCAATGATCCAATAAAACTTTATTTACAAAAATAGTATGCAGAAAAACAAAAACAAAACAGAAAAAAGAGAAGGCAGGCTGGATTTGGCCCGCTGCTGATAGATAATTTGCCAATTCCTGCTTTAATCCATCTGGGGTTTATTGATATTCACTTTGATATATAATGAGCATTTTTCTTTTTCTTTCTCTGAATAGCTTATGGATTCCTTCCCCTCACCATTAACATACCAACTTCCTCTAAAAATATCTCTTTTGTGGCTACCTATTCTGCATCACTATCAGGCTGACTACTCTTATGATATCACACTATCCTAATGAAAATAACTGTGAGATGTTTAACCATTTAATAGTTTGCCACATCTCTAATTTTTAGAACATACGTGTAATGTAATGTGTATGTGTGCATGCCTATTTATTCTTCTTCAAAACATAAGAAACCACTGATTTTTCATCAGAACTATATCTTAATTTAGGAATAACTAATACCTTACACTTTTAAAAAAAAGCCTCTCGGACTTCCTAGGTGGTGCAGTGGTTAAGAATCAGCTTGCCGATCAGGGGACACGGGTTCAAGCCCTGCTCTGGGAAGATTCCACATGCCACGGAACAACTAAGTCCGAGCACCACAACTATTGAAGGCCACGTGTCTAGAGCCCATGCTCCACAACAAGAGAAGCCACTACGAGGAGCCCGCACACCACAATGAAGAGTAGCCCCCGCTCGCACCAAGTAGAGAAAGCCCGTGTGCAGCAACAAAGACCCAACGCAGACAATAAATTTAATTAATTAATTAATTTTAAAAAGTCTCTCATTCATTCAAGTTGTTTTAGCTGATACAAGCACTTTTTAGTTGCTCTGCTGTAGGAAATAGTATATCTTTTCATCATATTATCTAACTGGGTAACAACTGATTTATAGAAATATTGCTGTTTTATATAACTAAAATTCAACTAGCTACTCCACTAAACTTTCATGAATTCTATTAATTTTCTAATAAAGATCCTTACCAGCAAATGATGATAATTTTGTCTCCCCTTTTCCATTACTTCTTTTAATTTCTTTAACATGTACTGGGTCGAAAATCCAACAAGAGTTAAATAATAATGCTGACATCAGTAATTTGTTTTCATTTAGTAATTATTAACAGAAGGTATCCATCAATTTACTTTTAAATTCAATGACTGTTATTGATCAGAAGTAGATATTTCCTTACCTGATCAAGAGAGTATCTATTATAAGAAATGCATAGTGAATTACATGAAACGTCTTTTGGCATCTCTCTCTCTCTCTCTATCTATCTACTCTTATTTGACCTGTTGATGAAGTTATACATTAAGAGATTTTCTAATATTGACTCATCCTAACATTCCTACATTATACAGTATATTAAAGCATATTACAAGTAAAAAAAATTTTTAAATCTCAGAAAACTCCAGAAAAAAAATCAATACGCATGGGCATACTTTAATGGTCTCCAGTCAGCTCTCTTTCTCACTGTCTATGACAGTTATTTCAAACTTTTGATACATTCCTTAAGCCTCAAATATATATTACTTATGTAATATAGTATAATAAGTATGTATCTTAAGTACTCTGCTTGTACACCCCACAATGCCTTCAAGGCAGAATCATACTTATGTTAGTATCCTCCCAGCAATGACTAATTTTACAAATATTTAATAAAAAATCAGTGACTAACAACTTGAGAAGTGAAAATCTGATGACCCAAAAGCTTTCAAAGCAGAAAAACGGGTGTCAAAACAAACCCAAAAAATTCTTTACCAACATCTTTACCTTCCTTTCATTTACCATAAAGTATATATCAGTATCCCAAGACAGTATTTTAGAAATGAAGAACCCAGTTTCCATAACCAAGTTAATTTGACATGGCTAAAAAACAAGCCCCAACATTTAATTACAGCATTCTGTTTTCCAAGACTATATGACTCACTATTGCAACACAACTGATTTGCTTTCCCATTCTAATCCATTTACTTCAATGAGAGATTACAGATTAGCTCTCCTTTTACTATGAGCAAAAAGAAAAGAAAAAAATCATGATTTTAATGTAAGATCTACTAAATTCCCAGTTTTTAGAATCCACAGAAAAGGGGAAAAGAAAAATGAGGTCTCGGGCTCTTTAAAGTTTTTATTTTAAAAACTTCTCTAGTCATTTCTTTAAACAACTTTTATTTATAGAAAGTTTAGTAGGCTAATAATAATAAGGCCTTGATGAAGGTCCCTGATTAGGTTAGCTCCTTCCTGACCAGATGGCCTTGAATAACTAACTTATTAACCTCTATGAACCTCAGTTCCCTCATCTAAAAATGGAGTTAATATCATCTACTCTGGCCTTCTTATGTTGGAGGATGAAACAACATAGCACACATAAAAGTATGTGAAACTGTAAATATTATATACAGAATATATTATAGGAACATGCAATAGGATTTGAATGAAGAAATATAACCAGGAGGACAGATGATGTTATGCCAGTAACAGAGGCAGGAGGATGACAACTGGCAAATCCAGAAAATTATAACTGAAGAAATAATCAAGAGCAACTGGGAAGAAGTAGTTAAATGTATATATAGACACACATTTCAATATTTTAGTGATTTACATGGGAAACTAAAAAAATTAAGACCAAAATGAACTGTGTAAAAAGGAGAATAAGGAGCAAGTTGAAAGCAAAGCTACAAGTTAAGCAAAGAGAAAAAGCCAAGGGAGGTTTTGACAAGGTGCCAGAAGCTAAAGCTATAATCTCATTAAGCCAAGAAAAAAGTTACTTCAAGTAACTGATGGTCAAAAGTAAAGACAGACCACAGCTGTTAAATCTATCAGTATTTTAAGAGCATCAGGTTAGTATTTTCAGAGTCTAAGAAAATAATTCATTGGAACTCCTTTTTCTAGTCTATGGAAAATGAATAAAAATGATAAAGCATTAGGCAGTATTGAACAAAGAATACAGATATCCAATGGTCACTTAGAAGAAATACCTAAAAGAACAGGACAATGAAGAAGGAAGCGGGAGAAAGGGGAGGAATAGGAGGGAGGAGAGGAAGTAGGAGGGAAAGGGAGAGGAGGGGGAGAGAGAGTAAGGAAGGGAAGAAAGAAAAGAAAGGAAGGAAGGAAGGAAGGAAGGAAGGAAGGGAGGACGGAAGGATGAAAGAACGAACCAGGCATCCATAATTTAACATGAGGTCCCCTGAGGGATTTCTAGAAGAGCTATCAAATATCTGATCCCACAGGATTGGTGTAGCTGATAACAAAGAGGCCTTCTCAGAGAAAACCTAGCTTTACCCACTCACATGTTAGAACTGCCTTATTGTGGGGTCAGGGTAAAGAATGCTTCTTTACCTTATGCCTAGAACTTACACACATTCCTGCTTGGTTCTCAAAAGTCCAGTCAATCAGGTGGTTAGCCCTTAGGGAAGTTCTTCCCCAAAATTATGATGAAACTTCATATTTGGCATTTTTATAACACATTATTACACTCTGAATAGTGATAAAAATGTAGATGTTTCTGTGTCCTGACAGTTTCATGCTATTGGTATTCTCCAGTCACTAGAATCTGATTGTTTCATCCTATTGGTATTCTCCAGTCACTAGAATCTGATTGTTTCCAAAACAGCAATACAAGTAACTCTTCCTGATGCCCTCTTCCCCTATTTGGTCTTTGCTATAACTGCCTTTTCATCTCAAGGAAAGTGTCACTGGGTCATGTACAGGGAGAAAGTGATGTCTTTGGTACCCTGCCAGCATTATGATTTCTTACAGATTTCCCATGTCCAGATTGGGGCACGTAAAGGACAGAAGTCTGCCCTACACAGACATGGTAGTAGTCCTCTGAAGCATACACTGCCACATGAACCTCCCCTAGGTGTCAGGACATTTCCTTATCTCTAATTCAGATATCCACGACCTCCATCTTGCCTGCTTCTATTAACATGCTTTCAATCTAACTTCTATTCAGATATGTTCATATCCCTTCTCTACCATCTTCTTTGTTGCCACCACACTTATATCCATCCAACTGTATAGCTTTATCATCACTACAGCTACCTTCCACTGGGCACCATGGAATTCTCACTTAATTGAAGCATCAATCTGACTCATATAAATCACCTGCATCTATAAATCACCTATTCTTCCATTTCCTTACTCTAAAACAGTGGTTCTCAACAGCAGAGGATTTTGTCCCTCAGGGGACATTTGGCAATGTCTGGAGACAGGGTACTACTGGCATGTAGCAGGCAGAGGCCAAGGATGCTGCTAAACATCCTACAATGCACAGGACAGCCCCTCATAACAAAGAATTATCTGGCCCAAAATGTCAATCCAAGAAACCCTGCTCAGAGACCACTGAGTGAAAAAAATTTCTTCCACAGAAATCTCACATTCTTAACCCCCCTAATATAAAACAAAGATATTGAAAGGTAAGCTTTCTCCACATCAAATGCCATTTCAAAAAATAGCTAATTCATGCTATTTTTACTTCTCAGTCTCTGCACTCATATCATCTGTAGAAAACAGAGAACACCCTCAAACAACTGCTGCTATTGCATATTCATCCCTTGGTCCTTTTCCTACATTCCAAAATAATTACACCATCTTTATTCCATCCCAACCACTGCAATGTCATTAATTGCATGGATAACTTCACCGACTTCAGGATTCACCGTTACAGGATCTCTATGACTGTTACCTCCAGAGCAACCCTGAAATAACAGAGCTCTATCCACACCCTGATCACTCACAGATCTCAAATTTGGAATCCTGTATCACCCATCAAAGCCTCCTTTATCTTCTATCCACTGATCTAATGAACTGGCTCTTCAATCAATTAACCCTTCCAAAGATCTGTCCATTAATCCCTCCTGAAAAACACTTAAATTCATACAGCCTATACTTCATTAGCAGTAACTGCAAAAGGCTTACTACCATATATAAACTCAATCACACCATAAACTCATAAACCACCATAAACCTTCAGCCATGTCCGCTGTATCAATCTCAAATCCTTGAAGACTCACTTTCCCTAATCCTGCACTGAAACTGTAAAAGTCACAGAACAGTGGTATTAAGGAACACTGTGGATTAAAAGCCTTAATTACTACTCTGAAAAAGTTTTCTACAACTCTGGTTGATTCCTTAGCATTATTCCTATAATTCAATTGCCTCAACCTTCATTAAGAGTCTCCTCTCACCCTGTCAACAAAACACTTCCCTTCTAGATCAAGAACTTCCTTTCTTGAATGAACAATTCATGTGTGGAACAAAAAGAAGGGGGAAAAAAGGTGAAATGTTTACTTGAGCATTGTCAGGTTCATCTTTAATTTTGTCTAGTAGTCCCTGCTGTGGTGCCATTGCTTTGTCATACTCATCATCCAAAGGTTCTTCTTTAATTCTAATATTTGATGCAAAGGAATTCCCCAGTTCCGAACCAATGGATTCTTTATTGGCAAATGGATAGCTGGAATCCTAAAACACAATATAAAGGATTAATAAATACTGAGATTTTAAAATTATTTCTCTTCAGGCTTAACACCCAAAGAAAAGCTCACTGGAAATGAAGAACTCTATGGACATTCATTAGAGTCCCTATGCTCACAAGTAAATGTGATATATGCCTAAATATCAAATACAAATAATCTAAGAGCAGAGGCATCTTAGAACATCTCCAAAGATGTCCTTACCCAATTAATAAGGAAATTAAAAAAAAAAAATCAGCGCTCTACCTAATACAGTTACAGTTTAGAAAATCACATAAAGAAAACTTTGACACTTGCCACAGTTACAGCAATCTACATACACACTGAAAACTTACCCTAAAGTTTGTTTCTGGGGTTTGTGGTAAATGAGTATGTAATGTTTCTTCAACTTGATTAGCTATTGAAAGAAAAAAAAAAAAAAAAAAACACATGTATATGAATAACAAATCTTACAAAGAGTGACCTAAAAAAGCTATCATTTGATAATCACCTCTCTTTTCCAACAAAGATGCTCGAGCGAAATGGGTACCAAAAAATACCCAACAGGTAGTTTCACTCAAACAACCTGGTCCCACCTAACTTTCAGCCTCACCACACACTGTCTCCTTGCTCAACCCTAAATAAAGTGGTTAATGTATTCACTATGTTCTGAAAATTACTTATGTTTGTTCTTCCCCATTTCTGCTTAGATCATTCTAAGTCCCTTCTATCCTAATCTTTATACAGTCTTCCAGACTCAGCTCAGTTCAAAATTCATCTCTCCTCTATAAAACCTTCCTTTGTCCACTGAGTTAAAAATTATCTCTCTCCTAAGAATACCTGAAACACAGGTTTCAGTTATTTGAAAGAATTTTATTGTACTGCCTTATAACAAACTCTTCTACTGTTGTATGTAATTATAAATTAAATTTTATGCTATTCAACTGGTCATTAACACTTCAACTACTTCCCTTGTCTTGTCCCTTCTGCTATTAGACATTATGTTCCTTGAAGATAAGTACCCTTGTAATTTATCCCTCATAGGGATACTGAAAACACTTATTGAATAATATATACTAAAAATACAGTATACCCTTGTACAGCCTAGTACATAATGGATACTTAAATTAATTGTTCTTTTTTACAATATTGATTTGTCCTTTCTATCATAGTCTTCCTAGCACTACCAGAAGAAATATAAGGATTGGCATATTCTACCTTGCTTTCTTTCACACTTACTGAACATTTATTGAAATATTACTATTTTCACTATACCAGGTTAGGCCCCAAGAACACAAAGATAAATAAGATACAACCTGGCCCTCAATAAACTCCTACACTAGCATGTAAGGCAAAACAAAGCCATAATACTGTGTGATAAGTACTATAAATAATGAGGCATAAACATAATGCTATGGAAATACAGATAAGGAAATAAACATTCTTGACATAGAGAGGTTAGCGATGATCACAGGGTAGAAGATGTTTATGAGTTAGGCACTGCTGGATAAGAAGCACTTTTATAGGCATGTATACAAAGAGAGAAAATGACATGCAGGCAAATGAAACATCAGGAGGAAAGAGAGGCATAGAAATAAGAAAATGTATATATTCAAGAATGGAACTGAAGCTAAGTATAGGGTATGCTGGGCAAAGAGGCTCAAGAGGAGTCTCAAGAAACTTCTAAAACATAAAATAGTAATGTTATCAAAAAGAAAAACCCTCCCTAGTTTGGACTAATTGGTGGGACAGCAGTTTGAATTAGTGCTTACAGCACAAAGAAGTTAAATCCAACTTCAGGTTCCAATGTTCAACCAAAGAAAATGAACAGGTGATTCGAGTATCTTGCCTTCTCATCAAAATATTGCAACCAGGGGAGGGAGAAATGAGGTTTAGAGCTATTTTTCAACCATTTATACCATTACCAATAGTTACTGGGAGAAATTCAGTCACTCTGCAAAGAACAAGGATAAAAGAAAAATGACAAGCTTACAATGAATTTAACGGTTCATACTTTGCTTAGCATCAGAAGTAATAAAAGCTGTATTATTATCAGTATGTTGTTATTTATTGTTTTATGGCTCTATTCCAACAATTATTACCTGCTTTATCAAAAAAACTGCTTTTCAACCTTGAATCCAACTCTTTATGGGGTTTATCCAACCGTTTTTCACGTTCATGATAAGTTAGATCTCTATTTTTCTCCTTTCCAGAAAATGTCTCTTTGCTGTTTTCTCTTACTAGACTAAAATCTTTCCGTATTGATTTAAAGACAGAAACCTGATCAAATTGTTTAGGAAAGTCTTTTTTTAATTTATTTTGAATCTGTATTTCATTTTCATTGTCTGATTCATGCTGTGTGACTCTTCTCTCTACTTCCAAGCTATCATCAGTATGAATTGAAGAAACAAGATTGTCCTTTGAACTAAAATCCTGTTCATCCTCATTGTCACTACCAACGACTGGAATTCCTGCAAGATCCCCAGAGTTCAAAAAATAATCATCTTCATCCAGCAATGAATTTTCAGATCCTGTTTGATTCGGTATTCCATAAGACATGCTGTCAAGGGTAGGAGTTAAGTTGTGGTCTATATCTTCAGACATTTCTGTATCCATGATACCACCACCTTAAAAAGTAAAATACTGTTTAGACAAATTATAGTGCTAAAGATGACCATATTTATAAGGTCTGTCTGGCATTTAACCAAATATATATTTTTTTCTTTTCAAACAAAATACAGATAATAATACTGCAGTATTCAAATTAGCACTTTGATATAGGTGTGACAGATAAGATATCCCTTTCTGACAGATAAGGAAATAGGGACATAAAACTTTGAGAGACTATTTTAGGTTAGAAAGAAAGTCAATGCAATATAGTAAAAGAGGGCACCAACTTTAGAATTAGACACATCTGTGCTGGAATCACAGCATGATTACTGAAAATCTATGTGATCCTAAGAAGTAAATTCTCAGGCTTTGCTATCTATAAAACAGTATAATACTCACCTTGGAGATTAATTTGTGGTGAGGTTTAATGATAGTATGTATAAAGGGCCTACTAACACAGTGATTGACACATAGAAGGGAATATAAAAGTGATAATTAAAGTTATCACAGAGACTATTCTGGGGAGCTGAGATCAGAATCCAGATCTCTGACCTCAGAGTCCTAATTTCTCTCCACTAACTCTAACAAACACTTACAGCAGTTAATGTTTACAATGGTAAATATTCAAAAATAAAAACTTATCTAAGCCAAAATAAATACTAAAAACTGTTTACTGTTTGAACCTACATGCTCAAGTCTCTCCCATTTCACAATAAAACAAAAAAGCCGAGCCCTGTATTTCTTTTTCCTGCCCTAATTCACCTTTCTTACACAAACTTCTAGGGAACAAATTTACATTGGTTTGTTTCTACTTCATCTCCCAATCATTAATCCTTTGAACTTAATGCAATCTGATTCCCAATTTTGCACTGGAGCTTCTCTCATTAAGATCATCAATGATTTCCTCTGGGTCAAGTCCAATTATTTTTTCAAACTTTATGTGGCATATCCCTCCTAGATAAAATACCTTTGCTTTCTTTGACAATGTATTATTTCCTAATTTTCTAATTGTCCTTTTAATTAATTTCATACTCCTCTTCCTCTGTTTTATGTGCTCAATATTCCAATTCTCATCTCACTTCATACACTCAGACTATTTTATTCACCACTATAAACTTGACTTTTGCTGTTGACTTCCTAAGCATTTTAACTTAGACCTTTCTTCCAATACTTCGGATGTCTATATTCAACTAGCTTCTATAGGTCCCCTAGGGACCTTCAACTTAACGCCTCTAAAACCAAATTCATCATTTTCCCATTCCAAGCATACTTTCTTGTTTTTCCGTCACTTAATTAACAGCAAGACTAAGTCAGCAGTTTGCTCAACATAAAAAAAAAAAAAAAAAAAAAAAAAAAAAAATCACTCCAATTCTCCTTCCCCTTGGACAAATTCTGTAAACTGTATTAATATCTCTCTCAAATTCATCTCCTCTACTTGGTACCATTCCAACACTCCACATTCTTTTCCTGTTGACAGTATACTAACTCAATCCACATGAACATCTAGGAGGCAGCCATATTCTTACAAGTCCTGCCCTCAAACCATATTTACCTGGTCCCTGAGCAGACAGACTAGAACTGGTAAAAGCACAGAGTGAAGCGAAGACTAAAAATATTAGTGGCACCAACAGCCTTGCTTTTATTTGTTCCTGAAGCCCAGATGAACCCTTCGTGTGGCTGGATCTTCAAGTCATTCCCTGGGTTCCATGACCCAGGATAAATTCCTCTTTTTGTTCACGCTTATTTGAGTTGGATTACTTGTAATCAAGTCCTAACTGATATAGGCTCCAAATGAAAGCTTTCTTCAAGTTGCCCTCCACTATAAAGACATGAGAATTATCTTTCTAAAACATTAATCATTCCGCATTACATCTTCACTCGAAATTCTTCAATAACATCCCACGGCCTAAAGTACTCACTCATTCATTAGGCACATATTTATTAGGAAATCACTCTGTGGTAAGTACTGTGCTATATTCTAGGGATACGATGATGAAAAAGATAGCTATGATTCCCTCTCCTCAGAGAACTAGAAAAACAGACAAATAGAGGAAATGATAAAATTAGAAAATCACCATTTTCCCTTAACTAAGTAATTAATTCAAACAAAGACGCTAAAATCTTAGGAATTTCCACAACTTACTTTCACATAGTATACCACAGAGAGAAAAGAAGAGAGGGATGAGAGAGCATGCACAACACTACAGTTATTCACTATACTATTCTTCCGATTGTTCTATTTGAAAATTTTCATAATAATAGAAGGTTAAGGAGAAAATAGGGTGTTAAAACACACACATACATAGAGTGTGATAAATTTACCAGACTGTAAGCAACTAAAGATCACGGGTGGAGCCTTTTCTATACAACAGTTTATCCTTACTACCTGACCACACGGCTTATGCTCAGTAACTGTTTAATGAATGAAAGAACATGCATTTCGTGTGATCAACAGTTTATTCTAAGTTCTATAGTATATCAGAAGTCAACTGAAGAGTAATATTGCAAGCAACTTTCAAAATCTCTATGTTTTAATTCAGGATATGGTATTGGGAGAAAAGAGTAACCACCTGAAAAAACTGGATCCCTAACTCATATCAAAATAATTTCTACATATATTTAAGGTTTAGACATAAAAAATATAACGTTAATATTAAAAAACCATAGAAGAATTGTTTTTAGGGGAAAAGCCTTTCTAAAAATGGCACAAAACCTAGAATAAAAGACCGATTTATTGAATTAAAGAATAAAAGACCAAATGTGACTATAAAAAATTCCTAAAGAGGATAAAATATAATCCAAACCAAAAGATTAAAGACAAAGTTGATAAAAACATTTTACTGCACTTTATAGCACAAAAGCTTATTTCCCTAATGGATAAAGATTAAGACACATAGTTCAATTAAGATACCAAAAACCAAAGACATTTATAAAAGCAAAGGATCTAAACACAAACATTTCACAGGATGGGAAACACTAAGCCTGAACTTTGCTCATAAGTGAAATGCAAATTAATAACGCAACTAAATACAATGTTCACAAAGCAAGTTGGTAAACACAAAAGGTTTTGATAACAGCCTGGCAGCTATGCCGTTGGCCAAAAAAGTATACAAAGATGAGTGTGGCATATACCATTGTGAGTTGCAAAGCCTAAAATGTTAATATTTACTATATGGCCCTTAACAGAAAAAAAGTTTGCCAATTCCTGTAGCAGAATACTATTAAGGGAAGTATAAAATGGTACAATCGTAAAAAAGAGCAGCCAGGCAATATCTATGATACTTTAAATACACACACCTCTTGATCCAGTGATTCAACTTTTAAGAATTTATCCTATAGATATTTCTCAAAAGATTTATGAAAAAGAACATATATAAGCAGCAAAGACAGGCAACAGCCTATCTGTAAAACAGTGAGGCTCAATTAATTACAGTACATACCTAAAATGGAATATTATATAGTTGTTAAAAAGAATTAGGCAGCTTTATACGAGTTCTCAGGGTCAATTACTAAACATACCTAAGTGAGGAAGAATATACAAATATATGTTATGCTACCACTTGTCTAGGTCTTACAATTTATGTGTATGTATCATTGTTTATACATTAAAAATACCTTCCATTGATTTTCTATAACACCAGAATCAGGTAGCTATAAGACAGAAACACTAACATTTCAAAGTATACTCTTTTGTATCTTGAGTTTTGAAGCACATGCATCTATGGTCTATTGAAAAAAACCCTTTTATACTTATTTGAGTGTGTGCTCAAGATTTAAAGCTTTTTCAGAGATGACAATTTCTAATAAAGCATCTAATTTGAATTTGCAGTTTTGCTAGTTATCACACAATAAATCTGTAGGCTGCATAAAATCTTATGAGATTAAATTATGTTAGTTACATTAATATATATAATTAACTGGAACAGAATTGTACTCATCCTTGCGGCCCAAATAAAAGAAACAGCTTCTGTTTCTCAGAGCCTACATCTATAGAAAAAAATGCAACATTAAATTATATTTGGAAATCACAGTAGATAATGAAATACTTGAAAGCAAATTTCTCACAGAAGATTCCTAGCTAGTTTTTAGACACTGTGAGCAGGCTTGGTACGTTTGAAGGAAATCAAGGACTATATAGCTGGAACTGAAGAGGCTTGAGGAAGAGTGCTTTAAAATAACAAAAGAGAAAAAGCCAGAGGATAGATCTATTAGGAATCTGCAAACCATACAAAAAAAGATCCCAAAGAGAAATTAACATGATTTATGTTTTACAAAGAACACCTCAGCTTCCGTAGGAGTACTGTAAGGCTGTTAAATATTACAGGGAGTGAAGAAGGGAAGGAAAAACACCATGTAGGAAGCCACTGCAATAATCCAAGGAAAAACCAGCGGCTAAGACCAGGATAGCAATGGTGGATGTGAGGAAGAGTAGTCAGATTTGGGTATGATTTGAAAGTAGAGGCATTTCCTGGTATGAGAAGCTGAATATAAAAGAAGTCAAAAATAGCACAACAGGGAGCCATTTCTTGAGATGGAAACAACTAAGGGAGGAACAGACTGAGAAGGGTAGAATGAATAGTTTGGTTTGGATCCGTTAATTTTGAGAACCATATTAAACCTTCAAGTGGAGATATCAAGAAGGCAATTGGACCTATGAAAGAGTTAAAGAGGAGATTCTCGCCAAGAAACAACATACAAATTTGGGAGTCATCAATGAAGAGATGGTACTTACAGTTCATGGGACTAGTTAAGATCACCTAGTGATTGTACTTACTACTGATGTAAGAGAGCTGAGAGTCCTGAGATACTTGAACTTTTTTTAGAAATCTGTAGAAAGGAAGAAATCAGGGAAAGAGACTAAAATGGAACAGCCAATGAGGTAGGAGGAAAATTAGGTGGGTGATGGTACAGAAGTGAAGAAAATATTTCAATAAGAAAGAAGTGGCCAACCATAATGAATGCTGCTGAGATAACATAAAAAATGAAGACTGATGACTGATTATTAATATCGGCAAAGTTGAAATGAACTTCTTCCTTGACAAGAGCTACATCAATGGAAAAATGGGTACACAAAAGCTTGGGTGGGGTGATCCCATAAAGAGACGGAGAGGAGAGAACTGGGGAACCTTAAGTACAAACAACTCTTTAGAGGAGTTTCGCTCTAAATTAAAGAAAAGGAGCAGAAACTGGTCTA
Source organism: Hippopotamus amphibius kiboko (assembly GCF_030028045.1). Lineage (NCBI taxonomy): Eukaryota > Metazoa > Chordata > Mammalia > Artiodactyla > Hippopotamidae > Hippopotamus > Hippopotamus amphibius. Next base: position 28,014,899 of record NC_080186.1, on the reverse strand, counting down.
AAATTTGGAGTGAAAAGTTTTTCTGACTTTGTATTTTTGTTTTGTTTTCTTTGCTTTTTGGTGAGTCTTTTTTTTAAGATGGAGAATATTACAGTTTACAGTAATAATCCAATAAAGAAAGAATAACTATGGAAAAAGAATCTAAAAAGAGTGGATACATGTGTATGTATAACTGACTCACTTTACTGTACAGCAGAAACTAACACAACATTGTAAAGCAACTATACTCCAATAAAAAAAATTAATTTAAAAAGGGAATAATTAGTAAGTTCAGAGGGAAAATCTTTGCGCAACAGGGGATGTGATCAGTACATTAATTTCCTTTGTAAAAGAATGAAAAGGACCACATGGGTTAAATACATGTAGTTTGTGAAAGGATAGTGAAAGTTATTGTAATCAACTTAAGTACAATATTTGTGTTTGACAATGAAAATAAATTTCATTAAGTCAAATCAACTTTTACTCGTCTTCCTTTCGCTCAGTCCTCACTTTAGTGGCATACTGCTATTTATATACTATACCTAAGAATTTTTCCATTTTAAGGTACAACCACCAACTAAGGAATCCACTAAAGGAATTCACATAAATTAACAAAGGATCAAACAAAGGATCAAAAGAAAAAAAAACAACACAAACTCCAAAGAATGCAAAAACAAATAACAATAAGCATAAAAGTGAGGTAATCTTGGTTCGTCTTAAATAAAAACTGAAATTAACATTTTGTTTTACCACTATAATCTGTCCAAGAGATGATTCATTTTTATTTTCAAAGAAATACAATCTCCTAAATAATAAAAGCCTTTTTAAACTATAAGATCAGGAATGTAGTTCACCAATTAAAAGTCCCACAAAGTTAGGAATCTTAAAAATGAAATGTACATGCCTTAAACATTTATTTTTACTTGGGATACATAAAAAAGTACATTGCCAATCACTGGTGCTCAATCAAGACTTTGGAAATGGGTATGCTAATTTGAGTTCTTTCTTGAACAAATCACAGCCATAATGCAATCTTTATGATTGCAACTTTAAAATGGCTTCTTTAAAATGGAATGAGAAAATAAAGACATTTGCACCTCCACCTTTTTACTGACTTGACCTAGTAAGTCTTCCTAAAGCATTGAGATTACTCACTGAAACAACAATTTACATTTCGGAGGAAATTTCATTAGTGTCAAAATGGTAGTTAAAATTATTTAATTACAATGACAAGTACTACTAGAATAAACAGGTTTGGGAACAACTGACTCTTGGTAAGTATGCAATTCACCAAAAGCTGAATCAAGCTGTCTTTGTCTGAACCTACCAGATGCTTCTCAACAGCCATTCTATAATGACAGATCCTCCCTCACTGACAGTAACAAGAGGAATTTACAATTCTTTTTACAACCCTAAGCTGGAAAAGAATCTTAGTTACTAACAAGCCAATAACTAACAGAAAACTTTTCATGAAAATGGGACAATAACTGGAATACAACAATCCAGTCTTTTTTCAAACTGCAAGTATCAACCCATTAGTGAGCCAGAGCCATGATTTTTTTTTTAAATAGGCTAACAGAAAACAAAGAACTTAATTCAAAGTGACAATTAGTAACACGGCAAAACACTTGTACACACACACAGGTATGACTCAATGTAAAATATATTTCTAACGGTGTTTCAAATTTTTTTGAAAAAGTGGTAATGGGTGTTAACTATGCTTATTATGGTAATCATTTTGCAATATATACATATAGCAAATCATTACATTGTATACCTAAAACTAATACAATCTTATATGTCAATTTTATCTCAATTAAAAAAATGTTTTAAACGAAACAAAAACAAGCACCCTTAGATAACTGTGCTTCTTATGCACAATAATGCTTGAGGATCACTGAAATAACACAATGTTTCTCAACGATTCTTGGATATCAGAATCTCTTGGTGAGCTTGGAAACGGATTCCTGAGCTCCACTTCTAAAGACTGGTTCAGTAGGTCAAGGGTGGCAGCCAAGGATCTGAGTTCTAACATTCTCCCAGGTGATGCTAATACAGCTGATGCCCTACCACACTCTGAGTAACAGGCTCTAGTTTTTTGTGAACCAGGCATAAATAAATTGCAGATAATAAATCACCATACTCAGAGGTTGAAAGTGATCTTCAGATTCATCAAGTCTAATCTCTTACCAGATGGTTGAATTTCTTCCACAAAACCCCAAGTGGTCAACTAGCCCTCTGAATGTTATACCAACAAAGATGAACCACCGAATGCTCTACCACACCAGAGATGAACCACTTATGACAGTTCATAAACAATCCATGTTAAGAACTAATGAAGATGAATTAGTTTTCTCAGGGAGTCACGACTAAAGATTACAGCTCTCTTTTCTTGTTTTCATTTAAATATGTGTTGTTACTGTGGAACTATTAAAGTATGCTATTGTTCATTCTATACAGTCAATAAGGAGAGATGAGACTCATAAGTGAGATTCACAGAACTTATTTGCACTAATTTTTGCTTTTATTTGTTCCTACAGTGGGGAAAAAACAGTTTGAAACCAGTGGAATAGTCAGAACAATTTGATTTTATATCTTACTAAAAGGTGATTAATAAATGTGGACACTTGAAACACCTCTGACAGAAATTAGTTACATCTTACCAATTTCAATAGTCCACTCGTACACTATTAAGGTAAAAAAATAATTTAACACACATTATAAAACATGTAACTATTTGTTCTTCACTATGAGGACAACTGAAATAACTACAACAGACTTTATTTTTCTGAATGTTCACTGGTATTTACAGTGCTCTGAAGGCAATGATCAAGATCAGCAATATCTATAAATGGATATATTCAGCATGTACCTAAAAACTGTCCAGCATCTATTAAAACTGAAGCACATCACTACAACAGAATATTGTACATTTCAATGGAGTAAAATGTTTATATATTTTTATAACATTTCAGAGAACATATTACTTTTATAAGTAGAAAACAATGAAATTTTAATAAAATAAAAGCAAAAGTAAGTTATGCTAACAGCTGCAGAAGCACAATGCCACAGAGGTATGAGAAGACAGTTCCAACTGTGTTCAAAACTATAGTTCAACAACATTCCTGCTATTCCTTCTAATTCTATAATTTCTATAATTTTCATCTTCTTTCCTTTCTCGCCACACCAGATTTAGCTGACATCCCTTTCTATTCAGATAAACAAGGACCTGTTCCAGTCCTGAACCTAATTTTTTATCCAACCCGTTTTAATTGAGAAAAAATGCAATGTTAAAGTAATCATTTTTAAGGACTTTAAAACTGTAGAAACAGAGTAACTTGCACTTTCCTCCTTGAATGGCATTAGCAAACATAACAATTTCATGCTGTTACTCTCATGAACTCATTAAACACACGATACACCAATTCTACTGGCTCATATTACCTGCAACAACAGTCAGTAGAGATTTAAACAAAGACAGAAAAAATCCTACTGGAATAACTTTTATTTATAGTAGGGGCTGATAAACTACAACCCTTGACCAAGGGATGGCCCCTGAGCTAAGAATTGTCACTACATTTTTGAGAGACTGAAAGAAGACAAAAGAGAGGGACAAGGAAGGGAGGAAGAGGAGGAAGAGAAGAATATATAGGGGACCATACTTTCTGACCACACCCAATAGAGCTTAAATGTTTACAATTTGGCCCTTTATGGAAAAGGTTTCCTGACCTCTACCTACAGAATATTGCTAAGTGTAGTTCACACCGTATAATTTGCATCATGCTAGAAAAACATACAGAGCTAAATAGGCCTAGAAAAGTCCTTAGGGCAATTATCTATAGAACTATTTCTGAGTTATATCCAAAATAATTTAGAACAAAGAAACTGTAAATTAGGCACTAGTTACAATCCACTTTCATAAAACTCAAATTTCAGCTGTGGCAGAGTTCTGGTACCAGAATTAATCCTCCTACTGTGACTAAAAAACTTGACAAAATATATAAAACAAATGTATTCAAAGTATGGACAACAATCAACGCAAGACTGTGATCTCTGATAAATGAACTAATGAGGTGACTGGCCTAGGCTTTCTGCCTGGAAACATTTAGCAAGTTCCAGAATAGAGAGGGAAATCTCAAATAGAGCACACCAGTCTCAATAAATTGGGAAGACGAGACTGAGAAAGCTAAAGCAACTGGTATTTGCAGGACAGAGTACCAAAGAAAAGACAAATACCCACTGAAAGAGCACTAGAAATTCTTTGCCTGAACAGTAAGCCACATATAAGACAGTGGGGAAGATTATCCTTGTGTGAGGTAAGGGAACATATGCGAACGCTATATATTCTGCTCAATTTTGGTGTGAACTTAAAAATGCTCTAAAAATTAAAGTCTATTTTTTCAAAAAAAGAGACCTTGTCAAACAACTGGGAGAATCAATGGAGACCTCTGAAAAGTCACACAGTAAAAGTAGGGGTAGGGGACTTCCCTGGCAGTCCAGTGGTTAATACTCCAAGCTCCCAATGCAGGGGGCCTGGATCTGATCCCTAGTCAGGAAACTAAAGATTCCGCATGTGGCACCCAAGATTCTGTGTGCTGCAACTAAGACCAGGAGCAGCCAAATAAAACACTTAAAATAAAAATAGAAGTAGGGCTAAACTCACTCTAAAGTAAAGCCAACTCTAGAGCTGCCCTAACAAGCTTTCAAAACAGGTCTCAAAAAGATCAAGCTGACCCAAAGCAAACTAACTGCATGTCAGAATAAATGCAACACTCCTTAAAGGAAATATAACATATAATATAAAAAACATAATAAAAATATAATATATAATATAATATAAAAAACACTCCTTAAAGGAAATATAAAATATATTTTATAAAAAATATAAAATATAATCTGATACTCAACAATGTAACATTAACAACACCCAGCACCCAATCAAAAATTATCACACATTTGAAAAAGCAAAACATGAGAGCCATAACCAGAAGAAAATTCAGCCAACGGAAATGGGGCCAAAAATAATACAAGTGATGGAATCAGAATTGGCACAAAGGACTTAAAAATCTATATAAAAAAAAAAAAAGTAGAGGGCTTCCTAGGTGGCGCAGTGGTTGAGAATCTGCCTGCCAATGCAGGGGACATGGATTCGATCCCTGCTCCAGGAAGATCCCACATGCCGCAGAGCAACTAAGCCTGTGCGCCACAACTATTGAGCCTGTGCTTTAGAGCCTGTAAGCCACAACTATTGAGCCCATGTGCTGCAACTACTGAAGCCCACATGCCTAGAGCCCGTGCTCCACAACAAGAGAAGTCATGGTGATAAGGAGCCTGTGCACCACAACGAAGAGTAGCCCCCATTCACCGCAACTAAAAAGAAAGCCCATGTACAGCAAAAAAAAGACCCAACACAGCCAATAAAATAAATTAATTAATTAAAAAAAAACAGTAGAAAGATTTAATGGAAAACATGAACATAATGACAATAAAATTAGAAACTATATTTTAAAAAATAAACTTCTAAACTAAAAAATATATCTGAAATGAAAAATCAACTGAATGGGTTAACTGCACATTAGACCATGAAGAAGAAAATAACAGTGAAACAAAAAGAGAGGAGAATAAAAAACTATATAGAAAGAAGCATAGAGAGTTTAAGGTTGAAAAAAATCAGAGTATCATGCATATGATACAATTTTAAGCAGGCTAACATATATTTAATTGCAGTTGGACAGATAGGTATTTGAAGAAATATGTATTTTCTAAAGCAGTTTAACCTAAAAGTGCCAGGAAAAAAATCTTGTTAACCCAGAATTCTATAACTAGAGAAAATAATCTTCAAAAAGGAGGATGATATAAAATATTTTTAGATGAAAGCTGAAAGAATATGTTACCAGCAGACCTGCCTGACAAAAACTGTTAAAAAAGTTCTTTAGGACTTCCCTAGTTGCATAGTGGCTAAGAATCCACCTGCCAATGCAGGGAACACATGATCAAGCCCTGGTCTGGGAAGATCTCACATGTGGTGGAGCAACGAAGCCCATGTGCCACAACTACTGAACATGCATGCCGCAACTACTGAAGCCCAAAGCCCTAGAGCCCATGCTCCATAACAAGAGAAGCCACCACAATAAGAAGCCCACACACCACAACAAAGAGTAGCCCCCCACTCACCGCAACTAGAGAAAGTCCATGTGCAGCAGCAAACACCCAACACAGCCAAATAAATAAATAAATAAATAAATAAATAAATAAATAAATAGCAAATTCTTTAGCTAGAAGGAAAAAGACACCTGATGGAAACCTGAATCTCAACAAGAGAATGAACACTGGAAACTGACAGAATTAAAAGCAAAAACAGATAATCCCATAGTAATATTGGAATAGTTCAACATTTCTCTGACAGTAATTGAATAGTCAGGAAATCAATAAAAATATAAAAGACATGAAAAAATGCTATCAATCAGTAGAACCTAAACGACATTTATAAAATGTTAACCCCAAAATGGCAGAACACATATTCTTTTCCAATACACATGAAACCATCACCGACACAGATCACATGATAAATGATGGCAATACTGTACAGTAGAATTATCAAATAATAGAACTCATACAGAATATCTACTTTGACCAAAATGTACTCAATAACAAAAGCACATGTGGAAACCCCCCAAATATTTAGAAATAAAATACTTCTTTTTAAAAAAGCCATTGGTCAAAGAAGAAATCACAAGGAAAGTTAGAAAATATTATGAACTGAATGACAATGAAAACACAACTTACCAAAATTTAAGAAGTGCAGTAAAAGAAGTCCTTAGAGGGGAACTTATGGATTTATATAACTCTATCAAGAAAAAAAAGTCTAAAATCTATGACCTAAACTTCCACCTTTGGAAGCAAGAAAAAGATCAAATTAAGTACAAAGTAGAAGGAATAATAAAGATAAAAGCAAAATCTATGTAATAGGAAATTAACAGCGAAGAAAAACTAATGAAACCAAAAGCAAAATCTTTGAAAAGAACAAAAACGATAAAGTTCTAGACAAACTGACCATAAACAGAGAGAAATAAAAAACACAAACAAGTATATGAAAAAGATGTTCAACATCACTAATCATTTGGGAAATGCAAATCAAAACTACAATGAGATATCACCTCACACCCAGTAGGCAGACTACCATCAAAAAGACAAAAATAACCATAGTGGTGAGAATGTGGAGATATTGCAACTCTTGTGCACTGTTGCTGTGGATGCAAAATGGTACAGCTGTTATGGAAAACAGTATGGCAGTTTCTCCAAAAGTTGAAAACAGAATTACCACATGATCTCAAAAGAATTAAAAGTAGGATCTGTTAAGAGATATTTATATTTGTTACACCATGTTCACTGTAGCATTATTCACAGTAGCTTAAAGACGGAAGTAATCCAAGTGTCTGTCCATTGATGAATGAATTGATAAAATGTGGTATATCTATACAACGTAATATTACTCAGCCTTAAAAAGGAAGGAAATTCGACATATGCTTCAACATAGATGAACCCTAAGGACATTACGCTGAATGAAATAAGCCAGTCCCATAAAGACAAGCACTGCATGACTCTATTTATATGACATACTCACAGTAGTCAAATTCATACAGACAGACAAGTAAAAAGGTGGTTGACACAGCTGGAAGGAGAAATAGGGAGTTGTCTAATAGGTAGAAAATTTCAGTTTTGCAAGATGAAAAATTATGGAGATTGGCTGCACAACAATATCAGTGTAATTACTATTGAACTGCACACTTAAAAAGGATAAAATGGTAAGTTTTTAGTTTATGTGTATTTTACACTTAAAATATTTTAATAGAAAAATATAGAGAGAGTTGGGGGGGGAGGAAAGGAGAGAGAGAACACAAATTACAAATCTCAGGAATAAAAGAGACAGCACTAAAGATTCCATTAGACAGTAAAAATAAATTAAGAAAATATTGGATCCTGCTGTTATCTTTATGTGCCCATTAACTCTGAAGCCCCTCTCACACGGTTCCTGCACAAATCTGCTTCTATGTAACTTCTGCCTACCTCTGAAACTTAGCAATGGCCCAGAGGCCATAGAAGCAGAAGTACCCAATTAGGTTATATGTTCCTTTGCTTGTTACCTTATTTGGGAGACAAAAAAATTCCAATGCATAGGAGTCTAACGAAAGTATATAAGGGGGTGCCCTGCTGTGTTCGGGGTTCAGCCTTTGGATATGAATCCGCTGAGCCTGTGCCAGCACAATAAACATTGCTTCCTGCTTATAGCCTTGGTGTCCTGTCCGCTGCTACCAGTTCCTGCTACGTTTCTTGGGGGCTCTTCCGGGATCGAGAGAAGGTACACAGAGACGGTGTTTTCACCTCCCTTGTCTCTGGGGTACAACCCCTGGGACACCAGGAGTGGTGACATCGCCTGGCACCAGCAGACCAGTTGATCCACAGGGGACTAGCCCTCCCGGCGTGTTAGGGTGAGACTTCCAGAAGCACAACAGAACCCAGAGAGGTGCAGGAACCAGCAGGGAGCAATGCCTGACGGACTGGTAAAAACCTGGGTTCGTTTTGGTTAATAGGCCCATCCCTAAGTGACGAAAGAGGAGCCTGATCACCTCCCAAGAGTCACCCGAGTAGCCTCTAAGGCCCTCTTGAGGGGAGAGAAGGAGGCGAAACCGTGACTCTAAGGTTAAGGTTTGGGCGGAAGGTTGGAGTTTGTTGTGTGAGTGTGAATGAATGAGATGGAAAATGGGAGAGCTGCGACTTGACCACAGGCCGAAGTGAGCGTTGAGTCTGTGGCAATCCTCATACGGCTTAGGGGTGGTTCTCTCCGGAGACGTCCTGACAGGGGTTTATACCATCCCACCGATGCTAAGAGGTGCCTGAAATATCTCTGAGAGGAGGATGGGTGGAGAAGGATGAAGCGAAATTCCTAAACCTCATATTTCCCATCCCCAACCCTCCTCGTGTGTATGCCTGACATCTTTTAGGATGGGAGGAAATAGGTGGCAAACAGAGTAAACCTACTCCTTTAGAGTGTATGGTTAAGAATTTCAAAAAGGAATATTCTGATGATTATGGTGTTAAGTTGACCCCTGGAAAACTCCGTACATTTTGTGAGGCGGATTGGCCTTCGTTTGGGGTGGGATGGCCCCCTGAAGGGTCACTAGACAAAGAGCTAGTCAGCAAGGTGTTCAGGGTTGTCACGGGGGACCCAGGCCACCCTGACCAATTCCCTTACATTAACTCATGGCAAGATACAGTCCTTTATCGGCCACTTTGGCTAGAAGTCTGTCTGGAAGAAAACTGTAAAATCATGATGGCTTGGATCACAGCTTCTTCAAAATGCCAACCGGAACCAGAAAAGCCCGTTTTATCTGGGGAGTCAGAAGAGATTCCCGCGCCTCAGGCCCCACTGTATCCCCTGCTGCTACCAGCACATTCTGCACCTGCAGCAGCCGAAACCACCGGCAGCTGTTTGCACTTCAGAGGCCTCCCCTCCCCCCAAGCAACCCTTGATGCCTCTGCCTATGGCTACTCCAGAGCCGCCGATCTTAAACCCTTACACCCTTGCCAAAATGCATTAGGGAAATCCTGTTGGCAGCCCTCCTCTTTGTAGAAGCCAAGGTGCCTTACAGATGCCACTGAGGGAGACCCAGGGACCCCCTTATTATGACCAAGATGGAAAAATACAAGGGGGGCAATGAACTTTCATATATCAGCCTTTCACCACTACTGATCTCCTAAAATGGAAAAATTATACCCCCTCATTCACTGAGAAGCCTCAGGCTATGATTGATTTAATGAAGTCCATCATCCAGACCCATAAGTCCACTTGGGTGGATCACTGCCAGCTTCTCCTGACACTGTTTAATACTGAAGAGCGCCGCTGAGTTACTCAGGCCGCTTTAAAATGGTTGGAAGAGCATGCCCCGGAAGGGACACTGAATACACAGGCCCCTGCCCAACGCCACTTCCCTGAGGAAGACCCCCAATGGGACCCTAAGGATGCCCAGGAACTCCAAATGCTCGAACGCTATCAAGAGGTGCTTTTACATGGTATGAAAGAGGGAGGGAAGAAGGCTATGAACATGAGCAGAACCACAGAGGCACTCCAGGAACCTGGAGAGAGCCCAAGCCAATTCTATGAGAGACTATGTGAAGCATTCCGCCTCTACACCCCCTTTGACCCAGAGGCAGCTGAGAATCAGCAGATGATCAACACAGCCTTTGTCAGCCAGGCTCAGGGAGACATTCGGCACAAATTACAAAAGCTAGAGGGCTTTGCTGGAATGAATGCTAGCCAGTTGCTGGAGGGCACCACCAAGGTATTCGTCAACTGGGACCAGGAAGCTAAATGAGAGGCAGATCAAAAATTGAAGAAAAAAGTGGATCTGCTCGCAGCTGCCCTGATGGAGCAGTCAGGACACTCCCGGGAAGGTCGCACGTCAGGTTGGGGCCGAAGTCAGGTAAATCGGCGGGGAGGACCACCTTGCCCAGAGGGATGATTAAGACGAAACCAGTGAGCCCACTGCCTCCAAGAAGGTCACTGGAAGAATGAGTGCCCCTACTAATCAGAGAACTCTTATTCCGGCCCTGGAGAGAGGGGAAAAGGCCGAGTGGTTCAAGGACAGTACCAACCCACACGGAGACGAATGAGACCCCTACAAATGATTTTGTGGGTCTAGCTGCCATGGGAGGCTATGAGGAACATTAGGACAGACCGGGCTCCATTCTGCTAGGTCCCCAGGAGCCCATGGTCTGAATGACTGTAGGGGGCCGGCCCACTGACTTCATGGTAGATACTGGGGAAGAACATTCTGTAGTGACTCAACCCATGGGCCCCCTCTCACCGAGACAGGCCACCATTATGGAAGCCACAGGTAGCTGAGCACGTCGCCCCTTCTTGCTGCCTCGACGATGTAACCTATGCGGCCATGAGATTGTTCATGAATTCCTCTACATTCCTGACTGTCCTGTAGCTTCGATGGGATGAGACTTACTGGGAAAGCTACAAGCCCAGATAACTTTCAAATCCCCTGGCCAAGCAACTCTGACCCTGGGGAAACCAGGAGCAAAAGTCATGGCCCTTACGGTGACCCAAGAAGAAGAGTGGTGCCTCTACAGTTTCACAGAAAAGCCCCAACAAGATCCTGAGCCCCCTTTTAAGGTGCCTGGAGTATGGGCTGAGGACAACCCCCCCAGGCTGGCCAGGAATATACCCCCAATAATAGTGGAACTGAAACCTGGGGCAGAGCCTACTTGCCAGAAGCAGTATTTCATCCCTCGCAAGGCACAGACTGTAAACCAAAAGCATCTGGAGAGATTTCTAAAGTATGGGATCCTCCGACCCCGCCAGTTGGCTTGGAACACGCCTCTCCTGCCAGTCCAGAAATCAGGAACAGACAACTACCAGCAAGTTCAAGACCTAGGAGCAGCAAACCAAGCCACTGTCACCCTTCACCCAGTCGTTCCCAATCCCTATACACTCTTGGGCCTTATCCCCGCCAAAGCTGCCTTCTTCACATGTCTGGACCTCAAAGATGCTTTCTTCTGTATTCGCCTGGCCCCTCTGAGTCAACCAATCTTTGTCTTCTGGGGGGGGGAGATTTTGAAAACGGTAACAAAGTCCAGCTGACCTGGACTAGACTGCCTCAAGGTTTCAAAAATTCTCCAACCATCTTCGGCACACCATTAGCCTCTGATTTAAAAGCCTTTCCAGCTGGGCTGAACACTACTCCAGTATGTAGATGACTTATTGCTAGCCGGACAGACTTGGGAGGACTGTATGGAAGGGACGCGACAGCTCCTCACTCTCCTATGGGAGGCTGGCTACAAGGTTTCAAGGAAAATGGCCCAGCTCTGTCAAGAAAAAGTCAAATACTTTGGCTGTCACCTCTCCCAAGGGCAACAGCAACTTGGCCCAGAAAGGAAGCAGACTGTCTGCTCGATCCCGGTTCCATCGACCCAACACCCAGTTTGGGAGTTCCTTGGAGCCGCCAGCTTCCATAGAATCTGGATACCCAACTTCTCTATTCTAGCAAAACCCCTATATGAGGCTACAAATGGGGGAGAACAGGAACCACTGTTGTGGGAACAAGTACAACAAAAGGCATTTGATGAGATCAAGCAGGCCCTCACCAATGTGCCTGGCTTAGGACTCCCAGACATTTCTAAACCCTTCTTCTTGTACGTGCATGAGCATACTGGTGTTGCAGTAGGGGTCCTGACACAAATGTTGGGGTCATGGCACCGCCCAGTGGCATACCTCTCCAAACAGCTGGATTCTGTTGCCCAAGGGTGGTCACTTGTGGCCACAGCACTCCTGGTGTCTGAGGCTGACAACTTCCAATGGGACAAGACTTAATTGACCGAGTACCCCACTCAGTGTTAACTTTGATGAGTATAAGGGACAATACTGGCTGACTAACTCTCTAATCGTTAAATACCAAGGTATGCTATGTGAAAACCCATGCATTCACCTGGAAGTAGTAAGGACTCTAAACCCAGCAAACTTACTACCGGTCGAGCCAGGTCAGCTGAACCATGACTGCATCGAGGTCATGGATGAGTTGTTCTCCAGCCAACCAGACCTAACATACCAGCCTCTCAAGGACTCTGATGTTCAACATTTCACTGATGGCAGCAGTTTCGTGGGAGAGGGAAAACGCCTTGCCAGATACTCACTAGTGACACTAAATTTCACCACTGAGGCAAAACCTCTGCCAAAAGGAACCTCTGCACAAAGGGCAGAGCTCATCACACTAATAAGGGCACTCCAGTTGGCAGTAGGAGTACAGGTCAATATATACACCGATTCTAAATTTGCCTTCACCACCCTCCACGTGCACAGGGCTCTATATTAAGAAAAGGGGCTAATTAATTCAGGGGGAAAGGACATAAAATATGGCAAAGAAATCCTTGAACTCTTAGATGCTGTATGGGCCCCTAAAAGGGTGGCAGTTATACATTGTTGGGACATCAAAAGGGAGATGCTATGGTTGCCCACGGAAACCGTAAAGCAGACCAAGAGGCAAAGCTTGCGGCTTCCAAGGGAACACTGGAAACAGCGGCTCTGACCGCTGCGCTGTTTCCTGATCCACTGGCAGGATGGGACCACAATTACTCACAGCATGAAAATACCTGGTTTAAAACTGAAAAAAGGAGCTATCTCCCAGGTGGGTGGTGAAAATTTGAAGACAGCTGAATAGTAATTCCTGAGGCCCTAGCCCCAACTTTTGTTAAACAGTTCCACCAGGGAACCCACATTGGCTGAACGGCCTTGGAAGCCACATTGAGCCAGCACTTCTATGTTCTGCAACTTTCTAGCATAGCCCGAGTGGTATGCAAACAGTGTGAGACTTGTGCTCGAAATAATCCACGCCAGGGACCCAAGACCACCCCTGGGGTACAGAGCATTGGGGGGGCCCCATTTGAAAATGTAGTGGTGGACTTCACGGAACTTCCCCAAATCCAGGGCTATAAGTATCTACTAGTTTTTGTGTGCACATTCTCAGGTTGGGTAGCAGCTTTTCCCACCTGCTCAGAGAAGGCACATGAAGTGGCCCAATTTCTTTTGAAAGAAGTCATTCCCCAATTCAGAACTCCAATTATCATAGGATCAGATAATGGGCTGGTATTTGTAGCTGAGGTGGTGTAGTTGGTGGCAAAGGGGTTACGGATCACCTGGAAGTTGCACACAGCATATCGTTCCCAAAGCTCTGGGAAGGTAGAGCGTATGAACCAAACTTTAAAGTTACAACTGAGTAAACTGTGCCAAGAGACTCACCTACACTGGGACCCGCTGCTGCCGTTTGCTTTGCTGAGGATCTGATCTAACCCCACTAGACAGACAGGATATTCCCCTTATGAAATTCTTTACGGGCGTCCACCTCCCATTATTAGGGGTATATGGGAAGACTTAAAAGAATTGGGCAGTATAACCCTAAGGCAGCAAATGCAGGCTCTCGGCTTGACCCTAGCCGATATACATCATTGGGTTAGGGAACGACTACCCGTAAGCCTAACCACCAATGTCCATTCCTTTAAACCCGGAGATGCTGTATGGGTAAAAGAATGGAATGTCCAACCCCTAAAGCCCCTCTGGAGAGGACCATTCACTGTCATTCTGTCCACTCCCACTGTGGTAAAGGTGGCTGAGGTGACTCCTTGGATTCACCACAGCAGAGTGAAGCAGGCCTCTCAAGACTGGGAGTCCATCCCTGATCCATCGACACAGTGTAAACTGACCATCCGGAAGAAGCAAGTCGTGGCACCTGGGGACCTGGAGGACAACAGCTCTGCTTCAGTCACTCCGGAAGCTGATCTACGCAGAGCGGAAGCTTGAGGAATCAACTGTCGGGCAAAGCAAACAAACTGTTCTTGTTTCCTATAAAATTGTCACCCTTTATCCCTAGCTGTTGCTGTAATTCTCACCTTGGTTTTCGCTTTAGGGCTGACAGCAACCGCTCCAGCCAACTGGAAATGGAGCCAAAAGATTTTACTAGCACTCCTCTTTTCCTATTTTATTTTATTACTGTTGGATGTTTCTAACCTGGACCCCTCTAGTAGACTTAGACTCCCTATCTTGCAACCCATGCATCTGCATAATCCGGTTGGGTCAGGGAGTTACTTGGGCCTGCTTTACCACACCCACTTCTCATACCAGAGACAAGTACATGGGACTTGCACCCACAGTAAGACGACTTACTCCATATGCCGAAACGGAGACCAATATACATGTTTTGACCCACAGTCTTTCCCCTTATGAGGAATGGCTAGAAGTTCGACACTCTCAAGAAAGGGGGCTTTTAATTAATTGGACCCAGATTACCAATCCCCACCTGCCAGTGTCAGTACTTTTGATGTATATGAGGCCATCGGTGGTACCTGGTCGAACTATAGTGAACCATGTGGGGGTCTACATTGGGAACAAAAGTATGGACCTGCTGAAAAATATATGTGTGAAGGGTCCATAGGCTTTTTGTCATAGTGCTGCTGGGGACTATTTCTATTGTCCTTATTGGAGCTGTGTTTTATGGGCCACTTGGAAAGGAAAGGCTGGGACCTGGAAGACTTATTTGGAGGATGGTTTTCAACCTTTGCGGGCTTCAAGACCCTCATAATTAGTGTGGTCTTAACCTTGGGAGCTTGCCTAATCTTGCCCTGCCTGGCTCCCCTGGTTATAAGACTTGTCTCAAGTTTCATCGAGGCCATGGTTGAAAGAAAAACGGCCACACACGCAATGATGCTATGGAAATATAAACCCCTGAGCCAAAATGATGCTCTTGGACCCTAGAAGGGAGGGTCCAAGCATCAAAGGGGGGAATGTGGTGGGAGCTCCCCCAGAACAAAGTAACACTAGGGCCCGGATGCCATAACTCAACTAGAAAGGAATGCAACTGGATCCTGCTGTTAACTTTGTGTGCCCATTAACTCTGAAGCCCCTCTCGCACGGTTCCTGCATAAATCTGCTTCTATGTAACTCGTGCCTAACTCTGAAACTTAGCAACGGCCCAAAGGCCATAGAAGGAGAAGTACCCAATCAGGTTATACGCTCCTTTCCTTGTTACCTTATTTGGGAGACAAAAAAATTCCAATGTATTGGAGTTTAATGAAAGTATATAAGGGGGTGCCCTGCTATGTTTGGGGCTCTGCCTTTGGATATGAATCTGCTGAGCCTGTGCCAGTATAATAAACATTGCTTCCTGCTTATAGCCTTGCTGTCCTGTCTGCCACTGCTGATTCCTGCTACAATATTATAAACAACTTTATATCTCCCAATATTTTTTTAACTTTTTACTTTTTTTTTCTTGGCCACACTGTGCAGCTTGCAGGATCATGGTTCCCTGACCAAGGATCGAACCCAGGCACCCTGCATTGGAAGCACAGAGTCCTAACCACTGGACCACCAGGGAAGTCCTTATAAACAACTTTACAGAAACAAATTTTAAAACTATGAACACCTTTATGACAATATTTTAAAATTATTATTCATTTTATAGAAATGAATTTACAACTTAGATCTACAATATCCAGTACACTAAGCCACCAAGCCAACTGTGACTATTTAAATAAAGTTAAAACTTCAGTTCTGCACTCATCATATTTCAAGTACTCAACTGTCACAGGTAGTTAGTAGCTACTATACTTTAACAGTGCACATAAAGAATATTTCAATTGTCACAGAAAGTTCTAAAGGACTGTGTTGACTTACTAGAAAATGCCATGAAAGGTGCAAATTACACACAAGAAATAGAAAATATGCATTGAGCCCACATGATGTCACTAGTAAATTAAATAAAATATTTAAGAAAGAAGTAATACCCATGTTACATGAATTCTTTCTGCAAATATAAGAGAAAGGAACATTTAACTAATTTTATGAGGCCATTATCCTGGAACCAAAGCCTGAGAAAGACGTGACAAGAAAACTATATACCAACAGCTTTCATAAACACAGGTGCTTAAAAATCAGCATACTTTAAATATTAGCAAAATGAATTTTAAAAGATATGACACAAATAACAGATCATGATAAAGTAGGATTTATCCCATGAATGCAAGGTGGGTTTAAGATTCAAAAGTCAATTCACCACATTAACACATTAAAGAAAAAAAACTTGACCATTTCAGTAGATGAAGAAGAAACATTTGGCAAAATATTCACTCAAGAAAAAAACCTTTCAGGGATTTCCCTGATGGCATAGTGGTTAAGAATCCACCTGCCAATGCAGGGTACATGGGTTCGATCCCTGCTCCATATTGATACATTTACAAGTTGATTCTATGTATAAATGCAAAGGACTCAGACAAAGCAATTTTGAAGAACAAAGTTGGATAACTTATACTAACTTGTTGTATAAGCCTGTAATTATTTCAAGGTGAAAGTTAAAATAAAAACAATTTCAAGATACAGTACATTTTATCTGTAAATTATATCTCAGCAAATTTAATTTTTTAAAATTTCATTTACAATAGCACAAGAAATTTTAAATACATAGGGATAACAAAATATGCATAAGACTTGTACTTGAAAACCATAAAACATTGCTTGGACCTAAATAAAATGAAAGACACATCATATTTGTGAACTGGAAAACACTATTATTTAGATGTCAATTCTCCCCAAACTCATCTATAGATCCAACACAACTCCAAACAAAACCCTAGGAAGCTTTTTTATAGAAAATGACAAGGTGTTTCTAAGAAATCGCATGAAAATGCAAAATATCTGGAATAGCAAAAACTTAGAAAAAAAATGACTTAGAATATCTGATTTAATATAAAACTAAAGTAATTAAGACAGCATGGTATTGACTTAAGGAAAGACATATAGGGACTTCCCTGGTGGCACCGCGGTTAAGAATCTGCCTGCCAGTGCAGGGGACACGGGTTCAAGCCCTGCTCCAGGAAGATCCCACATGCTGTGGAGCAACTAAGCCCGTGCGCCACAACTACTGAGCCTGTGCTCTAGAGCCCATGAGCCGCAACTACTGAGCCCATGTGCCACAACTACTGAAGCTTACGAGCCTAGAGCCCATGCTGTACAACAAGAGAGGCCACCACAATTAGGAGCCCGCACACCACAACTAAGAGTAGCCCCCCGCTCACCACAGCTAGAGAAAGCCTGTGTGTAGCAACGAAGACCCAACACAACCAATTAATCAATCAATCAATCAATCAATTTTTTAAAAAAAGAAAGAAAGACATATAGGTCCTTGGAACAGAATGAGTCCAGAAATAAATCCAAACATACAGATCAGCTGATTTTCAACAAAAGTACCAATGTAATCAATCAGGAAAAAACAATCTTTTCAATGAATGGTGCTGATACAACTAGATATCCATATGCAAAAATTATTTTAAGTCTTAAATAACACTATACACAAAAACTAACTTGAAATTAATAATAAATCTAGTCATAAAAGCTAAGGCTAAAGCTATAAACTTATTAGGAATAAACAAGTGAAAGTATTTATGATCTTGCAATAGGTCTTCTACTCAGAATACAACGAATACAGCCCACACACACACAAAAAAATTAAAAAAATGGAACTCCATCAAAATTAAAACTTGTGCTTTTCAAAGGACATCACTGAAATAATGAAAAGGTGAGCCACAGAATATATGGATGGATGGATGGATAGACATGGTAAGAAATAGACACGGATAGAGATAGAGATATCCCCATCTATTTCTATCTAATGATCTATAAAACAGAACATTTGTATCCAGAATATGTAAAAAAACTCTTACAACTTAATAATAGAAAAGACAAACCAACAAATTAAAAAATGCGCAAAGATTTGAACAGACACTTTACAAAATAACATTTAAGAATGGCCAATACACAACCAACAAATTAAAAAATGCGCAAAGATGTGAACAGACACTTTACAAAATAACATTTAAGAATGGCCAATACACACACTGAAAAGATGTTCCAAATCATTAGCCAGCAGGGAAATGCAAATTAAAACCACGAGTTGCCACTATCCTTCCCACTTTTTTTTTCTTTTTGTGTGTGTGATTGTCACATCACATGTATCTCAACCCATGTCCTTCCCACTTTTAAAATAACAGTAATTCAAAAGACAAGACCACTTAAATGTAATGAACAAATTACTTGAAAAACACAACTTACCAAACTTGACACAAGATTAAATATAAAATATAAATAATCCTGTATCTATCTGAAAATCTGAATTCATAACACCAAGAAATCTCCAAGCCAAGATGATTTCACTGGTGAATGCTATAAAACATTTAATGAAGCTATAACTCCAATCATACACAAAGTCTGCCAGAAAAATCCTTAATGAAACATTACCAAACTGAATCCAGTAATATATAAATATTAATATTTATCAGACATTCCTCAATGTAAAATGGGAATAATAAAAAAAAAAGAATAATAAACCTCAGCAAACGTGATAAAAAGAAACAATAATTATCCCTAAATGATAAAATATGAGAACTACTTAACTGGACTCAAAAATTAGTCAAAAGTGACAACTACCTTGATTATCACTTACAATATAATCCTACAAGGTTTGGCAAAAACAATAAATGCATAATTTGAGTAGTCACTGGGAAAAAGAAATAAAATATTTTTAGTTGATATAGTTTTATGACTCGATAACTGGACTCAAATTTTAAAAGATTATTAGATTTAGTCTTAAAGGAATTTAGTAAGATAACTAGACTATTCCTGTAATAAGAACCTAGTAAGGAAAAAAAAAACCCAACTCCATTTGCAAAGTTCAAATGATACGAGAAAAGCACACTACATATGACTTGAAAGCAACTATAAAATTTAAATGAATGGCATAAACCAAAATCTGTGTAAGATATAGTCTGTTCCTGAATAGAAAAATATAGTAAAAAACTGATTCTCCCTAAAAAGTAACATATAAACATGCATTTTCAATTAAAATTCCAACAGACTATTTCTGGATCTTCAATACAATCACATTAAAATTTAGTGAAGGAAAAAAAGAAAAAGTCTTATAACAGCAAAAATTAAAACTAAGACATTGGCTTGACATAGCAGATAAATATCTATACCTCAAAGCCAAAAAATATATAGTATTAAAATATTTCTTATAATAATATATACTAATAATAAAATCAATGACAACAGTATAGAAATAAGTATTAATATTTACTGTAAATATTAATATGTAAATATATAAATATTAATAGAATTTAAAAGAAATACAAAATAAGATTCCCACATATACAGAACTTAAATATATCTCATAGTGCCAATACAGTTCACTGATAAAAATATGAAATATTAAGACAAAAGGATAAGTTAACATATGTTAGCACAATCAGCTAGTCATCTAAAAAAAAGTGGACCTCAATTTTATCCTGCTTCCAAAAATAAATGTCAAATTAAGTAAGACTTAAATGCTAAAATATGAAATAAAAAGCTTGCATAATTCTTTATAGATTATAAAATTTTATTGAAAAGCATTAAAGATTGAAATGAATGAAAAGACACACAAAATTCATAGATAGAAGACTCAATATCATAAACATGCCAATTCTCTCTCAGGTTATCTATAGACTCAAGACAATCCTATCAAAACTTTGCTCTTATTTTGTTTTGTTAGTGACTTGGCAAGATATTTCTAAAATGAACAGTAGCAAGAATAGGTAAAACATTCTTGAAGAAAAACTTTCAAGGAGGTGAACCATCAGCTTATCAAGACATTATAAAACTAAATTAATCAAAAGAACACAGAACAGAAATAAAAATTCCATTGGAGAATGTGGAGAAAAGCCCATAGGTATACACTACAGAGTGGCTTTTCAGGTAATAGTGTATAGGAAATAGTATTTAATAAACGGTGGTGAGAAAATGTTAGTATTACAGAAAGAAATAAAATTAGTTTCTAAGCCAAACCATAAACAGTTAATTTTATGATAATTCAGGAGCTACATAACAGTAAAACTAATGGACATTTCAGGAAATCATATGAAAAGCTCTTTCTCACCTCAGCCTAGAAAAGGTTTCCCTAAATAAAATTTTTAAAAAAATCAAACCATAAAGGAAAAGACTGATACATTTATTATCAAATACATTAAAATTAATTTCTGCTTATGCAAACACTTATAAAGATAAGTCATGAGTTAGGAAAATTTATTTTCAATATCTATAACTGACAAGTTTATTCTTTAGGATATTCAGAGACTCCTACAATGCAGTTAAGAAAAGACCAACAACCCAACAGCATGTGGGCAACAGATTTTGCCTAAGAGGAATCAGAAATGGTCAAAAAACATGAAAAAATGTTCAACAATTTAAATTGTTAAATTAATACTTTAATCAAAAAAATCTAAATTTTAAAAAATGAATTCCATGTTATACCCGCTATAAATACAAAGTTTAAAAAGTCTGGTAATATCAAGTTTTGGCCAGATACATAGTGACCAAAACTCTAAACAATGGTGGAAGTATAAATGAATGAAACTATTGAAAAAAATGAGTTTTGCATTTCTAGTAAGATGAGAATGTACACACCCAATGCCTGCGCAATCACCTTCCATACACACCCTAGAGCAGGGGTAGGTAAATTATGTCTGCACGCTAAATCCAGAAGCCACCTGTGTTGTATTTGTATAACCCATGAGCTAAGAATGGTTTTCACATTTTTAAATGGTAAAAAAGGCAATCAAAAGAAAGATATTTCTTGACACATGAAAATTATGCTAAATTCAAAATTCAGTGCCAATAAAGTTTCACTGTAAACAGACAAACTAATCCCTTCACGTATTGTCTATGACTGCTTTCATGCTAAAAAGGCAGTTAAATGCTGCAACAGAGACAGCATAACCTATAAAGCCCAAAATATTTACTATCTGGTCTTTTAGAGAACAAGTTTGCCAATTCTTCTCCTAAGAAATCGATTCTAAAGTTGTTTTTGACAGAGACTCACCATAAGAAATAGATTTTACATTGAATTCCATACATGGTACTTTCTTGTATGAATCAGAAAACATACAAGGATGTTCACAGAGGAAAGATTTGTAATGGAAAGACCAGAAACATCAAGAAGTACTGGGTTAGCCAAAAGGTTCGCTCAGTTTTTTCCCTAAGATGGCTCTAGTAGCATTTAGCTGTCTTTTAACTTCATTCGAAATAATTTTGTTAGACTGTATTGTGACAGATGTCATATTAGCGTGCATTTAAAAACAAAAAAAACTTATCAAAGTTGGTGAATTTCTGTGCAGCCATTTTAATATTGAAGATGGAAGAAAAAAACATTTTTGGCATATTATGTATTATTTCAAGAAAGGTAAAAACGCAACTGAAACGCAAAAAAACATTTGTACAGTGTATGGAGAAGGTGCTGTAACTGATCACATGTGCCAGAAGTGGTCTGCAAAGTCTCGTGCTGGAGATTTCTCGCTGGACAATGCTCCAAAGTCAGGTAGACCAGTTGAAATTGATAGCAATAAAATCAAGACATTAATTGAGAACAATTAATGTTATACCACGCGGGAGACAGCCGACATACTCAAAATATCCAAATCAAGTGCTGAAAATCATTTGCACCATCTTGGTTATGACCATCACTTTAATGTTTGGGTTCCACAAGTTAAGCGAAAACAAAACCTTCTTGACTGTATTTCTGTATGATTCTCTACTTAAATGCAACCCAAAAAATCCATTTTTAAAACAAATTGTGATGTGCAATGAAAAGTGGATACTGTAATAATGTGCAACGGAAGAGATCATGGGACAAGTGAAATGAACCACCAACAACCACACCAAAAGCCGGTCTTCATCAAAGAAGGTGATGTTATATATACAGTGTGACTGGAAGGGAGTCCTCTATTACGAGTCCTGGAAAACCAAACAATTAATTCCAACAAGTACTGCTCCCAATTAGACAAAGTGAAAGCAGCACTTGATAAAACGCATCTGGAATTAGCGAACAAAAACACACCATCTTCCATCAGGGTAGTACAAGAGCGCATTTTCTTTGATGACCAGGCAAAAACTGTTACAGCTTGGCTGGTAAGTTCTGATTCATCCACTATATTCACCAGATGCTGCACCTTCAAGATTTCCATTTATTTCGTTCTTCACAAAATTCTGTTAATGGAAAAAATCTCAATTCCCTAGAAGACTGTAAAAGGCACCTGGAATAGTTCTTTGCTCAAAAAGATAAAAGTTTTGGGAAGATGGAATTATGAAGTTGCCTTAAAAATGGCAGAAGGTAGTGGAACAAAACGGTGAATACTTTGTTCAATAAAGTTCTTGGTGAAAATGAAAAATGTGTCTTATTTTTGCTTAAAAACTGAAGGAACTTTTGGGCCAACCCAATACATATATATGTATATATGGTAAAAAAGATTCTGAAATTTTGACATATTTTATACATAAGACCTAAAAGTATAAAACTCCTAAAAGAAAACATAGGGAAAAACCTTCATGACATTGGATTAGGCAATGATTTCTTGGATATGACACCAAAAGCACAGACAACAAAAACAAAAACAAACAAATGGGACTACATCAAATTTTTAAAACTTCTGCACATCAAAAGAAATCATCAACAGAGTGAAAAGGCAAAACATGGAATGGAAGAAAGTGTTTGCAAATCATACATCTGATAAGGGGTAATATCCAGAATACATAAAGAATGCTTACAAATCAACAATAAGAAAAAAACAACCCAATTCAAAATGGTCAAAGGACTTGAAAAAGACATTCCTCCAAGAATACAAATGACCAACAAACATATCAAAAGATGCTCAACATTACTAATCATTAAAGAAATGCTAATAAAAACTACAATGAGATATCCCCTCACACCCATTAGGATGGCTACAATCAAAAATACAGAAAGTAACAAGCGTTGACAAGGATGTAGAGAAACTGGAATCCCTGTATTAATGCGAATGCAAAAGGGTGCGACCCCTACCGAAAACAGTATGACTATTCCTCAAAACAAAAGAGAACAAAATTACCACATGAACAAGCAATCCCATTTCTGGGTATACATATAAAACAAATGAGGGGACTTCCCTGGTGGCGCAGTGGTTAAGAATCTACCTGCTAATGCCAGGGGACATGGGTTCGAGCCCTGGTCCGGGAAGATCCCACATGCCACGGAGCAACTAAGCCCATGTGCCACAACTACTGAGCCTGCGCTCTAGAGCCCGTGAGCCACAACTACTGAACCCACATGCCACAGCTACTGAAGCCTGTGTGCCTAGAGCCCATGCTTCACAACAAGAGAAGCCACTGCAATGAGAAGCCCACGTACCGCAATGAAGAGTAGCCCCGACTCATTGCAACTAGAGAAAGCCTGTGTGCAGCAACGTAAATAAATAAATTTAAAAAAAAAAAGACAAATGAAAGCATGATGATGAAGAGATATCTGCTCACCATGTTCAGTGCAGCATCATTCACAAAAACCAAGAGGCAGAAGCAACCCAATGCCCATCAACAGGTGAATGGATAAACAAAATGAGGTATTATCCATACAACAAAATATCATTCAGCATTAAAAAGGAAGGGCATCCTGATACATGCTACAACATGTATAAACCTTAAGAGGGGAGGGAAATTTCTGTTCAATGGGTATAGAAATTTGAGTTTTGCAAGATAAAATAGTTCTAAAGATCTGCTGCACAAAAATGTGAATGTACTTAATATTATGAAAATGTACACAAAAATGGTAAAGTTTACATTATGTGGTTTTTTACCACAATTTAAAATGAATAAATAAAAATTATAATGTTTATATAATGAATTACTATATATCACTGATGAATGAATGAGAGCTAAGTGATCAATACAGACAAATTTCAAGAATATATAACGATAAAACTAAGTGGTAACATACAGTATGATTCAAAAATAATACAAAGTTCATAAATAAGCAAAACTAAACAACATATTGACCAATAATGAAAATGTGGTTAAAAACTATAAAGAAAAGCAAGGAAAAGTGGCAATGACATTTACACTGACTGTAAATATCAATGAACTTAAAGCTCCAATTGAAAGACACAGTGACTGACTGGATAATAAAACAAGAACGTACAATATGCTGCCTACAAAAGACCCACTTTAGGACAAAAGACAGATTGAAAGTGAGGGATGGAAAAAGATATTTCATGCAAATGAAAATGACAAGAAAGTGGGGATAGCAACACTCATATCAGATAAAATAGACTTTAAAACAAAGGCCATAAAGAAAGACAAAGAAGGACACTATATAATGATAAAAGGATCAATACAAGAAGAAATTACACTCATTAACATATGCACCAGGACCTCCCTGGTGGCACGGTGGTTAAGAATCCTCCTGCCAATGCAGGATACACGGGTTCAATCCCTGGTCATATGCTCATACCACTATCTTTTTTTTAAGGCCACCCCACGCGGCACGCAGGATCTTAGTTCCCCAACCAGGGATCGAGCCTGAGTTCCCTGCATTGCAGGACGGATTCTTTACCACTGGACCACCAGGGAAGTCCCAAAAAAGGAACCCTCTTACACTGTTGGTAGGAATGTAAACTGGTGCATCCACTAATGGAAAACAGTCTAGAGCTTCTTAAAAAACTAAAATCAGAGTTACTATATGATCCAGCAATCCCATTCCTGGGCACATATCCAGAAAAGAGAAAAACCCTAATTAGAAAAGATTCATGCACACCAACGTTCATAGCAGCACTGTTCACAACTGCCAAGACATGGAAGCAACTTAAATGTCCATCAACAGATGAATGGATAAAGTGTGATACAAACACACAAACACACACACACACACACACCCCCCCAACAGAATACTCCTCAGCCATAAAAAAGAATGAAATATTGCCATTTGCAACAACATGGATGGACCTAGAGATTATCGTACTAAGTAAGTCAGGTAGAAAAAAGACAGATATTATCACTGTGATATCAGTAATATCAGTAATATCACTTATATGTGGAATCTAAAAAAAATAATACAAATCAACTTATTTACAAAACAGAAACAGACTCACAGACATAGAAAACAAACTTATGGTTACCAAAGGGGAAGGGGAAGGGGGAGAGATAAATTAGGAGTATGGGACTAATAGATACACACCACTATGTATTAAATAGATAAACAACAAGACTGTATAGCACATGGAACTATATTCAATATCTTGTAATAACCTATAATGGAAAAGACTGAAACTGTACAGCTGAAACTAACACAATATTGTAAATCAATTATAGTTAAATAAATTTTTAAAAACAAACAAAAAAAAGGAAACAAAATTCAGGATAATGTCTATTTGGAGAAGAGAAAAAAATGGGGCTGAGAAATT
Organism: Hippopotamus amphibius kiboko; assembly: GCF_030028045.1. NCBI lineage: Eukaryota > Metazoa > Chordata > Mammalia > Artiodactyla > Hippopotamidae > Hippopotamus > Hippopotamus amphibius. The sequence goes on along the minus strand of NC_080186.1, from coordinate 27,989,075 downwards.
GGCATCAAAGACATGATAATGTACATTTTTTTAAAGCTAGGTAGTGACACCAAGGTGTTTTTCTGTTTGTTGGTTTTAATACATTTCACATGGTATAAATACTTTTGTGTTTAATACTTAATAAAAATAGTTTTCTAAATATTCCAAGAAACTGTAGGAGAGCATATAATCAAGAGGTAAGAAAAAATTTTTTTAACCAAGACTGAAAACCATGATGTTAAGAAAGATCAAATTTTTATACGTTAAAAACATTTGCTTAAAATGACAATGAAAACACAACAACCCAAAACCTATGGGATGCAGCAAAAGCAGTTCTAAGAGGGAAGGTTATAGCAATACAGTCCTACCTTAAGAAACAAGAGAAATATTGAATAGACAACCTAACCTTACACCTCAAACAATTAGAAAAAGAAGAACAAAGAAACCCCAAAGTTAGCAGAAGGAAAGAAATCATAAATATCAGATCAGATCAGAAATAAATGAAAAAGAAAGGAAGGAAACAATAGCAAAGATCAATGAAACTAAAAGCTGGTTCTCTGAGAAGATAAACAAAACTGACAAACCATTAGCCAGCTTCATCAGGAAAAAAAGGGAGAAGACGCAAATCAACAGAATTAGAAATGAAAAAGGAAAAGTAACAACAGACACCACAGAAATAGAAAAGATCATGAGAGACTACCACAAGCAACTATTTGCCAATAAATTGGATAACCTGGAAGAAATGGATAAATTATTAGAAAAATACAATCTTCCAAGACTGAACCAGGAAGAAATAGAAAATATGAACAGACCAATCACAAGTACGGAAATTGAGACTGTGATTTAAAATCTCCCAACAAACAAAAGCCCGGGGCCAGATGGATTCACAGGCAAATTCTATCAAACATTTAGAGAAGAGCTAACACCTATCCTTCTCAAACTCTTAACAAAATATAGCAGAAGGAAGAACACTTCCAAACTCATTCTACAAGGCCACCATCACCCTGATACCAAAACAAGGCAAAGATGTCACAAAAAAAATTACAGGCCAATATCACTGATGAATATAGATGCAAAAATCCTCAACAAAATACTAGCTAACAGAATCCAACAGCACATTAAAAAGATCATACACCATGATTAAGTGGGGTTTATCCCTGGGATGCAAGGATTCTTCAATATATGCAAATCGATCAACGTGATACACCATATCAACAAATTGAAAGATAAAAACCAAACGATCATCTCAATAGATGAAGAAAAAGCTTTTGACAAAATTCAACATCCATTTATGATAAAAAAAAACTCTCCAGAAAATGGGCATAGAAGGAAATTACCTCAACATAATAAAAGCCATATATGAGAAACCAAAAGCCAACATCTTTGAAAATGGTGAAAAAGTGAGAGCATTCCCTCTAAGAACAGGAACAAGACAAGGGTGCCCACTCTCACCATTATTATTCAACATAGTTTTGGAAGTTTTAGCCACAGCAATCAAAGAAGAAAATGAAATAAAAGGAATCCAAATTGGAAAAGAAGAAGTAAAATGTCACTCCTTGCAGATGACATGATATTATACATAGAAAACCCTAAAGACTCTACCAGAAAACTGCTAGCACTAATCGATGAATTTAGTAAAGTAGCAGGATACAAAATTAATGCACAGAAATCTCTTGCATTCCTATACACTAACAACAAAAAAGCAGAAAGAGAAATTAAGGAAACTCTCCCATTTACCACTGCAACACAAAGAATAAAATACTTAGGAATAAACCTGTCTAAGGAGGCAAAAGACCTGTATGCAGAAAACTATAAGACACCAATGAAAGAAATAAAAAACGAAAGAAACAGATGGAGAGACATACCATGTTCTTGGATTGGAGGAATCGACATTGTGAAAATGACTGTACTACCCAAAGCAATTTACAGATTTAACGCAATCCCTATCAAATTACCAATGGCATTTTTCACACAACTAGAACAAGAAATCTTATGATCTGCATGGAAACACAAAAGACCCTGAATAGCCAAAGCAATCTTGAGAAAGAAAGATGGAGTTGGTGGAATTAGGCTTCCTGACTTCAAACAATACTACAAGGCCACAGTGATCAAGACAGTATGGTACTGGCACAAAAAGAGAAAGGAAGATCAATGGAACAGAACAGAGAACTCAGAGGTAAACCCAAGCACATATGGGCACCTTATCTTTGACAAAGGAGGCAAGAATATACAACAGAAAAAAGACAGCCTCTTCAATAAGTGGTGCTGGGAAAATTGGACAGCAACATGTAAAAGAATGAAATTAGAACACTTCCTAACACCATACACCAAAATAAACTCAAAACGGATTAAAGACCTAAATGTAAGGCCAGACACTATGAAACTCCTAGAGGAGAACATAGGCAGAACACTCTATGACATACATCAAAGCAAGATCCTTTTTGACCCACCTCCTAGAATCATGGAAATAAAATCAAGAATAAACAAATGGGACCTAATGAGACTTAAAAGCTTTTGCACAGCAAAAGAAACCATAAACAAGACAAGAAGGCAACCCTCAGAATGGGAGAAAATACTTGCCAACGAAGCAACAAAGGATTAATCTCTAAAATATACAAGCAGCTCATGCAGCTTAATACCAAAAAAGCAAATAACCCAATCCACAAATGGGCGGGAGACCTAAATAGACATTTCTCCAAAGAAGACATACAGATGGCTAACAAACACATGAAAGGATGCTCAACATCACTAATCATTAGAGAAATGCAAGTCAAAAGCACAATGAGGTATCACCTCACATCAGTCAGAATGGCCATCATCAAAACATCTAGAAACAATAAATACTGGAGAGGGTGTGGAGAAAAGGGAACTCTCCTGCATTGTTGGTGGGAACGTAAGTTGATACAGTCACTATGGAAAACAGTTTGGAGGTTCCTTAAAAAACTAAAAATAGAACTACCATATGATCCAGTAATCCCACTATTGGACATATACCCAGAGAAAACCGTAATCCAAAAAGAAACATGTACCGTAATGTTCATTGCAGCACTCTTTACAATAGCCAGGACATGGAAGCAACCTAAATGCCCATCAACAGATGAATGGATAAAGATGTGGCATTTATATATATATATATATATATATATATATATATATATATAAAATGAGGTGGACAGACCTAGAGTCTGTCATACAGAGTGAAGTAAGCCAGAAAGAGAAAAACAAATATTGTATGCTAACTCACATATACGGAATCTTAAAAAAAAAAAAAAAAAAAACGGTACCGATAAACCCAGTGACAGGACAAGAATAAGGATGCAGATGTGGAGAATGGACTGGAGGACACGGGGTTGGCGGCGGGGGGGCGAAGGGGAAGCTGGGACAAAGTGAGAGAGTAGCATAGACATATATATACCTCCAACTGTAAAATAGCTAGCTAGCGGGAAGTTGCTGTATAACAAAGGGAGATCAACTCGATGATGGGTGATGCTTTAGAGGGCCAGGACAGGGAGGGTGGGGGGGAGTCACAAGAGGGAGGGGATATGGGGATATGTGTATAAATACAGCTGATTCACTTTGGTGTACCTCATAAGCTGGTACAAGAGTGTAAAGCAATTATATTTCAATAAAGAGCTTAAAAAATTTTTGTTTAGGAAAAGATAACACAAATAAAAGAAAAAGCAAAGGATATCAAATCCCCCCACTCCATTATCAAAAAGAACTTCAAGTAAGGCTTTCTAAAAGTGAAACTTTCTGAATGAACAAGTGATTATCTATCTTTTAAAATGTATACTTGAATATTTCTTTCAGATTTATCCTTTACCTTACTATGACTAAGCTTAACAACTATTATTACAATATAAAACAATCCTACAAACTTGACATGAGAAAAAAAGAAAAACTTTAAGAAATGAGCAAAGGATCTTCACTTATATAACAAATATGTATAACTAGACAACACTGAGGAGACAGTTAAAATACTAAAACTTATTAAAAGCTGCTTAAATTCAACAGGAGTTAAGAAAATGCAAATTAAAGTTAACACTACAATATTTCACATCCAGCTGTCAAACATGAAGAGCTATAATACACACCAATGAGGTGGGGAAGGTGTTATACATTTCTGGTGGAAATGTAAGGGATTAGAGCTGTTTTGAAAAACAGGCTAGCAACACTTATTAAAATTAAACACAACACTTTACCCCACAATACCCAGTCTTTGTAATCTACCCACAGATTAAAAACAAAAAACAAAAAACAAAAAAAAAATAAACCCACTAATGCATAAGGATAAACATTAAAGGATTTTTAATGTATCATTGTTTACCATGGCAAAAAAATACTAAAACGTGAATTCCTAAAGTGAAGGCAAAATGTGACTTAAAATGATTGTATACATCTAAATCATGGAATGTTATACTATAAGAGTTGGAGGTATGCCAGTAGAGGTGGAAGAGTATCATGAAGTGCATCTTAAGTGAGAGAAGTGAGATGGAGACATATATGTACATGATGATCCCATTTGTTAAAAAATAAAAACCCTAAAATCCTTACATTATGAATATCTATATACATTTTTCTATATAATGATTTTATGATATTGGAGAAAAACATGAAAGGTTACATACAAATCTGCTGAGATGCATTATGGCCAGGGGATGGTCGGGGAAGGACAAAGATTTGGAAAGGAGAGGCTAGGCCAAAAGAAGGGCCAAAAAGTTACTTTAAAAAAATTATATATGATCAGATTCATGTAATTTGTGTTTATTAGGAAGTAGTTAATGTCGTGAAGACCCAAATACAGACCTATAGGCAGCTAAAGGACAATTCCTAGTTTTCTTTGAAGCCAGGGTGGCTAATGAAATGTAAACCAAAGTATATATAGAGTTTCTAGGAAAGTTCTTTAAGAGGCTGACTTCATTGAGAAGTATGCCTTTTTGCCGTCCTCCCTAACCCATCATAGGCTGAAGATACAGCAGGCATCTTAGAACACCAGAGGATGGAAACCATATGCTAAGGATGTGATACAGAAAACCAGAACACCCTAGATTCATAAAAACCAGAACCATTTTTTCATCTGAGCTTTTTTTTATATGAAAAATAAGTTTCTATTGTGTTCCTGTTATACATAGTTGAATCTAATCTACCAGTTAATTCTCAGGATTTAAAAAAAATAATACATGTAAAGTTTTTCACAAATAAACTGGTATACTGCAAGTGATCAAAATGATGTGAATACTTTTTTTATTAATTCAAATAACTGCACATGAAAATCAGCAATGCTCTTATTTTTCCCTTAAAGTTGTTGAGTCTGTTACGTTCAATGAACTTATTTTATCAGTAAGAAAATTAACCATTGGTAAATGACCAGGTGGTTTATCTTAGAGCCATTTAATGAATGAAAGTCCTTGATTTAAGGAAGCAGCTATCTAAATGCATTAAAAAAAGAATCTCTCTGGGACTTCCTCTAGGTGGCGCAGTGGTTGGGAATCCACCTGCCAATTCACGGGACACGGATTCAATTCCTGCTCCAGGAAGATCCCACATACCCTGGAGCAACTAAGCCTGTGTGCCACAGCTGTTGAGCCCATGTGCTGGAACTGCTGAAGCCCGCGCACCTAGAGCCCCCACTCACCACAACTAGAGATGGCCCGTGGGCAGCAACAAAGACCCAATGCAGCCAATAAATAAATAAATAAACAAACAAATACACTCCCTTATTTAAAAAAAAATAATTAAAAAGAATCTCTCAACAACAAGGTCTTACTGTATAGCACAGGGAACTAAATTCAATATCCCATGATAAACCAAAATGGAAATGAATTTTTAAAAAAACCAGTGTGTGTGTATAACTGAATCACTTTGCTATACAGCAGAAATCAACAGAACATTGCAGAACATTGTAAATCAACTATACTTCAATAAAAAAAATTTTTTAATCTCTGTTGCTTTTTGAAAAATATTTATTTCTTTATTTATTTGGCTGCGCCGGGTCTTAGTTCCAGCACTCAGGCCCCTGTTGCCACGTGCGGGATCTTTAGCTGTGGCATGCGAACTCTTAATTTCGGCATGTGGGATCTAGTTACCTGATCAGGGATTGAACCCAGGTCCCCTGCATTGGCAGTGCAGAGTCTTAACCACTGGACCACCAGGGAAGGCCCTCTCTATTCTATCTGGACTTCTTTCAAACTTCACATACACTGGCAATGGTTAAGGGAACATGAATTAGGGTAATGCACAATATTATCAGTCACTTCCACTATCACCATGTTATCTTAAAAAATTCACAGCACAAATTTTCCAGACAAACAATGAACTAGAAGCTGGACAGCCATCCTACTTTCTTTTTTGATTTGCATTAAATATTGAAGGCTTTTTTCTGTTACATCTCTTTCACTGAGAACACTAAATATTTCAAAGTCAATTCAGCTTTTTCATGTTTAAACCAAATTTCCCAGTCTTCACTGATGGGGTTACATGCTATCACTTTATGTGTCCCAACAATTAGCAGACACTGCAGTTTGCTGAAAGTTTCACAAGGATTGTACCCTAGAAGGGCTGAACTTGATCTTTAAAACAAATATGTGAAGCCCCACGTCCTGGTGGTCTTGGGCAATGAACATATTGTAAGTCTGGTATTACACAAGACATTTTGAGGCACTTGGCTGAGAAACATTGAATCTCCTTTTTTCCAGACATCAACATCAAGACAAAATAGTAGGCCTCAAATGACCATCTTTGGAATCAGACACTTCCTGAATACCATCTATGTAGCAGTCTACCCGTATCTCTCCTGAATAGGTGTCTGTGTTCCTGAGATCCCTTCATGGAGGAAGGCCAGTCTCCTTTTCCAGCTAGTCACTTCTCTGCCTTCAACAGCCCCTGAAGAATAAACTACCAGAAAGGGGGAGATAAAGGGTAACCTTTACCACACCATTTGCACTCAACATTTGGTATAAAATCCCCTACTTGTAAACCTCCAGCCTAAAAACATTTGCAGGGATGGAGCAAAAAAAGCACAAGGCACCAGAAACATAAACCCCAAATGTTGTGTGTACAGACCCACGTATAGCAGCTTAGATACTGCCTTAAGATTTCCGCTACCCCTTTAAGATTGTTATTACTGCAACATCTTTAACAAATAAAGTATCTGATTAAAACCATCATTAGAAAGCTATTTGATTACTTTCTATTACTAGTATACATACTTGAGCAAAGGCATATCCAGAAGCAGGAAATCAAAAATTATTTGCTGAAAGTGAGAAGTAATGGCTGAGGGATACCTTCTAACAGCCATGTTTTACTTTTTGATCCTGTTCCCTCTGACCACAGATGACTGGTTCAAAGATAAACACTGGATGCAAGCTGGCCCAATTATCTTTTCCTAGGAACTTAAAATCTAAAATGGATAAAAAGAAAGACTAAAAGTCATTGGAGCATAACTGCTTCCTGGCAGTACCAGGGAGAGCAGGCCCATGATCACATTTCACTGAGTTCCCTGAAGGAAATTTGTTCTGTACTTTCTCCCTAAATTCTGTGAAATACCCAATGTACTTCTAAAGTTATTTTTCTGGATAAGCAAGTACGAGTCTATTTTTGTTGCTTGCATGCAACAAAAAGGACATTCAATAACTAAATCCACTGAAGATCAGGAGAGCTAGTTACTTCTCAACATGTAGTCTAAAAATCTGTTATCACTCAAACACTACTAACAAACTAATTCCAAAGAGAAAGAAGGTAATCACAGATCTGGTGAAAGTAAACAAAAAACAAAAGAAATGCACATTCCCCTTGACTCAGGAATTCTAGATGATGAAATTTATCCTTCATAAACAACTGCACGAACATCCTTTGATGATTCATTACTTCTATTAGACTCACTGAACTTATTGTGGTAATTGTTTCATGACGTACATAAGGCAAAACATTATGTCAATTATATCTCAATAAAACTGGAAGAAAAAACTCTATCCTTAGAATTTATCCTACAAAAACACTTCAACAAGTAGACAAAGATGTGTATAGAAATGCATACTTAATATTGTAATAGTAAAAAGTGGAAAATAATATACACACATGGAAAAGAGGTATTGGATTAATTTATAGTACAGCCATACAATAAAATACTGAGTATCCATTAGAAAGGATGCAACAGGTCCATATCCACTGACATAGAAGACGTCTTAGACAGTTGTATAAAAAAAAGCAAGAACAGTATTTATAGGATACATAAATCCCCACCCATCACATAGTGACATACATTTACATTCATAGAAAAAAGTCTGGAAAGATATACATTACACTTTTAAAACTGATTCTGTTTGGAGAATGGTAAAGATAAAGGCTTTTATTTTCTGCTTTACTCACTTCTATATATTGTAAAATTGGATGTATTACTTTTATAATCTAAGAAACAAAGTTTCTTTTAAGAAAACCATGTTAAACAGTGAAAAAATATGAAGATAAAATTAAGAGACCATGTAAACAAAGTAGAAACCTTTATTGAGTGATAAATTCAATATAATGCACATATACACAAAGCATGGCTATATTTCAACATTAATAACTATGAGAATAAAATATTTACTTTGAAGAAAAAAGTAAGATTCTTATAATCCAGATTAACTTTATTAAAATACTAACAGGGTGTGATGAGATCTAAACTTAAATCAAATTGGAACATCACATCAATTAGCCCTAACTAATCACTGTTACAGACAAATGCTTTCTCTAGACATATTTATTATCTATCTAAAGACACGATTTTTTTTCTAGAATGGTACTTACAGTTCTCTACAATTTCATCAAAAACTGCACCAGTTTTCTGCTCAAACTGAAAAAGCAAAAAAAAAAAAGTAATATTATCATATTTTTCATTCATACTTTTCAGTATATCCCTCCTTGGTCCCCTAAGAGCTGTAAACTTCAACCCAAAGTATACAAATTCAAAACAACATAAACACTGCCAAACAGAGTAAAATAAAATTTAGAATGAATAAAAGCCCTCAACCCAAAAATGAAGAGATAAATACATGCCCTCAAAATAAAAAAGCTACTTAATTTTTTAAAGCTTTTTTAAAAAACTGAAGTATAGCTGGTTTACAGTGTTTCAAGTGTACAATAAATTGATTCAGAAAAGCTACTTATTTTTCAAAATCACTGTTCTACCATAAAATACAGAGGATCATATATATACTTCTGTAATAATAATAAACACAGCCAATACTTAGAACTTACTAACAACAATTATTTTTAAGAACTATGCAAAACTTCTAATCAAAACTGAACAGAACAATCAGCATCTATAGGCTTGCTCTTTAAATGAAAATTAGCCACATTACAGGAATGGTTCCTTTTTGAGTATGTTAGGGCCCAAGGTAGAAGCAGAGCCACGTCTGAGGTAATTTCAGATCTTTAAAACAGACATGGGGGGGGGGAAGTAAAGAAGAGGCAACTCCACCCAGAAGGTAATAAAAATACTACTAGCATGTTTCACTCTTTTTTTTTTTTTTGGCTGCCTTGGGGTCTTCATTGATGCATATGGGCTTTTCTTTTCTCTAGTTTCGGCGAGTGGTGGCTACTCTTCGTTGCAGTATGCAGACTTAGTGCAGTGGCTTCTCTTGTTGTGGAGCACGGGCTCTAGGTGTGCAGGCTTCAGAAATTGCAGCACGTGGGTTCAGAAGTTGTGGCTTGCAGGCTCTAGAGTGTAAGCTCAGTAGCTGTGGCACATGGGCTTAGTTGCTCCGTGGCATGTGGATCTTCCCAGACCAGGGATCAAACCTGTGTCCCCTGCATAGGCAGGCAGATTCTTAACCACTGCACCACCAGGGAAGTCCTGTTTTTTTTAATGAGTTAATTTTAATTTTTTAAAATTTATTTATTTATTTATTTATTTAGGCTGCACCGGGTCTTAATTGCTACATGCAGACTCTTAGCTGCAGCATGCATGTGGGATCTAGCTCCCTGACCAGGGACTGAATCCAGGCTCCCTGCATTGGGAGCACAAGAGTCTTAGTCATTGGACCCTCACTCCTAGTCTTTACAGATCTCCTCACTTTGGCAAATTTGAGCATTCCAACCTCCTGCTTCCCTACCTACTACTCATCAATGAAGCAAAAAGAGAAGCAAGTCGGCTTCGGGATAAACCTTGCCTACTAAACTACAGAGTGAGTCTCTCCCCATTCAAGGGGAAAACTTCAGGGAAAAAGAACTACCTAGCTACCTACCTAACTACAAATGAAACACAACAGCTAGCTACAGTAATCAATAGTATCTAATACTCATAAATGCAAACAGACAACCAAGGATCCCAGGTTTCTGAAAGAAATTAACTGTGAAAGAGAAGGCTCGAGGTGAATTAACATAATAACCACTCCAGAAGGAAACAAGTCACAGAAAACAAACTTCTAAAAAATATTTTAACGGGGTTCCTAGGTGGTGCAGTGGTTAAGAATCCGCCTGCCAATGCAGAGAACACGGGTTCGATCCCTGCTCTAGGAAGATCCCACCAAAAAAAAAAAAAAAAATATTTTAAGTGGTATCTGAGATATGTGAGAGGCTACTGATACAAAAAACTAAAAATATGTATGAAAAATATGTAAGGAAAAAAGAAAGCGATCTGACTGAAGATAATGCACTTTTGTACAATACTGCCTTTTTCTGGTGATGAAAATGTTCTAAAATTGATGCGGTTGCACAACTGTGAAAATACTAACAACTACTGAATTATGCACCTTAAATGGGTTAATTGCATGGCATATGAATTACATCTCTATTAAGTTGTTTTAAAAATACACTGAGAAAAATACTTCTATGAAGTTTAGGTATTAAAAACCAAAAGGCACTACTGAAACAGGATAAACAGGGAGATGTTATGTAGGCATATACCAGTATTTTTTAAAGAGTAACTTTTAAAATATACATTCAAATGTGTTAAATAATATGTTTAATACAATGAAGCCCCTCAAGTACAACTTCCTGTGTTATGAGGTGACTTCATTTCAATGCTAACCTCTTTATGTATCTGAATTTCTTGATAAGGCTGAGCATCAATTAAAGGAGAGTCTATCTTTGACTTACTTTGATTTTATTGTTGTTGTTTTCCTTTTTAAAAATTTTTATTTTATATTGAAGTACAGTTGATTTAAATGTTGTGTTAGTTTCAGGTGTATAGCAAAGTGACTCGATTATACATATACACATAGCTACTCTTTTTTAGATTCTTTTCCCAGGTGGTTACTACAGAGTATTGAGTATAGTTCCCTGTGCTATATAAATAGGTCCTTGTTGATTATATATACTAGTGTGTATGTTAATCCCAACCTCCTAATTTCTCTCTCCCTCCCACCTTTTCCCTTTGGTAACCATAAATTTGTTTTTGAAGTCCGTGAGTCTCTTTTTGCTTTGTAAATAAGTTCATTTGTATCATTTTTTTTTAGATTCCATGTATGTGATATATTTATCTTTCTCTGTCTGACTTACTTCACTTAGTATGATAATCTCTAGTCTATCCATGTTGCTGCAAATGGCATTATCTCATTCTTTTTTATGGATAAGTGATATTCCTTTGTATATATGTACCACAACTTCTTTCTCCATTCATCAATGGACATTTAGATTGCTTCCATGTCTTGGCTATTGTAAACAGTGCTGCAATGAACACTGGGGTGCATGCATCTTTTAGAATTATGGTTTTTTTCTGGATATATGCCAGGAGTGGGATTGCTGGATAATATGGTAGCTCTATTTTTAGTTTTTTAAGAAATCTCCATACTGTTCTCCATAGTGGTTGTACCAATTTACATTCCCACCAACAGTGTAGGAGGGTTCCCCTTTCTCCACCCCCACTCCAGTACTTATTATCTGTAGACTTTTGGATGATGGCCATTCTGACTGGTGTGAGGTGATACCTCATTGTAGCTTTGATTTTCATTTCTCTAATAACTAGCCATGTTGAGCATTTTTTCATGTGCCTGTTGGTCATGTGTATGTCTTCTTCAGAGAAATGTCTATTTAGATCTTCTGCCCATTTTCTGATGAGGTTGGTTTTTGGGTTTGTTTTTTTTTGTTTGTTTGTTTGATTGTTTTTGAGTTTTCATTTGCTTTAATTCATACCTGCTGCTGACTACTCACTTAACATTGCACAAGCAGGTAATACCATCATTGCTCTCAATTATGGACTCCATCAGGACTCCAGAGCACCTGACTGGCCTATAATCTCACCAATGGGGTGACAACAAATGTACACGTAATAAGACTTAGCTTTGTTATAATATGGTGATTTTGCTAAATTCGTTTGGGTGCTTCCTATCTAAACTGTATATTTATAAGTAAGAAATTAGATATAAACAGTAATTTAGTCATTTGAAATTGAAGTACTCCTTATCCCTCAAATTTCATGAATGATTTAACTGGACTTAAAAGCCAAGCTGACTTTAAGAATCTGTAACAACTACTCTGTATGGGCAAGGATTTTCTCAAAACCTAAAATTAAAAAAATAAACAAATGAATATGAATATTAATTTAAGACAAAAAATACCAGTTCATTTTTATCAAACTGGTATTTTGATAACCGGTATTTATAAATACCGGTTACCAAAATAGTCTCATAGGTTCTACCCATTTCAAAACATATAACTGTTGCATACTTAAACTTATAAAATAAATGTTATAACTTTAAGAGGTTTTTACTCTCAAATTTCCTTATCCATAAAATATATAGTGATACCTACACTCCTCAGGACTGTTAGGATGATTAAATGAAAAGCATTTAGCATGATACTTAGCAAATTGTAAATATACAGTAAATGTGAACAATGTGATTACTAATAAAAAATATCTTCCCTTGTTTTAAAAATTAGGTTTCATTTGTAAAAATGTATCCACTGTTTAAAATAAAAGGAAAGAACTGGGCAAACAATTCAACCCTCTGTATTTCAAAAATTAAGCACTGGGGATAAAGTATATTTTTACTTACAAAACAGGACACTCAAGTTCCCTAACCCTGGAGGGAGATAAAAATCCCAATATACTGTGAACTGATAAACACCACTAACAACCACCTTCGGAAAAAAATTTAAACATTTTAAAAATCACAGTTAGAGGGAAGTGGTTAGGACTCTGTGCTTCCACTGCAGGGGGTCTGGGTTCAATGCCGGGTCAGGGAACTAATCCAACATGCCGCCAAAAAAAAAAATCACAGAAATGTATTGGATCCTGGACCAATAATTTTTATTTTAAAAAAGTTAATTTTCTCTTTGATCCTCCATACAACTTCACAAATTCCCTGGATATAATTACTAGAATGCCTAATACCATAAACACTTTTCTCAAACTGATTTTAATATTTGTAACAATTTGAGAGTTTATATGATAAACTTATTCAATGAAAACTAAATAACAGACCAACAGCTCTAAAATGACCAACAGCCCTAAAATAGTTCAGGGAGTTGATGCTGGATTTGTCAATGATTAAGTAGAGACTGAAAACTATCAAATGTGCTTTACTGTCTTTTTCTCTAAAACCTACTCTTTTCACCACTGGTCCCTTTTTCATTTTAGTAGGAGCCTCAATACCCAGTTCACACAAGGGCACCGCAAAAGGGGCAGGGGCAGGGGCAGGGCAGGGCAAGACAGGACAGGACAGGACAGGACAGGACAGGACAGGACAAGACAAGACAAGACAAGACGTCTCAATTTGGTCACCCTAAGTATTAGTCATGTTTAGACACTGGACTTTATCCTAAGAAAAAACACTGAAGGAGCTAGCAGGAAGGAAGATCTGCGTTCTGAAAACACTCTGGCTATGGAGTAAGGTTATTTCTTACTCCTACCCAAGGTTCTTATCACACCACTCTCATAGTGTCTTCTTCCTACTAGGAATAACTTCTACCTGATGAAATTTCAATGCTTCAGTTTGTTTTGTTTTGTTTCCTTGTTGGTTTTTTTTGTGTGTGTGTGTGTGGCATGCCCCGCAGCTTGAGGGATCTTAGTGCCCCAACCAGGGATAGAACCCAAGCCACCAGCAGTAGAAGCACAAAGTCCTAACCACTGGACCACCATGCAATTCTCTCCAACGCTTCTTTAAAATACAGTTCTTCAATAAGGTCTCTTTTTTTTTTTTTTTGGGGGGGGGGGTACACCAGGTTCAATCATCTGTTTTTAATAAGGTCTCTTCTGATAACCCATTTAGAATTTCTGACTCCTCTGCAGCACGTGATTTATATTTCATTCACAGTCACCTATGGCACAGTTAACTTATGTGTGTGTCAGTATCACTTTCTAGATAAATCTTTTTCATCCTGGGATACCTGTAAGGCCCCAGCACATTGTGTTGTATAATCTCTCAATAGCTTTTTTATTAACTCAATGCCGTAACTTTGCATTTCTCAATATTTGTTATCCAAAAACCTGCAAGAGGCCCTAAGGAAAAAAGAGTTCTGTGATCAGATATTTTTTCCAAATATAATATTATAAAACTTTTCTCCCACTTGGCATGAAGTTTCATTCATCATCCTCAATTTGGCAGAAAAAGATGTTATCTCATTTAAATTTGCATTTTGCTGTTTTATTTACATTTGTTTTCATTTTCATTTTTGAAATTTTGAAGAATCTTTCCATAGTTATCGACCTTCTGTAATTACCATTTCTATCAACTGCCTGATTACAGAATTTTTTAGACGACCCAAGGCAATGGTTCACAAACTATAATGATCAGTGGTCAATACTTACCAAGAACCTTACCCTGTGCCTGGCATTTTTCAAGCACTTTACATGACTTAATTCAATTTAACCTCCCCAAAATCTCAAGTAAGTACTGTTAACACCTCTATTTTGTAGATGAAGAAATGGAGGTACTGAGAGTTTAAAAGTACACACACACAGAGCTGTGAAAAAGGCTCCCCAGAAAAAAACCCAAACTTCTGACTCCCTAAAATCTGGCCCTACTTCTTCTACTGCTTCATTTTTTCCTGCCTTCATGCACCCATTACATCCCCATCCCCAAAGCAAATGCTCTAGCTATTACAAATGATCTATAGCTCAACCAATCTATCAGGTAGTTTCATTCCTCTAGACCACTGTACAGTGTTTAAGCTTCACCAGTCTTAAATCAATAGCAAACACTTACTCAGCTTTCATGATTGCGCTAAAGTTACAACTCTTTAACAACACCACAATCTCATATAACCCACAAACACCCAACATCCTGAACAAGGTAGAATTCACACGTCTTTCCCAGCTCTACAACTACAGATGTGTCTATGATAGCAACTATAAAAACTTTACTCCCAAGCAAGGGATGCTACAAGAAATCAAGTACCCACCCACATTTCTGAAGCTGTATCATGAAACATCCCACTGACAGGGGTTATACAAATCTGGAGTTGTAACCCCATTTTGGAGACGATCTAAAAAATAAATAAATAAATAAACAATGTCTTCATACAAAAGCCTTTAAAGTTATACAAAAAGTAAAAATAATCTAGTTAGTTTCTTTCAATAGAACCTAAATGAAATCAAGACTCGTAAGGAATTAGAGATTCCACATTTCTCAAAGCAGGGAACCGCTTCTTGGACTTTTGGTTAAGATCAAGCGTAGTATCTACTCTCATCAGTTCAAAGCAGGAAGAACGTTAAAGTATATTCTAGTCTAGAGAGATCTGTGTATATTCCATACTGCTGTAAGCCTAGGACCTACAACAACAATGCCTAACTTACAGAAGCTCAATAAATGTTCGCTGAACAAAATTACTTTTACTAGTAAAAGTAGCAAAATTTAATAAGTAATTTAAAATTCATTTTATATTAAAAACTTAAACATCCTAAGTTTACTTTAAAATTTGCAAGAATCTCAAAAATTAAGCAGAAGCATCAAGTAGTTTTTATGCTTGCAACAGACCACTCCAAATTAAAAGTCCAATCCTCTTCCCTCAACGCCACAACTGTAATGCTAGTCCTTCCCTATTGCTACTCCAATTCAAACATCCCTTTCAAATTTATTCATATTGATAATCTTTATAATCATTTTGTCAACTTGTAAAATATAACAAATTTCTTATGGGAAAAACACACTTTTTTATACAGGCAGTATTCACTTTGCGCTGTAGTGCAGGACTATAAAAATGACTTTGCAAGCTGAAACCAAGCAAAGCAATCTGAATAATCAAAGGGAAAAAATCATATTGTTCTGTGATGTTTAAGATTATTTAAACATTTAAGACTCTTTTACTGTCAGTTAAAATGTATACAGAAATAAAGAATACTGTGTAACCAATATTTACTATTTTATAACTTAAAATATTAGAAACATTGAGTGTTTTGTTTCTTTGTAAAAACCTTATCAAGAATAGACAGTGCTTACCTTCTTCTTTTCTTAATATAACTTATGATACAGAATAAGTATCTTTTCCAAGCCTTGGCAAACTGTCATAATCCCTTCTGAGTCTGGTTGGATACCCAACATTTTTACCCTTTCAATCTTACCATATACTTCCAAGAGTTCCTTTAACATGAAATTTTTGCCAGTCACTTCCTCTGAGACATCTTCACCCTTTCTGTCACAATCACTTTCTTCATTTATGTTCATAAATTTGCCTTCACTAAGTTCCTCAGACTTCATATCTATACTCTCCACCTTATGACCACTTCATGATCCTATGTCTTCCATCACATAAATTATTGATAAGAGTGCCTTCCAAAACAGACCTATCCCACATTAAATAGATGATCAATTATTTGCTCAATTAATCTTTGGAATTTGGGAGTAAAGTTCACAGCAGCATCCCTACCTGCTATACCAACTTTGATCCATGCTGATTCTGAAATGAAACCAGCCTTTACTGGTAATGAAAATTTCTTTAGTCTCCTTGGAACTAGTTTTCTTTCAATGCAGCTTGGCATGAATGCTAGCCAAACTGATTGAGATCTGTTTCTATTACAATTTAAACTATATGATGTTGAAGCAATTTTACCTTGTTTTTCATACTCATCTCACTTTTTCAATACCAAACCTTCATACCAAACTTTCACATAGGACCAGCACTTGTCCTACCTTCACTACCTGTCACTATTTTCTAATCTTCTATAACATCTAATTTTTCAGATCTAGTATTATCACTTTTCATTTCTTTGCTGAACTTTCATCTTTGCTGGTCAACTCTCTCCTTTGATTATCCAGTTTTGTAAAATGTCACATGACTTTATCATTGGAAGACGAGGTAACACATTTATACACTTTGCTGTCTGTGCAAAAAATGAGTAACATGCACAGTGATCAATCTCCAACAGACTTTGAGAGAAGTAATGTGACTGGTCACCAATTACGATGGGCATCTATCTATTGATATATATAGTGATCTGTGAAGAGCCAGCATCGAAGTTTATACACTACACAATTATTCACAGTTACCATACCATGGTAAATTACAGCTGAACTGTGTTGTTAGGTGACCGGTGCTATTTAACTAAACTATGCCAACAGAAATTCGAGCATATCAGAATCCTGCAAAGTAAAGACTGACCGTACAAAGAAAAAAATGTAAATATGTAGTTAGATGTGGAAAATATTTGCTGCCAAATATGTAATAGGTCTCAAGAAAGACTAATAACATCAAAAAAGTTTCTTTCTAGACACTGCTCTGCTAATTCACTAACAGACCTTGAGCTAGAAACTTAACTCCTCAGGGACTCAAATGCTTCAATCCATACAAATGAATGAAAGCGGTCTACAAAATCCTAAAAGTTGTCTCCAAAATCTCAAACTTGATGCTCACAATTCACTTCCAAGCTAGACATAAACTAAAAACTCAAACTGGTATAACAGAGACTGAAAACTTGATAAAGACACTATAAGAGTAGACTTTATTCTCTTTCCTTAGGTTCTTCTTCACAATTAAATGACTTAAGACATTAAGCCTTCCTTTAAAATGGAATCAAATCCACCCTCCTTACACATTTTTATTAATTCTAAAATTTATGTGAGATAAAATACAATTATTTCCACTAAAATTACTTTGACATGAACTGAAAATTAAATAAGCTTGATCTCTCCACCAAAACAAGACTATCAACTTACTATAGACAGTGTTTGTAATTAATATCTCACGTGCTGTCAGTACACTTTATTAGCAGTGTTTTTTAAGTGCTATGTAGAAAACCAAAGTTATAATTAGAAGGAACTGAAGTAAGCTGGACTTGACAAGTTCATAATTCTATGAAGTGAACCAAATGAATTACTTTCAAATTCAGAAATATACTGAACTCAGACGTTAGAAATATATTACTAAAGATTCGCAGAATGTATTATTTCACTGCTTGGTTAACATGACATACTTTAGGGACTTCCCTGGTGGCGAAGTGGTTATAAGAATCCGCCTGCCAATGCAGGGGAAACGGGTTCGATCCCTGCACTGGCATGTGGACGATCCCACACGCTTTGAAGCAAGTAAGCCTGAGCACCAAAACTACTGAGCCTGTGCTCTAGAGCCCTCAAGTCACAAGTACTGAGCCCATGTGCTGCAACTACCGGAGCCTGCGTGCCTAGAGTCCATGCTCCGCAACAAGAGAAGCCACTGCAATAAGAAGCCCACACACCACAGCAGAGTAGCCCCCGCTCACCACAATTAGAGAAAGCCCACACACAGCAACGAACACCCAACGCAGCCAAATAAAAATTAAAAAAACAAAACAAAACCTAACTTCTGCTCACATATTAAAAAAAAAAAAAGATTCACAGAATGTATCATTTCACTGCTTGGTTAACATGACATACTTTAGGGACTTCCCTGGTGGCACAATGGTTAAGAATCTGCCTGCCAATGCAGGGAACACGGGTTTGAGCCCTGGTCCAGGAAGATCCCACATGCCGCGGAACAACTAAGCCCGTGCACCATAACCACTGAGCCTGTGCTCTACAGCCCACAAGCCACAACTACTGAGCCCACACACAACAACTACTGAAGCCCACGTGCCTAGAGCCCATGCTCCACAAGAAGAGAAGCCACCACAGTAAGAAACCTGTGCACCCCAACCAGAGAAAGCCCACATGCAGCAATGAAGACCCAAGGCAGCCAAAACAAAAACAAAAAAAGACATACTTTAATGGAAAAGAAATTTGTTCAAATAGCTACAAAAACCTAAAAAATAAAATTGTCAAAATTTATAATCAAATATAGATTCTCAGTTACTGCTGAGAAAAAAACTTCAAATAAAAATCATATTCAACTGTGAAAAGCTATTAAAATAACTTCTTTTATGACTTTTTTCACAACAGCTAAGAAGAAAATTAAGCCATCCAAATTTAAAAAGGAAAAATAAAAGTCATTTTTGAATATGTGGGCAATGTCTCCCTTTCAATCTGAATATGTACTGATAGAATACGATATTTACCCTGAAACATAAACAAATAAGGAAGAAGAAAAATATGTACTCCCATGATTCTTTACAATATGTTGGAAACTGTTTAACTATACTTTTATCTTCAAGTTTTCTACTCCAAAATGATGTATAAATTTGGTTCCTAGTTTGGAAGTTCAGGAACATTTGATATAAAATTCAAGAGACTTCCCTGGAGGTCCAGTGGTTAAAACTCCAAGTTCCCAATGCAAGGGGCATGGGTCTGATCCCTGGTTGGAGAACTAAGATCCTGCATGCTGTGCAGCCAAAACAAAATAAAACGAAACAAAAAAAAATAATGTTCACTGTTATTAAGATCCCACATGACACGCAATGCGGCCAATAATAATAATAATAATAATAATAAATAAAATTCATGATATTCCTCAAAGGAATCTTCAGTGCTTCCTAGTATCTACTGCAAATACAAACTTGTAAATTATAAAACTCACAACAAATAAAAGTTTCTTCAATTATTTAAGGTAAAAATAAAAACCTCAGATCCCTGACTTCAATCAACATGTAAACTGCCACAATCCAAAAAACTAAAAATCAATCCGAAGAAATCTCCTAAATCATATATTGACAAAAAATTGAAAAGTTAACCGATGTCTAGCTCCAAAGTATCTGTGGAATGAAAAAACAAAGGCAAACAAAGATTACTCAGCCCACAAATATCTGCAGCCATCTAAGAAACCTTTGAAAAAGAAAACCCCAGAAGCAGTGGATCTCTAAATGTGCTTCTTAGACCATAAGGGCCCCAGAATCCTTTCAGGAGTCCTCCAAAGTCAAAAATATTTTCACAGTGATACTAAAACAATTCCTTGTATTTTTACTATGTTGATGTGCACTAACAGTACAAAATCAATTCTGGGTGAAACTACTGGCCCCTTAGGTGGTAGTTTCAAACTGTACTGGTAGTGAATGCATTCATCACTGCCCAATAATGGCTGTCATGCATATATATTAGAAAATATGATTTAAATATCTTAAAATTTCTTTAGAGAGAGTATCATGTGGAACTAACCAGACAGCAGCAAGCACTTCTACTTAAAGAATAAATTTAAAGCAAGTCTAGTCAGTTCAAGCTTAATTGAAATTAAAACATTAATTCCTTTAGTGATAACCCACTAATTTTTTCTACCATGAAAGACATTTATAAAATCTAAGCTTTTCTGTGTTTTTTTCCAAAGCCACAATTAATGTATGGTAATAAGATTGTATGTAATTATACTTTAGTATAACATTTAATACATTAAACAAGATCATATACGTAGAGGCCAGAAGGATCAAACTTAAATTGTCACGAAAAAATAATTTTTAACTAAATTTTCATAGTTCTTAGTTCTCAAACCTTATTTACTGTGTCATGTTTTGTTAATCCCAGATAATGTGACAGACTAGTAAAAAAGAAACCAATAAAAATATGTCTAACAAGTTTGAAGACTTAGTATTTCTGGATCATTCACCTTACAAAAAACAAGAATTATTTGTCGTTTTAAATGAACTTTTTACTAAATGCATATCAGCATTGCTTGTTTTATTATACTTCACTATACTGTACTTTACACATACTGAGTTTTTTTACAAATTGAAGGTTTGTGGCAACTCTCCATCAAGCAAGCCTATCAGCACCATTTTTCCAAAAGCATTTGCTCACTTTGTGTCTCTGTGTCACATTTTGGTAATTCTCGCAATATTTCAATGTTTAAATTATTATATTTTTATGGTGATCTGTGATCAGTGCCTTTGATAATAACATTGTAATTTTTTCAGAGTGTCATGAACTACAGCTATATATGACAATGACTTAACTGATAAATGTGTGTTCTGACTGCTCCACTAACCAGCCATTCCCCCATGTCTCTCCCTCTCCTCAGGCCTCCCCACTCCCTGAGACACAACAATACTGAAATTAGGCCAGTTAATAACCCAACAATCGCTTCTAAGTGTTCAAGTAAAAGGAAGAGCCATACACCTCTTGTTTTAAATCAGAAACTAGAAATGATTAAGCTTAGTGAGGAAGGCATGCCAAATGCCGAGACAGGGCAAAAACTAGGCTTTTTGTACCAGTTAGCTAAGATGTGAATGCAAAGGAGAAGTTCTTGTAGGAAATAAAAAATGCTACTCCAGTGAACACATGAGTGCTAAGAATGCAGAAGAGCCTTATTATTGATATAAAGTTTTAGTGGTCTGGATAGAAGATCAAAGTAGCAATAATATTCCCTTAAGCCAAAACTTAATCCAGAGCAAGGCTCTAACTCTATCTTCAGTTCTATGAAGTCTGAGAGAAGTGACAAAGCCACAGAAAAAAGACTGAAGCTGGCAGAGATTGGTTCATGGAGTTTAAGGAAAGAAGTCGTCTCCATAACATCAAAGTACAAGGTGAAGCAGCAAGTACTGATGTAGAAGCTGCAGAAAATTATCCAGAAGATCTAGCTAAGATAATGAAGGTGGTTACACTAAACAGCAGATTTTCAAGGTAGATGAAACAGCCTTCTACTGGAAAAAGATACTACCTAGGACTTTCATAATTAGAAGTCAACGCCTGGCTTCCAAGCTTCAAGGACAGGTTGCCTATCTTGCTAGGGGCTAATGCAGCTGGTGACTTGAAATCGAAACCAAAGCTCATTTACCATTCTGAAAATCCCAGGGCCCTTTAAAATTATGCTAAATCTACTCTGCCTGTGCTCTACAAATAGAACAATAAAGTATAGATGACAACACATCTATTGAAAACATGGTTTGCTCAGTATTTTAAGCCCACTGTTGAGACCTACTGCTCAGAAAAAAAAAAAAATTCTTCTCAAAATATTACTGCTCACTGACAATGCACCTGGTCACTCAACAGCTCCAGTGGAGATTAATGTTGTTTCATGTCTGCTAACACAACATCCATTCTGCAGCCCATGGATCAAGAAGTCACTGTGGCTTTCAAGTCTTATTACTTAAAAAATACATTTCAGGGACTTCCCTAGTGGCACAGTGGTTAAGAATCCGCCTACCGATGCAGGGGATGAGCCCTGGTTCGGGGAGATCCCACATGTCACAGAGCAACTAAGCCCGGGCACCACAAATACTGAGCCCACGTGCCACAACTACTGAAGGCTGCACATCTAGAAGCCTGTGCTCCACAAGAAAGGCCACCACAATGAGAAGCCTGCGCACCGCAATGAAGAGCAGCCCCCACTCACCTCAACCAAAGAAAGAAACCACGTGCAGCAACAAAGACCCAATACAGCCAATAAATAAATAAATAAATAAATAAATAAATAAATAAATAAATAAATAAATAAAAGAAATACATTTCATAAGGCTATAGCTGCGATAGACAGTGATTTTCTCTGCTGGATCTGGGCAAAGCCAATTGGAAACCTTCCGGAAAGGATTCACCATTCCAGATGCCATTAAGAGCATTCATAATTCACTGAAAAAGGTCAAAATATCAACATTAACAGGAGTTTGGAAGAAGCTGACGCCAACCCTCATGGATGACTTTGAAGGGCTTAAGACTTTAGGGGAGGAAGCAATTGCAGATGTGGTAAAAATAGCAGAAGAAATAGAAGTGGAGCCTGACAATGTGATTGGATTTCTGCAACCTCATGATGAAATTTAACCAATGAGGAGTTACTCCGCAGGGATGAGAAAAAAGTGGTTTCTTGAGAAGAAATCTACTCCTGGAAAGATGCTGTGAAGACTGTTAAGATGACAACAAAGGACTTAGAACATCATATAAACTTAATTGATAAAGGAGCTATGGTGTTTGAGAGAACTGCCTCCAATTTTGAAAGAAATTCTACTGTGGGTAAAATGCTATTAAATGGCATTATATGCTACAGAGAAATCATTTGTGAAAGGAAGAGTTAATTCATGCAGCAAACTTAATTGTTGCCTTATTTTAAGAAATTGCCACAGGGACTTCCCTGGTGGTGCAGTGGTTAAGAATCCGCCTGCCAATGCAGGGGACATGCGTTCGAGCCCTGGTCCGGGAAGATCCCACATGCCGCAGAGCAACTAAGCTTGTGCGCCACAGCTACTGAAGTCCGTGCGCAGCAACAAAGACCCAATGCAGCCAAAAATAAATAAATTTATTAAAAAAAAAAAAAAAAAAGGAAATTGCCACAGCCACCTCAATCTTCAGCAATAACCACCCTGTTCAGTAAGCAGCTATCAACATCGAGGCAAGACCCCCTTCCACCAAAAGGAATATGATTTGCTGAAGGCTCAGATGATGGTTAGCATTTCTAAGCAATAAAGTATTTTTAAATTAAGATACGCACATTGTTTTTTGAGACACAATGCTATTGCACACAATAGACTATAGTATAAACATAACTTTCAAATGCACTGGGAAACCAAAAATTCATGTGAGTTGCTTTATTGATATACTCGCTTTATTACAGTGGTCTGGAACTGAACACACAATATCTCTGATACATGCCTATAAGTGCTCTCTCTTTCTAAAGGTGAGGAAAAGGCATAATCTAAGTAAGATTTCCTAGCTAGAGAAACTGGATGAACTCAATCACGTGTCTCTAAAACTCTTAACTGAAAAAATTCTATAAATGCTGTTTTAGAATTATTTAAAGATCAGCTGCTCCCTTTTTGAAAGGACAGACATAGAACTGAAACATACCTCTCTAAACCAAGAATATATATTAATTATATATGCATAAATTATATACCTGTGTATATATAAGAATTTACATAGATAATCTCAACTATAAGCACTTAGGTAATATTCAAAATTTTAAGTAATTGTGTATCACTCTGAAAAACAGAAAATAAAATTGTAAGCCCTGAGAAGTTATACCATGTGCACAATTAAAATAAAATACACATTTTTAACATAACTTTTTAAAAACGAAATGGCAACAACTAATAATACAAGTAAAGGTCTTTATCTTAGCCAACACACACACACACACACACACACACACACACCCTTTACAAATCTCCTAACTTCCAGAATTGTCCCTGGGAACGATTAACAAATAAAAGTTTATCTTTAAAAACATGCAGGATAGACATTTTTGCCACATTATTTTCAACTACGAAAAATTACAAAAAAATCCCTCTGTAGGGAAACAAATTATTAATATACATTATACAACAAAATTCTATGCAGACTTTACAAACAGTAAGGTAGAAAGTTCTGGAGATGGATGGAGGTGATGTTTGCATAATATTCTGAATATACTTATTGCTACTGAACTTAAAAATGATTAAAATGGCAAATGTTATGTTATGTATATTTACCCCCCCCACACACACACACACAAATAAGGTAGATCTGAATATACTATTATGATGGGACACATACACTGAGAGAAAACAGAAATGGTTTAAAACTCTGAAACAACTAAGGACAGAAAAACTAACAGAAAGACCAATATCTCAACAAGGAAATTAGAAGATATAATGAAAACCCAGATTAAAATTTTAAAATTGAAAAACCAAAAAAACAAAATAAGAACTCACTGAGTAGTCACCAGGGGCTGGAGGGAGGGGCAAGGGGGTAATGGGTAGTCATTATTTAATGGGTACAGAGTTTCAGTTTGGGATAATGGAATAGTTCTGGAGATGGATGGGGTTACACATCAATGTGAAAGTTATTAACGTCCATAAATTCTACACTTAAACATGGGTGAAACAGTAAATTTTGTTTTATGTATACTTTACCACAACAAAAAAATTTGTAACAAATACAAGTAAACTAAACCCTCATACATGGGCTCATGAGCAAAACAGAGATAGAGAGGAAAGAGTCATGAAAACAGATTAACACAAACATCTAACCTTAAAAAAAGAAAAAAATATGGGGGGGGGGGGGGAATGGTGCCTCAGAAACCCAACCATATCAAAAGGTACAACATCCATGTAATCAGAATCCCAGAAGGAGAGAAAACCTGGAGTGCAGAAAAAATACGTGAATAAATAATGGCTGAAAATGTCATAAACTTGAAAAAAACACATATGTATCTGTAGATTCAGGATAAGCAAATGCCAAACAGGATAAATATAAAGATATTCACATCAAGACCCTCATCATTAAACTGTTGAAAACAAAAACAAAGAAAAACATCTTTAAAACAGGCAGAGAAAAACAACACTTATCACTGCAGATTTCTCATCAGAAATCCTGAATGTCAAAACAAAATGGAAAATATTTATAGTGCTGGGAAAAAAGAACTGTTAACTCATAAACCTATATACAATGAATATACCTTTCAGAATAAAGATGAAATAAGGATATTCTTTGATGAGGAAAACTAGGGGCATTCACTATCAGCACATCTGCTCTGAAAGAATTGTTAAGAAAGATTAAAGTGAAATGATTTCAAAAGAAAACTTAGAATATCAGGAATGAAGAAAGAGCGACAGAAACTAGTAACTATTTGAATAACTATAAACACAGACCATCCTTCTACGCTTGGGTTCTTTTTTTTAAATAAAATTTATTTATTTATTTATTTATTTGTTTGTTTGTTGTGTTGGGTCTTCATTGCTGCATGCGGGCTTTCTCTAGTTGCAGCGAGCGGGGACTAAACTTCCGTTGCGGTGTGCAAGCTTCTCATTGCAGTGGCTTCTCTTGATGCAGAGCAGTGACTCTAGGCATGCAGGCTTCAGCACTAGTGGCATGCAGGCTCAACAGTTGTGGGCGGGCTCTAGAGCGCAGGCTCCATACTTGAGGTGCACTGGCTTAGTTGCTCCACGGCATGTGGGATCTTTCCAGACCAGGGATCGAATCTGTGTCCCCTGCATTGGCAGGTGGGTTCTTAACCACTGCACCACTAGGGAAGTCCCTACCCTTGAGTTCTTTTACATATGTTTAACAGCCGAATATAAAAATTATAACATCATATGATAGGAATTTGGTATGTATATGAAATATGACAACTACAACATAAAAGGAGGGTAAAACAACCTTTTCAGTTCTATCTACATTTCACTTGAAGTGATAACATAGTGATTCTAAGAAGTCAGTCTCAAAATGTTAACATTCTGTTTGAGTTCATCTTTGACAGTCTCCAAAAGACAAAACTATACTGACAGAAAACAAAAGAGTGGTTGCCAGTGGTTAAGTGGGAAGAGAGAATATGACTATAAAAAAACAGCATGCTAGAGTTCTTTATACTGATAAGATTGTTATGAATCCTGTTTGCAGTTGTGACTACAAGAATCTGTATCTGTTAAAAATTCTTACAACTGTACACTAAATACAAAAAAAAAGGAAATTTTAGCATATGTTCATTTCTAAAATAAAATACACGTATACATACAAGTTTATGCATAATTATAAATAAATACACTGAGACGTGACATTACAAAAGACTTTTATCTTTACATCTTTTTTTAACCTTTCAAACTGTCTACAACAACTAAATGCTTTTATAGTAAAAATTAAATGATTCAAAAATAACCAAAATACATTAACGTATGAACATGCCACTTAAATAAAGTTCCCAAATAGCATTACTTGGAAAATGAATAAATTAGAACATCATAATGTGTTCTGAGATCTCAAAGTGTAAAGCTTAATCATAACAGCAGACAGCTGCTATCTACCCCCCACTCCACTCTCTCACAATGAATTGCCCTCTCTCAAAATTTACTAACAAATAACCGCAAGGCCTCTAAAGAGTCAGCTCAAACTGGATAGCCACATGCAAGAGAATGAAACTGGACCACTACCTTAGACCATACAAAAGCAACTCAAAATAGTTAAAGAAATGAACATAAGAATTGAAACCATAAATCTCCTAGAAAAAAACACAGACAGTAAGCTCCTTGACACTGACCTTTGGAGATGATGTTTTGGACTTAACACCAAAAATAAAAGGCAACAGGACATCCTAGGTGGCACAGTGGTTAAGAATCCGCCCGCCAATGCAGGGGACACGGGTTCGAGCCCTGCTCTGAGAAGATTCCACACGCGATGGAGCAACTAAGCCCATGCGCCACAACTACTGAGCCTGTGCTCTAGAGCCCATGAGCCACAACTATTGCGCCCATGTGCCGCAACTATTGAAGCCCATGCACCTCGAGCCTGTGCGCCACAAGAGAAGCCACTACAATGAGGAGCCTGTGCACCACAATGAAGAGTAGCCCCCAGGCTTCCTAGGTGGCGCAGTGGTTAAGAATCCACCTGCCAATGCAGAGGTCACGGGTTCGATCCTAGCTCCAGGAAGATCCCACAGGCCGCGGAGCAACTAAGCCCGTGTGCCAAAAAAAAAAAAAAAAAGAGTAGCCCCCGCCTCGCAGCAACTAGAGAAAGCCCGTGTCCAGCAACGAAGACCCAACGCAGCCAATAAATTAAAAAAAAAACAAATTTATGAAAAAAATAAAAGGCAACAAAAGAAGAAAAAAAAAAAGGGTGGGTCTACATCAAACTAAAAACCTTCTGTACACCAAAGGAAACCATCAACAAAACAAAAGGGTAACATGCAGAATGGGAGAAAATATTTGCAGATCATATATCTGATGAGCTTAATATGCAAAGTATACCAAAAACTCATACAACCCAATGGGAAAAAAGAAAACACTCCAATTCAAAAGTGGGCAAAGGGACTTCCCTGGTGGCACAATGGTTAAGAATCCTCCTGCCAATGCAGGGAACATGCGTTCGATCCCTGGTCCAGGAAGGTCCCACATGCTGTGTAGTAACTAAGCCTGTGTGCCACAACTACTGACCCTGCACTCTAGAGCCTGTGAGCCACAACTATTGAGCCCACATGCCACAACTACTGAAGCCCATGCACCTACAGCCCACGCTCCACAAGAGATGCCACCACAATGAAAAGCCTCTGCACTAAAATGAAGAGTAGCCCCTACTCTCCACAACTAGAGAAAGCTCATGTGCATCGACAAAGACCTGAGACATAGCCAATAAATAAATAAATATATAAATAATTTATTTTTTAAAAAATGGGCAGAGGATCTATACAAACATTTTTCCAAAGACACAGAGATGACAAACACGTACAGCAAAAGGTGCTCAAAATCACTAACCATCAGAGAAATACAAATCAAAACCACAATGAGCCAACCTGTTAAGATGGCCACTATCAAAATGACAAGAAATAAGGAACCTCCATACTGTTCTCCCCAGTGGCTGTTATCAATTTACACTGCAGTATGGAGGTTCCTTAAAAAACTAAAAACAGAACTACCATATGACCCAGCAATCCCACTACTGGGCATATACTCTGAGAAAACCATAATTCAAAAGGATACATGTATCCCAACATTCATTGCAGCACTATTTACAATAGCCAGGACATGGAAACAACCTAAATGTCACACAACAGATGAATGGATAAAGAAGATGTATATATATACAATGGAATATTACTCAGCCATAGAAAGGAACGAAACTGGGTCATTTGTAGAGATGTGGATGGACCTAGAGTCTATCATACAGAGTGAAGTAAGTCAGAAAAAGAAAAACAAATATCGTATATTAACACATATATGCAGAATCTAGAAAAATAGTACAGATGAACCTATTTGCAGGGCAGGAATAGAGATGTATACGTAGAGAACAGACATGTGGACATGGGGCAGGGGGAGGGGAGGGTGGGACAAATTGGGAGATTAGGATTGATATATATACACTACCATGCATAAAATAGACAGCTAGTGGGAAAGCACAAGAAGTTCAGCTGGGTACTCTGTGATGACCTAGATGGGTGAGATTGGAGGGGTAGGGAGATCCAAGAGGGAGAGAATACAGGTATACATAGAGCTGATTCACTTCACTGTACCACAGAAACTAACACAACATTGTAAAGCAATCATACTCCTTTACATTAAAAAAAAAAAAAAGGACAAGAAATAACAATTGTTTGTGAGGATGTGGAGAAAAGGAAACCCTTATGCACTGTTGTGACAACGTAAACTCGTGCAGGCACTATGGAAAACAGTATTGAGATTCCTCAAGAAATTAAAAATAGAATTACCATATGATTCAGCAATACCACTTCTGAGTATTTACCAAACAAAATGAAAACTCTCACTTGAAAAGATATATGCACCCCCATGTTCACTGCAGCATTATTTACAATAGCAAAGACATGGAAGCAAGCTAAGTATCCATCAACAAATAAACAGATGAAGAAAATGTGGTATTTATACACAATAGATATTATCTGGCCATAAAAAAAGAGGGAAGTCTTGCAATTTGCAGCAGCATGGATATACCTTGAGAGCATTATGCTAAGTAAAATAAGACAGACAGACACATACTGCATGATCTCACTTATACGTAGAATCTAAAAAAACAGAAATAGGACTTCCTAGGTGGCGCAGTGGGTAAGAATCCGCCTGCCAATGCAGGGGACACAGGTTCGATCCCTGCCCCAGGAAGATACCACGTGCCGTGGAGCAACTAAGCCCACGCGCCACATCTATTGAGCCTGTGCTCTAGAACCCGTGAGCCACAATTAGTAGTGAGCCCATGTGCTGCAACTATTGAAGCCCACGCACCTAGAGCCTGTGCTCTGCAACGAGAGGCCACCGCAAAGAGAAGCCCGTGCACCACAATGAAGAGTAGCCCCCACTCGACGCAACTAGAGAAAGCCCATGTGCAGCAACAAAGACCAAACACAGCCAACTAAATAAATAAAAATAAATACAAGTTATAAAAAAACAGAAACAAACCAAGCTTATAGATACAGATACCAGACTGATGGTTGCCAGAGGTGGGGGAAAGGAGTAGGCAAAATGGGGGAAAGGGGTCAAAAGGTACAAACTTTCACTCATAAAACAAATAAGTCATAAGAATATAATGTATAGCATGATGACTACAGTTAATAATCCTCTACTGCATATCTGAAAGTTGCTAACAGCGTGGATCTTAAAGGCTCTCACCAAAAGAAAAAAACTTCTAACTGTATGGTGATGGATGTTAACTAGACCTACTGTGGTCATCATTTCAAAACATATACAAATATCAGAATCATTACATTGTACTGAAAATAATATGATGTTATATGTCAAAGCGTCAGATGAGGAGCCAGGATAACCTACACAAATGATACAAAGACAGCTATTAGACTAACATTCTAATAAAATTTTCTACAATTCAATTGCCCAAAGTAAACTTAATCTTTCCTTATAAGGTAAGCCTAAGACAATACCTGGTACAATTTAAATAATGAATATGTTTATTGAATAAACAGTAAAAACATAAAGCTACTCTTATAATCTATGGAAAATATACACTTTCAATCTGCATCAAAGAAATAAGCTAAATTTCCAAAAGTACATCCAAAGAATAAAGCTTACTGAAAAAACCAATAAATAAATAAAATTTTTTTTTTTGGTTGCACCATGCAGCTTGTGGGATCTTATTTCCCCAACCAGGGACTGAACCCAGGCCACGGCAGTGAAAGTGCAGAGTCCTAACCGTTAGACTGCCAGGGAATTCCCCAAATAAAATAATTTTTAAAGATGTTAACTTAAAAGATGTATGTTGTAATTTCTAGGGCAATGTTTAAAAAGAAAAATGACACAAAGACATACACCTAAACACTCAAAATGGACTAGTGAAAAAGATGTGACACAACTATGAAGGAGGAATGAAGAATAAATGGATTCTAGGTGGCGCAGTGGTTAAGAATCCTCCTGCCAATGCAGAAGACATGGGTTCGAGCCCTGGGCGGGGAAGATGCCACATGCCACGGAGCAACTAAGCCCATGAGCCACAACTATTGAGCCTGTGCTCTAGAGCCCATGAGCCACAACTATGGAGCCTGTGAGCCACAACTACTGAGCCCATGTGCCACAACTACTGAAGCCCATGCACCTCCAGCCCATCCTCTGCAACAAGAGAAGCCACTGCAATGAGGAGCCCACACACCACAATGAAGAGTAGCCCCAGCTCACCACAAGTAGAGAAAGCCCATGTGCAGCAACGAAGACCCAACACAGCCAATAAGTAAACAAATACATTTATTTTTTTTAAATGGATAAATAAAAAACAGATACCAAGATGGAAGACTTAAACCTAACTATGTAAGTAATTACATTAACTCTAAAAGGAATAAATGCAACAATTAAAATGTCACACTAGAGAAAAAGGCAAGACCCAACTATATGGTATTACAAGAAACACATTTTAAATATAAAGACACAGATACACTGAAAGTAAAAGGGGAGAGGGGAACACATACCATTCAAATACTAAGCATAACAAACCTGATTTAACTATATTAATGTCAGGTAAAACAAACTTAAAGAGGAGTATTACAAAAAGTCATTTAATAATGATCATCAAGATATAATTCTAAATGTGTTGGCAACTAATAATCACAACTTCAAAATACGTGAAGCAAAAATTAGAACTGAAGGGATAAAATCTCCAATTATGATTGTAGATTTATAGCTGTCAGTAACTTTAGAACAAGAAGACAAAAAAAAAATAAAGACACAAAATATTTTAATGACTCTATCGAAAAACTTGACCTATTTGATATTTATGAAACACCAAGAGGCTGCAGAATACACTCCTTTTTAAGTGTATCTAGAACAAGTACCACAATATACACATGCTGTACCATAAAAAAAGCATCAATAAAAATAAAAGATGATATATTCACTGACTTCAGGCACATTAGATATAACTAAAAAGTAATAACACCAATACTTATATACCAAGTATGCTTCTAATAAAACATATGTCAAGTTTTTTAAAAATCACCGAGGAAATAATATACTTTGAACTAAATGATAATGAAAACAAAACTAAGTTTTGGAATGTATTTAAAGCAGTACTGAGAACTTCCCTGGTGGTCTAGTGGTTAAGAATCTGCCTTCCAATGCAGGGGATGCAGGTTCAATCCCTGATCAGGGAACTAAGATCCTGCATGCCATGGGGAAACTAAGCCTGTGTGTCACAACTACTGACCCTGTGCACCACAACTAGAGAGAAACCTACATGCCACAACAAGGAGCCTGTGCACCACAGTAAAAGCTCCCGATCCTAAATGCTGCAATGATGATCCCACGTGCCACAGCTAAGACCCCATGCAACCAAAAATTTAAGTATTTTTAAAAATAAATAAATAAAGCAGTACTTAGGGATGTTTAGCTTTAAATTCATTTGTATTTTTAAAAAAGATGCCTGGGACTTCCCTGGTGGCACAGTGGTTAAGAATCCGCCTGCCAATGCAGGGGTCACAGGTTCAAGACCCCACATGCTGCGGAGCAACTAAGCCCATGCACCACAACTACTGAGCCTGCACTCTAGAGCCCTCAAGCCACAAATACTGAGCCCACGTGCCTAGAGCCCATGCTCCACAACAAGAGAAGTTATTGTAATGAGAAGTCCATGCACCACAATGAAGAGTAGCCCCTGCTCACCACAACTAGAGAAAGCCTGCGCACAGCAACCAAGACCCAACCCAGCCAAAAAATTAAGTAATTAATTTTCTTTCAGAAAGATGTCAAATGAAGAAGCTAGGAATAGAAAGCAAACCCAAAGGAAGTGAAAAGGAAATAAAGATATGAGCAAAAATCAATTAAACAGAAAACAAAAAACAACATAAATCAGTGAAATCAAAAGTTCTTTCAAAAGATCAATATAAATTAAAAACCTCTAGCTAGGCTGATCCAAAAAAATAAAGAAGACACAAATTGACAATAAATGATATCAAAGAAGAGACACAACTACATAGTCTGTAACACAGAAATTAAAAGGATAAGAGAGAAGGGGAAGCTGGGACAAAATGAGACAGTAGCATTGACATATATACACTACCAAATGTAAAATAGATAGCTAGTGGGAAGCTGCTGCATAACATAGGGAGATCAGCTCAATGATGGGTGATGACATAGAGGGCTGGGATAGGGAGTGTGGGAGGGAGTCGCGGGAGGGAGGGGATATGGGGATATATGGGAATATATGTATAAATACCACTGATTCACTGGTGTACAGCAAAAACTGGCACAACAGTGTAAAGCAATTATATTCCAATAAAAAGCTTTAAAAAGAAAGGATAAGAGAATTTTATGAATAATTTTATGCCAATAAATTCAACTACTTAAGATGAAATGGAAAAACTTCTCAAGAGACTAAAATCACCAATAAAAAAACAAGAAAAAACAGAAATTGCTATATCTGTTTTAAAACTCAAATGAATAACTGAATTTCTCAAAAAGAAAATTCCAGGCCTCAATGAGTTTATTGGCAAAAATATCAAATATTTAAGAAAGACATAATAGTAACCTTACTTAAGCTTATTCAAAAATTAGGAAGAAGGCATAGTCCCAAACTCAATTTATAAGGCCTACATTACTCTGATACCCAAACCAGACACAGTACAAGAAAATAAAACTGCTAATCAATGTTCCACATGAACATATATACAATAATCCTCATCAAAATATTATAAACCTAATCAGCAACATATAAAAAGTATTATCCATCATTATCACATGGAGGTTACTACAGGAATGCAAGGTTGGTTTAACATTCAAAAAGCAAATGAACAGACTGAAATAGAAAAAAATATATGATCTTTGCAATACATTCAGAAAAAGCATTTCACAAAGTTTAACTCCATTATGTAAAAAAAAAACTCTCAGCAAACTAATAACAGAAGGGACTTTCTAAACCTGTGAGATGGGATCTGTGAAAATCCTACAACATAATATTTGACGGTGAACATCTAAATGTTTTCACCCTAAAGTGTAGAATAAGGCAAGAATGTCCATTCTCACCACTTCCATTCAGATTGTACTGAAAGATCTAGCCAGCATGATACTGCAAGAAAAACAAATAAAAGAGAAAGCAAACAGTACAGAAAAATTAAAACCATCCTTTGGGCGGGGGGGGCAGTAAAAGAGTCAAGTCCTAACCACCAGACCACCAGAGAATTTCCCAAAACCATCTTTATTCAGACAATATAAACATGTCCATGGACAATCCTAAGAAATCCCCAAAATCCTTCTACAATTAATGAATTTAGCAAGATCCCAGGTTAAAAAGATGAAAATACAAAGATCTAATTTTATTTCTATATACCAGCAACAAACACCAGAAAAATGAAATGTTAAAAAAACTTGTATGAATTGATGTTACCTAGACTTGCTGTGGTGATCATTTTCCAATACACATAAGTAAATACCAAATCATTGTGTTGTATATCTGAAAACAATTTAATGTTGTGTGTCATTTATATTTCAACTTTTTTTAAAGTATACATTGAGAATCTGAGAAGATGGAAGACTAAAGAAGCACCAAGAATCTATCTCCCCACCTAGACAACAACTGCACAGGTAGAATCTATCTGTTAAATTATTTTGGAACTCTAGAGGCTATAGAAAGCTTGAAACTTCCAGGGGGAAGGTTCTGAAGGAAATTTTTCATCAATTTTTTTTCTTAGCAGATTAGCAGCTACCCATCCTCACCTCCAACTAGATGGCAGGTAGCCATACACACCTTCTTGTGGGAGCACCTTGTGGGAGCCAAGGTGGGCAAAAATGACTGTATCCTCAAATATCAGGAATCTGTGGTCTCATTCCACACTGCAGCTTCTCAGCACAGAAACAAAGAGGCAGGTGGCTATTTTTGTTGCACCTACCCCCACTGCTGCAAGTCCCTCCACTTACAGCCAATGCCCTTCCCCTCCTCTTTTTTTTTTTTCCCCTTTGAAAGCCAGACATTAAAGACTATGACAGTCAAAACCAACTGCATATACAGAAGAAATTAGAAAGCAACAATGCATGTCCAGCAAAAGGCACAGACTGAGAAAAGACCTGAGAAGAACTTAAGTTTACACCTCAGGCTGATCCTAAGCTCAAAGACAGACTACAACATCAAAAAACAAAAATAAAAACCAGACAACTCTGGGGAAGGAGGAGAATGTGATTTCCAGAACTACCTTACTATTAGATTCACGTCCAGTTTTCCACCAAAACAAACAAACAAAAAAATCACAAGTAACAAGAAAGTATGACCCATACAAAAGAAAAATATAAACTAACAGAATCTGTGCCTGGAAAGGACCTGATGGTGGATCTACTAAAGAAAGACATTAAAATAACTGTCTTAAAGATGCTCGAGGGACTTCCCTGGGGGTCCAGTGGTTAAGACCCCACACTCCCAATGCAGGGCACACAGGTTCAATCCCTGACTGGGGAACTAAGATTCTATATGCTGCATGGAGCACCCAAAAAAAACGGTGCTCCAAAAACTACAGGACGATATGGAGAAAGTTAAAAAAAAAAAAAAAAAAAGATATATAAACAAAACAGAAATATCAATAAAGAGACAGAAAACCTATAAAGAAACCAGAAAGAGATTCTGGAGACAAAAAGTTCAATATCTAAAATGAAAAATTCACTAGAGGGATTCAAAGACAGATTTAAGCAGGCAGAAGAAAGAATCATCAAGCTTGAAGACGAAACAATGGAAATTATCAAGTCTGAGAAACAGAAAGAAAAATGACAGAAGAAAAATGAACACAGAGTAAGGTACCTGTGGAACATAAACCAGTGGACCAACATATACATTGTGGGAGTCCCAGGAGAAGAGAGAGATGAGGCAGATAGAATATTTGAAAAATTAATAATTGAAAACTTCCCCCAGGACTTCCTAGGTGACGCAGTGGTAAAGAATCTGCCTGCTAATGCAGAGGACACGGGTTCGAGCCCTGCTCTGGGAAGATTCCACATGCCACGGAGCAACTAAGCCTGTGCACCACAACTATTGAGCCCGTGAGCCACAACTGCTGAGCCCATGTGCCGCAACTACTGAAGCCCACGTGCTTAGGGCCCGTGCTCCACAGCAAGAGAAGCCACTACAATGAGGAGCCCGCGCATCACAATGAAGAGTAGCCCCCACTTGCAGCAACTAGAGGAAGCCCGTGTGCAGCAACGAAGACCCAACGCAGCCAATAAATAAAATAAATAAATAAATTTATTAAAAAAAAAAAAAGAAAGAAAACTTCCCCAAATTTGATGAAAGACATGAACATAAACATCCAAGAAGCTCTACAATCACTATGTAAAGATAAACTCAAAGAGATCCACATAAAGACACTCTGGACAGTCAAAGACAAAGAGAAAATCTTGAAAGCAGCAAGATACAAGTGACTCACCACATACAATGTATCCTCAATAAGTATATAAGGAGATTTCTCATTAGAAACATTGGAAGCCAGAAGCCAGCAGGCTGATATATTCATAATGTTAAAAGAAAAAGCAGGGACTTCCCTAGTGGTCCAGCAGCTAAGACTCCGCACTCCCAATGCAGGGGGCTGGGGCTCAACCCTGGTCAGGAAACTAGAACCCACATGCCACAACTAAGAGTTCTCATGCCACAACTAAAATAAAAGATCACACACACTGCAACTAAAGATCCTTCATGCCACAACTAAGACCTGGCACAGCCAAATAAATAAATATTTGAAAAAAGAAGAAAAAGAAGAAAAAAAAGAAAAAGCAGACAACCAAGAATCTTTTATTTGGTAAAACTTTCCCTCAAGGAGAAACTAAGACATTACCAGATAAATAAAACATGAGGAAGTTCACACTGCTGAAGGAAGTCTGGCAGTATGCAATGAAAGGACAATAGAAAGTAATTCACAGCGATATGAAAATACAAAGATCTTAATAAAGGTAAATACATGGGCAATTATAAAAGCTAGAAATATTGTAACTTCGGTTTGTAACTCTAAAGCTCACTTTCTACATAATTTAAGAGATTAATGCAATTTTTTAAATTCTTACTTTATGTTTTCAGGCACACGATGTATACAGATGTAATTCTGTGACATCAATAACCAGGAGGAGTGAGGTTGAAGCTATAAAGGAACATAGTTTTTCTACATTATTGAAGTTAAGCTGGTATAAATTCAAATGAGTGTGTTATAACTTTAGGATGTTACATGTAATTCCCATGGTAAGCACAAAAAAAATGGCTCTAAAATATAAACGAAAGGCAATGAGAAAGAAATGTAAATAGTTCACACACACACACAAAATTAACTAAACACAAAAGAAAACTAATTCATAAAATGAGAAATAAAAAAGCTTCAAGGCACGTAGGAAAAAAAAAAAATCAGCAAAATGACAGAAGTACCTCCTTATCAGCAATTACTCTAAATGTAAAGTCTTAAATTCTCCAATCAAAACAGAGATCGGCAGAATTGATAAAAACACAATTCAACTATATGTTGTCTTCAAGAGACTCATTTTAGATCCAAAGAAACAAATAGGTTGAAAATAAATAAGTGGCAAAGGATATTCCATGTAAACAGTAGGTAAAAGAGAGCAAAGGGTGGCTATACCAACATTTGACAAAATATAGTTTAAATTAAAAAGGTACAAGAAACATTATATATTAATTAAAAGGTCCAATACAGCAAGAAAATATAACAATTATAAACATTTACACACCTAATGACAGACCATTAAAACATATGAAGCAAAAACTGACAGAACTGAAGGGAGAAATAGACAGTTCTAAAATAATAGAGACTTCAATACCCCACTGTCAAGAACAATGGATATAACAACCAGACAGGAGATAACAGAGAATTTAAATAACACAATAAACCAAATACACTCAACAGACATACACAACACTCTACCCAACAACAACAGCACATACACACTTTTCTAGTGCATATGGGATATTTTCTAGGATAGACCATATGTTAGGCTACAATAAAGTATAAGAAATTTAAAAATATTGATATCATACAAAATATCTTCTCCAACCACAACAAGATGAAGTAAAAAATCAGTAACAAAAGGGACTTCCCTGGCAGTCCACTGGTTAAGACTTTACTTTCCAGTGCAAGGGGTGTGGCAGGTTCAATCCCTGGTCAAGGAGCTAAGATCCCACAAAAGCATAACATAACATGCCATAACAAAAGCTATGCCAGGGTGTAAACTTACAATGATAAACACCTTATAAAATAAGAAAGCTCTCATATCAACAACATAACTTTACAACTTAAGGAACTAAAAAAGAAGAAGAAACTAAACAAGCAAGGAGGAGGATGGAAACAGTAAAGATGAGAAGAGAAATTTTTAAAAGAGAGACTGGAAAAGGGCCAGAGAAAAAAATAAAACGGAAAGCTGATACTTCGAAAAGATCAACAAAATTGAGAAATCCTTAGCTACAAGGAGGAAAAGAGAAAAGATTCAAATTGCTAAAATCAAACATTAAAGTAGAGACATAACTACTGTAGATTGTACAGAAATAAAAAGGACTCTTATAGAGTACTATGAACAATTTTAAGCAAATTGGATAACTTAGATAAAACGGTAGGTTTTGTGTTTCTAGGAAATTGTCCAAGACCAAATTATGAAGAAAGAGATAATCTGAAAGGACCTATAACTAGTAAGGAGATTTGTGGGAAAACATTCAGAAGCCTTTCTGAAACTTTGAAACTGTTACTAAAAGTAATTAAAGTATGTGGGCCCAACAAGTGGATGCAGGATGTCCTGCTTGAGCAGCAGAGGAACTAAGGGTGCTGGGCGTGGAGACCATGGGGGCATAGGCTACTGTGGAAACAATATTGACCCTCTCTGGGGGCACAGCCCCTTCCTCACTTGCACACCTCATATCACCCTGTTTGGCCCTGGAGGAGGGCTGGTTAGCCAGAGACGGGTAAGATTCCTCAGGGGAGGAACAACCTAAGACAGGCACAGTGGCAGAGGGGCCAACAGGGATGAGGCACAGACCCTTACTTCTTCTGAGAGAGGTCTCCTGCCCCCAGGGCTGCTTTGCTTTCCACGCCCTGCTCAGATGGGGACCCAGGAGGCAAACAGAGACCTGGCTAATAGCAGCTGCCCTCCTTCTGCTGTTCTTGCAAAACATCACTGCCCCCAATTATATGACGCCTTTGTTTGGTTATTTCAAAGTAAAACCTTGACTGTGGGACGAAACTGGGAGTGTGAGAACCTTATGCTATCTTGCTTCCTGAATGCCGAGAGCTCAATAAAAACAACGTGGGGTGAAGCAGCAGGGCTTTTGATCCTAGAGGTCTTGAGTCCCCCGGTCCCATCTTTCTCTTAAATCTGTGTCTGTGTTTCTTTAAGCTTGTGGCACCCGTCATTCTCCCCAAGTTGCCGAGCTGGTCTCGGCAGAGATTGAATCAGTAATCAAAAATCTCCTGAAAAAGAAAAGTCCTGGACCTGATGGATTCACTGGTAAATTCTACCAAAGTTAAAGAA
This sequence comes from Hippopotamus amphibius kiboko, assembly GCF_030028045.1. Classification (NCBI taxonomy): domain Eukaryota; kingdom Metazoa; phylum Chordata; class Mammalia; order Artiodactyla; family Hippopotamidae; genus Hippopotamus; species Hippopotamus amphibius. Next base: position 27,949,510 of record NC_080186.1, on the reverse strand, counting down.
AAACTAATACTAATCCTTCTCAAACTTTTCGCCTGAAAAATGAAGAGGAAGGAACATTTCTATGAGGCCAGGATTATCCTCATACCAAAGCCAGACAAAGATACTACAAGAAAGCTAAAGAACAATATCGCTTATGAACCCTGAAGCAAAAATCCTTAACGAAATATTAGCAAGTGAATTCAGCAGCATATTAAAAGAATTACACACCATGACCAAGTAGAATTTATTCCTAGGTTGCCAGGATGGTTCAACATATGCAAATGGATCAACATAATACACGACATTAACAGAATGAAGAAAAAAACTGCTTGATCATCTCAATGCAGAAAAAAAATTCTGAAAAAATATAACACTCATTCATGATAAAAACACTGAATAAACTAAGAATAAAAGGACACTATCTCAGGACTTCCCTGATGGTCCAGTGGCTAAGACTCCACGCTCCCAATCCAGGGGTCCCAGGTTCAGTCCCTGGTTAGGGAACTAGATCCTGCATGCCACAACTAAGCACTCGCATGCCACAACTAAAGATCCCACATGCTGCAACTAAAAGATTCCCCATGTCACAACAAATATCCCACATGCGGCAATGAAAATCTGGGCTGTGTGCTGCAACTAAGACCTGGTGCAGCCAAATGAATAAATATTTTTTTAAATTATATTTTTTTTAAAAAAGGACACTATCTTAACATAATAAAGGCCACATATGAAAACCCACAGCAAACATCATACCAAATGGTGAAAGACTGAAAGCTTTTCCTCTAAGATCAGGAATAAGGCAAGGATGCCCACTTGTACCACTTACTTCCAATATAGTAACGGAAGTCCTAGACAGCAAGAAAAAGAAATCAAAGGCATCCAAGTTGGAAAGGAAAAAAATTAAAAATTTTCAGATGATTATTCAGATACTATGATGTTAAATGTGGAAAACTACAGATTACACACAAACACACAAACTTTTTTTAGAACTAATAAATGAATTCAGCGAAGCAGCACAGGATACAAAGTCAACACACAAAAACCAGTAATCAGTTGCATTTCCATACACTAACAATGAATAATTTGAAAAGAAAATGAAAAAACAATTCTATTTACAATAGCATCAAAAAGAAAACCATACCCAGAAATTCATTTAACCAAGGAGGTGAAAAAACTACACAATGAAAATTATAAAACACTTCTGAAAGAAATCAGACATAAATAAATAGAAATACATGTCATGTTTCATGGACTGGAAAACTTAATATTGTTAAAATATCAATATTACCCCGAAACAATCAGATTCGATACAATCCCTATCATAATCCCAATGACTTTTTTTTGCAGAACTAGAATAAGCCATCCTAAAATTCATATGGAATCTCCAGCAACCTGTAATAACCAGAACAGTCCTGGAAAAAAGGACAAGGCTGGAGGACTCACTCGTCCTGATTTTAAAACATACTACAAAGCTACAGTAATCAAAACAGTGTGGTACTGGCATAAGGACAGACATACACACCAATGGAATAGGGAGTTCAGAAAAAACCCTCACACGTGTGGTCAAATAATTTTGAGAAGGGTGTGTCAATACCATTCAATGGGGGAAGGACAATCTTTTCAACAAATGATTGGAAAACTGGATCTCCACATGCAAAGGAAAGAAACTGACCCTTATCTCACACCACATATAAAAGTTAACTCAAAAGAGATCAAGAACCATTCATGACACTGCATTTGACAATGACTTCCTGGATACAATACCAAATTCAAAGGCAAAAGAAGAATAGACAAATTAGGCTTCATTAGAATTTTAAAATTCTGTGCATCAAAAGACAGTATCGGGGCTTCCTAGGTGGCGCAATGGTTAAGAATCTGCCTGCCAATGCAGGAGATACGGGTTCGAGCCCTGCTCCAGGAAGATCCCACATGCCACGGAGCAACCAAGCCCGTGCACCACAGCTATTGAGCCTGTGCTTTAGGGCCCGTGAGCCACAACTATTGAGCCCATGTGCTGCAACAACTGAAGCCCACGTGCCTAGAGTCCATGCTCCGCAACAAGAGAAGCCACGGCAATGAGGAGCCCACACACCACAATGCCAAGTAGCCCCCACTCACCGCAACCAAAGAAAGCCCATGCGCAGCAAAAAAAGACCCAACACAGCCAAGTAAATAAATATAATTAATTAATTAAAACAAAACAAAAAGACAGTATCAACAGAGTAAAAGGGAACTCACAGAATGGGTTAAAGTACAGCTGACCCTTGAACAACACAGATTTGATGTGTGTAGGTCCACTTATACACGGATTTTTTTCATCAGTACATACCACTGTATTACACAGAGATGGAGAAACCACAGGTACAGAGGGCCAACTATAAATTACATATAGATGCTTAAGTGCATGGAGGATTGGTGCCCCAACCCCCATGTTGTTCAAGGGTCAACTGTATTTACAAATCTTCTGATAAGGGATTAATATTGAGAATATATAGAAAACGCCTAAAAACCAACAAAAAAACAACCACTCCAATTCAAAAAGGGGCAAAGGGGACTTCCCTGGCGGTCCAGTGGTTAAGACTTTGCACTTCCACTGCAGGGGGCAAGGGTTCAATCTCTGGTCAGGGAAATAAGATCCCTCATGCTGCGTGGCACTGCCAAAAAATAAGATTTGATTGGGGGGGGGGGGGGGCAACAGACTTGAAAAGACATTTCTCCCAAGAAGATATATAAGTGGGCAATAAACATAAGAAAAGATGCTCAATGTCTCTAATTATTTGGGAAACACAAATCAAAACTACAATGAGAGGGACTTCCTAGGTGGCGCAGTGGTTAAGAATCCGCCTGCCAATGCAGGGGACGCGGGTTGGAGCCCTGCTCCAGGAAGATCCCACATGCTGTGGAACAACTAAGCCTGTGCACCACAACTATTGAGCCTGTGTGCCACAACTATTGAAGCCCACGTGCCTAGAGCCCATGCTCCACAATGAGAAGCCACCGCAATGAGGAGCCCATGCACCATAATGAGGAGCAGCCCCTGCTCCATAATGAAGAGTAGCCCCCACTTGCAACAACTAGAGAAAGCCCATGTGCAGCAACAAAGACCCAACACAGCCAATAAACAAGTTAAATAAATAAACAAATTTATTTTCCAAAAAAACACTGTGAGATACCACCTCACACTCGTTAGGATAGCTGCTACCAAAAAAAAACAGAAGAGGGACTTCCCTGGTGCTCCAGTGGTAAAGAATCCATCCCGCAGTGCAGGGGAGTGGGTTCTATCTCTGGCCGGGGAACTAAGATCCCACATGCTGCAGGGCGACTTAAGACAGCACACCGCAACTAGAGAGCCTGCGTGCTGCAAACTACAAAGCCCAAGTGCTCTGGAGCCCAAGTGCCACAATTAGACAGCCCACAAGCCCTGGAGCCCGCACACCACAGCTAGAGAAGAGAAAACCCGCAAGTCACTAGAGAGAAGCCTGCACACCGCAACAAAAGATTCCACGTGCTGCAACAAAGACCCCGCAAAGCAATAAACAAACAAACAAACAATTAGAATCTTTGTTTAAAAAAAGACAGAAAAGTCAAGGATGTAGAGAAATTGAACTTATGCACTGGTGGTGGGAATGTAAAAAGATACAGCTACTATGGAAAACAGTATAGTGGTTCCTCAAAAAATGAAAAGTAGAATTACCACGTGATCCAGCAATTCCACTTCTGGGTGTATACTCAAACAAACTGAAAGCAAGGTCTTGAAAAGATACTTGTATACCCATATTCATAGTAACATTATTCACAATGGCTAAAGCATGAAAGCAACCCAAGTATCCGCTGACAGATGAATGACTAGGCAAAATGTGGTATTTACATACAATGGAGTATGTATTTAAAGTAAGGAAATTTTGACACATGGTAACATGTATGAAACCTTAAGACACTGTACCAAGTAAAACAGAGACAGAAAGTAGAATGGCAGCTGCAAAGGACTGGGCTTAGGAGAGAATGGGAAATTATTGTTTAATGGGTATAGAGTTTCAGTTTTACAAGATTAAAAGAACTATGAATATGGATGATGGTGACGGTTGCACAACATTACAAATGTATTTAATACTGCTGACCTGTACAGTTAAAAATGGGTAAGATGGTAAATTTTGTTATGTGTATTTGACCACTATTTTTTTAAGGCAAACAAAGAGTTTTTCAGATATACAAAAGCTAACAAATTCATCTCCAGCAGATCAGTACAACAAGAAGTATAAAAGGTTAAGTCCTTCAGGGAACTACACTGAATATCCTGTGATAAACCATAATGGAAAAGAACATTTAAAAAAAAAAAGAAGAAGAATGTATGGGACTTCCCTGGTGGCAGAGTTTGGTTAACAGTCCGTGCTTCCAATGCAGGGGGCCTGGGTTCGATTCCTGGTCAGGGAACTATATCCCACATGCATGACGCAACCAAGAGTTTGCATGCCATAACTAAGGAGCCCACATGCTGCAACTAAGGAGCCTGCATGCTGCAACTAAGGAGCCTGCCTGCCGCAACTAAGACCCAGAACAACCAAATCAATCAATAAATTAATAAATTAATTTAAGCAAAGTTATTTTTTTTAAATGTATGTATGTGTATAACTGAGTCACTGCTGTACAGCAGAGACTGGCGCAACAATGTACATCAACTATACTTCAATAAAAAAATATTAAAAAAAAAAAAAGTCCTTCAGAAAGAAGAAAAATGACACCACATGGAAATCAAGGTAAACCCAAAGGAATGAAGAGTACTAGAAAAGTAAATATCTGAGTGTACCAATTATAAACATGCTACCTCTCAACTTCAAATCTGTTTTTCTCTGCCCTGCTTTGTGATAACGGAGCTGGCACCTATAAACATTTCTCCTTTGCCAGCTGGCACAGTGTTAACCTTTGACAGCAGATGGCACCAGAAGAATACTCCCGAAAGAAGGGGTCCTTTTCTCATTCACTGTGCTCTAACTCGCTTGCTCCAGTGGAGGCCAGTGGCCTGTGAGATAGTCAATGGCCCTCTCCACAGGTGCAAACTTCCCACCAGTCTCAGTGACACATACACACAACCCTACCGGTAGTTTCCTATCCAATTCTGTCAGCTCCCCAGAGGGCAGCCTACCTAGCAAGTACTCCTGTGGGCAGGAGGTTTCCCAGAGAATTATGCCAATGCTCCAGGTGGCTCAGGTCCAGCAAGGGGTTTCCTAGTGACTTTTGTCAGCACTCCAGCAAAAATCTACAGCACGAAAAACTTCTCTAGCATCTAACAGAAACACTTTTTCCAGCAAGATCTGAATCTCAACCTTGAAGCTGGGAGAGAGGGAATCTTCCAAATTTTTCCATCCCTGCTACTCCACCTCAGTCCTAGAGGTAGTAGCTGCTCCCTTTACCTGCTATCCTGGGAACTGTAACACTCTCTTTTGCCCTTAGAGTTAATTCTCTGTTACTGATCGATAATTCTTTATACTAAACTTTTCCTATTCAATTTACTTTGTGGTTTCTGATCTCTGACTAATACAGGATAGATAATGGCAGCGGTCACAGTAGACAGATCCACAAAGATGAGATTTGGAGATTGGCTTGGTTGCGTCCTTGAGCTTAATTTAAGCATAGGGCTCAAACAGGAAATAGGATGCTAGTAATCCCTGGCATGCAGTGTCATCAGAGTTAAGCAAGCTATCACCTGTGGTTGATTGTAATGAAGTGCCAACTAAAGCAAATGCCTTGGGAACCCAAGTGACTATTGCACTTAATTGTTAAGGCAGTAATGATGAGTTATTCTCTAAGTGCTCTAAGTGCTCTTGAGCAGTTACAGAATAAGAAGTTCAGGTTCATTAACTCTCAAATCAAACCACAGTTTGAGACTTCCCCAGTGGCACAGTGGTTAAGAATCCACCTGCCAACGCACAGCACATGGGTTTGAGCCCTGGTCCAGAAAGATCCCACAAGCCACGGGGCAACTAAGCCTGTGAGCTACAACTACTGAGCCCTCGAGCCACAACTACTGAAGCCCAAGTGCCCAGAGCCCAAGCTCCACAACAAGAGAAGTCACCGCAATGAGAAGCCCGTGCACAACAACAAAGAGAAAGCCTGAGTGCAGCAATGAAGACCCAACATAGCCAAAAATAAATTAAAAAAAAAAAAAAACTACACTAACAATGAACATTTAATAAAGTTTAATGAGATTGAGGTATCAGTTTCACTGGCATTATATAGGAGAGGAAATCCAAAGGCTTAAGGAGACAGGAACATTGGAGTGGATTAATCCTCTGCAACCTGTATACCTATTACCCAACTACATTCCCCGAGAGGGCCCAGAAGACACTATACTAGTGAGAGGAGCATTGCACACTTGAAAAGCTATGTGGCTGCTCTCTTTTATAGGTCAGGTATGACTGTAGGGAATGTTACCAGTGAGATGGGTTCCCTGATTTCACTGAGGATACTAGGATTCCAAAGCAGCAAAGGCCAAGTGGCAGCACTTAACCCCAAAGATTAAGGGCAGCAGGGACATACCAGTAATCAGAATGCTTTGGCCTGCAAGGATCTTTGGTGTGGCTAACTGATCACAATGTTCCTAGGAATGAAATACATGGGCAGTTTATCTATATACCAGAAAAATGTCTAAATCTGGAGGCCAAAAACTGACTCAAGTCATCAGAGTGGAAGTTAAGGACATATGCCCAGTCTCCATACATGGTCAATTCACAGGACATTGCCTACTAATTGAAGAGAGACTTGGTCCCCTTGAGAAAGGACTCTGCACCATTACCTCAAGTACACACCATAAATCTTCCTCCAAGCCTTCCCCCAAATGGACCTATAGCCACTTAGTAAAGCAGTGGTATTCAGTGAGAAGCAATTTTGCTCCCCAAATCTAGAAAATCTGGTAATGTCTGGAGGCATTTTTGGTTATCACAACTGGGGAGTTCTACTGACATCTAGTGGGTAGAGTACCAGGAATGCTGCAAAACATCAACAATGTACACAACAGCCACCACAACAAAGGATTATCTGGACTGAAAAGCCCCTGCGTGATCTAGACAGTTATCTCCCTGATCTCATCTCTTAGTACGCACCATCTTGCTCACTCACCTCCAACTACTACCTGTTTGACGTTCATAAAACATGCACAGTACTCTCCTGCCTCAGAGCTGTTGCCTTTGTTGTCCCCTATATCTGGAATGTTCTTCCTCTCAGATATCCATATGGCTCTTTTTCTCATTTCCTTCAGATTTCTGCTTAGACAACACTTTAAAATTGCAATGCCCCTTCCGCCATAGCATACTGTGTCCCACTTTAATAATATTGAGTTTTCCCATCCAGGCATGTGATATATTACTCTATTTTTTTCAAGTCATCAAAGTATAGTGGTTACAGGGACTTCCCTGGTAGTCCACTGGTTAAGACTCCACCACGCTTCCACTGCAGGGGGCACAAGTTCAGTCCCTGGTTAGAAACTAAGATCCTGTATGTCACGTGACACACCTGAAAAATTTTTTTAAAAAGAGCATAGTGGTTACAGATTCTCAGGAGTTCGGAGTCACACTGCTTGAATAGGTTCTTCCTCACTCTAGCCAACTAAATAACCTTGACTGAGCACTTTACCTCTCTATTACCCTTGGACACAGCATAATATTATGGGGTCATTGTGAAGAGTAAATGAGTTAATAAGGCCAGACACTATAAAACTCCTAGAGGAAAACAAAGGAAGAACACTCTTTGACATAAATCACAGCAAGATCTTTTTTTACCCACCTCCTAGAGTAATGGAAATAAAACAAAAATAAATAAGTGGGGACTCCCTGGTGGCGCAGTGGTTCAGAATCTGCCTGCCAATGCAGGAGACATGGGTTCAATCCCTGGTCCAGGAAGACCCCACATTACTGCAGAGCAATTAAGCCCGTGTGCCACAAACTACTGAGCCTGCACTCTAGAGCCCTCAAGCCACAACTACTGAGCCCACGTGCCACAACTACTGAAGCCCATGCACCTAGAACCTGTGCTCCACAAGAGGAGCCACCGCAATGAGAAGCCCAGCCCGCACACCACAAGGAAGAGTAGCCCCCGCTCACCACAACTACAGAAAGCCCATGTGCAGCAACAAAGACCCAACGCAGCCAATAAAAAAATAAATTAAAAAAAAAAAAAACCCTAAATGTTCAACAATAAAGAACTTAAAAAAAAAAAAAACAAGAATCCACCTGCCGATGCAGGGGATATAGGTTCCATCCCTGGTCTGGGAAGATTCCACATACCACGGAGCAACTAAGCCCATATGCCACAACTACTGAGCCTGTGCTCTAGAGCCTGTGAACCATAACTACTGAGCCTGTGTGCCACAACTACTGAAGCCCGCACACCTAGAGCCCACGCTCTGCAATAAGAGAAGCCACCGCACTTAGAAGCCCATGTACCACAACATAGAGTAGCCCCTGCTTGCTGCAACTAGAGAAAGCCCACACGCAGCAACAAAGACACAACACAGACAAAACAAAATAAACTTATAAAAATAAAGTGGGACCTAATGAAACAAAAGCTTTTGCACAGCAAAGGAAACTATAAACAAGACGAAAAGACAACCCTCAGAATGGGAGAAAATATCTGCAAATGAATCAACTGAGGATTAATCTCTAAAATATATAAACAGTTCATGCACCTCAATATCAAAAAAACAAATAACCCAATCGAAAAATGGGCAGAAGAACTAAATAGGCATTTCTCCAAAGAAGAGGGCCAAGAGACACATGAAAAGTTGTTCAACATCACTAATTATTAGAGAAATGCAAATCAAAACTACAGTGAGGTATCAACTCACACAGGTTAGAACGGGCACCATCAGAAAATCTACAATCAATGCTGGAGAGGGTGTGGAGAAAAGGGAACCCTCTTGCACTGTTGGTGGGAATGTAAATTGATACAGCCACTATGGAGGTTCCTTGAAAAGCTAAAACTAGAATTACGAAATGACCCAGCAATCCCACTACTGGACATATACCCAGAGAAAACCATAATTCAAAAAAACACATGTACCCCAATGTTCACTGCAGCACTACATACAATAGCCAGGTCATGGAAGCAACCTAAATGTCCATCAACAGAGGAATGGATAAAGATGATGTGTACCTATATACAATGGAATATTAGCCATAAAAAAGGAACGAAATTGGGACATTTGTAGAGACACGGATGGACCTGGAGACTGTCATACAGAGTGAAGTCAAAAAGAGAAAAACAAATATCATATATTAGTGAATATATGCGGAATATAAAAAAATGGTACAGATCAACCGGTTTGCAAGGCAGAATTAGACACAGATGTAGAGAACAAACATATGGATGGACACCAAGGGGGGAAAGGGGGGTGGGGTGGGATGGGATGAATTGGGAGACTGGGACTGCCATATATACATTACTAATAAGAAAAAAAAGTATCGAAGCTGAGACGAAGCGAGAGAGTAGCACAGACATATATATACTACCAACTGTAAAACAGATAGTCAGTGGGAAGTTGTTGTATAACAAAGGGAGTCCAACCCGAGGATGGAAGATGCCTTAGAGGACTGGGGCGGGGAGGGTGGGGGGGGACTCGAGGGGGGGGCGTCAAGGAAGGGAGGGAATACGGGGATATGTGTATAAAAACAGATGATTGAACTTGGTGTACCCCCCCCAAAAAAATTAATAAATAAATAAAATTAATTTTAAAAAAGTATCAAATTGTACACTTTAAATATATGCAGTTTATTGTACGTCAATTATATCTCAAAAGTTCTTTAAAAAAAAGTAAATGAGTTAAGATTCATGTGCTTAAAACAATGTTCAATAAAAAGTAGTTGCTGTTAATATTATTATTTTATTATTTATTATCACCATATCCTTAAGTAAGTCTTGTCACTTTCCTTAAGTCTCACATATTTCTTTTTTTTTTTTTTTTTGGCCGCGTTGGATCTTCGTTGCTGTATGCAGGCTTTCTCTAGTTGTGGCGAGTGGGGGCTACTCTTCATTGCGGAGTACGGACTCTAGGTGTATGGGCTTCAGTAGGTGCGGCACATGGCCCCTAGAGCACAGGCTCAGTAGTTGCGGCGCAGGGCTTAGTTGCTCTGCGGCATGTGGGATCTTCCTGGATGAGGGATCGAACCCGTGTCCCCTGCACCGGCAGATGGGTTCTTAACCACTGTGCCACCAAGAAAATCCCTCACATATTTCTTATTAGGTTTATCCAAAAGAATTTTAGATTTGGTGGATCAATCTTTTCTAAAATATTACTTTCTAACTACTTATAGTCAAGTTATTGGGTTTTTGCGGGATTTTTAAAATATTTTTATTTCATAACCAGGTATTTTACTGTTCTCTGTTATAACCCTAATATATGCTCTTCTCTTCCTCCAGATTGTTTTCCTTTGGCAATTTTACTTCTTTTTTTTTTTATTTTGGCTGCGCCATGCGGCTTCCAGAATCTCAGTTCCGCAAGGGGGAACTGAACCTGGGCCACGGCAGTGAAAGCGCTGAATCCTAACCACTAGACCACCAGGGAACTCCCTGCACTTTTACTTAGCCCTAAAATATTTTCTACTGATACTCTTGAGATTTTCAGGTAATTAACTATATCACCAGAAAATAATAATTAATCAACTAAGCTTTACACCTCTCATTTATTCTTCTCACCCAACTATATTGCTCAGAACTTGCAGAACAGTAGTAATAAGTAATTCTGATAATAGTAGGCATCTCTCCTAAATTGCAAAGGACAATTGTTGGACTCTAATACCTATGTGTTACCATGTGAAGGACATAACCCTCTATTCTTAGTTTTACAGAAAGTGACTTTATTAGAAATGAATACTAAACATATCAAGGTCTTTTTTAGCATCTTGATGTTGGATCTTATCTATTTTGGCAAATATTTTTTAAAACATGAAAATAAACTTTCTCAAAGGTTACAAACAGAGATTAGAAACTTGGGAAGTTGTTCTCTGACATTATTTACCATTTCTTAAAACAGTTTTTGGCCTATTCAGGTCTCTACTTTTTTTTTTGTTGTTAAACTTTTGGCTGCACCGCGAGGCATTCGGGATTTTAGTTCCCCGACCAGGAATGGAACCCATGCCCCCTCCAGTGGAAGCATGGAGTCTTAACCCCTGGACCACTAGGGAAGTCCCAGGTTTTCTACTTGAATCAATTTTGGTAACTGATTTTAGAAAACCTTCCATTTCTCCTAATTTATATGTGTATCAGCATTGAGTTAACCATACGTCGACTAGTTCAACATATGATTCCGAGTCTGTTATGATTATAGCCTTTTCTTCTCCCTCGTACTATTTCTTTTTTTTCCCCTCAATTATACCTGTCAAAAATGTGTTTACTTTATTGGTCTCTTCACAAAGAATCAGCTCTTATTTTTATCAGTGTATAGATTTTCTATTTCTTAACTCATTTTTTCTAACTCATTATTTTCAACTTTAATTCTTCCCTTGGCCTTTCCTCAGGTTCTAACATACAAAGCTGCATATGCAGTTCATTTTTTTATACTGAAAGCATGTAATGCTAAATATATACATATATGTGTATGTATGTATGTATGTATGTTGGGGAGGGGCATGCTGCATGGCTTGTGGGATCTTAGTTCCCCGATCAGGAAGTGAACCCGGGCCCTCGGCAGTGAGAGCACGGAGTCCTAACCACTGGACCACCAGGGAATTCCCCTAAATATCTTCTTTAGAGTATAGCTCTGCTCACATCCCAGGTTGTGATATGGCATGTTCTGTCATTCTTTTTCTTTATTGAGGTATAATTAACATACAACTCGTTATACTCTATAACAACTGAAGTTAGTTATAACTTGTTTAACCTAAGAGTTGCTTAAACGTTTTAAAGTTTCCAAACAGTTAAATTGTTTTAATTGATACTCTACTCATTACAGCTTTACTGCACTGTGGTCGAAGAATATAATATCTAAATTTTAAGGTTTTAAAATTTGCAATTTTCTTCTGAAGTATAAATTATGATTGATTTCTGTAAATGTTCCATGACAGTATAAAAAGAAGGCAATGTCTCCCCATTCTGTACCAAGTTCAATTAAACTATAGTTCCTCTAAACCATTTAAATTTTTGTTTTATATACTTTAATGCAAGGCTTTTTGATACATAAAAATTCATGGCTGTTACAGCGTCAATGAGAATTATATCTTTTACAAACAAAAGTCAGAAATTTGTGGCAGTTAATTATTTTTGACATAGTTTTGTTTTAATATTAAAATTCTAATTTTGCTGCATATGCTTTATATACATTGTTTCATTTTTAACTTTTATTAGTTTTCATTCCATTTTAGATTTTTTAACATAAAGCAGAGTTCATATTCAATAGGAGAATCTGGGATTTCCCTGGTGGCGCAGTGGTTAAAAATCCACCTGCCAATGCAGGGGATACAGGTTCAATCCCTGGTCCAGGAACATTCCACATGCCGCAGAGCAACTAAGCCCATGTGCCACAATTACTGAGGCTGCACGCCTAGAGCCCATACTCTGCAACAAGAGAAGCCACCACAATGAGAAGCCCGCACACCACAATGAGGAGTAGCTCCCACTCACCACAACTAGAGAAAGCCTGCACAAAGCAACAAAAACCCAACGCAACCAATAAATAAACAAAGAGTTTGTTTTAAAAAAACAATACTACAGGGGAAGAAATGTGGGAGGGATAGATGAAACAAGAGGCAGAAAGTTGATGAATCTTGAAGATAAATGATGAATACATGAGCATTAGTTGAACTATCCACTTATATTTGTTTGAAAATTTTCATAGCAAAAGTTAAAAAAAAGTAGTAATCAAGTAGAAACCTCTTAAACACAGTTGTACTCCTCACACTAAACAAGCAGCTTTTTTCCACATAAAACTTCTTACTACAACCCTAAAAATAACTATTAGGGGACCTCTCTGTATTCTTTTCTTCCAACAAATGGCAACTAAACAGAGCAAATCTTCTGTTGTTAATAGACATAGGACTCTTTTTTCCTTTTCATTATGGTTGAATATTCTTCCAATTAAAGTGAAATTATTTTCCGTATATAAAAATTACAGTAAGAAAAATGTTTACTTCTCTAATATAAAGACATCAAACATGAAGAAAAACTCAAGGTCAGTATTTTCTATAATTTTCTTTAAAGAAGCATTCCAATTTTGACATAAATTCATGAAAACTCACATGAAGGTCATATAAAAAAGCAAGGAAGTTACTATGATATATTGGAATTCTAGAACTTCTGAAAACATCACAGTCAATTTCAGGAGAACAAATGAGTTGAATGAAAGAATAATTGGAGCAAATAGTTTGCTTCTTAAATAATTCAAGTGTCACATAGAATGGAAAGTAAGAAAAGAGTACTGTTCACTCCCAGTTCCTGGCAATGACTTCTAAGACTTCCATGACACTATCCTTGGCTCTTACTCTTTTCCCTTTGCTTTTAGAAATCACCACCTAGTGTATTTCAAGCGCACTAACCTACTGAACCCTACTAAGAGAGTGTCTTCATTTCCATTTTACCCATAAGGAAACACAAACTATGTTACTGGTAAGGACCCAGGCCAAATTCTACTGCCAGTGGTTCCTACTCTGCAATCTTCCACTTTCCCCCCTATATTCTATTTCAAAAGGTCTGGGATAGATAGAAACTGGATGAACATTTGTTCATTGTAAGGGGGTGAGGGGGGAGACAGAATTCCCCCAGGTGATTCTTAAGAATACTGATAATTAAAAACAAATAACACCACCATTTTTTTGGTTTGGGTTTTTTTGTTTGTTTGTTTTTGGCTGCACTGAGCAGCATGTGGGATCTTAATTCCCTGATCAGAGATCAAACCCATGCCCACTGTATTGGGAGCTCAGAGTCTTTTTTTTTTTTTTTCTTGTTGTAGCTCATGGGCTCTAAAGCGCAGGCTCAATAGTTCTGGTGCATGGGCTTAGCTGCTCCGTGGCATGTGGGATCTTCCTTGACCAGGGATCGAACCCATGTCCCCTGCATTGGCAGGCAGATTCTCAACCACTGCGCCACCTAGGAAGCCCGGGGAGCTCAGAGTCTTAACCACTGGACCACCAAGGAAGTTCCTACACCATGGTTTTTATTCTTCAATTTGTTAATGTGGTATATCATATTGATTGACTGATTTGTGGATATTGAAAAATACTTACATACTTGGGATAAACCCCACTTGATCACTGCGTATGATCCCTTAAATACATTGTTGGATTCGGTTTGCTAGTATTTTGTTGAGGATTTCTGTATCTATGCTCATCAGTGACAGTAGTTTGTAATTTTCTTTTTTTGTTATAAATGTGTCTGATTTGAGTATCAGATGGTAGTGGCCTCACAGAATGAGTTCACAAGTATTCCTTCCTCTGCAAATTCTTGGAAAAGTTTGAGAAGGATAGCTATTAACTATTCCCTAAATGTTTAGTAGAATTCACCAGTGAAATCATCTGGTCCTGGACTTCTGTTTGTTGAGACTTTTTTAAATTACTGATTTAATTTCAGTACTGATACCTGGTCTGTTCATATTTTCTATTTTTTCCTGGTGTTCAGTCTTGGGAGATTGTACCTTTCTAAAAAATGTGTCCATTTCTTCTAGGTTGTCCGCTTTGTTGGCTTACACTTATTCATAGTAGTCTCTTATGACCCTCTGTATTTCTGTAGTATCAGTTTTAGCTTCACCTTTTTCATTTCTGATTTTATTGATTTGGGCCCTCTCCCTTTTATTCTTGATGAGTCTGGCTAAAGGTTTATCAATTTTGTCTATCTTTTCAAAGAACTAGCTTTCAGTTTCATTAATCTTTTACATTGCTTTTTATTGCAGAGGAAGGAACACCTCTGATCGCATTCTATGAGGCCACCATCACCCTGATACCAATACCAAAGATATCACAAAAAAAAAGAAAACTAAAGGCTAATATCACTGATGAACACAGATGCAAATTTCCTCAACAAAATACTAGCAAACCAAATTTAACAATACGTTAAAAGGATCATACCCCATGATTAAGTGGAATCAATTTATCCCAGGAATCCAAGGATTTTTCAATGTCTGCAAATCAATCAATGTGATACACACTGACAAACTGAAGAATAAAAACCACATGATCATCACAATAGATGCAGAAAAGGCTTTTGATAATATCCATTTATGATTAAAAAAAACCTCTCCAGAAAGCAGGCATACAGGGAACACATCGCAACATAATAAAGGTCACTTATGACAAACCCACAGCTAACATTACACTCAACGGTGAAAAGCTAAAAGCATTCCCTCTAAGATCAGGAACAAGACAACAATGCCCACTCTCGCCACTTTCATTCAACACAGCTTTGGAAGTCCTAGCCACAGCACTCAGAGAAGAAAAAGAAATAAAAGGAATCCAAATGGAAAAAGAACTAAAACTGTCACTGTCTACAGATGACATGATACTATACATAGAAAACCCTAAACATACCACCAGAAAACTACTAGAGCTCAATAACGAATTCAGTAAAGTTGCCGAATACAGAATTAATATACAGAAATATCTTGCATTTCTAAGCATTAACAACAAACTATCAAAAAGAGAAATTAAGGAAACAATCTCATTTACCATCACATCAAAAAGAATAAAATGCCTAGGAATAAACCCACCTCAGAAGGCAAAAGACCTGTACTCCAAAAACTATAAGACACTGATTGAAAAAAAAATGAAGTCGACACAAACAGATGGAAAGATATACTGTATCCTTGGATTGAAAGAATCAATATTGTTAAAATGAGCATACTACCCAAGGCAATCTACAGATTCAATGCCATCCCTATCAAACTAGCAACGGCATTTTCACAGAGCTAGAACAAATAATTTTGAAATTTGTATGAAAACACAAAAGACCCTAAATAGCCAAAACAATCTTGAGGAAGAAGAATAGAGCTGAAGGAATCATGCTCCCTGACTTCAGACTATACCACAAAGCTACACTAATCAAACACAGATTATAAAAACAGACACACAGATCAACGGAAGAGGATAGAGAGCCCAGAAATATACCCATGTACTTATGGTCAATTAATCTAAGACAAAGGAGACAAGAATGTACAGTGGAGAAAAGACAGTCTCTTCAATAAGTGGTGCTGGGAAAACTGAACAGCTACGTGTAAAAGAATGAAATCAGAATATTCTCTAACACCATACACAAAAATAAACTTAAAATGGATTAAAGACCTAAATGTAAGACTGGATACTAAACTCCTAGATGAAAACATAGGCAGAACACCATTTGACATAAATTGCAGCAAATTTCCAAAATATACAAATATACAAACAGCTCAGACTGCTCAATACCAAACAAAAAACAGAACAGAAAAACAACCAATCAAAAAATGGGCACAAGATCTAAACAGACATTTCTCCAAAGAAGACATACAGATGACCAACAGGCACAGGAAAAGATGCTCCACATCACTAATTATTAGAAAAATGTAAATCAAAACTACAATGAGATATCACCTCACACCAATCAGAATAGCCATCACCAATAAATATACAAATAATAAATGTTAGAGAGGATTTGAAGAAAAGGGAACCCTACTACACTGTCAGTAGGAATGTAAACTGGTGTAGCCACTATGGAGAACAGTCTGGAGGTTTCTTAAGAAACTAAAAATAGTGCTGCCATATGATTCAGCAATCCCAATCCTGGGTATATATCTGGAAAAGATGAAAACTCTAATTCAAAACAATACATTCACCCCAATGTTCATAGCAGCACTACTTTCAATAGCCAAGACATGGAAACAACCTAAATGACCACTGACAGATGAATGCATAAAGAAGATGAGGTGTGGGACTTCCTAGGTGGCCCAGTGGGTAAGAATCTGCCTGCCAGTGCAGGGGACACGGGTACGATCCCTGTCCCAGGAAGATACCACATGCCGTGGAGCAACAAAGCCCATGCACCACAACTATTGAGCCTGCGCTCTAGAGCCCGTGAGCCACAACTACTGAGCCCATGTGCCGCAACTACTGAAGCCCACGTGCCTAGAGCCCATGCTCTGCAACAAGAGAGACCACCACAATGAGAAGCCCGCGCACCACAATGAAGAGTAGCCCCTGCTCTCCACAACTAGAGAAAGCCCATGTGCAGCAACAAAGACCCAACACAGCCAATTAAATAAATAAATTTATATATAAAAAAATGTTAGAGCTGTAGTAGAATATGTGGTAAAAGAATAAATTGTTAAAAAAAAAGATGAGGGGTGTGTGTGTGTATATATATGTATACACACACATACATACATACACACACACACAAAGGAATATTACTCAGCTGTAAAAAAAGAAATAATGCCATTTGCATCAACATGGATGAACCTAGAATTTATCATACTAAGTGAAGAAAATCAGAAAAAAACAAATATATTTCACATATCACTTATATGTGGAATCTAAAAAAATGATACAAATGAACTTCCTTACAAAACAGAAATACACTCACAGACATAGAAAACAAGCTTATGGTTACCAAACGGGAAAAGGGAGGAGGAATAAATTATGAATTTGGGAGTAACAGATACAGATATTTTCTTTATATAAAATAGATAAACAACAAAGACTTACTGTATGGCACAGGGAACTATATTCAATATCTTGTAATAACCTATAATGGAAACAAATCTGAAAAAATAGACAAATACATGCATATCAATCATTTTGCTGTATACCTGAAACTAATACAACATTATAAATCAACTATACTTAAATAAAAAGTTGCTTGTTTTGAGAAAGAAAAAAAGAAAGAAGGAAGAAAAAAGAGAAAAAGGAAAAAGAAATACACCACGATACGTGTTCTCCTGGGTCCTTTGATATGATCTATGTGCTGATTCCCACAAAATTAAATTTGTGTGTGTGTGTATTCACCACCCTCAATCTCAATTTCTGCTCTTTCAAAAACACTTAAAGGAAATGAAGTTGAGCCACAGACTAGGAAAAAATATTTGCAAAACACATATTTAATAAAAGATCTGTATCCAAAGTACAAAAACATTATATGACCCAGAAGTCCAACACCTAATTATTTATCCAAAGGAAATGAAAATGTTTTATATGTGTATACAAAAACTTATAAGCAAGAAATTCAGACTGCTGTTTTCTGTTAAAAAGAAAACGTTACTGTTCCTTATGTTACTGTCTCCTACTGAAGATTCGTATCTGAAATTACTTTTAGAATCAGTGCTAGAGGGATTTCCCTGGTGACACAGTCCACCTGCCAACGCACAGGACACTGGTTCAATCCATGGTCCAGGAAGATCCCATATGTCAAGAAGCAACTAAGCCCATGCGCCACAACTACTGAGCCTGTGCTCTAGATCCTGTGAGCCACAAGTACTGAAGTCCACACGTTCTAGGGCCCACGTGCCTAGAGCCTGTGCTCTGCAACAAGAGAAGCCACGCAATGAGAAACCCAAACACCGAAACAAACAGTAGCCCCCACTCACCACTAGAGAAAGCCCACGAGCAGCAACAAAGACCCAACACAGCCAAAAAAATAAAAAAGAAAATGAAATGAGACTTAAAAACAAGAATCAGCGCTAGAAAATATTGCTTTTAGCAAATACAGTAATATTTGCTCCATTTAATAACGGCACATACTTATCTAATCATATTCTCTAATCAGTCACAATATTAGAATTATCTGTATTTTCCTACTATGGTCCTTTTTTTTTAAAGTCTGTTTCTATTTTTTTTAATTACTTTTTTTATAATTTTTTAAATTTATTTATTTTATTTATTGGCTGTGTTGGGTCTTCACTGCTGTGCACAGGCTTTCTGTAGTTGCTGAGAGCAGGAAGTACTCTTCATTGCAGTACGCAGGCTTCTTATCGAGGTGGCTTCTCTTGTTGCGGCACACGGATTCTAGGCATGCGGGCTTCAGTAGGTACAGTGCGTGGGCTCAACAGTTGTGGCTCGTGGGCTCTAGAACACAGGCTCAGTAGCTGTGGCGCATGGGCTTAGTTGCTTCGCGACTTGTGGGATCTTTCCGAACCAGGGCTCGAACCTTTTTCCCCTGCATTGGCAGGCGGATTCTTAACCACTGCGCCACCAGGGAAACCCCTTAAATTAATTTTTATTGGAGTATAGTTGCTTTACAATGTTGTGTTAGTTTCTACTGTACAGCAAAATGAATCAGCTATACATATACACATATCCCCTCTTTTCTGGATTTCCTTCCCATGTAGGTCACCACAGTGCATTAAGCAGAATTCCCTGCGCTATACACTATGTTCTCAGTTGTCTATTTTATACTTAATATCAATAGCATATATGTGTCAATCCCAATCTCCCAATTCCTCCCACCTCCCCTAATCTTATTTCTCTTAATCTTTTTTTTATATCCTTTCATAAACTGCCTCAAATTCACTGTGGAAAGGGTTGTGTTTGAACAAATATAAATAAAGAAATTATACCCAGGGACTTCCCTGGCAGTCCAGTGGTTAAGACTTGGTACTTCCACTGCAGGAGGTGTAGGTTCAATCCCTGGTTGGGGAACTAACAAAAAAAAAAATTATACCCAACATAATAAGCTTTTTCCTTTTATTAATTCCTTCTTAGAAATGAAGTGGTTTTTTTCCCACTTGTATACTTTGCTTTAAAATTTTTTGAAACAGCAAATTGTTAAAGGTAGTATATTCTTGTTATAATAAATGAAGTATTTTTAAAAAACTTATAGGCAAATATTTATTATGACTTTATAATCACCAAAAATTAGAAACAATACAATTGGATAAACAAATTGTAGTACATCCATAAAACAGAATGTTAGTCACCAATAAAAAGAAACTGTTGACGTATGCAACAATATGGACGAATCTCAAATGCATTATGCTAAGTGAAAGAAGCAAAACTCATAAGGCTGCATATACTGTATGATGTCATTTATACAATTTTCTGAAAACACAAAATTATAAAATAGAAAACAGATCAGGGGTTAGTGGTAGGGGAAAGGCTGTAAAGGGACATGAAGGCATTTGGGGGCTGAGGAAACTGTTCTATATTTTGACTATGTGGGTAGTTACAGAACTATATGTATTTATCAAAACTTACTGAATTGTATAATAAAAGGGGTAAAGTTTACTCCATATAAATTTTACCTCAATAAACCTTAAATTTATTTTTCACATCCCTTGAAACATTAATGTCACTTCTAGAGTTACAGAAAAAAATTGCATATAATGCTGTTTGCTTTAGCCTCCTCTTTCTGTTACAACTTCAATGAGATGTAAATCACATACCACATAATTCACTCATTTAAAGTGCACAATTCAATGAGTGTTAGTATATTCAGAGTTATACAACCATGACCACAATCAATTTTAGAATACTTTCATTACCTCAGAAAGAAATCTCAAACCCTTTGTCTTTCACTCCCTTGTCCCAGCATTCCCCCAGGTTAGCCAGTTTAGCCCCATTTTTAACAGGAAAAAATCTTAAACAACCTAAGAATTGGAGAATATTCCTACATTATGATTTATCTATACCACAGAATATTACAAAGCCATTAAAATTATATTTACAAGTATATTTTTAATAACAGAAGCAGTGCTTAGGATAAAAATTTAGGTTAAAAAACTCAGGAAACAAAATTATATAAGAATTATGACTGAATAAAACATGATTTTTAAAAAGGCACAAAGGTAAGAAAAAAAGCGTGTCAATAAATGTGGCTGTAGTGTCAGAATTTATATAAGAGAACGGAATGAGAACTAGTTGGAACAATTTGGACAGATCTTTAGGATATATGGTAAAAATATCTAGAGAAGTGGTACTCAACCAGGTGCAATTTTACCCCTCAGGAGACATCTGGCCATGCCTGGAGATATTTTTAGTTCTCACAAATGGGGAATCAGAGCTACTGGCATGTAGTTGATAGACAGCAGGTATGCTGCTAAATATCCACAATGCACAGGACAACCCTCCCTACCTCAAACAATTACAGGTTCAAAATGTCAACAGTATCGAGGTTGAGAAACTCTGATCTACACTTTAAGATGAACTTGTTATATACTAATCACAAGCAATTTAGATCAGTAATCTAATGTAAGGAAATAATAGTTTCCTCCTTCGTCCCCATCACTATGTATATAGTCTCTTCCAGTTTTCCCATCTCAGTTTACGGTGCCACCAACTATCTAGTTTATCAAGGTGAAAACCTAGGGGCCAGCAGTCTTCCTTATTTACCTACATTCATCCACCAATAAGCACTATTGACTCCATCTCCAAAACATATCACAACCAATTCTCACCATTTTCACCTACCCCAAACAATGGTTACCTTCACACAAGGATTACACCATTCGCCTCCTAACTGACCCTGTTTCCCATTTTGCTCCCTGAAGTTCACCCTGCACACAGGAACTAAAGGAATCTTTTTAACAGATCATATTTAAAAACCACAAACTGGCTTCTCAGAGGAATATCTAATTTTGTTTCTTTCCACCCCAATCATTCACTATATTATCCTATGCTCTCTTACTTTCTTCACTAGCTGAAATTATTTTATCTATTTCTTGTTTCTTTTCTATCTTGCCCTACCACCACCATCAGCACAAACCTTGTCTTTCTTTTGTTCACTATTTCTCCAGCACCTAAAACCATACATGACATGTGTCTTAAATATGTGCTGAATGAACCAATCTCTCTTACACTAATGTTGGTCTATTTGCTCTATTGGAGCCAAAGACTAACATAACACTACATTTCCACAGAAAGGAGACTGAATCTCCTGAAGTGACCTTCTATTCTAAATGTCAGTCAGCCAAAAAACAAGAAATTATAGGTCAGGAATTAGCTGCTTAGAAGAAAGGAAAGAGGAATGAGTTCTTTCCCCCAGATCTCAAACTGCTTCCAGGTTCCAAAGAAAAGATATCCTGTACTCACTAGACAACAGACTGAAGGCTTAGTAGGTAAATGTTGCCCATTTCTCCTACATCAGCCATACAAAAGCCAGTTATATTTGTTTTCTAATTCCCTCCTACTTTGCTAAACTTTTTTTTTTTAAGTTCTTTATTGGAATATAATTGCTTTACATCTACTTTGCTAAACTTTTAACAGCCTGTGTAAAAGTCACACCCTGATCTCAGCTGTGTTGGGTGGAATTAAGCAAAGATTCTGTCTCCACATTTGGGCTGCAGAGCCCAAGCAGAACGCTTACCAAGGCTTACATGAAAGTAGCAGAGATAACCAGAAAGAAACTCTCCCATGAAGGAAGAGTAAATTTCTAGGATGAGAGTTAGAGCTATAAGGCAACCTGACTCTTCCCACAGGGAGAGAATCCAAAGAGTACCTATCTTGGGGAATTAGAATAGAAGTGAGGGACCCAACGTGTTACCTTACAGGTGAACAGATTTTCATTCCTGAAGATAAATCAGTCTCCACTGTATAAAATGAATGAGGTAGAGGAAACGGTAGAGAATGGAAAGGGAAAACAAAAGTTGTAAAGGCAAGGAAAGTAAAAAGACAAACCATGTAAAATAAGTACCAGAATTAGGGTGGGAGCAGTAGAAATAAAGTTTTAAAAATCTTATCAGATTATCTCAATAAGACTTCCCAATTAAAACTGGATTAATAAGGGAAAGGGAAGAAGTAAGATGACTCAGAAGTTTCCAACTTGGGTGAGATAATGCAGGAAGAAAAACAGGCTAAAAAGGAATAGGAAAAAAAAGAAAAAAAGGGGAAAAAAAGGAATAGGGCACTATCTGGGAGAGTAAGTACACTGTCAAGGATATAGAAAGTTCCATTTTAGGCATACTGAGTTAGCAATACTTGTAAGACGTCAAAATACAAGTCAAAGCTCACATTTGGAAACACTGATTTTGAGTTTTAGAGACAAAAGGGAAGCAAAGAAGAAAGGAAATCACAATGTAGTTAATGGGTAGTAGTTAAAATCACTGTAGAAGGGATTACCCAAGAAAAATACAGGCTGAGGGAACAAGACATATTGGGCAAGCAGAAAGTCAAAGATGACTGCAAAGAAGCAATTCACGAGAAGAACCATGATAATGCCTTCTTATAAATAAGAGGGAAATTTCAAGGAAGGAATGGGCAAGAGGGTCAGATGTCTAACAAAGATCAAAAAAGGAAAGTTCTGAAAAATAATCCATCAGATTTGGTGATTATTAGGTCATTTCAGTGATCTTAAAGAGAATTTCGGGGAGGAGATGAATTGGGAGATTGGGATTGACATACATACACTATTGATATTATGTATAAAGTAGATAACTAATGAAAACCTACTGTATAGCACAGGGAACTTACTCAATGTTCTGTGGTGACCTAAATGGGAAGGAAATCCAAAAAAGAGGGGGTATATGTATAGCTGATTCACTATGCTGTGCAGTAGAAGCTAACACAACACTGTAAAGCAACTATACTCCAGTAAAATTTTAAAAAAGAGAGAATTTCAGTGGTGAAACAGAAGGAAAAGCAGATGTGGTTGAGGAGTGAATGGGAAATATACAGCTGATACCATCTCAAAAAAACTCCAAAGTCAAAAGACTTGTCTGAGTTCAGACTGTAGTCTATAACTACCATTTCCCACTGAAAAGAAGTTCTTGGAGTTAATTCCAGATCTGAGATGGTAATGTACAGGATGAGCCCAGGAACATCTTTTTGGCCAAAAAAGGGAAGGCTCTTTCAAGGACTAATGGAGTTAAGTCAAAAAGATACAGGTGCCCAAGTATTTTATTCTTTTTGATGCTAATATAAATGAAATCATTTTCTTGATTTCATCCCAGGACTGTTCATGGCTAGCGTAGAGAAATATAACTGATTTTTTTGTGTTGATTTTTTTACCCTGAACTTTTTAAAAATTTCTCACAGGGTCTGATTGGGGGGGGGGTAGATTTTTAGAGGTTTCTACATACATGATCATGTCCTCTATAAATAGAGTTTTACTTCTTTCTTTCCAATCTGGATGTCTTTCATTTCCTTCTTGCCTAACTGCTCTGGCTAAAACTTCATATACTACATTGAGGAGAAATGCCAAAACAGGGCATCCTTGTCTTATTCCTATTCTGAAGGGAAAATTTTTCAGTCTTTCATCATCGAACATGATATCAGCTATGATTTTTCAAATATAGCCTTTGTCGTGTTGAGAAAGTTCCCTTCTATTCCTAGTTTCTTGAGTGCTTTCATAAAAGGGTGTTGGATTTTTTTCAATTTTTTTTTCAACATCATCAAATATGATCATGTGCTTTTCTTCCTTCATTCTATCAGTGTGGTATATTACACTTACTGACACTTAGGAAAAATTTAACCAAGGAGGGGTGAGACCTACACACTGAGAGACTTGCACAAAATGTTGCTGAAAAATTAAAGAAGACCTAAATAAATTGAAGGACATCCCACGTTCATTGATTGGAACACTTAATAGTGTTGCAATGAAAAATACCACCCAAGAAATTCAAAGATTCAATCCAATCCCAATCAAAATTCCAATGGCACTTCTTGTAGAAACAGGAAAAAAAAATCCTAAATTTCATATGGAAGTTTAAAAGACCTCAAGTAGCCAAAAAAGTTTTTTGAAAAAAAACAAAGTTGCAGGACTTATTCCAATTTCAAACTTCCTACAAAGCTACAGTAATCAAGACAGTGTAAACTAGGGACTTCCCTAGTGGTCTAGTGGTTAAGAATCCACCTTCCAATGCAGGCGACATGGGTTCAATCCCTGGTCAGGGAACTAACATCCCACATGCCACGGGGCAACTAAGCCCGGATGCTCTGGAGCCCATGCACCACAACTAGAGAGCCCACGCACCGCAACTACTGAGCTCATGCACTCTAGAGCCCACACGCCGCAACTAGAGAGAAGCCTGCATGCCACAACAAAGACCCAGCTCAGCCTAAAAGCAAAACAAAACAGTGTAAACTTGGGACTTCCCTAGTAGTTCAGTGGTTAAGACACCGTGCTCTCACTGCCAAGGGCCTGGGTTCAATGCTTGGTCAGGGAACTCAAATCCCACAAACCACATGGCAAAAAAAAAAAAAAAAAACCCACAATGAAGGATAAATTAGGAATTTTGGATTAACAAATACACCCTACCCGATATAAAATAGATAAACAACAAGGACCTACTATACAGCACAAAGAACTATATTCCACATCTTGTAATAAACTATAATGGAAAAGAATGTTAAAAAGACTATATATGTATGTATAACTAAATCACTCTACTATATACTTAAACACTGTAAATCAACTATACTTGAAAAGAAATCAAAACCACAATGAATGTAACATACAACATGATAAATATAGGACTTCTCTGGTGGCACAGTGCTTAAGAATCCGCCTGCCAATGCAGGGCAAATGGGTTCCATCCCTGGGCCAGGAAGATCCCACATTTCATGGAGCAACTAAGTCCATGCGCCACAACACTGAGCCTGCACTCTAGAGCCTGTGAGCCACAACAACTGAGCCCGCATGCCACAAGTACTGAAGCCGTGTGCTCTAGGGCCCATGTGTCACAATTATTGAGCCTGTGTCCTGCAACCACTGAAGCCTGTGTGCCTAGAGCCCATGCTCCACAACAAGAGAAGCCACCGCATTTAGAAGCCCACACAATGCAACGAAGAGTAGCCCCCTCTCACTACAACTAGAGAAAAGCCCGCCTGCAGCAACAAAGACCCAAATACAGCCAAAAAAAAAAAGATAAATATAATTAACACTGCTATATGTTATATATGAAAGTTGTTAAGAGAATAAGTCCTAAGAGTTCTCATCACAAGAAAAAATTTTTTTCCTATTTAAGTTTGTATCCATGAAATCATGGATGTTCACTACACTTATTATGATATACCTTAAACTTATACAATCCCGTATGTCAATTATATCTCAATAAAACTGGGGGGGGAACCACAATGAGATACCACTTCACACCCACTAGGATAGCTATTATCAAAAGAACAAGTGTTGGAGAGGATATAGAGAAATCAGAACCCTCAGGCATTGCTAGTGAGAATGGAAATGGGTGCAGTCTCTGTAGAAAACAGTTTGGTGATTCCTCAAAAAGATAGACATAGAATTTCTACATGACCCAGCAAATCCATGTGTAGGTACATACCCAAAGAGCTGAGAACAGGAACTCAGATATTTGTATGGCGATATTTACAGCAGCATTTTTCACAATAGCCAAAAGGTAGAAACAACCCAAGTGTCAATTAACAGAGGAATAAACAAAATGTGTTATATACACACAATGGACTATTATTCAGCTCTTAAAAAATGAAGTTCTGAAAAAAAAAAAAAAAAATGAAGTTCTGATACATGCTATAACATGGCTAAATCTTGAAAACATTATGCTAAGTGAAATAAGCCAGACACCAAAGGTCAAATATTTATGATTTCACTTATATGAAATATCTACAATAGGCAGAAAAGACACCAAGGACCAGAAGGAAGGGCAATGGAGAGTTATGCCTTAATGTATACACAAAGTTTCTGTTAGGGGTGAAATAGTGTTATAGTTGTACAACATTATTAATGTACTTAATACCATTATATACCTTAAATGATTAAAATGATAAATTTTATGTTATGTATATTTTGACATTAGAAACTTTTAAGGTAATTGTTTAAATATAAAATAATAACAATTTTTAAAAAGGATTCAGGTACTAACCTTAAAGATCCTGCTGTAGGCTGAATTCTGGCCCCCCAAAAATATGTCCACCCAGAATCTCAGAATGTGACCTTTCTGAAATAAACTTCTTTGCAGATGTAATTAATATAAAGACCTTGAGATGAAATCACCCTGGATTTAGGTGGGCCCTAAATCCAATGAAGATCATCCTTAGACAGAAAAGAAGAAACAGAGAGAGAAGGCCATGTGCAGGTGGAGGCAAAAACTGGAGTTATGCTGCCACAAAAATCAAGGAACACCTGGGCCATCAGAGGTCTGAAGAGACAATGGATTCTTCCCTAGAGTCTTCAGAGACTGCATGGCCCTGCTGACTACTTGATTCTGGATTTCTGGCCTCCAGAACTGTGCAGAAATATTTTTCTGCTGTTTTAAGCCACCAAGTTTCTGGTGATTTGTTACAGCAAATCTAGGAAAATAATAGATTTTGGTACTCAGAGGTGGCATGCTACTGTAGTAAATACCTAAAAATATGGAAGTAACTTTAGAATTGGGTAGAAAGTGGATGAATTTTGATAAACATGACAGAAAAAGTCTAATTGCCTTGAAGAGATGGTTGGTACAAATGTAGGTACATTTGTATTCACCAATTCTGGTGAAGGTTCAGAAAGAAGTGAGGAGCAAAAAAGAGAAAACTACTATTACTTCAGAGAACACATATACCATGAACAGAATGTTGAAAAAAAAATATGTTAAGGATGTTTCTGTGAGATCTCAGCAGGGAATGAAGAATATGTTATTGGAAAATCTACGGTGATCCTTGTTACAAAGGAGAAGAAAATTTAGCTGAATTGTGTTCTGTTAGGTAGAAGGCAGAATTTGGAAGCAATGAACTTGGGGATTTCTAAGCAAAGTGTTGAAAGTGAGCCTGGATTCCCCTTGCTGCTTATATGAAAAAGGGAGAGGAAAGAGATAAACTGAAGAAGGAATTGTTAAGCAAAAAGGAAACAGCTCTTAATGATTTGAGCCTATCCAGATTGCAAAAGATGCTAAAATTGGGAAATTCACTATCAGAAAAGTATGCTCTAAAAAGGTGAAGGATGTAGCGGGACAACCATTTACTGAAGATAGTAGGTGTGTGACTCATGGATCCAATTAACATCTCAACTTAAGTAGGAATAGAGATGTGGTTATCCAGGAAAGATCTGTGAAGAACTGTCTTTTCTAACTGTGTGGATACCCTTAATATATACAAGGGACTCATAGGTTTTCGAGCATTATTAAACCAGAAAAAAACACAGCCAGCCTGTTCTTAAAGGAACAGAGACTAGACAAAGTGGAGAAAAAAAAAACCTGTCTGACTTCCGGAACTCTATGGGCAGGAAAGAGCTACTAGCTACTCAGCTGCAAACATGTGCTACTCTTCAAGAAAAATTGCTCTGAAGACAGTCACAGACACACTACAAACAGGCCCAAAACAGGGGTCTACAGTGCCTCCATGGACCAAGAGGGCAGAAGATCAAGTCACAGAGAACTTTCCTCGGGCCTTGAGAATTATTCTCCTGTCCTGGTGGGTTTTAAACTTGATTAGGACTAGTGATCCCTTTATTCCTTCCATTTTCTTCCTATTAGAACAGCAATGTCCATCCTATTCTTATCCCACAGTTGTATTCTGGAAGCAGAAAACTTGTTTTCTGGTTTCACAGGTCCACACGTAAAGA
Source organism: Hippopotamus amphibius kiboko (assembly GCF_030028045.1). Taxonomy (NCBI): domain Eukaryota; kingdom Metazoa; phylum Chordata; class Mammalia; order Artiodactyla; family Hippopotamidae; genus Hippopotamus; species Hippopotamus amphibius. The sequence goes on along the minus strand of NC_080186.1, from coordinate 27,921,148 downwards.
GAAATTTTACCCCAGATGTATCATACTCAGAGTCACACCTATACCTAATTTAGATGGTTGAGATACTGAGATTTCAGAGCTTTTGAGCTGATGATATTAGATGAGTTGGGCTTAAAAGTTCAAGTTGTAATGAGTTGAGACTTTGGAGGATGTTGAGATGAGGTGAATATATTTTGCATACGGAGTGGACATGAAGTTTGGGGACAAAAGGGCAGACTGTAGTGGGTTCAACTGTGGCCCCTATAAGATGTACCCATGCAAAACCTCAGAATGTGTGCAGAATGGGTTTTGCAGATGTAATTAAGGTAAGGATCTTGAGATCATCCTGAATTAGGATGGACCCTAAATCCAATGAAGAGTATCCTTAGAAAAGACAATGAAAAAAAAAAAAGAAGAAGAAGAAGAAGAAGACACTGAAAAGAAGACAGAGAGAAGGCAGCAGTGTGAAGATGGAGGCAGAAAATGGAGTTATACTGCAACAAACCAAGGAACACAAATCAATCCACCAGAAGCGGGAAGAAGCAAGGAAGGATTCTTCCCTAGAGCCTTCAGAGAGAACATCGCCTTACCAATGCCTTATTTTCAGACATCTAGCCTCCAGAACTGTGAAATAACAAATTTCTGTTGTTTTAAGCCAAGTTGGTAGTAATTTGTTATGGCAGCCTTAGGAAACGAATACAGATAGCCACTGATCAAAAATATGATTTAAATCTAAACTTAAACATCAAAGTTTAAACATCAAAAAGAATACTAACCATAATAACTTTAAATATATCAACTATATTATAATTTGTAAGTTCACAGTGATTATCATATCCCCTCCCAAACTTCACCTTTGGGATTTGCTGAGGTATCACTTCATTCTTCTAAAAGTTGGTAAATAAAGGGGAAAAAATAAGCATTTACTTTGTTTCTCCTGTACAAATGATACTACAGGGTAACCAAATAATTAATAAAGGAACTTTTTATGAAAGAATTCCAGTGAATAAATATAGGAGAAATTATAGCAAATCACTCTTTTAATGAAATAATGGATCTAGGCAACAATCATCAATGGCTGATAAATCCATTAGGTTAAAAGTTAAGAACAAACTATGTTTGGATTCTTCTGACGGAACCTAAACTGATCAATTTTAGTATCACTAACAGTGTGACAACCATTTATGTGCCTCCTGGAATGATTCAATAAGAATTTGCAACATCATCTAATAGAGTGACTATACATCCTAATTACTCCAGGACAGTCCCAGTTCATGGCTACTGTCCCACTGTAATAGGATGTGTAAATAGCACACCCTTTCATTCTTAAAACTGTCTGATAGGAAATAAATTATACAATCACTCTTATGTATGAATTTTTGTTTCCAAAGAAACTGAACCTAAATCTCATAAAGCTCTACCAATTCAAGTTCTCGACCTTGGCTGCATACTGAAATCACTTGGGAAATTTTTAAAAATACTGATGCCTAGATTCCACCCTATGAATTTTGATTTAATTGATCAGAGAATCAGGATATTTAAGAGCCTGCCAGATAATTCTAATGTTTCAGCCAAAATAAAGAACCACTGCTCTATGTCTAACTATTTTGTGGGAAATATGAAGGGTAATTGAACACGTTAAACACCACAAGAATTCAATCAGCCAAAACCAGAGTATGATAAATTCTCCTGGAAAAATGAGCTAGTTTTTAAACAAATACATAGCAAGAGAAAAAGTGCAGGGGCTATAAGGGATGGGGGATGGGGAGAGTTAAAGTTAACAGAAACTTAAAAGACATATAACCCAAATGAAATGATCTCATTTGGATAGCGATTTAAATACATCAACTGTAAAAAGACATTTAAAGAATCAGAGAAATCCGAACTGGATTAAGGAACTCAATTTTGTTAGGTATAATAGTATTATGGTTGTATTTTTCTAAATTCTTCTTTGTTAGAAATACATACAGAAGTATTTATAAATTAAATGATGGTGATGCCTGACATTTCTTTGAAGTTATTTCATAAAAAAAAAAAAAAGAGAGAGAGAAAAAAGAAAAAAGAAAAGAAAGAAAGAAAAAGAAGTTAGATGAGACAGGAATGGCAAAATGTTGATAACTGTTTAGTTATCAAAGCTGGGTATTAAGAACTTGGAGTTTCACTGTACCAATCTATAGTTTATATTCTATATTGATATGGAATTATGAAACACAAAGCTTTTTAATTTTGCCTATAAATGTGTAGTATGCATGTGAGTGTATATATAAAATTTATAAGACATGCTAGGAAATGTAAAGAAAGATGAACACCTGCGATCTCTGACCTCAAAGAGTAGTGGGTAGCCTATATGTTGGACAAAATGGTTTGTTCAGGTACTGTCTTTGGTCAAAGGCAGGAAGGCAGCTAGCTCAAGCTTCTGCAAGGCCAGAAAGATGATCAGAATTAAATTAAAATAACATTAGAAGTATTCCCTAAGCATAAGAAAGTGGGTGTGGGTATACCATTGCTAAATACTAGAGGTTGTACATAACCTGACTTTGAAAAGCCCATGCTCTTACTATTGGGTTGAGCCATATGAAAAGGCATTTTTGTAGGTTAAATGGTCCAATATTAGCAATTTTGTATGGTACAACCTAATACTATGTTAAAATGCCTTCTTTTCTCTTTCTTTTGCTAAAATAATTACATATAGTTAACTCATAGTAAAATAATCAGAATATTTAAAGGAAATGTCAGTCTTTCTTAAAAAGCAGTTGGTCTCCCAATATGGAACTTAACAATATCTTCTAAATATCCAGAGAAATTGCAATTGTACATTTATTTACTTATATTTTCCTTAGTATATAGTAAAATCATTCCATTTTCAAAGGGAGCATAAATAAGCTTTATCTTTAAAATGAATCACAGCTTTAAAATATTTAGTGTGTATTTCTTTAAAATAAACTTGTGAGTTGCACAGGTTTAAGGTTATCTCAAGATATATTTCATAAGCAGAGTTACTTTGATGCTTCCTGAGAAGTACTTTACATTGATTTGATTTAAATATAATTCAATGGGTTTTGTTTGTTTGTTTGTTTGTTTGCCCCACCACCATTGCAGGATCTTAACTGCCCAACCAGGGATTGAATCTGCACCCCCTACAATGCAAGTGTGAGTCTTAACCACTGGACCACCAGGGAAGTCCCCAATTCAATATTATTTTAATAACCAAAAATTCCAAATAATGAATTCTGAACCTATACTACTCTTTACACATATTATCATATATCATATATATTAATAACTAATGTAAACGTTTATTAATTACTGTATGTTATTACAATGAATTCTAACCTATACTATTTACTAAACAGTACAATTTTTCAAGTGGTACTTGATCCTGGTTTAGCCTATTATATCATGACCTTGAGCTCTCTCTGTGCTGCAGTTTCCTCATTTATAAAATGGGACAGTAATAGTGACTACTATTTATGGAATTATTGAGGATTAAAAAACATACCATATTGAACTTTGAAACCACTGGTGGCAGGGTTCGGTCACTGACAGCACAAGTTCACTGAATCACTTCAAGAGTTTGAACGATTTCAAAAGCCCTGGTCTCAGGAGAATTCTCATACGGGGGCAGTGGTTCACTTTAAAACAAATTTTTTTAATCCTAAGAATTAACTAAAACCCAAAACGCTGTCTTGAATCATGAGATCCATCAGTTCTTGACATCGTCTAGACCTGCATCTAGAACTCCGTTGTAAAATCTTTTTAGGCATGTGTTAGGTTTCTGTGAAAACTTTTGTTTAAATGTAAACTTCATACCAACACTGTCAGTTTTTGTCTTAATAAAACTATAGATTTATAATCCTTAAAAAAAAAAAAATACCATATACGAAATATTTAGAAAAATAGCTGGAACTTAAAATGTTTATAAACACCAAGTATTATCATTATTTACAGAAGCCCCTGCTAGTTACAAGATGGGCACTGTGAAAACAATTCAGGGTCACTGTCAACACTAGAATGATCTCTTCAAAATGCTCTCTATACAAAGAGTCAATGCATTCTTAAAGTAGATGACTTACACTGTGTACATGTGAACTGCAAATATTTTTAATGATATGTACCACCACATTTTTAAGGAACACAGTTAGTAAAAAGACAAAAGATAAAAAGTTCATTAAGGAATTAAGAGGGATCAACCTTTTGCAATTATTTTATTACAAAATATTAAAATCACAGAAATCCAAAACAAAACTTCTCCATAATCCCATCACATAGTAGAATCAATGTTTTCATTTGTTCATGTTATTCTCTATTCCTTGTCTACATGCATGTTCAATTTTTACATATTTATAATAACAATATAGATTACATTTTCACTTAATATTATACCCCGAGTAGTTTCCCATTTTGCAAAATTTTCCCCCTTAGCCTCCCTTTCCTTTCTCATCCCCACCTGCTGAAGGTAATCAACGGTAACAGGCTGACATGTGTCCTCCACAACTTGCTCCAAGCTCATACAAATACAAGTACAGACACATATGTGAGAAGAGAAAGATCAGTTTGTTTTTACAAAAATGGAAGCATACTACTTATACATATGCTTTCTCCTTCTTTTAAGCACGCCAAACATATATACCTCAAATTTAATATACAGAAAAGTTTAAGTATGAAAATGGATACAACTTGACCACATAAAAACACATACATTTACAAAAGGTATTATTTTGTATGTAACCTTTGAAAAGATAAAGGGATTTCACAAAAAAATATGGCCACCAGATTTAGTCAGATCTCATGCTTCATAACAGTTTATTATAATAACCATGCATAAAATAATCCCACTACTTACAAGCCTATCTAATGAATTTTAAAACTTATTTCAGAAAATAAAAATTGTCCAGTCCTAAAAAAACTCATAAATGTTATCTCAAAAGTATCCTGACTTTAAAGTAAGAGAGTGTGAGTATGTATGTATAACACTGGCCTTCAGGGACTTCCTTGGCAGTCCAGTGGTTAAGACTTCGCCTTCCAGCGCAGGGGGTGAGGGTTCTATCCCTGGTCGGGGAGCTAAGATCCCACATGCCTCCCAGTCAAAAAACCAAAACATAAAACAAAAGCAATATTGTAACAAAATTCAATACAGACTTTTAAAATGGTCCACATCAAAAAAAAAAAAATTCAGTGCCTTTAAAAAAAAAATACTGGCCTTCAGTATTTTTTCAGTATTACTGGTTCTTTCTACAGCAGAGATGATAGATGGATGTGGTGCTCACCCACCCACATATTCAGTTTCCACATGTTTACAAATTGAGAGACTAGCATTCAGATAGAGTCTGAATACAATCAAATCAATCTCACCTAATTAATACCTATTGTCCCAAGTGCCCACAAACATAAAAATAAGACACCAGGCAGACCTACAAAGAATTTGAGGTTGTGAACTGAATGGTTTTAAAACACTCTCCCATCTAACCTTAATCCAGAACAATCACAAGATCTCTAAACCTGGATTCACAGAAGAGAATTTAGCATATAAAGGGTGATATGAAAGGTAACAGAAGAAAGGTAACAGAAGGTCACAAAATTACAAACCAGATAACTTTGTACCCGAGCCATAGAGCCTCTAATGCAACAAGTAAACTTTTCCTACCAAAAGCCAATTACTGAGTTCCTATTAGGTGGAGGTCATAGGTATTGGAGATACAAAAAGCAATATAATGGCCCTACGCTTATGGAGTTCACAATATAGCAGGAGAGTCAGAATATATAATTCTAAATGATCATAAATACCACATACCATAGCACAATGCCTAGCACACAGTTCATCAACCAGCACAGGTACTCCAGTTTTTTGTGACTTATGATTATAAAGGTCAAAGGCAGTAAACATCATAAATACAATACCATGTCATGAATGAAATTTCAGATTAAATAATCTAAACTTATTATCCAGGCCTATGTAGTTTAACTACCTCAAGGCAAACATTATTTTAAAAGATACTGTACTTTTGTACATAGCCCCCACTAATCTGCTTGGAGTGCACATACAGAATCCACGTGGAGTTTAGCGCAGGCACAGACAAAAAAATGAAAGAAAAAAAGCATATGCACCACGTGTACTGTTTAAGACAACTCTACTGGACATTCTAACCAAATATCAAAACCAATGGATTATGGAGCCTAAAAGACACTGACTGTAACCTTCATCCACAATGAAACTGGTAAAATAATGGGGGAAATCTGTACAAGCACTCTGTATATTATATGTTGTTAAAAAATAATAAAGCTTAGATTTCTACCAGTGTGGCACCTTTTAAGTGTACTAGAAGAGAAAGAAGTATTTAATATCTAGTTGTATTTGTTACCAAAGTGCAGACGTTTTCTAGAACACTCTATGTTACACGGTGAATGACAGCATTAGTAGCAACTGGATTCAAGGACCTCCTTGAATAATATATCTAATTATATTATTTAGATAATAAATATGTAAAATATTTATTCTTTATACTTTAATTGGTGGACCACATGCCATTTGCCTTCAGTCAAGCATAATGAGGACTCAGTTTAAAACTGGCTCACAGCATGAAGAACAATTTAAAATTTCAAAACACGTGCATTCCATAACCAATATTTATACTAAGTGAACTATTTGGACATACTATCATACAGCTTAACTTGTCCTATGGATGAGGAAGACCTAACTATTGCGTGAGGGAGATCTAAAATTTTATAAACCTAAGACTATCAACAATAAACTTTAATGGTTCAATACTACAATGAAACGCATTACAATAAGAACTGATGAATAGATAAAGTGATAGACATGGATAAATATGTGATAAAACAAGTACAGTAAAATGTTAATGGTAGACTCTACATGGTAGGTATTATGGACACCCCTTGTAAATTTTTTCAGTTTTGCTCTGTAGTTGAAAATATTTTCCTAATAAATTGTGGAAAAATACTACTTGACACTTGCCTCGTTATTTATCATTTAAGCTTTTAAGGACAGAAACATAGACTTTAAAAACTCCTATATGGCATCCAACACAAGCACTGTAGTTGGGACAAACACGGATTCAAATCCCAGCTCAATCTCTTAACTAGCTATCTGATCTTAATTACTTAACCCCTCTACACTACATTTCCTCATCTGCAAAATGGGTTTTACATAGTAAATGTGAGGTTTAATTCTTCCTATAAAGCATAGTGCCAGGCACACGGTAAGCACTCAAAATGTCTAATATCAACAGGAGATTGCTAATTTTATAAGTCGAAAAGGCATTCTCAATAAAGATTAAAAAGTAATTTTTTAGGCAGTTGGCTTAACACTAACTTGATCATTTTGATACCGTTTACAAAAAGGAAAGATTCCTGGTAGGAAACTTACTGCTTAACACGCTAAGAGGGAGGGGGGCGGGGGGTAAAAGAAAAATCTAAAAAATACTGCTCAGTGGACAGTACAGTATTATTCTCCATCTGAAAAAAAAATCACTCAGAGTTAAATAAGAAAAGTTTCAAGACAAACTTCAAAAAGCACTCAACAACTCCTATGTGGAATTGGCTTCGCCTCTGCAGGTTGGTTAGGTACATCCTTGATATGACAAAACCTGTCACACTTTTCCACGTTCTTAAATTGTTGGTAAAGGGGCTAGACTAGAACATGCCATTTATAGTTGCCAAAATCCTTCTCCTAAATCAGGACATGCCAACGACCCCACTTCTTCTCAGGTAAGAGCACCACCTCCACCTTGGTCTTGATAACGGTTACAGGGGGAGGGGAAAGGAGGCAGGAAAATGAATTCGAGATAGTATTACTGAAGAACCCTCTTGGTAATTCCTCAGAAGACCCCTCCACGGAGACTCATTCCCGCCACCACCACCCCCACCTGACCTCTCTCCAGTTAAACTTCCAGACTCTGGTTCACTGAAGATGCACTTAAGTATCTGACACCTTCCCTCCCCTGGCCCAGATAACCCACCCCCCGTGTTAGAAACATAAAAAAACACAAACAACAGCCCCCGCCCCTCCCCCTCCCAACCAGCCACAAATCTTTGTCCCACCTGCCGAAGGACCACTGTAAGCGCGCTCCAGACCCAAGGTTGCCTCAGTCCTGCCTGCAACCTCTCCCCAGCCGGGCCTTGGCGACCCCTCCACGAGCCTACGCTTGGCCTATTCCCGGCCCCGGCCCCAGCCCCGGCCCCGGGACGCGGCCCCCGCCCCGCCCCCCGCCGCCCGAGTTCTGCCTCACCTCACCTACCCTCTTTCGGGGGCCGGACTCCACCTCTCTCTCCGCCATGTTGGGCCCCGCTCGGAACCGCTGCGGCTCCCAGCGCGGTGGCGGCGGAACCTCTCGGGCCCCCGGCCCCCGCCCACACTGCAGGCACGGCCGCCTCGCGGTAGCTTCCCCGGACCTGGCCGGGCCTGGCGCTTAGAGCGGGGAGGGGGCGGATGCCGCGCGCCGGGTCGGAGATCTTGAGATCCCACGGGTGCGCGCGTAGGCGATAGGGCCTGCCCGGGAAAGGGGGGGGCCGGGACTCGGGGGGTTAATGGCCTCCAAGGGGCCCCGTGAGTAGGATTATTTTCTCTCAGAGAAATTCCTCCGCCTGCGGTTTCTTAAAGGGATCACCAAACCAGCCCCTTGCGCGCGCCCTTGATGCGCAGGCGCACTCTAAGCCCCTCCTTCCTTTCCCACCAAGCCCCCGGTCCGGAGCGTGCGCGTTGAGTGGCCCAGGGTAGGCCAAATCCTGCAAGTCTTTTTGCTGCTAGCAGCTGCTCCCACTACTCAACTATGGCCGCTTCCTTAAAGGGGCCATGACGCAGTGATGAAGGAGGAATGAAAGAAATTACTGAAAGGGCTGTCTGGAGTATTGGGTGAAATGTCAATGAGGGGTCCAGATCACCATCTTACACCTGCCTGCAGAGATACCATTGTAAGGGGAAAATGATGGTGAGCTGAAGTTCGCAGTGGACCTCTGAATGTGAAGATCCCAAGCAATGGGCGAACAAGCCAGTCCTCTCAAGAAGATCCAGCTTTCCTGCCTTTAGGCAACCCAATCTGAAGCACAGGGCATAACTGACAGCCTAACGTCAAAGCCAAATCCTTTGGTGATTTTGAAGACTGAACCAACAACTGGAGATAATTTCCTCAATAGTAAATTCTCCTTTGAATATCTAAATTGAGAAGGATCTTAGGAACCATCTACTCTGATGTTCCCAATGGTAAAATTGCAGTCTAGTCAAGGAAAGTAATTTGCCACAAAGCATGTAGAGGTTGGTGTGAAATTAGAATCAAGACTTGAGTCACAACCCTCCAGGCTTTTCAATGCACCAAGCTGTCTTCGAAGCAAGAAATAAATTCATTTTAATCTAGAAGATTAAAAATGAAAGTTCATGATATTTCAAGAATACTGTAATTATCCTCTGAAGATGTGTGATGATTTGCAGATATTGTGTCTTCATTCACGTCCACTGAAGGAACTTTGAGAATCTGACTTAAAGGAGGAGCATCTTATTCTCTAAGCAGAAAATTGGGGAAGTAAATGTGGGTCTATCTTGTCCTGAACTGAAGCTGAAGATGGCTGAAGAAAATGAGGGCTCGATCCATTCCTCTTCATCCATTCCAGTGCCCCACCCTCAGGTGGAGAAAAATTGCCCTAATGGAGTTATAATGATAGCTTAGGGGCAATCATATACGAAAGAAATACAAAGAATTTGCTTCTGGAAAGGCATTCCCCATGACAAGAGATATCCAAATGCAAGTGAGCAACTCCTAAGATTACAAGATAATGAGATATAACTTTTGTGTGTCACTTTAACTTTTATATGTTACTTGGTAGATGTTTTGAAACTAAGAAGTTTCCTAATCCATCACATTTTGCTGAAAACTATCTGTGAGATTCCTAGAAGTTTCCATGCTAGCCTTTGCTTACTCTTCTTCATCTTTAATTTCACTTCTAGGTAGGAAGGAGAAGAGAAAGACAAAAAAAAAAAGTATATTTCAGCCAGAATTTAAAAGACGTGTCAGACCCTTTAGTTCCATGTTAAGAACAAGAAGGAATCAAAAAGAGAAGTCAAGAGAAGATAATTCCAGGGAATATGGGTACATGAAAGGTCTAGTCATTTCCTTCTAGTAAAATCTGGCAGCTTAAAATGCAGTTGCTAAATTTGAGTGGAAATGGGGAATCCACAGCCTGCTCACCCAGCTTCCCCCTTACCATTATTATTCTGCTTCTTTCATGCCCCCTCCACCGGTAAAGAAATGTTCTGTTTCTCAGAACACATTTTAAAGCCATTGATTTCCTCCACATTTTAAAGATGGAGCCACTGAGGCCCAGAAATAAGATGTGACTTGCTTGAGATCACACGATGGATTAGGAACAACATCAGGACTGGAACAGACAGCCTAGGGCTATCTCCTATATCAGACTGTTTCTACAGGGATTGGAAATGTGTTGGGTCTTGAACAATAGGCAGGATTTAATGCATTCCAGATAATATACAAGCATACCATGAATGTTCAGAGCAATCATCCATGTGGGGGAAGGAGAAAAGAAAAAACCAACACTTAGTGAGCACTGCAAGGTTAAGTGATTTGCTAAGTGACAGTCCAAGGTCATTCGGCAGAAAAGCCAAGTCAGAATTCAAAGCCTTTTTCTTTCTAGCTTATGCAAATATATCATAAACTGGAGGTTGCAAATTGGTGGTCTTGCAGACAAATCTTTCCCACATTCATCTGTTTGGTTTTCACCATGTACAGTTTAGTCAGGGTACTTGCTCTGTGCCTCAGTTTCCTCAATCTATTATATGCCAACATTTAAAATGAAATATTTTACATACAAATCCAATTTTCTGACTTATCTAAAAAAGTGTACAATGTAATGGTGTAATATTTTATGAATATCAAACTGATTCATTTTAATTTTCTTCTTTAAATTACGCTCCATTATAGACTATTGTCTGAAGTGTAGCTCTTTCCCTAATCAGGAGAGAGTAGAATAGGCTTAGTGGAGAGAAAAAGAATTTGCTAAATTTCCTTAATACTGTTTAACCTATGAAGTTCAGCATGTCATAAGAATCTTATATTTTCCCACTCTCTTTCCATGGAAAAGAGATACTCTTTCCATCTAGGACAGCTCAACCATGAAGCTGTGACATAGGGAAGTAAAAGAAAAGCCTGACTCTTAATTAAAGGGTAGGGAGAAGAAGAAAGAGATGAGAGGCAATGAATGAGAGACACGCCTCTGTCTTTCCACAAAATTCCGTGTACAAAATAAGATACAAGGTTTTGGAAGGAGTTCTGCAAGTGAGTGGCCCTTAGCTCCAGTGTGATATGGAATGTATCCAGAAGTTCACACACACCCTGCAGAGGAATAGGGAAGGTAGCCAAGAGAACTGACTGGCAAGTATAGGGGGAGGTAGCTCTGAAGATAGGGCTGGAAACAAAAAGTAGTAACAGCCAGACCTCAGGAAGAACTATGGTTTACCTCCAGGCTCTCAGCAAGCTTAGCGAGACCAAGCTACAAGATTGCTCATGATGAACAGGTTACTGAGCATCCAGAGAAGTCAGAGAATAGTACAAGGACACCAAATGTATCCAACTTCTCAGGCTTGCTCAGCAATATAACGCTTCCTACACAAAGACAACAATGCTATCTTAGGGACATGTGCAGAAGGAGAGAGAAGCTGTAGGAAATACGTGGCGTTTCTTCCCAAAAGAGGTTATTACTTAAAGGAATTCCGTTCATCAGATTCAAATATGTCTTAAACAAAATTAGACAATTAGATATATTACATAAATTCTGAGAATGTTAAGAAGAAAGTAAAACAGGGTGCTGGGATAAAAAGTGACTGGAGTAGGGCTACTTTAGTTATTTAGTTTCTGAAGAACTTCTAAACCCTGGTTGTGGGAACCTGAACAAGTAGAAAGGGAGTTGGGCACCCCTCTTGTGGACTGCAGCTTGTAGAGGGACACCTTCCTTCTTTCCCTGCTACCTGGTGGGACAAGAATTCCACAATTCTGTCTTGAAGAAGATCTTAATTTTTCTCCTCTCTATCCCCTGCCCTCACTGGAAAATGTGGAGGAACAGTAGTGTCCTGCTGTCTGTCCCTGGCTGCTCCCTTGGGTTTCTTGATGCCATAGGAACCTGTCTTCCCGGATAGAAATGATCTACCCTGAATAGACTCTTATGTGCCCTTGCTGGGAATTGGGGCATAGTGAATTGATTCAAGGCTCATAAAAAAACAGATTTTCACATTATACAAAATAGGGGTTCTCTGTCAGCCACTGAGTGACCTGGGCCAGTCACCTCACCTTTATGGGCCTCAATGTTATGATGTAAGGTGATTAGATTAGTTCAGGTAAGGTCTCACTGGCAGCACCAATTACTTGGTAATGACCACTGGCAGGCATTGTGCAGAAAACATCTGTTGGGCCACATTTAGGTTCAGTAATTGATTAGTGATGTCTGCCATAGATGAATCAGAGGTGGATGGAAGCTACATTGCCCATCATATATGCCATCCCTAAGCTAAATGCTCTACTAATTATTCCTAATTGTAGATATCTTTGATTCTGTAAACTTATGTGACTGCTGTTGAGATGCAGCAATTTAATCTCACTGTTTTAAGTGTTTGCCATTGTGTCAATGGGAATGGGGAAAAGGAATGGAAAAAAAGTTGATCCTCCAGTCTGACACTGCCCTTTGAGTAATGAAGACCCAGAAATCTGGTCTACAGCTTTTCTTTGAACCAACACTTTTTAATTAGCTGGGGGGAAAAAAAAACCTAGAGAAGATAGAGTCTTTTGTTAAATGATAACCCTTGTTTTTCTTGTCTTAAAATGGAGAAAATAATGCTTATCTCCTTTTCATGTACCAGGCCATTGTGCAGAAAATTCTGACTTAAAGAATGCCCTTCAAATATTATTTTTTAAAAATTTAAATTAAAAAACAATGTAAAGATTTTCATTCTGAAATGAGGACAATGGAAAAACTAAAATTAAGCAAGTGGTAAGATATATTTCTTTTCCTTTTTGAAAGAATAAAAAATAATAGTACGAAGGACCATGAAAACTTTTCAACTTCTAGGACTTGTGTGCCTGAGGAGGGTTGTTCAGAGGACTGAACACATAAATACAAATAAAATTAACAACTACCTACCAAAAATGTTAGGAAAAAACATGAATATTCAGTTTAAATGATAATATATATGTTGTGCATGAATTAATTTTCAAAAATTTAGAATATGAGAGTATAATTCACATAAAAAACTATTCAGACTAGCATTTAATCTTGCTTTGGTGGTCTGAAGACACTCCAAAATTTGGCAGTGCTGCTGGGTCATCAAGTCAAACATACTAACTCTCTAACAGAAGGTATGGGGGTTGGATTGAGTCTTCCTGACTTTCATACATCTTGATACACATTGGAGAAGTAAGGGACGTTTTGTTTGTCATTTTTTCAAAAAAGTAGTATTCAGGGAATAGAGGAAAAATTGTTACTGATTTGAAGTTATTTGGATTCCTTGTGTGAGAGAGGCTCAGAGACTGGAGCAGAGTCAGGTTTACAGGGCCTGGAAGATGGGAAGTTTCCCTGATGGAATTTCATCCATCACATAATTCACATCTTCAATCCAGACCTTTCTCTGAGCTCTAGGACCTCATATCCACTGCATGATAATTTAACATAATTTATGTATTTATAAGTTGCCAGAAATTAGGGGTGCTAAGATAAATAAGATAATGACTGATATGGACATATAATTAGACAATTAAACTGGGTGGTAAGAGAGAAGTGAGCCCAGTATGGCAGGGAGCACAGAGGAAGGGAACTCAAGCTTTGTAGACTCCAATTATTGCAAGTATGTTTCATCTTGAACTCATTAACTTTGTTCCCCCCCCCCCCCCCCCCCCCCCCCCCCCCCCCCCCCCGCTAAACTTACACTTCAAGAAGCTAAAGACAGATGAAATGCAAACTATGGGGACCTGACGTGACTTGTGAGAACCTAAGTCCCTTCAAGGCAGCCCTATACTATAAGTGGAATTGTAGGTCGAGGTTTTTTTTTTAAGATAGGAATCATTAAAGCATATTAAAAATAGTAAAGCATCACCAAATATATTAGAAAGGTCAAATGGAAAACACAACATCAAAGACCTCTGCCTCCAAGATGATACAAACTATGGAGACAAAGCTGAAAGAGTGGATAAAAGCCAGGAAGTCAATGATGAGGTGGGTCAAAAAGAGGAAATCATGCATTATGGGGTCAAGCCATCTTTAGAAGCCAGTGCTCCAACCAACGTTTAATTCTTGGGAAATGCATTCTGTACAGTTGTCATAGTTATTCGTTTCTTTCTATGAAAGAAGGTAAATATCACTGTACTGCTTCTTCTATAAACCTTGTTCTTCAGGTCCTAGCAGAGGAGTTAAAACAAGACTAACAAGGATATATTAAAGATGAGCATATTTAATGCTAATGAGTTAGATATTTTGAAATTTCAGAAAGAAAAGATCAAGGACATAGCCTGGCTAGTGATGATTGTTGTAGGCAGTGAATAATCATGAGATATTTTTATTTTCTACTATAACAATAATGATAATAACATTGCTTTCAATAATATGGAAATTATTTTTCAAAAGGAAAGTTTCAAAGGGTTATATATATATATTTTTTAATATTTATTTATTTATTTATGTTTGGCTGTACCAGGTCTTAGTTGCAGCACACGGGATCTTCGTTGTGGCGTGTGGGATCTTTAGCTGCAGCATGCGGACTTCTTAATTGTGGCATGCGAACTTCTTAGTTGTGGCATGTGAACTTCGTAGTTGCAGCATACAGACTCCTAGTTGCAGCATGTAGACTCTTAGTTGTGGCTTGCAAACTCTTAGTTGCAGCATGCTTGTACCAGGGATCAAACCTGGGACCCCTGCATTGGGAGTGCAGAGTCTTACCCATTGGACTACCAGGGAAGTCCACTCAAAGGGTTATATTTAAAAATCACCCCCTGAAAAGAATATGTATTTGCTTGAATATGCATTTTAAAAATCTGGAAAGATACACAGGAAATGAACAATAGTTACCTGTTTGGGGCCAGATGAGGAAAGATGGGGGAGGAATAATCTTCATTATATACATTAAAAAAATTGTTAATTTTATAAATGTATTACTCATTTTTTAAACTAAATAATTTAAAATTCCCTCAAAATCCTGAGTAAAATAATAAAGAGATGAAATAAATGAGAAAATAATGTTATAATAAACAATAAAAAAACCAGTATACATTAGACAACAGGTTTGGCACAAACGTTATCATATTTTTCCATATCAACAGTAATATTTTATTTGCAAGATATCTTCACATCCATTATTCATCTTGCTTATTAGGTAGAGAATATTTTGTCCACATTATTTTACAGCAAAGGAAAAACTCTCAGAGGTTAAGGGACCAGCCCAATTCCGTAGCTAAAAAGTTCTGGTGATTGGGTATACAACAAGGTGAATATACTTAACACTACTGAACTGTACACTTAAAAATGGTTAAGATGGTAAATTTTTTTAAGATTTATTTTCTTATTTATTTATTTATTAGCTGCATTGGGTCTTCATTGCTGCTGCATGGGCTTTCTCTAGCTGTGGCGAGCGGGGGCTACTCTTCATTTGCGGTGCGCAGGTTTCTCATTGTGGTGGCTTCTCTTGTTATGGAGCATGGACTCTAGGCATGTGGGCTTCAGTAGTTGCAGCTCATGGACTCAGTAGTTGTGGCTTGCAGGCTCTAGAGCACAGGCTCAGTAGTTGTGGCACACGGGCTTAGTCACTCCGAGGCATGTGGGATCTTCCTGGACCCGGGAATCAAAACCATGTCCCCTGCATTTGCAGGTGGATTCTTAACCACTGCACCACCAGGGAAGGCCCAAGATGGTAAATTTTTATGTGCATTTTACTACAATTAAAATTTTTTAAACATTGAGAAATTTCAAATAGAAATCTAATTTGTGAGTTTTCTATTTGAATGTCTGGAAATTCTGAGCTGCCATTCCCTCATGGCCTGAATCTCCCTGAGTGAATAGTGGCTCTCCTTACTTTTGAGAGGGCATGAGCTTTCTACAATTCTACTTGGCTTATTCTATTCATTCCTGCTGCTTACTATCACCTATAGGTGTTTGCATTTGTAACCTGTGTTCCGAGGTATCTCACATTCTCTCTGTTTTTTTCCATACCCCGCACTACATCCCACAGTGAAATCATCTATACTTGACATTAGAGTGCTTACATATCTCTCAGGATCCTCCTCTTACTCCGTTTTGCTAGATGAAAGTTTCTGCCCCTTAAACAATAGCTATTTCCTCTCCCCCAGAACCTGGCAACCACCATTACTTTCTGTTTCTACGAGTTCGACTATTTTAGACACCTCAGGGAATTCCCTAGCTGTCCAGTGGTTAGGACTCCATGCTTTCACTGCCAAGGGCACGGGTTCAGTCCCTGGTCGAGGAACTAAGATTCCACAAGCTCTGTGGTGTGGCCAGAAAAAAAAAAAAAATGGATACCTCATACAGATAGAATCATGCAGTATTTATCTTTCTCTGACTGGCCTATTTCACCAAGCATAAGGTCTTCAAGGTTCATCCATATTATAGCATATATCAAAATTCCCTTCCTTTTTTAGAGGCTGAATAATATTCCATTGTGTGTATATACTACATTTTAAAAAATTATTTGTTTATTTATTTATTGGCTGCTTTGGGTCTTTGTTGCTTTGCACCAGCTTTCTCTAGTTGTGGCGAGCAGGGGCTACTCTTTGTTGCGGTGTGTGGGCTTCTCATTGCAGTGGCTTCTCTTGTTGCGAAGCCTGGGCTCTAGGCACGCGGGCTTCAGTAGTTGTGGCACACAGGCTCAATAATTGTGGCTCGTGGGCTCTAGCGCACAGGCTGAGTAGTCGTGGTGCACGGGCTTAGTTGCTCCACAGCATGTGGGATCTTCCTGGACCAGGGATTGAACCTGTGTCCCCTGCATTCACAGGCGGATCCTTAACCACTGTGCCACCAGGGAGGTCCCTGTATATACTACATTTTTTATCCATCCATCTGTTGATGGACACTTGGATTGCTTCCACTTTTCAACTATTGTGAATAATGCCACTAGGCATATGGATGCACACATATCTCCTTGAGACCCTGCTTTCAACTCTTTTGGATATATACCCAGAACTCAATTTTTTTTTTAAACAGCTTTACTGAGATATAATTTACATACCATATAATTCACTCATTTAAAGTTTTTACTATGTTCACACAAATGTGCAACCATCACTACCATCACTTTTAGAACACTTGCATCTCCTCCAAAAGATACACTCTATCACCCTCCAATCTCCCCCCACCCCCACCCAACTCTATCAGCCCTAAGCAACTACTAATCTACTTTCGGTCTCCATAGAGTTCCCTATTCTGGAAATTTCATATGAATGGAATCATATAATATGTGGCATTTGTGAATGGCTTCTTTCATTTAGCATACTATTTTTAAGGTTCATTCATCTTATAACATATTCCTTTTTATGGTTGAACAATATTCCATTGTACAGATGTACCGTGAAATTTACAACTGTTTGAGTGATGTCAATTAAGTTAAATAGTTTTAAACTTTCCACATATGCAAACAAGAAGCACCTACAAAGCCCCCAGTTTGTAATGTCTCCGTAAGCTTCAAATAAACATCTCCTAACACAATTGTAAAGTGAAGGATATGAAACAACAATAAGAGAAGGCATTCAGGCAAACTTTGAGAGAAAAAAAGCATTGAAAACACAGAGAGGCACAGATCTGACAGGTCAACACAGTTAACTCCCTTTGTACCTTCCCCTGAACAACAGAAGCAGCCTGAAGACAGGGCAGGCTCCAACTCCTGGGATGAAAAAGAGGAAATCACATGGGAGAAGATTATTTATTTTCCCCTAGGCACTGAATGTTTGTTCTCTTCAGTTTCTAATCCTGGTCATCTGCATGTGAGACCAAACCTAAAGTGGGTAATTCCTAGAGTGAGGCAAACAGCCAGATTTTATGCAGTTTGTGAAAACCTTAACAAAAATAAATTAAAAGAGTTTGTGGGCATGCTGGCTACCACATAGCAAGTGCATGTCACTTTGAAACACTCAATTGTCCCAGAGAGTTAATCTTTTGTCTTCAAAATTATGACACCCATAATTTGGGTAGACCTCATCCAATCAGTTGAAAACCTTAACAGAACAAAAATTTACACCCCCTCACACCCCCAAGAACACACCCCCAAGAAAGAAAGAATGTTGCCAACTGACAGTCTTTGGACTTTAACTGAAACATTGTTTCTTCCTTTGGTCTCCAGCTTGCTGACCCACCCAGCACATTTAGGATTTGTCAGCCTCCCTAATCACATGAGCCAATTTCTTAATATCTGTGTGGGGGGGTGTTGGTATGTGTGTGCGTGTGTGTGTATCTCCTATTGATTCTGTTCCTCTGGAGAACCCTGGCTAATACAGGTAATAAGCAGCCAGCAATTACTCTTCCAAAGGAAGGAATAAACACTTGCATTTTTGAGCACCTACTGCGTGCCAAGCACTTTATTTTTTCTAATTTCAGATAACTTGCAGCTTATTATTATTATAAAGGCAATAGCAGGTTCCCTAAAGTAATTTAAAACACAGACAAGCAAAAAGGAAAGAAAAGTAAAAGTCAATACATCCCTATTGTCCAAAGTTGAAGACCATTGGCAATTTTTTTTTTTTGCTGTTTATATTTCACACTTATTGCCTGCTATTGCACTTAATGTAGCATAAACATATTACCATGCCTATGAAGATTAACCTACAGCATTTCTTATGGCATCATACATTTCACTGTATGGCTATATCATATATTTTTTAACCACTCCCCTTTTATAAGACATTTAGGTGTTTTCCAGTTTTTTGTTGTTATAAGCATCATTACAGTAAATATCTTTTACACACAACTTTGCAAACATCTTAAATATTTCCTTAGAATAAATTCTTAGATGTAGATTTACTGAGTCAAAAGTTACGGCTTTTGATACATGCTGCCAGCTTGCCTTCCAGAAAGATATCAGTTACACTTTCACCAGCAGTGTCTGCTTACTTCAGGCTCCCGTCGTAGGTACTATATTTTTTTAAAATAGTTAAAATATAACTTACATACAGAAAAGTGCACAAATGATAAGTATATAGCTCAATGGGTTTTATAAATTGTGGTAAAACACACTTAATATAAAATTTACCACCTTACAATTTTAAGTGTATAATTCATTGGTATTGAGTACATTTACATTGTTCTACAATCATCACCACCATCCAATTCAGGAATGCTTTTTATCTTGCAAAACTGAAACCCTGTACCTAGTAAACAATAACTCCCCATTGCTTGGTGAATTTTTAAAACATCAAACCAGCTCCCAGGTCAATAAATAAAATATTACCAGCCTCCTTAAAGCCCCTCTAAGCATCTCCTTTTAGTAACTAAACTCACACACAAGGGGGTGACTTCTAGCTAGGTTGTTTCTGACTATGACAATTAGATAAAATAATGGTATCTTAGTGTTAACTTAATTCCTTTGAATTATTTAAGGAGGCTGAACTCTTTAAAATATGACTTTGACCAATTGCATTTATTCTTTGGAAATTGATATTACATTATCTTATTTAATCCTCACAAAACCTAGTGAGAGAAAAGTAAATGAAACCAAGATTCTGTTCTTTGAAAAGATCAACAAAAGTGACAAACCTTTGCCTAGATTGACTGAGAAAAAAGAGAGAAGACTCAAATAACTAAAATGAGAAATGATAGTGGGGACATTACTACTGATACCACAGAAATAACAAAAAATCGTAAGAGAGTACTATGAACAATTATATGCCAACAAATTGGATAACCTAGATGAAATGGATAAATTCCCAAAGACACATAACCTACCAGGACAAAATAATGAAGAAAAAAATCTGAACAAACCTAACCAGTAAGGAGATTGAATCAATAATAGTAAGAAAATCCTCAACAAAGAAAAGCCCAGGACCGTATGTCATCACTGGTGAATTCTACCAAACATTTACAGAATTAACAATAATCCTGCTCAGTCTCTTCCAAAAAGTTGAAAAGGAGAGAATACTTCCTAATGCATTCTATAAGGTCAGCATTACCTTAATGCCTAAGTCAGACAAAGAGACCACAAGAAAACAAAACTATCGACCAATATCCCTTATGAAAACTAAAGCAAAAATCTTCAACAAAATACTAGCAAACTAAATTCAACAGCATACTAAAAGAATTATACACATAACTATATAGGATTTACTTCTAGAATGCAAGGATTGTTCAATGTATGAACACCAATCAATGTAATACACCACAGTAACAGCATAAAGAAAAGAAACAACATGATCATCTCAAGTGATGCAGAAAAATCATTTGACTAAATATAATACACATTTATGATAAAAAAAAATCCAACAAACAAGGAATAGAAGGACACTATCAATATAAAAAAAACATGAAAAGCATACCACAGTAAACGGCATACTCAATGGTGAAGGACTAAAAGGTCTTCCTCTAAGATCAGAAACAGGGCAAGGATGCCCCTTTTACTACTTATATACAATAGAGTAGTGGAAATCCTAGTCGGAGCAATTAGATAAGAAAAAGAAATTAAAGGCATCCAAATTGGAAAGGAGGAAGTAAATATTTTCATAGATGATTTTGCAGACACATGATCTTAAATGTGGAAAACCTTACAAACACACACACACGCACACACACACACACAGTTAGACTAATAAATGAATTCAGCAAAGTAACAGAGTACAAAGTTAACACACAAAAATCAGTTGCATTTCTACACACCAACAATGAATAATCTGAAAAGGAAATTACAAAAACAATTCCATTCACAATAGCATTAAAAAGAATACAATACCTAGAAATGAACTTAACCAAAGAGATGAAAGACTTGTACAATGAAAACTACAAAACACTTCAAAAAAAATTAAAGAAAACATAAGTAAATTAAAGCATATCCCATGTTCATGGATTAGAAGACTTATTAATGTTAAAATATCAATATTGTCCAAAGAGATCTACAGATTCAATGCAATCCCTATCAAAATCCCAATAACCTTTTTTTTTTTTTTTTTGGCACATGGGCTTAGTTGCTCCGTGGCATGTGGGATCTTCCTGGAGCAGGGATTGAACTCATGTCCTCTGCATTGGCAAGCAGATTCCCAACCACTGCACCACCTAGGAAGCCCCCAATGACATTTTACACAGAACTGAAATAACCCACCCTAAAATTCATCTAAAATCTCAGGCGACCTGGAATAGCCAAAACAGTCCCAAAAGGGAAGAACAAAGCTGAAGGACTCATACCTCTTGATTTTAAATTTACAAAGCTACAGTGGTGACCTAAACGGAAAGGAAATCCAAAAAAGAAGGAATATATGTATATGCATAGCTGATTCATTTTGCTGTACAATAGAAACTAACACAACATTGTAAAGCAACTACACTCCAATAAAAATTAAATAAAATAAATAAAACTACAAAGCTACAGTGAATAAAATACTGTGGTACTGACTTTTTTTTTGGGCTACATCAGGTCTTAGTTGTGGGACTCAGGATCTTCATTGAGGCATGAGGGATCTTTTGGTTGCAGCATGTGGGCTCTTCATTGTGGCTCATGGGCTTCTCTCTAGTTGTGGTGTGTGGGTTTTCTCTTCTCTAGTTGTGGTGTGCAGGCTCCAGGGTGTGTGGGCTCTGTAGTTTGTGGCAGGCGGCCTTAGTTGCTCTGCTATGGTACTGACATAAAGACAGACAAAAAGACTGTTGGAACAGAATAGAGAGCTCAGAAAAATCCCTCCTATATATGGTCAAATGATTCTGACAAGAGTGGGCCGAGACCATTCAATAGGAAAAGGATAGTCTTTTCAACAAATGGTGTTGGGAAAACTCGATATCCACACGCAAAGAAAGAAGTTTGGACCCCTACCTTACACTATGTTAAAAATTAACTCAAAAATTACCAAAGACCTTACATAAGAGCTAAAACTACAAAACTCTTAGAAGAAAACATAAGGGAAAAACTTCATGACACTGGACTTGGCAACCATTTTTTGGATATGACATCAAAAGCACAGGCAACAAAAGAAAAAAATAGGTAAGTTGGACTTCATTAAAATTCAAAACTTTTATGCATCAAAGGATACTATCAACAGAGTGAAAAGGCAACCCACAGAATGGGATTAAATATTTGCAAATCATATATCTGAAAGGGATTGATATCCAGAATATATAAAGAGCTCCTACAGTTCAACAACAACAACAAAAAAAACAATTTTTAAAAGTTAGTAAAGGAGGGAGTTCCCTGGTTACCTAGTGTTTAGGATTCCAGACTTTCACTGCTGTGGCCCGGGTTCAATCCCTAGTCAGGGAACTGAGATCCAGCAAGCCACATGGTGTGGCAAAAAAAAAAAAAAGTAAAGGATTTGAATATCTCCAAAGAAGATATGCAAACGGCCAATAAGCATAAGAAAAGATGCTTGACCATATATATAGTAGTATGTATAAAATAGATAACTAATGAGAACCTAGTGTACAGCACAGGGAAATCTACTCAATACTCCATAGTGATGTAAATAGGAAGGAAATCTAAAAAAGAGGGGATGTATGTATATGTATAACTGATTCATTTTGCTGTACAGCAGAAACTAACATATTGTAAAGCAAATATACTCTGATAAAAAGTAATTAAAAAAAAAGAGGGCTTCCCTGGTGGCGCAGTGGATAAGAATCCACCTACCGATGCAGGGGGCACAGGTTCCATCCCTGGGCTGGGAAGATCCCAAGGGCTGCAGAGCAACTAAGTCCATGTGCCACAACTACTGAGCCTGCACTCTAGAGCTTGTGAGCCACAGCTATTGAGCCCATGTGCCACAACACTGAAGCCCACATGCCTAGAGCCACAAGAGAAGCCACAGCAATGAGGAGCCCATGCACCACAACAAAGAGTAGCCCCCGCTGGCCACAGCTAGAGAAAGCTGGTGTGCAGCAACGAAGGCCCAATGCAGTCAATAAATAAATAAATAAATAAAATTTATATATATAAAAAAAGAAAAGGTGCTCAACATCACTAGCCATTGGAAATTGCAAATCAAAACCACAATAAGATACCACTGCACACACACATTAGGTTGACTATTATAAAAAAAAATAAAACAAAATAACAAGTGTTAATGAGGATGTGGAGAGGATGGAACCCATGTACATTGCTGGTAGGAATGTAAATGGTGCAGCCACTGTGGAAAAGGGTATTGTAGTTCCATAAAAAATTAAACATGAATTATTATATGATCCAACATATCTACTTCTGGATATATACCCCGAAGCAATAAAAGCAGGGATTTGAACAGATATTTGCATACCCATGCTCACAGCAGCATCATTCACAGTAACCAAAAGGCAGAAGCAACCCAAGTGTCTAGCAACAGATAAATGGGTAAACAAAATGTGGTATATCCATATAATGGAATATTATCGAGCCTTTAAAAGGATAGAAATTTTGACATGCAGTACATGGATGAACCTTGAGGAATTATGCTATGTGAAAAAATCCATTCACAAAAGGATGAATATTGTATAATTCCACTTGTATGAAGTATCTAGAGTAGCCCAATTCATTGAAACATAAAGTAGAAAAGTGATTGACAGGGGTTGGGGGAAGAGGAGGTTGGAGACTTAGTGTTTGGTGTGTACAAAGTTTCAGCTGGGGAGGATGAGAAAGTTCTGGAGATGGATGATGCTGATGGTTGCACAGAGATATAAACGTACTAAATGCTGTGGAACTGTACACTTTAAAATGGTTAAAATGGTAAATTGATGTCATATACACTTGACCACAATCCAAAAAAAAAAACAGTGAAGTAAACAACTTTCCTATTTTATAGATTACAAAAATAAAGTCTATCACGATTAAGTGACTACACAGCTAGGAATTGGAAATGGTATTCAAACGCAAGGTTTTTTAACACCAAAGCTTATGTTCTTACTACTACATGAGTGTTTGTTTAAGGTAAAATTATTTATTTATTTATTTTTACAGTCCAGGCCTTTTATTTGCTTTATATCCTTCATGCCATGAATTCATAGGGAATGGGCTCCAACAGTTCAGGCTCCTTTCCATTGGTTCTCACAAAGTGTGCTTCTCTGGGTGGAGCAGGCCGGCGCTTCAGCTGAACCCAAGTACCCTTCTCTTTGGCTTCCTTTTTTTCTGATCATTTTCCCTCACCTGTTTCAGGAAGCTGTCTCGGCTTTCAGAGTGCTTAATATGCTCGATACACACATTAATTCCCTTGGCAAGAATCTTGCCCTTAACTTGTTTGTTTACAATGATGCCAACAGCATGCTGGGTAACATTGTAGACTCTTCCAATTTTGCCATGGTAACATTTGTGGGACATTCCTTTCTGAACAGTGCCCATTCCCTTGATAGGTACAATATCACCTTTGTTGTAGATTAGCATGTGTGTGGCCAAAGGAACAACCCCATGTTTTCTAAAACGCCTAGAGAACATATAGCAAGTACCCCTCCTCTTCACCTTTGTATTGGTCATTTTGGCAAATTACTGGAAGATGGCGGTTTCGGCTGAAAGGGGAAGGTAAAAATTTTGATACAGTGAAATGCGCAGATCTAAAGTGTATAGTTTAATGAATTTTGATAAATCAGTATACCCTTGTAACCAGCACCACAATGAAGATAAAGTACATTTCCATGAATCCAGAGAATGCCCTTATGCCCCCTTCCACTCAAGCTGCATATACTTTAGACAACCATTATCCTGATTTCTATTACCATAGGTTAGCTTTACCTGTACTTCAACTTCACATAAATGGAATCATTCAGATGTACTTACTTGGGTCTGACCTCTTTAGCTCAATATAATATTTTTGATGTTCATCTACTTTGTTGCTCGTATCAGTAGTTTATTCTTTTATTGCTGAGTAATATTCCATTTTGTTAGTATGCCACAATTTGTTTATTCTTTCTTTCATTGATGGACATTTGGATTGTTTCCTGTTTTGGCGCTTATGAATAAAGCTACTGAGACTTCCTAGATGGTGCACTGGTTGGGAATCCACCTGCCAATGCAGGGGACATGGGTTCGATCCCTGCTCCAGGAGGATCCTGCATGCTGAGGAGCAACTGGGACCGTGTGCCACAGCTATTGAGCCTGCACTCTGTGGCCTGTGAGCTGCAACTATTGAGCCCATGTGCCACAACTGCTGAGGCCCATGCACCTAGAGCCCGCACTCTGCAACAAAAGAAGCGCATCACAATGAAGAGTAGCCCCTGCTCACCGCAACTAGAGAAAGCCTGTGTGCAACATTGAGGACCCAATGCAGCCAATAAATAAATAAATAAATTTCTTAATAAAAAAATAAAGCTACTATAAACATTTTTTCACAACTGTATGGATATATTTTCATTTCTTTTTTCATGTGACTTGCTTCAGTTAATGGGGCAATAGCAAACTTGATACAAACAACTGAAAATTTGCCTTTGTAATTTTAACTCCTTTCTCTAACCTTGTCACTACCATAAGAACAAACACAGGCTAGCCTGCTGAAAGATGAGAGACCATGTAGAGTGAAGCCAAGTCACTAGGCTTGGCTAGACTAGGGCTTTCTAGACTAGCCAGCCCCCAGGCAATTCAACAGGTATTATGGATTCATGAACAAGTCCAAGTGCGATTAGCCTAGCCCAGCCCAGGTCAAAAGAGCTGCCCAAGTGACCCCTAGAGTCATGACAAATAATAAATGGTAGTTCTTTTAAGCTGGTGAGTTTGGGCTGGCTCGTTATACAGAATTACTGTAGCAATAGATCATTTATACGCATCCGTACCAGTTTTCTACCACTGCATGATAAATTATCAGAAACTTAGTGGTTTAAAACAACACATTCATTATCTCAGTTTCTATGGGTCAGAAATCTGGGCATGGGTTAGCTGGGTCCTTTGCTCTATTTTTACCAAGCTAAAATCAAGATAACAGCAAGGACTTTGATGTTATCTGAGGCTCAGGGTTCTCTTCCAAGCTTGCTGGTTGTTGCCTGAATTCAATTTCTTCCAGTCACAGGATTGAGGCCCTCAGTTCCTAGAGGCCAACCACCATGTCCTGCTGCACAGACCTCTCTACAACATGGCAATTGCTTCTTTAAAACCAACAGGTGAGCATCTCTGGCGCTTCAAATTTTTCTGACTTCTGTTTCTGATCTCTAGACACCTTGTCAAAGACCCCAACTGATTAGGTCAGGCCCACCCAGGATCATCTCCCTTTTGATTACCTTAAAGTCAACTGATTAGAAACCTTATTACATCTCCAAAATCCCCTCACTTTTGCTATATAAGATAACCTAATCACAAAATTATATCCCATCATATTTACAGATCCCACCCATCCTTAAGAGTAGGGATTTTATAGAATGTGTACACCAAGGGATGGAAATTTTGGAAGCCAATTTAGAACCCAAGATATGCAAACAATTTTTAAAGATAAAGAAGTATATTTATTAAGCAATGAAAATAGGTTTATATAATATATACTATAATGGTATATATTATAGTAAATGATATGTAATATATTCATTTTACTAATGCATATTAATTATATCACATATAAATTATATATATCATATTATATATTATATTGTATAATCTATTATACAATAGATTATACCATATATACACAATTATATAATGGTATATATATCATAATTATAATATGGTTTATAACAATTATTTTCACTTAAAAATCGTAATTATACCATATTATATATATAATGGTACACAATTATAATATAATATATAATATAATTGTAAATATATACCATTATATGATATATTACATAATTATAATATGTAACATAACTACAATATAATATATACCACTGCCTAATATATTATATGAATTATACCATGTAATATACCATATTAATCTTCAAATAAACAGCTATTTGAAGGTTAATATCTTTTGTACATAAAATATAATTAAATTAATTTTTTTAAACTTATCAAAGGAAGAAGAGAAGACTTGACTGTGAGAGGTAGTTTGTGGAGGAGGGGTACAAGGAAGTCCTTCTTTAGAAGGTGTACTCTTTTGTTGGCCATTTTCACCAACTTTTCAATCTTTTAGGAGCTCATGGTTTTCTTGCACTTAAACTACACTCAAAAATAAATTCATAGGGCTTCCTAGGTGGTGCAGTGGTTAAGAATCCGCCTGCCAATGCAGGGGACACGGGTTCAATCCCTGCTCCAGGAAAAGCAACTAAGCCCGTGCGCCACAACTATTGAGCCTGCGCTTTAGAGCCCGTGAGTCACAACTATTGAGCCCACGTGCTGCAACTATTGAAGCCCACGCGCCTAGAGCCAGTGCTCCGCAACAAGAGAAGCCACGGCAATGAGGAGCCCACACACCGCAATGAAGAGTAGCCCCCACTCACCGCAACTAAAAAGAAAGCCTGTGCACAGCAAAAAAAGATCCAATGCAGCCAATAAAATAATAAATAAATAAATTTATTTTAAAAAATTAATAATAAGCAAAAATACCTCTAGAGCAAAATAAAGGCTAAACCCAAAAGTGCTTTGAGAAATGGAAATGATATAAACACATATCTGACTGATCATAGAAGAATCTTCATTTTTCTCACTTGGCGTGCATATGCAAAACAAAATAAAACATTTGTGTTCATCTAAATCCACAGCACAACTCAATTTGTTCATATGATATTCTCTGACTAAATCTGTTGTGCCAAGTAAAGTGGTGAGTGTATCTTTACCCAAAACCACAGTATTGAAATATTATATAATAAAAATAGAGCATACTTTCAGTGTTTTTAAGTGAAAAAATTGTAGTACCAGGAAAAATGAGTCGTTCACTGAAAAGTGGAATAATTTTTCAAGAGCCGTTGTGGCAAAAACTCATTATCTGAACAATCATTATGTGAGGTAAATCTGCATTTCTCCCTCCTTAACTCCAGATATAAAGTTCTTACTGCCACTTTACTGAACTGATAGTTCCCATATCTAATCAATATGACAGTTGAGCTGCTGTATACTAAGCCATCATGTGTGTCTGCCAAAACCTTTAGATACATCATCTAATTTAAATCTCATTTCTAGATACTGAGGATGAAAGTAAGATTTAGAAAGTTGAAGTAACTTGCTCAAGGTCATACAGGTAGGAATTATTAGAGTTGGGATTTGAATCCAAGTCTGTTCAAGTCCACAGCCTGTTCTCTTAGCGTCTTCTGCCTGTCTAAAGCCTGGCATTTGGTATATGGAGGGAAAAACATTTTTGGAGTACAAGAACAGCTTACATTCAAGGCCACCTTTCCCACTTAATAGATGTTCAGCCTTATTCAAGTTTCTTAGCATCAAAGAGGCTACTTTGTCCCTGTCAAACAGGGGGAGTAATTCCTACCTTGTACAGTTATTTTGTTTGTTGGTTTGAATTCAAGAGACTATGTTTGTGAAAAATATATTTAGTAAATTATAGGTGCATCCTCCATAAATGATAGGAGTATCTGGGCCTGAAACTCATAATTTCTCAACCCCTTTCTACCATCCCCATAAACCTGCTCCTTATTTTGTGTTTCTTTCAGGGTTATGGCACCATCAGTCACTCTGTCTGGAAAACTAAATTATCTTTAATTCCTTTTTGTCTTTCCTTTTAGCTCCTTCACCACCCACACCTTCAAAATCAAATCAGTTATCAAAACCAATCGGTTCCACTTTTACGATGTCTCTTCTGTCCGTCTCCAACTTTCATTGCATCAACCATAGATAAGACCCTCACCAATTGTCACTGGAACTATCTTCTCCTTCTTAATTACTTAAGTAAATTTTTGAATAATAATGTATATATCTGATGTGAAATTTTTTAAGATATAAAAGGTTATATGGTGAGAAGTAAATCTCCCTTCCACTATTGTCTCCCAGCCATTTAATTCTCCACTGCAGAGGCAGCCAGTCACAGGTTTCTTGTATATCTTTCCAGAAGCTACAAATCTACCACACTTACGTATTTTTCACACATAATAGCACACTATGCCCATTGTTGTCAACCTTTTTTTTCATTAACAATATATTTTGGAGATAGTTCTATATTTGTACCCCTGAAACTGATTCATTCTTTTCAGTGTCTTCATACTATGCCATTGTATGGATAGCTTAACTTATTTAACCATCCTCTACGGATGGACGTTTAGAGTTTTTCCATTGCATAAGTGTGTGTGTGTGTGTGTGTGTGTGTGTAACTTTGAACAACTGAGCATATATTTGTAGTATAAATTCTTAAAAGTATAAATTTCTGGGTCAACATACATGGATACTTTAAATGTTGACAGATATTAATGTTTTGTGAAGGTCTGTTCATCCACCAGCTGTGTATACAAGTGGCTGTTGCTCCGTACCTTCACCTACTAAATCTATCATCAGACTTCTTGAGCACTGCCAATCAGTTAGATAAAAAAATGGCATCTTCTTGTAGTTTTGAGTATTCTTAAAGTTTCTACTGGGTTGAAACCTTTCCCCTGTACTTTTGTTACTTTGCATTCAGGTTGTAGGATGTTCATCACAACTGTTTTAATAGCTTCCTCACTGAACTCCCTACCTCCAATTTTTCACCTTTTCAGACTTTCCAGATACCATCTTCAGAATTATATTCTTAAAAACAGCCCTAATCATGTTGCACTCAGTGCCTAAATCACCAGCTCTGAAGTTTTTGTTTCAGGACCCTTTTATACTCTTAAAAATTACTGAGCTTTTGTTTATGTATATTTACCATATTTGAAATTCAAACTGAGAAAGCTTTAAAGTATATTTTAGTTACTTGAAATGATAGCAATAAATGCATGTGTGTTAATATAAGTGACATGTTTTATGGAAAATAATTATATTTTCCAAAATAAAAAAAATTAGAGAGAAAAGTGAAATGTTTTACATTTTTGCAAACCTCGTTCGTGTCTGGCTTAATGGGAAGCAGCTGGATTCTCATATCTTCTCCATTTAATCTATTGCAATATGCTCTTTTGGTTGAAGTCTATAAAGAAATCTGGCCTCATACAGACATATTACTGGAAAAGGGAAAGTATTTTATTTTTTTATTTTTTTACAGTCCACGTCTTTTATTTTCTTTACACCCATCATGTCATGAATTCATGAGGAATGGGCTCCAACAGTTCAGGCTCCTTTCCATTGGTTCTCACAAAGTGTGCTTCTCTGGGTGGAGCAGGCCGGCGCTTTAGCTGAACCCAAGTACCCTTCTCTTTGGCTTCCTTTTTTTTTTCTGATCATTTTCCTTCACCTGTTTCAGGAAGCTGTCTCGGCTCTTAAAGTGCTTAATATGCTCGATACGCACATTAACTCTCTTGGCAAGAATCTTGCCCTTAACTTGTTTGTTTACAATGATGCCAACAGCATGCTGGGTAACATTGTAGACTCTTCCGATTTTGCCATGGTAACATTTGTGGGGCATTCCTT
Organism: Hippopotamus amphibius kiboko; assembly: GCF_030028045.1. Classification (NCBI taxonomy): domain Eukaryota; kingdom Metazoa; phylum Chordata; class Mammalia; order Artiodactyla; family Hippopotamidae; genus Hippopotamus; species Hippopotamus amphibius. The sequence continues at coordinate 27,890,613 of NC_080186.1, read as the reverse complement.
TTTGAACAGTGCCCATTCCCTTGATAGGTACAATATCACCTTTGTTGTAGATTCGCATGTATGTGGTCAAAGGAACAACTCCATGTTTTCTTTTTATTTATGTATATATTTATTGGCTGTGTTGGGTCTTCGTTGCTGCACATGGGCTTTCTCTAGTTGCAGCAAGTGGGAGCTACTCTTCGTTGTGGTGTGCAGGCTCCTCATTGCCGCGGTTTCTCTTGTTGTGGAGCATGGGCTCTAGGCACGCGGGCTTCAGTAGTTGTGGCACATGGGCTCTAAAGCGCAGGCTCAATAGTAGTGGTGCACGGGCTTAGCTGCTTTTCCTGGAGCAGGGATTGAACCCGTGTCCCCTGCATTGGCAGGCAGATTCTTCACCACTGCGCTACCTAGGAAGCCCACTCCATGTTTTCTAAAAGGCCTAGAGAACATGTAGCGGGTGCCCCTCCTCTTCCTCTTTGTGTTGGTCATTTTGGCAAATTACTGGAAGATGGCAGTTCCAGCCGAAAGGCAAGGGAAAGTATTTTAAAAGTCTTTTGGGATGTGGATATTCTTCTTTGGTATTACGCCAATAATCAACATGCACATGGTGGTTTATGAAAGGTTAGTTTCAATGTGGAATCTGAAGCCATGTCAATGAATTCTGTATACTGTTACATTAAAATTCATTGGTCTGTCTTATACCTTGAGTAGATGCTCCATCCATGAATAATGTTATAACACCATACACTGGTCATGTGGAAAATACTGATTCACTATGTTATGCTAATCTTCCAAATGCTGACACAATTCATTATAAAATATCAAAAACCGCATTCATTAATGTCACCATCAATCTTATAAAAGTCATCAAGTATCATATACCTGTCAAGGTCATGATAGCAGTTACAAGTTTTCCAAAATTATAATTTCACATGAAAACTTGAATTTTATCATTGGCAACAAATACTGTCAGTTGTTTTTCTTGAGGTAATAGTCTAATTTCATTCAATTCCAAGAACGTCTGCCAATTACGCAAGTCTGTATAACCATCATTTGTCAATCATTCTTTTAAATAAAAATGGTGTTACATGAGAAAAGCAGCTAGATCTGCTCCCAACTCAATCTCACAAGTGCTTTTTCTTGAAATAAACCTCATACTTTGATACACAGCTAAAGTGCTTTATGCCTCATCACATTTTGCCGCACAGAATATTAAAGATATGTGCTTGAGAGTCAAAACAATAAAATTAAAATTAATAATTTTTACTACTTCAACAAGAACACTTGTTTTACTGTGATTATATAACAGTAAAGAATACAGATTCAGGGACTTCCCTGGTGGTCCAGTGGCTAAGACTCTGAGCTCCTAATGCAGGGGGCCTGGGTTTGAGCCCTGGTCAGGGAACTAGAGCCCACATACATGCCTCTACTAAGAGTTCTCATGCCACAACTAAGGGGCTGGCAAGCCACAGCTAATGAGCCCATCTGCAGCAACTAAGACCCGGCACAACCAAATAAATAAATATTTTTTAAAAAAAAGAGTGCTCCCCCTGCTAGATCAGCTTAACAACTGGCCTTGTGTGTATTTGCTGGAGCTAGCCTACAAGCAAAGGCCACTGGAGCAAAGATTAGCACTTTTCCCTATAAGGAAAGAAGGAAGGAAATAACATTTATTGTAAAGTTAATGGTTTGTCTTGATTTCTTTTCTCATTCCAAACAAGTATTCATGTTCATACTTAATATTGTACTCATAATTTTGCATTCTTTTTCTTTGAGAGGGCCTTCAGAACTGTAGAAGCTCAGGTCCTACAAAACCTGCATATATAGAAACACATCCCTCCCAAGCTAGTTAATAGCTAGAGATCTGGCTTCTTCAACGGGAAGCAGAAGAGGAATGGTTCTCTTGTTTCCTTATCTTTGACCAGCATATCCAGGCAGGCATGCTCCAATACCGTAACATGGAGCACACAGGTAACCAGTGACTCCTGCATAGTTCCAGATTATCACAGCTACCTACCTCTCTGGAAATACTGAGAGTCTGTGTGAATTCAAATAATTTCTTAATTTCTTCTTGACCAATGCTTTCAAATCTCTCTCCTCCCAGTTGTTTTGCATTCCCTTCTAATACATTTCAAAAGCAATGTGTTGGCTTTCCTATGCCTGGCACATTTGAAGACATGCAATAAGTAATTGTTAAATGAATAATTTAGAAGAACAAATCCTAGCTTTTCTGGTTCTCAGTCTCTGACAAGCATGCAGACAAACTGTAAAATTACAAAAATATGGGCAAGCGTGGGAAGGAGGAGTGTTTATTCACTGAACAAGTGATTTGCAAATTGAGTGTGCTTTAGGGAGTCTTATTTGAAATGCAGATTCCCAGGGCTGTGTCCCTGGAGGTTGGAATCAGTAGTTTGGGAAGGGATTCAGAAGGCCACATTTTGATTAAGGGCCTGCTGGTGATTCTGATGTAGGCCACTTCTTGAGAAACACCACAAAAGGGACTGGGTCTGGCTGGGTATAGAATTTAATTATCTTTTGCAACCACTCCCTATGTTGCTAATTCTGGTCCAAGATCTATCTGGAGGCAGTTCCAGAGGAGATTTGGCCCCTTGGGATTCTGGTAATCCTTAATTTCTTTTCTTCAGTCAAATATTCATAGCCGCTACAGTGATAACAATGCAGACTGGGAACTCAGGCAGATCTGGGTTCCAATTGTGACATCTCTCTGAGCCTCAATTTATCCATAAAATAGGGCTACTACTGCTACTCATAATTAAGGTGAGGATTAAATACACTGACTTACATGAAAATTTTGTACACAATGCCTAGCATGGACTAGTTTTTCACTAAAAGTCTGCATTTATCTCTCTGTTTTTGTTTTTTTTGTTTTTTTTTTTTGCCTGAATGCTATCAAGGATCAAGAGTTTCCCTTGAGAACTGAGATACCTGAAATTCTCCCATTTAGATATCCACCTCTTAGGCTTCAGCCTTTAGTCTCTGTTAAAATGTAAATGACCCTGAAATTAGTAAATAGATGCCCCACTGTTATTTATGACTCAGTCAAAAGCAGTTCATGAATTGTTTTGAGAAAACAAAGGCAGGAGGATGGCTTGGGAGTGCCATGAAAGGAAAGGAAGGAGATGAGAGGATGATGGAGAGGGGGAGTGTGGGGGAAAACTGAAGGTACCTGAAAACAAAATTTCCAACATTATAGTCTTACATGGGGCCAGGGAGCCTGCTGAGAACAATGGTTTTTGGCTAATACTCTTGGTTGTTATGTGAAGAAATGTTCAAGGAGTGCTAGACACAAGGGAATTTTACCTCATTGTTGGTGAAAAGGATGTTCTTAGTGTAAAGGTGCAAAAGTTTTAACAGCTTTTCTAAGGGAAAGTTTTTCTTTGAGAAAATATCTTGATAATCCTCTTAAACTAGAAGGCAAAACACAAGGGGGATTACTATGGCTGGATAAACCACTTCAAGGGAATTGGGGATTTTGGTTTTGCTCCTGAGAGGGAGAGGAAAGAAGAATGGGATGGGACAGAGAAATGTGGAAATGGCATGAGGTTGGAGACTATGTGGAGTGAAAATGGCTGGTATAAATTCCTTAGCAGTGGGGTAGCCAAATGACATTAGAAAAAGGACTGTCTGGTGTTCACACTGAAAGTTTTGGTGGTAATGTAAGGAAGGCAACGATGAATAGCCACTAAAGTGTTGGATTTTCCCATATCCATCCCTCAGCGTGCTTGCACTCTAACTTTGGCAGAGACTGCTGACGGTCTCCCCCAAATCCACCCTCCCTTTCTTTAATCTTTATAGAAGCTTTAGCTAAGCATAGCACTGCCTACTATGAGACTACACTTCCCAGCCTCCCTTGAAGCTAGGTGTGGCCATGTGACTAGGTTTTCGCCAAGGGAATACGAGCAGAATGAATGAAATGTGCAACTCTTTAAAAAGAAAGAGTATATTGTCCCTTTTCTACTGAATGTGGATGCAATGGTAGGCCTAAAGCACCCACCTTCGCCATGCAACATGTGAAACTTCCATTATAGCCATGGCAGCTACTTGTCAAACAGAACTACTAGATAGAAGGAAACTGGGTCTTTACCAGCTTTGTGAAGCAAATTGCCCTATCAGCTCTGGACTGCTCTGTCTAGACCTTTTTGAGAGAAAGAAATTAATTTCTATCATGTTTTAATATTTTTTTCCTTTTGTTATAGAAACCAAGCTTACATCCTTAACTAATATACAAAAATGCATTATGTTTGTTCTTAAGCAAAACTTTTAAAAGTGCATTTATTTTTTCATTATAAAAATAACATACCAGGACTTCCTAGGTGGCGCAGTGGGTAAGAATCCGCCTGCCAACGCAGGGGACATGGGTTCGATCCCTGCCCCAGGAAGATACCACACGCTGCGGAGCATCTAAGCCCGTGTGCCACAACCATTGAGCCTGCACTCTAGAGCCCGTGAGCCACAACTATTGAGCCCATGTACTGCAACTACTGAAGCCCATGCGCCTGGAGCCCATGCTCTGCAACAGGAGAGGCCACCGCAATGAGAAGCCCGCACACCACAAGGAAGAACAGCCCCCGCTTGCCGCAACTAGAGAAAGCCCGTGTGCAGCAACGAAGACCCAACACAGCCAATAAAATAAATAAATAAATAAATAAATTTATAAAAAAAAAAGAAAGCAATTAGATAAACAACAAGGTCTTACTGTGTAGCATAGGGAACTGTATTCAATATCCTGTGATAAACCGTAGTGGAAGAGAATATGAAAAAGAATATATATATATATATACCTGAGTCCCTTTGCTATACAGGAGAAATTAACACAACATTGTAAGTCAACTATACTTCAATAAAGTAAAAAAATTTTTTAAAACCTAATAGAAAAAAAAAAGGTGGGGGGGGGGAGGAAATAAGTCTGGCCCAGCAGCTTTTGGTAGCATTCATCCATTTTCCTCCATCTTTTCTGGCCTATGTGTTATCTCCACTGTTTTATGTCAGAGGTTCCTTGTAACCTTTTTAAAATTTTTTTCATCGAGATATAATTGACCTATAACATATCAATTTCATGTGTACATGATTTGATTTTTGTATATATTGTGAAATGAACACCATAATAAATCTAGTTAACATCCATCACCACACTTAATTAGAATTCTTTTGTTTGTGATGAGAACTTTTACCTTGTAAACTTTTTTTTTCTTTTGGCCACATGGCACAGCTAGCCACAGCAGTGAAAACCCCAAGTCCTAACCGCTGGACTGCCAGGGAACTCCCCCTACCCTCTAACCTTTCAACAGTGTCCCTGCCACTGTCCCCTGAACAAGCTCTTAGGAGCTTGAAGTCTTTGGTGCAGAGTCAAGAAAAAATTACAAATATTGAAGAAGGATAAGGGCTAAAGAAAGGCATGCATTGGCTCAAAGGGATATCAGTGACCTTTGAAATTACAAGAAACTGAATTTCAAGGCATTGAAATCTGTCTTCTGTTTGTATAATTATGGATTCTCTGACACTTCTACCTCACAGATCAGTCCTTGGTCTCCCTTTTGAGGACTGCTCTTCCTCCACTCAACTCTGCAAACAATCTCATTTCCATGAATTGAAATCTCTTCAGACCTAGAAATTGAGCCACTAGAGTTTCATCAAAGCAGAAGTTCTGACCAGGTGGGTACACGTTTCTTCTTTCAAGCATGGGAGGTGCTTTATTCTTGTAAGAACAAGCATTCAGGTGGCCAAGAAGGAAAATGGTGTAAGGTTTGAATGAACTGGGAACGGTGGTTCGTCACAATGTATCAGGGTGGCTGAGCTATTAAAGATCTAGGCTATAAGTTCCAGTTGTCATCTATATAATGGAGTTCAAATCTATATTCTAGTAAAATCATAGAATATGTCTCTACAGCAGGTCTCATGTGCTGTTCTACGTGCTTTAAAAACTCACTCATCTCCCTGATTCTAAAAGTAAGCACTGCTATTATCATCATCCCCATATTATAGACAAGGAAACCTCCCTCAAGGCCCAGAGAGGTTAGAGAATTGACAAAGCCACATAACTAGTAAGGGGCAGACCCTGGATTCAGACAGTGTGGGTTCTAGAATTCTACATACTGCTTAAAAGCTATGTTTACCTCCCAGGAGTGAGTTTTTTCTGTTCTGAAACATTTTTGGTTTTGTTGTTGTTTTTCTTTTATAAAAAAGGAACCGATTTCCTTTGAAAGACATATAAAAGAGACATTTAGGGTAGGCCATTCCCTGAGAATTTTGAGAGGATGGGAAACAAGGGATAGATCAGTTTTCTTATGGAGTTGGATAAAGCATCCCAAGAAAAGGTGCTAATGTTTCAGAATTAAGAGTTCTGAGCTTTTTCAAAATCATGGTTTCAGACTTGTGAGGCTGAGATAATTTTCTGAAAAAATTTTTAACACAGGAAAGACAATGGGGGTTGAAGAGGCCATTCTCCCCTGAATGGGCCGCAATGGGAAGGTAAGAGAACGGAGGCAGTGGACAGTGGTGGATGAGTGCCAAAATGATAACTCACAGGGGTTGGGGGCGGGTAACAGCTTTAACCCTGTTTTGTGAATACGCTGTTCAGAATTTTAGCCCACTGCCTCCTGGCGTCATCTCTCGCGTGACTGCATCCTTTCCCCCCAGATAATCGGAGTCAACTGTAGAAAACAGAAGCAGCAGGCTGTTTGTGCGGTGGATCATCGGGCTGCTTCAGAAGCATCAGATTCTCACTCCCGGGAGGGCTCTGAAGAGGCAGCCGGCAAGGCAAGTGGTTCATGGTCTAAATTCAGCAGCAGTGAAAAGGCAGTGGGGGAGGGGTGGCAGGTGGGTAATGCAGGACTTGGGGAGGAGCTACTGAGCAACCTCGGGATCCGGCTTCCATTGGGCATTCCTGAGAAAATCTCTCCATTTGCCCCTTTGGTTTACCTCTCTTCTCGTCAGCTTTTCTCCACTGTCCAATCGGATTTGTGTTTATTTAAAGTCAACCCCCTCTGTCAGACTCAGCCCCTGTTGTCAGCCATCCACCAGGCCAGATGAATCCTGAGTCGTATTTCCAGCCTTGGTCTGGTTGGGGTGATTCACAAAGAAGCCCCAGGGGAGGAGGAGGATACACTTAGCAGGGTCTATTAGTGTCTGTGAAGAGGGCTGAGAAGAAATGTGGCTGCCTGAAGTGGGGGAGTGGAGCGCCTGCCCCAGGCTTTCCCTCCTGTGAGTAGTGTTCCTTGAATTAACCCCAAGGAGAATGCATTTTCATCCATTATGGTAGAATATCAGAGAAGACTTAATTAAACTCGGTAATAACACATTAGACTTTTCCTTCAGCTAACACAGCCATTGTTTAGCCAAAGATATCACGTACTTTACATTTACCTCATATCTTCTTACTCCATGAGAGTTTTACAAATGAAGGAGACTCAGAGTCCAGGAGATTTGCATTTTCATTTCTTTAGTTTATTGGTGTAAGTTCCTAGAGGGGGAAGGGAACTTATTTACCGAGCACCTAAAATTGGCTAGATCTGGAGGCTAGAGTCTTTCTTACACTGTGCTATTTAATCTATTTAATCCTCACCACAACGTTAGGAGGGAGTTACAGGTCACCCTTGTTCTCAGGTGAGGAAATGGAAACTCTGAGTTAAGTAACTTACTAGGGACGCACAGCTTTAACGCCGAGGTTGGGGTTCAAATCCAGATCTATAAAAATTCCACAATGCATACTTTTTTCAACATACTTTGCTTTATTTAACCATCATGAAACATTCATTAAGCATCTAAGATATGACTTCATGGGCTGAATTCACTGATGAGGGAGGCAGTTCCTCACTTCAAAGAACTCACAGCCTTATGGAGGAAACCTGCAAGTCAGCAGACAATGGAAATGCAATGTAGAGTGATTAAATACAACGACAGACCAAGAACAGAGTGTTTAGGAACAAAAAAGGAGCGAGGGACAGGCCCTGCCTGAGGAAGTCCAGGGAGGATGACCTGTCATCAACCAGTGTCCACGGCGATCCAGGTCACGTGGAACATTGGAGTGCACAGGAATAACAGCCCAAATTTTGTGGTGGGCACTGCGCTAAATATGCATTATCTATCTCGTTTAATCCTTACAGCCTTGATCCTGAGTTGAACTTTGAAAGATCGCATAGGGAAATGCCTCCTCCTCCTGCCCTCTCCTGACTGGGGTACTACCTCTAGGCTGTTAGGAGAAGATAGTGATAGCCCTGAATAGCAGGACTTAATCTGGAGCAAAGGCCCCATTCTGGGCCTGAGAGCAGGCAGGTGAGACAAAGGCTCTTCTGCTGCTCACGCTGCAGTGCCAGTGACTAGCAGGGGAGGGCCCGTGACCAAACCATGTCAAAAGTCCAGGAAGCCTATTGAAGCCCAGAGAGGTTCAGAAACTTGCCTAGGGACAAATGACCTGAGATGGAGATGGAATGGAAACCTGAATGTTTCATTCTGTAGCTGACCTGTGCTGTTTTCAATGTCTGAGAATGAAACTAGAATGTCAACACGTAAAGGATGAGGCATCTACAGCCAACTTTCAACATGGTCTGTGAATCTACAGCCAAGGAGACTTGGAAACACTCAAGCCCATGAAAGGGAATTTAATTGATTGGTAGCAATGTAGTATTATTCACACAGGTAAGGTGATACTTCAATATACCAGGGTCCCTTTTAAGGATATAATTTAAAATTTGTCCTTTTGTAGTATATAATTAAAAAAATGACTTGAAGTTAAACTATTTATTTTAGATTAACATAATTAAAGGTAGCATTATACAGTTGTTTTTATAAACCCTCAATAACACTCATAAAGTATTTTCTACATTTCCTCACTTAGTAATGCATATTGTTTAATCACTTTTATTTTTTAAAATATTTATTTATTTATTTATTTATTGGCTGTATTGGGTGTTCATTGCTCCGCATGGGCTTTCTCTAGTTGTGGACAGCAGGGGCTTCTCTTGTTGCAGAGCATGGGCTCTAGGCACATGGGCTTCAATAGTTGCAGCACATGGGCTCAGTAGTTGTGGCTTGCAGACTCTGGAGCACAGGCTCAGTAGTTGTGGCACATGGGCTTTGTTGCTCCCTGGCATGTGGAATCTTCCCGGACCAGGGCTTGAACCTGTGTCCCCTGCATTGGCAGGTGGATTCTTAACCACTGTGTCACCATGGAAGTCCCTTTAATTCACTTTAAATTAATTATGTAAGAAAAATATTATTTGTCCACCAACACTTTTCTTTTTTTATTTTTTTTTGTCCATGAGGCGTGTGTAATCTTAGTTCTCTGACAAGGGATTGAAACCACGCCCCCCCGCAGAGGAAGCACAGAGTCCTAACCACTGGACCACCAGGAAAGTCCCTCTACCAACACATTTAAAACAGGTATTTTAATCGTGTGTATGTAACGTGTGTTGAAATTTAAGTGGAAATATAACCATATATCGGAAAGTACATTCATAACTTGGAGTTTGGGATTCTTACAGTTTACTTATTTATGAAATTTTGCAGCTTATATTTCTGAAAGATCAACTGTTTATGTTTCTAATTAGTGATCTTAAGAGAAAATATAATTATGTTTCTAAGAGATAGAGACCTTTTGGACTATTATATAGAAGCACTTTAAAAATAACATTTATGAACATAAGTCATCTTTATTTCCCCATAAATGAATAACAAGCCCAATTGGATACAGTTGCTCTTATGGGCAGGATACCACAGTGTTTAAGGGTATGGAGATAGACTGCCTAGGTGTAAATCTTTGTTCCACCACTTAATAAATGTGTGACTCTAAGTAAATAATCTCTCAGTACTTTAATTTCCTCATCTTTAAAAAAAGCTGTGAAATAAGAAGAAAAAAAAAGGGCTTCCCTGGTGGTGCAGTGGTTAAGAATACACCTGCCAGTGCACAGAACATGAGTTCATTCCCTGGTCAGGGAAGATCCCACATGCCAGAGCAACTAAGCCTGTGCACCACAACTACTGAGCTGCGCTCTAGAGCCCTTGAGCCACAACTACTGAGCCTGCGTGCCACAACTACGGAAGCCCACGTGCCTTCAGCCCGTGCTCTGCAACAAGAGAAGCCACCACAATGAGAAGCCAGCCCACTGCATGCAATGAAGAGTAGCCCCTACTCTCTGCAGCTAGAGAAAGCCCGCATGGAGCAACAAACACCCAACACAGCCAATAAATAAATAAATTAATTAATTAATTAATTAATTAAAACAAAAATTTCAGGCATACCTTGGAGATATTGTGGGTTTGGTTCCAGACCACTGCAATAAACCCAACACTGCAATAAAGCGAGTCACGTGAATTTTCTGGTTTTCCAGTACATATAAATGTTATGTTCACACTAGTCTGTAGTCTATTAAGTGTGCAATAGCATTATGTCTAAAAAAGTGTACATACCTTAATTAAAAAATGCTAAAAATGCTAACCATCATCTGACAAGGCAGGGTTGCTACAAACCTTCAGTTTGTAAAAAGCATAATAAAGAGAAGCACAATAAAACAAGGAATGACTTATAGGGTTATGAAAATTAAATGAGTTAATGCATGTAAAGCCCATATGCATATAAAGTCCACTTTAGAAAATCCAGAAATTACAGAAAAAGAGACAAAACCAGAATTCACCCAACTTCAGTAAACTTGATAGGCAGTGGCTAATCATAGTGGTGCTTTTGTACAAATTAGAAAAGCTGGCCCTTCCTCAAGATACTTGACTGCCATCAGCCAGGAAGTTGTCTAAAATGGGGCAGTGTTTAATAATTACACTGGGACATCAGGCATAAACCAAGAGTGTCCTGAGCAAAACAGGACATTTCGTTACCTTGTCTATGGATGAAAATGTAGAATGTTTTCAGTTTGAGGCTATTACTGATTGTGTTGAGATGAACAAATTCATACATAAAGTTTTTTCTGTATTTAGAATTTAGGCTAGATTCCAGCACCTAGCAGGCACACAGAGGGTATTTGTTGAATAAAAATGAATGAGTGAAAGGGGGGAAAGGGCTGGAGGGAGATGCAGGCTGAGACAGAGGGAGGAGAAAGGAGAGGATGAATTTGCTAAATAGTATTCTACAATATTTTCCAAAAGGGTTATATCAGTAGTGGCTGTTTCAATTTGTGTAAACTTTGTTTGTTTGTTTGTTTATTTTTGGCTGATGCCATGTGGCTTGTGGGATCTTAGTTTCCCAACCAGGGATCGCACCTCACCCCTGGCAGTGAAAGTGCCAAGTCCTAACCACTGGACTGCCAGGGAAATCCCCAATTTGAGAACTTAGATGAAATGGTATCTCATTCTTATTTGCATTTCTGTAATTATCAGTGAAGATGAATATTTTCCATGTTTGCTCATTTATTTTGGCTGTTTTTTATTGCGATCTTGGTAATTTTATAAAATTGTATAAATTCCTTACATATTAAAGATATTAACCACTTATAATTTTTCTTTGCAATTTTTTTTTCAATTTAACTTTTAATTTTTGTCTTGTTTTTTCACATGGTGATTTCCAGCCTTCATGCAGGAAAATTTATTGGTATTTTGTAATTTATTTTTATCATAATAAATCTTAGAAATTTCCTGACAAAGATCTGATATTCACTTCTATTTTTTTCTCATTATTTCTTTCAGGATTTCATTTGAAAGTATATTCATCTCTTTAATCCATCTATTTGGAATTAGTTTGGTAATGGTTTTTTGTAAGCTAGTTATTTTAATACCATTTGTTGACTATTACTTTCTGATTGATTTCTGATGTCCCCTTATGGTAAAAATTCATATATGTGAGATCTGTCTCTGCACTATCTTCATTTTCTAATTCTTTAAATTCTAACTTTTTTTTTGAAGCTTAAAATCAATCCAGGAAAAGAATGTGAAAAAGAATATATGTATATGTATAACTGAATCACTTTGCTGTATACCAGAAACTAACACAGCATTGTAAATCAACTACACTTAAATGAAAAAAAAAAAATCAATTCAAGTAATCAGTTTAGCTTCAGTCAGAGTGATAACTGCCTTCAAGGCTATAGTACCTGTGTAGAGAAAGCCTGGAAAAACACTTAGTTCACTGTAGGGGTGAGAGGTGATCAAGATCAGGTAGAACATCATAATCACTTTAAGCCAAGACTCCCCACCCCCTATAAATACAGAAATAATTAAATAAATAAAGGTTCTACAAACACAACATGTTTTCCCTTAGCAAAGGAAAGCCATAACAGAGTGAGACACTTTGATTAATTCAATGATTCTGTTATTGAGAGAGGTGATCTAGATTCTGTTAAGATCTGCCGGAAGATTTACCCAGGTATTGAGACCAACCCTTCCGATAGATTATTTGCTTGGAGGCTCAATAACAATAGAGTAATGGAGTGTGTGCCGCTAGCTGCTTTCCAAGGAGATGGAGGAAGCGGCATGGCCACTGAGACACCTAGTGGTGAGGACCTTTACTGCACCGTTAGAGTTTGCCAGTTGGGCCCATCTAGGAACCACTTATTATTACAGGGGAGGGTGGGTTAGGGAGCTTAGGTGCCCTCTTTTCTGCTCCAAAATAATTTGAGGCTTCTATTGTGTATGTGAAGCTACAGAGATAAGTGCTGATAGGTCTGGAAACTGAATAGCCTCTGCAAAGTTGGAACTATGAAGCTAAATTAACACAAATTAAGCTGACCAACATGGTAACTCAGGCCCTGGGATACAGCTGAAGATGTAAATTTAGCCAATTCAATAAATATTCGTTAGGGAACAGCAATGTGTTTCATCAAGCATATTATCTCCATCCCCTACCTTCTATGCTTCATAAAAAGTCAAACCAGAGGATAATTATACTATTTATTGAAATTATAGTTTGAATTGTAAATTCACTCACATTCCGAGTATCACAAGCTGAAGATTGTTCTACATGCCATTCAGCATAATTTTCCACACATTTGAACTATGGAGTTATGTTTAATATCTGAAATTAGTCATTTATGACTAGGGTCATTCTTCAGTGGTTCAGAAAATGGAGATTAATGGATTTGTTCATTTGTTCATTTATTCACCCATTCAAATATATATTGAATATCCACCACCAGGTTGCAGGGATTTGGTGGTGAAAAGAGAATCTCAGTCATTGCCCTCATGATCTTACAGACTAGAGGGTACAATTTAGAAACTCTGTACAATAAAGTGGGATGAGTGTTATGAGAGTACAAGTTCAGGGTGCCAATCAACTGAAGCAACTTGGTCTTTCTTTGGGGTCACAGATGGCCTTCAGAGAAGGGTAGGTATAAGTGAAGTCCTAAAAGATGGATAGGAGTTAACCAAAAAGTGGTAAGAAGGTAGCTAGGGAGCGATTATTTCAGGTGAGAGCAAGTTAAGAGAACTAAATGGCAGCCAGTGTGACTGCAGCAAAAAATGCAAGAGGGAGAGATGACTGGAGAGAAATGTGATGGCCAGGGAATGGAGGTTCACCTTAGGAATTTAGGAGTTTGTATTTTTCTCCTATGGGCAATACGAAGACAGCAAGGGGTTTTAAAGAGAAGAGTAAGAAGTATCAGATTCGATTTTTTAAAAGATAATTTTGATTGCTGCCTGGAAAACAGAGAGAGGGCAATTCCGACACCATTTTTAGGAAGTTTTGCAAAGGTCTAGATATGAAATCATGTTACCATGATAGCTTGGACTACAGTGGTGGTGGTTTTTCAATCTGTAAAATGGATAAAACAATACTACCAATCTCAGCATTGTAATTAGAATTCAATATAAAGTGCTTATTACAGTATCTAGTGTAGAGTAAATGATCAATAAATTTTGGCTATTCTTATGATGTTTGCTATTATTTGAGGCAGGTATTTCTTATCATATTAAAGAATTTTCCTTCTGGTACACACATCAAACTTTTAACAGTAGGGTGGGAGTGAGTGAAAGGGTTGGATTTTACACTAAAAACGTATACATTACTTGAATCTTTTATAGTTAGTGTGTATAATGTACTACTCATGTAATTTTTTAAAATTAATAACTGAGCATATAATTGAACCTAAGAGTCAACATCCAGAATAAAAGAGGAAAAGGTATAACAGAATGGCTAAGAGCTTGAAATTTAGAGTCAGAGAGCTCTGGATTCAAATCCCAGCTTCATCATTAGCTGTGTAACGCTGGGAAAGTTACTCAGCTTCTGTGGACCCCAGTTTCCTCATCTGTAAGATGGGAACAATTATAGTATGTAGGTCATAGCATTGTTGTGAAGATTGAGATAATGAGTGCCTGGTACAAAGTACATAGTCACTAAGTGGCAGCTATTTCATTATGTGGAATGGAGGAAATTATCATATTTCCATTTCCAGATGTGACTGGTATAATCTGAACACTTTTTCACCCAATAAAATAATAAAGATTTTTTTACAAGAATTAGCCTCCTGTTCCAAATTAAAAAAAAAAATCAAAACTCAGTGAGTGTTGAATTTTATCAAATGCCTTTTCCTCACCCAAATATTTTTTCTTATTTGATTTATTGATGGGATATATTAGCTTAATACTTTTCTTCTAGTATCTTAAAATTTTCCTAATATTAAGACATCCCAGTATTCCTTTAAAAAACCCTACTTAGTTGTGGTGGATCATTCTTTTAATCTGTTGTTAAATTCAAGGACAAACTTTCTTTTAAAAGCCATTACACAAATGAAAAGATGCTCAACAAAACTAATTATTAGAGAAATGAAAATCAAAACTATAATGAGGTACCTACCACCATCATTAAAAAGTCTACAAATAGCAAATGCTGGAGAGGGTGTGGAGCAAACGGAAGCCTCTTACACTGTTGGTGGGAATGTAAATTGATGCAGTCACTATGGAAAACAGTAAAATAAAGTTGCCATAAGATCCAGCAATCCTACTCCTGGGCATATATCTGGACAAAACTATAATTCAAAAAGATACATGCACCCCTATGTTCAAAGCAGCACTATTTACAATAGTCAAGACATGGAAACAACCTAAATGTCCATTGGCAGATGAATGGATAAAGAAGATATGGTGTGTATATATATATATATATATATATATATATATATATATACACACATACAATGGAATATTACTCAGCCATCAAAAGGAATAAAATAATGTCATTTTCAGCAACATGGGTGGACCTAGACATTATCATAAGTGAAGTAAGTCAGAAGAGACTTCTGTGACAGTGAAGTAAGACAGTGGAGTGAAGTAAGTGAGAAGAGAAAGACAAATACCATATGATATCACTTACGTGTGGAGTCTAAAATACAATACAAATCAGCATATCTATGAAACAAAAACAGACTCAGATATGTAGAGAACAGACTTGTGGTTGCTAAGATGGGGTGGGTAGGGGAGGGAAAGAATGGGAGTTTGGGATTAGCAGAGGCAAAGTATTATATATAGTATGGATAAACAAGGTCCTACTGTATAGCAGACAGAACTATATTCAATATTCTGTGATAGGACTTCCCTGGTGGCGCAGTGGTTAAGAATCTGCCTGCCAGTGCAGGGGACATGGGTTCGAGCCCTGGTTCGGGAAGATCCCACATGCCACATAGCAGCTAAGCCTGTGCACCACAGCTACAGAACCCACACTCTAGAGCCCACGAGCCACAACTACTGAAGTCCGAGTGCCTTAGAGCCCATGAGCTGCAACTACTGAGCCCTCGTGCTGCAACTACTGAAGCCTGCACACCTAGAGCCTGTGCTGCACGACAAGAGAAGCCACTTCACTAGAAGCCTGCACACTGCAATGAAGAGTAGCCCCCACTTTCCACAACTAGAGAAAGCCTGCGTGCAGCAGCGAAGACCCAATGCAGCCAAAAAAAAAAAATTCTGTGACAAACCATAATGGAAAAGAATATGAAAATATATATATATATACACACACATATAACTGTCACTTTTTTTGTACAGCAGAAATTAACACAACCTTGTATACTATACTTCAGTAAAATTTACAAAAAAAATAAAAGCCATTACAAACCTTGCCTCTTAGAGAAGAATACACTAACCAGACTTTTATTACTGAACTCAATTTGTCTTCTGGGCTGTAACATTCAAGAGCCTCTTATTTTTTCATAACAATAGCTAGTATTTATTGAGTACTTAGCAAGTACACTAAACACTTCACATAATCCTCACAACTTCCCTAAAGAGTGTGTCAGAAAATTGAAGGACCTTGGGACAAAGCCCTGGAGATGGAACCAGAGCCTGAAAACTGTTTTCATTCATTCACTCCGCATATTTATTAAGCATCACTGTGTTCACATCTATTAGGTACCAATGGCACAGCCTTAAAGAACTGTGATAGAATCCCAGCCTAACAGAGGAGACAGACAATAAACAAGTGAAGAAATAAACAAGATAAATACTACAAATTGTGAAGAGAGCTCTCATATACATCACACATAGGATGGTGTAACAGAGAGTGGGGAAAGCTTTTCTGAGGTGACGTTCAAGCTGACACAGAAGAATGAAGAAGCCATAACTGCAGAAAGTTGGGGTAAGAGCATTTTGGGCTGAGTAAACAGCAAGTCCAAAAACCTTGAGGCAAAAAGCATGTAGACAAAGTAACTTGATAAATCCTAAGAAAAGATAGAGGCTTCCTGTGGATGAGGTCTGGGAACTAGAGAGATAAGACTGGGGAAGCAGACTGGGGTCAGATCAAGACAGGCCTTTTAAATCTTGATAAGGTGTTTGGATTTTATTCTAAGAGGAATGAGAAACCCCTGAGGGCCTTTAAATAGGGGAAGAAAAATAACATCTGAATTACTTTCTCCCAAAAGCTCACTCTAGCTGCTGAATGGAAAATAGATTAGAGAGGACCCAGAAAGAAAGCAAGGAGACAAGTTAAAATGTGGTTGCAGGCTTCCCTGGTGGTACAGTGGTTAAGAATTCTACCATGGAAATAAAAACTTAAAGATTATTAATATTTAGATGGTGTTTGAGGTCTTGAAGAGACTATCTAGATAAGAGAACCTAGTTGTTAAAGTGGGCCCAGAACTGAGCTCTGAAATATCTTATCATTTAGAGGTCCTAAGAGGGAGGTCAGCAAAGGAGACAGGACACTGAAGCAAGAGGAAAATCACAAGGGTGTGGTGTCACAGAGACCAGTAAGAAAAGTATTTCATGAAAGACAGAGTATCACCTATGTTGAATGTTGCTAACAGGTGAAGAGGGATAGTATAGAGAATGATTGGATTTGGCAACATGGCTCATTGGTATCCTTCGAAAGTTTAAGAGAAGGGTGGATAGACTGAGGACTGAAGAGGAAACAGAGGTGAAGAAATGGAGACCTCTAGTATAGACAATTTGTTTTAGTATTGTTGCAAAGAGGAGTGAAGAAATGAGATGATAGGGTAAAGGGAGGGTTTTGTTTATTTTTAAGAAGGAAAAGATTCAGTAGAAGTAACTGATGATACAGCAAGGAAAAATCCTTGATAAGGTATGGGGGAGGGGGGTGTGGGATCCATAGCACTAGTAGGGGGTTGCCCTTCAGTAGGGGCAGAGACACATCTTTCAGGGTATCAGGAAGTCAGAGATGATGAGTGCAGATACAAGTAGGCTTTGTGGCTTCTAGTTGGATGAGAACGTTCTTCTGATTTTTATTTTCTTAAAGAAATATGAGAAGTCATTAGTTATGATGGAGTGAGAGAAGAGGGTGTAGGAGTTTGAACAGAGAAAGCATGAAATACATTATCTCTGTAAGTGGGAGAATGAACTTACTAGGAAAATTCAGTAAGATTGCCAGGAAAAGTCTAATGCGCTTTTGAGGTCTGTGGTCAAAACTTAAAGGGAAAGCCTCAGCCCTTGTTAAAGAAGGTGAATTCTTTGGTCCAACTGGAATTGAAATTTTACCAGGTGAGTATAATGGGGAAAGAGAAGAGTTGTAGCAATTGTAACATTTAAACTGGGTGACACAAGTTATGAACATAAGAATGTGAGAGATAGTGAAAAAGTCATACATTTAATGGTTTGGAGTTTTGTTTTGTTTTGGCTGTGAGGCATATGGGATTATTTATTTATTTATTGGCTGTATTGGGTGTTCGTTGCTCCGCATGGGCTTTCTCTAGTTGTGGACAGTGGGGGCTTCTCTTTTTGCAGAGCACAGGCTCTAGGCACATGGGCTTCAATAGTTGCAGCACATGGGCTCAGTAGTTGTGGCTTGCAGACTCTGGAGCACAGGCTCAGTAGTTGTGGCACATGGGCTTTGTTGCTCCTTGGCATGTGGGATCTTCCCAGACCAGGGCTCGAACCCGTGTCCCCTGCATTGGCAGGGGGATTCTTAACCATTGAGCCACCAGGGGAGCCCGGCATGTGGGATCTTAATCCCCCAACCAGGGATTAAACCTGGGCCCCCTGCAGTGGGAGCGGGGAGTCTTAACCACTGGACTACTAGGCAAGTCCTGGTTTGGAAGTTTTGATCAAGTCAAAGAATCAGAGTTACTATGTCAGTTGGGATGCTTGAAACAGAGATTCTTTTAGGGATGTTATTCCTGGCAATAACAAACAGGAATAACTCTATATGATGTGGGTCTGGTAGCTGCTATAGGATGGAAGGAAAGTTTGTTGGAGGTGAGGAGGTAAAGGATTAACAGAGTATTGGGTCGTCATCCACGCAGATATTGAATGATGTACAGAGGTAGAAACACAATGAGTCTCGCGCTAATATTACTTGAGGGAGAATGATCCACCCAAAGATCCAAAGATGACCCTAACCAGGAGAGGAATTAAGGGAAATGGCTCATGAACTTCTAAGTAGTTGGAGATTTTGAAGTAAGAAGGATGCTGTCCATTGGTTGATTCCATATAGATAGTTTAATATTGTAATTTTAAAGTATCTTAATCTGTTCATAAAGTGTTTTGTGGTAGTAGAATTAAGAAAAATGTTAAATTCCTTCTGTGATTTGCGTATGTAAATTATTAGTCTATATATACACACACACAAAACCAAGGCCTATGTTTTTGAACAAAGAGGGCACTCACTTAAGCCTATTGAGACATTTGTACTGCTAGAACAAACCAGTACTCCAATGGGGTTCCAAAATGAAATCAGTAAGATGGTGTGTGTGAAATCGGTGAGATTTTATTTCTCTAATTTCATTGGCCCATCACAAGGCAGAATAGATAGTAGGCATTAATTTATGCTTTTGAACCGGAGACTGCTGTTCTTTCTGGGGAAGGATACCAGCAGGCTGCTCCTAGGGGCAATCAAGAAAGAAAAGGACCTCCTAACATCTCTCCCCAGGAGCTGATAGGGCCCTGGCTGTTTGCTTTCACGGGAAAATTGCTCTGGAGAACCCATTCAAATACCTCCCAGCAAATCACCGTGGCCTACAGCCAACTCCTTTTCCGCTCATTGGCCGAGGGAAAATTTCAACCACTCCATGCACCACCCCCCCACAATCAGGAGCCAATAGGAAAGATTAGCTCTTCGTAACTTAGCGTCATCAAGTACACCACTTGCAATTGGCTATTGGAGCTACAGATCGAGAAGTAGGCGGGGCCATGTCAGGCGGCCTATATAAGAAGAGGACAAAGGCGGCGCGCCGCCTGTGTCATCCGCCATCTTGTGCGAAGCAAGGTGGCCTCCACGTTTCCTGAACGTCTTCTCCGCTTCTGCCTCGACCGCCCCTTGATCACAGATATGTCTCGGGACCGGTTCCGAAGCCGGGGCGGTGGCGGTGGCGGCTTCCACCGACGCGGAGGGGGAGGCGGCCGCGGCGGCCTCCACGACTTCCGCTCCCCGCCACCCGGCATGGGCCTCAATCAGAACCGCGGACCCATGGGGCCCGGCCCGGGCCAGGGTGGCCCCAAGCCTCCGATCCCGCCACCGCCTCCGCACCAGCAACAGCAGCAGCCGCCGCCGCAGCAGCCGCCACCGCAGCAGCCGCCGCCGCTTCAGCCACCGCCGCACCAGCCGCCACCGCACCAGCCGCCGCATCAGCAGCCGCCGCCGCCGCCACAGGACTCATCAAAACCTGCCGTTCCTCAGGGACCCGGCCCGGCTCCCGGAGTAGGCAGCGCTCCCCCGGCCGCCGGCGCGGCGCCGCCCGCCACACCCCCGACCTCGGGGGCCCCCACGGGGCCAGGCCCCACCCCGACCCCGCCGCCCGCTGTCACCTCGGCGCCCCCCGGAGCGCCCCCACCCGCGCCGCCGAGTAGCGGGGTCCCCACCACCCCCCCACAGGCTGGGGGCCCGCCGCCTCCACCCGCAGGGGGCCCGGGCCCCGGGCCTAAGCCGGGCCTAGGACCCGGCGGCCCCAAAGGCGGCAAAATGCCAGGCGGTCCGAAGCCCGGCGGCGGCCCCGGCATGAGCACTCCTGGCGGCCACCCCAAGCCGCCGCACCGAGGCGGCGGGGAGCCCCGCGGAGGCCGGCAACACCACCCGCCCTACCACCAGCAGCACCACCAAGGGCCGCCGCCCGGCGGGCCCGGCGGCCGCAGTGAGGAGAAGATCTCAGACTCGGAGGTGAGTGTCTCCCTGAGCTACGCGTCCGTTTCCCTAAAATGGCGGCGGCTTCTCTCCCCTCCCCGCCCTCCATTTTGTTGGAGACCGGAAAGGGCGCCTGCGCGCGGGCGGCGGGGGGGCGGGGCCGGCTCTCCGAGGGAGGGGCGGGCGGCGCGGGTCGGCTAGCGGCCCCCCAGGGTAGGCCTCCCGGCTGGCGGAGAACTGACGGAAATGGCCTGAGGAAGGAGGCGCTGAGGAGCTATGTTGGGCCCTCTTAAAGCCACCGGATCTTGGGAACCAGAGTAGGGAGGAGTATAGCGTGAAACGTAGGATTGGCGAGGTCGAGGGCGTTTTGGTCTTAAACGCGCAGGCGCAGGTCGTGTTGACCGCAGAATTTTGGTCGTTTTCTTTTATTTTCTGCCCCACCGCTATTTTTTACCTTTTGTCCACTGTGATTTCCATTCTGTCAGGGACACTCAGTATAAACGGTTGACGAGATTCCTGACGTAGAACCTACTTTATAGAAAGGTCTGTGTTTGTTCTCAAGAGTATTCTGGATGGGGTAGGCTCTTTAATATTAGGACTGTGATTACGTTGGAAACCTGTAAATATAGTAGCATCTTTGATTTTAGATGGAACAGAAGAGCAACTCGACTGGTAACATACTCAGTTTGCGAAAAACGAAATTATTGGGTCTTCCTACTTGCAGAAGTAACTTATCTTAAAATTCCTTTTTCACTAGGGATTTAAAGCCAACTTGTCTCTCTTGAGGAGGCCTGGAGAGAAAACTTACACGCAGCGTTGTCGGTTGTTTGTTGGTAATCTACCTGCCGATATCACGGAGGATGAATTCAAAAGGTTATTTGCTAAATATGGAGAACCAGGAGAAGTTTTTATCAACAAAGGCAAAGGATTCGGGTTTATTAAGCTTGTGAGTTTGGCTTTTTGTTTGTGGCTTTTTTGGTGGGGTTAAAAGGGTCTTTTTTCTACTGCAAACATACTGTTTTTTAAACCAAAAAGAATAAGTTTTTCATCAGACACAGAAAAGATGCAACTTTTGTATAGTGCATAATTGTTTGTATCTAAGAAAGGAGGGAAGTGGGTTGGTAAGGTATTTACCTTCCTCCCTTGAATTGTGTCAGAGAGGGCTGCCTGGCGATAGTTGAACTGAGCTGGCAGAAGAATAGGATTGGGAGTTTGGCTTATGGCACTTTTAGGGTGGGCATTAGCCAGTTTTGAGGCCGTTAACGTGAGTGTATGTCTTGATGCTTTCAGGAATCTAGAGCATTAGCTGAAATTGCTAAAGCTGAACTCGATGATACACCTATGAGAGGTAGACAGCTTCGGGTTCGATTTGCCACACATGCTGCTGCCCTTTCTGTTCGAAACCTTTCACCTTATGTTTCCAATGAACTGTTGGAAGAAGCCTTTAGCCAGTTTGGTCCTATTGAAAGGGCAGTTGTAATTGTGGACGATCGTGGAAGATCTACAGGGAAAGGCATTGTTGAATTTGCTTCTAAACCAGCAGCAAGAAAAGCATTTGAAAGATGCAGTGAAGGTGTTTTCTTACTGACTACGTAAGTTTCTTCATTTCTTCTAATAACTTTTATTTATTAACTTGTATGGAGAAATTGCAATAAAACTGGAACAGAATTAAGATGGAACTATTTTTGTTGTTAGAACACCTCGTCCAGTCATTGTGGAACCACTTGAACAGTTAGATGATGAAGATGGTCTTCCTGAAAAACTTGCACAGAAGAATCCTATGTATCAGAAGTAAGATCAGTTGAACTTTTGGGCAGTTCTTAATTTAAGTGTAAATTAGACCTTGTGAGAATAATTTTTCAATTTTGCTTAAAATATACAAAATTCTTCAAAAAGGATGTGCTTAATGAAAACCTTAGGCCCAGAAGGCTAGAGGTTTTGAAACAGTTGTTCAAATACCTACTGTTTGTTTCTGAGGTAGATATATTTCACATGCAGTCTTGTTTTGTTCTTAACAATTGTTAGGGTATGTTGTAGGTATTTTCATTTTTAAGGGTTGAAAAATTATTCCTTGAATTGGAATTTGACTAGGGAAACAGAGTTAGAAAATGAGGAAGGTGGGATCTATCTCCAGTGCCCATGTTACTGTTTACTGTATCATTCTGGAACAAGTATTGTTTTTGCTGTGAAGATATCTTAAGGGTCAAGGTGATCTATGCCTTTTAGTATTTCTTACAAATAACAGGCCAGTGAAAGAACCAGTGCATTAGGGGAAATAGGATATATTTCTTGTGTGCATGCATAAAATTGGTTCATGTTTAAATATTGTCAGGGAGAGAGAAACCCCTCCTCGTTTTGCCCAGCATGGCACATTTGAGTATGAGTATTCCCAGCGGTGGAAGTCCCTGGATGAAATGGAAAAACAGCAGCGGGAACAAGTTGAAAAAAACATGAAAGATGCAAAAGACAAATTGGAAAGTGAAATGGAAGATGCCTATCATGAACATCAGGCAAATCTTTTGCGTCAAGGTAAAAAGACTGTGAATTTTGCCAATGGTATTATTTGCCTTTTGAACTTAATAGAATTTTATTAATGTGAATCTGTAACAAAATTTTCTGATGTTCAGATCTAATGAGACGCCAGGAAGAATTAAGACGCATGGAAGAACTTCACAATCAAGAAATGCAGAAACGTAAAGAAATGCAATTGAGGTAACATTTTGTTAAATTAAGCTTTTGCTTCTGCATTAAATGTACCTAAATTTTGCAGGTGAGTGAGATGAAATACAGAGGTGTTAAATACTATGTCAGTGTTGGTGTAATGCTTAAATTGAAATAGAATGTAAGATTTTTGTCATAAGACTCATTTACTTTGCTGGAATACCTTTAGGGCTATTCTCTTTAGTCATTGCCCCAGCCTTTGTGTGTTACTTGCTCTGACCTAGACTTTGTAATGTTCTTAAGTAAACTACTAGTTTTCTTGAAATTGAGTTTTTAAAATGTGGATAAAACTTTAGTTTTTTGCTTGATGAACATTTCCAGGCAAGAGGAGGAACGACGTAGGAGGGAAGAAGAGATGATGATTCGTCAACGTGAGATGGAAGAACAAATGAGACGCCAAAGAGAGGAAAGTTATAGCCGGATGGGCTACATGGATCCAGTAAGTAAACTTGTTTTGCAATGTAATTGGAGTTTTCTACAAAGTTTGTAGATACCTAGGATGAAATTTTATTCAGTTAAATATAATCTTTGACATTGTAACCATCCTGCCCTTTTTTTTTTCTAACACGTATTATGATATACCTTGAGTTTTATCTTCCCTTTGGGTGGGTCAAAAGATTTCATTGGTTGGAAAGAAGCTTGGTTTTTATAGGTCTTTTGATAATGGAATCTCACCTGCTTTCAGAATTTGTTTTTTAAAACTA
Organism: Hippopotamus amphibius kiboko; assembly: GCF_030028045.1. Classification (NCBI taxonomy): domain Eukaryota; kingdom Metazoa; phylum Chordata; class Mammalia; order Artiodactyla; family Hippopotamidae; genus Hippopotamus; species Hippopotamus amphibius. Next base: position 27,866,754 of record NC_080186.1, on the reverse strand, counting down.
CCTTAGTTGTCTTTTTACCTTAAGTTGAAAAACAATTTTTTTAAGCTTTGGAAATTTCTTTGTAGTCAAGGATGCTTGGTACGGGTTTAGTACAGGTGTTTTTTTTTTTTTAATATTTTATTTATTTGGTTGCACAGGGTCTTAGTTGTGGCTTGCCGGCTCCTTAGTTGTGGCTTGTGGACTCTTAGTTGCGCCATGCATGAGGGATCTAGTTTCCCCACCAGGGTTTGAACCTTGGCCACCTGCCTTGGAAGCGTGGGGTCTAACTAGTGGGCAACCAGGGAAGTCTCAGTACAGGTTTTATGAAAATTTTTTTTCTTTTTTTCAGAGAGAGAGAGACATGAGAATGGGTGGTGGAGGAGCAATGAACATGGGAGGTAAGACTGAAAGTTAAATTCTAATGCCTTTGAAGAGCAGTATTCTGGTTGAGTTGTAATCAGCATTTTTGTTTCCTAGATCCCTATGGTTCAGGAGGCCAGAAATTTCCACCTCTAGGTGGTGGTGGTGGCATAGGTTATGAAGCTAATCCTGGAGTTCCACCGGCAACAATGAGTGGTTCCATGATGGGAAGCGACATGGTAATGTATCCTGTGAGACGTAGTTCAAAAGGAAATCTCATTTTCACAACTTACGTGTGTGTGTTTTTTTGTTTTTGTTTTTGTTTTTTTAAGTAGATGACTGGACCTCTCTTAGTTTCCCTATCGTGTAAATCGTAATATTGAGGAATACTTTGGCAACATAGAAGCTCAAATGTGGTAACCTAAACAGATGAGGTTGCCAACGAAAAGTCAATGCTCTTAGTAGTATGTTGGAGTTATCTTTGGCAATTAAGTAGACTTAGGTGCTTTCCATTATATTGCTTGTGTACTTTTGCATTATAGCTCATGGCAAATCCAAATTCTAAATGTTAGATAATGCAACTGCTCATATTCTACATCCAAGTGAGAGTAATCAAATGGCAAGCTGTCATTCCTTAAGCTGGTATTTGCCATAAGTGTGAATCAGACTTGTTTGTAGTTTGTAGCTCTAGGCATGTTTTAGCAATGTGTAGGACTTTGACCTGTATTTGGTGTGACTTCTACCCATGAAAAGGGAATTGTTTAGTCTTCGGACTCGTCGTTTCCCACCTGTTGGGCTTCTCTCTAGGTGTACCTTCTAAAATAAACTGACATCTCTATTTTGCTACAGGGTAGCAAAAGTCAATGAAAATTTTAAGCATGCTAGTTGTGTGCATTTCATCTGAACCTTCTTGATGCTGTCATATTTTAGCTGAACAGATAGCCTGTTAGGGTACTTCAGGACAACTAAGTGAATTGGTCTGAGTGGCTGTATTAGGGCTTTACAGTCCTTAGAAGAACTGAATATTGGCTGTAGAGGTGGGTTTGGAGAAAATTGCATTGTCACAACTGAATTGAATCTGATTAGTTCACCTACAGGCTTTTGGCAGAGGAGGGAAGCTGCAGCATATAGCTCACGAGATTCATTTTACAAATGGGAACATAAGGATTTAGAATGGGGCCTCATCTATTTAAAATCTACTTAAGGCTTTTGAGAATTAGAATCATAAATAGCTGGGTTAAATGTAGTGCTGTTAGCTTTCTTCAAATTGAATTTTAAAAATAATGTGGGTAACATTTTGGTTTATATGCTTGCTAATAGGCAGGTGTAGATATGTATCAAATTTGTAATTCTAACTTGACATGATGTTTCCACAGTTAAGATTCTTTAGTCCATGTGACATGTAGCTCCTGGGTTCTAATATGTTGTAATAACAAGGTTGTAAAACCCCCAAATTTCCTTTTTACCTTTTTGAGATGCAACATATAATAAAGTATGCTGAAAGCATGAAGTTCTTAGGATTTTGAAATAGTTTGAAGGATTAGGATTTAGTGTTTTTTTTAAGTAGCCCTATAGTATTTTGTAGGAAGCATGTTGAAATTATTTATAGGAGCAGTTAACCCTGATGCCATTTTAGTTTCTGGGGCGGGGGGTTTGTTCTGGGGCGGGGGGTTTTTTGGTTTTTTTGTTTTTGAGCAATACTCCGAATATCTGGACTGTTTTAAGTGGAATTTGAAAGATAGTTCAGGCTGCTGTGCTTGCATACATATAGGATTCTTCTCTTTGGAAACATAGGTTTCTAGGACTAGAAGTACCTAAAACTAGATGGAATAATGAAGTCCTGCTTTATTGCAGTCACTTAAGCTTGGTGATGATGCTGTTTGGGAGACTCCCAAAACACGGAATCATAACTGTCAGTGGACTTTTCACAGACCTAAGGGAAAAGTTGGGCTGTTACGAGGGTGGGCTGTATTTTCATTCAGTTTGCTACTATAGAGAACACTACTGTGAACATAATTGTCTCGTTATGTAGTGATGGCTTTGAAGGTGGTATACCTGTGAGAATATGGCAACACTTTTAAATCAAGTTACTGTGCCGGTTAAGTGACTAAATCTATTAGTCTTTATTCTTTTTCTTTTTGTAGTCTGGTAGCATTTTATTAAAACTTTGAACCTTTTAAGATTTCTGCAACTTAGCAGATGTGTCTTAAGATCTTGAAAAGCACAAGGTTTCTTATGCAGCACATACCACTAACTGGTGAGTAGGTCTTTGTCCCTTCATTGAGTGAATTGAATCTGTCTGGTTGGGCTTGTTAGGCTTACTTGGAAATCAAATTTCCGGTTCATACCTTGAAAGTGAGAAGTGTGTAAGCTTTTCAGTGGGTTAATCTGATGTGAAATTTCTTAAAACTCATTTTGGAATGGGTTTTCACATCTGCACTAATTCTTAAATTTTTTAGCACTACAGGGAAGATCTATTCTTTGAAACAGGTGTATGAGAATGGCTCAAGTGGGAACATACCACAAGGCATGTATTATCGTAAACTAATTTTCAAATTACCCTTTTTTCCTTTCTATGTTCCCGGTACCTGTGGATCGACTCATTGGTGATTGTATCGACGAACGTTGACTACGGAACCTTCTAAAATATTTACTTAACACACATGGACATCAACTACATATAATGAACTGTTAATTACTGTTCCAATAGCGTACTGAGCGCTTTGGGCAGGGAGGTGCGGGACCTGTGGGTGGACAGGGTCCTAGAGGAATGGGGCCTGGAACTCCAGCAGGATATGGTAGAGGGAGGGAAGAGTATGAAGGCCCAAACAAAAAACCCCGATTTTAGATGTGATATCTAGGCTTTCATTCCAGTTTGTTTTTGTCTTTTCTTGTTTAGATACCAATCTTTTAAATTCTTGCATTTTAGTAAGAAAGCTACCTTTTTATGGATGTTAGCAGTTTATTGACCTAATATTTGTAAATGGTCTGTTTGGGCAGGTAAAATTATGTAATGCAGTGTTTGAAACAGGGGAATTTTTTTTTCCTTTTTTTTCCTTTTTTTTTTAAACTGTATAATGTCCCTCAAGTTATGGCAGTGTACCTTGTGCCACTGAATTTCCAAAGTGTACCAGTTTTTTTTTTACTGTGCTTCAAATAAATAGAAAAATAGATAAGATATTGATCTTCAACTTTGCCATTCATGCTTCTATGCACATTAGGCTAGGTATTCCACTTGGAAAGCATAAGAGTGTCTAGGCCTTTGAATGGCATATGCCATTTCTGGGAAATGTATTTGTAGGCTAAGTATTGCTTTCTACATTTTAAGTACCCCCTTGTTTTAAAAAGAAGAAATGCATATTGAAGTAGTTTCATGATTCGATTTGTTTGGCATTATAGGAAGCAAGCCGGTGCTAAGTATTTTTAAATGGGTATGTAAGCAAAGCTGAACTGTAAATCTTCATTCAGGAATGTGTATTAAGATTATGGAATGGGTGTAAGACTTGGTAGGGGGAGAAAGTGGGTATGACTTAGATGGATCTTTTATGGCCATATTATCTATCCTTTCCTGGAAAGTTTCTGAAGAAAAAGTGGAAAGATCATTTTGTTGCATTCCTCCATTCTTGTTTTTTAAAGAACGAGTCCCAAGCCCTATAAATGGCTTGTATTGAACTTTCACATTTGAATTAAAGATTGTTAAACATGAAGTCTTTTCATGTATTACTTCAAGTGATTTGTAAAGATGGGGTTTAGTCTGAATAATTCAACTCTAAGAGGTATATAGTAATCATAAAATAGGTTTAGTTATGTATACATTTGTACTCTGTAACTTTTACATTTCCTTGTGCTACTTCTGTTGGGCAAAAATCTGTAGGACTACAAAAAAATATTCTCTTTCCTAAGAGCTGGTAGTGACTGTTAATAACAAATAGGGTTGCAGAGAACCATTCTTAACTGTGAAATATTTTTAACCTGTTTTTCCATAGTTTTCCTTTTGATGTAGCACTAATCTGGAGAGAGTTGCTCATGCTACACAGTACAAATATCCCTTCCTTCCACCATAAAGCTTTGGAGTGTTTCGATGGTGTTGTCAGTTTATGGTCAACTTCATTGAATCTACTTCCATTAGAGACATTTTGACTTATTAATAAAATAGATTGTTACTGTTGTCTGTCAGTACAATGGGAACCTGCTTTCCCAGTGTATATATTGTTAGCAGAGGAACAACTTCCTAAAAGTAGTAGGTAAAGAAATTGAATGGTTTGGCTTTGTTTTTAGTTATGTTTCCATTCAAATTTGTGTATTATAGAACTCTTACTATGGAATGTGTCTTCCTCCTTTTCACCTCTGTTGGTGTTAATTGGCAAAAGTAAAATTCTAAACCAAGTCTTTGTTTAAATGCTGAAGGCTTAGTATTGTGCCTAAGTACAAAGGGAAACCTATTGTTGAAACAATTGAGCACTTGTGCATCAAGTAAAAAACTAGTGGAGTATAAAGGCATTCCACCAAATTCTGGTTGTGACTGACAGGTACCTAGTGTGCTGATTAAGGGAGAGAATCTCATTAGAAAATGTTCATTATTTCTATTCACTAAGACACTTGGAAATGAGTAGTTCTATCATAATTCCATCAATGAGGAAGTTTTGTCCCAAGTCATTAATTGGTGATAATGTATGAGATTTTCTGTACTGGAAATAAGGGTCTTGATTTGAAAGGAGTCCATTACAATTTGATTGAATTGTATGGTAGGGACTCCACCACTAATAATAAGAAAAGGGGTGTTCATGGGACACCCACAGAGGGTGAACTTGAATGTGTGTGGGCGGGGGCTGGTTGGGGAAATGGGAAGATCTGCCTATAAAATTAATGTTTCAGTTTATTTTTCAGATTACATGCCTTTCTTTATAAGGGATGCTGGCACAGACCCTAAGATAAGCTTTTGGTAGTACTGTACCTTTGAAGAGTGGTGAAGGATGCTAATGGATAATCTCCTGAAAGTTGTGGTTTTGATAGCTTTACTGTGTAGCATTGCTAAACGTTGTTTAGCAAATAATGTTGCTTAGTTTCAACTAAGTTTTGACTTTCATCACTGAAAGAGCAGTGTATCAAGGGTTGTAAGCTACTCAAAGACTTTCAACAAGTCTTGCAATGTATATGATAGTTTTTAGCCTGATGTGAATTTAAATCATCTTAAAAAAGTAGAATCCTAAAAGCTGATTTATGAAACTTGGGGTGGGAAAGGGAAAGTAGTACTTTTGAAGTATTTTAGCCATTTTTCTCATTTAAAGAAACCACCTGCCCCCATTTCCTCTTCTCTACTTTCTCTCATAATTTTAAGAGGAACACTGATTGTTTTTAAACTTATTACTCCTCTTAATACTCCTAATCTTCAAAAACTGCATTCTTTAAGAGATCCCAGTGTATTTTAGAAACTTAACCCATTGGCTTACATTTAGTGAAACCATAATCCTCTTTGCTTAGAACACTAATTAAACTTCTAAGAAATACTTTAAACCCCACCACTCTTTATTAGATGTATTATACCACTAATACTAAACAGACAATGATTTGGGAAATTGTAATGTTACGCCTGTGCAATTTTTATAAGTGGCATATTATGGCAGATAAAAATTTAGAGACTTGGCTTTTCTTGGGCAAGCCACTAAGTTGTGGCGGAATATTTTCTGGTGTTCTTGGACTGCAATTATGCACTATTAAAGTAGTGGCCTGCTACATAACTGCATTTAGCCAGCATTTCTGCAGTGCGTAACTGTGAGGAACGTAGTACCGCAAATGGCAATGGACATTAGGACCCGGATGTAGTATTCCTGCTTGCTCCGAGATTCTCATTGCCGACTGCATACAGGTAGGTAACAAGCAATATAATCTAACTTGGTGACTTGCTATGTACTTTTATTCCGTTGGCATTCTGACATCATACTTCTGACAGTGAAATTACAGTGCAGCACCTAACACTTGTATGATAAAGCTAGCTTTTATCAAAACTGCGTGGGTTTGGGTTTAGAGCTGTAATTTGTCAGGCAGACTTAAGCGTTGTTGCAGTTCTCAGATAAAAAGTGCAAACTTGATTATTTGGTATATCTGATTCAGTTGTGTGGTTTTTAGTTGCATTGTAACTGAAGATAACATGAAACACATCAGTGGTGTGGGGGAGAGGGGACCATACCATACTTGGGAAGTAGAGTGCTGTTAGCATCTTGACACTGACTGTATAGCACGTGATAAGTAGTTTCTGTTGTAGCAAACTGACCTGCCCATAGGTCAGCAATATCAATTTCAGAGTGTAATCTTGGTAATTACTCTCTGCAGGTTGAGTGAATTAAGACTAAGAGTATAGGATTTTTTGCAATGTGATTTAAAATTTTCTTTTAAATGGGCTCCATGGGAACACCTTTGTTACTAACTTTGGGCATAGATGGGAATCTAACATGAATAGTTCAAGTTCTGTGATTTGTCTAAATATGTCTATACTCTAAACCTGGGGGAAAGTGGTGTGGCATGTTGACTTGCCTATTGAATACATGTTGGGAATCATTTCCCAATTATAAGACTTCGTCGTATTCTGTAAGATAACTGCAAATGTTCAGAGTAGCTTTTTGAATTTGGTTCCCTTAGCTTTCAGGGATGTGATGTTACAATCCAAACTGTTCAATTACCAAAACAATAAGTCTTCAAAAGCACCTTTCTTTGTTGCTTAGGATTTAAGCTTTGCATCGACTGTTGTTCCAGACCTCAATTCAACTGAACTTTGGTCTATGAGCTGGTTTTTAGATAGCATGCATGAGAAACAGCTTTCATGTATGTTTTCTGCTCTGTAACTGGAAAGTTTGGTTTATTTTGCATAAATGTTGGTAAAACTCTTCATGACTATGAGAATTTTCTTTCATTGTATCGAGCAAAATGGCTTGCTCTTTGGCAAGCAATTCACAAGGTGGGGACAAATTTGTACTTTAATATGTAGTCCATTCAACCAGAATGACTTGACTCTCCTGCTAGATGAAAGAGCAAATGGTGACTAGTTTAGTGCTCTATATTAGTAATACGTTGCACATCAAACAAAAGTGTCACTAAATTGGCATGCAGCCCTGATGGGGTTTTCCTGTGGTATAATCCATTAAGTCAGTGGCCAACACTTGCTACCGTGGTTCAGTGATTGTTTAGAAATAAAAGTGCAGGTTTATTTCTTAACAGTCAATAACAATTTTGAGAGAATGTACTCGTTACAATATATGGACCTCATTGGGTTGGGGGGAGTAATTTTGCTTCATTCTGCTTATTTCAAGATGAATAGGCTTTTGCACTTTCGATGAGAAACCTGTGACTTTAGTCGATTTCTTACTAGTTTTGATTTGTATGTAGTTGTAATTTGTGAATCTTAGTACAGAGGGTCTTAAAAAAATCACTCAGTCAAAAAGCTGGGGATAAATGGGTTTCAGTAATAACACTGTATACCGAGGTGCTCGCATTGTATTTCATAGTCTTTTCTGGTTACAAACCAAAGTTATTTTTAATGAGAAATGGAAATTCAGAGGTGTGATGCCAGAATGCATTTTCGTACTGTTAGGCCCTTGGAACAGATACCGGTGCTTTATGAAAGATGAAAGAGATGCAATGGGTGCTCTTCACATAAGGTTGCAAAACCTGCAAAGAATGCATAATAGTCTCACTTTTCCCCAATATAGAGATGCGTGTGACTAGTTTTGGACTTTTAATCTTAATGGGGATTGCATGTTTCTTATTGTTAATCATTGTCAGCTGCAGTGACATGATCCACAGTCCTGCATTTATTGCCTTTCCCTTAATGATTTTGGACAGGTTTTAGAGAGCTGGGGTGTTTGTTCTGGGCCTTTATTTGGTTTTGGCTTTAGCTGATAATGTTTCAGTGCTCTGTAAGCTAGTGCAGTTCTCAAATGGCTGCCTATTAGGGAAAGAATTCAGAGGATTTGGCTGCTCCTAATCATCTGTCATTGCTGCTAGATAATGATTGGCAATTTTTAAGACTCAACTGTGGAAATCTCACAGTTGTTGGTAAACCATCAAACATAAAAATGTTGCTTTTGAACACCAGTGCTGAAAAGATTTATTTGGAGGGTGAAAAATGGGCTGGTTGCAGAATAGGATAATCTGGAGAATGGAGGAAGAATGCAAAACGATATAGTATCCCTTATGGATGGTACATGTGCAACAGGGAACTATTTCATACACCCTTGACAGTTGCTGATAATCAGGGAGGAAGAAAAACCTGGAATTTGAATTAAGGGTGATCTTTCTGGTGTTTGTGCACTGTGGCCCTGCCAGGCATATATGGTGAAGGTGAATGTCTTCTCCCTCAGAAAAACTCAGGTTCCTTGCTGTCCCGATAAGGCATAGCTTCCTTGCCCTAACTTATCTCAGTGAGGACTTAAGAGGGAAAGAACGAGGCAAATACATAGGATTGCAGGGTAACAACTGCATTGTTGTGTACTGTGGAAGGGGGAATGCACTCTTGGAGGACTCCTGCTGAAGGTGGTCAGTCCACCTTCGAACAGAAGACATGCTTGGTGGGGAGCAGGGTGTGTGCTTTTACATGAAAAGAGCCGATGTTAAAACTCATTTGGTAAGGTAAACGTTGTCACATACCTTCACATAAGGGATAGTATATTTTGGGTTGCAGTCAAACTTCATTGTGCTCAGACTGGTGAAAATGCAGTTAGGCTTTTGTATTTTCAAGAAGATACAGTTCTCATTCTAATTCAGGTGTCTCCTGCTACCTTACGTCAGAATGATTTTAGGTTTTTTTCCCCCCCATGAAGTTTCTTTCTATTTTTTATGCTGTAATTTGCCCCCAATCTTTGTCTCTGGAGTTTTACTCTTTAAATTTTGAAACTAACTAGCATTTTCAAATCTTTATGCCCTTGTCTTTTATATTAACTTTTTCTTATTATTCTTTAGGTAAGAATGATTGATGTTGGCTGATACTGGAGTACTCATTCACTTGAAGTAAGTTTCTTTGGAAGTCTTAACATGTAAAGGATTTTGGGTTTGATTTCTATTTAATGGTTAAATAATTTGATTTATCTGTGTGGGGTGAAAACTGATTTTTTAAGATGTTCACCTCTCCTAAGATAATACCCCGTATATTATTGTTTTTTAAAATAGATGTGTGTGTGGGTGTATGTGAATTAGAAAGAAAAGGTTGGGAATATTTCTTACAAAGATGTTAAACAATAGAAAAAAGATGAAAGAATTAGATGAGAAAAGAAGGCTTGATAGTGGAGAAATGTATTTTCAGTACCCTGAAGTCAACTTTGGACTAATTCAAAAACCCCCTTGAGATTCCTTTTTACATAATAAATTGTGAGGAAACATATTGTCTAGTCATTGGTAGGAGGGGAAAATTCCATAAGTACAGTTGACCCTTGAACAACATGAGTTTGAGTTTCAGGGGTCCACTGGGAATGCAGATTTTTTTCAATAAATGCATACTGCAGTACCAGATCTTTCCTAAGCAGTAGCACAGCGAAAACAACACCATTGTTGGATCTGAATCTATGCCAAAATACATACCTGTTGTTGACGTCAGAATAAAACGTATGTGATAAAAATTAGTAAAAAGGTAATATATGTTGAATATGTTATTTTAACAAAGTTATGTTTTAATGATAGGTGGATAAGATATTTGTTCTCAAGACATCACACAGCGTGAGCTGATCGAGAAGGAAAGCCACAACTTGTTAGGCTGATGAAGTATCTAGGTAAGCTGAGTGATTCTTACTCTATAAACTGCCTTCAGAAGGACTCTTGGGTAGTATAGAAATAACTACTTGTGTCAATATCTCAGTTTCTTCTACATTAAAACTTTCTTGTAGGAAATATGTTGTTTTTATAGCACATAAATATTTAATCATTTTTACAGCCTTCTGAGGTGTGGTAGATCTTGTCTATTTGGCTAAAGCCTCAGAAAAACAGGGACTTCAGTTTTAAATAAAAATATGTATCTGTTTTCACCTAGATCCATAAGACAGTGTAGAGGAAGGTTCAGAATATTTGAATTTCCCTGTTTTTCATCCAAACAGTTAAATGGTGAACTATAGTTGAATAGATGGAAAAACAAAATAAATACAGATGGTGGTCTAGAAGGGTTGGCAGTTTTGAAGGGCAGCTCAATTCTGCTGTTCTAGGTGGAGAGCAGTCATAGACATATGTAGACAAACGGACATAGGTGTGTTCTAATAAAACTTTCTTACAAAAAAGGTGGCCTGTAGATGATATTTTACTGTCCCCTCATCTAGTAGAAATTGCATTTGTTCGATATATCACTTAGGTATAAAGGGCTGTCATAATCAGTTTGAAATTTAAACAAAAACAGGAGAATTGAGGCTCTATCTTATACCTAGGCACAGGGTGCCAGTTAATGGAATGTTTTGAATATTAGAGATCTGCCTTGTAAGAAAGTTCTTGTAAGAAAATGAAAGTAAAATTTGATTAACTCGCTGGATGAGTCTGGTATTAAAATCATTTCTGCTTCTTAAGCCTTAATTATCTAAAGATGATTCTACCACATTCCTTAATTACTTTGCTGTTAGGGAGTTTACTTGGTTGGTGTTGATAAGTATTTGAGACCTTGGTATCTGACTCTTAGGTCTTTTGGAGTAACTGTTTCCTTTAATTGGCAGGATCTGATGAACTATGTCCTGAAAACCAGTGGTGAAGAGAGCAAAGAGGAATAAACAACCTGTTATTTAATAAAGACGTTTTAAAATCAGATTGTCATTTCATGTTTTGGTTTTGTTTTTTTTTATACGTCAGCATCTTGTTTCTAGGTAATGTTAAGAAGGTCATTCCATTATTTTAAGTAAAACAAGTTACATAATTCCGGACTCTCCTTGAGGCCTTTTTGGCAGAGCTGTTTCAGCTTCTTAATTAGTAATCAACCTCATGGCCCTCCCTCACTATTGAACTCACCTGATTTAGCCATCAAGTTTTTTGGTAAGTTTTATTCCTGAAATTACCATGTGATTAGCAATTGTTAAATAGCATTTTGAGTATTACAAAAGGATTATCAGATTATGGTTATGGGTAGTCAGACGTTACTTAACTAACAAGCAGAGACTGAATTGCATCTTGGCAAATAACCATATTTAGGTTACTCTGAGTAGCAATTTTTTTTTAATGGAGTTGCATTTTACATGCAGTGTAATGGGCAGATTCTCAAGATACCTATAAATGTAAGGAAAATATGGCTGGAATTGACTATAAAATCTGTTTACTGCCTTCACTCTTAAAGCTCTCATTAAAACTTTACGAGTGGTTAAAGGGCTCTTTCACACCAAGTTAATATGAGGTGCCTGTGTTCAAAAGGCAGTTCAAGGTTTTTGGTTTTTTTGGTCTGTCCCTCAGTGGTTCTCCCCCCCCCCCCCCCCCCGCCCCCCGGGCAGTATGCAGGATCTTAATTCCTACCACCAGGGAGTGAGCCTGGGCTCCCTGCAGTGAAAGTGCAGTGTTGTAACCACTGGACCACCAGGGAATTCCTTCGGGGTAGAAATGTAACTACAAAGGTAGAGAGTTAAAAGCCACAGCTGTCGCTGGTCCCATGGAATTTGCTTTGAAAAGCTGTGTGTAGTCATTACCAGGGATGAGACCCAAGATCCTGCTATAAGTGTTCATAATCATTCTGCTTATCTGTGGTTGGCGTATCTTTTCAAAGAGGCCTGTAAGATCCCAAATCAGGAATCATCGGAGTCCATGTCTTGGTTCGGCTGTTACTCTTTTGATTGCCAGCTTGTTTAGTGTGTGGGTTTCAAGGCAGAAATAGCTTACAGCATAATATAGTGGTTAGGAGTTAAAGGGTCTTGCTATTGGTGTTCACGTATTCTGAACACTGGCAAGTTGCCCGAATAGCAGTTTGCTCATCAGTAGGATGAACACCACTATTTTCATTGGGGTAAAAGATGAGTGTACAGAAATGATCTTGCACAGAGGCTAAAAGAACAAAAGGAGGGACTTCCTAGGTGGCGCAGTGGTTGAGAATCTGCCTGCCAATGCAGGGGGCATGGGTTCCATCCCTGCTCCAGGAAGATCCCACATTCCGCGGAGCAGCTAAGCCCGTGCACCACAACTTGAGCCTGCGCTCTAGAGCCCGTGAGCCACAACTATTGAGCTCATGTGCCGCAACTACTGAAGCCCACGTGCCTGGAGGCCACGCTCTGCAACATGAGAGGCCACCGCAATGAGAAGCCAGCGCACCACAAGGAACAGTAGCCCCTGCTTGCCGCAACTAGAGAAATCCCGTGTGGAGCAACGAAGACCCAACACAGCCAATCAAATAAAAAAAAAAAAGGAGCACGTGATATTTTCAAATATATTTACTAGTCATCAGGGTTCACAGGCGACAGGTCCAGGATTTTTATTTACAGTAGAACATAGAAAAATGTTAATTTTGGTAAGCTTTAAAACTATGGTGTCCATGGGAAAATTAGCAACAGATTCGTAGAACTGAAAGGATTGGGATTTGGGGGAGGGACCATATAACTTTGACAAGTTATATATTGGTTTAGCCAAAAGGTGGTTTGGCTTTTCTGTAACATCTGAACCTGACGTTATAATAGGATTAAGTAAGAATCCCTGCCTGGGGACTTCCCTGGTGGTCCAGTGGGTAAGACTGCCCTACTCAAGGGGCCAGGGGTTGAACCCACATGCCACAAGTAAGAGTTCACATGCAGCAGCCAAATTAAAGAAGAAAAAATCCCTGTCCAGCGGGGTGGTATGTTGATTAGTTGGTATTTTAAGTGTGGGAGGAGGGGAGCTTAAGCTCAGAACAAGTCCACAAGATTTTTAGCAAATAGTGTATGAGGCATGTAATGTTTTGTATCTAAGATGGGTTGGCTCTAAATATGCTTGAGGTAAGAGGGAATGAGAGGGGGAGAAGACTGAGAAGAGATTAAAGATCCAAATAGAAAAACATCCTATGTTCATGGATTGGCATGGCATTACTCAAAGTAATTTACATATTTATTGTGTTCCAGCTGGCAATGAAATTAATATGTTGATTCTAAGTTTCATATGGACCCTTACTTCACACCTATACAAAACTTAACTAAAAAAAGGGTCAAACGCCTAAATGTAAGAAGAAAATTATAAAACTTAGAAAATGGGTAAATGTTCATGACTTTGAGTTGGGCAAAGGATTATTAAATATGACACCAAAACATGAATAACAAAAAACAGGCAAATTGGATTTACTAAAATTCATTGCTTTGCTTCAAAGAACATCATCAAGAAACTGAGAAGTCACAGAATGGAAGAAAATATTTGCAAATCGTATCAGGTTAGGGACTTGTATCCAGAATATGTAAACACAATAATTAAACCCAACTGAGAAATAGGCAAAGGGTTTACATAGAAATTTCTCCAAGGAAGATATACAAAAAATGCCAATTAAGTACATGAAAAGTTGCTTGGCATCATTAGTCAATAAGAAAATGCAGGGAATTCCCCTGGCGTTCCAGTGGTTAGGACTCCCTGCTTCTGCTGCAGAGGGTCCAGGTTTGATCCCTGTTCGGGGAATTAAGATCCCGAAAGCCACTCGGTCTGGCAAAAACAAAAAACAAAACAATCAAAATCTTGAGATACCACTTCAAACTTTAAGCTGAAAGTATAACATGGTGACTCTAGTTATTAACACTAGATTATAGAATTGAAATTTGCTAAGAGAGTAGAACTTAAATGATGGATACTTTCACAATGTATCAAGTGTATCACATCACAATGTAGGCTTAAATATTTTACAATCGTGTTTGTCAATTATACCTCAGTAAAACTGGAGGAGGACAAAGATACCATTTCATAGCCACTGGATGTCTAGAATGAGTGTTGGCAGGAATGGAGAAATCAGAGCCCTTATATACTATTGGGAATGTAAAATTGTGTAGCCACCTTGAAAAACAGTCTATCATTTCCTTACCATATGACCCAGCAAGTCTAATAACTTGAGAGAAACAAAAACATGTTCACACAAAAATTTGTGCATGAATGTTCATAGCATCATCATTCCTAAAAGCCAAAAGGTGGAAATAACTCAAAGTTCATCACTGATGAATGGATAAACAAATTGTGGTATATCCATACTGTGGAATGTTAGCCATGAAAAGGAATGAAGTAGTGATACATGCTACAACTTAGAACCTTGAACATATACTAGTGAAGGCAGTCACGAAAGACTGCATATTTTATGATTCTATTTGTATGAAATGGCCAGAACAGGGAAATCTACAAAGTAGATAAGTAGGTGCTTAGGACTGGGGGGAAGGGGTTGAGAAAGGGGAGAGTAGTGGGGGATAAGGGTGTAATTGCTGAAGAATACAGGTTTTGTTTGGTTTTTTTAATTAATTTATTTATTGGCTGTGTTGGGTCTTCGTCGCTGCACGTGGACTTTCTCTAGCTGCAGCAAGTGGGAGCTACTCTTAGTTGCATGTGTGGGCTTCTCACTGCCGTGGCTTCTCTTGTTGCAGAACACGGGCTCCAGGCCTCTGGGCTTCAGTAGTTGTGGCACATGGGCTCAGTAGTTGTGGCTCGAAGGCTCTAGAGCACAGGCTCTGTTGTTGTGGCGCACGGGCTTAGTTGCTCCGCGGCAGGTGGGATCTTCCCGGACTAGGGCTCGAACCCGTGTCCGAGAGAAGAGAAGGGGAAAGGGGAAGAGTGAAGGAGAAGGAGGAGGAGAAGGAAAACCAGTATTTAGTGAGGATGAAAATCCATGAGAGGACTTCCCTGGTGGTGCAGTGGTTAAGAATCCGCCTGCCAATGCAGGGGACACAGGTTCCAGTAGCCTCCACTCTCTGCAACTAGAGAAAGCCCGAGGGCAGCAACGAAGACCCAATGTAGCCAATAAATAAATTAATTAATTAAAAAAAGCTTACATTTAATTTTCTCAGAGGAAAGCCCGTAAGTCTTGCCCTCTGAGCTCTTTAATAATAATTTAAGGTAGATTTAGCAAGTTTGTTGGTTGGTTTGTAAGCCTCGAGCAAATCGGAAGCAGTAAAGTAGGCAAAGAGCTGCTTTGATTTGGTATGCTGGCCATGAAGAGTACTTGCCATATGTTTGCTCAAGCCAAGAGGCAGCTCCTTCTGCAGAGAATTTTCTCTTTCCTAACTTGGTAACTTCTATTGGTTCTTAGAAATTTGCCTCAAGAATCCCCTGATGGTCCAGTGGTTAGGACTCTTGCCCTTCCACTGCAGGGAACACGGGTTCAATCCCTGGTTAGGGAATTAAGAGCCCGCAAGCTGTGTGGAGTGGCCAAAAATGTTTGCCTGAAGTGTCACCGTTTCCAAATCCTTATTTATCAACTCCTACCCCTTGTTCAGCACCTTGAATCAATTGATTCCTCCTCACATTTCCCCATAATGCTTTAAACATATTTCTCATAAAGCGCATTAAATGTGTTTTATGAATATGTGTGTGTTAAATGTGAACTTTTTTGAGAAGGTGACCAGATTATACTCAACTTTTTATCCATAGAGCCTAGTGCAGTGGCAGCAGTCCCCTGCTCCCCACCCCCCATATATATATATATATTGAAATGGAGTGCAGAGCCAATTGGAGAGGACATAAAACTGGAAAGTAGAGCAATTAACTCAAATAGCATAGTGATCTGGAGCTGTTTCTGTAGGGGTAGAATGTCAACTATTGATAAATGTTACTTGTCTCTGAAGAAAGGCCTCTCTGTATATGATGGCCCTATTATCTTTAGTACCATTTGTTTAAGATGGGGCAATCTCTAACACATTTTTAAAGAATCTATTCCAGAGACTTCCCTGGTGGTCCAGTGGCTAAGACTTCACACTCCCAATGCAGGGGGCCTGGGTTCGATCCCTGGTCAGGGAACTAAATCCCACATGTTACAACTAAGAGTTTGCATGCAGCAACTAAAAGATCCCTTGTGCTGCAATGAAGGTCATGTGTGCTGCAACTAAGACCTGGAGCAGCCAAATAAGTAAATATTAAGAAAAAGAAAAGAGTCTATTCCAAACATCAAAAATAAAAAAACTTCCACTTATGTCAAACATAAGAACCAGATTTGCCCTCCTGCCTAAAACAAAAACAAATAACCAAAATCCAGGCAAAATATATATGAAGTTTTCAAGGCACAAAGGACAATGATTGTTGAGATGTGAGAAACAAATGAGGAGAGGTTTATGACTGCCCCAGCTGACTGCTTTGAGAGTTTCCAGGCTATGGTGCAGGAGGTGGGGAAAATCAAATAAAAGAAACTGAGGTAGACAGGCCTTTAGTGTGAAATTTTATGTTTAACAGGCTAACAGGAGTTAAGCTGTATTTACTGTTTCCTGTGGCTGTGGTGTCAGAGGCTAAAATTCCCTCTAGTGTTCTTGTTTTTACTCTCTTGTTGTCTTGGGTGTCCCTAGAGACTCTTTAGATGGGGTTGGGCTTGCATTCCTTTTAGCTGTAATCCTGTTATTACCCAGGAACCCTGTGGAGGTGTAGGTATGGGGAGAAGAAGCATTCTGCAGTCCTATAGTCATAGGTCTCCACCTTTCAGTGAACCTGAGTTGGGTATTTCCCTTCCCCCAGGTCAACCAGGCTCTAATAAAACCCTAGTCAATTAGGCTTTGGCAAAAATGATTTCCCTTGAGCACAACAGGCCGTGATAGGGAGAACACAGAGATAGGGAAGTATTTCAAAATGGTTACTTACTCCCTCCTCCTACCAGAAGCACAGGGGGTATTTGTCTCCAGTCTTCACTGTGAGAACTTGATACGCATCCTGGAGGTAAAACTTAGAAAAGCGTGGACCCTTCCCGAAGAGTGAGGGAGTGGGCCCCCTGGAATTTGTAACTCAAGGTTGTCTGCAGCGCTCTCCAGCAGACAGTTACAGTTTACAGTGTTCGCCCTGGAGCCGGCTTCAGCTGCAGGCTTCTCCTCCTGGGATTCTGCTCCCAGCAAACTATGCTTTTCTGGATCTGCCTGTCTGTCTTCTCCAGTTTGGGGGGGTAGCACTTTGCCCTGTGACTTCAACTATCTGATGGATCTAAGAAGATCTGTTGATTTTCAGTTTGTTCAGTTTTTCTCTTGTTGTGAAGGCATGAGAGATGACTTCTAAGCTCATTACATGTCAGATTGGATACTGCACATTTGGAGAGGATCCCCTCAAACACTCAGCAGAGTACAAATCCGTGCATGTGTGTCAAGAAGCTTCCCGAGGCCAAGACAGGAAAAAAAAAAAAACCATTAGGGGGAATTCCCTGGCTGTCCAGTGGTTAGGGCTCCACGCTCTCACTGCAGCGGTCCCAGGTTTGATCCCTGGTGGGGGAACTAAGATCCCACAAGCCACACATTAAGGAAAAAAAAATTAGAGTCTGAAAAAAAAGAGATAATTGTACGTGTATAACTGAATGACTTTGCTGTACACCTGAAACTAACACAACATTGTAAATCAACTGTACTCCAACATAAAATAAAACTTAAAAAACAAGCCATTAGAATGGATTATAGAACAGTGCCTGGCACTCACACAGGGCTGGGAATAGTGCACGGTCCTACCAACCAGACTAGAAAAACTCATACTTCACCAGGCATTGGGAGAATACTTGGGAAGGTTTTGCTTCAGTCTAATTGGCTCTAGACTGAGCACTGCTTCAGAGCTGCCAAACAAATTATGAAAGCAAGAAAAAAAAGGATCAAACTATTCCCAAGTAACTTATGTGAATCACAGAACAAAGCTCAAGAAGGTTTATAAAAATATGAAAATTATCCAGTACTCAACAAGGTAAAATTCACAGTTTCTACCATTCAGTTGATGATTACTAGGCATGCAAAGAAGGAGGAAAACGACCCATATTGAAAACTAAACAAAATCAAACCATGAACACACACACACACACACACACCTCACATAGATTATAATCTTAAATCTAAAAGGCAACTCATCCTGGTAGATTCCATTTTCCTTCCTTCACAAAAGAAGTGTTAAATAACTTGCCTGAGGCTGTCTCACTGATCTGAGTACCAGAACTGGGATTTAAACCTCACCCAACTAGCCCCAGAAATGGAGCTTCTTGGACTAAACTGTACCATTTCCAACCATCTCCATCCTCTGGTCCTCTCTGTGTGAGAGCTGAAATAAGCAGGTTGGATGTCTACTTGTTTGACTTCAGCTGGGAATGTGCGTGTCTACACATGTCCGCATGTCTACAAAGGAGCTTGAAAGAGCCTGTGTTGATTTTTGAATCACAAATAAATTTTAGCAAGTAGGTGAATTGGCAAATATAGAAACCATGAATAGTCTTTTACACATGCACTCCAATGTTCATTGCAGCACTGTTTACAACAGCCAGGACACGGAAGCAACCTAAATGTCCATCAACAGATGAATGGATAAAGAAGATGTAGTACTTATATACAATGGAATATTACTCAGCTGTAAAAAGGAATGAAACTGGGACATTTGTAGAGACATGGATGGACCTAGAGACTGTCATACAGAGTGAAGTGAGTCGGAAAGAGTAAAACAAATATCGTATATTAACACATATATGGGGACTATAGAAAAATGGTAGAAATCAACCAGTTTGCAAGGCAGAAATAGAGACACAGATGTAGAGAACAAACATATGGACACCAAGTGGCGAAAGCAGGGGCGGGGGGGGGGGAGGTTGGGGGGGAATGAATTGGGAGATTGGGATTGCCATATATACATTATTAATAAGAAAAAAAATCAAATTTTACACTTTAAATATATGCAGTTTATTGTATGTCAATTGTATCTCAGTAAAAGTTCTTAAAAAAAGAAACCATGAATAGTCTTTTTTTTTTTTTTAGCATATTTATTTCTTGATTTTTAGCTGTGTTGGGTCTTCATTGCTGCCCATGGGCTTTCTCTAGTTGTGGCGAGCAAGGGCTACTCTTTGTTGCGGTGTGTGGTTTTCTCAGTGTGCTGGCTTCTCTTGCTGCAGAGTACGGGCCCTAGAGTGCTCGAGCTTCAGTGGTTGCGGTAGGTGGGCCCGGTAGTTGTGATTTGTGGGCTCTAGAGCACAGGCTCAGTAGTTGTGGTGCACAGGCTTAGTTGCTCCGCAGCACGTGGGATCTTCCCAGACCTGGGATCGAACCCGTGTCCCCTGCATTGGCAGGCAGATTCTTAACCACTGTGCCACCAGGGAAGTCCCCATGAATAGTCTTTATCTTTTTTTTTTTTGGCGGCACCTCGAGGCATGTGGGATCTTAGTTCCTTGACCAGGGATTGAACATGCGCCCCCTGCATTGGAAGGGCAGAGCCTTAACCACTGGACCTCCAGGGAAGTCCCTTAACTCATCCTCATTTTTGAAGGATGTTTTTTTACTGGATATAGACTCCTAGGCTGTCAGTTACTTTCTTCCAGCTCTTTGAAGATCACCTAGCCCCTATTGTTCTTGTTGCAAGATCAGTAGTCAGTCTAACTATTGCTCCTTTTAAGGTAAATTCTTCCCACTCCCAGTTGATTATTTTTTCTGCATGTTTTGTTTTCTGCAGTTTCACTATGATGCATTTAGGTGTAGATTTCTTTTTATTAGTCCTGCTTGGAATGTATGATTTCTTGAATCTCTGAATTAGTTCTTCTTCATTAAAAAAAAATTCTTAGCAATTCTCTCTTCAGATATTAATTCTGCTGCAATCTCTCTCTGTTTGAGACTCCAATTAAACAAATGTTGGAACTTTGGATTTAATCCCCTATGACTAGGATGACTATTTAATTTAATTTTATTTTTAGAGTTTATCATTATTATTGTTATTATTATTATTATTATTATTGGCTGTGTTGGGTCTTCATTGCTGCACATGGGCTTTCTCTAGCTGTGGTGAGCAGGGACTACTCTTTGTTGCAGTGAGCATGCTTCTCATAGCGGTGGCTTCTCTTGTGGAGCATGGGGTCTAGGCGTGTGGGCTTCAGTAGTTGCAGAATGTGGGCTCAGCAGATGTGGCTCTTGGGCTCTGGAGCACAGGCTCAGTAGCTGTGGCGCACGGGCTTTGTTGCTCCTAGGCATGTGGGATCTTCCTGGACCAGGGTTCGAACCCGTGTCGCCTGCATTGGCAGGTGGATTCTTAACCACTGTGCCACCAGAGAAGCCCTGACCATTTAATTTTAATTTCTTGTCCATCCTGGGACACTTCTAATAATACATATTGATTTATTAATAATAACTATTAGTACTAACCCTAAGACAACAGGCATAAACTGGATGTTCCAGGCAACCATTCTATATGGTCACTTTATGTCTTTTATTTTCTTTCCTGTAGTAAAAATTTTTTTTCCTGTATTTAAAAAAATTTTAACTGTATTCGTTTAAAATTGAGATATAATTTACATACTGTCAAATTCAGTGGGTTTTAATATATTCGCAAGGCTGTACAAACATCAGCACTGTCTAATTCCAGAATATTTCCATCAAAAGAAACTGTCACTCTGCATTCCTCTCTGTTCCCAGCTCTTGGCAACTATTAATCTACTTTCTGTCTCTTTAGATTTCCCTATCTGGACATTTCATATAAATGGAATCATATAATATATGAGCTTTTGTGCCTGGCTCCTTTCACTTAGCATGTTTCCAAAGTTCATCCATGTTGTAGCATGTTTCACTATTTCATTCCTTTCTATGGCTGAATAATATTCCATTGTATGGATATACCACATTTTATCTGTTTATCATTTGGGTTGTCTACTTTTTAGCTGTTATGAATAGTGAAGCTATAAACATTCGTGTACAAGTTTCTGTGTGAACATGTTTCAGTTCTTTCGAGTATATACCTAGGAGTGAGTGAGATTCCTGGGTTATATGGTAACTTTAACATTTTTGAGGAACCACCAAACTGTTTTCCACAGTGGCTACTTCCCACCAGCAATGTATGAGGATTCTAATTTCTCACCAACACTTGCTATTTTCCTTTCTTTAAAATTCTCACACCGGTTAGAATGCGCATCATTAGAAAATCTACAAACAGTAAATGCTGGAGAGGGTGTGGAGAAAAGGGAACGCTCTTGCACTGCTGGTGGGAACATAAATTGATACAGCCACTATGGAGAACAGTATGGAGGTTCCTTGCAAAACTAAAAATACAACTACCATATGGCCCAGCAATCCCACTACTGGGCATATACCCAGAGAACACCATAATTCAAAAAGACACATGCACGCCAATGTTCATTGCAGCACTATTTACAATAGCCAGGACATGGAAGCAACCTAAATGTCCATCAACAGATGAATGGATAAAGAAGATATGGTACATACATACAATGGAATATTACTCAGCTGTAAAAAGCAATGAAACTGGGACATTTGTAGAGACATGGATGGACCTAGAGACTGTCATGCAGAGTGAAGTGAGTCAGAAAGAGTAAAACAAATATCGTATATTAACACATATATGGGGACTATAGAAAAATGGTAGAAATCAACCTGTTTCCAAGGCAGAAATAGAGACACAGATGTGGAGAACAAACACATGGACACCAAGTGGGGAAAGCAGGGAGGGTTGGGGGGGGAATGAATTGGGAGATTGGGATACCAAATTGTATACCCTAAATATATGCAGTTTATTGTAAAAAATAAAAATAAAAAATAAAAAATTAAAAAAAATCTTTTTAAAAAATTAATTTATTTAGGCTGTGTTGGGTCTTCATTGCTGTGTGTTGGCTTTCTCTAGTTGCAGTAAGCTGGGGACACTCTTCACTTTGGTGCATGGGCCTCTCACTGCAGTGGCCTCTCCCGCTGCAGAGCACGGGCTCCAGGTGCTCAGACTGCAGTAGTTGCGGTGTGTGGGCTCAGCAGTTTTGGCACACGGCCCAGCTGCTCTGCAGCATGTGCGATCCTCCTGGGCCAGGGATCGAACCTGTATCCCCCACATTGGCAGGTGGACTCCCAACTACTGCGCCATCAGGGAAGTCCCTATTTTCCATTTTGTGATTATGGCCCTCCTAGTATGTCCTCCTAGTATGCCCTCCTAGTATGCAATGGTATTTCATTGTGGTTTTAATATGTAGTCCCCTAATTACTAATGACATTTAGCATCTATCATGTGGTTATTAGCCATTTGTGTACCACCTTTGGAAAAATGTCTACTCAAATCCTTTGCGTATTTTTAAAGTTGGGTTATTTGTCTTTTGTTGATTTGTAAGAGGTCTTTATAATATTCTGGGTATTAACCCTTATTAGATATGGCTTGCAAATATTGTCTCTCATCCTGTGGTTGTCATTCCCCTGAATTTTTATCTGATTTTTTTGTGCTTTACTCAGCACAGTTTTTCCTGATCTACCTTTCAATATACAGTTTTCTCTAGGGCTTATGTAAATTGTTATTCATTTATCCGGTACTTAATTTTACTTATGGTAGTTTTCTGGTCTAGCATTTCTAGTGGGTTTTTTTACAAAATTCTATGTCACTTTTCATGTAGCTGAAAATTTTAAATTCAATTTTGTCTCCATGGTCATAGTACTCATTATTGTTTTGCAGTGTATGTCGGGCAATCTGACCCTCTGGCGTTCCTCTGAATCTGTAAAAAATTTCTGTTGTTTGTGCCTGTTCTCATTCGCATTATCCTGTGTCCTCACGTGTCTAGTTATGCTTGTGGTTCGTGGGCTCTAGAGCACAGGCTCAGTAGTTTGTGGGGCACAGGCTTTGTTGCTCTGTGGCATGTGGGGTCTTCCTAGACCAGGGATAGAGCCCGTGTCCTCTGCATTGGCAGGCAGATTCTTAACTGCACCACCAGGGAAATCTCTATTTTTAGTTTTCTGAGGAACTTCCTTATTGTTTTCCAGAGTGGTTGTACCAACTTACATTCCCACCAACAATGTAGAAGTGTTTCCTTTTCTCCACATCCACTCCAGCATTTGTTATTTGTAGAGTTTTTATTGTTTGTTTGTTTGTTTTGTTTTGTTTTTTATCTTTTTGGCTTTGCCTTGCAGCTTGTGGGATCCTAGTTTCCCAAACAGGGATTGAACCTGGGCCCTCAGCAGTGAAACTGTAGAGTCCTAACCATTGGACTGCCAGGGAATTCCCTCAAGATCCTGCTTTCATTTCTTTTTTTAAAATTAATTAATTAATTAACTAATTATGTTGGCTGTGTTGGGTCTTTTTTGCTGTGCACGGGCTTTATTTTAGTTGCAGTGAGTGGGGGCTACTCTTCGTTGTGGTGCATGGGCTCCTCATTGCTGTGACTTCTCTTGTGGAGCACAGGCTCTAGGTGCGTGGGCTTCAGTTTTTTTTTTTTTTTTAAATTTTATTTATTTATTTATTATTTTTTGGGGGGTACACCAAGTTCAATCAACTGTTTTTATACACATATCCCCGTATTGGGCTTCAGTAGTTGCAGCACATGGGCTCAATAGTTGTGGCTCACGGACTCTAAAGCGCAGGCTCAGTAGTTGGGGCGCACAAGCTTAGTTGCTCTGCGGCATGTGGGATCTTCCTGGAGCAGGGATGGAACCCATGTCCCCTGCATTGGCAGGTGGATTCTCAACTACTGCGCCACCTAGGAAGCCCCCTACTTTCATTTCTTTTGAGTATTGACCCAGAAGTGGAATTGCTGGACCACATGGAAATTCTATTTTTAACTTTCTGAGGAACTGCCATACTGTTTTTCATAGAGGCTTTACCATTTTACATTCCCACCAACAGTGCACAAATGTTCCAGTTTCTCCACATCCTTGTCAACATTTGTTACTTTTTGTTTGTTTAAAGTAGCCATCCTAATATGTATAAGGTAGACTCATTGTAGGTTTTTGGTTTTTTTGGCTGCACTGCACAGTTTGAGCAATCTTAATTTCCTGACTAGAGATTGAACCTGGTCCCTTGGCAGTAAAAGTACAGAGTCCTAACCACTGGACCCCCAGGGAATTCCCTCTCATTGTAGTTTTGATGTGCATTTCCCTAATGTTTAGCGATATTGAGCATCTTTTCATGTGCTTATGGGCCATTTGTGTATTCTCTTTAAAGAAATATCTATTCAAGACCTTTGCTCATTTTAAAATTTGCTTTTTTGTTGTTGTTGAGTTTTAGAAGTTCCCCATATTCTGAATATTAATTTTTTATCATATATATGAATTGCAAATATTTTCTCCCACTCTTTATTGTTGTTTTATTCTGTTGATAATGTCTTTTGATGCACAAAATTTGAAAAGTTTCGTGAAGTCCAATTTGTCTATTTCTTCTTTTACTACCTGTACATTTGATGATATATCCAAGAAATTATTGCCAAATCCAATGTGCCTGATGTTTTCTTCTAAGAATTTTATAGTTTTAGGTCTTACCTTTAAATCATGGATTCATTTTATTTTAATTTTTGTTGATGCTATTAGGTAAGAGTCCCACTTCTTTATTTTACATGTAGATATCCAGTTTTCTTGGCACTACTTTTTGAAAATACTTCTTTTCCCCTTTGTATGATCTTCAAACTCTTGCTGCAAATCATTTGACCATATATGTGAGAAT
This sequence comes from Hippopotamus amphibius kiboko, assembly GCF_030028045.1. Classification (NCBI taxonomy): domain Eukaryota; kingdom Metazoa; phylum Chordata; class Mammalia; order Artiodactyla; family Hippopotamidae; genus Hippopotamus; species Hippopotamus amphibius. The sequence continues at coordinate 27,841,941 of NC_080186.1, read as the reverse complement.
TTATTTTTGGACACCCTATTCTATTTCAAGGTTCTGTATGTTTGTCTTTATGCTAGTACCACACTGTTTTGATTACTATAGCTTTGTGTATTTTCCAGGTTTCCTTCTGTTATTGATTTCTAACTTCATCCCATGGTGGTCAGAGAAGATATTTATCTTCTTAGATCTACTGAGACTTAATTGTGGTTGTCCTGGAAAGTGTCCCACCTGAACTTGAAAAGAATGTGTATTTTATTGTTGTGTAAAGTGTTCTGTACATGTCTGTTAGATCTAGTTGATTTATTATGTTGTTCAAGTCCTCTATTTCATTATTATCTTCTTTGTGGTTGTTCTATCCGTTACTGTGAGTAGGATACTGGAGTCTATTATATGCAACTATTATATTGTTATATTATTATTGTTATTATTATTTTTAAGCTCATGGATGAGGTTTATTTTCCAGTTGACAGTTTATGCTAGGAAATACAGTCTCCAAATCAGACAAGAAACAATCACTACTCATTCATGTGGTTGAAAGAGGAATTAAGTTAATTATAGTCTTTAAACTTTTGAAAATAATCTGAGGGAAAAGCCTAAATAGTGCTCAAACTGTACTTTTAAAAATACTATTTTATTTATATTCATGTATGAAAAAAGGGCTATACAAACATGTTTACATACATACCAATATTGGAAACAGAATTCAATAATGAATCACATCTAAATTTTATAAAGAACACAAAAAACATTAAAAAACACTGATTAGTGGGCTTCCTAGGTGGTGCAGTGGTTGAGAATCTGCCTGCCAATGCAGGGGACACGGGTTCCATCCCTGCTCCAGGAAGATCCCACATGCTGTGGAGCAACAAAGCCCGTGTGCCCCAACTACTGAGCCTGAGCTTTAGAGCCTGTGAGCCACAACTACTGAGCCCATGTGCTGCAACTACTGAAGCCCATGCGCCTAGAGCCTGTGCTCTGCAACAAGAGAAGTCATGGCAATGAGGAGCCCGCACACCACAACAAACAGTAGCCTCTGCTCACCGCAACTAAAAAGAAAGCCCGCGCACAGCAAAAAAGACCTAACACAGCCAATAAAATAAATAAATAAATGTATTAAAAAAAACTGGTTATGGAAAGCAGAGTGGAAGAAAAAACCATTAGCTATCATTCTCATATTCATTAAAGAATAGTACCCTCTGAAAAGAATCAAATCAATACTTATACTGCGAAATAATATACACAAAGGAAAGTTAGTGATTGTATTGATTTTATTACTTTTACTAAGCCATTTTATCTTCCTCACACTCAACACAAAGCAAATTGGGACTTCCCTGGTGGCACAGCGGTTACGAATCTGCCTGCCAGTGCAGAGGACGTGGGTTTGAGGCCTGGTCTGGGAAGAACCCACATGTCACAGAGCAAATAAGCCTGTGTGCCACAACTACTGAGCCTGAACTCTAGAGCCTGTAAGCCACAACAACTGAGCCCAAGTGCCACAACTACTGAAGCCCATGTTCCTAGAGCCAGTGCTCCACAACAAGAGAAGCCACCAAAATGAGAAGCTAATGCATCGCAATGAAGAGTAGCCCCAGCTTGCCACAACTAGAGAAAACCCGAGCACAGCAACAAGGACCCAACACAGCCAATAAATACATACATGCATACATACATTTTAAAAAACACAAAGAAAATAATATGAAGAAAAATATGTCCTCATTATTCACAATAAAAAAAAAAGAGTCTGCTTCATCCTGCAGACCTGGTGTATTATACAATAGGAACACTTCACGGCTCAAGTGGGTCAAAGTATCATTTTTTAATTTTGTTTTTTATTTTTAAAATTTTTGGCTGCAGTGTGTGGCATGTGGGATCTTAGTTCCTCTACCAGGGATTGAAACCACGCCCACTGCTTTGGAAGCACAGAGGCTTAACCGTTGGACCACCAGGGAAGTCTCTAAAGTATCATTTTGACTCTGACCCTCCCAATAGAATCTCACGCATATTTAGTGAGTAGACTAACTCCATGGGAGCTGTGATAGATTGAACTACTTCTGTGGTATCCCCAGATCTCACTAAATAAGAAAAGACCCTACACAAGAAAAGATATCAGTCTGTCCATAAATTCTATCTATACACTCTTTCTTCAGGTGGAAAAGGGGGCCCTTTCTTGAATACATGGATACAAGTATTGTTGTGGTCTAAAGATTGCTGGATTGATATTGTGTCTGATACAATGAGGATAAGATATACATCGAAACCACTGTCAGATTAAGAAACCTCCACAAGTTGTCTCAATTCTTCAAATAATGGAGCAAGTTCCTTTTCTAGGCTGGCAGTTAGTTCTGTATTGGCATTGCTGCTGGCTGTGAAAGTCACCACCAAACGTAGAGGATTGAATTGAACTATCTGGTAGGTGTTATAGTAACAGGTGATATTTTTATTTTTTTAATTTTATTTATTTATGTTTAAAATTTATTTATTTATTTATTTATTTTTTATTGGCTGCACTGGGTCTTCATTGCTGCGCTAGGGCTTTCTCTAGTTGTGGTGAGTGGGGGCTACTCTTCATTGCGGTGCATGGGCTTCTCATTGTGGTGGCTTCTCTTGTTGCAGAGCATGGGCTCTAGGTGTGTGGGCTTTAGTGGTTGTGGCACTCAGGCTCAGTAGTTGTGGCCCACAAACTTAGTTGCTCCACGGCATATGGGATCTTCCTGGACCAGGGCTTGAACCTGTGTCCCCTGCATTGGCAGGCAGATTCTTAACCACTGTGCCACCAGGGAAGTCCTGATAATTTTATTTTTCGAAAGTCCAAGTTTGCTCCCTTGGTCTGTTGCAAGGGCAAAAGTAGATAACCAGGTCTCAGAGTATGCTCTAGAGCATTCTCATTGGCCACTTTAATGACAGGCACTCTATCTCTATCTGACATAACAATAACATGGAGCCTCCTCAACACTTGGTAATTTTTTAGACAGGAATTGCTTTAGGTCATCTGCTGTAATGAACCCCTTTCTCCTGCATGCCTGGGTTTCTGGGCTGCCAACTATTATTGTAGAACTCTCTTTCTCCCTTTAATTATGTCAATTTTTGCTTCACATAGTTTGATAATATATCATGATATGCATAATTTTTACAATTGTTATCTTGCCATATTTGACCTTATCATTATTTATTTATTTTTGGCCGCACTTTGCAGCACGTAGATCTTAGTTCCCTGGGCAGGGATGGAACCTGTGCCCCCTACACTGGAAGTTCAGAGTCTTAACCACTGGACTGCCAGGGAAGTCACCTGTATTTGACCTTTTTATTAGTGTATAATGTCCTTGTGTCTTGTAACCTTTTTAAAAAAATTAGAAACTATTTTGTCTGATAATATATAATCACTTCTGTTCTCTTTTGGTTACTATTTCTGCAGAATATCTCTTTCCATTCTTCCACTTTCAACCTACTTGTCTCTTTGGATCTAAAGTGAGTCTTTCATAGACAGCATATAGTTGGATCATGTTTATTTTTATTTTTAAAACTTTTATTGAAGTATAGTTGATTTACAATGTTGTGTTAATTTCTGCTGTAGAGCAAAGTGATTCAGTTATACCTACATATGCTTTTTCATATTATTTTCCATTATAGTTTATCACAGGATATTGAACATAGTTCCCTGTACTATACAGTAGGACCTTGTTTTTTATCCATCCTGTATATAATAGTTTGCATCTGCTAATTCCAAGCTCCCAATCCTTCCCTCCCCCACCCCCCAACCCCATGGCAATCACGTCTGTTCCCTATATCTGTGAGTCTGGATCGTTTAAAATTTTTATTGAAATATAGTTGATTTACAATGTTGTGTTAGTTTCAGGTGTACAGCAAGGTGATTCAGTTATGTATTTTTTTTACATTCCCTTCCATTACAGGTTATCACAAGATATTGAATAGAGTTTCCAGTGTTGTACAGCAGGTTCTTGTTGGCTGGATCATGGTTTTTAAAATTCATTCTGTCAATTCATCTTTTTTTAAAAAATTTATTTATTTTTTTGGGGGGGTATACCAAGTTCAGTCATCTGTTTTTATACACATATCCCCGTATTCCCTCCCTTCCTTGACTCCCCCTCCTCGCATCCCCCCCACCCTCCCTGCCCCAGTCCTCTAAGGCATCTTCCATCCTCGAGTTGGACTCCCTTTGTTATACAACAACTTCCCATTGACTATCTGTTTTACAGTTGGTAGTATATATATGTCTGTGCTACTCTCTCGCTTCGTCTCAGCTTCCCCTTCACCCCCCCCCCAAACCTTGAGTTCTCCAGTCCATTCTCTGTATCTGCGTCCTTGTTCTTGTCACTGAGTTCATCGGTACCATTTTTAGATTCCGTATATGTGAGTTAGCATACAATATTTGTCTCTCTTTCTGACTTACTTCACTCTGTATGACAGACTGTAGTTCTATCCACCTCATTACATATAGCTCCATCTCATCCCTTTTTATAGCTGAGTAATATTCCATTGTATATATATGCCACAGCTTCTTTATCCATTCATTTGTTGATGGGCATTTAGGTTGTTTCCATGTCCTGGCTATTGTAAATAGTGTTGCAATAAACATTATGGTAAAAGTTTCTTTTGGAATTATGGTTTTCTTTGGGTATATGCCCAGTAGTGGGATTACTGGATCATATGGTAGTTCTATTTGTAGTTTTTTAAGGAACCTCCAAATTGTTTTCCATAGTGGCTGTACCAACTTACATTCCCACCAACAGTGCAAGAGAGTTCCCTTTTTCAATTTGTCTTTTGATTGGAGAGTTTATTTATATTTCAAGTAGTTACTGATAAGGAGGGATTTACTTCTGTCATTTTGTTATTTGTTTTCTGTATGCCTTATAGCTTTTTCATCCCTCATTTCCTGCATTACCTTTTTCCCCCCCCGCCACGCTACATGGGATCTTAGTTCCCTGACCAGGGACTGAACCTGGGCCCATGGCAGTGAAAGAACCGAATCTTAACCATTGCACCACCAGAGAATTCCCATTATGGTCTTCTTTTATGTAGACTTTTTTGTAGCTAAACGTTTAGATTCCTTTCTCATTTCCTTTTTGCATATTCTCTAGCTGTTTTCTTTAACCTGCCTTTTCTGTTCTTTTAAAAATTTTTATTGGAATGTTCTTTTTTTCAATTATTTTATACCCAGTATTTAGTTTCCATTTATTTATTTATTTATTTATTTATTTATGGCTGTGTTGGGTCTTTGGTGTGGCACGCGGACTTTCTCTAGTTGTGGCATGTGGGGGCTACTCATCGTTTTTGTGTGTGGGCTTCGCAGTGCAGTGGCTTCTCTTGTTGAGGAGCACAGACTCTAGATGTGCAGGCTTCAGTAGCTGCAGCATGTGGGCTCAGTAATTGTGGCACAGGGGCTTAGTTGCTCCATGGCATGTGGGATCTTCCTGGACCAGGGATTGAACCCGTGTCCCCAGAATTGGCAGGCAGATTCTTAACCACTGCCACCAGCAAAGTCCCTTAGTTTCCCATCATAACGCTCTATTCTTGCTTCATGTTTTCAATATTATCCCTTATCTTTTTGAGGCTATTCATTATGTATATTTAAAATTTTTGTTCTGGATATTTTATTTCTTCTTCTTATTCTATAGTTTAGTCAATTTATTGCATTTCTTCAATAGTTTATGCTCCTCAGCTATCTAATCTTTTCCTGAGTTCATATTCTGTTGTAACTATCAGCCTTATTGGCTAAGTAATGGGCACCATGGAGAAAGGCAAAAGGTCAGGCTTGGTGTTGGTCATCTTTTTCTACCTCAGGGAGAACTCAAAAACAAAACCAATATAGAAGAACAAAACTTAATGATAGAAAGAAACAGAGCTGATTGGGATTGCCATATATACATTACTAGTAAGAAAAAAAAAATCAAATTGTACACTTTAAATATATGCAGTTTATTGTATGTCAATTGTATCTCAATAAAATTTCTTAAAAAAGCACACAAAACAAACAGCTGTGGTGATATCATTTGCATGGTTTGCAGTTCTACCTGAACTCAACTTCACAATTCACTTAAGTAATGTTTGCTTAAGCTAGTTTGAATTGCTTCAGTCACTTGATAATCAAAATAGCCTTCACTAGTTCAGCTGCCTTCATCATATACTAAATTTCTTTATATATCTGGTGCAATGAGCTGTCTGTTCCTACATAGATGTCATATTTTAAATTTTATTGCTTTATATGAGTTCCAGGAGTCTTTTTTTTTTAAAGAAAAGATTATCTTTGGTTTTCTATGGATTCATTTTCTTTAGTGGAATAAGTATATACATCTTACTCGGGGTTCTTCAGAAAAACAGAAGAAATAGATCATATACACACACATACTTACATATATTTTGGGGGGGCATACTTTGATTAAAAAGCAAAATACAGCTTCCACATGTTGGAGGAAAACCAACTAACATTATGACTATTATTAAGGAAGAACTGAGTAGACACTAACACAAGGTAGTAAAACAAGATAGGTGTGAAAGCAAAAGTCTATTTGGGGTATGAAAGTGGGTAGTCCATGTAGCTGGTATAGACTTCTTCAAGGGACATACTGGTGGAAACTCAGGTGGAGTCAAACAAGACAACAAGAAGAGAAGACATTTTGGTTTTGTATGCATATATAAATTTAAATATGCATGTTGGAGAGCTTTCAGTGTACTGGAGCTGTGCTGCTTCTCCTGAGGACTCTAGTAATGTCATTGTAAGTAATAAAGCACTTAATTGCATATCCATCTTGTTTTGACTGTTTGCTATTTTGTAGATATCACTGCATGAAGAAAATCTTGAACTAAAGAGGCAAGGAGGCTCCCAGAGAGGCTCACTCTACCAGTGTCCCAAGTGAGCTGGCCTGGAATTGTAGTAATCTAGAAACACTTTCAGCTTGCTTATTGCCCTTGCCATCTCCTTAGAAGATTTGGCTTGCCTGAAGAGGGAACAGAATGAAGAGGTAACACCATTTTCTAGATATAAGAATGGATGTGATAAGCAGCTTACTTTCAATGCTTTCCTACCTTTTAATGTTCCTAGTAGATGGTAAGCACTCAATAAAATGGTAGATACTTTTTTTTTTTTAATTGGCTGCATTGGGTCTTCATTGCTGCACATGGGCTTTCTCTAGTTGCTGCGAGCAGGGGCTACTCTTCATTGTAGTGCGTCGGCTTCTCATTGTAGTGGCTTCTCTTGTTGTGGAGCACGGGCCCTAGGCACGTGGGCTTCAATAGTTGCAGCACATAGACTCAACAGTTGTGGCTTACGGGCTCTAGAGCACAGGTTCAACAGTTGTGGCACACGGGCTTAGTTGCTCCATGGCATGTGGAATCTTCCCAGAGCAGGGCTCGAACCCATGTCCCCTGCATTGGCAGGCGGATTCTTTAACACTGCGCCACCTAGGAAGTCCAAATGGTAGATACTTAATACTGATAATTTTCATTTGGCATTGCATACATTCTAACTCCTCTGCTTTACTTTTGCTTAATTGAACTCATCTAGCAAAAATCAAAATCGTGATAAAATCAAGTTGTATAATCCATATACACTGACAATCATCTTTGTTTTTTGTTTTTTTTTTGGCACACGGGCTTAGTTGCTCCGCAGCATGTGGGATCTTCCTGGAGCAGGGATCGAACCCGTGTCCTCTGCACTGGCAGGCGGATTCTTAACCACTGCGCCACCTAGGAAGCCCAACAATCATCTTTAAAGTCTGTTTGCTGATCTCTAGGGATCCCTTTTTTGCTGCCCAGCAATCACATGATTTTTTCTTTGTTAAATTCTATTTTATGCCATATCCTCTTCAAACCTCCAATGCCTCTTCTTTCATCCTCATTTTCAGGAGATGACCTTTCCTGTTTCATTGAGAAAATACAAACACTCAGAACTTTCATAAGCTTCTACAGTCATCTCCCCACCTATCTACATCTGTACCTACATTTAAAAAAAAAAATTCATTTATTTATTCATTTTGGCTGTGCCAGGTCTCAGTTGCAGCACACGGGATCTTCATTGCGGCATTTGGGCTCATAGTTGCAGCATGCAGACTCTTAGTTGTGGCATGCATGCAGGATCCAGTTGCCCGACCAGGTATCAAACCCTGGACCCCTGCACTGGGAGTTCAGAGTCTTACCCACTAGACCACTAGTGAAGTCCCTGTACCTACATATTCCTTTTCTTCTGTTACAGTGGATGAACAGTCCATATTTCTAGCTAAGGCCAACTCCTACACAAAAGAGGATGGCAAATAACCACACCCAAATATTCCCAACATCATTACCTTAAGAGAAATGCTAATTAATGGGATATATATATATATCTCCAATGGGATATAACTACACACCTATCAGAATGGCTAAAATAAAAAATAGTGGCAGCACCAAATGTTGCAAGGGATGCAGAGAATCTGGATCACCCATACATTGCTGGTGGGACTCTAAAATGGTACAGCCATACTGGAAAATAGTCTGGCAGTTTTTTTTGTTATATATAAAACTAAACATGTAATTATCATTCAACTCAGCAATGGTACTCTTGGGCATTTAGACTAGAAAAATGAAAATTTATGTTTACATAAAAACATGTATACAAATGTTCGCAGCAGCTTTATTTGTAATAGCCTAAAACTGGTAACAATCCAAATGTCCTTCAAAGGGTGAACTGTTAAACAAGTACATCAATAACATTACTCAGGGACAAACAGGAATGGACTGTTGAGACACATAACACCTTGGGTATACTATAAGGGTGTTATGCGGAGTGAAAAAAGCAGTCCTAAAAGGCTACATGCTGTATGATTCCATTCATTCTTTCTTTTTTTTTTATCTGAAAATTATTTACTTTTTTTTTTTTTTATTATTTTCCATTCATTCTTGAAATGACATAATTATGGAGACTAGATTACTAGTTGCCAATGGTTAGGGATAAGAGAAGGGAAAGACAAAGGTTGGTGTACTTATGAAAGTATCACAAGGGATCACTGTGTTGATGGAATTGTTTTGTATCTTGACTACAGTTGTGATTACATAAACCCATACATGATAAAACTGCATAAAAGTAAATACAGGAGATAGGATCAAGATGGCGGAGTAGGAGGACGTGTGCTCACTCCCTCTTGTAAGAGCACCAGAATTACAACTAACTGCTGAACAATCATCGACAGAAAGACACTGGAACTTACCAAAAAAGACAACCCACATCCAGAGACAAAGGAGAAGCCGCAATGAGACGGCAGAAGGGGCGAAATTGCGTTAAAATCAAATTCCATAAATGCTGGGTGGGTGACTCACAAACTGGAGAACAGTTATACTGCAGAAGTCCACCCACTAAAGTGAGGGTTCTGAGCCCCATGTCAGGCTTCCCAACATGGGAGTCCAGCAACAGGAGGAGGAATCTCCAGAGAATCAGACTTTGAAAGCCAGCTGGATTCGATTGCAGGACCTCCACAGGACTGGGGAAAATGGAGACTCCACTCTTGGAGGGCACACAAAAGTGTGCTCGCCAAGACCCAGAGGGAAGGAGCAGTGACCCCATAGGAGACTGAACCAGACTTACCTGCTGGTGTTGGAGGGTTTCCTGCAGAGGTGGGGGGCAGCTGTGGCTCACAAAGACAGCGGCACTGGCAGCAGGGGTTCTGGGGAGTGCTCATTGGCCTGAACCCTCCCAGAGTCCACCACTAGCCCCACCAAAGAGCCTGTGGGCTCCAGTGCTAGGTGGCCTCAGGCCAAACGACCAACAGGGTGAGAACACAGCCCCATCCATTGGCAGACAAGCAGATTAAAGTTTCACTGAGCTCCACCCACCCAGACCTACTCACCATCAGTCCCTCCCATCAGGAAGCACCCACGAGCCTCCTAGATAGCTTCCTCCACAAGAGGGCAGACAGCAGTATCAAACAGTATCAGCAGTATTTCATCTTGTGGAACTGAAAACCACAGCCACAGAAAGATAGAGAAAATGAAAAAGCAGAGGACTTTGTACCAGGTGAAGGGAAAGGATAAACCCCAGAAAAACAACTAAATGAAGAGGAGATAGGCACCCTTACAGAAAAATAATTCAGAATAATGATGGTGAAGATGATCCAGGACTTTGAAAAAAGATTGGATGCAAAGATCGAAAAGTTTACCAAAGACCTAGGAGAATTAAAGAGCAAGCAAACGGGGATATGCAACACAATAACTGAAATGAAAAATACACTAGAAGGAACCAATAGCAGATTAACTGAGGCAGAAAGGCAAATAAGTGACCTGGAAGACAGAATGGTGAAAATCACTGATGCAGAAAAGAATAAAGAAAAAAGAATGAAAAGAACTGAAGACAGCCTAAGAGACCTCTGGGACAATGTTAAATGCACCAACATTCGCATTATAGGGGTCCCAGAAGGAGAAGAGAGAGAGAAAGGACCTGAGAAAATACTGGAAGAGATTATAGTTGAACATGGAATAGGAAACAACTACTCAAGTCCAGGAAGCGCAGAGAGTCCCAGGCAGAATAAACCCAAGGAGAAAGACGCCAAGAAATATAGTAGTCAAACTGACAAAAATTAAAGACAGAGAAAAGTTATTAAAAGCAACAAGGATAAAATGACAAATAACATACACAGGAACTCCCATAAGGTTCACAGCTGATTTCTCAGCAAAAACTCTGCAAGCCAGAAGGGAGTGGCATGATATATTTCAAGTGATGACAGGGAAGAACCCACAACCAAGAATACTCTACCCAGCAAAGATCTCATTCAGATTTGACGGAGAAATCAAAAGCTTTACAGATAAGCAACAGCTAAGAGAATTCAGCACCACCAAACCAGCCCTACAACAAATGCTAAAGGAACTTCTCTAAGCAGGAAACATAAGAGAAGAAAAGGACCTACAAAAACAAAAACAAAAACAAAAGAATTAAGAAAATGGGAATCAGAACATACATATCGATAATTACCTTGAATGTAAATGGACTAAATGCACCAACCAAAAGACACAGACTGGCTGAATGGATGCAAAAACAAGACCCATATATATGCTGTCTACAAGAGACACACTTCAGACCTAGGGACACATACAGACTGAAAGTGAGGGGACGGAAAAAGATATTCCATGCAAATGGAAATCAAAAGGAAGCTGGGGTAACAACACTCATATCAGATAAAATAGACTTTAAAATAAAAAATGTTACAAGAGACAAGAAAAGACACTACATAAAGATCAAGGGATCCATCCAAGAAGAGGAGATAACAATTATAACTATATATGCACCCCAATATAGGAGCACCACAATACATAAGGCAAATGCTAACAACTATGAAAGAGGAAATCAACAGTAACACAATCATAGTGGGGGACTTTAACACCCCACTTACACCAATGGACAGATCATCAACACAGAAAATTAATAAAGAAACACAAGCTTTAAATGACACAATAAACCAGCTTGATTTAATAAATATGTATAGCACATTACATCCAAAAACAGCAGATTACATGTTCTTCTCAAGTGCACATGGAACATTCTCCAGGATAGATCACATTTTGGGTCATAAATCAAGCCCTGGTAAATTCAAGAAAATTGAAATCGTATCAAGCATCTTTTCTGACCACAGCGCTATGAGATTAGAAATCAATGACAGGAAAAAAACTGTAAAAAACACAAACACATGGAGTCTAAACAATACATTACTAAATAACCAAGAGATCACTGAAAAAAATCAAAGAGGAAATCAAAAAATACCTAGAGACAAATGACAATGAAAACACAATGATCCAAAACCTATGAGATGCAGCAAAGTTCTAAGAGGGAAGTTTATAGCAATACAATCCTACCTCAAGAAACAAGAAAAAAGCCAAATAATCTAACCTTACACCTAAAGAGATTAGAGAAAGAAGAGCAAACAAAACCCAAGGTTATTAGACAAACTGGGACATTTGTAGAGACATGGATGGACCTAGAGACTTTCATACAGAGTGAAGTGAGTCAGAAAGAGAAAAATGAATATCGTATATTAACATATATGTGGACTATGGAAAAATGGTACAAATCAACTGGTTTGCAAGGCAGAAATAGAGACACAGATGTAGAGAACAAACATATGGACACCAAGTGGGGAAAGCGGGGAGGGTTGGGGGGGGGAATGAATTGGGAGATTGGGGTACCAAATTGTACACTCTAAATATATGCTGTTTATTGTCTGTTAACTGTATCTCAATAAAAGTTCTTAAAAATAAAAAAGTAAATACAAACACAGGAGTACATGTAAAACTGGTGAATCTAAATAAGATCACTGGATTATATCAATGTTTAACTTCTTGTGATACTGTTTTATAGTTATGCAAGATGTTACCATAGGGGGAAACGGGGTGAACCATATGTGAGATCTTTCTGTATTATTTCTTGCTACTTCATGTAAATCTACAATTATATAAAAAATAGCTTAATTTAAAAATGTTATGTAAGATAGTTGATAGTATCTACAGCATTTCTGATATTTTTGTGGTAGTCCTAATATTTCACCTTTAAGCATGATGTTATACATACTATTGGCTAGGTCTATACATACACATTAATAAATATATTACCAACATTTTATTGTTAACAGAAAAAACCTTTTATTCTAATTTTTCCAAGGTTTTAAAAATCAGGCACAAAAGTTAAAGCTTTATCAATGATTTTATGGTATGTATTGATATCATTTTCTTAATGTGATATATTATTTTGTTGCATTTCACAAATAAATTTCCTAACATTGAATCACCTTTACATTACTGACATGAACTCCACTGGGTATCATTTAAAATATTTTTTTAATAGAAAACTTCATGTGTAAAAGCTGAGTAATGAATCCCTATGTACTCACCACCTAGATTCAATGACTATGAAATAACGGCCAATCTTGTTTCATCTTGACCCTCACATACTCCCCCTCCCCCGTTATTATTTTATTTATTTTTTTGAGGTACACCAAGTTCAATCATCTGTATTTATACACATATTCCCGTATTCCCTCCCTCCCTCGACTCCCCCCCACCCTCCCCGTCCCAGTCCTCTAAGGCATCAAAAAATATGGAATGCTTCACAAATTTGCGTGTCATCCTTGCGCAGGGGCCATGCTAATCTTCTCTGTATCGTTCCAATTTTAGAATATGTGCTGCCGAAGCGAGCACCCCCGTTATTATTTTGAAGCCCAAGATTTCATGTTAACTTCATCCACTAATATCTGAAGTATTTTTCTTTAAGTGACTTTTTAAAAAACACATAACCACAACATCATTATAAATATCCATTGTTCTGTTGCTTGAAGACCTAAACATGGTTTACACACTGCAATTTGTTGACATGACTCCAATTTCTCCTTCAATCTACAGGATCCTCTGCCATCTTATTTTTTCATTGTAAGTTTTTATTAAAGTGTTGTTTACCTTGTGCAGTCTCCTAGGATTTGGATTTTGCTGGTTAATCCCACTGATGTTCTTTAATATGTTCCTCAGACCCCCTGTATTTCCAGGAAACAAGCAGCTAAATCTAGGGTCTTGATAAGAGTCAAGATCAAATTATTTGGCAAGATTACTTCATAGGTAATGCTATATCAGTCAAAGTTCAGTCAAGAGACTGGAAGCACATAAGTTATTTGAACTATAGAACTAGAAAGGCTAAAGAGCACTGAGGTATTACAGCAGCAGCAACTGTAGGCAGCTGCTAAGACTGGGGGAGAAAAAAAGAGAAGTTGGAATCATTAACACTTAGAAGCCTGGAAGAAGAGTCCTATGGAACTGTAATTCAAACCTCCGAGAAGGATGCATATCTCAGCTAGTGCTGAAATTGATTAGGAAGTACACAGTGTCTGGCTGTATTAGTGATGTTAGCAGCCATTGATGATCATTGCCTAGATGCATTAATTAAACAAGGTAATATTCTAATTTTATTCATCACTTAATACTTGCAAAACTTTATCACCCTTTACGTTAATGCCTCTCCAATCAATCTGGTTATCTGAACCTTATTCTAATAGATTCCTCAGGTAGGGGTCATGGAAACAATGTTCCATGAATTTGCATATTGATAGCCTATGACTTTTATGCTTGAAAGTCCATTTGGTTGGATAGCAAATCATGAGTAAGTTCATATTACTTCAGTCTTTTGGCATAGAGTGTCATTAAGGAAAAGTGTGAAAATAATCAAATTTATCTTTCCTGTATGTACCTTTTTTCTTTTTTTTTGGCCTGGACTCTGAAGGGACTTTTTCCTTCAAAAAACCCTTTTAAAATCTTTTCATTCTTTTTTTAGGCCATGACAGTACTGACCATTCTGGATCAATGTTCCCAGGTGCACTGTGTGTCTTTTCAGTACATAAAGTCTTTCTAACTTCAAGTAAGTTCTCTTGAATTCAGTGTATCAGCTAGGGTTCAGTCAGGAAACAGAAACTATACTAGTTATCTGAACAGAGGGAATATCTAAATGTATTAACTAAGTATAGAGGACTTCCCTGGTGGTCCAGTGGTTAAGAATCTGTCTTTCAATGTAGGGGATGCCGGTTTGATCCCTTGGTTGGGGAACTAAGATCCCACATGCTGTAGGGCAACTAAGCCTGCCCGCCGCCTGAGCCTGCATGCCACAACCAGAGAAGCCTGTGCACGGAAACAAAGACCCCGTGTGCCACAATGAAAGATCCCACGTGCTGCAACTAAGACCTGACCCAGCCAAAAAATAAACAGTACAAAAGAAAAAACAAAAACATATTAGCTAACTAGTTAACTAAGTTACTGAAAGGATAAAAAGAGAACATTAAGATGTCATGGAGGCATGAGGACAGTGCTTCTGCAACTGTTACAAGAACTACAACCAGATTTAGCTGCTGCTAGGGAAAGAAGTACTGGATGAAACAGCATTGCTGAATAATGCTCACAAGATCCACAAGCAGACATAAAGCTCACAGAAAAATAGATAGGACGGAACAAATCCTTTTCCCTTCAGACCTGCAGTCTCCCTCTAGTGACCCCTATTGGCAGAGGCTAACATAAATTCAGCTAGAGCAGAAATGTGCAGCATTCCAGCTTCATCATCACAAAGCCCAAGTATAGAAGGGTGGGTGCACAGACAATAGCATAATAACCAGCATATAGTTTTTAGTATTTGCTCTTTTCCACTGCTTTGGAATTCTTTGCATATTCCATTTATATGGATATCAGGCTTTCAGTATGTTGTACCACCCTTCTCTGGATTTAAAACATTTTCCTTCTTTCCATTTCTATTTCTTTTAGAGATTATCAATTATGTTTATTCACTTTTGAGTTCCTCCTAGATTATTTTTCACTTTTACAGTGACTTTTATTTCTTTTAATTTCTAATGCTTCCCTGAATTCTTGTCATTTATCTTTTTAAAACTTTCTTTTATCCACTCATCTAAGTTTTTCTAATTCTGGTTTATACTGTTTTTATAGCTTTAATCATTTAATTTCTTTTAGCTTGGTTTGAAACAGGTTTTTGTTTTGTAAGAATTTGTTCTGTATTCTTATAAATTTGTATGGTATTTCACAATTCTTTTCTGTTCCTGTTTTAAGTGAAACACATTTACCTGTACTTTTGAGAAGGGACTAACAACTTATCCATCTTCAAGCTTCATGAAATACTATTTTCATAAAGTGACTAAAATAAATGACCTATTTCTGAGATCTGTTCCTTTGCTTCTCTCTCTCACTTTACTCTGTACATTCTTTCCCTTTGCCCCTATTGTCCCTGTCCTGCAGAGTCTGGTGTCTACAGCCAGCAGTTTCTCCTTGAAAGGGTTGTTTTGGAATGAAGCTTACATTTGTTAGTTTCAAGAGTTCATAAGGACCTAGACTACTAAACAAATTTGGAATTTAGCAGTCCTCTTAAACTTACCTGCAAATTGGCATCTGCAAGAGCCTTCACTTTTTGGCTGCCGTTTTTAAATTGGCCTGCCATGCTCTCCAGTGGAAACCTGTTGATTTGGGAGATCTCAAGGCCATCAGACGTCCCATTCACTTTCACCCATGACCTTCCATACAGATAGCTGCCACTACTCAGGTTTTATAGTTGCTTTCGAGTTTGTCACTATCTAATCTCATTTTGGGATTGTGAGGATACCTTGTCACCAAGACTTGCTATAGATGCCATGAAGGGATATTTGGGAGATTAAAAAAATACACTATTTCTGTCATCTTCTATTCTTCAACATACTTCTGGTAGTTAAATTTTTATTTAGGAATACCTGTGATAATAGTTTATATAAAAGGTAGTAGAGGGCTTCCTAGGTGGCGCAGTGGTTAAGAATCCGCCTGCCAATGCGGGGGACATGGGTTCCATCCCTGCTCCAGGAAGATCCCACATGCCGCGGAACAACTAAGCCCGTGCGCCACAACTATTGAGCCCATGTGCTGCAACTACTAAAGCCCACGCGCCTAGAGCCCGTGCTCTGCAACAAAAGAAGCCACGGCAATGAGCAGCCCGTGCACCACAGCGAAGAGTAGCCCCCACTCACCCCAACTAAAGAAAGCCTGTGCACAGCAAAAAAAGAAAAAAAAAAAAAAAGGTAGTAGAGCATAGGCTTTGGAGTCACACTGACTGGGTACAAATCCTAAATTCACTGTTCACTGATTATGTGATCTTTAACCACTGCGTCTTCCATAAAATTAACAGGTTGTGAGAAGTGAAATAACACAAAGCACTGAAGAAAGTACTAGGTTACATAGCAGGCATTCAACAAAGAAAACTGTTTTTGTTGTTGTTGTGTTGTTTTTCCACGCTTGCAGGATCTTAGTTCCCTGACCAGAGTTTGAACCTGGGCCCCTAGCAGTGGAAGCATGGAGTGCTAACCACTGGACCACCAGGGAATTCCCAAGAAAGCTGTTTTAATTACTATAGTTCTGTTTTTTCTTTTTCAGGTCTAGGTCTTATATTACCTGCTTTATAAAGCAGACTATTAAAAAAGTAAAAAAAAAAAAAGAGAAAAAAACCACCCAACGTCTTGAAATTAACTCTTGCTTCCACAATAAGATAGAAACTACAAATGCAAATAGAAAATAATAAAAATGAGAAAGACACATGAAGGCAAACATCACTTCAGAAGAAGGACTTTTCTAAAGTATAAAGACAAAAAAAAAAAGAGTTCAGAATTATTTGAAAAAGTCATATTTTCATAAAGTAGATTCGAAATTCCTATTATGTCATCCAGCTATTATGTCAACCAAAACCACAGCAATATTAAGAGTTTTAATGTTTAAAAGTGAGATTTCACAGAAAGGGAAATACAAACGGCTCAAGCACATACCCAACCCTATTCTTAAGTGAAAATAAAAAATTTCGTTGAGATTCAATCTCCACAGAGATTAACATATCATTATTCAACTAACACATTGACAAAGATCAAAATGTTTAATACTTTATAAAGATTCGAGGAAATAGGCACTCTCAGACATTGCTGGTGGAACTATAAAATGATACAATCCTTATAGAAAGCAATTTACCAATATCTATGAAAAATAAAAATGTGCAAATCTAATAACTCCAGTTTTAAATTTTATCTTACAGCAACTCACTAATGTGCAACATGACCTATGTACAAGGTTTTTAAATGCAGCATTATTTGCAATAGTAAGAGATTAGAAAGAAAATGTTTGTCCGTAGGGACTGCTCCAATATATTATGGTACATCCATACAATTAAATCTTATGCAGTTATTAAAAAAAGGAATCAAGAAACTCTATGTACTGACATGGGACAATCTCAAAAATATGTTAAGTGAAAAAGGCAAGCTGAAGAACACTGTGCATTGCACAGTACATTTATGATTAAGTATCTCCAGAAGGATATTTAAAAAACAAATAATACTTCTGAGAGGTGGAACTGGCTAATAAAAAAGGGAAGGAGACTTTTCACTGTGTATCATTCTGTGTCATGAATTTTGAACCAAGTGAATGTTACATGTTCCGATGAAAAAAAATTTTTTTCTTAAAGACAAAAATTTGAAATAAAAACTGATGTCCAACAGAAATACAAAATTCTTTCAGGTAAATTCAAATTAGCAAGTATTATATTTCTTTCACCCGAAAGATAAACTTTTCCACAATTCCACTGAGTCTTTCAGGTTCCATCAATTTATCTACCAATTCCTGCTCAACAGCCATTAGGGCTAAGCCACTAAGCTTTTCTTGTCCCCTGGTATGACATAAATATGTTTTAAGACGAGACAGTGTAGAAAATGAGTTTTCCACACTTGAAGTAACTGGCCAAGACAAAGCAATATATAACAGCTTTGATATGCAAGGAATATTATTGTGAAGACCATGCTGAATAAACAAGTGGCCAAGATTGCTAAAGTTGACACAATCATAATCTAGGACAAAGTTAAGCTTTGCATATTGCCGATAAAATCTAAGTTCTGGAATGATGTCTGCATCAAGTTTATAAAATTCTTGGACATCTTTGGCTGTTGCTTCATTTAACGGTTCATTCCATTTAAGTAACAGTTCTGAAATTTGCTTCATTTTACAATAATCAAACTCTGAAAAACACAATTTTAAATTTTGTAATATAGTATCCAAGCCTTGGTAATAAATATTAATTTTATATTGTTCTTCTGTGGAGGTTGGAAAAAAAATACTGTCTGAACTGCTAGGGTCTATTGCTTTCTGAATTTTTCTTCTTTTCTGAAATGAAGGTCTTTCAACTTCAAAACCTTTACAGGTTATTTTTTGACATATTTCCTCTGCTCCATCCCAGATAGTTTTGAAATAAATATCATTTCTTTCAGATGATAAACATTCCAAAATTGCTTCTATTTTTGAAGACAAAGAAAAAATGTCTATGGTTTCACTTTGAAGCTCTTTGGAAAGAATTCCTGTAACGCTTAGTACTCGATAAAGAAATTTCAAACAAAAGATAAATTCAAATTTGGAAACCAATGCCAACAAATCACTCAATTCATCAGCTAAACCTGTGTTTGAAGAATGGCTTGATACAACTTCCAGTGTTTCAATAACCTCTGGAAGGCTCTCAATTACAGACAGTAACGTACGATCATGGACTGTCCAACATGATTGTGATGTATGTTTCTTGCATGTTTTGTTTTGACTTAGCTTATAAATGTTTTGGAAATTTACAGACATCTCCCCATGAATAGTGTTGAACAAAGAACTCAGAGTATTTAGAGCACTTCGGAGCTCTTTTACTTCTTTACAAAACCTAATCACTGCTAAATCCAAAAAATGTGTGTAACAATGCAGGTATAAAGCTCTTGGCTCTTCCTTCTTGAATTCTGCTGCAATTTTATTAAATTTTTCCCTCCAATTACTGGTGCTATCATAGGCCTGGCCTCGTATTTTATTCAAATCAACTCCAACTTGTTGCAGGTAAGTTTTGATACTCCTGTGTAAGTTGGTCCCAGTGATCTCTTCAGCATCTATGAAACCCAAAAATCTTTCTTTAATTAATATAGCCTTTGATGTTTTCTGTGGGTATCTTACACAAATTGAGAATTGTCCTTTAGTGGCACTATCAGTTGTCTCATCACATATTATTGAAAAAGCTGAGGAAACATTGATCTCATTTACAATATCTTGCAACATCTCAGTCTTTATTATTTCAATAATATCATTTTGAATTTGTGTACTATTATAGAAGTCAACTTGTGAATTCATAAGTCGAAATATTTCTTCTCCTTTATCTTTTGCTCGGATTTCTAACAATTCTAAAAAATTGCCTTTATTCACAGATGAAACAGACTGGTCATTTCCTCCTAGGAGTAAACATTGCTTTCCAAGAAATAAAATATTTTCAATTATAAGCTTTAGGTACTTTTTATTTCCCTCAATCTGTTTTGAATGATTAGATAAACTGTCATTAACGGCTTCACCACAAAACTGGTATTCCCTCCAAAACTGCAATGACTTCAAATGCATTTCACTTTTTTCATGCTTTCTGAATTTTTCCAGAGTTTTTTTCCAATTGGAAATTCCTTGGGCTGCAAATGACTCTCCTCCACAGCTAAATTTTTTTTGGCAGAAAAACTGGCATGAATAACAGAATACCACATCCTTTTTAATACTGTTTTCTAATCGCTGAAAATTTGAACACCAAGATTTTTTAATACTCCGTGATTTACCCTTAACTTTTTGTACTTTAGATGTAAATTTTGGGTGACACAGTCCATCACTTTTTTTCATGGATTTCATACTGTTTGTAGCATCTTGGTTTGACACATGATCTTTCTGAACTTCTGTACTGGAGCCAACTGTATGCCGACCGAGTACTGATGAAGATGGTGAAAGGCTTGGCTGTTCCACATTACTATTAGCAACACTATTACTTGATTCACTGGGTGAAATCTTGGGAGAAAATGACAAAATAACATTTGTTTGAACAGTTTTCAAATAATCAATTAAAATATCCAACATATCCATTCTAATAACACAAAATCAATGGGTGAGTTACACTATGAGCTCCACTAGGGGGAAACATTAACAATTATTTATAACTTAGTATTCTTATTAATAATTTCAAGTCAAGCTTGAGATTTGGGAAACAATGTGAATACCAGAAGGTGTTTATTGCTCTACATTTTTGAGCTCTAGGATCAAAACAGGAATGAATATGCTCAAATACACACACACACACACACAACACACACACACACAGAGGCATGCACGTTTAAAAAAGGAAAGCTTAAAAAAAAGACAGTAGCAAAAACAATTAAGAATAAAACTTACATCCTCAACGACATTAGCTGTTACTGAAGAAACTGTACCTATTAAAATAAAACATAAATTCATGATCTTATACTATAATCTATAAAATAGCATCATTAACTATAATTGCTTATTTCATTATTAGGCAACCAAAAGAAAACTCAGAATAAAGACACAGTCTATATTCTCATCAAGTATGGCAAAACAGTGTATATGTCAAATACCTTCACATCAATTTTTACCTTGTAATACATCAGAGTTCATGATGGGTAGGGCATCATGAGTATCTGCCAATGACACTATATTGCTTATAACTGGAGTTGTATCTTTCTTTGGAGAAAGGAGATCCGTTGAAGCATCATGTACCATGGAAACATTTACTGATAAAAATTAAAAGATTTCTTATAAACCAGGCAGAATCAATCAATCAGAAAGCACTGTTTAATAACAAGTGTTTCAATGAATAATGCAATATCTATCAACAATAGCTTTAAGTATCGCTGGGTATTGGAGTAATTTTTATTAGGGCTTAGGAACAGCCAGGTTCTTTACGATAACATTAATACCAACATTAAACTGGTAATTTACATTTCCCATCATTTTATATCTTTTACCTTTGCACACAGTTTCTCAGTCCTTTCATACTATTAGCTTGAAGTGTCAAGCAAATCTTTACTGTGAGATTACCCATGAAGAAAGAAAAGAGATTCCTATAGAATCTCCTAATGGGTATCATTTCTAACCATTCCAGGATTCATAAACCTCAATATGAATGGAACCAGGCTGGAGTCTAAGCTAGTATTGCATAAATTCCTATAAAAAGCCAGTCTGCATGATGCACAAGCCCCAGGGCAATCATTCATTCCACTGTCTATGAAATTAGCACCACTGGTCTTATATGAAGCTCTTTGATGGAATACATAGTTGCTCTCAATTATCTGTCCCTTTCTATTAGTGAATATCAAAGTATTTCCAACTAGCTCTACTTCATGTGAAAAACGTAACAACCTTGTTTTTACAAAGCAGGGCGAAGTAGAAGATTCTATATTCTAATACAACAATCTTTACAAATAGTAAATCTCTGGTGATGAAGTAGCCTTCCTTTTATGCAAAAATACTGGAAAACCTTTCTTTGAAACAAGTTTTAGATTATTTTGACTTTTAAGTGGGTTTAATTTGGAAATGAATCAAGGTTATAAATTAAAGGAAAGCAGTCATATCCTTCAACAGTTGCTAAATCTCTGATAACTGCTAAACAAATAGTACCTGTAGAAGAGTCCATCTTAGCTTTACTGTAAGCAGAGAAACAATTAATAGAGCAGAAAAGCTCTGTCTTCCCCAAGTCATTGGTCGTCTCAATCATTTCATCTGAGGGCTTCAATGATTTGCAAAGAACAGATGTAAGTGTTTTGGCTGGTTTCTGTTAGAGAGTAAAATAATATTCATATTCCTGGTAAATGACATATACCCACTACCACAGCTGAAATATTATTATAATTAATATAATAACAACGAAGTCACATTTTTGCTCTTTCTTAAAAACCAGAAAAAAGGCACTTACAGATTGCAATGACTAAAATGAAGAAAACTGATTGATCTATTAGATAACTATTTGTATTATTTGTCAGATACATTAATAGCAATAATAATACATATGCAAACAATAAAGAAAGTGGTCATAAAAGATATTCATCAACCCAGCAACCAAAGCCAACTGGACAAATGAACAAAATCTTATAATTATAGATCTTTCCTCAATGCCAACTTGTACATCAACCAACGGAAGTCTTCTGCTGGTGCTAAGGAGGAGCCAGAAAAGTGTGCTTAACACACATTATAAGATGCTGCGCGAACCACTGTTTTTCTAGCCTAACTTCATGGTGAAAATTGCAAGCATGTTTTAAGAAAGCAACATACAAGCAATAAGAGGTACAGAACATAATGCATTCTGTCAGCAGTAAGCGTGCAAAGGAAAAGGATAGAAACTGGGAGGTTCACCACCTACTCTTTCTGGTGAAACAGGAACCATCATTCCTGGACTTAACCCTAACAACAATGATGAAATGGAACAGCTTTTAGGGGTACAAAGCGCCAAGACAAATGAAAATATCTTATACAGATTTTCTTTTGCTGTGAGAGAATGGGATATTGGCAAAGGAACAATGAAACAAAATGCAGAGTGTAATTTTGAAAATTACTATTTTTGTCCCTTATTAGTAGGAATTTTCATATTTTGTGAAATATAACAACTTACCAATATTTAACCAACAACAGTGGTATAATTTATAATTAATTTATTACTAATGTGAGAAAGCTAATAATTAACTAATGTACTATATTAAGAAGACATGGCAAAAATAATTACAATTATACCAATCAACTTTTCAAAATAAAAAGCCACCCCATTCTTTTATTTTTGGATTCACAGGTTTGAATCTTTTTCTAATTTTTTTTTTGGCTGCGCCGTGCTGCTTGCAGAATCCTAGTTCCCTGACCAGGGACTGAACCCGGGCCCTTGGCAGTGAAAGTGCAGAGCTCCAACCTGGACTGCCAGGGAATCTGATTAATTAATTAATTAACTGGGTCTTCGTTGCTGCACACGCGCTTTCCCTAGCTGTGGTGAGTGGAAGCTACTCTTCATTGCGGTGCATGGGCTTCTCACTGTGGTAGCTTCTCTTGTAGCGGAGCACGGGCTCTAGCTGCACAGGCCTCAGTAGTTGTGGCACGTGGGCTCAATAGCTTTGGTTCACGGGCTCTAAAGCACAGGCTCACTAGTTGTGGCGCACGAGCTTAGTGGCTCCTGTGGGATCCTCCTGGAGCAGGGCTTGAATCCGTGTCCCCTGAATTGGCAGGCAGATTCTTAACCACTGGGCCACCAGGGATGCCCCTCTAATTCTTGATTATAGTTCAGTAACAATATGGGTTTTCTCCTTTTTCACAATCACACAATCTTAAATACAGCAGGGCATGGTGTTAGGTCGTGCTTTTTAACTCATTTAGCCAAAGCAGCCGTGCCCCATCACATAGGCTGAATAACTGAGTACTCAAATACAGGCTCTTAAAAATAGGAGGTCTATGTATTGAGTGTGCAGGGTAAAGAAAGAAAAGAAGGAAGGCATTAACTGCTTTCAGACAAAGAGTTCTATGCCTTCCATTCTCCCATTTCTGGTCCTAAGGCAGGATACTCTCATGGTATGGGCATTCTGCCATACAAAAGCTGTGCCTCACAAATGACCTATTTGAATTATTGCTTGTCAAGACTCCCATCTTCAGTTGCTTGTTTTTAATGAGGAATTTACAGGCATAGAGTTGGGTCTCAAAGCATCATCTGAACAAGCAAGACATGTGACAGTCCACATCATGAAAGGGGCTCAGACCAATAACTGCGTTCATCTCACTTAATCCAGCAGAGCAGGGCCAGCTTCTCTGCTCTCAAAGCTACCCATCCAAGGCTCTCCTATCAGAAATAGTGGATTATTTCTCATTGGATTATTGCCTGCTAGGACTCCTGATTCAAAATAAGCATGTGACATTCTTGATTCATCTTACACTTGCTCAGGTGTAAGAATTAAATATGTGGAATTAAAAGTAAAAAACATTTCTGTGGTTGAGTCTTACTGACCAATAGACTTGTTATTTTTGCTATCTGGTTTATAAATAAGCTTCCCTCTGCTTGCCTTTTCTTCAAGGTAGGATGATCACCCTGAGATTCTTTAGGAAAATCTCCATGCAGCATTTATCATGAATTGTTCTGTGAAAAAGAACTGTCAGAAGTCTTTTATATCATCTCCTTCATCACCTTACCAACTAAAAATAATCCCAATGGTACTAAAATCTATATACCACCATAGTTTCCTAAAGTGGAAACATTCACAAGCCAACTAATGGAAAGAACTCAATCTTCCATTTTTCATTTGAGTCTTATGCAATCAAATTCAAACAGAGTGGTCCTCACTTTATGCAACAGATCTTTATTCATACCTTCTTATATGCTGTAATACTCTTTGAACTATTAAAGTAATGAGACTGTCCTTCCATTTGAAGTATATGGAACAGACTAGAGCTAGTGGAACAGTAAGCTCCACAGTTCTCACAACAGTTCATGATGAAGTTGTTAGCAGAGTGAAATTTTGAAAAACAGGCATTACTGCAAAGACTATGTTTCACGTTCTGGTATTTTACTTCATACTGAATCTAGGATTTAAAAAGAAGACTTGGTAAAAACTCTGATATTTAAGCAGAATAATCAGAGTCCCTCAAGGTTAAAAAATATTGCAACTTACAACAGTAGTCTTCTGACACATGCTGCACTTGGTTGAAATGTTATTAGTACATATGGTAACACATGGTTTTCTTTTTTCTTCATATGATGAAAGACAAGATTGGCTGCAAAAAGTTTTGCTAGTGGTAGTATCTTCCAGCTGGATACTGATCACATCCTTTACATTTAAAATGTCTCTAAAAATAAATAACAAGGGCACCATGAAACTCTTTTACCACAATTATTTTTCTTTTCATAAGCTAAATCACTCCCTTAAATAACCCTCTCCTCTGTTGTTTCATTTACCTGAAGAACTGTGAAATGGTAGGAAGATTCAGCCTTGAAATAAGAAAACCGGAATTTGGTATCTAGTTCTATCACCTACATTAAGTAACAATGATTAACTCATTTATATTCCCTAAATGTTAATTTCTTCATCTATAACGTAAGGATTATAAACACATTTGATACTGCAGTTTAAGGTACAGTATTAGTTGGTGCTAGTGATAACAGAATGATGGTGAGAAATCACATATTCATATCTGGTGAACTCTGGAATCTACAAGATAGAGGATATAGAAGTCTGGTCTACAAATTCCTGGGGATTCTCCAGATACTTTCAGCAGGTCCACAAGATCAAAACTATTTTCAAAATATTAGCATGCCTTTTTCACTGTGTTGACATTTGAACTGATGGTGCAAAAGCAATGGTGGGTCCCTGCAATTCCACTCCTAGGTATATACCCCAAAGAATTGAAAAAAAGTACTCAAAAAAGTACATATACACAAGGGTTCCTATTTACAACAGCATTATTTACAATAGCCAAAAGATGCCAACAGCCCAAATGTTCATCAACAAATGAATGGATAAACAAATTGTGGTATATTATTCAGCTATTATAAAAAGAATGAAGTACTGATATACATGCTACAACATGGATGAATCTTGAAAACATTATGCTAAGGGAAAGAAGCCAGACACAAAAGGTCACATGTTGTGATTCCATTTATATAAAACAACCAGAATAAATAAATCCATAGATACAATGCAGACTGGTGGTTGCCAGGGGTTAAGGGGAGTGGAGATAGGGGAATGGGGAGAAACTCCCTAACGGATAAGGCATTTTACTTTGGCATGAAGAAACGTTTTGGAACTAGATAGAGGTGGTAATTGTACAACACAGTGAATGTACTAAATGGTACTGAAATGGTTTTTGTTGTATGAATTCTACCTCAATAAACTGGGAGGAAAAAAAAAAGCAATGGTGGGTAAAATTGCCAGAGCCTTATTTAGCACAAATCAAGGCAGTGACATCAAAATGTACCAGTATTTGTGCTATTCACAGCCATGCATTTGCTTCATTAAAATTCAATCCTTGAGTACATCATTTTAATATTTTGTGTGATGAAATGGGACATAGGCATAAATTATTTCTCTTGCACACCAAAGGATGATGGTTGTTTCAAGGCAAATGTGGGAATGTTAAGAGTTAAAACCTGAGTTCGCTACTTTTTTCATGGAATATCTATTTACTTAAAAGAATGACTATCAGAGAAACTATTAACCACAAGTGGATATGTGGCAGATATTTTCTCAAAAATGAATAAAGTAAGACTGTTACCTCAAGGGAAACAACCAGCAGTAGATATTGCCAAAGATAAAATATGAGCTTTCAGTGAAAATTAGAATTTTGGGGGACTTCCTGATGGTGCAGTGGGTAAGGCTCTGAGCTCCCAATGCAGGGGTCCCCGGGGTTCAGTCCCTGGTCAGGGAACTAGATCCCACATGCATGCTGCAACTAAGACCCAGCGCAACCAAAAAAAAAAAAAAATTAGAATTTTGGAAAACCTCTATCTGCCACCTCCAATGATAGCTTCCTAACACATAGAGTTTCCTGATGAGATTAGTGGTTTTTTTTAAAAATGTGATTTTAAAAATATTGCATAATGAAATATGACAACATTTAGAAGATGTGCATACCTCAGGGAATCAATATCTTCCAAATGATGATAGCATGCAGCAAAAATCAGTCATGGGTAAAAGCCACTCAAAGTACAAACAGAGCAATAAATTTTAACGTGACAGTACAAAAAATTCATTGATATGGTTTCAGATTCCACACCGCAACTAAACTTTACGAAACTACCATTTAAGTATTGTCGTATCAAAGAACATCCACAATTATCTGAAACACTATTAAAACACTCCTCCCTTTTCCAAATACTTATTTGGTCAGATTTTCTTCAGATTTCAACCAAAACATTTTGTAACCAACTGAATGTAGAAGCAGATATGAAAACCCTGCCAGACAGTAAAGCAGTTTACAAAATAAAGCAGTGCTCATTAAATTTTTCTTAAAATTTCTCACTAAATTTTTAAAAAGGCTATTGTTCAAAAAATTTTTTATGTCAACATGCACTGTTTATTAAATGAGTTAATTAAATAGTTAAAAATTTCTCACTTTTAATTTTTAATACAATATATTTATAGGTAGATGTAGCCTACATAAACTAAAGCTCTTCGGGTCTTCAAAAATTTTTAAGATTGTAAAGGGGTCCAGAAACCAGAAAATTTGAGAACTGCTACTACAGGAAATACCAAGATATCTGGCTACCTTGATCCCTCAGAACATCAATCTTTCAGGACAATACTTTTCCAGATGAAATACTTCTGAAATCAACACTATTTTAATACCTCAATATTTACAAATTTTTAGCGTACAAATCCTCCTTGACTTACGATGAGGTTATGCCCAGATAAACCCATCTTAAACTGAAAATATCATAAGCAGAAAATGCATTTAATACAACTAACCTATAAAACATCACAACTTAGCCTAGTATACCTTAAAGGTGCTCAGAATGCTTACCCTTAGCCTACAGTTGGATAAAATCATCTAACACAAAGCCTATTTTATAATAAAGTGATGAACATATCATGTAGTTTACTGAATATAGTACTGAACGTGAAAAACAGAATGGCTGTATGGATACAGAATGATTTTAAGTGTATGGGTTGTTTACCCTTGTGATCATGTGGCTGACTGGGAGCTGGGGCTCACTGCTGCTGCCCAGCATCATGAGAATATCATGCTGCACACTATTGTACTAGCCCAGGAAAAGATCAAAATTCAACATCTGAAGTAGGTTTCTACTGAATGTGCATTGCTTTAGCACCACTGTTAAAAATTATTATGTAGAACCATTGTAAAGTGGGGACTATCTGTACTATAATCTTTCTATCTCCTTAAACAGCGCCAAATAACAAGTTAATTTTCATGATCACAACACCAGTCATTTTACTGGCTTAAGATGCAGCTCTAAATGCAATATCTGAGTTGTGACAAAATTTTTTTCTAGGATTCACTGTGTGCCAAGCAGTGTTTAGGCCTTGGGGACATAAAGATGAGTATAATCTGGTCCCTAACGTCAAGAGGGTGTTAGTCTAACTGGGGCAATATCAATTTTTTAATAACATTAATTTTATGATCAATGTTTTGGGAGTTATGAACACTATAGAAACACAGACCATGGAACAATTATCTGAGTGGGTGGGCGAGGGGAATAAGAGGAGAGGAAGTAATGATATGGGAAGAGACAAGGGGTATAGATATTTGAGGCAGACCTTTAAGATAGCAAGAAATAAGCCAGATGGAAAGGAAGGCAGAAGAAATTGCACTGGCAGAAGCACGGAAGTTTAGAAATGTTTATTGGCTTTTACTGCTATTAGCATACTAGATTGCTAGCTTCTAATCTACTAAGGCCTTATTAAAAAAAAAAAATCAAAAATAAATTTTGTTAAAAGTGCCTAAAATTAGCTTAACCAAATGAGCATAGGTTTGAACAATTTTCCTACAAATAAGTGTTACAGCATTAGCGCATGGGCCTATTTTAAACTCGATTTCTTTCAGGATCTCTGATTGGCTTCAATTGGGAAACAGAAGTACAGAAATGACACTTAAATACACAGCTCTCAAAAAAAGCCTTATCTTTCTAACAATTTAAAATGTCATCTTCAAAGCTATCTTTCATTTGGCTCATGAAACAATAAAAACTACACTGACTTAACAACATTGTAAATCAACTATACTTCAATTAAAAAAAACTAGTGATTCAAAAGATTTTAAATCATTGCTTATTAAAAAAACCCCTCAGCAATAACTGATAATTAGTTAAAATCTTGAGAACCACATATTAATACAAGAGGCTAATGAATGTATAATAAAAAGTCCTGAAAAAAGTATAGGTTATTTTGAACAATATAGCCTCTCCCAGCCTAAGCATCACTACACCACCTTTCCACCAAGCTATAAGTTAGTATTTTGTATCAAAACATTTTATTCCAAAGGAATTAAAACTTATTTCCATGTTTTTGTTTATATTGGATTTCTTTGCCTTAGAGAACAACTTACACACTAAATCTTTCCTGCTTCAGCCTTTTCAATCTGTCTGGGAGCTCTGCTGAAGATGTATAATGGGTAAACTCCAAACACAGCAACATGATACCATAACTTCTCAGAGCCTCAGTTTCCTCAAAACCAAAAGAAAATGTTTGGACTGGATGATCTCTAAGGTCCCTTCCAGTTTTATGATTCTGCAGAGAAAGAAAGCATGCTGAAGAGAGTGTCATACAGCCCACAGCAAAAAAGAAAAAGGACAAAGTATAGTGTTAAAGCGTTTACAAAGCACAAAAGAAAGGTAAGTAGAGTTCTGGGGAGGAAGACTTGACTCAAGGGCTAACTCCTGAAGCAGCAGCAAAATGAGGAGCTGAAGCAACTAATATAAATGGTATGTGAGTTTGTTACCAGAGTAATAGCGATAGCCAACATTTACTAGGTTCTTATTACACGCCAGTATTGTTCTGATCACTTAAATATATTACTTAACGATCATAATTCTTAAAGTTCTCAATGCTTTTCAAACTTTAGGACGTATATGAATCACTTGGGGACAAATGCAGTTCTGATTCAATAGGCCTGGGTGAGACCTGAGATTCTGCATTTCTATCAAGCTTCCAGATCATGCTGATATAGTTGCTCAGGGATCACACAGAGTAGCAAAACGTAAACTGAGGAAGCAAGATTCAAATTGTGGCAATCTGATTCCAAAACAAGACATTATTTGAAAGGAATTTATTATTATATTTACTGGCAAATTGGTGGCCTATGTATTTTCTTGTTCTGAAACACAGACATTTAAAACTTAACACTAGCATTTAATGAGTACTAACAAACAAGAATTATAATACTATAGGACTCTCAAAGCACTGATCCTTTATACATCTTAGTGTAGAGTTCAAAGTTCTGGACATATGAAATCACTACCACTTCCTTTCTCCTCATCTAAATTGCCTTACATATGTAAAAAAGTTAGCAAAAAAGACCCCAATAATAGTTCACAGAAAACTTAAAAAGATTACATACATACACCTACGTTTACCTAAGGCTACTCAATTTTTCCAAAGAATTAACTTCACTTGCCATTACAAGACAAACATTATATAACTTTACACCTTGAAAGGTCAAAAAATAACTGTTATATGATTAATTTTTTTAGTAGGTTGCTCCCTATACAGTTAAATGATAAAATAGAAAGGGCATACAATAGAGAATTTCAAATGAAAAGAATAGGAAAATAACTTAAAGAAGTCATTATTTAAAGGTGAAAAGAAACACAACTATCATTTTAATTTCTGCAAATCTCTTGATAAACAAGCAAAAATTATTTCTGAAGAATCTATTAGAGGAACAAAAAGTAGAAGCAGCTTCTTTTACCTAAACCAAGGTGATTACTTCTTCAGAAAAAAAAAAAAAAGGAGAAAATTACCACCAAGATTCTGATCAAGATCTATGTAAGGAAGTAAAAAGGGGCAGAATTTAGAATTACATACTTTGAGCAGTTTGAACAAGTTCTCTTTGGAAAAGCTGGTGCATTGAGAGATGAAATGTATT
This sequence comes from Hippopotamus amphibius kiboko, assembly GCF_030028045.1. Classification (NCBI taxonomy): domain Eukaryota; kingdom Metazoa; phylum Chordata; class Mammalia; order Artiodactyla; family Hippopotamidae; genus Hippopotamus; species Hippopotamus amphibius. The sequence goes on along the minus strand of NC_080186.1, from coordinate 27,811,044 downwards.
CAGTGATGCACGGTGTGGAGCAGAAAAGCTGAGTAGACCCTTTCCTCTGATAAGCAGTTTGCCCCTTTTGAAGAATTTTTTTACAGCCAGAACAGGAAACCTGAATAGCTGTGGTTGAAAGTGAAGGAAGCATCTTATTCATGCCAGGTGATGCTAGAGAAAGTGGAATGCCTGTAGTCACCTGAGAAGCTATAAACACAAAACAGGAAGGAAAAAAATTAGTATTTACATAAAATTAAGTATGCATTCTTTCCAAAACAATCAATGTACTATTCAAAAGCATTCTAAAAAAGCAGAACAAATTGGCTATCACATTGGTCAGAACAAATATGATTAACTTAAGTAATTCTATTACCACTGTCTGAAAACGTAGTGTTTATTTTCAGGTCATTCTCCTGAGTTTTGGGCTGTTGGGCTTGACAATACTCCTAAAAAAGAGTTGAAAATAATGAAAACAACAAGTCAATCAATAGAAAATGATATATTATGCTCAAGTCTGCTCAGTGAATTGCATAATTAAATTGAACCATGGTATATAAGTAAGCACTCCCCTTTTGGTGACCTTTAGCTGATAACACCCATCAATTACTACAATATTTTCTACTGTACCTAGATATGACTTTATAAATTTTTGTTAACACAGTCCCTCAGTAGCTACTACAAAAAGAGAGCAGACATACTCAATAATGATACCTATTTTCCCTTCTTGTTCTGATCACTAATAGTTAATTGTCTTCATAAAGACCTTAAACACAAAAATTATTGGATTGGGTTCAATGAGTCTTACAAAGGAGAATTTCTTCAGAGCAGCAGGCACTCTACCTAAACAATCTATGTCTTTGAATGTCCATGAGTTGAAGAAGCAACGGGTACTTCCTAGATGGACAACGCTCTCCTTTGTCACCAACTCAATGGGAGTCATACCCTTACTTGGTACTGATTTACTTTAGGCTATTTCTAAACAGAATACTAGAAATAAAGATAAAATTACTTTTCATTTCATTATAAATTTCAGCTGCTTCATGTACAAACATTCTATGGAAATTTGGCCCTACTTACAAAACACTCAGAGCTTGATTCAGTTTTCCTTTATATGCTCTTCAGCATTTAACATATCTAAAATAGTTTAAGTGTATAAACAAATAATAAAGAAAAATTCTAAGAATTTAAAACATACTAATTCTACTACTTAACAGAGACAGCGGCATAAAAACATGTAAGTAGTTATTTGTATTGTCTTAAGAAAAATGAAAACAAAAATGTGTTAACCTCAGTTAGGCCCGTAATACCCTAAGCAATCCTTTTATCACCCCCAAAACCCTCTTCCAAACAGTCCATCCTTTTCTCACATTCTTGCAAATGCTCATTATGGCACTAAATGTACACCCTGTTATTACCTGGTCAACTGCTTTGGAGAAGGAATTAAGATTTTCAACTAATAAACCAGTACCTGCATAACTAAAATTTATAATTAAATGGTACTCTAGAAAACAGAAACTAAGGTAAAATATTCACCTGAGTATTGTCGGGTTCTGCCTTAATTTCATCTAGCCTCTTCAGTTGTGGTGCCACTGCCTTGTCACATTCACCATCTGTTGCTGATTCTTTCATCTTATTATCTGATGCAAAGAAATCCTCCCGTTCCAAACTAATGGGTTTTTTTCTTGGAGAACTGTTTCCAGATTCCTAAAATAAAATAAGAACTGATGAAGAGTCTGATTTTTAAAAGTTAGTCCCTTCAAATATGGTAATATTCTGGAAGCACAAAAGGTTCTTCCAAAACACTAGCTTCCTTCCTTTAATCCATTACTCCTCAAAACAGTTTTGCTTTCTACACTTCTCCAGTAGATAAACCTCTATGCTTTCTTCTAGCATAGAGTTGCTATTTCTATTCCCTCAGGTTCTCCTCTTCCCCTCCTTATTAGTTCCTCTCATAGAGTCATTTAAATACATTCAAAAATTTCTAAAGCTACTGCCCTCCCTCCCTCTGACCACTCCTTCTCGTCTTTGAAATTCCCTCCTTTGACTCAAGACTCCAAGACCTATTTCTCCTCCTACCTCTTTGCCAGTCTTCTTCTCAAACATGTTTCACCTGCTTCTGAATATCTGTGTTCCTCCAAAGCACAGTTCCACAGGACTCTTTCTGCATGCTCTATGGGCACAACCCTGGATTCAACTATCATCTATTGGCTATTTTTCCCCTACATATCTGAGCTCTAGCCCATATACCCAATTGCCTATTAAATATCTCCACTTATATGTTCCATGGGTCCCTCAAATTCAAGAGATTTAAAACCCTATTCTTTTTTTTAAAATTATTTATTTATTTTTATTTATTGGCTGCATTGGGTCTTCATTGCTGCACACGGGCTTTCTCTAGTTGCTGAGAGCGGGGGCTACTCTTCATTGTGGTGCGCAGGCTCCTCATTGTAGTGGCTTCTCTTCTTGTGGAGCACGGGCCCCAGGTGCATGGGCTTCAGTAGTTGCGGCACATGGGCTCAGTAGTTGTGGCTCATGGGCTCTAGAGCACAGGCTCAATAGTCGTGGCACACGGGCTTAGTTGCTCCGTGGCGTGTGGAATCTTCCCAGGGCAGGGCTCGAACCTGTGTCCCCTGCACTGGCAGGCGGATTCTTTACCACTGCGCCACCTAGGAAGTCCAAAACCCTATTCTTATATTATCCCCATAAACCTGCTTTACACACGTTCCCTTTCTTGGAAAATGGCACTATGATATATACCCAATCTCCCAAGCCAGAAATCTACGGATAGTCCTAAATTCCTCTTCTCCCAAAGTCCCCACATCCAATAACCAAATTAGATCAAATACACCTTCTAACTGGTCTTGAATCTATTTTCCCATTATACTTAATGTCTCTCCCACCCCCATCAATCGATTCCTTTTTGGTAAACAGTGTTAAGAAGAAACAAGCCCAAGCTGGGCTTAATTGTGCTAAGCCCCACCAAGACTCCAGATAATATCTAATTGAACTGCAGTTTAAGCCTCTCCAAAGAGTGGAATTTTAAGCCAATCAGTCTAATTTCCTGGTTGGCACTAGTAAGGTAACCTGCCCAAGACCCCCTGCTTTCCCCTAAGGGAAGGTGACCCTGTCTAAAATAGTCCACTCTTTTAGCTTGCTCGTTCTACTCTCTTTCTGCTTATAAAAACCTTCTATCTTGTACAGTTTCTTGAGCGCTCTGCTATTTACTAGACGGGATACTGCCAGATTCATGAATAAAGCCAATCAGATCTTCAAATTTACTGGGTTGAAAATTTTTTTTAAATAATAGCTAAAATCCAAAATCACAATATAAAAGATTGCTGTGCATTCAAGCTTAAAAAAAATCCATTTTATAACTTTTGAGGAACTACAGGAGCCTTGTGATTGTGTAAGCCTTTTGATTAGGGGGTCCCTGGAGAAAGAGAACCAGGAATGGCTTTCTCGATATAAGAGAACCCATTTTGGCCTAAGCCACTCTGTGATCTAAGCCTGGCTTCAATGTTTGCTCTTGAACAAGTGGCAGTACTTAATGATCTTGAGGGAATGCAGAAAACAAGGAGGGAGCAATCAAGAAACAACAGTGTAGGCTTGGGGCAAGGGTTCTGGTTCCTCAAGGAAATAACAATATACCTTTCAGTTCTGAACGAACTAAGGCTCCCACCCAGGTGGAGGATGCAAAGAAGATGTTGACCCTCCAGACTTCAATCAACTAAAGCTTGGACTCTGCTGACCTTTGCCCCAATTCTATGCTGAATTCTCCTCTGCTCAAGCCTCTCCATGAATGTGCATATACTCTTAGTCTAAAACTTCCCCAGTTTTGCTGTTGAGGAGACACTGCTTTGGGATCACCAGTGTTCTCCTTATTTGCTGCAAGTAATAATAAATGAATCCTTCCTTCTTCCGATCTCTGCCTTGGCTGTGTCTAATGGCTTCACACCCACCAAGATGCAAACCCAGTTTTCGGGTAACAACTGTTCAGGCCCAAAGCCTCTTTTTCCAAGGATAGACTGGTTCCCTGTGCTCTTCTTTTTCCTTAACTGAGGTCTATTTTCCATTTTTCTTGTAGCTGTCACCTCCAATTCTAAATCCTTTGGAACTCTTTCCCTTCCTGCAATCCTAACTTGGCTGCAGAGGGCAAGTCTCTTGGATTCCTCATTTTACATTCACCTCCAAGACAAAAGGATACTCTTTTTAAAAAACGGCTTTACATCTTATGATTATGGAGGGTAGGAGAAAGTAAAACAGATACGTTTAAGTTAATGTTCTTATCGCAGTAACTCCAGGTCTATGGTTTTATTCTGAGTTAGTATGTTGAAAACCCCAAAGTTCTGTCATTGTCTTTTATTTTTGAGGTTGGGACTCAACCACCCACCTACCTGATTTATTACTGAAAGCTCCTGTAGACTTAAAAAATGCACAATGTGAGAATTTTGAGTTAAGTTTTATTTGGGGCAAAATGAGGACTATAGCCCAGGAGACAGCATTTCAGATAGCTCTGAGAAACTGCTCCAAAGAGGTAGGGTCAGTATATATGTGATTTTGGTGAAGGGGAAGTACATGCAATCTAGCACATATTTTTTGTGTGGAAGGTTTCTGCTAGTCATGAGGAACAGTTGTTTCCATGAAGGATTTTAGTGCTTTTCTAGATACGAGGAGATAACAAGAACTGGGCTCATAAAATCGGCTCCTGAATATGTCTATCTGAAGACCTGTTCTGCCAGTTCTTCCCAAAGCACAGAGTGCCTCATTTGTGCTCTCCACCCTGAACTCCTTTCAGGGGGTGTTGAAAATCAGCAGCTGCAGCAGCATATGATTTAATCCTTGTAGAGGTAGTTGGATGTGCCAACAGCAAGTGCTGATTTGTAGTTGACACTGCTATCCCAAGGCAGAAAATTAAAGAAGGCCTGACTGTGAAGTGCAGTAAAAGCTCATATAGCCTCTGCTCAGCCCATTTGAGCATTACAAACAACCAGCAAAGCAAAACTCACTGGAATTAACTACTAGGTGGTACATTCCCTTCACCTGAAAGTAAATATGCTATGTAAGTCTAAAGATCAATTAAAAATAAAACATCTAGGAGTCCGTTCAAACATAGTCATCATACAGGAAATGAACAGAAAGTACCCTGAAAGTATAATTAATCTAAAATATATTTCTGGGACTTCCCTGGTTGTCCAGCAGCTAAGACTCCACACTTCCAATGCAGAGGGCCTGGGTTAGATCCCTGATCAGGGAACTAGATCCCATATGCTGCAACTGAGAGTTCGCATGCCATAACTAAAAGATTCTGTACGTCCCAACTAAAAAATCCTGCATGCTGAAACAAACGCCCAGTGCAGCCAAATAAATAAATAAACAAGCATTAGAAAAAGCAGAGCAGTTAAATATTAAGATATATATATACATTTCCGAGGCAGAGGAAAATGGTATATAACATTTCTTTAGATATTAAAAAACCAAAAAGAGCAAAAGACATATATGAATAACAAATTCATTACTTCATTTTTCAATATGAACAAAGGAGTAAAATAAGTCCTAGAGACTTTTTAACATAGTTACATCCATCTTCCCAAGCTGGGGCTAAACCGCACATATGGTGGAGACTATCAGTAGTCCTAGGATAAACACCTTTCTGCTAGTTAGTACTACTTGGTAATAAGTAATTTAAAACATTTTAATTTAAACCAAAGAAGGATATATCATGGAGCAGAAAAAATTCACATTTGTTTTTAAAGGAAAACACAAGTATCGCAAGTTTAAAAAAAACAACCCCCCCAAAAAAACCCATTCAAAATCATGTTTAAAACCCCCCACAAAACCTTAAGGAATAAATTTAACCTAGGAAGTAAAAGACCTATACACTGAAAACTATATAACATTGACAAAAGAAACTGAATATGACTCAAAGAAATGGAAAGATATCCCACGCTCTTAGTTAGAATGGAAGAATATTGTTTAAATGACCATATTACCTAAAGCAATCTACAGATTTAATGTAATCCCTAGCAAAATACCCATGACACTTTTCACAAAAGTAAAGCAAATAATCCTAAAATTTATAGGGAACCATACATAAAAGACAAAGAACAAAGCCGTAGGCGTAACACTTCAAGACTTCAAACTATACTACAGATCTAAAGTAATCAAAGCAGCATGGTATTGGCACAAAAAAGACATATTGATCAATGGAACATAACAGAGAGGCCGGAAATAAACCCATAGCCCTATGGTCAATTAATTTATGACAAAGGAGGCAAGAAATTACAATGGAGAAAAGACAGTCTTTTCAGCAAGTGGTGTTCGGAAAGCTGGATGGCTATATGTAAAGCAAGGAAATTAGAACACTCCCTCACACCACATACAAAAATAAACTCAAAATGGTTTAAGGCTAAATATAAGATAAAACACCATAAAACTCCTATAAAGAAACAAAGGGAAAACACTTTCTGACACAAATCATAGTAATATTTTCTTAGATTAGTCTCCTAAGGCAAAATAAAAGCAAAAATAAACAAATGGGACCTAATCAAACTTAAAAGCTTTTGCACAGCAAAGAAAACAATCAACAAAATGAAAAGACAACCTACAGAATGGGAGAAAATATTTGCATATGATGTGACCGACAAGGGCCAAGGGTGTAATTTCCAACACACATAAACAGCTCATAACACTCAATATCAAAAATCCCCAAACAACCCAATCAAAAAATGGGCAGATGACCTAAATAGACATTTCTCCAAAGAAGATATACAGATAGCCAACAAGCACATGAAAAGATGATCAACGTTATTAGAGAAATGCAATTGAAAACTACAATGAGGTATCGCCTCACACCAGTCAGAATGACTATCATCAAAAAGTCTACACATAATAAATGCAGGAGAGGGTGTGGAGAAAAGGGAACCCTCCTATAGTTTGGTGGGAATGTAAACTGGTGCAGCCACTATGGAAAACAGTATGGAAGTTCCTTAAAAAACTAAAAATAGAGCAATTCCTCTTCCAGATATACTCAGGGAAAGAAGAAAAGTCTAATTCAAAAAGGTACATGCACCCCAATGTTCACAGCAGCACTATTTACAATAGCCAAGATATAGAAACAACCCAAATGCCCATCAACAGACGACTGGCTTAAGATGTGGTGTACGTACACACACACACCCCGGAATACTATTCAGCCACAAAAAAGAATGAAACGTGGCCATTTGCAACAAGGATGGACCTAGAGAATATCATACTAAGTGAAGTAAGCCAGTCAAAGACAAACATATGATATCACTTATATGTGGAATCTAAAAAATAATACAAATAAGTCTATACAGAAAATAGAAACAAATAGACACAGAAAGCAAACTTACAGTTACCAAAAGGGGATGCGGAGGGGGAGGGATAAATTAGGAGTATGGGATTAACAAATACAAACCTCTATACATAAAATAGATAAGCAACAAGGATTTACTGCATAGCACAGTAAATATATATATATATTCAACATCTTGTAATAAACTATAATGGAAAATAATCTGAAGAAATATATAACTGAATCACTCTGCTGTACATCTGAAAGTTAACACAATATTGTAAATCAACTATACCAAAAAAACAAAAACCCACGAGACTGCAAAGAAATTGCAAGCTATCAGGAGTTACTTCTAAACAGACAAGGAGATCTCCAGAGGGAACATGTACATTTTTCCTCCTGGAAAACTTGTACAATATTGTATACATAAACCTGTCAATGAAAAATTAATCAATTGTCAATCTAAGAAAGAGAGAATGTTATTGGAGCCAACCTGAGGATTATAACCTGGGAGGCAGTCTTTCAGAAAGCTCTGAGGACTACTTCAGGACTTCCTTGGTGGCGAAGTGCTTAACAATCCGCCTTCCAAGGCAGGGGACATGGGTTCCATCCCTGGTCTGGGAAGGTCCCACATGCCTCTGAGCAACTAAGCCCATGTGCCACAACTACTGAGCCTGTGCTCTAGAGCCTGCAAGCCACAAGTACTTAGCCCACGTGCTGCAACTACTGAAGCCCATGTACCTAGAGCCCATGCTCTACAACAAGAGAAACCACCACAACGAGAAGCCCGCCCACCACAACAGAGTAGCCCCCATTCGTCATAACTAGAGAAAAGCCCATGCGCAGCAACAGAGACCCAATGCAATCAATAAATAGAGAAAAGAAAAGAAAGCTCTGAGGACTATTTCACCTGTTAGAAGTTGAAGGCACAGTCATTCATTTTCAAGACAAAGGATCATATGTCAAAATGACATAATGACATTTTACATAAATGTCACCAAAGATATATAGTCTAGGTAAGCAGGTACAAAGTGAGCAGCAAGTCACCATAACTCCTCACTGAGTTGGGAAAGAATGCTAATCTTTTAATAAGTTACACTGCTAGTGTCAGAAGAGAGGGAAAAGAAAAATTGATCTTTACAGTCCAGCAGGCATTCCCACTTTTGAGGAGGTCTGGTTAATGTATAATGCAGATGTACACTGCACCTAAAAGGGGGAGGGAGGAGACCCAAAGGGACAGAGAGAATTTTATGCTTAAATTTTTGACCTTCCTTAAAATAAATTTTTATCAAACCTGATGCTTCAAATTGATTTACTTTAATCTTTTAATCCCTCCCCACTATACTTGTGCTCTTACTGTTCTCTTTGCAAAGTCATTTTTGCCTATTCAAATTCTACTCAGCTTCTAAACCAACTCAGCTCCAGATTTTATCAAATTGGCAAAAATTAAAAATAAGATATGACTAGATAAAACAAATCTAGGCATAACAGAACAGCTTTTAGCATGCTAAATCCTTCCACTGGAAGCAATTATAAAATGAACAGGCTTTATTTACCTCTGGGGGCACTTTCCAGGATAAAGGAAAAAGCCCAAGCAGAGACTAGCAACATAGTGAGCTGAAGAGATAGGAGTTCTGGGTTCCTATGTAGTTGGAACTCAAAAGGCACAATCTGGGAGGAAAGAACCTCAGAGAAATAAGACCCCAAATTTGCACACAAATATTCCCCTCCTCCCCTTATTAGCCAACTCCTAAACTGCACACCTACAGAGCAAGACTCCAAAAAACCGAGCAGAAAACAGCAGTAGGGAGGCTAAAGACCTGAAGAGATTACAGTAGCTTTGCAAAGCTGAGAACAGTTGAAATATAAGCCCAGCTAAGGCAGAGGGGACTTGGTAAAGATGTGGACTTTCAGTTGAGACTCCAAAGGCCCAAGCCCTGGGAGTAAGAGCCACAACCCAGGAGAAAATACTACTTCTTAGAAGAAAGGGCAGACCTAAATAGATCAGCCCTATTAATGCCTAGCAGAATCCCTCAACAAGATCAGTGTAATCTGCCAGTACTATCTGCATGCCTAAATGAAGTGTAGCCCTCTCTGGAGGAGTCTCTCAAAATTTTCACCCACAATGTCCAGAATAAAAATGCATGAGCAAACTACCCCCCAAACAAAACTGAAAACCAAGGGAAAAGACAATAGAAACAGATCCACAGGTGACTCATATTGATGTTTATTAGGCAAGAACTTTGATGTGTTTAAGAAAATAGAGAAAAAGATGGAAAAGTTCAGCACAATCCTGGAATTCAATTTTTTAAAAAATCATGGAATTTGAGAATTGGAAAGTAAAATAGGGAAATTAAGAATTCAACAGATGAATTTCATATCAAATTAGTGAACTAGAAGACAGGTTAGTAGAAAGTAGACTGATGCATAAAAAAATACAAATAATGTAAGCAACACGTGGGAAATAGCAAAATGGTCTGATACACATGTAAACTGAGCCTGAGAATAAGAGAAAACACAATGCAACAGGAGCAACACAAAGAAATACTGGCTGAACAATTTCCCTAAAATGAACAAAAACTTCAAATCACACGAATTCAAGAAGTTCTGTGAATAAAAATAAGATAAACATAAAGGAAAATACAATTATGCACATCATAGTCACACTGGTGAAATCCAAAGATAAAAAGAAAATCTTAAAAGCAGCTAGAAAAAAAGGACATTAACATACAGGTAATAAAAACAAGAATGAAAGCTGTCTTGTCAGAAACAATGAAGGCCAGAGGCCAATGAAATAATTTTAAAATGCCGGGGGGCTGGGGCCAGGGACCTACCTAAAATTCTATAGTCTGTAAAAATATCCTTCAAAAATAAAGGTGAAATGCAGACATTTTCAGATACATGAAAATGTTGAGAATTTATCACCAACAAAATTACACTGTAGGAATCCTAAAGGGAATTCTTTAAGCGCAAGTGAAATACTCAGTGGAAATTTGGCATAAAGATTGGAAAGGAAGAAGTAAACAAATTGTCTTCATTTGCAGACAGCAGAATTGTGTATATAGTAATCTCTAAGGAATCTCCTCTTTCTCTCCCTCTACCCCAATAAAAATAAGTGAATTTAGCAGGATCACAGGTTAACTCAAGGTCAGTATTTAAAAATCTCCTCTCTCATCATTTCTCTTCACCCTTGTACTAGAGTTTCTAGCCAGGCTAATAATGCAAGGAAAAAAAAAAATCTAAAATTGGTATTACCTATAGATGACATGTTGTGTACATATAAAATCCAAAAGGATTTCCAAATAACTACTGAAATTAAGTAAATTTAGCAAGCTCAATATTAAAAAAAATCAATATTTCTTTGTACTAGAACAATTAGAAATTTAAAAATGTAAAATAACTATTTTCTATAGTGTCATAAAACATCAAATATTGGAACAAATATAATGAAATGTCAAGATCTCTAGACTGGAAAGAAAACAATGCAGAGAGAAATGAAGGAAGATCTACATAAATGGAGAGATACAAGGACTGACTCAATATTAAGTTAGTTTTCCCTAAACTGAGCTAGAGATCAAGATTCCAGTAGTTTTTGTGGAAACTGCAAGATGATTATAACGTATATAAAATGTACACACAACCTCGAATAGGCATTACAAGCTCAAAAAAAAAAACCTGAGGACTTACTAAAAAGGCACAGTAGCTCAGATGGTATGGTATGGAGACAAGCAAAAATGAATAATGTACAAGTCCAGAAGCAGGTATACTCATTTCTTTGCATTACAGCTACTTCTTTATGCGTTACACTTTCCAAAGATTTATTTTATTCATTGAATTGTGCAAGCTCTTTCACTGGCATGATAGGAAGACTGGAGGCAGAAGGCTAAATTCTTTTCAAACCAAACTAAAATGTCCATTTTTAGTTCTGTAGACAATGGGGAAGCACTATTGATGAAGTGCATAGGTATTGGGCTTAGAGAAAATTAGGAGGTACAGACTCTCATAATACTCTGCCTGGCACAATGTAAGCATATATGAGGTACAAAGCAGAAATGAGGGAAGAAAAGATGGTCAAAGTCTTAGAAGGTTAAATTTGAGCTGGGTTTTCAAGTAGGTGTCTATGAAGCAATGATGGCGGATATTCCAGGTCTAGGCACAGCATGTGGAAAAACACAAATATATGGGAACTATAAGAAGTGGAATTATTGCTGAAAAAAATGCAAAAGTGCTAGTGGAAGGAAATGAAGTTGGAAAAGCAGATGTGGGTCATATCAGAAAGGTCCTTGAATACCAAAACCCTTGAATTTAAGTTTGTACATCAGTAGCTTTGGGGGCTCAGCAAACACTTTATATTTAAGTAAAAATTTACTTAAAAAATTAATAAAATTATGAGATACACTTAACTGTGTTACATACAAAATGTTAAGTATTTTAGAGACCTCCAAAGCACTAATTTGTGCTAGATTAACACAGACCTTCAGAAAATAACTTTTCCTGCCATCTGGGTGAATATAGTTCAATGCCTTGTAGCTGTGTCATTGATGAGGAAGGTGACAGCTTCGGACCTATCCTTTTCGGGTTTCGAACTGTGTATGTCCACGCACAGAAAATCCTAGAAGTGAATTCACTATTTTAGCAACGGGATCTACTCCTTTAATGCTCTTGGCTCAACCTAAGAGTTAAATAAAGTGTTGAGTGCTGATTCCATAAGGACTAAATGTAGTTCTTGTTACAAATTTCGGGGGCTTCCTGTCTTATATATTTGTGATGAGGAATACAAGCTATCGTCAGATGTTATTAGTGATTCAACTCTTCACTTACCAACTTTCGAGTCAGTTTAATTAAAAAGTATGAGATTGAAACCTGAGAGTTAAAATAAGTCACCGTTTGTAAACGGTAGTCCATGCAACCAAGATACTTTCAATCTAGCAAAACACTGAAATAAAGATTTCACCTTCATCTAATCTCAATTTCAAATCCCGATTTCATCACGAGCCAAACTTTTATAATTAAAAAATCTCTTTTAGCTAAGATCCCGTGTACAACTCTATTTGCAAAGGGGATTCCACGATTTTTTTTTTAATTTGAAAAAAAAAAAAACACTGCTTAACGAGGGAGAGCCACAGGTGTGATCAAAAGACTGTTTCAGAAACGGAGGCGGCGGAGAAAGAAAAAAAGGTTGAAAGCAGTTATGGCGCAGAAGCAGCAGGCGGCGAGAAACGCAGGAAGCCGGGGGCAAAAATGCCCCGACTCCCTGCGGACAAGGTTAAAGAAGACGACAGACACTATTCAGGAGCCTGGCCCTGAGTTCCCGACCCCCACATGGCGGCATCCGCACGCAGGGCTGGGTCCCTAGGGCCCCGGCCCTCCCGGACACTTCATCCTTCCTCCGACTGTCGAAACTCTCCGCGCGTCTCTGGTAAAGCATAGGAATAAAGACCGACACCACAACCGCTTAAGGAGGCTTACTAATTTTTCTCAGGGACGCTCGCCGCACAAGGTTTCCGAAAGGTACTTCGACAACAAACGGTCGCGTAGGCCCCACCCCTTTCCCGTCGTGCTCTGCGGCCGAGCATGCGCAGTGCACCCGGCCCGGCCCTGCGGCACAGCCCCTTTTCCATCCTTTGGAAAAGGCGACCTTGGGAGTGAAAAGGGCGTGGGTGAGGGGGGCGGGTTAGATCCCTTACTAGGCGCACTAAGGCTTTTAGCTTTGAAGCCTTATCTATTATATATGGCAGCCAAATTTGGACTTTTCAAAGTTAGGGCAGCATCGACATTGACTCAGAGCTCAGGCGGGGCAATTAGATTTCCTGAATTCGAGAGATGGCTCTATTGGTGACTTCTGTAAATCCCAGTTTCTTCTTCTTTGAAACGGATAATTTTAGTGCCTGCATCATAAACTCGTGAAGATTAGAAAGGCAATGGTTAAGGGAATGCTCTTGCACTGTTGGTGGGAATGTAAATTGATACAGCCACTATGGAGAACAGTATGGTGGTTCCTTGAAAAACTAAAAGTAGAGTTACCATATGACCCAGGAATCCCACTACTGGGCATATACCCAGAGAACACCATAATTCAAAAAGACACAGGCGTAAAATAGTCAGTGGGAAGTTGTTGTATAACAAAGGGAGTCCAACTCAAGGATGGAAGATGCCTTAGAGGACTGGGGCAGGGAGGGTGGGGGGGACTCGAGGGGGGGGCGTCAAGGAAGGGGGGGAATATGGGGATATGTGTATAAAAACAGTTGATTGAACCTGGTGTACCCCCCCCAAAAAAAAAAAAAAAAAAAGACACAGGCACTCCAATGTTCATTGCAGCACTATTTACAATAGCCAGGACATGGAAGCAACCTAAATGTCCATCAACAGATGAATGGATAAAAAAGATGTGGTACATATATACAATGGAATATTACTCAGCTGTAAAAATGAATGAAACTGGGACATTTGTAGAGACATGGATGGACCTAGAGACTGTCATGCAGAGTGAAGTGAGTCAGAAAGAGAAAAGCAAATATCGTATATTAACACAAATATGTGGAATATAGAAAAATGGTACAAATCAACTGGTTTGCAAGGCAGAAATAGAGACAGATGTAGAGAATGAACATATGGACACCAAATGGGGAAAGCAGGGACGATTGGGGGGAATGAATTGGGAGATTGAGATTGCCATATATACATTACTAATAAGAAAAAAAATCAAATTTTACACTTTAAATATATGCAGTTTATTGTATGTTAACTGTATCTCAATAAAAGTTCTTAAAAAAAAGAAAAGAAAAGAAAGGCAATGGTTAATAAAGTGCCAGGTACAGAGTAAGTTCCCAGTAAAAGGAATTATCCCCAGAGATACAGAGGGGGCACAGGCTTCTTCCATTTTTGAGGAGCTCTTACTATATTAACATTAAAATATCTCAAAACAGGCTAGCAAAAATCCTGGTTATTTTAAATGCTATTTAAAAAATTGGGACTTCCCTGGCAGCGCAGTGGTTAAGAATCTGCCTGCCAATGCAGCAGACATGGGTCCAGCCCTGGTAGGGGAGGATCCCATATGCCTCAGAGCAACTAAGCCTATGTGCCCCAACTACTGAAGCTGTGCTCTATAGCCGGTGAGCCACAACTACTGAAGCCCGTGCCTAGAATCTGGTGCTCTGCAAGGAGAGGCCACAAGAGAAGCCACCACACTGAGAAGCCCTTGCACCTGCAACCAAGAGTAGACCCTGCTCTCCGCAACTAGAAAAAGCCCATGTGTAACAATGAAGATCCAATGCAGCCAAATAAATAAATAAAAATAAAAAAAGAAATTAAGTTGCAACACCTAAAAAAGTATAGGGTCAAACAGTGCTATTCCTCAATTCATAATAGGATTATAAAAGATTTATAAAGTTAAGTGATGAATTTACTGCAATCCTGTCTTTAACCATACTTCTTGAGATATTATCAAAAGTCTAAATATGAGGCCCTTTGTCAATGTGATGTCCAGGTCAAAAGGGCCTCCTAACCGCTGTTTTGGTCCCTAAATATATACCCTGCAGTTAACCTCAAATTCGGACCCTTTGGTGATTTTGAATACCAGACTAGTAACTGAAGTTAATTTCTCCAACAGTTTTTACGTTCCTAATGTAGTATATAGTAATCAGGTGTACCATTTTATTATTTGTTCTATTCCCTTTGTTCCCTTTTCTTGCCTCATTTGGCTAATTTGAACATTTTTTAGTATTCCATTTTAATTAATCTATTGTGTTTATGACCATATCTCTTTTTATTTATCTCTTTAATGGTTGCTCTAAGGATTACAATAAACATAAGTAACTTTTCACAGTCCACTTAGAATCAATATTTTACCACTTCAAGTGAAATGTAGAGATATATCACCATATAAATCCCTTTGTCCTCTTCCCACTCTTTATGTTATAGTTGTCTCATGTTAGAATTGTAAACCCCATCAGACAATGTTATAACTTTTCTGTCAACTATAAAATATTTTTAAAAGAACTCAAAAGGAGGACTTCCTAGGTGGCGTAGTGGTTAAGAATCTGCCTGCCAATGCAGGGGACACGGGTTCGATCTCTGGTCCAGGAAGCAACTAAGCCCGTGTGCCACAACTATTGAGCCTGTGCTCTAGAGCCCGTGAGCCACAACTATTGAGCCCATGTGCCACAACTGTTGAAGCCCACGCACCTAGGGCCCATGCTCCACAAGAAGAGAAGCCACTACAATAAGGAGTCTGCGCACCATGATGAAGAGTAGCCCCCACTCGCAGCAACTACAGAAAGTCCGTGTGCAGCAACGAAGAACCAATGCAGCCAATAAATAAATAAATAAATTTCTAAAAAAAAAAGACTCAAAAGGAGAAGGATAGTCTATTATGTTTACTCAGATATTTACCATTTCAACAGAAATGAATGGTAAATGAAGAAATATTCTTCATTCTTGGATGTTCCAGTTTCCTTCTATCTGAAGAACTTCCTTTAGCAGGTCTGTTGGTAACAAATTCTTTCAGTTTTCCTCTTCAAATGATGTCTTTTTTAAAAAGTATTTATTTATTTATTTGACTGTGCTGGGTCTTAGTTGTGGCATGTGGGATCTTTGTTGTGAGTGCAGGATCTTCATTGTGGCATGTGGGATCTTTAGCTGCGGCATGTGGGATCTAGTTCCCTGACCAGGGATCGAACTTGGGCCTTGTGTATCGGGAGCATGGAGTCTTAGCCACTGGACCACTGGGGAAGTCCCTCTAATAATGTCTCTATTTTACACCCATCCCTGAAGGATATTTCCACTGGATATAGAAGTGTATTTCCTGGTAAGTTAGGGGGAAAAAAATCCCATCAAGGTGCTGATTCAATCAAATGAGCATCACTGACCTAATCACAATGCCTGGCAGATAGAGTACTAGATAGATAGAGTACTAGATTCCAATCTAGGTCAGATAATGACAATTTTGACATCTCCCCTCCACAATCATCCCAACTTGTGATGTCCAACTCTTGAACTTTCAAATCATGTGAACCAATAGGTTTTCTTTTGTACTTAACCTACATTGACTTGGTTTTCTGTCACTGCAGCCCAAAGTCCTATCTTTTAATAAATGTACTCATGAGCAATTCCTAACAATAAATGTGTTTTAGTTTCTAGGTTAATAAAGTTTGTCTCACTCAGCAAGATAAAGCCGTTGAGTCTATAAGATGTCTCCTGTTTCTAATGAATGACTCTTACAAGTAAAAAATATCAATGAGATAAGCCTTACCTTTTGTGTAACAACTTTAAGAGAATTGGAGCAGTGAGTGCACACTCCCACTTCTGATAACAGGACTGAGGGAAAAAAAAACCCATTATGAAAAAGACTGAGAAATCTCCCTGGTGGCACAGTGGTTAAGTATCCACCTGCCAATGCAGAGGACACAGATTTGATCCCTGGTCTGGGAAGATCTCACATGCCATGGAGCAACTAAGCCCGTGTGCCACAACTACTGAGCCTGTGCTCTAGAGCCCTCAAACCACAACTACTGAAGCCTGCGCGCCTACAGCCCATGCTCCACAACAAGAGAAGCCCGTGCACCACAACGAAGAGTAGCCCCCACTCGTCGCAACTAGAGAAAGCCTGCCTGCAGCAACAAAGACCCAACGCAGCCAAAAAATAAAATTAATTCAAAAAAATAAAAAAGATTGAATCCTAGTCCCCGGTGAGGACTTCCATTGTGTGTGCAAACTGCTTGTTCATGGGGCAGTTATCTAATTTTTGACATATTAATTTGTGTTATTTGTTGTACATTTTTCCTCCCTTCCATCCTTATCTCAGGGATTTTAGTAGGACCAAAAGCAGAAGCTGTTGGAAGTCAAGAGCTGGTCTCATGTTTTGTAAAAATTCAATCTGACTGAAAAGATTATGAAAGTATCAACAGAGAGAGAGAGAGAGAGAGTTGTTTGGGGACACAGGAGACAGGGACGTGCCTTAGAGAAAACCAAGGAAGAAAAGATTTCAGAAGTACAGGAAGAGGATGAAGGTCTATAGTTCTGTGATTTTAGGGGACCTGCACCATGTTCTTTGACCGCATTATCGGGAGAGTGGTGGACCCTGAGAATAAGGAGTTATATCCTTGCTGAAGATATGATCAAGCCACTGGTCCTGATGAGAACATGCAGACTGGGTCAATGGTCATCTAGGATGTAACCAGTCTGGACTACTGAGCCAATAGCTGCAGAGCTTCCATGACCCTTTGGTGGTAAGACCGACTCATCGTGGGACCTATACATACCTCTGGTGGCATTCTTCTTGGGAACACCAGTAATGACTGAAATTAAATTTTCTGCCAGTGTAGAAGCATGAAGTCTCAGATTTGTATTTAAGTTGATTATGAGAAAATAAGTTATTTCCTCCATACCTGAAAATGCCCTAAAATTCATACTTGTTACTTTTGGATGAAGCATGGGAACCCAACTTGGTTCCTTGACTTACCTCTTTTAATTAAGTATCTAAAGAGAGAAACCCAGTAGGAGTCAAGCCATAGTCCAAGAAAAGTTCCCAGGATCTCATCCATATCAATGACATCCATACCCTTAGGAAAACACCTAGATATTAAGAGTATCTTGCTTTGGGCCCAAAAGAAGGAGTTCAGAAAGAATAGGAATTAATACCACAACTTTATTCTTTGTATGCTATGCCCCACCAAAATAGGCTTGATTTCTTTTTTTAAAGTCTAGTGCTAAAATTGCTTCATTTGATTATCCCATTTGGGTGGTGTATCCATTTAGCATGCTTGTTTGCAAGTAATATATAATCCAACTTTAACAGATTTAAACAATAAAGGGAATGCATTGGATCATAAAATTGAACGGTATAGAAAGAGGATAAGGTTGATATTTCTCTGGACTAGGTTGTATTTTTCTGTGCTTCTCTCAGCTCTACCTTTTTTTTTTAGTTGAAGTATAGTTGACTTACAATAGTGTGTTAGTTTCAGGTGTACTATATAATGAAGCTCTGCTCTCTTTGATTGACTTTATTTTCAAGCTGGTCTCCTTCATGGTAGCAAGCTCATTACCATGGAGTATACTTTCTCATTCACAACCAGCTAGCCTATCTGGGATCTTGTGCTGCTTTTGAACCGATTAGAGTCTAAGATGCTGTTACTGAATTATACCAATCAGGGACCACCCTTGGACTTGGGCGATAGTATCAGTCCCATTCAAAGCACATGGCTGCCACACAGTGAGGAGGGTTGGAATAGAGGATTACATAAGTAGCATGAGTTCAATTACATTTTAAAAAATGACTCATGGAAAGAAGATAAGGGAAAATATGCTAAAGGTAAAGAATAGTTGTCTTTGAGACAGTGAGACTGAGGGTAGATTTCTTTTTCCCTTATAACTTAAGATATTTATCTCCACCACCACCCCAACCATAAGCTTGTGTCACTTTTATAATGGGGAAAAAAACCCTCATAAATTTGTTGGGGAAAAAAAATCAAGAGTCAAAGAACGATGCAAAATAGTGGTGTGAGATTTCACCAGCTTGTCAGTACACAGCTAACTGGCAATAAGTGGAATGATGTGCCACAGGAAGAGTAAGAATGAATCATAATTCTGTTTGTCTCCTTGAAGAGCCCTTCTCCCTCCTCAAAGTTCTCTATGCTAAAAAATTTTCTTAAAAAGCACCTTAATTATGTGTCTCAGGACAACTATTTGAAATATACTTTGGATTTTATTTGCTGGTTATCACACAAACAAGCGAAACTCTTTGTGTGAGTCTTGCTCTGCATCTCTGCCTGACATGCACTTTCTCTGTTTCTGAAACGGTATCTGTCTCTTACATCTCATCTCCACGTACTTAACACAATAGTGGGCAGGGAGTCACTTGATAAATGTTTGTTTAATGAATGGTTGGGTGAATGTATCATTTCTGCCTCTGTCTTTGTTTCTATTTCTTATTGTCACTGCCGCTGGACTATGAATCCAAATGACCAAATACTAAATAAATTCACCTTGAAATTTTTTTTTTCCAGCTGATATCAAATCTTCCAGGGGCCTGACATTTGACACTGTTCACCTCTGTTTCCATGATGACCTCAAAGGAAGTCTTGGAGTCACTTAACCTGGGCCAACCTAGTTGGTAATATCTGAAATAATACTATGCTTTTCCTGCTAGCTCATATTCCCATTTTAAAGATCGACATATGGCAATACTATCTTTG
Organism: Hippopotamus amphibius kiboko; assembly: GCF_030028045.1. Classification (NCBI taxonomy): domain Eukaryota; kingdom Metazoa; phylum Chordata; class Mammalia; order Artiodactyla; family Hippopotamidae; genus Hippopotamus; species Hippopotamus amphibius. The sequence continues at coordinate 27,791,556 of NC_080186.1, read as the reverse complement.
GAGTCAGACAGCCTATGTGTAAATTCTGGCTCTCTCATTTACTAGTCAAATGACCTGGGGCATTAACCTGAGTGAGCCTCAGTTTTCTCACATGTAATATGGAAATGGCAATAATACTTTCTTTATGGGGTTGCTGAGAAGATCAAACGGGATGATGTATATAAAGTATAATATCTCCCCTAAAGTAAGTGCTTTATAAATATCAATAATTATTATTATTAATTAACAGATATCTGTTGAGTGTTGTTTATGTGACAGGCACTATACTAGATGGTGGGGATTAAAAAAAGTACCAAGATAGACACAGTTTCCTTCACGGAGCTGGTCTAGTGGAGGATTTTGACATGTAAATAGGTATCACCAAGTTGAAGCTATGTGAGTGGAAGTATGGGATGCTGGGAGGCCCATAAAAGTTCTTATCTAGCTCAGACTTGGAGGTCAAGGAAGGCTTCCATGAGAAAATAACACAAAAGTTAATATATGTCTGAGTAGGACTTAGCCAGGCAAAGGGAAGAGGGAAGAGTATTCTAGGAAACAGCCTGTTCAAAGGCTGAGGCAAGAAAGAGCTTAAAGCATTTGAGGAATTGAAATAAATTCAGTATTATTGAAGCCTATTATACAAGGTGAAAGGAGTAGTTAGAATTGAGGCTGGAAGTAGATGGGGGTCACAACTGGATTAGGGAGTGGGGAGGAGTAGTAGGAAGACAAAAGAACTTTAATCAAGGAAGTTACTTGATCACGTTTACACTTTAGAAAAATTGCTCTGGCTGCTGCTGTTGGGGGTAAGTGTAGGAAGAGCAGAATAACTATAGGTACAGAGACCACTTCTGAAGACCAGTTCAGAGACAGCTGTAGTAATCCGAATCAGAGATGATGGTGGTCTGAACCAGGGAGTAGAAATGGGGATGGAGGAAAAAGGACCGATTAAAGAGATGCTTAAGAGAAGAATCACTGTGGATTAGTATAGGAGATGGAGTTAAGCATGATGATCGGAAAACCTGGTGGGGAATTCCCTGGCAGTCCAGTGGTTAGGACTTTGTGCTTCTACTGGCAGGGAGGGAGTGGTGGGGGAGGGGGAGAAAACCTGGTGGATACTGATATGTCATGAGGTAGGGAACACAGGAGAAGGAGAAGCAGTTGAGGGGGTGGCGCACTGGGGCAAACGATGGGTTCAGTTTTAGAGTTGTTGAGTTTCAGGTCACATAGGACCCAAAGGAAAGTATTTAATAGGCAGCTTGGACAATTCAGAAGAAATATCTGGGAAAGAGTTATAGCATTGTGAGTCATCACAGAGTTGATGATTACAGCCATAGAAGTGGGTTATGAAAGTACACTCATGTGGGTAGAATGAGGTGAAAAGAAGATCAAAGAGAGAAACCTTGAGGGGCATGGATAATTTAAAAATTAGTACAGATATGGGAACATAAGAAAGAGATTAAAAAGAAATGGCCAAGGTGTATGAGAATATGGTATCACAAAGCAGTGAATATGATATCATAGCAGTAGATTGAGGAGTGGGTGTGATACGAAGAAATGAAAACAGTGAGTATAATCAGCTCTTCTAAGAGGTGTGTGGCTATGATAGAGAAGATAAAGTGGTAGCTGGTGAGACACTCCCTCCTTTGTAATTGGAGGAAAGAAAGAATGGTTGGTATAATTGCAGAAAACCTTGTAAGTTTGGTGCCAGGAACTGAAGAAGTTCTTATTTAATGGCTTCTATGGTATTTTCTCTATGAAATAAGAGGTCAGGTCATCTGCTGTGAGTGAGATGAAAGTGAAAAAGGAGGGAAGGGGGCAGGGCACAACCTTTAGCAAAATGATATAGCCCAAGGACACGACATAAACTGATTAGAACCAAATGGGTCCAAGATGGCAGACAAGTTGACTTCCACTAGACCTTGAGCCTCAGAATAGGCTCATTGTGACACACTCACCAGTGCCATGACAGTTCTGAGGCCAACCATCAAAGATCAAAAAGTGGGCGATGGCCCAATTCCTGGAAATTTTTCACCCCTTCCCAAAATAACTGGAGTACTCTTCCCAGTCATTAGCCTATGAAATTACCCACCCTTATAAAAACTGACAACCACATACCCTGGTGCCTTTCTCACCTTCTGAGATGGCCCACACTCTTTGGGGTGTGTTTTTCCCAAGGCCTTTCTCACTTACTGAAATGTCCCACACTGTGTCTATGGAGTGTGTATCTCCCAAGGCCGCTCTTGCCTTCTGAGATGGCCCATACTCTGTCTGTGGAGTGTGCTTCTCTCTAAATAAATCCACTTCTTACATACCACTTTGTCTCTCACTGAATTCTTTCTGAGCTTCATTATGTCCTGAAACTATGTGTGTGATCTCAGTTGGAAGACTGTGGGTTTTGGCTGGGTTCGACTCCTGGCCACGTGGGTTCAAGCTCCAATCTGAGTTTTGGCTGGGTTCAAGTCCTGGCTGCATGGTTTCAAGTCCCATTCTGAGTTTTGGCCTGGTCTGAGTTCTGGCATATGGGTTCAAGTCCCAATCTGAGGCACATGGTTTCAAACGGGTCGGAGATTTGAAGAGAAGTGAGAAACTCCGAATAGTCACTGTGAAGAATGAAAGAGAGGACTGACAAAAAGGCATGGGAGGATTTCTGGACAACATCTTTAGCACAGTTGAGGTCGAGGACCTTGAATGTATATTTGTGCTAGCCTGGTAGGCTGTATGATTTTTTACCGACAATAGTAAGTAGCCCAGGTATGGGCATGGAGAAGCTGATTCAGGGTTGTCTTCTCTAGGTAGGTGCAACAGAAGGGCTACAGGAAAGAGGTGAGGATATTGGCAAGTGACTAGTAGAATATATAAAAGAAAGAGAAGACAACAGAAGGTTAATAGGATGAAAGTAGACTGATTAAGGAAACAGAGGTCTTTATAAGATAGAAGTATAGCTTTAGAGAAATTGAGTGAGAAAATAGGAGATAGAAGGCTATAGTCAGAAAATGGGATATCTTAATATATTTTTTTAGAGGTGGGGCAAATTTAGGTGGTCAAAGGATTCAGACTGAGGCCATTGGATGTGAGGTTTCGATGATTTTGGTTACAAACATCTGGTCAATTGCATAGTATTCTACTATGTCTGGTATGCAATGCGTGCACAAGTTGTGTTAATTACTCTTTCCCTGTGCTCCCAGAGTATCCCTTCTGTAACACTCACCACACTGTAGACTAATTATCTGTTTGGTTGTCTGTCCTTCTTTTCAGAAAATGTATGTGCCACAGTTTCCCAAATTCTTTTGAAGAACCCTTTATTCCAGTCCCCTATTTATTACTTTCCCTTCTTCCTAAGGAGTAGTAAAAGCATATTATCTACTTTGTGACTTATGATTCAGTATTTTTGATGGATTCTTTTACATCCAAGGGCCTTTTGTGCCCGGAGAAGAATACTCACAGCTACTTGTTTGTTGCTTAACACCCAATTTACTAAAGTCATATTTCTAATACACAATATATTGAAATCATTTTTTCTTGCGCATTAAACATGGGACACACATTTGATTACTTTAATTCCCTTAAACAACTTAAACTGCAATTACAAATTTTATATGGCTGATACTTTTGAATACCTCATATGCCTTAAAAATCAGCAAAGCATGCACAAATAAAAAGATTACACAATTAACTATTCTTATGTCTAAACCTACTCAATGTCATAGGTTAAATGTTACTGCATTATTTTTGCACTGTTTTTGTACCTCTTAAGATACACCTATAGAGACTTCCCAGGTGGTGCAGTGGTTAAGAATCTGCCCACCAATGCAGGGGACACGGGTTCGATCCCTGCTCCAGGAAGAGCCCACATGCCTCGGAGCAACTAAGCCCATGCACCACAAGTATTGAGTCTGTGTTCTAGAGCCTGTGAGCCACAACTATTGAAGCCTGTGCACCTAGAGCCCATGCTCTGCAACAAGAGAAGCCACGGCAATGAGGAGCCCAGGCACCACAATGAAGAATAGCTCCCGCTGGCCACAATTAGAGAAAGCCTGTGTGCAGCAACGAAGACACAATGCAACCGATAAATAAATGAGTAAATATACTTTAAAAAAAAGATTATACCTATAGTATACCTATACTTTGTTATCTTCTTAAGGTTTCAGTAATATGATTTTAATTATTTTCCAGGATTTCAGAAATATTACCAAATCCAATAGAAAAAATAAATACAATTTTAGACCAGTTGAGATACTGGGATCTGTGATATCAACTAATTCTTTCTTAGTTGGGATTTAAGACCTAGTTTTGCTGTTCAAGGTAATTTAGACTATTAATTTAAGACCCTTTTTAAAATAATAAAATTAAAAAAAACACAAGACATAACTCTCTGTCGTCCTTATGGTTTTTAATTTTTGAAACTTAGTGTCTATCTTGGAAATGATGTAAGCTCTAAGTTTTGCATGATCAACAGTCCCTAATCAATCATCCTGCCATTACATAACATCATTCTGCTTGAAAACTTAGGTATTTCTCACCAGTATTTTATTAGAAGAAGTAGGGCCATTTAGTTGTTTTATCATCTAAGAGAGGAAGCACTGATTCACTTTTCTCATCTTTAGAATATCTGTTGAATTCTATTTTTACTCGCTTCCTGTTAATCTGATACTGCGTAATTGCTGGACTCTCCTTTTATCTGGTCGTGATAATTTTATGAAATCAGTAGTGCTGATTGCTCCTTCCTACACTTGGTACTTTTTAAAGGTGCTGTGCCTTATTCATAAATCTGTGGTTCATTTTTACTTGCTTTCTAACATATATATATATACATATATATATAAAGCATAAAATAAGTAAATTATATGTAGATGTAATCAACATATCCTTTACAGAAGGAAAAATGCATGTGCATTTACACCTCTGCTGCAGACACACATATAACTCATTATTGAATGTATCATACTGTATTCATCCTTTTATTGTATTAAAGCTATTTTTGTTTACTTTTTTCAGTCTTAGTATGAATGCATAGTCTTTATAGATTTGACTTATTCCAATTAACCCTAATTATGATGTTTTTACAATCAGATTACTACAAGCTGGCCAGAAGAAAACATAGGCATAAATTGTAGCAATATTTTTGGATGTCTCCTAAGGCAAAAGAAACAAAAACAAAAATAAACAAGTGGGACCAAATTAAACTTAAAAGCTTTTGCACAGCAAAGGAAACCATTGACAATGAAAAGACCACCTACCAAATGGGAGAAAATACTTGCAAATGATATGACTGATAAGGGGTTAATATCAAAAATATACAAACAGCTCATACAACTCAATATCAAAACAAACAACCTGATTGAAAAATAGGCAGACGACCTGAATAGACATTTTTCTGAAAAATATATATTCACATGGCCAAAAGGCACATTAAAAGATGCTCAACATTGCTAACTGTCAGAGAAATGCAAATCAAAACTGCAATGAGATAGTACCTCACACCTGTCAGAATGACTATCATCAAAAAGTCTACAAATGGACTTCTTAGGTGGCGCAGCGGTTGGGAATCCACCTGCCAATGCAGGGGACATGGGTTTGATCCCTGCCCCGGGAATTTGCCACATGCCTCAGAGTAGCTGGGCCTGTGTGCCGCAGCTGCTGAGCTTGTGCTCTGGAGCCTTTGAACCACAACTGTTGAGCCTGTGTGCCACAACAGCTGAGGCCCACGTGCCTGGAGCCTGTGCTCCGCAACAGGAGAGGCCGCCACAGCGAGGAGCCCGCGCACCATGGTGAACTGTAGTCCCCGCTTGCCGCAACTGGAGAGAAACCGTGCGCAGCAATGAAGACCCAATGCTGCCAATAAATAAATAAATAAATTAATTAATTAATTAATTAAAAAAAAGTCTACAAATAACAGATATTGGTGAGGATGTGAAGAAAAGGGAATGTAAATTGATGCAGCCACTATAGAAAACAGTATGAAGGTTCCTAAAAATACTAAAAATAGAACTATACCATATGATCCAGCAATTCCACTCCTTTGGGTATATATCTGAAGAAAATGAAAACGTGAATTCAAAAACATACATGCACCCCAATGTCTACAGCAGCATTATTTACAATTGCCAAGATATGGAAGCTACCTGTGTCCACCAACAGATGAATGGATAAAGAAGATATGATGTGTATATGTGTTTACATATATATACATATATATATGTATACACAAACATACAATGGACTCAGCCATAAAAAAGAATGAGCTTCTTAGGAATTCCCTGGCAGTCCAGTGGTTAGGACTCAGCACTTTCACTGCCAGGGCACAGGTTTGATCACTGGTGGGGGAACTAAGATCCCACAAGCTGCGCTGCATGGCAAAACAAAAACAAAAACAAAAAACCTAACCAGGAAGGAAATTGAATCGCTAATAATAAGAAAATCCTCAACAAAGAAAAGCCCAGGATCTTGTGTCATCACTAATGATGAAAAAAAGAACGGAATTCTACCATTTGCAATGACATAGATAGATCTAGAGGATATAATGCTTAGTGAAATAAGTCAAACAAATACTGTATGTTATTACTTACATGTGGAGTCTGAAAAATAAAACAAACAAATGAATACAACAAAACAAAAACAGACTCACAGATATAGACAACAAACTAGTGGTTACCAGTGGGGAGAGGGAATAGGGGAGAGGCAAGATAGGGGTAGGGAATTAAGAGGCACAAACTAAAAAATAAACATATTAAAAATAAAATAAAATAAAATAAAATAATTACAAGTTGGTCTTTAAGGTTTGTCCTTTTAGCTCTGCCACTAACATCCTTGAAACATTCATTTTTTTTCCTTTTGCATTGTTTCTATTTATCCTTGTAGATATGCAATTATCATAACACAGGACACTTTTTAGTAATTAACTGGACCATAAGAAAAGCCGTATAGAAAGTTTGTACCACAAAATCATGTCCCTAAGGGATCAGGGTCCTCAGTAACAGAGAGAGAAAGAAGCTCAAGAAGAAGCAACCTTTCATAACTAAAGAGAGTGGAACACAATCTCTACTTGTGGAAATGAGACTTCATAAAAATATTTCAAATATTCCCTATTACAAAGGGAATGCTTATTAAAATGCCATTGAAACATTTTTTTCTTGACACAACAGAATGTTCCAAAGCCATACTGATTTTTCTCCTGCCCCATAGAATCATCTACCCTCCAACGAGTTCCAGATTCTTTTCTTTTTTAGCTCTTTATTGGAATATAATTGCTTTACACTCTTGTATCAGCTTTTGGGGTACACCAAAGTGAATCAGCTGTATTTATACATATATCCCCGTATCCCCTCCCTCCCGTGACTCCCTCTCGCTCTCCCTGTCCTTGCCCTCTAAGGCATCAACCCATCATTGAGTTAACCTCCCTTTGTTACACAGCAACTTCCCACTAGCTATCTATTTTACAGTTGGTAGTGTATATATGTCTATGCTACTCTCTCAGTTCGTCCCAGCTTCCCCTTTGCCCCCCGCCCCCCCAACCCCATGTCCTCCAGTCCATTCTCTGCATCTGCATCCTTATTCTTGCCCTGTCACTGGATTCATCAGTACCATTTTTTTTTTTTTTTTAGATTCCATATATATGAGTTAGCACACAGTATTTGTTTTTCTCTTTCTGGCTTACTTCACTCTGTATGACAGACTCTAAGTCTATCCACCTCATTACATATAGCTCCATTTCATTCCTTTTTATGGCTGAGTAATATTCCATTGTATATATATGCCACATCTTCTTTATCCATTCATCTGTTGATGGGCATTTAGGTTGCTTCCATGTCCTGGCTATTGTAAAGAGTGCTGCAATGAACATTATGGTACATGTTTCTTTTGGGATTATAGTTTTCTCTGGGTATATGCCCAGGAGTGGGATTACTGGATCATATGGTAGTTCTATTTTTAGTTTTTTAAGGAACCTCCAAAACCTCCAAACTGTTTTCCATAGTCACTGTACCAACTTACATTCCCACCAACAGTGCAGGAGAGTCCCCTTTTCTCCACACCCTCTCCAACATTTGTTGTTTCTAGATTTTTTGATGATGGCCATTCTGACTGATGTGAGGTGATATCTCATTGTGGCTTTGACTTGCATTTCTCTAATGATGAGTGATGTTGAGCATCTTTTCATGTGTTTGTTGGCCATCTGTATGTCTTCTTTGGAGAAATGTCTATTTAGGTCTTCTGCCCATTTGTGGATTGGGTTATTTGCTTTTTTGGTGTTAAGCTGAATGAGCTGCTTGTATATTTTAGAGATTAATCCTTTGTCCGTTGCTTCGTTGGCAAGTATTTTCTCCCATTCTGAGGGTTGCCTTCTTGTCTTGTTTATGGTTTTTTTCGCTGTGCAAAAGCTTTTAAGTCTCATTAGGTCCCATTTGTTTATTCTTGATTTTATGTCCATTATTCTAGGAGGTGGGTCAAAAAGGATCTTGCTTTGATGGATGTCATAGAGTGTTCTGCCTATGTTCTCCTCTAGGAGTTTTATAGTGTCTGGCCTTACATTTAGGTCTTTAATCCATTTTGAGTTTATTTTGGTGTATGGTGTTAGGAAGTGTTCTAATTTCATTCTTTTACATGTTGCTGTCCAATTTTCCCAGCACCACTTATTGAAGAGGCTGTCTTTTTTCCATTGTATATTCTTGCCTCCTTTGTCAAAGATAAGGTGCACATATGTGCTTGGGTTTACCTCTGAGTTCTCTATTTTGTCCCATTGATATTCCTTTCTATTTTTGTGCCAGTACCATATTGTCTTAATCACTGTGGCCTTGTAGTATAGTTTGAAGTCAGGAAGCCTGATTCCACCAACTCCATCTTTCCTTCTCAAGATTGCTTCTGATATGAGTATTGCTACTCCAGCTTTCTTTTGACTTCCACTTGCATGGAATATCTTTTTCCATCCCTTTACTTTCAGTCTATATGTGTCCCTTGGTCTGAAGTGGGTTTCTGGTAGGCAGCATATAGAAGGGTCTTGTTTTTGTATCCATTCAGCCAGTCTGTGTCTTTTGGTTAGAGCATTTAATCCATTTACATTTAAGGTGATTATTGACATGTGTGTTCCTATTACCATTTTCTCAATTGTTTTGGGTTTGTTTTGGTAGGCCTTTTCCTTCTCTTGTGTTTCCTACTTAGAAAAGTTCCTTTAGCAATTGCTGTAAGGCTGGTTTGGTGGTGCTGAATTCTCTTAACTTTTGCTTGTCTGTAAAGCTTTTGATTTTGCCATTGAATCTGAATGAGATTCTTGCTGGGTAAAGTATTCTTGGCTGTAGGTTTTTCCTCTTTCAGGACTTTCAGTAAATCCTGCCATTCCCTTCTGGCCTGCAAAGTTTCTGCAGAAAGATCAGCTGTTATCCTTATGGGTTTTCCCTTATATGTTATTTGTTGCTTTTCTCTTGCTGCTTTTAATATTTTTTCTTTGTGTTTAATTTTCATTAGTTTGATTAATATGTGCCTTGGTGTATTTCTCCTTGGGTTTATTCTGTACGGGATTCTCTGTGCTTCTTGGACTTGATGAATTATTTCCTTTTCCATGTTGGGGAAGTTTTCCACTATAACCTCTTGAAATATTTTCTCAGACCCTTTCCTTTTTTCTTCTTCTTCTGGGATGGCTATGATTCAAATGTTGGTACACTTAGTGTTGTCACCAATGTCTCTGAGACTGTCTTCCATTCTTTTTATTCTTTTTTCTCTTTCCTGTTCTGTGGCAGTTACCTCCCCCATTCTATCTTCCAACTCATTTATTCGTTCTTCTGCCTCAGTTATTCTGCTGTTTATAGCATCTAGAGTATTTTTAATTTCAGTTATTTTGTTGTCCATTACTGTTTGTTTGCTTTTTAGTTCTTCTGAGTCCTTATTAACAGTTTCTTGTATTTTCTGTATTTTGTTATCGAGATTTTGGATCATCTTTACTATCATTACTCTGAATTCTTTTTCAGGCAATTTTCCTGTTTCCTCTTCATTTATTTGGTCTTGTGGGTTTTTTTCCTGTTCCTTTGCCTGCATAGTGTTTCTTTTTTTTCTCATTTTGTCTAATTTATAGGATTTTCTGTCTCCTTTTCCTATGCTGCCTAGTAGTAATTCTTCTTGTTTCTGCCCTCTGCCCCCTGTGGTGGGGTTTCTCCAGTGTCTCGAGTAGGCTTCCTGGTGGGGGGGGTCTGGTGTCTGCTTTCCGGTGTGTGGCTCTGTGTCTTTTCTCTCTGATGAGCAGGGCTGTGTCAGATGGTGTGTTTTAGGGTATCTGTGAGGTTAATATGGCTTTAGGTATTCTGTGTGCTGATGGGTGGGTTTGTGTTCCTGTCTTGTTTGTAGTTTGGTGTGAGGTGTCCAGCACTGGCAGTTGCAGATGGTCGGATGAAGCTGAGTCTTAGGCTCTGATACAGGGCTCTGTGAAAGTTCTCTGCAGTTAATCTTCCCTGTGCCTGAGGACTCCCTAGTAGTCTAGCATCCTGGATTCAGTGCTCCCTTCCCAGAGCCTCCTACTTGACTTCTGGTGGAGTAGTCCAGACTTCAGAGGTTGCTTGTCCTGGCAATAAAGGGGTTTAAAGAAGACTGTCCAAGCCTCAGACTAATGGCAGAGTGCTGAGTCAAACAAATACTGACTCAAGGAAACACATACATGTATAAGACACACAAATACTGAATCCAATAGAACATAAGGCACTAGAAAGATCTGACAGAAGAACCCCAGTATGCCTTCAGAAAATCAAAGAGAAAATCAACAGAAATTCAAAACCAAAAAAAAAAAAAAAAAACAAAAACACAAACAAACACACACACACACACAAACACAAATCCAGGGAGATTTTGAAAGCTAGGATCAAATATAATAAAGAGCAAGAGTACCACCAGACAGACTGAAGATTCTCAGAATGAAATCAGACAATTATACTTAGGACTAAGATAAAGACAAACCTAATAATAAAAACCAAAGCAGTGTGTCATCTGGAGAATAAAGCACGGAAACAGAGCAGACCGCTAATATTGCTTATAAGTATATTAAGATAAAATGAACTGAAAAAGGATAGAAGACAGGGCAACAGAAGAATGTAGTGTGACTGGAAATATGAAAAGAAAAAGAAATAGAAACGTATAAAAGATAGAGATGAAAAGAAGGTAGGAGAGATACAGTCAGCACTACAAAAAGCTTAGCTAGAAATAGAAATATATAAAAAGGCTAAAAATAAAAATAGAATAAAAATAGAGTAAAAAAATATTATAAAACATGTAGATCCCTTAGGACTAAGATCGTAATTAATAAAACAAAACAAAACAAAAAACTAGAACTGACCCCAGAATGGACCAGATCAATAGAATTAATAATAATATTTCTGTTTCCTTGGGGTCTCAGCTGTAAGTGTCCTTCTACCTGCCTTGGGATTTTTGTATTACTCTGTGACCAGCAGAGCTTCCTTTATTGTTCATCTGTAAGTGCCCGTGTGGAGGAAGAGAGAGGGTACAATAGTGGCTCCTTCCCCTGGGAGTGAGTGAGCAATGGAGCCCTGACTGGGTCACGGCAGCTTGGATGGCTTAGGCTGAGAGAGTGACTCCAACCATGGCTCCTCCCCCCTGCTATGACTCCGCCGGGGTGCCCTGCCTGGGTCACGGTGGCTCAGTCGGCTGTGGCGTTGCCTGTTGCAGAGGGGCACTGGTGGCTCAGGTGTAAAGAGAATGTCTCCAGAGCTGGGCCACTCTGCAGGCTTTTGGCTCTCAGCTGCAGGCACTCTAGGCCAGCCCCGCCCGGGGGCCTTTGTTATCCCTGAGTGCATTAGCCAGGCCCAGAGGGGTCCTTCCTTTGTCCATCACAGGTGCTGAGAGAGAAGCTACACTTGTGGCTCCTCCCCCATGCTTATGAGTCAGCAGTATCGAGCCACCACCATGGCTGCCCAGCTTTCCGTGATAGGCACTCTCCACTGTGGATTTCTTCCCTCCTGTCCTCTCAGTCTGTCTCCACACTGCCAACAATGTTTCTCACCCTGAACCAGTTCTCTGGTTCCCATGTTCCAGCTCCCAGACCCCCTGTTCAGCTGTGAACCAATGTCTCAGTCTGGACTTGCTGAGCCGTGGTGCAGACCCTCCGTGTATTTCTCACTCTTTTCCATCTGCCACAGCTCAGCCGCTTCACCCTCTTTGAACAGTCCCAAATGCCTCCCTTCTGACCCAGGGAAATTCCCCATTGGAGAAGGGGTTTCCCCATCAGATAAAGGACATTTCCCCAAATTCAGCAATCTCCCCTCTGTTTTAGATCCCCCCGCCCCAAGGTGTGGGACCTGTCCCTTTCCTTTCTTCTCCTCCTCTTTCTCCTCTTTTTTTTTCCCCCTCTGTCCTACCCAGTTATGTTGGGATCTTTGCAGTCCTTTCTGGTGTCCGAGGTCGTCTGCTGGTGTTCAGCTGGTTCTCTGTGGGAATTATTGCATCTTTTGGTGTATTCCTGATGCATCTGTGGAGAGGGATGCATTCCACATCCTTCTACTTCACTACCATCTTTTTTCCAATCAAGTTCCAGATTCTTTTGGTGGGAAAAAAAACACCAGAGACCAAGTTTAGGTTTTAAGGGTGTACACAAGAGTAAATGTTGGGAAAAACTATTAGAGCTGCTATTGGGCCTCTTTTAGTATTGAAAAACCTGGAAAAATATATGTATTTTAAGGTTATGACAAATCTGTAGTCATCAAATCAATGTGGTACTGGCATAAGTATTGACATATGGATTAATAGAAAAAAAATTGTGAGACCAGAAATAAACCTTCACTTTTACAGTCAATTTATTTCCATAAGGATACCAACATAATTCAATGAGGGAAAGAATAGTCTTTTAAACAAATGGTGATGAGCCAACTGGTATCCACATACAAAAGAATGAAGTTGGATCCCCTTCCTCAAGCTATATACAAAATTAACTCAAAATAGATCAAGACCTAAACATAAGAGCTAAAACTATAAAATCCTTGAAGAAGACATAGGCATAAATCTCTGTGACATTGGATTAGGCAATGGTTTTTTAGATATGACAGTAAAAATCACAAGCAGCAAAAGAAAAGAAATTGGACATCAGCAAAATTAAAGATTCCATCAAGAAAGTAAAAATGCCACCCACAGAATGGGGTAAAATCTTTGCAAATCACATATCTGATAGGAGTATTGCAAATAGAATGTATAACGAACTTTTATATCTCAATAACAAAAGGACAAGCCAGTTAATGGACAAATTATCTGAACAGACATTTCTCCAAAGAAGATAAACAGTTGGCCAATAAACACATGAAAATATGTTCAACATCATTAGTCATCAGAGAAATGCAAATTAAAACCACAATGAGATATAACTCAACACCCACTAAGACAGCTATCATCAAAAAGAGAGATAATAATAAATGTTTAAAGGATAAGAAGAAAATGAAACTCTCATACACTACTAGAGGGAATGTAAAAATGGTACAACCACTTTGGAAAACAATCCCAAGTAGTTAAACACAGACCTATCATATAATTTAGCAATGTTATGCTTAGGCATGCACCCAAAAGAAATAAAAACCTATGTCCAGGGGTTGGGAGGGAGTGAAGGGGAAGCTGGGACGAAGTGAGAGAGTAGCATAAACATATATACACTACCAACTGTAAAATAGATGGCTAGTGGGAAGTTGCTGTATAACAAAGGGAGATCAATGATGGGTGATGCCTTAGAGGCCAGGACAGGGAGGGTGGGAGGGAGTCATGGGAAGGAGGGGATATAGGGGTATATGTACAAATACAGCTGATTCACTTTCATGTACCTCAAAAGCTGGTACAAGAGTGGAAAGCAATTATATTCCAATAAAGAGCTTAAAAAACAAAACAAAACAAAACAAAATAAAACAAAACCAAACCTATGTCCACATAAGAACTTGTACTGGATTGTTCATAGCAGCATTATTCATTATAATCAAATATCCATTAAGTGATAAATGGGTAAATAAAATGTAGTATATCCATACAACAGATAAATAAAATATGGTAATCCATCCATATTATTTGGCAATAAGAATAAAATACTGATACATGTTATAACATGGATGAATCTTGAAAACATGCTAAGTAAAAGAAGCCAGTCACAAAGGACCACATATTAATACTATTTATAAAAAATGTTTAAAAGAGGCAAATCTATAGAGAAATAAAGTAGATTGGTAGTTGCCTAGGAGTTGTGAGGAAATCGGGAGTGATGGCTAATAGATACAGGGTTTCTTTTCTCTTTTTCTTTTTCAGAGTCCATAGATCACATTTAATCTCATGGTTTCATTAAGACATATTTACAGTTTTAATTTCTTGATGAGTTAGTATCACAGAGCCAGGAAAATACACTCATGCCATTTTTTCTAAACTATTGCAGGGTTTCTTTTTCAGGTGATGAAAATGTTCTGCTGTTGATTGTGGTAATGGCTGCACAATTCTGTCAATACACAAAATCCATTGAATTGTACACTTTATTTATTTATTAAAAAATTTTCTTTGGCCAAGCCATGTGGCATGTGGGAATCGTACTTCTCCGACCAGGGATAGAACTTGCGCCCCCAGCAGAGGGAGCAGAGTCTTAACAACTGGACCACCCTGGAAGTCCCGAATTGTACACTTTAAGTGAGTATATTGTATGGTATGTGAATTATATCTTAATAAAGGTAGTAAACTTTTTTTCTAAAGAAACCCATTCTGTGAGAGCCATTTACAGGATATGCCCAATCTAGAGGACAGAAAAAAGTCCAAAAAAATTCCAGAAGAAGAGGAAGTCCCAGAAGGAGCCTCATGCCATCCTTTCTGGCCAGCAGTTACAGAAAAGAAGTTGTGTTCCTAGATGTCAGATAACAGTCTGGGGGTTTCTGAGTCAGATAAGGACAACTTAATGCCACAAAGGTCTCTAGGACCCATAGGGAAAATTGCCTCCCCCTCCTGGTACCAGAAAAGATGCCAAGGGCAGAGAAGTAGCTGCAAGGAGAGCACTTTGAGGCCTATAGTCAAGGGGGAAAAATGAAAGACACCTCACTCTGAGGCCTGTGGAGCAAGTGAGGGCAGAGTGGGAGGTGAGGGTGAGGATCCAGGCAAGAGTAGGCAGAGTCAGAGAGGCTGCAAGGCTGGTATGTGCAGGTGTGTGCACAGCTGAGGACCTGGGCCAGCCCTGGTCATAGGTGGGAGACCTAAGGTTGAGCCTGAGAGAGAGTGAGACTATCTCTATTGTCACTAGGATCCAGAGGTTTCTGGATTAAACCCTGAACCAGTCCTGGCCCCACAGCTTTAGTGTATGACCAGAGTGTTGGTAGGTGAGGACAGTGATTCAGCATTGCTGACACTGCTGGAGGCCAGGGGAGCCCAAGACAGGTAAGAGGGTGGCTACCCAGAAGGTGTAGCAAGTGTTTTTTTCAGGTCCTGGACCAGCATTCCGTCGAGGCCAAACTGGGGCTTCAGACCACGTAATCCCAGGGATGCATTCTTCCCCTTCTTGGTTGGGGAAGGTGCCAAGTTCTTGGGAAGTTACACATTTATTGTATTCTTCTTCTTTTTAAAAATATTTATTTATTTATTTGGCTGTGTTGGGTCTTCGTTGCTGTGTGTGGGCTTTCTCTAGTTGTGGTGAGTGAGGGTTACTCTTTGTTGTGGTGCATGGGCTTCTCATTGCGGTGACTTCTCCTGTTGAGGAGCATGGGCTCTAGGTGCACGGGCTTCAGTAGTTGCAATGCATGGGCTCAGCAGTTGTGGCACGTGGGCTTAGCTGTTCCCTGGCACGTGGGATCTTCCTGCACCAGGGATCGAACCCGTGTCCCCTACATTGGCAGGCAGATTCTTAGCCACTGTGACACCAGGGAAGTCCCTGTATTATTCTTCTTGAGGTGTCTCTGAATACAGCCCTTGTAATGACCTGCTTTTCTGTCCTGAACCCAGAGCTTTGTGTTGGAGTTGGAGATGGTTTTGTCATGATGCAAAGTTGGGCTCCTTTACCTCTAACTCCAGGCTCCTATCTGGGTCTGGTCTTTTGCTATGAACCATGTGACTTCTGTGTTGGCACCATTGTCCGCTCAATTTTCCCCCCAAGTCCAGTCCCTCATCTGGCTGCCAAAAGAGAATTTATCTTCCCAATTTAAAATTTAGTGCTCATGTGGGACTTCCCTGGTGGCGCAGTGACTCCGTGTTCCCAATGCATGGGGCCCGGCTTCTATCCCTGGTCAGGGAACTAGATCCCGCAGGCATGCCCCAACTAAGGAGCCTGCCTGCCACATCTAAGACCCAATGCTACCAAATTAAAAAAAAAAATTTAGTGCTCACAGAAGGGGGGATTCCAAAGTTCCCTAGAAGTAGGAGTACTGGGTGACGAGTAATGTCCTATATCTAGATCTGGTTGGTGTTTGCAAGGCTGTGTTCACTTTAAAATAATTCATGATTGTTTATATTATATATATTATAATAAACTCATGATTTGTATACTTTTCTGATGACTATGAATCTGTTATGCTAACATCCTTTGAACTTCTGCGTAATAGAAAAGTAAACTCCTATTCTGTTTAAGCCACTTGTAGACTTGTCAGTGTTCTCAAATTTCCAGAAAAGGGGTGATGTAGAGCACATATTAACAAAAACCCTGTCCCTGATTCTTACCATTATAGACAAAAACTTCACAAGAAAGTAGGAAAAATTTAAACCTAAATCTAAAGGTCCACAACCTCTCACTTACAATCCTGAAATCCAAAAGCTTCCAAAAATGGAAAGTTTTTCACAATTCATTTGGTGGCATAATTACCTGACCTGAACTCTTTTAGCAACAAAGTCTGACCAGAACTAATATGAAGCTCTTTTTAGTTTTTATTTATCCTATTTAGTATAATGTCATTGTTTTTACTGAAAAAGTAATAATACTTGGTTATGAGATGCTGCCAAATTAAAGAAAAATTGGTAAAATAAGCTACAAGGATATATTGTACAACACAGGGAATATAGTCAATATTTTGTTACAACTATAAATGGAATATAACCTTTAAAAATTGTGAATCACTACGTTGTACACCTGAAACTTTCATAATATTGTACACTAACTATATCTCAAAAAAAACACAAAAAACTAAAAAACACCCCAGGTTTCAAATGGACTTCCTGGTATAAAAATGAAAAAGAAAGAGTAATTTAATAAATAGTAAACAAGTGAATTTCAGTGCTATTGTTTACATTTCAGCTTTAATAAAGTAAAAGTATGTTTAAAAAAAAGTTGGAAGTGATAGGCAACTCTCCGGTTCATGAGCATAGCGCAGGATGTTTAAGTGGGGAAAACCCTAAATGAAACAATTCCAGGCATGAAAGAGAACATTTACTTACAAAGGAGAAAGATGAGATTAGCTTTGGACTTCTCTTCTGCATTACTATGACAGAAACTAAAATCCAAGAATGTTATACACAGTCAAGGCATCATTTATCGGGGCCAACTGATGACATTTCTGGAAATATTGTACCAGCTGTGGTGGAGATTGCTAACCTTCCAATAAAATCCAGTCCCCTTTTTTGTGGGATTATAATTGTAGCCTAGACATGACACTATTCTCTCCCACCACACTCGGGGCAGCTATACATGGCCATGTGGACAAAGTTGTCTCTAACAGAATGTGTTCAGAATGGTAGCGTGCCATTTCTGAGCCCCTCAACTAAAGACCCATGTGCGCCTACTCCACACTCTCAGGAAGATGTGCCTCCACCCAGACTCATTGATGGAGAAACAAGTTGGGAGAATGCTCTGTCCATAAATGACTGTGTGGAAGCACAACTGCTAATGACCTGGAACACATGCCCCGATCTGTGACATGAGAGAAGGATAAACTTCAGTTTTATCTGAGCTATTGCATTTTGGGGTTTCTTTGTTATAGGCAGTTAGTCTTTAATACACAGGTATTCAAAAATTTTATCATCCATAACTTTATTTGAGGAAAATAACCCAAGATACCTTCTCAGTTTGGTGGGCACTTTTTGTTGCCTCCATCCTCCAAAAATCTCCCATGTGAACCAGGCCTGTGAAGATGAAACTCCTCTGGTGCAGTTCATTCAGTGCAGCTGCTGAGGTGCAACTTTTTCAATCAAGTTTCACAGAGACCTGTGAGCTAAAAAGACCAGCTACCTGTTTCCCCTATTCCCCGCCCCTCATACTCAATACATCTGATGATACAGAGACAGGACTCCAGCAGACACTCCTGTTCAAAAGGAGGAAGAACAGAAAGCACATAACAGCCATTGATTCATAGTAATTCGCAACGTGGGCAGCTGTTGTTAGATTCTCCTACTCTAAGAACAGGGAATGTTCTTTGTTTTGTTCTCTGGGAATGGTTTCATAATCCATTTTTCAGATGTGTTTGCTTCTGCTCTCTGGGCATGTGGCTTTGCCCCCTGAGAAATTTTCCTTTTCCATAAGAAATGGCCCATTTCTGCAACTGAGTAGACTTTTTAGCTTCTCTCTGCCCATAGAAAGTGCGGGCCCAGAGATCTTTTTCATTTCAAATTGTCATTGCCCCTTATAGTCTAAGGTTTTGCTTTTGCCGAAATACTCCTTTTAAAAACTTTGTGGGTGTTTGTCTTATGAGTTTTACTGGGATTCATTCCATGACAGAATGGAATCTTCTTTCTTTACATACATATATATTTTTTTTTTTTGGCACACGGGCTTAGTTGCTCCGCGGCATGTGGGATCTTCCTGGAGCTGGGATCGAACCCGGGACCTCTGCATTGGCAGGCGGATTCTTAACCACTGCGCCACCTAGGAAGCCCCATACATATATATTTTTAAAAAAATTATTTATTTATTTATTTTTAATTTATTGGCTGCATTAGGTCTTCGTTGCTGCACTCAGGCTTTCTGTAGTCATGGAGAGCAGGGGCTACTCTTCATTGCAGTGTGCAGGCTTCTTATTGCTGTGGAGCATGGGCTCTAGGCATGTGGGCTTCAAAAGGAGGAAGTTGCGGCGCTCAGGCTCAGTAGTTGTGGTGCACGGGCTTAGTTGCTCTGCAGCATGTGGGATCTTCCCAGACTGGGGCTCAAACCTGTGTCCCCTGCATTGGTAGATGGATTCTTAACCACTGTGCCACCAGGGAAGCCCTGAAACCTTTTTTCATACTTCCTTCTGAGACAGAATTCTCATAAAGCTGGACTGTGACTTGCTTTGACCACACTTTGGGTGTGTCAGATTGCTATGAGACAACGTCCTTACGTTTCTTAGAAGCCCTTCTATCTAGATGAGAGAGAGGGTCTATGAGGTACTGTTTAACCCCTTATGAGTTCTTACAGCTGCACTCTTGAGTTGATCTTGACCTCGAGGCCTGTAATCTCCTAGATTCAATCTTTCTTCTGATTCCATTTTATTTATTTATTTGGCCATGCCAGGTCTTAGTTGCGGCCTGTGGGGTCTTTTAGTTGTGGCATGCGAACTCATAGTTGTGGCATGTGGGATCTAATTCCCTGACCAGGGATCGAACCCAGGCCCCGTGGGCCACAACTACTGAGCCCATATGCCACAACTACTGAAGCCCATGTGCATAGAGCCTGTGCTCCACAATAAGAGAAGCCACCACATGAGAAGCCCATGCATCTCAACAAAGAGTAGCCCCCGCTCACTGCAACTGAGAAAGCCCTCGTGCAGCAACAAAGACCCAACACAGCCAATAAATAAATAAAATAAATAAATTTATTAAAAAATGAATCAATAGCCATTTTTGTCTTCTTTCTGGAAATCTCCTAGTCTAGACCCACAAGTTCATTAAAAATATTTTCTATCTTCTAAGTTAGTACAGGTGGCAGCACTGCCAAACATTTTGCCACTACACAATACTGGTTAGTCTTTTTCTAGCCTCCAATAACAATTTCTTCACTGCTCTTCCAGACTCCACTAACAGTTTCCTTGCTGTCTTTCCAGACCCTGCCTGCTGTCTGGTCCCAAAGCCAATGTCAGATGTTTTAGGTTTAGTTTTTGGCAATATTCCACTTCTAGATATTAATTCTGTAATAGCTATCTATTGCTAAATAACAATGCACCCCAACAGTTATTTACTTAAAACAAAAACCATTTACTTATTTGTGATTCTACAATTTGGGCTTACTTGGGCAATTCTTTTGTCTGGGCTTACTCGTGAGGCTGCAGTCATCTAGGAACCTGGAGGATCTAAGATGGTTCTACTCATAAGTATGGGGCCTTGGTGCTGGCCATGGGGCCACTCTCTGCATGACTTTTCATCATTCAGTAGTTTAACCCATCTAACTTTGATATGTTGTAGGAATGTTCCAAGAAAGTAAAAGCAGAAGCTGCAAGGACTATAAGGGCTACACTTGAGAATTCACATGACATCAGTTCTGAATATTCTATAAATCAAAATAATTCACAAGGCCCAACCCAGAAACAAGGGGTAGGGAAACAGACTCCTTTTCTTTTTCTTTTTTTTTTTCTGGTTCAACATGTGTTTATTTTATATTTGCATGAAATTATTCTGGTAAGTTGTGACTGGTTATAGTTTTTTTTAATTTTTATTTATTTATTTATTATTTTTTTTGGGGGTACACCAAGTTCAATCATCTGTTTTTATAGACTCCTTTTCTTGATGGGAGGAGTTGCAAAGAATTTAACATATGTAATCCTCTACAGGTGACAGAAAAAATTCTAAAGCAAATATAGTATTTAATGATTTTATGTTGAAAGCAACATAGCAGGAAGAAGATACAGATGCCCAATGTCACTATTTCCATTTAACACATTACTAGAGGTTTTAGCCAGTTCAATAAGGTAAGAAAACTAAATAAGAGTCATATGCTTGGAAAAGAAGAGATGATTTGTCATTATTCTCTACATAGTTGGAAAACTAAAAAAAAATTTAAATATATAGATAACCTGTTAGAATCAATAAATGAATTTAGCAACAGTGCTAGCTTAAAGACCAACATACAAAAGCCAATTGTAGGGACTTCCTAGGTAGCACAGTGGTTAAGAATCTGCCTGCCAATGCAGGGGACATGAGTTTGATCCCTGCTCCCGGAAGATCCCACATGTCATGGAGCAACTAAGGCCGTGCGCCACAAATACTAAGCCTGCTCTCTAGAGCCCGAGAGCCACAACCACTGAGCACATGTGCTGCAACTACTGAAGCCCAAGAGCCTAGAGCCTGTGCTCTGCAACAAGAAAAGCGACTGCAATGAGGAGCCCATGGATCACAATGAAAAGTAGCCCTCACTCACCACAGCTAGAGAAAGCCTATGTGCAGCAACGAAAACCCAACACAGCCAATAAATAAATAAATAAATTTATTTATTTAAAAAAAGTCAATTGTAGTTTTATATATATACTGGAAATAAACTTAGAAAATGAAATTTTACCATTTAAAATGACATAAAATATCAAAGATCTAGAAAAATATTTTTAAAAGATGTGCACTTTCTACACTTAAAAACTATAAAACATTACTAAAAGAAATTACAGGCTTTTATTTTATTTATTTATTTTTTTGCTGTTTTGGGCCTTTGTCGCTGTGCACAGCTTTCTCTGCTTTCTCCAGTTGTGGCGAGCAGGGGCTGCTCTTCATTGCAGTGTGCAGGCTACATTGGGTCTTTGTTGCTGCGCATGGGCTTTCTCTAGTTGTGCTGAGCAGGGGCTACTCTTCGTTGTGGTGCATGGGCTTCTCATTGCAGTGGCTTTTCTTATTGCACGGGCTCTAGGTGCACAGGCTTCAGTAGTTGCAGCACATGGGCTCAGTAGTTGTGGCTTGTGGGCTCTAGAGCACAGGCTCAGTAGCTGTGGTACGTGGTCTTAGTTGCTCCATGGCATGTGGATCTTCCCGGACCAGGGATTGAACTTGTGTCCCCTGCACTGGCAGGTGGATTCTTAGCCACTGTGCCACCAGGAAAGTCCCAGGACAGACTTTAAACAATAGCACTTAATCAGTTTAACATTCACATGGAAAAAAATGAAACGGGGCTTACTTCACACCATATACAAAACCCAACTTTAGATGGACTGTAGATCTAAATGAGAAAGACAAAGTATTAATAATTCCATAAGTCAATCAGGACTTTTGGTAGGAAAATATTTCTTGACAGGACACAAGAAACACTAAGCATAAAGGTCTTTTGTGTTCATCAAAGGACACCAATAATAAAGTGCAAAAGCTGGCTACTGAGTGGGAGAAGATATTTGCGATACATATATTCAACAAGGAACTCATCTGGAATGTATATCCATAAGAAAATGGCAGACAATCCAACACAAAAATGAATAAGAGACTTGAACAGGAACTTCATAAAAGAGGCTATACAGATATCGAAAAACATGAAAAAGGGTTCAACTTCATTAGAAATCTAAGAAATCCAAATTAAAATCACAATGAGATACCAATATACCCCCACCAGAATGGTTAAAATTAAAAAGATGTACAGTAGTAATTATCGGCAAGGATAAGGGGCAAATGGAATTCTTATAAATGACTGGTGGGAGTACAAACTGAAACAACAGCTTTCTAAAGTTGCTTGAAGTTATTCACTTAAGTTCCATATATACACAACAAACAATTTCATTGCTAGGTATAAACCTAGCATATGTGTCACAAAAGGCAGGAATGTTCACAGCAGTATTATTCCTAATAGCCAAAAATTGGAAATAACTCAAATGTCTATCAGTAGTAGACAGTTAAATTGTAGCATATTCATAAAATGGAATACTATACAGCAGTCAAGACAAAAAAAAATCACAGCCTCAAAAACCATAGATGTATCTCCAAAACAATGTTGAATGAAAAAATACCAAATCTTGACTTTGAACCAGTTAATCTCTTCATTTACAGCTCCCAGATAAAAATTCGTACCTCTTGGGATTGTGGCAAGGATTAAGTGTAAAGATTCATATCAAGAGTTTACCAAACATTTGGCTTAATAAATATCAGCTATTATTTATTCATGTTCTCTTAGCAAGTCACCTTTCGGGAAATGAGCAATAAAAAATGGTGCAGGGCACTTACAGCGTCATCTTATGCCCCTTATTCTCCTCCGAACCCCTTCCCCTATCTTCTCACCATTGGACCTCGGTCTCTTTAAGAAGTCAACCATAACTGAAGAAAGCGGAATGCTGGGAAATACACTCAGCTCAGTTCTGGAGCATGATGGGAAAGGGGGTGGAGACCAGGGCTGCGCACGCGCAGTTGCCCGGGCGTTGAGTTGCGATGGAGCAGGCGGAAGAATTCCAGTAAGAGAAAATAAGCTTCCTGCCGGCCTGCGGGCTTTGGGTTCTACTCCCTCTTCCGCGGTCGGTGCTCCCTGGGAGCAGGGAAGCCACCAGAAGGTGAGCGTCGCCGGTGGCAGCGGGAGGGGCCGCGTGGGGCGGGGCGGCGGCTGCGCCACGTGACGAGGCGGGCGCCGGGCAGAAGCGGCGCAGTCTGGCTGGGCAGCTGACGCGTTGCGGTTTCGCCGCTGGGACACGCTGACAGGCACCTGCGGGTCGCGTTCTCTCCATCAGATGCAACGTTGCAGCGTTTGTACCCTGTGACAGGCGTGGGAATTACTGGTGGGGACGAGATTTTGGGAGCGAGTACGACACGAACGCCCATAGATTGTTATAACTGTGGCAAGTGGTCCTAAGTTCTCATCTGTCGCACTGTTAAGCCAGTTGCCCATTTCCATGCCTGGGTTGACTGTTTGGGTAAAGACAACTTTGGAGAGTTTCCTGTTTGCTTCAGGTGTACTATTTCCCGTTTAGTACGTTTACTCTTAGGGGAAGGGAAGTCTGTTGAATCTTGTTTACAAGAAGGCGATTGGGAAGCGGAGCTCAGAGGGGCTCATTCCTGGGCATGGCCACCTGAAAGGTGCAGGTGGTCCACTTTAACTAAGGGGATACCTGTTCGTTTGTGGTGGCATCTTAGCGCTGTGATCTATCGTTAGGCCAAGAGTAGGGCGCTTATGGAGGCCTCTAGTGAAGACTGAGTTAGTGGTGGGGGTGGGGAACTTGGTATGCCCCACTTTTAACAATATAATGTGAGGTGGGCCTCCAAGTACTGATTCTCATGAACTCAAACTGTATTTCTGATTCCTTTCTTCTAAGAGCTTGGTAACTTCCTCTCACGTGTTGGCCTGCTAGTCTTGTTTCCTCAGTAGCTTTCAACATATAAAAGACCAGAGTGTTTGTCTTTAAAGATATCAGGGAAATGGGAGCTATTGCTGTAAGACTGTTTTTTAATGTGAAGGCAGCTACTAGAGAAGCAGAAGGCAGGAAGAAAGGAGAATAGTCATGGCCCCAGAAGAGTTGTTCTTTCAAATGGTTAGTCCTAAAACCTTGTGCTCAACACAAAGTTTTTGATATATAGATAAACGTGGGGGGTGGGGGGAGCGGGGAAACAAACCCCCAAATCTGCGTACCAATCCTTTATGTTGTGTTTTAGGAATCCAGCTGTCCATCACCAAGAAGAAATCTGTTCGTTTTAGACTGGGGAGTTCCTTTACATAAGAAATTAGAATGAAAGAACCTTTGGATGGTGAATGTGGCAAAGCAATGGCACCACAGCAGGGGCTTCTGGACAAAATTAAAGAAGAGCCTGACAATGCTCAAGTAAGCATTTCATGTTTATTTAAATATATTTTTTTAATTTCTTCTTTTCTATCTGGTGAATTCAAATTTTTAGTTAGTTTCTGACTTGTAAGGTAACCCAGACTGGTTTTTGTCCCCATTAGATGAGTAAATCACCTTTTCTCTGCTCTTTGAATGAAAAAAGATCTTGGTAACTATTTTATTTCTTTTTGTGAGAGAAAAGTAATGTGTATTACCCTTTTTCCATTATTTGGTACTTTTTAAAAGAATACTCTTGTATCTGATAGTACTTTCCTTTTATTCTGTAAGGATTTGTGGTCTACTCTATGCCAGGCTCTCGGGATCCAGGAGTGAGCAAAGTCATTTTAGTCCTTTCCCTCATAGAGCTTGCAGATTAGTAGAGGAGCTAGACATTGCACAAGTAATTGATCACATGATATATATAACTACAAACTGTGACAAGTGCTGTGGAAGAAAAGCCTAAAATGGGGAATCTGACCTAGTTTTGATTGGGGGCAGTGGACTAGAGAAGGGTTTGTAAGCTGAATTATGAAGAATGAATTGACTAGGCAAAGGCATGGAGGAGAATGTTCCAGGCAGAGTGATCTGCATATAGGAAAGCTCTGATTTGGGAAGATGCATGGTTCTTTGGAAGGACTGCAAGACCAGTAGGCCTGGAACAGAAAAGGTGTGAAAATGGTGATGGTGATGGTGATGATAACAGTACTAATGGGGGTATTACTGTAGCAATAGCTAGAGTATATTATATCATAATAACGTGACATGAGAAATACTGACTCATTATTATTGACATATATGTGCTTAGATTGTGCCCATCACCATTCTCACAACCACATCATTATTCCTGTTTTAGAGGTGAGCAAACCAAAGTACAAAGAGGTCAAGCAGTTTACCACAGATCACAGCTCATACATGGCAAAGACTGGGTTCCAATCCAGTATCAGACTGCAGAGCCTATGCTATCCTACTTTTAGGATGAGAAACTGTAGGTAGTTTGGGGCCAGATTATGCAGGACCTTGTGGACCTTATTTTGGTCTTCTCTTGAGAGCTTTGGGAAGCCATTGTAGGGCTTTGCTTGGGTGAATAAGATAAACATGTTTGGAAAGATCATATGACTATCCTTTAGGGACCCAGATTGGAAATCTGTGGTGATCAGTGTGGAGAGACCAGTTAGTTGTTTTGGCAAAAAAATGATTTTTTTTCCTTCTTGAACAGTTCTTTTGCTTTATACTCTAGTTATTGGCTTCAATGCATAAGCAAACCAATCCTATTGAAACTTAAAATCATAAGTAATAATGATAATATGTTATTTCTCGTATTATCTCAAAGGCAGTATCATTCCAGGACAGGGATGTCAAATAGATTTTTGTCTTGTTCATCAACTCCACGTCTTCCTAACGTGCTGTGTTGCGAAGGGTTCTGAGGTAGTATCTACAGGAAGTGGAGTGGGGCATGGTGGTATCCATGCCACTTATTTTCCCTCCAGGTGGTAAATTATTCCTCTTCTTTTGCCAGAAGTAAGCATTTGTTTGCCAAGTTTTGTAGATTGTACCTTTTTTAAAAATTTTAATTAATTAATTAATTATTTTTTGGGGGTCCACCAAGTTCAATCATCTGTTTTTATACACATATCCCCATATTCCCTCCCTCCCTCGAGTCCCCCCCACCCTCCCTCGAGTCCCCCCCACCCTCCCTGTCCCAGTCCTGTAAGGCATCTTCCATCCTCGAGTTGAATTCCCTTTGTTATACAACAACTTCCTACTGGCTATCTGTTTTACAGTTGGTAGTATATATATGTATGTGCTACTCTCTCACTTCGTCTCAGCTTCCCCTTCACCCCCCACCCCCCCCACACCTCGAGTTCTCCAGTCCATTCTCTGCATCTGCGTCCTTGTTCTTGTCACTGAGTTCATCAGTACCATTTTTAGATTCCATATATGTGAGTTAGCATACAATATTTGTCTTTCTCTTTCTGACTTACTTCACTCTGTATGACAGACTCTAGGTCTATCAACCTCATTACATGTAGCTCCATCTCATCCCTTTTTATTGATTTTTTTAAAAATTTTTATTTTTTTATTGGAATATAATTGCTTTACACTCTTGTACCAGTTTTTGAGGTACACTAAGGTCAATCATCTGTATTTATACACATATCCCCATATCCCCTCCCTCCCTCGACTCCCCTCCACCCTCCCCGTGGATTGTACCCTTTAAGAATTTTTTTACTCTGCCTTTTACTCCGTTTCATTATTTCTAATTTGGACTTTTGTAACTGTTTCCTATACATCTTCATCTTTTAATTAGGTTGATTTGTCATTCAGCGCAAGGGCCTTCCCCAACTTGATGTAAGCTCATCAGAGTTGGATGCAAGCACACAAAGATAGGCTTGGCACTTGTTTAAGGCTTTGGCAGCTTCGGAATTCCACATGCTAGGCCATCCTGGATGAGGGTGGTCTTCAGCACCTCTTGTAAAGCAGTATTAACGTCCATTACACCTCCAGCAGAAATGGCTTCCTCCACCAAGGTGGTGGGTTATGGCCATGGTAGTGGGTTATGAGTGGCGTGGAATCTTGATTGCACCTGGGCCTCTGCTTCCCATGCGACTCCCTGGCAGGGAAAGAGTACCATGGTATTCTTTATAGATCTGATGACATTCCTCTCTTTAAGGACCCTGTCTCCTCATGTGGGATAAAACATAAACTTTTTAGTGTAACATCCAAACTATCCATGTTTAGGCCTTTATTTCCCTCTTCAGTATCATCACTCATCCTTCCTACCTTTTCTAATCTGTGCTGCTGCAAACTGTTTGCATTTCATAATGAATATTCTGTTGATTTTTATTTCCTTGCCTTTGCACATGCCATTTCTTCTGCCTGTGTATCCTAAACTAGGTAGCTTGGCAAAAAGTTTCGACTCTTTTAAGATATAGTTTAACTGTCTGTCACTCAGAGGTAGAATTAGCCATTCTCTCTCTCTCTTTTTTAAATTGTATAGTGCTTTTACATTTATTATGACAGCTGTAGGTCATTGAATTTTGTTTTCTGAGTCTGGTCTAGTTTGACCTCAATTCCTTGCACAATGACTGGCACATGCTCAATAATTAAAATAAAAGAGCCTGTGTTTTTCACAGATGAGGAAACTGAGCCTGAAGGAATAAGTGACTTCATGGCAAAGCTGGGATACAAAACCAGTTTTTAAAAATTCCAGATCCAATATTTCTTTCATCGTATCTTGCCTGTAGTATAAAAATCTAAGAAATATTTGTACTATGAGTTAATTGAGTATTCTTTCTGAGTATAAAAATTGTGATAATGAAAATCCCAATAACAGCTTACATTGTAAATTTAAGTGGATAGAGACCTACTTAGTTCTGTTTGGTTTATATTAATGCTTCAAGGTGAATAGACTGTAATTTTTCATGATTGAGTGTGGGCTATGATGGAAAAGCAAATTGAACAAATAGTATGTGCTGTTGTTCATGTCATATTTGAATATTGGAAAATAGGAGACAAGAAATTGAAAAAATTGAATATTTTCTGATATACTAAGGGTCTGTTCTGGTTATTAAAGCTATAGTTGAGCTCTTATTCAGTCATTCAGTGGGTTTTTATTCCTGATTATATAACCTATAGCACTTGTTGAACACTTTTGTAAGCAGTTTACATGTGACACAACCCTGCAAGTTAAGTACGTTATTATTCCCACTTTACACACAAGGAAACAGAGACACGGATGGTAACTTGCTAAACTAAACGTAACACAGCTAGTAAATGGGTGAGCTAGCATTTGAACCCAAGCAGTCTGGTTCAAGAGTCCAAGCCCTTAACTAGGATGGTAAGTTGTGTTATTTTGTTTTCAGAAGAGCTATAAAGATTAAAAGGTAGGGCCTCTGCTCTCAAGAAAATTGATAGTGCAAGGGGGAGCAAAGGTATGGAAATGGGAGAGGTAATTATTCATTGGGTGACTGCTCCTTGCCAGAAGGTATGCTGGTATGCTAAGTATGTCTTACCCATTCTCATTTAAACTCTGCAAACATAGGAGAGAAGTATCCTTACACTATTTTACAAAGGAGGAAACTGAAGGAAGGACAGGTGAAGTAACTTACGAAACTCAAAGGAAGCATCAGAGCTAGAATAGGAACTTAGTTTTGACTAGCTTCAAACGTGTATTCTGTCTGTTGTTTTGTGCCACTTATATACAGATATAAAATCACAGTGTTATGGTAATTACTGTAGTTTTAAATATTGTGTAAGGTGCATTGGGAGCATAGGGAAAGGATCCCTTATGTCTGTCTAGGGAGGAGAGGAAGACTTCACAGGGTGGGTTATAGCACTGCTTGAGTTACAGCAGTAGATTAAGACCTTCAGACAGAGACAGTGGCATGTGCCAAGTTATGGATGGGTGAGAGAATGTGGTGTGTTTAGTGGTTGAGTGTTTCAACAGTAAAGTGAGAGAAGAGAATGTATTTTAGATATTTAGGTAGAATTGATCCAACTTAGAGATAGCCCATATGCGGTATGAGGGTCAAGGAGGATCCAGGAATACTCAAGAGGTTTCTGGCTTCAGTAAGTTGAGTTTGTGATGATACCATTTACTGAGGGGCTAGGAACAGGCTTTGGGGGGGAAGTAATAAGTGTAGTTTGGAATCTGTTGTGTTTAAGGGGCTCGTGGGACATTCAAGTGGTAATTTGCACTGGGAGGCATTTGCACACATGGATGTGGTATTTAGAAATTAGAGAGTTATCTATCTGTAGGTATAGTGTTGCTAGATAAAAATGTAGAATGCTGAGTTAAATTTGACTATCAAATGAACAATGAATATTTTTTCATATAAGTATGTTGCATGCAGTGTTTGGGACTTAAACTAAAAAATTATTTTTTATTTATTTGAAATTCAAATTTAACTGGTCATTTTATATTTTTATTTGCTACATCTGGTAACCCTATATAGGCGATAGTTGAAGTCATGAATGTGGATGAGATTGTTCTGTAGAGAGAAGAGAGTAGATTTCAGGGTAGAAAGCTGGGAACTAGATTAATTTAGTGCTGCAAAATGGCTTCAAAGTAGTTCCCCAAGCAGCAGCTTCGTCATTACCTGGGAACTTGTTAGAAATGTATATTCTTGGGCCCCGCTCCAGACCTGCTGAATCAGAAATTCTGAGGCTGAAACCCAACAATCTATGTCTTAACAAGACCTTTAGGGGCTTCTGATGCCACTGAATTTGGAACCATTGACTTTAGGCGTGAATCTAAGAAGATCAATGAAGGATACTAAGAAATAGTAATGATGAATTGAAGTAACGTAATCAGAAGACAACCAATGGAATCATTGGCAGTGTCGAATGTATCTGAGAGGCCAAGTAAGATGAAACCTAAAATTGTTTATTGAATTACACAATTGTAAGGTGATTGGTTATCTTAAAACACTTTCAGTTGAAGCAGTAGCCTGATTGCATTGTGTTGAGGAGGGAATCAAAGTGAGGAAGTAGAGAAAGAATGGAATACTTTTTTTCTAAGTTTGATTGTAAAGGTAGAGAGAAGAGAGGGCAGTAATTCCTTAGGGGACAGGTTCCTTATAAGCTGAAGGGAAGAAACCAATATGGAGGTTGTGAAAGGATTAAAGGCAGGAATGACTGAGACTGCCTTGTGGATCTCCATATTTGCTGCCTGTGCTGAACTTTTGCTGCACTCTTTAACGTAAAACTGCTGAACAGTTGCTGAGTTGCCAAAAGGAAAGAACAGTGCTGAAAACTGGACTTTTTCTGGACTGAGGAAACCATACCTTTCCCTAGTAACGGATGAGATGTGCTTGATAACCCAATCGTATGTATAGAACAGATTTATCGTCCAATCCAAATTCTTGGTAAACAGCTTGTGTAAGCCTGTGTGAACTTCCTCCTTTTCTCCATAAAAACCCCTACCCATTTTCCCCACTGGGACGCTATTCTGGGTTCCTCCAGAATCTGTAATCCCTGAATTACAATTCTAAGAACCCAAATAAACTACCTTTTCGCCTCTTTACAGTTCACGCTGCTTTCAGTTGACAAGGTGGAGAGAGGCTGAGGATACACAAAGGTAGTCTAAAGTGCTATAAGAAGGGAGAGGGAGAGGGATCCTGAACACAAACACTGTTTCAGCCATGGCTAAGAAGGTTGCCTTTTCCTGTAAGGTTCAAGGACAGTTTGCTGATCAATTTGTAGGCATGGTGGAGGGGGAGTCAGGATGTTGAGGGAATTCTTATTTAGCTGCTTCTGTTTTCTTGGTGAAATAGAAATATTGCTGAGCAGGAAATATGTGGGGTTAGGACTTACAGTGATGGAGGTGTGGAACAGTTACTTTGTGAAGTAGAAGAAACTGACCAGGGAAATGTAACAGGCATACTAGAGATTGAGTTGATGATAAGACAGTCATTTTTATTGAGTCTTAAGTGTTCTTTTTGGTAAATTGAAGGAGGTGTATATAGGTACTTTTAACTTCCTCATTTTGCAAGTGCCAGTAAATAAATATTGTTATTTAAGTATAATGGTTAAGAATGTCCATTTTGAATTGAATGAACTTGGATTCATTCATTCAACAAATATTTATTCAGTGTCAATTATGAAAATAATAATGAGTAGCACTTTTGTTCATAAATCATGTTTTTTTTTCCTTTTAAAAAGTTTTATTGAGATATAATTGACTTACAATCATGTTTAACTTCTGGCTAATTGTAAGGCATCAAGCTATATACTTTATTTGTATTAAATCATTTATCCCTCATAAATCTAGTCCAGTGGGTTAGCTAATAATATCTTTACAGATAAGGAAATTGAAACTGAGAAGGATTAAATAACTTGTTTAAGAACTGGGATCATTAGTGTCCTGGCATTCCTACAGCATGCCTCTTTCCTTCTCTTCCCTTCTTGGGACCTGGGCGTCATGGGCAGCATCCTCTGTTCCGACTGGTTGGTACAATACTTGAGTGGTCTGTCAGGGGAGCGGGCCGCATGCACGTGGAGGGCACTCTGGACCGGAGCGAGGAACATAGCATGGCCAAACACTGGAGCCCTGCGGGGCCGTCAAGTCTGAGCTAGATCCGGTGGAGTACACTCTGAGGAAGTGGCTTCCCCACTGCCTGTCCCGGAGGCCTGGTGGCATTTATGTCAACATGAAGACTGACTTTAAGGCCCAGCTGGCCCGCTGCCAGAAACTGCTGGACGTAGGGGCGCAGGGTCAGAATGCATGCAGTGAGATCTACATTCATGGGTTGGGCGTGGCCATCAGCCATGCTATCAACATTGCCCTGCAGCTGCAGGCTGGCAGCTTTGGGTCCTTGCAGGTGGCTGTCAGTACCTCCACCGTGGAGCATGTTGATGAGCTGGAATCAGAGACTGATACATGAGAGCTGCTGACCTGGATCTGCAACAACCCAGCCATCCGCATCTGTGTCTTAAGGGTCACACTCAAGTAATTGAAATGAGACTGGCCCACCTTATCCACCCACCACCATACAGCTAGGCTCAGATGTGGCTCTTCTTGTACTGAGTACTGGCATGGACCTTCCAGCAGAGACATGTAGGAAAAAGCCTGTCCCTGTGCAGCCCAGAGGACTCTGAATTGAGAGGGGGAGTGTTATCTTTTGTTGGGCCCAAGCAGTGAGTCTTCCTGAATCTTTGTGGTCTGTAACCTTTGTCCTGTACAGTCAAACGTATCAAGTTGCGTTGGTGCCCGGCCACCCCACCGCAAAAACAAAAAAGAACCAAGATCACATCTGTTTCTATCTGCTCTCAGAACCCATAGTTTTCTCTGTTGTATTATGTTGACTGTATTGGGTGTTGAATGTACAGAGATGGAAAAACAGATATGGTCCCTGTCCATAGTGGACATGTATATTATTTATCACCCAAATAAATATGAAATGATGTATTATGACAGGTGCTGTGAGTGAAAGGAGGTGGGAGAAGCTACAACAGGGGAGCTTAATTTCAATTGGGGGCCAGGGTTTGAATTCATTATAGTAATTATGTTATATTGTATTTGTACATTTATGAGGGATTGATTCCCATCTGTGTTTGATTCCCATCTGTGCACTTAGTACCTTTGTGACCTTGGACAAATTGATGACATCTCTAAGCCTCACTTTCCTCATCCATAAAGAAGGTTCAGTGGTTCTTACCTTGTAGGCAGCAGCTTGTTTGGTGCAATAACCTATTGGGATGGCCAAAAAGTGCCTTCAGTTTTTAAGTAAAATTAAAAGACACATCTTCATTTTGACCAAGAACTTTATTGAGCAGTATATTCACCCTTTTGTTCCACTACCTTCTGCCATTTTTCAGGCAACTTTTATAACTCCATCCTCCCAAAACTTTTAATCTTTTTGAGCAAAGAACCATTCCAGGTGCCTTTTACAGTCTTCCAGGGAATTGAAATTTTTTCTCTTAGGAGAATTTTGTGAAGACCTAAATAAATGGAAACCCGAAGGTGCAATGTCTGGTGGCTACGGGCAGATGAATCAGAATTTCCCAGCCAAGCTGTAACAGTTTTGCCTGGTCATCAAAGACACATTTGGTCTTGCATTATCCTGATGGAAGATTATGTGTTTTCTGTTGACTAATTCTGGACGCTTTTCATAGAGTGTTGCTTTCAGTTGGTTTAAATGGGAGCAGTACTTGTTGGAATTAACCGTTTGGTTTTCTGGAAGGAGCTCATAGAGGACTCCCTTCCAATCCCACCATATACACAACATCACCTTCTCTGGAAGAAGATGGGCCTTTGGTGTGGTTGGTGGTGGTTCATATCACTTGTCCCACGATCTCTTCCATTCCACGTTATTGTACAGTATCCACTTTTTATCACCTATCACAATTTGTTTTAAAAATGGAACATTTTCCTTACATTTAAGTAGAGAATTGCATGCGGAAATACGGTCAAGAAGGTTTTTTTTTCCGCTTAACTTATGTGGAACCCAAACATCAAAGTGATGAATATAACCAAGCTGGTGCAAATGATTTTCAGTGCTTGATTTGGATATTTTGAGTATGTCGGCTGTCTCCTGTGTGGTATAACATTGATTGTTCTCAATGTCTCGATTTGATTGCTGTCAACTTCATCTGATCTGTCTGAACATGGAGCATCATCCAGTGAGAAATCTCCAGCACAGAACTTCGCAGACCAATTTTGACACGTTTGATCAGTCACAGCACCTTCTCCACACAACTGCACAAATCTTTTTTTTTGC
Organism: Hippopotamus amphibius kiboko; assembly: GCF_030028045.1. Taxonomy (NCBI): domain Eukaryota; kingdom Metazoa; phylum Chordata; class Mammalia; order Artiodactyla; family Hippopotamidae; genus Hippopotamus; species Hippopotamus amphibius. Next base: position 27,757,769 of record NC_080186.1, on the reverse strand, counting down.
ATTTTGGTTGCATTTTTACCTTTCTTGAAATAATAAAGCATAATATGCCGAAAATGTTGCTTTTTTCTTCCATCTTCAATATTAAAATGGCTACACAAAAATTCACCAGTTTTGATGTCTTTTTTTAAATGCACGCTGACATGACACTTGTCACATACAATCTAACAAAATTGTTTTGAATGAAGTTAAAAACAACTAAGTGCTGCTAGAACTGTCTTACGGAAAAAAAACGAATGAACCTTTTGGCCGACTCAGTACATCATGGGAAGTGGGAAATTAATGCAGTGGTTCCTAATCTTTGGCATTTAATATTCCAAAGAAATTCCAAAATAACTTTGGGAACTGATATATTAGTCACTTATTTTGCTAAGTACACGGAGATTAAAAATCCAACTACCATTTATTATCACCACTGTTTCAAAAAAGTAAGACTATTTAAAAAATCTTTTTATTTGGAATATGTAAAGCTATTTTAGCATTCTCCCCCTGCCCCCCCCAAGGAGGATAGTTCTGATCTCAGAATAAAGGGCAGTCTTTTTCAAGATAGGTATGTGTATTTTAATTTTTTTTCATGATTATGTGTTATTTTAGAACATTTTGAAGACTGTATTAAAGATAAACCTGATTTAGGCTATGAGGATTTTATGTATAAGGAGCAGACTGCATTGAAACTTGTGTCTTTTCTGCCTTTAACAGATATGACATTTGCAAATCTGTTGGCTAAAATTACTAATTTGATCCAAACTCTAAGTCTTTCGGATTTAATTTCATTTATTGCTCCCTTATGAACACAGCCTAAAAAGGGGTAGTGCTCAGCATTGAAATAGCTGTGTATTACTTCCATATAACTATCATAAAAAAGATTCTTGAATTCTAAAGATCCTTTTTGTGAAGATTAAATCTAGTTTAATAACTTGTAAATTTTGATGTATTTGTGAAGGTGGTTATGATTATAATGTAGACGAGATGAATATGACAGAATTATATTTTTGTTTGAATTTCTAGTTTACTTAGATACTAACACTGTATTCATTTCCCTTTCTTTCTCTTTCTCTCTCCCTCTTTTTTCCTTAAGGAATATGTACATGCTTCAAAGCCAAAAACTCAAGAAAGTGAACTGAAAATTAGTGCTGTCTTTTCAGTCAGTGACAGTCCTCTTGGTAAGAAACAGAACTATAAGTTAGTTACAATCAGTATTTATTATATTCTGATTAGCAGAATTGAGGGAAAGTACCTCCTCATGTAAGTCTTTTTGTTCCTTTAGACAAAGCAGTGCTTTTCAAACTGACTAGCTGGTCTTGACCAATATTTTAAAAAGTGGAATATAATTACAGTTGATCTTTGAACAATATGGGTTTGAACTGCACAGGTCCACTTACAGGTGATTTTTTTCAACAAAAATAGTACCTGTATTTTCATTTTACAGATCTTTTTTTTTTACATTTTACAGAATTAACTGAGTGTGGGGTAATTTTTATGTTTTATTGGCGATCACAATATATGGAATCAAAAGAACTAGGGTTTGAGTCCTGATTCTATCCAGATTGTTTCAGCTTCCGGCCCTTGGATGAGTCATTTGTCAGTTCTTTTGTTTTTGAGGCAGAGATAGCAGGACATGGATTTTTGACTGCATGGGGTTTGTGCCTCTAACCCGTGAGTTGTTCAGTGGTCAACTGTATATCAGAGTATTATGCATATAGTAAGGAAACATATTATTTCATGAAACTACTGTTTCAGTTATTAAATTTTATATACATGTACACATACATGCATGCACACACATGTACATACAAGTGTATGTATGTGTCTGTTGGGTTATAATGTGAAGTGTAGTTCTTACTATGTGTCATGGTTAAAAAAGTTTGAAACTGCCTGCTTTAGAGTGGTTATTGCCTCATTATTGGATTTCAAGACTGAGAGAATTTGTCCTAAAAAAAAATAGAGAATGTATATATGTTCATGTTGATATGAAAACTGTTTTTTGTGTTTTGTTTTTTTTTTTCTTATTTTGTTTTTATAGCCCAACAGTTGATCCCAGGCTTTCAGCTTTCTCTTGCATCATCTGGCCCAAATATATCGCTTCCTTCAGTTCCAGCCGTAGCTATTCAGGTTTTTTGTTCTGGTTGTAAAAAAATGCTTTATAAGGGGCAAACTGCATTTCATAAGACAGGATCTACTCAGCTCTTTTGTTCCACAAGGTGCATCATTGGATATTCTTCACCTGTCTGCCTACCACCTCCTCCCAAGAAAACCTGTGCACACTGCTCAAAGTATGAAGTTCTTAATTATATCCCTTTTTACTTTTTTAGTGTTTTTAGTTCAAATATGCTATTGCTATTTTAAATCTCTTTAGCAAATTTCCCTGGAAATACTTTTTAGCTAATTGAGAAATTTGCAAATTCTAAAGTTTTGTACAGTTAAATAAGTGACTTGTTGTAAAAAAGTATTGCCTAAACCAGTTTTCCTATCTCTTTCAATTAGAAAGAAATAAACTGTGAGAAATTATAGGACCTCATGTACTGTATGTCTACTGTCATTGTAGACAACAGCCATTCAAAATTATTTATCTTGAAAGTTATTGAAGTATAGAATGAAATAATAGCACCCTTATAATAGTATATGAAAGTTATTTAATTCTTTAGAAGGTAAATGGCCACAAAAATAATGCATTTATTCCTGAAAAGTCCTTGTGTGCTTTTGTTGGGGGTCATTGTTGCTTTATAATAATGCATAGGTGCAGAGAGAGGATGAAATAGCAACGAAGTCACATAAACTTCTTTCTCTACCTCAGTAAGTTTGAAGAATTTGGCATGTTTTACCTATTTGTGTGACAGTAATTCTAGGGATATACTGTGTTGTCAGTAGTCGCTTAATGTAGAGCAAGCAAAGTTAAGAGCTTGGTTTTAGATCATAGCTCTATCACTTACTAGCTATATGACCTCAGGCCAGATATTTAACTTTTCTAAGCTTTAATTTCTTCATTGGTAAATAGTATCTACTTCCTCAGGTTTTAATGAGACAGTGTTAGCACATAGCAAATGCTTAATAAGTGGGATCCAGTATTTTTAATAATAAATTTGATATTATATATATTTAACATAATTTATAGGCCTGTATTTTGTCTTTGGAGATATATGAGAGTTTTTTTATCTGCTTGGTGTGATGCCTTTAGGTATCTAAAAGTAGATCCTGTTAAAATGGAAATCCCCAACTAAAAGGAAAGAGGAATTTTAAAATATTTTACTTAAATATTCAAATTTAGTTTTGTTCCAAAATGCCCTTCTAATACCTTACTTTAACTCTTTTATGTCATTCTCATGAAACTGATCTGGAAGAGTAAATTTAGTTTTCTGTTTTTAGATATTCCGTTTCAACATATCAAATATCAAAAGGAAATTAAATTTTAAAGAACATAACACCACTTATGCATCCAAATACATATTATTCTCTTAAAAGTAGTCACTCTTGTCATTGGCTTTTTACCACCGTGCTGTTGTTATTCAAAAAATTTTTTTTGTCTCTTGATTTGGCATTGCCTTCAGAGGCTGTTTAACGTTCCTTTAAACTAAGTTAGGTGATAAATCTATCTTTTCAGCTGGGGTTTGATTTTTGCAAATTGCCAAAAGTTACTTGAGGTCTTACCAGCTGACTTACTATAGATGAGTAAACTGAGTCATATTGTTAAACATGATATCTGTGCTTAAAAAGTTGTGCTTAGAGTTCTTATAAACTAAATTGGAAAAAATGTTTGAGCCATGTTGTTGTTGGAAGAGGTATGGTTTCTCTAAGATAAATGTGAAGATGTAACATACATTTCGATGTGTAAGGTTTAGAATGCCTTTATATTTATGTGCACGGATGTTCATGAAAGAGTCATTCTCATTGGTTTACTTATATATACATGGCACTGGCAGATTTATACTATTAAATAAAATTCTTAATTGCTTTGATTTTAGTAGAAAAATTACTTTTCAAAATTAATACATCTGCATGTAAGCATATCCACTTGGTTTCCAAGATTACTGTTGTATTATTAAGGCTAGGTGATTTTTAGAAAATTAAAGCAGTGCTCTGTTGCTGTTTTTTTGTTTTTTGGCCGTGTGGTGTGGCATACAGGATCTTAGCATGCGGAATCTTAGTTCCCTGACCAGGGATCGAACCTGTGCCCCCTGCATTGGGAGCTCAGAGTCTTAACCACTGGACCACCAGGGAAGTCCCTGTTGCTGTTGTTATTCTTTCGTAGTTTACTGTGGAACATTTCTGTATAATAAAGGTACAGGATGGAAGGCAGATTAGTGAAATGATGAAGTCTATGGACTGTAGAATCAGACTGCCTTGATTTGTATTCTGGCTTCACTGCTTACCAGCTGAATGACTTTGACAAGCTATTTAACCTTTCTGATTTGGTCTCCTGATAATACTTACCTTATAGAGTTTTTTGATAATTAAATTGGATAATTTGAGTAAAGAGAAAAATGTCTGGCACATAGTAATTACCCATTGCATTATTGTAGTGCATAATATGATTGCCGTTATTATTCTTTACTTTGTGGCCTGTACTAGTGTTTCTAATTAATGACTAGTTCCTTCAGTTTTTATACTTGTCAGAAGAATGGCAATAACTTAGCCTCTGTTTTTACTGGCAGTGCTTATTGTAACAACGAGCTCTTAGAAAATAACTCTAGGAGTCTCATAGAACAACTCACAATTATTTGTGTTCTATTCGTCTTTCTTGTTTCCATCTGTGCTCTGATACCAAGCCTTAATAGCCCCTTTGTCTGTCATTTGTTTCTTTGATCTCTTCTTTGATCACTATAACTTCAATTATAGTGAACTTTTATATATCATGCTGATTTTAATGCTAATCTTTGGTAGTTCATCTGTTTCCCAAATCTTACATTTAAATAAAAAGTTTTTTTTCGTTTCTTGTTTCATTCATGTTTCTACTCTTGGCAGCTACTGGCTAGTAAGAGGACAAGTATTTTGTGGTCTGAAGTTGTGGGATGGCCACTTGTTCCATTGGCTCCAGTGGATCAAACTTGGTTGGAGCTGGAAGCTCCTCAGTGTTTTTTCATGAGCATCTGGCTGGATATATTTTAAAAGGAAATTCTCCCTCAACACATCTTATAAATTAAGTATTATAGACTCCGTTTTATACATGAGGAAATTGAGACAGTAATTGCCTCACTCATTGTCACTCAGCTGATAAGTAACAGAACGAATCATCAAACCCAGTTTTCCAGATGCCTTATCCAGGACCAGCCATTTTCTACTATACAATAGCTGCCCTTAGTAAACGTAGTTATTTTAGCTCACAAAGAGGAAGAAATTACAATTACGAAGAACACATTTCATTTTGCCTTTGTTATTTATTTTTAGAGCCATTTTAAATCCAAAGGATGTGATCACAACCCGATTTGAAAATTCCTCTCCTAGCAAAGATTTCTGCAGCCAATCATGCCTTTCTTCTTATGAGCTAAAGAAAAAACCGGTTGTTACCATATATACCAATAGCATTTCAACTAGGTGTAGTATGTGTCAGAAGAATGCTGATGTAAGTTCCATTTTACTTTTATTGGGATTCTGTTCACAGATTAGAGATTTTTAACTGGCTCTGCTTTATTTTGTATCTGTATGTGTTTTTATTCCTAGATTCGATTTGAAGTTAAATATCAAAATGTGGTACATGGGCTTTGTAGTGATGCCTGTTTTTCAAAATTTCATTCTACCAACAACCTCACCATGAACTGTTGTGAGAACTGTGGGAGCTATTGCTATAGTAGCTCTGGTCCTTGCCAGTCCCAGAAGGTTTTTAGTTCAACAAGTATCACAGCATATAAACAGGTATGAATATCAGTCTGTTGTGTACAGTTGGGCTTACCCCTTCTGAGATGGCTGCACAGGGATGAAGCGCAGAAGAAGAGTGAGCTCTTCCCATCTGTTGATCTTGGTGTGTGATTTCCCCTCCAGAAAAATGGGATAGATTTTGATATGTAAGGGTTGATTTTGATAGTGAGATGATATAGGTGAACTAGATCCTTTTTTAGAGTTTCCTTCATGGCCAAGAATTCACAAATATAATGTCATGATTTGCTATGAGTCTGAAATATTTTGGGGGATATTGATAGTGAAGAAAACCCCATATTATTGTGAATAAACTATGACCAAGAGTTAAAAGATGATACAGTCAGCAAATGTAAAACATTATCTTTTTCCTTTTAGAAAACATATATTTTAAATGTGTTTTGGAATGAATTATAATTTTGTTAACATTGCCTTATTGGAATACTTTAGCTATTTCTTTTTGCATATTTCTATTTTCCAACTACCTTTGTTTTTAACTTTAGCTAATTTTTATTTATTATTTTGTTACTAAATATATTAATTTGTGTCAGTTTATTGCTGAATAATATGGGGTCTTTAAAAAGTTATTTTTTTAAAAAAGGGTGTAAATGATAATTGAATTTATTTTTCAGTTAGTATGTTTGGTTTATTTTTTATTCATTTCTTAAAAAGAATTTTATTGAGATATAATTGACATGCAATAAGCTGCATTTATTTAAAGTGTACAATTTGACATTTTTTTTCTTATTAGTAATGTATATATGGCAATCCCAATCTCCCTATTCATCCCACCCCAACCTGGTTTATTTTTAATTCCTCTGAGCAGTTGGTAATGGACATTCATGGTTGGAAAGTATCTTTTTTCTAGGAACTTATCCACTTTTGACAGTCTGGTTACTACTTTACAAGAATAGAATCCGTGTTTTTTATATATATGTATGCATATGTATATATGTGTATATATATATTCCAAAAGTCAGTTCCATTCCTGATTTTGTTACTGGTGTTACACCCTATCAACTGCATAAATGATATTCCTCTTTTACCAGGAAGATTATGTATTGAGACTTTGCCATTTATACTTTCCTTTTAGTTCACTAATTTATTACTGAAAGACCTTATATTGTGTCAGTGACAGTATAGTGTAGCCATTAGGAGCCTGGATTTTGGAGCCAGATGAAATAAATTTAATCTCCTACTTTTCTGTTTGTTTGTTAAGTTCGTTTAAAGTTTGTTAATATAATTTTTTAAAGTATCTCTCTGTTATTGAAAGGATTTTATGGTACAGTGTATATAAATTGTTTAGTATGGGGCCTGGCTCATGGTAAGCACTCAATAAGTAATAATATTGGTAGTTTATATAAATGGTAGCCATTATTATTGTTGTTGTTTCTTAAAACATGCATAAACTTACAGCCAAATTTTATTATGAAACTCAGCTTGAAATACAAGTAGTTCTGTAGAATCTCCTAATATACATTAAACATCTTTTCTATCTCCTGCTAAAGAGTCTTACTAGCTAAGTAACTTTCAAGGTGGTAGACTCTATCCTAGATTGATGTCCAAGTTTGTCCTGAGGATAGTCCTTTGGTTTATCGATTACTTGGTCCTCTCTGATTATTTGTGATGAGAGAAGTATGTTATGACTAATTAATTCATTACTTCTAATATGTTTTGTTGTTGCTAATATATTTGAGTAGTTACTAATTTTTTTCAGTTTACATTTTACAGGCATACCTCAGAAATATTGTGGGTTTGGTTCTAGACCACTGCAATAAAGCGAGATTATATATATCAGTTTTTATATACACATACACACAAATATAATTTATATATTATATATATACACACACACATTTATATATATATAATTGATATGTATTCTTGGTTTAAAGTGGTATGTTTCAGGTCTCTGTGTGTCCTTTCAAAAAGTGAATAGCTAATCCTTAAATAATTCTAATATAGCATTTATAGACATTTCATCAGTTAAGACGTGTGATTGAGTTCATCCAGTTTCTGTAGCTAGGAAAGCTGCTTGCTAGATGATAACTCACATAGATTATGTCTTTTCCTTACCTTTAGAAAGAGAGAGCATTTATAGGCCTACCTCAGAGATACTGCATGTTCGGTTCCAGACCACTACAATAAAGCAAATATTGCAATAAAGTGACATACAAAGTTTTGGTTTCCCAGTGCATGTAACAGTTACGTTTATGCTGTACTGTAGTCTGTGAAGTGTGCAATAGCATTATGTCTTAAAAAACAATGTACATACCTTAATTTAAAAATGCTTTATTGCTTAAAAATGCTAACCATCATCTGAGCCTTCAGTGAGTTGTCATCTTTTTGCTGCAGGAGGGTCTTGCTTTAATGTTGATGGCTGCTGACTGCTCAGGGTGGGGATTACTGAGGGTTGGGGCGGCTGTGGCGGTTTCTTAAAATAAGACAATAATGAAGTTTGCTGCATGGATTCTTCCTTTCATAAACAATTTCTCTGTAGCATGTAATGCTGTTTGATAGCATTTGACCCACAGTAGAACTTCTTTCAGAATGGGAATCAGTTCTCTCCAACCCTGTTGCTACTTTTTCAACTAAATTTATGCAGTATTCTAAATCCTTTGTTGTCATTTCAACAGTCTTCACAGCATCTTCACCAGGAGTAGATTCCATCTGAAGAAACTACTTTTTTGCTCTTCCATAAGAAGCCACTCCCTATTCATTGAAGTTTTATCAGAAACTTGAGATTGCAGAAATTGAGTCACATCTTTGGGCTCCACTTCTAATTCTAGTTCTCTTGCTGTTTCCACCAATCTGCAGTTACTTTATTCACTGAAGTCTTAAACCCCTCAGAGTCATCCGTGAAAGTTGGAGTCAGCTTCTTCCAAACTGTTAATGTAGATATTTTGATCTCTTCCCATGAATCACTAATGCTCTTAATGTCATCTAGAATGGTGAATCCTTTCCAGAAGGCTTTTAAATTTACTTTGTGCAGATCTATCAAAAGAATCACTCTCTGTGGCAGTGATAGCATTACAAAATATATTTCTTAAATAATAAGACTTAAAAGTCAAAATTACTCTTTGATCCATGGGCTGCAGAATGGGTGATTTGTTAGCAGGTGTGAAAATAGCATTAATCTCATTGTACATCTCCATCAGAGCTCTAGGGTGACCAGGTGCATTGTCAACAAGCAGTAATATTTTGAAAGGAATCTTTTCTTCTGAGGAGTAGGTCTCAACAGTGGGCTTAAAATATTCAGTAAATGGTGTTGTCAACAGATGTGCTGTTATCTAGGCTTTGTTGTTCCATTTATAGAGCACAGGCAGAGTAGATTTAGCATAATTCTTAAGGGCCCTAGCATTTTTAGAATAATAAATGAGCATTGGGTTTAGCGTAAAGTCACCAGGAGCATTAGCCCCTAACGAGAGAGTCAGCTGTCCTTGAAGCTTTGAAGCCAGGCATTGACTTTTCTCTAGCGTGAAAGTCCTAGATGGAATCTTCTTCCAATGGAAGGCTATTTCATCTACATTGAAAATCTATTATTTAATGTAGCCACCTTCATTCATTATTTTAGCTAGATCTTCTGAATAACCTGTAGGTTCCGCATCAGCACTTGCTGCTTCACAGTATACTTTGATGTTATAGAGATGGCTTCTTTCTTTAAAATTCATGAACCTACCTCTGTGAGCTTCAAACTTCTCTTCTGCAGCTTCCTCACCTGTCTCAGGCTTCATAGCATTGAAGAGAGGTGGGGCCTTGCTTTGGATTAGGCTTTGGCTTAAGGGAATATTGTGGCTGGTTTGATCTTCTTTCTAGACACTAAAACTTTGTCCATATCAACAGTAGGACTGTTTTGCTTTCTTATCATTTGTGTGTTCACTGGAGTAGCACTTTTAATTTCCTTCAAGAACTTCTCCTCTGCATTCACAACTTGGCTAACGGGCACAAGAGGCCTAGCTTTAGGCCTCTCTCAGCTTTCCACATGCCTTCCTCACTAAGTTTAATCATTTCTAGCTTTTGATTTGAAGTGAGAGAAATGTGACTCTGCCTTTTACTTGACTACCTAGAGACCATTGTAAGGTTATTAATTGGCCTAATTTCAGTATTGTTGTGTCTCGGGGAGCAGGGAGGCCTGAGGAGAGGGAGAGAGACGGGAAACGGCCAGGCGGTGGAGCAGTCAGAACACATACAACATTTATTAATTAAGCTTGTCTTAAATGGGTGTGGTTCATGGTGCCCCAAAACAGTATAGTGGTAACATCAAAGATTACTGATTACAGATCACCATAACAAATACAATAATAATGAAAAATTTTGAAATATTGCGGGAATTACCAAAATGTGACACAGTGAGCAAATGCTGTTGGAAAAATGGTGCTGATAGACTTGCATGATGCAGGGTTGCCACACATCTTCAAATTTGTAAAAAATGTAGTATCTGCAAAGCATAAGTGAAGCACAATAAAACGAGGTATGCCTATATCATTGTCTGAAAGAACTTATTTTTCCCCACATCCCAGCTTTTAGGCAAGTCTGTACTTAGTGTAGCTGCCGTCATTGTCATGCTCAAATCTTTTAGCCAAAGCCTTTGGTTGTAGGTAGCTTTTCTTTTTCTTTCCTGAAACCATATGTATATGTGTGTGCTTGTACTAGGTATCTGAATGTTATTTTATTTTAATAGAATTCAGCCCAAACTCCTCCATATGCCTTGGGGAAATCATTGAGGCCCTCAGCTGAAATGATTGAGACTACGAATGACTCAGGAAAAACGGAGCTTTTCTGCTCTATTAATTGCTTATCTGCTTACAGAGTTAAGACAGTTATTTCTTCAGGTAATGTTTAAGTTTTATAAATTTATAGATTTTGTAACTATTAAAGAAGAATGTAACTGATATTCTTTCACTTTGTTACAAACTAAACTAAATCTATGTGGTTAAATGAAGACCCTAGGTTGTTTAGTTGCAAAGAGCTGATTTTTTTTTTTTCTTTTTAAAATTTTTGGCTGCATTGGGTATTCGTTGCTGTGCACTGGCTTTCTCTAGTTGTGGTGAGCGGGGGCTACTCTTTGTTGGGGTGCTTGGGCTTCTCAGTGTGGTGACTTCTCTTGTTGGGGAGCCTGGGCTCTAGGCTCGTGGAGCTTCAGCAGTTGCAGCACATGGGCTCAGTAGTTGTGGCACACAGGCTCTAGGGCGCACAGGCTTCTATAGTTGTGGCTCATGGGCTCTAGAGTGCAGGTTCAGTAGTTGTGGCGTGTGGGCTTAGTTGTTCCATGGCATGTGGGATCTTCCTGGACCAGGGCTCCAACCCATGTCCTCTGCATTGGCACGTGGATTCTTAACCACTGCACCACCAGGGAAGTCCCAGAGAGCTGATTTTTATTTCTATTATTTTTTTGAAGGATCCATGCAGTATTTTTAAAATTAATTAATTAAATAACTAATTTTTGGCTGTGTCAGGTCTTAGTTGTGGCATGTGGGCTTGTCTCTAGTTGTGGTGTGTGGGCTCCACAGTAGTTGTGGCGTGCCAGCTTAGTTGCCCCATGGCATGTGGGATTTTAGTTCCCTGACCAGGGATCAAATCTGTGTCCCCTGCGTTGGAAGGCAGATTCTTAACCACTGGACCACCAGGGAAGTACCACAAAGAGCTGATTTTTAAGTGACAAAGTTTTTCATTGATTTTCTCAATTGAAGTATTTATTTTGTAATTTCATATGTGAAAAGAGAAAACACGTGCAAGTTCCAAGTTAATTTTTGTGTAGGTGGAACTTAATTGAGGTTAGGTATAGTTAGCACTACATATTATTATAAAGTTCCTTCACTTTTGTTTTGCATATTACTGAATATTTGGTTTTTTTTAACTCTCCTAATACATTTTTGGATTATTTGTTCATCTATGTAACTTACTCATTGACTTTTATTTTTTGCTACCAAGGTGTCCAGGTTTTGTGTCATAGTTGTAAAACCTCAGCAATCCCTCAGTATCACCTAGCCATGTCTAACGGAACTATATACAGCTTCTGCAGCTCCAGTTGTGTGGTGGCTTTCCAGGTATGACCTAAGGTAGTACTTTACCCTTGCAGTTCTCTTAGGTGTTGGTCTGTGGCAAAATGTTAACTGCTGAAGGACCATACTTACTAAGTTTAAGTTAGAAAAAAAAATTCTATTCAACTGTGGTCCAAGGGGTCATTTCTGAAAAATGTCTGAGCCTAAGATTTGAGCCTCAGCCTTCTTTGTTCAGAGTTTTCATCTAAACTACCTTTCTCTCCCGCTTTCTCCCCTGGCTCTCTCCCTTTCAAAAGAATGGAAGCTAGGCTGTGGTTTGGATAGGTGGCATGGTGATGTGCTTATGTGTCCCTTCCTCTCATCCTGGGCCAGATACATAATGACTCTTGGCATGGAATTGGAAGCCTCCACTTACTTGTCCTGTTCTCTCCTCACTCTCTGATATGCAGAGAAAGGGTAGAGTTTAGTGATCCTCCTGGATGGGAAGATGCCTGTATAGTATCCCTGCACCAGGGAGAAAGAGACTACTGGTGGCCACTGTGCTTAATAGCCACAAGAGGCTGGTTGGTAATGGGAGTGCGGATAGAGGGGTATCTTGGGGGAAAGGAGAAGCCTGCTCTCATTTATTAATTAGTCATGCATTAGAGATTTTTGTCTGGAAAGCCTGAATTTTAGTCCTCAACCTTTTAATGTTGCATTTCTCAGTCCTTTTCTGGAAGTATGTCATTTCAACTCTTTCTGTGAACTACTTAATAAAATTTTAAAGAAATGTTTGGGAGGAATTAATTTATTAAAATGGAAAAATGAAAATGACCAAGTTACCTTATTTCTGAGTTGATAAAATCTTTGCCTTATTTGTATTCATTCAGAATGTATTTAACAAGCCAAAAGGAACAAACTCTTCAGCCGTGCCCATGTCTCAGGGCCAAGTGGTTGTAAGCCCACCTTCTGGGTCAGCACTGTCAGCAGGAGGAGGTAACCCCTCTGCCGTTTCCCCCAGCTCCATCAGTGGCTCTGCTGCAGCTAGTCTCCAGCCTCCTGCTGCTCAGTCCCAGCAAGTTACTTTAACCCATGCAGTTGTTAAACTCAAGTGTCAGCACTGTAACCATCTGTTTGCCGCAAAACCAGAACTTCTTTTCTACAAGGTAAAGCGAGATTATGGAAGGGATTGAATATGAGTTTATCTAATAGGAGCATTTTTATGTTTTCATCCTTGACAGTCACTCAGTTTGCTTTGAAATGAGAAAGAAAAGGATTTCTTAACAATAAAGCAACTGTTTAATTAGATATTAATGACTGTTCTTCCTCTGCAGGGTAAAATGTTTTTGTTTTGTGGCAAGATTTGCTCTGATGAATACAAAAAGAAAAATAAAGTTATGGCAATGTGTGACTACTGTAAACTGCAGAAAATTATAAAGGAGACTGTACGATTCTCAGGGGTTGATAAGCCATTCTGTAGTGAAGGTAAAGAAAAAGCTCACTTTTAGCCACAGAGCATGTGGTCATTATAAAGTAATTCATGATGAGTTGGGCTGTTAATCCACAATTAATTTTCAAGTAATTTTTTATGAGGTATAATTTGAAGCTTTTTTAATTGAGTTTAAACTTAATTCACTTTAAAGTCTATCCTTTTAAATGTTATAATAATCTCAATAAAGAAAAACTTTCAAAATATAATTAGATCAGTGTTATTAGTATATAGAAAATCTCTTTGTAAGTTTAGCTATGACTTCAAAGATCTTTTTGTTTTTGTACCTGTTCATAAAGAGGGTACTTAGGCAATTACTGCTTCTTGGCTTAAGAAACTTTTATATTGGGTTGGCCAAAAAGTTTGTTCAGTTTTTTTTGTAAGATGGCTTTAGTAGCACTTAGTTGTCCTTAACGTCATTGAAAACAGTTTTGTCAGTTTGTATGTGACAGCTGTCATGTTAGTGTGCATATAAAAAAAAGACATCAAAATTGGTGAATTTTTGTGTAGTCATTTTAATATTGAAGATGGAAGGGAAAAAAAGCAACATTTTTGGCATATTATGCTTTATTATTTCAAGAAAGTTAAAAATGCAACTGAAACCCAAAAAAAGATTTGTGCAGTTGTGTGGAGAAGGTGCTATGAGTGATCACGCGTGTCAAAAGTGGTTTGAGGAGTTTCGTGCTGGAGATTTCTCGCTGGATGATGCTCCATGGTCAGATAGATCAGTTGAAGTTGATAGCCATCAAATCGAGACATTAATTGTCAATAATCAGCGTTATACCACGTGGGAGACAGCCGACATACTCAAAATTTCCAAATCAAGCACTGAAAATCATTTGCACCAGCTTGGTTATGTTCATCGCTTTGATGTTTGGGTTCTACATACGTGAAGTGAAAAAAACCTTCTTGACCATATTTCTGCATGTGACTCTCTACTTAAACGTAAGGAAAATGTTCGTTTTTAAAACATATTGTGATGGGCTATGGAAAGTAAATACTGTACAATAATGTGGAATGGAAGAGATCGTGGGGCAAGGGAAATGTACCACCCCCAACCACACCAAAGACCAGTCTTCATCCAAAGAAGGTGATGTTGTGTGTATGGTGGGATTGGAAGGGAGTCCTCTATGAGCTCCTTCCAGAAAACCAAACGATTAATTCCAAAGTCCCAGTTAGACCAACTAAAAGTAGCACTCAGCGAAAGCGTCCAGAATTAGTCAACAGAAAACACATAATCTTCCATCAGGATAACGCAAGACCAAATGTGTCTTTGATGACCAGGCAGAACTGTTACAGCTTGGCTGGGAAGTTCTGATTCATCTGCTGTATTCACCAGACTGCACCTTAGGATTTCCATTTATTTAGGTCTTCACAAAATTCTCCTAGTAGAAAAAAATTCAATTCCCTGGAAGACTGTAAAAGGCACCTGAAAGTTCTTTGGTCAAAAAGATAAAAAGTTTTGGGAAGATGGAGTATGAAAAATGGCGGAAGGTAGTGGAACAAAAGGGTGAAGACACTGTTCAATAAAGTTCTTGGTCAGAATGAAAGATGTGTCTTTTATTTTTACTTAAAAACCAAAGGCACTTTTTGGCCAGCCCAATACCTCTGATGTTTCTGAATATAGACGACCTAATATTTAGAGTATGTGTTTCAAAGGTGATATGAGTTTGTGAATATAGATAATAAGACTATCTTTTAACCTAGAGGCAAATAATTATGTGAAGTATTTAGAAATTAGATTAAAGTTGGTCTCTAAGACTGTAGAAACTCAATTTACTGCCTTCAAGTTTATGTTTCTTCCTTTTATCCCTTCTGATTCTCAGTTTGCAAATTCCTCTCTGCCCGTGACTTTGGAGAACGATGGGGAAACTACTGTAAGATGTGCAGTTATTGTTCACAGACATCCCCTAATTTGGTAGAAAATCGATTGGAGGGCAAGTTAGAAGAATTTTGCTGTGAAGATTGCATGACCAAATTTACTGTTCTGTTTTATCAGGTAAATGTAATATACCTCTTTGGCTTTCTGAAGTTAGTACAGAGTATTTTCTATTTAAAATATATTCAGATTATGTGAAGAAAAATTGGATGTTTAGAACTGGGTAAATAAATTATGGGCTCCTAAAGCAAAATTCAATTGAATGTAAACATGAAATCTTTGGGGTAAAGAGTGTAGAAGTTTGGGAGACTTCATTGTTATTTGAGGATATGTTCCTTTTATTTTTGCTTTCTTATAAGGCACATGGACCTCATTTATAACTTTGAGGTTTTTTTAGTTACAACTTTACGTATTTATGATGCCTTAAGTGGCTCTTTCATTTAGAAGGTTACTCTGAGGAATTTGAAGTCAGACCTTGTTCTCACTTCATAGGTCAAATGATTCTGACCTCCTTACCCCTCACCTGTCTTCTTTAAAAAAATTACATTTTTGAAAGGCTAACAGTGAAAGCTGCGGTTATTGAATCACTAATACATGTCTGGTGCTTCATAAGTGTTATTTCATTTACTTCTCACCACAGCCCTAAGAGGTTGGTATAGTATTGCCAGTTTATAAATAAGGAAAAAGAGTAGGGTCTGGGGAGGTTAAGTAGTGGGCCCCCGAAGAAGCTGATAGGTGATGGACAGCACTGTAACAGTCCAGTGAAATCACCTATTTACTTGTCTACCTACCTAAAATATAAATTTCTTTGGGGGAAGGTATGTCTTTTTCATAATTATATGACCAAGACCTATCTCAGTGCTCAAGAAGATGATACCTAGTTAGATTTTTTTAAAATAAATAAATTTATTTATGGCTGTGTTGGGTCTTTGTTGCTGTGCATGGGCTTTCTCTAGTTGTGGCGAGTGGGGGCTACTCTTCATTGTGCTGCGTGGGCTTCTCATTGCAGTGGCTTCTGTTGTTGTGGAGCATGAGCTCTAGAGCGCAGGCTCAGTAGTTGTGGCACATGGGCTTAGTTGTTCTGTGCCATGTGGGATCTTCCCGGACCAGGCCTTGAACCCCTGTCTGTCCCTAAATATTTGTTGAATAAATCAAAGTCTTTATGACTCCAAAGCCCATATTCTTTATACCACAGTAGGCTGCCTCTTAATGTTAAAAACAAATAAACCATAAAAAGCCTCACAACTATCTTTTTAAAAAAATATTTATTTTTTGGCTGCGTTGGGTCAGTTGTGGCATGCGGGCTCTGTAGTTGTGGTGCGTGGGCTTAGTTCCCCCACAGTATGTGGGATCTTAGTTCCCCGACCGGGCATCCCCTGCATTGCAAGGTGGATTCTTAATCACTGGACCACAAGGGAAGTCCCCAAAACAAATAGTATTTATTATTTGTAAGTACAGTGTCTTAAGGTAGGAACCTTACATTTTGTGATCTCAACTGACATATATCCTGTTTTCATTGTTCCTTCTGGTTTTGTGATTAGTGTTATATTTTCATTATTTTACAGTTTTAAGCCTGTCCTGTTTTCCATTTCTTTCTCAGATGGCCAAGTGTGATGGTTGTAAACGACAGGGTAAGCTAAGTGAGTCCATAAAATGGAGAGGAAACATTAAACATTTCTGTAACCTGTTTTGTGTCTTGGAGTTCTGTCATCGTCAGCAAATTATGAATGACCCTCTTTCACAAAATAAAGGTAAAGTTAAACTTGACTAAGGGGCTCTTTAGTCAGTGCTAAGTTACTGTCAGCACACACACTTGTAAATAATGTAATAAAACAAAATTTCACTGGATTCAGATAGCCTGAATTTCCTTAAATTTTCCTGTAAGAATTCTTAAAGATTGTCCTTGAGGGAAAGTTAATCCTGATGCTTTTTGCTGTCAAAATCAAACACACCAAGGAATCAATAAATATATAAGCACTAATTTTGTAGGAAAATTAGAATTGATTGATTTTGATTGAATTTATCTGTACATAAGTAACTTACACTAAGGGATATACGCTATTCAGTTAATAAACCAGAAATGAAAACAGAAAATCAGGGCAAACAAAGGAAGAGGATAGAAGTATGTTAATATGGTTGCTGTGACTAGTATAGATTTGATCCAGAGCTTGCTTGTAGCCAAGGAAAAAAGAACAACACATTAATTATATCAGAAAAAATAAAGTAGACCAGTTCTTCACGGGTAGCAAAGTTTTTCCTGGCTAAGAATAAAATAATTTTGCAAGTAGGACAGCTAATGTGGTCAAAATATCAAGATGAATAGGTATGTTTTATGTTCTTAAAGTAGCTCTCTGAAGTAGCACTTCTCTGAGTTAGACTAAAAACATTTGATGTTATGTTCTCTCATCAAAGCCTGGAGTGCTGCTGAATTGACAGAATTCATGTGCTTTGACTCTAGTCTGGCCTTTGTCTACCTTTGCAATCATATTAATCATCACTGTAATCACATATGCCTTGTGCTAATCTTTTGTGTTATCATCCATACCCTAAGACCAGTCAGGGTGGTGGAGAATTTTCATTCCATAATCTGGGTTAACAAAATCAGTGTTTTTATGTGCAGGGACAACTATGTCACCAACTTATTTATAAAAATTATCATGTTAAATTTTTATTTGAATCAAGCTTACGTTTAGGAATTTTAATATTCACTAATGGAAAAGTGTGGTTAATCCTGAAGCTGACACCTGTATTTTTACCTATTAAATATCATTTGAAGTTTATAGTTTTAGAGAGTCAGGCACCCTTTAAGTCCTAATGAACACTAATCTGAACAGAATCACCCAACCCAACATTATACAGAGTTAGATATTTGCATTGTACCTTGAAACTTAGTTGTTTAACAGGGCTTGTTTTTAACGTGTGCTTGTGATCCTTTTGTTTATACTAGGTCTTACCTTTTTGTTTATTTTAATTAGTAAATATTTCTAAGACGCAAACTGCTTCAGTGGAGCTCCCTTCTGCAAGGAGAAATACAACACCTGTTATAACCAATGTGGTGTCATTGGCAAAAATATCTCCTGCCCAGCCCATAGGGAATGGTGTTTTAAAAGGTATGACTTGATGGAAAGGCATTTGGGTAGACTGTAGAGGTGAGTTTTGTCTAGTGTAAATAGCTCTATTTGTAATATTTGCATATAAGTTTGTATTAGGAAACATGCCCCTCTGTCTCTGAGGGAAGTGGGTAGCAAGCAGCGTGGCATGCCTAGGGAAGGAAGTGGTGTGTATGGTTTATTTTTTTAAGAACCCAAATGATTTTAATTTCGCTGCCTTTACCTTTGGAGATTCTAATACAGTAGGGTGGGATTGGGGCCCAGGGATCCCTACCTTTACCAGGCACCTGAGGTAATACTGATGCCAAGTTTCCTTGTACCACTTTTTTGAGAAATTCTGAACTAGGCTCTAGACCACCTTAGGGAGAGGAAAGTAACCTTGTGGTTTCAGTGTTTACTTCTGTATATTCTAGGGATAATAATGTATGTTTTAATTTATAACAGGTGCAGTTAATGCTAAAGAGGCAGCAAAGATCATTGAAGATGTAAGTTTTATTGTTAATTATTTTCCTGATTAATGACCCTTGGGTTTAGTTTCATTTTGGATATAGCCTTCTAATGTGTCTGAGTACATTTCTGTTTGCTGCTTAGTCTTTTTAAAAAGTAGAGTAATATATTATGCACTATCTTTTTAAATTAATTAATTTATTGGCTGCGTTGGGTTTTGTTGCTACATGCAGGCTTTCTCTAGTTGCAGTGAGTGGGCTTCTCATTGTGGTGGCTTCTGTTGTTGCGGAGCACAGGCTCTAGGCACAAGGGCTTCAGTAGTTGTGGCATGTGGGCTCAATAGTTGTGGCTCACGGGCTCTAGAGCGTAGGCTCAGTAGTTGTGGCACACGGGCTTAGTTGCTCTGCGGTGTGTGGCATCTTCCCGGACCAGAGAATTGAACCTGTGTCCCCTGCGTTGGCAGGTGGATTCTTAACCACTGTGCCACCAAGGTAGTCCCTATTATGCACTAATTTTTGTTTCTGAATCTTAAAGTTAGATCATTAATGAGAATGCATGCCTGATTTATTTTATTGTTTGTGTTCTTGTTCCTTAGTTGCTTTAAATACTTAATTCCATCTGGTTGCTTATTTTTCTTTTACTATATTCAAGTATTTTTCTTTTGTACTTAGAAGGTCTCTTGAAAATATTCAGTATATTGTTGTTTTATGCATCTTTGAAGGTAGTGCAAAGTAAAAATGTATTTAAATCACTTTATTGTGAAAATTCCCCAAAATTAAAAAAAATTTAAAGAAATACGTAATTTCAAATCTGGCAGGCTGAAAGAATTGCAAACTATGTCACTGTTGTCATATGTCAGCATCACTCTAGCAGGAAAACAAAATTTCCAATTTATCAGTATCACACGAACCTAATGTGTCAGATCTTGGGTTAATGTTTTTAGTGACTGTTGGGTTGCTCTCTTAACATTTGCTCTTGATACAATTAAAAATCTTTTAAAAAATACTGATATATAACAGCGTCATTCAGGTTCATTAAGTGGTGATGCTATACTAAAAAGTGTGGCCCAAATTCAATAAATTTGGAGCAGAAGTTAGATGTGATAAAACTCTGTGAGGAAGGCCAGACCATTGCTGTGATATCTCATGCTGTTAATTTAGGAGAGTGTACCCCGCAGAGTGGTAGAGATAATGCTCAAAAAACCTCAAAGTGGCATTAAAGCAGGTACACTTTAGTTCACAAAATTATCTTGTAACCAGGCAAGGATAATGGAATAAATGGAAGAAATCCTGGCAACACAGCTGCAAGATCAATGTTGCCATAATGCACCCCTAAGGCCAAGCTATCATCTGTGCTAAGGCATGAAGTATTTTTGATGATTTGAAAGGAGGCGACACTGAGACAAAAAGGCTTGCTACAAGTCATGGCTGGCTTTCCCATTTTAAAGCCCACCAAGATTTTAAGAATATAAAAATGAGCAGGCAAGCCATATCTGCTAACACTGAAGCTATCAAAATATTTCAGCTTTACCAGAGTTTAAAGAGGCTTTAACTTGGAAGACATCATAACATCTGCTAATAAAGAAGCTATGAAAATGGTAAAGAAGGTAAATTTGTGCAAGGCTGATGAAAGAGATTTTGAAATTTTACTTGGGTTGTTGCCCAGGGATTAATAAAGGAAGACTTGCTAGAATTAAAAAAACAAAGGTAGCAGGAAGAGGGCCCCAGCATTTAGCCTGGGCCTTCAGCACATCAACTAGCGGTGAAGTGACTGGCATAGACTTTTGACCATATTTCAGCAACAATTGCTGTGTTTGAAAATGATCCAAATGTGGATTGTGGTTCCATGGTTGCAAGGCAAAAGATGGACAGCATGTCTGCATATCAAAAAAAAGGGAAAAAAAAACCCCCCAAAACCAAGCCACATTAGATTCATTAGATTTATTCTTTAGCAAAACTCTTTCAGGGAGTCAGACCAGCCTTCACCATAATTTGGAGAGAGAGTTTATCCTACTTAATTTGATATCTCTTAACTCTCCCATTATTATTGTTGTTGGGAGATGATAACTCCAGTTAATTATTCTCAGGCAGTATACCATATTAGTTAATGAACTATCATATCAGTAAGTTAATTTTGTATTTATATGTGTATTATGTATTGTACATTAAGTTATATCTTAAAATTACATTATTAGTAAATCACTGTGTTGTAGAATTAATAATTTTGTTATTAACTGCCTAATTGTGTAATGAATTATTATTGTATCTTATATTAATAAGTACTATTAATATGTATTATAAAATATTCTATGTTGGTTATAGATTTATGACTCTGATAACGCATCCCTCGTCTGCTTTATATGTATGGGACAGTTAGTCTTGAATTATATGGGTTTTGAATTATTCAGGATTTTCAGAAACATCTCTCTCATATTGAATATGACTGCCCTATGTATGTTTTCCCTATATGGAGTATTTCTGTAATTCACCAGTCGTTTAAACTGTGTTACAGAATAGTTCTGATTAATATTTTCAGTTTAGTCTATAAAAAGTATAATAATAATGTAGTATTTTTATGATTAAAAAAACTGACAGTTTTAGAATCATTTGTTTCTATGGGACTTTGGTCTGAATCTCTTTCAAGTTATTTAAGTGGTCTTAAGTTTGGGGGAAAGGTGAGATACAGGAAAGTGCAAAGAAGAAAATAAACTGCAAACGCCAGCAGACTTTTTCTTTAAAGGTCTAGAGAGTAAATATTTAGACTTTGCAGGCCATGCAGTCTCTGTTACAGCTCCTCACCTCTGCCACTGTAGTGCAGAAGTAGCCAGAGACTATACACAAGTGAGTGAGTGGCTCTGCTCCAGTAAAACTTTATTTATGAACACAGGTGATGGGCCCATGAACCATACTTTGCCAACTCCCTGTTCTACTGTATTCCCTCCATCCAGAATTAACCATTGCTGGATTTGGCTTATTTGCTGACAGTATTTTTTTCTCCTACCCTCTCTCCTTTTTTATTCTTTTTAAAAAATGAATCACTACCTCAGTCCTTTTTCACATCCCTAGATGCAGCTACTCTTATGAGTTTGGTGTGTGTCCTTTCAGACCATTTTTAATCTTTCACATTCATATATACACATACATGGAAAATAATAATATTTTTAAAAAGTCCATGTGATACTTAATAGATTTGGTACATTCCTATTGCTGCTGTATAATATTGTATATAGGTACCGCATTTTATTTACCTATTGCTCTGTTGTTAAACACTAGGTTGCTTCACTATCAAAAATCTCTGCTACAGTGAACATTCTCGTATATGTCTCTTTGTGCACACGTGCAGGTGTTTGTCTAGAGTAGACATGGAAGAGTGGAATTTTGGGGACAAAGCGTATTTCCGTTTTTAGTTTTCAAATTGCCCTATAGAGTGGCTGTTGCAGTTTTTATTCTCATCAGCAGTTTATTTTTGTACTCATTTCCCACAGTCTATCATTTTATGTTGTCAGATTTAAACTTTTTTTTTTGCCAATCTGTTTAGTAATATCTTGTTGTTTTATTTTGCATGTCACTGATTCCTAGTGAGATTGCTTATATTTCTGTTTTTGAACATTTGAATTTTCTTTTCTTTGAATTTACTGTTTTAAAATTTCCCCCATTTTTGTGCTTAATTGTCTTTTTCTTATGAATCTCTGTATATATTCTGGATTTTCCTTCCTTTCTACTCATTTTTATCAACACAAAAACATGCAGTACTATTTCCTACCTGAAAAAAAATCCTTCTTTAACACCATGGCCTTTCAGCTACTGTCCCATTTCTCTGTTCTCCATTTTGGGAAAACTCCTCTAAGGGTGCCCTCTATTTGCTGCCTCCATTTCCTTATCTGTTATCTTCCCTTAGCTCACTCTAGTCAGGCTTTTGTCTGCACCACTCCACTGAAACTGTTCTTGTCAGTATCTCCATCAATCTTTATTTTGCCAAATCCAGTGGTCAGTTTTAAGTTCTCATTCTACTCATCCTTTCAGTTACATTTGATATAATTGATCTCTCCCTCCTTCCTTGAAATACCTTCTTCAACTTCATATTTGTCCCTTTTGTCAATCTACATTTCTTTGTAGGGGACTCATACAGTCCTGTGGTTTTAAACCACCTAGCTGGTGGCTGATTACCAGATTTATTTCTCTGGCCTTGACCTCTGAGCTCTAGATTCATGTATCCATCCAACTGCCTGCTTGACATTTACTCTTAGATGATGAATAGCCATCTCAAATAAAGCAGAACCGTTTTATTTTCCCCACACTTCCTCTCCACTGTTCCCTACTTCTTATCACTCCTGTTGTTATCTTCTTAGTCTGAGCCACCATCATCTTTCTTCTGGATTATTGTCTTCCTCCTTTCATTCTTGCCCTTTGCAGTTTTTTCTCCACACTGTTGGCAGAATGATCGTCTTAAAACACGAATCAGATTGTCACTCCAAAGCTTCTAAAACCTTCAGTGAAATTCTGAACAAGAAAAATAAAGAAGGGGAAGAGCTAGTTCCCAAAATTATAGGATAACTACAAATTAAAAATAATTTTTTTTTAAATTTTTATTGGCATACAGTTGATTTACAATTTTTTTAATGTATATATATATTTATTGAAGTTGATTTACAATGCTGTGTAAGTTTCAGGTGTACAGCACAGTGATTCAGCTATATAATCTTTTTCAGATTCTTTTCCCCTATAGGTTCTTTTTTTTATATATACATTTATTTGTTTATTTTATTGGCTGTGTTGGGTCTTTTTTGCTGTGTGCGGGCTTTCTTTTTAGTTGCGGTGAGTGGAGGCTACTCTTCGTTGTGGTGCGCGGGCTCCTCATTGCTGTGGCTTCTCTTGTTGCAGAGCACGGGCTCTAGGCGTGTGGGCTTCAGTAGTTGCAGCACATGGGCTCAGTAGTTGTGGCTCACGGGCTCTAAAGCACAGGCTCAATAGTTGTGGTGCACGGGCTTAGCTGCTCCGTGGCATGTGGGATCTTCCTGAAGTAGGGATCAAACCCATGTCCCCTGCATTGGCAGGCAGATTCTCAACCACTGCGCCACCTAGGAAGCCCCTACAATGTTGTTTTAATTTCAGATACAGCAAAGTAAATCAGTTATACAACAAATTTTATAAAGCTTCATAGTTGAAACAATGAGGAGCCAATAGAAAAGAAGTCCAGGGGCTTCCTAGGTGGCGCAGTGGTTAAGAATCCGCCTGCCAATGCAGAGGACATGGGTTCGATCGCTGCTCCAGGAAGATCCCACATGCTGCGGAGCAACTAAGCCCGTGTGCCAATAAATAAATTAAAAAAAAAAAAATTAAAAAAAAAAAAAGAAGTCCAGAAACAGATTCAAATATATACATGCGAATTTAGAAATAATAAAGGTGACAGTTCAGATCAGTAGGAGAGATCTAGATTATTCAATAAATGTTGTGACAACTGAGTAGACATATGGAAGAAAATACAGTTGGATTTCTACCTGCTAGGGTAAACCAAAATGATGTCCAGATGGAGAAAAGTTTTAACTTTTAAAAACTAATGAAAGTATTGGGAAAAAGTGTAGGAAAGAATTTTGATGCAGAAGTGGGGAAAGTCTTTCTAAATATGTCACAAAACCCAAAAGCCATAAAGATTTGTGAGGAAAATTCAACTACATTTCAAAGTCAAAAGATAACATGAAAAAAAAAAGGTTGCAATTATGTTATGAAGGGCTATTTTTTCCCATATGTGAAGAGTTTCTATGAATCAGTAAGAAGACCCAACATCCGTTAGGAACATGGGCAAAAGTCTACAGACTAGGAAATAAAAATGGTTCTTAAACATATGCAAACATAATTCAACTTCAAGCTTAGAGAAATGCCATTTAGAGCCACAGTTTTATCAGATGGCAAAGATAAAAATGATGGATAACACTGTTAAGGCATATTTACATATTGCCAATAGCAGTTGGTAAAACTGTTACAGAGGGCAATTTAGTAAAACCTGTTAAAATTTAAAATGTAAATACCATTTTACCCAGGAACTCCAGTTTTAAGAATTTATGCTTCAGATATATTTTGCACATTTATGAATACTGTACATTTATGCAGTATATTGTTAGTAGGAAAAGAAAAAACAACCTAATTGTTTCATCAGTGGTCAGGGCCATTGTGAGTTCATCCTGAGGTATTGTGCAAATTAGAAAAAAAATAGCCATACGTAGAGATTCTGAAATGCATCCTCTCCAACCCACACTTAGTCACATGGCCTGGCAAGTGGAGGTCCCTGTACACATATACAGTGGCTCTGTTGGGACCATAGTTATATATACTATACCCCATGTGGTGGAATATCATGCAGTTAAAAAGAATGTGGCAGCTCTTTACAGACATAGAGCAGTCTTATATATAATAAGTGAAAAAACACAAAACACACAAAATACATGCCTGTACATTTGTATAGAATATCTCTGGAAGGCAGCCAATAGATAATAGTGATTCCCACTGAGGAGAACTGAAAGACTGGGGGAGAATTTTAAAACGGAGAGTTATTTTCATTGTTCACTATTTGAATCTTTGAATTTTGTCACATGTTATATTACCCATTCAAAAAACATGCATTAGAATTAAAAGGTAAACGAAAACAGGGAAAAGGATATGAATAGACAGTTCACAGAAGAGGAAATATAATGCTTAAACATGAAAAATATATAACCACAATACTGTTATATAATTTCTCACTTATTGAGAAATAGTAAAGAAAGTTTGGTAATGTTTGGAGTGTTGGGAAACAGTCTCCCATACATTGTAATATACAGATTTTCATATACTTTGACCCACCAAACAGCACTTATAAGACTTTATTCTAGTCAGTGCACCTTGTGGTCCTGCGGATGTCTCTTGCTTCGATAGTGTCTGGCCGGAATAGACCCAGGGATGCCCCTTCTTCCAGCCTCTGACCACCCTGCAACCTCTTTTCCAGTCCCAACCTTCAGAACCATCTTCTCAGCCATTCACTGTCTCTGGGACCAGCCAACATCGTCCTTATTGCCAGTCAACCAAGAACTCCCAGATTGGTCAGAATTATTCCACCAAAGTGGAGGCTGCCATCAGTCGCCTGGTCAACCTGCATCTGCAGGCCTCCTACACATACCACTCTCTGAGCGTCTGTTTCCACCATGGTGATGAGTCTCTGGAGAGTGTGGGACACTTCTTCCGAGAGTTAGCCTCTTGAAGATGCTAAACCAGCACAGTGGCGGTATCCTCTTCTAGGATGTGCAGAAGCTGTCCCAAGATGCGTGGGATAAACCCTGGATGCCATGGAAGCTGCCACGGTTGTGGAGAAGAACCTGAGCCAGGCCCTTTTGGATCTTCATACCCTGGTTCTGCCCATGCAGACCCCCATCTCAGTGATGTCCTGGAGAATCACTTCATAGATGAGGAGGTGAAGCTCATCAAGGAGATGGGTAACCACCTGGCAGACCGGCTGGTGTTTGGCTGGGCTGGGCGAGTATCTTTTTGAAGGCTCACCCTCAACTCAAGAAGGGCTAGGAGCCTCCAGCCCAGCTGTCTTTGAGGGGCCCCTCTGGCATCCCTCTGGTATCAGGGCTTCTGTCTGAGCCTCTTCCTAGAGAGACTCTGCAGCTTTTTAATCACCCTGGAGCCCTCTCTGAAGCTGTAGACCAAATGGAAACAATAAAGCTTTTGCAGGAAAAAAGAAAGACCTTAGTCTATAGATACATTAGCATATGTAGAATCAATCTGTATGTAAAGATATTTATTGTAGCATTGTTTATAATAGCAAAAGATTTATAACATTTAAATGTTCAGCAGCAGGGACTCTTCAGCTTACATATAGTACATTCAGTGTATAAAGCTGTTAGTAGGCAACTTTGTGTAAAATTATATGAAAATACCTCCAAGATAGTTTGTTAAGTGGCAGAGCTAGGTGCTGAACCTTGCTAATAATATGCTACCATGTGTAGTCAGAAGCAACTTATGTAATTACATAGCCCATCTCTAGAAGGATGTGTACGAAACTGGGAACACTGTATTCAAGACTGAGTCTGTATGGATGGCAGACGGGCGTGGAAAACTTACTTTTCCCGTATGCACTTTTATACCTTTTGAATTATACCTCATTCAAAATTATTGCATTTTTACCTATTTAAAAAGCAAAATTTAAATGACAATAATCCCCCCTTATACTTGGGGGATATGTTTCAAGGCCCCCAGTGGATGCCTGAAACCATGGACAATATCGAACCCTATATATACTATGTTTTTTTCCTGTACATACATATCTGTGATAAAGTTTAATTTATAACTTAGGCACAGTAAGAGATTAACAGCAATAACAGAACAGTTATAACAGTATACTGTAATAAAAGCTATATGAATGTGGTCTCTGTCTCAAAATACCTTATTGTACTGTATACACCATTGTTGTGGTGATATGAGATGGTGAAGTGAGGTGAAATGAGGTGAAAAACGTAGGCGTGACGAAGTGTTAAGCTTTTCCCTTTGCACTTGAAGGATGCACTTTAGGGCTTCTCTTTGGCATATCTGAATTGCCAGCATCACTACTGTTGCGCTTTGGGGACATTATTAAATAAAATAAGGGTTACTAACCCTAACTGTGACAACCACAGCAATCGATCTGGCAACCAAGATGGCTACTAAATGACTAATGGGCAGAATATGCGGGACAAAGGAATGGTTCACTTCTTGGGCATCTCAGAATGGGACAGCAAGAGATTTCATCATGTCACTCAGAACGGCGTACGATTTAAAACTTATAAGTTGTTTATTTCTGGAGTTTTCCATTTAATATTTTCAAACTGCAGTTGACCGCGGGGTAACTGAAATGAAGGAAAGCAAAACTGCAGATGAGGGAGGCTACTGTGTACTGTTTGGTGGTTTCCCATCACACTTAAAATATAATCCTAATTTTCTGTTGTTGTTGTTGTTGTTTTTTTTTTTAACTAAGACCTTCCAGGTCCTGTACAAGTTGGCTTCTGCTGATCTTTCCAAACATATCATTTTAGCCCCTGCTTGCTTTATTTCAGCCTTGTTGAAATAAAGCATGTCACACTTTTTCCCACTTCGGGTCTTTTGCACCTCAGGCCTTTGCATGGCATGCTTTTTTGAATATTCATAAGGTCTTTGCTCAGATGTTTACTCCAGAATTTCATCTCCTCCACGCTGTCACTCTCCACTCCCTTATCCTGCTTTATTTCTTTCATAGCACTTATGGAATTATACATTATGTATTTGTTTTACTTGTTTATATTCTGTCTCTCCCTCTAGAATGTAAGGCCCATCAGAGCCAGACTTTGTCTTGTTTTCTGCTGTATGCCCAGGGCTAAGAACAGTGCCCGGCTTGTAGTAAAAGTTCAGTAAATGTTTACTGAATGAAAGAACATGTTTTTAAATACATTCTCCCACTCTATTGTTTATCCTTCAACTTTAAAGACCTTTGTTTGCAGAAGTTTAAAATTTCAAGGTAGTCAATTTTATTAACCTTTTCTACTTTATTTTTACCTCTTTTGTGCTTTAAGAATACCTTTTGGTTACTTGAAAATTCTGCATCGATTTTAAAGTTTTATTTTTTTCATGTTGAGGTCTTGAATCGATATGGCATATTTTTTTGCATATGGTTTGAGGTTGGATCTAGTTTTTCTGAATAGCCAGTTGTCCTAATCAGCAGATTGTTTTCATTACTTTGATTGTAATTATTATAGGCAGAGTATTTTTTAAAATCAATTAATGGCACTGATACTGATTGAAGAGTTAGCAATTAGTAAATATTTTCCAAAGCAACTTTATTGTACCACTCTTTCAAAGAATTGTATTTCTTTTGATATATGTCACCTTTCAATTGATAGCAATTATAGTCAGTGAGAAGGTACTAAAAAAATCTCTCTTTGGTTTCTGAATTTGTTTTTAACTAGGGAAGTTCGCAGACAGGTGCCATGAAACTTCTGTCTTCCCAGTCTTTGAGACTTTTAAAGAACAAAGCGTTACTGTGTAAACCTGTCACACAGACCAAGGCCACCTCTTGCAAACCACATACACAACACAAGGAATGTCAGACAGGTATGTGTTGTGCTTTCCACATGTAGTAAGTTTGTGTTCTGTTTTGTGTGCTTGTTTTTGCTTTTGTAAGAAAGGGAAAGAAAGTCATTGACAGTTTCTTAAATGTGAAAACATTAATTCTTGGATCACTTACTTTGAACATCTAATTTATTCCTTTTGTATTTATTGTCATTAACACTAATAACTACTAAATTGAATCCATATGCACGGAAAGCATTATGTGTAGAGTGGACAAGCATGTTCTGTACATGTGCATTGCTTTTCAGATGTATAGACAGGCTATTATAATTACTAAGATACAAATTTAGGTAAAAGTATTAGTGATTTAACTTTGCTTCTTTTTTTAAACACTGACTTGATTTACTAAAAGTACAACTATATGTATGAGGTATTGGTGATCAGGAAAATTACTTGAATTCATATTTGAAAATGTTGCACACTCTTGCCCCAATCCATGTTAACTGCTTTTAATCCCACTACCCTTATATTTTCAATCACTTTTATAGCCTACTCTGCCCAAAAAATTTTTTGATTTTTGTTTTTAATGATAATTTTACTTCACAGAATATACTATATTTAAAAGCTTAGTCTGGGGACTTCCCTGGTGGTCCAGTGGTTAAGGCTCCGTGTTTCCAGTGCAGGGTGTGTGGGTTCGATCCCTGGTTGGGGAACTGGGGGAAAAAAAAAAAGTAAAAGCTTAGTCTGTCAATAACTAACCATGAGTGTTTATGTAGGATGCCTTTCTTTTGGTAGGAGTCAAGGAGAATTCTGTTTTCCTGCCTCAGTAAATTTGACTGTTTTATATTCCTATTAATATGTTACATTTTTTGCTTACATGAATTTATATTAAATACACATTCACATGTGGAAGGTAGTAGGGGTCTGTGGATAGCTATATATGTGGGTATGTGTGTTTATACATTTTTTGAATTTCTAGATTAAGTATTAGGATGTTTTCTATATACTGTTGTAAACTACTTTTTCACTTGACGTTGCACGAAAACATCATTCCACATCAACATAAATTTAAATATACACTGGGATTCTTGATGCATAGATTCCAATGTAGATAATATATGGTTATATATAATGTATATCCATCCTCCTAAGGTTGAACATGTAGATTGCTTCTAGTTTTTTAATATTATAAACAGTATTGAGTTAAGCTGTGTAAATGGATCTTTCTCCACTTGTCTCATTATGTTCTTAGGATAAATCCTAAGTAGTGGAATTACTGACTCAAAAGCTCTCATAGAATTTTAAGGCTTAGAATTTGATATGTATTGCAAAATGGCCCTCCTGAAAAGTTATATTAATTTATGCTCCAACCAGCAGTGTTTGAGAGCATCCATCTCTCTACACCTTCACTGACACTGGGTATTAAAACTAATAATTAACCCCTTTCCCCTCAACTTTAATTGCAGAATTCAGAAAGATTGAAAATATAGCACAATGAACAATACCCTTTGATGAATATACATAATGAATATACCCTTCATCTAGATTCACCAAACGTTAACTTTTTGCAACATTTTTTTCTCCTCTCACTTTTTACCATCTTTTAAAAAGTAAAATAGTTAATTTTTTTAAAAAGGTTTATTATTTATTTATTTATTTATGGCTGTGTTGGGGCTTTGTTGTTGCATTGGGGCTTTGTTGTTGCGCTTGGGCTTTCTCTAGTTGTGGTGACAGGAGGCTACTCTTTGTTGTGGTGCACAGGTTTCTCAGTGCAGTGGCTTCTCTTGTTGCGGAGCAGGGGCTCTAGGTGCGTGGGCTTCAGTAGTTGCAGTGTGTGGGCTCAGCAGTTGTGGCTCCCGGGTTCTAGAGCGCAGGCTCAGTAGTTGTGGCACACGGGCTTAGTTGCTCCGTGGCATGCGGGATCTTCCCAGACCAGGGCTCGACCCCGTGTTCCCTGCGTTGGCAGACGGATTCTTAACCACTGCGCCACCAGGGAAGTCCCTAAAATAGTTTATTCTTAACTTGGTGTGTATCCTGTGGACATTAGTCCTAATTCCACTAATGCATTGACTACATGGCATTACTAGGACACATACCACTGCCTACAGTTTTACTACAGTGACCCAGCTTTGGGCCAAGAGAAATTCAAGTTTAGTT
The DNA here is from genome assembly GCF_030028045.1 of Hippopotamus amphibius kiboko. Lineage (NCBI taxonomy): Eukaryota > Metazoa > Chordata > Mammalia > Artiodactyla > Hippopotamidae > Hippopotamus > Hippopotamus amphibius. Next base: position 27,726,810 of record NC_080186.1, on the reverse strand, counting down.
TTGTTTTTTTAATTTAAATGTATTTTTTTGGCTGCGTCAGGTCTTAGTCTTTGTTGAGGTATGTGGGATCTTTAGTTGTGGCGTGTGGGCTTCTTAGTTGCTACATGGGAACTCTTAGTTGCGGCATGAATGTGGGATCTAGTTCCCTGACCAGGGATTGAACCTGAGCCCCCTGCATTGGGAGTGTGGCGTCTTAACAACTGGACCACCAGGGAAGTCCCGAGAAATTCAGTTTTTAATGGCATCATGGAAGTATTATGGTTTGTGTTTAAACCTTAATTAGTGTGTGCTTTTGACAAATATAAATAGTAACAAAGTATAAATTTTAAATGCATGGGGGGAAAACATAAAGAACATAGCTTATTTGTTCTTGAAAATAACAGTGATTCAAATATTTCATTCAGATTTATCTATGCCTAATGAGAAAAATGATGTGGAACTTGATTCTCCACCTGCAAAGAAAAAAAGAATAAGTTTTTTCCAGACTTATGATGTGGAATATTTAAAAGTTGGTTTTATTATCAGTCCTGGATCAAAAGAAAGTTCACCAAGGCCACAGTGTGTCATCTGTGGAGAAATTTTATCCAGTGAAAACATGAAGCCAGCAAATCTTTCTCATCATTTGAAGACAAAGCATTCAGAATTAGAAAACAAACCAGTAGATTTTTTTGAACAAAAATCTCTTGAAATGGAATGTCAAAACAGTGCTTTAAAAAAGTGTTTACTAGTTGAAAAGTCACTTGTGAAAGCTTCTTATTTAATTGCTTTCCAAATTGCTGCCAGCAAAAAGCCATTTTCCATTGCTGAAGAATTAATTAAACCATATTTAGTAGAAATGTGTTCAGAAGTTTTGGGTTCCAGTGCTGGAGACAAAATGAAAACCATTCCTCTTTCTAATAATACGATTGGACACAGGATTGATGAACTATCTGCAGACATTGAAGATCAGCTGATTCAAAAGGTCAGAGAGTCAAAGTGGTTTGCCCTTCAGATAGATGAGTCAGAAATCTCAAATACCACCCTTCTTTTGTGCTATATTCGTTTCATTGATTATGGTTGTAGTGATATAAAAGAAGAATTATTATGTTGCATTGAAATGCCTTCTCAAATGACTGGTTTTGAAGTATTTGAACTAATAAATAAATATATTGATAGTAAATCTCTGAATTGGAAGCATTGTGTTGGTCTCTGTACAGATGGGGCTGCAAGCATGACTGGTAGGTGTTCTGGTTTAAGGGCAAAAATTCAAGAAGTTGCCATGAATACAGTGGCATTTACACATTGTTTTATTCACCGTGAACATTTAGCAGCAGAAAAGTTGTCTCCATGCTTACATGAAATTCTTTTGCAGTCAGCACAAATTTTAAGTTTTATAAAGAGCAATGCGTTGAATTCGCGAATGTTAACAATTTTGTGTGAAGAGATGGGGTCTGAGCACGTGAGTTTACCACTTCATGCTGAAGTACGTTGGATATCAAGAGGGAGAATTTTAACAAGATTATTTGAATTACGTCATGAAATTGAAATATTTTTAAATCAAAACCATTCAGACCTGGCCAAGTATTTTTGTGATGAGGAATGGGTTGCAAAGCTGGCCTATTTATCAGATATTTTTTCACTTATAAATGAACTAAATTTAAGTCTCCAAGGAACTATGACTACTCTCTTCAATTTGTATAATAAAATCGATATGCTTAAGAAAAAGTTAAAAATGTGGTTGGAGCGCACACAAGAGAATGATTATGACATGTTCCCTTCATTTTCTGAATACTCAAACTCATCAGGCTTATTAAATATGAGCAGTATTGCAAGCATTATTTTTGAGCATCTGGAAGGACTTTCTCAAATGTTCAATGACTGTTATCCACCAGAAGAAGACTTGCGTTCAGGAAATTTGTGGGTAATTAACCCTTTTATGAATCACCAAAATAGTAATCTCACGGACTTCGAAGAAGAAAAACTAGCACAGCTATCGTCAGATTTAGGATTACAATCAGTATTTAAATCAATGTCTGTAACTCAGTTTTGGATAAATGCAAAGGCATGTTACCCAGAACTCCATGAAAAGGCAATGAAATTTTTATTGCCCTTTTCAACTATTTATTTATGTGATGCTACATTTTCAGCTTTGACTGAGTCAAAACAAAGAAATCTGTTGGTTTCTGGCCCTGCCCTACGACTTGCAGTCACATCTTTAATTCCGAGGATAGAAAAATTAGTAAAGGAGAAAGAATAGTAATGTGCATATTGCTTATTATCAAAGTCTATAATTTTGTGTTAAATTTTGTATGAGATAAGTATCCGAAAATATAATTTCCTAATGTGGATATGTGTTCTCGGTGATTAAATAAGTGTTTTAATAATTTTTCTTTTTGTGGAGGAATTTAATAATTATGCATTTATACATAATTATGTCATTTTAGTAGTCCAAGGTAAAGAACTTAGCTATTTTATTGATTGATCAAATAATTTGGATTCGTGACAAAGATGTAGGTAATGAAAGGCCCAGTTTATAATGTAATAGCTAGCACACCTGGATGTTGAAACTGCTTGGCCTTTAGAAGCACATGGGACATTTCAGTCTTCAGCCAGCCGGCTACCTACCGAGCAGGTTGTGGGTAGGTAGAAAATAAAAATCCAAGCAGCTGGGCTATCAGGAAATGAAGCAGCAGGCCTTTTCATAAAAGACCAGGGCTTGGCAAACCTTTTTCATAAAAGGCCAGGTAATGAATATTTTAGGCTTTGCAGGTCATAAGGTGGGAACTACTCAGTTGTGCTGTTGCAGCACAAAAGCAGTGGTAGACAGTACACAGACTGTGGTTCAATAAAACTACTTATTTATGAACACAGAAACATGAATTTCATATAATTTTCATGTGTCACGGAAGCTGCCTTAAAAATTTTATTATTAAAATATGTAAACAAACAAACATTGTTAGCTGAGGGAAGGGAAGGGAGTAAAAAAAACCAGAGCACTTTCTGAGTTTGGCATGGTTTTCTCATCCAGGTCTAGATAGATTTCCAGGTAAAAGCAGATGGGCCAGGAGTGTCCTGTAGGGTTTTGTTAAGTGAAAGCCTCTCTACCCATGGCTACAAGTATCTGAATTTTCAAATAGCTTTTACATTTTAATTTCAGCTGAAAGATATTAGAGGGAAAACATTTCAGGCAAAGATAAAAAAGAACAACCTATTTTATAATGACTAGTTATTGATTTATTCCTAATTAATTTCATAAGTTTACTAATTTACAAATAACTCTTTGAGTTCTTACACGTGCCAGGCATTGTGCTAGGCCTGCTACAGGCTCCGAACTGATACGGCATTATCTGCGTTTACAGACGCAGACACCACTGAGGCCCGCTGAGTTTAGGCGACAGCTCAGATCGCCAAGCTAGTGCGGCAAGGGCAGGAGCGCCCCCCCCCCCCCCCCAAACGTCTTTTGACTATAACAGAGCTCTTCTGCAAGCCACGTTCAGATACCCCTGTTGGACTCTACTCTGCCCGTTTTAGCTGGGAAACTTTCCGTGAATTCAGAGGGGCCCCTTTAGTCAGTTCAGAGCATGTGGGCCTCAGTGTCTCCATCTGGAAAATGGGGCCGCCCAGCCCAAGCGCCACCTCCTCCCGCAGCCGGTGCCTCCTCCAAAAGAGGGCGGCAACCTCCTACGGGGCGAGGAGCCGCGGCTCTGGCGCAGGTCTTCCGGCCGCCCCGGGAGGGAGGAAACGGACGGGCGGCAGGGGGCGGGTTTTCGGTGGGGCCTACCCTGAGGCGGGAGAGGCTGGAGAGGCGCGGAGGCCTGCGCCGCCATGGCGCGCCCGCTCGCCGCTCTGCGCGTCCTGCTGGGCGGCTTCTTCGCGCTCACGGGGGCGGCCAAGCTCTCGGAGCAGATCTCGGCTCCGGTGTCGGAGCAGATGGTGAGCGGCGCGGCGTGTGCGGCGGGCGGTTGGGCGGGGACTCGACCGCGCGGGGGCGGGGGCCGTGACCTCGGCCGTCACCCTGGTGCCCGGCCGGCCCCCGCCCGCCCGCCAGCCCGCCCGCCCGCGCCCCGCGGACCTTCCTGCCTTCGGGCCAGACGGAGCTGGAGCTGGAGGACAGCACTTGGACCGCGTCTTAGACGTGGGCCCCTGCCTGGGGAGTTCCTCCGAGTTTTCTGGAATTTCCCTGGAAGGGAACGGGCACATCCCCTTCCAGTTGGGCGTTTTCGGCCCCAGGCAAATCTAGGGCCGGAGGAAGAATGCTTTGGGACCCTCGGGGGGAGAGTGGGACCGAGCTCCCTTTCCACCCTCCTTCCTTTGTTTGAGTTCTTGGGAGGTTCTTGAGGCAGGGTAGGAAACCTGCCCTGAAGGCGGAGTGTATCTGCTAAAGGTTACACAGCTAGTCAGGAAGCAAGACCCAAACTTTAGATACTCTCCTAACTTAGAATCCAGAGCCTGAGATGGAGGCCCAGAAGTCACCCTTCGACTTCCTGTCTAGTTCTAGACTCTTGGCAAAGCTGTCATGTACTTCTGCCCACCAGTCCACACAGCGCCTCAAATAAGCCAGACTTAAATTTCCTTCTCCCAGGCCTGGCTTAGGGTGGTGGGTTGTTTGGGGAAGTACATCCTCAGAGCCAGACAGCTTAGAGTTTCTTCCTTAGAGCACTGAGTAGGGGAGGTAGAGCTGAGGTGGGGGAACTGGAAGAGGTAGCCAACCTGAGGGTCCAAGTGAAGTTGTCATGTGGCCCAGGACAGAGTTTTACTCAGTGAGCTGAGTCACTCACTTTGACCCCCTCAACTCCCCTTCTGTCTACTGCAATGAGATCCAGGTCCCAACATATGATATTGTGTAGAATCTGTTCAATGAACAACAGTCTCCCCTTCCATCCCCTTCCTCTTCTCCAAATATTCCCTGCATAGTGGCCTGAAGAGAAACCAGGCCAAAACAGAAAGAGAAGCTGTGGAGTTCCCAAGGCCTTGGCACTAGATGAGAAGGCCCAAGCCTAGCTTCCTCTTCCTGGAATATGGAACTGGGTTGTAATCTGGTGAGAACATCAGTCCATCTCTGTACCTCCATCCAGCCCTTCTTGGAGCATAAAGCCTGTTTTCTGATTCCAAAGCTCAGCCCCCTAGGGAGGCCCTCTCCTTTCCAGGCTGGCTGACCTTAGCCCTGGACCTGGCCTAGAGTAGTATCTCCTTTGCTGGGGGAGTTGAGGGCACTGGCACAGAATGCCCCTGTGGGGCATCTGGGCAGTGGATCCTCGGTGACTGTGGCTAACAGGCATTCCCTGCCACCCCTAGAAAGCCCTGTTCGTGCAGTTCGCTGAGGTGTTTCCACTGAAGGTGTTCGGCTACCAGCCAGATCCCATGAGCTACCAAGTGGCTGTGGGCTGGCTGGAACTGCTAGCTGGGTTGCTGCTGGTCCTGGGCCCACCGATGCTGCAAGAAATCAGTAACTTGCTTTTGACACTGCTCATGATGGGTAAGGGGGGTGCATCTGGGCTGGTGAAATGGAGACTTCTGGGGGAGGGTGATGGAAAAAATCTGGCTGTTCTCTTTACTGTTGCCACTCTTTTTCTCTGGAACCAGAGGCAATTCTAGCTCTATTGCAGTTTCCATGGTCTTCAGACTAGGATAGGTACTTTTTATTCTTTTTTTTTTTTTTTAATTTTTACTTGTTTATTTATTAGCTGTGTTGTATCTTTGTTGCTGTGCGCGGGCTTTCTCTAGTTGCGGCGAGCAGGGGCTACTCTTTGTTGCAGTGTGTGGGCTTCTCATTGTGGTAGCTTCTCTTGTGGAGAACGGGCTCTAGGCACACGGACTTCAGTAGTTGTGGCACATGGGCGTCAGTAGTTGTGGCTCGCAGGCTGTAGAGCTTAGGCTCAGTAGTTGTGGTGCACGGGCTTAGTTGCTCAATGGCATGTGGGATCTTCCCGACCAGGGAGTGGAACCCATGTCCCCTGCATTGGCAGGCTTATTCTTAACCACTGCACCACCAAGGAAGTCCCGAGGATAGGTGCTTTTTAAACTTAATATACTATAACACTCTTCTGTGTCAAATATACCTTCTGTGTCATCAGTTCTATTGGCTGCATGGTATTTCCATTATAAGGATATACTGTAACCTAAAAGCCCCTACCCCTTTCTCTCCACCTCTACCCTGAGATGAGGGGATCGAGTAGCAGCTGCCACTGGACTCATGTGTCTGGCAGGTGGAAACAGAGAGCAAGGAAGCTGGGCCCCCTGAACAGAAAGGCAGAGAATTTCCCTGTGGCAGGCATTCCTCGAGCGTCCCCTCTTAGTGGCCCTGCCCACAGGAACTGTTGATGTACAAAGACAGCTGCTGCTTCAAAGGCCAGACGTCTTCAGGCTCTTCTATATCCCTGGCCTTGTGTCACCATTGCTGCCACCACTGCCACCCTTCTTCCAGGCTTTCTTTACAGCTCCACAGCCTCCCTCATTTTCAGAACTTTCCCACCACCTCCACCACCAATCCCTGGGCCTCTTTCCCTCCAGTGGGATTGAGAAAGGAGAAGGATCAGGTAGAATCTGTTCCAAAATGCCTGCCTACTCACCTCCCTGCCCTGTTTGGTTGGATTGTTCCTGTTTCTTTCTTGCTATCTGAGAGGGTCTATGTTAGTTCAAGAAACTTCTGATTTCTGCTTTTGCTCTTTCTGCGAGGTCAGAGAGATGAGTGCAACTAGTTTAGGGTGTGTGGGTGGGTGGGGGGCAGTGTTCAGGAGAGGGCTTAAGCAGAGTGGGTCAGCCTTGGCTGGAGGGCCTTGAGCTCCTGGATCTCCTGGGCATTCCCAGGGAGCCTCAGGGACCTCATTTTCCATTCCAGGGGCTATCTTCACTTTGGTGTCTCTGAAAGAATCACTGAACACCTGCATCCCAGCCATCGTCTGCCTGGGGCTCCTGCTGCTGCTGGATATCTGCTAGCTCTTAGTCCAAACTAAAAAGATGTTCAGACCCACTAGGAAGAAGTCTCCAAGTGCATTCAAGGAATCCTGAGAGTAGAGTGTCTCTAGCCTCTTCATGCCATGTCACTATCAAAGCAGGAACGTGGTGAAACAGAGTGTCACCGTATGACCAGTACGCCCAAAGTTGGCCATTGTTGAAGTAGACATGTGGTCTACCTGGCCCTGCTTTCTCTCTTGGACATTTACTGCTCTTTTTTGAGGGGTACCTGTTACACTTTCTAGCATTCCTCATGTCATGTGAAAATAGAAAATAAATTTAAGTCACCCAAACTTTTAATGTCCCTAAATAACTACTTTCCCAACTTTTCCCAAATAACTGTACCTCCCACCTTTTTTCTTTGCCTTTATACAGATTTTTTTTTAATGAAAATGAGGCCATATATACTACTTTATTACCTGCTTTTTAAACCTAATACACTGTAACACCATTCCACGTCTATTTTTACCTCATTGATGTTAATGGCTGCATAGTATTCCATTGTAAGGGTGTACTATATTTATACAAGCTCCCACTGAGGAACATTTGAATTGTTCCCAATTTTTTAGCTATTGTAAACAATAAATCACAGTAAATCACCTCTGTGTATTTATTTTCTTTCCCTAGAAGTGAGGGTGCTGATTCAAAAGGCGTTTTGAAGGTTTTTATTATATGCTTAGAATTTACACATTGAATGTGGCAGAGTATTGAGTATACCTGCTTCTGCCTGCTGAGCCACATGAGGTATTCCCTCCCATTCCTTTTCGTGCACTTTAGAGTTGCAAAGCTAACAAAGATGGGCATTGAGTCGTCGTTTTACAGGACCTGAAACTGCCAGGGCAGTGCTCCTTGGACATGGAGGCAGGGGACAGCCAACTTCAAGGGATACTGCATGTTAAAGCAGTGCCAGAAATCTGAGATGAATCCCAGAGGTCCTAGGGAGTCAGAAGGGTGTGTGTGAGAGAGAATTCTTGAGGGCAAGTGACCATGTTAGGGTACCTGCTATCAAATCACCAACCATCTTCACCTCAGTGGGGGTCTTTTGGGAAGTGATATGCCTCCCATGAGGGAAAATAGTGAAGAAAAAGAATTCATTTATTTATGCAAATACTCTAGTGAAAAAAGTCTACATGTATTACCCCATTCTATAGAAGGGTAATTTCTGTTCTGACACTGATGAGCTGGGAACCTCAGGCAAGTTGCACTCTTAGGTCTTGTGTCTGAAAGCACAGTGATGCAATCTATAGTAAGAGTGTGTGTGTGTATACATATATATGTATGTTAATAATATAGTAGTGTGTGTATACTACATATACAGAGTGTCAAAACAATAAGGAAACTCTGTCACATAAGAGGTCCAGAGATAACATAGCTTCAGTTTCAGTGTTGAGTATTCTGGCCACTTTATGATGACATCAAAGACTGATATTCTTTCAACTTTGTGCTCTGCTGCTTTCGATTTATTGACTACTGCCCTCAGGGTTACAAAACAGCTGCAGCAGCTCCAGACAACACATTTGCACATAATATCCAAAGGTGAAAAGAGAGAGGAAAGCTTTCTTAGAAGACCCCAAGGCTTCCCCTCACATCCCACTGTGCAGAATTATGTCACATTTCCATTCTTAGACCAATCACTGGCAAGGAGAACGGAATTCCCATGATGGAGTTAGACTAGTTAAGATTTACCCACACTGGTCAAGTGGTCAGCAGAGAAGGGAGAGAATAGATAGTGCCGCTTACTAGCTTATTTGCAAATATGGATGATGATGGCAAATATTTTCATAGAGTTGCTGTGAAGATTTAGTGAGTTGAAGTGCTTACAGTAGTGCCTGGCACATAATAAGTGCTCAGTAAATGCTATTATTAAATAGTCTTTGTTATTAAATAGCAGTTCTACAGATGAGAAAATGGATTCAGAAAGCTTAAGTGCCTATCTGTCAGACCTGAGACTAGAATTAAGACCTGATTGACTCCAGAACCCACACTTTCCAGCTGCCAAAGTCGGAAGTGGGCAGGCGTGGCACCCCTGCTCTTCAACTTGAAGGTAGGTGGGATGATTGGTCCAATGTAATTAAATCTGCATTGCTTCCCAGAATTGTCCCTCTGCATGAAAATTTTGAAGTCCTTGAAAGTAGAGCCTGGAGTCCCTAGGATCCTGGCCTCTTACCATCTCCACCCCTTCCAGGATTCCACAGCCAGCCTGTCTCCAGTCAGGACTTTGAGTAAAACCTCTCACAGCTGACATTAGATTGAAGGCCCCTGTTTACCATGGCTTGGCCTGTGAGCTGATTAGCAGCTACAGGGCCCTTCAAGCTTGGCTGTAGGGCCCACCCAGCAGCTGCAGGAAAGGCAGGGTGCTGGAAGAGCAGGCTGGCCAGCTGGTATGGAAGAGCAGTTGGGATTGACAGCAGCAGGAGTATCTTCAGCTTTAGCAGTGTGGCCTCAGCCCAAGGAGAAGCCAGGCCTTAGGAAATGGGCCCCCCAAACCACAGCCTAAGCCTTGGTCAGGTCAGCACAATGGCATTCAGCTGCAAGGCCTTCCTTATGCTTTTCTATCTCCCTCCCTGTGCCCCCTTGCCTTGCAATGACACTCCCTTCCCTTGGGGCCCTGGCTGCACCCCACAAACCCTGCTCACAGCTGCCACAGGTGGACCCCAGCCCCTCCAGCTGTTGAGCCCATTCTTCATGTCCTGCCCTGGGATTAGTTGGTTGATGGGAGGGTCTAGGACGTGTGGGTGGGAGTGGATTCTGCTCTGTCTCAGCTCCTTAAACCCAGGCCCCCAGTCCCCCAGAGAGAGTTGCAGCAGCCAGAGCAGCAAGAGGTAAGAGAGGAGTGGTTTGGTGGGATGGCTGGGAGAGGTTCAGGGTGGGACAGTTGGGGCCAGAACCATGGTAGACAGAGCTGAGAGGGAGGGGGAGAAGGGAATACACATACTCAGGGTCCCAGAAAGGATTGGAGCCTGAGAGCTACAAAGTTTGGTATTGGAGGAATCAAATTTTGGGACACCCTAGGAGTGTTACTATGTGCCAAAAATAGGAACAGGACATTAGCTTGTGCATTTACCCCCCTTGGGGAGAAGGGGGAGTATGCCCAGATGTCTTTGTGCTGTAGTGTTTGACTGGGGTGTCTGTATTTCTAATGGTGTGTGTGTGCTTGTGTGGGTGTACACATTTATCTGTGTGCTGCCTAGAGGGGAAGGGAGCTAATGGTTATGAAGCATCTCCCCAGTGTCAGCCAGTGTTCAGAGTTTTACTTATGTTTTCTCATAATCCTCCCAACAACCCTGTGAGGTAGGTATTTTAATCTCCATTTTACAGCAGAGAAGACAGGCTCAGTGAAGCTGAGTAATTTGCCCAAGGTCACATGGCGAATAAATATGTGTATCTACAATCTGCCTGATTCCTGGGCCTGTGCTCTTTTTGCTTTGCTGTCTAAAGTTTCAAATCGGACCCAGGCCGCCTTTGTGGTCAAAAGGTGAGGGGGAAGGAAACAGGCTGGAAGGCCTGTGAGATGTGAAACCTTTTCAGCCCTGCTCAAGGTGCTCCAGGCAAGCCCCAGGAGAGGACCTTCACCAAGGTAAGTCCAAGGTCGCGGTGCAAGGGCCTGTCCTCTGGGTCACTGCATCCTAAGACCATAACTCCCTCCACGCCCCACTCTCTCCCCCACTGATGTGGATGGCACTGGAGCAGGGAGGCATGGGTTTTTTCTCGGAAGGACTCTATACTCCAGCCTGGTTTCTCCATAACTCCCTGTTGGCTCAGCCTTGCTTGGGCTTAATGCACGTGCCTGGGCCCCGCAAACTGGACCTGTACTCCATCTGTGAGTGGCACCTTCACCCTCCCAGTCACCACGGTTGGAAATTTCCAAGCTATCTGGGATTCCTGTCTCTTCCTCATTTCCCACATCTTGTCACCAAGCCCATTCTACTTCGAATAACTCTGGAGACCATCCCCTCCTCTCCATCCCCAGTGGGTGCTGGCTGAGCTCAGGCCTCAGCTCCTCACCACGACTTCCCACCACCACCGACTTGGGTCGGGTGGGAGAAGGCGGGATGGAGGGTTTCTTGTGTGCCTAGCCTCCACAGTGACCTCTCTTCCTCTCACTAGTCCAAGATCCGAGATGAACAGCAGCGCTGGGGACCTGGGCGTTGGCGGCTGCAGCCCCTGGGACGACCCTGCTCGCTTCATGGTGGTGCCCGCGGCCTACGCCTTGGCGCTGGGCCTGGGGCTGCCGGCCAACGTGGCGGCCCTGGCAGTGTTCGTGCGCTGCGGCAGGCGCCTGGGCCAGGCCCTGCGTCTCTACCTGCTCAACCTGGCCCTGGCCGACGTGCTCTTCACGCTCACGCTGCCGCTGTGGCTCACCTACTACCTGGGCCCGGCCCACTGGCCTTTCCCGGAGGCTGCCTGTCGCGCGGCCGGGGCCGCCTACTACGTGTCCACCTACGCGGCCGTGGCCTTCGCGGCGCTCATCAGCGTGTGCCGCTGCGTCTCGGTGCGCCGGCCCGGGCTCCGGGCGGCCGCCCGCCCGGCCCTGCGCCGCCGGGGCCCCGCCCGCGCCGCGTGCGCCGCCGCCTGGCTGGCGGGTCTGGCCTGCGCCGCGCCCTCGCTGGCCGCCCCGCACGCGCTGCGCCCCGGGCCGGGCGGCGCCGCTCGCTGCCTGGAGCGCGGCTGGGCGCGCGCGGGCCTGGCCTACGCCACCGTGGCCTTCTTCGCCGCCGCCTTCCTGCTGGTGCTCGCAGCCTACGTGAGCCTGGCGCGGGCGATCGCGGCGCCCTCGGGCCCCGGCCCGGCCCCAGCCGGTCCGCACCGGCGTGCGGCCAGGACCATGGTGCTTGGGCTCCTGCTGGTCTTCGTCCTGTGCCTGGCGCCCTACCACCTGCTGCTGGCGCCGTGGGTGGCCGGGCAGGAGGGCGCTGCGGGCCGCGGGGGCGGGTGCCGGGCCACCTCCATGCTCGACGTCCTGCACACCCTCAGCCTGGCGCTGCTGAGTCTCAACAGCTGCCTGGACCCGCTCATCTACTGCTTCTCTGTGCGCCGCTTCCGCCAGGACTGCTGGGCGCTGAGCTGCCGCCCGGGGGTGGGGGAGTCCGGGGCGCACTCGGCCTCCTTGGCCTCCTCGGCCTCCTCCTAGAGAGGCCCCTGGTCCGCTGCCTGCTTCACCCCTGCCAGCCTCCCAGTGGCGTCCTGGGTGGTGAAAACTCTTTGCAAGGGCCTGGATTCCAATCCTGAAGCAGCCACATACCAGCCGCCTGTAGCTGTAGACATCCGGGCTCTGTCAGAAGGGGAAAGAACATTCTTTGTAACCCGGATGTTTCCTAGATTTTTGCCAGGGTTTGGATACACATAATATGCCATTGCTTTTAAAATCTCTGGGGATAAACCCCAAAGTCCTTAAAAGGGCCGACAGGTCCTGTCTGGCTCTTGCTACTCTTTCAGCATCCTCTCATCCTCATCTTCCCTTTTTCCCTCTATCACATCTGCTCGTCTCCATGGGTTAAGTCACCTTATCAGTCCCTGGAACAGACCAGTTTCCCACCCTTCAAGGCCTTTGCAACCGACGGCCAGGAACGATGTCCCTCTGTGGCCTTTACTAATTCCTTTTCATTCTCACTTCCTCAAACGTAACTGTAGGGAAGCCTTTTTTTGACCAGCACCGCATACACCATACCCTAGATTGGGTTAAATCTGGTTGCTTTCCACAATTGCAATCAAGCAGTTAACTGGGTAGTTCTTTTTTTTTTTTTCTTTTCTTTTCTTTTTTCCTGTTGTTTTTTCTCTCTTTTCAGAATTATGTTAAGCCATAACAAAGTGCCATTTTTGTAGACCCCAAAGGGTTGAATAGTGGCAGTTTTGTTTTCATCCAATTTAACTTAATAAATTCCATGTTTGCCTTATTTACTGCTTGCGACTGTGCCTTGCACGTAGCAAGACTTCAGTATGTCAGGTGAATGCGTGAAACCCAAATATCATTAGCTTAAAATACTCAAGGACTCACTTAGACATTTCAGTCTCTGATAGATTTTCCTCAAGTGTTTCTGGAATTCTTCAAGCTTGTATTACCCAGGTGCATTCCTGACCCAGTCCTGATGATTGCTTTCTTCTGCTGTTGCTGGTTGCCTGCAACTTTGCCATCACCTCTGCTGTGCCAAGACTTGGTGATAACCAAGCTGGAGATCCATCCTGCTATTAGCTCGGACAAGGATCCGCCAGACTCGCTGCCTTGCGCTTCAGCTGACCCGGGACTCTTGTCACTGGCTGCAAATTCCTGCCAGTGGCTCTGGCCAGCAGTGCTTTCCTTCCTTGTGCCTTGGTGACTTAGCATTTGGCTTCAAGTGGGGAATGGAATCACTCCCTTTCCTCAGCCATGTTATTGGGGACCCCATAGCAGGACTGTTTGGGTCTCAAGGAGTTTAGCTTAATGACTGAGGGCAGCATGTTCCCGTTGCTAACTCAGGTGGGGCAGGTAGGGTTCACCAATCAGCTACCATGTCTTACTGACCTTAGATCCTTGTGCTGAATTTGCCTTCTCATGGTAGATTTGAGAAATGTCTTTTTTAAAATTTTTGATACATTACCTTTCATCGGTTGCTTATTTCTTCTTTAAATGTTTTCTTTTACATTTTAAAAGTAATACACGTTCATGAAAATAAATTCAAAGTAGTAGAGAAAAATGCAAAATAGAAAATAAAGACTTCCCCCCAGCGGTAACCACTGTTCACATTTTCTTGTGTATATCTTTCCAGAGGTTTTCTATTTCAGTACAAATATATGTATAGTCAATTTTCTTCAAAAATCCACAAAGGGGATGATATTACAAGGCTCTTCTGTGCTTTCCTCATTTAATATATCTTGTACATCTTTTTATATCAGCACGTATAGATCTACCTCATTCTTTTTAATAGATGCAGAGTATTTATTTTACTCAATTGGTCACCCTGTTGATGGGCATTTTTTTTACTGTGATAAATGATGCAGTGAGTGTCTCTGTTCACAAATCTTTGCATACTTGTAAATCTGTAGAATAAATTCCTGGCAGTGGAATTGCTGTGTCAAAGAGTACGTGTGTGCACTTAAATAGTTTAACTACCTCACCAGGGCTTCCTAGGTGGCACAGTGGTTGAGAATCTGCCTGGCGATGCAGGGCACATGGGTTCGAGCCCTGCACCAGGAAGATCCCACATGCTGTGGAGCAGCTAAGCCCGTGCACCACAACTATTGAGCCTATGCTTTAGAGCCTGTGAGCCACAACTCTTGAGCCCATGTGCCACAACTACTGAAGCCCACACACCTAGAGCCCATGCTCCGCAACAAGAGAAGCCACGGCAATGAGGAGCCCACGCACTACAATGAAGAGTAGCCCCCACTCACCGCAACTAAAAAGAAAGCCCGTGCACAGCAAAAAAGACCCAACACAGCCAATAAATAAATAAATAAATAAATTTACATATAAAAAAAGAATTTAACTACCTCACCAAATTGCCTCCAAAAATCTGGCACCAATTACACACCCATCAACAGCTTGTAATGTTCCCTGTTTTACCACACCCTCAGTAGGACTGGATATTCTCACTTGCCTCCTTCTTGAATCTGGACTCCTGTCTGCATTTCAATTGTGAGCGTGGTTAATTTGTTTCTTTTTCCTAGAAGGCTTCTCAGTCTCCTCCATATCTATTTGAAACCCAACGGGGGGTGAAAGTGGGAAAAGAAAATCACCTGAGACCTCACACCAGCCAGACTGTCTTGCTTGCTGGAGGAATGAAACGAAAGCCCAAATACACATTGGTAGGTCCGCAGTAATCGTCTCTCCTTCCTTGGGAATTAGGTTGGCTCACTCCATGCAATACTGACCATCATCTCAGGCCAAGGCCAGGAGGCAGCCTGGGCTCATGTCATGAATTCACTTGCTCTGGTGGAATGAATTGCTAGGCCCCAGGGGCTGTGCAAAGCTGGGTCTCTGAGAAATGATCTCATGTCCACACTAGAGCCAGCTGAATCTCCTGAGGCTGAATTTGATTCTGTCCGAATAAAACATGATTCCCTGTGGCATCATCCATCCCTGTCGTCTTGTACTATCTTGCTTTTGATGTGACTTTTCCCTTAGTAGTTTCCTTTGGGAAATGTCTAACTTAGTCTCCTGTGTCTGACCTGGGGAAAAAGAACTTGAGAGTCAATTGCCTCTGGGAGGTCAGACACGGTGGAACGGAGGCCTCTGTCTGGAGTTACTGCGTGTGGGAATCACCCTCCCTTCTCCCTGTTGACTCAGGAGAGTAGGAACCTGGGGTGAGGACCCAGAGGCAAAGAGCCTGAGGGATGAGAGAGACATGGACTGCTTTGTACTGTCAATCCTTTTGGATTCTTGGTTGCCTTATTTATTCTAAACTTTCAAGAATTTGACTCAAGACCCTCCCTCAATCCAGAATGGAGAACAGGGAGCCTAGGTTGGTCCTTGATTAGATGCTGGACATCCTCTTTCTCCAGGATCCAGGGAAGACTCATCTGCCAACTGTTTCCAGCTGGGGCAATCTAGGGCATGTTTTCAGTATGTCCTAGACCCCCTTCCCTCTTGTAGGGCCAGGAATACCCAATTCCCGCTCCTGCCCACCCAGGCCACACCCTGTGGCTGTGGGGTCCTGACACTGAAAGAAGAAATCTTCCCTTCTCTACTGGACCCCGCTGTCTCCCTCAGCTCAATTACTGTCCAGTCTCTGAACCTAGCCCAACCCTGTCTATGCCTTTGGCTAGGGCTGGTCCAGGGCGTTGGCTCTGCACACGCCTGCCTAGGGTCCCTCAGCCAGCCCTGCATCCTCTGTGGCCCTGCTTGCTCTTTCTGAGTCCTCCCCTCCAGACCAGGGCCTGCCTGTTCCCTCCGGCCTTTATGGGGAAGCCTGTCAGACTTCAGCTTGATTCCTCTATTGTATTCAGGCCCTGGCTCCAGGTGCTCTCTCTGCAGCTGATTCTTTGCCTTGAAGTCTGTTTCCCTCTACTTTAGCCTTAGAAGGAGGATAGCCTTTCTCCTCTGGGTTCTGTAGATGCCCCTGTGGCTGCCACTGTCCTTCACTCCTGAAACCAGCTCCACGGACTGCATTCCAGCTTCAGAGACTGACACCTCCTTCCCAGGCCAATCATTCTAGGGCTCTCCCAGGCCTGCCCTTTCCTGCCGCTGGCATGGCACATACCCACTATCTGGCCCTAATGCTGTCATTGTCATGCTTCCTCTCTCCTAGTTCTCAGTGAGCACCAGTCTAGTTCTGAAATGTACTTGTGGTTGGAGCGCTGGGCTCATGCTGGCCCCTAGCATTTCTGGGGTCCTGGGCAAGAGTTAGAAGGAGGTCCACATACTAGATGTCTAAATATTTAGACATATTATTACAGGTTATAAATTACAAGTTATATATATTACAATATTATATATAATATTACAAGTTATAAATTAAGCAAACACATTGTTAAATGAAATGTGTTCCATCCACCTACCTTGACAAATATACCTTCATAATGACAGAACAGAAATATGTTTAAAGTTGTGGTTTTCAAGACTGAAAGTCAGCAAATGTTCAAAGATGACAGAATTTAATTTTACATATTATGTTTAAACATTGTATTTGGGTGGAGTATAATAAATTATTATAGAAAATATTTTAATTTCATCATATAAATCACTATTGTTCATAACATAATTTTTTTTTACCATTTTGTCAAGCCATTTCTATACTGATACAGAAATTAAGTTCTTTTTTTTCAAAAATTTCAATAATGGACAATTATTTTAAAATAACAGAAAATGACAACTTGTTGCTAAATTTGTTCAGATCTCTTCAATCAAGATGATACCTCAGGCACTTCCCTGGTGGCTCAGTGGTTAAGAATCCGCCTGTCAAAGCAGAGGACTTGGGTTCGATCCCTGGTCTGGGAGGTTCCCATATGCCGCGGAGCAACTAAGCCCGTGTGCCACAACTACTGAGCCTGTGCTCTAGAGCCTGTGAGCCACAAGTATTGAGCCCAAGTGCCACAACTACTGAAGCCCATGTGCCTAGAGGCCGTGCTCCTCAACAAGAGAAGTCACCACAATGAGAAGCCGGCACATTGCAACCAAGAGTAGCCCTCGCTGGCCACAACTAGAGAAAGCCCACATGCCTCAATGAAGACTGAACACAGCCCATAAATAAATTAATTAATTAAAAAAAAGATTATACCTCAATCTATAGTGGCCAAAAAGTAGTCTCCATAGAAACTAGTTTTGAGATTGTTTGTGAATCTTATTCATTGTCAGACAAAAATTTTCCTTTCATTGTTCTAATTGCCTCATATTTTGTTGAAATCTCACTTTGGTTGTATATTTCACATGCAGTGTTTTTCAATTTCAAAAAGCCATTTTCTAATATGTATAGAAATATTTTTTAGTTTTAAAAGTGAAATAGTCAACTGTTAAGTTTCTATAAACTTTTGCTAACATTATTTATTTATTTATTTATTTAATGTTTGTGCTTATACTGCTGCTTCTTGATTTTTCAGTGTTTAGTTTTATTTTATTTTTTATATTTTATTTATTTTATTTTTTATTTATTGGCTGCATTGGGTCTTTGTTGCTGCGCATGGGCTTTCTGTAGTTGTGGAGAGCGGGGGCTACGCTTTATTGCAGTGCAGGGGTTTCTTATTGCAGTGGCTTCTCTTGTTGCGGAGCACGGGCTCTAGGTGTGGGGGCTTCAGTAGCTGCAGAGCGTGAGCTCAATAGTTGTGGCTCTCGGACTCTAGAGCGCAGGCTCTGTAGTTGTGGCGCATGGGCTTAGTTGCTCTGCAGCATGTGGGATCTTCCCAGAACAGGGCTCGAACCTGTGTCCCCTGCATTGGCAGGCAGGTTCTTAAACACTGTGCCACCAGGGAAGCCCTACTAACATTTTTAATAGGAAGCAATAGTGCAAATCAACTAACATGGTAATATGTATTTAAAATTAATATATTTTTCCAGCAATGAACATTGGTCTTTATTGGAGAATTTTATTTGTTTCATTTAACTTTTCTGGAACATATCATATCTTAATAAATTAAAGGTAATTGATTTAGTGGCATTTAGTTGAGATTTCCACCATGTGTCTGAGAGTGGTTCTGAGGTCATATTTGATGTGTTTCATCAGTACATCCCATCTTTGGGCATGTCCAGAGATATTGCAGATAATCTTTAAATTACTCCAAAAAATGTCATTGCTATCAGCACAGTTGAAGCTATGTCTTTTAGTAAATCCAAACTATGTACAATACATGGCCAAAGAATATTTCTGGATTTTTGGCCCAACTTTTGCCTTGTATACCTTTCTTTGTTAATCCCATTAGCACCATGACCCTAGATTTATCCTTGGCAATCTTTTAAACCAATGTTGAAAATTGAAAGCTGTTTTTTCAGTTCTTCATTCAAATCAAACTTGTATTTTGGGATTCTGATTTGCACCCCAGTGCACACTGCACTCTGGTTGCAATAACTAGAAAAAGCCAAATAAATTACAAAAATCATATTTCAAAGATACTGAAGAGGTGTGGAAGCAACGGTGACTAGAAGAATTGGAATTTAGACAGAGAGTGATCCTTCTGAGTTGAGCTGATGGTCACTGGATGTTTTCTTTCCTGGGAGCATTTGCTCGTTCTGTGCATGAGTTGAGTATTGAGCCTGACCCATGCAGAGAGTTTCTATTGGCAGAAAAAGGAACCACATGTCTTTTGTCAGTTAAGTGGGGCTGTTGTGAAAAATTGGGATCCCTAAGACACAGCTATTTGTAATCATAGGACATTTTCTGAGTTCTGAGTCTGGGTGTGAAAGGCTGGGAAGCTAGGCTGAGGGCTTCCAAAAGGCCAAGTAAAATCTCTCATAATCATGAGATGCTTAGGACAGAAAGCCCAACAGAGGAATGAGGCCTGATGCAAAAACATAGCTGATATTCCTCTCAAGAAAATTTCCAGATTTTGAAGCTGTGGGGGTAAAGAGGAGGTAGGGAAAAAAGCTAAAGTGCCAGGTGCAGAACCTCTACAGGAACTGAATCTCCAGCAGGTCTTTCAGGGCTGGGGAGACAGAGAGTCACTAGACTCTTGGTCAAAAGCCAGGGAAAGCCCAGCCAGAAAGCAGGAATAAGTTGAAGGTGGACTGAATCATATACTAAAGCTGTCACCCAGCTCTGTCTTAGTTAACTTCTGACTGGATTGGGGCAACCAGTCCCTTATCCTGTCTGCCTGAGGAAAGGTGGAAACTTCTGTGGTGGTAGATATCATACGGAGCTTCTACATGTCTTTTACAATGTCTGGCACACAATAAAAAGTCACTAGACATGCAAAGAGGTAGGAGAATGAGACTGATCATCAAGAGAATAAATAGACAATAGAAACAGATCTGTAAATGATCCAGATGTTGGAGTATAAGTCAAAGACTTTAAATAATTATAATTAATTAAAGTGATTAAAGACAATATAGGAAAATATGGACAAAATGAATTAAAAATAGACATTTTCAATGGAGAATTGAAATTCCCCAAAAGAAATCAAGAGATTGGTTTGAGAACAAGAGAAAGAGTAATATTGGCAAAACTTGGGATTCTTTTATTAATAGAATAACAGTTAATAAGCAGAATGCACACATATAATTTCATCCAGTCAAAAACTATATATAAAAGTAAAATATTAATTGAGCTCTTGCTAGAAGCAAATCTATCAATAAACATGAGTAATTAACGTTCCATGGTAAATTTTTACCATGGTAATTCTTTTGGGAAGAAAGAATCATTAACATTTCAACACTGTTGGAAACAACATAAGAAAAGTCCATCATCAAATACTTTATTGGCCTCAGGCACTCAAGACGATGAGGTGCCAAATAACCTTCTTAGTTGCAGCCTGCCAGGGCTTCTGTCCTGGGGCATTAGAGGTAATCAGAGATGGGGTAGTTTACCCTTGAAAATTCAAAAACAGCAGCAGTTTCATAGGGAAGGGGTAAGATGTATGAGCAAACTGTCTTTGTAAAAATGTCAGCTGAGGAAAAAATGATATATTACTGTGATTTGAAAGAAAATACAAAGTCTAATATTCCAATTAGTTTAAATTATTTTGCTTGGATTGTTAAATTTTTCTTGGAAATTAAGGCATGACAGAAACATGGGATACAGAGGGGGGAAAGCATGGGATCTGAAGTTAGAGAGATCTAGGATGAAATTCCAGCTGTAACATATTCCAGTTATAGGACCTTGGCAAAGTACTGCCCCTTCACATGCTCAGTTTTGCCCAGATGTAAAGGATGAGACAGCATCTGTAAGGTGTCTCATACAATACGTGGATATAAAAAGGTGTCTATGGGTGGTGGTACTAATTCTTACCATTGTGATGGGACTAATATTTGAAGATTAAACGCTCTTGTTGAAGATTTTATTTTTAATTTGAACTTCTTTGAGTAGATTTGCTCCTACAGTGCTGTAGGAATAAAGTGCAATATAATGGAATATAAAATGTGGCATCTAGGCACTGGTCACACACTCAGGACAGACACGAAACTATACATCTACTTCTGAATATTGAATAGGAAATTTGGATATGTAAAAATGAATTTATATCTATATATTTTTGAAAATAAAACAGAGAAGCTGGAATGTAACAATGAAAAGAAACTAGTAGCACAATGTTAGAAGTGGAGATGTTTGTGATTTTGTGTTATAACATCTTCTGTTTTATGAATTTTAACTAAAACAAGAAGATGTGCTGAAAAAACAGTTTCCTCTGGCCAACCCAGGGAGTGACCAATCTGCAAAGGCTGCTGTTATTAAGAGATGTGACAGGCTAAAACAAACAGGGACAGTAGCTTATATCCTCTGCTAAAAGAAGTGCTCACAGATTTCCATTGCAAATGGAACAGAGAATGTTGTTTGAAGGGAGAGTTCCTTCCGGCACTACCTCCTGATAAGGACTGACTGACATTGGTCAGAGCTGGGGCTTCTAAGTTGAACCTGTAGCCCATCTTTGTGTAAAACCAACAGGCATCACCATTTACCAAGAAAATGAAAAATAAACTTGAGTTTGTTTTCTTTACTTGAAAAAAAAAAAAGAAAAGGAATCAAATATTCTAGGACTGAAAAACACAATACCTGAAATTAGGAAGCCATTGGATAGATTTACCAGCAGATTGGACATAGAATATAAAATTAGCAAAATTCAAGAAAAGTCAATAGAAAATATATAAATAGAAGAACAAAGAGAATAAAGAATAAAAAAAAATTAAGAACAGAGCATAAAGGATGAGATCAATTAAAACTTCAATATGCTTGTATTGAAGAGCCAGAAGAGAGGAGAAAGAAAATGAGGGTAGAGGGAATATTTGAAGAAATTAGAGCCAAGAATTTTTCAAAATTGATGAAATACATTGACTCACAGTTTCTAGAACTTCAGTGAACTCCAAGTAGAATAAATAAAAACAACCAAACCAACCAACCAACCAACAAAACAAAAACCTTGTAGGCATATTATAGTCAAAGAGAGTAGAAAACCTTAAAATCATACAGAAGATATATTACAATCAAAAAAGCAATAATAAGATTAACAGGTACATTTCCAAAGAAAATATGAAAGGTAGAAGACAAAAGAATGACATCTTCAGAGTGTTGGGGGGAAAAAATGACAATCTAGGAAAAAAATCCTTCAAAAACAAAGGTGAAATAAAGACAAAAGCTGAGGACAGTCATCACTGGTATGCCTACAATATAAGAAAATAGCTTAGGATAGACTATCGTAAGTCAAGAAAGCATATTGCAATCTCTAGGGTAAACACTGAAAGAATTATAAATGAATGCATAATAAAAAAGGTGATAGAGGTGAAAAAATAAAATAAAAAATAGCTGATTAATTTAAAAAAGGCAAGTAAGCAACATAAAAGAACAAAGAAATAATGGGACAAAGAGAAAACAAATAGCAAGATGGTAGATTTAAGCCAAACTATATCAGTGTTTACATTAAGTATAAATGACCAAACAATCAAATTAAGAGACAACGTTGGTCTGATCAGATAAGACACAAAACCCAACAATTTGCTTTTTATGAGATACACTTTATATAAAAGGAACAGAGCATAGAAGATGAGATTAGAGCAGGCTTAAACAAACAGGGACAGTAGCTTATATACCCTGCTAAAAGAAGTGCTCACAGATTTCCATCGCAAATGGAACAGAGAATGTTGTTGAAATGGAACAGACAGGTTGAAAGTGAAAACATGGAAAAGATATCTATATAAATATTAATAAAAAGAAAGCTGGTGCAGCTATGTTAATATCAAAATAGACTGAGTCAAGAAGTAGCAATAGAGAGGAAAAGGGACATTTCTTATGATGAAAGAGTCCATCCAAAACATATATATAGCAAGTCTAAATTTGTATGCACTCAATAATACATCTTCAAAAATATGTAAAGGAAGAGCTGACAGGACTAAAAGGGAGAATAGACAAATCTAAATCTCCAATCAGATTGGAGATTTAGCATATTTCTCTCGGAAACTGATACAACACATAGACAAAAATTCAGTAAGAATATAAAATGTTTAAATGGCACAGTTAATCAACTGCCTCTAATTGACATTTATAAAACATAAAACTCAACAACATTCTTTTTAGGTGCGATGGACCATTTAAGATATAATATGGCAGAAAACAAGTCTCAGCAACCTTCAAAAGTTGACTTGAGGGGCTTCCTAGGTGGCGCAGGGGTTAAGAATCCGCCTGTCAGTGCAGGGGACACGGGTTCGATCCCTGCTCCAGGAAGATCCCACATGCCACAGAGCAACTAAGCCTATGCGCCACAACTATTGAGCCTGCGCTTTAGAGCCCGTGAGCCACAACTATTGAGCCCATGTGCTGCAACTACTGAAGCCCACGTGCCTAGAGCCCGTGCTCTGCAACATGAGAAGCCACGGCAATGAGGAGCCCGCGCACCACAGCGAAGAGCAGCCCCCACTCACCGCAACTAAAAAGAAAGCCCGTGCACAGCAAAAAAAGACATAACACAGCCAATTAAATAAGTAAAAAAATTAAAAAAAAAAAAAGTTGACTTGACCTGATTCCCTGGCCACAGTGAAATTATACTGGAAATCAGAACAACAGATAAATAGAAAATCCTCCAAATATTTGGATTTTAAGCAATTCACTCCTTTTATTTAGAATAATTAATTAATTTTTGACTGTGTTGGGTCTTCTTTGCTGCGTGCAGGCTTTCTCTAGTTGCAGTGAACGGGGGTTACTTTTTGTTGCGGTGAGCAGGCTTCTCACTGTGGTGGCTTCTCTTGTGGAGTATGGGCTCTAGGCACTCAGGCTTCAGTAGTTGTGGCTTGTGGGCTCTAGAGTACCAGCTCAGTAGTTGCTCCATGGCATGTGGGATCTTCCTGAACCAGGGATTGAACACGTGTTCACCTGCGCCACCAGGCGAGTCCCTAACCTTATTATTAATTATGAAAATTTGAACCCTTTACCTCTGAGGTCAGAAACAGATAAGGATGTCTGCTATCACCATGTCAGTCAACATTTTACTGGAGGTTCTAGCCAGTAAGGAAAGAAATAAAACAATTCTAGCATTAAAGAAAGAAAAAGAAATGTGTTTAAAAGATCAAAAAGAAAGAAGTAAAACTATCAATATTTGTAGATGATTGTGTACAAATTCAAACTGACAAAATATTAGAATTAAAAAGTGAATTTACCAAGGTCACTACGTACAAGATCAATATACAAAAACAATGGTATATCTATACAACAGCAGCAAACAATTAGAAAGTAAAACAAAATGTTATCATTTACCATAGTTTGTGTATGTATGCATACACATATGCACATATGCAAATTCTATTAATAAATCCAATGAAAGATGTGCAAGACTTTCTAAACTGAAATATCTTAAGATATTCTTAGGGAAGATGCAAGTAAATTAAGGGATATACCACATTTATGGATTGGAAGTCTCAATGTTATTAAGATGTCAGTGCTCCTCAAATGGGTCTACAGATTGAATGCAATCTCAGTTATAATCTAAGCAGGGTTATCTTTATGGAAGTTGACAGCAGATTCTGAAATTTATGTAGAAGTATAAATGCCTTAGAATAGCCAAGGGAGTCTTGACAGAAGAACTTAATTTGGAGTACTTACACTTCTAGATATAAAGATACATTTTTTAATATAATGCTTGATTCAGTTTGCTAATATTTTGTCTAGGGTTTTTGTGCCTATGTTCATGAGAGATATTGATCAGCAGCTTTATTTTTTTTGAAATATCTTTGTCTGGCCTTGATACTACAATAATGCTCATCTTATAAACAAGTTGGGATATTTTCTCATCTATTTTCTGAAAGAGTTTTGTGTATGATGTTTGTCTAATCTTATTCATGAGGGCTCCACTCCCATGACCTAATTACCTCAAAAGTCTCCACTTTGTAATAACCATCACATTGAGCAGGGGATCAGGATTTTGACATATGAATTTTGGGGGACACAAACATTCAAGTCCACTGTATTTCATCCCTGCCTCCTAACCCCCTGCCAAATTCATGAACTTCTGATATACCAAATATGTTCTATCCAGCCCAACATCTACAAAAGTCAACTCATTTTAGCATGAATTCTAAAGTCTAAAGTATGAAATCTCATCTAAATCAGGTATGAATGATACTCAGGGTGTAATCCATCCGAAGACAGAATTACTCTCTAGGTATGACACAACACACAACAAGTTATGTGTTTCCAAAATACAATGGTGGGACAGGCATAGGAGAGACATTCCCATTCCAAAAGGGGGAAATAGGAAAGAAGGAAGGGACGATGGGTCCCAAGAAAGTCCAAAATTTAGCAAGGCAACCTCCGTGAGATTTTAAGACTGAAGAAAAATTCTCTTTGGTTAGATGTTCTGCCATTCAGATCCACTGGGGTGGCAACGACACCTCCACAGCTTGGCAGGGTTCTACCCACTTGAAATTGTCCCATTGACTCGTCATTTTTCCTAGTCTTTATTCCACTCTCTCTGTTCTTCCTTTTGAAGTTTTATTGTGTTTTCAACTTCACTGACTTTTTTTCCTCCAGTGTCTCATTTGTTATTAATCCCATCCAGTGACTTTTTCATGTTGTATTTTTTATGTCTAGAAATTCCACTTAGTTATCTTTGTCTTTTATTTATCATCCTATTACGTTCATGTTTTCCTTCACATTCTTGGTTATATTAAACATATATATGGTAGCTAAAGTCCTTGTTTGCTAATTCCATTATCTTTCTCATTTCTGATCTTTGTATCTATTTACTAATTTTTTTCTTTTGATTATGGGTCACATTTTCCTGGCATATCTATTATTCTTGGATTGGATGTCTGGCATTGTGGAAGTTATGCTATTGAGTTTCAATATCTTCTTCTAAAGAGCTTTGTACTTTGTACTATGAGGCAACTAAGTTATTTCAAATCATATTGATCTTGAGCATTGTTTTAAAGTTTTGTCAGGGCTAGTCTGGAGTAGTCTTTACTATAGGGATAATTTAGCCCTACTGCCAATGCATGATCCTCCTGAGAGCTATAGTGAATGCCATGGGTGTTCACTGAAGACTTTCCACTCTAACTGGACAGAGCTTGAAGTCTCCCAAACTTGTGTGAGCTCTGATAACTTTTAATCTTGCAATTTTAACCTTGCAATTCCTTACATGTTCTTTGCCCTGTGGTGTTCCCCTTGTTGTGCATGTCTTAGAATAAACCCAAGAGGACCTTTATCCAGATTTCTAGAGTTCTTTTTTTCCAGGGTTCCTCTTATTTGTAACTTTGCCCTGTGAATTGCAGCTAAGTCAGGCTCCATGAATCCCAATTTCTATTCTCCTCAATTAAACAAGACTTCCATACTCTGCTTAGAATCAGATCATCTACTCTGCACCATGATCCAGATTGCATCTCCAGACAGGTTGATGGGGAATTCATAGGACTCACTATGTTTGTTCTCCTTCCCTCAGGTTCACAGTTCTGCACTATGTGTCTAATGTATGAAAACAGTTGTTTCATATACTTTGTCATGTTTCCTGCTTCTTTTGGTGAAAGGGAAAGCATGGGTCCTAGTATTCCATTATTGCCAGAAGCTGAAGTCAAGGAAGACATTGATTTAAGATACTGTGTAATTGGTCCAAAAATTGACAATTAGCTCAATGGAGCAGTGTAGATGAGAAGAAATAGACCCACACCTATATAGTCCTCTGATTTATAACTAAAATGTTATAAACATGATTCAGTGGGGGTAAAAGTGGGTCTTTTAAATAAGTGATATAGGAGAAAATTAACCTTGATCCCTACCTCACACTGTACCTAAGAACTAATTAGAGATAAAGCATAGACCTCCACATGAAAGATAAAATGGTAAATCTTCTAAAAGAAACCAGAGGAGATATCTTCATAAGGTTCAGGTAGGCAGAGATTTCTCAAACAGCACTTAGTTTAAGGAGTACAGTTAAGAAATAACTATAAAAGGAAGATTGGTAATTTTGACTTTGTTCAAATTACAAACTTCTCTTCAACAAATGACAAAATTAAGAGACTGGTAAAAGCAAACCACAGACTTGTAGAGAATGTTTGCAACACATATTTGGAAAAAGAACTCATAACAGGAATACATCAAGAACTCTTTCATCAGTAATATAAAAAAATTACAACTGAAGCCTTAAAAAGATAAAAGTCTTGAATAGGTTGTTTACAAAAGAAGATATCCAAATGGCCAGTAAACATTTGTAAAAGTGTTCAACTTTATTATCTTTCAGATAACAGCAAATTAAGACTGCAATGAGAAAAAAAAGAAAAAGGACTACAGTGAGATACCACCTCATACTCATCTGATTTTAAGTGGTTAAAATTAAAGAAATGACAACTCCAAGAGTTGATGAAGATGAAGAGAAACTAGAAGTTTTGTACATTGCTTATGGGAATATAAACTTGTACAAACATTTGGAAAACTATTTGGCAGCATATACTAAAGATTAGCAAACATACTGCCTGTGTTTTCTGCTGGGAGATTTATGTTTTCAGGTCTTACATTTAAGCCTAAATCCATAAATCCATATTGACTTTGTTTTTGTATGTGGTGTGAGAGATTAGTTCAGTCTGATTCTTTTGCATATAGCTATCCAGTATTCCCAACACCACTTATTGAAAAGGCTGTTTTTTCCCCATTGTATATTCTTGTCTCCTTTGTTGTAGATTAATTGAATATATAAACATGGGTTCATTTCTGGCTCTTTATTCTGTTGCATTGGTCTATGTATCTGTTTTTGTACCAGTATCATACTGTTTTGATTACTGTAACTTTGTGGTATAGTTTGAAATTAGGGCCCATGATACCTTCAACTTTGTTCTTTTTTCTCAAGATCATTTGGCTATTCAAGGTCTTTTGTGTTTCTTTACAAATTTTAGAAATATTTGTTCTAGTTTTGTGAAAAATGCCTTTGGTATTTTTGTATTTCAGTATTTGACAGGGATTGCATTGATTCTGTAGATTACCTTGGGTGGTATGGCCATTTTAACAATATTAATTCTTCCAGCCTGTGAGCATGGTATATCTTTCCATTTGTTTGTGTCATCTTCAATTCTTTCATCAATGTCTTACAGTTTTCTGAATATAGGTCTTTCACTATCTTGGTTAGATTTATTCCTAGATATTTTATTCTTTTTGAGGGAATTGTAAATGGGATTATTTTCTTAATTTCTCTAATAGTTTGTTGTTAGTGTATAGAAACACAACAGGTTTCTGTGTATTAATTTTGTATCCTGTAACACTACTGAATTTATTTATTACTTTTAATAGTTTTTTGGTGGCATTTTTAGGATTTTCTATATATAGCATGTATGAATCTGTTTTAGTATAAAATACAGATAAAACTACTGTATGGTGATAGAATTTAGAATTGTGGTAATCTGGCATGGAACATAAGGGAAACTTTCTGGGGTATTGGAATTATTTGCATCTTCACTAGGATAGTGATTACATATGTAATAATTTGTTGATCTGTACCTTGAAGATTTGTGCCCTTTACTGCATATAAAGTATATGCCAATAAAAAGGAAAAAATCTTGTTTTTCTAGCAATAGGTATAAAACTGATGCAATAATTATTTTTGACTTCCATATTTTCTTCTAGTAGTTCATAATATATGTAATATCAGTTTGTTGTTGAGGAGGATTCTGGGAAGATGATAGAGGAGAAGGCACCAGGAATCCACCTCCTATCTAGACAGCAATTGCATTGGCAGAACATGTCTGCTGTAACTACTTTGGAACTCTGGAGTCTGTTGAAGCTTGCAATTTCTTGGGGAAACTTGGGCAGTAAATTATAGTTATTTTTGGTCAATTTCAGCTCTTAGCACAATAACAGTGACCCATACACACCCCTCAGCCAGGTGGCAGGCAGTTGTTCAGGTATTCCTAGAGCAGTTTGCACATAGCATGTAATAACAAAAATGATTCTGTCTGCCAAATATAGTGAGTCTGTGTTCTGATTGCTAATTGCTGCTTCTGATCACAGAGATACAGACAAAGAGGTGGGCATTCATTGTTGTTGCACCTTCCCCCCTTGTTGCAAGACCCTCCCCTTGGCTGAAGTGACTTTTATGGGATTTAAAGAGCCAGTGCCCTTTCCCCCTCCTTCATTTTTCCATTTTTACCTTTTGGGAGCCAGACATTAAAGACAAGGACATTCAAAAGCAACTGCATATACATGGAAAATTAGATAGTGCCCAAACAGTTCTACAAAAAGGGTAAGAAAAGATCTAAGAAGACATTAAGTTTACAACTCAGGCTGAGCATCAGCATAGAGAGAACCTACGATAATAAAAACAAAAACAAAAAAGAAAAAATAAACAAAACCCCAGAAAACCCTGAGGGAGGAGGAGATTATGATTTCCAGAGTTACCACATTAATGGATTCAAATGTACAATGCTCAACAAAAAAAATCACAAGGCACATAGAGAAACAGGAAAGTGTGGCCCGTTCAAAGGAAGAAAAACAAACCAATAGAAACTGTCCCTAAAGAAGATCTAATGGAAGATATACTAGACAAAGACTTTAAAGCAACTACCTTAAAGATGCTCAAAGAACTATAGGAAGATGTGGAGAAAGTCAAGAAAACAATGTATGAACAAAATGGAATATATCAATAAAGAGATAGAAAATCTAAAAGAAACCAAAAAGAAATTCTGGAGATGCAAGGTACAATAACTAAAATGAAAAACTCGTTAGAGGAATTCAAAGGCAGATTTAAGCAGGCAGAAGAAAATATCAGTGCACTTGAAGATAAGACAATGAAAATTATTGAGGCTGAGGAACAGAAAGAGAAAAGATTGTAGAAAAGTGAACAGAGTCTAAGGGATGTGTGGGACACCATCATGTAGATCAACATATACGTCATGGGAGTCCCAGAAGGAGGTGGAGAGAGACAAAGGGGCAGACAGAATATTTGAAAAGATACTGGCTGAAAACTACTCAAATGTGACGAAAGACATGAATACAAACATCTAAGAAACTCAATAATCTCACATAAGATGAACAAAAAAAGACATGCTGAGACACATTATAATCAAACATTCAAAAGACAGAGAGAGAATCTTGAAAGCAGCAAGAGACAAGTGACCTGTCACATACAAGTGATTGTCAATAAGATTATCAGCAAGTTTCTCATCAAAAAACTTTGGATACCAGAAGAGAGTGGCCAATATATTTAAAGTGCTAAAAGAAAAAAACTGTCAACTAAGAATACTATACTGACAAAACCGTCCTTCAATAGGGAGGGATAAATTAAAATAGGACATTCAGATAAACAGGAGTTGAAGGAGTTTGTTACCACTGTATCTGCTCAAGGGTATCCTGCAAGGTGAAATGAGAGGACACTAAACAGTAACTGGAAGCGGTATGGAGAAATAAAGATCTCAATAAAGGTAAATGCATGGTCAATTACAAGAGCAATTATTATTGTAAAAATGGCTTGTAACTGTATTTTGCTTGTTTTTTATGTGACTTAAGAGACTAATACATTAAAAAAACTATTATTAGCATAAAAGCTGGTATGACTGTAACTTTGGTTTCTAACCCCAAATCTTGTTTTCTACATAATTTAGGATACTAATGCATTTAAAAGAACTGTTAGTTTATGTTTTTGAGCACACAATGTATAAAGATATAATTTTGTGACATCAACAACTGAAAGGGGTGGAGACAGTGCTGTAAAGGAGCAAAGTTTTTGTATGTTATTGGAGTTAAGCTGGTATAAATACAAATTATAGTGTTATAATTTTAGGATGTTAAATGTAATCCCCATGGAAACCACAAGGAAAATAGCTCTAGAATGTACATAAAAGGAAATGAAAAAGAAATCTAAATATTTAACTAAAAAATTCAACTAAACACAAAAGAAGACAGAAATGCAGTAAATGAGGGACAAAAAAAGTTAGAAGGCATATAGAAAACAAATAGCACAATGACAGAAGTGAGTAGCAGTAATTACTTTAAATGTAAGCAGATTAAACTCTCCAATAAAAAGACTGAGCTTAGTAGAATTAATAAAAACACATGACCCAACCATATGCTGTCTACAAGAGACTCACTTGACATCCAAAGACACAAATGTTGAAAGTGGAAATATGAAACAAGATATCTTATGCAATAGTAACCAAAAGAGCACAGGAATGGCTATACTAATATCAGAAAAAATAGACTTTAAATAAAAAAGTTTACAAGAGACAAAAAAGGATATTATATATTAAAAATGGTTTAATAGAGCAAGAAGATAGAACAATTATAAATTTTACCACCTAATTACAATCAAAATATATGAAGAAAAAACTGAAAGAATTGAAGGGAGAAATAGATAATTCCACAATAATAGTTGGAAGACTTCGACACCCCACTCTCAATAGTGGATGGAACAACCAGATAGAAGTAAAGGAATAGAAGAATTAAACAACACGATAAACCAAAACGATCTAACAGACATGTACAGAACACTCTACCAACAAGAGCATACATACTCTTCTCAAGTACACATGGATCATTTTTCAGGATAGACTATATGTTAGGCCACAAATTAAGTTTCAATAGATTTTAAAAGATAGATATCAACAAAGTATCTCTCTGATCACAATAGATAAGGTTAGAAATCAATAACAAAGATAAAACTGGAAAATTCACAAAGTTGTGGAGATTAAACAATACATTTTTAAACAACAAATGGATCAAAGAAGAAATCACAAGGACAAATAGAAAATACTGAGGGAGAAGTGGTCAAGATGGCAGAGTAGGAAGACCCTGAACTCACCTTCCCCCACAGACACACCAAAATTACAACTACTTACAGAGCAACTATCTATGAGAATGACCTGAAGATTAGCATTAAAAAATTTCCACAACTAAAAACATAAAGAAAGAACCACAACAAGACAGGTAGGAGGTGATGTGGGATAGTCAGGACCCACACACCTGGGTTGACAATCCACAAGTGGGCAGAATATCACAATTGTAGAGGTCCTTCTGAAGGGGTAGGAGTCTGAGCCTCACATCAGGCTTCCCAGCCCAGGGGTCCTGCACCAGGAAGACCAGCCTCCAGAACATCTGCCTTTGAAAACTAGTGGCACTTACATTCAGGAGGGCTATAGGAAACAGAGACTGCTCTTAAGGGGAGCATGCAAAACCTCATCTTCTCTGAGTCCCACTATAGAAGCAGCAGTTTGAAAGGCTCCTGCATTAGACCCACCTGCTGATCCTGGGGAGCCTTCTTGAGAAGCAAGAGGCAACTGGGACTCCCCCTGGAGATGGAGATGCTGGCAGCAGCCATTTTGGGGAGCTCATTCTACTGCAATAACACCAGTGCTGGCAAGCACCATTTTGGAATCCTGCCTCTAGACTATTAGTGCTGGGGACCTGGTCCCATCCCCCAGTAGGCTGGCACCAGCCCCAATGCCCTCTCCCCTGGGCTACACAGCCAACTACACAGGAAGTCTACCCTGCCCTCCAGTGGGTCCACATTAATTGCATGAGCCTTGCAGCCAACTGGACCAGAGGCCAGTCCCTCCTACCATCATGTCCTCAGTAGTTGGCCCCATCACAGCAGAAGAGCTCATGCAGCCCACATAGGGCCCTAGAACGTATAGCCAAGACATGGAAACAACCTAAATGTCCATAGATAGATGAATGGATAAAGAAGATGTGGTACATATATACAATGGAATACTACTCAGCCATAAAAAAGAATAAGATAATGCCATTTGTAGCAACATGGATGCACCTAGACATTATCATACTGAGTGAAGTAAGTCAGAAAGAGAAAGACAAATACCATATGATATCACTTATATGTGGAACCTAAAATATGGCACAAATGAACCTGTCTACAAAACAGAAACAGACTCTCAGACATAGAGAACAGACTTGTGGTTGCCAAGGGAGATGGTGGAGTGGGGGAGGGATAGGTTGGGAGTTCGAGATTAGCAGATGCAAACCATTATATATAGGATGGATAAACAACAAGGGCAATAAAAATTTATATTTTTTGAATTAGAAGTGTCAAATCATTGATCTCTATAATGCCATGGGGCTCAGTCAAACTTGCTATGGCTCTCCTCCTCTCTTCCGCTGAGCATTCATCAGGAGAGTCTCTTTCTTACTTCCAAGAAGTGAAGACATGGATTTTTCGCCTTGAGTACAACACAGGGTCCAAGTTTCGTGGCCTTCAGGCTCAGCTGAATTCCAGCTCTACCAGCACGTGGCATGGCTGAATTCCTGCTTCATTGGTTCCTAGTGGTGGTGGTGGTGATAACATCAATAGGAATGGAGTTTCAGCGGGAGTATGACTCTCATGGGATCATTAGGGCCTGAGGTTATGGAGTCCCTGCCTGGATATCCATGGCAGTGAGGAAAAGAATGACACTAACTAACAGCTCAGGCAATTTCACTGCAGGACCTCTCCAACTGAGCATAACATAGGAAAAGCATTCTCTCCATTTCACAAGAGATAACTTTAATCCCAAGTATCAAGCCAAAGCAGCAGCATTTCAACTCCATTAACAATGGCACATAGCAATGATGGGGGTGCCAGTGCCAGCGTGAAGAGGAGCTTCCACAAATGGTTGGGCCCTGAGTGAGCAGGTCTCTGACTTGGCTAGCCAGAGCCTAAAGCTCTCACATTTTTGCTTGCTTTCAAAAGGTCTGGGTTTTAAGCTACCAGGATTTAGTTGTTCATGTTAATGGGTGACATTTGTATTCACCCCCTGACAGAATTTGACATTTCTGATTATCTTTGTGAGATTTTATTTGTGTGTGTGTGTACATACAATCTAGTCTATATTCATACTGTTGTTAAAGTGCTATTTCTTAAAGCAGATCTGATCATGTCAGTCTTGCCTAAATTAAAACTTCACTGACTCCATATTGTTGAGGCATCCAACGTCTCAGCTGGGCTCACCAGACACTTTATATTCTGACTCTTGCCTTTATCATTAATCTCATCTCCTCCCATTATTCCCACTGTGTAATCATCTTGAAATGGTACTTGGATTCCCACTTTCACTGAGGATCTTTTATTTCAATTTTTCTACAACTGTTTGGGAAGTAATATATTCTATTTCTATTCTTTTTTTGATTACTCTAGACAATTTAATATATATAAACTTATTGAAGTCTGAAGTTAATCAATTCTCTCTTCCCCAAACACAAGGGTCTTAGATACTTTAATTCCATTTTTTTTCTTTCTTTTCCAGAGATATATGCTATTGTTATCATATGTCTTAATTCTATCTTTTAAAAACCCACCATCCTGTATTATTACTGTTTTATACAGTCAAGGCTTATTTATGTGTATCTGCATATTTACCATTTTCTTTGTCCATGACTTCTTGCATCCTAAACTTCCACCTGAGATCACTTGTTATATGACAAGATATTTTGTCTAAAGAACTTCCTTTATAATTTTCTTTAGTGAGGTCTGCTAATGGCAATCTTTCAATTTTTTCTTCTCGGAGATATTTTTATTTCACCATGACCCCTGAAAAATCTTTTTTTCACTGGCATAGATTTCTAAGCTGACTGTTTTCTTTCCTTAGCATAGTGAACATACTGATCCACTGTCTTCTGGGTGTCTGTTTTTGCTTTGTGAAGTTAATTGTTAGCTTATCTATTACTTCTTTGAAGGCAACTTGTCTTTTCTTTGGTTGCTTTTAAATTCTTCTTTTTATCTTTGGTTTCACAGTTTTAATATAATGTTGTAGGTGTGGATTTCGTTCTATTTATTCTACTTGAAATTTGTTGGGAATCTGTAGTTTGAAATATTTATCAGTTCTGAAAAATCATCAGCCATTATTTCTCCATTTATTGCCTCTGCCCTATTTACTCCCTCTTTCGTGGAGGGGGATTCTGATTAAAAGTATGTTACGTCATCTCATGTTCCCTTTGTGTCTCTTAGCCCTTCTCTCTCAGAGCTTATTTCTCTATGATGCTTCCTGCATATATTTTTTTCAGCCCTATCTTTCTGTTTCACTGGTTCTGTTAGCACCTGCATCCACTTGGCTGTTAAACTCATTTATTGAGTTTCTAATTAAAACTAGTATATTTTTCACTCCTAGAAGTTATATTTAGTTCCTTTTCTTATCTGCTTGGTCATTCTTTAAAATTCCTTGTTCTTTGCTCATGTTTCAAAATTACCTTTCATTTTTTAATGAATCTGAGACACAGAATTGGATAAATCATAACCCTTTGTTCATGGTCACTGGCGTCATTGGACACAGACCTCTTATTTGTGTATGAATGTATGTATGTACGTATGTACAAAAGAATGTAGTGAATACCTATAATCCCACCATCCAACCCAACAGCTAGAAGAGCTACCTATCTGCTCCTCTTCATCCTATAAACTTGCTTCCCCTTCCCCCTTTCTTTTTTGTTTTTATAGTTTTATAACGTATCTATGTGACCTAAATATATTGTTCAGTTTTAGTTGTTTTTGAACTTTATGAAAAGTATATTACAGTGTGTATAATCTTCTGGGACTTAGAGAAAATTTGACATTATATTAACTACGATTTATCCATATTCCTGGATTCTCTTTATAATATTCCTTTGTGTGACTATGCCATGATTATATTATCCATCCTTTTGTTAATGGGCATTTTGACTGGGCATTAATAGCTAACAGTCTTGCTATGAATATGCTTGTATCTATCTCTTGATAAACATGAGCAAATTTCCAATGGGTAAATAGGGATGAAATGCTGAGTTGTACTGGAAGTAGGATTAGTAATAAGCCAGTGCACACCAGTAGAGCTATTGGCTAGCATCCAGTCTGGTTGGCCAAGCATGTATTCTAATTGGCCAGTACGCATGTGGTATTGGTTGTTAATACTTCGAATATTATCCTTGAGTGTCTATGAGATGGCAAACTTTGTAAGCTAATGACAAATTATTTAAAAATGGTTGTTCAAATTTATACCTCTGTAAGAAATATAGGAGATCCTGTTGATCCACATTCTCTCCAACATTTGAAATTGTCAGATATCTTAATTTTTGCCAATCAAATGGGTGTAGGTTGGAATCGCAGTGCGGTCTTGATTTACATTTCCTGTTTACTAATAAGTTTGAGCATCTTTCTGAATGTATATTGTCCATAGACCTTTTCTCTGAGAACTCCCTGCTCATATATCCTGCTTGTGTATCTTACTCTTGTATCATATATTTTTCTATTTGATGATCTTTTTCTCATTCATTTGAAGGAATAAAGAAATAAAAAAATCTTTGATGCCAATTCTTTTTTTAATTGAAGCATAGTTGATTTACAGTGTTGTGTATTTCTGCTGTACAGCAAAGTGATTCAGTTACATATATTTTATATATATATATATATTTTATATTATTTTCCATTATGGTTTATCCCAGGACATTGAATATAGTTCCCTCTGCTGTACAGTAGGATTTTGTTGTCCATTCATTCTCTATGTAACAGTTTGCTTCTACTAATTCCAAACTCCCAGTCCATCCCTCCCCCACCCCCAGCACCCCCCACCTCGGCAATCACAAGTCTGTTCTCTATGTCTGTGAGTCTGTTTCTGTTTGGTAGATAGGTTCATTTGTGTGATATTTTATTTTATTTTATTTTTAAAATTTATTTATTTATTTTTTGATGCATTGGATCTTCGTTGCTGCACGTGAGCTTTCACTAGTTGTGGCGAGTGGGGGCTACTTTTCGTTGTGGTGTGTGGGCTTCTCATTGTGGTGGCTTGTCTTGTTGCGGAACATGGGCTCTAGGCATGCGAGCTTCAGTAGTTGTGGCACATGGGCTCAGTAGTTGTGGCTCGTGGGCTTTAGAGTGCAGGCTCAGTAGTTGTGGCACATAGGCTTAGCTGCTCTGCGGCATGTGGGATCTTCCCGGACCAGGGCTTGAACCCGTGTCTCCTGCATTGGCAGGTGGATTCTTAACCACTGCACCACCAGGGAAGTGCCTGTGCCATATTTTAGATTCCACATATAAGTGATATCATATGGTGTTTGTCTTTCTCTTTCTGACTTAGTTCACTTAGTATGATAATCTCTAGTTGCATCCATGTTGCTGTAAATGGCATGACTTTGTTCTTTTTTATGGCTGAGTAGTATTCCATTGTATAATATATATATATGTACTACATTTTCTTTATCTATTAGGTTGTTTCCATGTCTTGGCTATTGAGAATAGTGCTGCTATGAACATAGGGGGTGCATGTATCTTTTTGAATTATACTTTTGTCCTGATCTATGCCTAGGAATGGGATTGCTGGATCATATGGTAATTGTATTTTCAGTTTTCTGAGGAACTGCCATACTGTTTTCCATAGTGGTTGCACCAATTTATATTCCCACAAATAGTGTGGGAGGGTTCCCTTTTCTCCACACCATCTCCAGCATTTGTTATTTGTAGACTTTTTAATGATGGCCATTCTGATTTGTGTGAGATGGTACCTCATTGTAGGTTTTTTTTTTTTTTAAATTAATGTATTTACGTTTTGGCTGCATTGGGTCTTTGTTGCAGCATGTGGGCTTTCTCTAGTTGCAGTGAGCCAGGCTACTCTTCATTGTGGTGCATGGGCTTCTCATTGCAGTGGCTTCTCTTGTTACAGAGCTCAGGCTCTAGGTGCATGGGCTTCAGTAGTTGTGACACTCAGGCTCAATAGTTGTGGCTTGTGGGCTCTAGAGCATAGGCTCAGTAGTTGTGGCACACGGGCCTAGTTGCTCTGTGGCATGTGGGATCTTCCTGGACCAGGGCTCAAACCTATGTCCCCTGCATTGGCAGGTGGATTCTTAACCACTGCACCATCAGAGAAGTCCCACTTATTGTAGTTTTGATTTGCATTACTCTAATAACTAGGGATGTTAAACCTTGATACCAATTCTTAGTCAGTTATGTATTTTACAAATGTCTCCTCCTCATTTGTAGCTTGTCTTTTTCTTTTCTTTAAGATAATTTGTAAATAGAAGTTCTTCACTTTAATATAGTCAAACGTATCAGTCTTTTCTTTCCTAGATAGTGTTTTTGTATGTCTTGTTTATGAAAATCTTCCTAATCCAAGTTCAGAATGATATTTCCTTATACTTCTGTGATGGTTAATTTTATAAGTCAACATGTCTGGGTCATGGGATACCCAGATATTTGGTTAAATATTATTTCTGGTTAAGTCTGTGAAGGTGTTTCTGGGTGGGATTAACATTTGTGTAAAGCAGATTACAGATTTGTATAAAGCAAGGATTAACATTTGTGTAAAGCACTGCCCTCCTCAATGTAATCTGTTGAAGCCTGAATAGCATAAAAAGGCTGAGTGAGAAAGAATTCTCTCTCTGCCTGACTATCTTTTGAGTTGACATTGGTCTTCTCTTGTCTTTGAAGTCCGACTGGAACATGTATCAAATGCCCTTCTTGTTCTCAGGCCTTTGGACTTGGACTAGCACTATATTGATGATTCTCTTGGGTCTCCAACTTACCTACTATAGATCTGGGGACTTCTCAGTGTTCATAATCACATGAGCCAATTCCTTATAATAAATCTTTATATATATACCTTTAATAAATATATACATTATATAATTATTTATTAATTATGTGATTTTATATTTAATATGTATTTGTATAATTATATAATCTTATATTTATGAAACATAATGTATATAATTACATTCAAATATGTTTATATATTTAAAGAGATATGTATATATCTTTAATAAATTTAATAAATGTACCTTATATCTATCTCTCTCCTATTGCTTCTGTTTCTCTGAGGAATTCTAATACAACTTCTACTAAGAGTTGGGTTTCTTGTTTTGTTTTTTCTTCTTGGCCACGCTGCACAGCATGTGGGATCTTACTTCCCCAACCAGGGATCGAAACCATGACCCCTGCAGTGGAAGCATGGAGTCTTAACCACTGGACTGCCAAGGAAGTCCCAAGAATTTTGAATTTGACATTTAAGTCTTTAATAACTGGAGTTAAATTTTGTGTGTTGTGTGAAGTAGCAATCCAATTAATTATCTTTCTAAATAGATAACAATTCCCCCTCTTTTTTCCACTTATCTGCCATGCAACCTCTGCTATACATCTAAGTCCCACATATAAACCTGTTTTGGGGGCTCCCTAGTCTATTGTACTCATCACCTTGTCTCTCTGAGCCAGCACCACATTGTCTTGATGCTATAACTTCTTAATAAGTTCTGATATTTGATAGTGCTAATCACACATTTTTATTGTCTTCTTCAGAAGTGTTTAGGATAATTAATGAGGTCTCTTAGTTCCCAGCTTGGAGTTTTTCTTTTTTTTTAAATTAAATTTAATTTAACTTAATTTAATTTGATTTAATTTAATTAATTTATTTTTGGCTGCATTGGGTCCTCATTGCTGCGCACGGGCTTTCTCTAGTTGTGGTAAGCAGGGGCTACTCTTTGTTGTGGTGTGTGGGTTTCTCATTGCGTTGGCTTCTCTTGTTGTGGAACATGGGCTCTAGGCCTGCGGGCTTCAGTAGTTGTGGCACTTGGGCTCAGTGGTTGTGGCACATGGGCTTAGTTGCTCCTTGGCATGTGGGAACTTCCCGGACCAGGGCTCAAACCTGTGCCCCCTGCCCTGGCAGGCAGATTCTTAACCACTGTGCCACCAGGGAAGTCCCTAGTTTGGAGTTTTTAAAAAATCATTTCAAATTAAAGGAACCCTGGATCCTTGGAAAAATTGTTATTTTTCAGATCTGGACAGAAAATATACAAAATGAGATGAAACATTTTCTTATATTAGAAAGTAAAGAAATCACCAATGTTTCTGGAGTTGCAAAGTGCCTAGCAGTCAGCTTGAAGGCTCCCCTTCATCAAAGATGGAAAAGATAGAGCAAAAA
Source organism: Hippopotamus amphibius kiboko (assembly GCF_030028045.1). Taxonomy (NCBI): domain Eukaryota; kingdom Metazoa; phylum Chordata; class Mammalia; order Artiodactyla; family Hippopotamidae; genus Hippopotamus; species Hippopotamus amphibius. Next base: position 27,687,494 of record NC_080186.1, on the reverse strand, counting down.
TAGAGTAATTAATTCAATGGGTTACTTTAAATATGTTTAAATCCATGAGTTTGTAATTATATATATATTTTAAAGTTGCGTCTTTTAATTTTTTTTAAAGATAGATTTATTTATTTATGTATTTATGTATTTATTTATTTATTTATGGCTGCGTTGGGTCTTCATTGCTGCCCAAGGGCTTTCTCTAGTCATGGCGAGCAGGGGCTACTCTTGTGCTCAGGCTTCTCATTGTGGTGGCTTCTCTTGTTGTGGAGCACAGGCTCTAAGTGCACGGGCTTCAGTAGTTGTGGTGCATAGGCTCAGTAGTTGTGGCGCATGGGCTTAGTTGCTCCACGGCATGTGGGATCTTCCTGGACCAGGGAATCTAACCCGTGTCCCCTGCGTTGGCAGGCAGATTCTTAACTATTGTGCCACCAGGGATGTCCTGTAATGATATATTTTTAAAAATATTTATTTAATTTGGCTGCAGGCGGGATCTTTGTTGTGGCATGCAAAGTCTTAGTTGTGGCATGTGGGATCTAATTCCCTGACCAGGGATCGAATCTGGGCACCCTGCATTGGGAGTGTGGAATCTTAGCCACTGGACCACCAGGGAAGTCCCTGTAACGATATTTTAAAAATCCTCATTGATCCCATTAAGAATGCTAGTGAACCAAATCATTACTTTTATTTGATTATCTTAATTTTGTATCGAACTTGAAAAGACACAGTAGAGTGCATCTTAAATGTATAGATCTGAATATGTACAATCGAAAATATTATCTTAAATGTATAAATTGAAGAAAATTTACATTTATATACATCTATGTAACTATCACTCAGAAGAAGATATAGAATAGTGCTTCTCAAATCTCAGTGTGCATTTGCATCAACTAGTGAATTTGTTAAAATGCATATTCTGATTCAGTAAGACCTTGGATCCTGCATTTATAACAATCTCCCAGGTGATGCTGATACTGCTGGTTTGTGGACCACATTTTGAGAAGCAAGGTCATAACTTCTTCAATGTTGTAGCATATAGCAGTAGTTTGTTCCCTTTATTGCTGTATGATTTTCCATTGTATTAATATTCTAATATTTATTTACCTAGTTTACCATTGATGGATATTTTGTTGTTTTCGGTTTGGGGCCATTATGAATTAAGTTGCTATGAACATTCTTGTACATGTCTTTGGGTGGACATATGCACTCATTTTGGGGGGATATATATCTAGGAGTATAATCGCTGAGTCATAGCATAGGTATATATTTAGCTTAAGAGATATTGTCAAACAGTTTTCCAAAAATTGTACCATTACACCCTTACGTAATATATCAGAGTTCTAGTTGCTCCACATTTCACCAGCACTTGCTCTTGTTCTTTTAAAAATATGGCCATTCTGTTGGGTGTGTGGTGGTATCCAATTGAGGTGTTTTGGCCAGTTAGAGACCCCTCTTTTTTTTTTTATAGACCCTGTTTTGAGAAGTAGTTGTTTAAGTTTTTTTCTTTTTCTCACTAAAATTTTTGACTTGTTATTTTGTTTTATATTGATTTGGAGGGATTCTTCATATATTCTGGATATGAATTCTTTACTGGATACATGTATTGCAAATATTTTTTCCCAGTCTGTGGCTTGCCTTTTCATTCTCTTAATGCTGTCTTTCAGTGAACATCTGCTTAATTTTAACAAAATCCAATTTGTTAATGTTTTTCTTCAATTAAAAATTGGGTAAAATACACATAACACAAAATTTACTTTCACAACCATTTTAAAGTGTAGAGTTTAGTGGTATTATGTACATTCATATCATTGTAGAACCATCACAAACATCCATATCCAGAACATTTTTCCTCTTGCAAAACTGAAACTCTATACCTAGTAAAACAATTACTCTCCATTCCCTTCTCCTCCTGGTCACCGGCAATCACCATTCTGTTTTCTGTCTCTATGATTTTGACTACTCTAAGTACCTCATATAAGTGGAATCATGTAGTATTTATCTTTTATGACTGGCTTATTTCATTCAGCATAATGTCCTTTGTTGTCTCTTGTAATGCTTTTTGATTTAAATTTTATTTTGTTTGACATTAGTATAGCCACTCCTGTTCTTCCATTATTGTCTTCATTTGTGTTTAAGTGTTTTATTTTGTAGTGAAACATTTAAATTCCTTTCTCATTTCTTTTGTGTATATTCTAGACCTATTTTCATTGTGGTTACCATGAGGATTTCATTTAAAATCCTAAAATCAAATAATAATTTGAATATATACAAGCTTAACTTCAATAACGTACAAAAAAAGCTCTGTCCCCACCCCTTTCTGTCATTGATGTCACACGATTTTGTCTTTACATATAGTGTGTCCCATAACATAAGCAAATAATTCTTTAAAATTCATTAGTATCCTAAATTATGTAGAAATCAAGATTTGGAGTTATAAACCAATTTTATAGTAATATTAGCTTTTACACTAATTTTTCTTTAAATGTATTAGTCTCTTAAATCATGTAGAAACAAACAGAAAATACAACTACAAATCATTGTTACAGTCAGCTAGCTTTTATTTACTTAAATATAACTTTAAAAAATTTTAATTTATTTATTGGCTGTGTTGGGTTTTTGTTGCTGCTTGTGGGCTTTTTCTAGTTGAGGCAAGTGGGGGCTACTCTTCATTGCAGTGCGCAGGCTTCTCATTGCTGTGGCTTCTCTTGTTGTGGAGAATGGGTTCTAGGCATGCAGGCTTCAGTAGTTGTGGCACGTGGGCTCAGTAGTTGTGGTGCACAGGCTTAGTTGCTCCACAGCATGTGGGATCTTCCTGGATGAGGGCTCGAACCTGTGTCCCCTGAATTGGCAGGCGGATTCTTAACCACTGTGCCACCAGGGAAGCCCTCAACTAGCTTTTATAATTGGCCATGAATTTACCTTTAGTGAGATCTTTGTTTCTCCATACAGCTTTGAGTTACTGTCTAGTATCCTTTCATTTCAACCTGCAGGACTCTCTTGAGCTTTTCTTGCAGGGCAGGTCTAATGGTAACAAACTGCCTCAGCTTTGTATATCTGTGAATGTCTTAATTTCTCCCTCATTTTGAAGGACAGTTTTGCCAAATATAGGATTTTTGGTTGATAGTTTTTTCTTTTAACACTTTGAATATATTGGTCACTTTCTTCTGGCCTCCAAAGTTTCTGTTACTATTTTATTGGTGATCCCTTGTTTGTGATAAATTGCTTTTCTTTTGTACATTCAAATTTCTCTCTTTGTTTTTTGAAAGTTTGATAATAATTAGTCTCAGTGTGGGTCTCTTTGGGTTCATCCTATTTGAAGTTCATTGAGCTTCTTGAATGTCTGTATTCATGTCTTTCATCAAATTTGGGAGATTTTTATTTATTTATTTAATTATTTAAATTTTTAATTATTTAATTAATTAATTAGGCTGCATTGGGTTTTCTTTGCTGTGCACAGGCTTTCTCTAGTTGTGGCGAGTGGGGGCTACTCTTTGTTGCGGTGTGTGGGCTTCTCATTGCGGTAGCTTCTCTTGTTGCAGAGCACAGGCTCTAGGCACGTGGGCTTCAGTAGTTGTGGCTTGTGCGCTCTAGAGCGCAGGCTGGGTAGTTGTGGTGCATGGGCTTAGTTGCTCCATGGTATGTGGGATCTTCCTGGCCCAGGGATCAAACCTGTGACCCCTGCATTGGCATGTGGATTCCTAACCACTGCAGCAGCAAGGAAGTCCCAAACTTGGGAGTTTTAGCCAGATATTTGAAGAGTCCTTTCTCTTCCTTTTCTTCTTTCTTGTCTTCTTCTAGGATGCCTGCAATACGTACATTGGTCTCCTTGATTGGTGCCCCACAGGTCCCTTAGGCTCTGTTCATTTTTCTTCAATCTTTTTAATTTCTGTTCCTTAGTCTCAATAATTTCCATTGACTATCTTTAAGTTCACTGATATTTTCTTCTGCCTGCTTACATCTGCCTTTGAAACCCTCTAGTAAATTTTTATTTGTTATTGTATTTTTGTTTTTTAAAAACTTAATTAAATAATTAATTAATTTAGCTGTATAAGGTCTTAGTTGCAGTACTTGGGATCTTCATTGTGGCATGCGGATTTCTGAGTTGTGCCATGCAGGATCTTTAGTTGTGGCTCATGGGCTTCTCTCCTGTTGTGGCGCACAGGCTCCAGAGCACTCGCACTCAGTAGTTGCAGCATGTGGGCTCTCTCTAGTTGAGTGGTGCAGGCTCAGTAGTTGCAGTGCTTGGGCTTAGTTGCCCTGCAGCATGTGGGATCTTCATCCCCCAACCAGGGATTGAACCTGCATCCCCTGCATTGGAAGGCAGATTCTTAACTACTGGACCACCAGGGAAGTCCCCTCAGTTATGGTATTTTTCATCTCCAGAATATCTTTTCAGTTTATTTTTATTAAGACAGTTGTTCTAAAGTCTTTGGCTGGTAGATCCACCATTAGGTCTTTTACAGGGACAGTTTCAGTTGGCTTATTATTTTCCTTTGAATGAGCCATAGTTTTCTGTTTCTTTGTGTGCTTTGTGATTTTTTGGTGGTTGTTGAAATCTGGATGTTTTAATCTAATAATGTGGTAATTCTGGAAATGAGATTTTCCCCTCATCCCCAGGGTTTGCTGGTTTTAAAAAAAAATAAATTTATTTATTTGTTTATTTACTTATTTTATTTTTATTGGCTGTATTAGGTCTTTGTTGCTGTGCGCAGGCTTTCTCTAGTTGCAACGAGCAGGGGCTACCCTTCGTTGCGGTGCATAGGCTTCTCATTGCAGTGGCTTCACTTGTTGTGGAGCATGGGCTCTAGGCTTGTGGGCTTCAGTAGTTTTGGCACTCGGGCTCAGTAGTTGTGGCTCGTGGGCTCAAGAGCACAGGCTCAGTAGTTGTGGTGCACAGGCTTAGTTGCTCCGAGGCATGTGGGATCCTCCCGGACCAGGGATCGAACCCGTGTCCCTTGCATTGGCAGGTGTATTCTTAACCACTGCACCACCAGGGAAGTTCCTGCTGTTGTTTTTTTTAAATAAATTCTTGTAGGCTGTTTATGTACCAAGAAGCAACATTAGGCATAAAGTTAAGGTCTTCTCAGGTGTTTTCTGAGCCTGTACATTTTTCTGGGCATGGATGGTGACACTCTAATTTCTCTTTAATATGTAGTTACTTTTGAATATCTTAGTCTTTAATGCCTGTGTCCCAAAAATGGCAAAGAGAAAATGAATGGGGGAAAAAGTCTCCAGCCCCATAAATACCCTGGAAATCACTTTGGCCAGAGAGATAGGGTCTTACAATAAAAGATGGAGGTCCAACAACAATGGACACTTCTTCTTTGTCTACACCTCTGTTATTAGATATGATGTCAGTGATCAGAGCATAAATCTCTGAACAGAGCCCTTTCTGCACTCTGGCTTATACACGCTGCTCCAGGAACACATGCACAGCTGCCTGCTACATGGCTAGGGATGGGGAACGGGCCACTGCTATAGTAATAAAAGCTGAAATTGACAAAAATCAACAGCAATTTACCATCCAAGTTTTCTCCTGAAAGTTTCAAGCCCTCAGTAGACTCCATAGTTCCAAACTAGTTGTATCAGACAGATTCTGACAATGCAGATGTCTAGGTAGGAAGACAAATTCTTGGTGCTTCTTACTCCACAATATTCCCATAATCCCCTTTTCAATGTTTTCTTATACTGATAGCACATTTTGCAACCTGCTTCAGAAATATTTGTCCACTTCAAGGTTATGAAGATATTCTCCTATATTTTCTTCTGGAAGCTTTAGTATTTTACCATTCACATTTAGGTCTATAATCCATTTTGAATTGTTTTTTTTGTAGTCAAAGATTTTTTCCTTTACTTTTTGAGGTCAAGATTCATTTTTTACACAACTCATTGTTTAAAAACTGAAAACTGAAGGGGAAAATAATCATGCTTTTTCTTCTTCTTTTCCTCTACAAGCTTTCCACTAGGGCAATAAAATAATGGAGAGAAGTTTCTCCTGATAGAACTTCTTTATAAAAGTGCTCCAGCTAATAATTGAGGAGAGAGTTATAAAACTGGTATACCACCATTTTGCAACCCCTAATGCAGAAAAAGGAGACATCATAAAAAGAGAGTTATGAGATATGATACACCTACTGATAGAAATATATAACACTACTTATGAAGAATTATTTTTTAAATACTTATTTATTTATCTATTTACTTATTTTTAGCTGTGTTGGGTCTTTGTTGCTGCATGCAGGCTTTCTCTAGTTGTGGTGAGTGGGGGCTACTCTTTGTTGCGGTGCTCAGGCTTCTCATTGCGGTGGCTTCTCTTGTTGCAGAGGACGGGCCCTAGAGCACTTGGGCTTCAGTAGTTGTGGCACATGGGCTCAGTAGTTGTGGTTTGTGGGCTCTAGAGCACAGGCTCAGTAGTTGTGGCTCATGGGCCTAGTTGCTCCACGGTATGTGGGATCTTCCTGGCCCAGGGGACGAACCTGTGTCCCCTGCATTGGAAGGTGGATTCTTAACCACTGTGCCACTATGGAAGCCCCACTTATGAAGAATTATTGCCCCCAAATGAACCTATATCTGATCAAACTTCTAGATCTAATTACCAGTGTACAAAAAATATGAGAGATAAAGAAATGTGATAAATAACTCTGCAGGTAAAATAAATCCAAACTGTATGAAGTTCTCAAGATTAACAATCCTGTTTTTTGCAACAAATAAATTTGCTGGAAAAAATGGAGGGAGGGAATCTATAGATTAAAAAAGACTTAAGTGACATCAGTCAATTACAGTTGACAATTGAACAACTTGAGGGTTGGGGAGCTGACCCTCCAAGCAGTCAAAAATCCACTCATAACTTTACAGTGGGCCCTCCATAATTGCTGTTTCACATCTGCGTGTTCAACCAACCATGGATCATGTGGTACTGCAGTACACATTCATTGAAAAAAAAATCTGTGTATAAGTGGACCCACACAGTTCAAACCCATGTTATTCAAGGGTCTACTGTACAATGTATGAGAAATAAAAAAAATTTGATTGGATATTTCCCTAGACATTTGATGATATTAAGGAATTATTGTTAAATTTTTTAGATGTGATCATTACATTGTAATTAGGTTTAACAAAAAATTCTTGTGGTTTGGAGATACATACTAAAATACTTTAAAAAAATGAATTTATTCATTTATTGGCTGTGTGGGTCTTTGTTGCTGCACAGAGGCTTTCTCTAGTTGCGGCGAGTGGGGGCTACTCTTCGTTGTGGTGCGCGGGCTCCTCATTGTCGTGTCCTCTCCTGTTTCAGAGCACGGGCTCTAGGTTCGTGGGCTTCAGTAATTGTGGCACATGGTTTTAGTTGCTCCGAGGCATGTGGGATTTTCCTGGTTCAGGGATCGAACCCGTGTCGCCTGCATTGGCAGGCGGATTTTTAACCACTGCGCCACCTGGGAAGCCCTAAAATACTTGTTAATAAAATATTAAGTTTATGACTTGCTTCAAAATACTACAGAGAGGGAGAGTAGAAGATATAGATTAAACTAAATTGGTCAAGAATTTATAATAATTGAATTTGGGTAATAGAATTTGGGAGGTGGTAGTGTTATACTAGTCTTTCTACAATATATTTGTGTGTGTGTTTGAAATTTTTATGATAAAAAGTTTAAAAAATGTGTCAGTTGTTCTTGGTTCTTCACTTCTTCATAATGATTTTAGAATCAGCTTATCAAATTACATGTTTTTTTAAAATTGAAATAGCATTGAATGTGGGGATCAATATGGAAATAACTGACATCATTACAAAATTATAATTTTTATTCATGAGTATGAAATATCTCTCCTGATTAGGTCTTTTTTAATGACTTTGAGTAAATACTTATACTTTTATATATCTTTTATTAGGTTCATTATTAAACATCTAACATCTCTGTAGCTATTGTAAATGATGTACTTTTACAAATTACATGTTTTATTATTGTGTTAATGTAAAAGCATGCAAGTGACTTTTTGTATGTTGATCTTCTATCCAGACACCTTACTAAATACAATTACGTGTAACAATTTGTCTTTAGATTGTTTTCTAGGTAGACAATTATGTCATCTGAAGATAATGATAGTTTTATTTTTCCTCTTTAATCCTACCATGCATGCATCTAACAAAGTAGCCTTAAGGTATATAAAGAAAATTTAATAGGGCTACAATGTAAAATAGACAAATCCACCATTATAATGGGCACTTTCAACACATTTTCTTAAATTGCTGACAAGTCAAGCAAATAAAAATTCACTAAATATATTGAAGATATAAACAATAAAATTGAACGAACAGAAGCTTGACTGTACGTAATTTTCCTTTCTACAATAGAGAGAACAAAGTCTTCTCCAAAACTGTCCTTGCTGCACAAACTCAATACTGTGAAACAAAAATAAGCATTTTTTAAAAAAAATATCTAAGTGTCTGTGGGTCTGGAATTCAGAAACAGCTTGGCTGGATGGTTTTGGCTCAATATTTCTCATGAGTTTCACAGAGATGTTGTCAGTGGCTACAGTCTTCTTGACCGGAGCTGGAGGATCTACTTTCAAACAGGTTCACCCACATAACCAGTAAGTTGGTACTAGTGGTTGGAAGGAAGCCTCAGTTCCTTCCTATGTAGGTCTTTTGACAGGGCTGCTTGAGAATCTTCATGACATAGCAGCTGGCACCCCTCAGTGTGAGTAACCTCAGACCAATGTGTTTTATGGTATAGCCTCAGAAGTCACATACTGTCACTTCTGTCACGTCTTATTGGTTGTACGTAACAGCCCTATTATTTAATGTTGGAGGGGACTACCCAAAAGAATAAATACCTTGAGACTAGAATAACTGGGGCCCCCTTGGAGACTAACTACCACAAAGCACACATGTAACATTTACAAACATTGATTATATACTAGTTACAGAGCAAATTTCAAAGAATAAATATCACACAGGCAAGATTCTTTGATCACAATGCAATTAGATTAGAAGATAATAATATGTACACTAAATACTGCTCTTTGAAAATGATTAACACACTTCCAAATAACTCATAGGTCAAAGAAGAAGTCTCAGTGGAAATTTAAAAAGTACTCAGAACTGAATGATAAAGAAAACATGTGAAATGCAGTGAAAATAGTTCTTCAAGGATAAATTATTATTTTTTTTTTTTTGGCCATGCTGTGGCTTGCAGGTTGTTAGTTCTCTGACCAGGATCAAACCTGGGCCCTTGGCAGTGAAAGTGCCAAGTCCTATCCACTGGACCACCAAGGAATTCCCAAGGATAATTTACAGACTTACATATTTATATTTAAAAAGAGGAAAAGCCAAAAATTAAAAAACTACATTTCCAATTTAAGCAGTGAGTTAAAAAGGTAGTAGACTTAAAGAAAATAGAGGGAGTGATAATAAAAATAAGAGCAGACATCAAGAAATTAAAAAAGATACAGTAGAGAAGATCAACAAAGCTAAAAAAATTGATCCTTTACAATAATTAAAACACGGACAAGTCTCTGGCAATGAGAATTAAGAAAAAGAGAGAAGGCATGAATAAATATTAGAAAGGGGGCACAATTACAGAGGAAGCAGTTTCAAAAGAAAGAGATTTTAACATCAACTTTATGACAATACATTTGAAAAGTTAGACAAAATAGACATTCTTAAGATATAAATTATTAGAATTGATTCAAAAGAAATAGAAACCCTGAAATAGTCCTTTAAATAGTCCTGTTAGGGAATTCCCTGGGGCTTCAGTGATTAGAACACAGTGCTTTCACCACCAGGGAACTAGGATCCCACAAGCTGCGCAGCGTGGCCAAAATAAAATAAAAGAATAGTCATATTAAAGAAAAGAAGCAATAGTAAAACAAAACAAAACAAAGCAGAACAAAAAAACTTTCTGTTAAAAAAAACCCAAAACACCAGCTCCAGATGGCTTTACAGATGTGTCTCACCAAATTTACAAATATCAGATCATCCCAATCTCATACAAACTTCTTCAGAGACAAGAAAAGGGAAAATACTCCCCAAACTCACTCTATGAAGCTAGAATAACTTAAACACCAAATCCTAGGCAACAAAAAACAGGACAATATCAGCCTCATTTTATTTATTAATATAGGATGCAAAAATTCAAAACAAAATTTCAGCAGATCAAATCCAACAGTATATGTACAACAAATCATAAAGCTCCTCAAATAATTTGGGTTTATCTCAGGAAAGTAAAATTTAATATTAGCAAAATTTCTAAATGGAATTGATGACAACAGATTAAAGGAGAAAAAACATATGATCATGTCAAAAGAAGCAGAAAAAGTCCTTGAAAAATTCAACATATATTTGATTAAAACTCTTAGTAAATTGGAAATAAAGTCGAACTTCCTTTACCTGATCAAGAGAGGTGTTCAAAAATCCTACGATAAGTATCATCCTAAAGAAAAAATGTCAGAGCTTTTAAGTTATAAACGAAACAAACATACCCACCATGACCACATCTACCTAACATTGTACTCTATTGTACTCTGGGCAACACAATAAGACAGGGAAACTAAGCGAAAGGCAACAGGATTATTTTATTTCTCTAAATATATTAAACATAATTATTTTATATTCTGTGTCTCATAATTCGAACCACTAGGTTCTTCACAGATGCGTTTTTGCTATTTGTTGTTCATTTTCTTTGGAACTTTATCTGTGGAAATTATTTGAGGCCTGAGATGAAAGTGAGTTTCTCTGACAAAGATTTACAGTTGCTTCTGCCAGGCACCTGGGGCACTACCTGTCTGGGAACATTTTATACTAAATTTTTGGCTTCAGTTTTCTCAGATCACCTCGGTAGAGTGAATTTGATGGCATGTGAGGTGTAACTTGTAGTTACGGAATCTCAGGAGGTGACTCTTCCTCCCTGTGCTCATTGTTCCTGCCAAGGTGTAAAACATCATTTTCCTTGCAGTTTCCTAGGTGTGGGGATGAGGTGAGTTTTTGCCTAGTTCACCTGTACATTTAGTAGAGCGCTTCAGGGTTCTAAGTGTAAGCAGGGGAATATTTGCTCAAGTTAGACCCTGTGCTTTACCTTCTTTCCCTCATGTCCTGTCCTGTCTTTCCCTCGTGTCCTTCTTTCACAAAAACTGAAGCTCAATTTCATGTTAGCAAATACCCCTGTATCAGTTATTATTGCCACAATATTGTGACATCACACATTATTAAAAAATCCAGTGGCTTAAATTAATAAGCATTTATTACTGCTCAAGAGTCTTCAAACTGACTGGGTGGTTCTCATTTAGCTGGTCTCACTTAAGTGTCTGCGGTCAGCCATGGTTAGGTGTATGTCTCTGTTGCTCTTGGCTGGACTCTCTCACATGTCTGGGGGTCAGCTGGCTATAAGCTGGTCTATGATGGTCTCATCTTGGATAGCAAGGCTCTCTTGGATCTTGTTTCTCACCCGACAGCAGGTTACCAGGCTCGTTCTCATAAAAGAGGCAGGAGACCAAGAGAAAGAATAGCTTTACAGCTTAGGCTTAGAATAGGTACAACATGACTTCTTCCACGTGCTATTGGTTACAGCAAGTCACAGATCCACCCAGATTCAAGGGATGGGAAAATAGAGTCCCCTCTTGATGCAGGGAGTTGCAAAGTCATATGGCAGAGGACAAGGATTCAGGGAGAGGTGAACTTGTGCCACTTTTGCAACCACTGTGTTATAGCACCCAAGGCTAAAGTTGGTTTCAGTGCTCTGCTTACTTCTCTGGTTCTGCCTTCACTTAGATTTTGGCTGGAGTGATTTTTATTTTTATTTATTTTTTTGCCAGCTCACTGATGCATTTAAGAAGATTTAAAAATATTAAAAAAAAATCATTAATCACGTTTTCAGTGGGAGGATCAACCAAGCACCTAGTCTGCCATACTGCTTGACTGACATTTTGATGAGTTTCTGTCTCTGCACATGTGTGGCTCTTTACCCTAATTCGCTTTCCCAATCTTTGAAACTCTACTCAAATGCTTCCGTTATGCTTCTTTACTTCTTTGACTTCTTATCTTCACCCAGACAGAGCTCTAGAGTCTAAAAGTATTTAGTGCCCATTTCTATTAAGGCATGGAATTCCTGATACAGCAGTCATAATTTGTGGAGTGCAGGGTCCCTTGTTAAAAAATTACTAAGAATTTCAAGACAGTGACAGCAGAACATAAAACCTTGTAGGTGTGGGGCTCTGTGACCACATTGATTACACTCCCATGAAGCTGGCCCTGATAGTAATAGTCTCCATATTTTTTAAAATTTATATTTATTTATTTATTTATTGGCTGCATTGGGTCTTTGTTGCTACACATGGGCTTTCTGCAGTTGCGGTGAGCGGGGGCTACTCTTCACTGTGGTGCGCCGACTTCCCATTGCGGTGGCTTATCTTGCTGTAGAGCACGGGCTCTAGGCGCACAGGCTTCAGTAGCTGTGGCACACAGGCTCAATAGTGGTGGCTCATGGGCTCTAGAGCACAGGCTCAGTAGTTGTGGCGCACAGGCTTAGTTGCTCAGTGGCATGTGGGATCTTCCTGGAGCAGGGATCGAACTGCATTGGCAGGTGGATTCTTAACCACTGTGCCACCTAGGAAGTCCCCCGTCTGACTAATCTTTATGCCCCAGTAGGCTAGCAAGGTGCCAGGTACAATCAGCAAATGTTTGTGGAATGAACAAGTGAAAACTACACTGTTTCTCAATTCTAAAACAAGTCAACTATTCTGTACAACTATAAGAGAAAAGTAGAAAACCATATGAAATGTCCCTATCCATTGTAAGATACTCTTCCAATTTCAGAATAGTTAACAAAATGTACATCTTAGAAATGAGAAAACATGATGGTGCCTTTTAGCATCCTACATGATGGCTGTTCTTATGCTTCATGGAAAGTGAGATGCTTCTTGCAGTTCTAAGGTGGGTTCCTAGGATCAACTTTATATCTTATTTTCCCTGATATCTGCTCTTGGCCGATCCCTAGGCTAGGAATTATCTGCAACCTTAGCTCATGTTGAAACATCTTCATTGTACAGGTCGTGTAGGCAGCAGGACAGGTGACCAGCCTGCCTATCTCAGAACTTTATGTCATGTGGCATCTGTAAACATCTTCTTGGGAAACGGGGAAAGGGCTTGACTCCCAGTTTTAACTCACTTGGGCCTGTGACTTCTACTCCCTCTGCCTCTGTTTCCCCCTTTATATGAGGAGGAGAGCCAGTGACCCCAAAGGGCTACAGGGAGAAGGAGGTTGTTGGGTGGGTGTTGAATCAGAGCTACTCCAAGGTCTGTTCCTAGAGAGGAGGATGGTCAGTCTCCCTAGCCTCGCAAGCCCACACCTCACCACCCCAAAGCTTTCAAGACCAGTATAGGTGGAGCAGGGAAGAGGGGAAGAAGGCTTTAAGGATGCACCGTGCACTCCACCCCAACTTTCAGAGCCTGAGGCAGTGCTCCCCTCACACTCACCTGGGGAAATCAGAATCCAGAATCAGTCCCTCCCAAGAGGCTTCCCCAACGTGGCCCTCTCCCCCCCACCCCCATTACAGCATCGTTCTGGGCGCCAAGACGGATTCAAGCCAGGGACTGCTGCAGTCAGCTTTCCTCCGCCTCTCCTGGCTCCTGCAGCCTGTGTCCTGGCTCTGCAGCCTCCGGCTGTGCTTCGGACCGTCCCCTTTCCCTCCCCCACCCCGCCCCCGCCTTGGCACGACCCCTGGCTCAGGGCCTAGAGGTGGGCGGACACAGTGGGCACAGGTGGGGGCCCCAGCAAAGTCGGCAGGTAGAGCGGGGTTCTCCCGCCTCACTGGGGATGCCTGGGCTGTGCGCACTGTGGATGGGGGATGCCTGTCCGTCGCTCTGAGGCCCGGCACAGCGCCCCACCCTGGGAAGCAGAGGAAGGGGGCTCTTAGACCCGAGGCCAGGAGCTGACCTGGGGTAACTCACCCGGGAGACACGAAGAGTCACCTGGAGGGATGTGCCCGGGCGGGTGGGGGGGCTGTGGATGACATTCAGGGTGCGACTGTGCCTCGGTGGGGCGCGAGACCGTGTCTGCGAGGCTGTGTGACTGTCTCCCTAACCGCCCGCCTCTGGGCTTGGGTCCCTGTGCCTAGGCGGCTGTGCGTGACCGTGACACCGTGTGTGCCCGTTCCTGGGTCCCCAGCGGACGCTGACCCGGCGGTCCCCGGGGAGGGGGAGCTTCTTGGCACCCCCACCCGGGCCTCCCCAGCGCTGTCGCTCAGCGAGGCGGGCGCTCCTCGGAGACCCCGGCGGCCGTCCGCCGGCGGCGACCTCGGCCCTCCTGGGTCCCGTGCGGGGGCGAGGAGCGCGGTCCCCCTCCCTCTCGCCGGCTCCCGGCTCGGCGGCCCTGCGCGGGGGCGGGGGCGGGGGCGGAGCGCGCGGGCGGGATCCCCCCGCCTCCCCTTCCTGGTCCCCGGGAAATCCAGCCTCCGTGGCTTGGCCGCCTCCCGCTCCCGCGCCCGCTGCCGCTCGGCGCTCGCTCGGGGCTCCGCAGCCGGCGCGGCCCCTCCGCCGGGGGCTCCGCAGTGCCGGGCCCCGTCCTTGCCCGCCCGCCCGCCGCCGCCGCCGCCGCAGCCGCCGCCGCCGCAGCGCCCCCGGCCCGGGCCGCCGGCACCATGTAACCCGGCCGGAGCCCGAGCCGGGCCAGGTAAGCCGCGGGGAGGGGTGGGGACGGGGCCGCGCGCGCCGCGCCCTCCGCAGCGCCCCCCAGCCTCGGCCTGGCTGCGGCCCCGGCGCCGCCCACGCCCCGGGCTCCGGCGGCCTCGGCTCCCGGCCCGGGAGGGGGGAGGACCGGGCCTCTGCCGCCGCCCCCGCCCCGCTCCGGCCTGGCCGCCCGCGGGCCTGGCCGGAGGCACGGGTGGGGGACCACGCGGAGCGACGACCGGCTCTCGGGGTAGAGCCGCGGCGCCGCCGGCCCGGGCCGGGCTGAGGCTCGGGTCTCGGAGGGAGTAGCCAGCTGGGTTGTGGGGCGACGTGGCGGTGCCGGGGAGATCCGGAGAGAAGTTTCCTCTGCAGGTGTGTGAGTGTGAGTGCGTGTCCCTGTGTGTCTCTGATGAGCGTGTGTGTCACTGTGTGGGTCTGTGGGTGACTGTGTGTGCCAGTGAGTGTGTGCAGCGAGAGTGTGCGTGTGTCATTGTGGGTGAGTGTGTGCGTGTCAGTGGGTGTATGCAGTGTGAGTATGGAGGGAGCCCCTGTGTGTGTATCTGTGGACATGTGTGTGAATGAGTGTGTGTGTTGTCACCATGTCTCTGAGTGTGTATGTGAATGGATGTGTGTGTGCAGGTGTGACTGTTTCTGTGAGTGGGTCCAGATATTTGTGGCCTGTGTGAATGGAGTGTGTGTGTGTGTGTGGTGGTGGTGGGGTGCTGTATGAGAATGTATCCGAGCAGGGTTCACTCTGAATCACCCACACCTGGGCTTTGTCCCCGCCTCCCCCAGGGGATTCCTGGTGGTGGTAGGGATGGGACAGGGAGATGGGACTTTTCAGAGGTCAGGTTAAACCCCCTCCCCAGGGACTCCTCACGCCTGACTCAGGCAAGAGCTGCATTGCACTTTCCACACTGGTTCCCACCTTCACCTACCCCAGAGGGTATCCTCTGTGATGCTACTGGTTGTGTCCTTAGCTGCATGCTGAGGCCTCTGGGCCTGGGGGGGAGCTGGAGTGTATGTGCCTGTGTGTGCCTCTCCTTCTTGGGGCCTGGAACTTGTGTCACCCCAGTAATGTTTCACCGAGGGCCCTTTAGAGCGAGGAGCTGAGGAGGCCAGGTGAAGTATTCTGTCCTGTTCTTAGTCATCAGAGCAGGTGGCTGTCTCCAGACTTCCAAGCCCTAAATTTCCAAGTTCTGGGTCACTGGTTCAGCCCACTGACTCCAGGTGGGTCTGTGCAAAAGCTCTTGGAAGTAATAATAATTTAAAAAACAATGCCTTGTATCAGTTTAGGGCTTTTGAAAAATGCTCCCCTCTCAACTCTTTTCTCATCTTCCAAACAGTCCTGGGAAACAGGCAGGGCAGGTTAAGCCATATGAAATTGCCAGTATTCAACTGTTTTTGTTTTTTACCTACAAAAACAGCAATTTCATGTGGTTCAACCTAATATGATGCCAATTTACAGATGAGGATGTTGAGGCTTGAGAGGTGAATTGCATTCCCCACAGTCACACACTGCTAGTCAGTGGTTCAGAAAGACTGCAACCCAGGTCTTTTGATGACCCAAAGAGCTGGGCTGGCCCAGGGTTAGAGAGTGGTACTCCTTGGTGTGCTCTCTCTGACCCTGGTGGCACTGCCCTCCACCTCCGCCCAGTATTCCCTGAGTGCTGGGGCTACTTCTGCACCCAGCTGCCAAGGCCTAAAAGGGAGAGAGGGGGAGAAGAGAGGAGGGAGGGGAGGGAGAGGCTTCGTGAGTTGGCAGTGAATCAGGGTCTAAAAAGGGAGCCGGGAGGGCTAGGGTGGCAGGTGTTTCTAAAAGGAACATGAACATAGGATGAACAGCCTCAGATACAACCCCCGCATCCCCCACCCCCCCCTGCCCCACTGATCTGGCAGGCAGTGCCCACTGCATTTTATGCCAGGGGCTCACATCCAAGGAGTGAGTTTGTATGTAGCTATAGGGTGATAGCCAGGGGAAGAACTTTAGAATTGACTTGGTCCAAGCTCGTAATTACAAAGTGAGGAGACTGAAGCCCAGGGAAGGGAAGGGACTTGCCCAAGGTCACACAGCAAACTTGTAGGTTCCTGGCTAGTTTTAGCCTAGGAACTTTCCAACCTTCCATGTTGCTTTCCATTCCTAGAAACCCCCACTCTCACCTCACCCTCCGCTCATCAAAACTGAGCAGAGGGGATTTGGGGAGAAGAAACAAAGACTCAGTAACCTTAAGGCTGTAGACCCTCCAGCCTGGGACCCCTTTCCAAAGAGAAGGAGTTACATACGTTCCTGGGAATAGGGATTCCTAGCCATAACCACCACTGAGGTAGGCCATGGGCATCTCAATTCCTGCTGGTGAGGGGTTGAAGCTGCTGCAGGCCAGATTCCCAGACTTTCTTCTGTGGCAGCAGCTGCTTTCAGCTGCTGCCTGGCAGCTCACATCATCTCTCTCCAGTTGATGTTGGAACTTGGGCTGGCTGAGCTCCATTTTCCTTCATCCCATCTGATGCATTTTGCCTCTAGCTGGCCTGATGGTTCCTTACTTCATAGGTTCCCATTAGGTAGAGAAACTTCTGTGGCTTGTCTGATTTTGGAGGGGTCTGTGGTTACCCTTAAACCCTTTCTAATTAAACCTTTCAGGAGCCTGGGCTAAATGATAAAGATAAGTGTTCCCATTTTACAGATGGGAAAATCAAAATTCATAGAAGGCCCTCCTATTTGTTTGGTTTTTCTATTAATCTACAAAGATCATTAGAAGAGGTTCTTTTGAGTGAGGTGAGAAAGGAGCAAATGACAACAGGAGCTTTTGTCTAGAGGGGCTTCTACAGACCCCTTCCAGTGTCTTATATCCCCATGGCCAGGAAACCTTTCCAGAGTCTGATTTCATTCCCACTTGGTAGATTCAAAGCTTTGTCTCTCAGTGGGGGTTGGAAGAACAGCTGCATACCCTCCACTCTACAAACGTCATGTCTTGATTCCCTCTTTACCCACCCCCCCCCCGTCCCCCAGTCTGAAGGCTGCTGGCTCAGCGGGCCTCCTGCTGTCTGGGGAGTCTGGGTTTGAGCTGGGGTGAGGTGGTGGCACCATCGTTATGGTAACGAGCTGCCAGCTCATCGTTGCTAATAACTTGTCAAGTCCCTGGGCTCAAATGCAGCGTGCCTTCCCACCAGTCCTTCTCCCCATGTCACAGAAAGAAAAAGTGAGGCTGTGAGGGAGGGGCCTGTGAATAAGGGAGTCTGGGGAGGTGGGTGGCCTTGTCCTTGGGGTTGTAGCTGGAGAGCTATGGGGAGGTCGCTTGGGGACTGGTTTACACATATGATTATATAAGTTAGCATATGACTGCATGGGCTGTTACATATGAATGCACTCAGAACATACATGTATAAACCTGTCCATGCTAGCTGACAGGTTCATGTGCTTTTACACAGCAGTCCACATGCAAACATGCCCCCAAGCATCAGAACATGCTTGTGCATGAAAACTGCCTCTACCATCTGAACATAAGGCACCCAAGAAATCTGGGTTTGTGGGGGTGTCCAGGTATGTGGGTGGGGATCTGATCTTTTTCTGATGCTGCTTCAAAGTGTCTTGTTAACAAAGGGACAGAATGGTCCCAGGGTTCCTTCTTCCTTCCAGTCAAGGGCTCAGAATGGGAATGGGCTGGGGATGGTGTGAGCTCTTAGCTCCCCAAGGCCCCTGCCTTTATACCCTTTGAGCTCAGGTATCCCCTGCCCCCTCACTCTCTGTTCTTTCTCATCCTCTCCTCTTCCTGTGTGTAAATATTAAAGAGCTGAGCCTGCAGGGCTGATGTAGACATGGGGAGAGAATGAAATTAAAAAGGATTCCCTCGCCCCCATCCCGACACCCCCACTCTGCAGTCCCCCGCTCCTGCCTCCTCCCCTCTCCCTTCTCCCCTCCCCTCACTCAGTGCTTCCACATGTCTCTCCTCCCCCAAGTCCAGATGGGAGCTCGCTCCTTCAGAAAGGGGGCTCAGAACAGGGTGTGGGGAGCTACCTCTTTCTGCCTCCCCCCACCACATCTGCCTACAGGGCTGGGAGCCCCCACGTGAGTATTTCTTTTCCTTTATTTTTTTTGGGGGGGTGGTGGTTGAGAAGGAAAGTGGTTTTAGAACCAGCTGTGAGTGGCATTGAGAGGCTCAAGGCTGAAAGGAGGTGGGTGGGGTCCTCTCTCTAGGCTCACTCAGGGAAGCCTCGTGTCTGGGTTTCTTTTCTTTCTTTGAACATAGAGGGAAGAGAGGAGTACCAGGTGCCTCCGGTGGAAGGGAGTGAGTGTGGGAGGGGCAGGGGAGAGGGGCTTCTGTACTAAAGAGGGGGTGTAGTGGGGTAAACCTTTCGTTTCTGGCACCCTGGGTTTCTGGCAACGGGGCCGTAGAGTGGCTGGGAGCTGTCCCAAGTGCTGAATTGGAGTCAGTGGGATTTGCTCCTTTGGAACTGTCCCGGGTGTTAAATGGGGCTGCGCTGGGGGCCCGATGATGGAAAGGCTGCTGGGCAGTGCTGAGGGCTCACTAGAAAAATTCTCCCTGATGACCCACTTTCCAAGGACAGAGTCCCTGGATGGAAGGATAGATTTTGGGGTCCTTTCTCTGACCTTAGGCCTCACAGTTCCTAACAGTATTTGAGAAAGGGACTCCTCTTTTCCTGTTTCAGTTCCCCCTCCCCTTTCCAAAACCACCCTACTGTTGGTGTGGGGTTAGGGATAGAGGATGATGTTGCGGTTGTGGGTTCTCATCTCTTGCATAGTTTTTAGTGCAATAAGTTTAGGGGTACTGGCACTAGCCTTTCTCCTACTGGGTCCCAGAAGTTCAGGCTCAAGGCGGATCTGGATTAAGAGATTTTAGACTTTGCTGGTTAGGCCTGGGGTACACAGAGCTCAGGAGTTCAGGATAATTTGATTGACCATGTAGCATCCCCCTGCCCACCATACTTTCGAATTCAGGACAGGAGACCGTGAAATTTTCTGCAAGCCGGTCTCATGCTTTGCCCACCATAACGACAGCTCAGAGCAGCATTTGGGAGAGACTTTTGTTGGGGAGGAAGATTTCCAAGCAAAGGACTCAAGGAGTGGGTGGGGTTGTGCAATGCCATGAAGCAGAGAAGGAGGAGGCTACTAGAGATGGGGCAATGGGAAAAGAGAAGAATCTGAGGGAGAAAAAAAAAGCTATTCAAATTGAGAGACTGGGGTCTGGGTTTCAATTCTCAGCTTCCTTGTAAGTCTTTTCTGCACTAACCTAGGGTCAGAATCACCTTAATTTTCTGGGTTCTTATACTCCATCTTTGTAAATCTGAAGGGAACAGAGCAAGGATTTATTTTTCCATGTCCCTTCCCTTGTCATCCCAGGGGGATGAGAGCCAAATGTCAGGACATGCAGATGAGACTGTGGGGTAACAACAGGCAGGAGTGGATGATAGCAGCTTCACCTCCAATCCCCAAGAGAACAATCAAATATTCAAATGGGATCCTTCTTGAGGGGAGAGGAAGGAGAAAGTTTCCTGATGCTGGGCAAAAACTGGGTGTGGCAGGGAGTTAAAAAAAGGGGGGAGGTATTTAGGGATCCCAAACTGAACCAGTTCATCCCTTTCCAGGTGTGACTTCTAGTTAATAAGGAGCCCCTCACCCATCATGTTTTTGATGTAACTCATCAAGATGATTCTTCCCTTCTCTAGCTGCTTGGGAGGAGCTGAGTTTTCCTATGCTGTGGGTGCTGGAAGATGGTGGGTGTGGGTGTGGGTGCCTGTTTGGGGAGGGGAGGTGTTTGTGCTCCACTCAGCTCCCTTGGTTACATAACAGCTTTGATAAGACTTTACTTTGGAGCTGCTGCTACTGCCTGAAGCAGTCACCCCTCCACCCCCACATGGAATATTGGATGTCCACCCCCTCCTCCCTGGCCCCTTGGAGAGTCCTGCTGTTCACGATCCAGTGTTCCAGCAGCTGCCTTCCTGCGGGGTGGTGTCTTCAGCTTGCTTCCCTGCTCCCCACCCAGCTCCTGTTTTCTAAATACTTACTTCTTTTATTATTGCGAGCCCAGGTCACCCCCACCCTTTACATTTTTAAGCCTCCGGGTCTACCCTGTCTTTGCCAGGGTCCTTGGCTGATGTGGGAGGGGTTCACTGAACATCATGAAACTGCCCTCTAGGGAAGAAGAGAAGCATCCCAAGAAGTTTTAGGGCCCAGAGGTAATTTTCTTACTGTTCCTTCCTCTGCCCCAATAGCTGTTTTGGAGTCTGGGAGCAGTGGACCATATCTAGAGCTACTGGGAGGAAGAACTCTGGCCTTGATATTTTCTCATTTCCCCTTTCAGAATTAAAAAGTTGTATATAGATGGGAGGTGGGGGCTACCTGTTGGGTGGAAAACGTGCACCTACTCTGAGGTGTACCTACTTCATTTTTCCTTGCCGCCTAGGTTGTCTGAGGAAATATTGGCTATTCCAGGCTTGAGACAAGGGGATAACAGAGCCCTTTCTTGGAATGACTTTTTTTTTTCTGTGAGTGGGTAGGAACGGAATATATCCAGGAGTGGGGCATGTCCTATTGATAATAGGAACAACTTTCCAAAAAGAAGTAGGAGACTGGCAAGAGGACAGAGCAAATGCAAACTTGTGATGTCACCTGGAGAGAATGTGGACTTCTGGCTCTGTGCACCTCTCTGCTATTCCAGCGCATGTGCATGTGTATTTCTGCCTGTGAGTGTGTACGTGACGTATATATGTCCATAGGTATGTGTGGGTATGCTGTATGAATGTGTACAAACATATTTATGAGTTTGCGTATGTGTGGGCACATGTATACATGTGTATGTGTATGTATGACTATGTATGCATCTATGTATACATGTGACTATAAAGGCAATTACTTAATTAACCCTCTGTGTGTGTGTGGGGGGTGCTCACCCAGCCATACATATATGTGAGTGTAAGTATGCTTGGAGCATGTGTGAGGGGGCACGTGAATTAACAGCATATGAATATATGTACACAAGTTGAGTCATTCATGTGAATACGTGTGACAGAAAGAATGAGACAGAGAGATTCTGACTACATATTTGAGCTGTCCAAAGTTGTTTTCACACAAGTTTGAGCTTGATCCACTCTGATGCCTGTGGCTCTTTTCCAAAAACCAGGCTCCTTGAGGTCTCTCAAATTATCTTCTCACGGGGACCCAGCTCTTCCCCACCACCATCCATGTGAAGGGAGTTTGCAGCGGAGAAACCTGTACAGGCCTTGGGGACAGCTGAGTAAGGGAGCCGAGCTCAAGGCTGATCAGATGCTATGGTGCTCAGGGGTGTATGTAGGGGAAAAAGCTTGGGAGCTTGAATGTTAACATTACTACTGAGGTTTCAAGCATCAAGCAGAACAAGCTGGGCTTAGTGGATGAAAGGGGCAGGGGTCTTCGGGAGGCCCGAGTGTGTGCAGCAGCCTCACACGTGGACATGTGTGCGTGTACATGTGTGCATTTCTTGTCTCTGCCTTAATGTGCATATCTCAATATAAATGCACTTGCTAAGCTGTATACTGGAATATACATACCCACAGAGGGATTTGTCGACATGTACATGCATGCTAACACACATATGCACATAGACAGGGTATGCAGGAGTATGTGGGCATGTGCTGATACTGGCCTATTGCAACCCATGACCACATACACGTGCACCTCACTCACTCAACAGCCTACAGATAGTCCCTCTTCTGTCACATGTGCCTCCCCCAATTCACCCATTCATTCAGCCAGTGTTTATCTTAAGCCTGTGATATGCCACGCACTGTGCTGGACACTGGGGATGGTCCTTGACCTCAGGCAACTTACAATCTAGAGAAGGCAAAAGACCTGGATCCAAGTAAGGAGAGTGTTCTGGAATGTAGGAGGACATAAGTGTTCATGGGGACAGTGAAGGCCTGTGGAGGGTTTGGTCAGGTCTGGAGTGGGGAAGGAAGGGGTTTGGTAAAGGATCCACAGAAGAGGAGGCCATTGAGCCAAGGCTTGACAGGTGTTCACCAGGTGGGCAACTGTAGGAAAAGGTGTTTCAGTGACAGGAAATGTCCCCACTGGTCTCCCTACCGCCACCCTTGCCAGCCCCTCCTGCAGAGAGTCTCCCCACAAGAGCGGCCAGCGTAAGATGAGATCATGCCTTTCCAGTGGTTTTCCAGCTCACTCAGAGTGAACTCCTAAGTGCTTAGTGGACCTGAGTGACATAAGTGCTGTGTGTAAAATAGCCTCCAGTGACCTCCCTGATCCCAGGTGCCACCCCTACAAGTGCTTCCTTTCGGTGCCACAAAGATGCTGAACACAGCCTCACCTCGGGGCCTCTGCTTTTCCCTCATCCTAAAATGCTCCCCCTCTCCAGATACCCACATGACTTGCTCCCTCACTTGATTCAAGTCTTTGCCCGAAAGTCACTTTTTTGGAGAGGCCTCCCCCACAGTCTATCTTAAATAGCCCCTTGTCATGCTGTCCTCTCACCTCCCCTTTTTTAAAAAAAACTTCAGCACTTACCACCTCCATTATTTCATATATTTGTGCATCATCTCTTTTTCCACTAGGATATAAACTTCGTGAGAATGGAGCATGAGAATGTTTTGTTCACTGTTGTACCTACTGTGTCTAGAGGAGTGCCTGGCTTGGAGGCACTCAATACATATTTGTTGAATAAACAAATGTTAGGAAGGTCACACTGGCAGCCAGCGAGGAGAGCAGATTGGACTGGGCCAAGATACGAGGCAGGGAGATCAGTCAGGATCTTTGGCTGATCTTGTAAGAGCTTTAGTGGGAACTTAGGATGAGGGCGGCTTGATAGAGAACACTGGGGGTGGAGGTGGAGAAAGGGAGGTACAGTGTGCATACACGCATGCATGCACACACAGGCACACGTGTGCACACGTATATATTTTAGCCAGTCACATCTACTGTCTTAGCCGAGGAAGTCTAAGGAAGAAAGGAGAAGTGTCTTTATATGTAAATGTGGTGTGTATGTCACGAACACCCAGTGACAAGCGGGATGCCCTCCAAGCTAACCCTGGCTTATGTTCTCCTTTCCTTTGGGATCTTGTCACACACAGCCCCCCCCACACACATCTACCCCTGTCAACCAGGCTGCGAAGGGCTGCCAGGCAGGTTCCGTTTGGTCAGTGATGCAGGGCTCCTGCCTAAGGGAACAGGGATAGGGCACAGAGTCCGAACAGTGGAAAGGGTCTTCAGAAGTCAGAGTCACAGAGACTTAGAGACACACAGGGAGAGGCACGTGGACCCTGAGAGGGGTGCTCAGGGCTGGCTCAGACTTCCTGAGGCCAGATGTGGTGGCAGGCAGGACAGCATCCACTATCTAATCCTCACTTTTCCCCACCCCCTCCTCCTCTCTCTGTTCTACTCTGGTCCTTTTTCCTCGTGGGGTGGGTGCCTTGACCAAGTAAGGGCTTAGGAGTGAGTGGTCCCTTCTAGGGTGTGTGAGAAGTGAGGACACCCAAGGAAAGGGGACCCAATTTCTAGAGGACAGGCTGGGGGGTTGGCGGTAGGGGAGGAATCTCTCTGAGAGCCTCTACTGTGTCTGATTTCCTCTCTAAGGAGAGAACATGGAGACCTGAGCTTGTGTTGCAGACTGAGGAACTCAGGTTAGACCTTAGGCAGGACCATTCAGCTTTTAGGGTGAAGTGACTGAAACTTGGTACCTGGGGAAAGCTTGGAGGGAGCTGGTGAGAAAAGAAGGAAGAGGTGGGAGCTGTGGGTCAGCCCTGCCTGTGCCACCCCCTGACCCACGTTGGGGGTGGGGAGGGGAGGGTTGGGCATTAAGGCCTAAAATCCTCTTTGAGAGCTCCTCCCCAAGACCTCCAACCCTGTACCTGGGTTGCCTCCTTTCCAAGAGCTAGAGCCCCTTCCAGGTTCTGGGGTGTGTGATAGGGGCCTTCTGCCAATCTCTCCTCTCAGCTGGACTAGGGCGGGTTTGGGGGGTGGCGCTGCCGCCGCTCCCCTCCCACCTGGGCTCCGAGCGTGGGGGTTGGGCCGAAACAGCCGCCAGAGCCGCCCACCTGCCCGCGGTGTCATGGCAACGACTCTGCCCACGTGGACGATGAGGAAAGGGAGGAGAAGAGAGGAGAGGAGGCACCACGACAGACAAGAGGATGGGAGGGGGCTCCTCAGGGTCCTGCATGCGGGAGCCCCCACCCCTCCAGCTTAACCTAGGACCCCCAGGGCAGGGTGGGGCTTGTGCTCCCGGCCTGGCCTCAGAAAGTGCATGTCCTTGGGCATCCTGATTGATGATGACCTTGGCCTCCTGTGCTGGGGGCCCTAGTGGGGTCCTGAGGGAGATGGGGCCTTGCCATGTGCAGACCTCTCCTCCTCTCCCCACCCTACAAGTCCGGGATGGTGCCTGGGGCTGAGGGGATGAGAGCCCGACCTACTTCTCCATTTTCTCACTATTTTTCAAAAGGAAAATGACCCACTTTTCAGCCAATCGGACTGGGGCCTGTTTCCAGGCTCATTCCCTGAGCCTCCCTGCCCAGGCCTCTGCTCCATCCTCAGCCTGTTCGTCACGTGCTGGCCCCACTTCCTGAGGGAAGCAGGTGCACTTGTGCGGAGGGTCCTTCCCTGCCATCTGTGCCAGGCAGGGGAGGGGCCTATTCCAGGGGTGGCCAGGGCCTGACTGATTTTACATCAGCTCCCCTTTGGACAGACAGTTCCCACTGACAGCCGTGGTCCTGGGTACCATCCCCTTACACTCCTAGGGTGCACACTGTGGAGGGGCAGGAAGGACTCTGGGGAGGGTGGGAGGAGGACCGTACCCCTCCTCTCACTCTGTATTAGTGGGTGGTGATGGGCTGTCTTCCCAAGGTGCTCCATTTCCATGTGGAAGGGGAGAGCCCGTAGCACTGGAGAACCATGTCTGTGTGTCTGCCTTCCAGAGAACCCTCCTAGAGGGTTCGGTCTATGCCTCTCTTCTCAAGCCCCTCCTTCTCTCTAGGATATTAGTCTGGGCCTCAGAGCCCCCTCCCTCCCTCAGCTATATTGGCTTGGGCTGGCTTGGGGGGTGATTAGGGATTTAATTATTTAGTTTCTCCAGCTCAGTAGATTAATGCCATCCATCACAGGCGGGCTGAGCCGTCTCCCCATCTTAGGGCTGCCTGGCCAACCCCAGAGGGAGGCAGCGTCAGTGCT
The DNA here is from genome assembly GCF_030028045.1 of Hippopotamus amphibius kiboko. Classification (NCBI taxonomy): domain Eukaryota; kingdom Metazoa; phylum Chordata; class Mammalia; order Artiodactyla; family Hippopotamidae; genus Hippopotamus; species Hippopotamus amphibius. Next base: position 27,661,692 of record NC_080186.1, on the reverse strand, counting down.
CACCTGGGCCTAGTACTGGATCTGGGAACAACGGATAAAGTTCTTGTTGGGGGAGGATTTGGTGTATAACATTGAGCAGATGTGGGTGCCTAAGTGATGTGAAATGAACATGTATATCTGTTGTATGGGGATAAACATGTGAACATGTATGTGAGGTTTTGTAGCTGTGCAGTTTCTGTGGGCACAAGCATCAGTGTCCATTGGATGAAAATGCACATGTGTGTGAACCCTTGTGGGAACAAGTTTGTATATATCTGTGCACATTATGTGATGATGAGTAGCTATTTGAGGACAAATGCCATGTGAGTTGTGTTGGATGAGTCTGCATGGCTGTGTAATCTGCCTCTGGAGAACACGTGTGTTAAATTGTGAATAAGCAGTCTTGGGACCATGGATGCCCATGTGCAAGGGAGGGATGGCAAAGGTGGAGATTTCCTGAGGCTGACTGATGAGTCAGAGCACATTGGGGGTCCACCTGGTGACCTCATTAGACCAGTTTGGTCAGAGAGATATGCTCCTTTAGATCTGCCAGGGCTTGGTCTCCTAGTGGTTGACAGAGTTGGGCCAAGACTAGATCCAGATTCAAATCCTCCACCACCTGTGTGACTTTGGGCAATTTTCTCTACAATGCTTAGCCTCAATTTCCTCGTCTGTAAAATGGGAGTAATAATGACACCTACTGCAAAGGATAGTTGCGAGGACTACACAAAGAAGTACATCTAAAGCACTTGACACAATGCCTGTTCGGTTGTAGACATTCAAAGAACTGAACCTTAGACTTCAGAGTTGAAGGTACCAGAGGTTATATGATCTGAAATGTGCTCTGTGCTCAAATGCATCCTATACCATCCTCCAAAGTGGGCCTCCAACCTCAGCTTATATGCCTCCCTGGCCAGGACACTCCCAGCTCTTCAGGAAACCCACATCACACTGGGCCAGCTCTGCATGCTGGTGAGTTCTGGTCCAGTTTCAGGGAGTCATTTCCCTCATGCTTTCTCCCATTTCTCTGCCTATTTCTATGCCCCAGGAAAGGGGCAGTACTCCTTGATGGCTCACTTACTGACCTTGAACTTATTGAGCATCTATTATATGCCAGGTGTTGTTTATACAGAGATAGATCAGAGGAATCCTGGTTTTCAAGGAGCTCACAGCCTGCGCACAAATATTTATCCCTTCTTTAGGGTCCCATACTTCAACTGTGTCCTTGGATAGATGGGGAGGGCATTCTTAGGTGAGGTTTCTTGGAAGAGAGGATACCTGAACTGCATCAGAGGCAAAGTTGGGATGACAGGCTTTCCATATGGAAGAATCTCAGAGTCTGTGCTGACTCCTCTCCCCATACTCTCTCCCATTGTGGTTTTGGCTCTTGCTAAGCCCAGAAATCCAGAGAGGAGAGCAGGGGCTAAGACACCCTGGATGCTTGGGGAGGATCAAGCAGAGCTGAGGGGTGGGAGGTGCCACCATGTGGACCTGGTTGTTAGCCAACCAACTAGCCCTCATGAGCAGCTCTGTGCTTGACTCTCCTGTGGGAGAGGCCCAGAGAAGACAAGCCCTGGTGCAGGCAGCCCCTATCCCAGCACACGTAGAGAGCTTACAGGACAGCGTGCTAACCCAGGAGGCAGGCTTCATAGGGGAACCAGACACCTGAACTAGAAGAGTAGGACAGGCCATAGGCCTGGCCTGGCTGAGAAGCTGCTGCCCAATGGACCCTTGCCATGAACTTGGGATCCTATCTGTTGTTTTTCTGATGGTCCCAGCAGCTTCAGGTCTAGCAGCATCCTGGAGGCCAGGGCAGCATCATCCCAGATCTCATCAAACACATACAAATAAAAGAATACGCTAGGGTGCTAAAGTCAGGAGAAACCAACATGTGCAAACATGTTGCCTTGGGCAGATCAATGTATTTACTCATTGCTACAACCTTAGGAGGTAGGTATTGTTAACCCTATTTTACAGATGACAAAATTGAGACTCATGGTCATGCAGGTAGGCTGAGATAAAATGGTTGGAAGCAGATGATTGTCTTTCCAATACCCAGCAAAAGGTCACTGGCCTTTTCCTCCCCTTGGAGGTGGGAGAGAGATCACCAGCCCTGGCTGCGGGGATTGGTGGGGTCTCTAGTTCTCTCAGATGCCATCATCTTTGGCCACTGGGGCTTCTCTGCTGTCTTCGGCACGCTCAAGGGTTGGGAGGTGTTTCTAAGGAACTCAGGCAAACAAATGAGTTTTCAGAGTTTTGGATCGCTGATCCGTACCTGGCTCAGGTATGGATCAGCCTCTGCCCGAGGCTGTCTGAGAAACCCTCTCAAAGGCCCTGCTTCCAGATCGCACGTATTTTAGTGGTTTCTCCCTGGTTGTCAGGAGCTAACCCTCAGCACTGTGCTATTTTACCTGCATTACTTTAATCCTCATGACATCATGGTGATAAAGGAACTAGGCTTGCCCCCATTTGAAGGGTGAGGAAACTGAACTAGAGAGAGATGCAGGGACTTCCTTAATTAAGGTCACATGTCTAGTAACTGGTGGACCTGGGATGTGAACCCAAACGGTGTAACTCAAGGCCCAGAACCCACAGTCTCTCTCGCTAGCCGTTCCTGACCAGGGTCCTGTAGGAGTCTAGTCCTGGGAGTCTGCCTCTCAGCAGTGGGCTGCGATGATGTTGCCAAAGCAGGCTCCTGGAGACCTTCAGGAGGGGGAGCATGGACAGGCAGAACAGCCTGAGGACTTATCAGTTGACAGAAATGGAAGAATGGGCCAAAAGCAGTTGGCTGTGGCTGTAGCTAGGGCATATGAGGGCGGAGGCTGATCAGGCTGGACTGTATATCATAGGGCCTTTGGCAGCTCTGGGAAGCCTGAACTTTGCTTCTGGTGCCTCTTGGCCACATGGCCCCAGCTGGGAGAGGAGCTGGGGTCCAGAGAGTCTGGAGGAAGAGATCTACTCAGGACTGGGAGACTCCCTCCTCACAGTCTCCTCCTTCTGCTCTGCAGTGTGGGAAGGGTACCTTTCCCCGCTCATTCCTCTTTCCCCTCACTGCCTTCCTTGAACTCTGCAAAGGCGCACATCTGGAGAGCCAGTTGTGAGGGGCTGGATAAACATGATGAACATGGCTGGGTTTGGTGGCGGGATTTCTCATACCAAATCCTTTAGGGGCTCTACAGAGCCCTTAGAGGGAAAGGAGTGGAGGCCCTTTCTGTGGGCTGTTGGGCACAGGAGCAGAGTGGAAAGTGAAGACTTTCATTCATGCAATTGATGCTTTTTTGAGCACCTGTTAGTGCTAGGCATTGTTCTAGACACTTAGAATACTGCAGCACATAAGACAAACATAGTCCCTGCCCTCCTGGGGCTTATAGTCTGCTATGGGGAGACATACTGTAAACACGTAATAGATAAAGAAAATAATTTCAAAGAGCAGTCGTGCTCTGAGGGCAATGAAAGCAGATGATGTAGAGCATTCCTGGGGGAAGGAACTCGACTTTAGTTAGAGAGTGGTCAGGGAGGGCCTCTCTGAGCTGAGACCTGAAAGATGAGACAGAGGAAGCCATGGGAATATCTGGGGCAGAGTGTTCCAGCAGAGAGAACATCAAGTACAAAGCCCCCTGAGGTGGGTTGTTCAAAGAGATTATAGGTCATGTGGGTTGCTCACAGGCTGAGCACTGTCCAGTGGGTCAGGAGATGGGTTTAGACTTGGATCTTCCTGTGTCTCAAGTGTTTTGGATCAGTAGGCCCATTTTCTGTAAAATTCCTACCCTAACCCCCCAGGAAGAGTTGATTCAATAAAGTCATAAAGGTGAATGAAAAAGATCCCAAACCTCCCTCCTGTACCTTCTTTCCGCTTTCTGGGGCAGTGAGAGGAAGAGAAGGTTTTTCTCGGGTCCTTAGGGTGGGGGTTGGGCACAAGGCATTCTGAGTCTTCAGTGACGGAGCTGGGTCGCAAAGTTACGAGAGGCCCGGGGGGTGAGGAAACCAGCCCAGCTACAGAGATCCTGCTGCAGGCAGCTGAGCAAAGCCAGTGCTGAAATGGCCAAGGGGGCTCAGACAGCACCAGATGCAGGAGAAGGCAGGGGCCGGAGGAGGAATGCCTATCAGTGGGCATGGAGCGTGGGCTACAGGTCAGAGGCTCTGTGTTAGGGCTCCCCAGTAGCTGGCCTCTTCACAGTGGACAGGCATCCCCCGCCTCTGAGCTGCTGTCAGGATAGGGGGTGGAGGAGGACTGAAAAGGGAAACTGAGGCAGAATCCTAGCCACTGTGGTTAGGTTGACACAGGGAACAAGGGCACACATAGCACCCACAGGCGTGGAGGAGCCCAGGCCTACGGCAGCCAAATGAGTTGCAGGCCTCACTTACTGTAAGTTCTGCTGTGTTGGAACTGGTATGGGGATGACCTCAGAGGTGCCAGTGTGAGAGGACGAGAGAAGGCTGATCCCCAGCAAGAGAGCAACTATACCCCTTTGCTGCCAACTGGACTATCATGTCCAGCTTGTTGGGGAAGGCATGAAGCAGTTAATGTTTGAGTTTTGAAATCTTTATCTTTGCCCAAAGCATCACTTGTGTCAACCTCTGAGACACTGGCCTTTGTTGAAGGCACCTTGACCCTTGGGTGCCCAGGTGTGGACAATCTTGAGTAACAGCTGCTTTTTTTCCAGTAGAATACCTTTGGTCTTATATGATTGTCCCAGAGATCAAGTGACTTGCTCAAGGTCACACTGTAAACCAGTGGAAGAAGTCATACAAAAGAAAGTACAAATACTGATAGCTGCCTTTATTGAGCATTCCCTATGTGCCAGGTACAGTATTATATACTTTACCTGGTTAACCGTCCCATCCTTCACACCTTTCTCAGGGCTCTCATATCATCCCCATCGTGCAGAACAGAAAATAGGCTGAGAGAGGTGAATCAGTGCCCAAGTACACATAGCTAGTAAGTGAATGGAAAGGGATTTGAACCCCAAAAGTCTGACAACAGAGGCTATACCAGTAACTGCTTTGATCCAGGGAGTTTGGGAGTCACCCAGGTCTCAAGAAAGGAAAATCAGCTGGTTTGGCCAGGCAGGGCCCTGGGGGAGAGGAAAAGAAAGCACTGTGACTCCTTCCTCTGCAGCCCTTTTCCTTCCTCCATTTTCCATTCTTTTTCTGGAAGGTAATTGCTTGGGGCAGTGACAACCTCCTGGCGAATTACACAGCTGGTTTCCCAGTGAGATTTGTAACAACAACCCTGCCAGCCTGGCAGCCCCCAGCAAGTTCCGGTTTAAGAAACTAATTGCTGGATTGTGTAGTTGGTGCTAAATTGGGTAATTTCTTGGTGACGGCATGTGTGCCACTTCTTCCAATCCCAGATAGATGTGAGCAGCATCAGAGAATGTGTCACACATGGCACCCTCCTAGCCTCCTTCACTCCCCGCTTCCCAGCCAGTCACAGGCAGTCACAAAAGTGGCTGCTTCCCTGGGCCCAGAGGTTTGCCATCTGGGCAGCTCTCTGTGTCCTGGAATCGTAGATAGATGACTTGGTGCAATAAAATGGGGGAAAGTAACCCCAGCACCCAGAGTTATCAGAGGGTTTCAGGGAGCTTCCTTTATTCTGCGCTTATCTGACCTTGGACTTGGAAGAAATTCAGTACTCACCACACAGAGGAAAAGGCTAAACCACACTTTGGTTACCTCTGGCATGTGTGGTGTGTGTGAGGTTCTTAGTTGTTTGTTTCCTTTTTTCTTTTTTTTTAAAGCAACTTCATTACTGTGTTCCTTCAGAATGGCGTTTAATCAGTTTGGCTTCCCTGAGCAGCAGCACAAGTAGGAGAAAAGCTAAGGCCTTGGAGTGATGCTACACTGGGTTTGACTTCTGGGTTTGCCACCAACTGTATGACCTTGAGACTGTCAGTTAGCCCCTCCAAGTGTCAGTTTCTTCTGTAAATTGGGAGGTGGGGATAATATCTATCCCTCGGCAATGTCGTGGGAATTAAAATGTCATAAGCGAAAGGGCCCTTGTTTTTTATAGGCTCACATTCACTCAGCAAACACCTGCCATCTGCCAAGCATTGTTCTAGGAGTGGGGGGATAAGGCAGTGAATAAAATGGATGAAATTCCTGCACTTACATGGAGCTTACTTTCTAATGGGAGAGACAGTTTCTGAATCACACAAATTGAAAATGGTAGAAGAGCTATAGAGGTACACAGTGCCTTGAGAGCAAGCAGCAGGGAGATCTGACCTAGTCAGGGAGGCCAGAGAAAGCTTCCCCAGAGAAGCGACAACTGGGCTGAGATCTGAAGGGTGTGTAGGAGTTGGCAAGGCAGAGGTGGGTGGGAAAAGCTTTCTGGATGGGGGGAATAAGCCCTGTGATGGGAGGGATCATGGGACTGGCCTGGCTGGAACAGAGGAAGCAAGGGGGAGCGTGTTGTGAGCGGATTTTGGAAGCCCAAGAAGGGCCAGAGCCTGCAGGCCTGGTTGGACTGGTTAAGGCATTTTATCCTAAGAACATCAATAAGCCAGTGAAGAGTGTTAAGCGCAGAAGTGACATGATCAGATTTGTGTTTCCAAATGACCATTTGGATTGGAGCAGGGTAAGAGCGGAAGCAGGGAGGCCATTTAGGAGGCTTTTGCAGATGTCCAGGCAGGAGATGATGTTCTGAGGTAGTTGGATTAGTTAGCAGTGTTTTTTGCTGCAAATATGGAAAATCTGGCCAACAGTGGTTTAAATAAAGAGGAATTTATTCCTTCCTGCATTTAGGCCTGAAGGATGGCAAGTGCTTATGTTGATTCCATGGCTCAATGACTCCAGAGCCAGCATTTCTGTGATTCTCTAGGCCTTTCTCTCATGGTGGCAAGACAGCTGCCCTAGCTCCAGGCATCATGATTGTATCCAAGCTGAAAAGAAAGGGAAGAAGGATGGTACTAGTAAGCCCCACCCCTTTTTCTGTAAAGGCAAAATCTCTCCCAGAAACCCTCATTAGATTTTTATGTGTATATCATTAGCTAAAAGTGAATCATGTGGCTTCTAGGTACAAGGGAGGCTGGGAAAGGTGAAAGGAGGTTGAGAATGTGTTTTGGCTAGTCAGCCGACAATGAATTGGTAGATATGGAAATAAGTGGGCAGATCTATTTTTAGGAAGCAAAAGCCATAGGACTTCGTGATGGATTGGATTATTAGTCCCCTCCTTGCTTGTTTTTCCTTCCTATTGATTATGTTTAATAATGGGGTGGCAGCAGAAGGAACGTGATCACAAGCGTGGTATATAGGAGGAGGTTTATATAATCAAATCTGCATCAATTAAATCTTCTCTTTAGAAAATCCATGACTTGGATATCTTCTTCTCCCAGTAATTTGGATTTGATTGTATTGTTTAATATTTGCACATTGGGGATTTTGGAAATCCAAAATGAAGGCTTCACATGAGGGATTATATTGGGTAATCTTTTAGAGTTTATAGAGTGGTTTCACGTACATTATATCACTTGATACTAAAATCCTTGGAGACAGGTGAGCAGGTATCATTGGGCTTAGAGAGGGTAGGTCACTTGTCCAGTGTCACACACGTTCTGGTCTATGGCTTGTGCTTTTTCCACTAGCAAGTACTACCCTGTAAGGGGATTGGGAGTGGTTTATCTGGAGAGGAGCACATATAGGGGCCCATCTCCTCTGAGACTAGAGCTGAGAGAACATGGATTGATGCTCAAGGGACTGAATTTGATAAGATCTTGAGGAAGGCTCAGTGGCTGGCAGCAGCACCTGTGGGGTGGTGGGGGAAGGGGGGAAACCTGAGAGTGTCCACCATTGGTGTGGATATTCCCAGGCTTGATGTGGCCACAAACAAAGCAAATGGGATGATCTGGGTTTCTGCCGAAGTGGTCTTTTGTGCTGTGACTCTCAGACATGTGTCCTGCCTGGGGCAGGAAGAGGAGGACCATGCCATGGATGAAAGATCAGTCTATCAAAGCTTGTTTCCAAGGTGGGGAGAGGCTTCCAGTTGCTTTTCCAACAACTGCTTGAGAGGCCATTTTGGCCTGAAGTCCCCTCCGTTTCCCTAGAGAGGGGAAAAGGAGAAGAATTGTCATCTAGAGCCAGGCAGCTGATATCTGTGAGGGCACCCCAGTTGCCCTCCAGGCAGGATAACCAACAGCTTCTCCAGCCCAGGCCACAGTGTGGGCGAGGGGCTGGGCATGTCCTACCCTCCCCTCTATGGAAGATCCCCAGGAGACTTCACAGTCTTCCTCATTGTCTCACATCCCTCAGGGTCAGGAAGTTCTTCTTGTTGTCTGACTGTGTCTCTCCCACTACTATAAATCATGCCCACAAAGCTAGCTCGTCTTCCTGACATCCCTGTGTCTAATAATGGCATCATTAGTCTTCCAGTCACGGCTGCTGCAAACTTCAGAGTCGTCTTCCTTTCTGACTCTCTCTCTTTCCCATTTCTTCCCAGTGTTTTCCAAACCCCAAATGTCTGCTGGGACTCTCTCAACCCACTCCTCAGGATTCCTTATTTGCCCACCTCTTCTGCCTTTGTGCCTGCTGTTTCCTCTGCGGGAATTCTCTCTCCCTTTCACATAGGCATCTTGTTATCCATCTCAAACACACTCTCCTCTGGGAAGTCTTCCTCAATTTCCCTCTATTGGATCTTCTCTTGCCCTCCTCTTAACTGGCCTAACATTTTGGTACGTCTTTCCAGCACAGGCATTTATTCATCTACTTAGAGAACATTTATTAATTTCCAGCTCTGGGCAAAGCCCTGAGTTAGGTGCTGGAGATGCAGCGATAAATAGAATTTGGTTCCTATCCTGCAGAAGACCAGATTCTAGTTGGCAAGAAGGAAACTAAAACAGTTTCAGTGCAGTGTGATAGCTGCTTTCATGGGGGGAGTGCAGGGTATTATAAAAACCCAATAGAGAGGCATAACCCAGAATGAGAGTACAGAAAGTCTTCGAGGGAAGGTGAGTTTAATATGAATAAGTGTTGGCCAGGGGAATGGTTGGGGGGGGGGGTGGATGAAAGGAGATTCTAGGAGGATGGAGCAACTTGTGCAAAAATACAGGGACCTAAAATAACCCTGTCATTTGAGAGGTTGTTCCTCTCTTAGACTGTAAGCCGCTCGATGACAGGGACCACACTTAAATCACCTCTATACACATCTCACTCTGAGTCTGGTTATGGTGGCTGCTCAACAAATATTTGTGAAGTGAAATCATATTTGAGGGCAATGAAAAAAAAAAAAAAAATGCAGTGGTTCAGCACCATGGACAGATCACACCGACACCTGCAGTTGGAGGTAGTCCAACCTGTAAGCTTATTTGCATGCATTTGCATAATGAAGCCAACTTCATTTCCCTGGGGGTCCAAAGGCTCTGCATCATGGGGGATCCAATCAGTCCTGGTTTGGGGGGTTGGGCAGGGAAACAGTCAAGGCCAGAGACCAGTCCTCTAAGGGCTCTGGGAGATTCGCTTTCCTCTTTGCTTACAACCCTTTTCTTTTCGGTCAGGAGCCAGTGGTCCTGAGCCTTCTGAAGTTAGGATTCTGCCTGGCGGTGGGGATCCTGACACCAAGGATGGGACACCCCGGATGGTGAGTGGTAGGAGAGTCTGGGAGTTGGGGTTCTCAAATCAGAATAACCTGGGTTTGAATCTTGATTCAAAGTGACTCATCCACTTACTGGCTTTGTGACCTTACCATCTTGAGCTTAGTTTTCTCATGGGTAAATGTGGATAATGCCTACACATAGGATTTCAGTGGGATTAGAAAATATTAAGTATGCACAGTACCTGGTACATAGCAAGTGCTCAGAGATGAGCTGTGAGCAGGATCTGGAAGAAGTCTGGAACATGGTGGCTATGGGGAGGCAGTGGTGGGGAGGAAGGGAGGATGAGCCTTGGAGGTGCTGCTGTCTGGAGTCTTTGAGGCTGTCATCCCCTCATAGTCAGCAGATGGCCCAGGAGCCTGGTCTGGGATGAGGGAGGGCGCCGTCTGCCAGCTCCTCAGTCCCTGTCCCTCCTGCTGGCACCCCCTCCTGCTGTAGCTCCTGTCCTGGCAGCTCTGGAGTCCTGATTGGAGGCAATTCTTGCCGAGAGCTGACCTCTCTGTCCTGTAGCCTTCTCAAGCCCGGGATGGGGGCCAGGGGCACTGGTTCCAACGCTTTCTCTCCATCACCTCCCTGCCCTGCCAGCCCAATGTTCCTGGGAGGAGGAACTCCTGGGTTCTAACCCCAGTTTAGGATTTAGATGCTGCTCAAAAAGCCAGCGTTCCTCTTCTTTATGTTTCTCCTTGTGTCATGACTCCCCACTACTGAAAGGGGGGTGGTGGTAAAAGGCAAAAGGGGAAATTTCATCGGGGAATATTTGGAACCTGGAAGAGGAAGGAGGAGTCATCTCAGGTTATCCCTTCCTATCTCAGTCCTGGGGGGGGCGGGGGGTGGAGGAAGAATGAGCCTTCAGCCAGATGGAAGGAGCTGGGTGTGGAAGGAAGGGGAGGGGTTTTCCTGCAGAATCGTGATGGATATGTAGATTTGGGTCTGGTGTTCTCTTTGGTTATTGCTTCTGGGAGCTGTGACCCAGGGGCCTGGCTCGTCACAGCATTGGAATTGGGTAGGGATGGGACACAGGTGTGGCGCTGGATCAATTTGCCTCATGTCAGCTTGTTAAAAGCTAGTTCACCTAATGGCTAGTATGTTTGACTATTGTTTTTATTTTTGGTTACCTGAGGATTTTAAAAAACCCATTTGGTTGAGGGCATTTCCTCTTGTGAATAAGTATTTATCATATTTGCTTTTTTTAAAAAAATTGGGGTATAGCTGCTTTACAATGTTGTGTTAGTTTCTGCTGCACAACGAAGTAAATTGGCCATATGTAAACATATATACCCTCCCTCTTAGACCTCCCTCTCCCCCTCATCTCACCCATCTAGGTCACCACAGAGCGCCAAGCTGAGCTCCCTGTGCTAAACACCAGATTCCCACTAGCTATCTGTTTTATACATGGTAGAGTATATATGTCAATCCCAATCTCCCAATTCATCCCACCCTCCCTTCCCTCCCACCCCGCGTCCACACGTCCATTCTCTACTTCTGCCTCTCTATTCCTGCCCTGCAAGTAGATTCATCTCTACCATTCTTCTAGATTCCATGTATACGTATACAATATTTGTTTTTCTCTTTCTGACTCCACTCTGTACGACAGACTCTAGGTCCATCCGTGTCTCTGCAAATGACCCAATTTCATTCCTTTTTTATGGCTGAATAATATTCCATTGTATATATGTACCATGTCTTCTTTATCCATTCATCTGTTGATGGACATTTAGGTTGCTTCCATGTCCTGGCTATTGTAAATAGTGCTGCTATGAACATTGGAGTGCATGTGTCTTTTTGAATTGTGGTTTTCTTAGGGTGTATGCCCAGCAGTGGGATTGCTGGGTCATATGGTAATTCTGTTTTTAGTTTTTTTTAAGGAACATCCATACTGTTCTCCATAGTGGCTGTATCAGTTTACATCCTCGCCAACAGTACAAGAGGGTTCCTTTTTCTCCACACTCTCTCCAGCATTTATTGTTTATAGATTTTTTGATGATGGCCATTCGATGGTGATATTATTTTGTGCCGTTATGAGTGTCTTTGTCTAGTATGACAAAGGCTTTAAGCCCATTTGTGGACAGATAGTACAATTAATCACAATAGATTGGTAGGCATTACCTAAAGGGTTATAAGAATACCTGATGAACGATAGTTTCAGGTGAAGTGGCCTGTTGTTCAGTCCTAATCCCATTGCTCCCTATTTTCCCAGGAGGTTCCTGGGGCCTGGCCCCCAACACTATGAAGAGCTCTTGCTGAGGCCATGAGGGGTTATCATGGCGACCGAGGCAGCCATCCCCGCCCAGCCCGCTTTGCCGACCAGCAGCATATGGACGTGGGCCCCGCTGCCAGGGCCCCGTACCTGCTGGGCTCCGGGGAGGCCTTCTCCACCGAGCCCCGCTTCTGTGCCCCAAGAGCTGGCCTGGGACACCTTTCTCCTGAAGGGCCCCTGAGCCTGAGTGAGGGGCCATCAGTAGGCCCCGAGGGAGGGCCAGGAGGGGCCGGGGTTGGGGGGGGTAGCAGCACCTTCCCCAGGATGTACCCTGGCCAGGGCCCTTTCGACACCTGTGAAGACTGTGTGGGCCACCCACAGGGCAAGGGTGCCCCCCGCCTGCCTCCCACACTTCTGGACCAGTTTGAAAAGCAGTTGCCAGTTCAGCAAGATGGCTTCCACACGCTGCCCTACCAGCGAGGCCCAGCAGGGGCTGGGCCTGGGCCAGGGCCAGGGTCTGGCAGTGCCCCGGAGGCCCGCAGCGAGAGCCCCAGCCGCATCCGGCACCTGGTTCACTCTGTGCAGAAGCTGTTTGCCAAGTCCCACTCTCTGGAGGCTCCAGGGAAGCGGGACTATAATGGGCCCAAGGCTGAGGGCAGAGGTGGCTCTGGGGGAGACAGCTACCCTGGCCCGGGCTCCGGAGGCTCCCACACCTCCCACCACCACCATCACCACCACCATCACCACCACCACCAGTCCCGGCACGGCAAGAGGAGCAAGAGCAAGGACCGCAAGGGGGATGGACGGCACCAGGCTAAGGCTGCGGGCTGGTGGAGCTCCGATGACAACTTGGACAGTGACAGTGGCTTCCTGGCCGGTGGGCGGCCCCCTGGGGAGCCTGGTGGTCCCTTCTGCCTGGACGCTCCAGATGGGTCCTACCGGGACTTGAGCTTCAAGGGGCGCTCGGGCGGGCCAGAAGGCCGCTGTCTTGCCTGCACGGGCATGTCCATGTCACTGGATGGACAATCGGTCAAGCGAAGTGCCTGGCATACCATGATGGTCAGCCAGGGCCGGGATGGATACCCAGGGGCTGGGCCAAGCAAGGGGCTCCTGGGTCCGGAGGCCAAGGCCAAAGCCAGGACTTATCACTATCTGCAGGTGAGGCTTTGGTGGGGGTGGGGAACGGTCCTCAGCCCTCGTCAATGTTGTCACCCAGGGGGCTGTGGAGAGGGTTGGATGGGAGCCATCATGGAGGGTCTTGCAGCAGGGAGGCTCTTCCCTACCTCGCTGTATCACCTTGAGTCCCTTTGGGACCTCAGTTTCCCCATCTGTGCGGTGAAGGGGCCCTTCTATTTTGATATTGTACGTCAGTGCCAGGAAGGCTTTTCCTTTACCCGCTGTTTTGGACAAGCTGTGCCGGCCTCTGTCTCGTGAAGCTGGAGGCAGAATGAGGTTGAGGGTAGGCAGTGAACAGGACAGTGCAGTGCTCCCTGCCTGTAGCTTCCCCGAGATGGGAGGTCAGCAGTTGGAAAGCAGTCTTCTTGCCCCCAGGCCTTCTCCAGACCTCTCTTCTGCCCAAATCTGGGTGGTCCAGATATTGTTTGAATGTGAAGGTCAGTTATTTCCAGAATATATCTCTGCTGGTGTTTGTCGTTCTGGGGAACCTGCAGTAGGACACCTGTGAGGCTGTGGAAGAGCTTGGGAGCCTGTCCTGTGGGTTTCCCCAGGCTGGGGTTCACACTGAAGTCTGAGCTCCAGACACAGCGGCAGGCCAGGGCTCCCCAGGAGTGGATGGTGCAGGTGATAACTGGCACCCTGTCTCTGTCTTTTACCACCTCTGTGGTGTCTGCAGGTGAGGCTGAGTCCTAACCTCCTCTTCTTCTTCTCCTCCTCCTTCAATAAATTTGTTTATTTCTTGGCTGATTTGGGTCTTTGTTGCTGCACGCGGGCTTTCTCTAGTTGCAGCAAGTAGGGGCTACTCTTTGTTGCAGTGTGCAGGCTTCTCATTGTTGTGGAGCACAGGCTCTAGGTGTGTGGGCTTCATAGTTGTGGCACATGGGCTCAATAGTTGTGGCTCGCGGGTTCTAGCGTGCAGGCTTAGTGGTTGTGGCACACAGGCTTAGTTGCTCCGCGGCATGTGGGATCTTCCCAGATCAGGGCTCAGACCTGTGTCCCCTGCATTGATAGGCAGGTTCTTAACCACTGCGCCACCAGGGAAGTCTCCCAAACCCCTTCTTCTTATAGAGCCTTCATCCATCTCGCACTGTCTCCATCTTCCTGTTGAGATAGGGTTGGGAGTCTTATTGCCATTAACCTTCCTCTTTGCCTCACGCTCTGCTCCCATATCCCTTGACATGTTTTCTTGAGCCCTCCTATAGTTTTAGGCGGAGAAGTCTAGACAAGTTCTAGAAGTCCAGTAGACTTAGGGTTATCCTCCAAGCCCACATTCCACAGAGTTAATCCGCATCCATTCATTCAGTGAGCATTTCCTGGTTGCTGTGGATACTAAGATGAAGACACAGATGCTGCTTGGAAGGAGCTTGCCGTTTAAAGGTGGGATAGACAAGGCAGCAGGTAGAATACAGTGCGATGAGGCTATGAGAGGAGAGAGGCTTGGGAGCCTTGGGAGCCCAGAGGCAGCACCTCACACACCGGGCTGATGGTGGCCAGTGGTTGCTCAGAACTTCTAGGACGAATGTCACCTGAGCAGAATCTCAGTGGAGAAGTTGAAGTTAGTCGAGTTTGAAAGTTCCAGGATTAAGGGTGTTCCAGGAAGAGACCACAGCATGTTCAGAGGTGTGGAGAGTTGAGCTTGCATGTGTCTTTGGGTGTCACCAGCCTTTATGGTAAGTTGTTCATATGTTAGGGCTCTCCTGGAACTCACAAAAGCTCAAGGGAACAGATAGGGCCACAGTGGAAGCAGGAGCGGGTGGGAGACAGAAGGGGAGGTTGGAGGCTTCTAGGATTCAGGACTTCTGGGTTGGCCCTGGATTGCCCCCTCCCTTAGAGGATGTCCAAGCTGGGGATTGAAGGGTCCAGCAGAAAGGGCTGAGGAGAGAACACCAACCCTTCTTCTCCCATCCCTGGAGCCTTGCCACCACTCTGCTGCTCCCTGCTGCTTCTCCAGGGCTGCCCTGACCTCCCTGGGGGCTTCCTTGTTAACATGCAACTCACAGTGTCCTGCAGAGGAGCCGGCAGCTCCGCAGCGGCGGTGGAGTGGGAGCCCTGCAGCGTGGCAGAGCGTGTCCTGGCTGTCCCGTCGGCCTCCCTCCGCTGCCTGCCGCTCCTCTCTGTAGAGTATGGGGAAGGGGAGTGGTCCACCAGGGCCTGGGATTCCAGTGCAGCTTAGGACTGGAAAGTCTGAGCCAGTCTGGGAGAGGACCACGGGCTGCAGGGACTCTCCAGGCAGCCGGCACTCCCCGGGCACACGAGCTCGGGAAGCTGGCCACTGCAGATCAGGTGTCTTTTTTGGATCCTCAGTCCTTTTGTTGAGACCCTGTTCTCCCACTGGATTCCAGTTCTCCCTCAACCTTCTTCCAGAACCCCTCTTTTCACTCAGAGCCCTTGTTCCTTTATGGAGCCTTGTCTCCTCCCTGTGTTCCCCTCTTCTGATTGAACTCAGCCCCCCACGGAGCCCTGCCCCACCCGCAACCCCCTCAGGCCTCTTTCATGGGCCGCATCCCATCCCTGAGTCCCTGTTCTCACACTGATCTCTGGCCCCTCATCTAGTCTCACCCCAGAGTCTCTGTTCCTCTCCTGAACACCTTGCTCTCCCTGAACCCTGACCCCCATCCCATTTAATCTGTTCTTTTCAACAGGTGTTTTAAATCTTCACTACCTGCCCTAGGCCCCTTCATTACATCTCATTCTTCACAGTGTAGGCCAACCATCACGGGCTCCCTCACCTTCCTGTCAACCCACCTGTAGACCCATCAAGATTCCCAGCCACCCTCATCCCCTTCCTTCTTGGCTCAGAGGAGAAGCCAGGACCACCCATCCCAGGCTGACCCCTCCACAGGGCTTGAGCCCATCTCCCCAGGATCCCCTCCATCCATGAACTGTCCCCCCTTCCTCATCCTGCAAACATGCCCAAATCTCTCTCATCCCAAAAAAAAAGAAAAAAAAATCTTTCCTCAACCCCATACCAGCTCCCATCTCCTTCCTGTCTTCCCTTCATTTCTGAGTTCTTAGAACATAGACTCCACTACTTCACTTCCTTTCACTCTCCCCTTTGCTACAGTTTGACTTCCACACCCCTGTCCTCTGAAATATTCTGGCAGTGGTCACCAATGGCCTCTTGAGAGCTCTTCTCGAAAAGCACCTTTCAATGCTTATAATAAAGATAGTTAGCATTGAGCACTTGCTCTGTGCTGGGCACTCTATATTGGCTAATTTATTGTTTTCACCAACACTATGATAGAGGCATAATTATCATTACCAGTTCACAGACGAGGAAACTGAGGCTTAGAGTTTAGTCAGTTTTGCTCAAGTTTACCCAACTAGCAAGTGATGGGGCCTGAATTTGAACATGGTTCTAACTCCCCAGCCTGGATCACTAACCTCTGCATGCACTGTGGCATTTGACATTATCAACTCCTTCTATTCTGGAAATGTCTCCTGTTTCCATGACATGGCATTCTCCTGACTTCCCTCCCACCCCTCTGCCCACTCCTTCTCAGGTGACTTCATAGGCTCCTCTCCCTTTCTTCGCAGTCCCCTTTTAAATGTCAGTGGATCCCTTCCCACATCTCTTTCTTCTTTCCCCTAGGCTGTTTCATTCACTCCTATGGTTTCAGCTGCCACCCATGACTCCCCCATGTCTGCCTCCAGCCCAGATGTCTCCACTGAACTCCAGAGCCAAACACCCAAACACCTGCTCCACAGTTCTCTGCCAACTCAAGACGCTCAACCCCAAACCTATCACCTTTCCCCCAAACCCATTTCTCTAGGATTCTGTGGCTCAGTGAGCCACAGCACCGTCCCCCAGGTCCTCAGCCAGCAGCCTCCCAGTCATCGTCGACTCCTCCCCGCCCCCTCACCCCCCACGTCTAATCAGGCTCACTGATGCTCCTTAACACCTCTCATTTCCATCTTCTCTTCCCCCTCAGTGTCATTGTCGTAATTTAGGCCTCATCATCTCTTGCCTGGATAACAGCACCAGCCTCTTAATTGGTCTCCCTCTCACCACTTGAGCCCCTGCCCTGCTCCCGGCCCTCCACAATCCATCCTCTGTTTGGACTGTTGAAGTGCTCTTTCTGAAACGCAAATTGGTGTCGCTCCCTCTGTGGCTCTTCACAGAAGGGAGGGGGAAAGTCAGAGGACTGGGGATATAAGCATGTTAAGATGATGAAGGAGAAGGAGGGGTGAAAGGTGACGGAGGTCAGGTGATGCGTTACTGCTGGGGTGAGATTGACATAGGTCACTTTGGCCTCTGAGCGTCAACCTCTTGGCACCTGGCATGTCAGCTCCTAGACTCTCTTAAGTAGCAGAAGGCCCATGGAGGGTGAGAAGGCATCTCCTGTAGGGGAGACCTCATCTGCTCTGCCTCTGCACACTCCTGAGTGTGGCCTGCCTGAGCCAGGGCTGAGCGTCTCCCACGGACAGTGGAGAAAGAGGGTCCTGGCTTCTAGACTTAGTCGGGACTTGTCTGAGAGACAGAGGCCCCTTGTCCCTGCAGGTGCCGCAAGATGACTGGGGGGGCTACCCCACGGGGGGCAAGGATGGGGAGATCCCCTGCCGCAGGATGCGGAGCGGCAGCTACATCAAAGCCATGGGGGACGAGGAGAGCGGGGACTCCGATGGCAGCCCCAAGACGTCTCCCAAAGCTGTCGCCCGGCGCTTCACCACCCGCCGCTCCTCCAGCGTGGACCAGGCCCGGATCAAGTAAGGACAGGGAGAGCTCGGGGCGGGGGGCACTGGGGGGGGGTGGGGCAGGAAGCTGATCCTGGGTGCCAGCAGGAGATGTGCATGGAGTGGGTACCAGTCAGATTCCCTGCTTAAGGTTCAACTGGGCAGTCTCGATCTGCCCCATATAAAGAGGGCGTGCCTGTGATAGCCCTTATCTGAGTGCCTCTTTAGCAGAGTCCCTTTACTCAGGAATCTCCTGGGGACCTCTGGGGGTTTCTGAGGGATAGAACCTGCTCAGGGGCCCCAATGCTCTCATTCCCCTCCGCCACCTCCTAGCAGACCCCTGTTCTGAATCTGTAATTTTGACCTTTCCCAGCTGCTGTGTCCCACCCCGGATCCACCCCCGGAGCTCCATCCCTGGCTATAGCCGATCCCTCACCACTGGACAGGTAAGGAGAGGCCCACCATGAAAGGAAAAGGTGCAAAGGGGGGTTCAGTCCCATGCTCAGACTAGGCTTGCTTTATTTATTTATTTATTTATTTATTTATTTATTTTTACATCTTTATTGGAGTATAATTGCTTTACAATGTTGTGTTGGTTTGTGCTGTACCACAAAGTGAATCAGCTATGTGTATACATATATCCCCATATCCCCTAGCCTAGGCTTTAAAATCAGGAATCTGTCCATGGAGAGAGCACAGGTCTGGTTCTGGGGAGCTAGGAAGCCTACCTTGGGACTCCTGGTGCTGACTCAGACTGAGGTTCTCAGAGAGTCACATCCTTCAGAACCAGCAAGCATCCTCAAAGTGATGAACTTATAAGGGCAACATCAGTTCTCTGAGGCTCCCCAGCCCTGTCCTGGCCCGATTGCTCCCAGCCCACGCCATGTAAAAGGCAAGATTGACTGAACAGACTGGAGATAGAGCTGCAGTCTCAGAGATGATCAGGGCTTGAATTCTTTCTCTTCCACTCCACCCTGTGGACCACTGACAAGGTGCCTGCCTCTCAATGCCTCTGTTTTTCTCATCTTTGAAGTGACAATTGTAGTGATGCTTATCTCATAGGGGTTTTGTGAGTTCAGTGAGAAAATATATGCAAACACAAGATACCTGGCTCCAAACTGGTATTTTCTAAGTGTGAGTTCTATACCTAAGTGTAGACTTTCCCCTGAACTAAAGGAGGCAGTGCAGTTTAGCAATTAAATGCATGGGGTGGGTTTGAATTCCAGCTCGGCTACTTACCAGCTGACTGACCTGGGGCAAGTTACTTGACTTTTTTTGAGCCCCACTCTCCCTATTTAAAAATAGGCATCATAATGTGTTCTTGGCACATAGCCAGCACTCAATAAAGGTTAGCTATTTTTACTGTTTGCTGGGGAAAAAATGCAATGCAAAAAGCAATGCAAAAGACTGTCCAACGTTGGCTCCTGTTGCTTGCTGCTGCAGTCTCTCAGCACTTCTTTGTTACATTTCCTGAATCAGGGAATCTGATTGGCACAGCCATCTTTTCACATAAGACCAGCCTGTGTTGCTAAACCCACTAATTAAAGCTCAGTCCTTGTTTCACTTGACCCATCAGCAACTTCTAACACAGCCGATGACTCTCTCCTTCCTGAAACACTTTTCTCAGTTGGCTTTGAGGACACCACACCTTTCAGGTTCTTCTGGGTTCTCTCTCTGGCTGCCTATTCTCAGTCTGTGTCACTGGTGCCCACAAAATCTTTAGGATCTGAACCCGGGGGAGTTTTCCAGGGCTTAGTTCCTGGACTTCTTCCTACACTCACTCTTCGGGTGAGCTCACCCAGGCTCATGGCTTTGCCTATTATTGAGAGCCTGGTGACTCCCAAATGCATATTGCCAGCCCACATTCCCCCATAAATGCAAGGATATCTAACTGTGCATTGAAATCGCACTTGGATGTTGAGTAAACATCTCAAACTTAAGATGTTCAAAACTAAACTGCTGGTACCCTTTTCTCCCTCACCAAGTTTCCTGCTCCATCCAACGTCTTTTCCATCTCAGATAATGGCAATTTTATCCTCCCAGGAGCTCTGACCTAAAAACCTGAAGTCAGTCTGGACTCCTTTCTCTCTCTCACATCCCACATCCAACCCTTCAGCAAATCCTGTTGGCCCTACCTTCAAAGTATTTCCAGGATCCGATCACTCCTCATCACCTCCACTGCCAGCACTTCAGTCTAAGTCACCATGCTCCTTTGTCTGGACTATTGCCCTTCTTTCTACTTGATCTCCTGCACTTGCCCTTGCTCCACTTCATCCTCTTACAATACAGCCCGAGTTACCATTTAAGGATAAAATTGCATTCACTCAAGAACTTACTCAGAGGAGTAGCCAGGGACTTTGCTATGACTTATAAGGCCCTGCATGATCTGGCCCTTGCTGCTTCTGAGTTCCTGCCTTAATCCTGTTGCCCTCCCTCACCCACTCCAGCCACACTGGTCCCCTTGCTGCTCCTCCAACACCACACATGTACGTCAGCCTGTTTCTTTGCTGCTGCCTCTGCCTGTATCTCTCCTTCCCAGATACTCCCATGGATTGCGCCCTCATTTCTTTCAGGTCTTTTCCCCAAATGTTCTAAATTTTAATTTTAACCCCCTCTGAAAATTTCCTAGTCCCATTCTCTGTTTTTCTTCATCTCTTCTTCCTCCCTCCGCTCCTCCTCTTCCTTCTTCTCCTTTTCATCACTTTACACTATCTAACATCATGTATACTTTACATATTTTTCCTAGAGGGCATGGCTTGTAAGCCCTGCTTTCCAGAAGAGGAAACAGGTTAATGAACTAGAGATGTCACTCTATTATCTATAATGCTTTTTGCCCTTACATCTGTTTTCTTTTTTTTTAAATTTTTATTCATTTATTTATTATTTTTTGGGGGGTACACCAAGTTCAATCATCTGTTTTTATACACATATCCCCGTATTCCCTCCCTCCCTTGACTCCCCCCCCCTCGAGTCCCCCCCACCCTCCCCGTCCCAGTCCTCTAAGGCATCATCCATCCTTGAGTTGAACTCCCTTTGTTATACAACAACTTCCCACTGGCTATCTATTTTACAGTTGGTAATATATATATGTCTGTGACATCTATTTTCTGATAGTATTTTCCTAGAACATCTTTTCGATCTTTTACTTTAAAGCTTTTTGTCTTCTTATGTTTGTCTCTTTATGTTTCTTTTTGTGAATAGTTTATAGCTAAATTCTATTTTATATCCATTCTGACAATTGCTTAAGAGTTTAGTACATTTATATTTATTGTGATTTCTGATGTGTTTGGATCCATTTCTGTCATATTTTTTTGTGCCATCTATTTATCCTGCCTTTTGGGTGATACTTTTCTGCTCCTTTGCTGCCTTCTTTTGGATCAATTGGATTTTCTTCATTTTTCTCTTCACCAAATCCCACACTGATTTGGCAGTTATACATTCTAATTTCATTATTTTTGTGGTTATTCTTTAATTTCATGTGCATATTTGACTTAGCAAAGTCTAAAATTGACAATTACTTCTACCCTTCTCCTGAGCAATGTAAAGGCCTTAGGACACCTTACTTTTGATCACCTCTTCCCTTCTTACATGTACCTGTTGCCGAGTACTTTAGTTCTACCTTTTTTTAAATCTCTCCCATTTAATCTTTATTATTGTTATTAAATTTATACTACTAGTACTCGATGAGATTATATTTTTACCTTTTTTTCTCCACTCACTGTATCTTCTTACATTGGATTCCTTCCTTTTAAAGTACATTCGTTAGTAATTTTTTTCAGTGAATATCTGTTAGTAGAAAATTCTGCCTTTAACCAAAAATGTAATTTACCCTCACTATTTAACATAATTTAGCTTATTATAGAATTCTAGGTCAACATTTATTTTCTCTCAGTGTTTTGAAGATATTCCTCTGTCATCTGTTCTGTTGTTGCTGTTGAGAAGTCTACTATCAATCTAATTGTCTTTTTTGGTTATTTTTCATTTCTCTGATTGCTGTCAAGATCTTGCCTTTGATTTTGGTGTCCTGCAGTTTCACCATGGGTTTGTGTGTGTGTGTGTTCCCTGAATCTGAGGATTCATGTCTTTCATCAAATCTGGAAAATTATCTAGTGGTTACTGTTTGCTGGTACATCTTTTTTCTTCTTTTTACTTTCAGTCTACTTGCTTTTTTACCCAGTCTGACACTCTCTGACTTTTGAATGAGAGTGTTTTGTCTATTCACATTTAATGTGATTATTGATATGGTTGAATTGTCTCATCATTTTTGTTCCTCTGTTCTTCCTTTATGCTTTCTCTTGTATTAAATATTTTTAATATGTACCACATTACACATTTTATATTGTGTACCCTCTTAATTTCTTTTTTGTTAATTCCTTTTACTATATTATTCAAGGTATTAGTGGTTGCACTAAGAATTAGAGCTTGTATTTTAACTTATTAAAATCTAATTAATCCTGGTAAAATGTAGAGGCATTGCTCTAATATATCTCCTTTTCCTCTCCCTTCTTTGTGCTATTATTATTATATATATTACCTATATATATGTTATAAACCTAAAAATTATTATAAACTGATAATAGTAATACAATAATTGCTTTGCACAATTTTATGTCTTTTAAAGAAGTTGAGAGAAAAAATGCAAACAATGTGTTTATAGAGTTATTTATATTTACTCACATATTTACCATTTCTGGTGCTCTTCATTTCCTCCTGTGGATTTGAGTTACCATTGGGTGTCGCCTCCCTTTAACCTGAAGAACTTCCATTAGTATTTCTTGTAAGATATCTCTGCTGGAAATAATTTCTTCAGGCATATTTATTTCAAAATGTCTTTATTTTTACTTCATATTTTTGAGGGATAGTTTTGCTGGATATAGAATTCCTGGTTGACACTTTTATTTTCTTTTAGCACTTTGAGTATAACATTTCACTGCCTTTGGTGTTCATTGTTTCTGATGAAAAGCTGGTTGTTAATCATATTGGTTTTTTTGTATGTGATAAATTGTGTTTCTCCTGTGGTTATTAAGATATTCTCTTTAAAAAAAGATTTTCACTTTTTGTTTCAACATTTTGACTGTAATGTGTTTGCATATGGATCTCTTTGTGTTTAACCTATTTTGGATTCTTCAGGTTTCTTTTACCTGTGGATTAATGTTTTTCAGCAAATTTGGGAAGTTTGGGGCCATTATTTCTTCAAAATTTTTTTGTCCTCTTTCTCTCATTTTCTTCTGGGATTCCTATTACATGCATACTGGTATATGTGGTGTTGCCCCTTAGGTCTCTGAGGCACTGTTCATTTCTATTCAGTCTTTATCCCCATTCACTTCTTTAGATTGGATAATCTATACTGATCTATCTTCAAGTTTATGGATCACTTTTTATGCTGAATCCTTCTAGTGAATTTTTAATTTCACTTATTACAACTTTCAGCTCTAGGTTTTCCATTTGATTCTTTTCTTCTTTTTTAAAAAATTTCTCTTTGTTGTGATTTTCTATTAAGGCTGTCACTATTGTTATACTTTCCATTAACTATTTAAACGTGATTTCCTTTAATTCTTTGAACATTCTTATATTAGCTGCTTTGTAGTCTTTGATAAATTAAACATTTTGTGGACATTCACGTTTTCTTGTTTATTTACATGTGTCATAAATTTTTTAGTAGAATACTGAACATTTTAGATAATATATGGTAGCAACTCTGGATTCTTATTTTACCTCTTGAAGATTGTTATTGCTTTGTTTATTTGTTTGTTAATCCCTGGGCTAAATCTGTGAAATCGATCTACCTTGCCAAATGCAGCCTCTGATATCACCACTAATTTTTTTTTCTTTCTTGTTTTTATTTTAAAGCCTGGTTTCCTAGGGGTTGACCCTGTCTCTGCATAGCTTGTGTCTATCCAGAGACTGATCAGAGGTTGTGCTCAAAAACTTCTTGCCAGTTAGGCTTCCTCTCTCTCCTTTTATGGTTCTATGTGTGCACTGGGGAGTACAAACACTAGGCTGTTTTCAAACCTTTTCTGGCTTTTACTTGTCACCAGGCTCTCTTGCATTTCTTCTGCATGTATGCACAGGCTCCACTGGTGAAGGATATGTGGGTGGGCTCAAGGCCGCTCTGATCTCTGTTGTACATGCACCCAGCCTCTCATTAACCCAGATTATATGAAGAGCTTATCAAACTCTCTATGGCTATCTTACCCCCTGGAACTCCCTGTCAAATCCCTGTCTAGCCTGACAGTCCCATTCCTTGTCCCGAAACAGTGCTGAAACATCAGCCTCGCAATGCTGCTGGTTATTCCTATTCTTGACACTATAATGGACAATGCTCAAAATTAAGTAAGCCCCCTTTGTTAGTTGCAGTGAAGCAGCTGGTTTTCATAGTCTGGCTCACCTTGGTTGAACTATTGCAATAGATAGAGCTGGGAGCTTGGGTAATGGGAGCAGCCCAGGCAAGGACACCACATTCTCATGCTGTTCTTACTCATAGTTCAGTAATTTTCATGAATGTGTTTCTTTGTTGTATACCTTTGATTGATTTTCAGAATGATAAAATGGTTGCTTTTGACAGTTTTGTGCAGCTTTATAGTTGTCTTGGGGGATAGGGTTTGGTATCCTCACTCTGTTGTGTGTGAAGTCAGAAGTTTGGAAAATTTTCAGTGACTATTATTATCCCTTTGAATATTGCCTCTTCTACATTTTATCTAGTCTCCCCTCTAGAACTCTTATTTGTTGTATTTGGGGTCTTTTTATTCTTTCCTTCATGTATCTTAACCTCTCCTTCATATTTTCCATCTCTTTACCTCTCTATGTTGCCTTCTGGATAAGTTCCTCAGATATATTTTCTGGTTCACTATTTTTCTCTTTAATTGTGTTTCATTTACTCCTTAACTGTGTTTTAAATTTCCCCTTAGAAATCTGATTGGGTTCCTTTTCAAATATTTCTATTTTTTTAAAGGTTTTTTTTTTTTTTTTTTTGCCATGCTAAATGGCACATGGGATCTTAGTTCCCTGACCAAGGATTGAACCCATGCCCCCTGCAGTGGAAGCATGGAGTCTTAATCACTGGACCACAAGGGAAATCCCACAAAGCTTTTATTCTATCCTTTTGTTTTTAGTTTTATTTATCTTTTAAGTTTTAGAAGATTTAAACATTGTTTAACAGCTGATCTGTTTTACCTAAGGTAGCACTAGCTGCTGTAACCGATAATTCTCAATGGCTTCACTCAATAAAATTTAGCTCTTGCTTATGTCAGTTTGTATTGGTGATCTATTGCTGCATAATAAAATACCCCAAAACATAGTGTCTTAAAATAAAAAATATTTATTATCTCACAATTTCTATGGGTCAGGAATCTGAGCACAGCTTAGCTGGGTACAACCTGGATCAGATGTCTCACAGGCTTCATTAAGGTGTTGGCCAAGGCTGCAGTCATCTCAAGACTTGACTAGAGGGAGATCCCCTTCCATGCTCACATGGCTGTCAGCAAGCCATGTGGGACTCACCATATGGCTTACAACATAACACAACTTAACAGCATAACAACTTGCTGCCCCCAGAGCAAAGGCTCAGAGAGAGATGTAGTGAGAGAAGATGTCCAAGATGGAAGCACAGTATTTCTGTAATCTAATCTCAGAAGTGACATGCCATTGTAGCTGCCATATTCTCTTCATTAGAAGTGGACCAATAGGTCTAATCTGCTCTCAAGAGGAGGGGACTACAGAAGGGTGTGAATGCCAGGAGGTGAAGATCATCAGGGGCTATGTCAGTGGTTGTCTACTACACAGTCTAATATGAGCTCATCTTCAGTGGAGTTTTATCTGTAAGAATCCTCATCAGGCTGGGTTAGGAGCGGATCCCCCAGAAAATATATTTTTTAAGAAAATATTTTAAAATTGCTTCTGCTAGACTGTTGTTCCATCTGGGACCATTTTATGTTAATTTTTAATCTGAGGGGGTGGTCTGGCCCATGCAGACACAGAATCCTGTGTCTGTGTGAAGACTAGCTTGTGGGTATACATTCTTAGGAGATGTATCTTCTTTCCCCTCTCCCCAGTGCCTAGACTACAGACTAGCCCCCTTGTCATCAGACTGTGCTGATAATTGATTTTTTTTCTAGTTTATCTTTTCATCAAAGTTTTCCCCTTTGCTACTTTTATGCAGGTTCCTGTTTCCAATTCCATGCTTTATGTGGGCCCAGAGCCTTACTTCTGTACCCAAGTGGGTGTTAAAATCTATGCCCTTTGGTTACTGAGACAAGCAACCCCTGCCCCCACCTCCCACCTCCACTGGGCTGTTTGCAGCATGGCTCACACAGTTAATATTCTGATTTTCCAGTCTCCTCTTTGCTTTTGTCCCCTGGGGACTTATCTCACTTTCTTGTGAGCTCAGCTATGCATATAAAACATGTTATATTTCATCCAGTGTTTTAGAATGTTTTTAAATGGGGGGGTTTTCCAGGGTTATCTAAACCAAATGACATATGTAAAGTATACAGGATGTTGCCTAGACCCAGTTGGACCCACCAACTCTAGTATGAACAATTTTCAAGTAGACCCAAGCAAAGTATTTTCTTTTAAATACCCCACATCCTTGGAAATATTTACTGATTTTCTGAGTCTGGTTTGCAGAAAGGCTAAGGTTCTCATTTCCCAAGAGGATTCTTTGACTTTGATTCTTCTGAAAGCGAGAATTGGGGGGAACAGGGTGGAAGGCAGTGTGGGGAAAATAGGAGAAATCACAGCACGATGTTACAATTTCATACTTGTAATACAGCAAAGATCAGCTCAGTTGCAATATTCCTCTGAATCTATAAAAGTCTGCATTTCCCTTGGGTCCTGGTGCCTTGTTGGAACTCCAGAAGCTCCTCTTGGCTAGTAGAGATGAAAGATGTGTGGCCCCAGGGAGTTTCTCACTTTCCTTCCATCTGCCTTGAATAGAATTGGTCATGGGACTAGCATATGGTTGGGATTTCAAGAGCTTGAGGACCCTTGGGAAAGAGGAGCCTTTGAGAGGTATTGTCACTGTGATTTAAGAACCTTTTGCTACTAATAATAGTAGTTAATGTTTATTGGGCATCTGCTATATGCCAGATATTATGCCTAGTGCTTTAGGCATAATATCTGGCATATAGCAGATGCTGGAGAAGGCTGGAAAGACAGGGATAAGCTACAGAGTGAGATTCCTTCCATCCTTGGTGTCCAGACTTGAGACTGAAATGCTCTGTGCTAGGCTTAGATCTACTTTCTTGTGCTTCAGAGGGACCCTCTGGGCTGGATTGGTTCTAGTTGGGGAGTATCTTGAGCCTGGCCTAGAAATAGCTGGAGTTAGATCACCTCTTGATCTTCAGGAAATATCCTGGCACCACTGGTGCTTGGTGCCCCAGAGGTCAAGAGATAGGAAACCGAGAGGTAGACTCACAAGAGTCATGAAAGCCACAGGTGTCGCAGGAGTGTGGCTTGTGCCGGACAAACGTGGGAGAACTTCACTTCTACAGGATCTTGGATTGATGTGTCCATGGCCTGTGATTTCTGTACACCTATAATGAAGTTCCTTTAGAAAAAGTTGCAGACAGTCTTTCTTTTAAATTACTGGACCCATGTTGGAATCACTGAATCTGAATCTCCAGCAAATTTGGCTCTGACCTTCAAAGCAGCCAAAGTGAAGAGAGGCTTATAGTTAGCGAACCCTGGCCTGAGTTAATGTAGGTTTAACAAGCTTTCCAGGAGAGACTTCCTAGGTGGCGCAGTGGTTGAGAATCTGCCTGCCAATGCAGGGGACACGGGTTCGGGCCCTGCTCTGGGAAGATCCCACATGCTGTGGAGCAACTAAGCCGTGCACCACAACTATTGAGCTTGCGCTCTAGAGCCCGTGAGCCACAACTATTGAGCCCGTGTGCCACAACTACTGAAGCCCACGCACCTGAAGCCAGTGCTCCGCAACAAGAGAAACCACTACAATGAGGAGCCCATGCACCACAACGAAGAGTAGCACCTACTCGCAGCAGCTAGAAAAAGCCCGTCAACGAAGACCCAACGCAGCCAATAAGTAAATTTCTTAAAAAAGAAAAAACAAACACAAAAACCCCCCCAAGCTTTCCAGGAGATTCTGATGCTCAATCAGCCTGGCAGGAGAGCCAGGAATCCAGGCACTTTGGCTTTCTCACTTACATGCTCAGCATCTTTGGATAATTCATCTGCCCTCTCTGAGCCTTAGTTTGCCCATCTGCAGAAGAGGATGGAAATTCCTACTCAATTTGAGGTAGACCTAGTGATATAATGTCATATACACTTTGGAGGCCGAGTTGGAAACATTGAGCTGCATTTTACACGTGGATCAAGTCACTGCTTTCTCTGTTGACTGTACATAAATATGATGCCATGAATCTTTCCTGGAAGATGTCACAGGATGCAGCCATTGGATACTTGCTGTCACATTCACCATGTGGATGTGACTGAGGACCTTGTCCAGACTTCATTCAGTGGCCTCTACATGATCACCTATGGGGGAATTTCTCTGGACTCTATGACAAGAATAGTGTGATTGTCATGAGTGGTGGCCTGGGTTTTCCAGGTGGGCCCAGAGACCATCCCATGGCACTGATTGAGGGCCTACCTGCACCAAGTGCCTCCCATGTTTTTCTTTGGGTCCCCTAAATAGCCATATGAAGATGGTACCATTATCATTCCCATTTGACAGGTGATTAAACTGAGGCCCCAAAACTTTAAATAATGTTCCCAGGCTACACTGCTAGCAAGTAGCAGAGCCAGCACTTGAGTCCAGCTGGGTCTCACAACATAGCCTGTGCAGGCAACCTATGAGCTATACTCCTTGAGGCTTTGGCTGTTCTGAAGCTCAGGGTCAAATGTGCGACCATCCTGTGCTCTCGGTGTTGAGCTTACCACTGAACCACCTTCTCCTCTACCTTTATATTTTCTTTGTGCCAGTTTTCTCATATAAAGCAAATGAAGATACAGCCTCTGGTATATTTAGTCTTAGCGCAGTGTTATGAACAAAATTTTTGTTTTGCTTTTTCTTAGTTGCTTAAATTTTTTTTAGCACCATGGATTCTGCATCACAAAATATCAAAACCAAAACCAAGAACCTCAATCAGCAAAGGCTGAACTTTCCTCAGAGAATGAGGGCAGGGAAGGAACCGGCAGAACCCTAGTTAGTGCGCAGAAGGTGGAGGAGGGCTTGGACCACTTGAAGGTTGATCATTTTTGCTCTAGCATGTACTCATTAATTTCCTTCCTGCCACATGATTTTATCTCTATAGGTTGCTTTCCATCATTTTTGTAATGCCATAGGTCATAAATAATAAAATAAAAGTTGTCCTTCCCTGCAGTACCCCATCCCCGTACTTGGCAGGAGGGTGGCTGTCAGCTCTCTGGTCCTCTCCCCCAGCCAGGGGCTGGGGTGGGACCAGGTGGAGAGGAAGATGGGGTGGTCTGGAGGCACCAGACCTAGACATCTGGGAGAGGCATAGGTGGGGTAGAGGGAGGAGGATTTAGAGGAAAGATTATACCCCAAGGCTGGTCCCAAAGCAGGTCTAGGGAGCAGCACAGGGCAGAGGTGCCTCCATCTTTCTTTGCAGGGGGTGAGGGTTTCTTTGAGTCCAAATGCATAAGAGTCACACAGAGACACAATCCCTGCAGAACTAGGTATATTCCCAAGGCAAAGTGCCTCAGAGATGCCCCCAATCCATCTCAGCACCACGGTAACTGTCCTTTTGGCCCCTGCACCCAGCTCAGCGAGGAGCTGAACCAGCAGCTGGAGGCCGTGTGCGGGTCCGTGTTTGGGGAGCTGGAGTCCCAGGCCGTAGACGCCCTGGACCTGCCCGGCTGTTTCCGCATGCGGAGCCACAGCTACCTCCGGGCCATCCAGGCCGGCTGCTCTCAAGACGACGACTGCCTGCCCCTCCTTGCTGCCCCTGCCTCTGTCTCAGGGAGGCCCGGCTCCTGTGAGTACGCCCTTTCTGCCCCAGGCCTGGCCCTAGGCTGGAGAGCGATCTGGGTTCCGGTTCTGGCCCTGGTCACAGCGGTGCTGTGTGACCTTGGGCAGATCGCTTGCCCAAGGGGGTGATGGGGAAAAAGATCTGTGGCTCTCTGCACTGCAGCACGTGGAGTACGCATGGCTGCTGGGTCCTGTGGTATCGCGTGGGTGTGGGGGTGCTCGGCCACAGACACCTGCCGGCATGCATTTTTCACCCTATGTGTGTCTACGTTCCCTGGCCACAGCCTTCAACTTCAGAAAGGCCCCGCCCCCCATCCCGCCGGGAAGCCAGGCCCCGCCCCGCATCTCCATCACCGCCCAGAGCAGCACCGACTCCGCCCATGAGAGTTTCACCGCGGCAGAGGGCCCCGCCCGGCGCTGCAGCTCCGCCGACGGGCTGGACGGCCCGGCCATGGGCGCGCGCACCCTGGAGTTGGCGCCGGTGCCACCCCGGGCCAGCCCCAAGCCCCCCACACTCATCATCAAGACCATTCCAGGCAGGGAGGAGCTGCGGAGCCTGGCGCGGCAGCGGAAGTGGCGACCGTCCATCGGGGTGCAGGTATGTAAGGAGGAGGCGCTGAAGAAAGGTCAGGCCCTGGCCGGTTGAAGATGGGTTGAGGGGATGAGTGAGGCCTTCTGGATACATAGACCTTTTCCTCACTTGCTCTTAACGCTGGTCATCGACGGGGCTGCTCCGAAGAGCCCCAGCCCACATCCTTGTCCCTCATCCTGGCACCATCACCCATGGAGAGCAATACCCAAAGGTTGTCACCTTGATGCATCTAACCTCCTGGGTCTCCCGTCCTGTTCAGGCATATTGTCTTTGCTGGCTGGGGGCTCAAGGCATCACTTGCCCTTCTCCCTGGGAAGGGCTTGCGTCCCTTGGTCTAGCCCTAGCCACTGACTCCCCAACCCTGTCACCAGGTGGAGACCATCTCAGACTCGGACACAGAGAACAGGAGTCGAAGAGAGTTCCACTCCATCGGTGTACAGGTGGAAGAAGACAAGAGGTGGGTCCGTGTGGGGATGTCTCAGGCTTTGTTGGGGGTGGAGTGGAGACGAGGAGAGAGGGGTGCATAAGGACCTCACTGGCCCCGTCTCTCTGCACACCCTCTCTTCCTGGTCCTGAGAACAAGCCCTTTTATTGGGAAGGAGTCAGAGCAGCCACAGAGGCTCTCCACAGAGATGTCACCAGGGCAGTCATCAGATCTAAAGTGAGTTCTCCTTGTACCTGTAACTGTCCCAGGTGCTGTGAGGTGGACAGGAGAATACAGTGGTCCCGAGAAGGGGGTAGTAGGGAGAAGTAGCAGGTAGGTGCAAAGCAGGCCTCCAGCAATTGTCCTTTATAGGGGATAACAGGATTTTTCCAATCCCTCATTACTTCCTGTGGTGTACAAGTATGTGAGCTCAAAGAGAAACAAATAAACATGAAGATTGCCTCTCAGGGGCCCCTGGCAGATATAATACTCCTCCTTGCTCGGCTCGCACAAGCATTTAACCAGTCGGGGGTACCTATTATATGCCTGAATCTGTGGTGTACCAGAGAAATCAACAGCCACTATTCTGGCATTAGGTGGCCTCAGAAACATTGTTTCCTTAATTTCAAACTGAAAAATTAGCATGGAGAGCTCTGGAGGGAATACTGGGAGGAATCCCTCTGTTGCTGGCTTCCTGTGGGAAGATGCTTTCTCTAATGACCACGTGGCAGTGCCATAGTGGCCCCTCTGCCCTTTGGGCTGCAGTGCTCCCAGGCCAGTGGCCCTACATGTGGTATCTGGGAACCTTCCTGGGACTGACTGTAGGAGTTTCATGGTAACCTATGTTGCCCAGGCCATACCCCCTAAAGGAATAAAACTAGAGTGCCAGTAGCAGTCGTTCACAGCTCTGTTCCCGGTTGCCATTGTTGGGCTTTTAGACCTTCCTTAAATTCCCCCAATTATTTCTGGGAACCCCTGGGACCATATTGTGTGTGTGTGTGTGTGCACGCTTGATCAACATTTCTTGGGGTTCCTGTGGGGATTCATCATTTTTCTCTGCTCTCACACGAACTCCCTGCTGCTCCACATGCTCCTGAAGCTGTAAATGCCTCCATCAAGGATGGCAAAAAGGCGCCCTTGTTGCCCCCATTATTCCTGAAAGCTAACATCCTCTAAATTCTTAATATTCTGCAAAGATCACAGAAAAGTAGTACTTTATGGCAAAGCCAGTTCTGCAAGTCCATGACTTGAGTTCTTGAAAGGTGGGATAGGAGTCATGGCTGGGTGCAGCTCTGTGTTCAGAACCCTGCCCCCAACTCTAATGCTGCCCCATGGACCGTAAACCAAGTCCATAGGCCCGCATTTGCTCCCTCATGAGGCTTCTTGGTCCCTTGTCCAGATAAACTCCTGGGGGTCCCCCCATTCCTCCCAACAAGCCTGAATGCTGGGAAGAGTACAGCAGGCATTCTACTGAGGCTCAGTCTCTGTCAGTAAACTCTGTCACTCATTTGTGGATTGATTCATTCAGAAAATACTTATTAAGCATCTGCTATATGACAGCTCCTGTTAAATGCTCAGGGAAATGTGGAAGACGTGACTCTTACCTTCATAGAAGTTATGGCCTAGAAAGGAATCAAGGCAATGAATAAACAATCCATGAGTAAAAATATGATTACACACTATGATATAATAGGTAATGGAATATTATTACATATTATAGTGGCAGTATGAAAGAAAAAAGCAGGAGCTAAAAGAGAAGGGACTTTATTTAGGTTAAGCAGGTGACTTTTAAGCTGAGACTTGAGGATTGACTAGGAACACTTGGGTGATGGTCGGGGGAGGAAGCATTCCAGGAAGAGGGAATAGCGTATGTGAAGGCACTGGGGCAGGAAAGAGTGACACACATCAGGAACTGAAGGAAGATTCATGTGGCTGGTGTGGAACAGGACGGGGCAGTGGTGAGGGAGTGGACTGGAGAATAGGTGGGGGCCAGGTCACGTAGAGCATGGGCATGGTAGAGAACTGGAATCTAATTCTAACTAATGAGTAGCCATTAAAAGGTTAAGGAAGGAGTGTGCTATGATCTAATTTATGTTTACAAAAGATCACTAGCTGTTGAGTGTGGGATGAATTTGAAGAAAGTAATGGTGGGTATGGGGAGGCTAGGAAGCAGGATTTTTTCATGATCCAGAAGAAAGGCATCATGGAGATTGGGGATCTTTTTTTTCCTGTTATATTTATACTTGGGGACTACCAGTGTATGGGAACACTATTAAGTTGTATATGTTGATTTTGTATTCAGCCTTGCTGCTCTCTCTTATTAGGACTCAAAGTTTGTCTGAAAATCTATATAGTCAGTTATATTTTCTGCAAACAAGGATATTTCTTTTAAATCTGTATTTTTAAAATTTCTTTTTCTTGTAATAGTGCATTGAAGAAGACTTATAGTTCACTGTTGAGTGTAGCACTCTTGTGTCATTCCTGACAATAGTGAATATCTTCTAAGTCCTTCTTAAAAGTATGATGATGTTTGTGACAGATTTTGATAGATACTATTTATCAGGTTAAGAAAATTCCCTTCTATTCCTAGTAGGCTAAGAGTTTTTATTTTTATTTTTTGATAAAAAATGAGAGTGGAATTTTATTGAGCACTTGTCCAGAATCTACTGAGATGATCAGAGATTTACTCCTTTCACCTTAATGTGGTGAATTGTATTAATAGGCTTTCCATGTTGACCCATTCTTTTATTCCTGGGATAAACCTCACTTGACCCTATTATCAGTTTGGATTAAGTTCGGCTGTAACAGTGCCTCAATAGTGTCTTCAATATATTTCTCTCTCACTAAAAAAGAAAAAAAAAGAAAAAGGCTGGATGTAGAAGTTCAGTGTCAGGACCCCAGGCTCCTCTTATCTTGCTGATCTTCCACCCTTTGTATATTACCTCATATCCAAGGAGCTGAGCTCAAGCCCCAGCCATCCTGTCTGCATTCTGAGTAGTACCAAGGAGGGAGAGAAGAGGAGGATGCAGTCCTTTCTTTTAAAAAGACTTCCTGTGGGAATTCCCTGGCAGACCAGAGGTTAAGACTAGGTGCTTTCACCACCATGGCCCTGGTTCCATCCCTAGTCAGAGAACTAAGATCCCACAGGGCAAAGAGAAAAGACTCCCTGAAAGTTACGCACAACACTTTCCCACATCACATTGGCTAAAATTTCATCCTATGGTGGCATCTAGCTGCAAGGGAGGCTGTGGAATAGTCTCAATGGGAAGCAATGTGCAATGACTGGAGATGAAAATCAGGATTCTTACTGCTAAGAGAAGAATGGGTATATGGAACTCTTAACAGTTTTTGTCACAGTCTTGATGTATTATTTTCATGTATGTTGCTGGATTTTTGAATAGCTATTACTTTAAGATTGTTATATTTATGTTCCTAAGTAATATTGGCCTACAATTTTGTTTTTATTGTTATTATTCAGTTCAGGCATCTAAGTTATGCTAGACTCCTAAAATGAGTTCGGTAGCATTCTCTGTGTTTCTCTTCTTTGAAACAATTTGTGTAAAGTAGGAATTATCTATTCCTTAAAGGTTTGGTAAAGGTTGCCTATAAAACTATGTGGGCCTGATGCCTTTTTGGGATAGGAGAAGCTTTTTGAACTACAGCTTCAGTTTCTTTAGTGGTTATTGATTTATTCTGGTTTTATTTTTCTCCTTGAGTCAATTTTGATGGTTTATATTTTCCTAAAAAATGGACCATTTAACAAAAATTAAGAGTTTTCAGAATTTTTGGTACAAATATTCTTTCTCATAGTATTATAATTTTATAAAATTTTAATCATATTTGTATGTTATGCCCCCCTTTTTATTCATAATACCACATGTTTATACCCTACCTCTCTGTCTTGGTTCATTTTGCCTAAGGTTTGTATATTTTATCATTTTAATTTATTTTTAAAATTGTATTTTATTAGTCTTAAAAAAACTAGCTTTTAGTTTGGGTGAGCATCTCTATTGTTTCTCTTTTATCTTTAATATTTCCTTTCTTCTACTACTTTTGTGTTATTATTTCCTTGCTTCTACCATGTTTGTTTCCCTTCAGCCTCTTAAACACTATTTCTTATTTTCTAGTGTGTTTTTAAGGTTATAAATTCCCTTCTAACGACACTGCTGTATCTGCATCTTTTAAGTTTTGGGATGCAGTTTTTTCATCATTTAGTTCTAAATAGTTTGTAACTTTCATCATAACTTCCCTTTTAATTTGTAAATTATTTAAATTTATTTATTTATTTATTTATTTTTGGCTGCATTGGGTCTTTGTTGCTGTGTGCAGGCTTTCTGTAGTTGTGGTGAGTGGGAGCTACTTTTCGTTGCAGTGCGCAGGCTTCTCAATGCTGTGGCTTCTCTTGTGGAGCACAGGCTCTATGTGCGTGGGCTTCAGTAGTTGTGGCACATAGGCTCAATAGTTGTGACTCACAGGCTCTAGAGCACAGGCTCTGTAGTTGTGGTGCATAGGCGTAGTTACTCCACGGCATGTGGGATCCTCCCAGACCAGGAATCAAACCCATGTTCCCTGTATTGGCAGGTGGACTCTCAACCACTGCGCCACCAGGGAAGCCCTAAATTATAAATTATTTAGAAAAATTTTTTTTTTTTTAGTTTCCAAATATATTTTTTTGTGTGAGGTGTTCCTTTTCACTCTTGATTTCTAGATGGCTACACACGTGGTCATAGAATGCATTCTATAAGATATTTATTCCTTAGAATTTGTCAAGGCTTCCTCCATCATATATACTTATAGCATATATATGGTCAGACTTACAAATTACCTTTTTCAAATGTTTATCTTTGACTTTTTTTGGATTTTGATCTAACAGTTGTGAGTGAGGTGTTTTAAAAATGTCTCACCATGATTGTGAATGTGTCATTTTCCCTGGGAATTTTATTAACTTTATCTTTAATTTGAGGAAATGCTATTTAGTATTCAGGCTTATGATTGTTGTGTTTGCTTGGTGGGTTGGCCCTTTTATCATTAAATAGGATGCTTTTCATCCTTACTATTGGTTTTTCCTTTAAGTTAATTTTGCCTGATTTTATTGCTATGTTTGCTTTCTTTTGTTTAATTTTCCATTATACCTTTTTCCATCCTTTGTCTTTCAGCCTTCCATAACCTTATGTTTTAGATATGTTGCTTGTAAGCAGTATGGAGCTAGAGTTTAGTAGACCTGTTTAATTCATTTATGTATTTTTTGATTACTGATTTATTTGGCCTTATTTCTGTCATCTCTTTAAAAATTTTCTATTGGACATGTTTTTTCTTTGCTTTCCTCCTCCCCTACTTTTTTGCCATCTGTTGAACCGATCGAGGTGACTTTCTCTTGTTCCCTCCATCCCTCTGCAGGTTTGGCAGTTTACATTTTGGTAGTGATTTCCCTAAAATTTTAAACTAATATACTTACTTTCATATTTCTCTAATGAAGTCTAAAATTAGTATTTCTATGCTGAAATAGGCACAAAACAAGAACCTTGGAACACTTTAATTTCCTTCTTAACTCTCTCCTCCCATTTTCCATGTTATATTTATCTAGTATTTTGGTTATACCTCTTTAAAAAACTCTGCCAAATCAATTGATGTTATATCTTTTATGGTTTAATAGTTTGGATTTACAAACACGTTTTAACAATTTATGTGTTCACTATTGCCTGTTACTGCCCACTGCTTCCTCCTGGGTTCAATTTCCTTTATGCTCAAGTATTGCCTGAGCTTGGGACCAGTTTTAGAGTTAATGTCTCAGCTTGAGGTTTCTGTATTTCACTGGTACTACTCATTCAAACCCCACACCCACACACAGAGCAGCCTTAATATTCTGATTTCTCAACATCCTACTTCCAGGCCACATATCTGAATCACGATGTGAGTTTTCTAGTCTACGTTTGTAAATGAAACAGCCTTTTTTTGGCTGCTGGCTTTATGCATAGGGTCTCCTTCCAGATCCCCAGGATGCACAGGCTTGAGGGTCTCTCCTTTTATCCTCCCTGGGCATTACCATCTAGCCCCTGGCATATGTCTGGCCCATATTCCTGTGGCTCACTTGGCTTAGGTTCCCTTTCACCACTCAGATTTTGAATTTCCTTTTTGTTTGAAGATGTCTTTTTCCAATTTTCAAGCTTGGCATTGTAGAAAAACCACCTTTGGGGCTTTATTTGATCCAGCATTTCTATATGTATGGGGGTGGGGTGGGTGGGAACTTCCCAAGTTAGTTCAGTCCACTGCATGGACCAGTCGTCTGGACTAGGCTATTAGCAGCAGTTACAGAGAGAAGTGGACCGATTTTGGAAGCATCTGGAGTGAAGTCAAAGAAGGGTGGGGACAGGTGGAGAATGATGTCTTCCTTGCTCTCGTGTAGGTGCTTGGGGAGGTTTGAAGGGGTGGGCTGGTGAGGGGAGATGGTGTTGGATAAACGTCTAAAGAAACTGAATTGCTTGGGACAGGTGATCACACTGGGAATCCAGAGGGGGTGACAGGTGGGGAGAGAAGAAATCTGGCGCATCTTTCTGGCCAGGCTCCCTTGCTTGTCTGCTGAAGGCATCCTTAGTTATGCACCTGCACTGTCCTTTCTGTCCCTTATGTCCCTGGCACTTTAAGTCTGACTTACCACACACCATGCCCCAACTGGTACATAAAAGTGAGCCATGAATACCAGCAGCCTTTCTAGGCACACATCCAGACCTCGCCCCTGACCCGCTGCCACCCCATTTTCTTGGACTCTTTTGTCCTTGCTTCTGTCTCACTGGTCCCGTATTTCTCTCTCCCTCTCTTGCTCTCGCTCTCTCTCCTTTGGTTTAAAAAATTGCTGGGGAGGAAAAGTTTCTCCTCTTCTGCCTTTTGGTTGTTCCCTGCTAACCTGTCGGGTGAGGAGTGCAGATTTATAGCCCTTTATACCTGGGAGTTGTCTGTGGGTCCTTTCTCTTGTTCATCATCTGTGGTGATCTGGCTTAGAAATAGACAAGGGTTGGGGTTGGTGCCCCTTCAGTTCTATCTCCACTGCCCTCCCACCTAAGATTCATATGTCCACAGACATTTATTATAACCCTGTTATTTGTCAAGTACTGTGCTGGGCACCAAGGATACAAAGGTGAGCTGAGCCAGACACAACCCCTGCCCTGTGATGCTTGCTGCCACAGTAATCTAAGAACCTCATAAGTGATGTAGAAGTACAGTTGAGCAGAAGCCAGAAAGGAGAGGTATGTACACTATGAGAGTGTGTAACAGGGAGCTTTGACCCAGTCAGAGGGGTCAGGCATGGATTCCCTGAGAAGGTGACATTTGAGTGGAGATCTGAAGGATGAACGCAAATTAACAAGGTGAAAGTGGGAGCTGAGTGTTCCAGGCAGAAGGACCAGCAGGTGCTAAGACCCTGTGGTGGGAGGGAGCATAATTAAGAAACAGTTATCAGTTCCGTCTCAGGACATCCTATAGCACCTGTCTTCCCAGACCCAGCACACTCTGGGCCATGATAAAGGAATGCATCAAATTCTAATATCGTTGCTGTACATTAGAAGTCTGTTCCTAGGGCCTTTGGAGAACATCAAAACCACGTGATTTTTGGCTCTCTCTCATCATGGGATCCCCTTGTAGCTTCCACTTCTAGATCCCTGCCACTAAGATCTTATCTTAAATACCAGATTTAGCAAAAACAAAATAAAGTAAAAAAACCATACTACCTGATTAAATTTGATTATCAGATAAGCAATGGATTATTTTTAGTATAAGTATCTCCCAAATAGTACTTGAGACATATTTAATGTAAAAAATTACCTGTTATTTATTTGAAATTAAAATTTAACTGGGAGTCTTGTATTTTATCTGCCAACCCTACTTAGATCCCCTTGTGCCCAGCCAGGGCTATCTGGAGAGCTCTGTGTAGGAAGTTTACCCCTTTTTTAGCTTCATGGTCATTTCTGGCTTTGGAACTTTGGGAAGGGAATGTACAGAAAGAACAGGAAGCTTCCATCCTCATGAAGTTATATTCCAAGAGCAGTCCTGCAAAAGCAGTGAATTGCTGACTGACCACAAGCCTGGGGTGTGGACACTGCCTCCATTCCTCAGCATCAGCTCCAGGATGGTCACGATTCTTCTTCAGTCTCCCACCCTAGCCCCAGCTCAGCATCATTGTCACAGCCCCCGGCCTGGGGTGATGGACTTGGGGGTCCCTGATTGATTATATGTTTAAGCTCTTAGATGCTTTCTCAGAGAGGGAGTTGAGAAATTGTGGAAACAATGGCTGAGCCTTGCTGAAGTGTCCATGCCCATCCCCCCTCCCACCTCTGCCAGCCTCTGCCAGATACTCCTGGCAAAACCTCTTGACAACTCCTGGATGCTGAGCATTCCTTGGACAATGTGTCTCTTGGAATAAGCCAGTTTCTTCCCAGAGCCTTCTGTGTTATCCCTTAGAGCATCACAGTAGAAACATCTGCCAGAAGTAACCATGATAACAACTTCCAGAATCACCGGAATGTGAGCATTTTCACCCTAAAGGACTTGAGAGGAGGAGGCTTCCTCAATCTTGTTAAAATGCTTGAGGAGAAAATACTGTGAAAGGCATTGTTATGAACTAGTGATGATTCATAACTGAAGCCAGTTTATATCCTGTGTTTGCAGTTATTGGTGAAGACCGCAGCAAATACTGCCAAATCCAAATATAAATAGGGACATAAGCCCTGGACTTCACTACCCTGAAAATGGATCTGTTAGAGTTAGGATTAGGTTTGCCTGTGAGTTACAGAAACCCCTCAAATGACAGTGACTCAAATATGATAGACATTTATTTCTCTCTTGCTTAGAAGTCCAGAGAATCAGTTGAGGGCTGGTAGGTGCTCCACAGTGTTAGGACCCAGGTGCCTCCTATCTTATTGGTCCTCCATCCTCAGCATTTGGCTTCCATCTCATGTTCCAAAATGGCTGCTTGAGGTCCAGCCATCACGTCTGCATTCTAGTCAGCAGAGAAGAGAAAGGAACAAAGAAGGGCAACCCCTCTCCTTTTGAGGACATTTTCTGAAAGTTGCACATACTACTTCTGCTTATATCCTATGAGTAGAACTTAGCCACATGGCTACACCTGGCTGCAAAGGGGATTGCTAAAAGAATCTTTATTTGAAGTGGCCATGTGTCTAGCTTAAAATTATGGGATTCTATTACTAAGGAAAAAGGAGAATGGATGTTGGGGGATAATTTGTATTCTCTGCCATCCTTCCTTCCAACCAACCAACCACTCAACCAGTGTTTATTTGAGGAACTACCCGATTTAGTAAGGGAGACAGATATGTAAATACGTAACTGCAACACAATGTGACATGGAGTATAAAAGAGGTTTTATTCGGAGAGCTATGGGAGAACAGATGGAAATAATCAACAGCAATCGTAACAATCAATAACTACAATGGTCTGGCTAGGTTCTCAGAGCTGCACTCCCATTATTTTATTTGTCCACCACCCTTTCTTTTCAGTGCGAGCTACAAGCCTTCCTGCCTCACCATATAATAGCTAACATTTGCAATGGGCAGGCCAGGTGCTGTTCTAAGTTTTTTAGATGTATTATAACAATCCTATGAGTAGGTGCTATTATCATTCTCATTTATAGATGAGGAAACTGAGGCATGAGCCGTAGAGCTGGATTTTGGACCCAGGCAGTCTGGCTCTACAGCATACATGCTTAACCACTCTGCTAGCCTGCCTCCCCTAAAGCTGTTCATTCTCGTTCCCTCCTCCAGCTTCCTCACCCCCAAATCTCCAGCAGACAACCTCCCTGCTTTCTTCATGGTAACTACTGAGGTCATCGGGTGGGACCTCTCTCCACTTCTGGACCAACCTCCAACTTGCATTTCTGCCCTTGCCTCCTCCAGCAGTCCTGCCTCAGGGGTTGAGGCACCTGTCTTTGTGGTTAAGGCTGCTCCTCTCCCTCAGTTCTAGGGAGGCAGTGGAGAGCAATGGTTTAAGAGCTGGCCTCTGCAGACAGATTGCACTAAATTGATGTGTCTGGTCATAGGAAGTCACTTAGCTTCTCTAAGCTTTAGTTTTCTCACCTGTAAGTAAGGGTGATACTAATGTGAGGATTGAGCATATTGATTCCTGTAAAGTGCTTGAGCACATACTAACTGTTCAGAGGATGTTAGTTATTATTTATTCCCCTCCTAGCTGGTCCTTGGATTACTGCCTCTCTCTTCTCTAGCTTACTTGACTTCTCTTTACAGGTTGTATTAGTTACCGATTGCTGCTGTAATAATAAATAGCCACAAATTTAGTGGCATCCAATAATCCATGTTTATTATCTTATATTTCTAGAAGTTAGAAATCTGAACTGGGTTTCACTGGGCTAAAATCAAGGTGTTGGCAAGACCGATCCCTTCTGGCGTCTCTGGAAAGCGTCTATTTTATCACCTTTTCCAGTTTATGGAGGCTGTCCGCATTCCTTGGCTTGTAGCCCATTTCTATCTTCAAAGCCAGCAGTGGAGGGCGGGTCAAGTCCTCATAGGGCATCGCTCCAACCTTGATCCCGTCCTGCCATCTCCTTATCTGATTCTGACTTTCCTGTCTCCTTCTTTCACTTATAAGGACGCTTTTGATTAAAATGGACACAAGAGACTTCCCTGGCAGTCCAGTGGTTAAGACTTAACCCTCCAATGCAGGGGGTGTGGGTTTGATCCCTGGTCGGGAAGCTAAGATCCCAGCGTGCCTGGAGGCCAAAAAACCAAAACATAAAACAGAAGCAATATTGTAACAAATTCAAGAAAAACCTTAAAAATGGTCCACATCAAAAAAAAAATCTTAAAAAAAAAATAGGAACTTCCTTGGTGGTCCAGTGGCTAAGATTCTGAGCTCCCAATACAGGGGGCCCGGGTTTGATCCCTGGTCAGGGAACTAGATCCCACATGTATGCCACAACTAAGAATTCACATGCCACAACCAAGGAGCTGGTGAGCTGCAACTAAGGAGCCCTCGAGCCACAACCAAGGAGCCTGCCTGCCGCAACTATGACCTGGCACAACCAAATAAATAAATAATTAAAAAATAAAATAAAATAAAAAAATAAAATGCAAGATCTCGTCCCAAGAGCCTTGATATAATCATCTCTGCAAAGGCCTTTTTGCTGTGGACAGTAACATATTCATAGGTTCTGGGAATTAGGACATGGACTTTTTTGGGTGGCCATTATTGTGCCTACGCCTTGGGGATATGGCATGTGAGAATCGTCCTAAACAAACTGTCCCTCCTTTTTCTCCCCGCCCCCAGCTTTACTGAGATATAATTGGCAAATAACCAGATTATCCCTTCCTTAAAGGTACACTGTCTTCTTTCTTCCTCCCTTCTCAGCCAAGCTCTTTGGAAGAGTTGTCTTGCCTGGTTTTCTCCACCTCCTGACAGCACCCTGCCATCTGTGTTGGCCCCCATACTCCACCAAACTGACCCTTGCCTTGATCGCCAGCGGCTTCCATATTGCCAAGTCAGTGGACACCTTTCATTGTCAATTGGCTGCACTTTCCAGTTGGCTGCTCATTCCTTCTTGAGACCCTTTTTTGGGGGCTCCCCGCTTTTGTGGTCCCCTATCTGCCTTTAGGTGACTTTCTCTTGATTTTCCTCCTCTTCCTCTCTGACTTAGACACACCTGGGGCTACCCTGTCTCCACTGGGCCCTGAAATGTCTGTGTTCCCCAGGGCTTTGCACCTTTGTTCCATTGCTCTTTTCTTGGGTGAGCTTGCCCCGCACTGCTGGTTTTAAATGCCACTTGCACAAGGATGACCGATTCCTGTTTGTGCTGTGCAGATCTCTGGCTCCTGGCTGGAAGTGTTGGTGAAGATTGTGTTTCCAGTAATCCTATAAGCTCCTCAATTTCTTTGCTCTTCCTTCAAGTAGACACAGTGCGAGAGCTCCTTGAGGCACTAACTCAAGAACCATGAAGCCTGGGGCACTCATGCTTCTGTTTCAGACTGTGTGGCCTGTTTCCATCAAGACACAGTGTGATCTCCTCAGGACCCCTCAGAGGACAGTGAAAGGCCTATATAGACCCAATGATGCCAAAGGACAGATCCATGTTTCATGGGGGTAACGTGAAAGCAAATAGGGAAGGCAGATCTTGACTAATGTATATTTTGGGCCATGCCCCACCTTTACCTGTGTGGTTTGCAATTGTGGGAGTGCCGAGGGAGCCAGAGACAAACTGGAGCTCAAAACACAAAAATATTCAAAGGGAGTCAAAGTGCATCCTAGCAGTTCAGCTAGACACACAAAACTCTCACCAGACACAGAACAGTGTAACCAAACAGGAGGACTACCTCCAAATGCAAGAAGGCAGCTGAGGGAGGAATGCTACTGAGGATGGTCTTGGGGGCAGTCAGGAGGCTCACAGAGGAAGAGGGGACTTGAGCAGGGAACCAACAGGGAGCGAGGAGGAGGAAGGCCATTGCAGGCAGGGGAATAGCATGTGCAGAGGCTAAAGTCAGGGCCATGATAATCTACCTGGGGAACAAGGAGGGTGCAGGGGAGATGAGGTCAGAGAGGACTGCATCCAGAGTAAATGCTAGCACAGGAAGCCTGGGCTTTTATCTGGTTGGTAATGGGGAGCGATGGATGGGTTTTTAGTAGGGGAATGGGTG
This sequence comes from Hippopotamus amphibius kiboko, assembly GCF_030028045.1. NCBI lineage: Eukaryota > Metazoa > Chordata > Mammalia > Artiodactyla > Hippopotamidae > Hippopotamus > Hippopotamus amphibius. The sequence continues at coordinate 27,618,469 of NC_080186.1, read as the reverse complement.
GGGCAGAGGTCAGCTTTAGAAAGACTCCTCTAGTCCTGGGTGGATTGGTGAGGGAATGTTGGGTCCCAGATCTTAAACTATGCATAGGTATAGTTGTATAAGGTATAATTTTATTTTATTTAAAAATTATTTTATTATTATTTTTGTTGAAGTATAATTGACCTACAACACTATGTAGTGCCAAGTGTAGGAATTCAGTATTTCTTTATATTATGCAGTGATCACCACGGTAAGTCTGGTTACCATCTGTCACCATGTAAAGTTACTACAATATTATTGACTATATTACTCACTATTATTGACAGAATTACTCATACATTTCATCCCTGTGACATGTATTTTGTAGCTGGAAGTTTGTCCTTCTTAATCTCCCTTACCTTTTCACTCATCCCCCCCACCTGCAAGGCATAATTTTAGAGAGTGGAGGTACCTTGGCAATGGTACTGGTCCATTCCTATCAGTTTATATCGTATATGTGTGTGTGTTCATATATAATACATATTCATATATATCATATAATGTATTTTATATACACACGTCATGTATATGCACTAGATGGCCCAGGTGGAGGGTGAGTGACCTCCCAAAGGCACATAGCAACGAGGTCAGCATTAGAACTCAGGGCTGCCTCCTAGTCCAGTGCTCTCTGTGCTATACTGAGTGGAGGCAGCAGTGCCTGAAAGGAGGCTGATCCAGAAGTCAAGGTGAGAGTGATGTGCGTCCTGACCAGGGCAGGACAGGGTAGGCGCCGAGGTGAAGACCATGTGGGAGGCAATGCGGATATGCTCTTGCTTTCTCTCGCTCTGGGTGGGGGTTGGGACATAGGGCTGGTTGGAGATTGCACATGAGTACATCTCTCTTTCCTGGGTCCTGCAGCATCCTTCTGGGCCTGGTTTCTATGGCAACAGGCTCCCAGCAGGCAGCCTGCCAGCTGGAGGGAAGCAGGCAGGCAAGGCAGGCAGGGAGAGAAGGCCTGGGCAGCAAGAGGAAGGCTGAAGTTGTGGGGGTTGGGGGAGTCTCCTGGGAAGCTGGAGGAGCCCCTAAACCTGGCCCCCCAAATCCCTCTCTCTTCTGACCTGAGGGTGGAGGTAGCTTAGGACACATCGGCTTTTCTTTCATGGTCCTTGAATTTCCAGACCTCAAACTTCTGTTCACCTCTCCCTGCCACCCCCTACATATCCTGACTCTCACTTCTTTAAGTATTGTCTGACTCCAAACTTATGCCCCTCGGGGAGCGCTTACTTCTTCATAGAAAAGAGCCCCCACTCGCCTGAACTCAGTGGGGGGTGGGGAGAAGAAGGTCAGTTGACTTTCTGTTTTGCATAAGATTTGCATATTATTAACTCAAAGACAAGAAATTTCCAGGCCCTGTGTCATTCCTGCCAACAACTTAATTCAGCTCTGTGGCACTGGCTGACTGTGTCTGGCCAGGCTCTGTGCTGAGCCACGGGGTCCCTAGAGGAGAAGTCCTCCCAGCTGCAGCCCGCCCCCTCTCTCCCAGCTGCTCTGAGGTAGTTCTTCCTGATGTTCTAGCAGCTGGTGTGGTGGGAAGTTCCTGGGCTGTGGAGTGTGGCAGCCCTGGGTCCAGACCTTGGCTCTGCTGTTTTGGAGTTGGGTGATCATGGACCTCTCTGGGCCGTATTTTATGCATCTCTCCATAGGACTGAGGACACACCCATGCAGCTGATATAAACTAGCAAAGACACATTGTTCAAATGCTGAAATACTTCTGTGTTCATTGGTAAAGAGCCACCACCCTGGACCCTCTCCGGGCCCCTTTGGTCCACCCCACAATCCAGCTTCTGCAGGGTGATGCCCTAGCACTTTGGCTGTGTCTGTCTGATTGGTGTACGCCAGCATCTCTTCTGCCCACGGAGTGCAGGTGGTTAAATATTTTGAATATCACTCCTGTCCAGAACCAGTGCAACAGGTAGGTATATTAGGTACCCACCATGGCAAGGGCTGATACATTTAAAGGTCCTGAATTAATGTCCATCGCTTTGCAGGTTTCCTTTCTCATTCCTTTTCCTTTTGGCCTGGGGTGTGTGTGAGGGCTGGGATGAGACTGGGCAGGGGCAGAGATGACCAGCACCTCTCTCACCAGGCGGGCGAGGTTCAAGCGCTCCAACAGTGTGACAGCCGGTGTGCAGGCCGACCTGGAGCTGGAGGGCCTGGCCGGCCTGGCCACCGTGGCCACAGAAGACAAGGCCCTGCAGTTTGGACGCTCCTTCCAGAGGCACGCCTCTGAGCCCCAGCCCGGGCCCCGGGCCCCCACCTACTCAGTCTTCCGCACGGTCCACACGCAGGGCCAGTGGGCCTACCGCGAGGGCTACCCACTGCCGTATGAGCCGCCGGCCGCCGATGGGTCGCCCGGCCCCGCCCCTGCCCCTACCCCCGGCCCCGGGTCCGGGCGCCGTGACTCCTGGATGGAGCGCGGCTCACGTAGCCTCCCCGACTCGGGCCGCACGTCCCCCTGCCCACGGGATGGCGAGTGGTTCATCAAGATGCTGAGGGCGGAGGTGGAGAAGCTGGAGCATTGGTGCCAGCAGATGGAGCGCGAGGCGGAGGATTATGAGCTGCCCGAGGAGAGTGAGTGCGGGGACTCTGCGCGGAGGCGAGAGGCCTTCGGCTGGGCGGGACTGTGCTTTTCTCACGGTTTGGTTGTGCGGCCCCAGACCTTGGTGGCTCCCGTTGGCAGCAGGGCATGCTGGGAGCTCTTGGAAGGAAGCAGGGAGCAGCTTCAGAGGCCGGCGCTAGGGCTGGGAACGTGACCGGGTGAAAGGCTGGGCCTTCTAGGAGATGGCAGCCAGCCCAAGTCCATGGGGATGGAGATGGGGATGGGGATGGGGATAGGGATGGGGGCGGGGGGGGGGGGACCCTCTTCCCATCTGGGCTGGTGTGGGAATCCAGGTCTGATCCAGGTATGAGACCAGGACCTAAGACAGAGGGAGAGGCAGTGCACAGTGTCAGCTCAGGTCTGAGGTCTAGGAGCAGGAGATTCAGCCAGGAAGACATGGGCCCTGCCTGAGGGAGGACATGGCCCTTCCCTGCAAGTCCAGTCTGAGAGGAGACACAGTCTTACCGCAGAATCTCCAAGTTGATGGGATAGCGACTAGAAGTCAAGTCACGCACGTGACATTGGTTGGTAATTCTCGGTGAGCCAAGGCACATGCTGACGAGTGACAGAGTTCTGCCAATGAGCGGGCACTGAGCTAGTGCCTGGCTAAGGCTATGGCTAGACTGGCGCTGGTTTCCACCTGTTCTCTGACATGGGAGGCAAGAGAACAAGGGAGGATAAGCCCTCCCGTGTCCATATGGAAGAGGAAACATCAGTGTCTGGGGAGACAGTCTTCTTGGTGAAGTGGGGTAGGAGGTGCTTGTTAGGACCTTGAGGATGGGATGGGGAAGGGCCTGGAGGAGACAAGATGGATAGACCGTGCCAGATAACAGAGGGGTCAGAGTCATTCAGGGCAGACTTCCTGGAGGCTGGGGAAGGAGAGGTGTCATTCCTCCCCCTGCATCTCCTTTTGCTCTCCAGTCCTGGAGAAAATCCGCAGTGCCGTGGGCAGCACACAACTTCTCCTGTCCCAGAAGGTTCAGCAGTTCTTCCGGCTGTGTCAGCAAAGCATGGTGAGTGCCCGTGGGTATAGAGCCTACCAGGTGTGTGTACCTGGTAGGGGATTGGAGTGTATGTATGCCTGGAAGTGAGACCAGGTGTGTGTGACCATGAGGAAGAGGCCTGGGCTCTTTCTTGTTCTCCCAGGTTGAGCTTCCTGACAATGAGGGTAGGCGGCGCTTTCCCTGGTCCTAGCCAGGGCTCAGACTCGGCTGACTGGTTGCCTCCCCTCTGTCTCCCTCCACTGCAGGACCCCACTGCGTTCCCCGTGCCCACCTTTCAGGACCTGGCGGGTTTCTGGGACCTCCTGCAGCTCTCTATCGAGGATGTGACCCTCAAGTTCCTGGAGCTACAGCAGCTCAAGGCCAACAGCTGGAAACTCCTGGAGCCTAAGGTGGGGGGAGGTCCCTTTAAGCCAAGAGTCCAGACTCTGGAAAATGCCCTTCCCCAGAGGGGTGCGTGGGGGGAGGAAGGCAGAAGAGACCCTGGACAGCAAAGGTAGTCCTGGACAGGTGATGGTGACCCTCTTCTACCATGCCCTTGGTCATTGCCCTCTGCTTGGTCCCACTGCTCATCACTGCCTGAGCTTCAAGAATCCTTTGGTGGCTGCAGCCACGTCCCACCAGCTTTCGTTTGAGGCAGCCAAACTAGAGCTTCCAGTAGGGCAGACTGCCCTCAGCTTGGACCTAGGCACAGAGGGGACCTTCAGGGTCCCCTTAGCCCTCACCTCACTAGACCTTGTAGGTGATGGGTCCCAGCAGCCCGGAATGTGAACCCCCATTGCCTTGCCTGAGTCGTGGGAACTGCACTCCTCTGGACCTGGAGGGAAAGCATCCCTTCCGCGGGAGGGAGCGAACACTCTGATGCGAGTTGTGGAAAACGGCTCCGCCAGGGGGCGCTCGAGTCCATCCCTTTGAAAAATGTGGGTTTGACCTTGGCAGAGCGGGCACCCCTGGGGGCTTCGGGGGCCGGCACGCGCTCTCAGGAGCAGCTCTCACGGGTCAGAGCAGCGCGCTGTTAATCCCTCCGGGTCGCGGGGGCGCGAGTGGGGAAGCGGGGTGGGGCCCCGCCCCCAAGCTAAGCGCCGCCCCCTCTGCCCGCAGGAGGAGAAGAAGGTCCCTCCGCCGATACCAAAGAAGCCCTCGCGGGGCCGGGGCGTGCCGGTGAAGGAGCGCTCCCTGGACTCGGTGGACCGGCAGCGGCAGGAAGCGCGCAAGCGGCTCCTGGCGGCCAAGCGCGCCGCCTCTTTCCGCCACAGCTCGGCCACCGAGAGCGCCGACAGCATCGAGATCTACATCCCCGAGGCCCAGACCAGGCTGTGACCGGCCCGGCCCGCCCAGCCCGGGCCCAGGCCCGCGGTTTTCTACCCGTACTGTACACCCAGCGTCGAGGTCACTGTGAACGCGGGCCGCCCCGTGCGCCCGCCCCGCCGGCACCGCACGCCCCGGCCCCTCCTGCCCGTCACGCTCTCGTGGGTTTTTTACCTTCCTGACCCCACGCGAAGGCGCCCGGGCTGGGCTGGGGGCCGTGCCTCTCCGCCCTGCGTCCCCACCGGGATCCCCCACCTTCCAGGTCCGACGCTTCGTCCCCACCTCCTCCCCACGGGCACCATCTCTGCCATTACTTCCCCCCACGGGCCAGGCCGGGCCGGGTCCCCCATCTGGGCTCTGCGTACCCCCCACCCCGCGGGGCTGGGCTTCGTGGGGAATCAAGCTTCGTGGCTTTTTATGAAGAATCCCGAACCCCGCCTAGGAGCCCGCCCCCACCTCCCAGGGGCTCTTCCCTCAGCCCTCAGCCCACCGGGCCCAGGGACCGTAGTGGCTGGACCAACCCAGGACCAGGGCGCCTGGGCCTCTCCCCTTCCCAGCTGCTGGGGAGGGGAGATGGGGGCTTCCCTTCACCACACCTGTGGCTGTTCCCACATCCCCTTGAGTATCCCAGGAAAAATAAAACGGCAGAACTGCACTCGAGCCAGCTGCTCTCTCCAGAAGAAGCCACCTCTGCCCGAGCGTGGGGGACAGGGGGTGGAGGGAGGAGAGGCCAGAGTCCATGCTCTCGGTTTGGGGAGAGCGGGGTTGTCTGGGCCAGCTGGGGGACAGGGAATTCGGCCCCCTGGTGGCCACAGAAGGACTTGAGCCCTCCTGGAGGGGCCCGGGTGGGGTGAAGAGGCCCGTCTTCCAATTCCTCCTAGTTCACTCCGGTTCCCTTTCTGCCTTCCAGTTCCCCAGGGTTCCTCCAGAGATGGAAGCCCAGAGCCCTATTCCTGGCACACAGTGTGTGCTCCCTTAACAGGGAGGGCTGCTATTCTTCGATATGGACATTGGTTTGCTTTTCCCTAAGGGGCCACTGTTCTCTCTGCTCCAGAAAACTGTTCAGTTCTGTGTTCACGTTTTCTGATGCCTCCTGTGCATGGGCACATTGATGGGGAACAAAAGAGAGAACAGAACTTTCCTGGGAAGCTAAGTGGCATCCCAAACCTAGTAGTGGTGGCTAATACTTATTGGATGCTTGCTGTGGGTCAGGCAAGATGTGAGTGCTTAACATGAATGTACCTCATCCTTACGACAGATGAGAAGGCTGAAGCTCAGGAGAGGTCAAGTGCCCTGGCCAAAGTCATAGGCAGGCCTAAGAGTGGTGGACTCAAGTCTGTCTAATGTAAATCCTGAGCTTAGCTCTATAGTGTTTTGAGCTCAGAAAGAGTTGGATGGCAGCTCCTACCCACAAAGCCCTCTTTCCAGTCCTTGGGTTGATGTGTCACCCTGAGGCAGGAGGAAAAACCTTCCAAAGGGGTTGGCTGCTCTTCTGGGCCACACTGGACTAGCCAGTTCTTCTCATGCATTTATTCAGCAAATATTTATCAAGGACCACTGTTGGCCCTGTCCAGCACCTGGAAGATAGCCCTGAAGAAGTTAGTTTCTACTGTTATGGTGCTAACAGCCATATGGGAAAAACAAAGTAAGTAAGCAGTTACATTATAAGGATGAGTGCTGGAAAGATGACTAGGTGTTAGCCACTGAAGGAGGGCTGAGAAGAATGTTCAAGATCAGAGAACAGCTGTGCAGAGGCCTGGAGGAGAGAGAGGCATTGGGAGTGTAGAGGCCTGATCATGCTGGGCTTTGGGGTCAATTTGAGGAAAGTGGGCCTGGGTCCTGAGGGCCATGGGGAGCCATGGAAGGGTTTTGAACGGGAGAGTGGCATGAACAGATATTTACAGGCTGGTTTAGAAGACCACATGAAAAGCAAGAGGTCATCATACCCACACACACTCATGTGAGAGCACTGGGAGGTGAAGAGGCTCCCATGTGATCTGAATTCCCAAGAGTGAATCAGCTTGGAGATGATCCCAAGCAGATTCCTGGGCCCTGTGCAAGACTTACTGAATAGAGTCTTTGCCTTTGGATGAGTTTTTAACAAATGAGGTGATTCTAAAGGCAGCCAGGTTTGGGAGCACTGAAATTGGATGACTCTCCCAAAGTTTCAGCTAGAAATGCTCATATGTCTTTTTCCCCCAGACTTGCCAAGTGAGGCATGGGCTGAGTGACTTCATCATCCTGAGTTTCACTTTTCTCACCTCGAAAATGGGGACCTGGGTGATGTTTGAACTAGATGACACTCAGAACAATCCTATGAAGCAGGTATTGCTATCAGCTCCATTTTGCAGATGAGAAAACTGAGGCTTGAAGAAGTTCAACAACTCACCCCAAACCATGAAGCCAGGAAATGGCTGAGGCTAAGTTTAACCCTCTATATTATACAGCTTTTTATGGGTCTCTGTGTTTTCCCAGAAACTGGGCCAGGCTTGCCAGGACCATGAGGTATATGGGAGTGGACACAGCAGGAGAGGTAGCATCTAAGACTGTGTGGGCATCCTGCTGAAGATGTGATGTCTGAAACCTCCCCATGTGGGGCTGATGTAGGGGGGGTGGGGTGAGTCTCCTTAGGGTGTTGTGGCCCAGGTAGTTGTGCTGGGCTCCATGGACGTGTGGAAGATTAGATCCAGTCCCTGTGCCTGAGTTGCTCCCATCTGGCCATGGTGAGGCACATAAACACAAGGTTATGGTACAAAGGGAGACCTGCTCTCCCAGAGGGGCTGAAGAGACCAGAGGAGGGAGCCTCTAGCAGCTGGCGAGTCTGAGAAAGCTTTCTGAGAGGAGCCTTTTGAACTGGGTCTTGCAGGATGAATTAGAGTTGTGCAGGCAGGGATGAGAAGGGAAGACATTCATCTCAGGCAAAGGGATCAGCTTAGGCAAAGGCATGGAAGGGTATGTATGTGTGTGTGGGGGGATGATGGAAAGAGCAGAGCCTGGAGAGAGGTGATAGGTTAGGACCAGTAGAGGGGAAATAAAGATGTGGCTGGAAGAGACCCATGGATTTAAGCTGGAGAATTCATGGTTTTATTTAAGCGTTTGAAACACTCTTTGGCCAACAGAATAGAAATGGACTGGAGGAGGCAATGGAAGGCAGGGAGACCACTGAAGGAGTTGCCAAGGTGGTCCAGGTTATGAGATGATGAATTTGAGAGATATTCAGGAGGCATAGGTACTAGAAACTGGATCTGGGGATTATTACAAAGATGAAGAGACCTTGAAGATGTCACTTCGGTTTTTGCTTAGTAAGTAATGCCATAAATGGACATAGGACATTATGGCATTACTTACTAAGAAGTATTTTCTCCGCCTATAGACGGAGGAGTAAATTTGAGGAATACTAAAAATACTGGTGACCTGTTACCAAGCACTTAGGAGGAGCCATGTACTGTAAATGCTAAGCATTTTATACACATTAGGTGATTTAGTACAGAACAACCCAAGGGGGATGGGTACTATTTTTGTCTTTTTTTAAAACGAATGTGAACAGCTTTTCTGAGATTAGCAGGCAGCCGGGCCAAGATTTGAACCCACAACTCTCTGATTCCTAAGTCTGTGCTCTGGAGCCCCACTCAGTGCTGCCTGACAGAGCTGCTAGCCAGCACTTGAGCCTTGGCTCAAGGGCAGTTTCCTTCCCTGACTCTTCCTGGGGCTCCTTCTCTGTGCTACTGGTACACACCCCTGTCGTCACATTTCCCACACTCTCTTGAATTTTGTAGACCCTTCTGCTTCCCCATCAGTCAGACAACAACATGGGCAAAACATGGTCCCAGTCATTTTTGTGTCCCCAATGCCTAGCATTGCGTCCCCAATGTTAATTGGCTGACTGATGCTAGTTATTCTAGGCAATTCTGTTCCCTTTTCTCTAAATATTCAATTTGTGAACATGTTCTGCTAATAATGGTTTCCTACACATTTCTTTTTCTGTTCCTTTTTCTCCACCTGCATTGCCAGAGCTTAGCATTGAGATCTTTGAGATAAAAGAGGAAGGGTATCTAACCTGATAATACAATCTAGGAGACTTCCTACCAAGGTATCCCTTGAGCTTGAAAAACAAGCCAGAGCTACTTTGGTAAAGAAAGATGGGAAGGGAGCTATAGGTAGACGAAAGAGCATGTATAAAGGCACAGAGGTGTGAAACAGTTTGGTCTGCATGGGGGTGTAGGTGGGGTTTAGTATGTTACTAAAGGTGAATGAGTATGCCTGGCTGAGACTAGGGGAATTGAGAGTGGAAAGGCAGGGCTAGGTGGGGGTGTTAATGGAGCTTAAGCTTTGGTGGTTTTTTTCCATGCGTTATAAAATAGACATCTGTAGAGGATGCAGTGGGGTTACAGAGGAGAGGGTGAATCCTTGTACCCGAGGGGTCAAGTAAGACTTAGTTTTACTATATTTCAATTATTTGTATAATAACAATAGTACCATTTATTTCCCTGCTTGTTATGTGCCAGCACAGCACTTGGCATACATTATCTCGTCAACTCTCACAACATCCTGTGAAATAGGTGTTATTACCTGTATGCATAAGAGGGAAAGGAGACTAGACAGATTAACAGTCTTCCCAAGGTCACACGGCTAGAAAGCCAGCCCAGATCGGAAGCGTTCTTAAGAGTTCTAGATTATACTCTTCTGAGACCTTCTTAAGGTCAAGGATCATGTCTTTTATTTTTCTGTGCCCAGACCAAGGTCTTAGAAGACGCCTAATAAACAGTTGAATACGTGAATGCATGACCTTCCACTTTCTCCAAGCGAAAGCCTGTGGTGACGTCACTGGGAAACCTCCTGTTCGGGAGGGGGCGCTGTACTGGTCTCAGCGCAGCGAGGCTAGTTGCGGACGCCTAGCTTCCCCAGGCCTTTGGCTGGGAGCGCAGCCAATCCCTGCGCTCCGAGAGAGCCGGCGCCGGTGGGCGGGGTCCCGGGCCAGGCCCCGCGGGCCGCTGGGAGTGGCGGCGAAGGTTCTCCCGGAGCGCGGCGGAGGGAGGGGACCTGACGGAGGAGTGCGAACTGCGGTGCAGGTGAGCACGCGTCCCGGCAGGCAGAACCTCTCCATGAGCGGCTGCCGGGCCACCCGTAGCTATGGCGACGGCTCGTGGCCTTGACCTCTGAGTTAGGGGAGGGGTGATGGTGAGCGTCCGCAGTGGCCCTGGCCAGGCCTGACGGCTCCCTTTCTTCGCCCGGCTCGGCGTGGGAGTCTGAGCACCCTGCGGACACTCTGTGGCCGGGGCTTCTCGGCCTCAGGCACGTGGGTGAGGACGGACCAGACGAGGCTGTGAACTTGGTGGGACAGGAGCAGGGGACGGGGAACCGAGAGGAGGGAGAAGGGCAGACCCTTGGACCCTGACCTCCTTGCTTTCTCATCCCTGGACCCGGCTCGAGTGCCGGTCAAAATTAGTTCTCCCACGCGGTCAGGTCTCCCCTGCCAGTGTTAGCAGTACTCGAATCTTGGACTGCGCCTTCGCACCTCGTTGGGCCTCCGGGGCCCCCGGGCACAAGGGCAGGTTTCCCGGCAACCCTTTTGACCTTTACCGGACGCTCAGGCTCCCTCCGTGCGGGGCTGGAAATACGCGTTACAGTATTTGCGGGACACTTTTGCCTCTTTCGCTTTGACGCCCTGGGGATGACTTGTTAGAGTATCTAGCTTCTTGTAATTAGCAAAGGCACCTGCCGTGTTCTTGCTCCCTTTTGAGGGCGGGTGGTTGGACGACTGCTATGGTTTTACACAAGTGAGTTGCTTGAGTTGCCATTCATTCAACAGACTTTTTGAGCACTGGGAGGGCGGGGTGGGAGGGGCGGGGGACGGATGGGGCACAGTGGGGATGCACAGACATGGGCCTTGCCCTCTTGGAGTGTAGTGTTTTGAGAAGTGCAGACAGATGGGGTAGGCCAGCCCAATGGGTGACACAGAGAAAGTGGTTGTAAATGTTGAATAAATGAATGGATTAAGTTATTTGGAAATGGTTATAATGTGAACTCGGCCACACAGGGAGACCTTGGGTTGCATGTGAGAGATAATATTAATTGTGGACTCATGCTTTACATATTTTAAGACAAAGGAAATCTGAGAGGAGAGTTGCTGTTTAGGGAAAGTGTTTACTTATAGAGAACTTGCTTACAAGGTAGGAAAGGAAATGAAGAAGTATTAGGTTTGAGATTCTTCAAGGGTCCTTCTTTTAACACCTCCTAAATCTTACAATGTCACAAATCTCTGAGTGTAATTTTAGAGTTTGCAAAAAGGGAAGCTCTTCTAGGTAGTGAAATGCCAAGTTGATAGGAAAAAATTGCAGGAAGCTCTCCTCAAGTCCAGGATTTGGACAGAAACCATACACCTATTTGTAGTGTATTCTTTCCAGTAGAAGGAGCATAGGTGTTGAAGTTGGAGAGGCCCGGGTTCAAGTCAGTGGCTCTGTCACTTCTGGTGATCTTGAGCAAGTTAAGATTATGTCCCTGAGCTTTTGTGGCCTTCAACAAAAATCTGGGCTAATAATTCCTACCTCATAGAGGTGTTGTGAAGATCAAATGATGACTAGTGTGTGAATTGTCCAGCATAGTGCCTGGTGCACAGGGACTCAGCAGTCTTGGAGCTGTTTCAGTTTTTTTCCCTGGTGATGGTCTGTTATAGTCTTGGGTACACAAAATGCTGGGGTTCTTCCCAAGAGAACTGGAACCAAAGAGAGAGGGTGAGAGTCATCTTATCTTTGGTGAGGTTCAGACCAGGGATAGCCAAGTTGGAGAAATACCTGCAGTGACACAAAAGGTGGAGGCTTTTGGCATATTACTTAACCCTCTGGTAATGCCATCTACATCTCAGAGTAGATATGTGGATTAAAGGAGATAGTGTATATAAAGTGCCTAGCCAAGTTCTGTTATGTAGTAAGTGCTTAATAAATGGAGCTATCACTTTTATGATAATTGTGCATAGTCTGATAATTGTTAATAATGATAATCATTTGAGGCTAGGTGGCCATTAGAGTGACCCAATTTGTGTGTTTTTACATTACTTTGGTGTTGCCTTCATTTCTGGAAGTCCTGGGGTCGTTTGACTTCTTTGTTTTTCTGCCATGGCTTGTATGGTAGTTTTTTTAACATAGAGTTTTCAAGTACTAGTGTGGCCAGAGTATGTATAATATTTTTAGGAGCTTATTATGCAAATATGAGGATATGGCTTTGGTTGAAGAGAATGTATTTTGAAAGGGGTTTGGCAAGCAGATTTGTAAAGTAGAGGTTTGTCTTGTTAGAAAAGTCAAGTTCAGAATAGGAAAAAAACATTATCTGTTTATCTAAAATCCAGAATGGTTGGGTAATGGTTTGGGGTTTTGGCTGCCTAAATATGCTCCTTATTCTTTATGTGAGGCAAAGGAACTATTTCTCATTATCCTGGAGCCAGGAGACTCACAGTGGGATTGTGCATGGTGGGGCAAGGGTGACTGGCTCTGCCGATGGAGAAATTGTGTAGAGCAGAGAAAGGCTCTTACACACTCTTGAAATGTTGGCAAACTGCAGGGAGGGCCTGCGGTCAATAACTGGCGTGAAGCTTTATTAGGTAAGGCTCAGAGGTCCTTGTGGGGAACACTGCCACATGTGGTTGCATAATTGTCAAAGGGTGTAGTATGAAAAAGAGAGAATTTCCCCCGCTTTCCTAACAATTGAATCTTCTGAAATTTCCTAGATTGTTTTAGGGACCCATCTGTTGCATAAAGCAAGGTGCCATCTTGCATTACTCTGTATGGGGTGGATGCTCAGCAAATTGTGCCAGGCTGCCTGGTAAGCGGAGAGCCCTGGTGGGTTGTCCGTGTTTGGTGGGAATGGGTGGTGCTTCTCCCTAATGTGGCCTTGTGCTCTTCTGCAGATGTCATGTGGCCTGTGCTTTGGACCATGGTGCGTACCTATGCCCCTTATGTCACCTTTCCCGTGGCCTTTGTGGTCGGGGCTGTGGGCTACCACCTGGAATGGTTCATCAGGGGGAAGGATCCCCAGCCTGTGGAGGAGGAGAAGAGCATCTCGGAGCGCCGGGAGGACCGCAAGCTGGATGAGCTGCTAGGCAAGGACCACACCCAGGTGGTGAGCCTTAAGGACAAGCTGGAATTTGCCCCTAAAGCTGTCCTGAACAGAAATCGCCCGGAGAAGAATTAATGGAGGACACAGGGCCCTATGGGTCCTTCTGTGGGCCGTGTCTGGTCCTGCCACCATGTCGACCCAGCCTCAGAACCCATATCTGATTTGCTTTATTGCTTCTTCTGGCCCCTCCCACCCCACACAGCCACACACTGCTGCTCTGCTATGGCCAGGCAGACACACTAATAGCTGAGGGGCCAGAGAAGAGGAAGGCCCATGAGGGTTCTGGCCTGAAGGCTGCATCTGCTGGGTGGTGGCCACAACTGCTCAGGCTTTTGTGCTGCTGGGTGCACCACTGGGAGGAGAGTGATGAAATGAACATTGGCTGTCAGTCCCTGTGGGGAGGCAGTTTGGCTTCAGGTGGGAGTGGCTGGGATTGGCATGATGCCTTTGGGAGGGATACCTACATGCCTAGTTCCAGTTTGCACTGGGAAGAGTTCAAAAATCTACCTGGCTCCCTTCACTAGCTTGCCCTGTCCTTTGTGCTCATTCTCCCTGAAATCGTGTCCTATCAGCTCAGGAAGGGGATTCTCCTGGGAAGGAACGCAGTTTTCTGTTCTTGGGAGCCCAGGCTGTTCACCTTGGGGCAGGTGAATTTGCTTGAAAACAGTCACCATCTTTCACCCCCCCCCATCACTGTATAGCGCAAAACTTGATTAAAGTGGCGTCTGAGAACCATTTTGATCTAATCCTATCTTCCAGGTGGTGTTGGGGTCTCCTTAGGAGTTATGCAAAGCAGGCATCTCTGGGTAGGATAACACTGACCTTTAACTGAGGACTTCGGGGCCCTGAAAGCTTTGTTTTACTAGTGTGATTGCATTGGATCTTGGAGCCAGTGAGTCCTGGAGCAGGTTTCCAAGGGTCTTTTTATCATGATAACAAGAGGCTTATAGACTTTCAAAGTCTAAATGAGAGTAGACCAGGGAACTTAACAGTTGCTATCAAATTTTCCAACTTCATACACACACGCACACATACTTTTCCCTATAAAAGTATATGTACATTAAATTTGGTAGGGGTTTAAAAAGGGTTACCCACACTCCGAGGGCTCTAGTACAGGTAAAAAGTTAACATTTTGGTATCTTTCACCAATTCTTGGCCTATTTTTTTTAGATACTTATCATTACTGTACATTTAATTTTATATTCTTTTTTTACGTGGTGTTTCATTTCATAATCACTTTCCCATCTTATCACATAGTCTTCCTAATCCTAATTGTTTTCAATAGCTGTATAATTAATTGCCCATCAAGTGGGAATATAGCATAGTTTTGTTTTCAGAAGTTGCCCTATTGCTGGACGTTTGGGTTGTTTCTGGCTGTTCACTAGGAGAAATCCTGCAAAGAGCATCTTATATAGGGATTTTCCTGCATTTTGGACTAAATGGTAGGAAGAGTAAATGGCATTTTGGATGAAAGGGGACAAACGGTTTTAAGGGTCTCAATGCGTAGTACTAAATGTCTTTCCTGAAGGGCAGTAGGAGTGTGTATTAAATGCTACTACTAAAGATGTCGGTAAGGTTGGAAGGGGTGAGAGCAGACCTGTTGCCTCATAAAGTCGACTGACCTTTAATCTGAGTGAGCAAAGGCGAGTAATGAGCATTTTGGTGAAAAATGAACTGCCTTAAAAGGGGAGGGCGTTTTCCCTGCCTTCCACCTCAGGATCTGAGGCCCGATGGTGTTAACAGGTGGATGCAGATAGAATTCCTGAACAGGTAGATGCTGGCTGTGGAGTGGAGAGGCGGGGGTGGGGGGAGGTGGTGGTGGTGTGTGGTTGCCTGCATGTGGAGGGTGGTAGCCAGAGAAGGAGGGGGCACGTCGAGTCGGTGGTTTCCCCTCAGTCGCCGAGGCCTGGTGGGAATGTTGAGATGAGCTGCTGTTGCTTCTCAGGGAATGAATCTGCTGGGGAGTGTGGGGAAGTAGGGTCTGCTGCTGAAGTAAGGATGAGGTTTCTGGTTCCTAAAGGATGTGCTAATAATCTCAGCTTGGTTATAGGCTCAGGCTGACGCAGGCCTAATTGGCAGACCAGTGCTGCTCCCCTGTGGCAGTCATGAGTACAACCAAGCCTGGAATCCCTTCACTGGGCTAAACCGCTGAGTAGAAAACGCTCATGCCTACAGGGGTCAGTCAGGTGGCTTAAATGAGCAGCAGGGCCAGGCGCTGGAAAGCACAGGCCTGCCTAAAGGGGGCAGTGGCTGTGCAGCTTCTTCCAATTTGTGCTGCTTGCCCAGAGATATCAGATTTTCCTTTTTCTTCTCTCTAGAAGATGCTAGAAATTCAGATTTTTGTGGATTTGGTTTTTTTTTGGTATGGAAACTTCTGATTTTTAAATGTTGACAATTTATTTTTAAAAAGATTCTAAGCATGCTAACATACCCTTAGGGTTAAGTTGGCCAATTTGCCACCTGTCAGGCTGCCCCTTGCCTTCTAATGAAATCTGAGAGAGATGCTTTGTTTTTAAGCAATCTAACAACTGTGGCAAATATTAGATCCCAGGATTGGTTTCCCTCGAAACACTTTTGGACATCCTGCACATATGTAGTTCCATATCAGCCTAAGACAGACATTAGAGGACAGAAAACCTAAAAAATGACACCAAAAAAGTTTTCCCACAGACTAGGACATTTTTGGATTTTCAGATATTTTAGAATAACCCTGCCACCTCCCAGTGCCTGGCAGAGGAAGCCCTATCTTTGGAAATCCAAATTGCTCCCTTTTTCCAGTCTCGCTTTGTGCCCCTTTGAAATAATTTTCTTTCCTAGGGCTTGCCCTCACTGAGTTTCTGCCTCCAGCAAGTGTATTAATATTCTCAGCTGGCTCTGTCTTTCCTTCAGGCTGGCTGAGCACACCGCTGCTGTGGGGCTGTGAGATAGTGCGTGCTCTCTTGCCTCTGCTCAGGTGACATTCGGCAGCAGGGTTTCTGTGGATGTGGCAAAGGTGGGCCAGGCTTGCTGGGACCAACCAGAGCATGGACTGGTTTTCTTCTGCACTTGCTGATTCACCTTGGAGGTGCGTGACCTTTTTTAGGGTTGGCCCAGCAGTTATGATGCACTGAAGGACGTTAGTAAGTAGACGTGCTGGGGGCTTGGTCCACCCCCTCCCCCGGTCTCTTCCCGCCTGGTGATAGTGGTGAGCAGTGTTATCCCGTCTGAGCACACTCTGCCCTCAGCAGCCCCGTGTCTGGTGCTTTTCCCCTCCCTCGAGCCTTTCCTGTGCCTGTTGCTGTGTGAGCACGAGTCGGCTGGGCAGCTGCCAGGACAAGCCTGCCAGGGGGCCCTTTGACTCCTGTCAGCTCTCCAGGG
Source organism: Hippopotamus amphibius kiboko (assembly GCF_030028045.1). NCBI lineage: Eukaryota > Metazoa > Chordata > Mammalia > Artiodactyla > Hippopotamidae > Hippopotamus > Hippopotamus amphibius. The sequence goes on along the minus strand of NC_080186.1, from coordinate 27,602,077 downwards.
CTCTGGACTGGGGAGGCTGGCGGCTGAGTGAAGCACCATGGGATTAGCCTCCCCAGCGTCCCTTGGGAGCCAGGCACGGAAAACGAAAAGGCTTGCTCGTGCCTTGCCTCACTTTTCCTTTTCTGCTCTGGTGTGGGTCTCAAGGCACTTGTAGGGTGGTGAGCCAGGGCGGTGTGGTACAGTGAAAATAAAGTGCATTTTAGAGTCTGACAGGCTTATGAATCCTGCCTCAACCACTAGCTGAATGACTAGCCTTTCTGAGCCTCAGTTATCAGTTATCCTCACCTGTAAAACAGGGATAAGAATACCTATTTTTGCTGGGTTGTTGCAAAGCTAAGGTAACGTATGTTAAGTTCTTAGCAGAGTCCATGGCAACAAGTAGGTGCTCAGTAAATGTTGGCTGCTTTAGTTTTATTGCAGGAAAAACAGTTCCATGTATCCTTGCGATCCTGGTGAGCTCGGGATCCGGAAGAGAGCAGCCTTGGCTGGGAGAGTGATCACAGGGACCCACCCTCACAGGCCTGGTGGTTGAGGGCTTTTTAGGAGTATTTTACAGAAGGACTGCCTTGTCCAAGAACCAGGCTGGCCAGGGGAATGCAGGCTTCAACCTGTGTAGCTAAGTAGTAGTTGCATTGGTGCTGTTTCAAGGTCAGAGATGAGAAGTGGGGAGCAAGGTGTGGGGGAGCACCCGAGAGTGTCACGCATGAGGATGGGTGGAGGAGAGAGCCTTGAACTTGGAGGCAAGAGAACGGGGTGGCCTGGGACATGCCCCTTTACCTCTCCTAGACTTGGAAGAATGGGAGTACTGATGTCCTCCTGCTGTAGTGTAAAAAGAGTGAGAAGCCAGCTTAGAGCTTCAAAAACATGGAAGTACTTTTCTATTCTGGTAAAATCTCCCTTTTATCAAACCAGGGTGGTAGCCAGTCTGAATAATGGAATAGACATAAATGCTCCTTTATTTTTCTGAACAGTCTCTCAAAAGTACTTGCTAAGTATTTAGAAATATTTGGGGAATCAGCTTTAAGAATAAAGAGGAGTAATTATTATTAGTGTGTATCATTTTGCATCCTGTTCCAGTGGTGCCTTGATGTACTTAAAAACAATTTATTCTTTTTGAATTAAATTTGTTAACATTAGTTATCTATTTATCAGATCCCTTTTACATAATGCAGAGATAAACCTTGGCTTTGTTTTTGTTTAAAAATTCCAAACAGGTCCTCCAAATATTTTTGAGAGTTTTAAACGTCTTTACTGGTGTCCCAGAAAGGGTAGTTCTTTCTAGAAGAGTCCAAAGTCCTTTGTGCCCTTACACCCCTCTCCACTGCCCCTGTTCCTTCACTTCCAACCCCAGTTCCACTGTCCATTTCTGTTTGCTTCCGGGCCTGAGCTGCTCAGTGCAGCTAGAGAATTTTGTATAACCGTGTGGCCTGACACCCTGCATGTATGGATTCAGATGCAACCTTCAAGGTGATTTTTCTTTCTTTCTTTCTTTTTTTTTTTCAAACCAAGCTCCTCAAGCCGTCAGCCTCATGCCTGCACTCCTCTTAGCCCTTGCTGCTTTCTCTCCGCCTCCACCACTACAGTGGTGAAGCCAGTTTGGCTAAAAGCTTTTGTGATTGCAAGTGTGGTTTCCATTCCCAGTCGCACTGATGCTTTGCAATGTCCGGCACGCTTCATGGAGTTCTGTCTTGACGTCACCACCATCTCCGTTTTCTTTTCCAGCTGTCTCCTCTGCCACTGCCTCCTGTTCTCCTTACTGTGAGATCCTTCCAGTTTCATCCTTGGCTTTTTTTCTTGCTGTACAGTTTTAGCCTCACCTGTGGCTTCAACCACCTGCTGATCTACCTTGATGACTCCCAGATAACTCATTTGTGAATTTCCCCCCAAGCTCCAGATCATTCCCCGAAACAGCTCACTATACATCTCTTGTCTAGATTTGTATGATGGTTAATGGTGTTGACCTGGATTTGAAGGTTAACTCTGTAACCTAGTCGTGTGACCAGAAAAGTCACTTAACTTTTCTAAGCATCATCTGTGCAGTGGGGATGATTCTTATGAATACTGAGAGTGTTTGTAAAACACCCTGCCTGGTGTTTGGCATAGACTCTATCTCCTCCCTCCTGTTCAACTTGGTTCTGACACCCCCCCGCCAGCCTGTGGTGACCCACTTCTTTACCTGGAATTCATCCTCTGTTCTCCATCTCACTTCCCTGCCCCTCATCATCTTTTGCCAGAACTTTTGGTCTCTTCCTGAAAGTTCTTCCCATTTCTGCCAGCATTTTCTCTCTAAAACGTATCTTTGACGAGGTCACTCCTTAAAGACCTCCGTGTCTTCTCTCGCCAAAGCCCCTTGAGGGGCATGCAAGTTCTTTCACCATCTTGCCCCAGCCTCCCCCCGTCATCCTCAGGACAGAACCTAGTTTGTGCCATTTCCTGAACGTGTCATGCGCGTTCAGATTCTGACGCCTCTGGGTGCACGCTGCGTCGGGCCTCCGTGGCTGCCTGGTGAACTCCGTTACACTGCGAGACAGCCGAGCTGGCTGTGCAGAAACTGCCATCCCCTCTGCCTCTAGCCCTGTGTCCGCTCTCCTGCTGCGTTTACACAAGGCGCAGTGATGGTTGTGTGTCTGCTCCCCTAGACTGTGAGTTCCTTGAGGGCAGGGACCAAGCCTGGCACAGAGTCGTTTCCAATAAATGTTGAGTGAATTAAGAGGCCCCTGAGTGTGATTCTGGGACAGAAATTGGGGCTGGGTGTGGAGACAAGCGTCTTTGGAAGATGAAGCAGGGCTCCCAGGTGCTTTGAGCTGTTTGGCAGCCTTGAGCTAACGGTAGCCGTGTTTTGCTACAGCTTTGCCTTCCCCAAGGCTGGTAATGAGCTAAACCAAAAGAAATGACACTGGCTTAATTTTCCCAGGGGAAGTGGGGCTTGGACAGAGGGCGGGCTTTCCCCAATGGGTAGGACCTGCACCAGCACAGCCCATGATGAATTTGACCCTGATGACTCTGTAGTGGGGAACAATGTCCTCAGGAAAGCATTCAGGAAACCCTTCGTGTAGTAGCGATCAAAGCTGTGTAGCAGCTCAGCAGGGTGGATGGGAGCCCTCCAAGGAGCCCAGCAGGGCCCTGGGTCAGAGCCCAAGGAACCACTTGATGCCTTTACCAGGTGGGGCTCTCCCTCAGCCTTAGCAGACCTCTGGGTTGACCCTGCGGAACATGGAAATCCTGGGAAGGTGTGGGAATGCCTGGGAGCCTGAGGGAACAGCTGCTTCTGGAGTGTCTTCTCTGTCTCCGTTTTCTCTTTCGTGCCTTCTCTCTGGCTGTGGCCTTGGAGGGGAGGGTGGGCTGGTAGGTGAGGTGGAAGCCTTGAAAACAAAGATGGAGCAAGATTTGGTGTCCTCATTTTTTTTTTAATTAACCATTTTATTTTATTTATTTTTTTGGCCACGTTGTGCAGCTTGAGGGATCTTAGTTCCCCAATCAGGGATTGAACTTGGGCCCCAGCAGTGAAAGCGCTGAGTCCTGTCCACTGGGATGCCAGGGAATTCCCAAGGTGTCCTCATTTCTTCCAGAAGCTGGCCTAGAACGTCTTGTGTTTATATGAAGCCCTCTTTGTTTGTCCCTTCCCCCCAAGGAGCTCAAACAGAAAGAGGAGTCCTGGTTCCCCTTATGCTAACACAGGGGATCGAGGCCCATGGCGGGAAATGGCTCACCCAGTATAACACAGGGAATTCTTGGCAGAGCTGGGCTTGCGGCCACTCCACGGCCCCTCCCCTTCCCTGTTTGCTTCTTATCATCACAGCAAACTGAGGTCAGCTGGCCCTCTGACCAGTTGACTTGACCAAGGGAAACACCCCTGAGTGTTGCTGGCCAGTGGGTGCTGAGCTGGCATCGCCGCAGCCCCTCTCCTGGCGGCTGGCGTGACTTATCTCTGCCGGAGGCTGCAGCCTGCTTCTCCTGCCCCTTCCCGGTTTCGTTTTCCCAGCACGCAGGCCAAAGATAAACCTTTGGGGCAGCTCTGCCCCTTTGATGCTCTCCAAGCTGTTTTCCCCCCCTGCGGGAAGGTAGAAGGTCACAGTCTTTCCCACAGATGGAGGCCTTTGTGTTTATCATTTGGTCAGTTGATGACAAGGTGGATTGTTCTGCTGCTGTTGTCCCTAAAGCCCTGTCCTTGGCTGGCCCTCGCGTCACTGTCCTATGCTGGGGCCTCGATGGACTCAGATCCCAGCCTTCCCCTTCCACCTCCAAGAAACTCGGCTTTGGAGTTAGGTTGCTTGGGCTCAAAGCCCAGCACTGCCTCTTACAGTTGTGTGGGCTTGCCAAGCTACTTAACTTCTCAATGTTTAATTTCACGTGTCAGGTGGAGCTAATAGATTACTTATCTCAGGGTTATGGAAGATGGAAAGAAAACACATGCAAGGCATTTGGCACAGAGACTCACGTTTAATTAGCACGTAGGGAAAGTTGGTTATTTTGATTAGTAGTATTTTTCCATCCCATGCATTTACCCACACTTCAAGACTCCAGTCTCTGGTCTCTAAGAGGACGTGCCTGACTGTAGAGGGGAACCAAGGCTTACGGCAGCGCCACGGTGGAGGGCCGGGAGCCCTGGTCCTCACCCTGAGGCCCCTTGGCTCTGCCATTTGGTGCTGCTCTCCGCCGTTTGCCTCCCCCACTCCCAGTCCCTCGGTACTCCCTGGGTAATTTACAGCATCCCCAGCGTCAGGGGGGGTCCCTGAGGCCCACACAGCCCTGCTTCGGTTCGCTCACTGATTGGCCTGCAGGCAGATGGGGATTTCTGGAGGAGGATGTAGAAGCTGGGCGGCTGAGAGGGTGGGGCTGAGTGGAAGGGGCCCTGCCTGGGTTGCGGCTCCTGGAGCACCAACCCATTGTGAGGCTCGGCTGGGAGTATATAGGGGTACGTCCCCCCAGACCCCTCCTCATGATCCTCGACGAGGCGGGGGAGGTGTCTTGGTTTGCGAGGGCTGCTGCAACAAAATACCACAGACAAGGTGGCTTAAACAGTGGAAGCTTATTCTCCCCCAGTTCTGGAGGCTGGAAGTCCAAGATCAAGGTGCCAGCAGGGCTGGTTTCCTCTGAGGCCTCTCTCCTTGACTTGCAGAGGCCGTGCTCTTGCTACCCCTTCACAAGGTTGTCCCTCTGGGCGCCTGAGCCCCTGGTGTCTGTGTCCAAATCTCTTTTTATAAAGACACCGATCAGATCTGAGTAGGGCCCACTAATGGCCTCATTTTCACTTAATCACCTTTTTAAAGGCCTTATCTCTGGATACAGTCACATTCTGAGGTGCTGGCCCGGGGTGGGGGAGGGGGAGGGGTCAGGGCTTCACTTTATGAATTTTGGGGGGGACGCAGTTCAGCCCATAACAGGAGGACAGACAGGGTGGCAGCATGGAAGGGGCTGCTTCCGGGGGAACCTCCACGGAGGAGAGTGGAAACGGCCAGAGCCTTGGACATGGGTGCCCAGCCTCCTGAGGCAGAAGCCCACTGGTTCCCGGCTGCTGGCCTGGTCCTAGGATGAGCCTGGGGCTGGCTCCTCCTCTCCCCAGAGGCCTCAGGGTGGGACCCCTAGGCCGGAAGTCTCTTTGAGCTGATTGTCCCTGTGGTCTCTGGGGTGAAGGAACAGTCAGCAGGCTGGGCCGCAGGCGCGAGTCCTGTCCTTCCCCTTCTTATCAGAGCCTGGACACCCTTCCGCCTCTAGGCAACCATTAGAGGCTGGCGGTGGCCCCAGGCTCTCCCCGTGGGGGCACACTGACTTTGAAGGGGACAGCTCCCGCTGCCTTGATTTTAGCTGAGCTCTGCAACTCTGGGCCCTTCCACACAGGGAGCGGTAGAAGCAGCACTGAGAATCCAAGCATCACATCTGTTATTTTTTTCTAGATTTACCTGCCTGATTGGTTTGGTTCAGGCTGATATTATAGTAAAGACTTTTTCCTTTGGGCTGTGTTTTTTGATAAAAGCTGAGCAAGGTTGGTGAAGTGGCTCAGAAGTGTGCTGGGATTCAGAATTGGCTAAGAGCCCACGTCCCTGTCATTTTTATGCAGCCCCACTAGGTGGACTAGAGATCACTTCAGGGGCCTCCGACGGTGCCTTGCCCCTCCCCAGCCCTGATGCCTCCCTCTGGGGTCAGCAGCCCTGGGTCTCATGTAGCCGTGGGTCCCCCAGAGTCCAGGAGCCAGCATTGGAGGCAGGGATGATGGTGCTTTTGGGCCAGGCTGCCAGCAGCCTTCTGCCCATCCGGTTCCATGAGTCCCAGGATTGCTGAGATTTCCTGCTTCTTGGACAAGGGCTGGGAGAGGGCAGCCCCCCTCTTTCTGCTGTGGATCTTGTTAGTCTTGGGAACCTGAGGCAGACAAAGCCCAGAAAACTTGAGGAGAAAAGCCCGCTTGCTCACTGAGCTCCAAGGAGCGTGGGACTGGGTGCTTCATGATATCTTATTTAATCCCTGCAAGGCCTAGTTACAGGAGAGGACCCTGCGACTCAGGCTACGTCACCCTCTAAGTCACAGGTGGAGAGGCTGTGGGGAGTTAAACCCTGGGCTGCTGGTTTTGGGTTCTTTTCTACCCCCAGGGGAGCTGGCTGCCCCTCCCTTTGCCTTTCTTCCCCTGTGAGGTGGAGGCTGGGAAAGTTGGTGAGGGCTTCCTCCCCTCCTTCCTCCCATCTCCAGAGACCTCTTTGTTCTCCCCGATTCCTGGACACACGGAACCTGGGGCTCCTACTGGGATTCCTACTGGTCGCGTTGCTGCGCTCAGGTCTCCCGTGGCTGAGGGGAATGAATAGGTTGTCGGTTCTTGACCTCTCCCTGCCTCCCGCACCAGCCCCCCTCCCACCCAGTGACCACAATGGCCGAGGCTGATTCAGTTCCCGCTGTATTGAAAGTGGAGAACAATACTCACAGCCTCAGGCTGCTGGTGGGGTGGGTGCAGCCCCCTACCCCTCTCCAGGGTTGCCTGCCGGGAAGTCGGGGGAGGACTTTCAGAATGTGAGTGGGTGTCCTAGAGGTGGTATGAGAAGAGGGAGCAAATTGTATCCTGTCCTTTCCCCTCCACCTAAACGTATCTCCCAGTGCCAAGCAAGGCTGGGGTGGTACGGCTCTGCCTCTCATTAGCTGGGTGACCCTGGGCCAGTGACTTAACTCCTCTGTGTGCTCGTCTTTATTTAAAAAAAATTTTTTTATTGAGGTATAGTTGATGTACAATATTATATGTTTCAAGTGTACAACAGAATGAGTCACACTTTTTTAAAGATTATACTCCATTGATAGTTATAAAATATTGGCTGTATTCCCAGTGCCATACAATATATCTTTGTAGCTTAATTAATTATGTTTTCTTCAGATCTTTATTGGAGTACAGCTGCTTTACAATGTTGTAGCAGTTTCTGCTGTACAACAAAGTGAATCAACTGTATTTATACATATATCCTCATATCCCCTCCCTCTTGAGCCTCCCTCCCACCCTCCCAATCCCACTCCTCTAGGTCACCACCAAGCATCGAGCTGATCTCCCTGTGCTATGCAGCAGCTTCTCACTAGCCATCTATTTTACATCTGGAAGTGTATATATGTCAATGGGTAGCTTATTTATTTTATACATAGTTGTTTGTACCTCTTAATCCCCTACCCCTATCTTGCCCCTCCCTGCTCCCCTCTCAACCACTAGTAACCACTAGTTTGTGTCTCTATCTGTGAGTCTATTTTGTTATATTCACTAGTTTGTCTTATTTTTTAGATTCCTTATATAAGTGATAACATATAGTATTTGTCTTTCTCTGTCTGGCTTATTTCAGTGCTGGCCTTTAATATGAGGATTTATTACCTCCATCACCAGGTAATTGAGGGGAAAGCTCTAAGCATAGTGCCTGAATCCACAGAAGACACTCAGGACATGAGCCCTGCTCTTACCCCACCTTCCTGCTAGTTGGGAGGCAGTCTTGATGTCTTTGACCAGCTCCTTCTGGAAAGCAAGGTGCTTGGGAAGGCAAAACCTAGGAAAGCTTTTTCCTGAGTCCATCTGGAGCCCAGGGAGGACAGAGGACTCCCTGGCTCTTGCTGTGCTTTGCTTTTTTTGACAAGGAGGAAGCTGAAGGAATTGTGATTGTTCACTCTGGGAAGATAAGGTTGAAGGGGTGACTTAATAAGCATTTGTAAGCCTGTTGAAGGTTATCATTCAGAGTCGAGTGACCTGTGGACACAGGGAAATGTGTTTATAGTGCGCGCCCGAGGTGTGCAAGTAGCCATGGGAAAGCCTTTCCCAGCAGAAGGCCTGGGATCCTGGAACTGGGTGGGGGTGGGTGGTGGGTGACTGAGGAAGGCTGCAGACTCTTTAAAAATAGGTATGTTGTGCCTGGGCTGGGGTGGGGTTTGGCCAGGAGTCAGGTGAGACTGTTGGCATCGCTGGGGAGAGGGTTGAATAGTGCCTGGGCCTGGGAGTGGACAGGGAAGGCTTGCCTCTGCCCCTGCCCCCAGTTCTGCCTTGCTGTATTTTCGGAGACAGCACAGGAAGTGGGCCTTCACAATGTCAGGATACAGGAAGCTATCGGACTATTGAAGGCCACTTCCTGTGAGCTGGTCATTCACATACATTTGTCACCGGTTATCAGGACTTTTGGGCCCTGCCATTGTCTGGAGGGGCTGTAAAAGCCTGGGGACCGCCAGCAGAGGCTCTTGGACACAGAATGCACTATTGTGCTGAACTGGCAGCTCCACATGGGGTGGGGAGGAAAGTGGTGGGTGAGAAGGGGACGCCTGCCTCTCATTGTCATCGACTGCACAATGGGGTTGGGGGCTGGGGTCTGCTCCTGCTCCTGGGAGCCTGAACGTCTGGGAGAAGGGACGGCTCTAACAGGAACCTGGCTTCAGGTGTGGTGCCACATGGAGCTAGAAAGGAGTTCAGCACTTGTTAGCAGCGATGAGTTTTCTCGATCTCTGCCAAGAGCCAGTGTGATATAAAATGGCCTCGGAATCAGGCAGACCTGGAGTTTGACTTCGGGCAAGTTGCTTCACCTCTCTGAGCTTCAGTCCTGCTCCTGTAAAGCATGGATTGTCACAGCTGCCTCCTGGGATGATTATTACTTGAGGAACTTGCTGAAGTTCTCAGCTTGGTACCTGGCAAGTCTTAGATGTCTAAGAAATGTTACTTCCCTCTCCACCCTCATCTCCTTCCCTTCCAGCTCACTTCTGACCCTGCTGTCTGGTTCTACAGTGAGTGAGCAAATCAGTGTGCAGAGAGGATAAAGAGGTATTTTAATATCAGCCCAAACAAAGCAGAGCTCTGTCTTCCTTTATGCCAAGAATATCAAATCAACTGTTAATTATCTGCACTAATGGAAGGCGCAGAAGCAGATAATTTTTCTTTGGCCATGTGCCTTTGGCCTTATGTGTGGATCTGGGTGTGTCCGAGTTCTAGAAATGCACTCCAAGCCAGATAATGAAGTTGTAACAGGGCAGACCTAGCTCAGGAAGAGGCACATTAGAGCACCGTCTAGCAGCCCATGGCTTTGCCCTCCTAACCCTGACCCGTCAGTGCCAGGAAGGGGCAATTTCTTCCTCCGGCACGTGATGAGGCGGAAAACTGTGGACATTGGAGTCAGACACTTGGGTTCAAACCTTGACTGTGGCCCTAACTAACTGTGACCGTAGGCAAGTTACTAGACTTGTTCGGGTCTCAGTTTGGAGATAATTGTATTGACTTTGCAGGGTTTCTGTGAGGATGAAATGAGATAGATATGTTTCCTTTCTTGTCTTTCCCCTCTTGTCTCTGTCACTCCAGCCCTACCTTGAACAGAGAGCCCTTTTGATTGTTCCTGGCACATGGTCGTGGTTAAGTGTTTAGACCTCAGAAGGGTTGACTGCCCCACCATATGGAAGAACCAAGAGCGCTCTGTGCAGTATGGTAGCCGCTAGCCACATATAACTATGTAAAATAAAAAGTAAAATGGGGAACTTCCTGGTGGTCCAGTGGTTAGGATTCGGTGCTTTCACTGCCGGAGCCTGGGTTCAGTCCCTGGTCAGGGAACTAAGGTCCTGTAAGCAGAGCAGTGCAGCCAAAAAAATAAAAATAAAAAAATAAAGTGAACTAAGTAAAAACTTCGGTTCCCCACTAGCCACACTTCCAATGTCCAGTAGCCACACGTGGCTGGTAGCTACTGTATTGGGCAGAGGAAGCAGAAGATTTCCGTCATTGCAGAGTGTTTCATTGGATAGCGCTGTGCTGGTGGGTGTGCTGTACCATGGAATCTGATAAGCAGGTAAGGAGGGAAGTAAATTAATGGGGAGTGGGGGTGTGGCCCTCTACTACTTGAATGTCTTGGATGCTGTGTGTGGTGCTTTTCTGCCATCAGTGGAGTTAATCCACAGCACATTTGGGCCAACACTCAAACGCCAGGGACTGCTGAGACAGGGCTGAGAAAGCTGCCTGTGCCCCAGGCTTGCGTCATCTCCGGGGCTGACAGTGTTCCACGGTCCCCGTGCGTGGACAAATCTTGACTTCTTAGGCCTGGGGGAGCCACAACCGCCAGGAGACTCTTTACCCCAAAGGCTGCTGCTCTGGACTCTTTTCCCCCTTTGTCTCCTGTCCTTGGTGTAGACACTGGAGCCATTCACGTGGCCATGCTGGGCTCTGGAATTAGCTTTGGGCACCCCTGGATCTTAGCTGTCTCACCCCAGCTGCACCTTCCCAGTTGTTATCACTGATAAACCCTGCTTTGCTTCCTGACACCCTGACTAGCCTCGTTAGTACCCCTCTCCTCTCCCCTTCCCTTCTTCCCCCAGAGGGGCTGGGCTGGGCTTCTGTGCTCCTGAGCTGCAGGACTGGGGCCCTGCTCTGAATATACTCATGTCCTGAAACTCCAGTTCTGAAATCTGTCTGTGCTGAACATCAGACTGGCCTGAATCATTAGTGTTGGGCTGGATCTTGCCTTTGGAGGAGTTCACCCTCCCTGTCCAAGTCCCAGCTTCCTGTCCTTTCCCAGCTGCTTGCACAGACAGTGAAGTCCAGCATGCCTGGCAACTGAGGCACTGGTATTGGCCCCCTGTGCTTGCCCACCTTGGACAGGTACAGAGAGAGTCACAGCTGTCAGAGTCCAGAGGAGCTTGGCAGGCGCTAAGATGAGGAGTGGGTCTGGGATCACACGTGAGGCCAAGTTATCCCCAAACTTGGGAGAGATCAGGGCTCTCTAGCTCAGAGTATATTCTGTTCTCACTGCTTGTGTCACAGTTGGGGACCCTGACGGAAAGAAAAGAGATATGGCTGACTCAAGGCCACGCTGCAGGTCTGAGTAGGGATCAAGCATCCAACTTGCTTCTATTGGTCAGAGATCTCCCAGCCTTTTCTCCACCCAAGCCTGGTGTCAGCCCCTTCCTCCCCGGCACAGAACAAGTTGTTCTCTTGTCCGCCATCTTATCTTTCCTCTTTCCCTCCCTGTTCGTGCAAAATTGGGGTCAGGGAGGTGGCCCCAGGCATTAGAAGGTTTCCAAAGTTACTAGCAACTGCCCCTACCATCCATTTCTGCCTCTGCCTCTGCCTCACTCACTGCCAGCTGAGGGGTGGGGGTATCCGGGGAGGTGCTCGACCCAGAACAAACAACGTGCTGCCCGTGCCATTGTCAGGAGAGGCCCCAAGGGACGGCCCGACTGATTCCCCCCCTCCCAGCTTTTCTTCTCCCTGGCGCTACTCTCGTTCTCCTGCCCATCCTGGGATGGAGGGGAAAGGGCATATTGGGGCTGGGCAGGGCCTTAAGCAAGTGACCAAAATCCAGCGTGTACTTTTCAGGCAAAAAAGACCTTCATGGTTCACAGAGCTGCTTCGGTGGCAGGCATGAGGGTCACCAGTGCTCTCTCTCCACCTCTCACCTCTGTGTCTCGCTCTATGGTGGCTCTCACCGCTCACTGTACTCCTGTTTTTCCCCACCTGGAGGACAACAGGGCTGCAGAGAGCTCCCAAGAATATGTTTCAGGAATGACTTTGATCCTTGGTTTCTGAATCCAAAAATTGCAGAGAAGAGTGACATTGGCCCTGGACTAGTAGGTAATGCCTGGGGAAAAGAGGAGTGTTAGGTGAGACTTGGCCTCTTCTACAGAGGCATTGTGGGGGGGGCCCCAGTTCTTAGAGAAGGCAGACATTACAGGGGAAATTGGTATGATGATGCCTCTTGGGCAGGGCAGGGGTTTGCCACGTGGGCTCAGCCCTCTCTGCTTTGGTGATTTCTTAGTAGAAATGCACTGGCCTGAGAAATGGAACTGGAATGGGGATGATGAAGAGGATTCATGGGACCTTGGCATCGAGGTGGACATTAGAGGTGACCCAGGTCGTCTGGTGTCCTGGAAGGAGTGTGGCTGTGGAGCCAGTGACTTGCCGTCTTTGAGCCTGACCTCCATCTCTAAAGTGTATGAGATGTGGCTTTCCCTGGCCTCACCAACCCATGACTGCAAATGAAACCAATTGGACTTAACACCTCACTTTTTCTGCCTCATAGTTCCCCATCTATAGGACCCAGACTTCTTCCTACTCAGAGTTTTCCCAGGAGATCTCACATGTGTTCATAGCCTGTCACTTCATGACTGGTCCTGGCCTGCAAGCCACAGAAGGGCTACGGAGCCCCTGAAAATGCCCTTATTCCCAGCTCAGTGCTGTCCCCATGCCCTCAAACCCACAAGCAGACTGGGTGCCAGGTGACATCCTGTTTCCCTCAGTCCTCAGTGAACTGGAGCCACTTGGAGTTCCGTGAAGTGAGGAGAAGATTCCTCTCACCAAATCCAGATCATACTTTGTTGCTGGGCCCCAAAGCAGTGTGGCTTGTGAGCCTTCTCTCATGTGATCCCCTGGGAAAGAAAGCCCCACTCCCTGCCAGCAGCTCCTCTCTCTTCCTGAGGTTCTGATCCAGTCCCAGGAGCTGGGCCAGGGAAAGGTCATCTTGCTCTGGCCCTTTTCTCCCGGAGCCGGCCTCTTGTATATGCCCCGATGTCGGACCCTCCCCTTGTGAAGCGCTGCTGTGGGGAGGGGGTGCTGTCCTCTCAATGTATCAGACACAACCGGACTCGAAATCCTGATTTAGCCTCCCCTGGAAACCCCTTCTTCACCAGAAAAGCAATTCCCTTTTAGAAGGGTTGGGGTCAGTTAAAGGAGATACGTGAGTGGTGCTCCGCAAACGTTACTTCCTGTTCCTTAATCCAGGAGTTCATTGGTCTACTTTAGGGAGGCCACGGGTGATGGCACCTCTTATTTGTGCAGCTGCTTGGAATCCAGGGCAGCAGGCCCATGGAGGGCAAGGAAGGCCCGGCCGGGCCAGTCAGATGAAGCCACTGTGCCTCCCGCTGTGAAGCTCTTCTGTGGTCTTTCAGGGTGAGCTCCATGGGCCCCAGTGTGGTGGAATCAAAGGTCCTGGCTGGTTGTTAGGTGTGTCAGAACTTGAAGTGATGCTGGCTGAGACCTCAGGCTTAGGAGGAGAGCGAGGGAACATGCATTTCGAGTGTCCCCAAAGCCTTTGTTTCACCTGGACTCCCTCCTGCAGTCTGTGTGTCTACCCGGCCAAAAATGAAAGTCCCGTCTCCCTCCCATGCAGGAATCTCCTCTGCAGCGGTGCTTCTGTGTCAGCCCAGCAGCCGGCCACTCAGTCTCTGCTGGGATGTTTCAGAAAGCAGGTCCATCAAATAGGAAAAATGTGTGCTCTGGATTCAAAGACATCACGTGTGTTGGAATGATAAAAACCTAACAGGGGTAGAGGGTAAAATAATAAACTTCATAAAGATAGGCTGAAGAGAGCTGGTTCAAAAATAGTCTCAAAAACAACCTTGGGGAATGTGGGGACAGGGACTCAGTGAGGCAGGAGGGGGAGGGGCTGGGCTGGAGGCACAGAGAAGTCACTGGGGATGTTTCAGATCTCCCTGAGAGGAGGGTATCTTCCCCGATTAGATGTCCTGGGCTCTGGAGGCCAGGCCTGACTGTCCCCCAACCCTCCCCCTGTTCCCTGGGAAAGGTCTTCGGAGAAGGTTCTGGCTGGATCACTCAGTCCCCAGTAAAAGTTGGGACCAGGTCATTGACCTGAGAAGGAATCATGTAGAGGTGGAGTCTTTGGGGACCAGGCAGTATAAAGCGTCCACTGGAAGCTGCTCCAGGAGCGTTGATGCTGGTGGCTTCCCAGAGGAGATGGCTTGTATACTCAAGATGGCTTCTAGAGCTGCCTTTTGCCCCAGGACCTGAAACGGGGGTGGCTGCCATGACCTGCTGTGTGTCCACCCAGCCTTCATTTTCTAGGAAGAGACACTTGAACCCCAGGATCAGCGATGTGCACACGCAGAAGCGCGTCACCCACACCCGGGGCAGCCTCCCGCACACACACCCCCGTGCACATACACAGACCCTGACACAGGCACACGCTTCCTTCCCATCTTCAGCCACTCTCATGCAGGAGACTTCACCCCTCCTCCCCTGCCCTCACTGCTCCACCCCCACCAGCCCCACCCCTGAGAAAGTACAGCTTGGGGGTCCCCAGGGCTGCACAGGAAATGCTTTGCACACTGTGGGTCAGCCAGGCTATTTTCTGTCCCAGAACTGGAGGGAGGTTGGGCCGGGAAAAGCCAGGCATGACACAGTCAGCTGTTTTCTGCCTCTTTCTCCGCCTCTATAGTCTGCAGTCAGTGTTTCTCTCTCAGTGGCTCTGTCCTGTCTCTGTATTTCTCTTTTGGGCCTCAGGGTCTTTTTGATCTAATGCCCTTTGACACCTTTCCCTTGACTATTGCCTACACACCCTTCGAAATTCAGTTCAGTGCCACCTCTTCCAGAAAGCTCTCCCTGACTCCTTTCCAATGTGGAACCTTCCCTTTGCTCCCAGAGCTTTGCGCAGATGCTCTCAGAGCACTGGACTGAAGAGTTGGTCTCCGCCTCCCACTGGATCATGAGAAATGTGAGTGCAGGACCTCTGTCTTCATGACCTGGTTTCTCAGCATCTGCACACACAGCTGTTCGTCCACATGCACATCCACGTGCACTTTGCACACATGGCTCATTTATTATTCGCTCATGTACTGGGCAACAAGATGTGCAGTGATTAAGAGCCCAGACTATGGAGTCAGACCACCTGAGTTAGAATCTCAGCTGTGTGACCTTGGGCAATTAAACTCTTTGTGTCTCAGTGCCCTGGACTATAAGATGGGACCGAGACTAGCACCTGCTTCAGTGAGTTGCTGGGAGGATGAAATGAGTTAACACATGTGGCTCTAAGAATAGTGCCTGGCTTAAAATAAATGCTCCCAAATGTTAGCTATATTATTATTTTCACTTGTGGTGAGATGGAGACACTAAATCTACCAGCACTTCCCTCAGAGAGACTCTCTCACGGAGAATATCATGTCTATTTGGAAGGAGTATTTTGATTCGTTGCTAGGGTGTGAGCCCACTTGTCAAGGGATATACCTTGTATAACAACAGATGGTTGCTAAACTGCCTTTTAAGGTGGGTGGGTTTGGGCAAACTGCTGGGCTTCTGTTCAGCTGGGTGAGCTGTGCAACTCTGGGGCCAGAGCGGAATTGCTGGAGACAGGAATTTCTGCTGAAACACATGACCACAAACTTAGTGGCCTAAAACAACACAAGTGTATTGCTATGGTCCTGGGGGTCAGAAGTCTAAAACAGGTCTTGTGGGGCCAAAATCAAGGTGTCGTCAGGCTGCATTCTTCTCTGGGGTCTCCAGGGGAGAATCCGCTTCCTTACCTTTTCCAGCTTCCAGAGGCCACCTCCATTCCTTGGCACATGACTCCCTTTCATCTTTTCCCATCTTCAAAGTCAGCCAGTCCTTCTCACTTTATATCACTCTGACCTCCCACCTCTGCTCTGCTCTTCTACTTTTTTTGACGCTCCTTGATAAACCAGGATTATCTTAATGTCAGCTGACTAGTGACCTTCTATCCATCTACAGATTTAATTTCCCTTTGCCATGTAACCTGACATAATCACAGGTTTGGGGATTAGGACACGGACATCTTGGGGGCGGGGATCATCCTGGCTACCATTGAGGACTACTGGTGTCGTAGGAGGGAGATTGGATATAAACATGTCTGATGGGTCTTTGGAGGATCTTGCTGTGGGGTGTGCGTGTCCTCTGTCTTCTTTACAAAATCTCCAGCGGTCAGATGCTATGTGGAATGTATTTTCTTTAGGGTAAATGGGAAGACATATGGACTCTTGCTTCAAGGGCTGACGTGAGGAAAAACCTCAGGCTTCCCACAACAGAAAGAGCTGAAAGTTGGGTTTCACGTTCATTCACTCACCCTGTATGTGCTGGGCTAGGCTCGTGGCCCTCAAGTCATTCACAGTCTATTGGGGGAGACAGGTGTATAGACAGGTAAGACCATTCTAGGGTAGGAAGTCAGCGATGAGGGTCTGTACAGAGACAGCACAGAGGAGGCATCAACGTAGGTGTGAGAGAGGAAAGGCCAAGAAGACTTCCCTGGGGAGGTGACCCCGCATCTGAGGTTGGAAGGATGAATAGAAATGCACCAGGTGGAGAGGGGAAAGCATATTCTAGGCAGCCTGGACTGTCAGGGCAAGGTCATGGAGATAGAAGATGTGAGCCAGTATGAGGGGGGGGGTGTGTGTGTGTGTGTGTGTGTGTGTGTGTGTGTGTGTGTGTGTGTGTGTGTGTGTGTAAGTAACTCCGAGCACAGTGCCTGGCACTCTGGTGGCACTCAGGAAATATTTCTGGAATGAATACTTCAATGTTACCACTTTCCTGTCTGTTTCTAGGTAGGCCTTGGCTCTGCCTGACATAACCAAATAAGAGACACCTCCTTTTGGGGAAGCCCCCCGCCATCCCTGATTTACCATGACCTATCTGCAAAGTCTTTTTCAGGGTCCCTCATTACGAAAAAGAGGCAAGTTTGTTTCAACAATACTTCATACCTGAAGAATACTTCACACTTTACTGAGTCATTTGCTGGACTCCAGCACACCTGCTCCACAGCCAGGTCCTGAGTTCCCACTACTTGGTGGGTGTCCTGCCTCCTTCCCTCTGGTGCTGAGGCAGCTGGGACCTGGTTCTGGGTGGCCTTGTGCTGCCCATGACGGTCCCCACCCCCTTCCCCGGAAGAGGTTTCCTGAGGGTGGAAGTGGGCCCCGAAGGCCTAGAGGGTGTGCATTGTTCATCTGCACCTGCAGGTGAGCTCACGTCAGCGGTGGCAGGCAGGGGGAGGGCCTGAGCAGTTGCCTTGGCCCAGGTCTCTGCCTCCATCTTTGCCTCCTTTTCCTGGGAACAGGTCCTGGGTGGACAGTTAGGAGGCCAGGGACCCAGTGAGGCCAAGGAAAGTCCCTCAGTTTCCCTGTCTGAAAATGAGGGTTAAGTTAGATCGGGGTTTCCCTAAATGTGCTGTGCTGGACAGAATACCAGTTGTATGGAATACTCTCCAAGGGGCACGTAAGGGAAGAGCTGATGATCTCTTCCACTCCTGGACCTTCACAGTACACACTGGCACATCAAAGGCTCTTGAGGCCCGAAATGAGGGAACCGGGTTAGCCAGCGTCTCTCAGCCTTCCTCCTGTCCTCATCGTGTTCCACTGACAACATGTGGGGAACACTGGAATAGATGATCTCCAAGGTCCCGCCTCACGTCTCCTTCCAAAATGTAAGCTCCTTGAGGCAAAGGTCTATGGTTGACATCTGTTGTATAGTTTTGTCTGCCCAGCACCCCAGCCTCCCTTTTTGGTTTGAGGGAATCTCGTGTGTGTCTTGGAAGGAAGCTGAGCCCCATCTCTCACTACAGAGGTTTCCCTTTGTGAGATAGTCCTCCCTCCCCCTTTCTGGCAGCTTGGGTGGGGGTGTATGATCTAGGCTCAGGACTTTGAGTCCAGAGAGAATGACCCAGAGATCAGGGGTAGCCGTGGGTTTTTTCAGACAGGCCGAGCCTGCAGGCCGCAGGGACAGACACCTACAGCAGCATTCTGCACGAATCTTCTACCCATGGTGTCACCTCAGCTTGAGCCCCTATCGCTGAGCCTCCTTGAATTTCTGGGGGGGGTGGGGTGGGGTGGGGTGGGGTGCAGGTCTCTGATCCTCATTTTTTAAAGATTTATTTTATTAAAGTATAGTTGATTTACAAGGTTGTGTTAATTTCTACTGTATAACAAGGTGATTCAGTTATATATATATGAATATATATGTACATTCATTTTCATATTCTTTTCCATTTTGGTTTATCATACAATATTGAATATAGTTCCCTGTGCTATACAGTAGGACCTTGTTGTTTATCTATCCTATACATAATACTTTGCATCTATTAGTCCCAAACTCCCAATCCATTTCTCCCCACCCTCCTCCCCCTTGGGAATCACAAGCCTGTTCCCTATGTCTGTGAGTCTGTGTTTATTTCGTAGGTAAGTTCATTTGTGTCCTATTTTAGATTCCACCTATAAGTGATATCATATGGTATTTGCCTTTCTCTTTCTGACTTACTTTGCTTAGTATGATGATCTCTAGGTCCATCCACGTTGCTGCAAATGGCATTATTTCATTCTTTTTTTTATGGCTGAGTAATATTCACACACACACACACACATCATCTTTATCCATTCATCTCTCGATGGACATTTAGGTTGTTTCCATGTCTTGGCTATTGTAAATAAGTTTTTTTTTAAATAAGTTTTTAAATTACGTATCAGTTTATTTAAATTTCTAAAAGATGTAAAAATAGACAACTTTTCCTTGTAGTAGAAAGAGCATTAAAATGTGGAGTCACTGGACCTAGTTTGGTGTGAAATTAGGTTGCTCTGGTCCCTCCACTTCCTAATTTGTAAAAGAGCTAGAGTATTATTTGTTCTTCCTCACCCTCAAAAGGTCTTATTGAGAAACAAATGGTCTGATTTGAAATATAAATTATTTGTGTGGCCAACATTAAAATAGTAAATTCATTATGGTAAGTAGCACATTATAATAATTACATGACAGTAATTAGAAAGGAAGTGGAAACATGCAGATTATTTGCCAAATATTAATGTAATGGAACAAAACCGAAGTAGAATTTCTTCACGCAGTAGTTGGGAAGGAGAAATGGGACTTCTGTTACTTCTTAATTAGAACAATATGTTTATAGCAGCTTTTGAATATTGTTATAAATATCACCAGAGACCAAAACACAAGATAAATTTCATTTCTATGTTTCAGAAAACCTACTTGAATACGCTTTGAAACAGGAGTACAACAAAACAATATACTTCAAATATTGAATATACAAACTATTATAGTTCAAATCTGAGCATTGGTACTTTCCCTCTTAAGCTTCAACTAAAAAAAAAAAATGAAAGAAAGGAAGAAAACTCCAGGTATTGGGCTACCTGATAAAAATTCATGCTGAGCCTTAACTTCCAGGTGACAGCAGAACTGAAATGGATGTGTCTGTGCAGATGCAGGGCTAAGTGAATGACAGACATATTGTATCAAAAGGCCAGAGCCAACTGTCCATTTGTCCACAACTAAGAAACTGACAGACTTAAATTACCATATAAAATGTTACATGTAAATACTATAACAATACTGTGCTAGGTACAAGATTAAAAAATTTTTTCTTTTAATAGAATAGCTTTACACAAACAAGCCATTAGCTTATTTCAATAAAGAAAACCAAAAACTAGTCTAAGGCCTTTGTCTTAAATCAGCTTAAGCTATATGATAAAAAAAAAAAAAAAAATTCACCCTAGATCTTTTATGCTCTTCTCTTTTTGAAGCTTTGGATCCATTCTTCAATTCATATTTTAAAATATCTATATTAGCAGTCTTCACATAGCATCACATAGTTAAGTGAGTTCTGTGTAAACACAGTAATAATTGCTGGTATGCATACAAAATGCCTCAAAAATTGCTATATGTAACAATGAGATCACCCATCCCAATCCCTCCCCACTAAAAACTATATAACCTCTTACAGAATGTTAGTGTTCCAAGTCTTAGTGTAACTTGATATTGTAGTGAGTTGCTGAGTCCTTTTCAATCCTTTTCCTTGTTGATGGATTCAGTTGTTTCCTACTGTAAGAGGCAGTTTTCTGGCAGCATCTCAATATGTAGTTCATTTCCCAGTGAAACATGGGATAGGTAATTTATTTCCAGTAAGTTTGATTTTCTCATATGCATTAAAAATGTTTTAAGGTCTTTTTGACTTCTCTTGATGACATCCTCGCAAATACTTATGTCAGTACTATCAGTAACATTCTAACGTCTACGGGAGAGCTACTGTTTTATTTCTCATGTTACCAGTCCTCCCATTTTCACAGTTACAGGAAGGTCAAGAGCCGAAGGCCCACTGACAACCACTATGTGGGTCACTGTCTTATTTCCATCTGCCAGTTTTTCTTCTTGTACCAGCTGCAAAGTTTTCACATCATGTTCCTGCTTTTTTGCCAGTGTTTCTGATTTAACCTCTGGCCCTCTTATGAAGCACTGACAGCTTGGGGAAGAGTCTGGCCAGATGCCTGTTGAGGAGGCACTGACAGTCTCATTACAGGTGCACCATGGGCGATTGAAACAGGGGTAAGCACTCTCACAGCCAGTGGGTTTCCAACAATGTTAATGCTTCCGGATCCAGTCAGATTTGACTTCGTCTGCAGTTGACACTGTTCAAGTTGTGTAGCTGGGATGGTAATAATTTTGGCAGACGGCATGGTGATTTTGTCTCCATTTTCAGTAGAGGCTGGCATCACAGCAGGGGTTATCTGAATAACTACCTTTGGAGAGGTTACTGTTGTTGGACCAGTGCTGGTTATTAATGGTGCACCTGCATTAACTGACTGAACTGCCACAGTTGAGATTTTCTGACCCAGCGATGTTCATTATAACAGGGGAGTGATGTTCACGACCCTAGCTACACCCTTCTCTGCTCTGGAGCAGTTTGGAGGAGATGAGTTTGTCCCACCGCGAACAGAAGTTGCTGCTTTCAAGAGACTTTCTGCGGACAGTGACACTCGTTCTAATGATTTTTCATCAGTAGCTGCTGCTAAATCTTCATTACAGGTTTCGCTTTTGTCATCATCTGTGACCACTACGTTTTGGGGGCATATCCTTGAACTGATATACAAGCCTCTGTCCTTCAGCCTTTGCAAGAATTCCCCTTTGGTAATAATATCTCAAAGCTTGGCCCATAGGTTCACAGTTCATGTCTGGCTTGTTCTTATGCTTTCTTCAGAGCTTAGAGACAGCCTTTGAATCCACAAGCTTGAATGTGCCTTTTTCTCTCTGAGTCCACTTAATATACCAGGGACAAGTATTTTTATCTTGAAGTAGATCTAAAAGAAATTCCCATAAATAGGTTGTGTTTCCTTTTCCTTCTCTGAGTTTCTTCTTTATATCTAACTTGGGAGACCCATTGGAAATTGGCGATTGCTGGGTCTTTGGCCTATGGCCCACTTTTTTCTTTTTCATTGGTTCATGGCTATCCAGTGATGTAGGAATAAGAGAGATATCCATTGGTTCAGATTCTTCAGTTGACACCTCCACTACAGTTTCTATAATGACATCTGTCCTCATAGCAGCATGGATAAATTCTGGAGTTGATACACAAGGAGGAACAAACACTTCCACAGGACTTCCTGAATCTCTTAAGCAGGTAGGAGATTCCATATGAGGCAGGGCTTCAGCAGCTTCAATTGTCTTGTCTGTACAGTATGCATTACTGCTATGAACTGATGCTTCCACTGTTTCTACATTCTCCGTCTCAGCTCCTTGTTCTTCTGCCACATCTTGTGTCATATGTCTCATCATCATAGACCAGAACCTGGGCTGCGTAACCCTGCTTTAATCTGGCACTTGGAACTGGCTCCATTATCACGGCTGGGTATCCAGAAACGTTTCTACTTTCCTCTTGATTTTCTACTCCATTCCTGGGAAGCTCCAGAATAGAACCTCCACTGTCAATCCACTCCATTGTTTATTGTGGAGGAAGCTTCAAACGCTATCAATCAATGTAATTAAAGGTTCGTGGATGATTGCCAGTGTTACAGGTTTGCATTATCACGTTTTAAAAGTCAATAGAGATATCCAGACATCCAGTCTTCTAAAGATGATTAACCAGAGAGCAATGTGAATGTTAAGTAGTCTAAACATCCTTCACTATTTTCACAACTTGGCAAGAGTTAAAATATAAACCAGCAGTTCTCTGGAACTGCTGCTCTCCGCGTCGCCCCGAGAAGACCGCTGCGTCACTTTCCCTCCTGGCAGGGCCACGGAGACTAGCCGCCACCTCCTCTGTCCGGAGGGAGCCGGGGCCTCCCCACTGACCCCCGCGCCGCTCCACTGGGAGAGGAAGAGAGAAACAGCGGCGCGCTGCCCCGCGCAGAACGCCTGCCCGCGCCGCCCCACCCAACCCCCTGCAACGCCAAGGCGACCGCGTCGGCGACACTGAGCCCTGCGGGGAACAGTAGTGGCCCCTGGCCTCTCCCCTCCCCTGGCCACCCCACCCCAGGCTCCCTATTGTAAATAATTGAGCTTCATTTTTTAGGCTTCCTATTGCTGCTCTACATCCTTCCAATAATTTTTTCCCTGTACTTTTGCCAGAGTTGTTACTTACAACCAAGAATTCTGACTGAGCACATAGCAGCTGCTCAATAAATATTGGTTGGATGAATTTACACAATTTCTGTCCTGTGGTTGAGCCCACTTTCCTATTTTCAGTAATTCAATTCAATTAATTCTGTCTTGTCCCACGGCTATGAGTGCAGATCCTTTGTGGGATACTGCGGGAATACAGAGATGGGTTAGACTCAGTCTTTGTCTAGGAGCAGCCCTTCCTCTGCTGTGGGAGACTGGCTTGTGCCAGCACAGCGGGCCTGACACAGTACTGAGGGCACACGGGAGAGTCCTGCTGGCTGAGGAGAAGACTTCCCGGAGAAGGTGCCCCCGAGCTGGGTCTTGAGGATGTAGGGCAGGATGTGAGGGAGGATGTCCCGGGCTAAGGAGGCAGCACCAGCCAAGGGAGGTGGGTGAGCCTGGAGCATGCAGACCTGGTGTTTGCAGAGCAGCAGGCAAGGCCTCAAAGTCCACGCTGATGACATTGCCTTTGATTCTGTTTGCCAAGGGAGCTGTGGTGTTTTGAGTAGGGGAGAGACACAAGAACAGCCTGAAAGGTGGTTTGGTGCCATGGGAAGAGCCTGGGTTTTGGGACTAACAACCAGAGATTACCACTTATGCTCTATGGCTTTAGTCAGTCACTTGAACTTTCTGTGCGGCAGTTTCCTCAGCTGTAAAAATGGGTACAGTAGAGACTTCCCTGGTGGCACAGTGGTTAAGAATCCGCCTGCCAATGCAGGGGACATGGGTTTGATTCTTGGCCCGGGAAGATCCCACATTGCTGTGGAGCAACTAAGCCCATGCGCCACAACTACTGACCCTGCGCTCTAGAGCCTGTGTGCCACAACTACTGAAGCCTACGTGCCTAGAGCCTGTGCTCTGCAACAAGAGAAGCCACTACAGTGAGAAACCTGAGCATTGCAACCGCTCGCCACAACTAGAGAAAGCCCGCGTGCAGCAGCAAAACCCAACAGAGCCAATAAATAAATTTATTTTAAAAAAATGGATGCAGTAAAACCCATTAGAACTGTTGGAAGGATTTGAGATATCATATGATATAAAGTATTGGTAGGTAATAGGCATCCAATAATGGATAATATCATCATCAGATCCCTGTGCTAGAAAGATGAGCCCCTTCACCTGGTGAGCTCCTTGGGAATAGGGATTATTGTGCCTTTTATTTTGTCATCCTTAGCACAGTTCCTGAGACAGAGTAGCTGTGAGGTGACACTTTTTGAATAAAAGATGGATGGGTGGAGTATGTGGCCGGTAGGCAGGAAGGAATGGAGACTGTCAGATGGATCCAGGCCAGAGATGGGAGGCCAGTGATGGAAAGTGATCTGTGACTCTGAGGAAATAGAATCTCCACAGCTTGGCAACCCTTCCCACGTTGGGAGTGAGGAAGAGTGAGACTTGAGAGCTGAGAGGTTCTTGCCCTGTGCAAATGGAGGGAGAGTTTGTCCCAAAGGGTGAAGGACATGGAGAGAGATTTTAGCTCAAAATATGGAAAGATTTTGGAAACAGGCTGCCTTTGAAGGTCATCAGATTCCCATTGACAGAGTTATGTGAGTAGAAGCTGGTCAGCCATCGATAGGAAAGCTGGAGCACAGTGGTCCAGTACCCTCTGGACATAAGTCCACTTTTCCTGCGAAATAACCATAAAACCTCAGTGGGACACAACAATGAGGACTTAGGGCTCACGGGCCTGCAGTACACTGGGGGTTGGCTGGGCAGCTGTGCTGACCTTGGATGGGCTCACGGATGTGGGAGTTGCTTGGCTGTTGGCCGATATGCATCATTTGGGCTGGGGTGCCTGGTGGGCTGGACTCTGCTCCACATGTCTCTCATCCGCCCACAGCCTCACCCAGGCACGTTCTCTTGGCTGTGGCGGCAGTGCAGGAGCACAGATGCACACATGCCAGGCCGCTGGGGGCCCTCGCTCAGAACCTGCACATGGTCACTCTGCTTCATCTTGTTACCAAAGCAGGCCACAAGGCCAGCCCAGATACAAGGAGTGGGGAAGGAGACTCCATCTCTTCAATGAGGAAAACTACAAAGCCATACGATGAAGGCTGTGGGTCCGGGAGGGGAAGAATTAGCGTCATTCTTGCAAGGCAGAATGACTGGTGATTAAACAGTGTTTTTCACTCTGAGTTCTATGCAAACCTAGGTTTTGAACATTTTCCTTAGGGGTCCCTGTAAGGCATGGGGGAGTCTGAGTAGGTTGGAATTTCTCTTCTGGATTATTATTAAAGCTTCGTAACTTGGTATTAATATCATATTATTAATAATGTATTATTAACTTGGCAATAATAATGGTAAATGCTATTGAGGGCTCACTACACATCTGATATTTTAGCTCCCTATTTAATCCCTGTAAGAAACTTTGAGATGGGTATTATTACTTTTGCCATTTTGTTGATGAAGTGAAACTGCACCTTAGAGAGTTTAAGGATCAGATTGTCTGATTTTAGGGTCCTAGCTCTCAACTACTCTGCTCTCCCACCTCCTGAGTTTCTATCCCTGGGGCTGCTGATTAGTTGAGCAGGTGCTGGGAAAGACACAGAACTCAGGGAACCAGAGCAGGGGTGAGAGCACAGGAAGGAGGCGGGAGGGCACAGCAGGGCTGTTGGACAGAGAATAGGGTGGCAGAAGAACCTGAGGGCCTCCATGGGGGAAGGGCAGGTGTGCTCCGAGGGGGCTCACAGTTTGAGATCCCAGAAGCAGAGCCATTCTGAGTGTAGAGGCTACCCCAGGTGGGTCTAGACCCATAGGGTCGAAGTGTGGGCTGAGGAAAACTCATTTAATGCTTTCAGCTGCTGGCTGCTGCTTCTTCTCTTTTTCTCCAATGCTGCACGGCATCCCCAACCAGGGATCGAACCCATACCCCCTGCAGTGGAAGCAAGGAGTCCTAACCACTGGACTGCCAAGGAAGTCCCCTTAGCTGCTAGCTTCTGAGTGCCTGCCGTGTCCCAGGCACTGTTCTAGGTACTGGGGATGCAGCGGGGAATAAGATGGACCAGGTTTCTGCCCTTTTAAAATTTATGTTCCAGTGGAGGGAGACAGACACTAAACCTACAAGCAGATCCACAATATAACTTTAGATAATGATAAACCCTAAAGGCTAGACCTCCCTTAAAGGGATTTTTCAGAGGGCGTGTTGATAACACAATGCACAGGTGAGAAGTCACCTTCCAGTGCTCCCTGTGGTCTGTGGTGTGTGATCATCGGGAGATCACTGCCCAGAGGTAGACCAGCTGGAGGCCAAGTGTTTTTTGGAATGAATTCTCAAGCCAGGGCCCTGGGTGCCCTGGGGGCAGGAAGCAGGTGTTTAGTTGGACAAGGACAGCAAATATATAGCAGAGGACAGTAAGGGAAGCTGAGTGAGGATTGTGAAATCAGAGAGATGGGGGTGGGAGTTGGGTTAAATGTGAGAGGATGGGGTTCAGGCTAGATCCCTAGCCAGAGGACAGTCTGTAGAGCACTTCTTAAACAGGGTCTGGGCCAGGGATCTTAGGTGCCAGGGATCAGTTTGATGCCATCTCAGAACAGGTTTGCTTAGAGTAACGTTTTATTATTCTTTTAAAATTTGCTGCAGGACTTCCTAGGTGGCGCAGTGGTAAAGAATCTGCCTGCCAATGCAGGGGACACGGGTTCGAGCCCTGCCCTGGGAAGATTCCACATGCCACGGAGCAACTAAGCCTGTGCGCCTAAAAAAGAAACAAACAAAAAAAATTTGCTGCAGACAGTGCACCCCTTTACTGCCCACATGTGGGTGGAGCACTCCCCCCTCCACCTTGGTGTACCCCTGCACAGGGGCAAATGGTGGGACCAAAGCAGACCGAGCACTGCTTTCCAGCATCTGGCACAAACCTCAAGTGACAGGATGCACACGCCCTCTTTTCCAAAGACTTGGAGTCAGGAGGTAGCGTGCTAAGTTAAAGTTTGTCAACTTAAAAAGATATGCACAGCCTAAAAATTGAGAGTTATGTTTTATTTGGTGGAAATTTTTAGGACTTCAAGCCTAGGCGGCGGCACCTCAAGTAACCCTGAGAGAACTGCTCTGAGGAAGCAAAGGGGTAAGCCAGGATATATAGGAGTTTTGCACCAAGGGCAGGCAGTCTGAACATCACTTACTTAGAGCTGAGGAGGGGCCTGTGGGACCAGAGGTCTAGTGTGCATAGGTATGGGGATGCTGTGGCCTGGGGGGTAAGGGGTTACATCTACAAAATGGGAGTGATGCTCCCTGTTTTACTAACTGTCACAGGGGCTGTCAGTGCCCCTACTCATGTCCTCTGGTCCCTGACTACTCCTGCACATACTGTTGTGTCAACTTGTGTTTCTCTGCTTGAGGACTTTCTCTGGCTGCAGGACCACGCTCAGCCCCGTCACAGGGCAGTCCGAAGGCGTGGAGAGCTAAGCGTCCAGGAGCAGCACCTTAGCTCTCAACCAAAAGCTGGGCAGGAGTGGTGGGTGAATATTGCAGCTTCCTTACATCTCTGTTCTGTGTTGTGACCCAGAGGTCTTGAGCTGGACGGAACCCCGGTTGCCCACAGCCTCCTGATACACCCTGTATTCATTTCCTCCCTTCCCTCCCTTATAGGAGCTTCCTGGGATCAACTCCAGAATAAACAACTTTGCACTCAAACCCTTACCTTGGGGTCTGCTTTGGGGGGAATGCAAACGAAGACACTAACGGCTTCCTGATAAAACTGGCAGGTTGAAAATGTCTCCCTGGTAAGCTCTTAAGTGTTTCATCAGCGAACAACCTCTGCAAATACAAAGGGCTGTGGGGCTGGCTAGGGCATGATCAGAGGGACATGGACTTTGTGATCCAGCAGGTGTGGAGTCACATCCCAACCGAGCACCCGTTGCCGTGCGGCCGTGGACGAGTCACTTTGTCTCCGTGAACCTGTCTCCTCATCTGAGAAAGGTGGCGGGCAGCAGACCTTATATCTCACGTTCTCTGAGGACTGAAAGTGGTGATGCTAGTAAGGGGCCTGGCAGAGAGGCTGGCCGAGGGGCAGGCGCTGGGGGGTGGGCCACTTCTGCCCCCGAAGGTTAGCGCACATGCTCCAGGTCAGCGGTGTAGCCCGGCAGCCCCTGGGGTCTTCCCTCTTCAGTAAAGGCAGCTTTGGGGTTGGGTGCTTTGTCCACGGAGTAGCCAGGGCCTTGCTGTTCCCCCTCTGCCTCTGAACCTGGCATTCTGATCTCCCGGGTAGGCCTGACGCTGCCCCTGCCTCCGTGGCCCTGGCTGGCAACCTGGCAGCCAGGCCTGTCTGTGCTTATCAGCTCCCGTGTTTACTCAGGATGGGTATGGGCCTCCTCCTCCCCCCTCAGAAAACAAGAAAACATGTTTTGCCAGTGGCGGGGTGGAGTGGGGTGGCCTCTCTGGCTCCAGGCCGCGCCCCCCATGGGCAGGAGAGCGTGTTGTTGTTGGAGTGGAGAGCTGGCTCCCCAGCACCGGTTTCCTCCAGCTGTCCAAGCATGGTGGGCTGGCGGGCTGGGGAGGAAGCCCCCAGTCGGTCTGCGGGCCCCAGCTGAACCCCCTGTCACAACAAGGGAACAATGGCCTGGAGGGGCTGGGGGGTGGGTGCAAGGGCAGCCCCCTCTCTTCCATGCTCCCACCGGCAACAGGGACAGGTTGCTGGAAGGTCTGCTCCCCCTCCCCCACCTTGTTTTCCACCTTGTTGGGCACATGGTCTCCCACCGTGGGGCCAAGGAAAACAGTGGCCTCAGGAAATATCTCTGGGGCTGTTGCTGGGGTTCTGCAGCTCTGGGAGGTAGCAGAATGGGGGGAGGGGACCGGAGAGGGACCAGCATTGCACAGCTCCATTCTGCCTGGGACTGTAGCTGATGAATCGTGGGTCTGTTACCCACAGCACCTTGAGGAGTTGGTCTCCTTGCACCTTTGTGTCTTCAGGCCCAACATAGGGCCTGGCACAGAGCAGATAGCAGAAATGATTTGTTGACTAAATCAGTGGAAGATTGAACATATGAATAGGTCAAATTCTAGCTTTGCTACCTGGTGGCTATGTGGCTTTCAGCAGGTTACTTAACCTCTCTGAACCTTACTTTCTTCATTGGTAGAATAAGTACCTCATAGGCTTGTGAAAATGAGATGTGCTTCTAGGGTCTTATTTTTCTTCTGCAGAACATACAACACAATAAACCCAATAGATTGTAACTAGCATTAGTACCTGATTCGTGCTGTTGGTGTTACTCAGTGTGTGATTTAAAGGAGGTTGCCACAATATTTGCAGTAAGAGGTCTGCAGTTTTGTCTCCATGGG
The DNA here is from genome assembly GCF_030028045.1 of Hippopotamus amphibius kiboko. Taxonomy (NCBI): domain Eukaryota; kingdom Metazoa; phylum Chordata; class Mammalia; order Artiodactyla; family Hippopotamidae; genus Hippopotamus; species Hippopotamus amphibius. The sequence continues at coordinate 27,573,230 of NC_080186.1, read as the reverse complement.
TACAGGAAGAGGGCTGAGCAGATGTTATCCCTCCCGGGGCCAGGAATACCTCTCCCCACCCATTCACAGCCCTCTGCACTGTAGACTGGCTTCTGGGAGCCTGGCCAGCCTTGATAGCCCTTGGCAATGACGCAAGTAACTTTGGGTCCACTGCAGGACTTATGTATATCAGACTGTGCAAGCCCTCCCATCTGTTACCTAGTTTAACCTTCACAACAATCATTTGAAGAAGACATTATCCCCATCTGTAAGATGGGGACACTGAGTCTCAGAGAGAATGTCACACAGCCACGATCACATGGCTAGTAATTTATAGAGAGCTTTGTATCTAGGTCTTAGAAATGCCCAGTTATATTCATTCCATTGTGCCTCACCGCCTAGAGATAAAGATGTGCTACTTAGAACCTGGAATTGGTGGTGGAATTTGGTCTATCAATGGCTTGGACTAAGGACTATAAGAGGAAGTAAAGATGGAGGTCGAGCATAGAACCAGGGATGGAAACTGCAGAGTGAGAAGCTGAGCCTAGCACGAACTAGGACTTTTCTGGGTTGTGTTCAGAGTAGGAAGGATAAGGATGGGTATGCATGTGATTAGTCAGGCAGGCTAATGCCGTAACAATAATACAAACAATAAAAACTCACCTAACTCCATGGCTTAATATAGGAAAAGTTTATTTTTTGCTTATTTGACAGTCCAGTGCGGGGAGAGGGGAGCTCTGTTGTACGCAGTCATTCAGGGACCCAGGCTTCTTCCATGTTGTGGTTTCATTGTCTTCTAGAGTCTTCCACTGGATCCTCTCCATCCTCCAGCAAACAGAGGTCGTGGAGAAGGCAACCCACTCCTAACTTCCTTGCCCAGAAGTAACTCATATCACTTTCATCCACAGTCTATGGGTGAGAACTAGTTGTGTGGGCCTATTTCTGGATTTTCTATTCTGTTGTGTTGACCTACTGCCTATTCCTATACCAATACTGCATCTTTTTGATTATAGTAGTTTATAATAAGTCCTTAAAACAGGTAGTGTATGTCCTCCAACCTAGTCCTTTTTCTAGGAATATTGCATTTTAAAATAAATTTAGAGTCAGCTGCATTTCTGGAAAAATGCCCACTTAGTCATAATGTATTATCCTTTTTATATTTCCCTAAACTTTTGTTAGGGACTTTTCTATGTCCATGGTGGGTATTGGCCTATCATTTATTCCCCTCCCTGCCACTCCTTCTTTCCTTCCTCCTTCTCTTTCCTTGCTCCTTGTCTGTCTGCCTTTCTTTCTTCCTTTCTTTCTCTCTCTCTCTCTTTCTCTTTCTTTCTTTCTTTCTTTCTTTCTTTCTTTCTTTCTTTCTTTCTTTCTTTCTTTCTTTCTTTCTTTCTTTCTTTCTTTCTTTCTTTCTTTCTTTCTCTCTCTTTCCTTCCTTCCTTCCTTCCTTCCTTCCTTCCTTCCTTCCTTCCTTCCTTCCTCCCTTCCTCACTTCCTTCTTTCTTTCTGGGAATGCTGAGACTGTAATTGTCTCGGTTTGGTGATGTGGGGCTCAACATAAGTGATTCCATTTTGGGTCTGTTGTCTTGTTTTTAACATCCTTCAGTTCTATCAGTTTTGCTTCATGTATTTCGAGATTCTGTTCCTAGATGCAGGCATACCCATTTAGGATTGATATATCTTCTTGAATTGGTGCCTTTACCTTATGAGATGTCCTCTTATCCCTGGTAATATTCTTTGTTCTAAAATACATCTTGTCTGATATTAATACAGCCATTCAACTAACTTAGTATTTGCATGGTATATTTTTTCATCCTTTTTACTTAAAAAAGATAGACTTTATTTTTTATAGCAGTTTTAGGTTTACAGCAGAATTGAGCAGAAAATACAGAGTCCCCATATACCCCCTGCCCCCTCCCTCCCCTCCCCACATCCAGTCTCTCCCACTATCAACATCCAGCACCAGAGTGGTACGTTTGTTATAATTAATGAACCTACATTGATACATCATCATCACCCAAAGTCTATGGTTTACATTAGGGTTCATTCTTGGTGCTGTACATTCTATGGGATTTGACAACTATATAGGGACATGTACCCACCATTATAGTATCATACAGAATAGTTTCATTGTCCTAAATCATCTGTGCTCTGTTTATCCCTCTCTCCCTCTCTCCCCTGGCAACCACGGATCTTTTCATTGTCGCCATGGTCTTACTTTTTCCAGAATGTCATATAGTTGGAATCACATAGTATATAATCTCTTTAGCTTGACTTCTTTTCCTAAGTAATATGCATTTGAGGTTCCTTCATGTCTTTTCATGGCTTAATAGCTCATTTCTTTTTAGTGCTGAATAGTATTCCACTGTCTGAACGTACCACAATTTATTTATCCACTCACCTACTGAAGGACATCTTAGCTGTCTCTAAGTTTTGGAAGTTATGAATAAAGCTGCTATAAACATCTGTGTGCAAGTTTTTGTGTGGACATAAGTTTTTAACTCCTTTGAGTATGACATTGAAAAGGAATGTTGAAAGGAGACATCTTTGCCTTCTTCCTAATCTTAGTGGGAAATTTTCTAGTTTCTCACCATTAAGTATGATGTTTGCTGTAGGTTTTCTTTTTTCTTTTTTTGTAGATTATTTTAATCAAGTTGAGATATTTACCTTCTATTCTGAGTTTACTGAGAGGTTTTATTATGAATGGGTGTTAGATTTTGTCACATACCTTTTCTGCATCTATTGTTATGATCATGTGATTTTTCTTCTTTAGCTTATTGATGTGATGGATTGCTTTAATTGATTTTTGAATGTTAAACCAGCCTTGCATACCTGTGATAAATCCCACTTGGTCAGGATATATAATTCTTTTTATACATTGTTAGCTTTGATTTGCTAATATTTTGTTGAGAATTTTTACAGCTATGTTCATCAGACATATTGGTCTGTAGTTTTCTTATATAATGTCTTTGTTTTTGGTATTATGGTAATGCTGGCCTCATTGAATGAGTTAGCAAGTAGTCCCTCTTTCTGACTTGCTCTTCTTTTTCTAGTTTCCTTATGTGGAAGCTTAGGTAGTTGGTTTTCGAGCTTTATTCTTTTCTAAAAAGGCACTCAGTGCTCTAAATTTCCCTGCTGCAGCCTACAAATTTTGATAAGTTGTGTTTTCACATAGTTCAAAATGTTTTGAAAATTTCTCTTGAGATTTCTTTGACTCATGTATTACTTAGAAATGTGTTGTTTAATCTCCAAGTATTTTGGGATTCTCCAGCTATCTTTCTTTTATTGCTTTCTAGTTTAATTCCAATGTATCTGAGAGCAGACATTGTATGATTTCAATTTTTAAAAATTTAAGGTGTATTTTATGGCTCAGAATGCGGCCTATTTTGGTGAATGTTCCATATGAGCTTGAGAAGAATGTGTATTCTGCTGTTATTGGGAGCATCTGTAGATGTCAGTTACATCCAGTTTATTGGTGGTGGTGTCGAGTTCAACTGTGTCCTTATTGATTTTCTGCCTGGTGGGCCTGTTCATTTTGGATAGAGGGGTGTTGAAGTTTCCTACTGTAATAGTGGATTTATCTTTCTCTCCTTGCAGTTTTATCAGTTTTTGCCTTACATATTTTGATGTTATGTTGTTAGTTGCTTACACACTGAGGATTGTTATATTTTCTTGGAGAATTGGTCCTTTGTAATGCCCCTTTTCATCCCTGATAACTTTCCTTGCCCTGAAGTCTGTCCTGTCTGAAATTAATACAGCTAGTCCTACTTTCTTTTGATTAATGTTAGCATGATATCTTTTTCTCCATCAATTTACTTTTGAAAAAATACTTATTTATTCGGTTGTACCAGGTCTTAGTTGCAGCAGGTGGGCTCCTTAGTTGCAGCTTGTGGGCTCCTTAGTTGCAGATCACCGGCTCCTTAATTGTGGCATGCAAACTCTTAGTTGTGATGTGCATGTGGGATCTAGTTCCCTGACCAGGGATGGAACCCAGGTCCCCTGCATTGGGAATATAGAGTCTTATCTGCTGTGCCACCAGGGAAGTCCCATCCATCAGTTTACTCTTAATCTATATATGTCTTTATATTTAAAGTGGATTTCTTATAGACAACATAGAGTTGGGTCTTGTTTTGTGATCCACTTGGACAATAACTGTCTTCTTCTTTTTTTTTTTTTTCCCAGCTGTGCCACTTGGCTTGCAGGATCTTAGTTCCCTGACTAGGGATTGAACCTGGGCCCTGGCAGTGAAAGCACTGAGTCTTAATCACTGGACCACCAGGGAATTCCCAATAACTGTCTTTTAATTGGTGTACGTACACCATTGATGTTTAAAGAGATTATTGATATAGTTAGCTTATTATCTTCCATATTTGTTGCTCTTTTCTGTTGCCATTGTTCTTTGTTATTTTTGTCTTCCACTCTTTTTTCTGACTTTTGTGGTTTTAACTGAACATTTTTATATGATTCCATCTTCTTTGTTTTCTTAGCATATCAGTTATATTTCTTTTTTTTTTTTTTGGCACACGGGCTTAGTTGCTCCGTGGCATATGGGATCTTCCTGGAGCAGGGATCGAACCCATGTCCTCTGCATTGGCAGGTGGATTCTTAACCACTGCGCCACCTAGGAAGCCTATTTCTTTTTTTTTTTTTTATTAACTTTTTTTAGTAGTTGCTCTACAGCTTGCAATATATATTTACAACTAATCCAAATCTACTTTTAAATAATACTATACCACTTCGTGGGTAGTGTGAGTACCTTATAACAAAATAATCCTAATTCCTCCCTACCGTTCATTGTATCATTAATTTCATTTATTTCACTTATACATGAATGCACACACACTCAAATACATATTTGCTATTATTTTTGAACAAACTGTTATCTGTTAGAGCAACTAAGCATAAAAATGTTTTTATTTTAGCTTCACTTGTTCTTTCTCTGATGCTATTCCTTTCTTTATGTAGGTCTGAGTTTCTGGTCTATATAATTTTCCTTCTCTCTAAAGACCTTTTAACATTTCTTGAAAGGCAGATCTACAGTCAATAAATTTTCTCAATTTTGTTTGTCTGAGAAGTCTTTATTTCTCCTTCACTTTTAAAAAATAATTTTGCTAGGTACAGAATTCTAAGTTGGTGACTTTTTTCTCTCAACACTTTATTTTCTTCTTGCTTGCATAGTTTCTGAGGAGAGGTAGATTATTTCTTATCTTTGCTCCTCTATAGGTAAGATGTTTTTCCCATCTGAATTCTTTCAGGATTTTTTCTTTGTTTTTGATTGTCTGCAACTTCAGTATGATATGCCTAGGTTTAGTATTTTTGGCATTTATCTTGCTTGTTGTTCCCTGAACTTCTTAGGTCTGTGATTTGATATCAGACATTAATTTTGGGGAAATTCTGAGTCATTATTGCTTTAAATATTTCTTCTATTCCTTTCTCTTTTTCTTCTTCTTATATTCCCATAATGTGTATTTATACTTTTTTGTAGTTATCCCATAGCTCTTGGATATTCTGTTCTGTTTTCTTTTTTCTTTTATTTTCTTTTTTTTTTCATTTTTGGAATTCTCTATTGAGATATCTTCAAGCTCAGAGATTCTTTCCTCAGCTGTGTCCACTCTACTTATATGCCCCTCAAAGTCATTCTTCATTCTATACTTTTTTTTTCTTTACTCTCTAGTATTTCTTTTTTTTTTTTAAAAAGTAAATTTATTTATTTATTTATTTATTTATTGGCTGCACTGGGTCTTCGTTGCTGCACACAGGCTTTCTCTAGTTGTGGCGAGCAGGGGCTACTCTTCATTGTGGTGCATAGGCTCCTCATTTTGGTGGCTTCTCTTGTTGGGAAGCATGAGCTCTGGGTGCGTGGGCTTCAGTAGTTGTGGCACATGGGCTCAATAGTTGTGGCTCATGGGCTTAGTTGCTCCACGACATGTGGGATCTTCCTGGAGCAGGGATTGAACTAGTGTCCACTGCTTTGGCAGGTGGATTCTTAACCATTGTGCCACCTAGGAAGTCCCTCTAGTATTTCTTTTTGATTTTTTCTTAGAATTTCTATCTCTCTGCTTACACTGACCATCTTTTTTTGCATTCTGTCTCTTTTATCCATTAGGGCCCTTATCATATTAATCATAGTTGTTTTAAATTCCTGATAAATCTAACACTCCTATTATATCTCTGTCTGGTTCTGATGTTTGCTCTGTCTCCTCAGACTGTGTTTTTGCCTTCTAGTATGCCTTGTAATTTTTTTCTTGCTAGCTGGTCTTAATGTACTGGATGAAAGGAACTGCTATGAATAGGACTTCAGTAATGTGGTGGTGAGGTGTGGGGATAGGGGAAGTGTTCTGCAGCGTTTAATTAGTCTCAGTCTTTTAAAGAGCCTGTGCTTCCAGACTGTGAGCTTCATAAGTTCTTCTCAGGTATTTCCTCCCTCCCTCCCTTTGGTGAGACAAGTTGGCAAAACAGAACTAGAGTTGAATATTTAACTTCTCCCCAGGTCAGTTGGACTCTGATAATACTTCAGCAAGTTAGGCTCTGGTTAAATAGTTTCTCCTGAGCACAGTCCTTGATAAGAAGAATAGAATGCTCTGGTGTATTTCAAAATGGCTACTTTCCCCTTCCCTCTGCCAGAGGGGGACTTTTTTCTCTGACATTCACTGTGAGAACCTAGGTGAGCTCCTGAATGTAAAACTCACAGAAGTGTGAGGACCGCCCCCCGCCCCCTCATAACTGGGTTCTACTAGGGTTTTTTTTGATATAAATTAATTAATTTATTTATTTATTGGCTGTGTTGGGTCTTCATTGCTGCATACGGGCTTTCTCTAGTTGCGGTGAGTGGGGTCTACTCATCATTGTGGTGTGCAGGCTCCTCATTGTGGTTTCTCTTGTTGCAGAGCATGGGCTCTAGCCATGTGGGCTTCAGTAGTTGTGGCACATGGGCTCAATAGTTGTGGCTCATAGGCTTAGTTGCTCCACGGCATGTGGTATCTTCTTGGGACAGGGATCGAACCCGTGTCCCCTGCATTGGCAGGCGGATTCTTAACCACTGTGGCACCTAGGAAGTCCCAGTTATTTTTTTTTTATTTCAATCTTTTAAAAAAATCTTTTAAAATATTTAATTAATTAATTAATTTTTGGCTGCATTGGGTATTTGTTGCGGCACACAGAATCATTATTGTGCCATGAGGGATCTTTCGTTGTGGTGTGTGGGCTCTTTGCCACGGCATGTGGGCTTCTCTTTAGTTGTGGCATGAGGGTTTTCTCTTCTCTAGTTGAGGCATGGGGGCTCAGTAGTTGTGGTGTGCGGGCTTAGTTGCCCCGTGGCATGTGGGATCCTCCCGGACCAGGGCTCGAACCTGTGTCCCTTGCATTGGCAGGTGGATTCTTAACCTCTGCGCCACCAGGGAAGTCCTTCCCCTAGTTTTTGATTCTCCGACCTGTCCACACCGAGACTCCAGGATTCATCAATTACAGTTTAGACTTTCCTACCCCAGTTCTGGTTCTCTCAGAGGTTTCAGCTCATGTGTCTTCTAGAATGTTGTGATTTTACTATACTCGCCTGTTGGTCTCTCCTTTTGTGGGACAATGGTTTACTTCTCTTACAGATCCAGGAAGAGTTGTTGATTTTTCAGTTTGTTCAGCTTTTTACTTGTTGTTAGGAAGGAGATGTGCCCTAAGCTCCTTACATGCTGGAGTGGAAACCAGAAGTCTCACTTATTTTTGAAATATATTTTCCCTGGGTTTAGAGTTCTAGATTGATCTTTTTAAAAAAAAAAAAAAAAAAACTTTAAAAAACTATTGCTCTATGTTGTTTTGGCTTGCTCAGTTTTTGATGAGAAGTTTCCTCTCATTCTTTGTTCCTCTATATGTAATGCTTCTTTTTATTCTGGATGGTATTAAGCTTTTCTTTTTATCTCTGGTTTTAAACTATTTGATTAATATATATGATGGTGTGGTTATATTTATTCTCTTTGGGTTTCTTTGAGATTTTCACTGAGATTTTTTTCATTTAAGTTCATGTCTTTCAGCAAATTTGAAAATTTTTCAGTCCTTTCTTCCTTCCTTCCATTCTTTCTTTCTCTTTCTTTCTTTCTCTCTCTCTCCCTTCCTTTCTCTCTCTCTCCCTTCCTTCCTTCCTTCCTTCCTTCCTTCCTTCCTTCCTTCCTTCCTTCCTTCCTTCCTTCCTTCCTTTCTTTCTTTCTTTCTTTCTTTCTTTCTTTCTTTCTTTCTTTCTTTCTTTCTTTCTTTTTCATTATCTCAAGCCTTTATTAAAAGACTACCAACAAGAACAGCTCTAAAATGACAGTTATAGGGGAAGCAAGAAGCTGGCAGAATTCATAGAGGCTGGTAACTCAAAATTCACCTTGTTCTGAGAATTAAAAAACAATTGTTGAAGTATAGTTGATTTACAATGTTGCAGTCATTTCTTTCTTTAAATATTTTTTCTGTCCTCCTTTTTCTCTTTTCTGGTGTTTTCCCATTTATTTGTTAGTCTATCCAATGTTTTCCCATATGTCAATGATGCTCTGCTCATTTTTTTCCAGTTGTTTCTTTTTTCACTTCATTTTGGATAGTTTCTCTTAGTATGTCTGCAATTTTTACTCATGATCTTTATTATAATCTCTAATCTGATGTAAATCTCATCCAGTATATTTTAAAATGTCAGATATTGCATTTTTTTCTCTCTATTGCATTTTTCTTTCTATAGGTTTCATTTTAATCTTTAAAAATATCTCCCATTGTTGTCTTTAGTACATTCATTTTTATACGTTTGAACATAATTCACACACACACACACATATATATAACTCTTTTTTAACTTAATTTTTTGCTAATTTCATCATCTCTATCATTCTTGGGTCTGTTTCCTTTGGTTAAGTTTTCTCTTGGTTATGAGTTACATTTTTCCTGCTTCTTTGCATTTCTGGTAATTTTTATTGAGTATTGAACATTGTGAGTTGTACATTTTGGATGCTGGATTTTGTTGTATTTATTTTAAAAGTGTTTGAATTGTCCTAGTATGCAACTAACTTACTTGGGATTAGTTAGATCCTCTTGAGGCTTGCTTTTAAGTTTTGTTAGGGCAAGTCCAGAGGATCCTTTAGTTTGTGGCTAATTTAGCCCCATTACTGCATGCGCTCACGTCAGGACTTTATTCCACACCCCATATATTATGTGGTCTCTCACTCTGGCAGGTGGGAACATAAGCTATTCCCAGACCTTTGGAGCTCCAGGATTTGTTCAGCTCATAGTTTTCCAGTGATTCTTGCTTGTCTTCATTGAGTTTCACTCAAGGGGTATTTTCTAAAGATCTCTGGAGCTCTTTATGAAGTTCCATCTTTTGTGGCACTCGGCCCCAGAAAGTCTAGTTGTCTTGGCTTCCTTGAACTCTGATCTCTTTCTCTTCAATTCAGCAAGACTGTTGGTCTCTGTTTGGGTTCCCGTTCCCTACTCTGCAGCCAGGACACTGTTCCCATACAGCAAGCTGGGGCAGTTGTAGTGCTCACCTTGTTTATTTCCCTTCAGAGATCACAGCGCCTCACTGCTGATTGCCTAGTGTCCAAAGGAGTTATTTCATATATTTTGTCTGTATTTTCTAGTTGTTTATGATGGGAGGAAATTTTTCATAGCAATTAATCCTTTGTGAGTAGAAGCACAATTCTCCATTAGTTTTAAACTTCAATAACTTCTAAAAATTTTCAATAAGTTCTATTTATTTCCTTTTTCTAAGCTGCATGGACCTTTATTGCTTAAAAATATATTTTTTCTCACTTTTTATTCCTTCTTTTTTTTTTCTTAGTATTTTAAACATACTTATTTGTATAACTTAGCTATTCCCATAATAATATTGTATAACATATCATCCAAAAACTCAGTGGCTTACAACAAAAATCACGTATTCTTATGCATCTGTTTATTGGCTGGGGCAGCTCTACAGAACTCGGCTAGGTTCAGCTGGGAGCCTCTGGCGACTGGCATGGCTCCAATTTTCACTGCAGATCTGTGGTCAGCTCTGATTCTAGAGTGTTAGTTCAAGGCCCTGGCTGAAGGGGCAATAGCCGCTCAGGGGAAAATCTTCTCATAATGATTGCAGAGGCACAAAAGAACAAACAGAAACACATGAGGCTTCTTCCTCTGGGGTCTGATCTATGGTCACCTCCTCCCCATGCCACTGCTCAGAACAAGGCATCTAGCCAAGCTCTAAGCTGAGGGGTATAAAAGTACACTGTTCCTACAATGAAGCCATAGCAAGGGTGTGGATGCAAGGAAGGATAAAGTATTGGGCCAGTAATTCAATCTATCATGATTCAATCTGCTGAGTCTATCCCGTGATTCAATTATTTGAAGTTTTTGGAGGTCAAATTCTTCTGTAGGTTGTTTTTGCTCACCCTTGTTACAGTGTGTTATTTTCTTGTGTGTTTTGTAATTTGGGGTTGTGTGTTCATATATGGTGGGGCTTTTTTTTATGGGGCTTCCGTGTGGCTTTGCTTGGAGAACCATTCTTCGAGCATGACTTTCTGTCAGTTTCTTCCAGGCACTCTAAGTTTCCTATTAGCTAAGGACTACATTATGTTAATTTCTGAACTTAGGGGTAACTGGGTGTTGCAAGGAGAAGAAATTCGAGCTCTATACTCAAGAGAATTGGTTTGTGGTTACTAAATCTCAAGAGAGGCATTTTTTTTTCCCCTAACAGCACTGGGCTGAGAGAGAGAAAGCACTGGCTTTATGCAGGAGTCTCAATTCCAGGTCTGCCGCAGGTGGCCCCAAAGCCTTGTCTCCCATTCCCTTATCATCGTTAAAGCCAATCCCCTGTTACCAAAAGTAGGACAACAAAAACATTGGTACCCACATACTCACTTTGATTTTAAGTTTTCCTCCTTAGTTTTGATGTCTCTTTTCAGCACAGCTATCCACTTGAAAGTTGTTTGTAAAATTTTATCCAGTATTTCTGTTTTATATTGCATTGCATCAGCTATACTGTCATTTTGTACAAGCTTTTCTCTTCCCCTGGATTTCTCCTTTCCTCTTCCCTTTGACTGATACCCTCTTATCCTTCAGCCTCATCTCCTCTGAAACCTCCAGCAAATAAGATATCCCTGTTATTCTCCCTTATAGGAAAGTTATTTTCCCTTATAGCATTTATCACAATTTGTAATCTTATATTTATATGATTTATTTAACTTGTCTCCCCCATTAGACTATTAAGTTCCTTGTAGACAGAGACTAGATCTATTTCATTTTCTACTGATCCCCAGAGTTTAGTACAATGTTTGGAATATGGCAGGCTATTTATGTAGAATAAATATTTGTTGAATGAATAGTCATATTTGGAAATACCATATTAAAGTCGTGTATGTGATATTGCATTACTCAAAGTAACTTCCAAAGTGTTCATCAAGTGTGGTTTCCCAAAGCTTTGGAAATATGAATGAGGGAGGGGCTCTAGCACCTGCTGTAGGGCTCTATCCTAGACTCTGTTCTGGTCAACATTTTAACCAATGATAGGATGATGACATCTATGGAGTATGTCAGAGAATTATACAGGCTTTGTCGAGACTCTTGGCTGAAAGCATTATTTGATTAATTATTAATTAATTAATTATTAAATTATTTCTCATTAATCTAAACAGAAAAGGAATTTAATTGGGAAGGTATTAGATAGCTCATAGAATTGACCCAGAAGGCTGAAAACTGGGCTTGAACAGTCTCTAGAAAAGGCAAAGCCCAGGTAAGGTCCCAGCATGGAAATGGTTTGCTTAGGACTTCTCAGCTGGGGATGAGGTCATTGGACACATCCTGCCGTTTTCTTGGATTCAGTAGTCCCTGGGCACTTACCATCTGCCATGGACTGAATGTTTGTGTCCCCCCAAAATTTATATGTTGAAACCTTAATCCCTAAGATGATAATATTTGGAGACTGGGCCTTTGAGAGGTGATTAGGTCATGAGGGTGGAGCCCTTGAGATGGGATTAGTGACCTTACAAGAACAGACAGGAGAGAGCTTGCTTCCCACCCACTCCCTGCCCCCTGCTCCCCTCTCTCTGCCATGTGAAGAAACCAGGAAGAGGGGTCCCACCGGACACCAACTGTGCTGGCACTCTGACCTCTGACTTCCAGCCTCCAGAACTGTGAGAAACAAATTGTTGTTGAAGGCACCCAGTTTTTTAGTACTTTTGTTATAATATGGCAGCCTGAACTGACTAAGACAGCATCATACCACTGGGCTCATCTCTAACTGCCCTGTGTCTTGGCAGCCCTTCCTGAAGGGTCCTGGGTAGAAACAATGGATCCGCTGAACTTAAGTCATGGGCCCAAGCTCTGCCGGCTAGGTTCCAGGGATAAGGTCCTATCTCCTCACTTCAGCATCCATGATGGGAGGCAGACCCTGCCCTCAATTTATCTTAGGACTCCCGTCCCACTGGGAGGAGGTTCAGATGTCTGTTCAGACCCAGAAGATAATTCCCTTAACTGCATAGGTCTCTGTTTGCCATATTTCCTCGACCCCTGCTCCAGGCTTCAGGGATGTAGCTTCCTTTTCTTTTGTGACACTTACCTGCCTTCCAGGCAACGTTTTGGAGCCTTCTTTTCCTAAATTGTCTGTGGGTTGGGTAGGTCTCCTCTGCTCTCTACTTCTTCACATTCTGTAAATAAACTCATGGACTTTACTCTTTTTGAAAGCATTCCCCACTGAACCCTACCAGAATCTCTGAGTTCAGGTCAATTAAACTCTATAAACCTTAATGAACCATCTGCCTGGTTCAAAAAGTGGTTACTGTGTGAGAGTTTCCTGATTCTGGGCATTGGAGAGGCATAGTTCAGGCCCTCAGGGAATTCATGGTCCAGTGGAGGAGGCCTAGAAAACCAGACTATCAAAATCCTTAGTCCAGGTTTCTCTTTTCAAAGCCTTTCAGGTGTTGAGAAGCTTGGGCCACTTTCATTTTTTTTGAGGCTCTCACTATATTAAATAGCAAGGAATTATATAGACAGAGTTATAAAAATTGTATGTTTCAAATATGTCAATATTGAATGCTTTTTTAATACACACATTAAAACCTAAATGTCCTTTGACAGATGAATGGATAAAGAAGATGTGGCACATATGTACAATGGAATATTACTCAGCCATAAAAAAGAACGAAATTGAGTTATTTGTGGTGAGGTGGATGGACCTAGAGTCTGTCCTACAGAGTGAAGTAAGTCAGAAAGAGAAAAATAAATACTATATGCTAACGCATATATATGAAATCTAGAAAAATGGTACTGATGAACCTAGTGGCAGGACAGGAATAGAGATGCAGACATAGAGAACAGACTTGAGGACATGGTGGGGAAGGGGAAGCTGGGATGAAGTGAGAGAGTAGCATTGACATATATACACTACCAAATGTAAAATAGATAGCTAGTGGGAAGCTTGTGTAGAGCACAGGGAGGTCAGGTCGATGCTTTGTGATGATCTAGAGGGGTGGGATAGGGAGGGTGGGAGGGAGGCTCAAGAGGGAGGGGGTATGGGGATGTATGTATACATATAGCTGATTCACTTTATTGTACAGCATAAACTAACACAACAGTATAAAGCAATTATAGTCTGATAAAGATGAAAAAAAAACCCCTCAATATCTTAATTAAAGAAAACCCCAAAACAAACGACCCAGTTGTGTGTGTAGCCTCATTTGGAAATAATGTAAAACTCCCACCGATGTCACTGCTGGGTTGGTAGAGTTCTCGGTCTTGGTTGTCCCTCGTTATCTCTACTCCAGGTATGTCTGGCTCTAACACACCCTGTTGTCATTGACTCGGTCCTCTGGAGGCCTCTCTAGAGCCAATCTTGGGAGGCCATCCTGGGCTCCCTGCCTTACTGAGTTCTGTTCTCTGCAGGGACCAACTACTGTAGGGCTGAGAATGGGTCCCCCTGTGGTTAAAACTAGGCTTGTGCACCTATGGTCCTAACCTAAAACCTGCACATCTCATCTTGGGAAGCTTTTGAGCCCTGTGCTGGGCTTGGCTTCCTGTATCTGCCCCTCATTCCCCCTTGTAGGAATCCACCTCCCTCCACCCTCGAGTTTCTGTTTCTGGTTTTAGAGCTCCTCTGAGCCACAGCCAAGCTGGACTGACAGCCGTTCTCTGAGCTCAGGGCATGGCCTGGGTAATCAGGTCCCCCCACACCCTCAGGTTCTCTGTGATTCTTTGCTCTGCTGCCTCCCCACCTGTGGAGTGGGGCAGAGCAAGGGATATGCCTTTTAGAAATAGCATTTTGCACTTAACAAAGACCTCAAACATACAGATGCAGGAATAAACAGTCTCTACCAGGAAGGGCCGCTTAATTGCATTAAACTCTGAGATTTGTCAGATGAAAAATAAATCCAATGTATGGAAACTAGAAGTGGTTAATACTCCAGATGACAGAATCCAAATTTAAGAGGATGGTTCTTGTCAGTTGGAGCAATGAGCTGAAGTGGACATGATGGCATTTCACTGGTGCAGATGTCAGATGTGTCATTTTTAATTCCCAAATTCCCAATTACATAAGCTCATGCTTCGTAATAGCTTAGTGGTAGCCTACATATAAAAGGCTTGGAGGTTTTAGCTGGAAAGCTTTCCAATTATTTTTACCAAACTAGTATGACCCTGATTATAAAACGTCTCCACATGGCACACAAAGAAGCCAAGGAACAATTTTACTTAAGGCTTTTAGTTGAAGTGTAAACAAAGTGAGAATATATGATCTGATGACAAAAGGCTGTTCAAACACTTACTCAAATAGGCAAAAAAATTTTTTGTGGGAAAATATAAATTACTAAGATAGATTCTTTTTTTTTTTTTAAAGATTTGTTTATTTTAATTTATTTTGGGCTGTGTTGAGTCTTTGTTGCTGTGCGCAGGCTTTCTCTAGTTGTGGCGAGCGGGGGCTACTCAGTTGCAGTGCGCATGCTTCTCATTGTGGTGGCTTCTCTTGCTGCAGAGCACAGGCTTTAGGCGCTCAGGCTTCAATAGTTGTGGCTCGCGGGCTCTAGAGCGCAGGCTCAGTAGTTGTGGCACACAGGCTTAGTTGCTCTGCGGCATGTGGGATCTTCCCGGCTCAGGGATTGAACCTGTGTCCCCTGCATTGGCAGGCGGATTCTTAACCACTGTGCCACCAGGGAAGTCCCTAAGATAGATTCTTGAAGAAGAAAATTTGAGGAGACAAATAGTTACTGAGTGACAGAGAAAAAAATTTTAAAGAATGACGTAAAGAAGGCATTGAGTCCAACTGGCTTTACAGGCAAGTTTGTTCAAACCTTCAAGGAATCATGCTATTAAAACAATTGCAGAGCATATAGTCTACTTTAGTTGGCCATTGTCCTGGGTATAGAATTTCATGTTGAAAATCACTTTACTCAGAATTTTAAAGGTTTTGATCCATTTTCTTGTAGCCTACAGTATTGTTGCAAAGTATGTTGCCATTCTGATTCTTGAGACTGTTCTCTTTCTCTGGAAACTTGTAGGCTCATCTCTTTGTCTCAAGTATTTTTAAAATTTTCAGAGGTGTGGACCTATATTGTCCATTGAGCTTGGCACTCAGTAGCCCTCTCAATCTAGGATTTTCTCTGATTACTTTCACTCTTTTTTTTTTTTTTTGCTGTTCCCCTTTCTAGAACTCCTGTTAGTTGGACCTCCTGTACTGGTCCTCTAACTTAAAAATATTTTGTAATGTCTATATCTTTTACTTTTACTCTATTTTCTGGGGTAATTGCCTAGCTATCTTCCAAAATGTTCGTTGAAGTTTTCAATTCTGCTATCATGTTTTTTATTTTCCAAGAACTTGATTTTGTTGTTCTCTGCATGTTTTTTCTTTAGAGCATCATCTTCTTTTTTCATGGATGCAATACACTCTTTTATTTTTCTGAAGAAAGCAGTGATAGTTTAAAAAGTTTTATTCTCCATATGTAATCTCTATTCCTCTAGAAAACTTTATTCTGTTTGTTTCAGACTCTTTCACATAACATGCTTCCCTCGAATGCCTGACATCCTTGGCTGTGTGCACATATTTGAGAGAGGGTCACTAAAAAGCTGCTCTGAGTGAATGGGTGGGACTTCCCGACTGTGATCTTCATTGCATGGCCATCTAGCTGTCTGTTTCCTTGGGGAACCTCTAGTGCCATATCTTTAGCTCTTTTCTTTTGGGTCTGTCAGATTCCACTTAGAAGATTCTTTCAAACACCTGCCTGGAGAATATATACCTGGCTTCCAAGATTCTCAAGAAAAGTAAAAACAATAAAGAAAGAATGTGTTCTACCAGACATTAAAATGTGTTACAAAGCTACACTAATGAAAAGGGTGGTAGTATCATATAAGTTGATAGATTGATGGAATATAATTTTAGGTAGTACAGAAATAGACTGTTTTATGTATAAAAATGTAGTATACAGTCAAGCTGATACCACAAATTAGTATTGGAAGGATTATTTAATAAGTGTTGATGGAATCATTCATTATCGGGGAAAAATTAGCACCTCAGCTTACATTATGTGATAAAATTAATTTATTTGTTCATGCCTTATTTCATTCAACAATTATTTATCTGTCTCATTATTTTCAAGACAGTTTACAGTATTAAATATCAAAGAGGAAAAATAATCTTAGAAAGGGGGAAACAGTTTAAGTATAAAAATATTGTAAAGGAAAAAATTGACAAATTTGACTACATAGAAATTTAAAAGGACAAAATAACACACTGAGAAATTTTTAAATAACAAATATTCCAGATAAAGAGTTGAAATCTTCTCTGTATATAGAGGTTACACAAATTGATCAGAAAGCACCAAAACCGGAGCGAAAAATGAGCAAAAAAATTCACAGAAGAAACGTGTTAAAGACATATGTTAAAATGTTTAGGCTCGCTTATTCATTGAAAAGTGATATATTTTTTCCTGATTAGTAATTAATAGGCAAGGGAATTAAACATTTTAACAGTGCTACGATGGGTGCTTTGAAACGGGCGCTTTCATACGATGCCATTGAACATATACGATACTTTTACTAAAAAGAAGCTTGTTTCATATCTAAAATAATCCTGAGCGATGAATATATCAGTCCCCTTTCTTCTTCAGCTCCTTTCTTCTTCAGCTGTGCCCCTCCGCCTAGGATGCCTTTCCCATCTCTTCCCTGGAGCCTTCCTCCTCACCCGAAGCTCACCTCCTCGAGGAGCCTTCCCTGCCTGCAGTCTAGATCAGATGCTCTTTTTCATAGCCTTATCTATGAACCAGCACTCGGGGAGACAGCTGAGGGTCTTGCCACTCAGTATGTGAACTTCCCCTTCATTCCTCCACGTTCTTCATGGTGCTCCCCACTCTACTCGGCATGGTGTTTCCCCAGCCGTCTCTGTTCTGTCCTCTCCAGAGGACGAGCTCCCATGGCTCTACAGAGTGGGAAGGGGTGGTCACCTAGCTGCTCAGAATGGAGGAGGGGACCCATGAGCCCACCGCCTCCAGTCAGCTCCAACCTTCTCTCCACCCTCAGAGGTAGCTGGTGCCTTCACTTCTTAAGATTTGCTTGTGCCTTTCTGCATTTCTGAATCATCCACAATGAATTACTTTCACAATCAGAAAAAAGCCCCTAACTTTTTAAAAATTGTAAAAATACCTTTTGACCCAGTAATTTCACTTTTTGGAAAGTCTTTCTTTTAAGGAAAGAGGCAATTTGGAAAACTCTTAGGTATATCCACATCACAGGACAATTTATAATAGAGGATGATTAGTTGCAAACACTCTGAAAATCAATATCAGGGTCATGGTTAAGTAGATAATGATAAAGCCATATGACAAAGCCGTTAAGTGGTGTTTCCAAAGATACTTGATAACATGGAGAAAAGCCTTATGATGTAGTGTAAAATTAAAGAAAGCAGAATACAAAATTATAGGTATTCCTTTTTCCGATTTTATTTCATTATATGCATGGACTCTCTGGAAGGAATTACTTCAGTTATTATTAACAGCTGTTATCCCTAGATGGTGGGATCTCATTGTCTATAATGATCACGCATTACTTTTATTATCCTCCCTCAAATTCTATATATGAAAAAGAGAACAAAAGAGAAAAATTAATGTAACTCTAGGCTGCATTAATAGAGGTAGAAGCTGTGAGACAAGGGAGGTGATAATCTGGATTCTGACCACCTGGAGTATCACATCTAGCAGCCAGAGGAGTGTGGCACATGTTAAGAGGAAAGTAGACAAACTGCAGGTTGGCCAGAGACTTCTGGAAATCAGAGTCAGCTGGAGGAATAGGAGAAAAGCAGGCTCAGGACCAGCCTGGTGGCTATCTGTACGTGGCTTGCATGGGAAGGGCAGAACTGTTGAGCCTCATGTGGCCCTTGAAGTCTGAGCCAGGGCCGGTGGGAGAAGCTGTAAGGTGGAAAAAGAAGTTCCGATAATCCTGAGATGAATACTTCTTGCTGCAAACAACAGTAGTCATGCTGACGTTAGTGTGAAAAGGAAATGAAGGACCCCAGTCAAGGCACTGGAGGTCGGTGGTAATTTCATGAGGTCAGCAACCCAGTGGTCAGTGAGCCAACGCATTAGATTGGGAAGAAGTTTTGACATCACCCAGCCCTCAAGCTCTTTGCTTTGTTTAGCTGTGGCCTACGATGTTCACTGCTCGCATGGGCTGCAGATAAGATGACCTGGGGTTATGAAAAATTCCCAGTGCACTCCACATAACCCCACCCCTTTCTTTCCTACTCAGGAAGCCAACGTGGATTCAAGTGACTGGAATGGACCTTATTATAGAAATAACCTTGAATCTGTTCTGATTTATGAAAAATAGTGCATCGCTTGTGAGCTGCAGACCAATGATTAGTAACAAGTTTCTCCCTGTGATGCTCCTCATACCTAGTTGCCACATACCTGTTTCTCATCCAATCCTTTCATTTCACAGTGGTGACACTGAGGCCCAGAGAGGGGAAAGGACCACAGTCAAGTGAGTGGGAGGCAGGAGTCAAGCCTCCTACTGCTCTTTCTGTGACTGAGAGTTGCCTGTTACCAACTAGGAATTTGGTGGTGATGAGGGATGGGCTGGGGGCAGGAAGAAGAACGTGATGGAAGAAGTAAGGTGTGAATCTGCTGTGCTCCATCCAGGCCACACCACGAAGGGGATGGCTGAGAACAATATATTAACCTTCTCCTTAACCTCCCTCCACTACTCTTTGGAGGTGAGGTGGGGCCCATGGGGTGGTGGTGTGGGTTGAATTGTGCCGGCAACTCTCCAGAAGTCAGGAGAGAGGAGTGGAGCAGATTCTCCTTCACAGCCCACAGAAGGAACGAACCCTGAGGACATCTTGATCTTGAACTTCTGGGCCCCAGAACTGTAAGACAGTATATTTCTGTCACTGGAGCCATCCAGTCTGTGGTACTTTGTGATGACAGCCTTAGGAAATGAATAGGGGTGGGCCAGGACTTACAGCCACTCTTCATTGCCTAAGTCTTCACAGCACTGCCCCTGCCCTCATCTGTGTGGTCCCATCCCCAAACCCCCAGCCCATTTGCCCTTGTGTTAGTATGGCCACCAGTCTGGGACCCAACCCTAGCCTTGCCAAAGGCCCAAGTCCCTGGGCCCTGGCCTGACCTCAGCCCCGAGAGGAAGGATGCCCTCCTCACTCACTTAAACCTGTCTTCTCCCACCTTTCCAAGCCAGGACAGGTAGGGGATACCAGAAACACAGGCTCCCAGGGTCCTCAGGTTGGGCTGACTTTAAGAGACCAACCTCTGACCCCACAGATCTGACCTCTCACCCTGGCTGGGGGAGAATCCCTTGGAAGGGAACCTTCTGGAGTTATGCCTTTCCAACTTGTGGACAGTCTGCTTTCTGCTTAGTCAAACTTAATCCCTCATTTCATAGAGTGAATGCTGGGCTAGGCCCATGGTGAATTGAGTGTCTCCCCGGCAGTCCTTAGGGACTCAATGGGGAGGTGAAATAGGCTCATAACAAGCAGTGATCCAGATTGCTGAAAGGTAGAGATGGTCACTGGAGACGGACTGGAGTAGTCAGGGAGGGCTTCCTGGAGGAGGAAGAACCTATGTTAGCCTTGCTGGAGAGGGTGAGCTGAATTTTATTGCATGACATTAGGAGCCAGGTGCATTCAGATACTTTCTCTTGTCTGTATTTCCTGCACCAATGAAGCAGGCAACATTATTTGCATTTTATAGTTGAGAAAACTGAGACTTGGAGAATTGAAATGGTTGATGTAGACCACACGGCTTTATATATATTAGAGGCAGCATTTAAATTGAGGACCCTCTAGCATCAAAGCTCATCTTACTCTTTCTTCTGCATTCAGGCTCTGCCCTTTCCAGGATACAGAGTGTTTAAAGGACTAGTGGGGCTTGGAAGTGTGGGGTAAGAGGCCCTCTAGGCTGGCAGAGGAGCAGGGTGAGAACATACCCAGTGAATCTGGGGAGCTGTGAGGAGGCTGGTCTGATTGGTTCTCAGGGATTCAGAGGGAACAATGGGAACCAAAGCTGGAAGAGTGAGGGCTGTAACTTATTAGGCTGAGCATTCAGACTTGATGGGTAAGCAGTGGGTGAGTGAATTCTGGGGTGAAGGTTACAGAGCTGGTGTTTTGAAGACCTATCTTATTGGACAGGACCAAGCTGCTCAACTGCTATAAAGGCTCTCAAGGAGAAGCATGTGGCCATGTGAGATGGACCCCATTCCCTCCTCCAACCCAGCCCCATATCTCCCTGGGTAGGGGAGGACAACCAGCATCCTCCGAGGGCCACCGAGATTCCCTCCATCCGGGTCAGCTTCCACGTGGAAGGTCAACTCTGCCAACACTGGGCCCATCCTCAGCTGTACCTCCCACATCCTAGATGGTTCATCAGGCCCTAAGCGCCCCTTCAATCCCCAACGGTTTCCCTCCTCTGTGCCTTTGCAGTTTTCTGTCTAAATAAGGTGTCCTCCTCCCTCCCCAGCAGACTCCTATGTATCTGTCAAGATCTAGTTCAATTGGTTATTTTAATTTCTGCTGCAACCTTTGTGACTCAGAGGCAAGATTCCATTCCTCCACTGGACCCTGACAGTCCCTTCCACTTCTCTACACTGCCATTGTCTGTTCTCACTGCGTGAGTTTTAGGTGCCTGAGGAGGAGGTATAATGCAGGTCCTTGAGTTGCTCCCTCCGGTGGGCAGACTAGAAAGGGCCAAGTGATCTAAACCTGCCTCCCCACATACCAAGGGGTACAAGCCCATTTGAGCTGGACTCTGAAGGGCTTGGCTGGCAGGCAGGCAGGCTGGGGAGCAGTGTCCAGTAAGGAGGCACACTGCAGTGGAGAGCGTGGCTGGGGCACTGGATGGCCGTGGAGCAGGATGGGAACAGACACTGCTTTCGCCACCAATTAATGGGCAGGTCGAGGGGGCTGGTGCTGAGGCCTTTTGAAAGGCAGAGTGTTTAGGACTCAGAGCTGCTGAGAAGCAGTATGTAGGACTTTGAGGGTTTAAGGTGTGGGCTGGTGTTGGGGTTGCAGATTATGCAGGACCAAAAAGGAAGCCTGGGCAAAGCAGTTGCTCCCCCACCCCTCACCCCAAGGCACATCATGACACGGCACCCCAAGGCACATCGCTTGAAATCAAGTCCTGTTTATTTTAGAAGGATAAACAGCAGAACTAGAGAGGAGTGATGAGAACAAGACCCCAGTCCCCTTGACAAGGCCAGATCCAGCACAGGCTCTGTCTGTGTATGTGATCAAGGCTGACCCAGCAGCCTCGACCAGCCTTTTCCTGTGAGGACAGGATGTGCGGACAACCTGGGCAGAGGGGAATCTTCCACGGGGCTGGGGGGTGGGGTAAGTTGTCTCCGAGTCCCTCTGAACAAGATGAGAAAGGCCCCAAACACCCTTAGCCAAGAGCGCCCCAAGCTGGCTCTGTCTATACCTGGGACAAAGCCACGTTCTGGAGGGGAAACTATGGTGCCCTCTGGCTGCCAGGAAGGCCCCAGGTGTTCAAGAACAACATGCCATGAGGCCTTCTGGCCAGCAAGCACCTGCTTCCCCAGCCCCAGCCATCTCTGCAGAGCCTTGCATTAAAGGCAGCAAGACTTGCTGAGTCCTTACACATACTGTTTCTTGGAAGCAGAGCTGCTGGGGCGACTGGGGGATTTCCGGCCACTCTGGGGGGGTGGGTCCAGGAAGAGGGGGGGTCTGGAAGAAGCCAACCTCTCCTCCGTAGTCAGGTTGGCCCAGTTCTGCTCACTGGACGAGAGCCCGTTGTAGGTGGGGCATGGCGGGGACGAGGGCCCCTCGCCCATGGGGAGGTAGAAGAAGACCTGGTCAGTGTAAGGCTCTGAGGAGGTGCCCTGGGCTGGGGGCATGTCCTGGCTCTGCCGTGCCCTCATCCCCCGGCTGAGGCAGCGGCACAGCAGGTACACCAGCTCCAGCAGGTTGAGCACCAGGGAGATGACTCCGACCACCAGCATGAAGATGATGAAGATAGTCTTCTCCGTGGGGCGTGAGACAAAGCAGTCTACGAGGTGGGGGCAGGGGGAGCGCTGGCACACATACACGGGCTCCATGGTCCAGCCGTAGAGGCGCCACTGGCCGTACAGGAAGCCGGCCTCCAGCACGGTCTTGCAGAGCACGCTGGCCACATAGGTGCCCATCAGCGCCCCGCGGATCCGCAGGTGCCCATCCTCTGCCACTGAGATCTTGGCCATCTGTCGCTCTATGGCTGCCAGTGCCCGCTCCACGTGTGGGTCCTTGGTCGGCAGTGCCCGCAGCTCCCCCTCTTTCTGCCGCAGCCTCTCCTCGCGCCGAGACAGGTAAATGACATGGCCCAGGTAGACCAGGGTGGGCGTGCTGACGAAGAGGAACTGCAGCACCCAGTAGCGGATGTGGGAGATGGGGAAGGCCTGGTCATAGCAGACGTTGCTGCAGCCTGGCTGGGCCGTGTTACACTCAAAATCTGACTGCTCGTCGCCCCACACCGACTCGCCGGCCAGGCCCAGGATGAGGATGCGGAAGATGAAAAGGACCGTCAGCCAGATCTTGCCCACCACGGTCGAGTGCTCCTGGACCTGGTCTAGCAGCTTTTCAAGGAAGCCCCAGTCGCCCATGGCTACGGGGCCTCTGTCTGCAGGGAGACAGAGGACACTGTCAACATCCTTCTCAGCTGTCCCAGCAACAAGCCTGCAGGGAGGTTGGCCACACCCATTTTACCTACTGGGAGACGGAGCTCCAGGAGGGGAAGGGCCTGGCCTGGGGGCTCACACCCAGCAGGACTAAAAACAGATCTTTGGGTGATGCTGCTAAGCTCTGGCAAGGGTACAGCTAGGGTCCCTGTCTAGTCACATCTGTGTCCCTCTTGTTCCCAGCTGCAGTCCCAGGATGACCACAGCCGAAGGAGATCTGGATCAAGGTGAGGCTGCTGAGCCTAAGGGAACAGAGAATCGGAGGAACTTATCCAAGGTCACACAGCTGTGCCATGCCCCTTCTCCTTTTTTACCCAGGACAGGCTGTCCCCAGACAGCGGGGGTGGTGGTGTTATCTTCAGCTTCTCAGGGGGCCCAAAGCCTCAGGTCCCCGCTCCCCTCCCCATCAGCTCTCACCCAGATGGCCTCACTCTAACCTCTGAGCTTGTGGTGGGGGTGGGTGAAGGCATGCTAGACACTCAAGGCAGCATCCTGCATTAGCTCCACCTGTCAGCGATAGTGACCACCTGCCGCTTAAGTACCAACACTTGATCCTGTCTCCTTTCTCCATCCCCTCCCCCTGCCAAAGCTGTTGCTGCCAAATTCTAGACTCTTGAAAGGAACTGTCATAGCAGGGTGGAGGCCCAGGCCACAAAGTTCTGAGAACATCATGGGGAGAGTGGAGGGAGGAAGGTAGGGGAAAGGGGAGGGGGAGGTGCTTCTTTGCGGGAGCAAAGCTGTTTAGCACCAGGCTCTGGAACCGGACCTGGGTTCGAATCCTGACTCTCCTACAAACTGGGACCTTGGATAAGTCAGGACCTCTGAGCACCTCAGTCTCCTCTCCTGTAAAATGGAAATAATATTCCTACCCTCTAGGGTTATAAGGATACAACGAAAGGAGGCAGGAACCTGGCTCAGCACAGAGGCTGGCCCAGGCAGGCTGGGGGAGCGCGGCCGGCCGCGGTGGGTCCCCCAGCAGCAACCCTCAGCCCCTGGCAGGTGGCAACCTGTCCCTGTCCGCTGGCAGGTGGCGCCCCAGCCTCCCCAGCCCCGTCAGCCCAACTCACCGCCTGCCTGCCGGACGGCCCAGGTGGCGGTGGGGAGGCACGTCGGCCGGAGCGGCGCCCGTGGGAGCCCAGCTGGACGGCGCCTGGCGGCGGGGGCGCCTTAAATAGCGCGCGGGGCGGGGTGGGGGCAGGAAGCGGCGGGAGGGCGGCAGGCCCTGTTCCGAGCCGAGCGGGGGCGGGACGGGAGGTGCAGGCTCCCTGAAGCCGCTCTCAAGGAAGGGGCCCGCGAGGTGGGACTGGGAGTCGGGGGTGAAAAGGATGAGAAGCCCGTACTTTCCCTTTCTTCTCTGCTCGGTCTTCAGGCGGGCAAACACTCCTAGACTCAGCTTTGACTGCGGGATAGAGGTTCGGGATGGGTGGGGGCAAAGTTTTTCAGGGCGGCTGCATCTTATAGGATTACAGCCAGAACTTTCTAATCTCAGGCAACTGAGCAGTTGGGGATGAGGGTGTGGGGGCCTCCCGGGAAGGACATCTCGACCCTGGGGGCCTTTTGCCCTTGGTGAGAAGGGAGAAGGCCCCTCATTTGTGGGGTGGCCAGGGTGTTTCCCCCACAGTGTCAGGACTTGGTAATCAAGACTCGTGAGGGCACGGGGAAACACACTGGAAGAGAGGGGTTATATTCTGCCCTCCCTGGTGTCTGTGGTGGAGCTGGGGTCTCCACCCAGCCCCTGTTCTTGCAGAATTCTCAAACATTCCCACTCCTGGGCAGGCTTCACAATCAGAGGCACTAAGCAATGCCCATAGACCACGTGAGACTGGGGAGGCGGTGGTGGTGGTGGGGACCTCCCAACCTTTAGCTTGGATCCCATTCTCATGCCTCTAAATGTGGGGTGGGGTCGGGGGTTAGACATCCAAAGGAATTAAACGACTGGGCAGAGCCTGCCATTGTTCATTCAGGCAGCACCCTGTCCCTGAACATTCATGTGCAGCAGGCTTGCTGGGATTTGACCATAAACCAGTCAGATGTGGTCTCTGGCCTGGGGCTCTCGTTGGCTGGGGCAGGAGGCAGGAACTGAGCGTATTGGCCCTCGGGTAAGAGTAAATGTGGAAATTTCTCCTGAAAACTACCAGACTCAGGGGGGGACTTGGTTAGGAACGTTTCCTGGAGGAGACTGCATTAGCCACGTTGGTGGACGAAATCAACAATCTATAATAGGAACAGAAAAGAGTTTTATTTGAGCCAAACTGAGGATTCTTGCCCAGGAGATAGCCTCTCAGATAACGGAGGAACTGCTCTGGAGAAGCATGGTTTTCAGCACAGTTTACATCTTGTCAGAACAAAGAACAGCAAACAAGTCAGGGATACATGCCTTCAAGGTTTCAAAACAAAACCAAACCAAACCAAGAAACAAAAACCCCCAAACCCCAAAAACCACAGATCAGCAGGACACGGCAAGTCAGTATGGCCTTGGCACCTGGGAAGGTAATCTTAGCATGGAAGGAGTAGCAGCATCGGCGTCCCAGGAAGGGAGGCGTGATGTAATCTTTATTTTTATCATGCACATTTTTTACTTCTGGTCAATGCACCCTTTTCTTTAATAAGGAAAGAAGATGAACAACGTATGTTTGATAGGTCACAAACAAGCTGTTTTAGTTAGTATAAAGTTTGAATTAACTCCTGCATAAGCCAGAATGACGTCACCATACTCCAACACGTGAAACTTTCTTTCATCAGCCAGGGGGAGGGTGGGGAGAAGAGCATTCTAGGGAGAAGAACAGCGTGAGCCAAGGCCCAGGGACTGGGGACCGCGAGGTCCTGAGGCTCCGCCGGCCTTGGTGGGCAGAGGCAGAAGGGCCTAGAAGTTGAGACTTTGCTGTTGACCCCTCCGCCCCAGGCAAGCTGCTAAACCCACGTGCCTTGGTTTCCTTTTTTTTTTTTTTCCTTTAAGACCTTTTATTGAGATACAATTGACATACAATAAACTGTGTATATTTAAAGTGTATGGTTTCTTCCTCTACAGACTGGGGATGGTAATAGTTCCTCCTGTGTAGGGCTGATGGGAAATCCAATCAAAGCACATAGCATAATATTAGTACACAGAAAGCTTTCGAATGGGTGGTGGCTAAAAACATTATAACAACACATTTTTGTGACAGAAGGTCAGTGGGTTGGTCTTGGTGGGAGCAGAGAGGGCTGAGAGGGAGGAAGCTCGGGTGGAACGTTGGTGAAGGGTAGGGCAGCTCAGGAAAGGGAATGTGGCTGGTGGGGTCCGAGGCCTGGGGCTGGTGGCAGAGAGGTCCTGCGTTTCTCCACAACAGGATTCACTCTGTGGATTCCTGATGCCCTAGGCTGGGCCCCCGAGGGTCCTGCCTTCAGCACTCACGGGAGGACCTCTGGGGCACAAGTGAGGTGGGCTCAGCTCAGACCTCAGAATGTCAGGAGCAGGCTGAGCTGGCTTCCCCTTCCAGGCCTGTCCCTCGGGCCATGCTGAGCCGAGCCTCCCGGATTTCCAAAGCTGACAACTGCGCACACTGAGTTCTGACCCCTGAGGGCATGAGAATTGAGGTCCCTGGAGGCGGGTTCTCACCACGCCCCCATTGCAGCCTCTGCTCCCAGAGTTCCTCTCCTGTGGCTGGGTCCAGGCTCTCCCA
The DNA here is from genome assembly GCF_030028045.1 of Hippopotamus amphibius kiboko. Classification (NCBI taxonomy): domain Eukaryota; kingdom Metazoa; phylum Chordata; class Mammalia; order Artiodactyla; family Hippopotamidae; genus Hippopotamus; species Hippopotamus amphibius. Next base: position 27,546,447 of record NC_080186.1, on the reverse strand, counting down.
AAGCCTTTCTGATCCCAGCTACTGGGAAGGAGGGAGGAGCTGTCCTCACCCTCACCCCTTCCTCAGGGACTCTGAAGGTCAGAGTTTGAATGACCCCGCCCCTTCCCGGAAAGGATGAGCCAGGGTCAGCCAAGACAATCCCACAACCTGGCCATTCCACCTGGGAAACATCCTTAGATCCCCACACCTGCCTCCGTTCCCACTGCCCTGACCCTGTTTAGGCCACCATCTCAGTGGCCTCCCAGCCGGTCTCCTGGCTTCCAGCCCAGCCTTGCACCCTTCCCCAAAAATCAGACCACACACTGCCCTGCTTCAAACCCTTCTGTGACTCTCTTTTGCCTCCTGGCCTCAGCCACCTCTCCAGCCTCCTCCCTCTTCCCCGTTCACTCTGCGATTCAGCCATACTTGACTCTCGCCTTTGTCGGTGCTGTCCCGTCTGCCTGGGGCACACGCACATGCTCAGCCCTACAGTCCTTCAGGACTTTGCTCCATGTTCCTTCTCCCAGAAGTCCGCTTGCTGGCCTCCACTGGATTAGATGAGCCTTTGTGCTCTCAGCGGCTTACCTACTGCCCCTGGGTACACTGTTTAGTCATGTCATGTACATTCACGTTGGTGCACAACAGATCTCCAGAGCATCTGCATCTTGCAAAACTGAAACTCTATATACGTGAAACTCCCCATCTCCCCTCCCCCCACCCAGGGTGCACTGTTTACTTGTCTTTGTCTTTACCCCCTCCCCGTTAGTCTGTGAGCCCCTGGAGGGCAGGCAGCTGAGTCGTTTCCATGCCCAGCACCTAGCAGGGCACCAGGCTCGTATACGAATTTATGAATTAAAGGAATTATTTACTGAGCACTGCTGGTGCTGCGGCTCTGTCCTAGACACTGGAGATGAACCGGGGAACAGCAGTAACAAAAATCCCTGTCTCATGGACTTTACATTCTAGCCAGAGGGAGACAGACAAAATATCAAATCTGCTAGGTGGACAGTAAGGCAGGAAAGAAGGTTCAGGGCGCAGGGGGTGAGGGTTTCAATTTTGAATAGAAGAGGGGAGAAATTCTCATGAAGCAGCTGACCTTTGATAAAGGCCCTGAAGGAAGGGAGGGAGCCCTGTGGCTCTCTGGATGAAAGCACATTCCAGGCAGAGGGAAAGAGAGTGTAAAGGCCCTGAGGCAGGAATGCGCCTGCTGATTCCTGCCTGAGGGACAGCAAGGAGGTCAGTGTCACTGAGTGAGGTCAGCAAGGAGAAGAGATGAGTTCAGAAAAGGAACCAGTGGGGCACGTCTTGTAGGCCCCTAAAGGCCAGTGTGAGATGCCTTTGGAGGTTTGGGGCAGAGGAGTGACATGGCCTGACTTAGGTTTTACGGGATTGCCCTGACTGCTGTGCTGGGAGTAGACTGGAGGGTGGGCGGTAGATGCAGACATTCCCCCTTCAACAGAGGACTTGCTGCCTAGACCCGTTAGTGGGTGCTCTGTGTCCATTAGACAAAGATGGTTGGTGAGAGGAATCCCACACTGGATGGAAATGGCTGCACCCTTGACCACGCTTGGCTCAGCCATTGCCTGGGGCCACCCCAAGTAGAGCCTGGCCACCTGCACAGCTGAAGCAGACCTGAAAGTGCCAACAGCCTCCAGCTATGAAGGGTCCAGCCATTTCCATCCGATGTGGGATTGCTTTCACCGACCGTCTTTGTCTAATGGACACAGAGCTCCCACTAACGGGTCTTGTCCCTCGGTCCTGCTTCCGCCTCTTTCCATCCACAGGTGTCCCTCCCCAACACGCCCTTTGCACTCCTAACTCTTCCACAGCATCTGCATCCCAGAGTTGGGGCAGGAAGCAGAGAGATTGCTGCAGGGATCCAGGTGAGAGATGCTGCGGGCCTCTCAGCTCGGGCTGCTGTAATAACAGCATAGACGGGGTGGCTTAAACCACAGAGCTTTATGCCCCACAGTTCTGGAGGCTGGAAGTCCAAGATCAGGGTGCCAGCCTGGTCGGGTTCTTGGTGAAGGCCCTTTTCCTCGTTTATACTGGGCTATCTTCTCAGTATGTTTTCACATGGCAGAGAGAGAAAGACCACGCCCCTCACCTCTCTTTGCATCAGAGCACAAATCCACCCTCACGACCCAATCACTTCCCAAAGGCCCCATCTCTTAAAACCATCATGCTGGAAATTAGCATTTTAACATGAATTTTGGGGGGAGACACAAACATTTAGTCCATAGCAAGGGGCTTGGATCAGGGTGATGAATACAAAATAATCTGTTGCCTTGGGCTGCAGGTGGCTGTCGCATCATGCAGGAGATGTGGACTTGATGGTGTGTATATGAAATCTAAATCTATCTTAAGCACTATTGAAGGAAGCTTGCAGTGAATCCTCACGTGAGGGGGGAAGAGGAGGTAGACATGTGCACCCTCGGAAGAGAAGGCCAGGGGACATGAGATGTGTGCCAGGACTCTGGATGGTGAACAGTAGCTCAACACATGCTGGGTGGAAAGCATGAGCGGCACTGCTGGGGACAGCTCTCAGGCCAAAGGTGGGATGCTCAGGGCTGGAATAGTCCCTCATCTGTGGTCCTGGCCCACAGCCCGGAGAAGTGGGGCCAGGACTGGAGGCTCACTCCATGCTGGGATAGCTCTTGTTGCTCTCTGGTTGCCCTGACCTCAAAGCCACCCTTATCCAGGCAGCGGGAACCACCCTGGAAGATGCTGGAATGCAAGGCAGCAAATAGGTGGAGATCACCCCTCCCTGGGACCTTTGCAACCACCCACTCCAAGCTGGGACTGACACACGAGATGGCCTGGGCAGCAGACAGAGACTTTCCTGAGCATGGTTCTGCCTGGATATTTGCTGGATGTGTTAGTGCTGTACTAACGTGTTACGACACGATCTCCTTTTATCTCTACAACAATCCTAGAAATGGATACTATCCTGAGTGCCGGGCTGAATATGTTCCTTTTGCCCCTCAGATCTGCTCTGTGCCCTGGGAGGGTGACCCGTACTGACTGCCTCAATTGGCTTCCATGCCCTTTGGCTTCTGGTTGTGTTGGGTCAGTGGGAGCAGATGAGGGAGTGAAGTCATGGTATTTATTTGATTGCTGTGGTTGGATGCATCCTTGCAGCTCCTGTGTGGCAACCTTGTCCATTACTACCCTGGTACTAGTCCCAGGGTACCCTTTGTGGGTTTCCTTAATCATGCTCATACCTTCAGAAACAGTCCCTGAAGGAAACACTTCAAACTTCCTTGGTTGGAATGTGCCATCTGCTTCCTGTTGAGACCCTGATTGATCAAATTCCCATTTTATTGATCACAAGACTGAGGTTCTGAAAGCCTGCCCAAGGTGCAGTATGGTGAAACTGTGGTCATGAAGTGGTTAAGCTATGCTTCAACCTGGGAGGTGGGTGTCAGCCCAGCCCCGGGCCCTTTAAACTTGGCTGGCTTATCCACCCCAGTGATGACCACACGTGAGAGCAAAGGTGAACCCCAGCCTGTTCTGTTGACACAACGACCCGTCCTTTCCCTGCCTGCATTGGCTCTTGGCTCACTGCCTCCTGGATTTCTGGCTCCTGGCCTTGGCTTTGTTACTAAATGTTCCTCTGGGTTAGTATAGCCTTGCACCCCCTTTGCTTTCCATCCCAACCTGGTGTGGATGTTGGTGTTCCCTAAACTTCAGGTCACCACACAGTGGTGGGAGGGGGGCTGGGAGCCACCCCAGGTTGGTTAGTGCGGGAGGCGAGGTTGTCTCTGTCTGCCCCAGGCTCTGAGCTCCTTGAGCTCAGGTCCTACTCCCGGTGCAGTCCTGTGTCTGCCAGGGGCCTGGGGTGGAGAAAATGCTCAGGGAAAATGGAAGGAACTGGGGCTGCATGCCTTTAGAGGAGCCTGTTGTGAGCATATGGAAGGAGTGAGAGTATGAATAACAGGGATTTTGTGTACACAGGGTGGGGATGCGGGTTGTGGATGGCAGTGATTGGATTACAAAGGAGGAGGGAGTGTGGCTTGTTTACAACCAGAGGGCTGTGATTGTGTGTGCTCAGGGCAGGGTCTTACTCTACAGGGCCAGCGGTGCTGTTGTAGAGGGAGCACAGCACCCTCTTGTGACCACATCTACAATCACAGCATGTATATCCGTAAGTTCCACCCCAGATCCCACCTGGGTCAACCCTAGTCCCAGCCTTAATTCAGCTCCAGCCAGAGAGCTCCCTCCCCTTCTGAGGGCTACCTTCTCTGCCCTCAGGGTCTTGTGGGTGGAAGTGTGGGAGAAAAGAGGAGAGTCAATTTGTATAAAACACAGCCTTTATTGATTTCAAGGAAATTGCCTTGGGGATGTTCCTACCAGCACATCCACCTCAAGTCCCTGAGAGGGGGGTCTGAAAGGCTGGCACCAGACTGAGTACACTTGTGGGAGGAAGACAGGAGCAGAGCTGCCTGAGGCTGGAGGAATAAGATGCGGGTGGGGGGTGGGGTGGGCATTCCCTAAGGGCAGTGGTGACCCAGAGGATCTCTGGGTGTCTCAGGCAGGGGTTGGTGTCACCAAAGCCTCCTCCTCTCTCCGGGCTCACTCTCGGCTTCCAGACCTCCACTGCTGGGAGGATACTTCCTTTCCACCCCAGGAATCTGGGTGCTTCTCTCGGAGAACTGAAGATTCCCTTTGGTCTGGTGCATCTAACCAGACCCAGGGCAAGCATCTTTCTTTTGGTGGCCTCGGGGCCTTTGCCCCTGCTTGTCTCTGCTAGGAAGCACTTCTCACCTCTCTTAAACATTCCTTCCTCAGGGAAGCGTCTCCTGATCACCCCATCCTGGGTTAGGTGAAGCCCTGCTATGAGCCTCCTAAGTGTCCCCTTGCAGACAATAGTTAATTTGCTCATTTCAGTGTCTCTCTCTCTCCCAGGAGGGCTGCCACTGGGCCTGTGGTGTGACCTATACCAGATAGACAGCACAGTGCCCAGTGCACAAGAAAACCTGCTATGAAATGGAATAGTGAATTCAGCGTGGGGACACCCAGCACCTGTAGCACCTCTCCACCGGCACCATACCTCCCTGCCTGTCCCCACGGGCAGCCCCAGGATCGCTCCCCAGACCACGGTCAGATGGGGGTCATGGTGGGCGCCGAAGCGCGCAGCTTGTCGTCGCCGGAATCCGGGCTCAACTCCCCGGCTTCCACCAGCTTGTGGTGGCAGCGGCAGGTGGAGGCCCGGCTGGGGGGGCCGCGGCCCCGGGGGAGGCTCTTTCTGGGAAGGCTTCGCACTACCCTGTGGAAGATGAGGTAGCAGATCTCGCAGAAGGTGAGCACGATGCAGACGGCGGAGGCGCCCACCATGAAGTAGGTGAAGAGCTTCTTCTCGGTGGGCCGGGCGATGTAGCAGTCCACGATGTTGGGGCAGGGGGCCACGTTGGCGCACTGGACCAGGCGGGGCATGGCGAAGCCGTACCAGAGAGTGTGCAGCAGGTAGAGGAAGAGGAATTCGATGAGGAGCTTGAAGATGAGGCTGAGCAGGTAGGTCCACCAGAGGCCGCCGTGCTTCTTGCCCGTGTTGTCGTACAGCTTGGCGCACTGGTCGCCGTGCTTCTGGCGGTGGCGCCGCTCGCGCTCCTCGCGGTAGGCCACGTGCAGGATGACCAGCAGCGACGGGCACGTGACGAAGATGAGCTGCAGGGCCCAGAGGCGAATGTTGGAGATGGGGAAGAACTCGTCGTAGCAGACGTTGGTGCAGCCCGGCTGCTTGGTGTTGCAGTCAAAGTCCTTCTGCTCGTCCCCCCACACGCGCTCCGCGGCCACCACGTACACCAGCACGCGGAAGACGAACACCACCGACAGCCAGATGCGCCCGAAGGCTGTGGAGTACTTGTTCACGCCGCTCAGCAGGGCCTGCAGCGTCTTCCAGTCCATGGCGCCTGGTGGGGGCGCGGGGGGCCGTGCCCACCTGACAGGAGAGGAAGACGCATATGTGAACGAAAAGGTGACAGTTACAGTGCATTTGCTATGTGCCAGGCGCTGTTCTGAGTTCTTTACCTGGATGGATTCGTTTGATCATCTCAACGACCCTATGAGATCAGGAGTATTATTCTTCCTAAGCTACAGAGAGGAAACAGGCAGAGAGGTTAAGGAACCTGCCCAAAGTCACAGAGCTAGTATGCCAGAAGGAAGGGAATGGGCATTTGCTGATAATAACAACTAGTATTTATTGAGTATTTACATGAGCCAGGCAAGGAGCTAAACACTTCATGTGTAGGATCTCATTTAATCCTTAAAAAGACCCTGTGAGGTAGATACTATTATGCTTCTTACTGACAGATGAAGAAATGGATAATCAAATGAGAAAATGATTGCAAAGCACTCAGTACATAGTAAGTGCTCAGTAAAATGCTGGTGACTTGTGAAATCTAGAGCCGTCAAGTCACTCATTTAAAACTAGAATTGAATTCAAGGCTGTCCACCACCTCCTCTCTCCTTCTCTGCCAGATGCCTGCCCCAGACCAGGTTCTCAAAACTTACCTCGCTGATGCCTCGCTACCATCCTGTGAAGTTGGGGTTGTGAACCGCATTCTCCAGAGAGGAAACTGGGGCTTGGAGAGCGGAAATAATCTCCCCAAGGTCTCGCAGCCAGTGGGTGGTGAAGTTGGGAGACCAATTCAGATTGGGGAGGGGGTGCATGGAGAGGATAATGGTCTGGTTCCTGGGGACACCAGATCCAGGAAAAATCTAGGGACACCCTCCCTCCCTGTGCCAGAGCCTGTGGGAGCCCCAGCCACCCCAGCCATGCTGGATGCCAGGGCTTTGTGGAGGGGAGCCATGCTTTGTTCAGGTCCCCAGATCACACACCTTCCTCCCAGTCCTGGAGGGACTCTGAGAGTGCGGACAGGTGGGTCTGCCGGAGTGCACCTGGTGTCTGCATGCTCTTGAGGGTGTGGGAGCACGTGCCTCTCCATGTGTGCATGTGGGCTTGTGTGCACATGTGAGTGCTCCTGGAGATGCTCTGTGACTCTGAGCATGCATGATGACTGCGGGTCCACCCCCTGCATCACCACTTCTCACCCCTCCACTGCCACCACCCTGCTCCAAACCACCATCACTCTTGCTGGTATTATTGCCACAGCCTCCTGGCTGGCCTTTAGGTGTCTGCTCCTGTGTCCCTGGGGTCCATTAAATTAAATCATGTCACTCCCTTGTTTAAAAGTTTCTACTAGCTTCTCATTAACTTAGAGTAAAACCCCAGGTTCTACATTCTCACCCTACTCTCCTACACTCTCCACCTGCCTCTCTCTGCTTGGGCCACAATGGGGACCTCTGGGGCTTTGTAATTATTCCTGCTGCCTAGAATGCCCTTCCTCCAGAACCTTCCACAGCTGGATCCTTCTCATTACTGAGGCCTCTGCTGCAACATCCTCTTCTTAGAGGCTGCCCTAGATTACCCTGGATCTGGAAGCCCCTGCCCTCCCAGTCACTCTGCTCCTGTCACCTTTATTTTCTTCCTAGAATTTAATTACCATTGGGAATTAAAGTATTTGTTTAATCTTCTACCTCTCTGAATTTTCATGAATTTCTGTTTCACAAGGGCAATTATTTTATATGCACGGGCAGCAGCATACAATAAAATACTTAGTATAAAAAAAAGTGTCTCTCCCCACTCAGCTCCTTCTAAGACCTGTCCTTTGGGGAGGGGCAGTGGGATGTGTATTGAGCATGGAGTTACATCTGGATTCAAGCCTCAGCTCTAGCCCTTCTACCTGGGTGACTTCCAACTTTTTCTAATCTCTTGACCTTCTTTCCTTATCTCGAAAGGGAAATAATCCCTACTTTCTTGAGCTACTGTAAGAATCGTAAAAGACCATTCCCTCCCCAGCCTGCCACTCACCTGGTGAGAGTTCAGGAAGACTGAAGTGGAGGTTGGAGCCCTGTCTGCCAGCCCAGGGAGGAGCGGGAACCTGACAGGTGCGTCCACCTGAGCCCTCCCAGGGCGGCCCACCGGGCGCTGCCCCCTCCTGGCCCCCACCTTTTACCTTCCTGTCCTGTCTGCCCAGTCCTGCCTGACACACCCTAGGAACGCGAATCACCGGCAAAGAATTTCCCTCCAAGCCCAGGCCCGGGACTGGTGGAGCCGGTTCTGGTCCCCTCTGCCGTGCCCCAACAGCAGCTCCCAGCGATCCGCTTTTCCCCTGCCCCGGGACCAAGCCGCGCCCAACTTTCACCCCCTACTCCATCGTGCCCGCCGGCCCCCTCCTCAGGTCAGAACTAGCCCCCACCCCCGCCAAGTTTCCGTCCATTCCAGACAGCTAGGGAGCTTGCCAATGTGGGAGGGGGTTATCCAGGAGCTTTCAGCAGCTGGAACCCCCACTCCGCCCAGAACCTAGGAGTGAGAAGGCAGTTGGGGAGTGGGGTGGGGGGAGGTCCCTCGACCTCCTCCCATCCCCTCACCTCCCAGTTTCAGCCTGGCCCGAGGGCAGGAGCAAGCCCCAGCCCCGCCCGGGGACGCTGGGGAGCGCTGAGCGCTCGCGGTCGCGGGGTGGGGAGGCGCCCCGCACTTACCCGCAGCGGCGCGGACAGCGAGGGGCCGGGACCCCGCGTGGTCGAGGCCCGCAGCGGAGGCGAGCGGGGCGGGAGCCGCGTCTCGGCAGACGCGGCGAGGCGCGTGGCGGCAGGCGCAGCCGGGGGTGGCGTGGAGGAGGGAGGGTCCGGGGAGGAGGGAGGGTCGGGGGAGGAGCTCAGGAGCCGCAGAGGGTCGGGTTCTAGTCCGGACGCTGTCACTCGTTCCCCCGGCAACCTGCGCCGGGGCTTCACGCTCTTCTGAGCCTCGGTATCTTCTTCAGGTGTGAAACGCGGGCATCGGTGGCCCGGAGCAGGGCTGTGGGAGAATCTCCAATGAGATTCCGGGCGTGAAGCGCTCTAAACTGTTAAGTGCCTAGTGGTCCCCGGACGGAAGCAATCAGGACTCGCCCACGTGCGTTACCACGGGTCCTGTGTCCGCGCCCTGCGGGTCACTGTCCCCGCCTGGCTCTTGGTCTCGATCCTGCGTGGGGGCACTCCTGGCACCTGCCCTCCCCGCAAAGGTGCGTGGCTTAGGCTCCGCGTCGTGGAATGGGGCACGGGCACTTTGGAGAACCAGGGTGGGGCGGGGGGGCAGACCCTGTGGTCTGCCACAGGAAGAGGCACTGTGGCTGGAAAGGAGATGGGACGGTGGATCCTTTGTCCAAGGGTGAGGGCAGGCGGGATTGGTGGTGGCGGGGGGTGGGGGGGGGGGCGGGGAGAGGGGAGAGGAGAGGTTGTTACCTGGAGTTACTGTAAGGGGCAAATCCTGTGTGTGGTGGGGGGAGGGGTAAGAGAGAGGTGTGGGAGCAGAGCCTGTGCTTTAGACCCCCTGCAGAGGGAGGCGGGGCCTGCGGTTGGGCTGGGCTGGGCTCTGAGGTCAAGGACGCTTTGTCTTATTCACTAATGTGCCATGACTAGGAACCTAATGAGAGCCCCTGGGCCTCAGCCTTATCAGGGATACCCCAGGATTTCCGGCCTCCCGGGGAGTCCTGGGATCTTAGTCACCAAAGGGCTTGAGCACTCCCTGTCTGCGCAAAGATGATGTTGCTAGCAGGAGGGTGACTATACATGGCATTTTCCCAGGACTTTACTGGTATATACCTGTGGCCCTGGTGTAATTAACAGCACCTCTTTTTACTCTCAAAAGTACCCCCAAACTTGAAAAGATAATTACACCATCACCCTACCTACTACTCCAGGTAGAAAACTAACACTGCACTGGGGGCTCAGAGACATCTTTGGTCCAGGCACTGTCCCGCAGGCTTTATTTCATCATTACAGTGCCAGATGAGGAAGGTACACTCCTTCCCACTTTTATGAAAGAAAACCAAGGCACAGAGAGGTTAGGTGACTTGTCCTGTGTCACACAGACAATAAGCAGCAGAGCCAGCTCTGGAGGCCTCAGGCATGTTAAGTTTCTGGATAGGGCAAAACCACAGGGCAGAGGCCATTTTTACTTTGAAAATCACTGCGGAGACTGAACAGTGTTGGGGGGGTCCAGGTGCTTCTGTGCATGTGTCATTGTGGGGAGATGTGTGAGTATGATGGTGTCCTGTGGGGGGTCCATGACTGCTGCCTGCTCCCTACCACCTCTTGCTCTGCTTCATTTTAAAGCAAATCCGTTCCCCGTTTTCTCACTTCCTAGTCACTCTGCAACCCGTTTGAACAATGTTTCCACCCAACCATGTAGCTAAAGGCGGCCCTATCAAGGTCACCACGGATCTCTGGGTGCTAAATCCAACAGTAATGTCTCTGTCCTCTTCCTCTTGCGCCTTCGGAAGTACCTGACACAGTTGACTGCTCCTTCCCTCTCAAAACACTTTCTTCCCTTGGCTTCTTTGACGCCCCACTCCTAGTTCCTTGTACCTCGGAAACTTCACATCCTGGTCTCAGCCTCTTCTCTCCTGGGTGAGCTCATCCAGTCCTGGGGCTTCTAATACCGTTCATTCTCTGCTGAGTCCCACATTTCTAGTGCCAGTCTTGACTTCTCCCTGAACACCAGGCTATGTACCAGGGCTGCCCACCTGACCTCTAGGTTTCCAGTTATTGGTTTTTCCTTTCCGAGAGCAACTGCACAGTCGACTCTGTTATACTCTATCGAGGTATGCTGTGTACATGGTTCTGCACTTGGCTATTTTCATGTAACAAAATATAGGACATTTCCTCTATCAGCAGATATAGAGCTATCTCTCCTTTTTTAGTACGTGAATAGTGTTTCATTTTCTCTTACAGTACACATACAGTTCTCTTTTAAAAAAAGCTGAGTAGCATATGTACTATAGTATATTTAATCACTCCAATGTTGATGAAAATTAAGGATGCTTTCAATCTTGTATTTCTGTTATAAACATCATTGCAATAAATACACTTGGACAAGCATCACTGAACACATTTTTTTATTGTGTTTATAGGATATATTCTTAGAAGTGGAATTTTGGGGTTAAATATGCTCATTTAAAATTTTGATAGATATTGCCAAATCCCCTCCATAGATGTATCAGTTTATGCTGCCACCAGACATGAGTGCTTGTTTCCCCATATTCTTGCCAATATAGAGCATTAGCAAACTTTATGATCTTTGCCAGTGGTATCTCATTATATCTTTATTTTGCATTTCTCTTATTATGAGTGAGAATGAGCATCTTTTTCTACACTTAAGGGCCACTTGTGTTTCTTTCTCTGTGAACTGTCTTTTGCTTTTGCCCATTTTTCTGTTGGGCGGTTGCCTTTTTAAAATTATTGATTTCTTAGGAGCTCTTTACATATTAAAGAAATATATCCTCTGTCTATGATGCAAATAACAAGAATTTCACCCTCCCCTACAAGTTTAACACTTGTATTTTGACTTTGCGTATGAGGTTTTTGCCATGCAGAATTAAACATTTTTTTTTATGTAGTCAAGTATACCAATCTTATCTTTTATGGCCTCAGGGTTTGGTCATAATTAGAAATGCCTTCCCCACTCTGAGAATTGAAAAAAGTTTTTCTCCCATGGCTTCTTCCAGCTAAAGTAGTGCTTTAATGATATAAAGCAGATCACGTCCCTCCGCTATTAAAAGCTTACAGTGACTTACCATTACTTTTATCCTGGCACCCACTCTCCTGACATTGCCCTGCGAAACCACGAGTGACCTCGTCCTGCCTCACCTCCCATCACATGTCCCCTTGCTCACTGCTCCCCAGTCACACCGGCCTGCTTTCTGTTCTGCAAACAGCCATGTTCAGTCCAGTCTTCTGGCCTTTGCATTTGCTGTTCCCTCTGCCTGGACTGCTCTTCAGCTGGCGGGTTCCTCCTGCTTTATCCAGCTCTCACCTTCTCACAGGGGTAATCCTGGTCACCCCATCTGAAGAGGCCTCACCCACTTTCTCAGCAGTCGCTCTTCAGAACATTCTTTGAAATTATCTCCAGGAGAGCAGGGAGCTCGCTGGTTGTAGACATCAGTTCCTATCTGTAAAGTAAAAGTTGGGCGCACGTAAGGTTGTGCGTGAGGACTGTCTGTTACCGTGTGAGGTGGGGTAGCTGTGTGTTAAGGGGGTAGCGTGGGGTGTAGGTGTATGTGTTTGGTTGTGAATGTATCTGCTTGTGGAGGTGGTTGGTGGGGTTTTGTGAGGTTGTGTTCGTGTGTGGCTGTGAGTGTGGTTGGGTTATTCTGCTCTGGCGACCAGGTGATTTGATTGTTCAGGTCCTATCGCTCTGACCTTGCCAGATGCCGCCCCTGGTTCCTGACATCAGGCAGCGCCCCCAACAACTGGCCTTTGCTTCTTCTGGAGTGAGCTGGAAGAGTTCCTGTTTCAGAAAGAGGCGCTGAGGACTTCCAGGCCCTGCTGTCCCACTCCAAGTTTCTGCCTCCTGAGCAGGGGAGTATGTGGGAGGCCATCTAGGCCATCCTCCTGCCTCAGGGCAGGGCTGTGTTGCACCAGGGCTTGGAGCTGCCCCTGCCACCCCCACTCCCCTCAGGGCTTGTACCTGCTCTCTGGGGGTGGGCGGGAGTCCTGAAGCCTGCTACTGTGGTCTCTCCTCCCAGGCCTTGGCCTCGGGCAGGCGCTTCCTTTTCCTGCTGGGATTTTCTTGTATTTGTGTGTGCGTGCGGCAGGGGCCTGGGCCCTCTTCTTGGCCTGAAGGCCCTCCCCACCCTGAACACAGAGGTGGGGCAGGCAGAACCCTCTGGAAAGCAAGTTGGTGGAAGCATGGGGGCTTTCCAGTCCTGCTGCAGCATGGCTGGGGCTGTGGGTAGGAAGAGATGTCCCAGGACCTGGGCTAGAATTGCTTTCCTTCCCAGACATCCCGAGTGACCTGGAACTTCTGCTGCCCAACTTTATCCTCAAATAGAGGTAATCCAGGAGGACTTTTCTGAGTTGTGGTCAGGATTCAGCCATTCTACAAGTGTCCTGGGACCCCACCCCTTCTCACCCCCCACCCCCCAGGACCTCATGCCACATCCTCTTTGTCCTCCATCATGGGTCTTTCCCGTGATCATAAACATTCTGGTATTTCTCCACAAACAAACAAAACTCCCTTGACCCCACATCTTCCAGCATCTGCCTCATTTCTTTCCATTCTTTTATAGCAAAGCTTCTCAGATGGGTTGTCTTCATTCCTTATCTCCTTTTATTCTCTCTCTGGAATTCTAATCAGGCTTCTGCTCCCAGTATTCCACCCAAGCTCTTGCCAAGACTCCCACAGCTAAATCCCACAGACAGGTTTCAACCCTTGCCTTTCCCTGCACTTCCAGCAGTGTTTGGTAGCTAGAACATCACATCCCCTGACTTTTCTCCTTCTTTTCTGGCCTTTCTTTCTAGTCTCTTTTGCTGGATTCCCCCCCATCTCCCTGACCTCTAAATATTGGGGTCCCCCGGGATTTAGTCCTAGGACTCTTTCTCTGTCCTCCCTCATTCTCTTGGTAATGTCATTCCTCTCAGGGTTCAAAATGTCAAAATTAGCCTGACAACCCCTAAATACTTATCTCCAGCCCAGACCATTTCCCTGAACTCCAGACCCCTGTATGCAGCTGCCACTCAACCTCTCCCTCTGGACCTCCAGCAGGTATCACAAACTTATCACACCCCAAATCGCATCCCAAATTCATCTCCTTAATAGGATTGCCAGATTTAGAAACAAAGCAAAACAAAAGCAAAAATAAAAAACCAAACCCAGGACACTCAGTTAAATTTGAATTTCAGATAGTCCCTGAGACATACTTAAACTCAAAAAAAATTAGTTGTTGTTTATCTGAAGTTGAAATTTCACTGCGTGTCCTGTATCCTATCCGGCAACCTACTCTTTAGATTCCTCTCCAACCTCCTCTACTCATGTACTCTCAGAGTAAACAGCAATTGCACTCACCTACCCCATGCAGGGTCACGTTGATTCATTTTTCTCATACCTCACATTCAATGTCAGTGAATCATTTCTCTTCTCTTCTTTCCTTTTCTCTTTTCTTCTCTTCTCTCCTCTCTTTCCCTTTTCTTTCCTTCCTTCCTTCCTTTCCCCTTTCCTCTTCCTTCCTTCCTTCCTTCCTTCCTTCCTTCCTTCCTTCCTTTCTTTCTTTCTCTTTCTTTCTTTTTCTTTCTTTCTTTCTTTCTTTCTTTCTTTCTTTCTTTCTTTCTTTCTTTCTTTCTTTCTTTCTTTCTTTCTTTCTTTCTTTCTTCTTTCTTTCTTTTTCTTTATCCTTCTCTTACTCTTTCTTCCTTTCACCCTCTCTCTCTCTCACTCCGTCTTGACTTTGGAGCAGAGGAATATTTCTTCCAAGGGCTGAGCAAGTAGAACGGGTGGCTTGGGCTTAAAAAGCCCAAACTTTCACTGAATTATTTTGTCTCTACTTTCAGATTGTTTTCAGAATCTGGACACTTCTCACTGACGCCACTAGTGTTATTCTGGTAACATTAAAGCCACGAATCATTTCTTTCTTGCATTACTGCAGTAGCCTTACAGCTGGTCACCCTGCTTTATCCCTTGCCCCACCTCTCTGTTACTGGCTTCCTGCTCGCTCAGAGTGGCAGCCAAAGGCATCCGGATAGCTTTTAGGACCCTGCGTGAGCTGGTCCTTCTCAGGCCTCACCCGTATGCTCTGGCCTCATATTCTGCACTTCTCGACTCTCCCGCTGCCCCGACTCATTGACTTCCTTGCTGTCCTGGGTCCACGCCAGGTCTTCCCTAGCCTCAGCACCTGTGAACTTGCCCTTCCTTCTAGCTGACACACTGTCCCCCAAACCTCTGCCTAGCTTGCTCCCTCACCTTGCCTGGCCTCCCCATTCAAACTGCAGTTCCCCTTCCCACACGCCTTCCTCCCCTTTCTGCTTTTTCTCCTTAGCACTGTAATCATGTAGCATGTTTTATACTTTGCTTATGCTTCTTGTTAGTTGTCTCCCCATCACTGGAATCTACAGTCATTTTTGTCTGTTGTGTCCACTGGTGTATTTCCAGTGCCTGATACAGTGCCTGGCACTTTGTGGGCAAAAGTACTCACCAAAGGAGCGAATGGCACCATCAAGCTCCTGTCCCGGGTCAGAGCATGGCAGCCGTTTAACCAGCTCCTTCTAGCTTAGCCTCCCTCCCTCCGACCCTCCAGAAGACTCTCTCTGACCTCCTGCCCTCCTCTAGGAAGCCTTTACTGACTGAGCCTTGTTTGTCTCCCTTTTTTCTTGCCACCAGGCCCAAACCCCTGGTACTCAAGGCTCAGGTGGGCTGTGTGTCTGGCTGAGTCTGCCTGTCCTTATCCAGCCTCTGCTGTCCTTCTGGATGGGAGGAAGCTCTTTGCTTGGGTATCAGGGTGGCCGGGGAAGCCAGCCCAGGGTGAGGTGTGTGCAATCTGCCTGAAGTCAGCCAGCCACCTGCAGTGTGGGAGCCTCTGGAGCCTTGATCCTGGGCCGAGGAGGTGATGGGCACTGGGCACGGGGGACTAGAGCCTTTCATGGGTCTGGGCTGCAGGCCTGTGGTTCCTGAACTCACTGTTCCTGCCAACTGGGGAGGTCGTGACCCCAGCGCCTGGGTGTGTGGTTTGCCATTAGCTGAGTGGGGAGCACAGGAGCAGAGGACAGGGTGGGGCAGAAGACAGTGGTGGGGGCCTTGTGCCTGGAGTTCTCTGCATGATATTTGTGTTTGTAAATGATATTCCAATGCGGTCACTTTGACAGGGGCTGTTGGGACATTCTGGCGTGGCTGTAAAAACCCTTTCTTACAATGGAAGTGAAACGGTGCACCTCAGATTGGGACTTGAACCCACACGGTCGGCACTCGAACCCATCCAAAACCCTGACTGGGACTTGCACCCAGCCAAAACCCGAGATCTTCCAACTGAGATCACACACCTGGTTTCAGGACTTAATGAAGCTCAGTTTCTCGATGGCTCATCACAGAAAGAATTCAGTGAGAGACAAAGTGATAGGTAAGAAATTTATTTAGAGATTTAGAGAGAAACACACTCCGCAGGCAGAGTGGGGGCCATCTCAGAAGGTGAGAAAGGCACCAGGGTATGGGGCTTGTCAGTGTTTGTAAGGTGGGTAATTTCATAGGCGAATGAGTGGGCGGAGTATTCCAGAATTGGGCCACTGCCCACTTTTTGACCCTCCTGGTCAGCTTGGGACTGTCATGGTGCCTGCAAGTCGACTTGTCCACCATCTTGGACCCATTTGGTTCTAATCAGTTTATGTTATGCCCTCTGGCTGTGTCATTCTAACCCTTCCCTCCTATTTCACAAGCATTTCAGTTTCGCCCCATCCCCCACACCATCCCTGAGCCTCCCTGAAAGCCCAACACTTGGCCTGTCCCAGGTCCTCAGGGCTGGGGCGTGGCTCAGGGCTGGTTGTTTTTGCCCAGCCAAATTGTCCTCTGCATCCAAATGCCCTGCGGGTAGTCTGAGTTCCCTGTGGGACACACGTATGTGGATATCCAGTGGCAGCTGGATGCATTGGGCGTGGGCCTCAGGAAAAAGAAGAACACTGGGAAGTCTCGTGCCTTGCTAGTGTGAATGCAAAATGGTGCAGCCATTGTGGAAAACAGCCTGGTGGTTTCTCAAAAAGTTAAGCATAGAATTACCACTTGACCCAGCAAGTCCCCACCTAGGTGTATATCTGAAAGATCTGGGAACAGGGACTCAAACAAATACCTGTGAATGAATGCTCATAGCAGCACTGTTCACAACAGCCAAGTGTTTGAAAACAACACGAATGTCCATCAAGGGAAGAATGGATGAACAAAATGTAGTCTATCCGTACAATGGAATATTATTCAGCCACAAAAAGGAATCAAGTTCTGCTACATGCTACAACATGGATGACTCTTGAAAACATTATGCTAAGTGAAATACACCAGGTACAAAGGACACGTATCATAGGTATATGAAGTATATGAATACATATATGAAGTATCTCGAATAGGTGAATTTATAGAGATAATAAGTTGTCAGAGGTTACTGGGGCTGGGTGGAAGGGTGAGTGGGGTTATTGTTTAATGGGTACAGACTTTTTCTCAGAGGTGATGAAAAAGCTCTGGAAATAGTAGTGATGGTTGTATACCTTGTGAATGTAGTTAACACGATTGAATTTTACACTTAAAAATGATTAAAATGGTAATTTCATATTATATATATTTTATCACAATAAAAAAAATGAAGGAAAAACCGGATGGAAATGTGAGTTTGGGAGTCGGTGGTGTCCTGATGGTAGCGAAGGCCATGGGAGAGGACCAGCTCACCCAGGGAAGGCGTGGACACTGAGGATTGTGGATGGACGGCCTGGGACAGAGCCCTGAGGACCTCCTCAACGAAGGGGGCAGGTGAAGGAGATAGAGGGGGAGTGGTGTCCTAGAAGCCTGGGTGTATCAGTCAGCACCCTGGATTGCAAATGACAGAAACAAACCTTGAGTTAGTTTGGGCACAAAGGGGAATTGATTGGTTTGCAGAAATGTGGGAAGGGCAGGGGTACCTTGGGGCCCCACAAGCACCTGGCTAGAGTCAGGTCCACTTTCTAGGACCTCTGTCCTGCTTGCCTCACCTCTGCTCCTCTGGGACAGCTGGCTTCCTCTCTCCTCGTACGGATGGGCTTCTGCACAAGGCTTTTGCTCATGGCCAGCCGCAGCCTGAGCACACACCTCTCCAGGTTTTGCCGTTACATGCTTCCCTTAGGAAGGATTCAAGTAACCTGGAGAAGACCCCTGAGCGGCCCCACCTTGAGCACATATCCACTCTGAGGTCGGGGGCCAGGATGCATGCCAGCAGTCACCTGTGTCACCCAGTCTAAGCTCATACTGCTTGCCCCACGACAGGCCAATAATCGAGAGACGAGTTGTTTAGGTAAGGAAGAATGACTTTATTCAGAAAACCAGCAAACTCAGAAGATGGTGGCCTTGAGCCCCAAAGAACCATCTTGCTTGAGTTAGAATTCAGGCTCTTTTTATACTAAAAGGGGAGGGAGCAAAGTCAAAACACTTTGTGGTTCCCAGCAGCCTGGGGAGGGCATGTGTTAATTTCTTTCTCCCGGCAGTCATTCACAGGTGATCAGGGCCAGGATGTTTCCTGTAGGCTAAACAAAGGTATTTTAGCTTAATACTTATTACCTGGTCAGCATTGTTCCCAGAGATGGGCCATTACGTATAATTTAATCTTATAGGCAAGCACAATCCCTTTAGTGATTAACTTGTAATAGAATACAAAAGATTCTTTCCTATTATACTGTTAGCATCCCAGTTTAGAGGGAGAAGAGACTCCTGGGTGCCTAGGACACGTAGGGGAAGAGGCTCAAGAAGGAAGGCTGTTTAACCTGTAAAATGACTCATGGCTTAAGATGATGACTGGGAGTACCTGCTGGGCTTAGTGACAAAGGAGCCTTAGGTGTGCTTGGCAAGGGTAGGTCTGAGTGCGGTACTGGGGCAGAGACTAGCTCATAGCTGGTGGGAGTGATTGGGAGGTGAGGACGTTAGGATAGTACATGTAGACCTCTGACTCAGGAGGCACAGTTGTGATAGCCTGGAGAGAGATGAGGAGGTAGCTGCGGGAGACAGGGGGTCAAGGAAGGGTTTTAAAATTTTATTTATTTCTTTATTTGGTTGTGCTGGGTCTTAATAGTGGCAGGTGGGTTCCTTAGTTGCGGCAGGCAGGATCCTTGGTTGCAGCATGCATGTGGGATCTAGTTCCTTGACCAATGATCAAACCTGGGCCCCCTGCATTGAGAGCATAGAGTTTTAACTTCCCACAAGGGAAGTCCCAAGGAAGGGTTTTGTTTTTGTTTTTTGGATGGGAGAGATGTGAGCATGCTTGGGTGCTGAGAGAGCCAGGAGAGAAGCAGAGGCTGAAGAAGCAGGAGAAAGTAAGGAGGTGGGAGGGAGCATGGGGTCGGGGGCAGATTAGAGCGTTGGCAGGAGCAGACTTACCCTTTTTTCTGTGCTGGGGGAAAGGGGGAGGACCCATGTGGGTATGGTTGGTCTGTAGGTCTGGGTGGCTGTCAACGGGAGAGCGATCTTCTCAGACAGATTCTATTTTCATGGAGAGGTTGGACGAAAACAAGATGGAACTGGCTAGAAGGTTTAAGGAGGGTGGAGAAAGTTGAGAAGACTACCAGCGTGTACAGCAGCAGAGAGACCGAAGCAGGAAGAATGGGACAGTCAGATTGGACTGGAGAACATGAATTTGCAGTGGCCCCACGCTGGCGGCTTGAGTCACGCCGGCAGAGCCCAGCTCAGGGTATAGAGGTGGGAAAGCACAGTTGGATTGATCGGGGTCTGGGGGTGGCCAAGCAGGAGGGGCAGAGGGACAATGGGGGTATTGATGGGGCGGCAATTCATTCCAGTCATCATCTCAGCAAATATTTCTTACCCTTTGACTGTATACTAGGCATGGTGCAGGGCCTGAGGATACATTGGCAAAGCAGGCAGATTCTATTCCTGCCCTTGCAGAGCTTGCCCTCTAGTAGGGAGGGCAGACATCATTTTATTTATTTTTAAAATTTTTATTGGGGTATAATCTGTGTGCTCTACAGTAGGTCCTTATTAGTTATCTATTTTATATATGGTAGTGTGTATCTGTCAATCCCAATCTCCCAATTTATCCCTCTCCCCACCTATACCCCCCAGTAACCATGAGTTTATTTTCTACATCTGTAACTCTATTTCAGTGTTGCAGATAAGTTCATTTGTAGCCTTTTTTTTAGATTCCACATATAAGTGATATCTTATGATATTAGACATCAATTTAGAAGCTCCCATGTGAGATGAGGGTGGTGGGAGGGATTCTGTGGAGCCTGAGTCTAGGCTGGATACAGAGGGAAGGGAATGTAGGAGGGGCTGGCAGATTGGGAGAGGGTCACAGGGTCAGGTCTGGAGGTGCCTATGAGGTCAACAAATGGGCAGATGTTGAGGGAGAGCGAAGCAAGAGGGCTGGGGAAGCTGTGGTTAGAGAGCAGGGTGACTCATACCTGCCCTACCCTTTCTTCCTCTCCTGTTACAATAGCTGAACTGTCCTTTTCCTGTGGAAGTCTGAGCCTCTATCTGGGCTCCGCACCTCTGGCTCTCTTGGGCACGTTGACCTCCTTTCCCCTCTACTGTATTCATCTCACCAAGTCTCTCTCATTATAAAAAAAAAAAAAAAAAAAAAATTGCTCGACCACCCCCATTCTATGCAGCCAATACCCTTTAATTTTCTGTTCTTCCCACAGCCACCATTTTCCAACCAGTGTCGCTCTAGCTGTCTCCATTTGCTTGGCTTTCACCATCCCCTCACTTTGTTGAGACCTGGTTTCTGCACCCCATTCTCTACAGATGATACTCCTGCCATGGGTGTCAATAACCAGCTTCATTAATCTAATGAACATGTTTCAGTCTTTATCTGACCCATGACAGACTTTCTCCTTCTTGTAGAAACTCTTCTAGAAACTTCTAGAAACTTCTCTTGGCTTCCATGAAATCAACCTCCTCCTCTGTGACATTGCATTCTGTTGGCTTCTATGATATCAGTTTACCCCCCCAGTCCCACTCCATTTGGTCCTTTTTTTTTTTTAAGACTATTTATTTATTTTTGGCTGTGTTGGGTCTCAGTTGCAGTACAAGGGATCTTTGTTGTGGTGTGTGGGCTCTTCGTTGTGGCACACGGGCTTCTCTCTAGTTGTGGCATGCAGGCTCCAGAGTGCATGGGCTCTGTAGTTTGTGGCACACAGACTTTTTAGTTGAGGTGTGTGAGATCAGTAGTTGTGGTGCGCAGGCTTAGGTGCCCTGCAGCATGTGGGAATCTTAGTTCCCCAACCAGGGATCGAACCCGCGTCCCCTGCATTGCAGGGCGGATACTTTACCACTGGACCACCAGGGAAGTCCCTCCGTCTGGTCTTTAAGACTCCATCCTAGGGCATCTTCTCATCTCTTCCCCAGTTTCTGTACAGTATTAGCCAGTCTCAAGGGTTAAGTTACCACCTACCATAGAGGCTCAGATATAAGATAAAAACCAAATTAAGAGCAACCCTCTACATTCCCATGGAGGAGGCTCTCCAGAAAGTTTGGGGGCAAATTTGAATACATAAACTTTTAGTGTGGTTGAAACAATAATGTACTTTGTTAACTTCATTCACTCTACATTTTAAAAATCACATATTACATAAGACATTGTAGTAAGACATTTTTTTTTTCTTCCCTCATATTTTATGAAGCAATTGTATTTAAACTTTTAACATTCCTCTTTAACACCTGGGTCAGTACCATTAGAGCTGTGTTATCATTAACCTGTTACAGAACACACAAACTTTATTTTTGCCCAAGTTATTTGTGTCATAGTGCTTTTTGAATCTGTGTGTGGTGCTGGAAACTTTATTCTTTGCCACGAGAGTCTGATTGCATAATATTAGGTTGCATAAACTAAAAAAAAAAAATCATCCGGTAGGTGTGTATTTGTCGACTCCACAACGTAACTACTTCCTTTATTGTCCTTGAAGTGATTTTTTTTTTTTTTTTAGAAAGGCTTGCTTGAAAAAACAGATACTTGCAATTGTAAGGTCATACATGCAGGAATAACGATTGAATCTGTGTGAAATGTCTTTGCCTCCATTTTTTTTGTGATTCTACCAAGTGACCTCCATACATATTCAAAACTTCATTGATTGAGGTTATTTCAGGCTAATGAGTTTTCCCCAAAGAGCATTTTGTTGTTCAAAACGAGGTAACTGAGAGCCTGCCCCGTAATGCGGGAGACTTTGTAAGGACTGGAATATAAGACAAATCTTTCCTACCTCAGAGATAATTTTGGAGCAAAATCTTATCTCAAATTCAGATGTTTTGCTGACAATTCCCAAATTGATATCTTCTGGCCAGGGATTTTCCCTCTTATACCCAACAGCTTGCTAGATGTCTCCACCTGGGTGCCAATCACTCGGTGGGTCGATTTGAGTGCCTACTATGTGTCAAGCGTTGCTCTGGGTGCTGGTGGATAAAGGGGTGAACATGACAGAGTCCCGGTTCTCAAGGAGCTCATCCTAATGGGATGATACAGAGAATAAACATGTGAACAAATAAGAAAATTTCATATACTAGTAAATGCCCTGAAGAAGATAAAATGGGGTCACGTGGTAGAGGGCGACTGTGTGTTTCATCGGGGGTGGGTGGATTTGATTTGAGATGAGAATGCTAAGGGAACAGTCATGTAAAGCTCTGGAGAAGAGCAGTAGCAGCAGAAGTCAGAGCAAAGACATGGAGGTGGGAGAAAGCTCGTGACTGTGTGTGGGAGGTTGGGGGCCGGCAGTGCGAGAAGGGGAGGGCTTAGGGAGATGAGTTTGGAGAGGTAGCCAGGACCTAACCAGGTAGGGCCTTGCAGGCCATTTTTATGGCCATGATGGGAAGTCACTTGGAGGGTTGTAAGCAAGGGAGTGACTTGGCCTGATTTACATGATAGAAAGATCTCTCAGCCTGCCACTTGGAGGGAGGATTGTAGAGGAGCAAGAGTAGGGGCAAGGAGCCAGCTGCAGGTATCCAGTGTTCAAGGCAGTGGCACCTGGAGATGGTAGGAAGGGAGTGGACTTTGAACATATGTTGGAATTGTATCCAACTTGACTCGCTAATGGTATGGATGTGATTATG
This sequence comes from Hippopotamus amphibius kiboko, assembly GCF_030028045.1. Taxonomy (NCBI): domain Eukaryota; kingdom Metazoa; phylum Chordata; class Mammalia; order Artiodactyla; family Hippopotamidae; genus Hippopotamus; species Hippopotamus amphibius. Next base: position 27,523,877 of record NC_080186.1, on the reverse strand, counting down.
AGGATAGAGACACCTAGGTCTTTGAATTGAGCATCTGGGTGGAGGAGAATGTCATCTTCCAAGGTGGAGAAGACCAAGAGAAAATATAAATCTCTTCTCTGTTGGGGGATCAGCAGTCCTATTTTGGATAATCAACAGGAAGTTGGATGCGTGAGTCTAACACTCATGGGAGTGGTTAGGTCTGAACACACAATTGTGAGAGTCATCAGTTTATAGATGATTTTATGAATGGTTCTGGACAAGGTCACAAGGGAGAAGGTAGATAGAGGAGAAAAGAGGGTAGAGAACTGGGCCTTGGGTATCCTGCGTTTAGAAATCAGCAAGAGGAAGAAGTATCATTGGAGATCAAGAAAGACCCATCAGTGAGGTTGAAGGGAGTCAGGAGAGGGTGCTACCCGAGAGCCAAGGGAAGACGGTGCTTAAGAAGGGAGCTTTCAATGGCCAAGTGTTGCTGAGGGAGTGAGATGAGGATGACCAGTGGATTTGACAATGTGTTGGCCTCTCATGACCTTGACAAAAGCAGTCCTGACTGCAGTGGTTGAAGTGCTGACGGAGTGGAGAGGTCACACGTCGTCAACTTTTAGACGATTTTGGTTTCTTTGTAAACGGGGTGTAGCTGCAGAAGGATGTGATGTCAAGAGGGAATTTAAAAAAAAAGAGAGGAAAACATTATAGGATATATTTATAGAAAGGGAATCGTGAGGCAACAACTGTGGAACATGGAGGCGAGGGGTGATGTTGTCCGCTGCCCGTGTGCAGTGCAGGCTGCCAGGGGCAGGACTGCTGTATCCACGTTGCAGGGGAGGAGGCAGAGTGAAGGGGCACTCGTGCCAGGAAGTTGACAGATTTGGCGGTGGGGGATAAGTTAGCGCTTGCCTACTGCTTCTGTTGCCCAGTGGTATAGGATGCCTGGCTCTCAGCTGAAATAGGGGATGAGGAGAACGGGAGCTGCAGGTTTGGGGAAAGAGAGGGTATGATATAGTTAACTTGGAGAAGAGGGTTAAAGTTTTAGGAAAATGTAGAATTTCTTAGAGATGCTGCGTGCCCACTTGAGCTCTGTGGCCAGAAGTTGCACCTGAAACCAGCCAGTCCAGTGGTATTATTCTCCAGGTGTTCTGGAACAGGGGCCACATGGAGAGTTGGGTGTAACTGGAGTTAGGGTCTTGCCTGGGGAGTGATGATAGAAGCACAGAAAGGCAAGGGAGTGAGGATAAGTACGAGTCGGCGACAACGTGGGGGCCCATGGAGTCCAAGCTGGGGAAGGAGGGAGGGCGGGGATGTGAAGGGGGTGATGGACGTTGAGATAATGGGGTTATTGACCAATAGTTGGGGCAGAAGGATTGCTGGAGTGGGAACGAGAGAGAGTGAGCTACACAGATAGGAGGGGGTGCAGCTCGCGGTATAGACAGGGTCTGGGGTGTGAGCGCGCATGTGGGCAGTTTCAATGGGTGGAGAAAAAGACTGTTGGAAACAGGGAAGTCCAGGAACTGAGAGGTCAAGGTTTCGGGTGTGAAGTTACCAAGAAAGTCTTAGCAGTGAGCCAGGGGTTGAAGCAGTCCATGAATGAGAGGGAATAACCAGGTATCTTATTTGCATCCCGAGTGAACACGTCTGAAACGGAAGTTATCAGGATTGCCCTCACACCCTCTCCTCTGCTGGGTGAGTGGCACCACCACCCATAGCCAGGAACCTGGGCATCACTTCGATCCCTCTCTCCACCTGATCCCCACACCCAACCAGGTCACCAAATCATTTCGATTCCATCTCGTGAGCATTTCTTAAATCCAGCTACTTCTTTCCATCGCCACTGGGCACACCCTAGTTGAGGCCACTGTTGTTCCTCACTTGGACTATTGCATCAGGCTGTAAACAGAGAGCTCTGCCTTGGCCCCTCTGCACTGTGACTGGACTCTGTATATTAGATCATGTTGCTTCTGTGCAAAGTCCTCCCGGTGACTTTTCATTGTTCTTAGGACGAAGTCCAAAATCATTAACGAGATTTCCAGAGAAAGCCCTGCATGACCCAGCCCCTGTCTCCTTCAGCCTGACTCCTACCATGAGCCCCCTCGCCTGGCTTCAGCCCTCCTGGGTTCCTTCCCATCCTTGGCCTCAGGTTTGCTCTCCCTTCTAGGCTTTTCAAATACTCTCCCCTCTGCCTGGAATCCCCTCCCCTCTTTGCTTGGCACAATCCTTCTCTTTCTCTAGGTGTCAGCTTAAGAAGTTTCAGGGACTTCCCTGGTGGTCCAGTGGTTAAGTCTCTGTGCTTTCATAGCAGGGGGCGTGGGCTCAATCCCAAGTCCCTAGTCAGGCAACTAAAATCCCACACACTGCGCTGCGCAGCCAGAAAAAATAAGTTCCAGGTAAGCTTTTCTTGGGTGCCTGGATGTTGGTTCCCCCTCTTTCCCAACCCTCCCCCTGACCCCTGCTTCCCCAGCATATCATGAGTTTGGCATCCGTCCTCTTCATAGCATGTAAGCTTCACGAGGTCAGGGACTGTGCCTGGTTCTTCCCAGAAGAAACGAATCCTATGCACCTGGCACAGGGCTTGTCACATAAAAGTGAACAATAAATATTCATTGACCTGAATCGAATAGAAGATTCTAGAGGTGGAGCAGTTCTGGGGGAAGACAAGTTCTGGGGTGTGGTCCTGTGAGTGAGTAGCTAAATGGAGTGGAGGAGAAGGTCACGGGACATGAGGATGGCATGGAACAAAGCAGGCAGAGTGACACACGGGTGGTCCGTGTGGCCCTGGGCCGTGAGAGAACACCAGAAGACTGTGAGTCGATTGCTCAAGTCTTTAATGAATGAGGAGAAATAGCTGCAGCCATGGGGATGGGAGGAGGGTGGAGGAGAAAGATGGCAGGGCCTAAGCGAGGGAAGAGTTTTCAAGAAGATGGAGGTGGAAGGTCAGAGAGTGGTGGCCTCAGGCTGGCCAGATGGTATTTGGTCTCCACCTGGCTCAGTGGCTCAGAACTTGAGACCTCTGGGAACAGCGCCCATGAAGAGGGCTGGCATGGGAGTAGTCAAGGTCCTAGGATGCTCTCGCCCTGTGTTGGGCCCAGCAGCAGCCTCTGGAATGGGGAGCCTGGAACCTCAGAGGGCACTGCCTGTGGCTGTTCTGCTGGCCTGTATGTGGAAGCTGCCTTGGGCTGAGCAGTGTGGGGCTGTCTGGTTGTAAACTGGTTGAGAAGGCCACCCTATTCTCTGGGGTTGTGTTGTCACAGCTCTGGTCTGGCTTGGTGATGGGGGCCACCTTGATTCCTGGGGTTGAGGGTTCAGTGGATGGCATTGGTGCCCTGCTCATGCCCCCTTTCCTGAGGGACATCCGCTCATAGCTTATAGCTGCCCCTGGAGAATTGACCTTGACCGAGAGGGAGCCACCTACCCCTCCCACCAACCCTCCTGCTCAGGGTGGCCTGAAACCAAGGACTGATGGCTATAGGAGTTCCAACGCTGTTGCCCTTTCCTCTGGGGGGGACAACTCTGTGGTGGGATTTATGATCGAAAGGCCCCTTCCCCACGGGGGGATCCATCAGGTCAAGGCTGAGTTTCCCTGAACACACACCCTGCTCAGCTCCGCCTCCTCCCTATCCTGTGTCCTTTGTTTCTTCCTTACATGCACACACATTCCTGCCACTGGCTTTGCTTCCAGGGACCCTGACCTGAGATGAGGTGACTCTCTGATCTTGTCCCATAATCAGGGGTGGGCATGGAGGCTCTCCAGGGATCACGCGGGACACAGCCCCCCACAGATTCAGCTTCTCTCTGTGGGCTTGGAAGTTCCACTTCCCTCTCTAGGCCAACGTTTCCTCACCTATAAAAACCTTTAGGCTGAATTAGTTTAAACAACAACAACAACAAAACACAGAGGCAAGGAAACACTTTGCTGAACTCCCTGGGCTGGGTGAGGTGGAGGATTCAGATTCAGATAAACGAGACGGGTCCCTTCTGTCGAGCCGCTCATACCCCATTTTCTCATTTAACAAACATTTATTGAAGGCAGCGGGGAGCTGGGTGACTCAGCGTCCTGTGCCTGAAGGGGTCACAGATGTTGGGGAGAATGGACCCCTCCAATTCAGGGAGAATGGCAGAGGCACAGGCGAGGCAGGGAGAGGGCAGTTAAGGCTGTCCCTGGGGTTCGAGGAAGCGTCCCAGAGGAGGGAGGAAGGGCATTCCAGGCAGAGAGAACAGTACCTCCGAAAACTCGAGGCATGACCCAGAGTGACATGTCTGGTTGGGGATCCGCAAGCCCTCTGGTGTGTTACTGGTGGTACAAGGAGAGAGGAGGCGGGGGTGAGGCTGAGGAGGTCAGCGGGGCCAGGTGGAGGGCAGTGGGGGTGGTCGTGGTGGAAGGACTTTCAAAGCAGGAGGAATGACGTGGTCAGATTCATACACACCACTCTGTCCCCATAGAGGAGGGCAGATGGGAGAGGCCCAGTGGGAGGTGGTAAGGCTGTGGGGTGGGAGAGGAGAGGCCGACTCAGGAAACATTTAAGGGTTGAAATTAGTGGGATTCGGTGCTGTACTGGGATGTGGTGTGTGAGGGGCTGGGAGATGGGGCAGGGATGAGGATGTCAGGCCAGCTCCTGGCTTGGACAGTTGGATGGATGGCAGTGTTACTCATGGTATGAGGGGTGGTGATCCTTGAGGAGGGCGGGTTTGGGGAAAGATGACACGGTTAGTCTTGGGGTTGCTGAGTGGGACATGCCTGCGGGTCCCCTGGAGGTTGTCCCATGAGCCACTGTTGTGGGTTCTGGGACTCGGAGCAAGTCCAGGCTGGTTTTGGGAGTTGTCAAGATCTGAGTGGTGGGTATAGGGAAGAATGAGGGATTGTGTATCCAGTAAAGAGAAGGGAAGTTCCTCAGCCTTGAGGATCTGTCAGGGACCCAAGGGACTTGCTCTCGGCGCTGCCCCGTGCACAACAGGCCTGCCCCTCCTACCCTCCAAGGGACTCACCTCCGGGGGCCTGTGCGGGGCAGGGTTAGGGAAGCCGGAAAGGGGGAGCCACCTGCACTCATCTGAGAACCGACTCATGCTGGCGCAAGGTCTTCTGGGGTCCCTCCCCTCCTGCTTTGACCAGCTGGTTGCAGCGTCCAGAGATCCCTGGATCAGCCTCTGGGCTTGCCACCACATCCTGGGGGCATGCTCTGTGTGTGGGGTGTGTGTGGTGTGGTGTGTGTGAGTGTGTGTGTGGTGTAAACGTTCGTGTGTGTGAGTATGTATGTATGTGTGTGATGGGTAAACCTGGATCTGAGGTTCCAGGGCTCAGGTGCCCACTGAGCAGTCTTGGCCTTCTCTCCAAGGTCCGTCGTAAACCTTCCTGCTTTTCTTCCACTCACTCCACACCCCTCCCCCCTGCCCCCTGCCCTAGTCTGCAAAGTACTGAGAAAGTCATATTTATGAAGGGTTTGACATACCCTATTGTCATATACAATATCCCCACCAGCCATCAACCTTCCTCCCCTTGGGAGGAAGAGACTCAGGACTCAGAGACCGAACTGCTTCCCAGCCCTGGTCCCTGAGTGGGCTTCGTGAGCTCCACGCCCACCTTCCTCACCTGGCCTGCCGTGGCCTCCGGGAGCAGGCAGAGGCTCTGGCGGCCTCAGCCACTGACCTCACTGGTTATGGGTGCCCACCTACATCCACTGTGGTCGATCCGGCCTTCATTAGGACAGAATTCCCATCTTGGGGGTGCTACCCCTGGGAGAGGGCATACGGTGGGCATGTCTCGGGCAGGTGAGCCTGGCGCCGAGATCCCTGGCGTCTGAAACCGAGGGTCTCCAGGCACCTCTTGCCCACCAGGTAGGTGACCTCACTGAGGTTAAGCAGGATGCAGTGCACGGCCGTGGCCACCACGAGGTACCTGGAGACCTTCTCCGTGGGCCGGGAGATGTGACAGCCCACAGCGTGGGGGCTCGGCGACTCGGAGCGGGCCACCATGCGGGGCACGTCATAGTCCTGGTAGAGACGGTGGAAGATGTAGAGGAAGCCAGCGTCGACAGCCGCCTTGAAGAGGAGACTCAGCAAGTACGTCCACCAGAGCCCACCCTGCTTCTTGTCCGGGTTGTCATATAGGGATGGGGCGTCAGGGCTGTGCTTCAGGCGGGGCTTCTGCTCATGCATCTGGCGGTAGGCCACGTGCATGACCACGAGCAGCGAGGGGCATGTGACCAGGATGAGCTGCAGGGCCCAGAGGCACCTGTGGGACACGGAGAAGGACTCATCATAGCAGATGTTGGGGCAGCCCGGCTGGCGGGTGCTGCAGATGACGTCCTTCTGCTCGTCGCCCCACACCTCCTCGGCTGCCACCACGTGCACCAGCACGTGGAAGACAGACCACCGGCAGCCAGATGCGGCCCAGCGCTGTGGGGCACTTGCTCACCCCGCTCAGGATGTCCTGCAGGAACGCCCAGTTCATGCTGACTGTGGCCTTGGTTCCTTGTGTGGATGATCTAGCCCCGGGGGTCACAAGGCCTGGGAGAACCTGGAAATGGGCACCTTCATTAAGGTGTGATTGGCAAACCATTTCACAACCACCGTTTCATCATGTCCACACTGGTGATGACTTGGTGGGGTAGGTAGGGATGGCCGTTGTCCCCAATTCTCGGGAGAGTAAGCTACGGCCCAGAGAGGCACACGCCCAGGGCCCAGGGCTGGAAGTGGCAGAGCTGGTCTTGAACGTCCATCTTCCAGTTCCAAAATCAGGGCATATTTTATTCTATAAAGTGATAGATACATGTGAAGGGTTATCATCCTGCATGGACGTGCTCACCAATCTCATTGACTCCAACCTTCAGCCCTGTGGGGTCACACAACTTCTAAAGAAATAGTAACAAAATGTGGGTTGGATGATCTGCTCTCCCATCAGCTGTCAGGGCTGGACCAGGCAGGACGGAAGTGATGTGTATATTTTTTTTTGCCTTTTGGCCTCAGTGTGTGGCATGCAGAGCTTCTCAGACCAGGCATCGAACCAGTGCCCCTTGCAGTGGAAGCGCAGAGTCTTAAAGACTGGACCACCAGGGACGTCTGAGAGAGATGTATCTTTATTCTTCAACTTCCTCCAGCTGAGTGCCAGCATGAGCCAGGCCCTGTGCCTGGTGGGCAGACCCGGGGGTAATGTCCATCCTCATCTTCTCTCTGCCTCCAGGATGTCCCCCACTCTGACATTCCCTTCCAGCTGGAACAGGCTCTTTGGAAGTATGGTGGCTTGGTATCATCCTGCCACCCCCTGTTTTGGCGCTGGGCCTGAGGGCTGACTGTCCTGACCACAGTGGGCTCCTCTGAATTCCAACCATTCCAGCCTGTGGGAGGGACTGGGGAAGGGATAGAGGCAAGATTCTGGCGGGGTCCTCCCCCCACCATCTGCCTTTTCTTTCAAGGACACCTCCCTCCTCCGTCTGCTTGGTGACTGCTTGCTGCCCACACGGGCCATTGTTTCATTCAGGCCAAGTCCTGCGTACTCCATCCTCCACATCCCTTACCTGGAGTGCCATCTTTTTATTTTATTTTATTTTTTAAAAAATTATTTATTTGTTTATTTATTTGGCTGAGTCAGGTCTTAGTTGTGGCATGCAGGATCTTTCATTGCAGTGCTCGGTCTTCTCTCTAGTTGTGGCGCATGGGCTCAGTAGTTGCAAAGTGCGAGTGCTTAGTTGCCCCGTGGCACGTGGAATCTTAGTTCCCTGACCAGGGGTTGAACCCATGTGCCCTGTGTTGGAAGGCGGATTCTTAACCACTGGACTACCAGGGAAGTCCCTGGAGTGCCATCTTGTTCCATCTCTGGCCCTGGCCCCTCCCCTATCCCTGACTCAGGTATCAGCATCTTCAAACCTTCTGCCTCTGGGATATTTTCCAAGCACCCTTCTCCATCTTTCCTGGCAGAATGCCTCACTGGTACTTAAATGGTCTGTTTACCTGTTTTCCTTGCCAGACTGTCAGCTTCTGGAGGGCAGCCTCTACATCTCATTCGTCTGATTCCCCAGGACTCAGCACTGAGCCTGGCCCAGTGAAACACAATAGATGTTTGCTAAACCCAATTGAAACCCCACTTCTTCCTCATCCCTCCTCTTATTTATCTTTTCTCTAGTCTTCTGTCTTCCCTTTGGTCTGGCAGGACATTCCTTCCCCTCCTTGGGTCTTCCCTGGGTTTCTCCAGAGATGCTCTTTCCCCTCTACTCCTCTCCAAAGCCCGGCTCACAGTCTGAGGTCCCCCGGGATCCTCAGCCCATCTGGCCCCTGCCTCCCAGCCAGCCTCCTGTCCGATTTGGTCCTCACATTTCTTAGGTCTGGCAGCCACTGTCCCGTCCCTGGGCTGGTCTGCCTGCCCGCCTGCCCGAGGGCCTCTTGGAGGCAGCTTTTGTTTCTCACTCCCCTACTGGGTGGGCCTTTCTGAGCCAATGAGCCAAACGAAAGTGACTGGGTGGGCAGGCAGCCAGGTGAGTGGACTTGCCAGGCACATGTTCAGAGCAAACACCTGTGGCTCTTCTCCCCTGACCCATGCTTTCTCTGCAGCTTGGCCAGGCATGGCTGGGTCTGGCTCCCCGCGCTGGCAGGTATACGGGGGAAAGTGCCTGAGCAGGTGCAGCAGCCTGGTAGCCTCGTGCTTGGGCCCAGGTCGGCATCAAATGGCGCTGTCCCCATCCCCCTCCCATTGCCCTATTGCCCCTGTCCTCCTGTCCCCAGGCCTCTGTCCTACCCTTTACTCTGGAAGCCTGGTTCTGAGGCCCTCAGCAGCTGACATCTATGGAAAGGGGCAACCTTGACTCAGCCCAGGATTGCATCCTACCCTGGCAGGACGTTTCTGGGGACTAAAGCTTGGGCTCCCGGTGAGTTGTGTCGGGGGTGGGAGGGCCCACCGATGGTTCCCCTGGATAAGGGCACTGCTGCCCTGGTGGAGACAAGGAATACAGGTCACAGCAGGAAATGCTCCAGCTGGCATGAGGCCAGGCACAGCCTCCCCATCTGTCCTCTATGGCAGGGGTCCCCAACCCCTGGGCTGCGGACCAGTACGGGTCCATGGCCTGTCAGCAACAGCAGGAGGTGAGCGGCCAGCAAGTGAGTGAAGCTTCATCTGCTGCTCTCCGTCGTTCACATTACTGCCTGAACCCTGCCCCAACCCCTGTCCGTGGAAAAACTGTCTTCCGTGAAACTGGTCCCTGGTGCCAAAAAAGTTGGGGACTGCTGCTGTACTGGCTTCAGTCTCTGGGGACATCAGAGTGTGACCCAGCGGGGTCTGCAGAGGCGTCTGGGGCCTGGAACAGTGAAGGTTACTGTGCAGCCGGGGAGGGGCTCCTGTGCCTCATTTCACACACGCATTTGTAGAGCACTTCCTAATACCAGCAATTAACATGTGTGTGGCCTTTCACAGCCGGTTAACCCCATCCCCAGTCGTGAGCTCATCCAGCCTCCCAACACCCCCACCGCTGGGTATCATTAACCCATTTTGGAGAGGAGCTGACTCACTCTCCCAGAGTCCCAGTGGAACCTGGGTCCAAGTGCAAATGTTGTGACGTCACCTGGAGTCAGTGAGTGAGCTGAATTTTATTGAGCCCTTATCGCGGGCCCCACGCATGGAAGGCACGGGCACATCCGTTCTCTTATTAAACCCCTCCGCACAGCGACAGCCCTGGGGGTTGGGCCTCATCATCTCCACTGTACACAGAAGGAAACCGAGGCTCAGCCCTGAGGGGTCACTTGCCCGAGGCCGCACAGCTGGGCAGGTGGCAGGAGCTGGGGAAGAGGGATTTGAACCCAGGTCATCTGACCCTCCCTCTTGCCTGCCCCCACCCGCAGCTCAGCGCCCCCCACCCCCAAGGCTGCACCTTGGCTGCCGGGTCCTTCCAGCCCAGGCCTGACCAGGCAGCCCCTCACAGGACGGTTTTCTTCACGTGGTCTCGAGGGTGGTCTGATAAGAGAGGAGGGGGAGCGTCTGAGCCCAGAAAGATGAGGTCACCCGAGAGGAGGTCGTCCTGTTTGGAGGAAGAGGTGGCCCAGTCCAGGTGGTGGCCCTGGCTCGTGGCCTGGGCTTTCCTGGCCGCCAGGCACTCCCGGCACCTCTTGCTCACCAGGTAAGCCAGCTCCACCAGGTTAAGCAGGATGCAAATGACGGCCGTGATCACCATGAAGAGAGTGAAGATGTTCTTCTCCGCGGGCTTGGAGATGTAGCAGTCCACCGCGTTGGGACACGGAGCCACGTGGCACTTGACCACGCGAGGGAGGGTGTATCTGGGGTAGATCGAGTGGAACACGTAGAGGAAGGTGGCATCCACACCAGCCTTGAACACCAGGCTGCAGACATACGTCCACCAGAGCCCGCCCCGCTTCTTGCCGGGGTCCGGGTAGAGGCGCCTGCCGTCCTTCCCCGCTGCCTCTCGGTGCTTCTTCTCCTGGGCCTCACGGTAGGCCACGTGCATGACCACGAGCAGCGAGGGGCACGTGACCAGGATGAGCTGCAGGGCCCAGAGGCGCACGTGGGACACGGGGAAGAATGCGTCGAAGCACACGTTGGAGCAGCCCGGCTGGCGGGTGTCGCAGTCGAAGTCCTTGTGGTCGTCCCCCCACACGCGCTCCGCGGCCACCACGTACACCAGCACACGGAAGATGAACACCAGGGACAGCCAGACGCGCCCGAAGGCTGTGGAGTACTTGTTGGCTCCGCTCAGGAGCCCCTCGAAGACCCCCCAGTTCATGGTGGCCCTGGGTGTCGGCGGCTACTGTGGGGAGAGGATAACGGTCATTCCCCACGTTTAGACAACACTCACTCTCAGCTTTATAGAACCGTGTCATCGGGTTGGCTCCTCACAGCCCATGGCAGTGCGAGGTCCTACTATCCTCCCCTTTACAGATGAGGGGAACTGAGGTTCAGAGAGGTTACACAGGGTCACGCAACGATTAGGTGCAGGGCTGGGCCTTGAGCACAGGTAATTCAGCCCAGAACCCAACTCTTACCCATGAAAGTGGCTGAAGGCGGGTCTGGGGAGCCACCTGTTCCTCCCAGGGCTCAAGGAGGTAGGACATGCTGCCTCCCCTCTCTGTCCCAACCCTGGCCCTCCTCAGGGGGCCGGACCTGGGGATGACTTCTTTCCTTTCTGAGTTCGGCACTCTCCCCTTAGACAGCTTCCTCCCAAGGGGAATCTGCTCTTTGTCTTTTACTTGGCTTGGGGGATGGGGCTAGAGAGGAGGCTGGAAACTTGTCCCCAAACTCCCATCTGGTCTAACACGACAAATATCAGGGCAGTGTCCTGTTCAGATGCGACTCACTTGAAGCAAGGCCAATGGCAATCCAGCTGCAACATAAGGGAGGGAGCAGTGATTCTCTTTATACAATAGGCTTCATAGAGTAACCGGGTATTCCTGTGCTTCCCAAACTGGTGTTCTATGGAACCCTGCTCAATGGGCAGGCAACAGAAGCATTGAGAGAAAAGGATTTTGTGTTCAAGAAAGGTAGGCAAGCACTGTGTTCAGTGCGGAGTTAAATAGGTCCCTTTACTTGGCCATGCTAATAAATTCACATTACAAGTCTCCAAAAGGAGGACAGAATATGTAGCATTATACCAACTCCTTTGATTATTGAACCCTTTTTTGTCATCTTGTAGAACAGCCTTGTCAAGACACCAAAATGGGAAATGCTGCTCTGGTCAGTTCTGCTGGTGAGTCTGTGAACCCACAGGAATCAGATTTACCTCCAGTTAGGGAATATGATTAAGGTTTACCGTGAGGGGTGCCCACATCCTCTCTTGGAATTCCTCTGCCTGGTTCCTGGCGGGGGGGGTCCACTGAGACCCAGGCACCGTGGTCTTACCCTACTGGGCTCCCCGGGACCTCAGGGAGCCTGTCTGCACAGCCTCTTGCTCTAAGGGGTTAGTGCTGGTCCAGGCCAAAGGTCACCGTGCTGTCCTGCCCTCCCCACCCCCCCAGATCCGCTGTAGATGGGCAGGGAAGTGATAAATGCTAGCTCTTATCACAGGTGTTTAATGCAGGGCTAGCACTGTTCTGAGCCGTTTGCATGAATCAATACAGCAATTCTATAAAAGGGTATGTGTTTTATTCCCAATGTACAAATGAAGAAAGTGGAGCACAGAGAGATTTATTAATTTGCTCACCGTTACACAGCTGGTGAGCAGCAGAGCTGGGATTTGAACTCAGGTAGGCTGGCTCCAGAGCCCACACTCTGGGCCTGGGCCGCTTTCCTTAGTTTTCAGGAAGCTGCCTGCTGTGCCCACGCCCTCCTCCACCAGGTGGATCCCTGGTGAGGGAGGCTGGGGGTGACTCTGCTCCCTACCCGGTCTCTCCACTGTCCTCTCGACACCACCTACCCCTGGAACATGGGGCCCCTGCTCTGAATCACCATCTTTGCTCAGTCCTGTCTAAGGTGGGTGGAATTCCTGGCAGCTTCTCAGGGAACACCCAAGGAGGCTCTAGCCCAGGGCCTCTCTGCCCAGCCCAACCTATCCCAACCCCTGGGGTGGGATGGGGCGGGGTTTTGCAGGTCCAGGCAGAGCTGCCCCACCTGCTCAGCTCCTGCCCCTCTGGGAGCCCCTCTCCCTCTCAGTCCCTGGCTCCCACCTCTGCTCAGCTGGGGAGAAAGTAGAAAAACCCAGAGCAGAAGAGGGAGGGGCCCTTCATTCCTCCACCATTAGGACGCAGGGTGGCCTTGTGTCCAGGCCACACCCCCGACTCTCCACCAGAGACGTCTCCCCCTTCCAGGTGTGCCGAGGGGCAGGGCACCTCTGGACACGGATGGCCTTACCTGAGTAGCTACTCCTCAGGGCTCTCTGGGTATCGGCTCCTGGCCGCCAGCAGGAGAACTCAGCAAGCAGTCAGAACTCATGTCAGAACCAGCGAGAGTGTTTGGGGAAAGCCTGTTCTTAGGACAGAGCCTGCAGATTTCGGCAGGCAGCCTGGGTGTGCCACTGGCGGGGAGGGGGCAGGAAGGAGGAGGAGCCGTGCCAGGCACTGCCATTGGCTGGGCCCCAGCCTCCCCAGCCTGCCTCTGATGAGGCCCAGGAAAACTTAGGGGGTCCTTCCTCCTAGGGCACTGGGCCCCAAATCCTGGCATCCTTTTGGGGACAACCACGGGTCCACTCTGACCCCCAGACTGTCTTCCCATTCCCGGTCTTGTGTGGGAAGGAGCTGAGGCCTGTTCTGGCGTCTCATCCTCTCCAGTAATTCCCTCTGCTCCTTCTTGGGACTCTATGGGTGGCTCCAGACTCTCCTCCCTCTCTAGTTGATCCTCAGTGGCCTTCCCTTCTCAAGGCTTCAGTTACCTTTGGAAATGCCATGAGGCCCAAATTCTGTCTCCAGCCCAAATGCTTTTGCCCATCAATAGTCCCCACCTGGAAGCCCTTCCTTCAGCTTTCTCCTTGCCTGGCCTACTCCTCCAAGAAGCCTTCCCTGACTGTGCAGCCCCAGGTGGCTTAGGGCCGCACCTTGGGGCTTCCACGGCCCTCAGATTCTACATCATCATTAGACTGTATTGGAATAGTTGATTTTAATTGAACTTGATCCAGGTGGGACCCGCCTGTTGAATGCGCAAATCAGTCCTCATCAATGGACATTTTTAGGGGCTTGTGAGCATGACATAACACGGATCAGCCTCTGAACCCCAGGAACTTACCAACTTGACCTTAATTACCTGATAAGTCTAGTATCAGCTGCATAGCCTCTCATGACGGCAAAGAGGTCATAGAAGAGTTTCTGGGCCCAGCTTCCCTTGGCCTGTGGAATCTAATTCAGTCTTTGCACCCTGACACTAAGGACATGAGGGGTTGTACATAAGGGGGTTGTACGGAAAGCCACCTGCATACACAGCCCCGCCCTTCCCCAAAACACGTACACCAAGCCCCTCCCCAACCCCTGCATGGCTGACTGCCCTTCACCATCCACCCCTCACCCCGAGGGGCTGCTCCCTACCCCCATACCACACACACTAGCCTTTCCACCACCCCGTGTTTATTTTAAATTCAAGAATCATTGCTGAGACACAGCTGTGTGCCAGGTGTTGTGTTTGGGGCTTGGCTACACAGATAAAGAGAGGATCAGAAGAGGTTGGCAGGCTCTCCCAGCCTAGGACAAGCACACAGATGGGGGCCCAGAGACACAGATGTAAGAATGACCTTGAGGGTGAGCTCCAGCCGAAGGGACTTGGGGTCCCTTGGGGTGGATGAGGTGAGTCTTGTCCAGATCAGGTGTCTCCCTGTCTAATGGGTCAGGCCGATGACCCCACACCCCTGCATCTGGAGCTCAGACACCCCTGTATCTGGACATCACACCCCTATATCTGGAGCTTATATACCCCTATATCTGGGCCCCACTTCCCTGCACCTGGTATCTCAAAAACCCTGACTTTGAATCTCACCTCTGGTACTTTCAGATCTGGGTACTTTCCCTGTTTCTCAGATGCACAGTGAGACATCTTGTGCCCGTGAGGGGTGTCATGTGGGGACAGAGAGTGCAATGCAGGGTGGGGCCTGGGTGCAGGCTGCGTGGCCTGAATCCGGCCCTGCCTCTTCCTCTCCGTGTGGTGGGACAATAGCATCGCCTACCTTGTAGGGCTGGCACGCAGGTTAACTCAGCCAATAGAGGCACGTTGCCAGAACAGTGCCCGGCACAAAGGAAGCCCTTTCTACCACTGCCTCTGATGTATGTGAACTGCCTGCGCGCACCTGGCACGTGGTGGGTACCCAAAATGACTTCCTCCCCCTTTCCCTATTCCTCACCTCTTTTCTCTGAGGTGTAAGGAAGGCAGAGAAAGGAAGGGCAGACAGACTATCCGCCAGAGAAAATCTCATGTGGGTGGATGATGTCTTTGGGTTAAAAAGGCAAAACCTGGATCAGGCAGTGACAGTTGGGGAGTGGGGAGGGTGGGCAGGGTGTGCCCTGAGAGGGTTTCTCATTAGTGCCTGGATGCAGCCTGTTGGTCTAATTAATTTCTAATTAGAAGTGACCCCTTTATCAGCAGGTCACATGGGGCCTGAATTCAATGGACGGTGTGTCCAAGAGCCAGAAACACCGCAGGTCCACACCAAGCACCGCACGTCCCACACACACACACACTCTTACACACGAGCCACACTACGGGCACGGTGCTACACACGTGTGGGGCAGGGCTGGACACTGGGTGCCTAGTATGGGACCTGTTAGGTACCACGTTAGGCCTCTGTTTACATTTATGGAATATATGATGTATAAAATGCACACTCTCTGCAAAGAGAGTCACACACATCTATCCCCCTCCACATTCTTCCTCCAAACTATTTCCAAGTACAGCAGAGAGGAGACACATGAATAGATCAGGTACAACATTGTGAGAAGAGCCATAAGAGACATATATCAGAGAGGAGAGTGTCAAGTTCTGCCAGAGGGAGACCCAGACAAGGGGACATTTAAGCTGGGTCTTAAAGGATGTGTAGGGGTTCACCAAGAGGAGACAAGGGGGAGAGGCCTTTGAGGCACAAGGCGTAGAGTATGCAGTTAAAGATGATGGAGGAGCTTTGGAGAGCAGGCTGCAGGAGGCAGTGGTGTGGGCACTAAAAAGCAAGGACATTCTAGACTGTGAAAGGTGCTAAGGGTCTTGGATTTATCTTGTGTGCACAGGGAGGCCTGGGGGAGGGAAGGAGGCTACGTGGTCAGATTGGTACAGTCGATTCTCATTCTTAGTGGCAGTTACGTTCTTTAAATCACCACAAACACTGAATTAGCAAATCCTGAAACTCTGCCAGTAAGGGAAATACAGGGTTTGGTTCCTGTGAGCCTCTGGTTGCAACAGTTTCAAGAGATCAATACATAATCTTGTTTTCACGTGTGTTTCTCTTGAAAGACACCTTCCTTATATACAGTGTTGAATCGTTAATGTTGAACTCACGGCCAACAGCACTATTACTCACTCCTGAACGAAGCTCATCTTTCTATTGTCTCTTTTTTTTTTTTGACTGCAGCAAGCGGGATCTTAGTTCCTCGACTAGGGATTAAACCCATGCCCCCTGCAGTGGAAGCTCGGAGTCTTAACCACTGGGCCGCCAGGGGAGTCTCCCTGAACGAAGCCCATCTAACACACGTATTTTCTCTCTAGGGCCCATTACAACCTTCCTATGCTTGGGAACACCACCCAGCACTTCAGTGCTACACTTGGGGGCCAGTTTACACAGCAGAATCACCCTTCACAAGCACAAAAATGAAAAAAAGTGGCCATAAATTGACCTCCAATGGGACATTTATTTACAGTATCAGCTGAAACAAGAAGACGAAGCATCCCCTTGTTCAACCTCAGCTGGGAATGTGCACACATCGGGGGACTCAAGTGTTTTGCTGCTCTGTGCGTGTCCATGGATGACAGCAAAAGTGCCGCAAGTATTGATTTTGGGGTTAAACAAATTTTAGTGTGCAGACGAACTCACCCACATGGAATCTGTGAATAATGAGGATTGACTGTATGTTTAGAAAGCTCCCGCTGTTCGAGAGAAGAGGCGTGTGAGACCAGTAAAAAAAAGTTACGGCAATGATTTAGGCAAGAGATGAGCCAGAGGGGTGGATTTGGGGAACAGTTGGCAAGTACAGCTGGCAGTGTTTGGGGTCTGACTGGATGCAGGGGAGGAGACGGGAGGAGACCCAGGATGGCCCCCAGGTTGCTGGTTTCGGTATTTGGCAGGTGGTGGGTCTGCTGATGGAAGGAAGGAATAATACAGGAGGAGAGCAGGTTGCCTGGGAGGAAGGGGAAGGTGGTGGGGAGGTTCTTCCCAGATGTTTGGGGGTTGGTGAGTTTGATGTTCCGCGTGCTGAATGGGAGGGTGTGGAGGACAGCCGCATGGACTGTTCACAGCCAGTGGCTGGCAGCAACAGCTGGGGGTGCACTTTGGGGGTTCTCGGCCCCAGGGGGCCGTGGGAGCAGCCACCAGAGTGGACGAGGTAGCTTTGGGAGAGTGTGTGGAGTGAGAAGAGAAGATGGTTCAGGCAGAGCTCGGGGGAACACTGACGTTTTAGGAAGCAGGCAAGAAAGATGCTCGTGGAGGAGAGAGCCTAGCCGGGGACAGAGAAACCAGGGCAGGCAGGGAAGGAAACCCAGCGGCAGAGAGGCCGGTCGGGTCCCTGGGGCCTTTTGCCGGAGTGATTTCTGCCGAGTGATGGGGACAGAAGCCAGAGGGCAGTGGGTGGGGAAAGCGCAGACTGCACATTTTCAGGAAGCTGGCAAACAAGGGAGAAAGGCGGGGTAGCGGCAGACGGATCAGGGCTGGAGAAGGGTTTGCTTCTTCCGGGGAGATGGGAACAGACACGTCAGAGGAGCCACTGGAAAGCCATTTGAACTGCAAATGGATCTTTTTTTTTTTTTTTTTGGCACACGGGCTTAGTTGCTCCGTGGCACGTGGGGGCTTAGTTGCTCCGTGGCATGTGGGATCTTCCTGGAGCTGGGATCGAACCCGTGACCTCTGCATTGTCAGGCGGATTCTTAACCACTGCGCCACCTAGGAAGCCCCTGTGAATGGATCTTGCTTTATAGTCGCTAGCCGCTCCGCTCTCTGTGTCCCTCCAGTCCTCAGCCCAGGCATTCCTGACTCTTGTCATCACCTCTGACATGTTCTGGTTCAGACTGACCCCTGTCTGTTCTCCCTGTTAATGGGTGTGGGGTGGGTGGGAGTTGGAGTCTTTTTGCAGACCAGCCATCCCTTCTGAATGCAGCGGGCAGAGGGCAGCACAGGCACCAACCCCCGACACCCCACCAGTTACCCATCAAAACCACTGTTCCCAAAGGTGAGTACACTTTTGGTCCTGGAGGAACAAGCTAGGTCGGCCTGTGGGGACAAGGTGGTATCTGTTCACTGCACTCAGGAGAGGTGGGAAGGCTGGATGATGGGGTAATAATATCATCTTCATAACTGGGCACTTTTTCTGTGCCAGAAACTGGGCCAAATGCTCTATGCGCATCCTGCACATAGTACTCCCTGCTCTTACCTTCCCCCTCTCTAAGCAGTTGTCCACACACAGCAGAGTCATCTTTGGAAAATGCAAATCATTTTAAAACAATCTGTCCCAGGTCCTTCAGATGCTCTCCACTGTCTTGAAATAAAATCTCCTGTTGCTAATATGTCCTGTAAAGTCCGGCATGACCTGGCCTCTGCCGCCCTTTGCTCCCAGCCTCTTCTCTTCTGTGTTTGTGCTCCAGCACAGTGGCCTTCTTTCACTTTCTGGAACGGAGGAATCTCTTTCCCACCTCAGGGCCTTTGCACATGACTCAATGCTCTTTCCTCATTTTCTCTGAGCTAGTTAGCATCAAGTTCCAGATATCAATTTAAGTGTCACTTTCAGGAAAGCTGTCCTTGACCGCTGAAACTAGGTCAGGTTTTTTGTTATCAGTTTTCGCTGCATGTGCTTCTCCTTTGGATCCCTATCATGACTGCGTTCCTAGAGTTATGGGTGTGCTTCTGTGTTTAATGCCCTCTCCTCCTTTAGGTTGTAATCTTCAAGAGGACCAGGTCCAGAGGTTGGGCCATGGGAATCATGCTCGCTACTCCATCTCCACCATCTGTTACAGCACCTGGCACGTAGCAGGTGCTGTATGAGTATTTGAAGATGGATCATGAATGATTCTGTTTGTCAAGAGTAAAGGAGCCGGATGTCCCTGGTAGCGCAGTGGTTGAGAATCCGCCTTGTAATGCAGGGGACACGGGTTCGATCCCTGATCTGGCAAGATCCCACATGCCTTGCAGCAAGTAAGCCAGTGAGCCACAGCTACTGAGCCCACGTGCCACAACTACTGAAGCCCGTGTGCTTAGAGCCTGTGCTCTGCAATAAGAGAAGCCACACAATGAGAAGCCTGTGCACGACAACGAAGAGTAGCTCCCACTTCCCACAACTAGAGAAAGCCTGTGCAGCAATGAAGACCCAACACAGCCAAAAAAACAACAAAAAAAGGAAAGGAGCCAAGAGCAGGACCAAATCCTTGGGCATAAGGGTGTTGAAGAGATACTGTTTTGAGAGCCCAGGCTCTGGAGCTCGGCTGCCTGAATTCCCACCTCAGCAATCCTGCTTACTGGCTGTGCAACCCCACACAAGTTTCTTAGCCCCTCTGGGTCTCAGTTTCTTCATCTGGAGCATAGAGAGCACTTTAGAACCTACTTCATAGGACTGTTGTGAGGCTCAGATGAATACAAATATAGAAAACATGTACACCTGGCACATAACAAACACGTAATAAATGCTAGCTGCTGTTATTTTCAGCCAGGACTGCTATCTGGGCGTGAGACTGAGTTGACGCTGTTTTCTGATTTCTGTCCCCATTATTGTGGGATGTCTTTGGGAGAGCCTGTCTTAGCTCCGCTGAGGGGAAATGGGGGGAGAGGTAAATCGCCGTGTGGGCCTGAGCAGCCCAGTCCTTCTCCATCACGGGAAGGGTACGAGATGCAGCAGATCCGGTTCCTGCCCTCCAGATGCTTAGAGGGGGGTGGGGGAGACCCAGTCACGTAGGTTCTGGGGGAAGAGCAGGGCTCAGCCCACGGGAAAGCAACCTCTGCAGCCAACCTGTGTCTACTGTAAGCCCTGGGCTGGCTGTAGCCTGAGAGCCTGGTCCTTTGCTGGAGAGGCTTTGCTTTCTCCTGGAAAGAGTTGTGAGTTCCCATCCCTGGAGAGACTTCATGGCTATGCTTTTGCAGAAGGAGGGGGATGGCAGGAGTCTAGGAAGGGTGGGACGCTGGCGCGGCAGAGAGGAAGCAGAGCTGGGAAGGGGAGAGAGCTGTGTGACAGACCCGGCTCCAAGTCCCCTCCTACTCCCTAGCCGCATGGCCTTGGTCAAACCACTTTTTCTTTCTGACCCTTCGTGTCCTTTCTGTACTTGGGGGTGACAGCTGCTGTGGGGAAAAGTGCTTGAGAGGAAAAGTGCGGTGGGTTACGGTTGGCATTCCTTTATTTCCCTGCTCTGCCGGCTATAGCTCCCTGGTTGGTTGAGTGAACATTCTTATTTTTTGATATTAGGTTTTAATTAATTAATAATATTAATGTTTTGGCTACACCATGCAGCATGCGGGATCTTGGTTCCCTGACCAGGGATCGAACCCACGGCCCCTGCCGTGGAAGCACGGAGTCTTAACCACTGGCCCGCCAGGGATGTCCCAACAATCTTATTTTATTTTCCTGGGGCCCCAGGTGGGCACATAGCCGTGCTGTTACCCTGGGGTCCTAGACCCACCCCCAGCGCTGCCTATGCTCCCATGCTCAGCCCAAGGGGGCTGGAGCTGGCCTCGCCCCTTAGCCTCTCTCTACTATTTCTGCGGCTCTGGGCGGACTGAGTCATGGCAGCAGTGAGACCCACCGCCCCTGAGGCTGAGGGCCCAATGCTTCCGCGCCCCCTCATCCCTCCAGCCAGACCAACAGTAAGACTGAACTGATGGCCCCAGTCACCGGGTGCCCTGCTGCCTCTGGGCAGCTTGTGCGTCCTCCTTTGCAGAGGGCTGGGAGACCAATGTACAGTTCTTGCAGCGCTGGCCACTGGCCACCACATTCTCTGCTGCTGGCATCCCAGGGCCAGGGACCTTCCTTCGGGCTCTGGCTTGGCTGCTCAGCACCTCTGCTCAGTCACGGTCTAGCATGGGGACCACGTGGCTTATTGCAAACAATCGGACAGATCTGGGTCTTAAACTTTGTTCCATCAAGTGGTCAGTACAGGTAGTGGGTGCTGTCAGAACCCAGCCCACATCTCCTTGGCCTGCTCTGTTTTGGTGGTTGAGGGAACCTACGAAAATCCTGATGATCTGCAATAGGCGGGCCCAGTGCCCAGTGGCCAGCACCTGCCACTCAGCTGGGGCTCTGAGCTTCTGGGGCTTCTCTGCCCATGATTGGTGCAGCCTGGAAGTGCCAGGGGATTGATGTCTCATGGGGAGCAGGCTTCAACCAATGACTAACGGAAGTGAGTACATGATTCCTCCAGCCTCCTCACTCTTAGGCTGAGATAACTGTGAGGTCCACATCCTAGTCTTTCCCAGACGGAGCTCAATCTCCAGCACGACTGAACTCAGTTGCCCACAGAAACTCACTCAGTTACGTATGCTTCACCAGCTTCCTTCCCTTCTCTGTCTCACTCCCCATCCCCATGCCCGTATTTCCTGAGATCACCTCCCAAATAAGCAACTTGCATGCAAATCCGTGTCTCAGGCTTGCCTTTTGGGAGAGCCCAAACTAAGACATCTGTTGTTGAACAAGTAGCAGCCTCACTTCCAGTGCAATTCTCCCATCCTTAGGCTAACCAGCCATATCGCCTCACAAGCTTGCTTTCTGACTGTTGATTGGCCCAGGTGTGAGACTGGTCCCAAACGGAGCTCATCAGTCACACTTACCTTGCTCAGTTGATCAGCCCAATGTGACAATGTAACCCACGCTGATCTACCAAGGGTCCTTCCCTGGGACTTTTGAACATGGGCAGGGATGGAGTCTGTCCGATGATAAACACCGTTGAGAAGTGAGGCTCTGGACCTGGTGGTGGCCTGCCGTTTGGAAATGCTGCTTTGCTGATTCTGGGACAGGGCGTGAAGCAGAAACAAGAGTGGAGCAAGTGAGCGCTTAGAAGGTGTTTGTCTCCCTGACTTCATTTATCTTTGGAACCCAGTGCTGCTTCCCCACTACATGTGCCTGTGCCCGAGTCTATTTAATTTAGGTTTCTGTCACTTGCAACCAAGAATACTCTGTGTGACCTTGGGTTTACCATTCAGTAGAGCCTGGTGCGGGCTTCCTTGGTAGCACAGTGGTTAAGAATCCTCCTGCCAATGCAGAGGACATGGGTTCAAGACCTGGTCCAGGAAGATCCCACATGCCACAGAGCAACTAAGCCCGTGTGCCACAACTACTAAGCCTGCTCTGTAGAGCCCATGAGCCACAACTACTGAGCCCATGTGCTGCAGCTACTGAAGCCTGCATGCCTAGAGCCTGTGCTCCGCAACAAGAGAAGCCACCGCAATGAGAAGCCCACACACCACACTGAAGAGTAGCCCCTGCTCGCCACAAATAGAGAAAGCCTGCACACAGCAATGAAGCCAATAAATAAAATAAATAATAATAAATAAAACACAGCCAGTAAATAAAAATAAAATAAAGAAACAAATTAAAAAATAGAGCCTGGTGCATGGTGAGTGTTTAATAAGTACCTGTTGACTGATGTATGCCCTCTGGACCCCATTTTCCTCATTTACATGTCGGGGTCAATAATAACTGCTTTATAGGTTGTTGGAAAGACATGTGAGACAATGAAAGGGCAGGGGTTTGAAGTGTCGGACCCAAGCAAAGGGCTCCCTTCAGTCCAGAAGGCTGGGAGGCGGGGAGCTGGGGAGGAGAGGCATCTTGGGTGAGGGGCACAGAGCTCTGCCAGCGTCTGTGGATGGACAGGGCCTGGTGGCCGCTGGCCCCTGAGGGCTGCATGGAGATGGTGGTGATGGGAGTGAAGTGGGCGGAACGGCTGGAGTGACTTTTTATTTTTTCCTTTTGAGAGCATCAATAAGAAGGGCAGAGAAGGGAATTAATGTTTATTGACTCTCTCTTATGAGCCTGCACTGAGTCCAACGCCTTGCACGTATCAGAGGGTACAGACGGGCGACCTGGACGCAAATGTTTTGTTTGGCCTTCGTGGAGCTTAAAGAAACATTTCAGTTAATTGCCAAACATACACAAATCTGGAGATTCCACGTGAAACGATGGTTGGGGGCCGCTTTTGAAAAATTGCAAGTTCTAGCCACAGGGTGCCTCTATTCCCTGCAGCATCAATAGCTACAGTGAAGAACAGCTGCCCGCTTCTGGTGGGGCATCTGCTCTCTAGTTTGCACTGACCCCACCAGGCCTCTTCACTCATGTATAGGACTTGCCTGGCCCCATAGTTATTTGAGATTGTAATTCTGGGTGCTTTCAACTCATCTTCCCAACAGCTCTGCAAGTTGGATACCCTCAGCCCCATTTTACGGATGATCAAAAAGTGAAGCCATCTGCTCCAGGTCACGCAGTTAGGAAATGATGAAGCTGGGATGGTAGCTCAGTTCTTACTGACCCCAAAGTTCACTCTCCTGTCAAGAAACAGGGAGTGTTTGGCTGCAGGTAGAGAGGAGGAGGAGGAGGTAGAGAGGGTTGGGATCAGTGATGGGGAAGAAGGCGTGCCACGGATGAGGCAGGGAGATTGCGGGGAAGATGATATAGTCAGATCCGGGCATTGCCAGTGTGGAGGGACCCCAGGCTGTCCAGATGAAGGGGTCTGTCCGTGGGTGACTGTTAGGATGCGGAAGCTGGTCCTGGCATTTGTTGTAACCAGAGAAATGGGTGGTTATGGAGGATTCGCTGAGGGGAGTGAGGCAAGAATGATATCAAGTGTCTTGCTGAGCGTCTGGGGGGGCTGGTGCTCGGGACATCGGGAGGAGGAGGGTAGGGATGGGGGAAGCAGGGGGAGATGGTGTGTCCAGGTTTGGAGGTTTAAGGGCCAGTGGGATGTACACAGGGAGATGTCCCAGGGAGACGTGGCCAAACAAGGCTGGAAAGCCGGGGAGCTCCAGGCTGGAGAAAATGGTCTAGAGGTTAAGCTGCTGTGTCCAGGGCAGACGAAGGGCCCAGGCGGGGGCGGGGGGTTGGGGGGATGGGGAAGGTAGGGGGTGGGGTGGGGTGGGGGTGGGGTGTCACGGCCATAGTATTTTGTGGAGGCTGGAGAGATAACCCCATTCACTGTCTCTGACCTTCTGCAAGGTAATGAGGACCCCACCCTTCCTCACGCAGCGGGCTTCTCTGTAATCAGCCTCCCTGGGGATGTCTGAGGGAAATGCATGAGCATGAGGCAGGCAGGGAAGGAGGGTGGAAGAACTGGTTGTGGCTTCCCCTCGGCTCCAAGTGGATAATTACACAGCTCTCTGAGCCCCGGGACTGGGCCAGGCGGCTCTCCATGCAGACAGCCTCTCAAAATTAATGGGACTCCAAGGGGTTTGAGATGGGGGGAGGCCAAGGCTGGAAGAGGCTGACAGGAGATGAACTGGAGACGGGAAGACACGGTCTGACAGAAAGAGCCCTCGACGCAGGGTCTGAAAGAGAGATGGAGAGAGAGGGAAGGAAAGAGCAAGGAAACGGAAGCCCAGAGAGGTTAGTCACCTGCTCAGAGTCACGCAGCGGTGAGGTGAAGCTGGGCTTTGGCCGGTCGGTCTGCTTCCAGAGCACCTGGTGTCCACCTAGTCTGTGGTTCGGCCGTTGTGTTCACTGTGAAGTCACGGGGAAACGGGCCTGCAGGAACCTCTAGGCCCGTACCTGGGGAAGAGCTTTGGCTTCTGGAGATGGTGAGGGAGGAAAGGGGGCGGGCACTACTTGTCCCTCAAGGCTTGTCTCAGACGGGGACCCTCCCCCGCTGGAGTTAAGGGCAAGGTGTGCTCCCTCTCTGGATAATCGGCTCATTTTTTCCATATCTGGTCCCTGCCCCACCTCAGGCTGTGAGCTCCTTGAGGGCAGGGCTGGGCCGGGGACATCTCTTCCCGGCACAGAATGCTCAGCAAATTTAAACACGGAGCAGAAAAGGATAGCGAAGTTGGAGTCTGAATACATCTGGAGTTCCGCTTACATTCGGTGTGAATGTTAATCTCTTGGTTTTGATAAGTATACCACCACAGTTATGTAAGATGTTAGCAGGAAAAGAAGCTAGGTGAAGGGTATATGAGAGCGCTCTGTACTACATGTGTAATTTTTACATTATCTCCAAATAAGTTTACTAAAGGAAAGCAACAGGGCAGATTCCAGCTGTTGGCTGGGGGCAAGGAAGGGGGTTATAGTGCCTGGGCAGAGGTCAGGGCCCCAGAGGGGAGCTGGGGTGTAGATAGTCGACCCGGGGGTCCTACAGTAACGTTCTCACCTGGATGGGGCACTTAGGCTCGTGGCACCTAGGGTACCCCGGTCATGCCATGCAACTCACTTAAGGCCCCATTGGCCAAGAGTCACCAGGGCCCCAGCCCAAGTCTGAACTGTGCTCACCTAGATTTGTTCACCAAAAGAGTGGGGGTGGGGAGAAAAGCACCAGAAATATCCTGACAGTCTCTACCATTTACCTTACACGTATCATGTGCTGGCAGCCTCCTAAGCTGCTCCATATACAGTATCTGTTTGAATTCTCACAAAATTCCATTGCGTGGAGTAGTCTGAGGCTCAGAGAGGTTGGGTAACTTGACCAAGGTCACACAGCACATTCTGGCCAGAGCTCTTTGGAGAGTCAGGATGGGAAACTCTTCCAAGCTTGCCCCAGAAAGGGGATTTCTTGTAGATGCAGCAGGGTTTCCAGGTCTCTGAGGGCAGGAGCACTGGACCACCAGGCCTCCAGCAGCCTGGAATTTGGGAGCTGCAGAATCGAGGATGTCTCAGGTCCCTTGCCCGGTAGCTCCTCCCTCATGTCATCTTGGCTCTTGTCTGCCCTGCTGCTCTGTCCTCGCCGGCTCTGGACCCTGAAGGCTGTCTGTCCCCCCACGTCACGGTGATGCTCAGCTTCTCCTTTTTGCCTCTGTGCCCCCTGCTGCCAGTCTAGCTAATGGAGCAACTGATTGACCCGGCCCCTCCCCTAGTGGACCGGCCACGTTGGGGTCCAGGCAGCTGTGGCCTAGAAGGGCGGGGCATGCAGGCCAGTACGGCTCAGGCTGCACTGTGCTGATGGAGTGCTTGGCTTTGAATCCCTACTTGACCCCTGTGTGACTCTGGGCAAGTTACTTCACCTTTCTGTGCTCTCAATTCATCATAGAGGTAATAATGGTCCTTTCCTCATGTGGACGCTATGAGGACCGAATGCACATAAAGGTCTTAGGACAGTGCCTGGCGTGGAGGAAGCCCCTGCGGCTACGGATTATTATTATTGTTGTTGTTATTGTTATTACCATTGCAGAATATGGTGTGTCTGCTTGGCAGGGGCAGTGAGTGGGGCGAGAATGATGGACATGTCTGCGACCCGCAGCCAGTCCACGGGCTGTTGACTTCAGCGCTCTCCCTCCTATCCTGTTTGTGATCCTGTGTGAAGGACTCATCCGAAGCAAAGGGAGAGTTCAGGCTTCCGGGTACAGGAGTGTGTGTGTGTGTGTGTACGCATGTGTGTGTGTATGAAGTAATTTTGACCCTCCCTCCACCACTGTGGCTGGGACCTTGGGCCGTGGCGCTGCTGTGGCCTTTACGCCGTCATGGTAGTGGAAGAGGGCTGCTCTGCTTCGGCAGAGCACAGGTGGATGTATGGGCAAATGGTGGGATTTTAGTGGAAAGTAGGGACTTTGCCTGAGGATCAGGAATTTTCTAGGATTGTAGGAGACTCACTGGATGTGGGTAAGTTAGCAAGTGGGTGATGGGAAAGGAAAGCAGTGATTTTGGGAGAGAGCCGCAAAACTTGAATTCCTCCCACCCCCATCTGTGGAACAGCTATTTCTCTCAGCTCAGAATCCCATCTAGAAGCCTTTCTGGACTCCCAGCTGCTGGATGTGTTGGTGGAGATCAGGGGAGGGAGAAGACGGAGGTGGCAGGTGAGAGGATGGCTCCGGCCTTCTGATATCGGGTGCAGGCGGGACATGGGAGGAGGAAGAGAGGCCAGGAGGAGGCTGAATAATAATAGCCAACACAGAGTGCTTACTTTGTGCTAGATACTGTTCACTTAATCCCAACAACAACCTAAGGGGGAGCTGCGATGATCATCCTCCCCATTTTACACATGAGGAAACTGAGGCTGAAAGGGGTTAAGTAAGTTTATTTCTGTTCATTTTGAACATGCCAAGATTATATCTACCCCAGGGCCTTTGCTCTTCCCTATCTGCAGTGCTGTGCCCTCAAATCTTCACAAGGCCAGTATTAGTGCTCTCTTGCCATGTGACTTACTCCCAAATTTAGTAGCTTAAAATAGCAAGTATTCATTGTCTCAAAGTTTCTGTGGTCAGGAATTCGAGAGCTGCTTCAGTACCACATTATGATGTTTGTCTTTGTTGGCCCCTTCCTTCTTACAAGAATATTAAAAATTATATTTTGGGACTTCCCTGGCAGTCCAGTGGTTAGGACTCCGTGCTTCCACTGCAGGGGGCATGGGTTCAATCCCTGGTCGGGGAACTAAGATCCCTCATGCTGTGGGGCGTGGCCAAAAAATTTATATTTTATGATCGTGTTGATATAAAGATAGATACATTAATATTATATATTAAAGCATCTTCTTTGGCCTAAAATTTCTTTCTTTCTCCTAACTTGAATGGAAATTAAAACATTTTTGCGGGTCCTAAAAGTATTGTGGGTCCTGGGCACTGGTGTCTGCTGAGTCTAGTGGATGAGCTGGACCAGAGTAGTTCAGCCTGGTAGTTTTGGCTCAGGGTCCCTCATGTGGCTGCAGGGAGGATGTTGGCATTGGCTGCAGTCATCCGAAGGCCTGACCGAGCCTGGAGGATCTGCTTCCGAGGTGGCGCACTCACATGGCTGTTGGCAGGAGGCCTCAGTTCCCAGCCATCGGGGCCTCTCCAGCGGGGCTCCTTGAGCACCTTTGTGACTGGCTTCCTCTAGAGTGAAAGAGAGAGAGAACCAGGAGGAATCCACAATGCCTTTTATGTCCTATCTTGGAAGTCATACATTGTCAACATAACCTTACTTCATTTATTTATTTAAGCTGCGTTGGATCTTCGTTGCTCTGCACGAGCTGTCTCTAGTTGCGGAGAGCGGGGACTACTCTTGGTTGCAGTGTGTGGGCTTCTCAGTACAGTGGCTTCTCTTGTTGCGGAGCCCGGGCACTAGGCACGTGGGCTTCAGGAGTTACAGCACATGGGCTCAGTAGTTGTGGCTCTCCAGCTCTAGAGCACAGGCTCAGTAGTTGTGGTGCACAGGCTTAGTTGCTCCGTGGCATGTGGAATCTTCCTGGACCAGGGATTGAACCCGTGTCCCCTGCATTGGCAGGTGGGTTCTTAACCACTATGCCACCAGGGAAGTCCAACACATCCTTACTTCTGCCATATTTTTTGTTAGATATGAGTCACTAAGTACAGCCTGCACATAAGGGGCTTATGGGGAGGGAAATTAGATTCTACTTTTTGAAAGCAGCAGACATATTTCATAGAATTTGTGGACATACTTTAAAATCATTACACTTGACTTCAGAGAGGCCTTCCCTGACTACCAATTTCTCTCCTCATGGCCATCCTCCTAGTACTCTAACTCATCACAGTGTATCACTACCTGAAATTAGTTGCTCGTTTGTCTGGCTGTCTGCCCCAGCTAGAAGGTAAGCTCCGTGAGAAGGGAACCTTGTCTGTCTGCTTGCCGCTGTCACCCCGGGGTCTAGTGTAGATTTAGGTGCTTAGGAGGCTCTCAGTGAATATTTTGTGAATGAATAAATGACATGGTGGTGAGAGAGGCAGGAACCACTTCAGACAGGTGGTGGAGGGGGTGTGTGTGGAGAGGCTGAAGTTCTACCAGAGTTAGTTGTCCTGAGATAGTTCCCCCGGATCCAGGGGTTTGGGAAGCACAGGGCAAAGCAGTAGGGAAGTGAGAGGCTGGGGCAGTGGGGAGGAGCTGGCTGACCAGAGGGCAGAGACCTCAGATTATATGGTCTAGTAGGGGAACCAGATGTGGCAACAGGCAAATTACAAAGCATTATGGCAGATGCATAATAGAAATATATTTAGGACCCTCTAAGCTGGATCCTGACACTGTCACCCCTGACAGAGGCCCTTGCTTTTGGCCCCTCCCTTGAGCAGACCTTGCTCACCACTGATGTAGTCCTGGGGAGAGGGGCTCCCCTCTGGGTGGCTGCGACCAGCTCGCCTGCCTGTGCTGCTCTATTCAGCCTCTGGGTGGCAGCAGAGGCCCAGGTTGACTGAGCTCCCCATTCAGCGGCCTCCAGCGTAAGTGCGGGTGCAGGAGGACCATTCTCTGCTGCCCTCTGAGTGGGAGGAGGGGCGCTTAGGCCAAAGGTTTGGGGTGTTCCAAACTGTGGTTCTCCCTCTGAATCCTTTCCTACATGCTCCCTCCAACCTTCTCCTGTGTCCTCTCCTCCCCTACAATTCTTTTTTCTGTAAGATGAGAGCAGAGGGGTGTGGGGAGCGGGGTGCGGGTGCTGAATTTGCCAGACTTTTACCAGGGAGCTTGGACTGTACCCTAAGGTGATGGAAAGTTCACGGAAATGTTTCAAGCAGGGACGCAGCACTATCAGATTTCTGTTTTTAGAAAGGGCGCTCTGGCTACAGGAGGAAGAATGATGAAAGCCAAAAGTCCAGATGGGAAGCTGTGGCAACAGTCCAGGTTGGAGAAGGCCAGGGTCCCTGAGGAATCAGCCAGGCCTCTTGGTGGCTGGTGGGAGGCACCCTGGGGAGCAGCTGGGCTGAGCACGGGGAGGGTGGTGCCAGACCCCAGAAGGAGCCCCCCACTGCCATGGTGGCGGCTCTAGCCCAGACAGGAGGGGCAGCCCCCAGTCCTACATAGACTGGCTTGCCAGGAGGGTGTCAGGGCCAGGGACTGGGGCACACACCTGGAACACAAGGTGAGGTGTGACCTTGGCAGCAGGTGGAATCTCTGACCAGACCTGGGCTCAAAGGGCAGCTGGCCCTATGGTACCTAAAGGCTGTTCGCCCATATTCATGTGCCCCAAAGGTACTGTTGCCAGACTTCAGGATTCGTTTGGGCTTGACCCTGACCTAGAGTTGACCACAGTCCTATGCGTTGCCATCCAGGGCTGAATCCGTGTGTCCCACCAACCCTCACCCCACCTGGCTTTAGGTTCTCCTTGAGGGCTGGTGTGGAGCTGGAAGCTGGCTGTGTGATCACAGGTGGCCTTGTGCCCAGAGACTGCAGCTGGGTTGGGTCTGGAAAAGTGCCCAGCTTCCTCCAAGGGCTCGGGAAGGGGCTACTTCTGCTTCCAGCCTGGGAGGTCTTGCTGCAGAGGATGAAAGATTCATCTCCGAGCCTCTTGAAAGGTTTGGGTTTGTCTCCTTTCCTTCTTCACCTGGGCCATTACCTATGTCTATAACATGCTCCCACTGCTCCCTTTTACCTGCCTAACTCCTATTCATCTTTTACGTCTCAGTTTAAATGTCACTCCTTTGGAAATAAGTTTAGTTCCCCCCATTATTCTTGCTCAGTGCATCCTTTGCTTTTCTCTACCATGCAATTATTACAAGTTATTATACTTTTATTTGTGTGTGTGTGTTTTCACATCTTGGTCCCCTGAGTGGACTGGAATCTCCCTGCAGGCAGGGAGCGTTTCTCTTTTACTCCAACCCCAGCCCCGTGCCTGGGGCACTGTAGCTGCTCTAAGAATATTTGTTGAATGAATGAAAGAAAGAAAGAATGAATGTATTATGGATGTCCCTAGGGACACCCTAGGTGTGTTGGGAATTCATAAAGCCACAGAGTAAACCTGGCATCTCCCTGGATCATCACTTTTACTTGATGCTAAGGAATTAGAAGCATTATATTTACTTACCAATTGAATATTTTACATTACAAAATAATACACATTCCTTGCCAAAATTCAATCAACTGGCATTATTTTCATATTGAAACAAACCCTGATGCATCAAGGAGTAGAAAGCAAAATTGACATGGCTTTAAAGAGAAAATATGAGTCTTCGAAGACATTTTGAGCTTAAGAGGGCCCGAGGTCCGAACTCCCGCCGGTCCGGGGCCACTCCTGTGGGTTGGGGCACTTCCGTGGTGGGTCTAAGGAACTATTGTCAGGCCATCGTGCTGCTGTCAGTATTGTAGCTGCAAAGCACAGGGCGCTGGACTCCAAGCAAAAGCAAACACTGGCTTTTTATAACGTGAAGTCTGCTGGCCAGATTCTGGGGCAGGGGCCTGGGGAAGAGTGTTTACAGGGAAGGGTTGTAGGAAGGCGCACTGTGCGGTATCAGGAAGGAAACCTCCCTGGTGGGGAAATAACAAATCTTGCCAGCAGCCCGAGAAGGAGAGTTCACTTGCTGGGAGGGGTCAGCCATTTCCGAGGTGCAGGGCTGGCTGCCCAGGGCCAAGGCCTTCATTGCTGCAGAGAACTGGGGTGGAGTGGGAGGCGGGGATGCCATTGGCTTGGCTGGAGTGGGCAACATCCAGCCATTCTGGGAGACCAGAAGTGAGTGAACCATGGAGAATGCCTGTGTTACGTGCAAAATGCACAGCACAGTGCAATAAAGAACACGGACCACAGCTCCGGGTTCAAACCTCAGTTATGCCACTTTTAGTTACATGACTTTGCTCAAGCACTTTCCCTTTCTGAGCCTCAGTTTCTCCATCTGTAAAAGGGGTATCTTGATCTCTGTCTTTAAAGGAGTAACGAGGGTTACATTAGGACTTTGCTCTCTGTACATTAGAATCACCCAGGTAGTGTTTAAAGAACGCTGATGCCCGGGCTTCCACCCAGACCAATTGCATCAGAATTTTTGGCATTCATTCCCAGCAGCTTTAAAAGCACCCAGGTGATTCTGTGCTGCAGCTGTGTTAGGTGATCCGACTATCGCCATGTGAACATCTGCAGCAGAAGGAGCAGTTGATGTTTCCCAATTAATTCAGAGCAGACTTTCCAGGCTTTGTGGTAAGTCACCAAGCTGCTCTGTGCTTCTAATTGGGCAGCTCTCCTTTTCTCAGCTGTCTGCTCTTTGTTTGCATCCGAACTGTTGGTGACAGGGGGCAGCAAGTGAAGTACTCCCCTGCGGATGCAGCTGCTTCCTGTCCTGTAGCCTTGGATGTGACATAGACCTAGAGGAAGAGTGACACAGTGACGGAGGAGGCTGAGAGCAAGGAGCCTCCTACCACCCCCCACTCCCAACAGAGCCAGAAAGATTGACTTGGTGCTTAAACTTGGCCTGCATCAGACACCTCCAGCTACCTGGAGGGGCTCATAGAAACAGATTGCTGGGCCCAACCCCAGAGTTCAGATTCAGTCTGTCTGGAGTATTAAAGGACAAAATATTCAATGCTGTTTGTTACAGCACAGTAAGGATGATTTTATTCAGGGGGGGTGGGGGTGGGGTGGCGGGGAGATGGGTATCCTGTTAAGTACAGGGACCACTGCAGTGGGATTTTGCAGTGAGGGAGAGAGATTGGGTGAGTGGGAACTTCTAGTCAAGGAGCAGAGTGGGGGGTCAGTGGATGGAAAATTACTAAGAGAAAACATCAGGGGTGAGGGGAGATTTTGGCTAAACCAACCTAGCAGGATTCTTGCTGAAGGCAGGCCAGGGTGATCAGACATCACGTGGGGGATGCTGGAAGATGAAGAACCTGATCAGATATCTATCGAGGGGTGGAGGGTGCTTCTGGTTAAACTGACTTAGTAGGATTCTTGCTAAAATTGGACAACGCAGAGATGAACATGGAAACCACTGAAAAAGAGCTAGGCTGAAAAAGAGCTCAGAGGAGCATGGATAGAGTTTGGTCGAAGAGAGAATCTTTGTGGGGGGAGGGGCCAAGAATGTGTATGTCTACCAAATTCCCAAGAAATGCTACTGGCCTCAGGACTACACTTTGGGAATCACCTACTTAAAGAGAGGCCCAGAGACATGTCAGGCAGACAGACCGATGGACAGACAGAATTTGACACGGAGAAACCCAGAAATGTACCACCTCCATTTACACTTACTCAGAGCCAGAGAGAGAGAGAGAGACACTTGAGAAACAGGCCCAGGAGATGACAGACAGTCAAATCACTCCACAGACGTGCCCAGATGCTGGGAGACAGAGAGATCCAGAGCTGGGGAGAGACGAGGACCCACAATACAGATCCAGGAAAGAGACCCTCTCCCTGGCCCCTTGCCCCAGGTTGGAGAATAAACAGATATCTCAGGAAAGAAAGAGACTGACCCAAAGAAGACGGGCAGACAAAAATGCAGAGAAAGGGAGACAGAGGGGGGGATGGAGAGGAGGTGGAAATTCAGAGCAAGTAGGTGCCAGGGTCAACTGACCAGGGGGAGGGTCCACCCCTGTCATGACCCTTGGGGAGCCCATGTGGGGGGCTTTATAAGCAATGGCTCCTCCTCTCTGTTCAAAGTTTGCCCAGATGAGACCTTGCTCTTTCACTCAAAGTTTGGTTCCCGTGCCCTCCTCCAGGAAGTCTTCCTGACTGTGCTGCCCATGAGGCCTTTGTCTCCCAGGAATCCTGTAGCTCTAGCTTCTTGGGCTCTCTGCGGATTTCTCAGGGCTTTGGCTTCTCGTTTCTGGTGTGACTCTGGATTGAGTGTGGTCCCCTTGCTTGGCCTCAGTGTCCCCATGTGTGAAATGTGGGTGGGGGTTGACAGAATGATCCCTAGGGCCCCTTACATTTGAAATAATTTGTTTTATTCCCTCTCTCCTACTCTTTTTTGAATCATGTTCCCCTGTCCTTGAAATGTGCTTCAATGAGGCCATATATATATATGTAAGCATCATAAGACATATATAAAATATAAATTAAAAAGGATGAGATAAGAACACAAACGGAAGTTACAATATGTAGGTATTTTTTTCTCCCCTGGGAGACCTCTGCTCTAGTTTGTAAGCCCCTGAAGCCATCCCTGTCTCCTGTCACCCACACAGGGCTTTCTTGGCCCCAGGGGATCTATTCTTTGATTTTTTTTTTTTGATAACAGTAATAAAATACTTACTCAGCACTCATGATGAGCTAGGTACCAATGCTAAGCGCTTTCCATGAATTAACTGTTTTAAGCCCCATCACAACCCTCTGGCAGGGGGGGTGCCATCATTATCTCTGCTTCCCAGGAGGGGAGACTGAGGCACAGAGATGGTGAAGAACTTGCCATGAAAACACAACCAGTAAATGGTGCCCTGGGGATTTGAACCCTGGTCCCGCCACTATACTCTCTGGCTTGCAAAGGCATTTCTGCCTCTGAGGCCTGGCCGCCGAGGCAGCATGCTTCCAGAAGGTGGAGGCCATGCCATCTGTTTCCATTAAAACCGTTACTACAGCTGCTAAATATTCTCGGAGAACTTCCCTGGGCCTGTGTCAGGAGCTGTACCCGTATTATCTCATTCACTCCTTCCCCAGACCCCTCGAGGTCAGTGTTCCTTTGCTTAGAAAGCCTGAATGAAGCTGGGAGGCTTCCCCCGGGGCCTGTCTGGGGCACTCTCAGGCCACCCTAGCAAAGCCGGAAGGTGCAATTTATCCATAAACACATTAAGCGATGCATCAAGTTGCCCAAGAAACTAGACGCTAGTTAAGTGCCTAAAAAGTAATTACAAACTCCAGAATATCTTTCAGCCGAGCAGGTGGCTGGAAAATTAGAAATCTATTTCTGAGACACCTTCTGCTTTCCAGAAAGGCTGAGGTGACGTTTCAGTCAGGGCCAGCGCGGGTGGCCTCGGTGGAGTGTGTGTGCGCCGATGTGCGAGGGTGTGCACGCGCGTGGGGACAGGATGCGGCGGGGAGGGCGTGGAGGGGGGAGCCGCCAATCTGGGGGCGCCGTTGTGGCGCCCTCCCTTCCTTGGCGCTCCCTGCAGCGCGGAGGCGGCAAAGCGCCTCCTTTCCCTTGTCACCCGCCCCGCCCCAGAGCTGGGTTGCTAGGACACCGGAGCTGAGGAGATGCCAGCTGATTTGCTAAACAATTTTTCTTCCAATTAGGAATAATTAGACAAAGGGAGAAAGTGCGCACTTAGATGGTGGCCAACAGGCTTGGAGCTCGGGGGCCCGGAGGAGCCATCAGGGCTTCGTGGCTGAGGATGCTCCTTCCCGGGAAAGAGCCTCTCTCTGGACCCAGAGCACCCAGCTCGTGAAGGGGAAAAAGAGAAGTCACATTTATTAAGTGTCTGCCGCATGTCAGGCGTCATGACTACAGCCTTCCAAGCAGGATCCTTTTTCAAGCTCGTGACAAGCCCGGAAGAGGGACAAGCATCCTCCACTGTGGTCCCTTCAGCCTTTGCCCGTGCAAGGCTCCTCCGGTTCCTGTACTTCTTGCAGTTCTGCCACGTGCCCTTTCTTCTGCCTGGATGCCCTTGCGCCTCCTCTCTGCGTGGCTGGCTCCTTCCTATCCTTAGGGTGACCATTCTCATCCAAAGGAGGTCCCCTCCCCTGTTCTTTCGCCTCAGCTCCTTGCTGATTTCCTTCATGACCCTCACAGGGCTTAAATCTGTTTTGCGTATTCATCAGTTTTCTCATGTGTCTTCCCAGCACGAACGTCAGATTCATGAGGACAGGGGACAGGGTGTGTGTCACTCATAGCACAGTCCCTGACACATAAAAGGCTCTTCAGTACCTATTTGTTGAATGAATGAATGAGTGAATGAGTGAGGCTCTCTGTGCTATTGGAAGGAAGCTGAGGCTAAATTAATCTAAGGTTCTTCCCTGTGGTCCACAGCTGGGAAGTGGTAGTCAGGGCCTGGCCCCACACTGATCTTACTCTCAAGCTGTTGGTTCTTTTCTTTTCTTTTTTTTTTAATTGAAGTAAGTTGATTTACAGTGTTGTGTTAGTTGTTTCAGGAGTACAGAAAAGTGATTGGGTTATACATACCTATATATATACAAGAGGGTGAGTCAAAAATGGTCCGCACTCTGGCTGTAGAATTTACAGAAGTTTTAATGTAACCAGAGTGTGGCTCATTTTTGACTCACCCTTGTATATATCTGAACTCTTTTTCAAATTCTTTTCCCATATAGGTTATTACAAAATATTGAGTATAGTTCTGTGTGCTGTGCAATAAGTCCTTGTTTTTATCTATTTTAGATATAGTAATGCGTATATGTTACTCCAACCTGGTTGTTTTCCTGAAACATCATGCCGCCTTGGTCTGTGCCCCTCTCCAGAAAGATCTGTTGTATCTCCTGTGCCTCCCCCCATGA
This sequence comes from Hippopotamus amphibius kiboko, assembly GCF_030028045.1. Taxonomy (NCBI): domain Eukaryota; kingdom Metazoa; phylum Chordata; class Mammalia; order Artiodactyla; family Hippopotamidae; genus Hippopotamus; species Hippopotamus amphibius. Next base: position 27,488,143 of record NC_080186.1, on the reverse strand, counting down.
GAGGAAAGGCTGCAGGGTCTCCTGTCATCCTTAGACTTGGGGATTCTGAGTGATGACTATGTGGCAGTCTAGGGTAGTGGTCCCTGGAGTCAACCTGCCTGGGTTCAAATTCTAGATCTGTCAATTTCTAGCTTTGTAACTCCAGGCCTCAGTGTTCCCATCTGTGATATGGGGACCTATTTTATAAGGCTATTGTGAGGATATAGTGAGATAACACATCTAGGAAGTTTAGAACAGTGCCCGACACAGAGGACGTGCCTCCTACAATCTCAGTTCTAGAAGCAGCAGGGGTGACAAACTGCCCACCATGTGTCTGTGACACATCAGATGCCAGGCCTGGTATAAATTATTCTGCCTGGCATCCGAGGCCCCCAATTCTTAATAGCTCCACTATTGGGAAGATAGAGAGAGTCTAGCAGATGTGGAAGAGCCTCGTATAGTGTCTGGCTCCCAACTTGCTGGACCATATGGGTGAGCCATATTGGAAGTACACCCTCCAGTCCCAGTGGGGTCATCTCAACTGCTGCTGCATGAAGCAGAGATGAGCCGTTCTCACTGAGCTCTGCCCGAATCGCAAAATGGGGAGCAAATACACGATGCTTGTTTTATGCCATTAAGTTTTGGGGTGGTTTGTTACAGAGCAAAGGCGAACCGTATGGTCTGAGATGCTCTCCTCCCAGATCTTTACTTGGCTAACTCTTCATCATGCTAGCCACCTCCTGAGAGAGGTTTTCCCTGACCGTGCAATCTGAGGTAGCCCCTTTCTGTAACTAGTAACTTTCTAGGGTGTCACTTTTCTTATTTTCTTCATGTACTTTTAACTATTGGAAATGATCCTATCTGTTTACTCATTTATTATCTATCCCTTTTCACTAGCAGAAGCTCCAGGAGAGTGGGCTTTTTTTGTCCACCCCTGCAGTGCCCAGAGCAGTGCCCAGCACACAGTAGGCCTTCAATAAATCTTTGTTGAATCAATCACCCTCCTACAGGTTATGGATTCTGTATTAGATTCCTATTGTTGTTATGACAAATTACCACAAACGTTGTGGCTTAAAACAACAACAAATATATTACTGCTCAGTCCTAGATGTCAGAAGCGTAAGATGGGTGAGCGGGCTGTGCTTCTTCTGGAGAACCTGGGGAAGGATCTGTTTCCTTGCCTTTTCTAGATTTTACATTCCTTGGCTCGTGTCCTTGCATCACTCCAACCTCTGCTTCTGTCATCACCATCTTTTTTGTTTTTTAAGATTTTAAAATTAATTAATTAATTAATTGGCTGCATTGGGTTTTCGCTGCTGCTTGCAGGCTTCCTCTAGTTGCAGAGAGCAGGGGCTGCTCTTCGTTGCGGTGGGCGGGCTTCTCATTGTGGTGGCTTCTCTTGTTGCAGAGCACGGGCTCTAGGCACACAGGCTTCAGTAGTTGTGACTCGTGGGCTCTAGAGTCCAGGCTTAGTAGTTGTGGTGCATGGGCTTAGTTGCTCCACAGCATGTGGGATCTTCCTGGACCAGGGCTGGAACCCATGTTCCCTGCATTGGCAGGTGGATTCTTAACCACTGTGCCACCGGGGAAGTCCATCACCATCTTCTCTTTCTCTGACTCTGACTCTCTTGCCTCCTTCTTATAAGGATCCTGTGATTACATTGGGCCCACCCAGGAAACCCAAGAAAATTTTGCCACCTCAAGAGCCTTAACATAATCACACCTGCAAAAGTCTCTTTTGCCTTGTAAGGTAACATTCACAAGTCCCGAGGCCTAAAGTGTGGACATCTTTGGGGGCCCTTATGCTGCCTTTCACAGGCCTGATGCCCGTCTGTCTTTTTCAATGATTTCTTCTCTTCCTCCTTTCTCTCTCCTCCCAGACCCCCACCTCTGACCCACAGGCTTCACGACATGGAGAGGCTGCCTCAGTGGACAGGCCATGAATTCTCTTCCCAAACAGCTCTTGACTGTGAAATCTGGGAGTGATAAGGGGATTCTAAGACTTTTTAAAATTTAATATTCTGGTGTTCTGGTACTGTGTATTGTTGTATGGAAATGCAGGCAATTTTTTTAGTGTACTGGTCTTATTTCAGTATTTAAAAAACCCCCCAAATTATGGCCATCTGATGCCTACCCAGAGAATTATATGCTGCATTAAGATTTCCAATTGAGCAAAGCTGCACTCATTCAGAAAGTGTTCTGAGCGCGTCTCGGCCCTCTGTGAGACCCTCCGAGATCCCTCACTGTGGTTTTAATTACCCTGCCCTGAATAACGATGAGGATGAGTGGCTTAGCCTCTTTCACCGTGTTTCAGTCATTTGTATTTCCTTCAGAGCCACTTGGGGTCTCTGATGGAATCTGCCTAGACTTGGAGGGTGGGATGGTTGGGTGCAGAGGACTTTGAAGAAAGTGGGAAGAAGTTTTTGTAAGGTGACATAGGGAATAAGATAGGGCAAAGGTGGAGGGAGAGTCCCCAGACCCAATTCTCAGTGCTCTTCCACTCTCTTCCCCCATCTATGTAACACACCCTCATATAGAACTTAACAGGTGCCAGGCTTTATTCTAAGCATTTTATAGTATTAACTAACTTACTCCCCCGAAGAACCCATTGAAGTAGGTACTACTGTTTTCCCTGCTACACCAGATAAGGATATAGAGAGGACAAGCAACTTGGTCAAGGTCACCCAGCCAGTGACGAACAGCTTGGGTTTGGACCCAGGCAGTTTGGCGTTAGATGCCATGACTTTATCACTGCACATACTGTATTTTCCCTAAGGGTTAAATTCTCAATAATCTCCCCTCCTTTATCCTCCTGAGCCAGCTGTTTCCTCATGGGGACTGCTCCTTCCTTTCTGATCATTTATTTTGGCCAGGACCTTCTTCCCCCATCATCTTGGCTGGAGAGACTCAAGCCAGAAGGACCAAGGAGGCTCAAACATGGCCCCCATCCCTTCTTGGGTGGAATGGCCTCTGAGGACCATGTGTGGGGCTCAGTGGTAACCACAGCTTGCTTTTAACAAAATATTGGTATGAGTACTTGTGTTTTAATATCATGTAAACTAATTACTGAGATACAGCCATTGACTGTTTTGCTCCAGACTTGCAGCCCTGGACCAGGATCAGAGCCTTGTTAGTCACTAAGCCATCTGGGCAGTGATCTGGAATGCCCATCTATCAAGAATTTCAGACGTCTCTGGAATAAGTTAGGGATAAGCAGAGGTACAGGGCTGGCAGGATGTAAATGAATCCTACTTCTGCTAAGGTAGGCAATACCCTCCAAGGGACCATTGCAACATCTTCAACATGAGTTACTTCTTTTACTTTTAATAGCAGTGAAGTCTGCATTATTATGTACATTTTACAGATGAGGAAATTGAGGCTCAAAGAGGTTCAGCAAGCTACCCAAAGTCACGGCTAATAAGAGGCGGAGCTGGGTGTGAACTGGGTTTGCCAGTGTCCAGTGCTTGTGCTTTTAATGCAGTGGCTCTGTTGCCTCCAAAGAGGTGGATGGAGGGGGTCTTGATGAGGATACAGCCCAGCCCACTCCTCCTCTTGTCTGATCTCTCAGCCAGTGTGGGGTAAAAGTGCCTGCAGCAAACTCAGGTCTGTGCCCAATAAGGACTCGTTTGTGACAGTGATATAAGCTCATGGCTGAGAGAAGGGGGAAGGGAAGGATGCTGAGAAGACAAGAAAGAGGTGGCATTTGAATGGGATCTTTGAGGTGTGGAAGGGGTATCTCTTTTTAGAAGTGTGTACACATGCGTGACTTCACTCAATAAATATACCCTGAGCCCCTACCGTGTACCAGACATCATGGTGATCACAGAGTACAGGTTGGTGAGTAGAGGAGACATTGCCCTGCTCTCTCTAAGCTGCAGTCTAGAACTTTCTGTGATGATGGAAACGTCCACGCTATGCACTAGAGTAGCCGGTAGCCACATGTGACTACTGAGTGCTCAAAATGTGGCTAGCTTGGCAGAGGAACTAAATTTTTGATTTTATGTAATTTTAGTTAATTAGTCACATGTGACTACTCTATTGGACAGTGCAGGCTTAGGGGGAAAGGCAGACATGAACATAAAGAAATTGCTTATGGTGGTAAGTGCTATGCAAGAAGCACGATACAGTGGATTTAAATGATGGAGAATATGATCCAGCAATCCCACTCCTGGGCATATATCCAGACAAAACCATAATTCAAAAAGACACATGCACCCCTATGTTCATAGCAGCACTATTCACAATAACCAAGACATGGAAGCATCCTAAATGTCCATCAACAGATGGGTGGATAAGGACGTTGTGGTACATATATACAATGGAATACTACTCAGCCATAAAAAGAACAAAATAATGCCATTTGGAGCAACATGGATGCAACTAGAGATTATCATACCAAGTGACGTAAGTCAGAAAGAGAAAGACAAATACCCTATGATATCATATGATATCACTTATATGTGGAATCTAAAATATGGCACAAATGAATCTATCTACACAACAGAAACAGACTCACAGACATAAGGGTAGACTTGTGGTTGCCAAGGAGGAGGGGAGGAGGGAGAGGGATGGGCTGGGAATTTGGGGTTGGTAAATGCAAACTATTACATTTAGAATGGATAAACAACAAGGTCCTACTGTATAGCACAGAGAGTTATATCCAATCTCCTGGGATAAACCATAATGGAAAAGAATATTAAAAAAAGAATGTATGTGTGTGTAAAGCCGAGTCAATCTGCTGTACAGTAGAGATTGGTGCAACACTGTAAATCAACTATACTTCAATAAAAAATAAAATAAAATGATGAGGAACAACCTGTTTAGATTAGAAAATTAAAGGAGTCCTTCCAGGAGGAGGTGACATTTCAGTAGAGACCTAGAGGATGTGTGTGGCTACAGGAAGGTTTGGGGAAAGAGCGTCCCAGGTTGAGGGAGCAGTATATGAAAAGGGTCTGAGGGAGGAAGGGGTTGGCATGCCCGAGACTGTGAAAAGAGGCCAATGTGGTGAGAGAGGGAGGTGGGGTGCGAGATGGGGTCAGGGCGTGAGAGACAGGTCTGATCATGTACACTTGTGGACTTGGGTAAGGAGTCTGCCTTCTAGTTAGAGTGCCAAGGAAGCCACTGAGAGGTCTTTTGCTCCAGGCTGCCGTGTGGCAGCTGGATTGTAGGTGGCCACGGTGGCATTGAGGATGCTGGGGAGGGGGCTGTAGCGGTGGTGCAGATGGGAGACGGTGCCGTGGAGCAGCGTGATGGCTTTGGAGATGAGAGAAGTGGTTGGCTTTACAGATGGTCTGGATGAGGAGGGCGAGGAAGATGGTGGAATCAAGGGTGATGCCCAGGCTTTTGGGAAGAGCCACTGGGCAAATGGTGGCACCATTTCCTAAGAAGAGAGAGCTAAAAAAAAAAAAAAAATCAAGCGTCCAGGCTGTTGGATGGTCACCCAGATGGCTGTTGGAGTTGCTGAATGTTTACGTGATTATGTTGCACCTCAGTGGACTGAGTCTGTATACACGCTTCATGTGGGCGGGTGAGCATTTATGTTTGCGCACATCTTGGCTTTGGGTAAAGTGAATGCATACATTTGGTGTGCGATGACTGTGTGTGCATATTAATGTCTATATTTTGGGTGAGTGTACGTGAATGTGCACACACATCCTTATGTGTGGATGGGGTCGGCGTGAGTGAGCATGCACATCTGTGGAAGTGCAGGGTGCAGGTGTGCAGGCTTTGGGGTGACTAGCGTGCAAATCTGTGTGCATGTGTGAATGCAGCAGGTGTGAATAGGCATAGGGTGGGGCTGGATTTAGTGGCCCTTCTCTTCCTACAGGAGTGTGTGTGCAGGTTCTGTGTGTGCACATCTCTTTGGGGGATGATGTGCACAGATCTGCATGTGTCTGTCCACGGCGAGGGTGCCTGTACATATGAGCACAGGTGTGAAGGAGTGTGTTGCAGGGATGGGCGCATGTGGGTGTGTGTGCCCATCTGTGTGCACGGCAAGCGTGCCTGCCTTTGCCCGTGGGGACTCCCGTGCCTGCAAGTCACAGAGGCAGCAGCTTGCAGAGCGTGTTATGACATGTTTATAGGTCTCTCAACCTTAATGCATTTTAAATTTCCAACCCTAGGCAATCCCGGTGGACTGCAGAGCCATTTGTTTCTTGCTCTGCTTTAAAAAGAAAGTTTCCAGAGTAAGATCCCTTCTGCCTCTAGCCTGGCAGCCCTACCTGATTCTTGAGGACTCCTGATGGAAGGAAGACTCAGATCGGGGTTGCAGAATGGTGTGGATGGGGGCACTGAAAGCTAGCTGGGGAGGGTGGCTCTTGAGTGTGAGAAGGAAGAGGGGTTGGGGTGGCAGTGGGAACAACCCAGTGGGAAGACCCCAGCCCCCTCCGCATGAGGGCAGCCCCAGGACACAGAGGATTACACATTTGATCTCCTTGCACGCCCTCTTTCTCTCCTGTCTGTGGACTTGCACTTGAACCTCTGCTTCTCACACTACACACTCTCCTCAGGTAACTTAACCCCTAACTGCTCTGAGGCAAATCCTGTACCTTAAATCCCTTCCCAAGTTGTTCTGGGCATCTCAAGGATGCCTCATGTGCCTTTGACAACCACCAGTGTCTGCCGCTTCCCTCCCGTCCCTATAGAAGTGCAAAGTGCCAGCTGTGTCCCCTGGGCTGAAGAAGTCACAACGCCTATGTCACTGTGCATGGGGGCCCCAGGGACTGCTGCTGACTCAGCTGCTGGCAGGGACCCAGGGAGGTGGGAGAGGAAGGGCCCCTCAAGCTCCCACTTGTGTGTGTGGAGGCACCTTGTGTCCTATGTCCTAGGGCCTGAGGCCGTTGGGATGTGCTGGGGACCCAGGTGACACACCAGAGCTGTGCTCAGAATCACCTCTACCTTTGTCTTTGGACCATGCTCTGGGCCACAGTTCTCCCTTCCCTTAGGATGAGTTTTCCCCAGATGTTCCTTTCATCCGCATGCCACAGCTCCTGGTGGGCCTGCCTTGCCCTCCTGCAGGCATGCCCGAGTCCAAGTATGGACTCTGGCTGGGCCCTCTGCATCCTTGGTACCACCCATCATCCCTCCTGGTGATCATCCTTTGATGTCACTATCTGCTGATCTCACATTCTAGGCATTGGGGTCTCATTTGAAACAGATATTTATTATAACACATTTTTCTAGCCTTGGATGGCGCCTCTGGTCCGGAGCTGTGCTTGGGCCTGCAGGCTCCAGGGGTCTCTTTCTTAACCTTTGATCAGCCACAGACTTGAAGGACTCCACACTCTGACCCAAGGGGACAAGCCTCCCATTGGGTCTCCTTAACTTCCCGTTTGCACCACGGGGCTCCCTGGGGCAGACGGTGCCACATCCCTTGGATTTCTCCTAGGAGGAATTCTCTCTATACACCCAGTGGGATAAAAGGGCAGGAAAATCCCCTGCAAAGACCTGTGGATGCTCCTTCTTTATAAAGCTTCTTAAGGCCAATTTGGTGACTTTTTAAAAAAGGCTGTACTGTTTTGGTAAATATGCTTTATGAAATGGCTGGAGAGAGGCCGGATAGTTTAACGGCTAAGCGCGTGGGTTCTGGAGCCTGACCACCCAGGCTTGGCTCCCGTCTTTGCCATTTACTGGCTGTGGGACTGGGGGTGAGCTGCTGACCTCCATGTGCCTCAGTATCATTGTCCTCCAAGATGGGGATAATAGCAGCATTCACTTCACAGTGTTGTTGTGAGGATAAGGTGAGTTAACATAAGTAAGGGGTTTACAGCCGTTCACAACCATAATACGTGTAATATAAGCCTTGTCATCATTATTAAACATTTTAACAAAACACACCAAATGCTACAACTCATGGGACCTTCTTCCAGCCAGCTCTCTTCGGGCTGAAGCACACGTAGTTTTATATAAATATGATTTATGATATGTATGGTTTAAATACCTTTTCCCCCCACTTAACTGTATGTCTTGGAGATTTTTCCGTATCGCTTCCTATAGATCTACTTCATTCTTTGAAAATTAATATTAATGAACTGCCATTGATTTGCCTAATCTATCACTGACACGGGGGCGTGGAGGTTGCTTCCAGTTTTTCACTATTATAAACAACACTGTTTATATCTGCCCATGTAGTGTTTATGCATATGTTTTCTTACATTTGGGCTGTTATCTCCTTGGGCTCAATTCTAGAAGTGGGAGTGCTGGGTCAAAGAGTACCACTCATTTTACATTCTGATACATACGGCCAAGCTGCCCTTTGGAAAGGTTGTACCAGTTTACATCCTCTTTCTCAATGACATCTTTGGGTTGAACCCTTTTCATTTTGATTCTGGGTCTCTCATCAGATTTACCCTATGCCCTAGGTGAGGCCACCTGACTGCGGAAGAAAGCTGGGTGAACACATATTTTTTTATTAGTCCATGAGATCATGAGCTTCCAGGAAAGCATTGTCACTGGGGGCACATCCTGAAGGTGGCTGCTGAGGTGTGCAGTGCAGCTGCCGTGGTTCTTCCCCGAGCTGAAAGGGCGAACTGTGGAGCATGAGGAAGCCTGTTAAAGAGGTGACTTTGATGAATGTTAAGCATTGTTCTCTCCAGGCTGCCCAATGAAGCAGATTGGTTGAGGTGACTCTATTTTGCCTGTGAGCAGAGGCTTTGAGTGGCAGATTGCTCATTGTGGAAATGGGCGGGACACCAGCTCCCATTGCATAAGCTTGTGCACGGTGGGTCACATCCCACCAGGAGGTGGAGGCTAATTCCTTTCCTCTTGAATCTGGGCTGGCTTGGGACTGCTTTGACTGGTAGAGTCTGGCAGAAGTGATGCCCCGCCTGAACTTCTGAACCACAAATTTGCCAGCAGAATAAAATGGTAGTTGTTTTTACATCACTAACTTTTGGGGTGATTTGTTACACAGCTATGAAAATTGGAACATTTGGCCACTGCTTATTGGGGAAGACAAATCCAGAGAAGTGCAGCAATTTTCAACCTTTGGGTACCTGACAATCAACTGGGGCTCTCATTAAGGAGGCAGATTCCTGGGCCCCACTTCCTAATTCATTCGACTTGGTGTGGGGTTGGGGAATCTGCATTTTCAAATAAGTGGTCCAGGAAATTCTGACATAAATGGTACCAAATCAAAAACTTTGGTGAATTGTTTAGGAACAGGAGATTTGGATTTGAATTCTGAACCTGTGACTACCATCTCCCTATACGTTCCTTCTTCATCTGTAAAGTGGGGCAATCATGGTTTCTACTTCATGGTGGTGTTAAGGGGGTTAAATGAGGTAAGCCCTGTAGTGCCTAGCACTGTCCTGCCACGTGATAAACACAGAGGAAATGGTGACTCTCATCACAGCATCATTGGAGCAGGATTCCTAAGCTGGGGTCTCTTCTCTCCTGCCCTTTGACCCTAAGTGAAAAATGCCGTGTATTTAACTAGGAATGGGGTCCATAGTTTTATGAAAATTCTCAAAGGGTCCTTGGTCTAAAGAAGGTTGAGACAGCTCAAGAAAAAGTGTCTGCCCTTTGACCTGGCTCCAGCCTCGGGAGCCCTTTATCCTTCCGCTAGAGCCTCTCGACCACACCCCGTGGGCCAGCTTCATCCCAGAGCCTGGAAGGAAGACTTTAAAGGTGTCCTAGTTTCACTCCCTGGGACCCAGTGAAAGTACAAGGTAGTTAAAATAGCAAGGACTAAGTTCTGGAGGTGAGATTGTGCTGGAGTTCATAGGGGGCAGTAAGCTGATAGGAAGAAAAAGAAGCAGTTTGGGGTCTAATCACCAACCATTTGAAATGCCAGGTAAAGGAGTTAGGGCTGAGGAAATAGAAAGTCGTGGACAATTTCTGAGCAGGGAAGCGGCAGAATCCCCACTATGATTCAGCAAAGCCCTGCAGTCTCCGTGATGGCGGTTAGGGAAGAGAGTGGCCTGGTTGTTCAGGGAAGGGGAGAGCTCTGGATGCAGAAACAGGCTTGTTGCAAGGGTGAGCTCTGGTGGTCCTACCTGGGAGTCCTCGAAGAGCTCATCACAGCTGACTTTTTTCTGTCTGCCTCTCTGCCTGGGTGTACGGGGGCCCATTCTTTAGGCTGGAATGTTAAAGCCGGTAGAGGTGTAGCAGAGGAAAAATTAAATTCCTGGTGTGTCCTTGGGGAAAGCCACTTCTCTCTGAGCCTCAGTTTTCCCATGAGTGAAATAAGGGGTTAGGAGACCTGGGTGAGTTTGTGACCACTTCTACCAGGTTCTTTGAGACCTGCTGTCATAGGATAGGAATGGCAAGCATGTTTTAATTCCTGTGTCACTGCTGCCTAGAGTACTGTTTTTTTTTTAATTGTTGTTTTTTTAAGGTATAGTCAATGTACAGTGTTATATAAGGTGTACAACAGTGATTTGCAATTTTTAGAAGTTATACTCCATTTATAGTTATTATAAAATATGGGCTATATTCCATGTGTTGTACAATATGTACTTGTAGTGTATGTATGTATGTATGCATGTATGTGTGTGTGTATGTATGTGTTTATTTATTTGGCCACACCATGCGGGATCTTAGTTCCCTGACCAGGGATGGAACCCATGTCCCCTGCAGTGGAAGTGCGGAGTCCTAACCGCTGGGAAGTCCCTAGTTTTTAAGTTTTGTATATTTAAAGTATAAATGTAATATACAAATAGTTTGTACCTCTTAATCCCCTACCCTTGTCTTGTCTCTTCCATCTTCCTTCTTCCCACTGGTAACCACTAGTTTGTTCCTAGAGGCTGTGTTGAGGGATTCTGAGGTGAAATCTAGGATCAGTGGGAAAGATCTATGATAGATGAACAATGTCTACCCTGGTTGTGTCATGGGCAGTTGCAGCATGCCAGTCAAATGGAAATCTTACTCTCATACAGCATGAATTCAGTAATTCAGTTTGACACCATCATAACTTTTGCTGAAATGTGTGCTACCCTCACTATTAAATTAACATTTATTAAAAATTATTTAAAAATTATATTGCCTATTTACATGATTATGAATGAAGACTGTTAAAATAAAAAGAGCAGTTTCATTGCAGAGAAGTCTAATTTTTATTCCAATTTCCTTCCTCTTGTTCTCACCCTTCTCTCCAAAGATAATCGACTTTATTTTTGGTTTATCTTTCTATTGTTTCTTTTTTTTCCCTCAGTGATTTTATTTATTTTTTTAAGCTCTTTATTGGAGTATAATTGCTTTACACTGTTATGCCAGTTTCTGCTGTATAACAAAGTGAATCAGCTGTGTTTATACATATATCCCCATATCCCCTCCCTCCCATGACTCCTTCCCACCCTCCTTATCCTACCCCTCTAAGTCATCACCCATCATTGAGTTGAAAGTTATATAATGTATTATTATGTTTCTAAGCTTTCTTTAGATCAACAAAAGGACCAAAATGTTATTTTTTACCCCAATTTCTTTTTTTAAGTCATATTTTTGTTGATATATAATGTATATACAGAAGAGTACACAAGTCTTAAGTGTACAGCTTTATGAATCAAAAGTCAGGAAACGCTAAGAGGGAGTGGACCCATCTAATCACCTCTCAGATTAAGAAAGAGAACACAATAAAAAAATCATTTAACCATAAAAAAAAAAAAGAGAGAACACTGCCAGTTCTCCACAAGCACTGCTCATATGTCTTATGTTTGTGAGATAATTGGACATCTTCTGTGAAGTGCCTGTTTAAGTCTTTGGCTCACTTTTCAATTGTGTGGTCTGTCTTTTAATGATTGGTTTGTAGGGATTCTTTATACCTTCTGGAAGCAAGTCTATTGTTGATTATAAATATCGCAATCATTTTCTACTCTTTGTTTTGTTTCACTTTCTTTCTCTCAATGGTGTCCTTCAATAAACAGAAGTTCCTAATTTTAAAGTAGTTTGTTTTTTCAGTCTTTTCTGATCTGATTGGTAACTTTTTATTCTGTTTAAGAAATCTTTGCATCCCAAAGTCATGAAGAGTTTCTCCTTGTTTGATCTAGAAGCTTTATTGTTTTATCTCTAACATTTAGGATGCCTGGAATTGCTTTTTCTGTATAGTGAGGTAGGGGTCTAAATTACATTTTCTCCATATAGCTATCCTGCAGACTCAGCACCATTTATTGAAAAGATCATCCTTGCCCCCATGTACTGCAGGAATCCCATTTTAAAAAATTTGAGTATCAACTGAATCCTGGGTTTGATGTGCTAATTTATTTTTCTCCTCTGTTATCTTCTAAGCATTTCACAGTTTTGCATTTCACATTTCGGTCTGTGATCCATTTTGAGTTAATTTTTTGTGAAGGATATAAAGTCTATGTCTAGATTTATTTTTTTGTTTGTGAATATCCAGTTGTTTCAGCACCATTAGTTGAAACTAATTTATTTTTGTAATTTATGTTAAAATAAACATACACCTATGAAAATAATAAATGCTTAATCTGCATTGAACCACCTAAAATCATCTTATATTCTACACTTTAGGAAACCCCACAGTGGGATGTTGCAATCATAGCAGTGGGCAAGGGAGGGTTTTCTGTATGAGCAAGTTTAAAAAACTTAAAAAATGTATTATATAAGAAGTTCATATTTGTTTTAGAAATAATAGAAAATACAGATAAATAAAAGTCATCTATAATTTTCCTACCCAGACCTTACCATTTTGGTGTATTTTTCTTCCAACTATTTCCCCCCATACACACATATATATTGTATCTTATTAAAAAGGGATAATGAAATATGTACTGTTTTGTACTCAATTTTTACTAAATATGTCCTTAGCAGCTCTTCATGTTGATAAATTATATTTCTTGCAAATCTTTTTAAGGATGTTGATGCATGATATGCTAACTGGCTCCCATTTCCTCCCTCCTTCTCAACACAGACTCTATCCCCCTCTTTAGCCTCTGTCTTCTGGACTCCCATTTTAATGGTACCCACCACCATGGCTTAAGAAATAAAGCCAAGGAACTCTGTGTTTCTTTTCCTGATTCCATTTTCTTTTCTGCCATTGAATAACAATTATTCTAGAATTAGTCCTTCTCATTTCTCATGCATGAAAATATTTCCATTACTATACGCAATTGTACCCATTAATGATATATAGTATTGCTTTGTAGTTTTTAAAACTATATATATATAATGACATCCTACCATATACATCATTTTTTGGATTGCTTTCTTCACTCAAAATGATGCTTCTAAATTTTACTCATATTGCTATGTGTAACTTTCATTTATTCATTTTAAATGCTGTCTAGTATTCCAATATGAGTATACCTCAATTGACTTACCCATTTTCTACTGATAGTAAAGGTAAAGAATGTTGCTATCTTCTTGTGAAATCTGTAAGAGTTTCTTTAGAGTTCATACCCAGAAGCAGAATTGCAGAGTTGAAGGGTGAACATATTTTTAACTTTGCTAGATATTGCCTGGCAAATTGCTCTCTAAAATGGTTATATAAGTTTACAATGTATAAAATTTCCTGTTGCTTTAAATGCTAACTAACCCTTGGTATTGTTACATTTATAATTTTTTCCCCATCTGTTGGGTGTGAAATAGCATTTATGTCAGCCAGGATCCAGTTAGGAAATCAGACACCACACAAGGTATTTCAAACAGAGGGAATTTTATACAGGCAATTGGCTACATAAGTATTGGGGAGCTGATAGAGCAAGAAGGAAACACAGAGATCAAATAACCTGCAGGGAGCAGGTACCACCCTGAGGTTAGGGCTAGAGGAATAAAAGAAAAGATGTGGAGAAACTAGAACCTAGGAGCTCTGAATGAGGGTTCTGGGGCACTCAGATCTTGGAAGGAGGGGTGTCACCAGCTGCTGCTGGTATCTTGGAGGAGTCTGAGGAGGCTGGGTTTGGGAGTGCAGAAAGAAAGTGGAGACTGGAGCCAACGGCCGCTGCTGCTTCTGGAGAGGTGCTGGCAGGAAAGGAAGAAATAGGAACTCAGTCCCTTCTCCCATCACCCTGCCTTCCAGTCTTCCTTGCCCATTGCCGGAACCTAACAGGAAGCCAGCTGGTTGTGGAGTCTGGGAAGTGTGCAGAGTCCTGGCCCCAGCAGCAGAGCAGAATGTGGAAGAGTAGATTTGGGCTGAGAGACATTAGGTAAATAACTTGCATAGCACCTCACTGTGTATATATTACACCTAGGTTCTTTCCATTTTTCTGTGTGGCTATTTTAAACAGTGTTCCACAAACATCCTTACACATACAATTTCCTTAGAATAAGTTTCTGAAGGTAGAATTACAGAGTCAAAGAAAATGCATATTTTTAAGATTTTTGATCCAGACTGACAAAATCACTGGAGGAGTAGGTTTTGAAGGAAAGGGAGTCCCTCCCATGGCGTATTCCTGGAATCTGTATCATAGAGCAGATGGCAACAGAGAAGGTCATCTTTCTACACTGGAGTGCTATGTTACCTAGGGATTGCTTTCTTTCCAAGGAATGAATGCCAGGAGATTGTAGTTCTAACTATCCTATGTCACTGATAGAGGAATACAGCCTTAAACTTCTATATCATTTATACTAGTTACGTTGGTCTCTGAATTCTATAAAAGAGATATAAATATCCATTATCCACAGAAAAGCCACAGTGAATAAGTTGTACCTACACAATTAGAGCACACCAAAATATAATTCTATGGTATCATTCATGCAATTTACCTCCAAATGATACATCCTACACTAAATGCTCAGTATTTAATTAACTGTGAATTTGTTGACTTAAGTGGGTGTACAGGGGCCAGGAGTGAGAATGCAGAGTCTGGGAGGCTGAAAGACTGGGGCTAGAGGAGGTATAGAGAGGGATATAGTCTGAGTTTAGGAGGCTGGGGAATGTGGAGCAGCTAGCACATTGGGGGTTCTGGAGAAGTTCAGGGAACAGAATGTACAGTGGAAGGAGGGCACTGTGCGGGGGAAGGAGGGCACTGTGCGGGTGAAGGTGGGGGCAGTGCTGAAGAACAATCTCACCTACATCACAATATACCTAAGATGACTCTACCTGGCCCCGATTCTATGGCCTGTGTCTCTGCTCAGTTCTGTTGAGAGCATGAATCCCTAATCAGATGATTGCAATCATGAGACTCCCCACCTGCAGGTAATTAAGAGGCTGGCGCCCCTGTCCACCATGGCAGGTATCCATCTCCAAGGGAGCTGCTTCTGCCATGCTCACCTTGGAGCAGGGCCCTGCAGAGGGAAACTGGATACTGTGGTGGCTTTGACTGGGTATCATGAGAAAGGCAGGGTCTGGGCCTTGAAGAATGCTCCCAATGTTTTCTCCAGCTCCGGACACTTTCTGAAACCCAGGGCAGTTGGGAAAATGACTCTAAAAGCTTCTCCAGCCCTGACTACTCTCTGAATTGCCTCCTGGATACTTCTAGCTGGATGCTCCGTAGGCACCTTGGCATCATTCTGTCCCCAGGCTGTACCTCTTAGGAGGACAGGAACTGTAGTTTGGCACACCATGATATACTCAGAGCCCCATGCAGTGTGTAGCATAGATACTCAAGAAATACTGATTGGATGAAGGAATAGAGTTCTAAAGCATCACTTTCCATTTGGAAACCGTTCCATCTCTGGGCCTCCTTGTCTGTCACTGATAGCACCATCATCATTGTCAAATTGTCCCTCCTTCTCACACCCTATTGGTCAACAAGTCCTCTGCATTCTACGGTGATATTTCTTGAATCCATTCCCCCTTTACCACCATAGAGTGCCCTAGATTAGTCTCTTTCTGCACTTTGTGTCACTCTTCTACTTCCTAATCTAAAACCTCCAATGTTTCCTTATTGTCTTCAGCATAAACCCAAACTTCTTAGTTTGGCCTTGAAGTTCCATCACTGGCCACCATAATCCTTCTATCTGTATCATCCATTTCTCCTCTGCATGTCTCCTGCTCCTGCTAAGCTGGCCTCCTTATTCTTCAAACATGTCTTGGGTTTACCTGTCCTTATATCTAGGCTCATAATTCTGTCTGTACTCACCTCTTTTCATTGGCCAATCCTGGATTTGATCCTCTCTCCTACCACTGAGTTGAGAATCAGGTTGAACTCACACTATAAGACCCACTCTATGTTGGCATGTTTGTTGAGTGCTGGTGATAAAACTAAGGCTGTGGTGTGCCCAGGGATAGTCAAGTCCACACAGCTGGCAATAATAATAGCTATCACCTATTGTCTGTCTTCCATGTTTTAGGTACTCTTCTGGGTGTTTTACATGCTTTCTTTCCTGTTCTGCCAATAAATTTGCAATACATCTTTCAAATGAAGATACAGCATTGAAGGATTCCACACCAGCTATGCACATTGCCAGGCAGGACTGTTGGAGAGCACTGGCTCAATGATGGAGAAAGTTGTGATTGGGAGAACAGGAGCTCAGAGTCCTGCTGAGGACACTTGTGGTTACCTAGTGGATGTTGGGTTCTTGGGGAAGGTGAGAGGAAGGAAAGGGGAGATGCAGAGGAAAACCCCCATCCATATGTGTCAAATTATTTCTCTCCTGGAGGAAGGTGGGTTCAGGTGATGCTGGAGTTTTACCTACACCTAAGAAACACTTGAGTTACTCTTTAAAATTAAAAAAAATTTTTAAAATAAAAATATAGTTGATTTACATTGTTATGTTAATTTCTGCTGCACAGCAAAATGATTCAGTTATACATATATATGTTCTTTTTAAAAAATATTCCTTTCCATTATGGTTTATCCAGGGATATTGAATATAGTTCCCTGTGCTATACAGTAGGACCTTGTTTTTTTAAAAAATTAATTAATTAATTAATTTATTGGTTGGGTCTTCGTTGCTGTGCACGGGCTTCCTCTAGCTGTGGTGGGCAGTGGCTACCCTTTGTTGTGGTGTGCAGGCTTCGCATTGTGGTGGCTTCTCTTGTTGTAGAGCATGGGCTCTAGGTGCACAGGTGTCAGTAGTTGTGGCACACGGGCTCAATAGTTGTGGCTCTCAGGCTCTAGAGTGCAGGCTCTGGAGTTGTGGCACACAGGCTTAGTTGCTCTGAGGCATATGGGATCTTCCTGGACCAGGATTTAAACCTATGTCTCCTGCATTGGCAGGTGGATTCTTAACCAGCGCACCACCAGGGACGTCCTGGACCTTGTTGTTTATCCATTCTAAATATAATAGTTTGCATCTGCTAACCCCAAATTCCCACTCCATCCCTCTCCCACCCTTCTCCCTTTTGACAGCCACAAGTCTGTTCTCTATGTCTGTGTCTTTCTGTTTCACAGATATGTTCATTTGTGTCGTATTTTGGGTTCCACATATAAGTGATATTATATGGTATTTGTCTTTTTCTGACTCACTTCACTTAGTATAATAATCTGTAGTTGCATCCATATTGCTGCAAATGCATTGCTTTGTTTTTAATCAAAAAATTTTTTTTGGCTGCGTTGGGTCTTCATTGCTGCGTGTGCGCTTTCTCTAGCTGTGGCAAGTGGGGGCTACTCTTTGTTGCGGAGCATAGGCTCTAGGCATGTGTGCTTTAGTAGTTGCAGCACACGGGCTTCAGTAGCTGCAGCACATGGGCTTCAGTAGCTGTGGCACATGGGCTCAGTAGTTGTGGCACATGAGCTCAGTAGTTGTGGCACAGAGCTTAGTTGCTCTGCGGCATGTGGGATCTTCCCGAATCAGGGGTCGAACCTGTGTCCACTGCATTGGAAGGCAGATTCTTAACCACTGCGCCACCAGGGGAGTCCCAAATGGGTTGCTTTTTAAAGATATTAATACAGATTCCAATTTAGTGTGGCTCAAGTGGGCCTGGGGTTCTGCATTTCTAACAAGCTTCCAGGTGATGCCTATGTTGCTGGGTCCCACATTCTGAGCAGCAATGGCATAGGAAAGTTCAGCCTATAGCAGTCTGTGACTGGGCCTGGAGTAATCTGTGGCTGGGATCCAGGATCAGTCTCTGTTTGGGGAATTGGGCCAGTCCATAACTAGGGAATGGGGGAGCTGACCAGACTTTTGACTTTGTCCAACACTCCAGTGGTCCCCAACCTTTTTGGCACCAGGGACTGGTTTCATGGAAGACAATTTTTCCACGGACCGGGGGTGGGGGGGAGATGGTTCAGAGGGTAATGTGAGTGATGGGGAGTAATGGGGAGCAGCAGATGAAGCTTTACTCACCCACTGCTCACCTCCTGCATTGTGGCCCGGTTCCTAACAGGCCACGGACTGGTACTGGTCCATGGCCTGGGGGTTGGGGACCCCACTCTATTCCTTATAGCCATGAACCATAGTATAAAGAGTGAAGGAGAAGAAAGAAATTCCCCCTTAGGTAAAGGGGGGTGGTGCAGAGCAAATAAAGGGAAGGGTTCCTGAGCTATAAGAGTTGGTTAGTCCTTGAGGCACTGTCCTGTCTCCTGAGCAGTGTTTGGAAAGGAGAATAAGCTTTTCTGTAAAGATAATTTTTCCTTCTTCCTCTGTTGCTCTCCCCCCCATCTACCATCTGATACATGGTCCTGACCAAGACATGTAACATCAGTGCCACATCTCCGGGTCTTGTTCTCAGGGTCCAATGGCAAAATATTTATCAGTTTTGGAGGGGGACAGCCTGGATCAAGAAAGGGAATAGTTGTTCTAGATGAGGAAAGAAGAAAGGGAGGAGGAAACCAACATGTATTGAGCTCCTACTGTATACAAGGCACTATACCAGGTGTTTCTGTGTCAGCCAGCCATTTGATCTTCCCAACAACCTATAAAATATACTTCTTATCTATTTTACGGATAAGGAAACAAAGGCTTATAGCGGCTGAGGCACGTATCCACGGTCACTGGAGTCTTAGAACAGAGTCGGTAATCTCAGAAACTCCTGCTGCCTATGGGTCTCGGTAAGGCGAGTTCAGGTTTGGAAATAATGCATTTGAAGGGCCCCTGGTGTGGCTGGGGGAAATGGTCAGGTGCAGTGGTCGAGGTCCTGGGATTTCCACATGACGGGGTATGGGAAGAGAAGAGAGCATGGCAGGGGCTGCTCTTCCATTCTCCTCAGGAATCAGGATCCACAAGTTTTAGATGGACATAGCCACCCGGAATAAAGTCCGTACTCCCCAATCTTCCTTGAGGCTGAGTGTGGCCACGTGCTGAGTTATGGCTAGTGAGGAGGGAGGGGAAGTGGTCCCTGCAGACCTATACCACTTTTCACTTCTCACTTCTCTCTCCTTCTGGCTGACTGGAAAAAGGCTGTGAAGCTCAAGCAGCTGTTTTGTGCTATGAGGCAGGAGGAGTCTGAATCCCTGATGACTGTGTAGCCACTAAACTCATCCAGACTTTTAGAGTCCATATGTGCATGAGATGTGAACTTCTGTCTTACCTAAGCCGCTGTTAGCTTGTTTCTTCTTCTGTAAACTGCAAATAATGTTAACAAGGAGAAAGGCCAAGGGCATAGTCTTCATTCAGGGCTGCAATTCTCAAACCCAGCTGCACTTAGGATGCTTGAGCCTCTCTAAGAACAATTGAATGAGACTTGCTGGAGGGCGGGGTTGGGCATTGGTATTTTAGGCTCCCCAGATGTTTCTAAAGTGTAGCTACTGATCTAGGAGAGTCAGAAAGGAGGTAGGGAAGGATGTTCATAAAAGTTGGAGGAGAACTAGGAGAGTATCTGTGAAGCCAAAGGAGGAGAGAATTTGAGGAAGAAAACAGGTGGGTGTCAGCAACAAATGCCTCAACTGGAAGCTGGGAAGAAGCCATTGAATTAGGCCACCAGAGACCATTGGTGACCTGGCTGAAAGATGTGAGGAGAGGGTACTGTTTGAAATAGGCTAAGGGGGGTTGAGTGCTCAGGAAATATAAGAAGTCTGCTAGTGAAAGGAAGAAAAGAGGCCATTAGCTTGATGGGATAGTGGCTCACATTTATAATAATGACTAAATAGGCTTGAGTCGTGAAAGGGCAGGCACTGCGCTAAGCCCTTTCCAGGCATCACCACCTCATTTCATAGCAATCCTTTCTCTGAGATGGGGACTACAATTTCTACTTTACAGATGCAGAAACTGAGATGCAAATATGAAAAGACTGGCTCCAGGCCACGCAGCTGGTAAGTGATGGGGCCTGAACTTGAATGCAGAGCTACCTGATACAAGCGAGGGCCACTCTGTGAATGCCACCTTCAACATGGCGGGAGGGGGCGGTGCGGGACGGGGATCTTGAGCCTATTTGTTGCAAGAGGACAAGGGAGAGGTTTTGGGTGCAGATTTTTGAGGAAGTGTAAGTTTCCACTTGACTGCAGGGTTGCCCTTGGATGGGAGGAGGAAACCTCTCTCCCTCTGAGTTAGGGGTGAAGATGTGGGGAGTTGAGAGGAGGGAGGTCGAGCCCCCCTGAGGCACCTCCATCTTTTCAGAAAGGGAGGCAGGGTCACAGCAGGGCCACAGTGGTAGGGACTCATTGACCTGGAACTGCAGTGGTTTGTCTTCTGTGCTGCGGGGTGGGGTAGGGGAGTCAGCCTATCTCTGACACAGTGTTGAGGCCATGGGGTCTTGAGATAGAACGCAATGCCAGGCTCTGATGGTGCTAAGCCAAGCAGAGCTGATTATTAAATGTCCAAGGACACAGCTTCTGATACAGACGCAGGTGAGCTGCCCCCGCCTCCCATTCCCAGGACAGCCTGCTAACAGGATCCTGTTGTGGCTGCAAATGAATTTTCCGTGATCCCTAACTCTCTGATTCAAGCAGCCACCCCTGGAGAGGAGCCCTTAGGGACAGCATCCAGCCTACCCAGATTTTCTGCAGAAGAAATCTGGCTGACCGCTGCCCGGACCACCTTTCAAGTCTCCCCGAATTATTAAGTCAGCTACTGGATGCTCAGAATGTCTCAAGTTCAAAGGCTGGCAGGCTGGAACCAGACGTCTGAGGGAACTTCAGACACATTAGCAGGAGGAATATTAAGACGTGGCAGGCCAGGCTTATCGGGAGACTGGGTGGCGACCAGAAGGAATACATTTTTATTCTGTGAGCTGCAGAGCACAGGACTCATCCTTCTGATGTCAGGGCCCTCAGTGGGTCTAACCTTTATGCAAGTTTCTTGGCTGCGGGGCTTGCATGGGAGGGGGTGAAGTGCAGAGGTTTGGGCCTGCAGGGGTCCTTGGAGCCCCGGGGGTCCCTGGGCAGTGGGCGGCTGGGAGGGTGAGCAGAGGCTGCTGCTCCCGCTGCCCTTGCTTCAACAGGAGAAGCTCTGGTTTTAATTGTTGTATAAATTGGGGTTCTCATCAATGTCATGTTTCATTCAAAAATGGTTTTTATTGGCTTTAAAAAGTCTTCCATGTGGTGGCAAGTTTTTGGAGTGAGGAAAGCGGGTTTGGGGCCTGGATCTGACTTTGACCAGCTGTGTAACTCAGCACACACTCGGCACATCACTTAACCTCTTTGGGCTTGCTATCTGTAAAATGGGATAATAAAGGCTTCCTAATGGGGAGGTTCCAAAGACCCAGTGAGATAATGCACATGAAGCTTCCTAGAAGAGGGTTTGGCATGAAGATGTTTGTGATGGAGTAAATCATTTGTTTTCAAAAGTGTTATGTTCAGAGTGGGAAAATCACAGCCAGGAACTCGAGAGCCTAATGTGGTATGTTCTTGTGTATCCCTCAGGACGCCCCCCTGAGAGGGTGTGATGACTCTGCCCAGACCCTTTCTTTCCTTTTTTTTTTTTTAATGTGCTCCATTATTTATTTATTTATTTATTTATTTATTTATTTATTTAGCTCTTTATTGGAATATAATTGCTTTATACTCTTGTACCAGTTTTTAAGGTACACCAGTCAATCAGCTGTATTTATACACATATCTCTATATTCTCTCCCTCCTGCGACTCCCCCCCACCCTCCCCGTCCTAGCCCTCTAAGGCATCACACATCATCGAGTTGATCTCCCTTTGTTGTACAGCAACTTCCCACTAGCTATCTATTTTACAGTTGGTAGTGTAAATATGTCTATGCTACACACTCACTTGTTCCCAGCTTCCCCTTCGCCCCCTGCCCCCTCAACCTCATGTCCTCCAGTCCATTCTCTGCATCTGCATCCTTATTCTTATCTTGTCATTGGGTTTATCAGTACCATTTTTTTTTTTTTTTTTTTTAGATTCCGTATATATGAGTTAGCATACGGTATTTGTTTTTCTCTTTCTGGCTTACTTCACTCTGTATGACAGACTCTAGGTCTATCCACCTCATTACATATAGCTCCATCTCATTCCTTTTTATAGCTGAGTAATATTCCATTGTATATATATGCCACATCTTCTTTATCCATTCATCTGTTGATGGGCATTTAGGTTGCTTCCATGTCCTGGCTATTGTAAAGAGTGCTGCAATAAACATTATGGTACATGTTTCTTTTTGGATTATGGTTTTCTCTGGGTATATGCCCAGTAGTGGGGTTACTGGATCATATGGTAGTTCTATTTTTAGTTTTTTAAGGAACCTCCAAACTGTTTTCCATAGTGGCTGTACCAATTTACATTCCCACCAACAGTGCAGGAGAGTTCCCTTTTCTCCACACCCTCTCCAACATTTGTGGTTTCTAGATTTTTTGATGATGGCCATTCTGACCAGTGTGAGGTGATACCTCATTGTGCTTTTGACTTGCATTTCTCTGATGATTAGTGATGTTGAGCATCTTTTCATGTGTTTGTTGGCCATCTGTATGTCTTCTTTGGAGAAATGTCTATTTAGGTCTTCCACCCATTTGTGGATTGGGTTATTCGCTTTTTTGGTATGAAGCTGCATGAGTTGCTTATATATTTTGTAGATTAATCCTTTGTCCGTTGCTTCATTGGCAAGTATTTTCTCCCGTTCTGAGGGTTGCCTTCTTGTCTTGTTTATGGTTTCTTTTGCTGTGTAAAAGCTTTTAAGTCTCATTAGGTCCCATTTGTTTATTCTTGATTTTATTTCCATGATTCTAGGAGGTGGGTCAAAAAGGATCTTGCTTTGATGGATGTCATAGAGTGTTCTGCCTATGTTTTCCTCTAGGAGTTTTATAGTGTCTGACCTTATATTTAGCTCTTTAATCCATTTTGAGTTTATTTTTGTGTATGGTGTTAGGAAGTGTTCTAATTTCATTCTTTTACATATTGCTGTCCAACTTTCCCAGCACCACTTATTGAAGAGGCTGTCTTTTTTCCATTGTATATTCTTGCCTCCTTTGTCAAAGATAAGGTGTCCATATGTGCTTGGGCTTACCTCTGAGTTCTCTATTCTGTTCCATTGATCTTCCTTTCTATTTTTGTGCCAGTACCATACTGTGCCCAGACCCTTTCTAATTTCAGGTGAAGAAACAAGGCCTGGAGGGGTCATGTGACTCACCCAAGGCATTGCAGCTGCTTCATGCAGAACTGGAATTCCAGCGGAGAGAAAGGGTCGTGGGTCAGGGTCTCAGGGCCACTAACTCATTTGTTTTTCCTACAAATAGTTATTGAGCCCCTAGGTACATGCCAGGCACATCCTAGATGAGGGATTCTTGTCACTGGAGGTGTGTGCCAGGAACCACTTAGCATGACACTCCAAGTCTATCCCAATCTGGCATTTGCCTTTCTTTCTAGGTCTTCTTGTGCCACTGCCCCTTCGTATACTGTGATATGGAATCACCAAACTTCTCCTTGTCCTTTGGATTCATAAGCCTTGGGACCCGCTGCTCCCTCGGCTGGAGATGCTCTTGCTTCCCCTCTCCACCTGGAAAACTCCTAATCATTTGTCAAGGCCTAATGTCACCTTCTCTGGGAAGTCTTTCTTACTCACCCCTGATACATTTTATTTTGTATTATTTGTATAATTAAATTTTCAATACATTTCAGTGTTTCTGAGTTTTTACAGAACTTCCTTAAGTCCACATAGCTAGTTACTGTCTGAGTCAGCATTTGAAGTTGGCACTTTCTAACACCAAAGCTCATGAACATAGCCACCAGAACACATGGCCACTGAAGCGAGTGGTTCCTTCTCCGGGCTCCCAGAGCACCCCTGCTGTGTCATGGAACTCATTCCTCTTAATTGTACACACTTGCCTGTGAGATTTCTAGGCAAAAGGCCTGTACAGGAGTCATTGTGACTTTTGAACAAAGGATCAACAGCACAGATGCTCATGGGATAATAACAAGGTAATTAATGTGCCTGGTTCAGGGCTAATCTCTAAATTTTTATTATATCATTTATTACTCATGACAGATGATGACGCAGTGATGATTTTTTTTTATTTTTTTATTTTTAAAATTTTTAACTGTGTTGGGTCTTCATTGCTGCGCATGGGCTTTCTCTAGTTGTGGAGAGAGGGGGCTACTCTTCGCTGCCATGCACAGGCTTCTCAGTGCAGTGGCTTCTCTTGTTTCAGAGCATCAGCTCTGGGCATGGAGACTTTAGTAGTTGTAGCACCCAGGCTCCAGGTGCTCGAGCTTCAGCAGTTGTGGCATGTGGGCTCAGTAGTTGTGGCTCCCAGGCTCTAGAGTGCATGCTCAGTAGTTGTGGCACATGGGCTTAGCTGTTCTGTGGCATGTGGGACCTTCCTGAACCAGGGCTTGAACCCGTGCTCCCTGCACTGGCAGGCAGATTCTTAACCACTGTACCATGAGAGAAGTCCCAGTGATGATGATTATTCCTTCCATTTCATATTTGGGCCAACTGAGGCTCAAGAGTTGAAACAACTTGCCCAAGTCCCATACTTAGAAAAGGCAGAGTTGGGATTGAAACTCAGGTCTGGTTTATCCAGAGCCCACTGTTTTAACTTCTGTATCACACTGCCTTCTCTTGGACATGTTCTGGCAGAGCCCGGGATGGTACTGGGGTGCAGAGACATGTGCCACACAGCTCCTGCCCTCAAGGAGCTCACAGTCAAGTGGGGAAGATAGCCCAACATGAATAATTATAACACATGCTGTGATTTGGAGGAAGTAATGAATAATTAATCCAATGGGGAGTGCTAGGGAGAGATTTCATAGAAGAGGGGATACCTGAATAGGGTTTTGAAGGTTAAATAAGAGTTTTCCCAGAGACAAGGCAGTGAAAGGATATTCCAGGCAGAGAGAGTAGCATATACAAAGGAGAGAGAGAGAGAGACACACAGACAGACATAGAGAAAGACACAGAGTGGTTGGGAAATTACAAGTGTTCTGAAATTTCACCCTGCCTGTCTCGTCCCCCTAGCAGACTCTGCAGGATATATGGAGAGCTGCAGCTGCAGACAGCTGGTTGCACCTGCCCTGCTAGAGTTCTCATTTCTTCTCTCACACCTGTCTGTTTAGAAAGGAGCAGGCAGGCTGTGAAGCTCTGTGGGATTCTTCTTAGTCCTGAGGCTGGAGGAGAAATGGTGGGGACAGCTGCTCTGGGCATCAGAATCCAGCACCTGCTCGCCATCCCTCTCAGTTGTGCAGCTCGGCTCTCCACTTCCTTGCAGTGGGAGGAGAGGCCAGGGAGAGTGTGTGACCAAGACCCTTCCAGCTGGGGTGGCAGTGGGGCCCTAGGTTGAGATCTGGAGGTGGAGGGTGGGTCTACCAGTTGTCTTCCTGGCAGCAGCAGGAATAACAGAGTCCAGAAGCTGGCTCAGAAGCTGGGTCTGTCTTCCCCCAGTCTCCTCAGCTATAAATACTACCGGAACCTACAGGCCCTGCCTGCCATGTCCCTGCACTCACCCTGACCCAGCCTGGCTCTGAGTGGGGAGCCCAGCATGGCAGTGTGTGTGTGGGGTGGTTTAATTTTACTTCCCTGAATAGAGGATGAAAGCTGGGGGACCCTGAACACCCAGGGCTTACAAACCTAGGTGCTCCTCTGACTGTAGGTGCCCAGGGCCATGGCTAGTTCCTGGTTTTCCCTGTTCTTCTCTACTGGACTAAGGCTCTGGCATCCAGCTTCACCTTTGGGAGGATGGCCTCCCTCAGGGGCTGTTCTTGGTCCCTGATCCCCAGTGCAGTCCGGGAGCCTGCTTCACCCAGAAAGGCCCCACCCTGCCCCACCGTGGTGCTCCCTACCCCATCTTTGCACTCCTGTCCAGGTTAGACTCTAAGCTGCAGCTGGATTAGACTCACTTTGGCCACATCTCCTTAGCTCTGTCTATAATTTGGAATCCAATCTGACCCCTGCTTAGCCATCTGCAAAGCAGTGTCTATTTCCTGGTCTGGCTCTCCCTCTTTCTCAGCCTCATGTATGTGTGTCTGAGTACGTGTGTTGGTCAGTGATCATGCCGCCATGGTTGGCCGGACTGTGTCGGCATGAGTGTGTGTGTGTGTGTTCACAGAGGCTGTCATGTGCAGTTGTCACTGTGTGCTGGCTGCAGCCTGGCCCTATGCCCACCATGAACATGAACATGTACATGCCTGGTGTGGCTGGTGAGGGACATCAGGATACATGACATTTAGGTACATAAAGATAGACATATGTGTCTGTATACACATACGGTTCCTTTGGATACGCTGTGTACATATGTGTGTGTATGGCTATCTAAGCATGCGTCTGTGAGTGTCTGTCCTTGTCTGAGATGGGCCCTCTGCCCACTCTGAAATGAAAGGGGACAGGGTCCAGTCTCCCTTCCTGTGGTCCCGCTAGGGCCTGGGCTGGCTTGTGACCAAGAGAGGGGAGGTGGGAGGCCTCAGAGCCTCCTGGAATCTCTCCGCCTAACCCCCGGGACGTCCCCAGCTGTCCCCTTGTCCTGTATTGGCTTGGCTCTGAGTATTTTAAGATTATCTGCTCCCACCTCTTTCCCTTGGAAAGTGTGTATCTGCAAAGGGTCCAACAGTAATTCCCACCAATTCATTTTGGTCAGTAGTGCCACCCATTCTGGAATCATCCACCGTGGCCTGTGTAGGCCTTTCTCCACTGCTACTGTCCGGGCTCTTCCTTCCATGAGCCAGAGGGGCCCAAGGACAGGATCCTGGTCAGGTGTGGCCGTTCCTGAGGCGGAGGTGTGCCAGAGGACTGCTTGGAGGTGTTCCCAAGGGCCCTGGTTGTGTCTGGGTGCATGTCCCTACCTTCCCTTTCCCAACGAATCTCTGCCCTCTGGATGGGCAACAGGAACACTTGTGCGGAAATTACCAATTTAAATAGGAAATGCAAGCAATTTGGATGGAACCCCAGGATGGCAGTTTGAGAGCTCATTCTCTGCCCCGTGGGGGTTTGATTACAACCAACTTGGCTGATAACATGCAGAGAGGGCCAGAGAAATGGTTTCCAAGGTAACTCAGAGCTTTTGAAGCCCTTTCTTGGCTTAGGTGGGAGCCAGGGCTGGCCGGGAAATCAGAGGTTGTGCTCCGTACCACTGGGTTCCCTGCTCCCTGTGAGCCCCTGCCCAAGCTCTGTCTGCTCCTACTCCCGCCCCTACCCCCCAAACCTGGCCGGCACTTCCATTTCTCTCCATAATAGCTGCTTTCCTCCTTTCTCCGTTTTCTCCCCCAGTATCCTTCTTTATCTCAGCCTTTGTCTGTTCAGACAAACATTTGGGAAAGTTTGCAAACAGAAAAAAAAAAAAAAAAAAGAAAAAAAAAGAAAGAAAAGAAAAGAAAGAAGCAGAGAAAAAAAAGCTATGAATGGCTCCTGCTTATATAGCACCTACTATGTTCCAGAAACGTGACAGGATTTACTCCTATTATTTCCATCTTCACAGCAACCCTGTGATAGAGAGGATATTATGTGTTCATCAAATCCCCTGTCCTCTTTCTCCCGGAACTACATGTCCCAGCATCCCTTGCCATCAGGTCAAGTCACGTGACTGAGTTCGAGACAATGGAATGTGGGTAGGAGTAATATATACCCCATTCGTGTCTGTCCCCTAAAAATATCACACATAGTCTTCTACACACACGTGCTTACTCTTTTCCCTTGTGGTCTGCAGAAACAGAAAATCCAGTGAAGAATGCGGAGCCCTAGGGGATGGTGGAACCACTGGATGAATTTCTGTATAATCTTGTGTAGCAGCACCCTGGACCCTGCTCATCTTCACTGGACTGTAACATTAGGTTTGTTACGCCACTGAGGTTTTAGGTGTTGGTTATTAAGCAATTGCCTAGCCTGATAATACAAAACCAGAAAGAGGGGCATGTGTATCTTTGTTTTTCCAGAGAGAAAATAAACTCAGAGGTGCTACGTAACTTGCTCAGGTCACATAGCAAATAAGTGGCAAATCTGAGATTTGAGCCCAGGTTATGTCTTTTCCACTATACCAGGCCAGCAGGATGACTGCCCTGAAGAGAAGTTGCATTAGCCTTTGTCTGTCTTTTGAGGAGTCACAGAAAGGAAGACACAGAGCAGGCCTAAGAGATGGAGAGGGAGGGAGCAGGTGGAGGGCAGGTGTGTGGAGTGGCCAAGATGGGTAGAGTTTCAAGGAAGGGTTGGTCTGTCGTGTCTAATGAGACCCAGCCATGTGGAGGAGGAAGAGGGCCGAGAAAAGACCATTAAATTTAATGACCTCAGTGATGGTTTCAGCTGATTGACGTGGCAGATGCCAGATTGTAGGGGGTTTGGAAACAAGTTGGTGGTTGGATTGGTGAAGGGAAGAAGAGAAATAAAGGGACAGTTTAAGTGGAGACCAGGCTAAGGGAAGGAATTTTGAGTGGTTAGAAGGAGATTAAAATAAAAAAGTGAATCATGACCTACATAATGCAAAGCACCTGAATGTGATGATTTTCCTTTTCTGCCTGGTTCTGGTGTGCATTCCCAGAGCTAAGCTGACAGGCCAGGAAGCAGGGAGGGAGGGGCTGGACACAGCCAGCAGGTCATGCAACATTAACTGGGCTGCAAGGCTGTCTCCTGAGTAGGCAAAGGGGTGGCGGCTGAAGTGCTGTGACTGGAGAGCCTGAAATTCTTCAGGGTTGTCTAAGATTATCTATTTTTTCTCTATATTAAATTTAAAAAGTTTTCTTCTTATCCCTCCCAGGTTTTTTCAGCTTTATTGAGGTATAATTGACAAAACTGTAATATATTTGAAGTATACAATGTGATGATTTGATATAATACACATTGTGAAAGGATTCCCACAATCCAGTTAATTAACACAACCATCACCTCACATAGTTACCTCTTTTTGTGAGAATGCTTAAAATCTATTGTCTTAGCAAATTTCAGTTATACGAGGGTGAGTCAAAAATTATCCGCACTCCAGTTATATTAAAACTTCTGTAAATTCTACAGCCAGGGTGTGGATAATTTTTTACACCCTCATACAATACAGCATTATCAACCATAGTCTCTATGCTATACTTTAGATCCTCAGATCTTATTCATAATATTATCCATTTGATTTGGTTAGGGTATTGATGCCGATAAGCCTGGCTGATACATCTGAGGGGGAGAGGGGGTAGTCGCTTGTATAGCACCTACCACGTCCTCTAGACCCCATGCTGGAGCTTGCTAAGTGTCCCCAAACGTACATTCTCTCCCAGCCTTCCTTGCGGCTAGGTGTGGCCGCGTATTGGTACTTAGTTATTATATGCCAAAAGGATGTGTTCAACTCCAGCCAGATCACATCCACCTATGGAAGCTGTTTGCCCTGAACATTATCTATTTCCCCTTTCCAGTAGGCTGGAACTTGGAAGTGCCAACAATGAACCAGCTCTGGTTATGTGGACAAAGGCAAGACCCTATGGGATGGTTGAGCAACCAGACAGAAGGAACTTGGGCCCCTCAAGACCTCGTGGGATAAAACAGCCTACTGCTCTGGACCGTCTCTCCCTCTGGACCACCATGTGGGAGAGAAATGAACTTCCATTATGAGACTTGTAGTTAAAGCAGCTTGGCCTACACCTTAATTAATGTTCCCCCCTCACTCCTCTCCATGGCACTTTCCACAGCATGAGTGGTGAAGACATTCAACAGTTGCCCCATCCCTCCTCTGTCCTTTCTGCTCTTATTTTTTTCTCTCCCCGGCTTGGCCATGTTCTTTCAGTCTCCTCCTCACATCCAGAACGTCTTCGCTAATCTTTGTTTCCTTTGTTTTTATTCCTTTATTTTCTTTAGAGCCCTCCCAAGTGAGCCCTCACAATGTTAGTAATTCCCAGGGTTCTGTCCTTGACGTTGCTATTCTCTCCTCTCCACACTCTATGTGCTTTCCTTGGTCAATCGCATCTACTTTCCCAGTTTTCATCCCATCTGATGACATCAGATCTGCATCTCCAGCTTGACCTCTTTCTTGAGCTTCAGATTGATGTCATCTACTTGATGGGTGCCATTTCTTTAGTGTTCCAGAGGTCACCCTGGGGATGCTGTGATGCACACCTCCAGGGGGCTCCAGGTGCTGGGTCACTTTAATTCAACATATCTATATCAGTTAGCAGGCTTGCAGTGGTACATAGCAGAAAACCCAACTCGAAGTGGCTTAAGCAATAAGGAAATGTATTGGCTCACATAGGAGGATAGGTTGAGCTTCTGGGTGGCTCAATCCAGTGGGTGCAATGAATTCATCCCAGGTCCAGGTTTTTCCATCTCTTGATTATACACTCCTCCCAGAGCTGTCTAACTTCAAGCCTCCTGAGTTGGAGGAGTGCTGTCAGCTGCAGTCAGGACTACTTGTTTTCTTGTTCTCATCAGGAGAGAGCTCCTTTCCTAAAACTTGAAGAGAGATGCTTTCCTATAGTCTGAACGAGTCAACTTAGGGTCTCTACACCAGTAAAATCACAAGGGGAATGCTATGTGCTCGTTAGCTTAGCCCTATGCTCCACATCAGTCATTGGCAAGGGGGATTTTTATGGGATAGGCTTATTATGATTGGGTTATATGATTGGGTCCACCCTGGATCTGGAGTGAATCCCTCAGACTGCATTTGTGTGATAGGTGGCAGAGGGGTTGAGTAGACATTGGCCAGTCAATTACAACGTCAACCCTGATATCGAAGAGCTAAATGCATCATGCCTACTCATTCCCCTCAATCCTGACCTCTCTTCTATATTTTCTATTGCAGTGAATGGTCCCACTATTAACTCAACCACTTTAACCAGGAGCCAGAGTCATCCTTGACTTTCTCTCTGTTGCCCCCCCTCAATGACTTATTTAATCACCAAGACCCAGTACGTTTATCATTTGTGACGCTGTCTTATATCTGCTGTCACCAATCTGACAGCTTTCTAATTGATTTCCTTTCTCTGGTCCCAAGACCCTCCAACCTACTCCTGCTGCAGCTACCAGAATGAGTTTTCTAAAATGCAAATCTGATCTTTTTTGTCACCCCCTTTGCTTAAATCCTTCACTGGCTTCATATCATTTACAGGATAAAATCCAACCTCTCCCCAGTGGGTGGGGGCTCAGCGGGATTTAGAGAGATTTATCTTGGCTATGAAGAGACAGCAGCTAATACCGACACGTGGCAGTATTGGTAAATGTTTGTTGAATTAACCAGAATGCTGTGTGGTGTGCTTACATGTATCTAAGGGCCCGATGGGGGTGGGGGGAGGGGGAGCTGGGGTGACTCAGGCTGTGAGCCTGGGTGTAGGGAGGAAGCAATGTGAGGGAGACGGAAGTTTGACGAGGCTCAGAATTTATACTGCGTGGTGGGTTGTTCTGCTTTTAACTGCAGTCTGGTGCTTACAGAGCTTTGATTTAGAAGTCTGACAGCCTGGGTTAAGTTCAAATCCTGTCGTTGCTCTTTGGCACCTTGGGCCAGTTGTTGAACTGCCTAGACTCCGTACCTTCCTCTGCAAATGAAGAGAATAAAATTACTCACCTCAAAGGTTTGTTGTGAGAATTTGTTGCGCTGATGTCCGTAAAGCACTTGGAACATGGTAAATGTGTGATAAATGTTGGTTGTTCTTATTATTAAATTGAAATCTAATATATATTAGTAATATTTAAAATGGATTAAAAGATGTTTTATTAGTACAAACTTGTAAAAGGAGATGAGTTAATATTTTCTCTCAAATACAAACACAAGTTTTCCTATTGATCATCTTCAATGTGTTAAAATTTGGGATGGGGCATTTGTAATTGTAAATTTTGGGCTTCCCTGGTGGCGCAGTGGTTAAGAATCCACCTGCCAATGTAGGGGACACGGATTCGATCCCTGGTCCGGGAAGATCCAATGTGCTGCAGAGTGACTAAGCCCGCACGCCACAACTACTGAGCCTGTGTGCCACAACTACTGAAGCCTGTATGCCTAGGGCGTGTGCTCCACAACAAGAGAAGCCACCACCATGAGAAGCCTGCACACCACAAGGAAGTGCAGCCCCCACTCACCACAGCTAGGGAAAGCCCACATGCAGCAATGAAGACCCAATGCAGCCAAAGAAATAAAAGGGGGGGGGGACTTTTTTATATGCCTAATTTAAAGAGTTAAAATCCATTAAAAAATGAAATTAAAACCAAACTTTTAGGGAATGCCTGGAGCACTTCTAAGGAACACTGAACATCATTTAAAAATGGAGTCTAGCCCTGCACTGTACAATATGGGAACCACTGGCCACATGTGGCTATTGAGTTCCTGAAGTTGGCTAGTCCAAGCTGAGATGGACCATAAGTGCAAAATACACATGAAACTGCAAAGACTTAGTACAAAAAAGAATGTAAAATCTCATGAATAAGTTTTTCTATTGATTACATGTTGAAATAGTACTTGGGATACACTGGCTTAAATAAATACATTATTAATATTAATTTCACCTATTTCTTTTTAGTTTTTAAAATGTGGCTACTAGAAAATTTAACAATAAATATATGGCTCGCATTATATTTCTACTGAAGAAGGCTGATCTAGACTTTCTCTAGCACTACTCCCCTTTCCACTCTGGAAGTCACTCCCTCTCGGTCTGCTTTGCTGTCTTTGGCTCTTTTCAAAGATCCCAGCCTCCACTTCTTGCTCTGCACATCTGGTGGGTGACCCTTGGCCAGAGGGCTGTGATTTCACTCTGGGGACCTGAGGGTTCTCAATTAGAACTCCCTTGGCCCATGCTGCCACCACCTCCCATGGGTGGAGCTGACACTCAGGAGCACAGCCTGAGGTCCCTAGAGACGTCATTAGGGCCAGTCCTTGTGTCTAGAACTCAGCAGAGCCTTCGGCTGAGTGGGGGCAGCTGGGTGCTGGGCAAAGCACACTTTCTGTGTCCTTGGGGGATACTGCTCCCCCAAACACCTGCTCTTGGATTTCTGCACCATGGTGGTTTCCAGTGTGATGGCAAGCAATGGCGAGAACACGGCCTTTGGAGTCAGAGAGGCTCTCATCCCAGCTCCGCCTTACTCGCTATGCTTGTTTCTTGATTGCGTTGTGCCTCAGTTTCCTCTTCTGTGAAATGGGGCAATACCATCTATTGGTAGACCTAAATGGGATCATGCATGCAGACTGCCTAGCTCAGTGCCTGGCATATGTGTAGGCACTCAGTGATCTTACTTCTTCTGCCCACCCCATTTTCCATGCTTGGTGTAAGTCTTTGTAAAGGAGAAAGGACGCGCAGGCAGACAGAGAGGGTTCAGAACAGAAAGGCCAAGGCCACCAGAGGAAAACTTCCCAGCTGCCCATTTTTGCCCAGGGTTAGCCCTGAGGGAGGAGACAGGGCTGGGGCTGCTTGGAGCTCCAGGTTAATGAAGAACCGGAGCCCACTCTGCTGCTGTCACCATTGATTTTTCGTTCCAGGCAGCTTGCAAGCTGCCCCAGGAGTCAATGTCGGAAGGTGAAAACAAATTTCTAAAATTAGCCCAGAATATACTGCAAGAAAAAAAAACGTTTTGCACGACAAATTGTAATGAAGCAAATGCCAGAGGAAGGTATCATAATGGGGAACGCAGGGGACAGGCAGCACCCCCGGCTCACTGCTTCACAGCACCCCCCTCAAGGCATGGGGGGGACTCAGTCCCCGTATGTAACCATCCCATCTACTAGGCAGTGCGTGCGCTCCAGCAACACACAGACGCATGCGCAGCGCATCCCGG
Organism: Hippopotamus amphibius kiboko; assembly: GCF_030028045.1. NCBI lineage: Eukaryota > Metazoa > Chordata > Mammalia > Artiodactyla > Hippopotamidae > Hippopotamus > Hippopotamus amphibius. The sequence continues at coordinate 27,454,356 of NC_080186.1, read as the reverse complement.
CGCCGTGTGGGTCATATCACGCAGCCATTAAACAAGCAAGGGAAGATGGTCCTGCTAAGAGCTGACTTTGGGATGGCGGGAAGGAGGGGCACTCATTTGTACTCTGCTGGTACTCTAGAAATCCTTCCATCTTGCCAGAGGGCTCATAGGGGCGAGGAAACCATTTAGATTTTTGGCCAGGTTACTCTGTTGGGCAGGCTTGGATTGTGAGTGTTTGCACCGGGTTGGGAATCCCAGACACGACAGTTTCCTGACCATGTGTCTGAGGCCCATAAACCTTACTATCTGAAATGAGCACTCTCACTGAAGCCCAAACGCCTGCGTGTCTTATTTTGTAGTCTTCCCACATCCCCCACCACTGACAAGCTGTAAGAAGAAAGGAAATAAACAGTGTATTTCAGGAGAATCATTTTGTGCCGGGAGACAGTCTCCTGGGACCCATCACCCAGACTGCGGTGTTGTATCAAAAGAGCTTCAGGAAAGGGTATGCGAAGCGAGAGGTCATTTATCCTGGCTCTGGTGACTCAGAGATGATATAAATGAGTTGAAGAATAACCCTGTGGGTCTCCCATTCTCAGTAGACTCTGGGATGTTCTAGGACCACTTAGCTCAGAGTTAGAAGGTTCTGGGTCTGTTGTCTGCTAGCTGTGGGACTGGGAAATCATTACAACGTACAGCAGCTGGAAGATCTCAAGTTTATGGTCCCAAATCTGCCAGAGGAGCTAGTCATCAGTTGGGCAAAGACATCCAACAGTCTCCTTTTGCCAAGTAGAGTCCAGGGAAGTACCAAGAAGGAAAACAAATATTTGAATACTCGTGTTTGTAGTTATGTATCACGATGTATTTACACTATGTTGTAAATGTGAAATATTGTAAATGACCAGATGCACAACTTATGGGCCTTGGTTAAGTGGCATGGTGACATCATGGGGTACTATGTGGGGGTCTCAGTGTGAAGCAACTAGGGTGAGGTGTTATGGCCTGAAAGGAGCGCAGGGTGATCTGGGCCTGCAGCTGGGTTAAATGAGGGCATGGACATTGGAAGAAATGAGTCATGATGAAAATAATCAGGACTTTATAGACATTGATTATAAATTCCACAGGACCACAGACATAGTTCCGGAAGTGCCCTTAGTGGTAATCTGGTCTAACATTTCATCACATTAATTGATTAATTCAATAGATAATGTATTTGAGCATCTATTATAATTCAGGTATGTGCTAAGGACCTGGGGAAATAATGTTGAGTAAACCCCCAAATACTGAGCCTCATGGTCTTCAAAGTTGAGGGCACAACTACTTCTACGTGGCTCTTAGAACCAGTGGCCACCTAACATTTGCTGGGATACCTGCCCCCTCACTGGCTGGGAACTGAGAGGTGCCTTTCTTGTTCCTTTCACATTAAAGCTGGCTCAGCCCTCTGGATTCACACTGAAGAGGTTTCTTCCTCCTCCAGACTAACCCATGTGCTTTCCAGATGGGAGAGGGTATTTAAAAGCCCCAATCCCAGTGTGCTTGCTTTGGTCACGCCCAGGGGGAAAGGTGTGCTCAGAGCTGCTTTCATCTGTCCCAGGACTGTGGATGGCCTCGGTGTGCTGATTTGTTCTCCGGGCCCACTGCCACGGGCTTTCCCCTTCAAAGGGAGATTTTCCCCAAGGTATGACAGACTCTTTGGCTGGCCTACCATGGGCTGGCACCCAGGGAGTTGTAGATCTTTTAGGCTGTTCCATTCTTGATGAGAAGGAGCTGAAATCGAGTCCCTTAGAAGTGGGCTGGGTGAGGTGGGAGGATGACTAACTTTTTGACATCACCCTGTGCTGACTTTCCCAGTTTCTCCCCCTCTCCCCAACCCAAATGCATGTTCTTTGATTTCCCCAAACCTGAGAGTCAAACTTTCTTCACCTTTTATGAGGGAGGGACTTGATTCCGGAGTCTGGGATTCTGAAATTCAGTCCCAGTGGCTCCAACATTCAGTCCCAATTGCACCTTCATCATTTCTCCCAAGCAGACCAGGGAACCTTAGTCAGTCAGGACCCCCGGCGGCCAGTCCTGACACTGATGATTCCCAGGGAGGGTCTGCAGGTGGTGCCTCCTGCTCAGCAGTACTTGCGATGTTTGCCGGGAAGTTGTCTGTCTCTTTGCAGTATCCTTTTCCTGGTCTAATGTATCCAGTTAATCCTGGTGCTGCTCTTCACTAACTGTGTGACCTTGGGCAAGTTCCTTGGCCTCTCTGAACCTCGTCTGTAAACAGATGGAGAAAACACTGGTGTCTGTCTCATGGGGAGCTGTAAGATATTAGAAAGACTAAATGAGGCGACCAGTTAAAAGAACTTAGCACACTTGCAGGCACACTGCAAGCATTCAAAATATCTGCTCTCAGTGTTTATCACTAAGTTATCCTTTGTTAAAGGGAGGCATCTGGAAATAGCCTCAAGACCTTAGGCTTGATTGTGCTAAAGAACAATGGGACTTCTTTCTCCAACTTTTTAGACACTAGATTCTACATGTCTGAGGATTGCATTAGTCTTCTAAAACCTTCAAAAACTTTACGCACTTACTGAGACCTCCCTATATACACGTCACCCTAATAACACTCAGTAACTGCCAAGTTCATTCTTTGGTGTATATCTTTCCACAGCTTTTTTTTTTTTCAGTCCTTTAAAAAAATTGGCTCAAACTCCACATATTGCTTCTTTTTTTCAAAAAGAGAACTTTATTATTATTATTATTTTTGGCTGTGTTGGGTGTTTGCTGCTGCACGAGGGCTTTTCTGTAGTTGTACTGATTGGGGCTACTCTTGGTTGCAGTGTGTGGGCTTCTCATTGCAGTGGCTTCTCTTGTTGCAGAGCATGGGCTCTAGGTGCGCGGGCTTCAGTAGTTGCAGCACATAGGCTCAGTCGCTGTGGCTAGCAGGCTCTAGAGAACAGACTCAGTGTTTGTGGCGCATGGGCTTAGTTGCTCCACAGCTTGTGGGATCTTCCCAGTCCAGGGATTGAAGCCATGTGCCCTGCATTGGCAGGTGGATTCTTAAGCACTGCACCACCAGGGAAGTCCCTGTACGCATTGCTTTATAATCTACTATTTTTCATTTACTATTTGCCCATGACATTTAGAATATTCTTATGCCATTATTATTGTTAATGGGTATATTGTTACTTATACAGAGGAACCATATCTACTGGACCACAATTGTTTCCCATGTTGTGCTCTTATAAACCATACTGTGATGAACATTCTGGATTTTTCTCTTAGTGCCATAGCCACGTTGACTGTGTTGACTAAAGCTCCAAGTTTTATTAAAAACTGCCACTGTTCAGTCCCATCTCTGCCCTGTCCACCTCAGTCCTGTCCTTGAGCAGTTATTGTTTTGAAGCCAAGTTCAGGACCTGACATTTATCTCTGTTTTATTTTACCTTATTAGATTCAGCCCATCAGTCCAGCCTGTCTACAGCCATCTGGATCCTGTTGATGTTTTTGCAATCTGCCTACTTTTTTCTTTTTTTTCCCCTTTTTTTGAAATCAACTACAAATTTGGTGAACAGGCCTATTATATTTTCAATTAAGTCATTAATAAAAGTGTTGTACAGGTCAAAATTAAGGACACAACTCTGTGGCTGTCCACCAGAGAACTTCTTCCAGGTTTAAGCAGCTCCTACAGGGTTCAGCAAGTTACAAATTCTCCTAATTGAACCAGCATTCAGCTCACATCCTCCTATAAATTTATAATAAAGTTCATAAAACAAAGTTGGACCAGATGGTCTCAACATCCAGGCTCAGTCAAGAGGAACCATTCTAAGAAGCAGAAGTTCAGGTTCTGGATGGAGAATTGGGCCCCCATTGTTCCTGTTTTAACTAGGGCACTTGGCCACCTGGTCTACTCATCGCTTTCTCAGTGACGCAGGCTAGGAGCTCCCCAGCATCACTGTCTCCCCCAGGGCCCTGGGGAAATGGCTGACAATACCTGCTGAACCTGAGTAGGAGTGAAATCTGATGCGGAAGGAACCCAGCTGGGGAGTAGCACCTCTGGGTGCTGTATTGGAGCTTCAGCCCTCACCCCATGTGCTGCACTTAGTGATAGACACCATGGGTGTGGGAAACCAGCAGCCCCAGGCTTTCACCATTTGGAGCAACCAGGATTGATAGGGTACTTCAGGGCCCAGCAGAAAGCACAGACTCCAGATTAGGTATGATTCAGCTATGTGACTGTGGACAAGTCCTTTCCCTTCCTCTGAGTTTTGGGGTCCTTTTCTGTTAAATGGGGATAAACACTCTTCACCTTGTAGGGGCTGCTATGTGAATTTAACAAGATAAAGTAGAAATAGTACATATGGTACAGTGGAGGCAGACTGGTGGCTCATGGGCTAGATTTGGCCAGCCAGTGTGTTTTTTTTGGCCTCATAGCATTTTAAAAAACCCTGAGTCAGTTTCCAAAAATCAGGGGATTTCACTTACAACTCTGGATGTTGATGTCTCTTGAAAAATTGGGAGGTCTAGCAAGGTCCAGCCCATCTTCTCAGCTTCCTGCACGTGGCAGCCATGCGGTAGACCACTAGCGACTGCTCCCCGGGCACAGCTGCCCTTTCCACTTGCCACGATCTCCTCCACTCAGATGCCTATGCCTGGACACTTGTGCCCAGCCAGCGCGTGCTGCTATCCTTGCAGGCCCGGGTGCTGGCAGCAGCTGAGGGCATCCCCCCGGTGGCATGTGGAAAGGGCTGGCTTAGGGAGAGACTTGCTTAGCCCTCATGCTTAGCCCTCTCAGTGGCTCAGGTTCCTCTTGCATCAAACTGGCATGATAATCGGGGCTACGAAGATTGTGTCTGTTGCGGCTTTTTGTTGGTACCCCATGGAGTGGTGTAGCCTGCGTGGCCACCCATGGAGGCCTCAGCTGAGAGACCAATGGGAAACTGGTGGGAGCAGGGGGAGTTCCAAGGTGAAGGGAAGCTGCAAGCCTAGCAGCCGTCTCTTGGCGGCATCCTTCAATCACAGAGGGCACGGGAAACCATTCAGAGGAAAAGGGATGTCTGCAGATAAAGATGAACAGGAAGTAGGGGAAGATGTCACCTGTCACCGAGGCACCCAGTCCCTGTGTTGCTGTGTCCTTCAGTCTCCTCGGTCCACTTCTCTCCGTGGGTCCCCATGGCTCACGTCTTTTTTCCCCCGTTCTGTCTCCTCCTGTTTTCAGTGTATGAGGGACTGATGTATGTACATTTTCTGATAAATTAGAACCATCCACTGTGGACCTCAGAGGGGCAAAGACTTCTTGGAAAACTGTGCAGCCTCGCCAGGCCACAGGTAGCCAGCAGCTGGGAAATCAGAGCTTTTTAACTTTCATCCTAAAAAACTTGCTGGAGCTACAGGGCAGCCCAGTGAGGTGCTCTCGGGAGGAATAGCGAGGCGAGTTCATCCTCACATCTGCCTGTCTGGTGATTTGAAAGCGCTGGGCTGGTGAACAGCTGGCTTCTGTCTGCGAGGTTTTGGCCCAGAGCTGTGGCCTGTTGTACCAGTTTGTACTGAATCCCCCCTGGCTGTGTGTATCAGCAGATTTCATAGCTGCCTCCCATCGCTGCACTCCAGTCCCAGCTAGAAACCTCCTTCCTCTGGGGGCTGGTGTTTAATGAACCCCCATGGACACAGCTGTTGGAGCCACTAGGATTTGTTGTCTGCCTGCCATGCAAGCCTCTCCTGCTTTCTTGACATCACCAATTCTGCACCCCCTGATTTATTCTCTTTTACCTCTTTAGAGGGTGACGACCATCAGACTTGGGCTCCCTGTTTTAACATTTCTCTGTAAATTTACCCAGTGCCTTCTTTTCCCCTCCTGCCTCACAGCACAATGGTTCAGGTCAGCATCAGTGTGCCCTACTGTGTGCCTGCACTGGGATGGCACCGTGCAGACAACAAGATCTCCATTCCCCTCTCCAAGAGTATCCCCTGCCCTGCTGCCTGCCATCCTCCGGCAGGGCCAGCTGCACCCTGTGCTCTAGATTGGGGTTGGTAAACTATGGCCCAGGGCCAAATCCAGCTCACCATCTGTTTTTGTAAATAAAGTTTTACTGGAACACAGCCATGCTTATTTGTTTACTCATTGTTGGTGCTGCCTTTGCATGGCAATGGCATTTTGGTAGTTGTGGCAGAGGCTGTGTGGCTGGCAAAGCTGAAAATATTTACTCTCTGGCTTTTCACAGAAAAAGTGTGCAGATCCCTGGTTTAGATCCTGTACCTTCCTGCCTCCCCCTGGTCCCAGGAACTCAAGCTGTGAATGATCCCTACATCTTCTGTGCTTTCAGCCTCTCCATCTCCAGGAGAAGCTTCTCTCTAGTCCAGGCTGTTTGCCTGTATCCTACAAAACCTCCCTCTCTCCCTTCATTGCCAGACTCCCTGGAGGAGTAGTCTACACTTACTGTCTCCACTGTCTCCCTGTGATGATCTTTTCAGGCACAGGTGCCCATTCTCTGCGTGGAGCCTGGGAACAGTGGGTGGGGCCTGCTGAGGCCCCTCTCTCAGCCTCCCACCCCTCTTGCTTCCAGTCCCGCTCTGCTCAGCAGTGATGTGGGGAGCTGCGAAGGATGCACGATCATGAAGAGGAAAGAACATAGGCTGGGGCATCAGACAAGCCTGGGGGACCCTGCCACTTCCTAGATAGACTGTGACCTCAGGTTGGTCTCTTCACCTCATTGAGCATCTCAGCTTTTGTGTCTCCGCAGTGGGGTTGAGATGACCTACCACTGGATCACGGTGATGATGGAGGTGCTCAGCACCCTGTACCCAAGGAGGAGGCTCTGCCCTCTTAGTCTTGTAGGGGAGCCCATCCCCCTGCCTGTGGGAGGATGACAGAAGCCAGGCAGAATGCTGCAGGAGCTCAGAGACAGAGGAGGCAACTGGGAGGCCTGGCCCAGTGTGGACTCTGGATTCCCTCCACCTGCCCCTCCCCAAGCTCGTCCTTTCTCCCCATTAGACATGGCTGTGAGTGAGTGTGCCCAGCCGATGTCGGGCTACAGAAGGCAGCAGCCATGAGGCTGAGGGACTGTCAGAGGCACAGGTGCTGGGGCCTGGCAGAGGAGGCAAGGCCTGTTGCTATGGAGAGAGAAATGTTATGCAGTTAACTTGTTTGACTGGTGGCCTTGAGAAATACCCATGTCCCTCCGGGGCCTCGGAGCCATCCATCACTCCAGAAAGGCTCCTTTCATGATGAGGGTTATCTATTTGGCTAATAAAAGCACAATCACAATCCCTTACATACAGACGGGCCTTCCATTTTTATACATTTTATGGAGCCCTCTTTAGTTTATAAGGAGCCTGAGGCTTCATTCTATTCAGCTCTGACTCTGCCACTGAGACAGGCATTTTGGGCCCACGCTGTATGTCGGGCTCAGAGAGCGAGAGATGAACCAGCACGGCCCTTGGCTCGCAGGCTCTCCTAATCCCCACAAGATGAGCAGGAAGGGAAGGAGAAGGTTCTGAGTGGAGAGGGGATGGAGGTGGCCTTGGACAGGAGGAGGGACACCCCTGTCTGAGATGGGAAGGGAGGAGGCAAAGAAGGATGAAATTGCAGGGGTAGCATGAAGGAAGCTGGAGACAATTATGCATCTTCTCTGACCCAGGCAGCGGTCCAGGCATTTGGCATACATCGATTCATTTATCATGACAACAGAATTCTTTTGTTGCAAGTGACAGATCGCAATGCAAACTGGCTTAGACAAAGAGATGATTATTGGCTCCGGTATCCAACTCCAGGAGGGGCTGTGTTGACAGGGCATCAGGAGCCTCCTTTTCATGCTCCCAGCCTCCCCCTTGTGTCTCTCTGGGGAAAATTTTGCCCCTTTCCTTGGCTGTAGTTTGAAATATCCCAGGGAAGATCTCTGACTGGTTCAGAACAAGTCATGTAATGACCCCCTGCCATTCACTGTGGCCAAGGGGATGGTCATGTCAGAAGGTGGCTGGCAGCTCCCATTCCACCAAATATTAGAACTGGGATATGAAGGTGGGTATAACTGTTTCTCAGGGGATTGGTGGTGGTGGTCTTTGTAGCAAAGAAATGGCCCCAAATAGCCATCTTAGATTTTTTTTTCCCTGTTATTCACTTAACAAAATTTGATGAACACCAGGCATTATTTTACTGTTGCATGTTACTGTGACCAAGATAAAATCCCTGCTCTCCTGGAGCTTACAGTTTTGTGAGAGAGACAGGCAATAAACAAGTAAACAAATATAATTTCAGTGAGTAAGTGATAAGTGAAATGAAGAAAAAGAGGTTAGAAAAGATGGTGCCAGTTTCTTTGGGTTAATCAAGGAAGGACTCTCTGAGGAGAACTGCTTTTGGGGGAGGAGTCACGGCAAGATCTTGCAGAGGAAACAGCATGTGCAAAGGCCCTGAGGTGGGGATGAGCTTGGTGTGTTCCAGGAATAACCAAAAGACAAAGTGGCTGGAACAGCTCAGCCAGGGAGAGAGGGTCAGCAGACAGGGTCAGAACGGACAGAGCCGGGTCATGGGGGGCCAACTTTGCTGGCCATGGCATGGAGTTTGGATTTTTTTCTGAGAGCGACAGAATGCCTCTTGAAGCAATAATCTTTCTCTCACGGATAATGAAACTTAGCTGCAGGGAGGTGATGTGAACGTGCCCAAGAAGGAAGGTCTTACACATGGAACTGTCTGGAGCCAAACTTGATTTCTTCCTTCTTCACCACATGCCTTTCTCTGGTTAGCTTTGGAAAAATTAGGAGGGCGTGAGGAAAGAAACTGGGCAACAGTCTCGTGACCTCCCCTTTCTCTGTGAGGGAGGACAGATGGCCTCTGAGAGTGAGGGTAGGGATGGGTGGGTGGGGCTGGCCGAGGATGGAAAGGCTTGGCACAGCCACTGAGGAGGCGGGAAGTGGACTAGCCTGGGAGTGAGCAGGCAGACTGCAGGGCAGCAGAGGGCCCAGCAGCTGCTGCAGACCGTGAATTGGTGGTGGAGTGTGTCAGCACAGATTTGAATGTCTCAGAAGTAGGGGTTGGGACAGCAGGTTGAGCGGCAGCAGAGGGTGCTTGCGAGGACGTGGTTGAAATGAGAGATATCCGTGTGCGGCATACGTATACTTTGTTTTTCCTGGGGCCAGTCCGATGTAATGTTATTTTTTAATTTCAGCAAAGGTGATTACTGAAATTATTAATTTATAGAGATTTAGGTTTTCTACATTTGTAAGATCTTGGATACAGGCACGGTTATGGGCTGAACTGTATTCTCCCCAAATTGGTATGTTGAAGCCCTAACCACCCCCCAGCACCTCAGAATGTGATTGTGTTTGGAATAAGGGCCTTAAAAGAGGAGAGTAAGTTAAAACGAGGCTATTCGAGTGGGCCCTGGTTCAGTGTGATCTGTGTCTTTATAAGAAGAGGAGATTTGAACATGGAGAGACACCAGGAGCTCGGGTGTCCAGAGGGATGAGCATGTGAAGAGGCAGCAAGAGGGTGGCCTCCACAAGCCAAGGAGAGAGGCCTTAGAGGAAACCAGCCCTGCCAGCACCTTGATCTTGAACTTCCAGCCTCCAGAGTGTGGGAGAATACATTTCTGTTGTTTAAGCTGCCTGGTCTGTGGTCTTGGGTATGGCAGGCATAGTAAACTAATGTGATCATGAATCAGAAAGTTATCTCTTTGGTTCTGCCATAACCTAACTTGGCCTATGAGGACCTTGACCAAACCTACGTTTCTATCTTCGCCTTTCTCCCTTCCCTGATGCCTCTGGCCTTAAGTTTCCTTTTTCCCCTCTCAGGGTTTTATTCCTTCTGCTCCCAATGCTTAGAACATTCTTCCTCCAGATAACTCCTTATTCTCCAGGTTTCAGTGAAAATGCACCCTCGTTAGAAAAGCTTTCTGTGACCCTCACGCCACCGCTCACTGCCACCACCTCTCTACTTAGATTAATCCTTTCTTTGGTATGTTGTCCTAGGTGGGTTTCTTGGGAAGCAGATCTTTTATTTTGATTTTATTTTTTAAAATTGAAGTATAGTTGATTTACAATACTGTGTTAATTTCAGGTGTATAGCACAGTGATTATATAAAATATAATTCCTTTTCAGATTCTTTTCCCTTGTAGGTGATTAAAAAATATTGAGGATTGGGATTCCATATATACATTACTAATAAGAAAAAAAAACCAAATGGTACACTTTAACTATATGCAGTTTATTGTATGTCAATTATATCTCAATAAAATTTCTTAAAAAATATTGAGGATAGTTCCCTTTGCTATACAGTAGGGGGAAGCAGATCTTCAGACAGAGAATTGTGTGCAGGAAGTTTATTGGGGAGCATCCACCAGATCAACACCCATGGAGGGGTGGTGAAGGGAGCAGGAATGGGCAGGTGGAGGAGTTGAGTTTTGATTCATAACAAGCTCAAGTCAATCCCTGGAGGAGCTATAGCACAGGGATGGTCCTTCAGAGTTTCCACCTTGAGGCAATAGGGCTGCAAGCACCAGACATTGGAGATGGGCTGTCCCCAGTGAAGGGGCATAATCTTTGTCAAGGTGGCTCTTAAAGGCAGAGAAAAATTTCTGGGGAAGACTCAAGTGAGAGCTGAAGGCATCCAACACTCCTGGCAGTTGGGGGGATAAGTGTCTCAGTCCCGAAGAGGGGTGGGGTGTACACCATAGCACTCTTACTGCTCCTTCATAGCACTCAGCAGTTGCACGTTGATGTTTGTGTGCTTGTTTTTATTAATTTTGCCTTCCCCACTAGGTTTAGAACAGAGAGGAGTTCCTTGCCAATAAAAGTGACCCTCCACTGGGCATAGAGGAAAGCAATATGATGGATGCATATATGGAGGGAGGAGAATGAACACGAGCAGAGGGAAGAGCAGGAATGTCAGGAAAATCTAGGAGGAAACGCTTGTGTGGCTGAAAAGACTTGACCTTGGTTATTATTGGAGGAAAAAAGGGAACGGAGGGCGAGAGGAATGTTATTTTATTTGCTCCCTGCTATATGCTGGGCACTTTCCTATTTAATCCATATAACAACTCTGGGACTAAGGATTGTTGCAGCTTGAAAAGGGCTGATGAGAGGTCGGAACTCTCGAAGAGAAAGACTGAGTGGTTGGCTGCTAAGAGGCCTCCGAGCCTGGCATCAACTTTGTGAAATTATCACAGAATGAATATGGCCAGCTCTGGCTCCTTGGGCTCCCCTTGTCTCTGCTCCAGGCTAGGCATGCTTTCTCTGCTCACACGTTCTTTTGCCAACTGATTTAGTTAATTAGGTTTCTGCTTACTCAATTACCATCACCCCTTAGTCTTGTCTCCCTGTGACCATACTTGGGTTACCATGATTGGCGTTTGGGGTCTTCCCAAACTCTTCAATCATATTTTCGGGCCACCTCTTGGTTTGTGCCAACAGATGGCATATCTCATCCTTCTTCGTGGATTTTACTCACCTAAATCTCAAAGGGCACCCTTGTTTCCACGTTCCGCACTCATTCTCACATGCTGCTGACAGGTGTTATTACTGCTTTACAGACGAGGAGCTGCAGCTCAGAGACGCTAAGTCCCGGGGCCAGGGTCATCCAGTCTGTAGAGCTGAGATTGATGCCAATCATGTGTGGCTCCCAAGGCAGGGGATGAATGGGTGGCTAAAGGGCAGGAGGGCCATGGGTCAGAGTTGCACAATCTTAGGTTCCATGGGGAGTTCTGGGCAGAGACTGTTTTGCGGGCTTGTTCTTAGGGTCTCCCAGGACTTGGTGGGAACAATTGCAGCCAGTTCAGTCAATAGCCACTGGAAGCTTTGAGCCTTATCCATGTTCTGCCAGAGTGGAGCCTCTGCTCCAGGGATCTCTCAAAGCTGAACCTACTATTGTGGCCCCAGCGGGGAGCTGACTAGCATTGCTGCCTGTGGTTGTGTAGGTTGAGTCTGGGGGATGAGAGGGACTAAAATCCAGCCCACGTACCACTCACCAACATTTGCACCCTGGTTTGGGACTGCCAAAGTCTGGAAGAAGGAAAACCTTCTCCCTACCATACGGGGCATCATTTTGTAATTTGACCACCTGAAGGGGAAGTCTTCTAATTCATACGAAGATTCCCTAGAGCTTTTTAGTTGTGACTGTCCCTTGCTTCTGTGTATATGCCAGCTCACTTTCTGAGGTGTAAGTCCACACTCAGGTCCTTGACCAAGCCGTTGTAGAGGTCAACAGAAGCTCTTTGGGCATCTTTGCTGACCCAGAAGAGTGCAGCAGTGAAGCCCAGAAGTTAGCTGAGAGGATCATGCCCGGCAGGGTGTGGGCTCTGCAGACTCTGCTTGTGCCCCCCAGCTTTCTGGAAAGCCCTCTGGGCAACCAGCACAAGGTCAAAACATTCTGTGCAGCAAGTCCCTGAAGGGGGATTTGTTCCGGGAAGGGAATTACATTTCGATTTGATTTAATTCAATGAGAATGACACCAAATTGATCAGCTGGTAAAATGCCATTTGATGGGCAGATCTGCTCTTTCCAAGTCAATAGGAACGACCAGAAAAACTAGTCTTGCTTTTTCTGACAGAACTGAAAGTTTTACCCATTTCCTTTGCCTTTTAAAAAGGGCTCAAATTCCCTGAAGGTGGAGAACATTTTCCTGATAGCTCTGTTGACCTGGGCAAAGAAATTGACCACCTCACACCCAGGGAAGACATGTTCTGCATTCTTTTTTGTTAGTTAACTGCCTTGCAGCAGACTTTCGTGTGATCTTTAGCGATTACTCAGATTCTTTGGGCCTCAGTTCTGCCATCTGTAAAATGGGCATATAGCTTCCCTTGGTCCACCTCTGGGTGACTCCCTTTGGTGTGACAATATGAGCAATAATCATGGCACCATAATGACCATTATCCCAACAACCGCAATCACTAACATTACTTTTGAGCAGTTACTACGTATTAAGCACTGTTGACAGCTTCCTATGTATTTTGTTACATAACCCTTGTAATAGTTGCATCAGGTAGGTACAGCCAGTTCCGCTATTGTGCTTATTTTGAAAATGTGAATTTGTTTCAATGCCATTGATGTATTATTAGGGAATGATTTGAGCATAATGTTGACTTTGCGTTTGCTAGTGAGATGATGTTGTATGTGAGACACCCTAGGTGAGCCCATCACTGCACCCAGTTGAACTGAGCCACATAAGAATAAACAAGACTCGCATGGACACACCTCAGACATCCACCAGCTTCCCCAGTTCACTGCGGGTTATGCGTGTTTGTTACTGAAATCAGCTCTGGCTGCTCACCCCTCAAAAGTCAGTACTCAAGAGGCAAGTGCTGGTAGAAATAGAAAGTTTGCTTTAATCAGAAAGCCAGCAATCTGGGGAGAAGGCAGACTCATGTCCCATAATCAACTCTGAAGATTCTGCTCAGCCATAAAAGTTTTTAAAGGGAAAAAGGGAAGTAATCTCAGTTAATGATTGAGATAGGGGGTCAGATTCATAGCTATCTCCTACCATGTGCAGGCTTGTGGACTCCTTGTGATCTGTCTTTAGACACTATCTCATTCACACAGTTTGCTCAAGAGATTACTGAAGAGGACGCTGGGGAGAGATCTGGTCATCTGTTAATTACTTATTCTTCATTTCTATTTCTTTGATCTAAGGAAAAAACCAACAGGTTAGGCAAGGGATGTGTGAGCAAAAGATTTGAAAAGTGTGCTTGGGCTGGAGGTGAGTAGAGCAGGGGGGTGCCTGGTTTAAGGTTAGTTACAAATAGCTTTTCTAAAGTGACAAGACAAAAGAGGCCTCCTGCAGAGAGCTCTTTCTTGCAAAGAGCCCTTTCCTGCCAAAAACTGCTGCTTACGTGGTATGAGCCAGGTATCTGGTGCTAGAACTTTCCTTCCCATTTCTGGTGACCTTCTTCCTACCACTTCACAGTAACTTATAAGCTGTAACCCTTTTGACACCCACTTCCACAAACAAACCAAAGGTCTGTTTTCAAGGTGGAGTGCCATGTTTTTGTAGTATTTATGTATGTCAACCACTTCATGTGTGTAAAACTGGGCTAATGTTTTCACTAGGTTGCTTCTTAAAAAAATGTGTCACTGATGAAGTTTTTGAGTGTTGTGCCCTAACTCTGTTGTTCCCATTGGCTCCGTGGGTTTTATAAAATGTGCTGATTTATTTTATTTTAAATTAAAAAAATTATGATTAAAATATGTATAACATGAAATTTACCATCTTAACCATTTTTAAGTGCACAGTTTATTGATATTAAGTACATTCATACTGTTGTGCTACCATCAGCACCATCCATCCACAGAACTCTTTTTATCTTGCAAACTGAAACTCTGTACCCTTTAAATACTAGCGTTCCATTCCCCACTACCCCAGCCCCTGGCAAACACCATTCTACTTTCCGTCTCTGTGAATTTGATTACTCTAGATATCTCATAGGAGTGGGATCATACAGTATTTGACCTTTTTGTGACTGGCTTATTTCACTTAGCATAATATCCTCAAGGTTCATCCATGTTGTATGACACACATGTGTCACAATTTCCTTCTTTCTAAAGGCTGAATGATATTCCATTGTATGTATACACCACACTTTGTTTATCCATAGCCTGGAGTGTTTTCCATCACCAACAACCAATTCTCCCATTCTCTGGACACCACCTGAGTATCCTACAGTTCAATTCTCAGCCCCACAAACCTACCCCCAGCTGCAGACGTCGTAAAAGTCCCAAGCCTCCCATACGTTTGACTGAATGGCTATAAATTGGAGGTTCCCATGACCCCCTCTTAAGGTTCAGTAATTTGCTAGAATGGCTTGCATAACACATGACGGTACTTTACGCACCATTGCTGGTTTATTATACAGGGTACCACTCAGGAACAGCCAAATGGAAGAAGTGCATAGCGCAGGGTGTAGGGGGTGGGGTCATGGAGCTTCCCTGCCCTCTCCAGGCACATCAGCCTCCCAGCTCTTCTACAGAAGCTCACCAGCCCAGAAGCTCAAAGTTGGAAACCTCTAATCACTTGGTCTTTCTGGTGAGCAGTCCCATCTTGAGGCACTCTAGGCGCCCTATCCTAAGTCGCCTTATTAGCATAAACTCAGGTATGATTGAAAGGGGCTTATTATGAATAACAAAAGATGCTCTTATCACTCAGCAAATTCCAAGGCTTTTAGTTGCTCTGTGCCAGGAACTGGGGACAAAGACCAAACCTTCTTTTTTTACACCTCACATACTATGGTAGTGCTTTTTAGGGATGCATGGTATGTTACAGCAGAACTGACTGTACTGTTATTTCTCCATTTTGCACATGAAGAAACTGAGGCACAGAGAGGTTAGGTGACTTCCCCAAGCTTCCCAACTATGAATGGGAGATCCAGGACTTAAACCCAGGCTTTGCTGAATTCCACAACTTTAGCCTCAAATGCTGTGCTACCCTTTTTTCCTTTTTTTTTTTTCAGATATTGTCACCAATCCAGATGACGATGACTGCAAGTCAGTTTGGTTATTAATTTCCTGTTGTTAACAGAAGTTATAGTGTCTGAAATATCTGCTGCACCATTGGGAATTTTTAATAAAAACTTGAGGAATTTCCAGGGGTTTTTGTGCAATGCGTACATGTAATAGCACGGGAAAAATTGCTATTTAAAACCAGAAATGCCTACAGCCATTTTTACACTCCAGGTGGGGGTAAGAGTGGTGCCTGGCAGAAGGAAGGCTGCTCTTTTGTTTAAGAAAATACTAAAAATAAGCTTTTTTGATTATGTAACAGAAAGCTCACTCCCTACCCCCACCTCACATAGTCTGGAAGGTGGAGGCTCTATCAGGGATTAAATTGCTCTACAAAACAAACTACTAGGTATCAGAGAACTGTCTACTGGCAGGTCATGAAGAAGGGAGTCTTACAAGACTCAGGGAAAAGACAAGATTAAAGAACGTTCATGAGAGGGAAATTAAATGTTCCTAAACAGGGCAGCAGGCTTTGGCCACAGGTGAGCGATGACTCATGAGAAATTCCCTGTGTTGGGTTGATTGAGGAAGTCTGAGATGACGTCTATTCAATTTTAAATGTTTGCAGTTGTGTACTATTTTGAAACTTCCCTCCCCTCAGTAAAATCAGCCTCGTGCAGCAGGCTCTGGGTAGTAATGCCTTAGGATGTGAAGGTAGAGGGTCTGGGTTCTTGAAAAGGAGAGGTGATGGGGAACGGGACAGCAGGGATAGGAAGTCTGAGGTGGGAGTGATAGGACAGAGAAAAGGAACAAAATAGGTAATTAAATAGTTAATCCCACTAAGGGATTGTAAGTAAAAAAAGAAAAAAAAAGTATGAGAGGCCGCTGTAAGTTAATGATCACTCAAGAAAGCAGGCTTGCTTAGCAAAAAAACCATGCAACAGAAGCATGAGACATGCCCCCAAACAATAAAACAATGGTGGCATGAGATCCACATGCTGCCCAGTGAGCTCAGTAAGTTAGTGATTCCTAGGACGTGCTCCTTTGGGCATACTAAAAACAAAAATATAAGGAAAGGACATTTAGGTTGCTTCCATGTCCTGGCTATTGTAAATAGTGTTCCAACGAACATTGGGGTACATGTATCTTTTTGAATTAAGGTTTTCTCTGGGTATACGCCTGGGGTGGGATTGCTGGGTCATATGGTAGCTCTATTTTTAGTTTTTTAAGGAACCTCCATACTCTTCTTCATAGTGGCTGCACCAATTTACATTCCCACCAACAGTGCAGGAGGGTTCCATTTTTTCTCCATACCCTCTCTAGCATTTATTGTTTGTAGACTTTTTGATGATGGCCATTCTGACCAGTGTGAGGTGATACCTCATTGTAGTTTGATTTGCATTTCTCTAATAATTAATGATGTTGAGCATCTTTTCATGTGCTTTTTGGCCATCTGCATGTCTTCTCTGGAGAAATGTCTATTTAGGTCTTCTGCCCATTTTTTGATTGGGTTGTTTTTTTTTTTCATACTGAGCTGCATGAGCTGTTTGTATATTTTGGAGATTAATCCCTTGTCAGTTGCTTCATTTGCAACAGAGGAATGGATAAGAAAGATGTGGTGTGTATATACAATGGAATATTACTCAGCCATAAAAAAGAACAAAATAACGCCGTTTGCAGCAACATGGATGGACCTATAGATTGTCATACTGAGTGAAGTCAGACACAGAAAGACAAATATCATATGATATTGCTTATATGTAGAATCCAAAAAAAAGGGTACAAACGCACTTAAATCTTTACAAAACAGAAGTTGAGTCACAGATGTAGAAAACATACTTATGGTTACCAAGGGATAAGGGGGGCAGGGATAAATTGGGAGGTTGGGGTTGACATATACACACTATGGTATATAAAATGGATAACTAATAAGAATCTGCTGTACAGCACAGGGGACTCTCCTCAGTACTCTGTAATGGCCTATATGGCCGTTAGAGCGAATATATGTATATGTATAACTGATCCACTTTGCTGTACATCTGAAATGAACACAACATTGTAAATCAAAAATACCCCAATAAAAATTAAAAAAATATATATAAGGAAAGGATGACCTTATACTGAAACCTGAGATGATTTACCATTTTTGTATACGTTACTACCTTTTTGCTCATTTCTGTTGCAACATAACTGTCCTAGCTTGACCATGTAGGGACAAGAAAACTTCCCTGCCTGACGTGGAGGAGGAGCTGATGATGGAAGTTTGATGCCTAATCAAGAATGAGGAGAGCAGGACTTCCTAGGTGGTGCAGTGGTTAAGAGTCTGCCTACCAATGCAGGGGACGTGGGTTGGAGCCCTGCTCTGGGAAGATTCCACATGCCGCGGAGCAGCTAAGCCCGTGCGCCACAACTATTGAGCCTGTGCTCTAGAGCCCGTGAGCCACAACAATTGAAGCCCACGTGCTGCAGCTATTGAAGCCCACGTGCCTAGAGCCCGTACTCTGCAACAAGAGAAGCCACTACAACGGGGAGCCTGTGCACCACAATGAAGAGTAGCCCCCGCTCGCAGCAACTAGAGAAAGCCCGTGTGCAGCAACAAAGACCCAACGCAGGCAATAAATAAATAAAATAAATAAATAAATTTATATAAAAAAAGAAAGAATGAGGAGAGCAGTCCTCGTGGGTTCCCTTACCCTCCTTCTCTCCGCCCAGGCTCCCCTTCTCAATAAAGTCTCTTTCTTTGTCAGGACATATGTCTCCTCGGACAATTCATTTCCAAGTGTTAGACAAGAGCCCCTTCTCGGGCCCTGGAAGGGATCTCCCTTCCTGCAACAACTGGCACCCCAGATGGGACCCCTTCTTCGCTAAGGCTGACATCCTGACTGCTCGGGGTACTCGAGGACCAACTCACCTGTCAACGGACCAGACCCAGAGGCCGCAACCAGGACCCTTTTGTCCCTGGTCTCTTCCCGAAGCAGACGACTGGCCAGAGGGCCCCGACTGGGTAAGGAATAAAAGACTTTGTTGACCTCTCTCCCCTACCTCTCTCTTTCCTCTTTTCACCCCCTCCTACCCTATCCTTTTTTCTTCTCTCCTGGTCCTGGTGACAGGCCTTTGATATGGTTTTCTTGGCCTTAAGAGGCCTTTTGAAAATTTAGTCTGAGACGTCTGAGAAATTACACCAGAGTCAATGTGGAAGAACCTATGTGGTCAATGGACCAAACTTATTTTAGAAACAAAGTAGTCTTGGTTGTACTTGATGCAAATGGGGGAAACTTAAAAAAAAAAAAAAAAAAAAAAAATATATATATATATATATATATATATATATATATACACACACACACATATATATATACACACTGAATATTAAATTCTAGTTTTGTTAGTTAAGGTCTGTGCTTACCAAGATTCACTTCCCAGATAGTTCATTGCTGTTATGATATACTGTTATTTTTATTTTGCCTGTTTACAAAATTGTTGTTTCTTGCATTACCAAATGTGTGACTGAATGTCTGATAAAATGATGATATATAGTTCCATATGAGATCAATGATTGTAACAATCTTACTCTAGATATTGGAAGAAGCAAAAGAGGGAATATTTTCCTGGACCATAAGAGACTATAGTAAGGTAGGTGTCCAGAGACTTTTGCTGCAAGAAAAGCCTAGTCCAGTAACAGCACATTGAGTGGCCTATCAGTAAAATCTTTGCCAGACCTGGGAATAAGCATTCCTAGCACCATGGGACAAAATGGTCATGAAATAACCCCAAACCATGGTCAAATTTATGACCCTGAAGGGGCTCTGCCAACTGAAAAATTGCCATCTGCCTCTGCAAGGATTGAGTCAATGGCAGTGCAGCCACTGATCTCCAGCACCCCCTGAAAGGAATTCAGGGTGGAGATGAGGAATGAGGCACTCTGTGCTCTGAAAAAACCTAGCAGAACAGGCCTTCAGATAGTTAGATATTTTCAGGCGAAGATTTTGTGAGCCCAAACACTTGCATCTTCTCATACCTAGAGAAACACTAACATCATTACTGGTGACATCTGCTTTGGCTTTTCAGGAGAAAATTATAATTAAAGTCGAAATGGAGTAGCAATGGTTCAGACATCCAACGAAATAACTAGGTGACACTGAGTGTGATTTCAGACAAGTCCCTGTATTGCTAAAAACTTGAGTTTTAACTATTAAATTTTTAGAGAACAAAATTGCTTTAGATAAGAAAAAAGAATGAGGAAGAAGGTGGTCTTCTGCCCCTCCCCACTTTTCCTTTGATTATAAAACTGTAACCCACTAAGTTCTTGGGGCATGGCACCCTCTCGCCCACCCACTTGTAAGCCTCAGAACTGTCCTATTCTAATTAATCACTTCTTTTTCTAATTAAAATTAAAAAAAATATTTATTTATTTGGCTGCATTGGGTCTTAGCTGTGGCATGTGGGATCTTTGTTGCAGCACATGGGCTTCTCCCTAGTTGTGGCACACGAACTTCGGAGTGCACGGGCTCAGTAGTTGTGGCCTGTGGGCTTAGGTGCCCTGTGGCATGTGGGATCTTAGTTCTCCGACCAGGGATTGAACCTGTGTCCCCTGCATTGGAAGGTGGATTCCTAACCACTGGAAAACAAGGGGAGTCCCTAATTAATCACTTCTTATTTATCACTTTGCCTCTTGCCGAATTCTTTCTGCACTAAGACATAAAAAGCTGGAGGACCACACCCCCCCACAAAGATGCATTTCTGCAGTTTCAGGAAGGGGTTGAGAACTGGGATAAGAGCAGGAGTTGGGAGCCAGAAGTGACCAGGAGAGTGGAAGCACCCCTGAAAATGGTAGGAAATCTTGGAGAGAAGCCTGTTCTTCCCCAGATGGCTGGGATGGAGGATGAGGTTATTTCTGCGGATAGTAGAGGAGAATGCTCTAGAAGACACCAGACATTACCTTCTGGGGAGCTTGAGCTCATCCCGTGGTGGTCCTGCATTCACTCCTGCCTGGGCTGTGTACCCCACTTCTGCCCCGTAAGGGTGTGAACTTCATAATAATCAACGCAGCCACTTATGGTTCTATTTTGCACATCTTCAGGGTGCCCATTGCACAGGTAGGTGTCCACCTCAAAGTTGTTCTCTTAGATTTGAAAAGTTAGTACAACCATTTCCCCACATGCAGTAAAATGGTGTGAGGAAGGGACTGCTTTGTTTGATGTGCCCAAAGTCATCATCTGAGATTATGGCCAATCTATACAGCTGCTCTTTTTTGAATAGTTAATATGTACCCTACCCTCTACGAATATTACCTCTTTAAATTCTCAAAACAACCTTGTGCATTTGGCCTTTGTCCAGTTTTTATGGAGGAGGAAAAAGAGGCTTACAAAGGCTCCTGGTCATGCAGCTATGAAGTGGCAGAGCTGGAATGTGAACCAGAATTCATCTGTCTCTCAAACCTGTGCTTTACTTGCGACCACAATGGCTTCTACATTTGTCCTTAGAAAAGACACTGATGGACCTTTAGATCCATCCATTGGCCTAGAAATTTCCTCTGCAAGTCCAGGAGTTCTTACATTTGAGCTGCATCAGAGTCACCAGGAGGATTTGTTAAAGCAGATTGCTGGTCTGCATCCCCAGAGTCTCCAGGTGGAGTCTGAGAATTTGCATTTCTAACAAGTTCTCAGGTGACCAGAGTAGCTACTCTGAGGACTAGAGTTGAAAATCACTGTGCTGGGTGATCTTCTAACTTGCCAGGTAACCTGGGCATTGTTTCCGTGTCCCGTGGTTGTACTCCTGCAGCCAAGGATCCAGACTGCACAGGACTTGATTTGTCACCCTTTCAGATTGGGTTCCGGATGGCTGTCCTGTCATCCCAGCCAGTTCCCTGGCCCTGTCTGGGCCTGGCTTGGTCTATTCTTGGGGTTTTCTCTTCTTCCTTGTGGGAGCATCCACACCTTCTGTGGTTGCACACCAGCACTTCTGACACCAGATGGGCTGGGAAGGGGCGGGAAGCAGATCCTGGGAGCTGAAGGGGGACTCCTCTGCTCGCTCCCTCTGAGAGCTGGTGTAGAGCTTGGGGGGTTGTGCTGACTCAAGATTCAGATGGCCTCTGCAGCAGCTCAGTGATTCCTCCCCTCCCCCTTCCTTGCACAGACAGCTTTCACCTGGGAGACAGACAGGTTGGAATTCTGAGCAAAGAGAAAAACGTCTTAATATGTCAAGTGTCTTTTGGTAGTGGTTTAAAGGACCCGAGAGACGGACTGTCAAATGCAGTCTCTGGGTACCCATGCCAATATGCCTCTGCTCCTGATGCCTGTCTCTTGTCTTTGCAGCTGGAAGAGGAGCAGAATGTGATGTGTGAGTGTGTGCATGTGTGCACTAGTGGGGAGAGCTGCCTTTGATAAAGGAGGAATTTAAGGAGCAAGTGTAGAGCTCCTGCCTTGTGTAAGGCTCTGTGGAATAAGGATGGAGTCAGGCACTCAGGGCTCTGGGGGTTGGAGGGACTGTCACAACAACCTCATGAGGTGGGGATTGTCATTATCTTCTGTTTTAAAGAATCAGAAGCACAGAGAGGTTAAGTAACTTGCTCGAAGTTACCCAGTGGGTAAGTGGCATGGATAAGATTTGGACAGACATATCACTAAAGAAGGTATGTGGATGGCAAGCAAGCACATGAAAAGATGCTCAACATTATCAGTCATCAGGGAAATGCAAATTAAAGCCACAATGAGACAGCACTGCATACCTGCTAGAATGGCTAATCTGAACAAACCTGACCATATCAACTGTTGGCTAAGATAAGGAGGCACTGGAACATTCATACACTGCTGGTGGGAAAGTAGAATGGTGCAGCCACTTTGGAAAACAATTTGGCAGTTTCTTAAAAGTTAAATGTACACCAATCATAAGACCTGCAATTGGTATCCTAGATATTTATTCAAGGGAAAAGCAAACATGTATCCACATAGAGACTTGGGCATGAATGTTCCTAGAAGCTTCGTTTGTAATAGCCCCAAATTGGAAACAACCTAAATGTCATTCAACAGGTGAATTGGTAAACAGTGGCAAATGCATAGGAAGCATACAAATGGATAACACTAAGCAGTAAAAAGGAATGAACCTATTGATGTTGCAACAATGTGGATATGTCTCAAAGCAATAATGCTGAGTGAAAGAAGCCAGAAGTAAAAGAATGCATACTGTGTGATTCTATTTACATAAAATACAGGAAAATACAAGCTAATCTGTAGTGACAGGAAACGGATCAGTGGCTGCCTGGAGATGGGGGAATGGGGAATGGGGAGGGCCTTGAGGGGGGATTGAAAGGGCACAAGGAAATGTTTGGGGGGGATGGAAAGGTTCATTATCTTGATCGTGGTGATGATTTCAAAGGTGTATACATACGTCCAAACTTATCCAAAGTGTACTTTAAACATGTACAGTTTACTGTATATCAATTATGCCTCGATAAAGCTGTTAATTAAAAAAAACAACAACAGGGACGTCCCTGGGGGTCCAATGGTTAAGACTTCGTACTTCCACTTCACAGGAGGCACGGGAATGATCCCTGGTGGGGGAAATAATATCCTACAGGCAGTGTGGCGTGGCCAAAAAAAAAAAAAAAAAAAAAAACCAATTAAAACAAAGAAATAAACAAAAAACCCTAACCAACCCAGGCAGCAGTCTGTCTCTGGAGCTGCTGCACCCTTGTTTATCCATTGTTCTATTTGCAGCCGTGCCTCCCAGAGCAGGGCTGGCTATGTGTCTATCCTAGGTAGGTAATAATAGCAACTTATTCTGCGATGGTCACTTTACATGGTTTAATCCTCCCAGTTGTCAATCCTCTTCAGGCAGGATTTATCTGGTGATGCCCATTTAATGGATGTGGAGAAGTTAATGACACCCTCAAGGTCACATGGGTGGGACATGGGAGGGGGATGGAGCCACACTCTTCACCACTTACACACCCACCCCTCAAGAAGGGAGACAAAGAGGGCAGCAAGCCCAGTGGCTTCCACAGCCTTTGGTCAGCCAGGCCTGTAGATTTCTCCTCTGAAGGAGTTAAACCAGATCTCTAAATGCCCTTCCAGTTTTGGTATCCAGTGAGTCTGTGAAATAAAAAAAACTTCCATTCCTTAAAGGGCCAGTCACTATACAGACTTCTTTGCCTACCTCCTATTTGAAAAGAGATAGACTTGGTCCTGCCATTTACCCAGCCTGTGACCTTGAGCAGTTCACGTCTCTGGGGCTCAGTTTTCTCATCTGTAAAATGACAACAATTAAACCTGATTTCTAGCCTTTTAAAAAAGGCTTTTAGTAAGTTGGGGATAGCAAATTCTTTGGACACTGACGGACCCTAAAAAAAAGTTTGTCTCGGTGTTTCATAGCTGACCACCTGCCCCAAAAAGGATGTATATATTTTTAAAAATTGTGATAAAATATACATAACATAGAATTTACCATTTTAATCCTCTTTAAGTGTACGATTCAGTGTCATTGTGTACATTCACAATGTTGTACAACCATCACCACTATACAGTTCCAGAAATTTTTAATCATCCCAAACAGAAACTCTGCATCCCCGCTTGCCCCACTCCCAGCCTCTCTATTGGGAAAGTCACTGCTGTTCTACTTTCTGACTCTATAGATTTGCCTATTATAGGTACCACATATAAGTGGAATCATAAATACCCAAGTGGGATCTTTAACTTTTTGTTTATTTAGGTGGCAGGAGGGGGAGGAGATAGGACTCTGGATACTGTGTTATAGATAGTGAAGTCCACTGTTTCCAGAGCAGAAGATGGGATGGGGAAGGTCCTCTACTGGGACAGGCCCAGGGGCTCTCCATGAGGCTGGACTTGGCATCTGCTCCAGGTCAACAACCATGTGGTCACACATGGCTGTTTGTGTGTATCCTTTTGGCCTGGATCTGAGGTTTCCGAATCATATTCAGCAGGTGCCTCAGGAGTTCTGCAAATGAGTGATTTGGATGTCATTTAATTATTTTAAAAATGGCTATAAACAGAGACTTCCTAGGTGGTGCAGTGGTTGAGAATCCACCTGCCAATGCAGGGGACACGGGTTCAATCCCTGCTCCAGGAAGATCCCACATGCCGCAGAGAAACTAAGCCCATGAGCCACAACTATTGAGCCTGTGCTCTAGAGCCTATGAGACACAACTATTGAGCCTATGTGCTGCAACTACTGAAGCCCGTGTGCCTAGAGCCCGTGCTCCACAAACAAGAGAAGCCACTGCAATGAGGAGCCCACACACCACAATGAAGAGTAGCCCCTGCTTGCCACAGCTAGAGAAAGTCTGTGTGCAGCATTGAAGACCCAATGCAGCCAATAAATAAATAAATAAATAGAAAGATATTAAAAAAAAGGCTATAAGCATATCTACTCAAATGTATCTTAAATAAACATGCTAATGGGGCAGATTGTGCAGATCTTAGAATGGGAGGGGTCCTGACATCTCTGTTTAATTAAAGAGAATCCTAAGATTATAGGAAAGCTGTTGGGAGATGTCTACCATTCACAATAACTTCTCTGTGTGATGAGAGGTTTCCTATAAATTGCGGGAATTTATTGGCTGTTGGGGTGGATGACTGCAGCATATCTTATTTTACGAAGAGGGCTACAATAGAATCTCCCATCCCACATGTTCTTGTTATAACGTGACTGTTATGGATTGAATTGTGTCCCTCCAAATTTGTATGTTGAAGTCCTATCCCCCAGCACCTCAGAATGTGACCTTATTTGGAAATAAGGTCATTGTAGATGTAATTAGTTAAAATGAGGTCAGAATGGAGTACAGTGGGTGCCTTATCCAGTATGACTGATGTCCTTATAAAAGGAGAAATTTGGACACAGGTGGAGAACACCATGTGAAGCTGAAGGCAGAGATCCAGGTGCTGCTTCTACAAGCCGAGGAATGCCAGAGATTGCCCGTAAACCACCAGATGTTAGGAGAGAGGCATGGAACAGATTGTCCCTCAGAGCCCTCAGAAGGCACCGACCCTGAGGACTCCTTGATTTTGGACTTCCAGCTTCCAGAACTGTGAGACAATTCATTTCTGTTGTTTGAGCCACCCAGTCTGTGGTATTTTATTACAGCAGCCCTAGCAAACTAATACAGTGACCTGTATACCACTCTCATTTAGAGATGAGGTCTATGTCCCCTCCCCTTGAAACTGGATGACTTTTTTGATTGTTTGGACTAGTAGAGTACAACAGAAGTGACGCCCTGTGACTTCTGAGGCTCGGCCATAAAAGTGATACAGCTTCTGCCTGCCTTGTTGGGATACTTGCTTTTGAAGACTTCAGTTACCATGCAAGCAGTCTGGGTACCCAGTCTCCTGTGGTTTTGGGGTATAGAGGAGGCAAGTGGATCTCTATAGGTGGGAGTAGGACTTGGAGGAGCAAGGAAGCATCCTGGGGCTGGTCGGAACATGGGGGACCCCAAAAGGCAAGAATGGGCTCTTGCTCTTTGAAAGCTTCTTTGAATCTACTTACAAATTAATTAGACACAACACCATGTCCAGATGCAAGTTTTAGAAAGGCACCAGCAGTTAGGTGACTGGTCCTCTTTCCCCACTAGGAAGCAGATAATTATGAGACAATGCAAACTGAAAATGGGTCAGGGGATGGGAGGCCCCGTTTCACAGGGAGGCATATTCTGAGAGCCATCCCCAGGCTGTGTCCCCAAACACATCCTCTGCTCCCCTACATCTCCCCCATTAGCAGCACCTTCATTGAACTGTCATCATTTACCCTCAGGATAGTTTTTTACTGAGTCCCTACTTGGTACCAACCACTCTCCCTGCCTTATCTCATTCAATCCTCACAATGACTCTGCCAGAGGGCTTTATTGTCTTTCTACTCTATCATTCACATCTCAGTAGGGATCAATTAACCAAATTAATCCTAGAAGCAAATCTCAGTAGCACCATGAACATTTCAGGCAAAAGAATAGGCTTTAACTACCTCGGAGGAAGGCCAGCCCCTTTAAGGAAGAAGTAATGCCACCAGCGTTTAAGTGGGTTGTAAAATGTTGAAATCTGCTGAGCTCTGGAATGGAAATTTCTTTCAATGTAGATTAGGCCTTGTTTGGGGCGGGCGGGGGCGGGGTGGGGGGGGATGGTGGGAGACTTGTACCTGTGGTTCCCTTGGCAACCGTCTTCTGATTGGAAGGAGCCAGAGTGCAGAGATGGGAGCTGCTGGGAAGGCCTGTGTGACTCACCCGTAAGTAGGCAGGAAACAGTTAAAAAGCAGCCCACCCAGTGAAGCTATGGGATGGGTGGGTGGGTAGAGGGGACAGCATTTTATTCTTTTTTTTAATCAACCTTCCAAGGTCTTGGGAGGGACTACTGATTCCAGGGAAATAGCATAGAATGGCCAGCTTCTGAGAATCCCCTTGGTTGTAAAGTTGTTCTCTTTCCACTGAAAGCTTAGAAGTCTTCCAAGTCCTCCCCTTCTGCAGCACAAAGAGTGAAGAAGTCAGACAAAGTACTCCCAAGAGTTTCCAGACAGCTGCACAGACGTAAGCGCAGAATTCTGAGCAGAGGGACAGCCCTGGCATGTACCTGAATGCCTTTCAGTGGCAAGGAGAAGGAAAGCAGAGAGAGAGAGAGAGAGCTACAGAAACACTAGGGGTGAAGACTTCATCTGGAAGTCCCCCTTTGATCAGGTGTCGGTAGAGAGCCTGAGAATTTGTATTAGTCCTGATTTGAGGCTGTGCAGTCTGAGTAATAGGGATCAGCACGAAAGCTTATATAATGCATCCTTGGCACCAGGCTCCTTTCTAAGGGCTTCATGTCCATTTGCTTATTTTAATACACACAAAAATTATACAAGGTGAGTTCTATTGTTATTCCCTTTTATGAGTGGAGAAATCAAGGCACAGAGAAAATCGGACCACAGGCACAAAGTCGGTAAGCACCGGAGTGAGGATGCAGACCCAGGCTGTTTCACTGTGGACCAGCATGGCATACAGAGGAGGGTCAGCTGGAGAACCAGGATCTGGAGCAACAGAGGAATGATACTAGACAGCGCCGGCCAGAGACATTGAAGCCACATCTCAGCCTGATCATAGGCGCGTTTTATCCCAGCAGACCCCCAGCACCTAGGGGGGTCCATCCTCAGCATGGCTCCTTGGCCGGTTCCAAAACAAGATGCTTTCAAAATGCTTTTAAAACCCAGATCTGATTTTGGCATGCCCCTCTGTGAAAACATCCCTTGCCTATAGGATAAAGTACAGACTCCTTGCTGCCTTCCTGTTATTCAAAACCCTAAATTTCTCAAGTCTCCCTTTTCTCCTGGCAGAGTAAAGCATGGCTCACGCCTTCTCCTTGATGGCTGTCCTTCCCAGATGAAGCCACCCTGGTGGTGAGTTGTTTTTGCAGAGAAGCACATCTCCTCTGTGGGACCATTGGATCATCACAGATAAAAGCAAACACCAGAGCATAAAGTAAAGCTGCAATAACCATAAACCTCAATAATAATTTTAAAACAAGAAAACAAGTGCTGAGTTCTAGAAAATGAGCACATGTGCATTAATTATACAATAGACCCTCATGTCCCATAAAGCGTTCGTGAAGCGAAAAACTCAACCACACCATAAATTAGATTTAAAATGGATACACGGGGAGGAAGAATGGTGCTGAGGAACGTCATCCCAACTCTGCCACTACTGGCTGTGTGACTTTGGGCAAATAAACCTCTCTAAGCCTCAGTTTCCTAGATGGTAAAAAGGTAACAACAATGGCATCAAGGCCATGGTGGCGTCATGAGAATTAAATGAGATACAGTTAAGGCACAGTCCTTTGCCTTGCCCTTCCTGACCAGTAGGAGATATTAAATAACAATTGATAGCAACATTTTTTACCTTCAGAATGATTTTTATAAGTTTTCTAGATGA
Organism: Hippopotamus amphibius kiboko; assembly: GCF_030028045.1. Taxonomy (NCBI): domain Eukaryota; kingdom Metazoa; phylum Chordata; class Mammalia; order Artiodactyla; family Hippopotamidae; genus Hippopotamus; species Hippopotamus amphibius. The sequence continues at coordinate 27,426,067 of NC_080186.1, read as the reverse complement.
GAAGCTGGATCTGAGGTCATCTTTCCCCGTGTGATGTTCAGACTCTTTCTGCGTACTTAGAGATGCTTACGATCTGTCTAGGTGCTCAGACTGAGGATTCTCCAGGTGTGGTCCTTGGCCCACACAGGGCCTCCTGATAGGCTGCTGACTGATCTAAAAATTGAAGTTCTTGTTTTTTTGTTTTGTTTTTTTGCCTTTTTAAAAAGAGACAAATGCTGTGCAAAAGTCTACAGACTTTTGTTTTTGTATAATACTAGGGGTTACTTAGTGAGTTGTTAACGATTACAAAAAGTAATTATTTTTGAAGGAAAAAAATTTATTATTTATTTATTTATTTATTTATTTATTGTAAGAAACCCAAACCAACCAACCTTCTTCTGATACCCTCCCCCACCCCCTGCTCCCTCGAAAGCCTGAGTAAGTAATGGAGCCCTATGGCCTTCTTGGCCTTTCTACTTAAAATTAAAAAAAAAAAGACAGGTTTATTGAGATATAATTCACATACCACAGAATTCACCCATTTAAAGTGTACAATTCAATGGTGTTCAGTATATTTACACATATCAAAAATCATGATTTTGTTTCTCTCCTATGTTTTGATGTCACAGAGCTTCCCAAACCCCCTTCCCTATTTGGAAAGTGGGAACAGGTCAGGAGGTAAGCCACAGGTTTTTGCTTCAGCTAAGTAAGGATGTTGAGATTGTTTGAGACCCACCCCCGTCTTGGAGCTGTTGGGAAAAGTAGCCTGCATTCCTGACTTTAGCCACTAGGTGTCAGGCTCAAGGATTAGCAAAGTCGCCTCAACTGGGGAGCTCTGCTATGTGCCTGGCCCTGCACTGATGCTGTGCAGGTAAATGCAATGGACAGAAAAGTAGAAGTAAAAGTCAGGCCTCATGGAATGACTAGAGCACTGAAATTTCCTATGTCTATTTGGCCTGGGCTTGGAAAATCGTTTCACATTGGCTTGGGCATTTGGCAAAAATTAGAATCAGTTTTTCGTCCTTCCTTTCACTCTTTATTTCCTTCATTTCAACGTGTTTTGAGGGCTACTATGTGTCAGGAATCGTGTTGGAAGCGGAGGACACAGAGACGAACAAGGCACAGAGGGTCCTTTCCCTTAGGGAGCTCATACTATGGCGCGGAGGGAGATTATAAGTAGATCAGCACCTTGCAGATGACAGATACCAGGAGAGTGGGGAGCACAGGGGATGGTGAGTGTCAGGGCACAGGTGATAGTGTAAACGGAACAAGAAAAACAGCAATACCGACACTCCGGACTTCTGTGCGTGGGGAGAATTTCCATGTTACAAATGCTTTCATAGACAGGTTTATTTATTATTTAAATCATATTGATGGAGCACTGTGCTAGGCAATGAGGGTCCAACAGTGAAAAACGAAGGTGGAAGCTATCATTTATACTTTGCATATCCCAGATGCTGTGCTTGGCTTTCTACATACATTATCACATTCAGTCTTCCAATAAATCCTACAAGGAAGGCTCCATAAGGCTCATTTTTCAGATGAGAAACCTGAGATATAGCATGACTTACAAAATTCCTCAAGATCTGAAAAAAATGAGTAAATAGTAAGAGCAAGTGGTGGGGTAAGATTCAGACGCAGGCAGTGTGACTCTGAAGCCAGAACTTTAACCAAGTCTGATCCACTCAAAGGCCCACACATCTAATCACTGTGTGCTGTGCCTCAGTTGTTCCCTTAGAGAGCTTCTAATGTAGTGAACACCAAGACAGCATTTTATCCTCTTCCAAACCATGTGGAGTAGGAAGTGTTCATGCTGTCATTTTGCAGATAGGAGCACTGAAGATCGATCAGAGAAGGATAATCTTTTCAACAGGTGGTGTTGGAAAAATCAATCATCCACATGTTAAAAAAAAAAAAGAAAGAAAAAAAAAGAAAGACAAAAAAACTTTAATCCATATCTCACACCATAGAAAACATTTACTCAGGATTGGTTATTGAAGTGAAAGTAAAGTCTCAAACTATGGAATTTCTAGAAGAAAAGACGGGAGAAATTTTGAGATTTTAGATTAGGCAAAGATATTTAGATGAGACACAAAATACACATCTATAAAAGAACAAATTGATACATTGGATTTCATCAAAATTAAAGACGTCTGCTTTTCAAAAGACACTGCTAAATGAATGAGAAGACAAATCATAAACTGGGAGAAAACACTTGCACAGCATATATCTGATAATGAGCTTGTGTCCAGAATATATAAAGAACTCTTAAAATAGCCCAATTAAAAATAGGCAAAAGATTTAAACAGACACTTCACCAAAGAAGATATATAGGTGTCAAATAAGCTTGTTGAAAGGAGCATAAAATCATTAATCATTTGGAAAATGTAAATTAAAATCACAAAAAGATACCACTCCATACCTACTAGAATGGCTAAAATTGAAAAGACCCACCGTACTGAGTGTGGCAAGGATATAAAGGAACTGGAACTCATACACTTCTAGTGACAATGTAAAACAGTAAGCCACTTTGGAAAACAGTTTGGTAGTTTCTTAAAAAGTTAAACATGCATCTACCCTATGATTTTGCTTTTCATTCCCAAATATTTAACAGAGAGAAAAGAAAGTATATGTTCAGAGAAATATTTACCTATGAATGTTCATACTAGCTAACAGCTTTTGCTTCTAAACAATAGTCCAAAACTAGAGAAACTCAAAGGTCCATCAACTAGTGAGGTGATAATAAATTGTGGTAAATCCATACAATGGAAAATATTAAGCAATAAAAAGAATGATCTATACATACAATGTGGATGAATCTGAAAACTAATTTTGTTAAATGAAGTCAAACAAAAAGAATATCTACCATACGATTTCATTTTTATAAATTTCTAGAAAATGTGCATTTATCCCTGGTGACAGAAAGCAGATCAATAGTTTCCTGGGAATTGGGGGAGGGGAGAAGAGAGGGAGGGATTCCAAAGAAATTTTGAGGAGTAATGGTTATGTTCACTATCTTGGTTTTGATGATACTTCTATGAGTGTATATACAGGGCAAAACTTACCAAAATGTACATTTTAAATATCTTCAGTTGGATTTCCCTAGTGGTACAGTGGTTAAGAATCCACCTGTCAGTGCAGGGGACACGAGTTCAAGCCCTGCTCTGGGAAGATCCCGCATACCGCAGAGCAGCTAAGCCCATGCACCACAACTACTGAGCCTGTTCTCCAGAGCCGGTGAGCCGCAACTTGGAGCCCTCAAGCTGCAACTACTAAAGCCTGCGTGCCTAGAACCAGTGCTCTGCAACAAGAGAAGCCACTGCAATGAGATGTCCACGCACCACAATGAAGAGTAGCCCCGGCTCGCTGCAGCTAGAGGAAGCCTGTGCGCAGCAACGAAGACCCAAAGCGGCCAATAAATAAATAAATAAATAAATAAATAAATAAATAAATAAATAAATTTATAACAAAAAATATCTTCAGTTTATTGTATGTCAGTTTAGACCTCAACAAAATTGCTAAAAAAACTCAACAGCAAGAAAACAAATAATGTAATAAAATATAGACGAAGATTTGAACAGACATCCCACTGTAGAAGTTGTCTGAATGACGTATAAACACAAGAAAAGATGCTTAAAATTATCAGCCATCATGGAAATGCAAATTAAAGCCAAAATGATTACACACTTATGAAAGTGGCTAAAACAAAAACAAAAATAAAACAAAACACCACACCCGACACCAGATGCTGTTGAGTATGTGGAGTAGCTAGAGCTCTCATACATTGTTGGTAGGAATCAAAACGGTACAGCCAACCCTGGAAATCAGTTTGCAGTTTATTATAAATTTAAACATGCGCTTACCATGTGATTGAGCTATCCCATTCCTGGGTATTTAGGGGAATGAAAACTTATGTTCACCCCCAAATCTGTACACAAATGGCAGCTCTATTCATAATCATTAAAAGAATGGAAACAATTCCAAAGTCCTTTAATGTGTGAATGGATAAAAAGAATATTACATTCATACAATAGAATACTACTTAGCAATAAAAATGAATGAACTATTGATTCATGAAATAGTATGGCTGAATTTCAAAGGCATTGTGCTGAGTGAAAGACACCATTTTCAAACAGTTATATAATGTATGATTCTATTTACGTGACATCCTGGAAAACTATATGGTAGAGAGAGTGAATCAGTGGTTGCCAATTGTAGGGGGAGAGTTTGGCTACAAAGAGGCAGCATGAGAGCATTTTCTGGGATAATGAAACTGTTTTGTATCCTGATTGTGGTGGTAGCTATGCATATCTACACATGTTAAAACTTGTGGAACTGTATACCAAAAAGAAAGTCAATTTTACTTCAGTTAAATTGAAAAAAATATGTATGGGATGCAGTTAAAGTATACTCAGCAGGAAATTTTTAGCTTTAAGTGCTCTTATTAGAAAAGATGAAAGGCCGAAGATTAATAAGCTAGAACAGGGCTTCTCAACCTCATTAGTATTGACATTTTGGATTGCAAATTCTCTGTTGTTGGGGGCTGTTCTGTGCCTTGTAGGATGTTTAGCAGCATCCCTGGCTGTTGTCCAGTAGATGTCAATATCATTTTCCCCAAGTTGTGACAACAAATAATGTCTCCAAATATTGATAAATGTTGCCTATGGGGCAAAACTGCCCTGTTTGAGAACACCTGAACTACATATCTGACTTAAAAATGAATAATATTAAAATTATCCCAAAAGTAGAAGGTAGGAGATATTAAAAACAAGAGCAAACATTTATGAAATGGAAATCAAACATACAATAGAAAGGCCCAACTCAGCCAAAAGTTTTTTTTTTTTTGAGAAAACTAATAAAATAGAAAAATCTCTGGTGAGATTGATTAAGGAAAAAAGAAAGAAGACAGATAACTCAAGGAATAAAAAAGGGAACATTTATTTATAGATGCTGCAGAGATTTAAAGGATAAGAAGGTGTAATGAACAACTTTATGCTAATACTTTGGAAAACTTAGATGAAATGAGAAAAATTTTTAAAGAAATATGAACTACAAAAACTGACTTAAGAAGAAATATAAAACTCGATCAGTACTATAATTATTAAATAACTTGAATTATTAGTTTAAAAATATACCTTAAGGAAAACAATAGAACTTCCCAAATGATTTTACTTGGGAGTTCTGCCACCAGATATCTATTGGAATAGATATTTCCAATCTTACACAAACTTTTCCATAGTGTAGAAAAAGAGAAAACATGCCCCAACCCATTTGATAAGGCTAGCACAATCTTGATGCTAAACCTGACAAGGACACTATGAGAAAGGAAAATTATAAGCTAATCTCACCCAAGAACACAGATATAAATTCTAAACCAAATATTGGTAAACAAATTTTACCATGTATTAAACTATGTCACGACGTAGTTTACTCAAGGTATGTAAGAGTGGGTAAACATTAAGGCATACAGAATTAACGTGATTTCCTACCTTAACAAAATAAAGAAGAAAAGTAATATTTTAATAGGTGTGACAATTTAATAAAATTCAACATCCATTTATGATTTAAAAAAAAAGTCTCTGCAAAGCAGAAATAGAATGAAATGTCCTCACCTGATAAATGGAAGCTACAAAAAACATACACCAAATATCATATTTTTCTTTTCTTTTCTTTCTTTTTTTATTTATGTATTTTACTGGCTGTGTTGGGTCTTTTTTTTTTTTTTTTTTGCTGTGCGCGGGCTTTCTTTTAGTTGCGGTGAGCGGGGGCTACTCTTCATTGTGGTGTTTGGGCTCCTCATTGCCGTGGCTTCTCTTGTTGCGGAGCACGGGCTCCAGGCACGTGGGCTTCAGTAGTTGCAGCACATGGGCTCAATAGTTGTGGCTCACTGGCCCTAGAGTGTAGGCTCAATAGTTGTGGCGCACAGGCTTAGTTGCTCCGCGGCATGTGGGATCTTCCTGGAGCAGGGATCGAACCCGTGTCCCCTGCATTGGTGGCAGATTCTCAACCACTGAGCCACCTAGGAAGCCCCCCAGATATCATATTTAAACATGAAGCATTGAAAGTATTCCCTTTAATATGAGAAGCAAGACAAGGGTGCCTGCTATTTCCACATCTCTTCAACAACATACTGAAGGCCCTAGCCAACGAAGTAAGGCAAATAAAGATTAAAAAAAAAAAAGAAATAATAACTGGGAAGAAAAATAATATTATTATTATTTTGAGATGATCTGATTATAAACATAGAACTCTCCAAAGAATATACAGATACTTTAATAGAATTAATAAAAGTTTATCAAGATTGCTGTATATACAGCTAGTACAAAAAGTTAATTGCATTTTCTATATCAGCAATGAACAGTAAAAACAGCACTTAAATATAGATACCATTTTTAATACTTCCAATAAAATGAAATACCTGGGAATAAATCTAAAAAATACATGCAGGAATTTTATGCAGAAAATTAGAAAACTATTGAAAGACATTTAAAAATGATTAAATAATAATATACTAAGTTCACGGATTGGGAGACAATAAGGTTTATGTCAGTTCTCTGAAATTGATCTAGATTCAATGCAATTGCAATCAAAATTCAATAGGTTTCTTTTTCAAGGATCCTGACAAAGTGATTCTAAAGTACCTATGGAAGAAAAAAGGGTCAAGAATAGCCAAAATATTGCCAAAGAGAATAAGGTGGAGCACTAGTTTTATCAAATATCATTATAGCACTAGTAATCAAGACCGAGTGACATTGGTTAGGAGTAGACAGAACAGTAGAAATGAAAAGACTCTTAAATCAGCCCTTATATATTCTGAAGTGATCTTGTTTGTTTACTCATTTATCTGTCTCTCCTGATTAGAATGTAAGCTCCCTGAGGTGTGAGACTTTTGCTGACTCATTCACCCCAGCACCTAGACATGGATTGGCAGACTGAAAGGGTATTTGTGCATAGGAATTTAGGGTTAAAAAGAAAAAAGCCAATTGAAAGTTGACTGCCCAAGATTAGTTAGAGGCACGGAGTTGTTCTTCGAAGGCATCATGATAAACAGGGGTTAACTTGCTTTTTTAAAAAAATTAATTAATTAACTGGCTGCACTGGGTCTTCCTTCTGCACACCAGCTTCTCTAGTAACAGGGGCTACTCTTTGTTGCAGTGCAGGCCCCTCATTGTGGTGGCTTCTCTTGTGGCAGAACACGGGCTCTAGGAGCTCAGGCTTCAGTGGTTGTGGCATGTGGGCTCAGTAGTGGCTGCTCATGGGCTCTAGAGCACAGGCTCAGTAGTTGTGGCGCATGGGCTTAGTTGCTCTGCGACATGTGGAATCTTCCCGGCCCAGGGATCAAACCTGCGTCCCCTGCATTGGCAGGCGGATTCTTAACCACTGCGCCCCCAGGGAAGCCCTAACTTGCTTTTAAAATCACTGAAGACTTCTCACTGAAAGAAGAGTTATATGGAACAACAAGGGGCCTGTCTTTGCAGGACACGGGTAACAGCACAGAACGAGTTTAAAAGGGCTAAGCAAATTCAAGCTAAAGAGAGAATAAGTTTAAATTGGGTCATTTTCACTCATGATTACTGCCATTTTAAGGGTAATGCTGCTCCTCAGGATGTTAGCTTTACTTGGTCACCATGGATGTGACAGCGTGTGGGCCCATCATTAATCAGGATGAGGAATTACAGATCTGGGTGCTATTACCCTAGGTTTGTTTGTGAAATGGATTTCTTTGCAGGAAGTACTGACCTGTGACCATGTGATGTTTGGATTACGCTTCAGAGCAGGGGACGGCTTGGCAGAGGCCCTTGCGGTTTATAACCGATTTTATTTTCTACAATTGAATTTTGAATTTTGAGGCCCAATCAGTTTGGGTTCTTTCCAAGTATAATTTTGTTACCCATGGAATGGCTTGAATTTTGAGTTTCATGAGAGTAAGTTTGCATGCGGTTTGGGTTTTAAAAATTCTTATTGGAAACGTTTCATTATTCTGAAATGTATTTGTTTTGGTGATAGCAGTCGTAAGGCTAGAACTGCTTGCTCACAAATGGGGTTGTTATTGGATTTCCTAGTGCCTGGACTGATGGATGATGGAGAAGACACACCTGCAACATAAGGCTCTTTTTGGATGTTGATTTTGGGTACAATCGCCGCGGAATCCAAAACTGTGAGGCACAGAAGTAGAGAATTTAGTTCATGTCCCTGAGTGTAATTGATTTGAATACATTCAGTCAGAATGTGTGCTTATGGGGAATTAAAGGATCAGCGATTTACAAATGCTGCCATTATAATCGGATCTGAGAAAGAAATGATAGAACCTGCTGAGTGATGTGAGGAGATGGGGAATGTATCTTTTGACAGGAACCCAAATGCCTAGGGCTTTCTGTAACGTGAAACGCAGTGGGTGTGCTGGGCTGGCTGGAAAGTCACCAGTTCCAAGATCAAGACTATAAAAATAATTGTAATCTCTGCCACTTATTGAGCATTAACCACATGTCAGACAATTGACTAAGAATTTATCTGCATTATTTCATGTAATCTCCTAAGAATCCTATGTGGCAGGTCACACGGGGTTGTCAGTTGCCTACGTGGAGTCACAGCCACCTGTCGTCAGGTGTTTCTTGCATTGCAGAGGAGAAACTGGGACCTACATTCCCCAGAATGTCCTTCCTTGTATGGTTCCTGGTTTGCATTGGCCAAGAAAGATGCTTGTGGGAGATTTGGAAAGTGGAGAAGAAAGTCAGGTAGATACATAGACATAAGTTTTGAAGCACCTTCCAGACGGAACTTCCGAGATTCACCTGCTTCCCTCCTGCAGCCTGAAGAGGTCAGCAGGAGCTTCTCAAGGAAAAAAAAAAATACCTGCTCTAGTGATGTAGGTCTTCAACGTACTTTTCCCAGCTGTTGCTTTCCACCCTTCCAACAGCTGTGGAAGCTTCTAATTCCCTTCATTAAAGCCCTTTCTATCAATACTTGGAACATACAGAGTGGCTTCCGTGTTCTTGATTGGACTCTGACTGATACATAGGTGTTATTCTTATCTCTGTTTGTCAGATGAACAAACTGAGGTTTAGATGAGTGAATTGCCCAAGTGCACACAGAAAAGGGCAGAGTGGAATTTAAACCCTGGTCTGCCTGATGTAGGATCTCCATCACCAGACTCCATCATTTCTGAACATAACCTGGAGATCCAGGCACTTGAACTCTACTCACGACTTCAGACGTGCCAGGCTGGCTCTCTCCCAGAACTCTAGCCCCTGTGTTAACTGTCATGGTCAGCGTCCCTCTCAGAGGCAGAGCCTGCCGTTTCCTGATCCACTTAAACTGCATGGGCACCAGCCGGCTCTGGTTACTCTTTCTTGTTGGAGGCACAGGCAACTTCCGGGGATTCCTTAACTTGCGGGTGAAAACAAGGACTGTACTTTCACCCCTTGCCTTGCTCACACTGATTGCCATTATAGAGGGCAGATTTTTGCACTGATGACTTTATTTTTATTTATTTTTCTTATTTTTTCCTATGTCTTCTTGCAAAAGTCCTATGCTTTAAAATCATATTCAAGATACAGATTCATTTAATTTTTACATATGGTTTGAGGTAAGGATCTAAATTCATTCTTTTGCCTATGGATATCCAATTGTCCCAACATCATTTGGTAAAAAAGACTACTCTTTCCTCATTTCATTGCTATAGAACCCTTGTCAAAAATCAACTGACTATAAATGTAAGAGATTATTTAGGGACCCTTAATTCTGTTCCATGGGTGTGTATCTGTTCCATTGATATAACTGTATATCTTTACGCTGGTATCACTCTGTCTTAATTGCAGTGACTCTATAGTAAAAGTGTTACAATTGGAATTATAGGTTCTGCCACTTTGATGTTCTTTTTCAACATTATTTTGGCTTTTCTGAGTCCTTTGCTTGTCAATTTCTATAGAAATCCTGTTGGGATTTTGATAAGGATTACATTGAATCTGTTAATCAAGTGGAAGACTTTGCCATCTGAATAATGCACTGATGATTTTAGGGACATCTAAAATTGTTCATCATAAATGTTCACTTGAAGGTCACATAACAGGATATTAACATTGGTTACATCAGAGGAGAGGTAGTAGAGTGGGGACTGGGAAAGCTGTAACTTATAACCTTTCTATTGTACATTTCAATTGTTACAAGTGTATATTCCTCTTACAATTTAAAAAACATTCCATAAAAAACCTGAAAATAAAAGGATAGGTCTACTTTGATACAATGGCATGTGGCATGATTATGTAGGGGTGACACTAAGTTGACAGCAGACATCTATAATGTCACTAGTGTGTTTTAAGTGATGGCTCAGGAATTTTTGTATATGATGGCAAGTAGAAGAGCTGTGAGTCTCATGTTTAGTTACATGGTGGATGCTGTGTTTGAAATGCCTGTTAGATACTCAAGTGGAGACAGGAATATGCAGTTGAATATATGGGTCTGAAGCTTAGGGAAGAGGGCCTGCTTGGTGATATGCATACAAGGGCCATCAGCATATGAACAGTGTTTAAGGCCAGGGGACTAGTGAGATGTTTCAGTCAGCTTTCATTAGGTTATGCTGCAGTAACAAACAAACCCTGAATTTCAGTGGTTCATAAACAACACATATTTAGGTTCCCCTGATGTCAAGTCTCTGCTCTGTCTTGCTCTGCATGTCTTCTTCATTCTGGCAGCTGGGCTGAAGGAGTGGCCCCCGTCTAGGACTTGTGGTCCATAAGGAGGAGAAGAGCACAGGTAGACAGTGTGATAGCACTGGAAGCTTTGTTCAGGTGTGGCACATGTCATTAATTGGTTTCATCAGAACAAAGGATCACATATAATGTGCATGCCCTTTCCCTTCAATATTCACATCTTCACCCTCCAGTACCATGTCCTTCAATACATAGAGCACCTGTCTGTGCCCTTAAATAAGTGGCTGAGATATATGATGTATAAACTGTTGGTGTGATAACTTTGGAGTGTGAGCATGTGTTTCTCCTCCCCAAGCATGTCTCCCTGTGTGTGTGGTACATGTGACCACATCCTTCTCTCCCCGATGTTCTAGCTGGGGGATCCTCAGGCTGCTTCCAACAATCCTCTCTTGGGCCTATGGAGGTCCTCTCTGGCCCAGATCTTGAGCTTCCTCCCCTGATCTCTAGACGATGCTGCTGCTGGAGGTTCTAAGATTGGGGAAACGGGATGGGAGGGCGAGAACAGGCATCCCAGATAGAGCAGATACAGAAAACCAGCTGCATCAAATCCCTAAGAGCAGGGAAGAAAAGACGGTCTGTCTCCAGGAGAACAATAAAGAAGTAACAACAAATGTGTGATTGTGCCGCTGAGTGCCAGGTCCTTGAGGGTGGACAGTGAGGGACACCAGCAAGGGGAGGGGGCAGCTTTTCTGTAAGAGGGGAAGATGGTGGCAAGAAGAAAAGCCCCCGGACTTCCTAGGTGGTGCAGTGGGTAAGAATCCGCCTGCCAGTGCAGGGGACATGGGTTCAATCCCTGCCCCAGGAAGATCCCACATGCTGCAGGCCAACTAAGCCCGTGCGCCACAACTCTTGATCCTGTGCTCTAGAGCCTGTGAGCCACAACTATTGAGCCCATGTGCCGCAACTACTGAAGCCCACGCACCTAGAGCCTGTGCTCTGCAACAAGAGAGGCCACTGCAATGAGAAGCCCGTGCACCACAAGGAAGAGTAGCCCCTGCTCGCCACAACTAGAGAAAGCCTGTGTGCAGCAATGAAGACCCAACACAGCCAATAAAATAAATAAATAAATAAATAAATAAATAAATTTATAAAAAAAGAAGAAGAAAAGCACCAGAGAAGGAGCCCACAAAGGTGGCAGAGACCCAGCCACAGAACAGAGTCACAGAGACACAGAGAAAGCCAGACACTGTGATGCTGACAAAGGATAGAGGTGGAGATGAGACGGGAGGGAGACCCAGAGATACGGGAGTGTCAGAGAGAGCACGAGAAAAGCAGGTAGAGGGACAGTCAGAAAGCTTGCCTTCCTGTGGGCTTTCACTGCCGAGGCTGGTGCCCTGGCAGACGCTCTGAGGGGCAGTCCCAGGTAGGTGTCAATTAGTGGGCATTGGCAGGACAAACCCAATCAATAAGTGTGGATACAGGCCAAGGGTCAGCTGGAAGGTGTCACTAGGTACATTCCAGTCAATGAGGGTTGGTCAGTAAATATCAGCCTGCAATTCAATTAAGCAATCTAAGAAACACAGAGTGATCACTCTCAGGGTGCCAGGCACAGTGCTGGGTGTTGGGGGATGAGAAGAGTAGATGAGGCCGAGCTCAGAATCTCACAACGCAGGTGAACACATCAGGGTGAATGAAACACTGCCATTTAGTGTTTGCTGGGTGAGCACCGAACCTAGTGGCTCAGCATGGATCACTTACCTGAGGCCTCCCAGCACCCCAGGAGGTAGGTATCAGTATCCCCATTTTCCAGAGGAAGAAACTGAGGCTCAGACAGATGAAGTTAGTGCCAGACAGAGCCAGGGCTTGCACCCAGCTCCTCTGAATTTCCAAAGGGGCTGTACTGACCCAAGCGCATTGCCATGTCTCTGATCAGCAGTAGAAGGTTGAACACTGGCAGATGCATAGGTGGGGTGTCACTGAAGGGAGTGAGAAGAACTGGTGGGAGGGCAGCCCAGGAAGAGGGCACAGCCATGGCGAAGGCAAGGTGTTCCAGGCTCAGCTTGTATCTTCCCTGCCCAAGTCCTGGGATTAGCCTTTTCTTTAAAGAACCCTGGTTTCTTTTGGTGGAGAATGGTATTTAGGAAACCAAGACCTAGGTGCTCAGTATGCTAATTGCCATGAGGGTTTCTTTGCTTCTAAGCCCTCTCAGCAGACAGAGCTAGGAGACAGAGGTAAGTATCTCTATCTACAAATACTTACATGTGTGTATATTATCGGTATACACACACTTCTCTATCTACTTCTGTACTTATAGTTATAACTATCTGTACATTACAAACTCTGGGTTCACCCTGATGCCTCCAACACCTTGGGGTTCATTCCAGCCTCCTTCTTTGTCAGGTTCAGCATTTTAGCAGGTGTGATATGAATCAGCCACAGTGACTGCAGGTGCTCTGGAGAGATGCTGCGGTCTATCCAGGACTGAGACTGCCAGGGCCTGCAGTTCGAGCGTCTCTAAATGACTGTGCTGTGAGTGGCACGGGGGACCTCACACCCACCTTGGGAGTCTGGAAGAAGACAGTGACATCTGTAAGCTGGTCCTCAGACCTGACTTGAGGGCCTGACACCTTGCCTTTGATTCAGGAAGAAGGGATCTGAGAGCAGCGTGTGCTGCTGCTGGGGGTGCCCAGGAAGCCCTGGGCACCTCGCCCACGTGGGGAGAACAAACATGGGTGACTCATGACTCACAAGCAGGAGTCGGGCCAGAGAAAGCATTCAAACTCTCTCCTGCACGGAGTTAACCGTAGAGGGCCGGCCACCTGCCATTGCCCCTCAGTCCCTCCCACTGCAGCCCCATGGCAGAGGTGGGCCGCAGGGCTGGCACTGCCACCCCCCAGGAGCCGTGGCAACATCCTGGCTGCAGTGCTGCCCCTCCCCTGGAAGGCAGAGAAGGATAGGCCCGGAGCCAGGAGCCCAGAAGGCTCGTGTTCATGTTATTGTGAAGTTTTTCTTTAGGACCACACACACCTGCACCACTTCTGTACTCTCAGCTTAAAGTTTAACTCTGAGCATTTGCAAATACTTGAGGAATGAATGAAAGTCCAAGAAACACAGACAGCCAGGCTGTGGGAAGGAGGAAAAAGCCAGGCAGACCCCGTGTCTATGGGTCCGGCTCTGAGTCCAGTCTGATTCTCGTTGCCTTTAGCAAAAGCCCTTGCTCCCCTTCAGCATCTGGACTCTGCACAGGACTGGTTCAGATGGCACAGGCCACTCTTGTCACTCGTCAGGCAGACAGAAATAAGCGTAAGTAACGGGAACCCAGCGGTTTGGGATGAGGACCCCCAGAGGAAAGGGGAGCTGGTTGGGGGTCTCAGCCTGGGAAGACCTGGGCAAGTCACTTTGCCGGGACTCAAATCCACTGATCTAGAACATAAGGTAGAAATCTCCTCTCCGGGGCAAGGCGGAGGCCGCTGGCAGAAAGGAATCCACGGCCAGAGCCCAGGGATTTGGGATCTAGGGTTGGCTGGGCTGCGGGTGTGGGCCACGTGTCCTCAGCCATGGTCGGGCTGGGGTGAGGTGGAGGTCCTTGGGGGGCAGGGAGCTTGGGAAGGAGGCTCTGTTCTGGTGCTGGCTTGTTTTTTCCTTTCTCTTTCTTTCTTTCATAAATTTACTTTATTATTTATGGGCTGCATTGGGTCTTTGTTGCTGCATATGGGCTTTCTCTAGTTGCAGCAAGGGGGGACTACTCTTCATTGTGGTGTGCAGGCTTCTCATTGCGGTGGTTTCTCTTCTTGCAGAGCACAGGTTCTAGGCACACGGGCTCAGTAGTTGTGGCTTGCAGACTCGAGAGCGCAGGCTCAGTAGTTGTGGTGCACAGGCTTAGTTGCTCCGCAGCATGTGGGATCTTCCCGGACCTGGGCTTGAACCTGTGTCCCCTGCATTGGCAGGCAGATTCTTAACCACTGCGCCACCAGGTAAGTCCCTGGCTTGTTTATTTCACGCAGCCTCTTGAAGAGCTTTCTAAAGCTCTTCCTTGTCAAACCACCCATTTCTCTTCATCGCCTTCTATCTTGTAAACACAACTTGACAGTCTCCTTTTGAAGGCCCTGGGCTTTATCTTCCACATCTCCTCTGTGAGTCCTTTTCAGAGGTCGCCTTTTCTGTGGTTGAAAGATTTTCTCTCCAGCTGCGCCCCCAGCCTCCTTTCCCCACAGGTGCAGTATGATGTCCGTCCTCTGGCATTGTTGTCTGACCTGCAAGGCCAGACACTGGAAAGCGGTTCTCTATCGATCCTGCTGGGGCCTTGAGCCTCCGCAAGCTGCCTGGGGCACGTCAGTCCTGGGATCCCTGATGGGGACGGCACAGGACCACAGCTCACAGAGGTGGCCCCAGACTCTGCCTGGTGGGGCTTCACTTTTTCATTTTTTTTAATTAAAAAAAATTCATGCACTTACATGTTAATTGGTTGATTGCTTGAGGTATACCTCAGCTCTTTTCTTACCTTTTCCCACCTTCCACTTGCTGAAATCCTGTTCATTCCATAAATGTCACCTCTCCCTAGGAGTCTTCCCAGATTTTTCTGATTAGCACTAGTCATTGCTTCTGGGCTCCATGGCTCTTTGGATGGGAATGATTACCTCCTGCCTGGGTGTTGGGTGCATGCTCATCTGTCCCACAAGTTCTGGGCACCTTCTCCTGTGCTTGCCTGTCCATGCTTGCCTGTCTCCAGCATAAAAAGGCCTGGCACACAGTGGGAAATAATCCAAGAGGATTTCATTTAATCAAGCAGAATCATTTTCCATGAATTTCTTTTTCTTCCCAGTTTGCCCTGGGATATTAAAGCCCAGTCCTTCACAACTTGTCTGCTAGTTCTTTGCTATTCAAAGTGTGGTCTAGAGACAGGAAGTGTGTTAGAAATGCAAAACCTTGGACCCCACCCCAGGCTACTATCAGAATCCGCATTTTAATGGGTTCTCTGCTTGTTTCCTATGCACGTGGATCTAGTGTACCTTCTGGGTGCTGCGATGAGGAGGGGTGGGGATGGACTGCCATGTATGGCTGTGCAGGTTATGCACTGCCCAAAGGTGCCTAGTTGAGGGGGCAAATGAGGGCTGAAGGCCAGCCTGGGCTCCACTCACCCAGCCGTGTGCCTGAGCTGTCAATCCAGAAGGGGTGCCTTCTAAAAACTCACGCCAAGGCTCCACGTAGGCTGCAGGTGGGAGCAGGGGGGTGGGGTGGGGGTTAGGCTGCCATTTCCGCTGAGTCCCATTGTCATAGCGTTGTCCCTTGTTGGTTCCTAACTTTTTCCCTGACAACAGTAATCTGAAAAAAAATGTGTATTTTGTGTTCCAGCCCTTCCGGCCCTTTGGTCTTTCAATTCCTCAAATATGTCATGTTTCTTCCCTCCTTAGGCCCTTTAGCAGGTTCTTCCTTCTGCCCTCTGTCTCCCTGTCTTTCTTCCTCTTGCTGCCTCCCTCTACCCCCCATCCATCACTAACTCCTGTTCCAATCCTTCGAAATGTCACTTCCTCAGGAAAGCTTTCCCTCCGTCTCCAGATGATATCAGATCCCCTGGTTGTTTGCTGTCAGGGCTCCCTGTACTTCTTCATGGCATTTATCACCATTTATAATTAAATAACTAATTGCATAATTAGCTGTTTCATGCCTGTCTCCGCCCTCTCCTTGATGTAAATGCCTCAAGAACTATAGCCCCAGCTCCCAGTTCAGTAGTTTGTTCAAAGGTGCTCAAAAAATATTTGTTGAATGAATTCGTAAGACTCTAAAGACACCGGCCAGCACTACCCAGGTCACCCTGTCTTCTTCTTTCCCTGTCATGGGAATTTCTAGCCCTATACCTGAGC
The DNA here is from genome assembly GCF_030028045.1 of Hippopotamus amphibius kiboko. Classification (NCBI taxonomy): domain Eukaryota; kingdom Metazoa; phylum Chordata; class Mammalia; order Artiodactyla; family Hippopotamidae; genus Hippopotamus; species Hippopotamus amphibius. The sequence goes on along the minus strand of NC_080186.1, from coordinate 27,409,578 downwards.
TTGGGTCCTGGTCACAGTGCGATGTTAACCCAAACTGCAGCTCTTCCGCACCCTGAAGCCACTATGTCCTCAAAGTGAACAAAGAGATTGTCTGGCCAAAACCTGTTCCTGATATAAACCTAATACAGTTTCCCTTTGCTCCCTCCTCTGGCACAGTCTGTGCTTCTGCACTGGTTAGTTTGACCAGATAGTTAGCCAAGATGTTAATTTTCCCTCTTGCCCGCCTTGTGTCTCATGTGTATGTAGGTAGCGCAGTGCACAGAAGAATCCAGAACTCAACACTAGACTTGCTCTAGCCACTGACTACATGACTTTGGGTAAGTTCTTCCCCTTTTCTATCTACAAAAAGAGAAGTTAGGCTAGATTAGAGATGGCAAATACATGGCACACATGCTCTCGTTCCCCTTCCTGCACCAGTGGCAGACAGTATTAATTCATCACTGAATTCGTTCTTGCTGACTCCAGACAAGCCTTAGAATTCTTCCCAAGGTAGTGCTCTGACAGCCACTGCCAGTCCATCAGAGTTGGCACTTATGTTGAGCTCTATTTGCCATCTGAGGACCAGATGTTCCCTAAGGTTTTCTCTTGCTCAGGCATTTGAAGATTCTGTTTCCTCCGCTGTTCTCACCAGCTTTTTAAAGAAAATCTTGTCAGTGCTCATCTCTCTCCAAAGCCTCCCTCTTCTCACGCCCTCTGTTACAGCCATGGGAAGTACTCTTTGCTAAGCATCTTTGACATTCCTCTCCTCTCCCATGTGTCATGGAAGACAGCTGTCCCACATGCATGCAGGCCAGTCTCAGAGGTCCCCAAACTGACCAGAGTTTTGCTTCAATTCACTTGAACATGTATTGAACATTTAAAGATGACAAGCCCTCTCCTTCCTTCAATGCCTTCCCCAAGCTTTCTGCAAGTTCCTGGGGCAGTTTTTGTTCTCACGCTTACCTTTCAGTTCTGACTTTTTTTCCCCCTGACTTCTCAGTCATGCACCTGTCAGCCCCCCTCCTCAGCTGTCCCTCTGTGTGTTGTCTCTCCCCACACTGGACAGGGCCTTTTCCCCCTCAGTCCTTTCAAAGCACCATCACCACACAGCTGCTGTCATGTGATAGACTTGTTCTGAAGGTTTGCAGTCATGGAGGGGAGGGAGGGTAGAGGAGGGGTTGCAGCCCAGGATAGAAACACTTTAAACCAGAATATTCACCACCTTGTTTCTCCAAGTCCCTCAGGCCACACCGCCTCCGAGATGTCCATTATCCTCCTTTCCCCCTCAGGCCCTCAGCTTACTTGCTAGGTCCGCCATCCCATATACTCTTTCTCACACACTCCCCTCTTCCCTCCTTTTTCCCAAGAGCTGCATACCTCCTCTCCTGGACTCTCCAGGAGAACTAGAACATTGCCTTCCCTTATTACACAGTTCCTCTCAGTCCCCAAAGACATGCCTCCACGTATTTTCCTAAATAAAGCGCCATCTGATAGGAATTTTGCCATCCTTCCAGGATGTAAAAGCAGCCGTAGTCAGTTCTTATTTTGAAGAACAATCATTGTTTCTTCTTGTTACTAAAGATGGATAAGATGCATCCTTGCCCTCAAGGTGCTCACAGCTGGGTGGTGGCTGCAGACAAGTAAACCATCGTTACCTTATGGGTGAGCAGTGCTGAGGACCAAGTAAGATGAACCTGGGCCCATGGATGGGAACAAGGGAGTAGAGTTGGGAAAATCTTCCCAGAGGACCTGTGCCGGAGGTGAGTCAGGAGGGCTATTGCGGGGGTTAGGAGTTAGACAGGCCAAGGGTAGAGCAGGGATAGGGCACTTCAGGCAAAGGGAGTTGCCTGTGCAAAGGCGTGGAGTCTTGGAAGAGCTTCATGAGGTCAACACCTCAGTGCCACCCCAGTGCAAGGGGTAAAGTAAGAAGTGGGGCTCCAGTGATGGGCAGAGGCAGGACTCGGGACCTTGGTGGCAGCTCCTGTGGCTGTTCATCTGGGAGTGATAGGGCTCTTTTAGAAAGGCCACTGGTGCGGAAGCTAGATTGGGGCAGAGAGAGAGGATTGATGGGGAGACCAGAGAATTATTTTTTCTAATCTCTGGGAGAAGAATGAAGGATGTGACCAAGAATAGTGGCAGTTCCAATGAAGGCAAGATCTGAAGGATGTTTAGGGAGTGAGTGTGGGTTGGATTGGGCCAGTGGAGGTTGGTGGTGGGGATGAGGGCCTGAGTGATGGGTGGGATTAACTTACGGATCAAATGTTTATGTTTATTGAGAAACATGTGTCAGGACTTGATCAAGAGTTCTGGGTCCCCTGCCCAGGGGTAGACTTCCCCCATAGCCTCTGACTTGCTCCCACTAACAGCTCTGAGGAGCCCCCATGTTCACCCCTTGGCATACACACCTGGGGAGTAGGTGATTCAATGGTCCCATTGCCTTCCTACCGGAAGCACTCTGACTGCCAGTGTGGTGGATGTCAAAATCAGAAAAAGAAGAGGTGAATTTCTCTCTTATGGTCGATTAGTGAGATGCTCTTCAGGTCTAGGAGTGTGGGAGTGACTGCGTGTGGATTGTCCTGGGCGTTCTGGTGGAAAGTTCAGAATCGTGTCTCTTTTGGGAAAACCCAGACAAAACCAGTTAGAAGGAAATTCCTCAGGAGAGCTGAGCATCTCCATCCTCCCTAGTGGAGAGTTGCCATGATAGGAATCACAGAATGGGAACTGTCCCCTGGTTTGGGATTCTAGACTCTACTGAGTCTGGGACATGGGGAGTAGGCTTTGAATCTGCACATCTCCTCATTAGCTTTGCTTTCAGGATTTTCTTCCTCCCTCCTGGAAGGGGCCGCAGTTCCCATCAGAACCCACCTTCCTCATATCCAGCCAGAAATGTGGGATTTGGAGCTAGAGGAGACTAAAGGCTCGATACCTTGACTCTTAACCATTCTGAGTATTTTAATTAATATCCTTTCATTTGCAAGTATGAGACCAAGTTGGCCTAAAGAAAAACAGAATTTTTTTGCAGGAATACAGAGATCATTGACCGGGAAGCCACCAAGAGATACTGCACCACCCTGTCTTTGTGTGTCTTGCTTTCTCTGGAGCCAGAGGGTCTTTCTTTCTTTTTTTTTTTTAATTAATTTATTTATTTTTGGCTGCATTGGGTCTTCGTTGCTGCACGTGGGCTTTCTCTAGTTGCAGCGAGTGGGGGCTACTCTTTGTTGCAGTGTGTGGGTTTCTCATTGCGGTGGCTTATCTTGTTGTGGAGCACGGGCTCTAGGCTTTTGGGCCTCAGTAGTTGCAGTGCATGGGCTCAGTAGTTGTGGCACACTGGCTTAGTTGCTCCATGGCATGTGGGATCTTCCTGGACCAGGGCTGGAACCCATGTCCCGTGCATTGCTGGGTGGATTCTTAACCACTGTGCCACCAGGGAAGTCCCCAGATGGTTTTTTATCTTGGATTTTCTCTGGGATTGTGCTTCACGTTTCAATCTCATTCTCTCTGGTCTGGTTTTGTCTATCCTTTGGACACATCAGATGGTTGCCCCACTGTTTCCAACTTCCTCAGCAGTGTGAATTATGGATTCCACACATTACTGGGAGGAGAACCTGATTGGCTCAGCTTGAATCATGTGCTCACTTCTGTCCAATCAGCTGTAACGAGGAAGATGAAGTCATTTCCTACAATTACTGCTGCCATGGTCAACCATCAAGGGTATCCAGAATGGGACTCATAGTCCTCCAAAAGGCTCTACTCTTCCCCATATCTCCCAGTTTTCTCTTCTGGAAAGTGGGATGACAATTCCTACCTACAATGAAGGCCAAAGGAGCTAACGTACGTAGGTACGTGGAAGTTCTTTGTCAACTCTATAGCATCGCATACAAATTGCTGCTCTATATCCATTTCTTCTCTGGGACCAGAGGCAGAAGCCTCCTCGCTGCCCGCCCCCCCCCCCCCCCCCCCCCCCCCCCCCCGTGCAGGAGACGTCCAGGAGCTGGAAGGAGCAGGAGGGGCTGGATGCTCCTCCTGCAGTGCAGGATCGATGTTAAGCTGCATTTTGACTGGGAGAGTGTGGACATGTATCTGAGGTGGCTTGGCTGGTCATGGTTCTGCTGGGTCAAGCATGAGCTTCGTCTCTGCTCTAGAAACTCTAGAGGGAGGCAGCAGAGTCAGCAGTGAGGACATGAGTGGAAGAAGTTGAAAAGCCAAAGCCAAGGCAATGCTAGGCTCAGGATCCATGGACATATCTGGATTCTGGGAACAGAGAACCAAGGATTGAGCTCAGGGATGTGCTGGCAACTTCTGAAAGATTTGTGTGCTGCTAAAGTCAGGTTTTATTGGAGTCTCAATCTAGACGATTAAAGTTCTTTCCCCAAATCACGTTTCACATAAGTGAGAGGAGAAAGGGTTCAAATCCATCCTGATGGACTCCAAAGCCACCACATCTCATTGTCTCCTATGTGTTATTGGGAAAGGCTTTTCCCTGACTCTGGATGGTTCTTCCTGTGAAGGGAGTTCAATTAGCCTAACTCTGGGTCCCTTTGCACCCATTTATTTTTCTACTCTGGGGAGGTGGAATGACTCGTCTTACCAATTGGTAAATCTAGGAAGAAAACCAGGGTATGCCTGTGTGGTGCCTCCTCTCTCACGGGAGTGATCTGTTTCAGAAGAGACCCCGAGGGCTCTACCCTGCAGGATGTCTTCACAGGCTCAGCCTCCCACACAGAAGTCTGCCCTGGTTGGCACTGCCATGACACGTAAACCCAGGATTCATTCTCTGGCCCATCCCCTCTTACAGGAAGTTACATTTTCCAACTCAGCCTCTGTCGGTAATACTGTATTGCCACTATTTTGATCTCCATCTATTTGCGGCATTACATTTTTTTTCTGGACTCAGTGGAGAAGAGGTCTGTTACTCATGGGGAGTCCCTTGGAGACCCCAACATTGCCATGGTTACTAGCAACATAAACAGGATCACGGAAGGATGGTAACAATAATAAGGATGATAAGAGAAATAATTCCCATTTGTGGAGATCTTCCTGTGCGCTAACGTCCTTGCATGGATTACCTAGAAACCCTGGCGGCCACCTGAGGAGGTGGAAGCTATTGTTATCTCCACTTTACAGTTAAAGAAACTGAAGCTTGGAGTGACCTGAAGGTTAAGCAATGTGCCAAGTCACACCACTAGTCCGTGGTAGAACCCCACTCCAGCCAAGACTAAAGCCACACTCCTAACCACCAGGCACTACAGCCTTCTGGAGAGAAAAGATCTGTGGAGAGGGTGTCAACAGGGAGGGCTTCCCAGAGGAAGGGTGGATGAAGGCCCCGAGCTAAATCTTAAAGGATAGACAGGTAAATAATGTGAGCCGTTAGTTTAGCAATTCTGTTTTGCTTTGTTCATTGGCAGGTCCCAGTGGTATGTACTCCATAACTCTTGGGTGCCTCTCCTTCGAATTTAGATATCATATCATTTGTTTAACTTGCTGAATAAAGTAATTAGTACCTGGGAGCCTGCCTGCCTGGCAGGATATATTGGTGCAGCCGACGAAGTTTATGCCTTCAGGCCTTGCTGTGGAATTTGATTTCATTTGTCCCAAGGTTAGGGAAGATGATGGGGGACTTTGGCATCTCCTCCGTCTCCGTCACAGAATTCATTCATTGCAAGGGTGGAGGGAGGTGGCACTGGGCCGTTTCGACACTAATGGGACTCCAGAAACTTTCCCATTGGAGTCTGACTTGCTTTATAGATGCAGCCGTGCAGCTGCCAAACTCCCTTCATGGGGAGATGCTGTCTTTCAGAGTCACAGGGATGAGACCTGAGGGAGGGGCCCTCTCAAGTTCATCTCATTGCTGTGGCCACTGTGATGGCCTTTGCCCACAGACTGTGAGCTCCTTGGCGTGGGGGCTTTATTCATCTCTATGTCTCTGTCCCAGAAGAGGCATAGCTGGGACTCTGCCTTCCATCCACTCTGCCCTGTCTCCTCTGTGTGGTGATAATCCTCAGCTTGAAGGGAGGGTGAAATCCACTTACCCTTGGCCTCCGCTCGTCCAGCCGGCATCCTCGGTTCAGTGTACATCCAGGCCCATCTCTGTGCTGTTCCCCATGCTGTTCCCCTGGACAGCAGGCTTTCTCTTCGTCTCCAACATTCTGAATTTTCTGCACCCTCTTAGTCTCTATTCTAACCTTCCTTCCTCTGGTCCTTTCTTCCCTGGACTGTTCCAGATGGTATAGTGTTGGGAAGATCTGTGGTTCAGATCTGTATGCTCTGGAGCTAGACAGCCTGGGTTCACACACCAGCTGTCTTGCTTCTTTCCTGTGTGGTCTGGGGACAGTTCCTTAATCTCTCTGTGCCCTGGTTTGCTCACCTCTCAAAAGGGAGCAGATAGGGTCTTGTGAGGATAAATGAGATAATCTGTAGATAATTGATAAATAAAGCACATGGAGCAGGCCTGGCGCATGGCACGTGCTGCCTAAGAGTTACACCATCATAATGCTGCTCTCTCCCTCCATCCTCTGCACCTCCCAGGGACTCCCCCCTCCAGGATGCTGCTGGGGATGTGCGCCTTGTCCTGCTCTCACCCTCTCTGAACCTGTGTTCACTGGATCCGGGTCCAGCAGTCAGGCTGGACCTTCCCCCATGGGCCTTGGCAACGATCTGTGGATCTGTCAGCTTGAAATGAAGTGCAGAGGGAGGGCTGGCCGGCATGTCCCTGCTCCTACCCTTGGCTCTCAAGGTCATACCAGGTGAGTTGGGCTTGAAGTCCTTCCCCTCCCCTAATGGGCTGAGTGCTCTGTGGAAGAGGTTGGCCTTTCCAGGTAGAGAAACCAGTGGTTCTGCCCACAGGAGGGATGACGAGGAAGAAATGCTCACAGGTCCTAAGCTGATGGCAAAGTGTCTTGTCCTCCAAGCTCAATGCACTGGGGGAGGGGATGAGTTGGGAAGAGGAGGGGGCTTAGGGATGCCATCCTGGTCTGAGGGCTCTGCAGAGCTGCAGGGGGACAAGAGTTAGGGGCTGCTTCCAGGGCAGAGTTAGGACTTAGTTAGGACTTAGGGGGAAGGGGAGACACTTACTTGGCTCAAAAGCAGGGTGACTGTTCTAATAGCTAGAGCTTCCTCAAAGGGCTTTATAAGATACTGAGCTCCCCATCACTGTCACCAGAGAGGGTAAGTCCAGCCTTGTATGAGGTCTGTTGTGCTGATAACAGTTCTTAAAAGCTTACTATGTGCTAAGCCCTGCATTGAGCCCTTTATTATCTCATTTACTCCTCAGTGCAACTTTATAAGTGTTGGTACACTGATCATGTTGTATATAAGGAAATTAAAGCCCAGATGGTATATAAGACAGACCGAAGTCAGGAAGGCCAGGGTTCAGTCTTGGCCTGACCACTTCTTATATGTCACTGGCATGTCACTTTTAATTCCTCTAATCTCAGTTTCTGCACCTGGAAACCCACGAACTTGAGTTTCCAGCAAATGTGTGCTACTGTTCTTTTCAGGCGAACACAGCTGATTTCAGCATCTCCTCTTAGATTAGGTCACTGTGATCTTGGGTTGAATCAGGCTTCAGTCCCTCTTCTTACCTGCAGTCAAAAGTCTTCGCTGCACCAAGAATATTTTCTCAAAGAGAGTTCTGCAGGATGTTGGTAGGTATCTGTGGAAAAAGTCTCTTAGTCGAAGCAGTTTGGGAAACAATGGGTTAAACAAAGCTAAGTAGGTTATTTACTGCAGGACTTCTCAGAGCTTTTAAAATGCTCATTAGTATTGTGATGCTCCTAAAGAAGGTTACAGTATGCAGCACCCCAAATTTATTTAATCATGTACATCTCTCCATCCTTTTATTTTTGGCATCGTTGCTCAGGACTGTTTGCTGACTCTCTAAGCTAATCACTTCTGGGGAAGCTCACACCTCCCTGGCTCTTGATAAGGGGCAGGGAGAATAATCAGGACAGGAGGCTGTCATGATAGCTAGCACCCAAGTGGAATCACAGAAGCTGCGGAGAGAATGACCTTCCCCAACTCCCGGACAGGGGTAGGCATGCAGGTACAAGGTGTGGGGTCTCTGGGTTTATTTAGGCTGGTAGCAACATGGCAGTAGGAGAAATGATAGCAGGCACGGATCCCACGACCATGCTGAGCATTTGGGTTTTATTCATCCTTTATACCACTCAGGCCTGTGCTTTCATTCTCTTTCCTATGTGCAAACATTGTCCAGTTTGGTTCCTGGATCTCCTTCTCAGGTTACAAGAGCGTCCACATCATCTAATCTTTTCCTTATCATCATTTCCGGGTCACCAAGATTCTTAGAGATGTGTTGTTCTTGCTGACCAAGATGTTTATTAATTCTACAGATTCAATACATTCCTTGTCTACCAAGGAAACATAATAGGTAAAATATACCAAGCTTGCGTTACCACATGCAGAACCTCTTACAAGCTACACTTCCCTTTCTTATTATCTAGCCTAATTATTTCTCCCTATTATAATACAATACATTTTCCTCTGAATCCCTGGTCCATTTGGGAATCACGTCTTGAAAACAGTTAGGGTAAAGGGGGCAAGGGGCTTTGCAGGCTCAGTCTCTAGGCTTTAGCTCTGGAGGTGCTGAGGGGCTGCTTAGGGAAGAGAGGGTCATCTTTCAGCCCAGGAAGGGTCCAGCCGCTGGTTCTGACCCTTGAAGCCTCTAGGCACCTGTGAAAAAGAAAAACGAGTCAGCATCAGCTCCAGCGTAGTTTGCTTCCCTCCTAATCGGTGCCAGGGCACCAGACACTAGGGCTGTAATTACTTATGCTGTCGAGAGAAGGGAGTTCTTAAAGTGATTTATCATGGAGGCGACAGAAAATGACAATTGCTCATCACTTAAAACAATGAGCCTGCCAGATGCTGACTGCACCAGTGTGGGCACGGGGAGGTGGTGGCATTCTATCTCTATTGGACTTCATTGGTGGAGTTAATGAAAGATTAGCCCCCTAGGGAGATTTCCCTCCAGGGAGAGGCACCCCCTGGTATCAGGCCTCAGTCAGGGCTGTGCCTCCCACATGGCCCTTCTAAAAGGATTTAAAAACATCTATCAAACTTTTACTCTATCAGGCGCTGTGCTGAGTGTTTTGTGTATATCATATCAAGACAACTGGTACGAGGCAGGTATTATCTCTCAGGTTTGCTGAGAATGCCCAGGAGGCAGAGGTCCCCACAACCTGACCACTCCAAAGGGCTGAGAGAGCCAGTTGCCATGGCAACCAGATAGCCATGCCCACGTACCTATTCTAAGAACAGGAATCGATGACCAGGCTTAAGATTCCAGAGGGAGAAGCGAGCATTGGGGCTCTCTGTGGCCCCACATTTGGTCCCCAAATCATAGGAGTCTCCTGACTCATTACCCCAATGTAGCAGCTGGGATGTTCTTGGATGTCTTTTCTCATAGTCTTTGTTTTCCTCTGGCTAGTCCCTTGTGCAGCAAAAGCCCTGTGCATCGCAGCCCTCCTCCACCTCTCTACTCCTAGGTACAAATTTCTCCAACGCCCCCTTCCTCGAGGGACCATATAGCACAGTGGTGAAGAGCATGCAGCTGGAGTTTGACAGCCTGCCTTTTCATCCCAGCTCCACTTGTTGGCTGTGTGACCTTGAACATGTTATCTAACCTCTCTGTGCCTTGGCTTCCACACTTGTAAAACAGAGGTACTAAAATTATCCACCTCCGGATTATTATAAACCTTCAAGAAGTTAATGTGTGTAACGTGCTTAAGATGACTTTAGTGTTAACTATATTACTTCATTAATATTTTGAGCACTGACAGATTGTAAAATGGTACAGCAGCTATGGAAGACGGTATGGGATTCCTCGAAAAATTAAAAATAGAACCACCATATCAGCAATCCCTCTTCTTCATCCAAAAGAATTGAAATCAGGATCTCAAAGAGATATCTGCACTCTTATGTTGATTGCCGCATTATTCACAATAGCCAAGGTGTGGAAACAACCTAAATGTCCATCAATGGATAAATGGATGAGGAAGATGTGGTATATACATGCAATGGAATATTATTCAGCCTTAAAAAAAGAAGGAAATTCTGCAACATAATACAATATGGATGAACCTGGGGACGTTATCCTAAGTGAAATAAGCCAGTCACAGGACAAATACTACATGATTCCACATATGTGAGGCATCTAAAATAGTCGAATTCATAGAAGCAGAGAGTAGAATGGTGGTGGTCAGGAGCTGGAAGGAGGAGGGTATGGGGAGTTGCTATTCAATGAGAATAAAGTGTCAGTTCTGCAAAAGGAATCAATTCCAGAGATCTGCTCTAGAACATAGTACCTAGAGGTAACAATACTGTGTTGTGCACTTAAACTTTTTGTTAAATGTTTTCACAATGAAAGCAAAACAAAAACAAAACCCTAAAAAAATAAAAAAAAAGAACAAAGGGGCGTGAGGAAACTTTTGGAGGTGATGGACATGTTTATTAGGTTGAATGTGGCAGTGCTTTCATGAATGTACGCGTGTGTCCAAACTCATCACATTGTATACATTCAATTAACTATGTGCAGTTTTTGTATATCAATTATACCTCAATAAAGCTGTTAAAAAAAGAAATAAAACTGAAAACAATAGGAAAGTATCATTAAAACAAACAAACACTAAAACCACTATTATTGAGCACCCACCATGTGCCAGGGCTGGAACCGTCGCTGGTGATACAGCAGATACCCTCATGGACATAGCCTCTGCTCTCAATGCACTTAGTCTTCTCCAGAAAGCAGACATTAGTCAGATCATCATAGAAATAATTATGTACCTAAAGTCATGACAGATGCTGCAAAGAGGACATATAAAAGCTAGGAGAGCATGTAACAGAGGGATGTGACCTTGTGCGGGAGATCAGGAAGGGTTTCCTGGGGAAGTGATGTTTAAGCTCAGACCTGAAAGACAAGTAAGGGGTCAATAGACAAAGGGAGAAGAGAGGAGAGTGTCCCAAGTATACAGAAAAAAAAAAAAAAGCACGTGCAAAGGTCCTGGGGTGGAAGAAGCATGCATTTTGCAGAGCCAAAAGGAAGACCAGTGTAGACAGAGCATGGAATGGGGTGAATGATGTTGGGGGATGTGCTTATTTCCCACACCTGGTATGTCCCAGCCTCTTTCTGCCTCATTTCTTCTCTCCCTCCTCCTAGAAAGGATGAGTGATTATTCTGACTAGTGAGTTTGGGAGAAGGGGCTGAGTGTTCAGCCACCCCCTTTGTCTCCTTTTGGGATCTCCTGCTCCTGCAGGGTGAAGCTTGTGGTATTACTGCTCCCTGTGGCTGGAGGTGTGAGGCTGTTTGATGCTGAGGGTAGAGTCAGGAAGCCCAGTGTTGCCACCTGAGCTACAGTCCCCAGTGGAGTCCCCAGCACTCGAGATAGTACAGCTGGTGTTTTGCTCTCCATCTGCTGGCCTAAGTTCTGTATTCAGGCAGAATCAGAAAGGGTGTCACTTATAAGGCCTCATCAGCCACTCTACCTTTCTCCATTCTTTGGCCCAGAGTCCAGTATTTCTTGGTTTGGAGGGCTAGCAGATATTGTCAATACAACCTATTTTTCCTTCACAGTTGGAGGGCTGGAAGTGTGGAAAGGAGTCCGGGAACCTCTTTAATGTTGAGTGGTCCAGGGATTCAATTACACTTTTTTTCCACCAGAATGTGAACAAATTGTAATGAAATACATCAACAATTTAAATGGCATTGCGGACTTTTCTCCATGATGAGAAATTTCGAGCTCTCTAGTTTTGCCTCTTTGAGCCCACCCAGCTTCCAGGTATGTTCTGGCCCGGAGCATGAGGGTCCTCTCACTCTTTCACCCCCACTCAGATTGCAAACTGCCTGAGCCCCCCCCCCATCCCTTTGCAGCTCATTATGCAAGAGACATGCCTTCCATCTCACTTCAACCTCCTGAGAACCCTGCAAAGGAGGACTATGGTCCCATTTTACAGATGGGGTGACAGGAGCTCACACAGGGGAAGTAACTGGCCCAGGGACACACAATAAGGAGTGGACACTCCAAGATTTGAATCCAAGCCTCTATGATCTCAAAGGCCATGCCACTGTCTGTGGGGAGCCTTATCATTTTGTTGTTCAGGGGTTGCTCATTACTGGTCTATGAAAGAAAGATGGGGCAACCTTGGAAAATAAGAGACAGAAGCTTCAGGAGCCTCAGGCCAGGAACTAGAGCCTCACTGACCTTCAGGATCCTTTTTTCCTCTCATCTCTTGCTTTGTTTACTCTCACAGTAGGTGGGCTTTTCCCACTTAGTGGGGAATGAGGCCACTCACAGCCCCAGGTGCCTATCCCGCCAGTTCCAGAACTACTCTCATCTCTCAGTTCAAAGATCCCTTCCTCAGGGAAGCCCTCCCAGATTGCAAGGTTAGGGCTCCGTGTCATCCTCCTCCATTGCACTGATCGCAGTTTTGACTTACACACTGTGTGGTTATTTGACTAATCTATGACTCTTTCATGAGACTCAGAGCCTCAAGAGGACAGTGCCTGACACATCCCCGGCACTCCACAGACGGTCATTAAGTAAACTCAGTAGGTGAAGAAGAGGGGAAAGGTGTTCCAGGCAGAGAGAATAACACATACCAAGGCCCAGAGGAGGGAAGGCATCTGATGCTCTAAAAGAAGGCAAGTCAAGGGTCTGGTCAGACTAGGGACCAAAGGCCAGGGGCAGATGGTTCAGACATTTTCAACCCTGTTCAGGATTTGGGAATTTCTCCCAGGTGCAGTGAGAAACTTTTGCAAGTAGGGGAGTGACAAGGTAGGATCTGTGTTTTATGAGAATGTTCTGGTTGTAGAAAGTGGTGAGGCTGGAGGCAAGGAGACCAGGAAGGAGGCTGTGGCACCATCTCAGGAGAGGGATGAAGGGCGGCTTGGGATAGGTTAGTGGCAGTTGTGTTGGAGGGAAATGGACACATCTGGGAGACAGAATGGACGCGACTTGCTGTGGGGCTGAGCTGAGAAAGAGGTGGAGGAAGACGTTCAGGTCTGTAGCCCAGGCAGCAACGGGCTGAAGGTTTGAGCAGCGCTGTGGTGGGTCTGGGCTAATTCTCAGTGGCAGGTGGAGGCCTATGACCTCCCATGCATCTCAGAGGAGTGTTCTGAGCTGGGGCCCTGATAAGGTGTTCCACCCTCCACAGCTAGACATCATCTCATTACAGATAGCAGTTCTGGTCCCGCTGTCTGGCCACCTGAAGTCCCACCTGAGGCAGCTACAGGAGCTCAGGCAATCTTTGCTGGGCTGCAGTGCCGAGAAAGGCACCCTCATGTGGAAACCAGAGGGACAGCGCCTTCTCAGTCTGAACTGCCCCGCTGAGTCAGGACCTGGTATAGGTCTGAACCAATCTGGGCTTGTTCATACAATTCCAGATAAGAGCACCAGGGGGCTCCCTTGAGTCTTGAGAAAGATTAGCACAGGCCAAAAAAGGAAGGTGGGTTTCCTTACCTTTGTCTTGAGTGGTGTTTTTTTTTTTAAATTAATTAATTAATTAAATTGGCTGTGTTGGGTCTTCGTTGCTGCACACGGGCTTTCTCTAGTTGTGGCGAGCAGGGGCTACTCTTCGTTGTGTGCATGGGCTTCTCATTGCAGTGGCCTTTCTTGTTGCAGAGCATGGGCTCTAGGCACGTGGGCTTCAGTAGTTGCGGCACATGGACTCAATAGTTGTGGCTCATGGGCTCTAGAGCACAGGCTCAATAGTTGTGGCACATGGGCTTAGTTGCTTGGTGGAATGTGGTATCTTCCTGGGGCAGGGCTTGAACCCGTGCCCCTGCATTGGCAGGCAGATTCTTACCCACTGTGACACCTAGGAAGTCCGCCTTGAGGGGTTTTTAACAGACTCATGGAACTTAATCCCTAGAGGGGTAGCACAGGAGGCTGGGATTGATTGACGATCATTCATCCAACAAATAGCTGTTGAGAGCCTCTCCGTGAGGCTCTGGAGTGCCATGGGAGTTGAAGGATCTGGACGTGCTACTAATCCACCTGGTAACCTTGGACAAGCCCCTTCTCCTTTCTGGATTCATAATCATAAAAGCTATGCTTTACTGAGTCATTTACATCTTCAAGGCGCTGATCATTTTAATCTCTCTTAATGGTCCTTTGAGGTACGTAGGATTATCCTCATTTTACAGACAAGGAAGCTGTGTTTGGTGAGATTTAGTAACTTGCTCAAGGCCACATGGAAACTAAGGAGAGCTGCAGTTCAAACCCAGTGCTGAAGCTTGAGGGTGAATGCACTATCCTATGTTGCCTTTTGGCAGTGGGGCGCCATGGAAGGATTGGAAGTAGGAGGATGATGTGATTAAATTCTTTATGGAAGATGGAGTGAGTGGGGGAATGATGGGATGGGCGAAGTGACAGTGGTCCACGCGGGGCATGAGGCCAGAGTGAGGGCAGAGGCCACAGGCCTGGAGAGGGGGCATGATGCGAACTGCACTGGCAAGGGCAAATCCCTGGAACGTGGGGTCTGAGTGCACAGTGGGGTAGAGGATTCTGAGGATGTCCGTCGTGTGATGGCGAGATGGTGGAGCCATTGGCAGAGACAAGGGAGGTTGAGGAGGAGCAGGTTTCAGTGGAAGACAGACCTCTGCAACCTAAAGGTGCCCAGGCAGCCATGTCTGAGAGGGCCCTGGTCTTCTTTGGTGTGAAATCCTATCTTTCTCTAATAGTTTTCCAGATAGGGGCCATATCTCTCTGTTTAGGTTTTGAGAATCATTTGAAATTATGTATGAGAGAGAGAGAGAGAGTGTGTGTGTGTGCGAGTGTGTTTATTTCTTAGCTCTTAACCTTGCCAACGTGTGCTTCTTAATACTGATTACCTCTCGGACTCTGACAATTCTGCTTTCTTAAAACAGCCTCAGCAGACCCCTTCTATCCATGAAAGGCCAGGCATGTGGTTGTCTCTGTGCAGAAGGCCTCTGGATAGCACTGGTCCTGGGATAATTAGCCAAGGCTCCTGGAGCAGACAAGGTGACTCAGGGCTGGCAGCCACAGCATCTCCAGAGCGGAATCCTGGTCTCCAGGCAGGAGACTCTGCAGCAAGCTGCTGGCTGAGTTGTTTCCTGTCCCGTCAGGCCTAATGAGAAGAGACAGGCCAACCACAGTGTCTGCTGGACAGGGGGCAGGGATGTCTATGCGGACCATGTGGGTCCTTCCCTGAGAAGGCTGACAGCCCCACAGGTCTCTTAGCACTGGAGGGGAAATTTCCTTCCTCCTGCAGGACAGAGCACCCTGCACAGTTACCAAGCTCCCTACTCCTGGAACCAACTCTGCTGAGTTCAGAGCTGAGCCTTCCCCCAAGACAGAGCACTGATAGTTGAGGAGCAAGATTGGGGCCTTCAAGAGATGCGAAAGGTCAGGGCTTTTCCTTCAAGGGAGAGGGCGCAGGTAGCAGATATGTGTAAGAGGTGATAAGAGCCACTCAGCCCTCTCCTGCACCCCAGCATTGCATGCAGTGTGGTGTAGATTAGTGGATAAAATATGTACTGGGAAGGAAAATAATTTCCCTGCTACCTTTCTAAGCGTTTAGAATAAAAGACTCCTGGAATAAAAGGCAGATTAACAAGAGAAAAGCAAAGTTTATTAACCTGTATACTCATGTCTACATGGGAGAGACCCAGAGAAAAATGCGTAACTCCAGGAGGTGACTTAGAACTCAAGCCTAAGTGCCATCTTCAGCTAAAGGCAAAAGAAAGGAAGGTGTGGGGCATGCCAGTTCTGGGGTGGTGACCAGGAAAAGCACAGTAAACAAGAGTACAGTTTGTTCTGTAGATTTAAGTTGGTGCCTTCTTCACTGGTAGGGGTCTAAAGTTGTCTCTGTGGATTAACCTTTGTTATTCCTGGTCCAGAGCAGAGGAGGGACATATTTGTAAAATTTACGTCCTGCTTTTAGGCAAATAGGGGAGGACATAGAGCTTTTCTTATATCTGCTTCCTCTCAATTGCCTTCCGTTCAAAATAATCCTTATGTCAAAGAAGCATTCTCTGGGATGGCATGTTCTCTTTGGAGATGTCTGTTTGGAACCTCTGTCTGAAATCTGGCAAACCTTGGTTCACTTTCCAGCTCCACTTCTCGTAGACCAGTTACTCAACCCCTATGAATTTCGGTTTATGTAAAATGGGGACAATAACAGAGCAGACCTCCCAGAATGGTAGCAATGACTTGATGAGACTGTATTCATTTGCTAGGGCTGTCATAATAAAATACCACAAACCGGATGGCTTAAACAACAGAACTTTATTGTCTTGCAGTTCTGGAGGCTAGAGGTCTGAATCAAGGTGTCAGCAGTGTTGGTTCCCTCTGAGGGCTGTAAGGGAGGATCTGTTCCATGCCTCTCTCCAGGCCTCTTATAGATGGCCATCTTCACGCTCATGTGGTCTTCTCCCTTTAGGTGTGTCTGTCTCTAAATTACCCCTTTTTATAAAGACATCAGTCATAAGGATTAGGCTCACCCTAATTTTAACATGAACTTTTAACATGATTACTTCTGTAAAGACCCTATCTCCAAATAAGGTCATGTTCAGAGGTATTTGGGGTTAGGGCTTCATTTTATGAATTTTAGGGGAGGCACAAAATTTAACTTATAACTGAGATATTGCAGTCAAGACACTTAGATAGTGTGGGATTATATAGTACAGACAAAGCATGCTGTGGGTCATCATCACTGTCACACCGCAGTCCCGAACCTCCATCCCCATCTCACGCTTTGCTGTAGCCCCAATGTCCTGCTTGTTCCCCAATGCTTCCTATCCTATTCAGTCCCACTCTGACTTCTATCTCCTCTCCTTCCCCAACACAGAAAGGTTCACTGGTAAATAGTGTGAAAGGTTGAGATCATAGGGTGTGTGGGCCACAGGTCCAGGCTGCTGGTTTCTGGCTGATAAGTGAAGCCTGCCTCCTGCATCTTTGATGGTCTGCACTCAGGAACTTGCTCATTTCAGCCACTAGAAGAAGATGTGGTGAATGGTTAAGAACGTGGACCCTAAAGCCAGTTACCTCCCAGCTCAAGGATTGGCAAACTATAGCCTGTGGGCCATGTGTGGCCCACTGACTGATTTTGTAAATCAACTTTTACTGGGACACAGCCACACCCATTCATTTACATATTGTCTATGGCTGCTTTTGCTTTACAAATACAGCTGCTTACTTGCAACAGAGACCGCGTAGCCTGCAAATGTGAAAATACTATCTGGCTTGTTATGGAAAAAGGCAAATATCTTAACCTCTTGTGCCTCACTTTGCAATTTATTAATTGGAAGTGGTCATGATACCTTCCTCATGGTACCTTCCTCCTATTACAATGGAGTTGTTGTGATTATTATTGTTTTTATTGTTTTATTATTTATTTATTTATTGGCTGCATTGGGTCTTCGTTGCTGCATGCAGGCTTTCTCTAGTTGCGGAGAGCAGGGGCTATTCTTCACTGCGGTGTGTGGGCTTCTCATTGCGGTGGCTTCTCTTGTTGAGGAGTATGGACTCTAGGGGCGTGGGCTCAATAGTTGTGGCTCGTGGGCTCTAGAGCTCAGGCTCAGTAGTTGTGGCGCACGGGCTTAGTTGCTCTGCGGCATGTGGGATCTTTCTGGACCAGGGATCGAACCTGTGTCTGCTGCATTGGCAGGCGGATTCCTTTTTCTTTTTTAAATACATTTATTTATTTATTGATTTGGTTGTGTTGGGTCTTCATGGCTGCACATGGGCTTTCTCTAGTTGTGGCGAGCAGGGGCTACTCTTTGTTGTAGTGCGCTGGCTCCTCATTGTGGTGGCTTCTCTTGTTGTGGAGCACAGGCTCTAGGCCCATGGCCTTCAGTAGTTGCGGCACACAGGCTCAATAGTTGTGGCTCACGGGCTATAGGAGCACAGGCTCAATAGTTGTGACGCATGTGCTTAGTTGCTCCATGGCATGTGGTATCTTCCCAGGGCAGGGATCGAACCTGTGTCCCCTGCATTGGCAGGTGGATTCTTAACCACTGCACCACCAGGGAAGTCTAAAGTGGTTGTGATTATTAAATAAGTTGATACATATCATGCTTCATTGGCTATGAGTATTATTATTATTTTAAAAATTTATTTTATTTATTTATTTGTTTATTGGTTGAGTTGGGGCTTTGTTGCTGTGCACGGGCTTTCTCTAGTTGTGGCGAGGTGGGGCTACTCTTTGTTGTAGTGCACAGGCTTCTTATTGTGGTGGCTTCTCTTGTTGTGGAACACAGGCTCTAGCACTCAGGCTCAGTAGTTGTGGCGCACGGGCTTAGTTGTGCACAGCATGTGGGGTCTTTCTGGACCAGGGATTGAACCCGTGTGCCCTGCATTGGCAGGTGGGTTCTTAACCACTGCACCACCAGGGAAGTCCCAAGTATTATTATTACATGAGTATTAGTATTATTATTACACAAACTATAGCCAAACTCCATGGGTTATAGTGCTCTCAGCTAGGGGTGTGATCAGGGCCCACGGCCAGAGCACACAGCCTTGAGGGAAGACCTCAGCCTCTCTAAACCCATAGCATCTTCCAGCCTGAGAAGACCTTCTCTGGCTCCTTCTGGCTTGCATAGATAGGCCTATGGTGTCTCTCTAACTTTTATTTCCAGGCTGCGCTAGACCTGGAATCTCACACCTGCCCCTGTCTATGCCATCTCATTTGACTACTATTTATTGAGAACCTACTGTGTGTGCAGAGACCCTTGAGCTGGGCATGCACATGTCTAGAGATAAATATGGCATCATCCTTGCCTTCAAATTGATCGCCCTCCTTCCACTCCTTATATAACAGGGCTCCTGGTAGATCGGACCTTACAATTTCTGAAGCAGAAAAACTTATTTTAAAAATAATGCACAATGTCTGTCTTTTAGGGTGGAGACTGTCCCTTTGTTCTTGGCAAAACCTCTTGAGTGGGTCCTCATGGTTATGTAAATGAGAAGCAAGTGCGCTCCCTGGTTCTTGGAGAAGACCTAAATGCGATGTTAGGTGTATTCCTTAGTAATGTAAATCAGGAGGGTATTTTAGCGGAACCATGCTTCTGCAAATTATGTTTCCTTTAGGGAAATGTTTCCTTTCTAATTCTGGATCCAGACTGCCCCATGCCTGTAAATTGTCCCATTTGTACCAAGATGGTGAGGTTTTGTTTTTCTTAGCGCCCTTGTTGGACGGGAAGGGAACTGGGAAAGTGGAAAGCACAGAAGGAGTGTGCAGCCTGAACTTGCGGGCACTGCCAGGGAAAGAGTGGGGAAAGGTCTGGACTGGCCTCAGCCAGCACAACCTGGCTCTCCTGGAGACACAGACTTTGGGAAATGTGCTATGGGATTCTCTCGGGGTTGTTTTGTTGGGGACTTGGTGCCAGACCTCACCCTTGTGGGTGGGTGGGGGTCAGTGCCGGGGGGGGTCCTCACTGTCTACCATTTTGGGATAGGATCTGAGGTCTTGGGATGCAGATCTGTGCTCGGAGAGAAAGGGCTGACCCGTAGCCACGCTGGGACCAGTAGCCAAGCAGGGAACGAGTCCAGCAAGAGGTTTTGAGGTCAGGTTTGGGCCCGGATGTTCCAAGGGTGGCCACTTCTAGGAGGAGCTCTAAATTGTGCCTTATGCTGTACTTCCTTTTCTTTAGTCCCAAATCTTCAGTAAAGTCCCACTAAAGTTCTAGCCTGTTCGCAGCAGCAACGTAGGAAATCAGGGTTAGCAACTTGGGGGAGGAGATGACCCGGGGTCAGAAGAGCAGTCAACTCCTGAGCAAGGGCATCAGAGGTGGCCATCTGGTGGCATCAGGCAAGGTCAGCTGGGCTCAGCAGCCTCTTGACCTCCCTGGTGGCCATGGCAGTGGCTGGTTCTGGGATACCCCAGGCTGTACCTTGGGAGACTCTGGGAAGGAGCTGGAGGACAGGTCGAGGGGTTCATTTCCAGCAGTGAGGGGGACGTTCTCCCAGATTAGGCCGGAAGAGCAGCCTGTCACCCTTCATTGCTTTGCCTGCTAAACCAAACCACGTAGTAATGATCTGTACTTCCTTTTGCCTTGGAGTATTTCACTGTCACCTTTACCCTGGTTAACAGTCAGGATCTAAATACATTTCATATCTGTTTGGCCTATTGATGTTAGACATGGCAGAGAGCATTTGTGATAAGTAAAACCACCTGCGACAGACTGTCTGGAGCAACCAAACCCCTCAGCACATGTGAACAGGTGCTAAAGGTCAGGTGCCAGGAGTTCACAAGGCGGAGAGAGGAGGGGACCTCTCAGGACAGGCATCCCTGGAGTACGGGCTACAGCCATGATGGCAGGTGGCTCTCTTGGTGATTGTCATGGTGGTGGCAGGGGGTTAAAAATGAACGTGACTGCAACGTTGCAACGGGAGAAGGCAACTTTCTCTTACGAAAGCATCTTCTGAACGTCCACTTTTTGAGCTTGGCAGGTAACACCTGTTTTCTAGTTCCCATCATTCAGTAAAATCTCCAGGGCTTCCATGAGCTAGGTGCCCTGACTGTGTCTGCTGCTGCTGGTACCAGATCATTCTCTGTGGGAAATGGGAGCTGGGCAGGAACTAGCTGTGTGTAGCAAGGCAGCAGATGAGAAGCAAGTTCGCTCTGAGAGGGCCTACATGAGAAAGGATCACAGAGGAAAGAGCGAGACGAAACTCTGAGGAGGAAAATATTTAGTGCATGAACCAACCACCTCGCACACTTTTGGAGCCCTGAAGGTACAATTTCCTTTGCAAAGGGACTGCATGGATCAAGCAGCACTTTATTTGGAAAATTCAGATCAACAGCCTTGCTTTCGAACAACTTGGAGCTCAATGCCTATTGGTGTATAATGTCTGCCAGCTGCTACCTACAGGTGATTTGCATGGGGGAGGGTCCCTGCCCCTGGGTGGGGGGGGCTTGGTGCTCTCTCCATGACTCTGGGTGGCTCTCTTCAAGAAGATCCCCAAAACATAAAGGGAGACCAGGACTGAGGGGCTGCAAGTCATGTGGTTTGGAGAAAGCCTGGTGACCTAGAGCAGTGGTTCTCTCTCTCTCTTTTTCCCTTTTTTCCCATTCTCCATTATTCCACAAATACCTAGTTACAAGTTGCACAAATCAAAAAATAAAGGCAGAGGAGGGTGTGGGAAAGATTTTTGTGATGTGTAGGGGGTGGGAAGGGAGGAAGGGGTGGGAACTGGTGCTCTCCCTCCACACACAGCCCTGGATGAGGGCTATGGGCCCTGCAGCAGGGATTCTGGGGAGGAGCTAGGCAAAGGGTAGCTGAGGGATGGAGGAGGCCCCTAAACCCAGAGCTCACCCCAAAAGCTCCTTCAGTGCATGGCAGGGGGAGAATGGGGAAGGTGAGGAGTTTCAAAGATGGAGCAGGAAAACAAAAAATCAAGGCAGCGGACACAGGAGAAGTGGAGTCATCGTGGGGTGGAGATTAAAGAAAGAAAAAGTAGGTAAAGGGGCAGTGAAAGGCGAGGTGGCAAGCCCTGGCTCTCGGAGCTGGGATGCTTGTGATTTCAGGAGCAGGAAGCTGGGCAGAGCCCAGGGAGAGATTGACAGGTCTCGCCCACCCCCAGAGCAGAGGAGAGATGTTCTGGACTGCTGTGTGGCTGATGTCCTTTTTCTGGAAATAACGCAGACAAGGACAGAACCTGTGACTTTTCCTTTGAACAGGAATTGAGTTTTCCAGGGGAGGACATTTAATAAGTTTCACTCAGGAAGTCTCTGTTACCAAAAAAGACTTAACAAAGTTAATTAGACTAAACAGCAATTATCGTGTCTCCTCATTGTTCAATTATCTGCTGAACTGGTGTTTCCTGATTAATTTTCTGATTAAAATGTATTAAACGAAAAAGACCAGCAAACAGGCCTTGACAGGTTCCCAAAGAAGGAGGGAAGCTGCCGCTGGCTGTGCAGGGCAGTGGGCACTGGGGCCCCTGAGGTTGTGTCCCACCTTCCCAGGTAGAGGCCCAGGGCAGGTGAGAGGGCGAAGGAAGGGGAGGCGGCACCCTGCCTGCCCGCGTCTCCACGGACACAACTATCAGCGCCGTTACTCAGAGTCTTCCCTTCCCCAAACCTGGGCTTCCTCCGGATGGGAATGGCATCTTGGCGAAAGGCACCTACTTGTAGGTGCACTGCAGAAACCTACGTCACCCTCCATCTCCCTCGCCGCCTCCTTAGCCTGCTCAGGATGTATTATACTCATTTCCTTATAAATGTGCTTAACTGCCTTCCTAGCAAAACCTCCATCCTGGCAAGAGCCCCATCCTGGCTAACTCCACTCATTGGTCCTCCGTGAATTGGCACCTCTGAGCATTGCTATAGAAACCCTTATAGATTATACCCTGCTGACTCGTCTCACTCTGAATTCATGACCACAGACCTCAGATGGGCACTCGACACTGCCCAGCAATGCCACGACACTGCCTCCCTGTGTTCCCTTTCCCACTCGGAGACAGCAGCCTCTCTCTGCTCAACCCCCCCGACCCTCCCCCACTTTCTTACTGTCAGCTCACGACCTTGCCTTAAACTTCACTGAGACGTAGAAGCAATCAGACAAGAACTCCTGTGCCTTCCCATCACTAAATTGACAAAGCTCCTCCTATTACAGTGGAAGATGTGTCCCTACTCTTAACAGAGGCCGACCCCTCCACGCGGCCACGGATCCTATTTTCTCACCTTCTCAAGGACTTCGTTCCTGTAAATATCCTCTCCCTTTCCTGCATCATCAGTTTCTCCCCTCTCAACTGGATCACTTCCATTAGCATACAAAATACTGTAGTACCTCTCATCTTAAAAAAAAAAAAAAGAAAAACTTCCTTCAAGCAGCACATAGATGCTATAGTTATTCTTTTGAATGTCGGATGCACTTCACAATCATAAAAAATAAAACAAAAGTTCCTTACTCTGATCCCACATCCCATCCCTGTGTTGCCCATTTTCCTATCATTCTCTACAGCCAAGTTTCTCAAAGGAGTTGTTTGGATTCATTGCCTTCACGTCCGCACCCCCTGTTCTCTCCTCCACATACTTGAACGTGGCTTCTGCCCTCCCTAGGCCACTGAAATTGTTCTCATTGCAGTCAACAACTCACATGCTGCCCAATCCAATGGCTCTTTCTCTTTCTCCTCTTACCCAAGCTCTCAGCAGCATAACCACTATCACCCGTTTCTCCCTGAAATGCTGGTCTGGTTCTCCTACCTCCCTCAGTCTTCCTCGCTCTCTCCTCCTTGACTCCACATCGAAACCCTAGGGATTCTGTGCTCTCTTTTTCTCCTCGTTCTACACTCCCTTTAGGTGATCTCCTAAGACTTGGCTTTAACACCATGCCTTGAAATACCTTCTTTAAGCTGAATGACTCACACATTCATATCTCCAGCCTAAATCTCTCCCTTGTGTTCCAGCGTGAATGTCCAGCTAGGAATTCCACATTTTCGCTTGGATATCTAATAGATATTTCTAACTGAATCCCTCCCAAAGTGAACTGCTGATGTCCCTCCATACCTAACCCAAACCCACCCCCTCCCCCCAGTCTCTTCACATCTCAGTAAATGTCCCCATTGTTTGTGCAAGTACTCAGGCTGAAAATGTGGCATCTTTCTTGAGTCTGCTCTTCCTTTCCTACTCACATCTAACCAGCAACTTTTACCTCCAAACCATATCTGTTTCCGACCACTTGCCTCCATCTCCACTGCTACCATTACAGGTCAAGTCATGTCTGTTCTTGCCTGGACCAGTGTCTCCTAATACTGGCTCTACTCTGATTCCTATAGAGCCCTTTCCCCATAGAGCACTATATCAGTTATCTACTGCTGTGTAACAAGTCATCCCTAACTTTAGTGGCATACAGCAGTAACCATTTTATTTGCTCACAATTCTGTGGGTCAGCAGTTTGGGCCAGGTTCAGCTGGGTGGTTTTTCTGCCTGTCTGACCCAGAGCCACTCATTCCACTACAGTCTGCTGACAGATCAGCTGGGGCTGGTTGATGTAGGGCAGTCAGCTGGGGCATCTTGTCTCTATTCTATGTGGTCTCATCCTCCAGTAGGCTAGCCTGGGTTTCTTCACATGGTAGGATGATTTGTGCCCGAGTCTTAACTTATAAAGATGACTGGGTGATGACATGGAGAAGTCAATTCCATTGAAAGAATAATTTAAAGTTAATCACAGTTCCATTAGAAGTAAGAGGCATAGCACTCCATACAGGGCCACAGGGAGAAGCACCAGTGACATTCAGGAGGCAGAATGGAGTGAGCGAAAGGCATCGGCCACAGCCTTTATTGGAATTTCTTCAGGAAGCAAGGCAGGGCAAGGTAAACAGCTTAGGATTGGCTGGTTTGAATAATTCTGGCAGGCTTTGAGGCATAGGAGCTCTCTCTACTTGTCTGGTAGCAGGCCCTGGTTGATTTAGGACAGGGGAAATATTGGCCTGGTGTGAGAGTTAGGAAAAGGAGGTGGTTGGGGTTATGGACTTGGACTGGTTGGTTTATATATGAAAGGTGGGCTCAATGACAAGTTGTTTGCTGTCTAGGAATTAGCCAGCCCTGGGAAGGCCAGTCTCTCCCCAGCCAGCAAGAGCCTCTAGAGATGTCTACACATCATAAAATATAGAAAATAATAAATACAATAGTACACAGGGCAGCAAGATGGTAAGAGTGGAAGGAAGCTGTACAGCGTCTGAGTTTTAGCTTTGGAACTCCCAAACATTTCACTGTGTTGATCAAAGTAAGCTATAAGGCCAGCTCAGGTTCAAGGGGGATGGGGAAATAGGCTTCACTCCTTTGTGAGGGAGTGGCAAATCACACAGCAAAGGGATGTGTACACAGGGATTAGAGGAAATTGGAGCCATATTTTGGAACCTTTTACAGGCAGCCAGAATGATGTTTTAAAAGTAGGAATCAGAGAATATTGCTCTCCCGTGTAAAACCCTCTGATGGCTTCCTTCCTGCTGCTACTGAAATAAAAACACATGGCCCTGCAGGCCCTCTGTGATCTGGTCCTAGCTGATCTCTTTAGTTTTATCCCTCACCCTTACCCTTGGTTCACTGTGTTCTGGTCACACTGGCCTTCTCTTGACTTCTTGGATGTTCCTAGCTCATTCCAGCCTCAGAATCTTTCTCTCTGGAATGCTATTCTAGAGAATTTAGCCATTTTGGGTCCTTCATCCATTTTTTAGGTCTCAGCTCAAGAATAGCAGCCCAGAAAAGCATTCTTAACCTGCTAACTGAAATCATCTTTCCCTACCTTTACTGTGAAAGAGGTAGATACCGCTAATGCTTGGGCCTGTATTATTTTTCTTAATTATAATGACTATTACTTACATAGTGCTTACTATGGGCCAGACCAGTTCAAAGCCCTTTACATATATTAACTCATGGTATCCTCATAACCATCCTGTGAGGTAGATACTATTAATATCTTCATTTTGCAGATGAGGAAACCGAGGCACAGATACATTAAGTGACTTGTTCAAGCTCACACATTTTTAATCATGTTTGTTTTTATTTCTTTATTTTATTATTCTTTTTTTGCTCCACTGTAACATAAGTTTCGCGGGGGTAAAACTTTGGCTCCCTTTTTCAGTGTTAAATTCGCAGTGTGTAGAATGGTATCTACTACATACTAGGTATTCCATAAATATTTGTTGAATAAATGAATAAGTTATCCAGTCCAATTTGTTGCTGAATCTGTCTATCATACTTCCTAAACATTTCTTCACTGTGGCCACCTTTCTCTATATTTCTTCCGCGTAAGTAAAGATAATCTCTTACCTGTTCCCTTGTACCAGCCTATGTAGACTCAATCTCACTTCTTCCAACCCATGGCAGAGTGAGCGAGCTGAAATAAAAACAAGGTTACATTCTTCTGCTTAAAAACCTCTCATAGGCTCTGATTATCATCATAACAAACTGCAAACTCCTTAGAATGGCCTACATGGGCCTTCCTGATCAGGCTCCTTCTGCTTCTCTCTTAGAACCCCTAGTATCAAGCTCTCCTCTGCTTCCCAGACTTACAGACTTCTTCCCACACCCATGCCCTTGTGTGGGGTGCTTTTTCTCTCTTTCTCCATGTAGACTCCTATTCATCTTTTGAAACCCATTTTAAATGATCCCTGTTCATATTGATAGGCGCATAGTTTGTAACTCACTTCTCCATTCCACAGATACTCATCCATCCATCTAGCCATTTATCTATCCAGCAAACATTTACTGAGCACAACCTTTAGAAGCTCAGTCTATGGGTTAGAGAGGTGCAGTAATTAAAAAAAAATACTTAATCATCTGTGTGTTTGTTTCTTTCTTTACATTGAAAGCCTCATTTGCTTTTATATCCCTAATGCCTAGCTTAATAAATGTTTGCTGAATAAATGAGGATAATTATGAAACAAACCAGCACAGACTATTGAGAGAGAATTGGAGCAGACCTAACCCAGTGTGGGAGGATTAGGGAAGGCTTCCTGGGAGAGGTGATGTCTGAGCTGAGATTTACTTGTTTCTTACCTTTCTTTCGCCCTCAGATTGTGAGCTTCCTAAGGGCAAGGATTCTGTACCATTCACATATTTATCTGGGCCAGCATTCAACACAGTGCTCTACACATATTCATTAACTCGATAATTTTTTTTTCAGTTTTTCTTATTGTGGGAAAACACATGTAACATAAAATTTACCATTATAACCATTTTTAAGTGTACAGTTCAGTAGTATTAAGTACATTCATATTGTTGTATGACCATCACCACCATCTGTCTCCAGAGCTCTTTTTCATACTGTAAAACAAGAAATAATTTTTGAATGAATGAATGAATGAATATTCTTTTTCTTGCTCTCTCTTCCTGCATGCCTATCCTATACCCAGTATTTAAGGCAACTCAATAATTCAATTTACCCATACCATCTCTTATCTAGAGTAAGCCACACTATACAAAACCAGCCAACATGACTTAGAAACTGCCAGGAATGATCAGATTCACACTAGAACCACATGCACTTTGCCTCTGAACTCTTCATAATTCAGGATGTCTCCTACCCCCAGACCTGGGAAGGCCTTGTCTTAAGAACTCCGCCACTGAGTTGGAATTCTAAATTGGTCCCTGGCCTCTGAGCCTAAGGGTTCTAATTGGAGTTGGAAGGCTGATTAGTTGCATGCTCACCCGCTTCCCCTGCTTCCTTCCTCCCTGTGTTAACTGTGTAGGCATCTGTCACCCCTGCCAGATTACAAGCTCCTTCGAGGCCAGAGACCATACCTTGGGCATGTTTGTATTCCCCACAGTGCCTGCCACATCGCAGGCAGGCATCAATAAAGGGTTGTTAAATAAATAAATAAATAACCCACACTGAACGATTTATCCTAATTAACTCCTCAGAAGTAGTTCCCTCAGGATGGATTCAATGTGTGATTTCTCCCAACTTCTAAAAGGCTTACCCTTTATCTACACCAAATTATGGTCATTCCAGGTTCTACATCATTGGTCTCCATAAACTGCCTGCCCATTTCTCTCCATCCTGAACTGTAATAACTGGCTGGACTGCAACCCAAGACTCCCAGCTTGATGCCTGGGCAGGAGGTTTGGTCTCACTGACTCCCAGAAGTGACAGCATTGCATTGTGACTGAGATATGATAGTGTGATGGTGGTAGGCTAGGAACCCAGGACAACCCAAGGGTGTTCTGTGCACAGGAAGGCTTTCTTACCAGGGGCCTCGGCTCCAAACCCAACTTGGTGCATGAGTCAGCAGCCTTGGCCATGAGGGGCCACCTCTGTCTTAGCTACATTGGCAGCAATGGCCTAAAACGTTTGGTCTGCTTCATCTTCTTCCGTCCAAAGCTTGGACCACAATCTCAGCTCTTACCCTTTCAGTGTGAGGACAGGTTAGTCCAAAGCTTCAGTGTCAGCCAGTGGAAACAGAAGAAGGATTGAGGGAGGATTTACCTTGGTGCTTAGGACTGAGCTTGCCTAGATTTTCCACCAAGGCTTTTTCTCCAGGAATATTTCCTTTGCACCCCTCTTTTTTTCCCCCAAATATTTATTTATTTATTTATTTAATTTTGGCTGTGCTGGGTCTCAGTTGCGGCATGCATGTGGGATCTAGTTCCCCGACCAGGGATCAAACCTGGGCCTCCTGCTTTGGGAGTGTGGAATCCTACCCATAGGATCACCAGGGACATCCCTCCTCTGCATCCCTCTCACCTATTCTCATAGGATAAGAGACAGCACCCATAAATGGCCACACCCATGTCTGCATGACCCCTTGAAAGCCCCATCCAGGGGACTGTGGCCCAACATGCCGGCTCTGAATTTGAGCCCTGCAGTGCGGCACCCCTCCTCCAGAAGGAGGGGAACCAGGTGGATGGGAAGGTACAGGTTCTTTGATCTCTCCCTAGATCCCAGTATCTCTTTTCCCACCACCTCCAGGCCTTGGGCCCAATTCATTTCTGGGGAAGGGGACTGAAGGAGCTCTCATTTAGGGTTCACTATCTCAAGGACTCAGTCCAATATTGGAGAGAAGCCCTCTGCTTAATCCTGAAACCAAGGCACTTCTTTGTACCCTTGGTGTCTGGGGCTTAATTTGCATGCCCCTCCCTCCTCACTTTATGTTCTGGCCTTATTCTCCGGTCCTACTAACACACAGGTCTTACCTTGTTCAGACCATCTTTGTGGGTATAAGATTCTGTCTCTGAGTCCAGGGCTCTGGGACCTTAATTTTCCTTACTCCCTGCCAGGTTCTTTGCATTGGCCTGTTCCACTTACCTTTGAAGCACTTATTTTTGCCTAAATCCTTTTGCAGCTGAACTTGCTTGGAAAACCGTTCATCTGTTGATTACTTGTTAGCCCTTCTCTGGATGCTGGGCACTGCTGGCATGGGTTGACTTATTTCTTTTTATTTTTTTATTTTTGGCTGTGCTGGGCTTTCTCTAGTTGTGGCGAGCCGGGGCTACTCTTCGTTGCAGTATGCAAACTTCTTAGTGCAGTGGCTCCTCTTGTTGTGGAGCACAGGCTTCAGTAGTTGCAGCACATGGGCTCAGTAGTTGTGGCTCTCGGACTCTAGAGCACAGGCTCAGTAGTTGTGGTGCATGGGCTTAGTTGCTCTGTGGCATGTGGGATCTCCCTCAACCTGGGATTGAACCCACGTCCCCTGCATTGACAGGTGGAACCTTAACCACTGTGCCACCAGGGAAGTTCCGGGTTGACTTATTTCAATCAGCTTCAGCTGGGCTCAACTTTTGGCCCTGGCCACATTCTAGCTGATATGCTGAGTCTTCAGGCACCGGCCTCTCCCGGTCCTACTCAAACCCCTGCTC
Source organism: Hippopotamus amphibius kiboko (assembly GCF_030028045.1). Lineage (NCBI taxonomy): Eukaryota > Metazoa > Chordata > Mammalia > Artiodactyla > Hippopotamidae > Hippopotamus > Hippopotamus amphibius. The sequence continues at coordinate 27,380,322 of NC_080186.1, read as the reverse complement.
CGGTGTTTCCAGCTCCTCGGCTGATTGATCTTGCATGAAGACTAACTAGGTCTAGACAGAACTGCTTTACTCCTGATCATTGCTGTACTGTTTAGTGTCACCCAGATAGCAGCTTAAAATAATGAAAAGCTTTGGGTTTTTTCCTGGCATTATTGATTTACTATCAGTCATTAGTCCCCAAAGAGAAAATATTAAGAGTGAATGCAGATTAAACCATAATAGGAGAGGATAGTAATGGCCCCATGTTTAATGGAATAGAATATGATTGTACTCTGTTATTTCAAATTTAATGTTTAAATAGCCTAATTGAGTTTTTAGATGACCTGGATGTGTCTACTCCTGCTATGGTAGTTTTGGAGGCAAACAAGTTTTCTTTGCTGAGGATTGGTTTGACGAGTATAAATAAAGTTTAAGAAGTGATGATTTCATTCATTCATTCGCTTATTAATCCATGCATACATGTGTTTATGCATTTGTTCACTCCACCAGACACCCTTGGAGTGCCCAGCATGTCCCAGACACTGGGCTAGGTGTTGGAGATTCAGAGATAGGTAAACAGTGGTGCCAACCTCAAGAAGCAACCATTCCAGAAGAAGAGGCAGACTATTACAGTGCAACATGTATGGTAGGCAGCCTCTCCAAAGGCCCCCTGTGGTCCCTGCCTCCTGTGTTCATGCCCTTGTGTACTCCCTTCTCCGGTGTGCGGGCTGGACCTAGTGACTCACTTTTAACAGATACAGGAATTGATGGGATGTTACTTCCATGACCCGGTTACAGAAAGGCTCTGGCTTTCATCTTGGGCTGCCCTCCTCCCTCTCTCCATCTCTTGCTCTGAGGGAGGCCTGTTCTATGGATAGGCTCATGTGGAAGGAACTGATATCTCTGGCCAATAGCCAGTGAGGACCCGAGGCCTGCCAACAGCCACAGGAATGAGCTTGGAAGTGGATCTTCTGAGGTCTACCAACAGCAGTGTGAGTTGCCTTGGAGCTGCTTCCTACCCCTCTAGGCTGCAGTATCCTGAGGCACTTAACCAGATGCACCGAGCTAAGCCACACCCAGGTTCCCAATGCATAGACACTGTGAGATAACAAATGTTGTTTGCTGTTTTAAGCCACTAAGTTTTGGGGTAATTTGTTATGCAGCAAGAGATAGCTAATACAACATGATGCTTTGCTCAAGAGATAAAGCATGTATTGTAGGAGTACAGAGGTAAGAGTGATTAAATCTGCTTGGAGAAGTTGGGCAAGGTTCCCCTGTGGAGGGAATGATCCTCTAGCTAGAGGAGATGGGTACAGATAATTGGTGGTGATCCATCCTCTCTGTCCGCTTTCTTCTATCACCACTGCACACTCTCCCAGCTCCTCTCTGAGAGTTCTTCTCACCTTGCAAAATACCCTGGCCATATCATTCTGTAGATCTGGGCTAAGGCACTACTGGTAATGGACTAAGAGACATACTTCTCTTCCTACACCTCTTTCAGCCACAGCAGGCTGTCACTGTCCTGGCTATCTCAACTGGATCCCAATCCTACCTACTTTTCCCCCAAAATGGGCCTCACACATTTCATCTTTCACTTACGAAGTCTCTGCTCAGCACAGCTCGGCACATCTCCCTGTGCCCTCCTCAATTAAAAATGACACAAAAGTAAAGGAGACACATAGCTCTTTGAAAAAGCTTCCAGATCCAAACTTTTTAATGAAGACAGTATATAAAGGGCCTGTCTTATCTCTCCAATGCGACTCCCATGTGCTGTAATCAAGCAGAATTAATTAAAAGCAATCAAGTGGTGAGTTGGCATGGGGGCCTGCGGCACCAGTCTTTCATCTCAGCCACATGAGTGCTGTCCCCGAGGGGGCGGGACTGTGGGCAGCAGATGGGGGTGGGCCCAACGCTGGTAGGGAAAACCAGCTCACCCAACAAGCTTGCATGGACAGGGCATGACCAGCTCTGAAGGAAGAAGTTGGGTCTGACTCAGAGAAGCATTTCTGCATTGTTCTGGGTGAAGGATCTAGACTAGTTTCTCAAAACTCTCAGGCTGTGGACATTTGGGGTTGGATACTGTGTTGTGGTGAGGGGCTGTGCGGTGAATTGTAGGGAGCTCTCTCCATTAGATGCCACTAGCCCCTCCTTAGCTGTGACAACCAAGAGTAACTCCAGACATCACCAAAAGTCTCCTGGGGGAGGGTGGGGAGAGAAAAATTTCCCCTGGTTGAGATCCACTGGTCCAGACTAGAGTTCCCTTCAGTAAAGGTGCATTGTAGCTGGACGAGGGTGACTTTCAATCACTGTGGACCCTGGGGCACTAGGGTAGCTAAATGATGGCAAAGACTCTCTGGCTTGCAGTCACTTGGGAAATTCTGTTATCTGGGAGGGGTCCAAGAGCCAGCTGCATGGAGGCAGGCCACCTGAAGCCTTGAGTCTAAAGAGGGATGATCCTCCTTAAGATTGATGTATGATGCAGGAAATCCCTCCCACAGGAAATATTTTATAGTCATTGCCAAGAATTGCATACTCTTCCTAATGTCAGTCATCTTCCGACACTGCAATATTTCCCAATACACAGCAGTGGTAGGGGTGGTCGGGTCGTGGTGGTGGAACATCAGGGGACTTTCATGTCCAATTTGGTGATATTGGTTCTTACTGGTGCCCTTCTGTCTCTTTGCTTACAAACATCTCATGGGATCTTGGAATTTCTGGCATCTGTCACACCTGAAGGATATGAGCTTTGCTAGACTTTTTCGACACCAAGGGTATGACCTGGACAGTCCTTTCTTGGTCCAGCAACAGTAAACTAAGTGAAGGAAATCATATCCTACATAAGAACCAGGAGGGAAGAGAAAAGCACGCTAAGGCACCAAGGGAGTACAGACTTTCACCCTGTGGCCCTGATTATCAGGTAAAGAAAGACAGAGAGTTGAAACATTGCTTAATGTATGATGACAGGGGCTGCAGCACTGCCTGGTCATAAAGAACGAAGGAGGAATTTTCGCCCAAGCTTGTTTGGTGCTGCTTAAGTGGAGTCTATTATAGCTTCCCCCTTCTCATCGATAATCTATCTTTTTAAGCCTCCCCACCAGACTGGATGCCTGCAGGATGGGGGATGTGTAAGGCCATCCTTTCTGGACACAGAAGGAATGGATGAGCTTTGAAGGTGGTGGGGAGACTGTTCTTAAAACCCCCATTATGTGCCAGGCACAGTGCTCATACTTTATGTGCTCGAATAGCCCCGAGAGGGGGCTGTCATTATCCTCTTTTATGGCAAAGGACACTGAAGCAACTAGGCAGTGGCTGAGCCAGGATTCAAACCTAGTCGGCGGACTCCCAAGGTTATGGTCTTTCCCCTCTGTCAGCGCCTTTCCGTACGCTCATAAGATAGGCTTAAGGATGTGGGTCTCAGAGCTTTTAGGACAAGGGCTGATGATGGGCAGGTGGTGTCACAACGTCCCAAATCCAGAGGAAGCTGGGTCAGGCTCAGGCTTCAGGCTCTGGTTGACTTCTGGTCATTCCCAGGGCTCCTTGGGGGTCAGGACTTCAGTACAAAACTGGGGTACATTTTAAAGAACTTGGCTGACATCTTTGTCCTTTCTGGCACTTCCCTGGGTCATACTGCCATACTTCATCTGCCACTTATATTTCCAGAAAAGTCCTTGTCTTATTCCAGTTGGGCTGCTTTAAGAAACTACCACAGACAGATGGCTTATAAACAACAGACATTTATTTCTCACAGTTTTGGAGGCTGGGAAGTCCAAGATGAAGGTGCCAACAGATTTGGTGTCTGGTTCATGGATGGCAGTCTTTTCGATGTGTCCTCACAGGGCAGAAAGGCTGAGAGAGCTCTCTGAGGTCTCTTTTATAAGGGCGCTAATCCCATTTATGAGGGCTCTGCCCTCATGACCTAATCACCTCCCAAAGGCCCCAAATCCAAATACTACCACATTGAGGATTAAGTTTCCACATATGAATTTTGAGATGACATAGACATTCAGTCTCTAGTCATTCTTTTGGTCAAGAGTTACCCCCATCACGCCCTTCTCTGGTCAGGCTCCCAAAGATATGCTCGTGTTCTATTTTTTTAAAAAATAAATTTATTTATTTATTTATTTAACTTATTGGCTGTATTGGGTCTTTGTTGCTGTGTGTGGGTTTTCTGTAGTGGCGGAGAGCAGGGGCTACTCTTCATTGCGGTGCACAGGCTTCTCATTGCGGTGGCTTCTCTTGTTGTGGAGCATGGGCTATAGGCGCATGGGCTTCATTAGTTGTGGAGCGCAGGCTCAGTAGCTGTGGCACATGGGCTTAGCTGCTCCGTGGCATGTGGGATCTTCCTGGACCAGGGCTTGAACCTGTGTCCCCTGCATTGGCAGGCAGATTCTTAACCACTGCACCACCAGGGAAGCCAGATATACTCATGTTCTAATCCTGGAACCTGTGAACATGATCTTATTTGGAAAAAGTATCTTTGCAGATGTAATTAAGGAACTTGAGATGATCTTTTCCTGGATGATCTGGGTGGGCCATAATCCAATGACTAGTATAAGAGACAGAAAGAAGAGTAGCCCCTGCTCTCCACAACTACAGAAAGCCCGTGTGCATCAACAAAGACCCAACGCAGCTGAGAGAAAAAAAGAGAGAGAGAGAGACAGAAGAAGAGAAGGTGCAGGGAGAGAAGAGGAGAAGGCCATGTGAAGATGGAGGCAGAGACTGGAGCAATGCAGCCACAAGCCAAGGAGTGCCGACAGCCATCCGTAGCTGGAAGGGGCAAGGACAGATTCTCCCCTCGAGCGTTTGGAGGGTCTGTGGCCCCGCCAACACCTGGATTTTGAACTGTAGCCTCCATCACTGTGACAGAATAAATTTCTGTTGTTTTAAGCCACGACATTTGCAGTAATTTTTACAGAAGCTCCTGGTAATGAATACAGGGCCACAAGAGTTAAAGTCATTGAAATTTACTGGGGCTCCATCTGCCCCCATTGCCAGGATGCCTGGTACACGTGGCCTCCAGTTGCAATGACAGAGCATAAAGGGTGTCCTGGAGAAACGTGAAAGCCATTCACTGTGGCTGAGCACAGCATAAAAGATAAGGTAGGAAGCTCTTTTGCAGTAACCAATGGAGATATGATAGAAAGATGGAGAAAATATGTGCTCTGAGAGATGCTGAGGAGTTAGAATAGGCAGGACTTGGTGATCCATGGGGTGTGATGGGCCAGGGAGGGAGATAAGTCCCAGGTTTCTGGCTTGTGCACCGGAGTAAATGCTGGTTCCCTCCACTCAGACAGGGAACACGGGGAAGGTTTGTGTCTTCTCTTTCTCATCCCCGTGTGTCTCCATCAAGCTCTGCCCTTTGCCTCTAATTCCAAGTGACCCCTTTACTGGGTGGGCTGTTCCCACTTGGTCAAGGGAGCATACCTGAGAGAAGAGTTAGCACCCTGGGAGCCAGCCAAGCTGCCGGGGAAATCAAGCTCACAGTGGTGGACCTGTTGACTGTTGAAGCTCTTCAGGCATTTGAATTTTTAATGTGTCACCAAGATCTCTCTGCTAGTGGCCTATTTCCATGAAAGTCATCACAGAAATTGTTGTTTTAATCAGGTCAATTAAATTAAGGTTACCTCTTTGTATCCTAGAGAGACTGGAGGTCAGTGACTCCAAAAACGAGACCTGGCTAACGACTTTCAGATCCACGGACCCCTCCATGCGGCAGCAAGGTAATTAACCGATGTTGATAACATTTGTTCCACTTAAGTTGACAAATGAAAACAGAAGCAGCTTTTGGGTCTGGGGCAGGAGCAGAATCGAGTCAATACTTTCATTTGCATTGAGATTAAAAACTGAATTACAGGACCAAATGGGGCTGCCACTGCCACTCACCACCCCATAGACTCCCCTGTGTTCTTCTTCCGGGCCTCCTTTTTTTCCCCGGGCTACTTTCCAAGTTCCATTACTTGTCACCTGTCTCCTGTGTCATCCTGAAGTCTCCTAAGTGGTCCTCTGTCTTCCCCTCTCTTATGGCCCCTCCTGCACATCACCCATGGGATGTTCTGTCTCAAGCACCAGGTAATTATGATTCCATCCCACATCCTCTTGCCTGCAGGTCCAACGCTAAAGTCTTTAACCTGATAGTCAGTCTTATGCATCAATCTTTCCCTTGTCTTTTGCCCTCGGCTTCCCTACACCTGCCAGGGCTGACACTCTGCCAGATCTTGTCCGAGACTCGTTTATTGCCATCTTTGTCTTTGTTAGATGTCTCTGCTTGGGATCTCTTCCTGTTTCCTCTCCACCCAAGCTTTGAGAGACTCTGCAGTATATTCATTAAATGTGTAGCCCTCGAGTTAGACTCCTTGGGTTCACATCCTGCCTCTGTCACTTACATGAAATAAAATATATAAAGTTCTTAGCACAGAGCCTGATGTAGAATAAACGCTCCATAGTGCAGACTGTGACAGTATTACTACCTCTGTGCATCATTTTCTTCAAGTGTCACTAGTCACTTCTTTCAAGAAGTCTTTCTTGAGTAGCATCAGTCTAGCCCTCCCAGACCCTGCTCACTCACAGGAGATAAAACCCCACCTGGCGAGTCTCATCAGAGTCTTTTCAGAGTGTCTGACCCCATGGGTGGGCCTGGGATGACTCGTGCTTTCTGCCTCATTTTGGCTCAGTATGCAGTTTGTTTTGGTGAGTTTCTGCTGAATTGGACGGAATCAATACTCTCCTTTACATCAATCATGTACCATCCATCCACCCATCCACTCCCCCATCTACTTATCCATCCATCCATCCATCCATCCATCCATCCATCCATCCACTCAATCATTCAGCAATATTTTGAACACTTATTATGTGCCAGGCACTGTGTTTGGCATTGGATATATCAGGCCGGACAAGATAGACTCTGTCCCACCTTCACAAAATCATTGTCTAGGTAGGAGACAGACACTTTTACAGGCAGATATAATACAGAGAGGCAAGCATTAAACGGGGAAAGTACAGGGTGCTGAGATAACCTAAAAGCCTGAAGGGGAAGCTTTTAACTCTTCCTTGGAAGATCAGGGATGACTTCCCAGAGGAAGCAAGGTTTAAACTGAGACTCAAAGAATTAGCAAAAAATTAGCCAGGTGAAAGGGAATTACAGGTAAAGATTGTTTCAGTTGAGGAAACTGTAGGTGAAAAGATACAGAGGGGAAAGAGGGAATGATGTATTGGAAAGCTGGATAGAGAGAGAAAGAGAGAGAGAGGGAGGGAGGGAGGGCATACACATTGGAGGTGGACATGTGAGATGAGGCTGGAGAGGCACAGGTGCCAGGATATGTGGGGACTTATAGGTACTGTGTTAAGAAGGTTGGGCTTGCACATCACAGGCATGCAATAAATGTTTGTTGAGAAAGCAAGTGGGAGTGTTTCAGTGGGAGAATGGCATGATCAGATTTATAATTTAGAAAAATCACACTGGCTGCGGTGTGCAGGACAGAGGGAGGCTGGTTTGTCATCGCCATCACAGAGAGTTGGCCTCACCGCTTTCCCCAAGCATCCCAGTTCCCACCAGTGACCCACAGCTGAGGCCCTGCTGCCCTGCCTAGTTCTCGCCAGCCTCCTCCTGGGGGCTGGACTCTGTCTCTTAGTCTCAGCTCTTGCCTCAGGTCTTGCTCAAAATGGACAAGTGACCTAGAACCGGGGTCCTGCCACTCCAGGTTTAGTTTCTACCTATAGCGGGCCCCTGTTCACTTGATTGGGTCTCTTGCACAGTGAAATTCTTGGCTACTGCCCTGGGCCAAGCTGGAGATGGCCCCACATCTTTGGACAACACAGTTTGGACCTTTCAGTATCACTTCATGGGTAGCAACAACTTCCTTCACTCATTAATTTATTAATTCACTCATTAATAAAAGCATTTACCAATTATACCCTATGTCTGCAGGGATGTATCCCAATGAATACCCAATGGCAAGCAAAGCCAATATGGTTCTAGAAATGAATCTTAAAAATAAATTGTTCTGTGATATAAAAAAGATTAAGTTTTGAACTTTGAGGGTAATAAGGGGAACCCACCTGGTGTCTTCTTCTTGCTCCTCCAGGCCCCCCCTCCACCCTTCTTACCCTGGTCTCTGCCCTGGGAGGCTGATCTGAATGGACCACAGCAATGAGCTCTCTTGTCCTCTGCTTTTAGTGGGTTCTGCCAAAGGAAATATCTGGCAGGAGATTAGGGAGGAGGATGAGGTTGGAGTATCGATTCTCCTAGCTTCTCTGTGCAGGAGCACCCTGGGCAGGCTGCAGCCGCTGTCCTGCTCCTTCATCCTTCCGGCCAAGGTTCTTTCTGCTCTGTCCCTGTGGTCTCCCTTTGTCTTGTTCCACGCCTTTGTAAATACTCCTTTTATTAAACCTCCTTGAATTATCCTTATGTGAGTGTGCCATTGTTTCTCGCCAGGACCCTGACAGATACAGATGGCAACAGAAAGCCTTTCTGAGGAAGTGACATTTAAGCTAGACTTGTAGGATGAGAGGGAGCCAGCCATGTGAAGAACGGGGGAGGAGTGAGGCTCCAGGCAGAAGGAATTCGCATGTGAAACTTTGAGGTGGAAAAGAGCTCGTCCTCATGCTATAAGAACAGAGGAGAGAGAAGGACAGTGTGTCTAGGGCAAAACGAGCAGAGGAAAAGGACATGAGACGAGATTTAAGAGTAGGCTGAGGGCAGAGCATCTGGTGCTTTGCAGGCTGTTTAAGGTATCTGAATTTCACCTCGACCACAGCCAGACAGGTAAGGAAGTTCTTAACATGCTTTCTGGTCCCCACTCTCCTCGTGGTAGCCCGTACCAGAGATAAACATAGCAATACTGATTACTGAGCACTCAGTACGTCCCACACGTTGCTCTAAGTGCTTTGGTGCATTGATTCATTTAATCAACAACTCAGTGGGGAAGGTATTGTTAGCATCCACATTTCACAGGTAAAGAAACTGAGGTTCAGAGAGGTTGAGTAACTTATCCAAATGCCACAGCTAGTAAATGGAACATTTACTAGGGATTTGAAATCAGGTCATCTGGAGTCAGGGCTTTGCTCTTAATCACTTTGCTATAACTCTATTAAACTCACGATTGCTGAGTCCTAAGCCCCCACTGGTCCCTTATCTTACATGCCTCAAATGTATAGTGGTTTCCTGTATCTATCTGTCATTTCTAGTGGTTTCTTGTAACTGTCAATTATTTAATAAATTATACATATTTATTCTGCCTTCTCAAATGTATCATAGACTCTTTAAAGACCTTGATGGAGTCTCTCAATTCTCCACCACCCATAGAACCTTGTAGAGTGCTGAGCACAAAAAAGTATTCAATAAGTGCCTTTTGGATGCTTGATTTAAATTAAACAGTGGGTGTAAAGTAATAGTGCCTGGAAAATAGAAGGTGTTTAACAGATGGAGTCTGTCACTGGCGCTTGTAAGAAGGAAGCGAGAAGGAAGGGAATTAGTTTCCTAGGCAATTGTTAACCCCAGATCAAACATGAGATCATTGGACCACCACACTAGGTCATCTCCATGGTGCCTGCAGTGCAGGGTCTTGTTTGAGTCCAAGACACTAAAGAACACGTTAGGAGAAAACAGGATTGTTCTCCTAGATGTCAACCTAACATCACCCTCTTCTTTCAATAACCCAAAATATATTTGCAAGTTTGAAGAACCTCTTTGCGTTCCAGCTGCATCTCCTCTTGGGATGTTGAGTTCTATAAGCTTGCTCCCTGCTGCATGAAGGAGCACTTTCTTTTATTGATTCTAAATTTACCTCCTGCAAATTCCAAGTTCCAAGATTCCTCCCCTCCCCATTCCTTTATCTTCCACTTAAACGAGAACCCGGGGATAGAGCAATTTCCTATGTTCTACATCTGACTTGCATCAACCTTATTGTCCATCCCAAGAGATCTGGAGAATTTCTCCGCTCTCACTTTCCTCCTAACGTTTCCTTCCATCTTTTTGGCATGGTGGAGATGGTACAATTGCCTTCTAAAAGGAACTTTCCTAAAAATGAAGGCAACCCAGAGAGTGCTTAAGCCCCTCCAACTGCAGAAGAGAAACACCTCCCCAGGCCTCCGGTTCCCCAGCATCAAAAACACTGCATTTATTTTCCAAGTGTTTGGCTTGGTGAGTTTCACCTGATTTCTTACCTGTCCTTCAGCCAGGTGGTTGCCAGGGATCCTGCTGTTTCCTTGTGTCACAAAAGCTTGTCAGGCATCTCATCTCCAAGCAAGACATTGTGACAGAGGTGACATTTTGTTCGTCCATGTTGATGCTACCATGTCACAAGTGGCCTACTTCAAAGTGTAAAAAAATATTTTTAATGACCAGGTAGTATGAATTCCAGATATCTTTGAGCCTCTCTGCCCGTTTGTGACTCTCTCCTTTTTGGAACTGTGCTCCATTCCTGAGTCTTACTCTATCCGAGCTCTACCCCAGAACTCTGCTTCTAGGCCAACAGTCCATCCCCATGAAATTAGCCTAGTGTGGGTTTGGAAGGAGGAGTCACATGGTAAAGCTTCCCCTTCCAGAGGGTGTGGGTAGGATAGGCAACGAATTATGTCTTGTAAAGTGGAGTGTATAAGTTTCAATTACTTGGTTAAAAAAAACAGAAGAAGGGCTTTTTCCTTTTTTTTTGGTCAGTGAGGATGTCACTGGCTTCTAAATCATTGCATCCACGTGCCCACATTAAAATTTCATTTACTGTGGAAACAGTGGTTCTCAACCCTGGTTGCACTTTAGATTCCTGTGGGAGTTTTAACAGAAACCAAACAGAGCAGTGTCTGCCTCCCCCTGTCTCCTGCTCCCTGCCATCTGCCCTCAATCCAGGTAAATCAGAATCTTTGCGGGTGGGGACCAAGCATTATGATTTTTTGAAAGCACAGCTATAGTAAAGAACTGCTGTCTTGATCAAGTGTATAGACTCTCAACACCCATAGGCTGTCTCTCTCAGTCTATCTTTTTCAGAATGTCTACAGCTCCAGTGACAGGCAGCGAGTGGGGCTGAGGCCATGTCCAAGGCTTGTCCAGGAGCGTATTGATTCTGGGCACTGATCAATGTCTTCTGTATTGTCATGGGCTTTTGTTTTTAATTTCTTTATTGTATTTTTAGTATCCAGTTCCATTTTCTGTAACTGACTGGTTTATGGTTCCTGCTAGGAATTCATGCCTGGTTTATGCCTGAGTTACAAGCCTCACTCAAATTTATTTATTACTTCACTCATTTATTTGCTCACTCAATCACTCATCCTTTAATTCACTTATTCACTCCTCCATTCATTCATTCACTCACACATCAATTCTTCTGCCCATCCCATCTACTTATCCATTTATTTACTCATTGATTCATCCACTGATCCATTCATCTTATTTATTCAGTTGCTCATTAGTTTATCCATTCAACCATCTGTTTATTTTCTCAGTCATTTGCTCATTCCTTCATTCTTTGTTGATTTATTCACTTTTCAGACATTTTCTGACACTTCAGAGATGAGGGCTCCTGAGCCTGGCTCTGGGGAAATACAGATGAATGCACAAGCAATAGGGTTGTATTTGGAGACTGGACTTATTCACATGCTGGGGCCAGAGAATCCTGACCTTTTGTTCTCCTTTGTTTATGTTTTTGTTTTTTTTTTAAACTTAAGTATAGCTGATTTACAATGTTGTGCCAGTCTGTGCTGTACAGCAAAATGACTCAGTTTTATACACATACACATTCTTTTTTTTCTTTTTTTAATATTCATTTCCATTATGGTATATCCCAGGAGACTGGATGTAGTTCCCTGTGCTATACAGTAGGACTTTGTTGTTCATCCATTCTAAATGTAATAGTTTGCATCTACCAACCCCAAATTCCCAGTCCATCTCTCTCCCTCCTCCCCCTCCCCCTTGGCAACCACAAGTCTGATGTCTTTTTGCTATGTCTATGTCTCTTTCGCTCTCCTCTGTGATCAGATGTGGTGACTTTGGTGGGAAACTTTTCATGATCCTACTGAAAAGTCTTTGTAGTCTAGAAACCCTCCATGACTGTACCAGAAGTTCTCCTTTGGACACAGGAAATGGCTCTGTAGCACTAGCAGGTGGGGGGGGATGGGTAGAGATGGGGGTGACATTTAGTGTTCCTGACAGGATAAATCAGCTGCTTAAAGCTATGACTTCTTACAATGGAACACCCTTTTAAATAGTAATAAAGAAAACAGGAGAAAACGTAATATAAGGGGATAAAATAGGTAAAAATGACACAATACAAGGAAAATAGAGAGAACAAAAGAAAACTGCTGTAGTAAACAAAGTATAGAAGATACTACAAGTGCCAATCTCCAAGGGGCCAATGGGACCCGGTGGGTGAATTAAGTATGACACACTTGGTGGCAGGTCAGGTACAAGGTGGGCTATCCTCCAGAAGGGCAGAGATGTAGATTGGAATTCCCTTCCATGCTCTGTGGTTGGAAAATCTGGCTGAGAGTTCTTGGGAGAAAGGTTCTATTCTTAATGCATGCCTTTGAAAGAGACATTTATTCATTCATTCAACAAATAATTGTAGAGCATGTGGTCTGCTGCTCCTTGCCGCTTACCTTATGGTGGAAGAGATAGACACTTGGACAAGTAGTGACATACAGGGGTGATGAGTGCTATGAAGCAGAAAATATGGGAGCTATGGGAATGTCTACCAGGCAAAACTAGTCTGAGTGGTTGGGGAAGGTCCCTGGAAAATGTGGCGGTCTCAGCAGTTACTTGAAGATGGATATGCACAGAGTATAGTGGGAAAAGGGTATATGGAGGCAGAGGGTAAGAGAGAGCATGAAATGAAAGCTATCCTGTGTTGCTGGTATGTCAAGTGCAAGAGGAGGGTGGGGAAAAAAGAAGCAGAGAAATAGAAGTGTTGTTCATTCATCACTTCATTCAACAAACCATCCCTCAGCATCTGCTTTGCATGGTCCAGTGCTGGGTGTGGGGAACGTAAAGACAAACAGGACAGTTTCTGCCTGCAAATTCATCTACTGTCCAGGGAGCTCAAATGGAGACAGCAAAGGAAGGGTTAAGAGAATATTGTCCAGGTGGTCTCTGCCAACTCACTGACTTTGATTCATGACTCCCTGCTGTGGTTGAGGGAAGCACAACCCTGGTTGTTTTTTGAGATGCATTACACCTGAGTGGAAATGCCTTAAAACTGGGCTTTTCCAGCTAAAATGAAAGGGTTCCCTGATGAGCCACTAACTGTGTGGTGATTTTTTCATTGGAGGGAGCAGCAGCAGCAGGAGGAGGAGGAGGAGGAGGAGGAGGAGGACAGGGATGGAGAACATGATTAGGTTGTCCAGATTCGCTACATGGGCAATGGAGCTTGGTAGGGCTGGTCTTACCAGGAGTGGACTGGCAATATGGAAACAGAGAAGGAGCCAAGGACTTATGGGGTGTTTGAATATTGAGGTATTTATGAAGCTGAAGTGCCACCAGGGAAATCTGGCTGTCCTTTCCCCCAAGGTCTTCCAAGGTGGCATGTTGCTTGGTGAATTCAGCCATGGCCGGGCTTCAGTCAAGCCTTAAATATAGAAACACAGCTTAGTGCATGCCCCTGAATTACTCAAACTCAAGAATGCCCATGCGCTTCACAAGAATCTGATGTATGACATCAGACCTCATGAATAAATATTACCACTTGGGGGAATGGTTACTCATATGTTAACTAGAGTATTCTCTCGCTTGGCCATGCCAAATGAGAAGTTAGATTACAATCAGAAGGTGCTTTTGTGTATCAGTTAGTGTTTAATGCTGGAGATAGAAACTCCGGATATTTTAAGAAGAAAGAGGTTTATTTATTATGAGGAATTAGGTACTTCCAAAATTATTGGAAGGGTTGGAGGAGAGACTCTAAGATGGGCCTCCAGAATGACTCCCAGTAGAAGGTACGCATCAGGAGAGGTGTTGCCTTTTTTTTTTTTTTTTAATTTTATTTATTTATTATTTTCGGGGGGGGTACACCAAGTTCAATCATCTGTTTTTATACACATATCACTGTATTCCCTCCCTCCCTTGACTCCCCCCCCCACCCTCCCTCGAGTCCCCCCCACCCTCTCCGTCCCAGTCCTCTAAGGCATCTTCCATCCTCGAGTTGAAGGAGACGTGTTGCCTTTGACATGATCTGGACTGTGGGAGATCGGTGGTTGACCCTGAAATCACTGAGGCACAGAGTACACAGCGATAAGATCCAGGACTCAGGAATCTGCCACTGCTGCCGCCACTATTTCCTGGGCACTGAAACATAATCTGGAAAAGCACCTACTGGTGTTTCTAACTGCTTGCTTGTCACCAGGAAGACGGTACCTGCTTTACTTTCATCTGCAAATTTCTCACTGAGACCAACCAGGGTCCTTGGCCTTCCCTAATCAATAGAAATTGACTAGAGGCCAGAAAAGAAATTCAGACAAGACTTTACTGGGGCTCCTGCTGCAGCAGGGGGAACAAGAACAAGTAACAGGTTCCCTTGCTCACTGGCTCCCTGAGGTGGGGCGAGCTGGTTCTTTATATGGGGTAAGGGTAGGAGTGTGTCCAGGAGTCTGGCCAGAGGGGTGGCTTAGGTGTTTTGCCCACCCCTTAGGTGGTGTTGAGTGTGGGGGGGGGGGGCGGTGTGTATGTGCAGTACCCTGCTTTTGCTCCCAACACCCTGTTTCTGTTCCCAGCTTTTCAGAGGCGGCAGTTGAGTTTTTGGTCTTTTTGTAACTTTTTGTCTATAATTTGCCCCACCTGGGGATGCACACAGTTATTTTTAGTTCCATATAGTTTCTTTGTATTTTGTAGTTCCAGGAGATGTTTGTCCAGGTGCAAGTATTGCAGCCCTGCAGCAAAGGACCCCAAGTCCCAGCCTGTCTCATCACTTAAGTGCACTTGATTGGTGAAACCCATTTCTTACCCAGAACCAATATGCAAAGGAGTGTGGGAAATGTCAGTATATACACAAAAAAATCTTTTCAGCTTCTCCAGTAGAGGAATGCCCAGTAGAAGGAGGTGGGCATGACTGCTGAGAGCCAATTGACAATTTCCATCTGACATGTGTGGAATTAGAATAATAGGATTTAATTATGTGATTTGAAAGCTGCATAATGTGAAGCTGACACATACTAAACAATTAACCTCTACATTTGCCACCCATATTCCATTGGAAACTGAAGGATCAAGGCCATAGAACAGTGACCTGAGCCATCAGGGCTCAGATGGACACACCATGGTTCTCTTCTTGTTCTGTGACCACTGCCTATTTTGATTCACAAACAATTTCTTTAGTCACAACATCCCTGTCAAATCTTTTACCTGCCTTTGCTGATCTCAGAAAATATTTGTAGATTTATTTGTAGCATTATGTTGAATAAGCATAACTTGTAGGATGTCATCATAAAGCAACTTCATTTTTGTCTCCCACTGTCCCAGTTTAGATCCATTCTGTGGGGCTAGTTTTCCTGCCTCTGGATGAAAACTTGACATCTATGATTGTTATTTGATGAGAAAAAGCTTATGTATTCTTTACATTTCTACTGTATTTCTAACTTAGTGATTAAAATACGTAGCCCTGAAATTTTGCCTTAAAGATGCGACTTCCTCCCTCCTCCACCGAGGGCTGTTGCAGGCTGGAAGCTGTTGGGGAAGGGAGAGGTACGATCATGTGTTCTCCCTTTCTTCACCTAGTATCAATACTTTTGCTCTTCTCCCATCTTGCTAGCCGTGTATGATCCCCACAGGATGGGATGGAGGAGTGCTAGAAGAGGTAAGGGAATCAGGGACCATTTCCATGGTGGTGACCAGTTTCAACACTCTTTGGACTTGGCAAATGTTAAAAGTGAACTCTTTCTCTCCTGGATGCTTTTGTGGGCCACTGGAGATGGCTACCTCATCACTGGGGATCTTTCACCTACAGCTCCTGGTCTAGAACACATGCATCTCTATTTTGGCTATTTGCTTCCTCCTTGGAACCCAACAGTGCCTCTGGTTTCTTCCTTTGACAGGACCTAAGATGGCCTCCCCACCGGCTCACTCTTGCACCTGACTTACATCAGATTCTGGTTAAGACTTTGTCTTTCTTCGATTGGTGAATTCTGAGAGTAAGTTACTTCCCAAACTGTAACCCTCTCCTCTGCTCTACTGGCTGCTGCAGCCAGCCTCTTGACATTTGGATTTCTCAAGTGAAACTACAGGGGTCCCACTTAAATTCTCCAAGTAGTCTCTCAAAGCCACTCTTCTGTCACCCTGGGGGTAGAAGGTAGTATCCACGCACTAATCAGACTACGCTAGGTTATGCTAAGTTAACAGCAATCAAACAAAGTGACTTAATACCACGCAAGTTCATTTCCTGCCCTTAGAACCCCATGGATCCAGACAACCCTTATGGGCAGTGGTCCTCCAAGTGCTGACTCAGCATTCCAGGCAGCTTTGATCTATGGTATCTCCACATCAAAAATGCTTCTACAAAAAAATTCTGGAGATGGAATGTAGTGATGGTCACACAACAATGTGAATGTACTCAATGCCACTGAACAGTACATGTACAAATGGTTAAAATGGTATTTTTTATGTTGTGTATACTTTACCGCAATTAAAAAAATGTTGCATGGGGGAAAACGTTATTTTCAGTGAACTTAATTTTTGCTCCATATGAGAAAATAATTTTTGCCTTAATTAGATGCTAGATATTCATTCGGATATTATCAATATTTTCTATTTTCAGCATGATATAAATTGATGGGTTGAGTAACCTTAATAGAATTACATAATAAGGAAAACTGCTTCTACAAATGCCACAGTGAGGGAAGAGGGGGCTGGAAGGGTGTGCATTGCCATGAAATTCATTGGCCAAAGCAAATTACATGGTCATCCCTAATTTCAAAAGGGGGTGTGCAGATGGGGTACAATATCTCTGGTGCCCAGAGGTAGAGAAAAGCCAAATACCAGTGAAGAGTAGTAGAGACTACCATAGCCTCCCACTCCTTCCCCTGGGAGGGGTTCGGATTCACTGCATAGCTTATCTCAAGAAATTCTTTGCTAAAATATTTCCCCCAAATCCAACGTTTGACCCATATGTACACTTGAATGTGAAACTGGTTTTGACAACCTCTTTTGTAAATGCTGCATGTGGTTTAGCACCTTCTTTGAAATATGAGAGCTATTGTCTCTTGATGCCCTGGCTAACCCTTCCATTTAAACATCCTATTATATATTTGTTCATTGTCTGTCTCTCCTACTTGACTGAAGACCCTTGAGATCAGGGGCTGCGTTTGTCTTGTTTTTAGGATGACCCATTGGGCTGCATGCCTAGCACAGTACTGGGCATGTGGCAGATTCTCTATAGCTATTGCAGGCAGGAGGGAAGGAAGGATGGAGGGAAGGAGGAGGAGAGGGAGAAACAAACGGGAAAAAAGCAGGATGGACTTGAGTCAGGGAGCAGGGTGAGCAAAAGGGGCTCATAGGAGGAGATACAGACAGAAAATGAAATTCCAATGTGGAGCCAAAAATTAGACAGGGACCCAAAATACCAGGGGCAAAAGCAGATCCACTATCTCGGGATGAATCAACTCAGGAGCAGAAGTGAAATTATGATAGCATGGCCAGGACGTGGTAACAGTGTGGGAGGTAAGGCTCAGTGTTTCCTGGAGGAGCGGTTTCATGGGAAGGGGGGAGACAAGATAAACAGCATTTGTCGAATGCCTACTCTATGCCAGGCATTGGCCAGCTACTTCCTATAGGTTATCTCACTGAACTCTCACAGTAACTCTATTTATAAACATGGGAAACTGAGCTCAGAGAGGTGAGGTAGCTTGCCCAAAGTCACACAGCTGATCAGTGCAGTTGGAACTCAGTGCAGACCCTGTTTGGAACCCCAGGGTCACTGGGACTCCTCTTAATGTTCCCTTACCCAATAGTCCTGATCAGTGTAAAACTGTGGCAACCCAGTAAAGACAAGACGACCAGGGACTCAGATCTAACAGGAATGAGGGTTGAGTAACCTTACCAGGCAATAAACCCCATCCAGTCAGGGTGTTCTTAGAGACCAAGGGAACATGGATTGGTAGTAGAAGAGGGCCACTGTTATTACCAACTTAGGTCTCATGTCCAGCTATAAAAGTATGGACAGTAGCAGCTAAGTTTTATATCAATTTTCCCCCCTTTTCTTCTTCCTCTTCTACTACCTTATATGAAGAACACTTGTGGTGGCTAAGTTTTTAGGTTTCAGGAGACAGTTTAAACGAATTGACATTGCTCTGCAATGATATAGAGGCAGATGGACTTTGGTTGTTCTCTGTATCGAAGACATGAACTTTTGAACTTTTGACCCAGAAGAACAGCAAAAGTGAATGCTAAGAGGTAAAAAGAGTGTCTCTTGCTAGATATCTTACATTTGCTTCTTCAGATCTTTTTGTCACCCTGCTCTGCTCTGTCCTCCCAGAGGTTGACCTTTATCAACTACATCAATGGGCCTGTTGCTCGCTGGGTTCTGGTTGAGTGTGGCTGATGGGGGAGTGTTGCAGGAGACTAGAGAGAGAGAAGAGAGTGAGGTCAGAGTATTCATTTTTCTATATCCTTCTCTGCTGGATCACTTGGGCTGACTGACTGTGTCCGTCTTCCTAAGGTCACAGCCCCTGTAGGTGGCCCTCCATCTCTGTAAGACTCTTCTGGGTTTCTGTAACCACTCCCTTCCCCTGCCTGGTAAGGCCTATCATGGTGCTGTGCCATTACAAACTGCAGACTGCTGAACCATCCCCATGGTTTCCCTACATTCTCCCCTCCCCTTTGTAAATGGACCCTTTACTAAACTCTTAAATCACCCAATTCCTGCCAAAACCCTTACTGATGCAATGGGCTTGGCCAGTTTGTTGCTCTGCCCAGGACTTTGAAAATGGAGCAAATTATGCAAAAAAGAACCATTCATTTGTGGTAGCCGTGGTGGTGCCTAGTGGTGGCAGTAGTTTTGGCTAGTGTCAGTAGTGTCCTGCTGTGGTGGCCATAGCATCTTGGCCAGATCATTTCTTGTGTTGGGCCCTTGGGAGAGCCCCTGGCTCTTGCTTATTTTCCAACCCTGGGCCCTGGTTTCCTAATAATTTTATGAGCCTTCAATATCATTCTAAGAAATTCTTTAAAAAATTAATATAGCCAAAGATGCTTCCAATGTTTGCAACCAAGAACCCTGACTGATACAGCCATTCAAGCAGATGTTTGGTGTCTGGTCCAAAGCTTTACTTTTTAACCAAATTGGAAGTGTGTGGAGCTCTTTAAAAGGGGTAAACAGAGTTGACATGTACATTTTTTGTCCTTTGCCTTTGGCATTTCCTCTTCTTTTTACTTGGAATGTGGGCTGATGTTGGAGGTACAGCTGCCATTTTGTAACCATGGGGTAATCATAAGGAAAAAGCCAAGAATATTATGCAGGTCTTGGTCTAGATATCTTGAGCCTCTGGGCCAATGCCAGCAACAGTGTCTTCTAAACTTCCTACCAGAGAAGAAAGAAAAAGCCCCCTTGGCGTCAGTCACTGTTTCTCAGATTATCATCATCATCAGCAAAAAACCATCCCTTTAGTACTATTTCCTTTCATCTTTCCAGCAATTCTACCTGAGATTGGATTATCTCTGTTTAACAGGTGAGGAAACAGGCTCAGAGTAGTGGCTAGTCCAAATGTAACAGCTAGTACTGGGCAGGAGAGAGAAGCTGAGAATAATTGCTCATGAATATGTTAGGGCCCTTTTTTTATTCATTCATTCATTCATTCATTCACTCACTCATTCATTGAAAAAGCATTTTCTGAGTTCTCATCTTGTGCCACACTCAGGTGCAACACTTGCGATGCGAAGATGGATACAATGGAGTCTCTGACACTGAGGTCCACCAAAGTAGTCCAAGTGAGAGATGATGGGAAGTTGGACAAGGAAGATGGAGAGGGGTGGCCACATTTAAGAAGTATTTAGGAGGGAGATTCAGTAGGACTTGGTGATGGATTGACATAGGTGTTCAAGGGAGAGGAAGGTATTTAGAATGGCTCTTAGGAGTCTGGCTTTCTGGCTTAAATACCTGGGAGATACGTGTGGCCCTTACTGGGATAGATAATGTCAAAGGGATGGTGGGAGGAGGAATGGAGGGAGGCAGGTGGGAGACAGCTGGAGGGCAGGGGACCACGAGGAGAGTGAATTTCTGAGGCAAGCAGGGAAGTTCTGGGTAAGCATGAACACCGAGGTGTCCCCCGGGGGTGGTGACTGAGGTGCCCCAAAGGTGAAAATCGAGACCAGCCTGGCAGCCTTACTGTTAACTACTAACTACTAACAGCACCTTAACTCTTCGACTCCTACAGGGCTGCTCGTCCAATGGGAGCCCCGGGGGACAGCAAACGAGGCTGTGCTTTCACACTCACTGGGCCCTCACAGAGGGCACTGGCAGGGTTCCCTCCCTCTCCCCAGCCATTTCCTGGGCTCGAATTCAGCATTTAGTCGATCTTCTCATTAGGAGGAGCGGTTCCATGGGTCTGCAGGACCACTCGATACCTGTACGTCAGCCAACCTCAGGAGTTCCTTCGGTAACAAGTACTTAAGCCCGCCATTAGCCGCCATTAGGACTGTACTTACTGCTAATGATCACCAGCTCCAGGGCCTGGTGGGGCTGGACAGATGGAGAGCAGGGAGGAGCTTCCCCTGTAAAGAGGCTTTCCAACAGGCTTCTCCGGAGACTGCAGGATGGAGGCCACTCTGCCCTCGAGCACAGACTTAGTTACAGCTCACCGGCCTGTCTTGGTTAGAATAGGTAGGAATCTCTGTTTGATGAGTCTAGTGAAGGAAGGAAGGAAGTTCTATGAGAATCCGATGCCCCTGCTTCTTTCTAATGTGTGGGACCTAAGGGTGTTTGTGCTGTGTGTGTGTGTGTGTGTGTGTGTGTGCGCGCATTTAAGGGAATCTGTTCTCTGGGGGTTAGGGTTAGATATCCCAGTTTGTATAATATAAATTTCTCCAGGATCCACCAGTCTGTGGGTATCAGTGAGGTGACTCAGATTTCACTGCCTTGTGCCGCCACCTTAGCATCCTGTAAAAGATCTCTGTTTCCTGAGAATCCCCAGCTGTGTTCCTGGCGCTTCTGGACAGGTATTCGGCGGTTTCGCGGAGTCCCACGTTCTCCTCTAGGGGGTGCTGCTGCTCTATTGGGCACGGCCAAGCCCTGCAGATGCCGCGGCTGCTCTGCAGGTGCTGGAAACGTCGGGCCCTGTCGCTGTTCTGCTGGGCACTGCAGCCTCTCCTTCTGTACTCCTGGGCAACCTGTCGAGTTCTGCTGCTGGCCTGCCAGGCCCAGCAGTGGCCACCAGGCACCACCATTATCTCACTGGGCTCTTTCCTTGCTGCCATCTGTCTAGGGACACAGTCTGAGTGCCAAAGCTGAATGGTGGTCTGTAGTGAATGGAGAGAAGTGGAGAGAAGGTGGAGAGAAAAGGAGAAAGCCTCTTCCTCCTTTGTGTTGCACTATCTTGGAAACATCCCCACATTCTATAGAGTCTGATGAAGCAGTCTGTGCAGTCTTTACTTAGGTATCTTGTTGTTTAGCAAATACTCATTTCCTTCCTCCAAACCTCTATGAGAGGCATGTATTTCCCAACCCTTCTCGTTGGGCTTGACCATGTAACTTGCTTTGGCTGATGAGATGTTAGCAGATGTAGAACAAGGGAGGGCTTGAAATGTGCCTGTGCCTTTGGACTTGCCTTCCTGGGCTGTTGCCATTGTCAGGAGAACATGCCCTTCTAGACAGACCACTGTCCCGGAGGAAGAGAGGCTGGGGGACAGAGCCGGAGAGAGCACACCTGTGGCTGAGACAGAGCCTCCTTAGTCGACCTGCAGATGCTAGAGTGAGGAGTAAATGCTTACAACTGTGTGTCACTGAATTTTGAGATGGTTTGTTACACGGCATTATTTAGACTATAGTGGACTGAGATAAGCCCTCTTCCCTCCAAGACCCAGACATACATAGATGGAAATGAGCTCAGGACAGGTTGGAGTTATAGTCAATACCTAGTAATGAGAAATTCTCTTCTATGCGCTAACTTAAACTTTCTGACTGGGTCAGGCTATTTGGGTTTGGTCCCTTCTTTACTTTGGGTGAGTTCTCTCAAAGGCTCTCATGCAAACGGGCTTCATGAGGACCATCTACTTGAGTTGTGTATGGACACAAGCTGTATGTTCCTTCCTTGCAAACTTTAAATTTATTAATTTTCACAAGAGCTCTAGGGCAGGGGCTGGCAAACTTTTTCTATAAAGATCATAAATGCTTTTGGCATTTGAGGACCACACATTTTCTGTCACAGCTATCCAGTTCTGCCATTGTAGCTCAAGAGCTAATGTATACAATAAAAAATACCCAGGGCACGGTTGTGTTCCAATAAAACTTTATTTACAAATAAGGTTTGCTGACCCCTGCTCCACAGCAAAAGCGCTTCAACTCTTCCTGCCACCAACAGATGGCGGCAGCGGTTGCACTTGGCTGTCACTTGATTTGTTAGGGCATGTTGCAGTGTTTGTGCTTAGAATGAAGGTGTTTTACTAACGTTGCTATCATCATGACCGATAAGTGGAGAAGCAGTGAGGGAGAGAGCATTGAAAATGCTAGTTAGAAGAGACATAAGGTTACGATGGAAACCCACGTGGAATAATAATTTCGAAATTGAAAGTGGTGAGAAAACGGATGGTGCAAGTGAAAACAGGATACACTTTTTGACAGTGGCATGATTGTGAAGGACCAAAAGTGAATCAGGCAACAGGCAAAAACAACAACAGAAACAACCACAAGACTGCTGCGCCCATGCTATCGGCAATCATCAGTAAAATATGATGAGAAGCAATTGACAAAAATCAAAAAAGTAGAAAAACTTTTGAGTATCTGGCTAGAAAGGAATGGCATCAAGGGAGGCTCATGAGCTTAACATGAGTCCAGGAGACTCCTAGGAGTAAGTGGCCACAGTGAAAGTCCTACCACTATTGTAGCCGTGAATGATTGCATAGCCTCAGGGGCCCTTACTGTCTCCCCAGGGCCAACATGTTATTGATACTATAACTGCTCAAGGCTTCTCTCGTAAAGATCTTGAAGGAGAGCTTCGCTTGCCTCAACACATTTTCCAAGTGGGGGAACTAGGGATAATTTGGCAAAAGAACACATATAGAGCAAAACAGAGGACGGTGTGAAGCATCAACTCGCTGTTCTTTTTGGTGAAAAACGTACCTGGGGATTACAAGCTTAACCTTCACTAGGTTCTTCGGACTAGCAAACAAATGGCCTTACAAACAACTATGTGGAACGGAACTTGTTATTAATGCTCAGATGTGTGCGCGCATGCGCACACACACACACACACAAACACACACACACATCATAGAAGAGGGTAGAGAAATAAAGGGCAGAATCTATTGCTTTGCTGAGCACAATCTTCAGGTTGGGGGAGGGATGGAGAGGCTCTCAGCTCAGCCCCTGCTCCTCACTCAGGGGAAGGAAGGAGGATTAAGGAGACAGTCTGCAGATGAAAAGCTGGGATAGAATGGAATGAACGTGACTTATGCAGTCAGCCAGACTTGGTTTGATGTCTGAATGTGTCCCTTACTTATTGTGTGACCCTGGGTGCCACTGTGAGAGAAGCTTCCCACTCCTTATAGGCAATGAAAGAGAAATGCGTTCCTGGGAAAAAGTAGGGGATGCCTGTGCTTTAGAGAACAGAGGGAGAATCTGGGAGGAGCCTAGCCTTTATTGCACACGAGGAGAAATCAAGGTGTTATAGGAACATGTCTGATTCTAGGTTGAAATGGTAAATAAAAGATTAGGGGAAAAATGTGAACTGAAAAAAGCAAGTGAATAAAAGAGCAAATCCTAAGAACTATGGGTGGGAAAGGGGCAGAATTGGGGGGATTCCCACTGAAAGAGCATGAGGTGAACTGGGAATGGGAATGTGATACCAGTATTGGGAGGTGGTGGTGATGACTTGGGGGATGGAGGGTCTGCCTCTGTTAACCCAAGCTCAAGCAGCTGTATTAGTTAAGGTTCTCTTGGTTGCAAGTAATAGAAATCAATTTGAAGTAGCTTAAGGAAAATATATTTGATTTATTGGAAATATATTTGAATTTTTCACAGAATTCAGTTGAGAGAAGGATTTAGTAGTAGGGGTTCTTGGACTTACTTTCCTCTAGGGCAAAGCTTCTCTAACTTTAGTTAGCATCAGAATTACTTGGTAGACTTGCTTGGTGGAATGCCCACCAAGAACCTGTGTTTCTCACCTGGTCCCACATGATGCTGCCCTTGGCTCAAGAGCACTGCTCTTAGCCTGACTCAGCTCTCAACTCCAAGCCCTGTCCCTCAGTTCAGATTTTTGAGTGGAAAATGGATTGGCTCATCTTAGTCACGTGTCTTCCTGTCATCCAATCATTGATGGCCAAGGGGTGGAGCCACATAGTACAGCCGTGGCTCTCTGAGGGCCCATTCCTTATGCGCTACGTAAGGAACAGTTCAGAGAGAAGTAGGACTTGATGGATGTACCAGAAGGTGTCTGTGATTCTACTCCTCTCAACTGGTGCAGCCAGGCGTCTGAGTCTTCAGCTCTGGAATTCATTCTGTGGTGTTGGTGTTTAAGCTCCACTCTGTCCATTGGGATTCTCCCTAAAATTAGCCTTCAAGTGGGACATTGTCTTCCTGTCCCTTAAAGCAAGTAAGTAGGGCATTTACATTTTAAGGGTTTTATTGCTAATTCCTACCAGGAACTTGGAAGAGATAAAAAAAAGTCTAACTTTTGAGAAGTTGCACACATTCTAGAATTGTCCAAATCCTTTATGGTGGTAGGGTGTTCCTGGTTCTCTTCTGAGTCGGTAGCTCGGTAGCTCGGTAGCTGGTAGCTGGGTTGTACCTTGCTTTCCTCTGCCAGAAAGCCCTCTCGCCCTAGCAGTAGGTCTGCTTTTGCTACAGGGCAGAGTCCCAGGAGCCCCCCCCACCTGCCCTCAGTGGAACACTGCATGTTTAGGGACAGGCTAGAGTGATCCCACTGGGTATCTCCCTAGGAAGTGAAATCCCGGGAGAATGCTGTAGGTTACCTGGATCTCTGCCTCTTCTGCTTACTCACATCCTCTTTATTTATTTCTTGGAGAATAACAAGGCTTAAAAAAAAATAAAACGCCCTTCCTTGGATGAAACCCTAGTTGTGTTTAGATCAGGAAGAAGAATAAGGGAAGTGTTGCCTGCCACTGGGGAGAAATCACACACAGGGAGAAAGCAGACTTCTGCTGCCATTTGGCACAGTCTTTTCTGCCAAAGAAATGGATCCTCAGAGCAGCAAGGGCTTGCAAAACTTCAGCAGGAGGAGTGCATCCTAAGCGGAGAGGCTGTAAGAGACACAGAATCATGGGCTCAGGGCTGGGAAAGACCCCTACGGATTCATGCCTTTCTTCTATACTTCTCCATCAGGTAGTTATCCAGCTTTTCCTTGACCCTTTCCAGTGACGTGGAGATCACTACCTGTGAAGTCAGCATGCCTCTTTCTTCAGGCAATTCTGCTGCTTAGAAAGGTGTCCCATATGGTGGTCTGTAGTCTCTCTCGCTCTAGGTCAGCACTGATCAGTTCATCGGTTCCCTTTGCAGTTAGATCATTGTATCAGCCTTGAGCCCAAACATACCAGAGCAAGTATGAGAGTCAGGCACCAAATCAGGATCATCGCAATTTAGAAAACAATTTAGACTTTTCCTGGGACCCTTCACATAAAAAACAACACAAAGATTCAACGTGAGTGATACTCAGATTCATTGGCAGTCTGATAAGGCCCCTTGTGATTAAGCAGGTGTTTGTTGAAGAGGCCTGGAGATGGTGGAGAAATAGGAGGAGAGCCAGGAAGGGCAGCCCTGGGTCATGTGATTGGCTCTCACTCCCCCATCTCTTATTATGCACACCACCCCTCACCCAGTCCATATTGCACATTCTTTTTTGTTTTTTTTTGGCTGCACTGCAGGGCATGCGGAATCTTAGTTCCCTGACCAGGGATCGAACCCATGCTCCCTGCAGTGGAAGTTCAGAATCTTAACTGCTGGACCACCAAGGATGTCCCCTGCATGTACTTGCTTTTTTTTTTTAATGGCTTAATGGGCATGATCTTCTATCAGAGAAAGCCACAAATTCTGACAGGTCAGTAGCTCTGGGAGGAAGAGGGAGGTCAGGCCTTTGTTGACAATTTCCATCCAAGCTGGGGTTGCTTTGTCTCTTGCAGAAACCGTGAGCTCCCCATGGGGTTGATGACGGGCGCTGCAGGCAGCACTGGTCAGCGAGCTCGCACCTGCTCCTACGGAGCAGTAACACTCAGCATTTCCTCTGTGCTGTCTTGGTTTTTCCAGTTGCTCAGTCTCTGAGAGGCTGAAGAAGACACAGGTCACAGGGATTCCTTGACTTCTGGGCCTCTTCTGATCATATGGGCACTTCTGACCTGACCTGTTCTAGTACATTCTTGGGGAACTCACAGCTGGGCTGCTACAGTGCCCATTTTACTTGCACAGAGGCTTCTAAAGCGGTGCAGTGGGGCAGCCTCCTGGCTTCATTTGCAAGGTGCTGGGGATGGAGTCTGTCCCACTTGACTGGGGTTGGAACTTGCTTCCCAAAATGCTTCTGATGTGTAAACATCTTGTTCAGCAGCTGGAATAAGGGGCCAGGCTTTTACTAGATGTTACTCTTGGGGAATCTGAACTGCAGAGCCTTCTTAACCCTCTTGTTCTCCTTCCACAGACTTTTCTGTAATTTGGGGTCTTCTCATTTGGTCAGTGGTGGAATCAGGATTTTAATTCACCTCCAGACAACAGATTCTAAACTCTTTCCATTCAGGTGAATCAACTCCAGTGGGGGTTCACTGACAGAAGTTGGGGTTTCCATGGTTAAGGGTTTACTCAATATTTAAAGGACTCCAATAATGCAAATAATACAGACAATAATAATAGTTGTCTTAATAGTAGTGGCAGTAGTAGACATTTATGCAATGCTTTGCATTTCAGAGTGCCTTCTCCCGGCAGCCCAAAGGAATTGGAACACAGGAAGGATTATGGCAAAGCTCTGTGTTTTAGGATCCCACAGTCTGGTGAGAGGGCCAGAGCCAGAGATGGGTCCACTAAGACCCATGAAAAGTCAAATGAAAGACTGTGAGATTCCTGTATAAATCCTGAAGGCTTGCTGAGGGAAGTGGAGTTTCAGGGAAGCCATGAAGAATAGCCAAGGCTCAGGCAGGTGGAAGAAAGAAATATGGCATCAGGGACAGGAAACTGGAGAGATAAGGCTTAGAAATGGGACTGTGTCATCCTCAAGTTGAAAATCCTTCAATGGCCTCTATCATCTTTCAAGATAAGAGTCCGCATATCACATGACATCCAAACCCCTTCACAATCTGGCTCCTTTCTTCTTTTTGCAGAATCATCTTCCATCTCTCACGGGCACTGGCTTTCTGATCCAACATTCGAAAAGACTTGTTCCTTGTCCCTGCTATGGTATTACATGCCTTTGTTCCTTTGCTCATCCTGTTCCTTTGGTTTGGGACAGATTCAGCTTCGCTCATCCTCTCCTCCCCTCCCCTTCCCTGCTCCCTGCCACTGCCCCTTTCAACCCCCAGCCTCACCTCTTCTGAGAAGCTTTCCCTTTCCAGAAAGAGCTCCTCTGTGCTCTGGCATCACCAAGTACATTGTGACCAGAGTCCCTAATCGTCGTGGTGTATGGAAATTTTCTGTTTGCATAGCTGTTTCCCCCGATTGTTATGAGCAACTCAAGGGTAAGGGAGTCCTTAATGTACACACCTCTGTGCCCCTGATGGTGAAGGCAGTGCCACCTCCTTCATGAACTGAACTGCAGCCCACCTTGCTGGAAAGCGCAGCACCTCTGGTCACTGCTGCTGCTTTCAGCATTGGTGCTTCCCAGAGCAGGCCCTGTATGCTTAGCCACTGGGTGAGGTCCGCTCTAAAGTCTGAAGCATCTCTGACCACTTAGGCCATCTGAGCAATCCAGATTAGGCCCCAGGCCACTTCAATCCTCAGGACACTGTAACGTGGTCAGCTTGCTGGTCACCCTTTAGGTACCTGCCTTTTAACTACACTGTCTCCCAGCATTAGGGTGGCTCCCCACAATGGAAGCAGACTGTGGGTACCCCAGAAGGGGTGAAATTTGGCCCCCCCTTCAAATCAGCACTCTTTCCATGTCTGCTCAGTAACCATAGGGAGGAGGGGATGAGAGGAGAGGGAGGCATGGTTCCTGAGCAGTTCAGCTCTTGCCCAAACTCGCATACCCCACACAGCACAACAAAAGTGCTGCAGCTAATGGACCCAGCCTCCTGAGAAGCCAGGAAGGCGGTTATTATTTCTTAAGTGTGTGCCTCGAGGCTCCACCCCACAACGGGCTATCGAAGTCTTCTGTAAGCAGAGAATATTCTCCCCAAGAGGAGTTCTGGGAATAGAATTTTCTCCCTATCATTGCATACCTAACGATGTGTCCAAGTCCCTAATGCATTGGGTTAGATGTGATAAGCCCACCCCCTTGTCATTTGTTCTTCTCCACTCTTTCCTTGGACATTGACATCCATGAAGTCTCTGGGGTTTGTTTTGGCCTCAAGCTCTGTTTTCTAGAGAATCCAGGCATGCCCATTTAAAAACATAACTGTATCCCTAGTGTCTGGCCTAGAGCCAGAAAATATTGGCTTGGCCAAAAAACTCGTTCAGGTTTTTCTATAACATCATACGGAAAAACCCAAATGAACGTTTTGGCCAACCCAATAGTGGGTGCTCAGCACATTCTTGTGATTATGACCCGGCTTTGGTGTTGGGGCGGGTCAAATCAGTCATCCAAGATCCATTCTGAAGGTTGGAAGGCAACGGAGGGAAAGCAAGCGGTGGGGATCCTCTGGGAGGGAAGGAGGGAGTGGAACGCAGAAGCCCTATGTATGGTGTATTTCAAAAGGGACTGGTTACCAGGAGACCGGCTTCTAACATCCAGTGTCCCCGCCAGCCCTGTGAAGGGGGAGTGGTTAGTGTATGAAGTCCCTGCTTGCCCTTTCTCCTCAGTCTGGAGAAGCCTTCCCAGAACCTGTTCACCTGAGACAAGCACTCAGCTTTGCAGACTTCAGCTTTCAGCCAGGGAGGTTTTCTAGGTGTTGTCATGGCAATGCTGGAATCAGGAGTCGCTCCCCATGACTCTGCTTTGACTGTAAAAAGTAAACTGCTCCTTCCTTTCTCCTGAAGTGTCAGGTGAAACCTTTCTGCTGCGGGGTGGGGGTGGGGGAAGCACGCCTATTGGTGCAGGTGACTGGATATGCACCACTTCTGAGCCAGCCTACGTGGGTGCCCAGGGAGAGGGGTGCTCAGAGCACATCGTTGGTCAGGGTCAGGAAGCCAAAGATCACACAATTGACCAATCAGGTCCTGCCAAGCTGGGGATGGTTCACATGATCAGTGCCTTCAGTCAAGTTCATCTCTGATGGTACAGTGACTTAAGAACTGTAGGGTCAGCTTGCCTGCTCCAAGCCAGAGAAGGTTGGCTCGGTGGTTCATTGGGAGTCTCCTGTTAACAGCCACAACATTTGCTGACACTTGTGTAATACTTACTAGGTACCAGGCACTGTTCCAGGGAACATGGTAAGGAGTTTGGATTTACTGCACTTATCCATGTACAATACCTAGCACAGCACCTGGCATATGGAAGTGATCAATAACGGAGCTGCTGTTGTTAATTTCAGACTCCTCAGATGCTAACATCATCCCCTGCCTCCTCCAGCTGGTCTCCTTGACTGCTGATGCCATCCCGGGGTGGCCGGAGGTCACCTCACCCTCAGTTTTAGGACATGATTGTCAATCTGAAGAGCCAAGCTGGATGCTACATTCCCTTATTCTTAGTTCCCAGAGCCCTGTCCCGGCCCCAGCCACCTTTGTTCTCTTTCTCCTTGGGGGTCAATGTCCACAGACCCTTTGGGCTGGACCCTTGTTCTAGTGGCCAGTTTTGCGAGGATTCAACTCAGAGAAATCCCCAGGTTGTATTTGTGTCTTACCTCCAGGCTCAGCATAATGGCATTGACAGTTGAAGTAAGCAATTGGCCAATTTCCTTCAGGAACGTTTGAAATAAAAAGCAGTTTGTCTGAGTGGAGGAAATTGTGAGAGCCCCAAATGGAATTGCTTAAATTTATTGCTGAAGAGTTTTTACATATTGAGCCAAAGGCATATCTTTTTGTACTCAGTCTCGGGTTTCAGGAGTGCTGCACTGCACCAGAGATGGAGAGGTCTGGGCTGCTCCAAAATTGGCCTGCAGGATAGAAATCTCCATCCCATCATCAGCTCTCCCAGGAGCAGCCTTAAATCTACCCCATGAGGGCGGGAAAGACTTGACTGTTGGGATAGGAAACACTCCAGCCTTTTTTATTGGAGAGCAAAGCGTGGTATCCGCATCTCCAGACAAGATGTTGACCAAGACTTAGCATCCATAGCATCAACCATGACCCTCATCAGCTGCTGGACCATCCAAAGACTGTATTAGATGTGACTTCTCCAATGGGGCTTCCAGTCCTTAAGTGATGAGCTCAGGAGGCAGGAAATGGGGGGGCTTCCAGGGAAGAACTCTTTTAGCAGTTTTTTCCTGTGTGGAACTGATACATTTTTGATCTCAAGTTCTGGATGACACTGGAGACTTTTATGCAAGTCAATATCAGAATGAGATATTAATTATTTGTAGAATAGCAAGGGAATGTAGTTGAAAGAGCTTGGCCAGTTGTTATCAAACCTGAGACCTCCTCTGACTTGGCACTTGTGTGATGATTAGCAAACAAGTCACTTTTCTTCTCTGGACCCCAGTTTCCCTATCTGTAAAATGAGATGGTTAGACAAAATAATCTGAGGTCATGCCTACTTTCAATGTGCTATGATCTGTGCCTCCTTATTGACCACACTCCAAAATCTTCCCTCTTTCTATCTATTCCTCTTTCCAAATATGACTTATGTATTTTATACACATTGAGGACCCCTTACAATGTTGACCTCAGTGAATTTTTTTAATTGGAGTATAATTGCTTTACAATGTTGTGTTAGTTTCTGCTGTACAATGAAGTGAATCAACTATAGGGATACATATATAGCCTCGCTCTTAGACCTCCCTCCCTTCCCGCATCCCACCCATCTAGATCATCACAGAGCACGGAGCTGAGCTCCTTATGCTATACCACAAGTTCCCACTAGCTAGCTATTTTACACATGGTAGTATATTTATGTCAAACCTAATCTCCCAATTCATCCCACCCTCCCCTTCCCCTGCTGTGTCCACACGTCTGTTCTCTACATCTGAGTCTCTATTCCTGTCCTGCAAATACATTCAGCTGTACCATTTTTTTAGATTCCACATAAATGTTTAATATACCTGAGAAAAGCATAATTCAAAAAGACACATGTACCCCGATGTTCATTACAGCACTGTTTACAATAGCCAGGACATGGAGGCAACCTAAATGTCCATCAACAGATGAGTGGATAAAGAAGATGTGGTATATGTATACAGTGGAATATTGCTCAACCATAAAAAGGAATGAAATTGGGTCAATTGTAGAGATGTGAATGGACCTAGAGTCTGTCATACAGAGTGAAGTAAGTCAGTGCATTTTGATATACTGAGGGGAGAGGAGGAGGAGAGGAGGTATCCTGGTGTAGTGTAAAGGGTATGGACCTAGGAGTCAGACAAGCCTGGATTCAAGTCCTGGTTCTCCCCTTTACTTGCTGGACCTTGGACAAGTTACTTACTCTTTCTGACCCTCAGTCTCTTTATCTAAACCTAGGAATAATGTTGTAAAGATGAAATTAGTGTCATAAATTATCAAAGAATAGGTTGGGCAAACATAGATACACACTCAGCATGAATTTCCTTCTTCTTCCTATGCCCAGATCCCACATAAACAGCATCACCTACAGCACTGCTAGATGGAGGAGGGAGGACCCCACCTTGATTTTATATATGAGTTTGTAATTCTGAAAAGGAAGTGTTATCTTTCATTTTATCCTCTAAGCACCTGAAATGAAAGATTCTTGGACCAAATGATAGATGTGTTTGGAAGAGCTGCTTTGATAAATGGCTTGGGTTGGGGTTTGGGTGAGACCTTTGGGATTATCCTTAAGTAAAACAGATTATAGCTAAACTGCCTTCTAAAGAGGGTAGGTCCTGTTAATTGCAGGACTTTTGTCTTGCTGAGCAGAGATTGAGGTATGTGAGTCTGGGAGCAGAGCTGAATCACTCTGAACAGTAAGGGAAGAGGGACATTCATGGTGCTATGGAGAGAAGAAAGAGCCAAGTGGTGGCCCTGGAGACAAGAGACTTTGGGGGAAAGATGGAGGCATTTCAGAGAAACGAAAAAGGGGTTGGGCTACTCACATAAATATACACGCACAGAGATGCACCCTTGTATTAGAGATGTTACACTGAGACATGTACATCCTCACATACAGGCATGGAGTTATCTGGATGCATGCAAGTGAAAGTGTGTGTGTGCACGCGACAGTTGCTCTCTAAGCCTGTGGACACGCAGTCTGTGTCAACCCTCCCCCTTCCATGCCCTCCATGCCATGAGACCCTGCTGGGATCAAAATTGCTAAGTTTGCAGAAGTGGAGCGCAAAACGCTGCAGTGGCTTACCAGACTGAGCAAGATGATGGGGTACACAGAGAAAACTGACATTTCTCACTCACCTGAATAAGAACATGTTTTTCTGCTTATAAAAGTGATATGCTCCGTCTTCACCATGTGCCAGGCTCTGTGCTAGGCCCTGCGAATATAGCAATGAGCAAAGGAGGCATGGACTAGACCCTTCTGCCCCCATGTACCCGATGTTCTTATGCTGTCGACAGACGTGAAATATGCCTGGTACCTGGGATGCAGGTCATGATAGGGGACACTTGGGATGCTCTGGGAATGTGTAGTAAGGGGAGGAACTTAGCCCTTGAAGGACCTGAAAGAAACTCAGAGTATTTGGAGTTGTGGAGGAGGAGGGAGAGAGTGACAGAAGATCAGGCTGGAAATGGACACAAGCCAGATCACACAGGGCTTGAAAATAGGTTCAAGGATTTGAACTTGATCCTGAGGGCCACAGGGAGCTATTGAAGAGTTTTTAGCTTTTGGGAGGGGCATGCCTTCTAGGAAGATCATTCTGGCTTCACTGTGCATGCTGAGTCCTTCCCTTAGAGCCAGGGCCTGTTCAGAGCCTCTGTGATGAGGTTGAAAGACAGCAAAGTGCAGCCAGGACCCAAGATCACAGGCCTGGGCAAAATGGGCTGGACCCTCCTTCCAACCACTCCGGCTCCCTATGCAAATGCTAAGGCTTCCTGGGGACAGCATCTAGTCAATCATCTTAGAATATTTGGTTTTAATTAACATTTACTGAGTGCCTAAAATTGGCCAGGCTGGATTATGTCATTTCATGCTCACAGCAGCCTTACGAGGCATGCAAAAAAAAAAAAAATGAATCTCATTTTAGACATAAGTGGGGAGAGGAAGAGACAGACATTGACACTGTGGAGTCCCTTCTGCATTCCAGGTATAGAGCTGGGGGCAGTTAATCCATCTGATCATCTAGGAGATGGGGACTGTTATCCTCATTTTAAGATAAGGATGCTAACCTTGGAGGTGAAGTAGTTTTTCCAAGAACACCAAGTGAGTGGTACACCTGGGATTTTTTTCCCCCCAGTTATTGGGCTGCAAGTCAAGTTTATTCTGCTAGGTCAGTTCTGAAAACTTAAGAGAAACTCTTCTCTTGCTTAAGAGAGTCATCCCAGGCCCTGCGTTCTGCTTGGAGAAGACACACTGGAGCCAAGACAAGGGCAGTTACAGGGGCCCAGGGCATCCCTGTGCTGGCAGACAGAGAGGGTGAGCCCTCCAGCTCCTGGAGGCTGGCATGGACTCCTGCACCCTCCTGGAGCCCCACAGGGATAGAATTCAGGGCTGCAGGAGGCAGGGGTCAAGAGCTCTGATGTTCACAGGCTACATAATCAGTCATCACATGACCTCTCTTGGTCATGGCAGGAAGCAGCACAGTGTAGTGAAAGGGCATGGGTTTCAGAATCAGATCTCTCTGGGTTTAAATCCAAGCTCTGCTCTCTAGGAGGCATGGAGACTTTGAACAATACCAAGTTACCTTGCAACATCTTCTTTCCATGTGTGACCTTGGGCCAGTATCTTTGTGCCTCCATTTCTTCACCTGTAAAGTGGAGATAACAGTACTTAACTGACAGAATGCTATGTGGGTTAATGAAATAACACAATGCAATAGCCTGAGATCTGCATGTTCTAAATCCTCAATAAATGGCAAATTCTTAGTCACTGGCAACCCTTCACTTATGAGCCACATCTATAAGATGAGGGTGTTTATACCCTTGGCTTAGAGTTTGGGGGTGGTGGCGGAAATTAAATGACAAAACGTGTGCAGAGTACACAGCATAGTGATGACCAACAGTCTGGTCCATGCGTGGGGGGTGGGGGGGGTCCAACCCTGTGTCTGCTTTGGTTTCCCTTTTCCTGAATCTCTGTAAGGGCAGTTGCCAGATGTTTTCACCAACTGCAAATATTTGCTGAAAAATTTCCAGGCTGGTCCTTTGCTTTGTCAGTCCTTCAGGGAGTAGCTTAGATTGTGTTTGCTGCTTCTCACCCTATCTGCCGTCACACTGGGCTGCTAGTAGAGCCATGAAATAATAAAATTATTCCTCTCCCCAGATAGCAGTGCCTCCGCATTGCTTCACTTTATCAATTGCACACGTGTTTGGAGCAGAGTTTCCCCTACCCTGATCATAGAATGTAATGAAGGGTGAGGTCTGCTCAAGCTGTCATTGCACTGCGGAGCCTTACTCCAAGTATTTTCAGGTCCCTTCAGTAATGCTGAAGTTCTCAGAGCCCAGCTGCGATGGAGGTAGGGGATAAGGGAACAGCCCATTTCTTCGGCATGCACACCTCACTGGTCCCCAAATTTGATTAGAGCCCTCAGTCAGCGTAGAGACTGTCCAGTCAAGAAGTCTTTTAGTTTGGAGATCAGTTACCTTCTATTCAAGTCAAGTCCCTTTTTGTTTGTCAGAAACTGACCTTGACCTCAACGTCTTCTTTTATTTTCCATCCCATAAGGGTGGAATCTGGTGGCTGCTTTCGGATTTCATGTGGTTCTGGATTCTTCTAACAGCAGAACACCTCCCCTGTTCTGCCATTAATATGCATCAGCTACCTCCAGCCAATGTCTGGTTCCTTTCTTTCCTTATTATTTTCCATTGCGTTTGGCCTTGGTTTGCCATTGTCCTGACTCAAGGCATCCTTTCAAATTCTTTCTTAGACATCAACTGAAAAACATTCTTTTTTTTCCCTTGGGTCAAAATCTCAAGAAAGCATTAAATTGATCCAGCTTTTTTTTTTTTTTTTTTCTTTTTAAAGTCAGGCCATACAGTCTCGGGATAGCCCATGGGTAAATGCAGAGATGGAAATTCTCAAGGCCATCCAAGAACAGGAGGAATAGTGGACTGGGCTTTACAAGTCTTGGAAAGAGTGGCTACTTCTGAATCTAAGGTGGTTCTGGCCTTAGGTCACGTGTTCACTCTCTGACCCACTTGAATATTGCAGGTCAAGAAAATGGTCAGGTGGGACTTCCCTGGTAGCTCAGTGGTTAAGAATCCATCTGCCAAGGCAGGGGACACAGGTTCGATCCCTGGTCTGGGAAGATCCCACATACCATGTAGCAACTAAGCCCATGTGCCACAACTGCTGAAGCCCGTGTGCTGCAACTATGGAAGCCCAGGTGCCTAGAGCCCATGCTCTGCAACAAACGAAGCCACCACAATAAGAAGCCTGTGCACCGCAATGAAGAATAGCCCCCCCCCCCCCCCCCACTGGCTGCAGCTAGAGAAAGCCCACATGTAGCAACAAAGACCCAATGCAGCCAATAAATAAAATAAAATAAAATAAAATAATAAATAGTCAGGTAAAATAAAACATGGAAGTTGGGTAGCTGGGCTATGGGTGTAATCTCTTTTAGAAGAGTATATGGGTGGGCAAATGAGGAGACTGCTAGATTCAGCATAATCTCTGAGAGTGAAACTATGAAGACTTAACATCTGATGGACTAAATCAGCATCTTGAGATGGTGGAGACCCATCCTGAGTGATGACGAAACACCCAAGTCCAATCAAGGGAAGGAGGCAGTGATCCCAGCAAGATGTGATTATGGTGAAGCAAGCTGTAGCCTGATCAATTATATTGAACCATGTTTGAAAATAGGATATTTTAACTAGCAGGGAAGAGATGGCAAATGGTCAGTCAGAGAGCAAGAAGTGGCAGACTCTCTTCTGCCCTGGCGACGGGAGAGAGGCCAGTGCGCAGGGTGGCATGATGTTGAGTGTGAGCCAGAGAGTCTAGCAAAGTAGACAGAGCTTAATTAGTTTCCCACATGCATAAGCTGAATGGTGCTGAAGGCAGCTAGGGAAGAGAGCTGGGAAACCTGGGAGCTTGGCACAGTGGATTTGATCTAGGCGAGGAGGTCAGAAGAGGCTGCCTGAGGAAATGACCTTTGATTGGACATCTAAAGGCCATTTAGAGGTTTAAACAGGAAAAGCAAGGGGCTGGGAAAAGTGTTCCAGACCGTTGCAGATGCCCTGGCATTTCTTGCTGTTCTTCAGATATATGTGTTCAGCACTTTCCTGCCTTAGGTCTTTGCTGTTTCTTCTGCCCAGAAAGCCCTCTCTCCAGATAATCTTATGGCTCACTCTTTGCTCAAAGATCACATCTATAGAGACGCCTTTCCTGGCTCTCTGGCTAGCACAGCATCCCTGGACATTTGTTATTCCCTTTCCCTGCTTCGTGTTTCTTCATTGAACTTTCATGAACATTCATCCTATGCCTTTGTATTATATAGAGATTTGTTTATGAGCGGTCTTCCCTCACTAGAATATAAGCATCATGAGGGCAACGATTTTCACCTCTTTTGCTCACCACTGTATATCCACCTCAGTGTCCAATATATCATTTGCCTCAGTAAATATATATTAAATGACAGAATTAAAAGGAGCAAGGTACATATAGGAATAGAAGGGAGAAGAGTGTGGCTGGATTTTAATGAGCGAGAGGGTGGATGGTAAGAGAAAAGGTGAGACAGGTAGGTGGAGGCCAGGGCACTGTTGGATAACACGGACTCTATTCAAGAGTTTCATCTTCATTCTGTGGATACTGGGAAGTCACTGAAGGTTTTGAAGAGTGGGTGTATTGTGGTGAAATTCCCACTTTAAAAGACTTTTCTGGATTCTATGGAACAAATAGCTTGTTGGGGGTAGGGGAATGTGGAGGGATGGAGACCAGTTAGGAGACTATTGTGTTCCAGCCTGGAGATAAAATGCCTTGGACTCGGATGGTGACAGTGGAAAGAAGGAGATGAATTCAAATGTTGTGTATGAGGTAGAATGGGTGGGATGTGGAAACAGATTTGGACATAGAGGGTGGGAAGAGGGAAGAGGGAAGGAGCATTCCCAAGTTTCTGACTTTTGAAACTAATGGATGCTGGTCCATAGGCTGAAAATGGAACTTTGAAGGAGTGTATGAAAGGGCAGGAGAGGGTGGGAGAGAGCTGGAAAAATCAGAGATGATGGCCAGATCCTGAGATACTAAAGTTTAAGATTTGAAGATACTGGGCAGTCCCAGAGGATGGCCAAGCTCAGGGTAGAGCTGCCAGGACTCGCTGCTGGGTTAGGTGTGCGAGTGAATGCGGGCTTTGTCTTGAGTATTTGGGTGATCGTGGGTGCCGTTAACTGAGATGTACTGTGTGGGATGCAGACCTTCACTGGGTTTGAGATGATCAAGTTGCTGCAAAGGCATAGGATTTGTTGAGGCCACACAGACAGTGAGGTCGGCCTGGCTGAGGCAGAGCAGAGAGGAAGACCTTGAGCCAGGGCCAGAGTCCTGCAGGGAGGTGAAGGTTTGACTGGGAGATCAGGTGTGGCAGCAGTGAAGAGGGGGTGGGGTGGCTGAACCCACAGGAAGGTGTTCCTCTATGAGATGGTAACCGTGATAAGGAAGGTGGAGACTTCCTCCCATGCTGCCCACTCCTCTACCCTGAAACCCTGGGGGCTTAAGAGAATGAGGCCTGGAGCAGAGTGGTCTCACTTCTCCCAGGAAGTGGAGGGTTCGGAACCAAGGAAGGGGAGAGGATGCAGGAGAGAGGGGTGCAAGGCGGGGGTCTATCCAGTCCACTGAAGTTTGGTCAGGGGCAGTGGTGGCTTTTGATGCCTGGGGTAGATTAGTCTTTAAACAGTCTCCTTCTTTATTTAATAAAATTATTTTTAGTAGTAATTATGAAATAAAACCAATAATAATAATAGCTAGAGAAAGAAACTCAGTAAAACTTATCATGTATTGAACTTCATATATATCATTATGCCAGTAACAAAGTAAAATAAGTAAAATATTATAGTACAAAAATTTTAAGAAGTAATGGTTAATACTTTTAAGTTACATTACCATATGTTTTGAAAAAAAGGGGAAACTTAGACCTACTATTGGTCTGTTGCAATAACAAATGATAACACTACAGTTTCTGTTTTCTTGATTCACTTTTTAGCTTTAAAATAGGCAACAATAGAAAAAGAATTCACTTCAATGTTAAAGATATGATATAAATCCAGTAAAGTAGTTCCTGAGCTAAAATTTGCACTTTCCAAACAAAAGATAGTACCCTTGCAGTTTGCATTCTGTTTCACTGCTTTAAAAATTTATACCCGAATAAAAATTCCATGTGGTCACATGGAAAGACAGAATGGTAGTAACTCAAGTTCAGTTTCTTTGTTTTCCAAAGACTATCTTTACCATCACTGTGCTATCTTTGTTTATTTAGAAGCTTCTGTTTAAAAACAAGAATATGTAGTATCATGGGAGTTAGAGACATAAAGTGCACCTGAAGTGGGCTTGAGTGATTCTGGATGTTGGAACACTCTGGAAATATACACGTATAGCTGAGGCCCCACGTGTGAGGGCCAACTGTATGACCTGGGCTCTGGATTACCATCCACAAAGAATATAATGTTCCTTAAAGGACAAGTAATAAAAAGAGATCCTCTCAATGCACATTGTATCTATATTAAATGCATATGTTAAAACTCAACAGTAACCACAGCAGTTAGCATTCTACCAACAAAAGAATTTTTCAGGGAAGAATATTTTTATCGCTGCAATGTTTAGAATTGTCAGTTCCTGGTGATAACAAAAAGAGACAGATTTTGAATTGGCTTTATTACTGTTTCAAGCATCTGTACAGATAACACATACTTGTATTGCCTGCACTGGGGTGGACCTTGTCCACTGCCCTGCCCCAGGTACCCACTGACAGAGGCAGTGAGCCCAGTGCCTGCAATGGGTGGGTTGCGCAAGGTTTGGGAGATGGTGGGTGATGGGATCCACCTGGATTTGAAGGGACACAAAGGCTTTTTGGGGTGAAAGCTCTCCTCCAAGAGGCTTTACTGAGAGTCTTGGGTGGGGGTACCTTTATCCTATGTCTTCTGTGGTATCTACAAATAGATGAGGAGGTTCCCATGGTAGGGACAGCCATGGTTGGTTCTCCTGTTGAAGCTCAGAATTTGCCTGTTTTTTTCTATCTGTCTCCATCTCATTGCTTTTCCCCACACTTTTGTCTGTCCTCCCTTCTATTTCTGTCTGTCTGTCTGACTGTCTCTCTGTTTTCTCTCTCTCCCTGTCTCTGTGTCATCCCCTCCCTCTGTCTCTGTTTCTTTCTCCCCTTTGCTGCCTCTTCTTTGTCTGTCATGCTGGTTCTCTATCCTGTGGTGTGTCTTTCCTGTTTCTCTATGAGCCTCAGCCTCTGTGCACAGGACACGGGTCTCTTAGTTTCTCTGTTGGAGAACTAAGGGGAGTGAGGGGAACAGTGGGGCATAATTCGAGCTGTGCATCCCCATGTTTTGTTGGGAAACCCTCCTCCTCTTGCCACGTTCCATTCCCCGGGTGCATTTCTAAAAGTCAGAGGGACAAGCCCTTGGAAATGACAGTCCTTTTTCCAATCCCAGGGCTGGGGTGGGGGTTGGTGTCTTTTGGAACCTGCAGTCCCTGTGGACAGGCAGGGGAGGGGCCAGGGGTGGACATGGGTGGAGAAAGGCAGGGTCAACTGTAGAGTCTGGGGCTCAGTGGGCGTCTCTGAGAGACTCCTTTGGGGGCCCTATCTTTGATGGACCATGCGCCCTCTTTCTGGCTTGGCTTGGGGAGGAGAGGAGTGCTCACTTTCCAAGTGAGACCCTCCCTGACACTGGTTTCCTGAGTAGGGCTCCTGCCCCAGGCAAGAGGGCAGCCCCAGGACTGAAGAAGCTGACTCAGCCTCCTCCCTACCCTCTTCCGCACTCCCTCCTCCCGGCCCACGAGTCCTGTCCAGAGGACATGGGAGTTGTCTGCTGCCCCTCTCTCCCCAGAGTGTACCCCTCACTCCCCTGTTTGTCCTGCCCCTTCCCTGTGCTACCTGCTCTGGCTTCCCAGCCAGCTGCCCCTTGGCTTTTACTTGAGGTCCTTTTTACTGAGACAGAAGAAGACTCATACCCCATGGGAGAGGGCAGTGGAAACCATAGTGTGGAGCACCCTGGTCCCTGGATGCCTGGGGCGGGTGTATCTCTTATATAGATAAAAAGACTGATGCACAGAAAAGTTCCCCCAATGGGTAACCCTAGAGTCCATTCAGTCCAGTTACCTTCTTCCCACTCCTTCCACTAGATCCTTGATGCTCGGCAAACAGTGCGAATGCCTCTGCTCAGGGCCTTTGCACTTAACTGTTTCCTCTGCCTGGCATGCCCTTCCCTTCCCTACCTGAATGGCTCGTTCTTACCCCTACAAGTATTTGCTCAAATGGATATCTGAAGCCTTCCCTGACCATCTTATTCTTCCAGAACTCCTTCCTTAACTCCCTTTCCCTGGTTAATTTTCCTGCGCAGTATTTATCACCTAACACACTACAGAGTTAATTATTACTATTTTTTTTGTCTGTCTTTCTCACCAGAGTATAAACTTCCCCAGGGCAGGGAATTCTGTTTATCATATTGACGGCTCTATTCCCAACTCCCAGAACAGAGTCCGGCACCCAGGAGGCACTCCATAAACATTTGTCCAGTGGACTTAGAGTGCAAAGGTCCTGTGCAGAGTGGGTGCTACTATTGCAGGAACCAGCATTTCCCAAGTGTCTGCATTTTCCCCGACTCAGCAGGATACCTGACATCTCTGATCTGGGCTTTCTTGTGCCCTGACTGGAATGCCCTCCCTCTGATACCTGGAGAACCTCG
Source organism: Hippopotamus amphibius kiboko (assembly GCF_030028045.1). Lineage (NCBI taxonomy): Eukaryota > Metazoa > Chordata > Mammalia > Artiodactyla > Hippopotamidae > Hippopotamus > Hippopotamus amphibius. The sequence goes on along the minus strand of NC_080186.1, from coordinate 27,339,028 downwards.
GCCTGACCGTGAAAGCTTGGCCCATGTTTTCTTCTAAGACGCTCCTATTCTCCAGGAAGGCTTGACCCTCCCTGCCCTGCTCCTTCTTCACTCTGCATCACACACCTGTTGCTCTTGAAAGATCATGTGCTTTTGAGCTCAACTGTGATTCACATCCCTGCTTCCCCTCTTCCTAGCCATTGCCAAGCGACTTCCTCCCTCTGGGCCTCAGTTTCTTTATCTGTAAAACAGAGGTGATAATAAGATATGATATAATGTAATACCATATGATATGATATATGATACAATGTGATCTGATATGATATATGATGTAATAACATATGATACTGTACAGTATGATATATGATATGGCATGATACACTATGATACAACATGATACAATATGATATGAGACAGTATGACATGATATATACTTACGATAGAGCAGTTCTGAGCATCTCTTCTGGGAGATGGACCTGGCACAGCTGGCTCATTCTGGATGGCCACCTGGTAGGGGTGGTACATTCTTTGGCAGCAGCTCCAGTCCAGGCTCCTGAGGGTGGCGGAGGCTGCACCTGCCCACTGCAAGCCGGGAGACAGAGACGTGACAACATTCAATGAGCACTTGAGTTCTGCAAGGGGACCTGCCTGGGTTGGCGTGGGCACCCGTGACTGGGCCTGCTTGGCCAAAGCCCCTGCCCTGTGAGACCTCGTGTTCATAGGGGCATGGACAGAGCATGACTGTGACTGCCACCCCGACCCTGTCTTTGCTGCTTGCATGTGCTACCTGTGTCCTGCAGGACCCACAGGGAGGATGACATCACCCCGTCAAGCACACCTGCAGGCAAGACTCGGACACCCCCCTACCTGCCTCCTTCAGAATGCAGACCTTTGCTGGGAGATGGAGGACTCTGAGGAGGAACAGCACCTCTCTGAGCTGGCCAAGAAGGGTCCCCAGACTTTGCTGGGGGCTATTTTACCATTTGTGGGAGATTGCACTTGCCAACCTTGAACATTCCTTCCAATTCTGAGAACCTACAGTTCTAGGAATATTTATCCTCTACATCCAGCCAAAATTTCTTCCTTCAATCTTTTGTTGTTTTTCTTACAATTCAAAACCAGAAAGCAAAATGCTCAAGGCTTGTGTACCTGGAAGCAAGTTGCTCCTCGTCCAGTGCCCCTTCGTGCCTGGGAAGGCATTCCTGGTCAGCTGTGGCAGCCAGCTTTATAGAACATTGATAAATCAAAAGCAGTTTGGGTGGAAGAGAGAAGTGGACTCTGGTGTGTATTCAGCCAATTAGCAAAATGCTCAGCAGTTCTTCTCAACTGAGCATCTTCTCTTAAATCATTGTGTGCTTGTGCACCCAACAAACGCATTTGCTTGGAGATTATTTTTTATTCATTCAATATGATTTATTATTGAGTGCTTACTCCTCCACATGTTAGGCTGGGTACTGATCATCCAGCCTGCCCAGGACCAGACAGAACCCATCCATTCGGTACTTGGTACCTAAAAAGGGATAGATCTTTTACCAGTAGGAATTCCAGTCCTAGTGAGAAATAGCAGGCAGCTGCTCCCTTAGAGCAGGATAAAGACAGGTCTGTGTTTCAATCAAGGATCAATGAACACAAGAATCAGAAGCCCGCTTACGCTAGCTCAGCCCGCAGAGGTTGTTGGAAGGGACTCTGATGTGTGGGATGCATGGTCAGGCTTTGTGGGTCCTGGAAAGTCACCAGACAACCATCTGCCCCTTGGATGCTTTCTACAGTTATGTGATCCTGCTTCTACAAGGGCCATGATAACTGCCCCCAAGTTGTGACCTCAGGTCATTAAATCTTTGAGCCTTTCCAGCTTGGCTCCCTATATTGTCAGGGGTCCAGCAGGACACAGATGGCCTGCTTGAAAGGGAAGGTCAAAGAGAGCTTAAGGCAGAGATTATTTACCAGTGCAGAGTGCAGGGAAACCAACAAGGGACCCTAAAGCACGTTGGGGCTGGCAATGTGGGAAACCATTTCCTCTTGTAGATCAGAAGGGGCAAGGGGAGGGAGTGGTACCACTGAACCTGGCAAAGGCTATGGCAATGGGAGAAGGGCTGCCTGGCAAGTGTCATGGCCTTTGGTAGAGGAATTCAGCCACTGACAAACCATGGCCTGGAAGAGAGGGAACTGTGTGGGAATAAATCCCCCTGTCTTCTCTCCTTCCACTCTTCTTTCTCCTGCTGGTGCCTCATGTTGACCAGATCAGGCTAGAATCCAGAAGGTCAGGAAGGCCAGCTGATACAATCCAGACAGAGGTCAGCCTCCCAGGACACAGAGCAGGGCAGAGAAGGGTGGAGAGTGGACCTGGAGGGGCAAATGGAGGGTGTCTATGGCTAACTCACGTGGCTTCTCCATCTCACTTTCAAATGCCCAAGAGGGAGTACCTAATTGGATCAGCTCAGACTGAGGCAACGGTAGAAGGAGCTTCTGAGCCATGAGCACCATCCTCCTCCTCTCCTAGTTGAACAAACCAAGGCTGATAGATGGGAGGTTGATAGATGCAAACCTAAGGTAGCACAGAGAATGAGTGGCAGTGCCGCAGAGCTCAGGGGAGCTGCACTTCCTGGGTATAATCTCGGCGACCTTCCTGGCCTGGGCTTAGGGATGCACTTTCTGCATTTCCCCTTCCATCTGTTTCCAACAGGTGCTGTATTCAGGTGTCTCTTTAAAGATCATAAAGAGTTAGGTATGGGTGTGAGTGTGCCCTTCAGAGTATGTTCCCTCCGAGAAGAACACTGTTCCAGACTCACTATGTGCTGTCTGGTCCAGCATCCCAAACTCGCATGATGCGCCTCTCCACTTGTAGTCTGACTCCAGCATTCATCTGTGCTAGGCTTCCCTGGTGGGTTTTTGGACAACCTGGAGACCCCACGGTCACACTACCTCTGCAAGGGTCAGGGCCTGACTCCACGGGCCTTTGCTCTTGCTGCAGGCCTGAGACATGCTTTTGACTTTGCTGTGCCTGGAGTAGCATGGACACCTTGAAGAGAACAACCTTCTTCCCAGCACAGGTCAAAGAGGCTCCAAGAGACCCCTGACTAGAACTGAGAAACCTGCAAGTGCTTTCCTTTCTGGGAGTCCTCAATAAAAGAGGTTCTTTGCGGTCATATCTTAGACTCCTCTGCCTGCAATGCTCTACCAGATGTCTTACCTAACCCCCTTTCAGTGTCATTGAAGCTTGTTTTATTTAGTAAGAGCAGAGTAGTCACCTGAGGCGTGTTCAGAGGCCAGTACAGACTCTGTCATCAAGAGCAAGGAACAGTGAGAAAAAGCTTCCCAGTGGTGCAGCAGCCATTCTGGGGCACCAGTTGTGTGGAGTGAGTGCCAGCTGTGAGGGCGTGGATTCCAGCCAGGTGTGTGGACTGGGGCACCATCTGAGTGGACTGGGGTGTCAGCTGAGAATCCAGTGCCAGCCAATTGTATGGACTGGAGTGCCAGATGTGTGCATTGGGATGCCAGCCAGGAGTGGACCGGATTAGCAGCCAGCTGTGTAAACTAGGTGCTCACTGTGTGGACTGGTGTGCCAGGCAGCTGTGTGGACCGGGGTGCCAGGCAGCTGTGTGGACCGGGGTGCCAGCCAGCTGTGAGAACAGGGGTACCAGCCAGCTGTGAGAACAGGGTGCCAGCATGGGCCAAGTTGAGACTGGACGGCGTCATGGCTGCTCGCTTACTGTGTGTGCTGCTGTTCATGGCACTGATGTTCTTCTCCTCAAGCGATTTCAATAAATCGAGGTCACTGAATCAAATCGTCTTTACCCAGCGATTTTGTTGCAGAATTAAAGATGTGTTTCTCTGATGGGAAGAAAAAAAATGTCCTTAAGAGTAATAAAACCATCATTAGGAATGGGCCAGATCTTTTGGAATCATATTTTAAAGGGAAAAAATAACTACTTATGCTAAGATGTTTATTTGTTCATATTTGTTGAATGCCTACTATGTGCCAGACATTGTATAAATAATCACATCTAAAATAGAAGACCAGGGCTAAGATAAAGTACCTGGGGCTGTTTGCATACTTGTTACCCACTATAAGTGAGTGTTCCATGGCTGAGGCCAGAAGGGTGGAGAAGGCTCTCCTCTTCATCTTTTCTTCTCATGGGAAAAAATCTTCACTCCTAATCTACAGGGGTCCAGGCTGCAGGGCAGCATGAAGGACCACAGTAGGTACAGTGACTGCAGACCAGAGCTGTGGGTTTCTTGGAAGTACTGGTTATGAGAGGTGCAGCTCAACGGTGAGGGCACCTGAACAGTTCTGCAAAGGGAGGTGATTTTCTGATGTATCTAGCTAGCCAGTTTGATCATTTCAACACTTTTCCTATATCATTCCTGCCCCCCAAAAAGTTTTTTTTTAATTGAAATATGGTTGTTTTACAATGTTGTATTAGTTTTAGGTGTACAGTAAAGTGATTCAGTTATACATATATATACAAATATGTATATTCTTCTTTTACATTCTCTTGCATTATAGATTATTAAAAGATATTGAGTGGACTTCCAAGGTGGCGTAGATATTAAGAATCCGCCTGCCAGGGCAGGGGACACGGGTTCGAGCCCTGCTCTGGGAATATTCCACATGCCGCGGAGCAACTAAGCCCATGTGCCACAACTATTGAGCTTGTGCCCTAGAGCCCATGAGCCACAACTATTGAGCCCGTGTGCTGCAACTATTGAAGCCCATGTGCCTAGAGCCCATGCTCCACAAGAGAAGCCACTACAATGAACCCTTACACCACAATGAAGAGTAGGCCCCGCTCACAGCAACTAGAGAAAGCCCGTGTGCAGCAATGAAGACCCAATGCAGCCAATAAATTAAAAAAAAAAAAGATATTGAGTATAGTTCCCTGTGCTATTACAATAGGTCCTTGTTGGTTATCTATTTTATATGTAGTAGTGTATATATTTTAATTTCAAACTCCTAATTTATCCCTCTCCCTGCCTCCCCTTTGGTAACCATATTTTATGTCTGTGTCTGTGAGTCTGTTCCTGTTTTGTAAATAAGTTCATTTGTATCCTTTTGTTTTAGATTCCACATATAAGTGATATAATATATTTGTCTTTCTCTGGCTTACTTCACTTAGTATGATAATCTCTAGGTCCATCCATGTTGCTACAAATGGCATGATTTCATTCCTTTTTTATGGCTGAGTAATATTCCATGGTGTATATACACACACACACACACACACACACACACACACACACACACACACACCCATCTTATTTATCCATTCATCTGTCGATGGACATTTAGGTTGCTTCCATGTGTTGGCTATTGTAAACAGTGCTGCTATAAACACTGGGGTGCATGTATCTTTTTGAATTATGTTTTTCTCTGAATATATGCCCAGGAGTGGGATTGCAGGATTGTATGGTAGCTCTATTTTTAGTTTTTTTTTTTAAGGAATTCTCATCAACAGTGTAGGAGGGTTCCTTTTTCTCCACATCTTCTCCAGCATTTATCATTTGTAGATTTTTTATGATGGCCACTCTGACCAGTGTGAGGTGATACCTCATTGTAGTTTTGATTTGCATTTCTCTAATAATTAGCAATGTTGAGCATCTTTTCATGTGCCTATTGGCCATTTATACGTCTTCTTTGGAGAAGTGTCCTTCTAGATCTTCCGCCTATTTTTTGATTGGGTCATTTGTTTGTTTTTTATATTGAGCTGTATAAGCTGTTTGTATATTTTGGAAATGAGTCCCTTGTCAGCTGCATCATTTGAATTCCTGCTCTTTTTCAGCCACGTCATAGAATTTTACCATGAGACCTTGGGGGAAGTGCATTTGATGGTTGTTTTGTAAAAAATCACTCAACAAAGGAGAACCTGTTTACATTACTTTTCAAAGAGCCATTGGGAAGATATATACATACATATGTGCACATGTATACAAATATACATACATATATGCGTACGTATACAAATTAAAATATACATATATATATATATGAGGGTGAGTCAAAAATTATCTGCCTTCTGGCTGTAGTTTTAATAGAAGTTTTGCTATAACCGGAGTGTGGATAATTTTGACTCACCCTCCTACGTACATAAACCTATAGACACACAAACACATATTGCATAGTTGATTCTTATTATTTATGGTGGCTGTGGTCTACATAAAGTTGCCACAAACACTGACTTAGTGGATACTGAATCATTGCTTCTAGGGGAAATACAAGGTTAGGTTCCTGCTAGCCTCTGGTTGCAACATTTCTGTCAGCCAATCAATACATAACCTTGTTTTATGTGCTTCTCTTTAAAGATGCCTTATCTAATATATATTGTTGGTTCATTAATATTGAACTCATGGCCAACAGCACTATAACTCATGCCTGAATGAAGCTCATCTAATACCCCTATTTTCTCCCCCAGGCCTGTTGCAACCTTCATGTGCTTGGGAACACTAGACAGAACTTGAATGCTATGGGGCCATTTTAAAATAGCAAAATCACCAGAAAAAGCGCAAAAATACAAAAAAAAAAAAAAAGAAAAAGAAAAACGGGGCAGGGCATTAAATAGACCGGATAAGACACTTGTTTATAGTATGAGAGCTGAAACAAGAGTGTTGCCTTGTTCAACCTCAGCTGGAAATGTGCACATCAGGCCACTCAATTTTTTATTTTGCTGTTCTGGGCATGTCCATAAATGACTGTGAAGGTATTGATTTTAGTGTCACAAATTTTACCAAGCAGGGGAATTCATGAACACGGAATCTGTGAATAGTGAGGATCAACTGTGTATATACCACACACAACATGTTACACAGAGGCTAGGTGCTCAACCTAGAGCCAGAAAACACCAATTGGATATGATCAGATGCTTCGGAATAGAGACACACGAAGATGACTTCCTTTGAGGTTGTCTCATTATTGTAATGGATTTCTAAGCATCTATAAGTGACCAGGGTGGCGAGGTGCACACTGGAGTTTCTTTTTTTATTATTTATTTAAATTAATTAATTACTTAATTCACTTATTTTTGGCTGCATTAGGTCTTCATTGCTGCTCATGGGCTTTCTCTAGTTGTGGCGAGTGGGGGTTACTCTTTGTTGCTGTGGCTTCTCTCATTGCAGAGCATGGGCTCTAGGTGTGTGGGCTTCAGTAATTGCAGCACATGGGCTCAATAGTTGTGGCTCACAGGCTCTAGAGCACAGGCTCAGTAGTTGTGGCACATGGGCTTAGTTGCTCTGCGGCATGTGCGATCCTCCCAGATCAGGACTCAAACCCGTGTCCCCTGCATTGGCAGGTGGATTCTTAACCACTGTGCCACCAGGGAAGCCCCCACAATGGAGTTTCTTTTTTTTTTTTTTTTTTTAGTTTCTTCTCCCCATGTATGCATTTAAAAAAAATTTTTATTTATTTATTTATTATTTTTTGGGGGGTACACCAAGTTCAATCATCTGGTTTTTTAAAAATTTTTTTTATTTATTATTTTTTTGGGGGGTACACCAAGTTCAATCATCTGTTTTCATACACATATCCCCGTATTCCCTCCCTCCCTCGACACACAATGGAGTTTCTAAATCTGCAGTCTACTGAGCTTAGGACATGAGTCATTAAGTTGTTAGGCTATGCTATGGGAAGACCTTACAGCTCTTCTCAAGTGGACAGAAAACGGTAACATGAAATAGGGCCAGGTGTGAATGTAATACATCTAGAAATGAATGGTTATGACTCAACAGGCTCCAGGTCTCAGGCTCCAGGTCTCAGGATGGCTCTTGGGGTAGGAAGTCAGTGTAGACCCTTAAACAGCTCTGAGCAAGGTACTGTAAAGGTCAAAGTGGCTGGTCTTGTTCTAGGCAACATCCTATCACTCGCCCAGATCCACCAAGTTGGACACGTGAGAAATACCTTAAACTACCTTTCAAGATTTGTGATTCTCCTTCCTTTAGATCTCTTTAACCAGGCCATTGGCCATTCTCTGGACCATCGTAAACCAGGGGTGACCACAACTATCATTCAGGTATGGCCTGTGAGCATCATGCAAGAGGAAAGAGCAGATCATCCTATGTTTCCAGCGCCACTTGTTAGACCCTGGACCCTGGGTAGATGGGTGGGTGGGTGAATGGTGAAGTAAAAATTGTCTTTGGTTAATATGTTTTCTTATTGTCCAGGTGCAACAATCAGTGGTCTATCACTATCTTATCTGTTAAATTGGACCACTTGGTAAGAAATAATGATGAAGGTGATGGTAAAACTGCTAATGACAGCTAGCACACCTATATAGACAGATCAGGCATTGTGCCAAGTGTTTTATTTTTATCAGAATAACAAGGTACCTGGTTTTCCCCCAAACATTGTATTTTGAAAAATTTAAAAGATGATTGAGAAGTTGAAAGAAGAGTGCAGTGAACATCTACATACCCTTTATCTAGTCTCACCGATTATGTTTTGTTACATTTCATTTTCTCATTTCTATCAGTCTATCAAGTACTTATCATCTTTCTATATCTATCATCTATCTATCATCTATCATCTATCTACCTATCTATCTATCATCTATCATCTATCTATCTATCTATCTATCTATCTATCTATCTATCTATCATCTATCTATATCTATCTATCTATCTATCTATCATCTATCATCTATCATCTATCTATATCTATCTATCATCTATCATCTGTCTATCTATCATCTATCTATCTATCTATCTATCTATCTATCTATCTATCAATCATCTATCATCTGTCTATCTATCATCTATCTATCTATCTATCTATCTATCTATCATCTATCTCTCTATCTATCATCTATCTATCTATCTATCATCTATCTATCTAACTATCTATCTATCTATCTATCATCTATCTATCTATCTATCTATCTCTATCTATCATCTATCATCTATCTATCTATATCTATCTATCTATCACCTATCTATCTATTATCTATCTATCTATCTATCTATCTATCTATCTATCTATCTATCATCTATCTATCATCTATATCTATCATCTATCGACCTATCATCTGTCATCTATTATCTATCAATCATCTATCTATCTATATCTATCATCTATCTATCATCATCATCTATCTCCGCTTCTGTCATCTATCTATCTTATTTATTTTTGCTGAATAATTTAAAAGTATATTACAGACATTGCTTTACACCTATATACTTCATCATATATCTCATAAGAATTAAAGGAATTCTCCTATATAATAGTGCCATTATAATAACTATGAAATTTAATGTTAACTCAATGCTATCATCTAATATGCAGTTCATATTTAAATTTCATGTACTTACTTTAAAAGAATAAATATCCATATAAGTCTTTGAAGGAAAGACAGCACTTTTCCTTTTTGCTGATATTTTCCTCCCCCAGGCAACCATTTCCAACTCTTTTAGCTGTTTTCTTCCACTATTAACTCCATATTTCTAAATAACATGCTTATTCTGTTTTTTTAAATCTACTTACCATTTATTAACTTCTTTTTGTGTAAGAAGAGGATTTATCTCTTTTACCCCCAAAACACATTTCTTCCTATCCTCCTAATGTGATTATGTTATCATTCTTTGGTAATATTAGTATTCAGTGTTTATGTTATTATGGTTATATTAATCTCAGCTTGAGTTACATAGTGTATCATGATTATATTTCTTTTCCTGTACAACTTTGTTGTTTTCCTTGGGTTATAATTGCCCTGATTTGTCATTTACTTGGTTTCCTACATACCTATCACTATTTCATCCTCAAGCTCCCTGGCAGAATTATAATTTTCTCTTAAATATGATGACACATATAAAATTATGTATTAGTTTAATTCTTTTCTTGGTCCTCCTGCTCTAACTTGGTCTCTCACTCATCTGTCATCCAGTAACTTCCATTCATTGTCAAATTGAAAATTCCCTTGTCTCTCTCCTGTATTAAATTCTTTATTTCCTGGATCCCAGGCTTTCTCTTTTCTGATTTTCTCCCTCATCTTGGTGGAGAACATCCTTTAGCAGTTTTATGAGGAAGGGTTCATGGGAGGCAATATTTTTGAGATCTTGTATGTGTGAGGTGATTTTCTATTATATCCTGATACTTTATTAATAGTTTGGCTGAATATAAAATTATAGAATGGAAATCATCTCTCCCCCCGACTCTCAGGATTTTCAAAGTATTTCTCCATTGTTTCTGCCTTGCAGTGTTGATGTTGAGAAGTCTGATGCTATTCTTGATTCTGAGTTTTTGAGTATCAGTGGATGGGTGATGCTTTCCCATCCTTTGTTCTGGTACTTGGTGGCCCTTTCAGTCTGGAAATTCATGTCCTGGTTTATTCATGTCCTCTTGGTTTTTCTCTTTCTGGAGCTTCTGTTATTTTTTTTTTTTAATTTATTGGGGTATAGTTGATTTACAATGTTATGTTAGTTTCAGGTGTACAGCAAAGTAAATCTGTTATTAGTATATATATATCCATTCTTTTATTTTTTGACTCTTTTCTCATATAGGCCCGTTACAGAGTACTGAGTAGAGTTCCCTGTGTTATACATAGGTCCTTTTAGGAGATTCTTTTATTCAAATATTGGCTTTCCTCATTGATGTTATAATCTTCTTATACTTTCTCTCACTTTTCATTTCTTTGGCTTTTTGTGCTTCTCTTTGGAGTTTCCCTTAGCTTATTCTTACAACCATTCTAGTGAGTTGTTTATTTGTTATAATATTAATTTTCAAGAGCTCTTTTAATATTCCTCTTTAATAATTATATGTTCTTGTTTTAAGGGTACAATATTTTCCCCTATATCTCTGAGGATGTTAGTTATAGGTTTTTTTCTTTCTATCAATACATTGTTTCTATTTCCTCTGATTTTTTTTTCCTGTTTGCTTATGTTATTCTTTCTTTCATGATAGAGAAGTTCCTCAGACATCTGGTGAGCCTGACTGCCCTTCGTATTTAAAAGGAAGAAACCAAAATGCTCAATGGACGTTCCATGTGTATGGGTTTATGGACTAGTGAATTCCCCTAGGATGATCAAGCAGGACCCAGTTATTCAGTTAAGAACCCATAAATACCAATACCATAAGGTCTCTTGGATTGATCCGTTGCTGCCCTCTCCAGCTCCATGGACAGCCATATCCTACAATCCTCACCCTTTTCCCCATCCAAGCACACAGGCCATTCTCCAGCTATACTGTCACTCCCCACTGACCCCCAGAAGTGAGGAGTTGTAGGCTTCTGTGTGGATGTGTTTGTTTGGAGTGCCTTTTTGCACCTCCCAACTGCTCCACAGAGCAAACTCTTACTTACCTAATAGGGTCTGTTAGAATCACTTCTTTTGTCTCTGCGCTCTTCCCCCACTCCCCATTCCAGGACAGAGTTAGCCTCTCCCTGCTGTCCGCCCTAATAGTTCCCAGTGGTTCTCAGTGGGAATCCAATGCTGCAATATCATGATTTCTTGTTTGTTTGTCTCTTCCACTAACCTCGATGTCTTTCAAGCACAGGAGTTCTCTTATTCTGTTACCTGGTCCAGCCAGTTCCTTTAGCAATGGTGACACCTTGGCATCTTGCACTAATATAAAGAAAATAGAGACACTTCTTAGAAATCAAGGAAGTTTTATGGGCCTGTTGCCATCACAGGCATCTCAGCCCAATTCAAAGGGCTACATTTTGACTAAGACTTGTAAAGGTTTTCAAAAGCCTACGAAATCTCCCACCCCACACTTTCCTAGTGCCCTCTTAGGATGGTGAACAAACATACTCATATCACTATTTATCTACCACACCCCACAACCAGAGTGGACCTATTATCTGGAGAAACAGAAAGAAAACACCCACCGTGAGGCCCTTTGACCTCTCTTGGAAGATGTCTCTCTGTAGAGGTGTCAATCAACTGTGAGAATAAAGTTCTAGATGGAGTTGGGTCCTCCCAGAGTCTTTACACCTGGATTTCTTGTATATCCACTATCAACAGATCAGGAAAATGTCAACATCGCATGAATACACGTTAAATAGGGTGGGGACAGCAATTACATTTCATCTCCAGTGTAGCACCACCTGATGAAATAGACACTGCCTGAAGTGCTTGTTAAGGGTTCTGAGGCCTTAACCAGGTTTTGTCTACGAAAAAGTCCTGTGATCAATTAGTGATGTCTGCCACGGGCAGTTATTCACCAGCCCAGAACCAGGGGAAAGATGAAAGTAAAATGTTCTAAGACAGTGTTTCCCAAACTTGGCTGTTGATAAGAATTACCTGAAGGTGCTTGTTAAAAATAGATTCCAGGCTCTTCCCCAGGAGATTTGATTTCAAGAGGTCTGGAGTGAGGACTTGGAATCTGCACTTAGTAAACACCTGTGTGACTAACGCCATCAGCCTAGTCTTGGAAACACTGTTCTAAGGGAGGGTGGGTTTCCAGGAACCCCTGCTTGACAGAGGAAGAAATGCAGGGTGATGGAGTAACAGAATTTAGTCCTAGGGTGAGCCCAGGTAGATAGGACTACAGACCCTTACACTTAGGTGAGGGATCTACATAAATCCTCAAATCCCAACTCAAGCCCCTTAACTTATTTAGTGTTGAACCTCATAAACTAGCAGACTGCCTGGCTTGCAGGGGGCATAAATCAATGACTAAAGCAAAAGCAAACCCTAAACTTTGGAAATACACATCTCAGTATCTTTTTTAATTTCCACATGTCCACACCCAGGCCCCTGTGTATTGCTTCTGTCACCTATGGTCTGAGATGCTCCAGAGAGGCTTGGGATGAATGGTAGGTGTAACCCATGGAAAGAAGTTATAGAGATCTGTGTTTGTCAGTCAGGGAAACTGAGGGTTGAGCAGAGATGTGTTCTCTCCTTTTCTAACATCATTGTCTTCAGTGGGAACTCACCAAGTTCTTGAAAAGGAAGCCCCCTGAACATTGAACACAGTCAGTTTAGACAAACTTCAATAAGCTGCATCTTATCAGTGGGGGATCAGTTTCTGAAACATCCCCTCAACTCAAAAAAAGGGGATGAGCTCTCACAAACAAGCATAGATGCTGTGGACTTGCAGACTCTTCTCCAATATCCCAACATCAGCAGTGTGTGTTCATGCTAAAGTGAGGAGAGGTTGGGTCTTGGCTGCACCTTCAGTGAAGAGTCCATATGTATATCATGCAACTCAAACAGATAGCTAACATTTACTGAGCACTTACTACTCACCACAAACTATTTTAAGCTCTTTATGTATTAACTTATTTTATCGTCTCTAGACACCATGAGAAGATAACCTTATTTCATAGCTATGAAACTGAGGCACAGAAATTATGTTATTTGCCCAAGATTGCATAGCTAATAAAATGCCCATATTTATTATCTATTCTAGCATAACAAATTACCAGTAGTACCCCCCCTTATTTGAAGTTTCACCTTCTGTGGCTTCAGTTACCTATGGTCAAGTGTTGTCCAAAAACATTAAATGGAAAGTTCCAGAAATAAACAATTCATAACTTGTAAGGTACGTGTCATTCTGAGCAGTGTGATGAAATCTATGGCTGTTCTGCTCTGTTCTGCCCAGGATGTGAGTCATCTCTTTGTCCAGTGTACAATAAGATATTTTGACAGAGACAGACCACATTCACAAAACTTTTATTAAATTGTTCTATTTTATTATTGATTATTGTTAGTTTCTTACTGTCCTTAATTTATAGATTAAATTTATCATAGGTATTATATATAGGAAAGAACATAATACATACAGGGTTTAGTAGCGTCCACAGTTCAGGCAAACACTGGGGGTCTTGGTACGTATTCCCGGCAGATAAGGAGAGACTTTTGTATTCCCAAATATAGCAGCTTCAAAAAGCAAAATTATTTCACAGTTTCTGTGGGTCACAAATCTGGGTATGGCTTAGCTGGGTCCTCTTGCTTAGGGTTCCTCACAAGGCTGCAGTCAAGGTGTCCACTGGGGCTGCTAGTCATCTCAAGGCTCAACTACAGGAGGATCTGTTTCCAAGCTCACTCATGTGGCTATTGGCAGGATTCAGGTCCTTGGGTTTTTTGGACTGAGTGTATGTGAACCTTTCCATAGGGCAGCTCAAAACATGGCACTTGGTTCCCCTCAGGGCCAGCAAGAGAAAAAGCAAGAGAGAGTGAACAAGATGGCTGCTGGAATCTTTCTGCAACCCAGTCTTGGAAATGACATCCCATCGTGGTTGCCATAGTCTCCTCAGAAGAGAAGCAAGACTTTAAATCCAGTCCTTGCTCAAGGGGAGGAGATTATACAAAGGAGTAAATATGTTCCCTGGCTGGAATCATTGGCAGTCATTTTACAAGCTGCATACCACCATGGCAATGATCTAGGCAGTGCAATTCCAGAGCTGCCTTGCTAACACCATGCTGTCTCACAAGATGCAGAGGAATGATAAACACAGAACTCAGGAAAAGTGTTATTCCCTTTGATGGGAGGAAGGAGCTAGGATAGGGAGAAACATATAGGTGGATATAGGAATACTGATGATATTCTAGTTTTTAAGTGGATATTTGCTTTATTAACATGCTTTGTAACTTTTGGATGTACCAAATATTATATGACAAATTATTTTTATTTTATAATTATTTACTTGTTTCCTTGGGGGATGAGAGAAGAGCAAACACTAACTTCCAAGAATCAAGAATCTTTGCGTGCTTGAATTGGTGATATGCAACAGGACTGCACATGAGAACTGACTGGGGAATTTTTCTCTTTTTAATTAATAGACTTTATTATTTTTTTAGAGCAGTTTTAGGTTTATAGAAAAATTGAGTGGAAGTACAAAGAGTTCCCATACACACCCTCCCCAACCCCAGTTTCCCCTATTATTAAAGTATTGCATTGGCGTGGTACATTTGTTATAATTGATGACTCAATATTTATACATCAGTATTAACAAAAGCCCATAGTTTACATTAGTGTTGTACACTCTATGGGTCTTGACAAATGCATAATGGCAAATATCTACCATTATAGAATCATAAAGAAGAGCTTCACTGCCCTAAAAATTCCCTGTGCTCCACCTATTCATCCCTTCCTCTCCCCAAACTCCTGACAATAACTGATCTTGTTACTGTCTCTGTAGTTTTGCCTTTTACAGATATCATACAGTTGGAAACACAGTATGTAAACTTTTTCATACTGGCTTCTTTCACTTAACAACATGCATTTAAGTTTTATCTGTGTCTTTTCATAGCTTGATAGCTCATTTCTCTCTCTCTCTCTTTTTTTTTCTTTCAATTTTTGGCCACACCACGAGGCATGCAGGATCTTAGTTCCCCGACCAGGGATTGAACCTGCGCCCCCTGCATTGGCTGTGATTTTCATTTCCACAAGTTGAAATACTGCTGATACTGCTTGATTCTGCTGTCTGCCCTCTCGTGGAGGAAGCTGTCTAGGATGCTTGTGGGCGCTTCCTGATGGGAGGGACTGATGGTGGGTTGGGCTGGGTGGGCGGAGCTCAGTAAAACTTTAATCTGATTTGGTGGGCAGAGCTCAGTGACACTTTAATCTGCTTGTCTGCCAATGTGTGGGGCTGTGTTCCCACCCTGCTGTTCATTTGGCCTGAGGCAACCCAGCACTGGAGCTTACAGGCTCTTTGGTGGGGCTAATGGTGGACACAGGGAGGGCTCATGCCAATGAGCACTTCTCAGAACCCCTGCTGCCAGTGCCCCTGCCTCCTCGGTGAGCCACAGCTGCCCGCAACCTCTGCAGGCAACCCTCCAACACCAGCAGGTAGGTCTGGTTCAGTCTCCTATGGGGTCACTGCTCCTTCCCCTGGGTCCTGGTGAGCACACTTTTTTGTGTGTCCTCCAAGAGCGGAGTCTCTGTTTCCCCCAGTCCTGTGGAGGTCCTGCAATCAAATCCTGCTGGCTTTCAAAGTCTGATTCTCTGGGGATTCCTCCTCCTGTTGCTGGACTCCCAGGTTAGGAAGCCTGTCGTGGGGCTCAGAACCCTCAGGACTTCTGTGGTATAACTGTTCTCCAGCTTGTGAGTCACCCACCCAGCATTTATGGGATTTGATTTTAACATGATTTGCGCCCCTCCTACCATCTCATTGCAGCTTCTTCTTTGTCTGTGGATGTGGGTTTTTTTTTTTTTTTTTGGTGAGTTCCAGTGTCTTTCTGTCGATGATTGTTCAGCAGTTAGTTGTAATTCTGGTGCTCTTGCAAGAGGGAGTGAGCACACGTCCTAATACTCCACCATCTTGATTGTTCTCTGGGCCCCCTGCATTGGAAGGTGGAATCTTAACCATTGGACCGCCGGAGAAGTCCCTCATTTCTCCTTATCACTTAATAATACTTCATTGTTTGGATATACCACAGTTTGTTTATCTATTCATCTATTGAGATATATTTATTGTTTTAGCAATTATGAATAAAGTTGCTATAAACATTTGTGTGCAGGCTTTTCTGTGGATATACATTTTCAACTCATTTGGGTAAATACTAAGGAGTGCAATTATTAGATTGCATCTTAAGAGTATGTTTGGTTTTGTAAGAAACTGCTAAACTGTCTTCCAAAGTGGCTATACCATTTTGCATTCTCACCAGAAATAATGAGAGTTCCTGTTGCTCCACATCCTTGTCAATAATTGCTGTTAGTGTTTTGGATTTTGCCATCTTATTGGCATGAAGTGGTATCTTGTTTTATTTTATTAATTTTTTTAATAAATTTATTTTTTTATTATTTATTTATATATTGGCTGTGTTGGGTCTTTGTTGCTGCACACGGACTTTGCCTAGTTGCGGCTAGCAGGGCCTACTCTTCGTTGTGGTGCATGGGCTCCTCATTGCCATGGCTTCTCTTGTTGCAGAGCGCAGGCTCTAGGCCCTTGGGCTTCAGTAGTTGTGGCACACAGGTTCAATAGTTGTGGCTCACAGGCTTCAAAGTGCAGGATCAATAGTTGTGGTGCATGGGCTTAGTAGCTCCGCGGCATGTGGGATCTTCCTGGAGCAGGGATCGAACCTATGTTCCCTGCATTGGCAGGCAGATTCTTAACCACTGCACCACCTAGGAAGTCCAAGTGGTATCTTGTTTTAATTTGCAGTTACCTAATTGGCACGTAATTTGTGTATCTTCTTTGGTGAGGTATCTGTTTAGATCTTTTGCCCATTTTTTTCCATCTTTATTGGAGTATAACTGCTTTACAATGTTGTGTTAGTTTCTGCTGTACAACAAAGTGAATCAGCTATATGTATACATATATCCCCATATCCCCTTCCACTTGAGCCTCCCAAGTGGGTTTTTCTTATTGCTGAGTTTTAAAAGTTCCTTGTATATTCTGAATACAAATCATTTATCAGGTAGGCATTTTGCAAATATTTTCTTCCATTGTGTTTTTTTTCCCATTCTCTAAATAGTGTGCCTTGCAGACCAGAAACTTTTAGTTTTAATGAAGTTTAATTAATAAAAATTTTTTTCATTTGTGGATTGTGTTTTGGTATTATATCTATAAGTTCATCTTCAAGCTTATGGTTACTTGGATTTTCTCCTTTGTTATCTTCTAGTTTTATAGTTTCTTGCTTTACATTTATATTTATGATCCATTTTTGAGTTAAACTTTGCAAAAGGTATAAAGCTTGTGTCTAAACTTTTTTTTTTGGCATGTGGATGTCCAGTTTTTCCAGCATCATTTGTTGAAAAGACTATCTTTTCTCCATTGTATTGCCTTTGCTCTTTTGTCAAAGATCAGTTGACTGTGTTTGTGTGGATCTATTTCTGGGCTCTGTATTTTGTTCCATTAATCTATTTATCTGTTCTTTTTCCAATATCATGTTGTCTTGATTACTTTAGCTTTATAGTAAGTCTTTAAGTCAAGTCGTGTCAGTCTTGTGACTTTGTTGCTCTCCTTCAATATTGTGTTGGCTCTCATAGGTCTTTTGCTTCTCCATATAAACTTCCGAATCATTTTGTTGATATCCACAAAATAACTTGCTTGGATTTTGACTGTGTTGTATTGAATCTATAACTCAAGTTGGGAAGAAATGACATCTTAACAATGTTGTCTTCCTATCCATGAACCATGATAATTTTTTAGCAGCTTTATTGAGATGTAATTCACATATCACACAATTAACCCACTTAGAGTGTAGAATTCAATGTTTTTAGTATATTCACAAGTTTATGTAACCATCAGCGCTATCTAACTTTAGAAACTTTTTCTCCCCCAAATAAACAGTCCTAACAGTGCTCCGTGCTTGTTAGTACTTCTCATTTCCTTCCACACCGTACTCCAGCCCAGGTAACCACTCCACTAATACACTTTCTCTCTCTACAGACTTTCCAATTCTGGACATTTGTGGATATTTT
The DNA here is from genome assembly GCF_030028045.1 of Hippopotamus amphibius kiboko. Lineage (NCBI taxonomy): Eukaryota > Metazoa > Chordata > Mammalia > Artiodactyla > Hippopotamidae > Hippopotamus > Hippopotamus amphibius. Next base: position 27,320,757 of record NC_080186.1, on the reverse strand, counting down.
ATGTGATTGGATAGTTTATATATACACAAGTTGTGGTCTTTGAGACTAGCTTCTTTCACTTAGCATAATGTTTTCAAGGTTCATTCATGTGGTAGCATGTATCAGTACATTATTCATTGTTATTGTGGAATAACATTTCATTATATAGATAAACCAGATTTTATTTATCCATTCATCGGTTGATGGGTATTTGAATTGTTTCTACCTTTTGGCTATTATGACTAATGCTGCCGTGAACATTTGTATACAAGTGTTTTTGTGAATATATGTTTTCATTTCTCTCGGGTGTATGCCTAGAAGTGGAATTGCGGAGTCACATGGTAACTTTATATTTAATATTTTGAGTAGCTGCCAAACTGTTTTCTGAAGTGGCCGCACCATTTAAAAATCTACCAGCAATGTGTGAGGGTTCCAACTTCTCCACATTCTCACCAATGTTTGTTATTGGCTGTCTTTTTAGTTATAGCCACCTTAGTGGGTGTAAAGTGGTATTTCAGGGTGGTTTTGATTCGCATTTCCCTAATGAATAATGATGTTGAACATCTTTTTATGCCTTTATTGATCATTTGCATATCTTCCTTGAAGAAATATCTATTCAGATCCTTACCCCACTTAAAAATTGTGTTGTTTTTTGTTGTCAGGTCTAAGAGTTTTAAAATGTATTCTGTGTATGAATTTGCAAATATTTTATTTCATTATGTGGGTTACGTTTTCACTTTCTTGATGGTATCATTTGCAGCATAAAAGTTTTAATATTGATATAGTCCAGTTTACATTTTCCCCCACTTTTGATGTTTGTACTTTTGGTATAGTATTTAGAAACCATTACTTAACCCCAAATCACAGATTTGCTCCTGTTTTTGTTTAAAACTTTTAAGACAATATAATTTAGCACTTATGTTTAAGTCTATGATACATTTTCAGTCAACTTTTGTGTATAATTGAGGTAGGGATGCAAATTTATTCATTTGCTTGTGGATATCCAGTTGAACCAGCTCCGTTTGTTGAAGGAGTTTTCTTTCTCCATTGAATCACCTTGCCACTCTTGTTGAAAATCAACTGATTATAAATGTAAAGGTTTATTTCTGGACTCTCAATTCAATTCCATTAATCTATCCTTATGTCAGTACACACTGTCTTGATTGTAGTGTAATTTTGCAGCAAGTTTTGAAATTGGGGAGTGTAAGCCTTCCAACTTTTTTTTACAAGATTCTTTTGGCTATTCTGGGTCCCTTTAAATTCCATACGAATTTGAAGATCAGCTTTTCTATTTCTGCAAAAAAGGAAGTTAGGATTTTGATGGGGTTGTGTTAAATCTGTAGATGAATTTTGTATTGCTATCCTTCCAATTCATGAACATGGAATGTCTTTCCATTCATTTAGATCTTTAATTTCTTTCAACAGTGTTTTGTAGTTTTAAGCGCACAAGTCTAGTACTTCCTTTTCCTAAATATTTTATTCTTTTTCATGCTATTGTAATATGAAATAGCATGCTATTGTAAATGGAATTGATTTCTTAAATTTTTCCATAACACTTATTGCCAATGTACATAAATAAAGCATTTTATAAATTAATCATGTGTGTTGCATCTTTGCTGAGCTGATTTATTTACTTTATGGTATTTTTTAGTGGATTCTTGGCACTTCCTATATATAAAACCATGTCATCCAAAAAAGAGATATTTTGACTTCTTCCTTTCCAATATGGATGCCTTTTATTTCTTTTTCTTGCCTAATTATACTGTCTGAAACCTTAGGAATCACCTCCACCCAGTGCAATATTGAATAGAAGTGGCAAGGGTGGACATCCTTGTCTTGTTCCTGATATTAGGAGAAAAGCACTCAGACTTTCACTGTTAAGTATGATACTGTGGATTTTCTTTGATCCCTTTAGCAAGTTGAAAAAGTTTCCTCTATTTATAATTTCTTGAGTTTTTTTTTTTTATGATTATGAAAGGAAGTTGGATTCTGTCAAATGATTTTTCTGCATCTTTTGAAATGATTTTTTTGTCATTTATTCTGTTAATAATGGTGCATTACATGAATCGATTTTCAGATATTAAACCAATTTGTATTCCTGGGATAAATCTCATTTGGTTATGGAATATAATACTTTTCACATGTTGCTGGAATCAGTTTGCTAGTATTTTGTTAAAGATTTGTGCAAATATATTCATAAGGGATATCAGTATGTAGTTTTCTTCGGATGTCTTTGTTTTGTTTTGACATCAGGGTAGTAATGACCTCATAGAATGAACTGAGAAATGGTCCTCTTCTTCTATTCTTTGGAAGATTTTATGAAGGATTGGTATTGATTTTTCTTTGAGTTTTGGTAGAATTTACCAGTGAACTTATTTGTGCCTGGGCTTTTCCTTGTGGGAAGTTTTAAAATTACTAATTCAATTTCTTTACTTGTTACAGGTATATTGAGATTTTCTATTTTTTCTTGGGTCAGTTTTGGTAATTTATGTTTTTCTACGAGCTTCCTATTTCATTATTTTATCTGATCTGTTGGCATACAATTATTCATAGTATTCCTTCACAATTCTTTTCATTTCTGTAAGGTCAGTAGTGATGTTCTCATTTTCATTTCTGATTTTAGTATTAAGTATTATGTATCTCCTTTTATTTTGGTCACTGTAGCTAAAGGTTTGTCAATTTTTTTAGTCTTTTTAAAGAATCAAATTTTGGTTTTTACTGTCTTTATAACTTTTCTATTCTCTATTTCATTTTTTCTGCTCTAATCTTTATTATTTCTTTCTTTCTGCTTTTTTAGGGGTTTAGTTTACTCTTATTTTTCTAGCTGAAAAACTAGGTTATTAATTTGAGTTCTTAATTAAAAAAAATAGGTGTTTACAGCTATAAATCTCTCCCTGAACACTATTTTCATACATTTTATGAACTTTGGTGTGTTGTGTTTTTGTTTTCATTCATCTCAAAGTATTTTCAAATTTTCCTTACAATTTCTTCTTTACTGAATTGGTTAAATAGTAGTATTTTAATTTCTACATACTTGTAAATTTCCCAAATTTCCTTCTGTTATTGATTTCTAATTTAATTCCTTATTGAGGTTTATTTTGTGGCCTAAAATAAGGCCTACCCTAGAGAATATTCCATGTGCCTGTGAGAAGAATGTGTATTCTGCTGCCATTATGTGGAGTGGCTTATAGACATATTTTAGGCCTTGTTGGTTTACGGTATTGTCCAAGTCTTCTATTTTCTTGTTAAGCTTCTGCCTAGTTTTTCTATCCATTCTTGACAGAATAGTATTGAAGTCTCCAGTTGTTACTGGTGAACTGTCTACTTTTCCCTTCAATTCTGTCAGCTTTTACTTCCTGTATTTTAGGTCTGTGTTGTTAGATGCATATATTATACTTGTTATATCTTCCTGATGGATTGACTTTTTACCATTATAAAATGTCCCTCTTTATCTCTAGTAACATGAAACCTCTTCCCTACAGGCAAAGTGGGGATAGAGTGATTGGGCCCCCAGTCATCTCAGCCTGCTGTGTCTAGAGTAGAGCTTTTCTGCTATGAGTGGGGGCTGAGTGAAGGAAGGGAGACTGGTCCTCTCTGCAGCATCAACCAAAATAGAACTTCTGCAACCAGGGGCTGGGGAGGGGGATGAGAAAAAATAGTAGCCTGCCCCTGCGAAAATGAAATGGGAGCTCCACAGTGGTGGCTGTGGGGAGAGGGAGCCCTCTTCTTCTTGGGCCCATTGACTTGGGACAGAGCTTCTGTAATGTGGAGCTGGGGGTAAGGCCTAAGGGAGTGAGTGGTGGCTCAAACACCATAGACTTTCACTGTTCTTACTGAAGTTTAGTAGATTTTCTAGAATGAATGTTTCTCCCATTGCTGTACTGCCTTAGGACAATTTCTAGAGACTTTAAATCATTTTTAAAAAATCATTTTCACCAATTAAATAGTTGTTTTGCTGGAGAGAGTCTGCCAAGCTCCTTCTGCACCTTTCAGGAAGCCCTGCTCCTCCATGTAAATTTTTAAAAGAATAAATAGGATCAGGCGCAGCTTGCTTGGGTTGAACATCACCCAGAAATTCTCGACCACTGAGGTTGCCATGACCAGGAAGGAGGAAAAACAAGACATAGTCCTTGGCAGCACCAAATTATAAAGAAATAGAAGTTGGCTGCTGAGTGGCCACATATTTGCCTTTCACTGCTCTGAGAAATCAATCTCATTACTCAGCAACTCAACATTATGGCAGCAATAAAAGTGCAATTGCATTTGTGTGAAGGCCTAACCTAGCCTAGTGCTTTGGATTGCTTTATAAGCTCAGTGGGCAAATGCCAAGGTAGGAGGTTGATTAGCAAAAGGCCATTGATTTAAAAAAAATCGAATTATGTAGTTAAAAGGGAAAGTGGAAGTTGGTAGAAATGAAGAGGTGCCATTCCCAAACTAGGTGACTCATCAGAAAAAGACCTAGTTAGTGGTGGGCTGATGTAGGCCAGGGAAGTTTCAGATCCAGAGGCCAGGCCGGACAAGGGGATTCACTTGGTGGGGGTATGATCAGAAGCTCAAGGGTGTTGCACCAGCCAGGCAAGGATGTACCAGGATGGAGTGGTCTGAGCAGGTGGTTAGCTTCAGGAAGATCTGGTTCCAGGACAACCTCTGCACCTCAGTCCCTCATAACCTTGGGAAAATGGATGCTGAGGCATGAGACAGATCCCCAGTATCCAAGTGGCACAAGATCAGAATGGGGCCAAGCACCAAGACTGACAAGATGAATCTTGAACAGTGGGCTATGGGCTTCTTAAATTTTCCCAAGTACCAGATGATTGGGTTCTGAGCCTGGGGTGTAGCTAAATCTGGTGGAAGGTGATTGGCTATAGCTGTAGGCATTTGAGGCTCTTGGGGACAGAGAATTACATAGGAGAATACAGCGCTCCTTAGCTGGCAATTCAGGTAATAATAATAATTACAGTTGTAATAGTAGTAGTGACAACAAGAGCATCCAAACATACATTTAATCTTTAGGAAAACCTCATGAAGAAAGTAATAATATTACCCCCATCTTAGAGATGAGGAAGCTAGAGGCATAGAACATTTAAGTAATTGAGCCTGCATTGCACTGCCAGCACACATTGGAGCCAAGGCTCAAACCCAAGCATCTGCTCTGTGATCCATGTCTTCCTACTGTGTCTATCACATCAGATGATCTCTGAACCTTTTTACTCATCCCTAACTGGGAAGAACAATAGACACCTCGTCAGAATGTAGGGAAGATTAAATATCTATGGGAGTAACATGTAAGCCACAAATCATGGTCCCTATGTTCATCATTTGTGATAGCTACAATCCCCAGGCTTCCCTCAAATACAACCCCTCTGTCTGCTTCTTTTAATAATTGAAAATGTGCTGGAGGTAGAAGACATTACCTCTGTAGCCATGTTTTATTGCTTAAGCTGGATAGGGTGCACAGGTATTCACTGCATTATTTTTTATACCTTTTGTCTACCTGAAATATTGCATAATAGGATAAAAAATAAAATGAGTCTGGATAGGTTGAGTGAGTGGGCATCAGAATAAGTGACTCTAAGGGTGTGGAGAAAAGGGAACCCTCCTACACTGCTGGTGGGAATGTAAATTGGTACAGGCACTGTGGAGAACAGTATGGAGGGTCCTTAAGAAATAAAAATAGAGCTATCATATGATCTAGGAACCCTAATCCTGGGCATATATCCAGAGAAAAAAATGATTTGAAGGGATACATGCACTCCAATGTTCATTGCAGTGCTGTTTACAATAGCCAAAGACATGGAAGCAACCTAAATGTCTATCGACAGATGAATGGATAAAGAAGATGTCGTACATATATACAGTGGAATATTACTTAGCCATTAAAAAGAACGAAATAATGCCACTTGCAGCAACATGGATGGACCTGGAGATTATCATACTAAGTGAAGTCAGACAGAGAAAGACAAATATCATATGATATCTTTTATATTAATAATCTAAAAAAAAGGAATGATACAAATGAAGTTATTTACAAAACAGAAACAGACTCACACAGACTTAGAGAACAAACTTATGGGTACCAGAGGGGAAGAGCAGGGTGGACGGATAGATTGGGAGTTTGGGATTGACATGTACACACTGCTATATTTAAAATAGATAAACAATAAGGACCTACTGTATAGCACAGGGAACTCTGCTCAATATCCTGTAATAACCTAAATGGGAAAAGAATTTGAAAAAGAATAGATACATGTATATGTAAAACTGAATCACTTTGCTGTGTACCTGAAACTAACACAACATGGTTAATCAACTATACTCCAACATAAAACAAAAATTAGAGAAAAAAAAAAAAGAATAAGTAACTCTAGAGTGGCCTTAAACTTTGTTGACTTGACAAGATGGCTTTTGGACCATCCTGGCTTTCTAGACACCATCTGGACACATATGAAAAGAGAGCACATGTTTCAGGCAGGGAAATTTCTACATTGGGAAAAGGGGATCAGGAAGGAAAGGATGGAAATGTAGGAGGAAAACTAGCTAGAGTACCATGTGTTAGAAAAAGCAAGAAAGGCGGCTGGGGGAAGGGCCATGGGACTAAACTGGTCAAAGGCAGTAAAGAGGCTGAGAAGGCTGATGAAAGTCTGTGCTGCTGTTCCAGGGAGCAGCTTCAGAATTTGTTCATAATTAATGAGTTGCCTCTTTCTACAAAAGATTTGAAACACTTTGTCTACAACATACATGTTCAGGTGTTTCAGTGAATGATGGACACTAAGTAAAATTTGGAACCAAGGATAAAAGAGAAACTAAAACATGACAACAGGAAAGTTTGACTTAGTGTTGTATTGTGATTTATAATGAGAAATATATAATTGGTCTCTGTTCCCATTTCTGGCACAAAGCTCCTAAAATCTTTGGAATTTCTGAAGTGATGAGAGAGACAAAATGCTCTTTTGTTATGTTAATGAGGTGAGTTTTGGACTGCATCTAAGGATGGGGGGTGTTGGTTGCTTGGAGAACCAACTGGGTAATTAGAAGGTTGGAACTTTTAGTCTCCCCCACCTGACCTCCAGGGATGGGAGAGGGGCTGGAGTTGGAATCCATCACCAAGGGCCAATGGCTTAATCAATCATGTGGATGTAATGGAGTCTCTGTAAAATGCAAAGGGCAGGGTTTGGAGAGCTTCCAGGCTGGTGAACTGTGTTGATCCTCGGAGAGTAGCGTGCCCAGAGAGGGCATGGAAACTCTGTGCCCCTTCCCATGTACCTCGCCCTGTGGATCTTTTCCATCTGGCTGTTCCTGAGTTATAGCCTTTTATAATAAACCGGTAACCTAGTAAGTAAAATGTTTCTCTGAGTTCTGTGAGCCATGCTAGCACGTTGATTGAACCCAAGGAGAGGGTTGTTGAAACCTCCAACTTATAGTAGGTCAGTTGGAAGCACAGGTGACAACCTGGACTTGTGACTGGCATCAGGATGGGGGGCAGTTTTGTAGAACTGAATACTTCACCTGTTGGGATCTGATGCTACCACTTGGTAGATTGTGTCAGAATTGAGTAGAATTGTAGGACAGCCAGCTGGTGTCCCAGAATTGCTTGGTGGTGTGGGAAAAACCCACACACTGGAATTGGGAGCAGAACTATACTTAGCTTCCCAGAAGTCCAGGCAAAAAGTCAAATATGGAAGTTATAAAGCTCAGATGATCAAGAAGGATGTCACAGACCAGTTCCTCTGAACAAGAATGTTTTTGTCCCTTCTGCTAGCTTCACCCTTTGATACCTTGGTATACTAGAAAGTAGAAAGGGAGTAGAAAAAGGCACTTTAAATTGGCCTTAAAGATGGGACAAACATTTCACAATTAATATTTATAACAGAGCTTCATTAGACTACACCTTGAAAAGCAAAGGCAAAAATTATTAAAAATAAGTTTATTTTATTGTGCACTTAGCAAAATTGGATTTGCACATGCAACTATTCATCTGCTCTTTGAATGAACAGAGTAAACCAAGGGCTGAGTTTTTTGGTGGAATTTTCCCAACAAAAATATATGGTAGAATGAAATAACATTCTCAAATTCATGTTTGACGTCTGCAGCATGATCATAAAAGGGTTATTTTTTGCAGAAACTCTTTGAGCACTTTATCAATTTTCTTGAGAGCCTCTCTTATTCCTTTGATATTCAAACAGATCCCTTTCAAAGTCTTCACGGTATCATCGTCCTTGCTGTTTTCCCCTCTTCAGCTTTAACTGCTCTAATGCTCCCAAATACCCATTCGTCAAAGCCTTTGCACACAACGCCAGCAGTTCCTCAACTTCACTCTCATAGACTTTATGAAATCCTGCCCCGCTTCCTCTGCAATATTTGCAATTATACTTTGCAATCAGTTTGCATTGTATTCCCAGAGTATTGATCCTCTGTCAACTAGGGAAGGGTTGAGCAACAAAGATGTTGATAGGAGAGGAAGGCATAGACCCTAGTGTGAATGTGGGAGGAATATTAAAGAGGGGACTAATATTATAAGTGGAGACTTTGGCTTCCCTAGATAAACGTGTAACTGTAGGAGTTCAGACAATGAATACTTGAATAAAGGCAAACTCTGTTCTAAACTCTTAACGTGTTTCTCATAAGGCCCCTTACAAAGAGAACCGCACAGTTAGTGAAGCAGTAAACAATATGCTTAATCGCAGATGGGGGCAAAATTGGTGGCACATTCTATGTGGCTGTTTCTCGTAAACACCTCTGATAAAATTTGGGGCAGAACATCCAAACTCAGCTCATTGGAGATGATTCTGTGAGGGGCTGAATTGATCTGACCCAACATGTGGTTTGCCTGAATTTGTTATCTGCTGCTGTGTAACAAGTGACCCCAAATTTATCAGCTTAAAACAACAAACATTTATTGTCTCATAGTTTCCATAGGTCAGAAATCCAGGAGCGGCTTAGCCATTGGTCAACCAGGGTTGCAGTCATCTGAAGATTGCCCGGGTCTGCGGGATCTGTTTCTGAGCTCACTCATGTGACTGTTGGCAGGAAGCTTCAGTTCTTTGCTAGGTGGATCTTACCGAATGGTTTCTTATGACACGGCTTCCTCAATAGCAAGAGATACAAGAGAGCAAGAGAGAGAAACTGATCAAGACAGAAGACACAGTGTCTTTATAACCTGATCTTGAAAGTGATGGCATCATTTCTGCAGTATTCTATCAATCACCCTGGTAAAATGTGGGGGTGTAAATACCACGAGGTGGTGGTAATTGGGGGTAATCTGGGAGACTGGATACAATGCTGTCCATTGGTTGATTGTTGTAAGGAAGAAGCAGTTTTACTATGACAAAGGACTGGAAAAGGGCAAGAAACTGAGAGGAGGGGAAAAGGAGGGAACAGATAGAAACAACTTATGGGGTAAGTGGTGTGGATGCTGTGGCAGGACTGCCCTGTACAGTTATACTGGTTGTGCACTGCACTACTTTAGAACGTTCCATTTACATAGATCATCCAGAGCCCTGAGCGGGGGTGAGCACAGCCTCTTCCCCGCAGAAGTTTGACATGGAAGGGGCTTCATCATAGTGACCTCTTTATCGTGCAGAAATGATGCAAATGTCTCTGGAAGCTGGGGTTGTGGAAACCCATTCTCTGTGTAGATCAGGTGGGAGGTGGCCGCTCAGTGGAGGGGAGTGGGTGTCTAACAGACATCTGTGAGCTCTTGGCTCTGGAATGACAGTCCCCTCTTCTGCTGAAGGAACCAATGGAGGTGGGTATTATGTGGGTGTCACAGGAGATCCTGTCTCCATTTAGGGTTGGCAACATGACTTGCCAAGCAGGAACAGCAGTGAAGCAGAACTGCTTTTTTTTCCTTCTTAGTGTCTGCAATTCCATTTACACCTCTGTCAAAAACAAGGGTTGACAGGGACATGATGACTTTGGAATAAGCCCCAGAGTTTCATAGATAGGAAGTCAGAAAATATCAAGTTCTATTTCTGGAATCATCAATGACTTTCTGTGTTGCTCTGTGTTATGGGCTGAATTGTGTCCTCCTGAAATCCACATGTTGAGATCTAACTTTCCAGTACCTGAGAATGTGACTATATTTGGAGGTAGGAACTTTAAAGAGGTAATTAACTTAAAATGAGGTCATTAGGATGGGCCCAAATACAATATGACTGGCGTCCTTACAAGAAGAGGAAACTAAGACACAGACATGTACAGAAGGAAGACTGTATGAAGACACATATGGTCATATATAAGGTGATGAGAGAACCTCAGAAGGAACTAACCCTGCTGACACCTTGATCTTGGACTCCTAGCCTCCAGAACTACGAGGAAATAAATTTCTGTTGTTGAAGCAACTCTGTCTGTGGAACTTTGTTAGGGCAACCTCAGCAAATGAATATACCCTGGACAAGTCTTCTTTTTTTAAAAATTTTTTCATCTTTATTGGAGTATATTTGCTTTGCAGTATTGTGCTAGTTTCTGCTGTACAACAAAGTAAATCAGCTATATGTACACATATATCCCCATATCCCCTCCCTCTTGAGCCTCCCTCCCTCCCACCCTCCCTATCCCACCCCTTTACATCTTCACAAAGCATTGAGCTGATCTCCCTGTGCTCTGCAGCAGCTTCCCACTAGCCATGTATTTTACATTTGGTAGTGTGTATATGTCAATGCTACTCTCTCGCTACATCCCAGCTTCCCCTTCCTCCCTGTGTCCTCAAGTCCCTGGACGAGTCTCTTCCTCTCTGTGTCTTGGTCTTGTGATGCTCAAATTGGCCTCTCCTTGTCTTTGGGGCTTGCACATAACACATGTTACACATATGAATGCTACTGACCCAGGTGGTGCTTTTGTGCAAATTAGTAAAAGATGCCTCTTCTTCTTGGCAGATGCAGTCCTGCGTTGGGATGCTTGGCTTGGTGCGGGGAGCATGAGAAAGAGTTCAGTGTGCTCTGTCACGCCTAGGCTGGGTGTGTTTGTGCTGGGTACAGCCTGTGTCTTTACGTGGTGAGCCTGCCCATGCAAGAAGCTCTGGGTTCTCAGGATGCAGGGAGGGATGCCAGCTGTGGCTGGGGAAGCCAACCATGCGGCTCTTCTCAAGGGGAAAATGTTGAGATGATGTCCCTTTCTTCTCATTGCCCTTTCTTAGAGCAAACTCAGTGGAAAACTTCTGCAAATGATGCATTAAACTTTTAAATTTACAAGACACTTTGCAAGTCTACTGTACCTTAACAACATAGCACACCAAAAGGTTGGAAAGAGCTCCTTTAAAACATTTTTATGAATTCATGGCTCTGTACTCGCTGTCTCATTCTCATTCTCTGCCACAGATACTTACAAACCTAGAAATTTACATATTCATATATAGAGAAATGCCACTTAGCTCTATATGTAAATACATTTTAATATCACTTTGAGGAAATTTGTAGGCCTGGCTACCTTGTCACAGTTTAATGAATATTTGGTTAGATGAAACTGGCTCTTCCTTGACAAATTTTCTCCTCCTAAGCCAAAAGCTCAGGAGATGTCATAATTCTCTTCCCACTACATGGTCCTCTCAAGGAAGCTCAGAAGAACTGGAGATGCTGAGGAAATGGAGACAAGCGGACTGAACTTGGGCCTGGCATGGACACTGGTGTCTGGGGCAAAGTGCTAAGACCCATCTACTGTATCTGCAGCGCTGGTCCTGGGGCTTTTCCCAGAACCACAGGAGGCCACCCTGCATGTACTGGGGAAGCAGCAACCCTGGGAGCAGCCTTCAGCCAATGATGAATGTGGGTTTGTATGTAAAATCCCCCAGCTACTCTGCTGGGTGTGTGTGAATAATTTTGAGGCATGTGTTTTACAGCATTTCCTGGAGTTTCCTTACGGGATTATGCTGCAGTCCCTCACTGGGGGAGCTGACTTATTAATGCACATATCTTGGCTGGCTTCCTCTTTCTGGATCATTTCCCATTTCCATATAGTATTCCTGGTGCCCCCCAAACAAGTTATTAGCACTTGAATACTGTCTCAGGGTCTGCTTCTAGGGGCACCTAAACTATATCCCCCTCCATATTATATAAGACTCTTTGGATAGAGTCAGCTAATTGCTCAAAGAGCTTGGCCAGAGTGGTTCCCGCTGCTAGTTGGCTGTGATAGGGCACATCTTGAAACACATCCAGAAGCACATCCAGTATGTTTTGCAACAATCCTATGGGGTAGATATTTTTATTCCGCTTATAAACTCCTGAGGTAGAGAGAGCAGTCAAGTTCAGGAAGTGGAGGGATGGAAAGGAAATTTGAAGCTATTGCATGCCTATTGCATTCTAGATTCTTTATATACTTTAGAAAAAAACCTTTAATTTTGAATGAACAGAAAAGTCACAAAGATAAACATTCTCTTAAGTTTCCTACCTCATTTTCTTTTTGCAAAACCATAATATAGATAGATATAGAAATATTGATATGCATATATGCATGGGTTGGTGCATATACATATATTTCCTAGCTCTGTCTGATGAGAGGGCCTAGAATCAATGATACCTCAGTACAATGAGCACATGTAATGCTCAGATCTTGGTCTCTAAACACCATTCTCCATTAAAAGGGACCAGGGGTCCTAGAAGAAGTGGTTGATTTCAGGAGTGAGGAATGGGAAATACAAGATGAGCTTAGAACATCTGGAGGTTTGTTGAAAGAAGACAGGAGCCAACCTGATGGAGTTCCCAATGGCTAAAGCTGGAACAATTTGAGCAGCAAAAAAATAATGCTGGTATTTTAATTAAAAAAAAATAACAACCCTAGGATATGGGTATAATTATTCCCAGTTTATAAATTCCTGAGGTACTGGAGAAGTCAAGATTCAAATTCAGGTTCATATAATACCAAAACTCCACTATACACACTTTTCCAATTGTAGCAAGGGGAAATAGAATCTCTCAATGCATTAAAGCACTCACTTCTGCTTTGAGTTGAGCAACACTGATCTTCACCCAGATGAGAGTAGGCTCTATTTTCTTTCTCCACCTTTCCATCTTTCCAGCAAAACTTTAAGTCCTATAGACCTCACTGTGACTTTCTCGTGGAGTCAGTTCTGCTTACTCTGCTGGCTTAAATCAGAGGTCACTTCACATGAGCATTACAATAGTCTCCTTTCACAAAGTCTGCTGATGTTCCAGGGGTTTTAGAGCAGCTCTTCCATTCTGGCCCACAACACAGATAATGTCTCAGGTCCTACCTGGGGAATTCTGGGGCATGGGAGGGAGTTAAAATAAGAACTAGAGAGGGTGGGGGAAGGGGGAATTTGACATTCCATTCTTAATCACCCTTCTGTGCTTTGATGCCTTCCTTGATAGCATGGGTTCCGGATTCCTCATTTGTTCACATTTCCTGGAGGGCAGCGGAAGGGGCTGAACACTCCACACTGCTATAAAAATAATGAAAGTGACAAACGGCCTCTAACAGCAAGGAAGGGAAGAAACGGCATTTCTTTGCCTCTTTGCCTTGGCTGTAGATAAATTGCATCTGTCGTGGCTGGGGCCGTGGAGCTTTAACTGTGATGTAGTTGAAGTGGCTATCTGCCAGATCTTCCCTCCCCCTACAGCAAGGAAACTGACCTGTTTGGCTAATTCTAAAAGAAAAAAAGGAAGCAGGGGCCCAGTCTGCCTAATAGTTAAAAGCTCTGACTCTCCAGGTTCTCAAGACCTTCACCTTCACAGAGGAGCAGCTTCCTTCTGGAGAGCAGAGTCAACCTGTGTGCTCACGGAGCACCTGTCCTTTACTGCACCCATGGCTGACTGTTTAGATGGGTTGAATGCAGATGGGATGGATAAAATGATCTCTGACAGGCATCTTACAACTTCAGTTTTTCTTTAAACAGCTTTATTGAGGTATAATTGATATACAAATAACTGCACATATTTGATGTATACAGTTTGATAAGTTTGGACATATGCCTACACCTGTGATACCGTAACACAATCAAGGTAATAACCACACCCATCACCTCCAAAAGTTTCCTTGTGTCCCTTTGCTTTTTTGTGTGATAAGAACAGCTAACGGGAGACCTTCTCTTTATGTTTTAAGTGCACAATACTGTATTAACGATGGGCACTATGTCATACAGCACACCTCTAGAGCTTCTTCATCTTGTATAACTGAAATATTATACTCATGGAGAAACAACCTCCTGCTGCTCCCTCCCCCCACCCTCTAGCAACCACCAATCTATTTTCTGCTTCTGTAAGTTTGGCTACTTTAGATTCCCCATGCAAGTGGAATCATGTCATGTTTGTCCTTCTGTGATTGATTTATTCCACTTAGCATAATGACTTCAAGGTCCATTTACGTTATCACAAGTGATGTGAGTTCTTTCTTTTTTAAGCTTAAGTAATATTCCATTGGATGTATATTTTCTTTAGCCATTTGTCTGGTGATGGACGTTTGGGTTGTTTCCAAATCTTGGCTTTTGTGTATAATGCTTCACTGAATATGGGAGTGCAGAGAAGACATACAAATGACCAACAGGCACGTGAAAAGGGGCTGAACATCACTATTCCCTAGAGGAATGTAAATCAAAACCACAATGAGATATCACTCACATTTGTTAGGATGGCTATTATTAAAAAAAATCGAAATACGACAAGTGTTGGCAAGTTGTAGAGAAATTGGAACACTTCTGCACTGTTAGTGGGAATGTAAAATAGTACAGCAGCTATGAAAACAGTATGGAGGTTCCTCCCAATTAAAAATAGAACTACCCTATGATCCAGCAATCCCAATTCTGCATATATGTCCAAAAGAATTGAAATCAGGATACTGAAGAGATATCTGCATGATGGTTTTTGAGTCCTGGCCCCAAATCAGTCTGTGATAAAGCTCTGCTGTGTCAGAACTGTAAAGGCAAGTGGTGATGTCAACTGACTCTGCTGGTGATGATTTTAGTTAAGTCAAAACCTGGGAGTCACTCTAGCCTCCTCCCTCTGTACCATTCCCTATGTCCAACGAGATTCCATACCTGGATGCTTCTATCTCCCTAACATCTCCTGCATGTGCCTCTTCTCTCCTCTCAGGGCCCCTGCCTCAGGGCAGCCACCTCCCCCCTGCCCTAATCTATGCCAGGGCTCCCTGGTAGCCCTTGTGCCTCTACTCTTCTCCTCTCTAATCCATCCTCTAGACCGCAGCAAGAGTGAGCACACATCTAGGTACAAATCTCCTCCAGTTAAAACCTTCCCATAGCCCGCAGTGTCATGAAGATAAAGTCCACATTCTGCTGCATAGCACACACAGTCTCACGTGACCTGGTCCCTCCTTATCTCTCCAGCCTGGTCTCTCCTTGGTTGCTTTGCCGCAAAGCCTGGGAACACCAAACCTCCTTGTGAGTCCTTAAATAAGGCTTACTTTTTCCTGCCTTTAATGAGATGCTCAAACATGCTTCCATCTTCTTCCCCTGAGTGACTCCTACTTGCAGTCAGTGCTTCAGCTCCAACGTCGCCTCCTCTGTGAAGCCCTCCTAAGGTTAGATGGAGAGGCCTTCCTCTGCCATCACATGAAAGCCTGCTTCTGTTACCCATCTCACAGTCTCACCAGACTCTTTGATAGCTCATACTACCTTCCAGACACTGTTTTAACACATAAGCTGAATAATCAAGTCCTTACACCCACCCACTGTTTAGCATCTTCATTTTACAGATGACGATGCTGAGGCACAGAACAGGTAGGTAACTTTTCTAAGATTACAGAGCTGGTAAGTGACAAAGCCAGGCTTGAACCCAGCCCATGGTTTTGACCACTAGGCTGTACCACGTGTGTTACGTGAATAGCAGAGAGTCTTACTTTCTCGCAATTTTGCAGTTTTCCTTTGAGCAACTGGGCTGAGCACCTGTGTCTGTAATCAGTTTTACGAATTGCACCTGATCTGGGAGGATGACAGGAGGGCGGGGCCAATTATGCCCTGAGGGCAGGCTGCTTGTTTTGGTAAATAAACTTTTATTAGGACACAGCCATGCCCGTTCATTTACATATTGTCTATGGCTGCTCCGGTTCTACAGGGCAGAACTGAGTAGTTGTGAGACACTCCTTGGCTTGCAAACCCTAAAATACCTACCATCTGGGCCTTCAAGAAAAGGCTGGCAGTCCCCCATCAGAGGAGCCCTTACGGCTAGTAAGTGGCAGAGCTGGGATGGAGACGAAAACCTTTCAGACCCCAAAGCCTGTGTACCAATTTCCAAGGCATGTCCCCTGCAGCCAGGTGCTGGGTTAGATAACGCACAGTCTCAATGTACACAAAAGGCAGTGGTAAGGTCCCCAGAGGAGCTCTGTCAGCGGCACTGCACCTTCTGCCTTCCCCACCTCTCTGTGTTTTCTCTTCCCCACCGGTGTCTGCTGTCTTCACTGAGGACATTCGTCTACAGAGCTCACGGCTGCGGCATCAGTGTCTCCATACCCTCCTTCAGTTCATCCTGGAAGAGGAGGTCAGCCTCCTCTTGCCCAGTGCCAGCTCACTCCCTCTAGGCAGGTACCAAGAATTAAAGTTTGCATTTCTTCCAGCCAGCTTCCTGGCTTCTTCTCCCAGGGCCCCATCACTCCAGACTGGTCTCAGTGCCACAGATGGAGTTGGTTATAAAAGTGCATCAATAAATGGGATTGGGGAAAAGTAAAACCCCCAGCATGGAGAACAGCTCTGTGCGTGTGTGTGTGTGTGTGTGTGTGTGTGTGTGTGTAGCGGGGGTG
Organism: Hippopotamus amphibius kiboko; assembly: GCF_030028045.1. Classification (NCBI taxonomy): domain Eukaryota; kingdom Metazoa; phylum Chordata; class Mammalia; order Artiodactyla; family Hippopotamidae; genus Hippopotamus; species Hippopotamus amphibius. Next base: position 27,304,080 of record NC_080186.1, on the reverse strand, counting down.
CTAGAGAATGGGGCTGAGAGGAGGGCTTTTCAGAGAGGGAGGGAGGGCCAAGGCCCCAGAAGGGAGGGTTTCATGGGGGCTGTCAGCAGCAAGAAGGGTGATTTAAAATCAGTTTCCTGGCTGAGAAGAATCACTCTTGCCAGGGTGAAATATAATGTGAAATAGGAAAGAAAGGCAAGCTCAGGCTCTGCCATGATGTGCCTCAGGCCCTCCTGCTTATGAAGCAAATAAATAACTTTCTCCATAGTCAGCCAGGCCGGCTCTGTTATCATAGCAGGGACAGATGCTAGGTGTAACTGGCTCTAGTTGCCAGACTGGGGACATCAGGCTCAGAGGGGACAAGTGGCCCCAGAGGGCTGCCCTGGCTCTGTATGTGAATGACTTTAGCATCAAGCATCTTGGGTACCAAACTCATTGTGAACCTGCCCTTTGGTTTACAGTCATGATATGAAAATTCTTTTGGTAGAAAGTGACAGAAATCCAATTTTATTTAGTCTAAGATCTAATGGGCTCTATTGATTCAAGTTAGCAAATCTCAGGCCAAGTAGGCAGAGGCAAAGTTGAGTGTCGGGTGCTCATATGCTCCAGGACGAGATTTCTGTTTCTCTAAATGTCAACTGAATGCTCCCAAGTGGGCTTTCTCCACCAGACTGGGCCACCACGGGGACCATTGGCTACTCTTGGACTCAAATGCAGGTTTCAACACTAGAGAGGAAAGGCCTCTATTTCCTTGGTTCTAATTTGGGAAATCCCAAGGAAGGGTTCTGATTGGCTGAGCAGAGACTCAAGGCCCAAGTCCTACTAAAACTGTTTGATGTTGGGGAGGAATATGACCCCTAAAGAAGAGGGCATGTGGTTCTCAGAAGAAAAAAGAGTTGGGACACACAAACTGTAATGTGCACCATGGTGTCTGAGATCTTGCCTTAGTCCCTGGTCCACCCCAGCTCCCAGTAACCAAATCCTGCCTTTGGATCTTGAAGGTGTTGTCTACACCGCCTGCTTCTGCTTCTCCACTGCTCATTTTCTCCTCTGCACCCTGCAGTCCAGCTTCTGGTCCTTCCACATTGTGGAAAACCTCCCTTAAAGGAAATGATGAGCTAAGTCATTAGATGAAGCCCGCGATCTCATCCCATTCTCTTGGCCTGCCTGCAGGATCTGTATGGTTATTTACCGCCTGCAGCTTTGGGACATTCTCCCATCCTTCTTGCATCTGGGAAAGTATGCTTTCCTGTTTCCACCTACCTTCTGACTACTCCTTTTCAGTTCCTTCTCTGACCCTTCTTCGTAAGCCCATCCCATAATGAACGGGTTTTCTCCAAGGGCTGCTCTTTTCTTTCCTTCATCTCAGCACTCTCCTTTGGTAATTTCAATTAGTCTCAGAGCTACATTAACAGAAGCCTAGTGAATAGAGAAAGGGAGGTGATATTCCTGTCGACAGCCCCCACCTATGGTAATATTCTTGATTCTGGGCAGCATATGTTTAAAGGAGCATTGAAAAATGAGTCCATGTTCAAGGGTCATAGCCAGGGTAGCAAGGAGACTCGTATGGGGAGAAATCATACGGGCTGGAAATATTTAACCTGGACGGAAGAAGCACACTAGGGCTCAGGAGGGCTCTTCTAGAGAGCTGGCCATTTCATTGTTCCAGTGGTGGGACGGGGGTGGGTCTCAGAGCAAGGCCAGAAAGGGCAGGGTGGCCGATTTCCTTTCTGTGTTTCCAGGCTTCAGCATGAGAATTAGGGCCTTGAATAGATGACTGGGCTGTTCTGTGTGAAGGGGAACGCCGCCTCCTGGAAACATGCAAATGGAGACTGGCAGCCATGATTTGGGACATACAGGTGAGGTGTGAGGCTGGGTGGGAGGTTTGACACCCTGATACTTACAGGTTCTTCTAATTTCTCAATCACTGTGGCTCTCAGGCTCAGGGATGAGATTTTGAAAGAGGCTTGGATCCTTTCATGCAGTACGGTGAAGTCAGCGAGCCACTCTTCCTCCTCTAGGTCATCTGGGTTCATTCTTGGCCCTGGAGGGATGCTGGTGCTCAACCCCATCCTTCAGCAAGCCTCAGGGGGCCTTCCTTCTCTGTTTATTCAATTGTTCAGGTAACACCTATTAGGCCAGGCAGCATTCCAGGTGCTAGGGACAAGGTGTATATACTACTATACTACTACTACTGCCAACAGCAACACTTACTAGTGCCTGTTACATGCCCAGAACATCAAGGCTAAATAAGTCAAACAAGGTCTCTGCTGTTATGGAACTTATACTCTAGCAGAGGAGACAGGCAATAGCAAGTTAAAATACTGTTATGGTGATAAAAGCCATGATGAGAATAATATTGGGTGATGGGAGGAGCTGGAGTGCAGATTAGGGGATGCAGAGGGGGGATCATTAGGAAGGATGTTCAGGGAAGCTACCCCCTGCCTGGAAGAGGTCTCTGCCTCTTCAGCCCCCACTCCCAGCCTGACGGCTTCTCCTCCCACTTCCGGCCTCTGGTAGAGCTCAGCCTGCTTTAGGAAGGGACCAGACTCCCCATTGAGGACAATAAAGAGGAAATTAGTTGAAAGTGTCTATACACACAGAAACCACGCAAAGACATAATATCCAGAGAGCAGGATGGCTTTTATTTGACTTTTTTTTTTTTTTTTTTTGGTACCAGGAGGAGGTTTACCTAGGTCTGTGTATATTAGTTGGGGGAGGGGACTGTGCAGACCACTGCAGGCGCATCTTAATTCTTCCCAGTTTGCCACCCTTCTCACTTACCTACTCGGGGGCCCTTCTGAGCTCAGAGGGACTCTTTCTGGAGAAGAGTCGTGCACAGTGCAATGGGTGCAGAGGGGATGTGGGAGACGGCACCCAGAGAATTACTGGCATCATCTTTCCACATTTAAAATTCGAGTTTATGGGCTTTGTCTCTTTAGCCCGCGGTTTTCTCATTGTGGAGCTTTCATTTTTATTTGCGGGAATAAAAGTCAGTGGCAGCTGATGTGGCCCTCTGGAGTTGGAGGCAATAACAATTGTGGGCAATGCAGCCTAGAAAATAATCATAATAATAAGCAGCAAAAGGGGAGACAGCTCTTTGAAGGTGGTTGATGAACGGCTATAGACTCAGTAACACCTCTCCGCCCTCCCCCCCCCACCATCACCAAACACACACGCCCAGCTTCCCTGCAGCCCTGTAAGAATCCCAATAAAAAAATGCAGCAAATGGAGAGACTGGTACAGAGGAAAGAAGCTGAGGAGGCTTGTCCCTGGGGTCTGGCAACTGGAAGTCTAAAGCAGCCGCTGGGATCAGCAGGAGTCCCTGGGACAGGGAGGGAAGGGAGATGAGGCTTTCTGAGCCATCTGAGGCATCCCTGATTCATAGTTTGGTGAGTGGCTTACATGAGATAGCGCATGTAAAGCATCTAGCACGGAGCCTAGCACTTGGTAGACTGTTAATAGCTCCACGTTCTCCCATCCCAAGGCTGAAGAGGGAACCACCTTTTTAAGAGAGGAAGGAGGAGAAACCCAAGGAGAAGCACTTGGGTTAGATCCGGCCCCCTGAATGTGCCAAGTTGAAAAGAACCTGAAGGTGCCGCCGAAGCCTAGGGGGATCCCTCCCATTCAAATGCCATCTCCTCCACTTCTGACTGCCCTCTGTCCAGCTCAGTGCTCTCTGCTTCCTAGATCTTGGGCTTTCACTGTCTGTATGTCTTCTGTCAGCTTCGCTATATGCTTTCTCCTGTGTTCTACATCCCCTGCCCTGCTTTACGTGGGGTCTTATTCACTATGACATGACCAGACATGTCATTTCTTTCTTTCAAAGGGAGAGGACCTAACATTTCTTAAAGGCTTGTACCATGTGCTGGTTACTGTTTAAGTCATAATAACATCATTATTTTATTCTAATCCATAAACAACCCTAAGAAGCAAGCACTGAAGTTTTCATCTTACAGAGGAGAAAACTTGGGTTCTGGAAGTTTGACTGATTTTGTTGTGCCTGAAGGGGCGAGGGGTCTGGAACCCAGGCTGATCTGACCCCAGAACCCATCCCCTTCTATGGTACCAGGTTGCCTCCAAAAGTGGTAGAGAGACCTGAGCTCGACTGGGCATTCAATTAATAGTGAGCTGAGTCCACCTGTCCCAATAAGATCCTGGGCATCCTTCCAATAAGCACCCAGACGCTGGGAGCCTCTTGTTGGGAAGGCTCTGTAAAGAGTGTTTGGTGGACTCTGCCTATCCACCACCTCTCTTACACCTGCTTGAATGTTTGCAAAGATGGAGAACTCACTCCTCCCAGCAGGCAGCAAACTGCAGTGCAGCAGTCTCAAAGTATGGGACTTGCAACTTTGTATGGCAGCTTCAGCATCACCTGGGGACCTGTTAGAAATGCAAATTTTCAGGCACCACCCCAGAATCAGAATCGGAATCAGAAACGTTGGGGGTAGGCCCAGCAACCATACCTTCTGGGTGATTCTGATGCTGCTCAAGTTTGAAGCCCATTGGCTTAGTGGAAAGGAAAATGGCTTTGGGATCAGGGAGGTCTGGGCTCCCAGTCCTGGTACCTCCCATCTGTGTGACTTTGGGCAAGGTAGCTGGGATGACTTTGTCGTAATTACTCACATTTATCGAACACTGCGGCAGACTGAACAATGCCCCCTTCACCACCAAAGAGCTCCATGTGCCAATCCCCAGAACCTCTGAATACGCTACCTTATATGGCAAAGGGGACTTGGTGGATGTGATTAATTTAAGGATCTTGAGTGGGGAGATGATATGGGCAGGCAAAATTTAATCACGGAAGTCCTTATAAGAAGAAGGCAGGAGCATCCAAAAGAGGGGAAGGTTGTATAACAACAGAAACAGAGACTGGAGTAATGGGGTATGAGGTGAGAAATGCAAGCAGCCTCTAGAAGCTGGTGAGGAAGGCATGAATTCTTCCCTGGAGACTCCAGGATGAAGCAGGCCTGGCGACATTTTGATCTTAGCCTTGTAAGACTCATTTCATACTTCAGACCTCCAGAACAGCGAGAGAATAAATTTCTGTTGTTTTAAGCCACTAAGAGTGATCATTTGTTACAGAAGTAATGAATGGGAAACTAATGCAAGCACTTGCTAGATGCCAGGCTCTGTTCAAAGTGTCTTACCTATAGAAAGTTATCCGTTATTTCTGTTCACTTATTTAATCCTCACAACAACCCTATTCTGTGAGCGCTGTTATTAAGCCCTTTTTACAAACAAGAACACGCAGGCACAGAGAGGTTAAATCACTTGCCCAAGATCATACAGCTAGCAAGAGGCAGAGCCTGGATTTGCAGTCTGACTCTAAGCTTTATCTCACATGGTTGGATTCACCCTTTATCCTAGGAGGATTGCCTTGGCACATTTCACCTGTCTGCCCCTTCTCTATTCTCAGCAAAGCTTCAATGCTTACTTGAGGCTGTTTTATTCTATCAGCAAAGCTCTGCCTGTTGCTGAGGCCAAATTGTCCAAGTCAAAGCCTTGACCTTCTTGTGCTCCTTTCTAATCATCTCCTCTCGGACCTGGAAGAAACTTAGCTTTGGGGCCTTTCCCAGAGGCGGGGGCTCAGGCCTCAGTGGTCTTGGCTGAATCTTTCCTGCATGTAGTAGAAGGAACTCCAGCTCTGCTAGGATGCTGGGCTTCCTAGCAGGCAAAGTATAGAGGGAAGCCTCAGGAGAGCTCCTGGAAGCTATGCCCAACTGGAATACCCTTCCTGGCCAGGTGCCAGGGCTCTCTCTGAGGTTTCCATCCATCCCACAGCGAGAACTACATTCTGGCTCTTGTTTCAATGTATACGTGTGTGGGCTGCATTTCATTGATGCCAGAATCTGACACATGGGCAGAATATTTGTAGCAAGCATATGGCTGGGAACCCTCAGAGAGCATGCTCAGTGGGGACCCATTCTGAACCAAGATTTCGAGTGAAAACATAAGTCAGCAAAGAAGTGAAGGCTGGGATGGGCATGGAAGAGCTCTTAGCCTTCAAATGTAGATGGAACTTCCAGTGCGTGTGTGTCTAAGTGTGTGCAATGTATGCTTGACCACGTGTGTTGGACTATGTCTGCGTGACTGCAAGTGAATTACATGACTACTTGTGTATTGTAAGGTGTGTAAAATCTGAGGATTATTGTGAACCTCTGAGTGGGTGAATGTATGCATTCAGTGTGAGTGTGTGCATAGGTGTGTTTTAGTGTGTGCTGAGTGTGCTTTCATGAGTGCAGGTGAGTATGCATCATGCGTGAATAGTGTAGTAGCGTAAAAATACATGCTTCTGGGAGTGAGAGCACGTGTGTGTGCAGTGAGAGGGTGTATGTGACTCTGCGTGCCCAGGTGTGAGCTTACATGTGTGTGCAATGGTGGGAGTGAGCGGGCAAGTGTTCTGCATCTCTGTGCTTCCATATCAGTGAATGCTCCTGGTTAAGCAGACACAAGGTTATCTCTCTAGCTCCTGTTTGCAGAGCTTGGTATTTTACGACCAAGCCTCCTGGGCACGATTTCAATGATGCCCAAGCAACAAGGCCTTTCAGCAAAAGATCCTGACAGATGGGCCACAAGTTTCTTATAGCCCAACCTCATGGTTGTGCAGCTGAATGTAGACCCTTAACTTGGCCAGAATGCTCTCAGCAGCCCTCCCCCAGGGCTTTCTGGCCTGGGATGCTGCTGTGCACACCAGATCCAGGAAGGATGCACATCTCAGCTGGTGCCTCCCAGTGAACAAGGGAACAAGGGAATCTATATACATGCCTTCTGGATTTGGTCACCAGGGACTGAGACTGGCATCCTGCCCCTCCATCACCAGTGTCTTGCTCTGCAACTTTTTACAACACACTAAACCATTTTAATATGTTGCAAACAGGCTGGGCACAACAAACAGGCTGCATGTTTTCCAAAAGAGGGCATTTTCCCCATTCTATAGATCCGATAGAGAGTTGGAGATCGAAGCTGAGGCATGTTTGAGAAATCCCAGGCGGAGAGCATGAAGTGCAAGAAAGTGATGGAAAGGGACGAGTGGTACGTGCCCCCGGGAGCAGCTGGGAGGCGATTGTTCCTCAAGCTGTGGTTGTAGCTTACAAAGTGCTTTCACGTACATCACCAAATTTTATTCTCACAACAATAAACGGGAACGATGGGAAACATCATTGTTCACATTTTATAGGTGACAAATCTGAGACTCAGAGGTTAAGTGACTTGTCTAAGGCCACACAGCTTTGAACTGTTGGAGCAGGATGGCAGTTTGGAGGAATAAGACTCTGATTTGCATTGAACAGGTGGAGTATGAGTAAGGTCTCAGCCTTAGGTAGCCTGTAAAAAGTCATTAGTAACTTGCATTGCCGTGTTCTTCCTCCACAGACACATCCACAGTCAAGCCCTGGCCTTTTCCTTCTATCATATGTTTCCCCTGGTAATCTCTTCTTAGCCATGGTACTTTTGACTCCAACTGAGGGCAAGCAAATCAAGACAAAGAGTCAAGTCAGGAGTTATTGATGGAATAGCCTGCTCTGTGCCAGGTATTGTGGTGTGATATAAAAGAAACAAAAATGTAGCCTTTGTTTATGGCCTGCTACAGGAGGCAAGCCCCAAACACCTGTCACTTTCTTGCTGGGTGACAGTGGGTAAGTCATTTGTTCATTTACTCACTCTCTGACAGGGCCATCTGTTACTTTGGCTCTCCAATGGCTACCTTTCCTTCATAACTACACCCCAGGTTTCCGTGGGGAACTCGCTCCTCCCTCCCCATATGGCACTCTCTGTGGTGCTTTATCACCTGATACTCTGGATAGAGTGTTTGACTCAGACCCAGCTAAGCACAGTACTGTGTTCACGGGCCACAGTGACTAGCCTGAGGATGGTCATGTGACCCAGACAGAGCCAATGAGATGTGAGGAGGCTTGGATGGAACTGTCAAAAGGGGGTACTGGATTTATGACTGGTGAACCATGACAGAGTGGGAATCTAGGGCTGCGTGAGCAGTTTGCCTCCAGATGGAGCCTGAGAAAGCAGCCAATGCACGGGGAGGGCCAGAGGCAGGCTGGAGACAGAGCTCAAGTCCTGGCATTGTAGAGCCTCTGAAACCAGCTATGCTGAATCTGAGCTGGCATATTCATTAGTGTGTAGACTAAGCTGCTATAATAAAGAGGCTGACATATGCAATGGTGTCAACAAAATACATTCCCCTCTCAGGTCATAGCTGAGAGATAAGTGGTCCAGGGCTGACAGGATGGCTCTGCTGTCCTCAATTCATGGCTTCTCTCCCTAGGTCCAAGGCAGCTGCTCCAGTATTTTGTGTTTTCCCTGGTTGGAGAGAGAAAGGGAGCAGGGGAACTTTTAAAAATGTTTAATTAGCTTTATTGAGGTATGATTTACATCCAGTAAAATTAAGCTATTTTAAGCATACAGATCTAAGAAGACAAATATATATTGTCACGTAACCACAACTACGATCAAGATATAGAACATTTCCATCCTTTAGAGTCAATCCCATTTCTCAACCCCAGCCCCAAGTAACACCAGCCTATTCTCTGTCTATAGCTTTGCATTTTCCAGGATTTCATATTAAAGGAATCACACGATGTGTATTCTTTAAAAAAATTTTTTTTTAAATTAAAGTATAGTTGATTTACAATGTTGTGCCAATCTCTGCTGTAGAGCAAAGTGACTCAGTTATACACATATATACATTCTTTTTTAAATATTATTTTCCATGATGGTTTATCCCAGGATATTGAATATAGTTCCTTGTGCTACACAGTAGGACCTTGTTGTTTATCCATTCTATATGTAATAGTTTGCATCTGCTAACCCCAAACTCCCAGTCCTTCCCTCCCTCACTCCCCTCCCCTTTGGCAACCACAAGTCTGTTCTCTATGAGCCTGTTTCTGATTTATAGATAGGTTCATTTGTGTCATATTTTAAATTCCATATATAAGTGATATCACATGGTATTTGTCTTTCTCTTTCTGACTTAACTCTAGTTGCATTCATTATTTCGTTCTTTTTTATGGTTGAGTAGTATTCCATGGTATATATGTTCATACATCTGTCGATGAAGATTTTGGTTGTTTTCATGTTTTGGATATATACAGTATGTATTCTTTTTGTCTGGCTTCTTTGATTTAACATAATGCTTTTGAGACTCAGCCATATTATCGCATGTATCATTCATTGTTTATCTCTTTTTATTGCTGAGCAACAGTCTGTTGTAAACATCTACCATAAGTCATTTTTCCTTTCACCAGTTGATAATCATTTGGGCCATTTCCAGTTTCTGTCTGTTGTGAATAAAGCTGCTATAAACACTTGAGTAGATGTCTTTGTGTAGATATTTGCTTTCATTTTTCTTGGGTAAATACCGTGGAATGAATTTCCTCTATCATAAGGGTATGTTTAACTTTGTAAGATACTGCCCTACTGTTTTCCAATTTTCCAATTTTGCATTTCCACCATCAATATATGTGTTCCAGTTGCCCCACGTTTTTCCAGCACTTGATATTTTCAGTTTTTAAAAATTGTTATGATTATTTTTAGCCAATCTAATAGGTATATAGGAGTGTCTCATCGTGGTTTTAATTTTGATTTCCCTAGTATTTATATTGAGCATCTTCTTATGTTCTTGTTTACTCTCCATATATCTTTGATGTTCAAATCTTTTCATCATATACAAAAAATAAAGCTTCATCCATACCTCATAAAATATGTAAAAAAAACTCAAAAATGGACTATATGGATTTTCAGTTGTTCCAACACCATCTGTTGAAAAAAAGTCCGGTCTCCATTGGATTTCGTTGGCACTTTTGTTGAGAATAAATTGACCATATATTCAAGGTTTATTTCTGGCTTCTCTCATGTTCCATTGATCTACATGTCTAGCTATTTGCACACCACAGTTCTTGATTAATGTAACTTCATAGTAAGTCTTGAAATCAGGTAGTGTGACTCCTTCAATTCTGCTCTTCTTTTCCCCTGTTGCTTTGGCTATTCTGTTTCTTTTGCTTTTTCATGTAAATTTCAGAAACAGCTTGTAGATTTCTACCAAATTATGCTGGAAATTGTGATTGAAATTGTGTTGACTCTGTTGCTCAATTTGTGAGGATTAACATTTTAATAATTGAATCTTCTAATCTGTGAACATGGTATATCTCTCCACTTATTTAGGTCTCTCTTGTTTTTTTCCCATCAATATTTTGTAGTTTGCAGCATGCAGATTTTGCACATATTTTGTTAGATTTGTATTTAAATATTTTAGATTTTATGGTGCTATTATAAACAGTACTTTAAAAACATAATTTCTATCATCGGTTACTACTATACAGAAACAAGATTGATTTTTGGCATAGTTTCCTTGTATCTTTTAACCTTGCTATACTTGCTTATTAGTACTAGTAGCTTCTTTTGGCAATTTTGGGGGAATTTTCTAAATAAATAATCTGTGTAGACAGTTTTGTTTCTTCCTCTCTGTTCTTTCTTTTACTTATTTGCTTGCTTGTTTGTTGGTTTTGCCTAATTGCATTGCCTAGAATCTCCTGTATGATGTTGAATAGAAATTTGTGAGAATAACTATCCTTGCCCTGTCTCTAATTTAAGGGGAAAAGCATTCAATCTTTCAATATTAAGTATGATGTTAGTTTTTGATTTTTAATAGGTGCCCTTTCTCAGGTTGAGGAAGTTGTCTTTAATTCCTGGTTTACTGAACATTTAGAAAAAATCAGGAATGGGTATTGAATTTTTTTCTGAATCTACTGAAATGATCATAATTTTTCTTCTTTTGTCTGTTGATATGATGAATTATATTGATTGACTATTAAACCAATCTTGCATTTCTGGGGTAAACTTCGCTTGGTTATGATGATTAAAAAGGATGATGATCCTTTTAAATATAGCTGAATTAGATTTGTTAATATATTAAGGATTTTTGCATTTATGATTATAAGGGATATTCTATAACTTTTCTTGTAATCTCTCTCGCGAATTTTCTTTTTTTTCTTTTCTTTTTTTTTGAGTTTAAGTCTTTTATTAGCTATATCACGTGGGGCAACTTATTTAACCTTTTTTTTTTATTTTTTATTTTTTTGGGGGTACACCAGGTTCAATCAACTGTTTTTATACACATATCCCCGTATTCCCTCCCTTCCTTGACGCCCCCCCACTCGATCCCCCCCACCCTCCCCACCCCAGTCCTCTAAGGCATCTTCCATCCTCGAGTTGGACTCCCTTTGTTATACAACAACTTCCCACTGACTATTTTACAGTTGGTAGTATATATATGCCTGTGCTACTCTCTCACTTCTTCTCAGTTTCCCCTTCACCCCCCGCCCCCTCCCATACCTCGAGTTCTCCAGTCCATTCTCTGTATCTGCTTCCTTGTTCTTGTCACTGAGTTCATCAGTACCATTTTTAGATTCCGTATATGTGAGTTAGCATACAATATTTGTCCTTCTCTTTCTGACTTACTTCACTCTGTATGACAGATTGTAGTTCTATCCACCTCATTACATATAGCTCCATCTCATCCCTTTTTATCGCTGAGTAATATTCCATTGTATATATATATATGCCACATCTTCTGTATCCATTCATTTGTTGATGGGCATTTAGGTTGCTTCCATGTCCTGGCTATTGTAAAGAGTGCTGCAATAAACATTATGGTACAAGTTTCTTTTGGGATTATGGTTTTCTTTGGGTATATGCCCAGGAGTGGGATTACTGGATCATATGGTAGTTCTATTTGTAGTTTTTTAAGGAACCTCCAAATTGTTTTCCATAGTGGCTGTACCAATTTACAGTCCCACCAACAGTGCAGGAGAGTTCCCTTTTCTCCACACCCTCTCCAACATTTGTTGTTTCCAGACTTTGTGATGATGGCCATTCTGATTGGTGTGAGGTGGTACCTCATTGTGGCTTTGACTTGCATTTCTCTGATGATTAGTGATGTTGAGCATCTTTTCATGTGTTTGTTGGCCATCTGTATGTCTTCTTTGGAGAAATGTCTATTTAGGTCTTCTGCCCATTTGTGGATTGGGTTATTTGCTTTTTTGGTATGAAGCTGCATGAGCTGCTTGTATATTTTGGAGGTTAATCCTTTGTCCATTGTTTCGCGAATTTTCATGTTAGGATAATGTTGGGCTCATAGAATAAGTAGGAAATGTTCCCCCTTTTGCATTTTCTGAAAGAGTTAGTGTAGTATTGGTGTTATTTCTATTTTTTTTAATGGTCTCATAGTTTTCTTTCTTATTTTTTCAAATTCGTTTTTTAAAAATTGGGGTATAGTTTTTTTACAATGCTGTGTTGGTTTCTACTGTACAGCAAAGTGAAGTAGAGGTCCCTGTGCTACACAGCAGATTCACATTAGTTATATCTATTTTATAAATATTAGTATATATATATGTCAATCCCAATCTCCCAATTCATCCCACCCCTCCTTTTCCCCCTTTGGTGTCCATATATTTGTTCTCTATATCTGCGTCTCTATTTCTGCCTTGCAAACCAGTTCATCTGTACCATTTTTCTAGATTCCACTTATATGTGTTAATTTGCTATGTTTGTTTTTCTCTTTCTGACTTACTTCACTCTGTATAACAGTCTCTGAGTCCATCCACATCTCTACAAATGTATTATTTCTTTTTTTTTTATAAATTTATTTGTTTATTAATTTTATTGGCTGTGTTGGGTCTTTGTTGCTGCACATGGGCTTTCTCTAGTTGCGGCGAGTGGGGGCTACTCTTCATTGTGGTGCATGGGCTTCTCATTGCGGTGGCTTCTTTTGTTGCAGAGCATGGGCTCTAGGCGTATGGGCTTCAGTAGTTGCGGCACATGGGCTCAATAGTTGTGGCTCACGTACTCTAGAGCACAGGTTCAATAGTTGTGGCACACAGGCTTAGTTGCTCCGCGGCATGTGGGATCCTCCTGGGGCACGGATTGAACCCATGTCCCCTGCATTGGCAGGCAGATTCTTACCCACTGCGTCACCTAGGAAGTTCCCAATTATATTACATTTCTCTATTAGTTTCATAGAATCACCAGTAAAGGCATTTTGACCTGGAGTTCTCTTTGTGGTGAAGTTTTTAATTACAAATTCAAATTATTTAATAGATATGGGGATTTTCAGGACACACATTTTCTCTTAAGTAAGCATTTGCATTTGTGTCATTCAAAGAATTTTTCCTTTTCACTAAAGCTGTTGATCTATTGGTGTAAAGTTGTTCATAATATTCTCTTATGCTTTAAATGTCTCTAATGTTTGTAGCAATACCTCCCTTTCTTTCTTGATGTTGGTAATTTATGTATTCATTTCTTTTCCTTGATCATTATAGCCAGAGTTAATTAATTGTGTTGATCTTTTAACCAAACAGATTTTAGTTTCATTGATTTTTCTCTATTTTTTTTTCTGTTTTATTTTTCATTGGTTTTGGCTCTTATCTTTTTTGTTCTGTTTTCTGACATCTTGAGGCAATGGCTGAGATTGTTGATTTTAGACCCTTCTTATTTTCTAATATAAACATTTTAAATATAAAAATTTCTCTATGCACTGTTTTATCTGTATCCCACACATTTGATATATTATGTTTTTATTTTAAGTTCAAAATAATTTCTATTATTCTTTGTGATTTATTCTTTGACTACTATGTGTTATTTAGATGTGTTGTTTAATTTCCAAGTAGTTGAGTTTTTACAGATACCTTTCTGTTATTGATTTTTAGTTTAATTTCAGTGTGGTGAGATTCCAAACCTTTAAAATTTATTATGAATTATTTTGTGGCACAGAATGTGGTCTGTATTTTGAATATCCATTGTTCACTTGAAAAGACTATGTATGCAGCTGTTGAATGGAGTGTTAATAAACGTCAGCTAAGTAAAATTTTTGATGGTGAGCTTAAAATCTTTATGCTTTTTTTGTGGTCTACTTAGTCTTTCAGTGACTCAGATTGGTGTGCTGAAATATCTGACTATACTATGAATTTGTCTTTTTCTCCTTTCAGTTATATCTATTTTGCATCATGTATTTTGAAACACACCAATAGGTGCATGAACATTCAATATTATTGGCTCAGTGAATTTGCCCCTTTATTACTATGAGTTGCCACATTTTGTCCCTGGAATATTCATTGCTTTGAATTATTTTTTATTTTCTGTTAATATAGCCACTCAAGCTTTCTATTGATTAAAGTTTTCAGGCCTAATTTTTTCCATTTTCAATTTCCAATCTATCTGTGTCTTTACAATTAAAGTGAATTTGTCTTGGGCAGCATATCATTGGGTCTGACTTTTTTTTTACTTAAGCTTTTTTTTTTTCCCTTAAGCTGCTTTTAATTGGAATGTTTAGGTCATTTAGATTTAATATAATTGTTAAATGGTTGGATTTAGATCTGCTGTTTTGTTATTTATTATCTATACATCCCATCTATTTTTTGTTCTCCTTTATTCTTTCCCTGCCTATTTTTAGATCAAATATTTTTTATAATTCTATTTTATTTCCAATTTTGACTTATTAGTATATGCCTATGTTTAATTTTTTTTTTTACCAGTTGCTTTAAGAGTGTACATATTTACCTATCACAAGCTAACTTAAGGTATTATGTCACTTCACATATAACATAAGAACTCTTAGCTTTTGTGCCACAATTGTTATATACTCTATGTGTGATGTAAACCAGAAATTCATTTTTATTGTTTTTGCTTTAAACAGTCAATTATCTTTTAAAATGATTAAAAATAAAAATAGTAAATGCTAAATAATAAAATAAGTCCTTTATATTTAACTATATATTTACCACTTCTGGGCTCTCTGTTCCTTTGTGTAGATGCAGATTTTCTTCTGTTACTTTTCTTCGGTCTGAAGGACTTTCTTTAGTATTTCCTGTAGTGTGCATACACTGATGAATTTTTATGCTGTGTATACCTGAAAAAGTGTTTGTTTTACTTTCATTTTTGGAAGCTATTTTCACTGGATATAGTGACATATTCTTTCAACATGTCAAAGATGTTGTTCCACTGTCTTGTAGATTGCATTTTTCTATTGAGAAGTCTGCTGTTATTCTTATCTTTGGCCCTATAAACGTCTCCCCCACCCCCATCCCCCACCCCCATAGCTGATTTTAAGATTTTCTCTTTCTCAATATTCTTATCTTTGGTCCTATACACATAATGTCTTTCCCCTCCCTGTAGGTGATTTTAAGATTTTCTCTTTCTCATTGGTTGTAAGCAATTTGATCATTATATACTTTTGCATTGTTTTCTTTATATTTCTTGGTGTTAATTGATCTTCTTGGTCTACAGATTTTTTTGTTGTCAAATTTAGAAAAAAAGGCTATTATTTCCTCGTATATTTTCTGCCCTCTCCCTATTTTTTTTACTGACTCTAAAATGTTAGGCTGTTTGCTGTTGTCTCAGAATACTAAACTACATTTTTTTTCCAGTCTTTTTTTCTTTCTTTGCTTCATTTGAGATAGTTTTACTGGTATATCTTCAAGTTTACTGATTTTTTTTCTCCTGCAGTCTAATTTGCTTTTAATGCTGTTTGTTTTATTTTTTATTTCAAATACTATATTTTTCAACTGTGGAAGTTCTGTTTGAGTCTTTTTCATATCTTCTGTTTCTCTTTTTATGTGCATTTTTCCTTTACATCTCTGAGCACATGCTATTATAAGAGTTATAATTTATAATAATTGTTATGAGATATATTTACTTATTTTTTACATGCCTGGTAATTTTTGACTGAATTCTGGATGTTGGCTATACTATACTCTTGAGTGCTAGATTTTATCATTTTCCTTTTAAGAGTTTTAGATTTTTTCTAATGCAAATTTAAGTTATTGAAGATCTGTTTGATCTTTTTAAGGTTTGCTTTTAAGTTTTATTATTGAAAGTCCAGAATAGCTTTACTCTAGGACTAATTCAATGAAAGCCTGAAACTTCTGAGGAGTCTACCCATGATTTCTCCACTCTGGCTTTTGGGAATGTGAACTATTCCCAGGCCTGGTGAGTTCTGACCATTCATTGGCCTGTTGATTACTAGTGGTTCTTTTCCTGGCCTTGAGGAGTTTTATCCCATGGATTCCTGGATTAGTATTCAGCCTCAAACTGAAAAGGACTCTTTTGCTGCTGTCTGGAGCTCTCTCTGAGTACAGCTTCCTCCTTTCTGGTACTCTGCCTTAATAATTTTGGCTGTTTTAGCTTCCCCAAACTCTGTTCTGTCTTCTTGACTCAGCAGGACCACTGGTCTCATTTTAATCACCTCTACCTGTGCTATATCCTGGAAAATGATTCTAGGCAGTAAATAAATGCCACTATTATGCTAACCTTGCTTATTTCTCTTCTCTCAGGGATCACAATCCTGTGGTGTCTGTTGTCCAAAGTGTTATAAAAGTTGTCATATATTTTGTCTGTTTTTCTAGTTGTTTATGGGGAAAAGGCAATTTCTATACAAAAGAAGCATTGTCCTCCAGGGAAAAAACTTTAAAGGGCAGGACTCAGAAATGCCCGTCTCAATTCTATTAACATTTGATCATGAGAACTTAGTCACGCAGTAACACCTAGTTATAAGGAGAGCTGAGTAATGAAATCTAGCTGGGTGGTCATGTGCCCAGCTGAAATTACATTACTATGGAGGAAGGGAGAATGGTATGTCGTTATTACTTTTTGTCTTTTCAGTTATGTGCATTAGTTTGGGTTTGAGTTTTCATCCCTTGTAATTTAGAGTCCTGGATGATAGATTTAGCCAATAGGCAAAGGGAAACATATATTCAAAAATAAGGAGATATTTGATTTTTTACTTAATCTCTTTGAAACTCAGCTTTCCTGTCTATACAAGTGGACTATGTTATTATTCATCTCTTCATTCTTTACTCTTAGGTTTAACAATTTCATGAATGAGGAAGACCTTTGTAAGCTGTCTAATATGACACAGCCATAAATTGTATTAATCAATTTTTTCAAACAAAAATTTAGTTTGTTTTTTCACCTATTATATACTTTTAAAACATCTGTTTCTTGTTCCTATAGTGTATCTCAATTGTAATAAATATTTATTTGCATGATTATTTGTTTCCAGGTTATATTCCCCAATAGAATGAAAGATGCACAGGATGCTCAGAGTTGCTATTTTTCTTGCTTACAACTGTATCCCCAGCCCACTGCACAGTGACTGGCATTTATTGAGCTCCTAAGGAGTATTTAAGTGAATGAGTTGCAACTGTATAAAACGACACATCATTGTCTGACCTCTAAGGAGAAATCAAGGCTCCTCTATTGTCCCTGTACCTGACCCAAAGAAAAGCCAGGCTATCAGTGGAATAGGATGCTGGATAGCCTGTGGCAGGGTGGCATATGGGTAGCTTTCCATGAGAGTAGATAAAGATTAAAAGCAGTTGCAAATATAGGGCATACCTTATAGGTATATGACCTCCCTTTGGCTTGCCTTTTGAGTATTTATCTCCTGTGGATATGGTGCACTAAGATGGACCTGGAGCTGCCTCCTGCTTAAAAATATGTGCCCATCCTGGGAAAGATTCCTTCTCCAGGACTTGGGAAGAAAGCTTTCTTTTCCATCTAAGTGGTTAAACTGTGAGGACCACAGTCAAGATTAGGTTTCAAATATAGGATGTGAGGTGAATTTCAGAGTAATCCTCTCTTTGAATTACCAATTTCTCCCTCTCTATCTCATATCTCCTATTTACAAAACCATCATTTGACCCCAATATCCCCCAATTATATTTCTTTTATCTGTTTCCTTTTACAGAAAGATTCTTGAAGGAGTTGATTCTGACCACTACCTCCATTCCTCATTTTCCCTTCCTTTCAGCCTACACCTCCCAGCATTCTTCCCGCACCACTCAACTGCAATGACTCTTGTCAAAGCCATTAATAAAACTCAATGGTCACTATTTGTTCTTTCTATCTTGTCCTCTAAGCAACTTTTAACACATTTGATCCTCTCTCTTCCTTGAATCACTTTCTTTTGCTATCTACAATGATACCATGATTTCCTTGATTGTCTTCATTCTTTATTTTGTTTTTAGATGTTGGAACATCATAGAGTTATGCTTCTTCATTTCTCTACTTACATACTCTCTTTAGGTGAGCCCATCCCATTTCAAGATTTGTTCTACCTATATGCTGATGACCTATAAATCTTTACTTGTAGTAATGTGCTTTTGCTGGAACTCCAAACTCCTATCTCCAACTGCCTATATTTCCAAATGGATGTCTAATAAAGCCATGTTAAACTAAAAGTTGCCCAAATAAAAATCGTGTTTTTTTTGCTAAAACTCTTCCTCTTCTTTCCTATCTCAGAAAATGGCAGCATATCCCTCAGTTGTTCATGTCCCAAATAGAAGTGTTATCCTTAACTCCTTTCTTTTACCCTGAAATCCAACTAATAAGCAAGTTCTGCAGACTTTACATTCATCTATTTCTCTCCATCTCTAATATCTCCCATTGCTCAAGCTTCTTTCATTTCTTGCCTGGATCCTGCAAGAATCTCATAACTGGTCTCCTTGGTAATCAGAATTAGATTTTTTTAAAAAATTATTTATTTATTTATTTATTTAGGTTGCATTGGGTCTGCATTGCTGTGCACAGGCTTTCTCTAGTTGTGGTGAGCAGGGGTTACTCTTCATCGTGGTGCAAGGTCTTCTCAGTGCAGTGGCTTCTCTTATTGAAGAACATGGGCTCTAGGCATGTGGGCTTCAGTAGTTGTGGCACATGGGCTCAATTATTGTGGCTTGCAGGCTCTAGAGCACATGCTCAGTAGTTGTGGTGCATGGGCTTAGTTGTTCTGTGGCATGTGGGATCTTCCTGGACCAGGGATCAAACCCATGTCCCCTGCATTAGCAGGTGGATTCTTAACCACTGTGCCACCAGGGATGTCCCAGAATTAGATTTTTAAAGTACACATTTGATCATGTCTGTCCTTCTTTTAAAAATCCTATTATCTCACCATGGCTTGAGAACAACATTTGACATTTTATCTTGGTTTCAAAATTTTATCTGATTTGAACTTTGTTTATCTTTCTGAGTGCACTGCACATGACTTGCCTCTCTCCTTTTTCACTTTCACTGTACTGGTCTGATTTCTGTTCCTCAAACTTGACAAACTTGTTCCCACACTGGGGCATTTGTATTATCCGTTACCTCTGCCTGGAATGATTTCACCCCAATCTTATCATGACAGGTTGCATCTTCCTTTCTTACTTTAGTCTAAATGTCGACAACTTAGAGAGATCCATCATATATAAATTAGGCATCTGGTTTTTATCTCATCACTCTATTTTACCTCTCTACATAGCATCTTTTTACTGTCTGGTATAGATATTGCTGTTTTTTTCTGGCAGTCCTCTTCTTCCCGCTAGATTGTAGATTGAGACATTATCTCTCATGTTCACTGCTATACCTTCAGTACTTAGAATCACTCATGGCACAATAAGTGCCTACTGAGTCATTAGTGAAATCAGACCACTCATTTGTTTTAGTACTGGTGTCTGAAGTCTGCTCTTATATAAGAAAATTGGCTTCTTATAGCAATCCTTGATCCAGCTGAACTTATCAGAAGGTCATAATGAGGCCCAGAGCCATTAATAAAGACCACGATTTTGGTGATTTCTGACCTTTGTTTGCCTCCTTCACCAACCTATGGCAGCACTAGGTGCCTGTTAGAATATTTGGAACCTCATCTTAATAAACATCTGGCAGAGTCAGCAAGGTTTAGAGAGCCTGGTTCCTTGTCATCACACTCCAATCCCTGAGAGTACTCATCTCTGTTAGAATTGACTACATTAATAGTGTTGGAAGTGCAGTGGATAATCAGAGGAAGAAAATACTAGCCTAGCTTGCAGTTTTCATGGAGTGTAGCTGGGCCATGGTAGGATTAGGATAGATAAATGCAAGAGAGAAGAGTGCTGACATAGGTGTGGTAATGAGAAAAATAGAGCATTTCTGTGGGAGAGTGAGAATACTTCTGAAATATCCGAAAACACTGAATCAGTTTTAAAAAGTTTTGGGTGCGGGATTTAGGAATGTGTACTATTATTGAGCTATGTGCAATACTTTATTTCTTCTAACAGCCTCTAAAAATTTAAAACAACTTCCTCCTCCTCCTCCTCCTCCTCCTCCCCTTCTCCTTCTCCTTCCTCTTCCTCTTCCTCTTCCCCTTCTTCTTCTTCTTCTTCTCCTTCTCCTTCTCCTTCTCCTTCTCCTTCTCCTTCTTCTTCTTCTTCTTCTTCTTCCTTCGTCTTCATTATTATTATTAAGGTGAAAGGTGCCTTCTAAAATACTATATAATAGAGAACTCACTCCCACACAAGGAAAGCCATTTAAATTTTAGAAGACTGATTACTAGAAATATATTCCTTATAGTGAGCACAAATTGCCCCAAATTGGCTGTTTAATGGCCCTTGTTTTGCTCTCTGGAGCATCACAGAATGAGTCTAAAATTCTTTCCCACCTGACAGTCAGTCAGTAACAAACTGAATAATGTCCCCTCCTCAAATTCATATGTTGAAATCTTAACCCCAATGTGAGTAGACTTTGAGATAGGGTCTTCAAGGATGTTCTTAATGTTAAATAAGATCATAAGGGTTGGGCCCTAATCTGGTAGGATTTGTCTCCTTGTAGTAGAACAGATAGCTAGTAGAAAACTGCTGCATAAAACAGGGAGATCAACTTGATGATGCGCGATGACTTAGAGGGATGGGATAGGGAGGGTGGGAGGGAGTCACCAGAGAAAGGGGATATGGGGATATATGTATAAATACAGATGATTCACTTTGTTGTACAGCAAAAACTGGCACAACAGTATAAAGCAATTATATTCCAATAAAGAGCTTAAAAATAAAGAAGAGGAAGAGAAACCAGGAGTGCATGCACAGAGAAAAAGGCCATGTGAGGACACAACCAGAAGATGGCCATCTGCAAACCAACGACAGGAGAAACCAAACCTGCCAGTACCTTGGTCTTGGGCTTCTAGACTCCAAAACTGTGAGAAAATAAATTTCTGCTGTTTAAGCCACCCCAGCCTATGGTATTTTGTTATGGCAGCTGAGCTGACTAAGACAGTCTTTGTACACCTCAGGTAACAGTAAGAGCTCTTTGTAGGCTTCTCTTATTCAAGCCAAGTGGCTCTAGTTTCTTTAGCTGCTATTCATTGGAGCAGAAATGCCCATTAGATAAAGGGTATTGACTAGAACAAAACATAACACCACAGTGAAGCATGGTGGGCACTGACCATAGCAGTGGGACAGTTGCCTCACTTGTCATATAGATATTGTTTTCATAATAATACAACTGAAGGCTAATCATTGGCAGCTCTTAGCTCAGATTAATTTCCAAGATAACAACTCACTTTCTCATAAGTTTGGATGTTAGTCCATTGGCTTTGTGCATTAAGTGTTCAACTTAACCTTCATCTGGTTAGATTTCATCAAGTTAGGTGATGTACTTCATTTTTCAAGTCATCCAAATACACTCATTGTCTGCCCCAACTGCTTATTGTCAGAAAATCAATGTCCTTCTTAAGACATTTCATATAGGTGTTGAGTGGGAAGAGGTCAAGAAATGAACCTGGTGTTGTGAATGATAATAACAATTTATATCTGTATAGAATTTATAGGTTATAGAGCTTTTGGCCAGTTTAGGGATCCTGACAAAATAGGAAATGAGTTTCATCTTTCATGACCTATTCTTTATGATGAAAAGAGACAGGAATCAGAAGTTCTAATCTTAGCTTGGAAACCACATTACCTCTCTCAGTTTTGATGTCTACCTATGAGTGAAGGAGAAGATTTGGTGATATCTGAGGTCACTGTAGCCTCAATACTTTCTGCCCTGAATAGCCACACAGCATAAAGTTTTTCTTCATATAACAGATGTTATATATATAATATATAATATATATATAAAGACCTACTTATATATAAAGTCCCTTTCAAGCCAAACATTGCTGGTTCCTGTGTTTGGTAAATTCACAATGGTTCCCAGGCTTTTTTTTTTTTTTCTTTTTTTAGTGTTGTCTATCCATTATTTTTTGGGGGGGGGGCATACAATACACTGCCTATATTTAAAGTGTACAATTTGATATTCCCAGGCTTTTTGCTGTATCTCCAAAGTATTCATAAAACTTCTCACTAGTTCATCATTTAGAGAATTCACCTTTTCCTTTTTTTCTAAATCAACTACCTTTCTCCATCTGCAGCCATCAGCATCTCACCTATTCTCCTTGATACCTCGTAGAAAATGAACAGTGGTTTAGTGACTGCATCTGCAAGTCTTCCCAGGACTGTGGGGTGCAATTCCTCCAGCTGAATCTGTTTTGGCTTCGCAAGAGCAGCCAGGTGCTCTCTTGCTCCCTGTTCACCCATTGTGAGTGCTCTCCTCAGCTTTTTCATCTGCACACTTGATATTCATGTCTGCCATATCTTTATTCAAGGTGCCAATAAAAATGCATTATGTATGACTTGGTCTGCTCAGAAAATGATCATGTTTTGTATATTTAGGGATGTAAAAGCTTTTAAAGAAGTTGAAAAAAATGGGAGGGAGAAATGTGTTATTTCTTGACAAACAAAAAAGTCTTCAGAAAAATAATATTTTGGTTTCACTTCTCTCTGTCAACCCCTCCCCACCAAAATCTCCACATCTCAATCTAGAGCACATATTGCCTGAGGGGAAGGAGAAAGAGTTAAAACTAGATAGATGGATTACAGCCAGGCAAAGTTGCCTGGAAAACCAGGTCAAAACATTCAGGTTAAATACAGTGGGACACAGCTAACCCATGTGGTTTTTAAGCACAAACATAATGCAGTGATAGCATACTTTCTATTTGTCTTTAGGTGGCTCATATCAGACCAGGGGACTGCTTTCCTGAATTCCCACAGCCAAAGCATATGTACACATTTGCATTTGCCATTTGTTATTGAACAGAGGAAGTTTTAAAAGCAGGTTTTTTCAAACCTATGTATGTGTGTGTGTGTGTATGTGTGATCTGTTCAAATACAGATTAATGGGACCCACCCCCAGAGTTTTTGGTTCAGTAGGTCTGAGGTGGGGCCTGGAAATTTGCATAGTTAACAAATTCCCAGGTGATGCTGATGCTGCTAGCTCAGGGACATTTGAGGAATGACTGCTTTAAAGAATCACAAATGGGTCTTCCCTTGAAATTTCTTCATTATTTAGATGCGGGCAGCAGCACTGGTTTCATGAGGGGTCACTGAGACTAACCACATCTTCTTTGCACGTGGTGGGACTAAGAGCTTTACCTTGACATATAGCCAGTCATTTATTTTTCCTGGGGAGGCCTGCCTTCAATGAATGAGTTTTTATAGCCAAAACCTGTGCAATTTAATGTTTTGATCAATCTACAGTATAATGAGGTTTCCCTTCCCAATTGAATTGGCCATTTCATAGATATAATGCTCATCAGATCATTTCTATCTTCCCAGGATGTTGAAATTATCCTGGGAAGGATTTAGATTAGGTACTAAGAAGAATTTACTAGATGATAAAAAAACTGCAGAATGCACTCAAGGAACACAAGAGAAGTTATGGTATCTGGGCAAAAACTGGGAAAAAGTTAGAATTTCCTCAATGTAGACTAAGTTAGGGTTTTGTAATCAGAGAAAACATGGTTTGGATAATTTTTATGCCTCTTTTTTAGATAATTTGCCTTGTACAAGTCACTTAACCTCTCTGAGCTTTTGCGACTATATACATAAAATAGAGATTATCAGGGCTTTTGCAAAGTTTAAGTGTGATAAAGGGTATAAACATTTAGCACCATGCTTTGCTCATAGTAGATACTCAACTAATGTTAATAAGCTCCCTTCTAATGCCTTCTCCTCCTTGTAATAGAGTCAGTTTTCATTATTGGACACTATGATTATTTTGAAATATATTAGTAAGGAAAACAAACCAGGCTGGGAGGGGAGAGTCATTTTCAGAGTCAGGAACATTGCAGCCAGTTTAGAGATTAAACTTTCTTGGTGGCTTGAGAACATCAGCATGGTAAGGGATTTACCTGCAGACTGCACAGAGAAATTAATTCTTCAGGGGCCAGCTGGGTGCTCCTGGGAATCTGCTTCCCGCAGATAGAAGGGAGCCAGCAGTAAGCACGGTGGGATTCAGCACCTTGGACAGGTCATCGGAGGCCCAGGCTTGTCAGCTGGGCACTCGCCAGGCCTGGGTGATAATGATATGTAGCAGTCTTGTTAATGGCCTTAGGGCTTCACATATTTCTGTAATTATCCCATCATTTGGAAGTTTTGAATTTCTAATTACTAGGCATGAATTAAAATATTCTCTGTAATTCAATTCCCTCTAGGCCAAGAGCTAGTGGTGTCGGGTTCCTGTCAGGTTATCCTTCTTGTGAATGGTGGGTAGTAGTAGTTATAGTCACCTTTCTCACCACGTCTCTGTGTATTTTACCTCCAGGACTTCCTCTTTGCCATCAGGTGTCTAAATCATCACACCCATGTGCCCAGTGATAAATACCAGATGCTCCTCCTTCTAAGCTCAGCCCCTTAGTCCGGGGTAAGATTCTCAGCCCTGGCTGCACACTAGAATTACCTCAGGAACTCTTAAAATGCCTATGCAAGGCCCCACTCTAGAGAATGTGATTTAATTGGTCTTGAGTGAGGCATGAGCATCAGTATTTCTTTCTTAAAAATTAAAATTAAATTAATTCTTAAATTTTTAATTGAAGTATAGTTGATTTACAATGTTGTGCTAGTTCCTGGTGTACAGCAAAGTGATTCAATTATATATATATTCTATATATATATATATTCTTTTTCATATTCTTTTCTACTATGGTTTATTACAGGATATTGAATATAGTTCCCTGTGTTATACAATAGGACTTTGGTGTTTATTTTATATATAGTAGATTGTATCTGCTAATCCCAAACTCCTAATTTATCCCTCCCCCACCCTTTTTCCCCTTTGGTAACCATAAGTTTGTTTTCTATGTCTGTGAGTCTCTTTCTGTTTTGTAAATAAGTTCATCTGTAGCTTATTTTAGATTCCACATATAAGTGATATAAGGTATTTGTCTTTTTCTTTCTGATTTACTTCACTTAGTATGATGATCTCTATGTCCATCCATGTTGCTGCAAATGACATTCTTTCATTCTTTTTTATGGCTGAGTAGTATTCCATTGTATATATATGCCACATCTTCTTTATTTATTCGTCTGTCAATGGACATTTAGGCTGCTTCCATGCCTTTGCCATTGTAAACAGTGTGAGCATCAGTAGTTTTTAAATACTCTTCAGGTAATTCTAATGTACAACCAAGGGTTGAGAACCACTGGGTATAGAGATGGACCTTTCTATCTCTTAATGCCTCCCCCACCCCCCAAGTTGATCTCAACTTCCTACTCATGATTATCACATTTCTAGCTTATTGAGTTCTAGTATAGACATCACTAAGCCCAGTATTGCAACCTCATTTCCCCCAAATACAGTTGCCCTGCTTATCTCAAAAAGTATATCATAAGAATTTAAACTAAATAATGTAAATATTGAGAATTGCATATGAAGATACTTAGCATTAATATATGATCGGAAGAGAAACAAAAGAAAGGGCCTCTTCTGGTGCAGCTGTTCTAGAGCTCATTTAATGAATTTTTCTTTTTAATTTTTTAATTTATTTTTTATTGGCTGTGTTGGGTCTTCTTTGCTGTGCGCAGGCTTTCTCTAGTTGTGGCAATCGGGGGCTACTCTTCGTTGCAGTGGGCGAGCTTCTCATTGCAGTGGCTTCTCTTGTTGCAAAGCACGGGCTCTAGGAGCATGGGCTTCAGTAGTCTCAGCACTCAGGCTCAGTAGTTGTGGCTTGTGGGCTCTAGAGCATAGGCTCAGTAGTTGTGGTGCACAGGCTTTGTTGCTCTGCGGCATGTGGGATCTTCCTGGATCAGGGCTTGAACCCATGTCCCCTGCATTGGCAGGTGAATTCTTAATCACTGTGCCACCAGGGAAGTCCCTCAATGAAGTTAAATGCACATTTGCCTTGTGACCTGGCAATCTCACTCTTGTGTATATACCCAGAAAACTTCAGATACAGGTTCATCTTGAAACATGGACAAAGATGTTCATAGCAATATTGTTGGTGGTGTCAGGGATTTTTAGGCAATCAAGATACTCGTCACTAAAAAATTAATAAGCAAAATGTAGAGGATGCACTTTTGGATTATAGTGTAGAAGTTAGAACAACAAAATGGGTGTATATTGACACACAGCAACAAGAATAGAACTATAATATGTAGCGCACTGCCACTTATGTACATTTCAAACAAATTCATTCATGAAGCACCATTACAGATTTTTCATGGGTACATTTATATCCAAAGGCATTTACCAAACACCATACAGTAAGTGCTTGTGGGAAATGGGACTGGAGAGTGAGGTTGAAGGGGAAAAATAATGAAACAAAATTTAGCAGCAGCAGAACTTTAAACAGACAGATACTGATGGTATGTGCTGTGAACTGATGGGTATGATTAGCTTAGCCCTCTGCTCTTTCCAAAGGTGAAACAAGAGAGCAACAGAGAGGGGGTGGAGGGAGTGAGCCCTGACTGGTTTACAATAGGAGCAGGAGAAGCTAGAGAGAAAAATGAGAAATTGGGGACCAACAAAGGGGAAAAAGGACCTGTCCTGGGCTGGAAAGAAAAATCTGGCACTATTGCTCCCTACCATGGATTTCAGGAGGAAATGAAAAGACTTGCTAGGTTGGAAATGAAGGCACTTACAAAAATCCTTGAAATAGAGGGGGAGCAATTTCAAGATTGGAGCTGAGAAACCGCATTTCTAGATCTGGAAGGCAGTTTTACACTGTGACTCAGGGATGTTGCCTCTACCCCAGGTAAGGGATGAGTTGTTTCTCTGAGTTTAAGAACAAAGGAGTTTCCAGAAGAGGAATGATGTTCCCCCATTAGAGACTGACCCCATCTCCTTTTCATATGTTTCCAGATAGTGATGTAATCACTGAATCATCCAATGAAGTTCCATAAAATGTGCCTCTACTATGTGCTGGGCAATGAGTGTACAGAGAAGAGTGAGGCCAATCCCTGGTTTAAGATGGGGCCTCTGTAGATGCTGAAAACATCCTCTTCTTTGCTCTGAACACTGAGCTGGGGCTGTGAAGAATTTCTTTTCTCCCTGACAGCAGGAGATCGTCTGCTTATAGAATTAGAAACCCCAGTGATGCATTTGCTGTCAACGTAAGAAACACATGCTTTAACAGGAAGCCTCTCCATCTGTGCCACTGATAAAGAATAATGAATATATTAATTAATACATTAAGGAATCATGTTTTGAGCTTTTCTATCAGGAGCCTAAGAAGAGCAATACAAATACCATCAAATTATAGTTGGGAACAACTTGTACATCAGATCAGGCTTGTGTGACAGCTAGATCAGGTCCTGATGTAGGTGGGTTGGATTTTACAGATGTGGGAGCCATGGAGCTGGGACATCAAATTTGGACCCCAAAGGTAGGGCTGAAAGCTGGTGCTTGGGGAAGCCACCCTGGCTGGCCCCTCAAAGTCACACTGGAGTGGCTTTGAGAGCAATTATCCTGGTAGAGCAGCTCTTACTTTGCATTTAAGATTGTCCTCCTGAAAAGGTCATGTATAAATCAAATTTAATAAATCAAATTCTACACTTCATACTGTGGGGAGGCTGTCTCTTCAAAAGAAGCTGTGAGTGAATCCCTTTTTAATAGAAGTAATCAGCTCTTCATTTATCTGATTTGTAAGGTAAGATTTTTTATATATCAGATTTTCTTAAAGTGATCAGCAGAGTTTTTCTTTTGTCAGTGATAGAAAACCTGACAGAGTATGGTGTAAGTGAAAAACAACAGCAAACAAACAAATTATAAGCATGCATAAGGGAAAGTTTAGGAATGTAGTGGCTTTAGATATGGCTGAACACAGGACCCAAACAGTGAAATGAGATTTTGTTTTCTTCCATCTCTCACATCTGCCTTCTCTTGGTTTTATTCTCAGGCTCTACCTGGGTGAAGCAGCTGCAGCATCTTATCTGCCGGGTTCAAGGCCAACAAGGACGATTACTTGCTTATTTTCCCAGTAGTTGCAGAATTGGTTCTGATTGGGTCCCCTGCCTAACCATGAATGAGCAAGGAGTGAGGAACTGATTCGCTTAGCCGAATACACAAACCTCATAAATGAAGAATGGGGAAATGGCACTTCCTGGAAGAAAGTCAGGCAGTTGTCAATAGAAGTGGGGAACAATGTCAGGGAAGGGAGACTCAGCTCTTCCCTCTCCCTCAGCCTCATACCCAATCCATCACAAAGCTTGTCTAGAAGTAGCTCACAAGGAATTATCTACACACACCTGCATCAGAATCTGCTGAGCGTCTTGTTAAAAGGCAGGTATTAGGGTCCCACTCCAGAGGTAGGGAATTCTACTATCTTGGGGTGGGTCTTGAAATCTGTAATTTTAGATCATTTCCCAGGTAATTAAAAAAAAAAGTACACTGGCACTTAAGTACCACTTCCCAAAGCTGTTCCATTCTTCCATCTCCACGGTAGCTGCCTTAGTGGTTTAGTTCAGGACTCACCGTTTCTCACCTGGACTCGCCCACTTGCCTCCCTCTTTCATCTCTCCTCTGCCAGCCACAGTCCACACCCCCTCCATGTCTGCTTATGCTAAATTGCTCTTGCTGTGTTTAGCTCTCCAGCCTCCTGGCTTATGAGACCCCCTCACTTACCTTGGATCTAAGCCATTCTCATACCCCCTTCAGACTTTTTCCAAACATTCCGGGTCCTTTCCCCACGTTCAACTCGACTGCGTGTTATCTTCCTTCTGCCTTTAATGCCATTCCCTTTTTCTTCACCTGGAAAACTTAAACCCCAGCATTAAGCCCAGCTCAACCACCACCTTCTCTGTGAAGCCCCTCTGTCCCTTCCCTCAGCACCTCCTCATTCTCCCTTAGAACCCCGTTTATATCACTGCTACAGCAGTTTAACACTCTATCTGGAATATATGAATTTATGTGTCTGTTTTTCCCTCTGGCCCTACAAAAAGGCTCAATAATATTTATTATGTGTTAAAAGCCAGTCTTTGGAGAAAGACAAACTGGGTTTTCATTCAGCTTAAGTTATTTACAAGATGCGTGACTTTGGGCAAGTCACCTCCCTTTCCTGAGCCTTAGTTTCCTAATTTGTAAGTGGGGATTAATCATACCTCCTGCATAGGTATGTTGATAGGCTCAGTCGAGATAATAAACAGAAATCTTTTAGTATAGTGCCTGGCAATGTAATTAGTGCCAATGAGTGCTAAATTAAAAAAAAATTAACCTTCAAGTCAAGGAAGCAAAAGCCCTCAGTAGAGCACTTAAATTCATATTTACGTAATGCTAAGCAACTGTTTCTTAAAACCACATTACTTGAACTAATCCTGTGGTGTTGTGTGGGTCAAATCTGGAATGGTGCAGATGGACTCAGGCCTTATAGACCATTTTCCCTTGTCCCCAAGACCTTCACATTCCTCTTTATCTTCTCCTGGGCTTTGAGCAGCTCTAAGTCCATCCTTCTGAAATAATCACTTTCAGTCTGTGGAATGCTGACATGACAGTAATGCAGCTCCCCACAGTGTGATTTCTCTGGACCATGGAAATGTTTTGGCTCCTTGAAAATGAGGAAGGCTAAGGGTGCCTGGTGGTGGACAGCCAGTTCAGAAGTGGCAGGCTTGAGCTCGCATAAATGAAAGCCATTAAAACCTCCTGAAGTGACAAGATTGGTCCTGGAATCCGAATGAACTGATGATAAGTGTGGAAGAGATAAACATTTCATTTAAGTGAGCAGCGGGATGAATTTCAAGAAATGTAGCCCTTCTTCTGGTGACTACTTCCTGCTTGTTTTATAATCTGCCTGAAATTGTCACTCTCCTTTACGATCATGCATCTTGTACTTGGCATGCAAGAGAATATGTAAAAGGGATCACAAACAGAAGTTGGGAAAAACATAGATAGTGCAAGAAAAAATGCTTGCAAATTCCTAGTTATCTGCAATGCCCACTGCATGGGGAATATTTACATGTTGCATATTTGTTGTATAAAAATTACCCAGCACAGTTTCTGGGTAGCTGGTGCTTTGTAGCCACTCACTAATGTTGATTTTCTCCTTTCCTTCCATCTATGGAGGTTACTGGGTAGGGAATGGGGTGTGTGTGTGTGTGTGTGTGTGTGTGTGTGTGTGTTTCTGTGCGCTTGCAAGAGGATGCAAAAAAATGACTTCTGTGTCTTTGTGGACTGCTCAGAATTTAGAGTATAGATCACAGCACTAACCTGATTGTGTTTGTCTAGCCAATATGTTAGATACTATTCTAAATGCAGCCCTGCTCTAGGTTCAAGGAATATAAAGTTTAACAAGAAGACAGAGGACAAAATCCTTGCCTTCAGGGAACTCATGATTAGAACATAAAAATAGACAAGTAAACAAACAAAACATAAGATTAGGCTCCCTTGAAGCCAGAGATTAAGTCTTATGCATCTTTGTGTCCTAGCACCTCTAGATTGTTTCACAACCTTCATAGGTTTAAGGATGCTGTTAGTTTTAGAGGACTGCCTTATTTAAAATCAAATACATTATAATACCACTGCCACATTAAATATATTTTCTATAACCATATAAGAGTTGTGTTGAAAGGCAGTTGACAGGTTGACATAAGGTTATACTTTGTAGACTTTCAAGTAGATGCTTGTTGATTTAATTTTGCAGCCTTTGTATTATGGAGATGATGTTAATTATTTTCAGGCCTCAAATATTTCCATGAGCACTTGCAAAACTCATGGGTCCTGGAAACTGCTCTAATATTGTCTAATAGATTACACAGCCCTAGAAACTCCATTCCATGTCTGGCACACAATGAGTTCTTCCTGAATATTTAATGAATGCATAAACAAATTAATGAAATAAAATAATGAATAAATATCATGTGTTCCAGAGTCCAGTTCCACGCAGCAAGGAACTTGTCCGATGGCTGTGGGTTCCATTCTGGATCTTAGTTCTGTTCTCTTTGAAAGCAGAGGTCTTTGGTTGCTAAGGGACTATGGTGACTGGGGACAAATATCTCCTGCCAATTGGAAGACTAAAGAAACCTGGTCCTAATAGGCTTTTAGCAAAAGACATGGAAGGGTCTGACATGCACAGAGTGAAGTTAAGCATTGTGGAAGTAAGCAGGTACTTATGCTTTAGTTCAAAAATGACAGGGGTAAGAGTGTCATGCAAAGTCAGAGACCCTGAAGCTCACAGAGATAATAGTTAAGATCATGAGCTTGGAATTAGATTCCCTGGGTTTGGATCCTGGCTCCAGCACTCCTGGTTGTGTGCCCTTGAGCATGACAACTTCTCTGGAATTATTATTATTATTGTCATCAGCTAGAAAAAGAAATAACATAGAATCTATTTCACAGGGTTGTGTTGAGAATTAAATGAATCATGTAAAACACTGATCACAGTGCCTGACATGTGGTAGGCATCCCCCAATTTTAACCATTATTTTTATTTGTTCCAGTGTCATCAGATGTTAGCCGGATGACCTTGGACAAATCTTTCAACTACTTAGAGCCTCTCATTTCCTTTCTTTAGTACAGGCTGAGAAAAACCTTTCCTAATGAATCAGAGCCAGGTAGTAAAGATTGGATGAGGTCACTAGAGGTGGTCAGAGTTCATGTTAGCACAGAGTGCTATGGGAGCTAAGAACTGGGATAGACTTTTCTGCTTGTGTGTCCATAGATGGCATGGTTGGTGGGAGACAATAGGAAGAAGTTTTGGAGATTTCAGGGCAGGGCAGGTGTGTCAATCAGAGCTCTTCGTTGCAAACAACAAAAACCAACCCTGGCTAGTTAAACATAAAAGAAATCCAGGAGGGAATATTAGAAAGCTTGGAGAACTTCCAGGAGGGCCTAGAGACTATGCATTCAGGAGCAACACCCAAAATCATACTGCAGAACTAGTTCATTAGAGACATCATGGCTGCCTAACTGGGCATAAATGTGGCAGCCCAAGACCAGCCCTGATGAAGCAGGGCATTAGACACTACCACTAGACTCCCTGCTGTTGACATCTTTGGAAGCTGGGTGTTGCTGCTGTCACTAGATTCCACAGAGTACTCTATTCTACAAGTCACAAGTTTCTTACTCAGTGCTCTGTGCAGATGTGTCTGATTGGTGAAACCAAGGTCACATCCCTGTGTCCTAGCTACAAGGAAGGCTGAGAAAAATACGGCTTCTATTGGGGGATTTGGAAGATGAAGAAATCTCCAAAGATAAGAAAGTTGTTCAAAGATCTAGTCAGCCCAAATAAAGACACACATCTATTATAGTATGACACTTTGGCTGAGTTTTGCAGGAAGTTTAGAAGTGTGTCAGACTTACAAGGTTTCAATAGGGCATGGTAAACACAGAGGGCAACATATTCAAAGGCCTGGTGGACTGGGAAACCTGGCATAGATAGGTAATTTTAAATATTTCAGTCTGGCTGCGTGGAAGTCCTGTGCATGCATGCGTGAGTGTGTGTGTATGTGTGTGTCTTTTATCTGGCTGCTTTAAAGATTTTCTTTTCTTTTTGGTTTTCACTATGATGTATTTAGGTATGTATATATAATTTAAAAAATACTCATCACCTCACACCAGTCAGAATGGGCATCATCAAAAAATCTAAAAATAAATGCTGGAGAGGATGTGGTGGAAAGGGAACATTCCTGAACTGTTGGTGGAAATGTAAATTGGTACAGCCACTATGAAAAACACTATGGAGGTTCCTTAAAAAACTAAAAATAGAACTATCATATGGCCCAGCAATCCCACTACTAGGCATATACCCTGAGAAATCCATAATCCAAAAAGAAACATGAACCACAATGTTCATTGCAGCACTATTTACAATAGCCAGGACATGGAAGCCACTTAAATGCCCATCAACAGATGAATGGATAAAGAAGATGTGGCACATATATACAATGAAATATTACTCAGCCATAAAAATGAGTGGAACTGAGTTATTTGTAGTGAGGTGGATAGACCTAGAGTCTGTCATACAGAGCGAAGTAAGCCAGAAAGAGAAAAATAAATACCATGTGCTAACCCATATATATGGAATCTAAAAAAATGGTACTGATGAACCCAGTGACAGGACAAGAATAAAGGCTCAGATGTAGAGAGTGGACTTGAGGACACAGGGTGGGGGGTGAAGGGGAAGCTGGGATGAAGTGAGAGAGTAGCACTGACATATATACACTACCAAATGTAAAATAGATAGCTAGTGGGAAGCTGCTGCTTAACACAGGGAGATCAACTCGATGATGGGTGATGATTTAGAGGGGTGAGATAGGGAGGGTGGGAAGAAGTTGAGGTAGGGAGGGGATATGGGGATATATGTATAAATACAGCTGACTCTGTTATACAGCAAAAACTGGTACAACAGTGTAAAGCAATTATACTTCAATAAAGAACTTAAAAATATTCATTCTATTTGGAGTTTGTTGAGCTTTCTGAATCTTCAGGTTGATTTTTTAAATCAAATTTTAAAAATTTAGTCATCATGTGTTTACATATTTATTTTATATCTCTTCTCTCTCTCTGCTTCTTCTAGGACTCCACTTACATGTATGTTGGATCATTTTGTATTAGCCCATGGGTGACTGATATTCCATTCATTCTTTTTCTCTCTGTTTCCATTTGGGTAATTTCTACTAAATTGATTTTATATCTCTAAAATATTTTTTCTAATTGAAGTATAGTTGATGTACAATATTATATGTTACAGATGTACAATATAGTGATTTACAATTTTTAAAGGTAATACTCTATTTATAGCTATTATAAAATATTGGCTATATTCCCCATGTTGTACAATATATTCTTATAGTTTATTTAATACATAACAGTTTGTACCTCTTAATGCCCTGCCTTTATATTGCCTCTCGCCCTTTCCCTCTCCCCACTGGTAACCACTAGTTTGTTCTCTATATCCATAAGTTTGTTTCTTTTTTGTTATGTTCAGTAGTTTGTTGAATTTTTCTACTGACATGATTTTAAGCTTACTATTTCTTTCTTCTTTTATACCCAATCTGCTGTTAAACCCATAAGATTAACTTAAAATTTCAAATAAATAAATCTTCAGGTCTATACTATCTACTGCATTCTTTTAAATTTTTAGAATTTCAATTTATTTCTGATTTTCTACTTGTCTTCATGCATTCTATTCATTTTTTTTTCCCTGAAAATTCCCTATCATGTTTATAACAATTATTTAAATTCCCTGATTTCCAGTTGTAATATATTGGTCCTCCGTGAGTCTGCTTTTACTGACTGTTTTTCTGTTGATAATGTATCACATTTTCCTGTTTTTTCATGTCTTATAATTTTTTAAATTGTGTACCAGATATTACATATAAAAATATTGAAGATATTGAAGTATAATTTTTATGTATGTATGCATGTTTGTTTATATGTATATATATGTGCATGTATGTATGTATTTATTGCAGAGTGCACAAGTTTTTTTCCTTAGTCAGGTAAAATTCAGATTTCACTATGAATGGAATTGAACTAGGCCTGGGATACAACTTTAGATTGAGTTCACTTCTTGTTTCAAATGGGACCATGGATATATCTTTTTGCCTTTCATCTGACTCCTTGACCTCCCAAGGGACTGATCTATTTGATATTTTGGAATTTCACTGGACAGGGAGTTGGGCTGCAACTTTAAATAAATTTGGATCACTTTTGGATTAAATTCCAACAAGTCCCTAAAAGTTTAAGAACCACAAGTCTACAAAGGCTTCTCTACTTTCCAGCTGTGTTTCTTCTGCTGGCTGCTTAGCAAAATTCCCAAGTAGGACCAAGTAATTTATCTTTATGTTTGGGGCTTTTCCCAGATTCCAGTATTTTCTGCCCTATCACACTTGGCTGATTTTTATTCATCTCTGAAAATTCTGTCTCTGGAAGACTTGATTCTCCATCCTCTTACAATAAGACAAAGTCCATGCCTTCAGGTATGGAAATCATCATTATTTTCTGCTCACTTATGAAGGGCTCATTCCTCTCTGGAATTCAGTTCATCGAGACTTCTCTTCATTTACTGCTCTTTGATAGTTTCATAGTTTATTTTTTGTTCATTTTTTCCCTTGTTGTTACCATGGAGTTATAGATCTTTTACATACATTTACATACTAACCAGGAATAAAAATGACCTCCTCCATTCCAGAGTGCTATTTTTCCTTGATAGTACACTCTTTGGGTTTCTGCTTTGAGATGAAAGGGAAGCTTATGACCCTGGACACCTAGAGATCACTCCCTTCCCATCTATCAGTCACTCAGGAAAACCCTGCTCCCCTCCCCAGGTCTTCCTGCAAAGGCTGCTGCTACCTTGGTGCTAGATGCTATGAAATTGGCTTGGGAAGGATGCCTAATCTCTCATTGATTTCAGCACATTCACTTTGTACACTTTCAGACACTTCCCCTTTATACCCAACAGATACATTTACATAAATTTATAATTTTCTCTTTTGTGATTGAGTTAATTGTTAAATGCCCTGTGGGAGTTTTCTATTTAAAGAAAGCTTGTAGTTAATCCTTTCATAATATGAATAATGAGAGTAACAAGTCACCTCCCACTTCTACACACCCATCTCCATTCCAACTCTTGACTATAACACTGGGGTCAGATAGGTCTGAAATCAAACCCTCTGCCAACAACCTCATATGTGTGTGACCTCAGCCTCTGCCTCAGTTTCATCATTAATTCAAGTTGTTCTTATTGCTCTAAATATTTTTCCTTTCCATCTTCCATGGTTAGAGTCTACTCCTCCTTCTGATCTCAACTGAAATTTCACAGGGAAGACTTCCTTGACCTCCTTGACTAGGTCAAATCTGCCCATTTTACATTCTTAGAGCCCAGGTACTTCTTAATTGTAGCACTTGCCACAATAATAACTTTGTATTTATTTATGTGATTGTTTGTTTAGCATTTTCTTTTGGTCTAGAATACAAGTTCCATGAGGTCAGAGACCATGTATTCCCAGTGCCTAGCACAGTTCTTGGCAAACAATACGTATCTGAGGAATGGATTCTAACACTGGGAGTAATGATGCTTACCTCTACAGGGTTGCTGTGATGGCTAAATTAGCCAATACAAGGTGTCTTAGTTTGGATCTCCCTGAAACAAGGATTTAGACAAAAGAAATTTACTTGGTTGTTGTTCCTGATTAGGACGGCAGGGCAGTGGGAGGGTGAAACAATGGAGGGAGTAAAACCAGTGAAGGGTGATTGTATGAGTGGGTTACCTCTGTGAGTAACATGAACTCAGTAGAACACACCTTGGAATTTTCCAACCAAGGGCTGATGAACCTGGGTTATTTATTCACCAACTCCTATGTCTCTTTGTTTGAGAGTCACTCCTGGAATTTCACCTCCCACACATTCACTCTCCAGTATCCAGAGAACATCCTTAGGCAGAAAAGTGTAGGAAGCCAGAAGCTGTGTGTAAAGGAACTATCTGCAGGTGACCTCCAGGGTGGGGTGGGTCCCCTTCAGTGACTACTGCTAAGGGAAAGCTCTCTGTGCAGTGCCAATGCAGAGCAAAGCTACTTCCACAAATTCTGCCCCCCTCCGTCTCTCCCACAGTTTCATTAGCACAGCAGAACTGGGCACAATTTCAGAGCTTATGCCTGCTTTTACTGTTGACCAAAGGCATCAAGACAGACGGACAGGTGTAAAGGTGCCCTGAGTCCAAACTCCATCCTACTCTGGGGAAGCTCATCTCTAGTGCAGACCTTTGGGTCAGATGGGGAACACAAGCAAAGTCTCCTTGGTGTGAATTATCTGGAAGCACTGAGGTATTGATCTAACTCTTGCCTGTGATACAATTATCTATATATAGCATGTAGCCAAGGCAAGACCTACTATTTACCCAGCACATCAGTTCTGTACCTAGTAGGTGCATAATTAATGCCTACCACCCCAACTGAGGTTTTACCAGAAGCAGGACCATCACAGTAAAAATACACCACATGGAAGCAACCTAAATGCCCATCAACAAATGAATGGATACAGAAGATGTGGCATATATATACAATGGAATATTACTCAGCTATAAAAAGGGATGAGATGGAGCTATATGTAATGAGGTGGATAGAACTACAATCTGTCATACAGAGTGAAGTAAGTCAGAAGGAGAAGGACAAATATTGTATGCTAACTCACATATACGGAATCTAAAAATGGTACTGATGAACTCAGTGACAAGAACAAGGATGCAGATACAGAGAATAGACTGGAGAACTCGAGGTATGGGAGGGGGCGGGGGGTGAAGGGGAAGCGGAGACGAAGCGAGAGAGTAGCACAGACATATATATACTACCAACTGTAAAATAGTCAGTG
Organism: Hippopotamus amphibius kiboko; assembly: GCF_030028045.1. Lineage (NCBI taxonomy): Eukaryota > Metazoa > Chordata > Mammalia > Artiodactyla > Hippopotamidae > Hippopotamus > Hippopotamus amphibius. The sequence goes on along the minus strand of NC_080186.1, from coordinate 27,266,694 downwards.
GGAAGTTGTTGTATAACAGAGGGAGTCCAACTCGAGGATGGAAGATGCCTTAGAGGACTGGGGCGGGGAGGGTGGGAAGGACTCGATGAGGGGGAGTCAAGGAAGGGAGGGAATACGGGGATATGTGTATAAAAACAGATGATTGAACCTGGTGTACCCCCCCCCAAAAAAAATACACCAATATTTTAAAGGGTTAGTGGCAATAGGAATGATTTGTGACAATAAAAAACCTATTTCTTTGAGAGATAAGATGGGATGATCCTAATTCCCAGAATATGAAATTAAGGTTTCTTTATTTTCACAATGAGATGAGGAGTTCTAGAACATTTGTGCTACCAAATTTTAGCTCTGATTTAAAATACCTTTATCACAAATTCTAGCTGAGCATAGCCATTTTAGAATGTGGAGAGCTGATTCAGACCTTCCTTCCAAAGAGGAGTAGATCAGTGAGAGAGAAGGAGAGAGACAGAGGGAGAGAGAGAGAGAGAAGAGAGAGAGAGAGAGGTTTCTTTTCCCTAGCTTTGCAAACACCAATGAATTTTCATAACCACATGTATGTCTTCATTCATGCAGCACATGCTTCTCTTTCGACAAGAAGGAAAGGCAGGTTTCTTCTTTGGCTTGCTCTCTTTCCTTTGGCGTCATGTTTTTACCTCTGTGTGTCTCTGGTCCCTGCTTATCCCTTCTGGGTGCTTTTTTTGGTCACAGTCTGTTTATCTGCCCGTCACCCTTTTTCTGCTTCTTTTTCTTTTTCTCTGACATTGTTTTTCTCTCCTCTCATGTCTTTTGATATCTGCCTTTCTGTCTCTTTCTGTGGTTTATTCATCTTTCTACTTCTGTTCATCCTCCTCTTTCCTCTCCTCTCTTCTGCTCTCCTCCCCTCCCCTCCCCTTCCTTCTTCTCTCTCTAAATCACACACACATAGACAAACACATACACAATTCCTTAAAACAAACACAAAGGTATATTAAATTTTATCAGAATGGAAGTGAAATACCCTTAATCTGCCTCCCTCTTAAAAAAAAAAAGATGGGGAAAAATCTATATTTTTCCTTTAGCTTTACATCCTGGTGAGGCTCTTTGAGGACCAATACATTTCTTGTCTGACCTTGACTAGTGACTTCAGTGTCTGTTTTTGGGGGGGAATCTTGATCCATTTTAGGCTCTGGATCAAGCTGTCAGAGGTCCCAAAGGAGCCACCCAGTGACTGGGTTCTGCCAGGTGTGTCCTAGGAGTTTTCTCATGTGGATGAGATGCCCTAAGTCTCAGATCTAAGACTTCTTGCCTCCACTCTGTTCTACAGAGTCACAGTGCAAACCTAAAGTTGGTTTGGGGTAAAAATGCTGAATTAAATAAGATGTTTCAAATTAGTTGTGTTACCTCCACCTGCCATTCTGCATTTAAGTCCAAGTTCTAACAATGACTAGCAAGTGGCAGCCAAATTCCTTTACCCTTTGGTGCCTTGGTTTTCTCAACTGCAAAACGAGGATCATACTTATGTTGAAGGGCTGTTTTTAGAATTTGATGAGGTGATGGTTGTAAGGTACTTGGCACAATGCTTACAGCGAAATGGCAGGTACAATAAAGGACATAACACTGCTGTGTCTACCACACACAGTCGTTTCAAGTGTTAAACAAAGTGACAATGGAGAAGGCGCTTTGAGACAAGGACCAAGCATCACATAATGCTTACTCTTGTTATTAAGAAGATAATTTTAATAGCTAGAATTTATTAGGCATTTACAACAATACATTTAAAAAGCCCTCTGAGGTGGGCATTATCTCTATTTTATGGATGAGGAAATGGAGGAACAGAGAGGTTAAATGATGACCAAGTCACACATAAAAATAATAAAACTTATTTATTAAATGCCTACCATCTGCCAGGCACCATACTAAGGCTCTTATTTAATTTTCACAACTTCATGAGGCAGCTATTATCTCCATTTTCTTTTAAAGATGTAAAGACCGAAGTTTAGAGAAGTTAAGTAATTTTCCTGAGCTCATGTGGCCAGAGGCAGGGTCTATCAGATGCTGAAACTTGTTTTCAAAACTCCTCTCTGTCCCCACTCACAACTCCTGGAGGGTAAAGTTAGGCTCAAGTCCAGGTCTTTGGGGCTGTGTTCTGTCCTTTGACACCATGTCCTATGGGACGAGCATGGAGTATGTGAGGGAGGGGTTCATGGTGTTCAAGGTGGTGGGCAGCCTCGTCTTCAGGGCCTGAAGGAGGGCATACTGTACAAGCAGTTCTTGGCCTTTCTTCCATTCATTCTCTCTTCCTCTTGTTCCTTCCTTCTCTTCCTCTCCAGTTGCCTCCTCTTATTCCTCCCCTATTCCTTTTCCTCCTCTAACCTCCTCTGACTTCTTCCCTTCCTCTGACTTGTCCTTTCCCTTTCCTCTTGTGTCCTCTCTCCCTTCCATCTCCCTCCCTGATCTCCCTCTACCCCCTTCCTTCTCCTTCCTCGCCTCTTTCATCTCCCCCATCCCTTCTCCACCTCCTCCTCCACCAACTCAATGCCTAAAGAGCAGAGCTGCCTGCTGTTGCCATGGGAACGCCTCAGCCTTGCTGCAGCCTTTTCCTGGCTCTCAGCTGGCCTAGGACCAATAAGAGAGGTCTGATGGAGGCCCGAAGATTTCCTTCCTCTCCTCCTCGCAGAGACTCGAGAACCCCCCTGCACTCCCCAAAGGCCTGAGCCAGCTGTCCCTGGAAAGGCCAGGGGCAGAAATGCAAAGGGTTATCAAGAGCTCAAGGGCAGGCTTGAAAGTGGGATTGGGCAGTGGTCACCTTCACTAAAACCACCAACCTCACCCTCCAAAAAGTGTACTGAACACCTTTGGGCACAATACCGTGAAGAAAATAGTTACCCCCAACAATCAACTGTGTGCACAGGGATCTCCATAAACCTAACCTGGACTAGCTCCCAGCTAAGCATCAAGTTGTGATCAAAAGCTTTATTTGCCAGGCATTTTGTCTTGGTGACAGAGGTCCCAGTCAGCATTTAGGGGATCTATGCTTGTTCCCACTCTTGCTGGTTAACTGGGAGTTTCACTGCGTACCTGTCACTTGGAGAGTCTCATTTACGCTACGAGCTTCCGGGACACTGTGGAAGCTGTATCCACAGGGCTGTGTGTGCTCTCCTGACTCCTCCCTCCAGTCTTCCTGCAGGAAAGCCCTTTCTGTGGGCTCACTCTTCTCCAGGGCTTGTTCTCTGCATCTGCTGTAGCCACCACCATCTTTTCTCTCTGGAAATTCAGAAGACTTTGTCCACTATCTCCTTCCTCCCTCATGCCCCTAAGTCCTCTGTGGCTTCACTATTTTGATCTTAATTTAGAGAACATATTTAAATCACCAGTTATGTGCAAAAATGCAGCCAGCTGGTATAAAGCCCATCTCTACAACCAAATGGATTAGTATTTTGTAAAGCAGGGAGCTTGGAATCTCCCCTCTTTTGCCTATTCCATCAGTATGGAGCTTGCCTGGTCTATCCCCCTGCCCCGGGGACCATGTCTGAATTAGCCAGTTCTTGCTGTGGCAACAACCTCCACTCCCTCTTGCCAAATATCAATGGCTTATATGAGCAAACATTTATTTCCTGCTCACATTATGTGAGGGCTGCTGGTCACCAGTAGCTGTACTGGATTTTTCTGGGCTCTGCTGGGCTTGGCTCAGCTCCCTGGGTCCCCTCTTTTCTGGGACCCTGGCTGAGGCGGCAGCCCCCATCTTCAAGGTGCTGTTCTCATGGCCCAGGGCAGAAGCTCAAGGGAGGAAGGGGTAAACCAGCAAGTCCATAGAAAGGTTCTGCTCAGGTGTGGGATACGTCAGGTTTGCTGGCACGTTAGTGGGCAAAGCAAGTCACGTGGCTCAGCCTAAAGTCAAAGAGGAAGTAGGGCTGCCTACAGGGAGGCATGACAAGCACAGGGAGGAAACACTCATAAACAAAGAGTAGAAGACACTACACTTGGTAGTGTATATATGTCAACACTACTCTCACTTCGTCCCAGCTTCCCCTTACCCACCATGTCCTCAAGTCCATTCTCTACATCTGTGTCTCTATTCCTGCCCTGCCGCTAGTTTCATCAGTCCTATTTTTCTAGATTCCATATATATGCATTAGTATACGGTATTTGTTTTTCTCTTTCTGACTTTACTCTGTATGACAGACTCTAGTTCCATCCACTTCACTACAAATAATTTCATTCCTTTTTATGGCTGAGTAATAGTCCACTTTGTTGTACAGCAGAAACTAACACAGCATTGTAAAGCAATTACACTCTAATAAAGATGAAAAAAACACTACAATGTTTAAACAGTCTTAGACTAGAGATAGCTTTTTGCTTGTACTCTTCTCATATTATATTGAACTATTACCTGAAAGAACAAAAGTATGTGCAAGTTCAGAGTCAGCCAGACAGGGATTGAAACCTGAATTCCTCTGCTTACTGCTGTGTGACCTCAGGCCAGTTGGTTAACCTCTCTGAGCCTCAGTTTCTGCATCTGTCAAGTAAGGATAATAACATGGACTTCACATGGCTGTTATGGGGGTTAAATGGGATTATACAGCACTTGGCACATGGTAGACACTCAGCAGATCACAGCTATTATAATTATTAGTACACAAAAGTGAATAAATTATTTTTCATTAAAATATATAACTGAGATATACCCAGAAGTCTCCTGCTTTTTCCTAGTTACCCAATATGGGTCATAGTCCTTGGCCAAGTGATGCTAGGGAACTATAGTAATAGCTAATGCTAAAAGTTGTGCGGCATTTACTGCATGGGAGGTACTGTCTAAAAGACGATAGAATTTAAGCAAATGAAAGCACAGGGAAGGAAGCTGGACATGTGGCTTGTCTGTAGCCACATATGTGGCAGAACCACAATTTGAACCCAGAGAGCTCAACTGAAAAATCCATGCTCTTAACCGTAGTGCTATTCTGTCTTTCAGCTTAGTTGGTAGCCAATGATTAGACAGGGTAGTGGAGGGATTAAAAGCTACGTGGCTGTGGATGTGAAGCTAAGTCTAGTTTATTGGGTTGAAAGAAAATTTGGGGAATGATCTGGATTCACTATCCATTTGGATATAAAATAAAGAAGCTGGGGGTGTGGGGGGTGTGGCAAGAGTAAGATGAAGAATCTGTGGGACAGCCTCTAGTCCATTCAAGTGGAGTGTGATCAATCCCACCTGGGAGGTGTGGTGGATTTCCTGGACTGGAAGGTATCTCTTTGTTTCTCTTCCATTCAGAAGCCCCAGGCTTTGCTCTCTGGCTGGACCAGCTGCCTTTTGGTAGGTAGGTCTTTGAGATTCCAATGTCTGGCAATACTGTGGTTATTCTGTCCAGTTCTGCACACAAAGGCAGCAAGATGAAAACTTATCTGGGAAGTATCTCGCTGCCCTCTCCCAGGACAGGTGAGAACATTGCTGTCCCAGCAGACCCATGGTGGCTTTGACATCTGCAACAAAAGGGGAGAGCTGGTAACACTGCAGGAGATACTCCAGCCAATGAAGTTATTTATGACCTTCTCCTGTAATACCAAGAGCTGACCATCAACTTGCAGTGCCAGCAGCTGAGGATAAGCAGGACAGCAAGCTTCTGCCTGAGTCTGGGCCTTTAACTTGGGTCAGCCCACACTCCCATGCCTCATGGGCCCTTTAGCAGGGTGCTCTGGTCATCCTGGTCTTGTTGAAAGCAAACATTTTTAACCCACTGGTGACAACTCACCAATTATTTCTTGCTTCTTGCTCTGCATCTTTGTTTGCTCAGCTCCAGACCTTTTGACTACAATTCCCAACCCCCACATTCCCTTCTCAGATGTAAGAAATGCTTGGATTTGATTCGATTTGATTTATGGATGTGGTTTGGGAATCACCTTCTGGATCCTGCACTAAGCATCACCTGCTTGGCCAGAGCCCCTGAACTGACTTGGCTCCTGCAGGTCAAACATTGCTCCACTCTGAGTCAGGTACCCTCCTTGGGTTTCACTGAGGTTTCCTCTGGTCATTGATAACATGGGGAACAAGGCCTACACTTCATGCCAATCCATCTAGGAAAAGCATTAGCTCAAATTCTTTCCTTTCAGAATCAGGACTCCCTATCTTTGATCTGGGAGGAGAACACTGCCCTGCCCACCCTCACTTCCCACCTCCTGGCTGGAGGAGGATGTAATTGGAAAGAATCATCTGCATAAGTTCTGGGGAAGGTATCTCCTTGCTCCTTACTTGGTAAATCCAGTTGTCAAGAGTACAGTCCAGATCTGCTTTTCCTCCACCACCTGCTTAGCCCTTGAGTCAGTGAGGACTCAGCCTGGAAGGCCATCAAGAGACACTTGTCCACTTGTCAGTAGGACTTCAAATCATCAGCTGCCCTTACATCTGGTATACCCAGTGCACAGGGGTGTTTAGCTCCCTGGGTGCCCAGGAGAGCATCAGATTGCAGATTCACTAGCCTGCACCTTGAGTCTTAACTGTCCTCTGTCCAGTTCCCTGGTTTCTGGGCTGGTTGGGGCTGGTTGTTCAAGCCCCTAGGTCTATATCTTACATGCTCTGTATCTACCCTCTCTCTCTTTTAAAAATATAATTTTTTTTGCATTGCTTTTATTTTTTATATTTTTTAAAATTAATTTTTATTAAAGTATAGTTGCTTTACAATGTTGTGTTAGTTTCTACTGTATAACAAGATGAATCAGCTATACATATACCTATATCCCCTCTTTTTTGGATTTCCTATATTTACTGTCTCTGACCTGTGTATTACTTCTGCTAGGTAAGTAATACATACTACTAGCCTTCATACTTACTTATATGGCCCTTTCAGATCTAAGACTTAGATTCTGGTCAGATGTCAGAAAATGTTGCCATCTAGGAAACCCACCCAGACCCCTTGGGTATCATAGTATATGAGCCAGACTATGTCTGACTCTATCTCTTGGATTTAATGGTTTGGGCTGCTAGTCTCTTTCTTAAGAGAGCCAACTGTCTTGTGCTGGGTGGTTTCTCCAAGAAAAGTCTCAGCAAGTTTTTCTCTCCTCCCCACGGGCTTTTGGAACTCCTCATGGCCCTGCCAAGCTCTATAGTGATCTTATCTCCTTAGATGGGGCCTTTCTTGGACTATTAAATTGTCAAATTTAACAAGAATGAGATATCAAGTTTTACTCTCAGATTGGCAAAAATGAACATGATTGATGATGCTTAGAGAGGATGTAGGGAAACATACTCTCAGACAGCATTTGTGGGCAGGAATATTAGCACAACTCTTTACTTTTTGGAGAGCAACTTGAAAATATGTATCAAAACTTTGACCTCAACAATTTTCCTTCTAGGAATTTATCAGGGAGTTAATTGGGCAAATTTTCAAAAACATACATGTAAGAGAATGCTCCTTTCAATGATGTTACTAGTAGCAGAGAACGATATGGGATTTGTTAAATAATTTATGTGACATCTATACAAAGGAATACATTGCAGCTGTTAAAGAGCTTGTTATAGAGCAATATGCATTGATACGGAAAGATGTCCACATCATGTTGCTGAGTAAAGAAACAATTTATACAATAGCTTGTCTAAGGTAATCCCGGTAATGGATTTCAGATATATATACACTTACTTCAGGAAGCTCCCAGTCTAGTGGGGATGGTGGACAGAAATACGAAAAAGAAAAAAGACCAATTATGGGATTGTATAGTATATAAGTCATTAAAGAAATGCGGGAAGGAATATCTAAGGGACCCAGGATAGCCTTCCCAAACAGGGACAGCTAAGCTGGGAACTGAAGGATGGAGAGGAGGATGCGAGACCCAAGTGGAGGTGTGCAGTAAATGGCTGGGTCTATAGGCCTAAAAACATAGCCGTGACCTAGACCTTCTGCTCTAACCACAAGGTCAAGGCCACAAGCCACAGAGGATGCAAAAAACATCATTGAAATGAGTCCCATAAGATGGGCCATTGGACAACAGGTAGACTAGGATGGGAGCATTGAACTTTGGCCCAACGCCCATTGTCTGAGGCAGAGGGAAGCTCCACCTCCTCTAAGTGACTTTCTAAGTTCTCCTTCTCTCACCTACCCTGCTGTGCCCTACAGCAAAATGACACTTAGTCACACAATCTATTCCATAGTTAAACTTGCACTTTATTAAAATTGCTCTGAATAACTCTGGGGGGAAAATTGTATCCGTCTCCATTCATCTTCAATGGCTTTTACACCTCACTCGACACAACTGTCTCCTTTGATTAAATCTCCGTTAGGGCTCTGTTCCATATTCAGTAGCTCTATAAGCCAATTAACCCACCGTTCCATAGGTTAGGACAAAGAGCAGTGCTTCTTCAGAGAGAGAGAGAGGAGAGAGGAAGGGAGGGAGGAAGAGTGAGATAGGAAAGAGAAACTTATCTCCCCTGCTAGAGCTAGAGTTAATCAGTGTTTATCATCATGCTCTCATTTCTCCACATTTAATCTAAAGGAAATGGCAGGGAGTCGCGGGAGGGAGGGGATATGGGGATATATGTATAAATACAGCTGATTCACTTTGGTGTACAGCAAAAACTGGCGCAACAGTGTAAAGCAATTATATTCCAATAAAGAGATAAAAAAATTAATATTAAAAAAAAAAAAGAAACGGCAGGGACGTTGCCAGAAAGATGAAATGTCAGGACTGGGAAGTTCAAGTTTGGCTGATCCATTACACCAGACACGGTAGAGGGGATGCCGATGTCCTGGTGCTTGGGACTGTTCATATACCTCTCAATCCCTTCTTCTCCTGGCTTGGCCAGAATCATCAGGAGTGCTCACCCCTAGGCTCAGCTCCCCCAGGCCCTGCCCAGGTCTGCATGTTAAAAGCCCGGTCTCCACTAGTGTGAGTCTAATCTAGTCTAATGGCCCTAGGCCGTGGGTCTGGAGGTGGGGGGCCTAGTTATCCATGAATCACCAAGTTAACTGCCTGCCTATGAACTGCCCCCCACCCCATCCCTACTTTACTGGAGCAAAGTATAGGACTGGCTTCCACCTGGAGACCTGGCTAGTGCCCTAAGCCTCTTGAAGGGCTGGAGCTCCTATAAGCTCTGATTTCCAGACTTGTTGTCAGGGACTCTATACCTTACCTGGTTTTGCTGGTTCCTTTCCCTGGAGGATAGACCTAGTTCCCTGCTCCTGGCCATGCGATGCAGTTCTGCCCTGAAAAGACAGCATCTGTCCCCAGTTTGGTATTGCCTGAAGCTGGAGAATCCCACTGACTCTCAGTGCCCCATTGACTGTAAGGCCCTACTTATTTGGGACCTTAAATGCCTGAATAGCCTGGATCCATGGCTAGGCTGAATGAAGTGGCTTTGAACGAGAATTCATGTCAGGTCTTACACTGAGGCCAAATGCTCACGATGAAGATGAGGAGACTCAGAGTCTTGGTAGGATCCCAAGCCCAGGATGAGAGAACAGGTAATTCTGACCTGAGTCTGTTCAGCTGCTTAGAATGGATCCACCAGCTCCAGACTCTTCCTACTTCACTTCTGGGAAAATTGGAGAAGGATCCACCTAGCAGGCTGTCCAAAGCTCTCTGTCCTCTAGCAAGTGGCTTTGAGAAGACACTTTCAGGTGTTTTGGTATAGAAACAAGGTTTTAAGGGAGCTAAGGACCTGAAGGGCTGGTGGTGGCATCTGGTTGCATCTCCCTGAGCCTTCCCAAAAGGACTGGGTAGAGGAGTCTGGCATGAGCATCTGAGTCCTTCAGCCTAGTTCTCTGACCCCATTGTGGAAGCCTAACTAGTGTTCTGTTCCTAGCCCAGCAGGGTTGGTCTCTTCTTCCAGGGCTGCCCAGCTTTTTCTCAAGCCTCCCTTAACTCGTACAGACTTGCTGCAGAGGCGGGGGTTTTCTCCTCATCTGTTGGTCACCTCTGCTCTGCCCCCAGGTTCTGTTCCCCTGCATCATTGCTCTTAGACACTGAACTTGTCTGCAGTTGAGGACTTGTGCGTGGTCTTTTCCGTGGGACTTGGCATTTTTGTCCCTTCACTGGGATAGCACGGAGGAACCCATTTTTCATTTCAGCATTAGCTATTTCCTCCCTTGAAAACCTGGTGGACTTTAGATATCACATGCCAGACCCCCATGGTTCAAGTCAACACTATCCTGGGACCATTCTATCTGCTGAGGCTGCTCCTGAAACCAATGTGTTGAGAGGCAGTGTTAATACAAGTACCGCTTCTGGAATGAAGGAGGTGCCTCTTTCCATGCTGAGCCTTCCTGTTGATAGGCTTTGCTGTCACACGTACCTAACTTTCTGCCTCAGCTCTATATAAACTTCATATAAATAACCATATCAGTAAGAAAAATATACAAATATTACAGAATAAAAAAGGGGAAATATGATAGATGAATATTTTTTATTATGTTGGTATAGCTTTTGAGAAAGGGAAAACAAATATCTACAGCATGTTGCAGTAATAAATAATAACATTATAGTTTTATTTTCCTGATTAATTTCTTAGCTCAAAGACAATTAACAATGAAAAGAAAAAGATGAATTTCGATTTTAAAGATATTCTTCACATGCAATACAGATGATGTAAAAACTGCAGTCACCAAGCAAAAAACATTGCACCTTGCAGTTTTCACTCTGTTTCAGTGTTTTAAATTTTAAAAGCAAATAAAACTTCAAGCGGTCATACAGAGTGTCAGAATTGAAGGAGCTCTATTTTTTGTCTTTACAATTTCTGTGCTTATTTCTAAAAATTTACCTTTTAAATACAGAAACATGTGGTACCTCAGAGCTTGGAGACTGGAACTGTGCTTGAAGCAAGTTGGGATGGGTTCAAACCCTAAGAATTTACTCTTGAAATGAACACATGTAGCCAAATTTGTGTGTGTTGGGGGCCATTTGTATAACTGGGACTTCTCCAAATTTGTGCCCATGTAGAGCACAATGTTTATTAAAGGATACGTAATAAAAATGTGCTAAATGGAAGCTTATTACATATATATCATTATCATTAAAACTCAACAGTAACATAACAATTGTTTAGAACTTGGCCAATAAAGACTTTGTCAAAGAGGTGTATTTTACCACTTATGTTGTTTAGAATTGCTGGTAAATGGTAAATGGTGATAATAAAATGCAGACCAACTTTTAGTTAATTACTTTTTTTTCTTTTATTACTAGATTTTGCTGTTTTTCATGTGTGTGTGTGTGTGTGTATATATATATATATTTTTTTTTTACCATTTCTTACTGTAGGCAATATTCCCTCTTACTGCCTGCACCTGGGATCAACTGCCCCCCAACACCACCCTTAATGTGCTCTGATCAGAGCAGGTGCCCCGATGAAAAGAAGAGTTTACTTTGCACTCAGTATAAGGAAGAGCGTATCAACTGTCAGAGCTCTCCAAGATGGAGAGGGCTGCCTCAGGAGGCAGTAAATCTCCTGTCATGAAAGGAACTCAAGCATAAGATGACCTTTAAGGTCTTTCCAACTTGGGGACTCCGTGACTCCATGAATCAGGAATGACAGAGCATCCTTTGGTCCTTGGGAGTGTTGGGGACTTAGCTGTGTCTGAGGCATGAGTACCAGCCATGTCCTGAATAGGTACAACCCCAAATTCTATATCACTCCACACCCACACCCACCCACAACCTTAGCTACCGTCAGTAACTGGCCAGACTGCCCATGAGCAGAGAAAGATGATTCCTGACTCTTGGTCAGAGCAAAGTGGGACAGGCCAGAGCCCCTGCAGGACTGTCCTAATGAAGATGGTGAGTGGAATGGCTTGAATGGGACTTTCTTGCTGACTTCAGTCCTTCCCTCAGTCTGGAGCTCCTCCTCCTAGCCTCAGCCTTGGGAGGGCTGGAGTGAATCCTGCTGTTTGCACCTCGGGGGATAAAGCAATTTTGGAGAAGGAGTATCAACCCTAAATTCCTGTCACTCTTTAATCCCCCGGTGGGAGACTCCCATTATCTCTCTAGTACAAGGTACCTTATTAATGGATTATGCTTTCAGCAGGTAAAGGTTATTTTTTAATGCTTTTAATGATTCCAACCTGGATTTTCTTTTCAGAGGTAGTATTTTCAAGACTCTGGCTGTGAATATCAACAGGATGGATCACATACAACCAGGGGAGACACCCGAATATATCTGCCTCTCCTGGGGAAACTCACCCATCTGCCTATTCAGTGGGCAAGTATTTGCTGACACTGCTCTGGGTCACATGAAGTACTGGGCACCGGAAGTCTGGAGATGCGAGAGCTTCCTGTACACTCAAGGCACCCACAGGCTGCCCAGGACAGTCAGACCTGCAAATAAACAGAGACCACAGTGTAGGCTAATAAATGAATGCACTGATGGAGGTGTGGGAAATTCCTACAGGAGCTCAGTGGATTGTTTAAGTTGGGTTTATCCATTGAAGGAAATGAAAGATTCTGGATAGAGCCAGTGAAGGACACTGGGATATCTTTTGGAAATCAGGGAAGATCTTGATCACTGAGCTTTTAGGACAGAAACCCTCTGGGGAACTCAACAAAGGGAGTTTAAGATCTCCTCTTTAGAGAGTTGCAATGTATGGCTTCTCTTCCAATAATCCCCCTCTCCCCTCTCCTCCAATCCCCAATGTCACTCAGTTAAAATTTCAAATCCCAGGAGAAGGAATCTGATTAGTCTAGCTTGACTCAGGGTTTATCCCCTTTATATTGGAGCGGTTCCCAGAAAGGGCCAGCGTTGTAAGGCAGTTGTCACAAGCGAAGAGAGAGTAACTAATGCTCTCTGCAGGATCAGAGAAGGCTGCTGGAGATTCTTCCATTAGCATTAAATCTTGCAGGACTGTTCCAGGCAAAAGGAATAGTATGTGCGAAGTCCTGGAAGAATTAAAGATCATGGCAGATATATAGAGGGTTTTTTTTCACCTTTATTGGAGTATAACTGCTTTACAGTATTGTGTTAGTTTCTGCTGCACAACACAGTGAATCAGCTGTACATATACATATATCCCCATATCCCCTTCCTCTTGAGCCTCCCTCCCACCCTCCCTATCCCACCCCTTTATGTCTTCACAAAGCATCGAACTGATCTCCCTGTGCTCTGTAGCTAGTGGAGATGTATAGAGTTTTGTATACCTTTATATTACAGGAGCTACCACAGCTTAGTGCTTGAGAATATAGACTCTGAATCAAACTGCCTGGGTTTGGATCCTGTCTCAGCTACTTACTAACTTTAAAAACTTGGGTTCGTTGCTCAACCCTTTATGCCTCAGTTTCCTCAACTGTGATAGGATTTATCCCATAGAATGGTGGTGGAGATTGAATGAATTAACCCATGTAAAGCATAGGGATTAGGACCTGGCCCACAGCAAATGTTCACTAAATGTTTGTTATTATTCTCATGGATGAAGCATTGAGTAGGAGAGGAGGGGGAGGTGAGGAAGGTTACTAATAGTTAGGACTCGATCCCCGTAGGCTAGTGGTCTCCAAAGCACCAGATGTTTCCTGGAGTGTGGGAAGAAAATAACAGAACGTTGTTTTGTTTTGTTTTATTTCTCATTCTGAAAATGACAAAGAAACCAAGCTTTGCTAGTATTTAATAAGTGGAGTGACATCATTATTCTCCTTTATCCACTCATCAGACAGTTGTTTGGCTCCTGAGGTACATAAGGTCTCCCGAGGAAGGACTGGGAGTTCCCCCATGCTGAAGGCTGCAAAGGCAACCTCCTTACTCACTTTCAGCTTGACGAGCCATACGGCAGGTGACATGGGTTGGCAGAGTTTAGTATCTTAAGTGGTAGAATCTGTCAATATTTTGTAAGGAGAAGGGGAGTGATTTTGGGCTACCCAGAGGGTCTCTTGCTGGCTCACTGAATTTACCAATGAGAGATATAATTTTCTTTTACAAAAAAACAAGTTTTCCAAATTTGCTGACCTTTCCAGTGATGACAGGTAGCTGTTGCTATCAGATATTTTCAAAAAGTAAACATCTGTAATTTGCCCTTTTAAGACAAAGGCGACATTTTTAACAATAAGTGAGAAAGGAACTGTTTTTTGAAAGAGGTTTCCACAAAAGAAAGAATATTTAAAAGTGAATGTTTGAAGTGTTTCCACCATTACGTGATCTTATTGCCTAAAATATTGTCAGTGTGTCACTTACAAAAACTGTCAATATCTACACTTTATAAAAACGTAGAAACAGAATTTTCTAACGTGTTAAATCCAAACAAAGAATTCTAGAGGATTTTGAACACACTTGTTCAAAATGTAAAAATGCCACACCTTCTGATTTATTTGCAGAAACAACTGATTTCCATGCGGAATATGTAAATCTGCCAGCCAAGTGCTTATGATATCCTCTGTATAATTGGTAGATGAGATTGGAAAATGAGTCTGATATGTAGAAGATGCAGCCAATCATGCTTTTTCTGCTTTGATTGCCATGTCTTTGGGATGCCTGTCTTTCAGTTTGTCAAGTCATGAAAACCATGTATAAAATAAACATACTTTCAACTTAAATGATTATATCAAAAAGTGCTAAACTAAGATTTTAAAAAGCAACAAAGCATTTACAATAAACAATTACATTGCTCTCATTATTCCACTTAGTGGTCCAAGATTTTATATATAAAATATATTTTATAATTTTCAACTTTAGATATTTTATCCTTGAAAATTTTCTTCTTGTGCAAAATTTCCATAATACATTGGCACACTACAGGTACATAACTTGTAAATAAATGAATAAATATATTTATGGTGCAGTTGCATCCTTAATAACTTTTTATTGGTGGGGTGTTGATCATGAAATTTGGAAACTCCTATAGGCAGTGGGACATCTTAAGGAAATTAACATATGAGGGTGACATGAACACATTTGTGTTTTAGAGAGGTGAGTTTGGCAGCATGGTGAAGGATGATCGGAATCAGAGAGATCAAGGAGAAGGTGGCTCTGATAACTCTACTGCAAGATGATGAAGGTCTGAACTAAGGATGAGAAAGTGAGAAGGGAGAAGGACCAGATTTGGAATGGCCCTTCCCCATCAGCTTTGCCTGCCTAGGTCAAACATATTCCATTCATCAAATCTCAGTTCCTATCAACTACCCCAGGAAGGCTTCCCTGACTTCCCCAAACTAGCTCTCCCCTGTGCTGCCACAATACCTGTCCTTTTTATAAGGAAGGAGAGTGAGTCAATATGAGAATGCATTATTAATTTGACTGTCATCGTGGTTGATTGATGGTTGATTGCCCAAGATCATCAACAAGCCATCTTAGGACCATGTGTCCAGGGATAGAAAGAGGTAAGTACATCATTTTCTTGTTACCCATTGATCAAAAGTTGGCCCCACAAGGCATTAACCCTGATACACTTTTGGGTTGCACACACATAAGTACTGAGCACATTCCCATGATATCCCACTGCAGCATCAACAGAGAACCCCTGGATGGGAGGCAAAAAGTACATGGTGTGGGCCTGAGGTCAGGTACTTTTTAAGTTGCCCTGTGTAAAGCTGGTTAGAGTTCTGTGGGACAAATAGATCTCCTCTATGAATGACCCTATTACAGACAGCAAGAGAGTCAACATAGTCCTAGCACAAGTGAATGTGTACTGTTGTCCTTCCCATGTAATGGTACATGGCCTTTGATCATTTATTATGATAAATATCCATTATAGTTAATATGACAAGTCAGTAATCATATAGATACTAGATAATGTGTTGATCTTCCCAGTAAAGATACTACAAGGCAGCTGTGATTGAGGCAACCACCTGGTTAAGTTTATGGTAGTTCACTTTCATCTGCCCTGATCCATTTGATTTTGGTGTGAGCCACAAAGTAGAATTGCAGAGGGAAAGACCTTTAAGTCTCTCATGGTGGCACTGATGTCTGTGATTCCTCTAAGGATGTAGGATGGCATCTGGCTTACTACTGTAACTGAAAGAATGGGGGAGCAGTTTTAGGGGCTTCTGCTTGGTCCTTCTTACAATAATGACACTTTTTAGGCTAGAGGACAAATGTGAGGGCTAAGTACATCTATTCCAACTATATACCTGGAGACTGGGGAAATAATTGCAGGGTGGGTCCAGGATCCAGGACCCACTGGATGAGACAGAATAGAACTCCATCCATTACCTGCTTTCTATTGTCCCCCACTTTAACTGGAGGGCCAGATAGTGTTTCAGATCATGCATCAGTATCATCTCAAATAGTCATCTGAAGGTCTATCTTTCTCTTTTTTCTCAGTGCACAGTCACTCTAACAAATAGCCATAAGTCCCTTGGGAAAGAATCAGGGTACATTTCCTGTATATATGTGCTAAAGCATTGCATCATCCTCTCTTAAAGGGACCAAGCCTCTGCTTCAACTAATAGGTCCTGAAGCCACGAACCAACTTAGATCTAGAAACTGAGCTATGATACTTGGTTTTTCCATGACAGCGTCTCATAGGAGACTTCGGTTCACAAAGTTCTTGGTTTTTAAAAAGATTGTACATATGAAAGCATACATTGGTTGTCTGTTCATCTATCTTAGCCTTAAAACACCTCAATTTATTAGGCATCAGCATAGATCCCTGTGGGCACATTAATTACCATTCTGGTCTTGCTGCCCATAATGGAATTACATTCATTTTGCTCTGATGGTTAAGTGTTGACCTTGGCCTCTGATATGCTGGGATCTCATCATCCCTATTGATCCTAGGGATCCAAGTTCCATGGCATTCTCTTTCACCATCCACTGGCTTAAAGAGAGAAGCCACAGTATCTCCAAGATGATGATGCTACCCTTGCCCCATGCATTCCTGATTGCTTTACTGGAAAAAGTATTCTCTGGCTCACCCTGGGGCTAGTCTGGGTAGGTTCTTATTTGGCTCATCATTCTAATATTCCTCACTCCTTGAACTTACTTTCTGACCCCTCCCTTGATATGATACCAAGCGAAATCCACAATCTCCATCTCATTAATTGTAAGCTATGGTCATGTCTAAGCTTCAAGTAGTCACCCCAGAAGACTACTAGAGCTGGATCCATGCTTCCTTCCAGAATATTAAGTCACAGGTGACTTCCCCCAAGGTCAATAAATTCTCCCCTGGTTCCTCCTCCTTATATTTCAAATCCTCCTCCAGTCTAACATTTTTTAAAAAAATTATTTATTTATTTATTTATTTAATTTATTTATTGGCTGCATTGGGTCTTCGTTGCTGCACAGGGGCTTTCTCTAGTTGCTGAGAGTAGGGGCTACTCTTCATTGTGGTGCTTGGGCTCCTCACTGTAGTGGCTTCTCTTGTTGCAGAGCATGGGCTCCAGGTGTGTGGGCTTCAATAACTGTGGCACACGGGCTCAATAGTTGTGGCTCATGGGCTCTAGAGCACAGGCTCAATAGTTGTAGCACACGGGTTTAGTTGCTCTGTGGCATGTGGAATCTTCCCAGAGCAGGGCTTGAACCCATATCCCCTGCACTGGCAGGCAGATTCTTAACCACTGCGTCACCTAGGAAGTCCCAGTCTAACATTTTTGATATCCACACATGTCCCCAAATTCCTTCTTATACATATAATCTGGACCCTGATTATATGTGTAAGCATTTCCTCCAGGAGCAAGGATTGTACTCACAGAAGCTGTGCTAAGATGAGTGAGGGGTGGAAGGGGCAGATCGTGGGAAGGATAGGTTTATTTTGCAAGCACCTGCTTCGGGTGAAGTTATTGGAAGTTACTGAAGTCTCTCCAGACTGGAGAGGCTGTTCTCCTGAGACAGAGGAAGGGAGATACTTCTGCCAGCCTAGAGGGCTCAGGGGAATCTGGGGGTTTAAGATATTCTCAGGTCTGTCCACTCAGATGTCCTCATTTAACACCTCAAGTTTGCACTGATTTTCCATCAGAGCTTCAATTTTGACATAGGAGACCTATTAAGGATGCGCATTCAGCTTCCTTTGCAATACTGTCACTCTATCACTTAGATCTTGGCCAGACTTTTGGCCCATGGTTGTAGGAAATGAAAATCTCTTCAAAGCTTCTGGTTTTCACAGCATGGCTTGAATCTAAGTTCGATATCTTAAACTTAAAAAAAATTTTTTTTTATATTTTTATTAGAGTATTATTGCTTTACACTGTTGTGCCAGTTTTTGCTGTACAATAGAGTGAATCGGCTGTATTTATACACATGTCCCCATATCCCCTCCCTCTTGAGTCTCCCTCCCACCCTCCCTACCCCACCCCTCTAGATCAAATCATCGAGATGATCTCCCTGTGTTATGCAGCAGATTCCCACTAGCTATCTATTTTACATTTGGTAGTATATATATACCAATACTACTCTCTCACCTCATCCCAGCTTCCCCTACTCCCCATCCCATGTCCTCAAGTCTGTTCTGTACATCTGCAGCATTATTCTTGCCCTGTCACTGGGTTCATCAGTACCATTTTTCTAGATCCCATATATATGCGTTAGCATACGGTATTTGTTTTTCTCTTGACTTACTTCATTGTGTATGACAGACTCTAGGTCCATTCACCTCACTACAAATAAGTCAATTTCATTCCTTTTTAGGGCTGAGTAATATTCTACTGTATGATATCTTGAACTTTTAATTCTCTTATTTCAATGTGTTCAATGCAGTTAACAAAAGGCCACCACTCTATAATCTGTATAATTATTATTATCTCTACATATTTAAGTGCTGCAGCCACCATAAACCAAGCTCACCTTCTAACAGGCATCTCAGATCCATCAGACTCAGGTGGAAGTCTTGGTCACTGTGATGTTACTTAATGTCAGAGTCATCACTCTCTACTTACCACAAGCACCAGGGTCCTTATTGCCATGTGACTGGTGAGTGATTCAGCCCTAACATCCTGTCTTGAGGATCTGAGTTCCAGGCCACTGTGGGAGACAACCGTCTTAGCCTGGGACTCTTGAAAGCAGAGCCTGAGGCAAAGACTTATGTATAAGTACTTTGTGGGGAATATGATCCCAGGGAGCAGAAGTGAGGGACAGTGAAGTTTAAGGGAGAGGAGTCATTATCTTGGCTATAGCCATGATCAAATGGATGCTTAATCCCACAAGACTGCATGGGATTGAACGTCTGAAATGTGACTCAGACAGTGTTCTGAGGGGTGGGAGGGAGACATTTATCTATGATTTCTGTCACCCATTTGTCAAAGCTTGCCTCAAGGGGTATTAATTTCCTTGCACCTCCAGGTTATGCACATGAAGGGTGCTGAGCAAGTTCTCCACAGTATCCCACCTCAAGGTGTCATAGGGAAGCTCAAGGGAGGCGGGTGAGAGGTGCTCAGTGTGGGCTGATCCAGGCACTGTCATTTTGTACCTGCACAAAGCTGGCCGAAGCCTGCAGGAACAGGGGCTGGAATCAGAGTCAAGTGAGGCCAGGAGGATCTGAAGTGGTACATGAAGGTGTTATTACAGTCAGCTTGGCAGAGACTCACATAAATGAGCACCATCTAGGATTGATGGTGGTACACCAGGCAAGGAAGGGTTTTCTATCTATCAGGCAGTGAGGAGCATCTTGAAAGAAAACAGAAATATGCAGGAAAGCTGTGGGATACATGTGAGTGCATGTGTGAATGTGTGCACACGCACGTGTATGTGTGTACACATGTACTTGTGGCTGAGAGGTGAGGGCAAATGCAGAAGCCTTTAAAGGTGCATTTTCCATGTGTCTGAAAGCCCAATCAGAAAGATACCTACAGAGGGATGATCATTTTGAGAGTCCCATCTCTTAGTAGCAAGATCACCCAGTTGAAGTCCTTTAACCAGCACAGGGAGAACCAGTTCTTGTCTGCTGTTGTCTCAGCAGTTTTCCTCCTGCCCAAAGCAATTAATGATAGTTGAGAACAGAACCTGGCTGAGGAGAATGGACAGAAGGTGGTCAGATGTTGATGCTGAATTGTTGGAAATGCATTTCCTGGAAGGGTCTTTGTAAGTCATGAGATCTGCCTCCTTGCCTCCAATGTACAGATACTCCGGAAGGGTAGTGGACCTCTGTTACATGCCAGATAAAATGCTGGGCTCATGGTGGGGAGGATAGGGGTGGAGGTGATCAGACACAGCATGATGGGAGGTGTGAGCCCTGGACAAAACATCAGAAGCACGTCTTGAGCTGGAATATACTCTTATTCTAGCTCAACCATCATTCTTCATGGGGACATAGATACATCATTCTCCAACTTGGGCTGGAGTTTTCTCATGTATAAAATGAGGGCATTGGACTGTGTTGATGGCTTTCTTTTTCTTTTTTAAATTAATTAATTAATTAATTAATTTATTTATTGGCTGCATTGGATCTTCCTCGCTGTGCTTGGGCTTTCTCCAGTTGCGGTGAGTGGGGGCTACTCTTTGTTGCAGTGTGCTGGCTTCTCATTGCGGTGGCTTCTCTTGTTGTGGAGCACGGGCTCTAGGTGCATGAGCTTCAGTAGTTGTGGCACATGGGCTCAATAGTGTGGCTCGCGGGCTTTAGAGCACAGTCTCAGTAGTTGGGGCTCACGGGTTTAGTTGCTCTGAGACATGTGGGATCTTCCCAGACCAGGGATTGAACCCATGTCCCCTGCATCGGCAGGTGGATTCTTAACCACTGTGCCACCAGGGAAGTTCCAATGGCTTTCTATTCTTTCTTTCAAGTGGCCCCATGTGACACAAATCCTCAATACTCAATAATGATAGTCAGAGGTCTACCCATTGTTGAGTGCTTCCTTTGTTCAAGGCAACATTAATAACACAGCATTGCTCATTTAATAATACAGCAACCTTCAGAGAGAGAATCTGTCATCTTTTCCACTTTAACATGAGAAGCCTGAGACTTTGGCAAACTCAATAGCCCAAGATCAGTTTCTTAGTCAGTTCAGGATGCTATAACCAGACTGGGTGGCTTAAAAAATATACATTTATTTCTGTCAGTTCTGGAAGCTAGAAGCCCAAGATCAAGGTGCCAGCAAATCCAGTATCTGGTGAGGACTCTCTTCCTGGTGCTCAGGCTGCCCATCTTCTCACTGTATCCTCATGTGGTGGAGAGGAATCATCTCTCTTGGGCCTCTCTCATAAGGGCACTAATCCCATTCATGAGGGCTCCACCCTCATGACCTAATCCCCTCCCAAAGACCCCACCTCCAAATACCATCACACTGGGGATTAGGCTTCAACATACAAATTTGGGGGGGATTCAAACATTCAGTTCATAGCAGTCAGAAAGCTGGTAAGTAACACAAATAGAATTCTTCAACCTCAAGTTTGTTCTCAGAGGCTCAAACCCTTTGACACTATGCCAGACTGTTGGGTCAAATCTTTGGCAGGTTACTCATGATGCAATAGGGCAGTGTTTCCCAGTCTTTAAAAACCCACTGCCCCTTCTTGTTAGATGTGCAAATCACACACTGCCCCCGAGGGATTCTTATATATCCTTCTAAAGTGTAGTCCTAACTGTGAGAATCTCTGGGCCAAATCATCTCTACAGCCCTTTTTAAAGCTAATAATCCAATAAGAGAGTTCACATAAAGCACACAGTCCTTGGCACATGATAGGTCCTTAATATCTGGCCTTTGCAGCTGCCTCCCCAGCATCTATTTTTCCCCTCCTTCCTCTTAAAAGGACCCCACATCTCCCATTTGTCCATTTGAGATGGATTTAATGTATTCCCAGGTGAGGAGTGGGCCCTGGTTGGCTGAAACTAATACCATGATCTCATTCACATCTGCACATCACATTCTTCAAGGCACAGTCATTCAAAAATGGATCTGTGACCCAAATTGGTCTAATCAGAAAAAATCCCAGAACTTTGTTCAAAATCTCATATTTGTAATAGTAGTGAATATTATATATCACCAGGTTTATTATAAAATCGCTGAAGGAATGATCTGGAAAACACTGGTGGCACCATTTTACTCAAATGGAAGGAAATGAGCCCATGAGGAAATAATACAAGTCTCATAAACCAAATAGGAAAGATTGATTTCAGAGGGGGGTGGTCTTTCTCCTCCTCCCTCTGTGTGACTGCCTCTGCCTTCTGGCCCTCCTGACAGCTGAGCCCACTGGTCCCCTGAAGGTGCAGTCCCCATCTCTGCCAAAGGTCCCAGGCCAGTCTCAGCTGAAGCAGGAAATATTTAAGAAGTCTCAGCTCCTCCTCACTCCTGAGGGTGAGGGATGGCCATGGGGGATCAGTGATCACTCTTATACTCTTAAGCCACTTTCTAGTTCGACTCCAGAGCCCCTGAAATGTTTCAGAGTCACAGGTCATTTGCTCTGGAAACCCCAAGTTCTCTGCCCTAGTTAACATGGCCCTCTATTGCTAGGATGTCTACCTAGGCTTCAGTTTTTTGCCCCCTTAAAAGGGGGTTTCCCAGGGGTTTTCCCTGTTCTCCAGGCCCTGAGAGGACAGAGGCCTGGCTTTGCCTGAGGCCCCGATCCTGGGCTGTGCTGTGAGATTACTACACAGGGACTCAGCCGTCTGATGGGGGATGCCTGCGTGGGTGTCACCAAACCCCTGCCCAACGCTCATGGACACACTGAGCCACAATTGGACTTTACTGTGCCCTGAAATATTGTGTTTTCTCTCCTTTCCCATCGCTGTACCCCCAACACCTGTAGTTCCAGACCCCCCACCCTGCCCCACCCCAGGACCTGTAGGATCTTACTGGGGACAAACACACACGCTTCCTCATGGTGCTGAGTGATGGTGACAGGTATAACCTGCCTGGGATGCTGAGATGGTCGTGAGGTCCAAGCATTGAGGCCGGCACAGGGGGCTGGTGCTGGAAAGAGGAAGGCCTTTGAAAATAAGTGATAGATGCTGGTTTGAGGAGCCAGGGTGGGCAGCTGGGAGTCGGTCTGAGCTGACAGCAATTTGTCATGTTCCCCTGGCTTCCAGATGACATTCTTGAAACATGGCCTGACACAGTGGCTGGTCAGCCCGAGTGCTTTATTTTTTTTCTTATTCCCAATCAACAATTGTACTGCTTTTATTAGCAATCAGGACTCCGACAGGAGTGCTGATGGCAAGACGCCTGGTGGTGAGTTGGAGGGTCGGCTCTGAGACAGCGAGAGGGCTGCGGTGAGGATGAGGAGGGGCAGAGGGTGAGGAGTGTGTTTCCATCCTCAGGAGGCTAAAGGGAGCCGAGGCCTGGGGAGGGGCTGCTAGGTCGGGAAGCTGGCCAGGGGCCTGGGGAGTAGGGTGGGGTCAGCGGGGCAGGCTCAATGTCCACCCCCTCTCCAGGCCCCTGAGTTTCAGGCCATCATGGCCTCAGTAGGGACTCAGTTCCCCCAATTTTCTGCACTGGGTGATGTTTCTAGAATGGCTCCTATTCTCTTTCCTAGGATGGATGAAGGAAAATGGAGACATTCTGATCAGAGACAGCAAAATCCCATTCATGTATTTGAAATGGACAAGCTAGAGGACGAAGGGGATGCCCCCCCCCACCCCCTTTTGGAGTTTGGGACCCAGATTGTGGCCTAAATCCTCCATAGGTCTGTGAACTTTATTTTGTGGTTACAAACTGATCCTTAACGTGTTACAGCTGAGAACTGGAGTCTGAGCAGAAATTCAAATTCCTATTTTGCTATAGAGCAGTTAAAAGAAAGACCTTGGGGTCAGGCCCACTTGGTTTGAATCCTAGCCTGGTTCTTCACTAGCTAAGTGGCCTTGCCCAAGTAACTTAGCCTCTCTGACCATAAGCTTCTTTACTAGAAAAATGGGAGATAAAATGAGGCCTAGTAGGCAAGCTGCCAGAAGGGACCTGTGTATCTGTGCTTCAAAGACTGGCAGAGCTCAACCCCCCTGCTCCACTTATTGGTGGTGTGACCTTGGGCAAGTCACCAAGTCACTTACTCACTAGGCCTAAGTTTCCTCATCTGTAAAATAGGGTTCAAAATAGTAGCACCTCCCTCCTAGGGTCCTTGTGGGGTTAAATGTCTGTGAAACATTTAGCATAGAGGCTGGTGCCTAGTAAACTTTGGGTTTAGCCAAGTTAGTCTCCTAACATCATGCTTGGTGCAGCAGGATATATGGCAGGTAAAACAGCAGCCATGAATCATTGTCTCAGATGCTATTATCTAGGCTTGGCATCAGGAATGGACAGGCCAGATGTTCTCATTATAATATCCTAGTGGAAAAAAAAAGTTTGCCACCCTAGCCTAGAGCCTTATATAAGTGACTGTTAGAAATGGGGTCCTTTCAGAAATGCAGATTCTCAGGCTCCACTCCAGATTTATAGAATCAGAATCTTCACTTCAGCAAGATCCCCAGGTGACCTAGTGGACCTTAACTCTTGCTAAGCACTGAACTAGACACACTCAGAGGGAAGGATCAGGCATGCCAGTTTCCGGTGTGCACTGTGAGATGGGACCCGCTGCGAAATCCTGTGGCACCTTCCACGCAGCGTTTATCCCCCTCTGCTAGACAGCCTGTTTACTTGGCTGTCCCCGCTATGAGCCTGTGGGCAACTCTGGGGCAAAATCTGTCTCCGTCACACTGAGATGGTAGTGGGCAGTGGTTAAGTGCACCAGCTTTGGGGCCGGGCTGTGGGGTCCCCATCCCAGCTCTGCCACTTACTAGATGGGTGAGCTCGGGTGAGTGATTTGACTTCTCTATGCCTCTGTTTCTTTATGCATTAAAAAGTGAGAAAGAATAGTCTCTGTCTCACAGGGCTGCTGCGAAGACGAAAGGGTTAATGAGTACCAGGCACCTGGTAAACATTCGCAAGAGTTAGCTCCTTCTGCTGCTGTTGTCATTGTGTGCCTGGGACCCAGCCCAGTGTCAGGCACACAGTAGACACTCAATAAACAGTTATTGAATGAACGAATGAACTCAGCTGGGTGCACTGTAGTGTGTTTCACAGCCTTGACATTGGCAAAGCTCTTTCAGATATCGGACATTGAACTCTGCTTCTGCTATGTGACTTGAATTCTCCTGGGAAGATGAGCGATTGGGAGCAGACTCTCAGTGTCCTCTAAAAAATAGCCTGCTGAATGTGCAAGACCACGTTGGCATCTGTCCTCAGGGGCAGGTCAAGGGAAGAACAGCACTTTTAAAAATCTGGTGGTTCTGGTGTAAGGAGGCAGCCCTTTAGAGCCAAGCAAGTACAATCCAGGAAAAACAAATGCTTCTCATTTATATTTAAGGAGAAAGCAGAGAGCAAAGTTTTGACCCAGCTTGAAAGTGTCCTCTTGCTCTTGAACAAGATATTGTGCTTTCAAATTTTGTCCTTTATCACCCAGGATGAACGGCTGGAGGGGGGGAATGAGAGGATCTCCATATTGAGTCCTTGGCTTCTGTTTCCACTTCCCCTTCTCAAAGGGATTGGAAACACAAATTCCTGATCCTGTGCCCTTCCAGGCAGCTCAGCCTCCACGGACATAGCGCACAGTGTGTGAGAAATGCTGGAAGATGCTTGAGGCACATCGTTTCCAGACAAAACATGGGCTGCAGAGGGATAGTGAAGGCTTCTCAGTGCATAGGTGTTTATGCTCTTGAACTGTCCTTGCAAGCTTGGACCCGTCTGCTCCTCCAAACCTGAGACAATGGCAACTCCAGGCCCAGTTTTCCCAAGAACTTTGAGCTGAGGTTTCCTTGTTGTGTCCTCTAGCTGGCTGGGAGAGCTTTGAGGATAATTATCCCATCTCATTCAGCACTGTGTTCCCAGAGCCCTGGATGGGACCTGGCACATAGTAGGTGTCAGTAAATTTTGATGTGAATTGAATTTAGCAAGGATTTGAGAAGAGGGGATGCTCTTTGGAAACCATCGTGGGTGACATTGAGGGGCAGGGATGGGAGGACAGTCTTCCAGAGTAACAGCGATAATAGTTACTACTTCATGAGCGTCTCCATGTGCCAGCCTCTGAGCCAGGCTTTTAACATGCATCACCTTTCATCCCCCCTTTATAGATGAAGAAACTGAGGCCTCAGAGAAGTTAACTAACTTGCTGTAGATCAAACAACTCAAAGCATGATGGAGTCAAAGGAATGCGTGTTTTTTTTTCTCCATTTTCCTCATTTACTGTGCTAACAATAACACTTAATCTGTAGACTAGAAATTAAAATTGACACAATCCGACCTGAGAGGTAGAATCCCTGCATATGAAGGCCTGAGAGTCGTTGTAAGCAGAAGGAAGAGGCTTTTTGTTTGTTTGGTTTTTTTTTTTTTTTTGCAGATCTCTAGTAAATGGGAGGAGCTGTGAGTGGTGCACGTTAACTCATTGTGAGAACTTTCCAATAATGAAAGAAGGTCCACAATGGAATCAATGGATATTATTGATAAATAAATTAAAAAATCACATTTCAGGGAATGTGTTCCAGGGAACGTGTTCCAGGGAACACAGGGAAGTTTTCGCGTCTCTGACAAAAAATTATGGGGCGCGGAGTGGAGAATTCTGCTGTCAAATAGTTTGAGAAGCTGCATACCCTCCTTCCCTCTTGAAGATTCATGCATTAGCCTAATTACTCACAGCTCAGTTCGGCAGAAGAAAGTGATTGTTTGACTTTCTTGAATCCACTGTTTCCCGCATTTATTTGACTAGTGAGCTTTTTTTTTTCGAGTAACATTTTTAAACATTTCATAGAACTACTGTTCCACTGCACACATGGGGGAAACTGCAGTAGACCGTTGGCTTGGAATTCGCCCTCTGTGTTCCTCCTTGCCCTGTGGTTGAGCAACTATGCCATCGAGCTCAGTGACAGAAAAGCCCCACTTAGCTGATTTGTAATGATTTCTAAAATTGGGCAAATGGCCTCTTTTGAATGGCCGATGTGATAAGCTCACTGGCGGAGAGGGCACCAGAGGAAGTGCTGTGTGCCGGGCAGCACATAGGCACCACATCCCCTTCCAGCAAGGCGCTGCTGATAGTGATGTTTTCCTCGAGTATTTGCATTTTTCATCCCACAATTATGTCTCAAGCCACAGATAAAATTCACACCCACGTTTCACTCAAGATAAACCAAACATAATAGTAATACAAAAGATTAATTCTTTGGGGAAAAATAGAAAAAAAATGGCCTTGGCTTAAAAAGAATTCAACACTCAAGACTTGAAGAAGGGGGTTTCTTCTGGACCACATTCCACGCTCTCTGGGGATATGTGTGCAGTGCTCTTTAGCACATTCATGTCCGTGCATGTGCTACAACACACTCCCACTAATGTACCCACACATGTGACTGACATAAATCCACTTTAAAGATCCTAACCTCTAAGTCCATCCTACCATTTGGGACTCACTGCAGTCTTTTCTCTCCAAAGTCTTCCATGACCACTTAGGCATCATTAATTTTTCCATGATCATTTTGGGGGAGTGTATCAGTTAGTTATTATCACAATCATGCTGCATAACAACTCTCCCCCCACTCCAGAAAAAACCCTGAATGGCAAATAACAATAAGCATTTATGATCTGCGGCATTTATGTCTACTGATGAGCTGGGGTTTGGCTGATTTAGGCTGAGCTTTTCTATGGGCTCAGATTTGCTTCACATGTCTCTCATTCTTCTGGTGCCAGGAGGCTACCTCTGGCATGTTCTTCATGCTAGGATTCCTCTTAAGGCTTAGACTTTGACCCATACACTGTTACATCCACCCATGTTCCATTGAGCAAAGAAAATTTCATGACCAAGCCCAAGATCTGTGGGGTGGGGAAGTGCATTTCTCCCATGGAGGTTAAGGGAAGGGAGCCAATGTTTGACGAACAACATATGATATACCAGAGAGGGTTTTTAGCCATGTCCCTGATGTAGGCACTGGGTTAGGTACCTCCATACTCTTAGGAACTGTGTCTCTAATTCTGTCAGTGGTGGTAACATTGGAGTTGAGTCTTGAAGAACTAAAGTTTCCTCTGACACCTCTGGGTGCCCTACGTTCCTCATAACAGCACTGAAGGAAGGATGCAATAAGATGAAAAGTACATGGACAGCTTGGTAGACACAGCCATGCATCCAGGCTCTGTTGTGCAAGAAAGGTGACCTAGAAAGCCCCTTCTTGCCTTAGTGTTGGAGTTTGTAAGAGTCATAATCAATCACAACTCTCTCTCCTAAAAGTTTTGGACCAACTTGGAATTATACATGGGAGTGTAATGGGAATGAAAATATTGACTTTATAACTGGCAAAGCTAAATTTGAGAACAGTTTGGACCTGAAACTGAAGTGGTTTACTTGATACCTTCCTCTATATTTAGACTCTGGAGTCCACCTGAGGGCAATTCTGGGTCTTCACAGCAGACACTTAGCTAGATGTGTAAGGAATTATGGCCAGGAGAGAGACCACATCTGGGAGGTATGTTTACATATTAGAGAAACATGGATCAGTTTCTTGCCATCTTAAAAATCATGCTAATCTCTCCTCCACCCACATGAAGGAGGGAGTGAAGTGTGGAAAGAAAGATGGAATCATCTCTATTCTTCCCCACCTCCTCTGAGAGGGAAGCTATTTCTGTTGCCAGGGCCAGCAGGAGGTGGGGAGAAAGGAAGATGGGCTCTAATGACCCATACAATGGGACTGATATTATATAGAGGGGGCCATCACTGAGTCAGAAGGCACTGGCCTCTCTATGCCGCTTGCTACAGATGGATCATCAGGCCAATTCTAGCATGCCTGGAACAGCTCTCTCTTGCCGCTAAGTCCAGATGGCCACCATCCTACCTCCATCCCGAATGCTAACCCCAGTCTTCATCCATTTCCAACAGAAAAAGGTCACCTGTCTTTGGGTGAGTTCATCTGCATGTGTTCGCCACCTCCTGAGATGGAGCCCCTACAGGTCAGGAGACTTGAATTTATTGTGCAGGACCAGCTTCTCTCTGATACTTCCCTCTCTCATCTTGGATGCATCCTTTTTCTGCAGCCAGTCAGAAGTTAGAAGTAAAGTGTGGTGACCAATCATAAATGAGAGAGGGTGTGGCTAGTCTGAGAGTCAACTCCCTCAGCTTATGTAAAGCTGCACTTGCCTGGGAGCTTACACTCATTCCTCCAGGGCAACACACTGAGTGAGGTGGGGCTGGAGGGAGATACCGGGGAAAGGAGCTTGTATTCATAAGGACCATGGTGTCATTATTTACAGTATCATATTTGATCCTCCCAACAACCTCAGATTTAGTAGTTAAGAACATAGACCCTGGAGGCAGCTTCCAGGCTTTTTCATATGCCAGGTGTATGGCCTTGGGAAAGTCTCTGTGTCCCAGTTCCCTCATCTGTAGAATGGTGATAAAGATACCTCCACATAATGTTGCTATGAGGATAAAGTCACAGT
The DNA here is from genome assembly GCF_030028045.1 of Hippopotamus amphibius kiboko. Lineage (NCBI taxonomy): Eukaryota > Metazoa > Chordata > Mammalia > Artiodactyla > Hippopotamidae > Hippopotamus > Hippopotamus amphibius. The sequence continues at coordinate 27,237,519 of NC_080186.1, read as the reverse complement.
ACATGTGGTGAGCAGCCTCTGGTGTAATCCCTTCCTCTTAGATGTGGGCTGGACCTTGTGACTAGCTTCTAATGAGAGAATATGGCAAAATTGATAGGCTATCACTTGGAGATTAGGATACAAGAGACTGTGACTTCTATCTTGCTTACCTTCTCTTACCTCTTGCTTGTTCTGATGGAAGACAATTGTACACATGAGTTGCCCAATGGAGAAGCTCTTGTAAGGAATAGCCAGCTAGGAACAAGGTCCTCAGTCCAACAACCTTCGAGAAGCTGAATCCTGCCAACAGCCACCTGAGTAACCTTGGAAGCAGATACTCCTCCAGTTGAGACTTGACATCTCTGCAAACCCATTTGACTACTGCAGCCCTGCCTGACACTTTAATTGTGGCCTGTGTGATATCTTAAAAATGAAGACCCAGCTAACTCATGTTCCTATTCCTGACCCACAGAGACTGTGAGATAATAAATATTGTGGTTTTAAGCCACCAAGTTTTAGGGTAATTTGCTAGACAGCAATAGATAACTAATATAATACATGTACAATTTTTAGAACAGTATCTACTGCATAGTAAACCCTGAATAGATATTAACTATCTTTACTATTAATACCCCCATTTCACAAATGAGAAGAATGAGGCTCAGAGAGTGGTGAACTGCCCAGAATTACACAGTCAATATGTAGTAAAGTAGGGCCTCTACCATTGTTCTGACTCCAGGGTCAATGCTCTGAAAACATCACTCTTTGGAAGACCTAGCTCCTAGGGGTCCCTAGCAGGAGCTATTGCAGAAGAGAAGGCAGGTTTCCATGGGAAGCCTTGGAGAGAAGAATAACCCCCTAAAGATGCAGAGGGTCTAGCCCTGGACTGGGAGAGCCAGGGCCAGCCCTTCAGGGGACTCTACATGGGCAGAATGACTAATTTCTGCACCCAGACTTGGCTGGGGGCTAGGAACATGGGAGAACCAACACATGGCTGACTCTATCAGGGTTTGTAAGACCCTGTGGATCGAGGGCACAGGGATGATGAATCATCTTATCCAATTAGAAGATGGTCATCACCACTCAGGACAGCATGTTCTCTGAGCACAGTGACTGCTGGGAGCATCTGTGAGATCACTCAGGATACATGAGAAGCAAACACGGGGAGCCCAGAGGGAGGCAGGTAGAGCAGTTGAGGTTTGAGGGGATGAGTGACAGGAAAGGTGCAGATTCAAGCTTTGCCACACAAAGAATCAGACAGATATGGAGGCACACAGACTGTATTAATACAAATATACTCCCACAGACACAGCCATACTCACAGATATTCAGAGAGAAAGACAAAAATGCTCAGATAAACGCCCAGATGTCAGGGAGGAATATTTACATCCTGCGACTCATGTTTCCTTGAAGGACTGGACATTTGTATTGCACCATCCAGGAGGGAAAAGTATGGAAGGAACTCTTTTTGATTTTGTCAATATCCTCACCTATTTCTCCCTAGAGGAGAAGTGACTTATCTAATTGGTGAGCTTGGGGAAGAACAGAACGTGCTCAGCTTGGTTCCTCCTAGGGCTTCCCTGTCTTCTGCTCTGCCCATCTGCAGAAAGGAAATATTCTTGCCAGTTCTCTGGGACTGGGTAACCTCCCAGGGTTGGCTTTGCCCCTCTGGGGAGTTGTCTGTTATACCCACTGCCAAATGGATAAGTCTGTCGAATACAAAGGGGAAAGAATGCAAACCCATTTGGTGACAGATCTAAAGCCACATTCTCCAATTGACTTTACCTTGTAGAGTTGACATTCTGATCTCCATCTTCTATCTCCTGGGTCTTATTTCTCAGTTGGTTTCAAAATCAGCTTTCCCTAGTCCCAATACCAGACATTCCTACCGATAGAAAAAAAACCAGACGCATGTTCAAAGATACAAACATGGGGACATAGATGAGATGGTACATTTGCTCTTCTGACTGAAGGAGGGCTGTTTAGAAGAACATCTCTTGGCCCTGGGCTGGGAATCATCTGGGGAGATTTATAATTACTGCTGCCTGGGTCCCACCCCAGACAAACTGAATCAGAATCCACTAGGGTAGGGTCATGGCAACGGTAATTTTTAAAGCTTTCTGGTGATTTCCAGGCAGCTGCCCCACCTCACGGCACCCAAAGTCTCACACATATTTTTTGCCTCCATGGGGAGACTTGGTGGTTCCCATGTCCTAATCCATCTGCCACAGACCCCTCTCTGACATCATTTGCTCCCAGGTGCAGCTCCAAATTTCCCTCCCATAGACATTCTGGAGATTCCGGTAGCAGCTGAGGGCTGTTTATTAAGCAGGTGGTTGCAATTGCTTGTGGCTGCTGATATTCCAACCCTTGTAACTCCACTGCCGGACCATGAGGGCTTTCTCACCACCTTCAAACAGAGGCCTCCACACCCCTGCCCTGGGGTCCCCGACACACAAATGCTCAGGAAAATCTGGTCTTGTGGTATTCTGACTCTTGCTTCTGCTCTGATTCTCTGATTCTCACTGCACCTCTGCTTTGCTGGCCTTCGGCAGTGCAGGTGCACAGAATGCTGAGCAGAGAGCAGCCCCAGTGACAGTGTTTCAGCAAACACTGCTCTTCCCGCAGCCAGTGGCACTTTTCTTGCAATGGATGGAGGCCAGACTTCTCCTCCAGCAACAGAGAGGGCAAGCCCAGGCTGGTGGCTGCAAAATGGGGAGCTTTGCTGGCACTGGGCCTAGAGCTGCCCAGATTCCTTCTCTGCCTTTCTCTATGCATCAGAGCAAGCCATTGGCATTCCAACCAGGAATCTGGCCTTCTCCCTCTGCCCCTCGCTCTAGGCACAGAATTCTCAAATTTCTGTGCACCAGAATCACCTTGAAGGCTTGTTAAAATACAGATTTCTGGATCCTACCTCCAGAGTTTCTAATTCAGTAGGTTTGGGGTAGGCATGGGAATGTGCATTTCTGACAAGTTCCCAGGTGATGCTGAAGTTGCTGGTCCAGGGCCCTGCACTAGGCTGCTGCTTCTCCCAACCTTGAGCCAGCTTGATGATTTTTTTCTCCTGTCACCTGAGAGTCCAGGGCCCAGGAGAGAGGCACTTAGTAACTTCAGCAACAATGATGCTCATGACCAAGCTCCTCTTACTGACCCCTTATTATAAGCCAGACACTGTGCCGAGTGCTTTAAAGGCATCATCTTACCAAATCTTCCCAACGACTCTAGATAAAAGGCACCATTACTTCCCCCATTTTGCGTGCAGGGAAACTGAGGTTAGGTAACTGACCCAAGGTAACAGTACATAGAGTTACTGAATAGTTGAGCTGGGACTGGAACCCAAGCCAATCATGGTCTTAAAATACTCATTGATTCATTGATTGATTTATTAATTCATTCATTCATACATAACAGATATATTTAACAAAAATATAGTAAAGATCTATGTTATTGGCACTAAGTCCTAATGACATAGCAAGGAACAAGGCAGAGCAGAGGGCTGCTCTCAAGGAGCTTAAGTTCAAGAGGGAGAGAGACAGGATAGCTAGTAAATTAAAAACTGCACATGAATTTTGGCTGGCTATTGCTCTGTGGTCCACAAAGAGGGAGGACTTGACTCTGAGTACATATGAGTTTGGGAGAGCAGGCAGTGGGGGCTTCAATTCCCCCTCGATGCTCCCAGCTGAGGTTAGTGGGCAGGAACCCCTAGTTCCCGGAAGCAGGGCAGAGCCTGGGGCAAGGCCAGCTTTGGGATTAGCATTTATCACCCTCACCCCCAACACAGTTCCACCCTGCTCAGAGAGCACCCAGTTCCCTCCAGACTAAGGGATACTTTGTCCTTTTTTCAGCAGCAGCCCGGGTCACGGCAGTCTGGCTGGGTCTGGGCAAATATCATCCGATGCTCCCTGGGTAAAGAGAAATGGCTTATTGAGCCACGTCACTATACTCATTCACAGGTGGAGCAGGTGAGGGGGTCTGACTTGCAGTTTATTTTAGAAAGCAGCCATCAGCCTAATCTTTATACAACTTGTATCGAATACCCATGCAGATGGCATGCTAAACTGTCTCCTATTGGTTACACACACCATCATCACACCACCGTCTGAATCTCCCCATCACTCATCGATACATGCCCTCAAGCTTACTGCACATTGTCAATTTAACTCAGCATCAGGAATCTGCTGTTTGGGGGCTCCATGAAAGCACTGAATAGATCTTAAAAATCTTAATTTCTGCAGTACCCAGCAGAGCGTCTGACACTTAGATTTCAGTAAATGTTGGATTGATGGATGGATGGATGGATGGATGGATAAGAGAGTGGGTAAGTGAATGAATGAGATACTCCCTGCCCCTCTGCCCAACTGTGCTGCCCCAGGCCTGCTCAGGTGCAGAAACACACAGGTTCAGCCTCCTGACTCAGCCACGTTGCATGTGGGGAGCCCAGTCGCATCAGCAGTGGAATCTGGGTTGAGCACTGCTGCTCCACAGTGCGGTTATGTGGAGGGGGAAGCAGTGGCTGGTCCTGAGTCCCCAGTGGACCCTGAGCTGCTGCTCCACTCCTTATCCATTGCACCCCCTTCCCCCAGCCAGCCCTTTCTGTATGATTGCATGCCTGCCTCAGTTTCCCGATTGCCCACTATTCCCTGCATGGACTGGAGCTTGCCTTGAGTCCCCACCTTTTAGGATCTTTATCCACCTGGCTCCTCCCAGTTTCCTCTTTCAGGGACTGAATGCTGCTCCCTGTAATTCCAGCTGCTGGCTGGGCCTCTGGAACCACAATGCCCCTGCTCTCTATGCGCCATGTTGGAGCCATCAGACATTAACACTTCCAGCCCAAGTCTGCCATACTCCTTCAGGTCCTGGCATTGGGACTGGCCATCACCCTCTGCCTGCCAAGTCAGGCACCCAAGGTACCAACCACCCGTGGTCCAGCTTCTCCCCTTTCATCAGTGACTCACTGAGGCATCAGCCCACCTGGTTGTGGAGCCTACACAGGTCAGGGAATCCTGTTTCTCATCTTTAGTCTCTTTCCTGAGTATCCCACTGGCCTGGGAGGGTCTGATGGGCACCTCCTTCCCTCTTCTGTTCAGTCTGGGCCAAACCCGCTGCCCACTCCCCTGGCCACCTAGCATCCTGGAGCCGTAAACCATCTTCTCCATCCCTTCCCTCTCTTCCTCATGGCAGCTTTGGACCAGACCCCCGTGACCTCCCCATACCATTAGCCATTTCAGACAAGAATCCGATCTGCCAACATCTAACGTACCCTACTAATCTGCTCACAGGTGCCTTTGGCAATCCCGGTGAGAAAACTTGCTTTAAACATTTTAAGGAGCAGTTAATGTGTTAGTTAACAGCTCAGCTTCTGTTGTCAGACTGCTATGGTTCAAATCCTGCCCCTGCCATTTTCTAGTTGCTATTACCTTTCTAGGGCAAGGTAATAAACCTCTCTGGGGATTGGTTTCTACATCTGTAAAATAGGGATAATAATGGTGGCTGGCTGCTTTTAGGGCTTTTGTGAGAATAAAGTTAGTCAATATAGGTGAAATGCTACCAAAAAGATCTAGTGCATAAGAAGCACTCCACAACTGTTAGCTCTTACATTACGTACATTGATTGTGGTCAAAGAACTGTTCATTCATTCAATCAGGATACAGTTTTTTAAGAACCTACTATGTGTCAGGTCCTCCAAAGCAGTGAATGATGAATGAGAAATGTCTAGGGCACCAGTATGACGGGAAGCAGTCCCAGACCATTCAAAGGGGGTGAGTGTGGGTGAATGCAAGTGGGGTGAATCAGGGGTAGACACATCAGCCCACCTGGAGGGTTGCACATGGGGCTGCTGCATGAGGCATGATGGGCGGTCTCAGTTATGTCCTGTCCTCCAGGTAGTTTTGAAGGTAGTGTGTTCCCTGGGTCTGTGACAAGAGATCAGGCTGGATAGGGAAGCACCGCCTCTCAACTGTGGACACATGAAGCAGTGTCTCCCAAGCTCCAGGGTTCATGGCCCCCAACATGTCATCGTGCCTCAGGCAACAAGACATCTTGCCTGGCAGGGGCCAGAGGGGATAATCTCACCAAGATGTTGGTGTCATTAATGGGAGTGTGTAGATGGCGTCTCCTGGGTCAGTAGATATCTGGTGTGAGGGTCTCTGCTATGCCAGCATGGGGCTCCTCTCCTCACTAAGGTTTTCTTCTAAGGGACACAAAAAGGTGCTTCTCCATCCCTGCTCTCACTCCTTCCAGTCCCAATCCTGAAAAGTGCTTTCTTTTATCTGCTTCTCATCACCTTCATTGAAGCTTCAGGTCTTAGAGGTTTCTTGGTGTTTTTTCTCAGAACTTACAGGAGAAACTATGACCACTGTTTGCTCTCCAGTCTGTTCCTGATTTAAGGCCAATCCCTTCACAGAGTTTGCCTTTCCCTGGCCATTTTTCCTGCCCCCTGTAGTCAGCTTACTTCTGTTCCACACCCCCTCCCCAATGGCACCCCCACCCCTTGATCCCTTCATTGGGCTGGTTCATCTCCAGGAGGGCTCTCAAAAGAGCTTTGGAAAGTTACCCCAACCTTGGGGCTGATTCCAGTCACCCAGCAAAGCAGTCTAACTACCAATGGTAAATTGCTACCTCCACTTATGGGGAAGATATGGGATGTTTTGCCACCCCAATAAGCAGACAGAAAGAAGATGTCTTCACAGAGAGCCCACCAGCACTCAAGGACTTCATTATCCTTAGATGTCTCTGAGAGATACAACATCTGGTGGGAAACAATGAAAGCCTCCAATCACCCCACTGTCAGCAAATGAAGCCTGTGGTCAATGGTAGACCACCCTTTCTAGAAGTTCCCTAGTGGGAAGAGGAGGAGAGGAAGGTGGTGTTTTAAAAAAAACAGATTGAAAGAAGGCTTTCTTGGTTTGGGGAGACTTGAGCCTGTCTGGAAACTGAGGGGCAGTATCCAGAGGGGAGGGGAATCCTGAAGATACCTGAGTGGGTTTTGAGAGTGATCAAGGGATGAGCATTCTCGGGGTGGGGGATGGGACCCAGGGTGCACGTGCTTGAAGCCAGCTCTGGAGAGGGGAAGGGAAGGCAGGCCATCCCCTTAATAAGAAGCCCTATTTGTGGAGAACTCATTAGGCCCCAGGTACCATGCTGAGAATTCACACAGATTGTGCCCTTTCATGCCTCAGACAGTCACTGTCATGTCCTCATTTTCCAAGTAAAAAAAATCCAAATATCAAGGAGGTTAAGTGACTCTCCTCAAGGCCCCGAGGCTCAAAATGACAAAGCCAAGACGTCAGAGTTTGTGTTCCCAACACTGCTTTATACTTGTTTAAACATTGTGCTTCTTACATAAAAATAATAATCATTGCTTACATTATGTAGTACATGCATGTGCTAGAAGCTGTTTTATGTATGCTAACTCCTCACGTACTCCTTAGGAGCACTACAAGGTAAAGGATACTACTGCTAGCCCCTTTTGCTTATGAAGTGAATCACCCAAGGTCACACAGCTAGTAAGAGGCAGAACCTGCCCTTGACCCTGATGGACTCACCCCAGAGCCCAACACTGACCCATGCTTCACTCACTGCCCTTTTATTTCAAAAAGAGAGCCTAGTGTGAAGATGGGAGCAGAGGTGGGGAGTTCCCATCTAGTGGCCTCACTGTTGCCTTGAAGATGGAGATGAGAGAATCTGTTGGAGATGGGTGTGGGGTTGGGGAGGTAGGCTAAGGGGGAATGGAGGCATAAGAATTCAACAGAGTGAAAGAGATATGGAGAATTCACCCTAGGAAATGTGAGTAGGGCTAAGGGACAAAACAAAGGTGGGCAGAGAGACAGACCCAGTTGAAATTGCCCTGACAACTATCACAGCTTCAAGTTCCCATCCAAGTTCAGCCAAGATGATGCCCTGGACCTGAGCTGGAACTCAAGTGGTCCTGAGTCTCAGACACTGAGAGCTGGTGAGCCTCCTGGATGCCCCATGTTAGCTTTGAGAGCATCTGATGGATTAAAGGGGCTCCACACCAAGAAGAGACCTGCCATGGACTGAATATCTGTGCCCTCCCATTCATATGTTGAAGTCCTAATTCCCAATGTGATGGTATTTGGAGGTGGGGCTTTGGGGGAAGTTATTAGGTCATGAGGATGCAGCCCTCACGAGTGGGATTAGTGCCTTTATAAGAAGACTCCAGAGGGATGCACTTTCCCACAATAAGAAGTCAGTAGTCTGCAAATAGGAAGAGGGTACGCACCAGGACACTACTATCCTGGCCCTTTATCTTGGACTTCCAGCCTTCAGAACTGTAAGAAATAAATAATTATCGTTTAAGCCACTCAGCCTGTGGTATTTGTTACAGCAGCTGGAGCGGACTAAGACAAAATCCCATGGAATACAGGAGGCTATTCATTCAGGAGGGAAACCCCCAAGAATGTGCCTTTGGGGGCATTAACAGTGGAGCCACTGAGGGGATGTTACGTCAGCACTGTTGACCACTAGTCACCTCCAGCCTCAGGGAACCACCTGTTCAGAGGCTTCCCGATGAGAAGAGTCTCAGGAATTTTGAAACTGAATGTTTGGGGTGCTCAGTGTGATGTATTCATGATCTTTAAACTCTTAGGAGCAAGAACTGACCCTTCAGAAAAGGCCCAGTATTAGTCAGGGGACCACGGCCCCTCCTCCTGTATCCCATACTAGTCTCTTGGGTCTTTCTCTAGGGGCTGACCCCTGGCTCCTGGCCTTGACTGCTACATCTCTCTCATGCATGCATGTGTGCACAGGCTTGCTCTCTCTCTCTCTTTCCCTGGTGATTTTCTCCCATTGGCCTTAGTGGCTCTGTGACGCTGTTTCTGTTATCATAACCTGAACCTGGTTCAGAATTAGCCACTTCTCATGTGGGCCTGGTCCACCCATACACACTTTGCACTGGTCATTGCACTTGAAACTCCCTCCCATCAGTGTCCAGTGTCCAAAGAGACAACAAGCCTGTGGGGGCTCCAAGAGTGCCTTGGGCAAAGTTTGATCCTATAAGATGCAGCCTGTGGACATGCTCTGTGGACAGATGTGGACAGATGTGAGGACAGCGACCTTTCATTCATAGCTGTCCCTTCAGGTAAGGGCCTCTGGGGTCTTGTCCAGCTCTTGCCAGCTGGGAAGAGAGCAGAGCTCAGCCATATCCTTGAAAGGAATCTCAGATGTAATAGCCAGAGGAAGCCATGCTCAGGGATGCATCTGGAGAGCTCAGGGATGCATCTGGAGAACTCAGGAGACTCATTAGAGCACCATCTTGCTCTGATAAGTTGCTAGTTAAAAGTTCACCTGGAGGGGTTTGTATTGCACCCCGCTGAGAATTCCTACCTCCTGCTAGGAGTGCACATGGGGAAGGAAGGATTGTATAGATGGTATAAATGGCTGAACTTTCTGAGTGTTAATTCAAGCCTCACATAATTGTGCTCTTTGGACCTATGGAAACCCGATCCTGTCCTGATTGGGTGGCAGTCATTGGAATCACATTTGGGCAGAATTCAAGGACAAACATTGTAATGAATAATAACAGCAAGAAGACCAGCAGCAATAATGTATGGAGCGTCTGCATGCCAGGCTCTGTGCTGAGCACCTTGGCAGGCTGAATTACAATTCCAAAATAACCAGGTCCTAATCCCTGGAACCTGTGAATGTCACCTTATATGGCAAAAGGGACTTTGCAGAAGTGACTAAATTAAGGATCTTGAAATGAGATTATCCTGGATTATCTGGATGAGCCTTAAGTGTAACCACAAGTACAGGAAAGCAGAGAGAGGTTTGGCACAGAAGAGAAGGAAATGTGACAGCGGAAGCAGAGATTGGAGTGATGTGGCCACAAGCCAAGGAATGCTAACAGCCACCAGAAGCTGCAAGAGGTAAGGACTGGATTCTCCTCTGTAGCCTCCAGAGAGAAGCAACCTTGCTGACCCCTTGATTTCAGCCCCAGAAGACTTATCAGACTTCTGGCCTCCAAGACTATAAGAGAATAAGTTTCTGTTGTTTTAAGACACTAAGTTTGGGGTAATTAGTTACAGTAGCAATAGGAAACAAATATAGCATCTTATGTATCTTAGCTCATTTAATCCTCATCCATCCTATGAAGTAGGTGCTATTATGATCTCTATTTACAGATGAGGAGACCGTGGCTCAGAGGGGATGAGTGGTTTACTCAAGGGCACGGAGCTAGCAAGTAGCAGGAAATCAAACTCAAGTCTATCTCTTGAGCTCATGTTCTTCATCACAAGTCGCTATGACTTGCAGCTTCAACTCAACATCAGCCATGACAAAGGTGGCAAGGAATCAGGCAGCCTCTACAAGGCTGGGCTAAGAAATCGTGGAGTCACGACTGAGGCTGCTTAGTAGAGGGTCTTTGGGCATGGGCACAGGAGAAGTCCCCAGAAGGGAAGGAGAAGGAGCCGTTATGGGTGTCATGATCAAGAGGTTGCAAGGGGTGGGGGAGAAGTGAGTGGGAATTATGTTCTGGAGTAAACGTGGTGGGAGCTCAGCCATGGGGAAGTAGAGATAGTCAGGGGGCCAGGCAGAGTGAGGCCAGGGATGGAGGTGCTGATCTTGAATTTGCTACCCCTTAAAGAGGTGCCAAACATAGAAATCTCAGTGGCATCTCAGTTATGATCAAGCCAGGGTTAAAGGTATTATTTCCACGGAGAGCCCATCGTGGGATGGGGTGGGCATGCATGTGACTGCAGCCCTCCAAGTCAGACAGGCACAGTGCTCCTCATCCAGGGGGGCATTGCCCAGCCCCTGCCTTAGGGGTGAAGGAGGCAAGACACCAGGTCCAAGCACTTGGTAATGGGAGGAGTGGGCAAGGGCTGGGTGAGGTGTTAGGGCCTCAGCCAAGCCTTATGGGGCTGGGTACAGGGCTCCAGTGGCAAGGCAACTGCTGCTGAGCCAGCAATCCAAGGTTGAACCCAAGTGCTTGGGCTGAACCCCCTCAGCAGGGCCTGGGGAAGCTGTGACTCACTGGACAGGCAGATGCACGGGGCTTTTCTCAGGCCACCAGACTATGCCATTGCCTAGCCAAGTTCAGCAACAAGTTCAGCCTGTAAGGATGGGGCTGGAACTGAGGTTCCTTGTGGGTCCCCAGCTGTGCTCAGGACCAGCTCAGAGGAGGCTGCTGTAAACCAGTAGGCAGAGGGAGGGTGGGGAGGGGGGCAGGTGGCAGCAGAGTCCCATCAGAGCAAACTCCTGGGTGTGACCATTCAGGAAGGTCCAGGGAGGAAGGGTACACTTTTGCTTCTCAAAGTGTGGTCCACAGACAGGCAGCCTCAGCATCACTTGGGAATTTGTTAACAAATGTAAATTCTCAGGCCCCACCCCGCATCCACTGAATCAGAAACTCTAGAGCTGCTGCCCCACAATCTGTGTTTTAAAAAGCCCTCCAGGTGATTCTGATACTGGCCTAGACCACCAACTAGGATATTATTGGTCCTCCTAGGGAGATTGGGGTCATAGCCCAATCCTTTGCATTTTCTTTTCCTCCCACCCCCATCTCATGCTGCACAAGTGGCAGATTTTCCGAAGATGTTCACAGCTGTAGCCAAAGCAATCCTCTGTGTGAAAGGAGCCTTTTTTTCTCCTTTCAGGGATGTGAATTCCTATCAGCAGATGAGTATCTCCTTTCACTGGGGCTTTTGAATTATACAGACTGTGGGAGGAGTTCAGGGGATCAGATATTAACTAGACCTTGAAATATGTTTTTCTGAGTGGATGCGTAGTCTTTATTTAAATAGAAAGCATTTCTGGCTAAATTTGGTGGCTCATTTGTAGGAAAACCAGAAAAAATCTGACTTCTGGGAGTCGATGATTTAAGCCATGTTAATATTAGCAGCTGGTTGAATCACGGAGAGAAAATAGACAGATTCATTCTCTTGGGGGCAGGGAGGAGAGGGAGCTCCCAGCTGAGCCAAGAATCTGCAAATGTGTGTCTTGGTGATTAATGGCATCAGACCTTGGTGCCCTCTTCAGTGGTCCAGCCAGTGGCCTCAGGGAGCCCTGCAGCATTGGGCTTGTTTTTGTGAAGCAGCTCTGGAGAGTTGGGGACAGGATGTAGTGGGGTGGGGGGGTCAGAGAGGAGAGCAGGGTGAAAGAAACCATCTCTGTGTTCCCTCCCCAGCCCAGCCGCCAGCCTGAAGCAGTGTGCCATGAAAAAATGATGACTTGACTTCATTAAAGCCTTGTCATCTTTCCCCAACTGACAGCTTGAAAAGAGTGCTCTTGCCTGAGCAGAACGGGATTCCAGAGGCCACTGGGGGCATGGAAATCACAGACTGAACTTTCAGAAAGAAAAATCCTTCTGCTCATAATAAGCAAATGCTGATTATGAAAATGAAGGGGGTGGGTGATCATTTCCTCTGAGTTTTGGTAGTTCTGGGGTACGTATGACAGTTACAATGGGCTTAAGTATGTCCATGCCATCAGGCTCCCTTCCCTGCTCTGGCCACTTAGTGGAGGGTCCTTGGGCATGGTCACTGTCACAAGAGAGGCCTCCAGACAAGAAGGAAGAGGAGCAGTTACAGGTATCATAACCAGCAAATGCTTGACTTCTGGCTGGCCTGTCATCTCAGCTTTTTGAAACCTGACCCTGTCTAGCCTGTTTTGATCTAATTTTCCTCCAGTCCAAGTGGTTCAAATCATTGATATTCACTGAGTATCTTAAAGGCCCTAGGGTGGGCACACTCCACATGTGATCCTTTGATACCCTCTTTGACGGTGGTATCATTACCACCATTTTGCAGAAGCAGAGGCTGGGAGAGGAGGAAGAGAGGTCATTTGTTCAAGGTGACTCAGTGATGGGGCCAGGGGTGGAGTCCAGGCTATCTGACTCCCATAGGCCTGTAGGTCATTGAGACAGAAGGAAGCTTAGAGAGTTTCTGCCTTGCACTGAACCCCGGAGAGATTCAGCGCCTTGCTGATGGCCCTTCAGCTGATTAGTGGGGGAACCAAAACAGAACCCAGATCTCTGATGTACATAGCCTGGTGCTCTTCCCGTTCATTCATTCATTCGTCAACTTAAAAATACGTTCTTATCTTAATGTCTAAAAAAATTTAACTATATATATGGTTAAAAATAAATCAAATAATAACAAAAGACATAATGAATAAGAGCAGTCCTTGACCTACCCCACCATCTCCCCAGAGGAGATCATTTTAAAGTCTTTTAGGGTTTTTTTTTTTTTTTTTTTTTTGGTATTGACTTTAATTCTGTATCTCTGTATTTATGCCTATATTTTATTTCTAGATTTGTGGGATGGGAGAATGTAGCTTTCTCTTAACAGCCCTCCCCACCTTGCTCCTCACCCCACTCCATCATCCCATTTAGTCCTATTCTCATTTTTACTTCAATATGTGATCAGTCTACTGTAATTATATTTCCCTTCTTGAACAGTTTTTGTTTTTCTTTAGAGTTTATAAGCACCTAGTTATTTCACTTGCATATTTTTCTACATATGTGTCTTTCAGGTTTTTTTTTTAAATCAATCAGATCTATCATCCTCCTAACATTAGTTTCACAAAAATTCCATCATATCCTGTATTTTGTCATTTCCCCCTTTATTCGTGGAAACCTCCATTGTAAAGAATCTTTTCCTCTCACTTCCGAGTGTTCTGGTTAATCTGTAGACTTCATGAACGGCACTCCCTTGGACTTCCTTTGCCCCTGTCTTGGGTTGGATCCACTGTTTCTGGATCCTTTGTCATCCTCTCTCTTGGATTACTCCCAAATTTTGCTGGAGCACACCTTCAAGTAGCTTTTGAAAGAAGGATACATGAAAAGTAATTTTTTCTGAGTTTTTATGTTTGAAAATATTTTAATTTTATCCCCGTACAATTTCTGTTTTGGCTGAATATAAATTTCAAGGCTGAAAATAATATTTTATTTCAAAATGTCACAGCACTCATTTCTTCTTTGTCTTCTAGCTTCCAGCTCTGTTCTTGGGAAGTGAAATGCCATTCTGATTATCTGTCTTTTGCACATAATATCATTTTTCTCCTTGGAATCTTTTAGGATCCATTCTTTATCCCTGGCATTCTGAAAATTTATACAAGCACTGAAGTAGAAGATGAAGTCTAGTTCCGGAAAATAGTCCTAAATCCGTTCTCTGACAATTTCTTCCTCTATTTTTCGCTCTGTTATTTTTGCCCTGTTCGTCAGGTGTTGGATTTCTCAATTGGTTATCTAAGATTCCTGGATTTTCTTCCATATTTTCCACCTCTATCTTTTTTGTTATGCTTTCTAGTAGATTTCATTATCTTTATCTTCCAAATCTTTTATTGCATTGTTTTATTTTTTTCTCTCCTATTCTTATTTTCCACTAGTCCTTTCTTATTCTCTTATTTTTCTTATTTTTTTAATAAAACTTATCCTTCTCTAATGGAAGCATTATCTTCTCTTACAGCTTCAAGTGGACTCATTCTATGTTATTTTCAAGCTTTCTCTTTAGTCCTGTGTTATCCCTATTTTCTTTAGTTCTTTTTTCCCCATTTTGATATTGGTGCTTTATTTTGTTTATTTTATTCTTTCTGTGTTATGTTGGAGTCTTTTCTCAAGTGTCTAGTGACCCTTTGTTGCCCATTCATGAAATAGGCACTAAATAGATGATTGAAATTCCTGTATGGGGGGGGGGCTGGGGTGGTAGGTTTCACTGCAGGGTGATCAGACACCAAACTGTTTCATTTGGAGAGTTTCAAATAACAATGCGTGACATCTTCTCCTTAGGGCCATTCCATTTACCCAGAAAAGAACCTTTCAATCTCTTGCCTGACTGGCATAGTCCTGGCCTCTAAAAAGTTGAACATAGCGGATGAAAGGGAGTCAGGGGGTATCACTTTTCCATGTGCAACTTAAAAAACTATTTTCTGTGGAGGTATAATTTATGCATAGTAAAATGTAAAACTCAATTTTATGTTGAAATTTTTTATTTCTACCACTCTGAAAATTCTTCATGCTTCATTCATGTGCAGACTGTTAATTCCTATTTTGGGTCTTATGCTTGGCTCCCAGCTTCTCCTATTCCTGATGCTCCTGAATCCTGATCCTCTACCATTTTCCTTCTCCAGAGGATAATCCTTGCCCACTCCAGGGTATAGCTGTAATTGACAGAGCCTTGAATTTCAGTGGCTTAAGCGACAATATTAACCCACATAACTGGAAACTGAGAGGTAGGGAGAGCTCCAAGTGTGGTGTGGCTCAGTGGCTCAGTGATGCCATCTGGGATTCAGGGTTTTTCATGCTCTTTGCTTTGCTCCTTTCATCATCTGCTTCAAATAAATTGGTTCCCTTCACAATCATAAAATTGTGCCAATAGGAATTAAGCTATGCCTTTACCACTCAAAGTGTGGTCCTTGGGCCTGCAGCATTAGTATCACCCAAAAGCTTGTCATAAATACAAAATCCCAAGTCCTGTCTCAGACCTAATGATCAGAATCTGCGTTTTAATAAGACCCCATCCCAACCCCCACCAAGAGATTCATATGCACGTGAAAATTTGAGAAACACCGGGCTCTATGCACTTCCAGATCCATATTCAACTGAAGAAAGAGAGAGTCGCACTCTCTTCTTGTACTTTTCTTCTATCTGATTGGGCCAACTTAGGCCATGAGCCCCAGCCTCAAGCCCATATGAACTGTCATTTGCCATCTGGCTTAAATCGATAGAGTTTCATCCGCTTGATCTGGGAATCATCAGGTCTTCCCCTAAGCACATGCTATGTAGAAAAGGGGTTTATACTCTAACAAGGCAGGGTTCTGCTAGAAAGGAGGGTGATGAATGGAACTGAAGTGTGGGTGGACAGTCTACACAATCCACGAGAGGGTTTGGTCACCCAGTTCATCAACATGGCTCTCTATTTGCAGCCCTGAGCTGCACGCCTGCATGCCAGAGTATCTAGTGTCTCCAGGTCCTGAACTCTCAAGTTTCTCTGGAGCTTAGAAAATCAGTCTTTTTCTCCCTGATCTCATCAGTATCCACCTCTGGAAGGTGTACCTTTCGCCTCCCTGAGAAAATGGCTACCACACTTCCCCTTCTGCTTTGCATCTTCTAAAAACTGTTGAAAATCTGTTACTGTTTCCCTACTTTCTTTGTCTTTGAAAAAAAAACTCCTTACTCTCATTTTAGTGGAATCTGGGGAAGTAGAGGAGAAAAACCTGTGGTCAATTCACCATCTTCAACTGAAAGAATTCAACATACATGTTGTTGATAGAGACACCATGACATACCACTTTTCCTGGTTAAAATAAAAGGGAGAATGAGTGTGTATGGGATGTGAAGATGGGGTGGAAAAGGCACAGAGAGAGACACAGAGGGAACGAGAGAGAGAGAAAGAACCAGGAGAACAGAAGGTCTGAAGATCACCTTGTAGGAAGTATGGGGTATTCCATGAGCAGAAGAGATGGTATCCTTAAAACTGAAGGTCTAACTGTCCAGGGGTTTGCCAAGCAATCAGGACTGTCAGGTGCAGCTGGCCTGTGTGCTGATCTCTCCCTGGTAAAAAGAAACCAGGCAGAGGTTGGTATTCTATAGCCATAGACCAGCAGGGTCAGAGTCAGAGTGAGGAAGGGGCGTGGCTGAGAGTGGCAACCTGAGTACCCGGGCATGACTCTGAGATCAAGCCAAATGGGCAATGCCCCAGGAGCCCAAAATCACTGCACTTTAAGGCCAATGCTCACCTTTCTCCACATTCCTACCTCGCTTATCTCAAAACCACTATGCTTTCAAGCTGCTTCACCAAAAGGAAATGTATAAATAAATTACAGTTATGCTGTGTAAAGAGGAATATGTTTCATCTATTAAAGTGACAATGTCCATCTCTACTGATATAGAAAGCGATGCACAATATATCATTGAGGTGGTGATGGGGAAGCCGAATTCAAAACGGCAGATCAAGCACATTTCTGCTTTTGTCAAGTGTCTATTTGTAACCAGGATGTCTCAGATGTCACCAGCCTGTGAGAACATATTTCAACGAGTACCATAAATTACAAAGGCTCCAAATCTTGGTGCTGCTTAAGTGCAGGAACAGAGCCTCCCTCAGAGAGTTGTCTGGTCATTTCTGAGAGTTCTCTGGGGCACTGTCTGCTCCCATTGTCCTGCTTCCCCTCCCGAGCAAATGTCAGGATACAGGTTCTATGTCCCATGATGTTCCAGACTGGTGACCTTCTGCCAGCCAGAGTGGGCACCTCCAGGCTGGCTTTAAGAGGGTACCGCACCACTCCTGTTCACCATCCTAACTCTCTGGGACATGAAAATAGACTGAAATTAGCTGCAAAGTTGACTGTTGGCGAAACGTAAAGGGTGATGGATTCTCTTAGGGGCACGTGGCCAATGAGAGGCAGTGCCCATATTGACTGCATTTAGCATCTTGATTAAGGATCTGGTTGAAGGAACATGAACAGTGTAGTTCGTCATCTTTTCTAACTCAAGCACCAAAGAAAGAGGTGCTTCCCTTGGGTACTTGGATACTAGTATTGCCTTGTCACTAGATTTGGGGACAACCAAAGGAAAGTACCACCTAGAGCAAAACTGACAAGTCCTACCCAAAAGAACTGCTTTTGGAGTCTCCAATCCCAGGCCCACTGCTGGGGCTCCCCTGGGGGCCCCCATTGCCTGGTTGCTGCCTCTACTGAGCTGGAGACCAACCCCTGCACCAGAAATCCTCTGAGATGTCTGGGCCTCTGAGGTCTGGTCCATTTGCTACAGGACCTGGTGAGAGACAGGTATCCCTTTTCCCTACCTGAGGCTCCCCTGTCCTGGCCTTGCTTGCTTTCCTAGAATCATCCTTTTCCTGGCTGTGGCTGACAGCACGCATGCTCATTTCTCCTTCAGTGAACTGGGGGACCCTTTCTGATGACCTCCAAGTGGACAACGGCATCTAGTACAATTGTTCAATAGCACTTCATTTCCCCAGAGCTGCAGGAGGGAGGTATTTGCTTAATGGTTTGTAACAAAAAGACCATTCAAAGGGTTTTCCCAAAATAAACAGTCTATTCCTAAGGTCGATGCTAGTCTCTTTCACTTTCAGGACAAAACCTGTTTACATCAAAGCTTTCATCATTCAGGTTAAAAAAAACCCCTTAGGTCCAGAATTTTGGCTAGACATTTATTTATATCTGTGCATCTAGGTATGGAAAATTTGCACAAAAATGTTAAAAAGAGTAGTTATTTCAGAATAGTAGGTTGAAGAGTGATTTTTCTTAATTTTCCCTTGACCCATCTGCTTTTTCTATAATAAACATGCATTATTTGTGAAATTTTTTAAGTTAAAAAAAGAAAGATGATGAACCACACTGTTCATGTTCCTTCAACCAGATCCTTAATCAAGATGCTAAATGCAGCTGGTTTGGGCACTGCCTCTCATTGGCCACGTGCCCCTAAGAGAATCCATCACCCTTTACGTTTCCCTGACAGTCAACTTTGCAGCTAATTTCAGTCCATTACCATGTCCCAGCGAATGTGAATGCATTTGCCAAGGAGACTAGCATCAGCAGACATGTATTCTAAAATCTGAGTAGGAAAAGGGCCGCTGGGATGGAAGCAGTACTCTGTGACAGTGCTCCAAACTTGTCTCCCTGCCTTCCTGCCACCGCGGTCCTGGGAAGAGCCACTATGCGTAGCCACCAAGCCCTAAAGAGAGGACCAGCTCCAGGGAAGCCCAACTCAGGCAGGCTCAGGGCTGTGATGACTTGGGAATCACAGCAGAGGTGGCCTGTATGTTGAGAACAGAGTTGGGCCTTGTCAGGTGTAACTCCTAGGAGGCTGGAGGAAGCGTCCAGCGCTGCAGAACGACTCACAGGACCTGAGGCCTCAGAAATAGAGCCAGGTGGCCTCTGTGTAGTTTGGGGTCTTCAGTCATGGGGTCAGAGGAAGAGGCTGGTGCTCAGAGGCTCACGCTGGGCCTCCCTCTCTCAGTCCCTTAGGGTGGGCGGCTGGGGAACGTGTATCCTGGTACCGTCACTGGTGCCTCAGGACCCTGACCCCTTGGCATCTCACCCTTGCAAAGAGGTCAGCTTCCTAAGGCCCAGTGCTGGTGTCCAGAGAGGTGTGGATGGTTTTTGCCTGCCAGGCTGCCTCTGCTTCCCTGGGCCTTGTGAGGTGCGCAGAGCTGGGTGACACAGGATTGGCTCAGGACTGGGTCAGCCAGTATCCTCACCCTGGGCTTACCATGCCATTCAGCTCTGTCTTTGCCAAGTCATAGGTCATTGCTTATCACTCTCCATCCCGCTTGTGTGCTCTTGGTTTGGGGCTCAAATGTAAAAACTTCTGTGAACCTCTGTTAATCATCCTTGCACTAAATTGAGTTTAATCTACTGTTCTTCTATTCCTTCTGGGTCCCATGCAAGAGGGACAAGCGTGGGGTCATATGAACAAATGAGATAACCACTATCATGTGATACTGAAGGTAGATGGGTGCTGTCTCCTTGGAGCAGGACCCCAGCACAGCCTGGGAGTGGATTCAATGTCCACCCCCCAGTGGAGGGGCTGGCAGAGCTCAGGGTCCTGCCAATCGGGCTGGGGACAGGGGTGCAGGGCAAGGCTCCAGCCTCAGGGGAGGGATGTAAACACTGGGCAGGACAGCAAGGCAGAAGCTGGTCCTGGAGATGGCTCACAGGAGTGGTAGTTAAAGGAAGCGAAATGACCAGGAGGTGCCTAGGATGTGAGGCCCAGGCAAGGGCTTGAGGTCTGTCCAGCTTAGCAAGGCAGGAGTCTCCGGGGATTCTTATGCCCCCGAATCAGGGTGTTAAGAGTGATACCAGTCTCTACATCATGGGTGGTGATGGGGCTTCCAATATATTTTCAACCTTGGACCAGGCAGAGCTGAATTTATTGAGCACTTACTGTGTGCCGGACACTCTTCTCAGTGCTTCACGTATACTAACTCATGTAATCCACACCAACCTCATGGGATAGGGAATGTTCTTACTCTCATTTAACACATGAGGAAACAGGTGCAGAGATGGGGAACTTCCTGCCCGAAAGGACAGATGGCCCCACTTGGTTCTTATAGTATCTCTCTCTTTCTCCTCACTTCTCCAGACCTGGAACTAATGAGGCTGGAATCGGGTCACCTGGGGGTAGCAGACACAGCTGATGCCCCACAACATCCCCTGGGAGTCACCATTCTCTTCCCTGGTGACAGTTTTCTACGGCAAGCCCCTACTCCCTCTACCAAAAGGCATTCTCTAGTCAGAGGATGCTTGGCCAGAAGGCAGGACTGCCCAGCAGTTAACACCCCAGGGAGCAGCTCCCAACCAGCCACTGGAAAGGATTAGCAGATACTTACCCAGATCTCTGCCCTCAGGTGTGACAAGTCTGAGGCATGTTCTATACAGTCCCCCAAAAGTTCCCTGCGGGGTGGAGGCTGGCTGCTCACAAGTGAAATGCACTGGCTTCCTTCCGCATCCCTTTTATCTGTAATCAGCTCCTGTGTAAACTACTTTCTCTCCAATTCTTGTCTCAGGATGTGGTTCTGGGGGAACCCAGCCCCATCCATCTGCTTTTATTCGGCTTGCCCATCAGGACCTCCCAGGTCACACCCGCTGGATTTGGCCTCCATCTCTCCAGGCTAATTCTCAGGGGTTGGAAGGATGGAGGAGGCATGGCTCCTGGAGACCTGTCAGCTCCATTCCCGGGTGGAAAGGAACAATGGAACATTGTGGTGTCAGAGAGAGATGCTGCTTGACTCGTCGAAGGACAGATGCAGAGGCATCTGTCCCCTTCTTCCCTCGTCTCTTAGAAATTCCAGTTCACAACTGATTGAGGCAATCCGTGAAAGATGTGGAAAGATGAGGGTGCAGAAGTTATGCTCTGCCTTTTGGCAATGTGGGAATAGCGTGCCCCTCTCCCACCACCCCCATGTACTTAGTTTGACTGGGAGCTCAGAATGACAGAACCCGTGGGATGTGCGGTCAGTCTTCCTCTTCTGGTTTTAATGGGAGCTGTGGAATCACAAAGCAAGGATGGCAGTGGGAATCAGATTTGCTCAGTTACTTCAAGCCTCAGTTTTCTTCTCTTAAACATGGGAACAATGACCCACACGCAGAGCTTTGTTTGGTGTAAGAGTGTGAATGTACCTGGCACGCAGCGTGTATGTTTGTTCTTGAGGTGGTTAAACAAGGTTATCAGTTCATTTCGGAGGTCACCAGGGGAGCTCGGGGTCATTGGAGAGTGTGAGAGCAGGGCTGTGAAACCAAGGATAAATGCTGCTGAAAGCTCCTTGGCTGCAGGCAGACCTCCCTGAAGTTAGCGATGGCAGCACCCGGTGAAGTCACACTTTGGTGTGATTGCTGTTTTCAAGGTCAAACCAACAGGGTAGCATCAGTGTGTGTGTGTGCGGGTACCTGTGTGTGGGGGGGGGTGGGGTAGCGTGAGCCTGGCTGTGAGCTCCCACCCATGGATTGCCTGGTTTCCTCAACTCCCCTATCCCTCCTCACACCCCAGACAGTCGCTGGTGGCCCATACGTTCTCCTCCATGGCCACGGAGTTTTTCCTGCTGCACCTTTTGGGTTTAAGTGGTACTTGACCCATCATGGTCTTGGCCTGGTCCTCAGGCTCCTCTGCTCACCCCCTCTGACTGCCCATCTTGTTCTCAATAGTGGGAGTGCCCTTAAGTTCCAACATTTCTGCTGGATTTGAACTCATGGGTCCATACTGGCCCTTTTCTTTCGGACCTTGGGTACATCACATTCCTTCAGGGCCAGTTTGAGGACAGTCCATGTGGTACCACACCAAATTGCAAATACTCTCTCCAAATTTAGCCAGAAGTAGCTCAATTTTATTTTATTTTTATTTATTTATTTATTTATTTATTTATTTATTCATTTATTTTTGAGGTACACCAAGTTCAATCACCTGTATTTATACACATATCCCCGTATTCCCTCCCTCCCTCGACTCCCCCGCACCCTCCCGGTCCCATTCCTCTAAGGCATCATCCATCCTCAGGTTGAACCCCCTTTGTTATACAGCAGCTTCCCACTGGCTGTTTTACAGTTGGTAGTATATATATGTCTATGCTATTTATTTATTTTTAAAAATTTAAGTATAGTTGATTTACAATGTTGTGTTAATTTCTGGCGTACAGCGAAGTGATTCAGTTATACACACACACACATACACACACACATATTCTTTGTCATTTTTTTTCCATTATGGTTAATTACAGGGTATTGAATATAATTCCCTGTGCTGCACAGTAGGACCCTGTTGTTTATCCATGCTATATATAATAGTTTGCATCTGCTACTCCCAAGCTCCCAGTCCAACCCTCCCCCGCCCCCCTCCCCCTTGGCAACCACAAGTCTGTTCTCTATATCTGTGAGTCTGTTTCTGTTTCATAGATAAGTTCATTTGTGTCATATTTTATATTCCACATATGTGATATCATGTGGTATTTGCCTTTCTCTTTTTGACTTCACTTAGTATGATGATCTCTAGGTCCATCCATGTAGCTGCAAATGGCATTATTTCATTCTTTTTATGGCTGAGTAGTATTCCATTGTATATATGTGCCACATCTTCATCCCTTCATCTTTCAATGGACATTTGGGTTGTTTCCATGTCTTGACTATTGTGAATAGTGCTTCTGTGAGTGTAGGGGTGCACTATCTTTCCGAATTGGAGTTTTTTCCAGATGTGTGCTCAGGAGTGGGATTGCTGGATCCTATGGCAACTCTATTTTTAGTTTTTTGAGCTACCTCCATACTGTTTTCCATAGAGACTGTAGCAATTTACATTCTCATCAACAGTGCAGGAGGGTCCCCTTTTCTCCACACCATCTTCAGCATTCGTTATTTGTAGACTTTTTAATTATGGCCATTTTGACTGGTGTGAGGTGGTACTTCATTGATATCTGACCCTTCAAGTCTTGTATAAATCAAAGCCCCTGTGAATGAAAATACTCTGTCCCGAGATTCCCCACTCTGTACCTGGGAGGGTGACCTGTGTGGACCATGAGGGTTTTTGCCTTCTAACTCTGGCTTGGGTCTGGTCAATGGGGAATGCCAGTAGGAGAGTCCAGGGGAGGAGAGAGGGGGTGGGTATTTTCCCCTGCTTCCCTCCTTGTGGCGTCGTCATGACCTAGCTGACATCATGGAAGAAAACCACAGCTCTTTTTGTCTCCAGATTCCTGTATGTGTTCCCTTCCCTCGTTCTTTCAGGCCTAGGGTCCTGCACCAACCTTTACGGTGTCCTTACACCCTGCCCACCCCTTTATAAACTCTCCTCACTTGTCTAAGCTGAGTGTGGCACTGATTTCCTGCTGGGACCCTGACTGGTATGCAGAGCCCAGCTACTTTGACTGGTTGACAATCTCAGCCACAGGACACAACCTTGAGTCCCAGTGAGGACACCGTTTCTTCCAGAAGATTCTCTATAAAAAGGTCACACTTCCTGTGCCCCCAGTGGCTGAGATGGTAAGAAAATTAACCCCAGGCTGCAGTGTTAATGAGATTACATCTTTGCCATTTCATGATCATTCATGATCAACGTTCATCATTTTTTTCTTTCTTCGTATTTTCCTCCTTATAGATGTCAGTTTTCTGAGAAGGGAAGGTCCTAAGCCCTTGAACGTGGGAATAAGGATGCACTTTTTGGCATTTTTATAACACTTAACAAAATGAATGGCTCTCTGTTAGTATTTTCAATCGATTTTATTTACTTTCTTGTATGTCTGTATGAAAAGCCCCTTCTTTCAAGATTTCTTTTCTTTCTTCCTTTTTTTTTTTTTTAACCACAATTGCTGTGAGCTATCCCAAGGGCCCAGAATCTGACTGGAGGTTGCTTGTGAAATTGATATTTTTCTTTTTAAAAATCAATAAACCCATTGTGATACCTTTACTAGAGATTAGATCAGCTTTTCTTTCATAAATATTAGCTTTTACCTCAGGATACCTTGGAGTGATATTTCAACACTGTGAGGGACTTCAGCCTTAATGTACCCTGTTCTGAAGGTCTTGAAGAGTGCTGCTGGGTTTTTTGCTTTGTTGATGGATGGTGATTTAGAACAGTGGGTCCTGGGAACCCTCTGGAGATTCTTGTGGGGCTGGGATGAAGTCTCACCTGACAGCAGCATCCTTACCTGATACACTCCTGACTGCCCTGGGCTGGCTGATCCACGCGCCAGGAGGTACTGTCCTGAGTGTAAACTAGGAGGGCCCCTTCCTGCAGCCCTCATGAGGTCACACATGGTAGCCTCCATCAGGAGAGGATGGGAGCCTCAGTTTCCCCATCTCCATACTGGGGCTAAGGTTTCCACTTCACAGATTGTATCTTAAGCAGGTAAGACTTGAAAACTGCTGAGCACATGGTCCACAGTTAATACTCATTGAATGTTTTCTATCATTACTTTGTCCCCATGTTTGGAATGTAGAGCTTCAAGCTAACAAATGTCTATCAAGAAAAAAAAATTGCCATGTGACATCACAAACCAAAATTCTACATTGTCATTTTTCTGAGTTCAAAACCATTGAAAGCCCAGCTTTTGGAGGGAATATGTTTATCTAAGTTTGCCAGCTGTTTGTTCTCAGAAAGGACTGTATTTACTATGATAATATGTTCTCCTGGTTTTGCTGTTTAAATGTCCTTTCTTTCAAGAAATGATAACAAGAGTAGATTTTAATTTAATTGCCAAAGTAAAATCTGCAAAGTCACTCTGTCGTTAAACTCTGATTTGAAGGGTGGAGGACTTTGGGCTTCAGCAGTTTCTCATGGAGGGTGGCGGTGAGGGAAAGGAAATGAGGACAGGCATGGGCTGCCGCACGTGGGTGGCTGTTCTCAGTGATTAGTGTAAAACTCCCACAGAGCCTTGAGCCAAGCCTCCTGCATCCCCGGGCATAAGGGACATCTCAGACTGTTGTAGAACATGCACAATGGGGAGGAGGACAGAAGGGAACCAGCACTGCTGCATTCACACATGCCACACGTATTTATTGAGCACCTACCATGCGCCAGCACTATCCTAGGGCTACAGCAGTGAACATAACAGGCAAGGTCTCTGCCCTTGTGAAGCTCACATTGTAGTGGGCCTGTCTGCCTGAGAGCTTTACAGTTTTATCCTCCAACAACCCTGGTGAGATGGGTTTGAGGCCTCCTTTCCCAATGTGGGAAAACTGACACTGAGAGAGACTAAGTCACCTGGAGTAGCAGGAGCTCTGGTTTAGTGCCCTGGTCTGTCTCCCAAGATGTGTTCTTCCCAAGGAGCCAGGTTCCTCCCAGTGGTTACCGCTAGGGGCGCAGTCTACCATCTGGACACTTACTCCCCTGGTGAGTATGGACAGGTTGGCTTAAGGAGCTGAACTGCAGTAGGTACTTTTTACTACAGAGTTGTTGCATCAGCAGAAGCCGTGGGCCCTAATAAGCATATACTCCATCCTTTAAACCAGTCTTGGGTAGCAACAGAACGATGGAAAAACTCCCAGCTCCAACCACAATTCTGTCATGGACAGCTGGGTGACCTTGAGGCCGTCGCTTACCCTCTTCATCTGTACTCTGGCCACAATATTACTCCCTGGTAGAGCTTTTACAACTGTTCATAAAATAGCATATGTGGAAGCACTGAGCTCACTGGCAAATATAGTTGCTCAATAAATGTTAGTTGAATTGCAATCTGAAATTTTGAGGCAGAGGCAGTGAGCCTAATTCCTGAGCCTGGAGACCTCATTTGGCTCATTGATTTGCCTTTAAACGATTGATTTTATATGCCAGGGCACACATCAGGATGGTGCAGGGAACCCAATTTAGCAAGCTGGTTTTAGCTGATGTGGATGTGATCTGTGACTGAAATAAGGAACGTTTCCACACGGGGTATTCAAAAGCTCTGTGAATGGATGATGCAAGAGTTCACACCTGTGAACTGTGTGTATCTCAGTGCCGACCTTGGTGGCACTTCACTGCCAGGTGGGCCCCTCCCACCCTTCCTTGAGGAATCAAGCACCTTCTCATTTCTGCTGCCTCCACCATACTTAAGATGACATCTTGATGCCCTCACTGAACAGGGAGTTCAGTACCTTCGAAGACATTCCTATTTGGATCAGGGAGCAGGAGCAGCCCCCCTGGCACTTTTCTTCGATGTCAGGGAGGATGGTGGTGGTCGTGCTGTGGGACTCCCAGACAAGGCAGTGGACTTCATTGTCTTGATGCAAAAAATACGTGAGGTTACCACTGGGTCCATCAGGAGTGGGCCAAGGGATAATTTCTTTGGAAAGAAGGCTGTACTCTCTTTCCCAAGGGGAAAGCAGAGAGAAAACAGACCTAGCCATTCAGTCCTTCAGGCCGAGGAGAGGAGGAGTGCCTCTAAGGCAGAGCTTTGGAGCCAGGGAGCAGTGCCAGAAGGGTGTCCCGGGAAGAAAGGGCCAAGGCTAGAGACAGGTGTCCGGATGAGTCAGCAAGCAAGTGTGCTGGAGGTGGGTGTCAGGAGCAGAGGGAAGGAGCTGAAAAAAGAAAGAGTGGGCGAGGGCACCAGAGGGGGTGGGGTCTGCACCTAAATGTGGGGTGCATGGGATGCACTCATTCCCAGCTCCTGTCGGGCCTGGCTATCAGGTGGGGCAAAGGTCTGGCCACTGACCTGGATGCGGGTCAGAGTGGGCATGGTGGTGACCCAGGCTGGATGGGTGGCCCCTGAGCTCCTGAGCCAAGGCCCCTCGATTCCTGCTGATGGACGTCAGGATGCAGTCTGGAGGTCAGGCTGCTCACGGGGCCCTGGCCAAGGGGATGGCAGGGAGGTGAAGACCGGACAGGTAGACAGCACAGCATAGGCTGAGGGCCCGCGAGTTGTGGGCCTGGTGCAGACGTGAGTTGACAAGGAAGCTCAGAGCCCTCTTTCTGGGCCTGGCTGGCAGCCGCTGGCTTGGCTCCCAGGCGGCCTCACCCTCAGCACGCCTCGTGCCTTCCAGTCTCAACTCATGAGCTCAGAGGACTGAGTCTCATGCCGCTGGGCAGTGTGTCTCAATAGACTCTGACCCCACGCTGCTGGTGGTTTGGGGAACGTCTACAGCAAGAGATGTGGAAGCGGGTAGCTGTCTGTAGACTCCAGACTCATGTTTGTCTCCTGATTCAGATCAGATCCCCTCCCCTGGAGGACCCAGTAGGAGGCCCCCTCCTTACCCAGCCTGAAGCAATTACTCAGATTATTCAGGCAAAAGTCCCACAGTGCAGCTATTGAGATGGGGAAAATGCAAGTGGCACCTTCCCGTGAAAAATCTTACCTTCTCTATTTCAGTTGCTTAAAAAAAAAAAAGACCCAATTCTATTGTGTTAAAGTTACCTTCCGAGTTGACTCAGCTGGGGTCTCACTGTGCTCCCCTCAGGATTCCAGCCTTCCCGCCCCTCCCAGGATGATTGCAGCATTGAGTGAAAATTGAACAGATTAGTGAATAGATTCCCGTCTTTGTGCTACACAATAAACAGCATTGGAGAGAACACATGAAAGGATTACTGGATAAAAACCTAATCAATCCCACCAGAAGGGAAGGAGTCTCTGCTACCCAGCAAAGGGTGTCCCGGGCATGGAAGCCTCTTGGTGTCTTCCATTTCTTGTTTGTAGGGAACAAACTCCAGTCTCCAGGACCTTCCCTGAGTTCCAAAGGGCAGATTCAAACAGTTGCTAATCAGAGAAGGGAGGGGATGCAGAGACAATGGACGAGCAACCAAGAAACAATAGTGCAGCCTTCAGGCAGGGTCCTGGTTCCACCTCAAGGGATGCACAGAACAATATCTTTGAGCTCTTCACAGAACTAAAACCCCAACAAACGGAAGATGTCAGCATTCTTCATTCCAGAGAAGACCACCTGAGGCCAGATTAAAGGAACCAGAGAGGCTCATCAAGAGATTACCTGAACAGGGAGGGTGGGAGGGAGTCGGGAGGGAGGGGATATGGGGATAGTGTATAAATACAGCTGATTAACTTTGGTGTAACTCAAAAGCAGGTACAAGAGTGTAAAGCAATTATATTCCAATAAAAAGCTAAAAAAAAAAAAAAAAAGAGAGAGAGGTTACCTGAGACCAGATTAAAGGGGTGCAGGCCCTGCACACACCCTAAGCTCATCAGCAATCCCACCCTTGAATATTGCTATAAAACTCCTCACCAAATCCCAAATCCTCCCGGCTTGGGACACAGGTTTTACAGCAGGAGCCTGCTGTGTCCCCCTTTGCCTGGCAAAGCAATAGAGCTATTGTTTTCTGCTTCACCCAAAACTCTGTCTCTGAGATTCAATTCGGCACCAGTGCAGAGGCCAAGTTTTCAGCATCACCACTAGCTAGAGAGGCCTGGCTCAGGCTGTGTTTCTAGGCCTAGTTCTCAGCACTTGCCCATGTGCCCATGTGGCCTGTGGAACCACACCTTCCCCTGACCCTCAACTCCGTCTGTGTGCCTGGCTTGCACAACTGGCCTCCACCTTGGGTCGTGGTAGAGTGCCCAGCACAGAGTAATTGTCTGCTTAGGATGACGGAGGGGCATGCATTATTAGGGGACTTCTCTGGGTCCATGTCAAGCCCTAGCACAGTGGTATCATTACATTCCAAGCAGGTTGGAGGGATGCTGGGCTTCAAAATCCCATCCTAGGCACACAGGATGCTGGACTGATGGCAGCATGACTGACCCCGCATCCACCTGCTTGTGGAGTTCTTACTCAGGCTTGGGCCAGGATGGGCGGGCTCTGCTCAGGGCCTGAGTCGGCAAAGCCTGCAGGGTTATCCGAGTCAAAGATAAAGTGGTAGGCGGGAGTGGCCAGACAAGAAGGGCAACAGACCTGCCTGCTGATTATTCCAGTGTGACCCGGTGGATTTAGCTGGTGTCAGCAACCCCTCCCATCCCGGCCTGTGCCAACACTTACCTCATGTCATATCCTCATGACACGAAGGAGTTATCCCAGACTCCTTCCTGCTTAGAACTCGACAGACTGCGTTGGTTGAATTTATTTCCAGTCATCTTTTTGTTTGCTAATTCTGGAGGTGTCCATTTTCTGGTACAAAAATACAAATCCTCTTACTAGCGTGATCAAATTTAACTCAATATGACAATCAGCAGCTCGATGCAAGCATTTCATCTCTCTAACCCATGAGGTCTCATAAGACATTGATTTGAAAGATGCTCAGCTGGAGCGTGCGCACCGAACTCCCACAAGACCTCCCCACGGGCGTGGTGGGCAGCGGCCAAACAGAGAGGAGGACGCCGTGTAAGAGGCAACAAGGGGACTCTGGGCTGGCGGGAACCCCTTCCCCTGTGCTCTCAGCCTTGTGATCGCAAATCTCCATCCCTGGCGGTCAGCGCTCACACCTGTTCGAGCCCTGAAGTTGGGGGTTCCTCCCATCTCTTTCTCTGTGTTTCAGAATGCAGCTTTTGCTTTGTTCTAGGCTTTGCACAGTCTTTTGGTTTTGACATTCTTTGGGGTTTCAGCTAAGAAACTCCATTTTCCTCTTGTGTTCACCACAAGGTAAGAACTGCTCAGATACTTGCCCCAGAGCTGCCAACAGCCCTCATGCTTATGTCTGTACATGGTGCTTCTGGGCCGTCAGAGTAGCAGAAAGAGCTCGGACCTGGGAGCTGACTGAGCCTGACTCTAAAGCAGGGCTATGCCTCCTTATTGCCTTTGGAACCGGGTACAGAATCCTGTCTCCTTGGGCACTTGAGAAATGTCGTGTCTAAATGATGACCCCACTGTTTTGCTGTCCAGCTTTCACCCTGGTGAGCAATGGGGCTAGGATGGAAGGATCCTTGGCTTTCTTATAAGTACCGCACGCTAACCGATTGCGCCACTGGAGCTGCTGATCCTTGGCTTTCTTTACCTGACATAACGGACATCTATTTTTTTGTCTACTTATCATTCCTTTTCCTCTTGTGATAACCACATCTGCTTCTTTTCGCTTCTCTATTGCTATATAACAAATCCTCCCAAAACTCCGTGGCTTAAAATAATCATTTTGTATTCTTGCTCATGAGTCAATGGATTGACTGGGTTCTGCTCGGTGGTTCTTCTCTTCGTCTTAGTATTAGCTGGGATGCAGTCATCTGAGGCTTTCCTAGGCTGGGATGCCCAAGTGCTCACTTGCGTGGTGGTTGATTCTGGCCAGGACCTGGGGCTCACAGGGACTGTTGAGCTGAGCCCCTCTGTTCTCCTCCACAAGTGTCTCTGTGGCTTAGACTTCTCCTCCCATGGTGGCTGGGTTCTAGGAGAGAGCATTCCAAGTACACAAAAGCAGAAGTTGCAAATATCTTAAACCCAGCCTTGGTATTAAAATAGCACCACATCTGCTACATTCTATTAGTCAAAACAAGTCACACACGAGCCCAGATTCAAAGGGAGGAGAAACACCCTCCACCTCTCAAAGGGAGGCATGCCAAAGGACCCTTTGATCCTACCATACCTTCCTTTGGAAAACTGCCCGGTAGGGCTGCCAGTTGGAGCTTTAGTCCCCGGCCACAGAGATGGACAGATGGCCCAGGCATGGGCAATCAAAGTTCCTTCTTAGTACTGCCATGCCCACATGCCCTGCCATGGCAGTCGGCCCAAGAATGGGAGTCACCTAGACTCCTTTCTTAGGATCTAATATATGGGCAATGGAAGGGACAAGTTTCCCCCTTTACTGTGGGGTTGGGTAGCTGGGATGGTGTAAGTCACTCTGTTTACAGCTAGAATGCAGCTGCATCATGAAATCTCATCTGCCAAAGGCAATAGTGAAGCAAATGTTCAGAAAGTAGCAGGAGTGAGAGCAGGAGCGAGCGAGCGTGAGAGTGAGAGAGAGAGAGAGAGAATGGGG
This sequence comes from Hippopotamus amphibius kiboko, assembly GCF_030028045.1. NCBI lineage: Eukaryota > Metazoa > Chordata > Mammalia > Artiodactyla > Hippopotamidae > Hippopotamus > Hippopotamus amphibius. The sequence goes on along the minus strand of NC_080186.1, from coordinate 27,206,765 downwards.
TGATAAAGGGGAGAACGGCACTGATGATGACAATGTCATTTGTTGAGACCCAGAGTTGCCAGACTCCCAGTTACATGAAGCCAACAAATTCTCTGTTTTGTTAAAACTAGTTTGAATTAGTATCTATCACCTATGATCAAACAAAAGGATTCTGGCTAGAGGGAAGTCACGCATTAAGGTTTGATTTCTCATCTGGAAAATAGTAGCAGTTGTAGCTAGAACACATTGAGCTCTTATTACAGACCAGACACTGTGCTAGGTGTGCTGCATACTTTTCTTCATTTAATTCTCACAGGCACCCTGGAGGGTTCCTTTAAAATGAGTATTACTGTACCCATTTTATAGATAAGGACATGAAGCTTAGAGAGATTCAAGCCCCACTCAACCAGGAAATGATATAGCCATGCTTCTAACTCTTTAGACCAACCAAGCCTCTGTCCCACCCATTACCCTGCACTGCCCCAGGCGTGGTATGCAGACCAGCCAGAGAAGGCCTGGTTAAAGTGAGGGTTGGCATGACTTTTGGATGAGTGTGCTAACAATACAAGGCCATTGTGAGAAAAGGGGGTCCCTGGGTCCCTCTACCTTCTCTCTCTTCAGGGCATCTTCCTGGAATTACCAACTCATGGTCAACAGCAAGCAGAATCAGGCCATAGGTAATTCTAACACTTGGGGAGAGGAGTGTCTTTCCCAAAAACATTCCAGATGGAGCTTCTGGTCCTAACATACTCCAAGTCTGAGGAAGAAGAGAGGGAATCAGTGGAGTGTGAGGCCCCCTGCCCTGGCTCTGGGAGGGTGGGGTGTACTCCCAGGGTTCTGTCCGAAACCCCAAGTCTCCTGTTCTGTATTCTCAGCCCTCCCGCAGGAGTTAGTTCCCATCTGTTGTTTGCAAGTCACTCTAACAACTGTCAACCAGATGGGTGTCTAACAAGGGAGCAAGCATAGCAGAGCAGATGAGGGCAGTTTGGGGGCTGGACTGTTGGCCAAATGTGAAAACAACTTCTCCACCACCGTCCTAAACATTTGTTTCAATACCCATTACCCGGGGGGTCAGCTCAAGGCCAAGATGCGGGAGCTGGCAAATGTCTGGGTGAGAGGGAGGGCCATGCACTTCACCAATACTTACTGAGCACCTGCAATGCACCAAACCTGACCAACAGCGAACCTTTGATGCCACTTCCAGTATCAGGGGCTTATCCAAAATCTTGTCCCGAGGCTGCCTGCCCTCTGGCCCTAGGCAAGAATTCTGCAGAATTCCATTTGCTTCCTGATGGAAGTGGACTTGAGGCCCTAGTGAAATAAAGAAATCAGCACACACAGAGGCATGCAGCCCATCTTCTCCTGTCTCTCTGCTCTGCCTGGGCCTTGCACAGGCTGCATGGATTGAGATGGCTTTTTAAATGACACATGCCCATCCTGAGATCCCTAAAGCCTCGCTGGCAGGAGAAGCTCCAGGCACTGGGAATGATGGCTTTGCCATAACCGTCTCCCCCTTCTCCCCTCCCCCACAACTCATAGCCTGGGTTCGCCTCCAGATTCTCTCACTGCCCTTCAGAATAAACTGCAGGGCTCCATTCACTGGAACCTGGGAAAGCTCTTACTTGCCAAGAGATGTTAAAGTCTTGCTCACATGTCTCATCAGCAGTAACTGACTACGTGTCCTATCCCCATTTGGGCGATGGGAGTGGTGGTTGGTCTTCTCTTAAGAGCAGGCTGGGCAGAGGAAAGGGCCCTTGACAGGCAATTTGGGAAAGGAGATTTCAGACCTACTCTGCCCATACACCTGGGTGGCTGTGGATGTCCAGCCTGCTGCCCAGCCCCTGCTGCCTGCCATAACCAGACACAGTCCTGTCCAGCCCACCCAAGAGGATAGCTGTGGCTTCTTCCCCTCCAGTAAGCAGGCTCTGGAATATCCAAGTGCCTGTGGTTGAGCCCATTCACTGTTAAATTTCAGCCTCCTAGACCAGATGTGGCTGGGCTGCCAGTCAGGCCTTTTGGTAAGATCCCCGAGTCCTGTCTTCCATAGGAATGGGTCCCTGCACCCCACTGCTCCCTAACTTACCCACCACAGACTAGGATGCTGGCCCTTTTTTGGATCCTGGTGGCCCCTCTGCTGGAGCTGGAATCTGCTTTCAGGCCTCTCCTGTATCTCCCAGGACACGCTTAGCAAAGTGGAGATGGTCTCCTATTCTGATGAGCCCAAACGTTGCTCAGAACTCTGGAGGCCATCTGTCATCTCTCTTCATCCCATTCTCTTTGGACCAGAATCCTTAAAGCCAAGGCTGAACTTGAGCTTGCCCCATGTCCCTGAACTTGTGATTAGGAGGATCTCAGGGGTCTCCTCTCTCCCGACTCAGGCTTCCTTGAGCCCTGAGCAGCTGTGCAGGGCCCCACTCAGTTCCTCAGCCACTGCCCATCCCCTGCCCACCCCACTCCTGCTCCAGCCCAGGGCTGGGCCATGTTAGGAAGGGGCCAGTTAGGAAGGGGCATCAAACCCCAGGAGCATCCTTTTCTATTTGCCAAATCGTCTCTGGCACTTCCACTCAGGAGCCCCTGCACCGTCAGGGTGGGGAGAGGAGCAGGCCAGGAAACGAGGACACACAGGTAAGGGAGGGAGAGCCTGGGGCTGGGGGGAGGGGATGTACCAAATGAACTCTCAGTTTGGGTTTGTTGAGCCCGGGAGGAAAGAAGGTCAAGTGGAGGCTGAGAGCAGCCATGGTAGGTCTGCACGGGGAGCTGGAACGGCTTCACGTGGGGAGGGCAGCAGCCGTGGAGGAGAGATGCAGCCGGGAGCTGAGCAGGCTGGCTTTGCCCACCTAGAGCAGGGCTCGTTCTCCTCTGGGTGTTGGGGAACTTTCTCGTGTAAGCAGCTGTGCTAGGGTGCATGGCCCCCGGGAGTAAGGCTTGGCAGCGGTGACAGCCCTGCTCCTTCATTCCAAGTGTGGCCCTCGCTTCCCCTCCTCTTGAGAACCCCTGTTAATGCTGAAACACAGCCCTGCTTCTAACTCCCTTGGCCTAAGCTCTCACGGTACCAGAAGGCGACCGACACCCCTGCAGGCCCTGTGGGAGGGGCTTTTTCTCCTGCATCTAGGACCACGCCATCAGCCTGGTGTGTAGCTGCCCCTGAGATACCTCCTCTTCAGCCCTGCCTTCCTGTCTGCAGGAAGCAGAGAGACTCTGCCAGCCTCCTGAAGCCAGAATTCCCTGGAGAGCCATGAGGCTTTCCTGACCTGCCTGCCACCTCCCACCCCTTCCCCGTTTTGTTGCTCCAGCCTTCTCTCCCTCCTGGTTCATTTATCCTTCATTCACTCAACAAATGCAGCACATAGATTCCAACTAAGTGCTGGGGTTACAACACTGAACAGGTTGAATAAGGTCGCTGCCCTCATGTAGCTTATTGATTGATGTGCAACAGACAGGTAAACCAATAGCCACATAAAGGGTATATAGACTGATGAAGAAAGCAAAGTGTGCTCTGGGAACACCCAGCTGGGGCCTGGATTAATTTCCTAGAGCCACTGTAACAAATTACCACAATTTGATGGCTTAGCACAACAGAAATTTATTCTCTTGTAGTTTGGGAGTCCAGAAGGCCGAATTCAAGGTGTTGGCTGGGCTGTGCTCCCTGGCAAGGCTTTAAGGGAGGAGACTTCCTTGTGTCTTCGTTTCTGGCGGTTGCTGGGGATCCCCGTGTTCCTTGACTCTCAGCTGCATCTCTGCATCTGTGGTCACAAGGCGTCCTCCCTGTGTGTCTGTGTGCAAATTTTCCCTTTCTGATAACGACACCCTGCTTTGGATTAGGGCTTATCCTACTCTAGCATGACCTCTTTTTTAACTTGATAACATCTACAAAGACTATATTCTTAAATAAGATCATATTGTAGGTACTGGGGATTTTAGGACATTATCTTTTTAGGAGACACAAGTCAACTCAACAGGGCCCTTAATATGGACTTGGCTCATCAGGGCAGGCTTCCTGGAGGCAGTGATATTAACCTATGAAAGTAAATGGGAATTAGCCAGGGAAAGAAGGAGGAGAGACAAACATGGGTGAGGTTTGAGCACAGGCGAGAACTAAGAGCACCTGAGGCAGTAAAGGGCATGCAGTCTGACTGGCACATTGATTGGCAGTAGGAGTGACACGGGATGGAACTAGACAGGGGCTGGATAGTGCAGGGCCCTGCATTATCTGTTAAGGGGTCTGGATTCTATCCCAGGGTAATGGGAAGACTTTTTTATGCAAAAGACTGACATAGCCACATTTGTATCATAGACATATCGTTCTTGCTACATGGAAAACTGATGGGAGAGCGGCAGCCTGGGGACCGGGAGATGAGGGAGGAAGCCTTTGTCGTGGTCCAAGGTAAAGATGCTGGCTTGGGAAATGGAGCAAAGTGGGTGGAATGGGGAGGTATTTATAAAGTGGAATCAACAAGACTGTAAGACAGGGGATGAAGGAGAGGGACAAACAAGGATTTCAGGCAGGCTTCTGACCCATAGATTCCCAGAGAGGATAGATCATGCCTCACAGGGGAGATTATGCCAAGAAGGAGGGGGTCCCCCACATAAGGAATGTACAAAGATGTTTTGGGCTTTGATGGAAAACACACAGAGCATTTACACAGTGTGGAGTGAAATGCCCAGAGGGCAAGGGTCCTGTCTTTCTTCAAAGAAAACTGTAGTCAGTTTTCCACTGACACGGAACCCCCCCCCCCCCCAAATTGTGACATCATTTGAAGGAAGCAAGATTAGAAGGGGGATGACCCAGTGCAGGGGCCTTTACCACTGGGGCTGGGGGTGGGGAACTCTGCATGGGCAGGTGGGGATGGAGGGGGCTGTGGCAAGGGTTAAGAAGAAGGGTCTCTGGGCCTCCATCTCACCTGCTCTATCTCAGATCTCTTAAGCTTATGACATCTTCCCATCCCCCAACCCCGGCAACAGCACCCCCTCCACCCCTGCCAGTGCTCTGGGTGGATGATTGGATCTCTGTGTTCCCTGCCCCTCAGCTGGCCTGACCTGTTTGCTTCTGGACTGCAGCCTCCAGGTCTGCCCAGCTCCTGGGATACTTCCACCAGACCTCCCAACCTGGCCACGGGCATTCCCTCCTGTCCCATGAGTGGCCCTAGCGGCTGCTGGTCCAGTGCCTCTCCCAACTGAAAGCGGTTGACCAAGAAACATGGACATGAATTTACATTTTAGATTCTGAGAATTAGTGGGATTGGGGGGACCTTGGGTGAAAAACCCAAGAGAGTAAGAGTTGCTATTTACAAAGCCAGGCATTGTGCTAAGTGCTTAGCAAACATCACCTCATTTGATCACCACCTGGGTATCATCACCTCCATTTTACAGATGTGGTGGTTTGGAGAGTCAAGTGACCTGTCCACAGTCACACAAGTTGCCCAAAGTCGCACAGTGTGTGCCAAAGTCAAGATCGAGACCCAGGACCGTCTGATTTTAAAGCCTGTGTTGATGACCCCGTCATTCCCTGCCTCTGCGCACCTGAGTGTGACTGTCTCTCCCAGGGATCTCTCTGGCACCTTGTCCCGCTACCATCCCAGCAGCCAGAGGTAGGATGGTCCTACCCCCAAATCAGCCCCACAGCAGGCTCACTTGAAAATAAAAAAACGAAACAAAACAAAAACAGATCTCAGAAACAGTAATTGTTAATCAGAGACTTCATATCATATCCATTATCTGTCTGTGCAAGGCCTTCCATTGTTTTACAGGCTTTTTCCCACTTGATCCTCGGTCTCCACTTCTCCTCCTTTCCTCCCCTAGGAATTTACTTCAGTGTGTTTGATATACAGCCTCACATACGCATGGATCCTTGTTAAAATCTAATGTTCTTTTGTGGTGTGTATGTGTTTTTAATTTACATTAATGGTATTGTGCTATAAATCTTGCTCTGTTTCTTACTTTTTTTTTCCCTCCCTGCACTGTGTTTTTAAGATCTATTCCTGTTGCTGTTTACATAGCTAGTTCATTGCTTCAGATGCATCCACCACCTTTTTCTTATACATTCTGCCAGGCTTCAGCCAACCGGGAACAGCACCAGGATGATCATGCTGGTACATGTGTCTCATGAACCTGTTCAGGAATGTTTCAGGCTCTATACCCAGGAAAGGATTGAGGACTGCTTGGCTCTAGACTTTAAATAAACTGTTTCATTATTTCCATAACATGTTCCAGAAAGCCTCTATCAACTAGCAAGGGTTCCCATCTCTCTATTTTTTTCCAACACTTGGTTTCATCCACCTTTCTAATGGTGTAACTCTCTTGAGATTGGCTGGTATCCAAGGGAGGGAATTACAAGATCAGTAGGTGAGCCAGTCCTCTACTTCAGGATGGCAGCTCCTTCTTGGCTCCTGGCCTCAAGATGTATCCACGCTCTGGCCCTGCCCCTCCCTGTCCTGTGGCATCTGTGAATCCCCCGTATTCTCTGTCTGTCTTGACTTATCTGGCCTCCTTTAAGCAGAGTCACCCAGCAGCATTGAGTAGAGCTCAGAATTAGGTGTACTCGTCTCGTGTCTCGGGATGTGCTGGAGTTTCCCTCTCCAAATGTAGCTCCTTCCTTGTCTACAGTGTGTCCTTCAGAGGCAGACCTACAGCGGCCTCAGCTTCCCTAGTCCTCTCAGTTTCAGCTACTGTCCCTTCCCACCCCCCACACCAGCCTACCAAGGTAGAAATCCCAGCATGCTCCCCTCCCTACAGCACGTGATTATTTGCATCAGTAGCAGAGTAATCTGCTGGGAGCTTGTTTTGGGGTTTTCACTGCTGTAGCAAGACATTTCCCTACATGTCTCCAGGAGTGGGAAGGACTCATAGGAAGAAACAGTGCTCCCTCACCTCCCCGCACCTCCCCCACCACCCCCACCCCCAACCCCGAACCCAACGCCCTGGCAAGCATGGAACACTCTTCTGTGTTTCTAAGTTTGGTTTTTTTTTTTCCTAATTGGCCATCAAGCTCCATTGTGGAGTAGAGAGGTAGGGATAAGTCCTCTGTGTCTCAGAATTTGAAAACGAAATAGTCTGTTGTTGATAGTAGATTCTTGAGAACTGACTGAGACATCTATGAGGGAATCATGCATAAGAAGAAGAGAAAGCAAAAAAGCTGATCTTTAGAAAAACAACAGATAAAGCAGAAGAGCAGAGGAAAGCAGAGGTGAGAGAGCATGAAGAATATGAAAGCAGAACCAGAACTGGGGAGAGTCACTGCTTGACCCCTATATTGGTTGACCAGTGTCCCAAATCTCTGCAAAATCTCAGGGTCAGATGACAAGGGTTCATTTCGCCCATGCATCTTGTGATCAGCTGGGATTGGTGGGTCTGGGCTGGGCTGGGTTGGTGGTGGCTCAGTTCCACGTGGCTCTCATTTTCCTCCCAGGACTAATGGCAGCCCAGGCAGGCGGTCCTCGTGGCAGTGGCGGAGCGTGAGACAAGCCCAATCCACAGCTTTGGGCACAGGATGCTTGTTGGGATTTCATGGACCAAAGCAAGTCACATGGCAAAGGGCATGGAAATAAGGTAGCGGTGAAGATTTGGGGCCGTTAATGCACTCTGCCACGGAAAATGTCAGTTCCTCTGCGACCCAGTTGTACTCCCTTTACTTTGGTTTATTTAAATAGTTTTTTATTCCTTACAATTAAATAATTCCCAGTCAAGATGAAACTTTAGGATATGCGTTAGGTGACCAGCTTGACTTCTCCTTTGCATCTTCTTTCTTATGGCAGAGGGCCTGGGGCCGGAAGACATACTAGACTCTTAATAAGGAGAAAGTGATGAATTTGATCAACTTGAGAGAAATGACAAAGGAAGGGGGGTTGTCCCTGGCAACTTGATCAAATCACCACATCCGAGAGAGCCTGCAGACTCTACTGCTCCTAAGAGCTGTTTTGAATGAGATTGTCTGCAGAGCTAGCATGCGGTGGGCCCAGCGGTAGGGCTTCTGGGTGTGGTAGTTCTCAACATCAGTTATAGTGTCAGACAGGGAGCCTACATGGGCCAACGTGAAGGATACCAAAAGGATGCTTGTCTCAAGGAAGGAGGTGGGACTGGTGTGAAATAGACCATGAGTCAGAATCCAGCTGATCAACCTGGGAGTCAGCTTCAGGCCGCAGTCCAACAGAGAGCTGGATTGGGAGCCAGGTACCAGGCCCATGCAGAAGGGCAGTCACAGCAAAGGGAGGGGCAGCAGGAAAGGCTCCAGCTCCAAGCCCCCATAAGTACCTGATGCTTTGCCTACCCAGGCCTAAGAAATGGGACAGCATATGATTCCCAGTCATGGAGCAGCGCCTGATCTCCTTCCAGACCTGCCTCCTACTCCCCCAGGACCATGGGGTGGAGCCTTCATGTGTGTGTACGCATTCTGATCACAGTGCTTCAATGAGGCTGGGACAGGTGGTATCACAGAAGCAAGCATCCAGAGGCCTTGATATCCAGGGGAGAACCTCCTCTCCATTCCTTCCACCTCCCACATTCTAGGAGGATGGAAACAGTCGGGGCTGCCCCTACTGCCTGCTAGTGCTGCTGCAGAGTTATTGGTGGTCCCAGGGGTCCTATCCCTCACTTACAACAACTGCTCAGGAGCCAGATCCTTGGGACTTTGATGGGTGATGAGAATGTATGAACCAGAACAAGTTTGACTCCCTGACCCCGCGCCCCCCCCCCCCCCCCCCCCCCCCCCCGCCGCCATTGAGCTGGCAATAGGAGAAGTGAAATCAATTCTGGTAACCTGAGCAGCAGGAGAAAGCCAGCAAGAGTAACGGGAAACTGTCAAGGTCATTTTCTCACCCACACAACAGGGAAGAGGAGAAAAAACGAGCCAATAACAACACAATGATTGTGTATTGATGCCTGCTACGTAGCAGGCCTTGGGCTGAATAATGGGATGTGAAAGCACTTGAGATATAGTTTCTGAACTAGTCCTGGTCTAGTTGACGTTGAAGGGGCACACATGAAAACACGTAAACAAAACACACAATGATGGGAGAAAAGACTGACTGCTGTTGGAAGCTAGAGAAGGTGAGACCAGCCAGCTTGGTCAGGGAGTACCTGTCTGCTAGCACAAGCTAGATTATGCTGCAGCAATGAACAGCCCCTATAGCTTTTAAAAAAATTGTTTTTATTGAAGTATAGTTGATTTACAATGCTGTGTTATTTTCTGCTGTACGGCAAAATGATTCGGTTATGGTTTATTGGTTTATTAAAGGATATTAAATATCGTTCCCTGTGCTATACAGCAGGACCTTGTTATTTAACCATCCTATATATAATGGTTTGCATCTGCTAATCTTGAGCTCCCAATCCTTTCCTCCCTCACTCCTACCTCCTTGGCAACCACAAGTCTGTCCTCTGTATCTGTGAGTCTGTTTCCATTTCATAGATAAGTTCATTTGTGTCACATTTTAGATTCCACATGTAAGTGATATCATATGACATTTGTCTTTCTCTGTCTGACTTACTTCACTTACTATGATACTCTCTAGGTCCATCCATGTTGTTGCTCGTGGCATCATCTCATTCTTTTTAATGGCTGAGTAGTATTCCACCTCTTCTTTATCTATTCATCTGTCAAATGGACATTTAGGTTGTTTCCATGTCTTGGCTATTGTAAATAATGCTGCTATGAACATAGGGGTGTGTGAATCTTTTCAAACTCTAGTTTTGTCTGGATATATGCCCAGAAGTGGAACTGCTGGATTATATGGTAGCTCTATTTTTTTTTTTTTTTTGAGGAACCTCCATACTGTTTTCCATAGTGGCTGCACCACTTTACATTCTCACCAACAGTGTAGGAGGGTTTCCTTTTTCCACACCCTCTCCTGCATTTGTTATTTGTAGACTTTTTAATGATGGCCATTCTGACTGCTGTGAGGTGGTACCTCATTGTGGTTTTGATTTGCATTTCTCTAATAATTAGTGATGATGAGCAGCTTTTCATGTGCCTGTTGACCATCTGTGTGTCTTATTTGGAGAAACATCTATTTAGGTCTTCTGCCCATTTATAGATTGGGTAAACAACTGCTATATCTAAGTGGTTTAAGACAAAGGTTTCCTTCTCCATTGCAGGTTAGCAGGGCTGTCATTACCATTTTTACTCTGGGATCCAGGTTAACAGAGCAACTGCTATCTGGAATGATGCTGATTGCCATGCCACAGGGAGAGGAAGATGCTGGAGGGCCTCACATGGCAGGCAGATGCTCAAGTCCAGGATGGACATGTGTCATTCCTGATTACGACCTATTGGCCAGAACTAGTCACATGACCTCAAATACAAATGCAATCCTATTGTGTACCCTGTGTTTAGGAAATGAAATATCTGAAGAATGGCATTCATGACTGCCACAGAATGTTGGAAATACTTCACAGAGGAGGAGAATCTTGGCATGTAGAGATGGGACTTGAGGAAAAAGTAGGCAATGAGGCAGAGAAGAGAGAAGGCTGTTCCAGGCTCACAGGCTTCCTGGAGACCTATGGATGTTAGGTACTCTCCAGGACCCCTGGGGACACAGCAAAGTCAGAGCCCAGGGTGGTGGGGGGTGGAGGGAGCTGAACGTGAGGTGGCCTCCTTAAGAAGCTTCTTGTGAGGTTTGCTTGGGAATTAGGAGTTTATCCTCCAGCAATGTGCAGGCAGCAGGCAACTTTCAGCTGCACGGTGCTGGGGATGCTCAAAACGGAAATCCTCCGGAGGGTTTGGGGAGAGCTATATTGGGCACTCAGCTTCCCAGGCAAAGGCCTGCAGTCAGCTGGCCTCAGCCTTCACTGTCTTTGTTTCCCTGGATAATGCTTTTTATAACTCTGTAATCTCCAGCACTTGCTTTTATTTAAAAATTTTTAAAAACCCGCTGTTGTGACTGGGGTGCAGTTAGACTGTCTGAGCTGGGACTCTTAGGGTGAATAAAATCATAATTTTGTTGGACTTTGGAGACCACATGTACAAATGATATCACTGATGCCAAGAGCTCAGGGGCTCCCAGATGTATTGGACGTCGCTCCCAAGGCCCCAGTTAGGGTTGTACATCAGAAGTTGCCACAAGACAAGAGAGGGCGATGTGACTTGATGACAAGACTTCTGAGGACAGATGTCTCTGAAAAGTATTACAGCTGTGTTATCAAGTTGACATCTCCCAACTCTCTAGATATTCCCCTGTCAACATAAAGGGAGGCGGCTGGATGGGAGGGAGCTGTGAAAGACGTTGCAAAGTTGGAAAGGCTCAGCCTACAATACCTGTGTCAACGTGGAGTCCTTGGAGGCACGTCTGAGGCTTTGTGCTGTGACAAAGGTGTGTTCACAGATGGCACCCCCTATTGGGGGGGGAACCCCAATCACCCTCCCTATCTCCTGATCCCACAGGTAGGAGAGGACTTCATTCCTGGATCCCAAGAGGGTTAAGTGTTGGAGAAAGCACTCTTGGTTTCTCTTTGCCCTACATCACCGCGGTCCCTCTGGGAACTGTATCCTTTCCATTGGTGAGCTTGACACCCACTGGCCATGCTGGCTAGGGAGCAGGGCTTCTGCATCACACAGCAGTGCCGATCTCTCTCTCATCTCATGATCTCTTACACAGACACAGTCTGCCCCAAAGATAAGTAAGGAAATCCAGGGCCCCCTCTCCTCTTCCTCCACACTGTCAGCTCAGCACAGCAGGTCTGTCCCTCATGGGATGCCATCTTCCATCCTGGAACCAGGTAAAGAAGTCAGATGGGTCCTATGATGGGGACCTGGCTATCTTCAATTCACAGGTTAGGGAGCTGGATGTTTCCTTGTGACCTCAGGTCCCAGCCATAGTCTCCAATGCAGTTGCTAATAGAAAACCTCAGATAAAGCTTATGATTGATTGGTTCTCCATTTGACAATCTGTGTCCCTTTTCTAGAATTCAGAGGAAGAAAGGTGAGTGATCAGCACATTTAATCACCAACATACAAATTAACAAGTTCCCTAAGGCCTGTGAGCCACAGGGTTTGGTCTTTTCTGTGTGGGCCCTGGTGACCCTGGCCATGATTATGGTAAGAAGTTCTCAGGACTGAAGACAAGAAACATAAGATTTGTGTTTTAGAATGGACCCTCTAGCAGAGTGTGAAGGATGAGTTGGAGGAAGAGGGTTGGAGGTGGGAGTCTGGCTAGAAGACTGGCAATAATTGAAGTCAGAGGTGATGCCTGGAAAAAGTGTGTATCCGTCAGAGTTCAACAAGAAACACAGAACCAGTAGGAGATATGTATGAAGAGATGTACTGCGAGGAACTGGCCTGTGTGATTGTAGAGGCTTCCTAGGCCAATCCAAAACCCACAGAGCAGAGCATTGGGAAGGACCGGCTGAGCACTCAGGGACGGAGTGAAGCTCCTGCCCACAGGTAGACTTTCTTCTTCCTCAGAGAAGCCTTGACTGCTCCTAAGGCCTTTCAACTGATTAAACCAGGCCCACCCAGGTTATCTGGGGTAATCTCTTACTTCTAGTCCGCTGATTATGGACTCAAATCACATCTACAAAATACCTTCACAGCAACACCTCTATCAGGGTTTGATGGAATAACTGCGGGCTGTAGTCAAGTCAAATTGACACATAAAACTGGCCATTCCTAAGGGGCTTTGTCTATTTTCCTTATACCAGAGACCCTGATGTTTCAGAAGACTCGCTAGAGAAGCTTGCACAGGCCTTTGGCTTTGCCTTGTTTGTGGCCACAATACATAACAAGCTCCAGAACTGGCTTTTTATTGATCGCCACCTGAGATAAGGAGGAGCCTGGCTGAGGGAGCACGGATGGTTGTTATGAATCTCCCCAGAAGTTCCAATAGAAGGATTTACGTAGCCTCCAGGCAGAAGCCCCAAAAAACTTAGCTCCGCGTCACCGCCGATGTAACATGGGGATCCTGATACTGACTTCAGAGGGTGTTTTTGAGGATTAAATGAGCTGGCCATGACCTGTAAGCTGTAATGCTCTGTACAGATGCATCGTAGTTTCTTTCTCATACAGACTATGAAACAGTGTATAAGTACCAGGCTGCAGTTCTAAATGTCCTCACTGATAAGACTGGTGCTCCTCACCTATCACCAATCATCTATAGTTGTGTTAAGATGCCAGATTCCAACAACATAGTAACAAAGCTCAGCTTTCAAAAGCACATTCTAGAAAGTTAGGTGAAACTATTTTAAGAAACGTGGTAGAAATGACATTTATGTGACTTGTTTTGTACATAATTTTGGAAAATGCCTAGTTATCGTCTCACATCTAAATGAAATGTCACCTCCTGGGCAAGGGCTGCCCTCATTTCTGCAGGCCTGGTTATGTGCTTCGTCTGAGGATGACTGCTGACGAGGGACGTCCACACACGGACTCCGGTGCCTGCGTCCTCCACGCCCCACCTACCCTTCACCTCCAGCCTTCACACTCATCCGACATCCATATTCCTCCCTGTTTGAAGCGCCACACCCTTTGGCGAAGGGGGTCTAGGAACCTGTTCCCATTGTGCCTCATGTCTGTTTTCCCTGAGGAACTGAGCCCCTGGTACCCAGGGCGACACTGAGCTGCATCTCCTTCCCTCCTATGGGAGGTTTCCATGTTTTAGGCACCGTACTGAATGCTTGACATAGATTATTTCAGTTATTCTTTAATGGAATCCTAATAGCAACTGACATGCTATTTATCTATGGCCTTCTATGTTTCAAGCACTTTTCTAAAAATTTGGCATATGTTAATTTATGTAATCATCATAATAACTCTACAAATAGGTACTAGTATCATCCCCATTGTATAGATGGCAACATTGAGTTTAAAGGACTTGCCCAAAGTCGTACAAATGGGTAAGTCACAGTCAAGTTCATCTAACGTCACAGCTGGTGTTCTTAACCACTGCCCTGTATTAACTCCATGAAAACAGCCTAGAAGTTCCTGTTTCTATTTCTGTTTCCTCCTTCTGTTTTTACCACCTCCACATCCCCAAACACATGCGCCATCCCCGCCCCCCCCCCACCCCCACATACATCCAGACACACATTCAGGCCCCTAAGATATAGATATTATTGTTAGTCTGCACTGTGGGGTAACAAACTTTGCAATCTGGGCTCCTGAGCCTCTGTATCTCCTGCTGCCATCTTAGCACCACTCTCCACCCCATCAGCCCTCCAGGAGCCACAGAAGCTCAGTGACGCCTACAGCCAAGTCCATGTGCCCTGTGACAGTCAGTCAGGCTTCTTTCCCTCCTTTATTCCACTGCACTGTCTTTATCTAATTGTGTCTCTGCCTCTTCCCAGGTCTGTGAACTCCTCTAGGGCAGAGACTGCATCTTATTCACCTTCCTCTCTTCAGATCCTGACTCAAAGGAAGTAATGGAAAAGTGAGTAGATCTGTAGCCTTCGTTGGAAAACCCCTTCTTTGGAGCAGGGTCGAAATAGGATTAGAGAGGGCTGGATGAGCCCCCATGGCTGCTGGCTACATGGAGAGCAGCAGTCCCATTTCCACTGAGAGCCGGAGGGGCTTAAGAGGCTGAAGAGTCATATCAGGACTCTGGCTCTGCCCAGAGCCGGGGGAGCGATGAAATGGCTCTGCCAGGGCCCGCCCCCTGCTTCTGTCCAAGTATTACTGTCCAGATTTCTCTGCCATTTGCATTTATTGAAATTCACTGTTCTTTCCAAGGAAAGAATGACAAAAATACAAACAGCAGCACCTTAAATAGGTTGGAGGAAGGAAATGAGGGAAGGAGAACCAAAGGGAGGAGGGAGGGGGGCAAGAGGAAAGGAAAGAAGAGAGAGAGAAGATGGGGAAGCAGCAAACACAGGGAGGAGAGAATATTTCAGGACAGACTGAAGCTCCATGGTGTGGCTTTTCAAACCAACAATCACAGGTTAGTGGGTTCTAATCACATCTCCACCATCTGCCTCCAGAGTCTCAGTTTTGCCTCCTGTAAAATTGGCAGTAGCAAACTCCTCCCCGACCCCTGCTCTATACTGTGCCAAGAAGAAGGATGTAGGTATGATCTCAAGAATGTGATGAGATAGCTAGTAGGAAGCTGCTGCATGACGCAGAGAGATCAACTCAATGACTGGTGATGACCTAGAGGGGTGGGATTGGGAGGGTGGGAAGGAGGCTCAAAAAGGAGGGGATATGGGGATATATGTATAAATACAGCTGATTCACTTTGTTGTACAGCGGAAACTGGCACAACAGTGTGAAGCTATTATATTCCAATAAAGATCGAAAGAAAAAAAAAATGTGATGATTCCCCAAGACCTCCCTCCCTTCCCAAGAATGTCATGAATCTTGTCAGGTTGCCAGATTTGAGAGCTTTGCACTGAGATGGAGAAACCCCCCAGACTGCTAGGAGGGCTGTGGAAGGCAGATCAGCCCCATGCTGCTCTTGGTTTGAGAACTAATCGGAGCAGAGCTCTCTGGATCCCACCTCCCAGGGGACTGTGTGGAAGGGTGAAGGTCCTTGGCGGGAGCGGCAGCTTTGAAAGAATACAGCGTTTGAAGGGATGGACCAAAGCATTTAAGCATCTTAAAAATTATTGAGGAGTCCAAAGAACCTATGTTTACGTGTGTTGGGTTTATTGATATTTAGCATATTAGAAATTCAAAGTGAGAACATTTTAAGACCCCAGAATACACAAGCACACACTCCATCAGCCCTCAGAAGGGTGACATCATCAGACATTATGTAGACACTGGAGAACTCCACTGTACACTTCAGAGGGAGTGGGAGTGGGAAGGCAAATGACATCTTAGTGTGGTTAGCAAAAGAGTTTTGATTTTCCAGATACCCTGGAAAGGTCTCAGAACCCCATGGGGCCCTGGACCACACTTGGAGAACCTCTGAACAAGGGACACGGAATGTTGTACGTGATGGAATTCCTGCAGTAACTCCTCAAGCCCTCAGACAAGACTGCTGAATGACGGAATCGCAACTGTGGTAGGATTTCTTGAAATACATGTACCAGTTGATGTGCAGACAAGTCAGAATGGTTCACCCGGCCAGAGGAGCAAAATCAGAGCAACCCAGGAAGAAGCATAGTCGGGAAATTGTAGAAACCACAGGGAGGGCCCTGAGTCCACAAGAGCTATGAAATTTGAAGGTTTGGACCCAATTTGTGTAAATCTGCCAGAAGCATCTGGGTTCAAGCTTCTCATGAGGTCAAAAATTTAACTTTGCTTGAAGACCTTGAATGCTGAGGCAGCACCTATGCCCCCTGCCCTGATCTCAGTGCCTGCCCCCAATCTTCCAACCCCTTCCCTTTCCCAGTGCTGGAGGAGACAGGAAGCTGCTGCAACCAAAATGAAATATCCAGTTTGTTTTTTTCTTAAACCCAAGGAATAGCTGTAATTTGCAGGGAGACAGAATGCAACGAGCATACACTTGTCAGAATGGGAGACGGTTCTGTGAGTCCCGTGTTACTTCAGTCCTAAGACTGGACTGATTCCTGCAATTCTGTCAGCTTTTTGCCCCATCGAGGGCCTGACCAGTACATTAAACAGGAGGTCAGTGGAGACCATTTGTCAGCAGCATGGCCTGGCCCTTGAGCATCTGTCTCCAGGGAGGGGGAGAGAGGAAATGAGTGCCTGCTCTGACTTTTTGCTCAAAACAGGGGAACTGAGGGTCCCAGCCCAGGATCCTTCAGTCCCCTGGCCTAGCAGCACTTGATGTAACCCTTTCCCAGGTCACAGTGCTTTGTGACAGAAGGCAAGAAAATCAGGGCAGGTGGTAAATAATAACAGTGTTAGCTCGGTCGTCTACATGAGGCCCTGGGGTGAGGTGGGGGAGAAGGGAGATTACGTTTCCTTGGCAGGTTCCAGGTTGGCCTTTAAAGGGTTTCTGCTGGGACCACTGTTCCCTGCGATAGGTCATTTATCTGCCCCTACCCGGCCTTGGGGTTGCCACTGGGGGCTGCCCCCAAACCCATCGCTTCTCTGGTTCCTGCTTCAGCCTCTTCCCACAGACTCTGCAGATCCGTGGGTCAGGCCAGATTCTCTGGCAGGCGGTGGGGGTGGGGTATCGCCTGCCTCCAGCACTCATGTGTGTCCACAGTCCTGCCAGATCCCTTCCCCGGGTTCCATTAAAAGACACGGAATCTGTGCATTGAGCCAGCATGACCTGTAGATACGACTGAAGTATAGTTTTATCTTTGCTCCCATTCGCCCTATAAAATTTATTCAGTGAGGACCATTTCTCCTTGC
Source organism: Hippopotamus amphibius kiboko (assembly GCF_030028045.1). Lineage (NCBI taxonomy): Eukaryota > Metazoa > Chordata > Mammalia > Artiodactyla > Hippopotamidae > Hippopotamus > Hippopotamus amphibius. The sequence continues at coordinate 27,189,598 of NC_080186.1, read as the reverse complement.
CTGAGGATGAAATCTCTGTCTCAGGCAGGCCCCATAATTTTCTCCTGACTTTTCGGTAATAAAAAGATCTCTGGTCACTTTATACCACAAATACAGTCTCAATTCAGTAATTACAATGGTCTAGTCCTAGATAATAAAAATTCTGAACTGGTTTCAATGCCAGCTTCCCCTCCCTGTCCCAGCATGGCCCATGAAAGAGGTCCTCTGCCTCTGGGGAAGGGGCAGGGTCTTTGTCCAACTTCTGACCCAGAATTTCTCCATCTCTCTCAGCAGAATTGGGAATTTCTGGGGTTTCCAATCCCTTGAGAATTTGGCTAAAGGGGGAGGTGGGATTGCGAGAAGGGAATGGTTTTGGGGGCAGGGGGAGCAGTTCAGCCTCATGTAGACGCCCCAGCCTCTGGTTTTGTGGCAGTCTCTGCCACACAGCATCCACTCACTGGGACCCCTTTGCCTGGGTCTAGATCGTCCCGTGGCAAACATTTTTTTTTTTTGAAAATAAATTTTTGTCAGTTATCTATTTTATACACATTTCTGTATATATGTCTATCCCAATCTCCCAATTCATCCCACCTTGGCAGAATTTGGACAGCTTCAGGCCAGCACGCTCTGCTTAAGGAATGGGGCACAGACATTCTGGGGAAGCCACCCTACCTCTCTCCTTAGGCACGTGTCTTGGTATCTGGACTTCATACCAGCTCCACAGTGGATCCTCTGGGCTTAAGTCAATCATCTTATCCTGTCCTTTTTGCCACAGGGCCTGGCTCAGCTACAGGCACATAGCTGGTCAGAGCAGGGAGAGGAGAGGAGACACATGCTGGGGATACTGCTCTGGAAGACAGTCTCCGTTCTGTGGGAATGGCCAAAGAAACCACCTCTCTCTACCTGGACAGTGGGGTATGAGGCTGAAAGGGCTGGAACTGTGACAGCCATTTTGCTCTGTAAGGTGAGATTGTGGAGAGTGAGAGTGGAGCTGCCAAGGGAACCACCACTTGGGCCTTGAGGATGAAGCTGAGACTATAGAATGCATGTGCCTTGATCATGAGAAACCAGGTCCTGGTGATGTCATTTGAGACTTGAGGTCAGCTTTCCCTAGAGCAGTGATTCTTAACGAAGGGGTGAGGGTGGCAATCCCTACCCCACCCCCAGGGGACATTCGGCAATAACTGAAGGCATTTTTGGTTGTCACAGCGTGGAGTTTACTGCTAGCATCTAGGGGTAGAGGCCAGGGAGGCTGATAAACATCCTGCCGTGCACAGGACAGCCCCCAGCAACAAAGAATTATTTGGCCTAAAATGTCGGTAGTGCTTGTTGGTGATCAGTTGAGAAAACCTGGTCTAAAGCCAAAACTATATCTGGACTTTTCAATTATATGAGCCAGTGCATTTCCTTTATTTTTTTGAATCAGTTCAAGTTTGTTTTCTTGTGATTTGAAATGGAAAGAATCTTAACTGATAGTTTTCAAAACAATGCCTCCTCTTCTTTCCTCTCCCAAGTGCCCTCCTCCGTGTCCATCCTCAGCCTGGCAGATTTCCTCTCTGGTATAATGACAGAGCTACTCCTCTGTCTCCTTGTTAGCACTTTTTAGAAATAGTGTCCTGCCCATTCCTGTGCCCCTGTCAAGAATCCCATCTCCTTAAATCGTAAAGATACTTGGGGGGAAAGCATTTATGATTTTGCTTAAAAATTTCAAGGTCACTATTTAAAATTTTTATTATGAAATTTTTCAGACCTACAAAATGAGTGAAACAATGAGAGCCCTCACGTACTCACCTTCTGCTTAATAAATAGGTCCCCTTCCCCAACAGAACCTTCCTTTCTTCCCCAAGAGAGAATACTGTCCTCAATTTAGTGTTTACCTTCTGTGCGTTGTTTTTGTATTGTGTCACCCAAATATGTATTCCTAAACAATATTTATTTTTTTTGAATTTTTAATATGCACTCGTATAAATGATATTGTATATATTCTCATGTGACGTGTTTTCTCTGTTACGTGTCTCAGAATCCTCTAGGCTCTTTTAGGTAGCTTTGGGTCTTCCAGTTCTGCATCATGCTCTATTGCAGGAATTTGTAAATTTATTTTCATGGAGAAACACACTCTAATTTTTCACAAGTAGAAAGGATGCTTCTCTGAAGATTCATGAGCCCGTGTCCTAGAGCACAGAGCTTCTAGTGGATTCCACTAGGAGTGGAATTGTTGAGTTGTAGGATGTGTGCACCCTCAGCTCTACTAGCTGTTGGTCTCAAAGGTCACTTGGATTTTATTTATGGCGAATACACTGTATAAATGTGTTGAAGCACACAAATACTGTTCTTGGCCTTCATCTGTGCTGATCACTCCTGAGATTTACAGAGTCTTTGTGTGCAAAGACTTACGTGAATAACTGGTAGAAAGATTAATGGTGCCCCAAAGACATCCACGTTCTAATTTCTGGAACATGTGAATAAGGGACTTTGCAGATGTGATTAACAATTTTGAGATGAGAACATAATCCTGGATTATCTGGATGGGCCTAATGTAATCACAAGAGTCCTTATAAGAGAGAGGCAGGAGGGTCAGAGTCAGAGAAGGGGGTTGGAGTGATGTGAGGGAGGGACCATTAGCCAAGGAATGCAGGAGGCCTGTAGAAGCTGAAGAAGGCAAAGAAACATTCTCCCCTAGAGCTTTCAAAAGGGACAGAGCCCTGCTGTTTTAGACTTCTGATCTCCAGAACTCTAAGATAATAATTTATGTGGTTTTAAGTCATCAAGTTGATGGTATCTTGTTACAGCAGCAATAGGAAACTAATAAGCAAGACCAACTCAGAACAAAATTGAGACGGCAAAGCTGGTCCCCAGTGACCCCACATACCCACGACAGTGCCTGACTTATAGCAGACATTTAACAAATGTCTTCCCCTCCCTCTTCCCCTTCTCTCCATTTTCAATCCATCCCCTGCTGACTGCTCAGCCTTATTTTTGGGTCTATCAAAGGGGAAACCTCTTAATATGGGTTCTAATGTGAGAAAGGCTACATGATCCCTTAGGTGCTCTAAACCACAAAAAATCATGTTTATGACATGGGAGGCACTACCCACAGTACTCTTACACAGTAACTCATCTAAGCCTCCCCAAAAACCAGGGAAGTAATAATAATAATAAACTACTTATTAATATATTATTGAGAACTTTTTATTGGTTCTAAGCTCCATTCAAAGAATCAGTTTAACCATACACCTAGGCATGGTTGTCTCCTTTTTTGCTGAGGAGGAAACTGAGGAAGGCCGAGTGCCTTGTCATGGAGCAAAGGTTTGTAACCCAGAACCATGTGATCGCAAAGTCCCTGATTCTTTTATGATGAATTCCTGAAAACGTTGCTGTGAGAGTTTCCCTTCACAGCAGTCAGCTCCTGTCGTTCTCCCCACTCCAGTCAATGCCACATACCCCCTCATGAATCCCATCCCCTCAAGTCCCAGAGATACCTGTGTTCAGTTTATCTGTTATGTTTGCTGAAAGAGGAACAAGCACTTGCTTATTACTAAAGCATGTTGAGAGGAATCCCCAGACAAACACAGTTGTCACTGCAGAAGATGGAGGCCTCTTCCCCAATTCCATCCCCCTGCAAAATTTTTCTCTTCCATCTGCTGCTGCCGATTCTCTGGCTTGCCCCTTCTCCTATCAGGGGCGACTATCAGAGGGTACCTATAAGCAAATTCTGATGTGTTGCAATCAACATGTTTCTAAATACATGTGTGTGGCACGTGCGTGGTGTGAGCGTGCTTGTGCGTGCACACGTGTGAGTGCTCGATTCCTATGTGAGCCCATGTCCGGTCACTGGGTTTGGCCAAAAGTGTCAGGCATGGAGATCATTGCAGTCTTTGGTCTATTGAAGAAGCTTGGGGCTAGGACTAGGGCTGTGCCTGAATGAGGAGGCTCAGTGGCCATTAGGGCCAGGAAAATATCCCATCTCTGATCAGGAAGGAAATCATCTTAAATGGCAACTGAGGGTCCCCCAAAGAGATGGATTATTAGTTGTATCCCCCAAATCTGCTGTCCTCTCCCTGCAAATTTCATTGCCCCTCCCCCATATTCATTCTCTTCTTTCTGAGCACACGTGCACTCAGAGACTATCTCCCCACCTCTCCTGCAGGTAGGTGTGATCACACGACTAAGTACAGGGCAATGGAATGCGAGCAGAAGTGATATGTGAGCTTCCGGGTCATCTCCAGCTGAAGGCAAGCTGCCTTTCTTGGCTGTGGCTCTGTGTTTCCCTTCCTGAAATCTGGAATGCTGGTGTGTCAGGAAACCTGGCTTCAAGAATACAAACCAGGGGGAGATCCCAGGGAATAGAAGAACAACAAGGTGGAAGGGGTCTGGGCTCCCAATTGACTTCATGGAGCAGAGCTGCCCATCAGGCTAGACTGCCTGGATTGGTATAGGAGTGCGAAATAAACTTCTACTTTATTTAAGCCACTCTGTTTTGGGGTGTTTTTGTTAGAGAAGCTGAGTAGTTTTACCTTAATTAATGTAACTACACTGTACACAGCACTAAGAGAGAGATTGCTCAGGCTTCACACTTGCAGAAAGGATTAACGTTATTTAAGAGAATAAGCCTTGGTTCTCGACTGCATGAATTACAAACTGGATCAGTCTCCCATCTCTACTTCACCCTTGACTGTAGAGTGAAATTGCTTCTTAAGTTTGGGGTTAATTTCTGAAGTTGGGGTATAAGGTAAAAATGATTAATATTCAAAATACACTTTAATACTCTCAATAAGTCCAATGCAGTAGTGTTTTCTTCCAGCATTGAACTATGGCTGTATCTTTGGTTGAGCTCTTAATGAGGACTAACATTTAAGGACCTTGTTTTGAAAAATATATTTTGATATATGCTTAATTTTTCCTCTCCCATCCCAACTTTTTCTTTCTGGTGGCTGGTGGATAGAATTGAATTCACCCAAGTTTAACATGTGTATGAAGCAATTTAGTATAAACACAGGTGGCCAATAGTGTGGCTGCCAGGAAGGAAGTGGATTCTGAATGCTGGAGGCCAGAGAGCTCCCAATCCATCTGGTCTGCTTCAGGTGCAGTCTTGCCTTGGGTTAGGCAGCTGGACACAGCAATTGAATGAGATTGCCTTGAGCAAAGAAAGGCAGCCCCCAGAGTGACAGAGGAAGCAATTGCTTGCATAGATAATTTTGTCTGTCTCTTTTCCAACCCTCTCCAACATCTATACTAAGTATATACTACCCTACACGTAAAATTCCACAACTAAAAATCTCCTTATTCTGACTTATTGCTTTAATAGATGCTTCAACACAAACCCTCACAGTATTTTTCACTTTCTTCATTTACATATCATTTTTTCAACCTCAGATTACTTATTAAATGTTCACTGTGGACACTTGGTAAAGAAAAAAAATTACCCATATTCCCATCACCTTGCCCCAACAACTGTCTTGATTTCAGTGCAATCCCTTTCAGTCTTTGTCCAAATGGATACATTTTTCCTTATTTGTAGTTATATCAAATACACTTTAATTTAAAATTTATTATCAAAATCTTTCTATTAGTTACATCTTTGTAATTATAATTTCAAGAGTTTCACAAAAGCCTATTGAATTTATAAGCTATATTTTACCTCACAGCTGCCACAACCTATAATGGAGAGAATAACCACTTCTCAGAGCTGTCGAGAGAATTACATGGACATGTGGTGCTTAGCCCAATGTCTGGCACATTACAGGATTGGTGGAGAGCATTATTTTTGGACTCAGACTTCTTGCCTTGGAATCCCAGCTTCACCTCTACCTAGCTGTTTAACCCTTGAGAAGTTACTTACCCTCTCTGTGCCAGTTTCCTCAGCTATCAAATGGGGATGATGGTAATCTGAGTGCATAGGTTTGTCAGAATTAAATAAGTAAGTACTGCATGCGTCAGGTGTTGTTTTCATTGTTATTATAATCATTTCTATTCCTCTTCAATATGCTGGGTCTTGGCCAAAGTCTGAGAACCAATCTTTTCATGTAATTCAATTTCATGTTGTCTTAGTTACCTAAAACGTCCTCAATGATGATAAATGTTTAGAAGGATATCTGGCATAATTGTTCTCTTTCTTATTTTAAAGTTGTGTTTTTAGAATTGTCATTAATCAGTTGGGTTTTTATATATGAATATTAATTTTTATGTAAGTGGATATTTCTGTTCTTTTCTTTAAAATTCTTAACATAAGGAATAGCTGTTAGATTGTATCAAATACTTTGTATCACCCATTGAAATGACCTTGATGTTTCTTGCTTAACTACTGAAGTGTTGAGCATTTGTTCTAAGAGCTGCTTTCCAGGTTTCCTTCTCTTACCATTTAATTGTTATTCTCTTCCTTCTGATGTCCTTTGGGTTTTTGTTCTTGTTGACATTTCCTACCTCTGCCTGTAGCTCCATACACACTTTAAAGGGTAGGAAAGTAAGATGTAGTTCCTCTGGGCACTCCAGCCAGTGAATGAACAAGGGCTAAGTGATGATATGAAAACCACTCATTAAGTTTCAAACATTGACATTGATAGACTAGCAACAGGTGAGTATTTAAAAGAATTTAAGGCATTTTGAGTGCTTGTTTACTTAATATTTGAAAATTAATCTTAGCACTTCAGTAATGTGTAATGTTAAATATTTCATCTATTTTAAACTTAAAAGGATTTTTTGTGTGTGGTTCTGTGCCTGTTACAAGGACAGACTTTTGACGGAATCACCTTATAAGCCTTGGAAATCTGTGTTTAGTCACAGGCAACACAGCATGACTCTCTCGAGAATTTTTTCCAGGACTCAGGAAGTGTTTTATCTGCTGGGAATATGATTGTTAATTGTGTTTGCAATATAATATGTGCATAAATAATAAAGTAGGAAATATTAATAACTATTAAGATCTTCTATATCGGCATATGCTATGCCAAGTATGGTTGATATATTTCCTCATTTTGCTGAAATAAATCGTATATGCTTCTGGTATATTATTCTTTTAACGTAGGGCTGATTTTATCTCCTGATATTTTATTTCAATACTTCATATTTGTATTCAAATACGATGCTGGCATAGATCTTGTTTTGTTGTCACATCTTTATCAGATTTCAGGCTTTGCATCATACTGGCCTCATAGACCAATATGGATACCCTGAAATTCTTTTTTTCATTTGTTTTAGAGCATTTTATAGCACACAGAAATCATTTGCTTTAGGAATTAACAGCATACCTCTATAGCCCTTGTAAATAATCTTTTATGTAAGCCTAATACTGTTTTCCACCTCTCCTTGCATGAAGTTTGGAATGCCACATTTTTAAAGACATTTTCCCCTATTTTACTGAACTTCCAAATTATCTGATAGTTTGGCATAATGTACCTTCATAATTTTAAAAATTATTCTATATTGGTTGTTATGTCAGGTTTCTGATTTTAATATTGTTACTTTGTTTTCACTAGCTTTACTAGTTTAGGTTTCTTTATTTTGTCATTTGCTTTTTTTTTTCCTTTCTTACTTCCTTTGGATTTCTGTTGCTGTTACCCTTGGTGACAGTCCGCCTTGCCCCATATAACCCCACCTCCTTTCCTTAGTCGTAGATGTTTGGCTGATACAAGCACAGGTCTTTTAAAAGGTAGGGTTAACCATTAGATTCTTACTCATTAAAAATGCAATTAAGAGACTAAAAGACTGTGATTGGGAACTGTAGGGAGTGAAGCTGCAATGTCAGACTATGTATGAACCAATGCTGTCACCAGCAAAGCCACATGCAAACTGAAATTAAGGGAAAGAAGGATACCTGGAAGCTGGTAGGGAAAAGACATAAACATGCAGAGAGAAGCAGAGCCCAGGGGCCGTGTAACCCCAGGGAGAGGAAAACAGAGAATCTAGCTGCCTTTTGTCCTTCCAGTTCACATGAGGTCTGACTATATTTCCTCACCATGAATTTCCATGAAGATCCTCCTCTATTTTCATATAAGTCCATTTTATCTTTAAGTTAGAGTTCTTTTTTTTAACATTTTATTTATTTATTTATTTACTTATTTTTGGCTGCATTGGATCTTTGTTGCTGTGTGCAGGCCTTTTCTAGTTGCGGCAAGTAGGGCCTGCTGTTTGCTGTGGTGCGTGGGCTCCTCATTGCGATGGAGTCCCTTGTTGTGGAGCAGGGCTCTAGGCACGTGGGCTTCAGTAGTTAGGGCAGATGGGCTCAGTAGTTGTGGCTCACAGGCTTTAGAGCACAGGCTCAGTAGTTGTGGAGCATGGGCTTAGTTGCTCTGCTGCATGTGGGATCTTCCTGGACCAGGGATTCAACCCATGTCCACTGCATTGACATGCAGATTCTTAAACACTGTGCCACCAGGGAAGTCCCTAAGCTAGAGTTCCTATTTCATGCAACCAAACATGTCTTAAGGTATTTCCTTATCATTTTAAGCTTAATGCTTATTTGACTTATTTGATTTTTTTAAATAATAGAAGAATTTAAAGTAATTTAAAGGGTAAAGTAATACAAATTCATTATTTCTCTCACTAATTGTTCAGAAATATCATGGCCACCTGATTCTTTGACAATCTTTGCTTTGCCATTTTCCCACATGCCTAGCAGCCAGTACCATCCTGTGTCCTACAGTTTATTCTCATAACATTTGCCTTAAGTTTCTCCCAAAAAGAGAAGGTACCAGATTCTCATCTCACTCTCCTCCACCCCACGTGAATTAAAAATTCAAATTAAGCAGAAATAAAATCCGTATCTCTGTGCATATAGCTCTATACCTACATAAGGGGGGAAAAAGAAAAATGTTATCAGTGATTTCTGCAGGATTTTTTTCTTGTTTTTTCCTTCCTGTTTTCTTCAAACAAGGAGAGTGCATTATTTTATAATCAGATAATGCAATTATATGATACTAAAAATGAACAATTAATTTTCTGAGTCTGAATTTGTTGTACTACAGAGGTTTTTATATATAGTGTTTTTATTTTTATTGATTTTCTACATTTGCTATTAGTTAACCTGAATGCAATTTGGTAAAGGATTTCTTCACTTATAAGCTTTAAAAATGTTTTGACTGTTTTAACTTATATTACTAATAGAGCATTATTTACCCTACCACCAGCTTTGGAGGTAGTAAGGTCACAACACTGAGATATGATAGAGATTGGGTTTTTAGGAAGGCATCTTTTCAGTGGCCATGTTTACAATGAGATCTGGAAATACGGGGAAATCACTCCAGGCAGTAGGGGCACTGGTGTGAAGGTTCTAATGCAGAATAAGCTCAGATATTTGAGAAAAACAAATAAGGTCAGTTTAGCTGAGTGGGCAAGAAGTGTGGTAAAAGATGAATCAGAGAGGTGGGCATGAGACAGTTCACAAAGGTGCAGACCAGTGGAAGGAGTGCGGATTTTGGTTTAGGTTGGATATGAAACCATAGAGCATTTTAAGCAGGGAAGTGACTTGATTTGTTCCATGTATTAAAAAGATAGCTCCAGGATTTCTGCTCTGGGCAGATGGAGTACATGTACTTTTCCTATTCTTTCCACCAAGTACAACTAAAAACTCTGGACATTACATGTAAAACAAGTCTAAGAAAACTCTAAAAGGTGGAGAGAAGTGAGGCTGGCTGGGGGGCAGGGTGGGGGTGGGGTCTCAGGACATGAAGAATGACAATGGTGAATGCCTTGTTTTTATTTTTTTTTCAAATTTTGACTCACATATCCCTGACTTGGAGATGAAGAAGCCAAGCAACTCATAAGTGGGTTCTGATCAGGAAAGGGTCAGGCAAACAAGACAAAGACTTTCAGACAGTAACCTCTCTATTCTAGCCAAAGACCACAGAAAATGGGGGGGCCCAACCAACTCACACCGGCAAAGATCAAGGAAGGAGCCTAGGTTTCCAACTATTCCTGGCTGTAAGAGGCTCTCCTGCCCTTCTGGTCAGGAAGGTATTAGTGAAGGTCAAATGGGGACCCAGAACTCCCAATCCCTCCTGGAAATAATGAGGGACACACCCCTCGAGTGTTAATAGAGGCCAAGTTAGGAACCTGGACTTTTATCCCTACCTGACAGTAATGAGTTTGCCCCATTCGTCTTCCCTCGGAAAGGCACTGTCAGAAGAAGCCAGCTAAAAGAGAAGACTTAAATAAGATCCCTAAAGTAATACCCAAAATGTACAAGTTTCAATAGAAAATTACTTGTCATACCAAGAGAAGAGAAAAGCTCAAACTAAATGAGGAAGGACAATCAATAGATGCTCACACTGACAGAGGTTAGAATCATCTGACAAAAATTTTAAAGCAACTATCATAAAAAATACCTTCAATGTGCAATTATGAACACACTTCAAACAAGTGAAAAACAGAAAGTGTCAGCAAAGAAATGGGAGATATAAAGTAGAACCAAAAGGAACTTTTAGAATCATAAAATACAATAACCAGAACTAAAAGCTCATGAGGGGCTCAACAGAAGAATTGAAGGGACAGAGGAAAAAAATCAGTGAAATGAAAGAGAAATAGAACAATAGAAATTACCCAGTCTGAACAACAGAGTGAAAATAGGTGAAAAATAAATAAGCGGACCCTCGAGGACCCAGGGGATTATACTATTCATGTCATCAAAGTCCTGGAAGGATTAGAGAAAGAGGGCGGGAATGAAAAAGTACTCAAAGAAACAATGGCTGAAATCTTCCCAAATTTGACAAAAGACATAAACATAAGAAATCGAGCAAATCCCAAACAAGGTAAACCCGAGACATCATAGTTAAAGTTCTAGAAACTAAAATAATATTGAAAGCATTGAGAAAGAAATAACCTTTTATTTACAAGGGAAAAAAATTCAAACAACTCTGGATTTCTCAGCAGAAACCAGGGAAGCCAGCAAGAAGTGGCATAGAGTTTTTTCAGGTGCTGAAGAAAAGAACCACCAACCCAGAATACTCAGTGAAACTACCTCTCAGGAATGAATCAAAAATCAAGACATATTCAAATGGATGAAAACTATGAGAATTTGTCACAAGCAGACATACGCTAAAAAATTTCTAAAGGAGGTTTTCTAAATAGAAAAAAAAAATAACGAAAGAAGGAATTTTCAAACATCTAGAAGGAATAGAAAACATCACAGGCAAAAAATATGGATAAATACAATAGACTTGCCTTCTCTTGAATTTCCAAAATAATGTTTGACAGTTGAAAGAAAAATTATGAGGGTGAATCAAAACTTATCCCCACTCTGGCTGTAGAATTTACTTTAACTTTTAGAAAAGACAAATACACCGTTTTCCGACATAATCTCCTTGCTTTTCAATACACTTTGTCCATCTGTCAACAAGCTTTCATATTCCCTCATTAAAAAATGTTCTAGGCTGAGCTGAGAGCCACGAATGCACCACTGTCTTCACAGCTTCATCAAAAGTGAATCTTTGTCCTCATAAGGCTGCTTTCAGGGGACCAGACAGGTGAAAGTCCAATGGAGCAAGATCAGGACTCTAGGGAGGATGCTTTAACACCTCAAAACAAAGTTTTTGCAGAGTCGATGGTGTGGGCAGAAGTGTGCTGATGTGCATTGTCATGCAAGACTGCAACGTCCTTGAATAGCAGTCCTCTGAGTTTAATCCAAAGTTTAGAGTTTAGCTCTTCAATAAGCATCTCACTGTAATGAGCACTGTTGATTGTTGAACATTTTTCCTGACAGTGTTCCAATACTGGCCCTTGAGAATCCCAGGAAACTGTAAGCATCAATTTTCCAGCTGATGGTTGACTTTTGAACTTTTTCTTGGTCAGCGATTCAGGATGTTTCCATTCCATACTGTGCCGTTTACTTTCAGTCTTGTAGTGATGAATCCATGTCTCCTCACTAGTAATGATTCTCTTTAAGAAAGTTTCACCTTCCTTAGAGTATTGGTCCAAATTTTGTTTGCAGATATCCATACACTTCTGTTTATGCTCTTCCGTGAGTTGTTTCAGTAGTCATCTCACACAAACTTTTTGAAATCTTAGAGTCCTGATCTTGCTCACGGGCTCTAGGGCGCAGGCTCAATAGCTGTGGCACACAGGCTTAGTTGCTCTGTGGCATGTGGGATCTTCCTGGAGCAGGGATCGAACCCGTGTCCCCTGCATTGGCAGGTGGGTTCTTAACCACTGTACCACCTAGGAAGTCCCCACACTATTAAGTTTTAAGGTTTCTTTGTATATTCTGGATAACTCCTTTATCAGGTATATGTTTTGTAAACATTTTCTCCCAGTTTGTGGCTTATCTTTACATTCTTTTTATGTTACCTTTTGCAGAGCAGAAATTTTTAATCATTAAAATTAAAAAGTCCAATTTATCAATTTTTTTCTTTCGTGGGTTGTGCTTTTGGTCTTGTATCTAAAAACCCATTTCCAAACCCAAGGCCACCTAGATTTTCTCTTGCGTTATCCTTTAAAAGTTTATAGTTTTGTGTTCTACATTTAGGTCTATGATCCATTTTGAGTTAATTTCTATGAAAGCTATAAAGTCTGTGTCTAGATTCTTTTTTTTTTTTTTACCACATTGATGTCTTGTTGTTCCAGCACCATATTTTGAAAAGATTATCCTTTCTCTATTGAATTCCTTTGCTACAGTGTCAAAGATCAGTTAGATATATTTGTGTGTGTCCACTTCTGAGCTCTCTACTTCATTAAATTGATATATTTTGCCAATACTGCACTGTGTTAATTATTGTACTTTAATAGTAAGTTTTGAATTTGGGTAGTACAAGTCCTCTAACTTTGTTCTTTAGCACTGTGTTGACTGGGTCTTTTGTCTTTTCATATAAACTGTAGAATTAGTTTGTTGATATTTACAGGATAACATGCTGGGATTTTGAATGGGATGGCGATGAACCTCTAGGTCAAGTTGGGAAGAACTGACATCTTCCTGTCCATGAACAGGGAGCATCTCTCCATTTATTTAGCTCTTCTTTGATTTCTTTTAGCAGAGTTTTGTAGTTTTCCTAATATAGTTGCTGTACATGTTTTGTTAATTTATTTCCAAGCATTTCATTTTGGGAAGGTGCTAATGTATGTGGTATTATATTTTAAATTTCAAATTTCAGTTGTTCATTGCTTACATCTATGAAAGTGATTGACTTAGGTATGTTAGCCTCGTATTCTTATAACCTTTCTATAATTACTTATTTGTTCCAGTTTTTGTTGAGTCTTTGGGATTTCCTACAAAGACAGTCATGTCATCTATGAACAATAAAAGTTTTATTTCTTCTTTCCCAATCTGTATACATTATACTTTTATTGCTTTATTTCCTTAGCTAGGACTTCCAGTATAATGCTGAATAGAAGTGGTGAGAGGGGAAGTTTTTGCCTTCTTTCTGATCTTAGGGTCATCATTTAGTTTCTCATTATTATGATATTAGCTGTAAAATTGTTATAGGTGTTCTTTATCAAGTTGAGGAAATTCCACTTTATTTCTAGATTTTTGAGGGTTTTAGTCAATGAATAAGTACTGGATTTGTCAAATGATTTTTCTCCACCTATCTCTATGATCAAACTTTTTTTTTCTTAAGCCGGTTGTTGTGTCAGATTACATTAATTGATTTTCATATGCAGAACTAACCTTGCATACCTGCGATAAATCTCAGTTGGTTGTGATGTGTAATTCTTTTTATATTTTTGGATTTGATTTCCTAGTATTTTGTTGGGCATTTTGCATCTATGTTCAAGAGTTAAATGTCTTTAGTTTTCTTTACCTGATTTGTAGTTTTCTTTATCTTGTTTTAGTTTTAAGGTAATGCTGGCCTCATAGAATGAGTTGGGAAGTGTATTCTCTGCTTGTGTTTTCTGGAGGAGGTTGTAGAGGACTGGTATTTCTTTTTTATTTCTTTTTATTTTTTTTATTTTTTCATTTCTTTTTTAAATGTTTGGTAGAACTCACCAGTGAAACTCTCTGGGTCTGATGCTTTCTTCTTTGAAGGTTATTAATTAATCATTTAATTTCTTTAATAGATGTGGATGTATTAAGAATTTCTATTTCTTCTTGTGTGAATTTTTGTAGTTAATGTCTTTCAAAGAGTTGGTCCATTTCATCTGTTATCAAATTTGTGGACATAGAGTTTTCATAATATTCCTTTATTATTCTTTTAATGTTCATGAGGTGAGTACTGATGACCCCTCTCTCATTTCTGATATTAGTGATTTGTAACTTCTCTTTTTTTCTTGGTTAGCTTGGTTAAAGGTTTATCAGTTTTATTAATCTTATCAAAGAATCAGCTTTAAGAAAATTTTTTCCCATTGTTTTCCTGTTTTCATTTTTATTGATTTCTGCTCTAATTTTTATCATTGTTATTATTATTATTATTATCTTTGCTTGTTTAAGGTTTATGTTACTCTTCCTTTAGTTCCCTGAAGTAGAAGCTTAGATGATTGATTTTAGATATCCATCCTTGTGTAATATGCATACAATGTTGTAAATTTCCCTCTAAGCATGGATTTTGCTGCATCCTCCAATTTTTTGATATTATTTTTGTTTGATTAGTTCATATTGAAAAATTTTTCTCTTTTTTTATAAACAACCCCATGACTTATGAATTCTCTAGGTTTTCACCTGATCAGATTGTCACAGTTAAGTGAATAACTGTGATGATGTCATTTATAAGAAGTGAGAGAAAAAATAAAATTGTCTTCGTGTTCCTCTCCAATTAAGTAGGAAGAAATAAAATGTATTATCTAAACAAAATCAACTCAATATGCTCACTGGGGAATTACTCCCATCTTCAAATCAATTTTGGAACACCATTAAATTTAATGAAAACTATTCTTGAAATCCCTGAGCAGGTCATAAAAGCAATAATTCATGAATGTTGGACACATATAACATAAACTAGATCTTTCATCATTAATAGGCATTTGCGTGGAGGGCAAAATTTTTCTCCTGAGATTCCTATTTTGATCCATATGTTATTTAAAAGTGTGTTGCTTCGTATCCAGATATTTTGAGATTTTTCAGCTATCTTTCCAGTATTGATTTCTAGTTTAATTCCATTGTGATTTGGGAGCATACTTTACATGACTTGTATTATTTTAAATTTGTTGAGGTATGAAGCCCAAATGTTGTCTACCTTGGTGAGTGTTCCCAACGAGTTTGAGAAGAATATGTGTTCTGCTGTTGTTTGATGAACTTTTCTATAAATATCAGAGTCAGTTGATTGATGGTTCTGCTCAGTTCAACTATTTTTAACTGATTTTTCTACCTACAAGGTCTGTCAATTGCTGATAGAAGTGTGTTGAAGTCTCCAACTATAACAGTGTCTTTGTCTATTCCTTCTTGCACTTATATCAGTTTTTGCCTTGTGTATACTATGTTGTTAGGCCATACATATTAAACACCGTTGTGTCTTCTTTGAGGATTGACCTCTTTATCCCTGATAATTTTCCTTGCTCTGAAATATGCTTGCCTGAAATTAATGTAGCTAATTTGGCTTTTTTTCGATTAACGTGGCTTATCTTTCTCTATCACTTTACATTTTTCTGCTGGCTTCTTTCGAGATTTTCTCCCTGCCTTTGATTTCTTTGTTGTTGTTGCAGTTTGAATACGATATGCGTGTGTGTGTGTGTGTGTGCGTGCGTGTGTGTGTGTGTGTGTGTGTGTGTGTGTGTGTGTGTGTGTGTGTATTTAATATTTATCCTATGTCTCTGAGCTTCCTGGATCTGTGGTTTGGTGTTTGTCAGTTTTGGAAAATTCTCAGTTATTACTTCAAACATTTCTTCTGTTCCTTTCTCTCTTTTTTCTCCTTCTTAGATTCCCACTACATACACATTTCACCTTTTTTAATTGTCCCACAGTTCTTGGTATTCTGTTAAGCCTATTTCATTCTTTTTCTTCTTTCCGTTTCAATTTTGGGAGTTTCAATTGACCTCTCTTCAAGTTCACTGATTCTTTCCTCAGCTATGTCCTGTCTGTTGATGAGACTATCAAAGGCATTTTTTATTTCTGTTACAGTGTTTTTGACTTTTGGCATTTCCTTTTGATCTTAGAATTTCCATTTATCTGCTTATATTACCCATCTGTTCTTGCATGATGTCCACTTTTTCCATGAGAAACTTTAGCATATTAATCTTAGTTAAAATTTGAAATTCTTTACCTGATGATTCAAAAATCGCTGTCATATCTGAGTCTAATTTTGATGCTTGCTTTATCTCTTTAGACTGTTTTTTTTTCTTGCCTTTTAGTATGCCTTATAATTTTTTGTTGAAAGCTGGTCATTACATGTGAGTAATAGGAACTAAGGTAAATAAACCTTTAGTGTTGTCACTAAAGGTTTATTTTATTTGGCCAGGAGTTATTCTGTGTTTACTATTTGCTGTAGCTGTGGGTGCTAAGGCTTCGATTTTTCTAGCGTCCTTGTTTTTGTCCCCACAGCTCTCTTTGTGCTTCCCTAGAAACTTCTTAAACAGGGCTTGAAGCTTGCAGTTTTTCTGCTATAATGCTTTGTTGTTATACAGGAGCCCTATCATGGTGGTGAGGTGTGGGGGAAGGGGAAGTATTCTATAATCCTGTGATTAGGTCACAGTTTCTTAGTGGGCTGTGTCCCAGGGTTAGGACCTTCACAAGTGCTTCTCAGTACCCTCTCCACTCTTAGGCAAGACAAGAAGGGTAGAAGTACTGAAGTTGGGTGTTTTCCTTCCTCCAGGTAGCTGAGATTCTGTTAAAGTAGTTTCCCTTGAAGAAAGGTGAAAACTAAAAAGCTCTGGGCATATTTCAAAATGGTTACTTTCTCCTCCACGTGCTAGAAGTGAGGGAGGAGGTACATGGGCCCCAGGCTGAGCAGCTGGAGTCTGTCCCCCGTGGACAGATACCCCAAGATGAAGATAATAGCAGGAGCAAGGAGAAGCTGAGTCCACCCAGATAAAAGATAAAGAGACCACATATTTCTCATTCTCGAGGTCAAGGAGATCTTCCTGACTACTCATGGGCAGGAAGGCTCCTTGGAGGTCAAAAAGGGAGGGGGCACCACCCCGAAGTAATCTACCCATAGGCCTCTTCTCTAGAATCCATCTTGGCTAAGACATACACATGCGCACGGGGAGGACCCTGAGATAAACCAAATACAGACTCAGAACCAGGCAAAGCAAGGTGATTGGCCAAAGGAAACCTGGAAGAAATGCTGCACATAAGTGATTTAAACTACCAGGAGCACACAACTCTCTCTCTGAGCTCACCTGTGTGTGTCTATTCACACATACTCTTTTCCTCTTAATAAACACTTTACTTGTTTCACTACTTTCTGTCTCTTTGTGGAAATTCATTTCTACAAAACTGATGGGCCAGGGTCCTTGTCACTGGCCACTGTCCCCGGTGGTCTAGTGGCTAGGATTCAGCACTCTCTTGCGGTGAGAACGTGAGTGGCAACCTCTAAGTTCTTTACATGTTGGAGCAGAAAATGAAGCCCCTGAGTTGTTTTTTAAAATTATGTTTAAATGATTGAAAATAATATGTATATAGTCCATGAAAATCAAAAGGAAAAATTTAAAAAATAGATAAAATTAGTTCTGACTCATTCATTTAGCCAACAAGTATTTACTGAGTGTCTACTAAGTTCCAGACTGTTCTAGGCACTGAGGAAACAATGGTAAATTAAAGGAACTAACATTTAAATGGGAGAGGTGCATGATGAACCAAATTACATTTATTTAAATTATAATTCCAGGTATTGCGAAGTGCTCTAAAGCAGAATAAGAGGGTGTAGAGAGAGCGTGGAGGGTAAGTGGGGGGGCCATGCTATTTACAATTCAATGATCAAGAAAGCCTTTTTGAGGTAGTAATCTAAGCAGAGGTGTAGGGAACTTTAGGCTATGACTTTAGGCTTTTGGATTTTGTTATAAGTGTGAGAGTTTGGAGCAGACAAGAGGCATGACCTCACAAACATATTGAAAGGATCACCCCAGCTGCTGTATGGAGAACAGACTGACAGGGAAGAAGGAACACCAGCTGAAAGTTACTGCAGTCATCCACGCCAGAGCTGATGGCACATTTGGACCAGGGTGGTAGCCACAGGGGTGGTAAGTGAGGTCAAATATGGGATGTATTTGGAAAGCTGAGCCAGTTGGGAAAATACAAAAGAAAAAAATTTTTTAAATGCTTCTAATCTCTTCCTCCAGAATGTCTATCTTGTTTTTTTTTCCATATATCTAATATTTTATTTGCTAGGTTACTATATATTACAAATATTTTCTACATAAATAAATTCTATGTTAAAACATAATTGTAATATATACATAATTTTGATTATGGGACGTACCAAAATTACTTCACCCATCCTCTATTGTTAGACTTTTAGATTATTTTCCATTTTTCACCGTTTTAGAAACACCTACTGTATATGTTTATTCTATTAGCTAAATGCACACATTCTTATTTCTTTAGGATACTTTTCTAGATGCAGGTAAAGAGTTTGCATGTTCTAAATTTTAATATGCGTTTATTAATCATTCTCCAAATTATCCTCCCTCAGCAGTTTATGAATACTTTTTCCACAGCACTCTTATTAAACACTCTCTTTCTACTCACCACTGAGCATTATCTTTGCATTTAATCTTTGCCAGGTTTCTAGGCAAACAGTATTATGCCATTGTTTTAATTGGCTATTCTTTGATGATAAGTGAGGTTGAACATTTCCTTGACTACATCGATTGACTCTTCCCAAGTCATTACTCTGGTCACAGTTCACCTGTGCTGGCATGAAGGATGTACTAGTCCAGGGGGGCGGGGTGCTTCTATTGCAAGTGACAAACAACCCATCTCCCATAATTGAAAAGTCCAGGGGTAGAAAACTCATATTCAGGATTAATTGAATTCAGGGCCCAAAGGGTGTTTTCTGGGCTTCGTGTCTCACTGCCATCCTTAATTCTGCTTTCTACTGGGTTGTATTTTTGATCTCAGGCTCTTAATGGTACCTCAGTCGTGGCAGCCACTCCAGAGCTTACTCTTCTCAGTGTCACGTGCAGGTGGCAAATATACCTGCCCCTGCCCAGAAATCACACCCAAAGCCTCAGGCACCCCGTTGGTTCTAAGGGCTGAGCTGCAGATCCGCAGCCAAGACTGTGGAGTGTGGGGCTCTCGCTGGCTTGGGTTTGGGTCACACATTCTGTCCCTGGGACTAGGGATAGGAAGGGTCCGCCTTTTTTGAAATGAACTGAGGAGGGTGAAAGCAGGGAGCCTCAGCTGAACATTGAGATACTGTTTTCACTCTAGGGCAAAAGTGGGAAACTTCCACCACCAAATTTCACCGCAGAGGAAGTAAATAACACTTCTCTCTGCCTCCTCTGATTCACTGAATTCATCAAGGACTCTTTTTCTAATGTGTATGTGACCCCTGGCTGGGCAGAACTGAGAGTGGCTAGCCAGCCTCATCTTCAATGTAATGCCATGTGGTACATATTTATTGATTACATACAACAGGCAGAGAAAAAATAGTGTGTAAATATTTCTTGATTACATGCAACAGGCAAAAAACAGGAGAGCAAGGGGGAAGATATCAAGATGTTTTAGATGTGGTCTCACACCTCAATGAGTTTTCATTGAAAGAGGCAGAGACAAACAACCATAATTCAAAGCAAAACTGAAGTGAGGGCTAAATGCAGGTGAAACGCCTGGAGGAGACTAGATAAACCGGGGTGGAGGGGTGCACCCTAGGAAGGCTCTGCCGGTACAGCACTTGAGCTGAGCCCCCAAGACGGAGCCCGCTTTCCATAGGTAGAGAGAATCCCGGGGATGCCCCAGAGCCCGCAGCATACAATACATAGTTTCCAAACCCTTTCTCCCAGAGCTCTGTGCAAACGACGACTTGTAAATTACAGCGAATTAATTGCATCATTTATATTCCCTACAGATCCCAGCCAGATCTGGTCTCAGCCTCTTTCAAGCAAACAGTACGGCCACATTTCTCTCTTACGGCCGATGCTGCTTCCTTCAATTATTTAAGCTCATTTGGACCCAATGTCGAGGTCCAGCTGCCCAGACAGGTACTCAGGCCCATGCCTCAGGTCACCATGGGCGACAGGAAGGCAGCTCAGGCAGCACCAGCCCGGCCCCAGCTGTGTTCAGTCTCTTTCTGATTGGGAAAGCCTTGTTAGTAAATAACCTTCCTAAGAGTTACCATTTTTAATTTCTCCTGAAATATTGGCAGGAGTAGGCCCTGTGGAAGAAAAATGAACCTTGAGAGATTATTCACTGACACAAGGTACAGCTGTGCTTATAGCCAAACCAGGTTGCCTGGTCAAGGGCTGCTCTATCCATTCCCTCTCCCAAATTTCCATCAATAACCCACTAACAATAACAAATTGCTACATGACACCCTCACCATGCTATTGGGACTAAGCACCCGATGAGGTGTTTGCAATAAATTCCACTCCTCTCCTTGCCTTTCCTGTTCATATTTCAGAGTCCACAAATATTTATGGAGTGCCCACCTTGTGCCAGATACATGGTGAACAAGACTGGGAGGGGCCCTCTCTATGTGATGCTCATATTCCATGGAGAGACACAGACACAAAGGAAGATAAACTCACCATTTCAGACAATAGGAACTGCTTTGAAGGAAACAACATGGGCTAATGTGATAGAACGTGATGCGGGCAGGGACTACCCCCTACTGGGTGGTCAAGGATGGCCTCTCTGGGGAGGTGACTTCTGAGTCATAACCTGAATGATGAAAAGGAACCAGCAATGTGAAGAATCAGGGGAAGAACATTCCAGAAAGAAGAGACAAGCCAAGACTGTGGAGGATGAAAGGAAGCCTGTGGGGTTGGGTTGTCATGAGCCGGGGGAAAGATGGCGGTATCTAAATACATGCTGCCTCCTTCTCTGCTCTCTCCTTCTCCTCTCTACCGGCCTCCTTCTCCATGTCCCCCTCCCTTGTCCAAGCCTAAAGGATTTCTCTCCGTCAGCTCCTCGGGTCTGTATGTTCCAAACTTATAGACTTCTGGGAGTCCAGGATATTGTGGGGTTTTTTTTGAAAGTTTGGCTCTTGGCAAAGAGCCAGTTCTATTTCCATCTTGTGTGGAAAATATAGAATTACCGTGAATTATATTGAAAAATTAGATTCATTCACTGCTGTGATAATTTATCTCCCAATCTGTCTCAGAGAGTTAGCAGCTGGTGAGAAAATAAAATGTAATTTAGGCGAAAAAAAATCACTTTTAATCTATGTCTGGCAGGGAGAGAGCCTATTAAGTGAGTTTACTCTTTGCCAATCAGGTGGTTTTCTTTAGCACACCCTCCAATGAAATGTTGTGATGGAGACTAATGGGTAGCTTGCCCTCCTTGGATGGGCCCAGCCAGCCGTGGGTGAGAAGTCAGACCCCACTTAAAATTCAGAGCTCCTCCCAGGGCTCATCTCCCTGAGAGCCCCTTGGACTTGCTCCTGCTGAGAGAAGGATAGGCTTTATAGCACTGGGTTTCCCATGACAGTTTCTGCCTCGCAAAAGGAGGAGAAACAGCCCCCAATTTTAAGCCTTATTGATTTAAGGTGTTTGAAATATTCATCCCCAGTTGGTAATGACGGCCATTTTTCTTCTCCGGAGTGCCTGATTATGTGCCCTGGAATTGTCCTGACATCATTGCATGAGTCAGAACACTGAGCTAATCGCACTCGGCCCAGAGTCGAGTCCAAAGCTCCCCGCCTCAGTGAGTCAGCCCCTCACATCAGCAGGCCCAGGTGAGATCACTCAGGAATAGCAGGCTTTAAGCTGCACCTGCTTAGGTGCTGACCAATGTCCCTCCCCGCGGCCTCTGTCAGTGTCCCAGCAGCCTTCTCCCCCTTCTTGTGAAGGGTCCTGGCATCCCTAAGCAGAGGTGCAGCCCACCTGCTTCCTGGGGAATGCATCCCCCTGGGTGGCAAGTCTGGAGGCGGGGGTGTGGGGTGATGGGGGCCGGGGGGGGGTAGTGGAAGGCACTTGCTGCTTTCCGTTCTTCCTAGCTTAGTGTCCTGCATCCTTGGGGAAACTGAGGCACGGGGGAGTGAGAATATTCTGGACTGGAACCAGGAGACAATGGATGAAGTGGGAGTTCAACCAGTTGCTTATATGAGCTTGGGAGGAAATCTCTTCCTTTCTCTTGGCTGGAGCTGCCTCATCTATAACGTGAGGAGCCTGGGTGAGATGGGTATGTTTCCTCCAGCTCAGAGTTTATTAATCTATGAACTTGGAATTCAGGCTTCACCAATGCCTGCCCAGCTCCGCTCTGTGCATGCTGGGCAGGGCATAGACCTCGTCTCTGCTCAAGTCTCCCTGGAGTTCTTGCTCAGAAGAGGGTGTGTCAGATGGCTTAAGGGAATGGACAGAGGCTCTCATTCAGGGAGGGTATTGAGTAGAGGGGTGCACTAATTTCTCACTGATGGCTTCTACACTGGGTACATACGTTGGGATGCCCTGCCACGTGTTGGCAGTGACCAGCGACCTGGGGACTCCCCTGCAGCAGCTGATGGGCCCCTCCTGGGTGGGACCAGTGATAGGGAGCCCGCATATGGAGGCCCCTCTTAGAAGTCAACTGGTCCACCAGGTGTCACTCCAGGCAGAACTGTGCCACATTCAGTTCCACGAAGACCTTGTCGACTTCTTGAACATGACCTCTGAGGTCAGGCAAAGAGGGAAAGGATTTGATTTAGATTCAGTCTGAACTTGCAGGAAAGCTAGAACTCTCATTAGAAATTCCACCTGCCCTACCTCTCTCCCTCCACCCCTGGTCAGGTTAAAATTACCAGTGGAATTATAAACACAGGGAGAGCATGCACTGGTGCTATGAAGTAGGCAAAGCTGATGGAAACAAGGGGATGTTTGAAAGATAGAAAGCAGGCTGGCCCGGATGCAAGGAGGGTTGCCTCTGCTTGTAAAGGAAAGGGCTACATCCATTCACACATTTAACAAGCACCTACTATGTGCCACGCATTGCTCTAGGTATTGGGGACACGAAAGAGAGAACAGGAAAGACACATTCTCTGTTCTCATGAAGATTGCATACCAGTCTGGGGAGAGAGACCAACAACTAATAAACAATGATAGAAACAAGATATTTCAGAGGAAGAACCACTGGGGGACTCCATGGAGGGCATGCATGTGTGGGTGGGGGCAACAGGTTATCTCCATAGGTGGTCACGAAAGCCTACCAGGGAGGCGAGCTTTGAGCTAAGACCTGAATGATAAGAAGGAGCCAGTTGTGAGAGGGCTCACGAGAAGATTCCTACCAGGTTCTTGGATGGGAGCAGCCTGGCATGCTGGAGGAATAGGAAGAAGGGCAGAGTGGCTGGGGTATGCACCAGGAGGGCTAGAATAGTGTAAAAGGAGGCCAGGAAGGCAAAAGGGGGGTGGGATCATGTAGGGCCCTGCAGGCCGTGGGGAGGAGTCTGGATTTTTTGTGAAGAGTGCTGAGGACACATTGTAGGGTTCATGCAAAATAACATGCACTGGTTTCTATTTTTCACAAAGCACCCAGTCTATGAAGAATGCACTGCGGTGCCCGCCTAAGTTAGAGAAAGAGATCCTGGCAGATCTCCACTCTTATCAGCCCCTTCCGTTCATCTCAAAGGGAAGGCCTGGAGGTGAGGGTGGGCTGTGGGCATGTATGGATTCAACCAGGGCTTGGAGAAGCTGCCAGGGACACAGGGTCTCATGAGTGACGTCAGTTCCTGATTGGGCCAGGGAAGCAAGAACCACTGCCCCAGTGCTTCTGGGCATCTCACCAAAAACAGCCAGGTCACTTCTTGTTGGTTAGACCAAGAGTCCTGAAACCCCTCACTCCCTCTCTCCCTCCCTCCCCCAAACTGCTGGGTCTCTGATCGTCCATTGCAGTTACAATAAATCTGCTCGCTCTTCTCCCTTTTGCTTGAACTCGACAGATAAAAATAGGGGCCCACCCTGATCATCTCAGCCAGAACTAATTTCAGCTTTCAATACTGAGTGAACCAACCTTGGCCCTTGGAGGATGAAGGGACAGAAAATAACCAGACCCCGGGAAAAAAGTTAAAGTTCAAAGAAGGGGTCCATCTGCAACATCGGAGAACGTCTTCTTAAATAGTAAAATTACGGGAAGGAGCAGGAGATAATTTTAGACAACTTTTAATATTCCTCTCGATGAGATTCAAAATGTCATTGCATCTATGAATCTAAAACAGAAAGTCAGCCATGAAAATATGAAGAGACGGCAAATTAGGACAAACTAAGCTGGAAGACTGCAGGGTGAGAGTGAGGAGACTCAGCTGAATATTGGCTCCACACTTGCTGGTCTGTGGTCCTGGGCAAGTAGTAGAGCTCATCAATTTCCTATAAAAAGGGAATCTAAAAGAGTGTTTCTTAAACCATGGCTTAAAAAAGATACCAATATATGATCAGTACTTAACACAATGCCAGGCACTTAAGAAGCACCCAATATACATTACTCTTCTTGAGGGAGCGCATGAAAATGGAATGTGACTGCTTAATTTAAAGATTGCAATGAAAGCAAAGAACAGCAGGTCAGTTTCTTCAGGAAATCGAGAGCAAGTGGAAATCAAGTTTGGGAAATTCTCCCTGACTTCAAAAGAAAAGAAATAAGAAATGAAAATAACAAGGTTTTAAAAAAAGAGAGGCATAAATCGCAGAGACAATAAATTCAAGACAGGAAATGGAGCAGGTGAACACAGAGCAAATGTGGTTGAATTAATTACTTTTATAAAATAGGAAAACATTTTCTGGTATTTCTGCAAATCAAAAGGACAGACTGAGCAACAGGAAAGGAAAACAGACCAACAACCAGAAGCTGCCTAGTGAGAATTTTGAATCGCAGGGATAAGGAAAAAGATTTGCCAGGTGTAAGAGAAAGTACAAGTTCATTACAAAGGAAGAAAATCAAGTTAGATTTGGATCTTCCCACAAAAGCAAGCACCAGATGAGAAGGAGCAATAGGACAGGAAAAACCTGATGGCAAATTCTGATTGTCATTCTGGACTATCATTCCCCGTGAGGACGGCAGAAAGGTTTTCTCTTACATGAAAGGGCTCAGAAGTACA
This sequence comes from Hippopotamus amphibius kiboko, assembly GCF_030028045.1. Lineage (NCBI taxonomy): Eukaryota > Metazoa > Chordata > Mammalia > Artiodactyla > Hippopotamidae > Hippopotamus > Hippopotamus amphibius. The sequence continues at coordinate 27,164,606 of NC_080186.1, read as the reverse complement.
CTTCCCATGAGGCTGTGGGGGTGATGAAAAAAAATCATTTGAAGATATGGTCTACTGCTTAAGAAATGAATTAAATTAAGAATTTAAAAAACCAAGATGATGCTAAAGCCAAACAATTGTCTTTAATGAAGTTTTATAATATGCAAATATAAAAAGAAAAACCTTGAAGTAAGTTCATACAAACTCAGATCTAATACCTTGTATTTCTTTTAAAAATTTTTTTTATTGAGATACAGTTGACATATAATATTAAATTAGTATCAAGTATACAAAATAATGGTTTGATATTTGTACAGATTGAGAAATAATCACGAGTCTGGTTAACATCTGTCACCATACATAATTACAAAATTTTTTTTCTTATGATGAGAACTTTTAAGATCTGTTTTCTTAGCAACATTCAAATACACAGTACAGTATTGTTAACTATAGTCACCGTGCTGTATGTTATCTTCCCATGACATTTATTTTACAACTGGAAATTTGTACTTTTTCCTTTTAAGCTCTTCATTGGAATATAATTGCTTTACACTCTTGTACCAGTTTTTGAGGTACACGAAAGTGAATCAGCTGTATTTATACACATATCCCCACATCCCCTCCCTCCTGCGACTCCCTCCCACACTCCCTGTCCTGGCCCTCTAAAGCATCACCCGTTATCAAGTTGATCTCCCTTTGTTATACAACAACTTCCTACTAGCTATCTATTTAACATTTGGTAGTGTATATATGTCTATGCTACTCTCTCACTTCATCCCAGCTTCCCCTTCACCCCCCACCCCCCACCCCAGCCCCGTGTCCTCAAGTCCATTCTCTACATCTGCATCTCCACTCTTGCCCTGTCACTGGGTTCATCAGTACCATTTCTTCAGATTCCATATATATGAGTTAGCATACGGTATTTGTTTTTCTCTTTCTGGCTTACTTTGCTCTGTATCCATTTGTTGATGGGCATTTAGGTTGCTTCCATGTCCTGGCTATTGTAAATAGTGCTGCAATGAACATTATGGTACATGTTTCTTTTTGGATTATGGTTTTCTCTGGGTATATGCCCAGGAGTGGGATTACTGGGTCATATGGTAGTTCCATTTTTAGTTTTTTAAGGAACCTCCAAACTGTTTTCCATAGTGGCTTTACCAACTTACATTTCCACCAACAGTGCAGGAGAGTTCCCTTTTCTCCACACCCTCTCCAACATTTATTGTTTCTAGATGTTTTGATGATGGCCATTCTGACCAGTGTGAAGTGACACCTCATTGTGACTTTGACTTGCATTTCTTTATGATTGGTGATGTTGAGCATCTTTTCATGTGTTTGTTGGCCATCTGTATGTCTTCTTTGGAGAAATGTCTATTTAGGTCTTCCACCCATTTGTGGATTGGGTTATTTGCTTTTTTGGTATTAAGCTGCATGGGCTGCTTGTATATTTTGGAGATTAATCCTTTGTCTGTTGCTTCATAGGCAACTATTTTCTCCCATTCTGAGGATTGTCTTCTTGTCTTGTTTATGGTTTCTTTTGCTGTGCAAAAGCTTTTAAGTTTCATGAGGTCCCATTTGTTTATTCTTGATTTGATTTCCATGATTCTAGGAGGTGGATCAAAAAGGATCTTGCTTTGATGGATGTCATAGAGTGTTCTGCCTATGTTTTCCTCTAGGAGTTTTATAGTGTCTGGCCTTACATGTAGGTCTTTAATCCATTTGGAGTTTATTTTTGTGTATGTTGTTAGGAAGTGTTCTAATTTCATTCTTTTATATGTTGCTGTCCAATTTTCCCAGCACCACTTATTGAAGAGGCTGTCTTTTTTCCATTGTATATTCGTGTCTCCTTTGTCAAAGATAAGCTACCCATATGTGCTTGGGTTTACCTCTGAGTTCTCTCTTCTGTTCCATTGATCTTCCTTTCTATTTTTGTGCCAGTACCATACTGTCTTGATCACTGTGGCCTTGTGGTATAGTTTGAAGTCAGGAAGCCTGATTCCACCAACTCCATTTTTCCTTCTCAAGATTGCTTTGGCTATTTGGGGTCTTTTGTGTTTCCATACAAATCGTAAGATTTCTTGCTCTAGTTCTGTGAAAAATGCCATTGGTAATTTGATCGGGATTGCACTGAATCTGTAAATTGCTTTGGGTAAGACAGTCATTTTCACAATATTGATTCTTCCAATCCAAGAACATGGTATGTCCCTCCATCTGTTTGTGTCATCTTTGATTTCTTTCATCGGTGTCTTAAAGTTTTCTGCATACAGGTCTTTTGCCTCCTTAGGCAGGTTTATTCCTAGGTATTTTATTCTTTGTGTTGCAATGGTAAATGGGAGAGTTCCTTTAATTTCTCTTTCTGCTCTTTCATTGTTAGTGTATAGGAATGCAAGAGATTTCTGTGCATTAATTTTGTATCCTGCTACTTTACTAAATTCATCGATTAGTGCTAGCAGTTTTCTGGTAGAGTCTTTAGGGTTTCCTATGCATAATATCATGCCATCTGCAAAGAGTGACAATTTTACTTCTTCTTTTCCAATTTGGATTCCTTTTATTTCATTTTCTTCTCTGATTTCTGTGGCTAAAACTTCCAAAACTGTGTTGAATAATAATAGTGAGAGTGGACACCCTTGTCTTGTTCCTGTTCTTAGAGGGAATACTTTCAGTTTTTCACCATTTAGAACGATGTTGGCTGTTGGTTTGTCATATATGGCTTTTATTATGTTGAGGTAATTTCCTTCTATGCCCATTTTCTGGAGAGTTTTTATCATAAATGGATGTTGAATTTTGTCAAAAGCTTTTTCTGCATCTATTGAGATTATCATATGGTTTTTATTCTTCAATTTGTTAATATGGTGTATCACATTGATTGATTTGCATATATTGAAGAATCCTTGCATTCCAGGGATAAACCCCACTTGATCATGGTGTATGATCTTTTTAATGTGCTTTTGGATTCTGTTACTAGTATTTTGTAGAGGATTTTTGCATCTATATTTATCAGTGATATTGGCCTGTAATTTTCTTTTTTTGTGACATCTTTGTCTAGTTTTGGTATCAGGGTGATGGTGGCCTCGTAGAATGAGTTTGGGAGTATTCCTCCTTCTGCTATATTTTGGAAGAGTTTGAGAAGGATAGGTATTAGCTCTTCTCGAAATGTTTGATAGAATCTGCCTGTGAAGCCATCTGGCCCTGGGCTTTTGTTTGTTGGGAGAGTTTTAATCACAGTCTCAATTTCTGTACTTGTGATTGGTCTGTTCATATGTTCTGTTTCTTCCTGGTTCAGTCTTCGAAGATTGTACTTTTCTAAGAATTAATCCATTTCTTCCAGGTTATCCAATTGATTGGCATATAGTTGCTTGTAGTAGTCTCTCATGATGTTTTGTATTTCTGTGGTATCAGTTGTTACTTCTCCTTTTGCATTTCTAATTCTGTTGATTTACATCTTTTTCCTTTTTTTCCTGATAAGTTTGGCTAGTGGTTTATCAATTTTGTTTATGTCCTCAGAGAACCAGCTTTTAGTTTTATTGATCTTTACTATTGTAATTTTTTATTCATTTCTTTTTCATTTATTTCTGATCTGATCTTTATGATTTCTTTCCTTCTGCTCACTTTGGGGTTTGTTTGTTCTTCTTTCTCTAATTGTTTTAGGTGTAAGGTTAGGTTGTTTATTCGATATTTTTCTTGTTTCTTGAGGTAGGACTGTATTGCTATAAACTTCCCTCTTAGAACTGCTTTTGCTGAGTCCCATAGGTTTTGGGTTGTTGTGTTTTCATTGTCATTTGTTTCTAGATATTTTTTGATTTCCTCTTTGATTTCTTTAGTGATTTCTTGGTTGTTTAATAGTGTACTGTTTAGTCTCCATGTGTTTGTATTTTTTACAGTATTTTTTCCCATAACTGATATCTAGTCTAATGGCATTGTGATCAGAGAAACTGCTTGATACAATTTCAATGTTTTTGAATTTACCAAGGCTTTATTTGTGACCCAAGATGTGATCTAACCTGGAGAATGTTCTGTGTGGACTTGAGAAGAAGTGTAATCTGTTGTTTTTGGATGGAATGTCCTATAAATATCAATTAAGTCGAGATGGTCTAATGTGTCATTTAAAACTTGTGTGTCCTTGTTTATTTTCTGTTTGGATGATCTGTCCATTGATGTAAGTGGGGTGTTAAAGTCTCCTACTCTTATTGTGTTACTGTTGATTTCCCCTTTTATGGCTGTTAGCATTTGCCTTATGTATTTAGGTACTCCTGTGTTGGGTGCATAGATATTTACAATTGTTATATGTTCTTCTTAGATTGATCCCTTGATCATTATGTAGTGTCCTTCCTTGTCTCTTGTAATAGTCTTTACTGTAAAGTCTAATTTGTCTGATGTGAGTATTGCTACTCCAACTTTCTTTTGAGTTCCATTTGCATGGAATATCTTTTTCCATCTCCTTACTTTCAGTCTATATGTGTCCCTTGGTCTGAAGTGGGTTTCTTGTAGACAGCATATATAAAGGTCTTGTTTTTGTATCCATTCAACCAGTTTGTGTCTTTTGGTTGGAGCATTTAATCCATTTACGTTTAACATGATTATTGACATGTATGTTCCTATTACCATTTTCTTAATTGTTTGGAGTTTGTTTTTGTAGATCTTTTCCTTCTCTTGTGTTTCTTCTTAGAAAAGTTCCTTTGGCACTTGTAAGGCTGGTTTGGTGGTGCTGAATTCTCTTAACTTTTGCTTGTCTGTAAAGCTTTTGATTTTTCCATCGAATCTGAATGAGATTCTTGCTGGGTAGAGTATTCTTGGCTGTAGATTTTTTTCTCTCAGGACTTTCAGTATCCTACCACTCCCTTTTGGCCTGCAGAGTTTCTGCAGAAAGATCAGCTGTTATCCTGATGGGTTTTCCCTTATATGTTATTTGTTGCTTTTCTCCTGCTGCTTTTAATGTTTTTTTCTTTGTGTTTAATTTTCATTAGTTTGATTAATATGTGCCTTGGTGTATTTCTCCTTGGGTTTATTCTGTATGGGACTCTCTGCACTTCTTGGACTTGATTAATTATTTCCTTTTCCATGTTGGGGAAGTTTTCCACTCTAACCTCTTGAAATATTTTCTCAGACCCTTTCTTTTCTTCTTCTTCTTCTGGGATGCCTATGATTCAAATGTTGGTGCACTTAATGTTGTTACCAAGGTCTCTGAGACTGTCTTCCATTCTTTTTATTCTTTTTGCTTTTTCCTGCTCTGTGGCAGTTATTTCCCCCATTCTATCTTCCAACTCACTTATTCGTTCTTCTGCCTCAGTTATTCTGCTGTTTATAGCATTTAGAATATTTTTAATTTCAGTTATTTTGTTATCTATTACTGTTTGTTTGCTCTTTAGTTCTTCTTAGTCCTTATTAACTATTTCTTGTATTTTTTCTATTTTGTTATCAAGATTTTGGATCATCTTTACTATCATTACTCTGAATTCTTTTTCAGGCAATTTTCCTATTTCCTCTTCATTTATTTGGTCTTGTGTATTTTTACCTTGTTCCTTCATCTGTGGCATATTTTTTTGTCATCTCATTTTCCCCCCACTTTGGATTGGCGGGATTGTGTTCCTGTCCCACTGGGTGTTTGGCCTGAGGTTTCAAGCACTGGAGTTTGTAGGCTGTTGAGTATAGCTGCGTCTTGGTGTTGAGGTGAGAACCTCTGGGAGACCTCACTCTGATGAATATTGCCTGGGAACTGGGTTTTGCTGTTAGTCCAATGTTTTGGACTCAGAGCTCCCACCTCAGGAGCTCAGGCCTGACCCTGGGCTTGTGAATCAAGATCCCACAAGCCGTGTGGAGCAGGAAAATGAAAAAAATTAAAAAAAAAAAGGAGGAGAACAGCTGCACAATAGCAAGATAAAAAATACGATAATAGGAAACTAACAGATGTGTTAGAAAAAAATTAAAAAAAAAAAGATGGAGCAACAACTGGACGGTAAAACAACTGCAATAGCCTAAGTGAGGAGGTGGGAAGTAAGAAAAAGAAAAAGAACAGCATCCCGCTCTCGGGCTCCCTGGCAGGCACCATGCTCATGGCTCACAGCAGCCCTCAGCTGCTGCTGTTGGACTCCAGCACCCCCCGCCCCTTCGGCGCCTCGAAGCCTTCCACAGAGCCTGGGGCGGTGGCCGGCACTAGGCCTGCGGACGATTCTGCCAGTAAGGACAGCGTGAACGCGGCCTCTGCCCCTGCTGCACCGTCCCCCTCTGTCCTGACAACCCCGTCCAAAATTGAACCGATGAAAGCCTTCGACTCCCAGTTCACAGAGAGCTCCAAAGCCACACCTGGGGCTCCTGCCGTGGCTGGTGTGACCCTGGCGCCTGTGGACGGGTTGAGGGAGCAGAGCCTCGTGAAGGAGCTGCGGCCCCGGGACGCCCTGGACAGCAGCAGCGACAGCAACGAGAAGCTCCCCGTGGCCAAGCCCTCCTCGCTGTCCAAGCGGAAGCTGGAGCTGGAGGGGTAGATGGTGGAGAAGAAGAAGAAGGGGCGGCCTCGGAAGGACTCGCGCCTCCTGCCCGTGTCCCGGTCTGTGCAGTCCCCAGCAGCCCTGACTGCAGAGAAGGATGCCGTGTGTTTGTCTGTCCCTGCACCTGCGCTGAAACGGCCTATGCCAGGCCCCCAGAGAGCCTTCACCCTCCAGGTGAGCTCCGACCCCTGCATGTACATCGAGGTGGAGAATGAGGTGACGGCAGTGGGGGACCTGAAGCTGAGCCGCCTCAAGTGCAGCCGGTTGGGGAAGGAGTGGGAGACGGTGCTCACCAGCCGGATCCTCACGGCTGCCGGCAGCTGTGACGTGGTGTGTGTCGCCTGTGAAAAGCGGATGCTGTCCGTGTTCTCCACCTGTGGTTGCCGCCTCCTGCCTCCCATCCTGCTGCCATCCCCGATCTCCACCCTGCACTGCACCGGCTCCTAAGTCATGGCCCTCACCGCCGCGGCCACACTGTCTGTCTGGGATGTGCACAGGCAGCTGGTGGTGGTGAAGGAGGAGTCTCTACACTCCATCTTGGCAGGAAGCGACATGACGGTGTCACAGATCTTGCTGACACAGCACGGAATCCCCGTGATGAACCTGTCGGACGGAAAGGCCTACTGCTTCAACCCGTCGCTGTCTGCCTGGAGCCTGGTTTCTGACAAGCAGGACTCGCTGGCCCAGTGTGTGGACTTCAGGAGCAGCCTGCTGCCCCAGGACGCCATGCTGTGCGCGGGGCCACTCGCCATGGTCCAGGGCCGCGCCACCACCTCGGGGAGGCAGGCGGCCCGGCTCTTCTCCGTGCCTCACGTGGTGCAGCAGGAGACCACCCTGGCCTACCTGGAGACCCAGGTCGCCGCGGCCCTCACCCTGCGCTCCAGCCATGAGTACCGCCACTGGCTCCTCCTCTACGCGAGGTACCTTGTGAACGAAGGGTTTGAATACCAACTCTGAGAAATATGCAAGGACTTACTGGGGCCGGTTCACTCCTCCACTGGAAGCCAGTGGGAGTCAACAGTTGTGGGTCTGCGGAAGAGGGACCTGCTGAAGGAGCTGCTGCCAGTCATCGGGCAGAACCTCTGCTTCCAGCGCCTCTTCACCGAGTGCCAGGAACAGCTTGACATCCTGAGGGACAAGTAGCCTGTCCGGGTGCCCCAGCCGCAGCAAGGGCAGGACCACACTCTTGCCACTGACCGCGCGAAGGACCGTCCTTACCTCGCTGGGCTACAGGACGAGGAGACGCTGGCAGGAGGTGGGCTGTCCTGCACCAGCACCGGCCCAGCCCCCTGGGTAGACTTCCCCTGTGTCCTGGGCCTGTTGCTCCCTCAGAGGGGGCAGCTCCGACCGCAGTTCGTCCCTCCCTCCAGGCTGGGGCTCTGCCCTGCTGCCCTGGGGCCAGTGAGGCAGTCCTAGGCCTGTCGCCTCCAGCATGGTCCCCAGGTGGACACTAGCCCTGTCACTGTAGGTGCCGTGCTGCTTCAGCTATGACGAATGAGCCATTTGTGAGAGAGAGAAGCTGAGACGTTAGCGTATTATGCAGTCAGTAGACTGACCTGAGACCTATGTAAAAGGAAAGCCTATTCCAACACACAGACTATTTTTGTACTAGAATTTGCTAACTTGTAATATGGAATTTTCCTTTTGGCCAATAATCAGGATTTCCCTATAAGTCACTTGGACATTGGTCACTTGTAGGAAATTTAAACTCTAATTATGACAGCTACATGGAAAGATAATTGTACTGAAATTAACTTGTCTATCTTCATTTGGTTTTCATTTTTAAATGTTTGTAAAAAGAGACTTTTTGGGGGGATGGGGCAGAGGGTGGGCGATTTCTTTTGTAAGTGTAAAATAAATGAACACGCATTGGATACCAAAAAAAAAAAGTTTTAGCCACAGCAATCAGAGAAGAAAAAGAAATAAAAGGAATCCAAATTGGAAAAGAAGAAGTCAAATTGCCACTCTTTGCAGATGACATGATGTTATATATAGAAAACCCTAAAGACTCTACCAGAAAACTGCTAGCACTAATTGATGAGTTTAGTAAAGTAGGAGGATACAAAATTAATGCACAGAAATCTCTAGCATTCCTATACACTAACAACGGAAGAGCAGAAAGAGAAATTAAGGAAACTCTCCCATTTACCATTGCAACACCATTGCAACACAAAATACCTAGGAATAAACCTGCCTAAGGAGGCAAAAGATCTGTATGCAGAAAACTTTAAGACATTGATGAAAGAAATCAAAGACGACACAAACAGATGGAGGGACATACCATGTTCTTGGATTGGAAGAATCAACATAGTGAAAATGACTGTCCTACCCAAAGCAATGTACAGATTCAATGCAATCCCGATCAAATTACCAATGGCATTTTTCACAGAACTAGAGCAAGAAATCTTATGATTTGTATGGAAATGCAAAAGACCCCGAATAGCCAAAGCAATCTTGAGAAGGAAAAATGGAGTTGGTGGAATCAGGCTTCCTGACTTCAAACTATACTACAAGGCCATAGTGATCAAGACAGTATGGTACTGGCACAAAAATAGAAAGGAAGATCAATGGAATAGAATAGAGAACTCAGAAGTAAGCCCAAACACATATGGGCACCTTATCTTTGACAAAGGAGGCAAGAATATATAATGGAAAAAAGACAGCTTCTTCAATAAGTGGTGCTGGGAAAATTGGACAGCAACATATAAAAGAATGAAATTAGAACACTTCCTAACAACATACACAAAAATAAACTCCAAATGGATTAAAGACCTACATGTAAGGCCAGACACTATAAAACTCCTAGAGGAAAACATAGGCAGAACACTCTATGACATCCATCAAAGCAAGATCCTTTTTGACCCACCTCCTAGAATCATGGAAATCAAATCAAGAATAAACAAATGGGACCTCATGAAACTTAAAAGCTTTTGCACAGCAAATGAAACCATAAACAAGACTAGAAGGCAGCCCTCAGAATGGGAAAAATAATTGCCTATGAAGCAACGGACAAAGGATTAACCTCCAAAATATACAAGCAGCTCATGCAGCTTCATAGCAAAAAAGCAAATAACCCAATCCACAAATGGGCAGAAGACCTAAATAGACATTTCTCCAAAGAAGACATACAGATGGCCAACAAACACATGAAAAGATGCTCAACATCACTACTCATCAGAGAAATGCAAGTCAAAGCCACAATGAGGTATCACCTCACACTGGTCAGAATGGCCATCATCACAAAATCTGGAAACAACAAATGTTGGAGAGGGTGTGGAGAAAAGGGAACTCTCCTGCACTGTTGGTTGGACTGTAAGTTGGTACAGCCACTATGGAAAACAATTTGGAGGTTCCTTAAAAAACTACAAATAGAACTTCCATATGATCCAGTAATCCCACTACTGGGCATATACCCAAAAAAAACCATAATCCCAAAAGAAACTTGTACCATAATGTTTATTGCAGCACTCTTTACAATAGCCAGGACATGGAAGCAACCGAAATGCCCATCAACAAATGAATGGATAAAGAAGATGTGGCATATATACACAATGGAATATTACTCAGCTATAAAAAGGGATGAGATGGAGCTATATGTAATGAGGTGGATAGAACTACAATCTGTCATACAGAGTGAAGTAAGTCAGAAAGAGAAGGACAAATATTGTATGCTAACTCACATATACGGAATCTAAAAATGGTACTGATGAACTCAGTGACAAGAACAAGGATGCAGATACAGAGAATGGACTGGAGAACTCGAGGTTTGGTGGGGGCGGGGTTGAAGGGGAAACTGAGACGAAGTGAGAGAGTAGCACAGACATATATATACTACCAACTGTAAAACAGATAGTCAGTGGGAAGTTGTTGTATAACAAAGGAAGTCCAACTCGAGGATGGAAGATGCCTTAGAGGACTGGGGCGGGGAGGGTGGGGGGTACTCGAAGTGGGGGGAGTCAAGGAAGGGAGGGAATATGGGGATATGTGTATAAAAACAGATGATTGAACTTGGTGTACCCCCAAAAAAATAATAAAAAAAAAAATAAAATAAATAAAAATAAATAAAAAAAAGAAAAAAAAGCCAGAAAAGGTCTTCGCTGTGGGGGCGGGGTTTAGACAAGGGTGGGGGGGGGGTGGGGGGGTTAGGCAATTGGCAGGGCATATGCTTAGAAAAGGCCCTGGGGGTGGTGGGGAATGGGGCTTAGGCCCAATGAGGCAGAGGGGTCCAGCAATGCCTCTGGTCCTGGGGTACCCAGCAGGCTCCCTGGGCCCAAGTTGGTGGGAGAAATGCTAGGCACCTCCCCTAGTCCTCCAATCTTGGAGGGTCCCTCCCTCTTGGGTTCTTTTCTTCCTCACCCCCTCTCTCCTATTCCCCTAGGACCCTCACAGCTGCAGGGGGCACTGGAAGGCAGGAGACCAGACTCTGATGCCCAACAGGCTTTCCAGGGCCAGCTGGGCTAGGGTAACACCTGCGGCACATCCCCAGATCTCCCAGTCTCATAGGGTCCCTGTCTGCCTCTCTTCCTCTCCCCCACCCCCCACTCTCCTAGGTCCCAAGCAGCTGGAAGGGGCCCTGGAGTGTGAAAGACCAGGTCCATGAGCCTAGCAGGCTTCCCAGAGCTTGTGGGCAGGGTAAATACCTTCTCTGCCTCCCTTGATCCTCCAATCCCAGAAGGTCCCCTCCCCGCCCACCTCTCCTCTTCTCCCCTGCTTTCCTTCTACACCCCTAGGACCAGTGAGACCTAGAGGGGCCCCTGGAGGACCGAAGACCATGCCTGGGGGTGCAACAGGTCTCCCGGTGCCAAGTGGGTAGGGAGATTTCCCGCAGCGTCTCCACTGATCCTCTTGTCCTGCAAATTACCCCCCCCCCACCGCTGTCTGCCTCTCTTCCTCTGCTCCTCTCCTCCCTCCCTCCCATGCCTGAAAGACCCACACAGCCAGAGAGACCGAGGGACCAGAATTGGGGGCCCAGCAGGCCCACTGGGCCCAAGTGGGCAGGGGAAAGGTCCTCTGCACATCCCCTGGTCCTCTGCTCCTGGAACATCCCAAGACCAGTCTGCCTCTTTTCCTCTTCCCCTGCCATGCTCCAACGTTCCAGGGACCAACGCGTCTGGGAGGAGACCCTAGAGAGTTGGAGGCCAGGCCCAGGAGTCCAGCAGGCTTCCCTGGCCAGTTGGCAGAGGAAATGCCTTCTACTCCTCCCCCGATCCTCTGATCCCAGAGAGTCCCTCCCCCCTTCTGCCTCTCTTCTTTCCCCCCACTGCCTCCCTCCTGTACTTCTAGGACCAATGGCCGGGAGGAGCCTTGGAAGGTGGAGGACCCGCCCAGGAGAAATACCCAGCATCGCCTCCCCTTTTCTTCTGACCTGGAGAGATCCCTTCCCACCCCCACTGTCTGCCTCTCTCCCTCCCCCCCCTCCCCACACCCCCAGGACCCTCATGCTGGAGGCAGGCCCGGAGAGTGAAGGATCAGGCCCAGGAGCCCAGTCAGCCTCCCTGGCCAAGAGGGCAGGTGAAACGCCCTCTTGCCTCCCCGTCCCCCAATCTCAAAGCCCCCACCCCCACCTGTCTGCCTCTCCACCTCTTCACCCCTCTTCCCTCCTTCCCACACCCCCAGGACCCAGGAAGCCCTGAGGGGGTCTTGGAGGGTGGAGGACCCCGCTGGGGAGCCCAGAAGGCCCGCAAGCCGGGGAGCTCAGCAGGCCTCCTGGGCAGGAGAAACCCAGTCATGGTTTCCCGATCTCCCCAGCCCCCAACCGTCCCTCCAGGCTGGAACCTCCCCCCTCACCCAGCCACCCCCCAGGGGCGCCGATCCTGTCCTCCTTCCCCTTCCCCGCCCCCCTGACTTCCCCCAGGTCCTACCCAGCTGCTCCGGGGTTCCTGCAGTCTGCTTGGGCCTCAGGTCCCCCGCCAGCCTCTGGCAACTGATCTATTTGTGGGGAGACGTCTACCTCTCTTCCCCTTCTCCTCTCCTCCCTCCCTCCCACACCTGCACGACCCACTCAGCCACGTCGTCCCGTGTCGCCATCTTGACTCTGCCCTGGAAATTTGTACTTTTGACCCTTTTTGCGCACTTCTCCCACTCCCCACCCCAACCCCACCCCACAACCACCAATCTTTTCTCTTTATCTGTGAGCTTGTGCTTTCGTTTTTTCTTTTTTTCAATTCCACACATAAGTGAGATCCTGTGTCTTTCCCTGTCTGACTTTGCACATAGCATGATGCCCTTGAGGTCCATCCATGTTGTCACAAATGACAAGATTCCATTCTTATTTACGGCTAAATTACATATATATATATAATACATATATTTTCTTCATCCATTCATCCACTGATGGACACTTAGATTGCTTTCATGTCTTGGCTATTGTAAATAATACTGCACGGGGGTGCATATATCTTTTCAAGTTAGCATTTTCATTTTCTTTGGATAAATATTCAGAAGCAGGATTGCTGGATCATGTGATAGTTCCAATTTTAATTTTTTGAGGAACTTCCATACCGTTTGGCATAGTGGCTCCACCAATTTACATCGCCACCAACAGAGCACAAGTGTTCCCTTTTCTTCACATACTCGCCGACACCTGTTATTTCTTGTCTTTTTGATAATAGTCATTCTAATAGGTTCGTTTTTTCTTTAACTGAGAAATGAGGGAGATGGGAGAGAATTCAAAATCTATTAAATTCTCTTTCACAAAGAGGTATTGATAAAAGTGTCTTTTTTTGAAATGAAGTAGGGTCGTTTTTTACATTTAAAAACGTTTTAGAACAAAAAACAGGATATAGAGTTCAAATTCATCAGACAAGAAAAACAGAGAAAATTCATTTCCAGACAGCGACAACAAAAAAAGCAGAACAAAGAAGGTAATAAGTAAGCATAAAAACAAAAGCTTAAAATAACAGAAATAAAACTGCCTAGTGTTCATTGTGAAAACAGATGTGAATGAGCTAAGCTTCCTTGTTAAAATTAAAAGACTCTCAATTAAATGGTGAATTGAAATCTGTCAAGTTTATATCACAGGAAAGTAAAAACCCTACTCTAGGACATGAAAGAAAGTGAATTAACGTCACAATACACCATGTGCTTGATAAGAAGTTTCAACACATTTTAAAGATTTAATTTATTTCTAATTGACTCATAAATACGGTATAATTCTAGTAAATATTCAAAGAGAATTTTTAAAACTTAGCAAAATGGTTTTTAAGTTATTCTGGAAGAATAAACACAGGAGAAATCAAAACAAAAATTGAAGCAGTAGAATAAAGAAGGCTCTTACGTTTAGACATTAAAATATATTTTAAATGTGCATTAATAGAGGGAATATGGTATGGGTATAAAATGAAGGTATCACTGCATTATGTTAGAAATCCCCAGAATAGACCCACATAAATAAGGCAGCATTTCATACTACTGGGTAAAGAATAGATTATTCAATACTTTGTGGTGAGGTAACTTACTAATTATCGGAAATTAATAAAATTGTATCACTATATCATAGCACATACCTAAATGAAGACCAAATTGATTAAAATGTTAAATGTAAAAGATAAAACCATAAAACAACTAAAATAAAGATAAAACAAGGTTAAATTGCTTGATTGCTCAGCAGAGAGGGATTTGTAGACCAAAAGACACAAGAAGAAAAAAACACAACAGAAGAAAACGTAGGGCTTGACTACATAAATATTAAAATAATAATAATAATAATAACAGTAATAATTTCTCTTTTTCAAAAAGTCCATAAATCAAGTTTAAAGGAGAATAAATAAAACTGGAAACTGATGTCACACACACACACACACACACACACACACACAAGGTTAATGTCCTGACTATATAGAAATTAATACCAATTAGAAAAAAAAATAAGCATCTAACTGGAAAAACTGGGCAAAATGCACAAACCGATGAATTACAAATGAAGAAACACAAGTGGCCAATCAACATATGAAAAAATGTTCAACCTCATTAGTAAACAAAAATATTAAAATTCAAACAACATGACTGTCAAACTGAAATGGATTAAAACACACACAATTACTGAGTGCTAGAAAGGGTACAAGAAGCAGGCACTCATACACCTATGGGTGGAGATGTTAGCAGTATACATCAAAAACCTTTAAAATGTTCGTAATCTTGGATATATATATATATATACCATTTCTAGGAATTTATTGTAGGGAAACATTCAAGGATTTACACTAAGACTTACCTGCAAGGATGATCTTTACAGTATTTTAAAAGCAGGTCAAAATTGATGATAATATGTCTAATATTTATACATTATTTCATTTTATCCTCAAACAGCCATGTGAGGGCTACCCTGTTATCATCTCTATTTTAACGGATATGGAGGTAGAAGATCAAAACAACTTAAATGCCCAGTAAAAGAGGATGGCTACACAAGTCAGGGAACAAAAATAATACGAATATAGTAAAGTCATGGAAAACCATGTTTCTCAGAGAATGTAAAGGGACATCGCTAAGCGCTCACAGTACATTTGTAAGCATGTGTGTGTGAACAGGGTACCAAATACATGGTCACATGACTTTGTGAAAAAACACATAGAATATATGTATCTCCCTAGGAGAACAAGGATAGATGGTGAAAGAAAAGCAGAGTGGGGGTGGGGAGGGTGGGGGTGGGGAAGGGAGCGAGAGAAGGCTGTAAATAGTGGTTTCGCTATCTAGGTTATAAAATGGTGATAATCTTAATTTTCTTTTTCTTATCATCCTTTGTCTTCAAATTTTCTTCTACAAACCTGCACTTTTAGAATAAAATAGAATGTTATGGAAGGGAGGGGGACAGCAATGGATGTCATTTCAAAGGTCTTTTGAATGGAGAAGAAGGATTGTTTTCAGATTTACAGCTGAGCCCTAAAGGTCTATCCAAGGTTGCTGGAGTCACTAAAGTTCACAAAGCTACCTGATCCTGGAAGAATAGGACTGATTTATTTACCTTGGAATAATTCCACCCTTTGGTCCAGGGAGACTCTGGCTTAAAAGATACTCCTTAGATCGCTAAGCCCTCCCTCTGGCTAAGGGTTTTGTTCTGAGGCTGAAGCCCCTGTGCATTTTCCAGCTATTACATATGTACTGATGTTCGTGCTTGCATATTGTTATGTCTGCATGCTTTCAGCTCCATGCTGGCCTGGATGGAGTGACAGATTCTACTGCATTGTTGCCTGAATTTCCACAAACTAAGATTTTCACTAGCAGGAATAAAGATCCTCAGAGGTTCTGATCAAGTCGCTGCAGCAAGGTGATGTGGGCTGCAGAGCCAGGGCTTCAATGTAAGATGGGTTGCTAGGGTGTCTGTCAAATCTGGCTGGTTTTAGGACTGAAGCCACCATGATGACCACAGGTAGATGGGTCACAGCTCTGCCCAAGGCCAAGGCCCACAGGCAGGATGGTTCCTTCCAAAAGGGCGGAGCTTCAGAAAACTTATAAGAGGTGGGTTTCCAGGTCAGCGAAATAAGAGATGGCCTTGGATGACAAGATACTATATATAGAAAACCCTAAAGTCCACCAAAAAGCTATTAGAACAAATGAATGAATACAGTAAAATTGCAGGATATAAAATTAATATACAGAAATCTGTTTCTTTCCTATCCACAAATAACAAACTCTTAGAAAGAGGAAGCAAAAAACTATCCCGTATAAAATCTCATCAAAAAGAATAAAATATCTAGGAACAAATTTAACCAAGGAGGTGAAAGACCTATACTCTGAAACCTATAAAACACTGATGAAGGGAATTGAAGATGATACAAAGAAATGGAAAGATATCCTGAGCTCTTGGATTGGAAGAACTAATACTAAAATGGCCATCATTGCAGAATGAGTAGAACTTTGAGTGAACAGGAAAGGAAACTCACCCTAGGCACAAATAGGGAACACTACAAGCAAAGGCAAAGAGGCACAAGAGGGCTCTGGAGCTCGAGTGCCAAGGTTGGAACCTGACTCTGCCACTTACTGGCTGTGTGACCGCGGGCATGTTACTTAACCTCTCTGTGCCGCAGTCCCTTCACCTATAAAAGAGACAATAATCATAGTACTGACTTCATAGGATTGGAGTGGAGATTTAAAAAGTTAATATACATAAAGTGCTTAGAAGAGCATCTGGCCCAGAGTAAGCTCTGTAGGTGTATTAGCTGTTATTACTATTATTGCTGCTACGGTTGCTGTTAACTGCCATCATCTTTGGACGGTTGCCCAGTGTGGACTCCGTGAGGCTGCAGGTGGATGAGTGGTCAGACACAGGATCACAGACGGAACTGGAACCAGACTGGGAATGGCAGGTCCAGCTAGGATTTCAACCTTCTCCTCCGTGGCTCGGTGAAGGGGAGGCTTACACATGCCCATACCCTGGACCCATGGAATGGAAGATCTCTCAGAGCCTGAGCCCCAGGTTCAGTTCCTGCTCTGGCCATCTAGCAGGCTCGGCCTGTCCTCCAGAGACGAGGAATCAACCTCATATGCCCCCACCTTGGTCACGGGGGCCTGAAGGAAAAGGCACAGAGGGCTTCAGGACTGGAATGGGAGTGACCACCCAGCAGCAGAAATTCTAGGCTGTGGATGTGAAACCTAAAGGGAGGCATTGGCACGAAGTGGCCTGGACGCCAGGGCCCCAGCCAGGTGAAATTCGACATGGGCTGGGTTGATGGGGGAGTGAAGAATTTAGGATGACGCCACCGAACGAGCAGGATGCCAGTGAAAATAGAAAACAGCTGTTTCTCACACTCGGCTTTTTAATCTCCGCTTTCCTACCTCGGGTGATCTCATAATCTGGGCTAGTCACTCTAGTCACTTTCATGCACCCCAATTATTTCCATTTAGCCATTAAAGCACCCAGTCCAGTGCAATAGTTAAAACTCAAAGCTTCTTCCCTTTCCTCAGCTTGGGCTTCAGCACAGTAGGGGCAAGAACAAGAGGTTGTCTTCTCTTTTCCTCTCTTTGCATGTCTCTGCCTCATCCACTCCACCAGGCTGCCTTTGGCTCCTCTGGGGATAAAGCAGGAAGAGGGAGAGAGAGTTGGGGCAGGCAAGGCCTCACTGAACTTGCTGTGATTGTTTTGGGCTTGACTGATGTTCAGAGTAACACAAGGACCCCACTTGGTGACATTTTTTTGAAGATGGTCCCAGGCCAGTTCTCTCCTTGGGTCCTGCTGGCCTACGGGGATCCCGGCCTCCCCCTCACTCTGCTCAGTTGGTAGACATGTCGTGAGGCCCAGTGCAGCCTGGCCTCTCCCTGTCTCCTTCACCCTATCAGCCAAGCCTTGACCTCTTGCTTTATATTTCTCAGACGAGTGTCAGACACCAGCTCATTGTCTTCCCCTATTTCCAAGGGGCACATACCTAGTTCTCCAAGAGGTCCTCTCAAAGCCCCCTTCTGCATTTGGCTTAAGGTGAGGGGATATGCCTGTTCTCCCTAAGGGGTATGGCAGATGCACAGTGCATGGACTGCCCTCTCCAGGAAATTGCTCCAGCTCTCACCCTGCAACACTGCAAATCGGACCCTTTATACCTTTGACATGGATGATGAACTAACATTTTCAAAACTGGTCCTGCATGGGTGGTCGAGTATGTTATCTACCTCCTTTCCAGACTGAGAGCTCCTGAGGGCAGGGATTGTATCCATTCACAACAATTCACACTCAGCTCCTCAAACTGCACTTGGTATTTAATTGGCGTAGTAGGCAGAATAACAGACCTTCCCAAATGTCCACACCCTAATCCTTGGAACCCGTGAATATGCTAGGTTCCCTGGCAAAGAGCAATTACAGTTGCAGATACAATTAAGTTTGCTAATTCCTTATTTTAGCGGACCTTGAGAAAGGGAGATTGCTGGACTTTGTAATCCATATGTAATTATAAGAGTCCTTATAAGTGGAAGAGGGAGTCAGAAGATCAGAATCAGAGAGAGATTTGCAGATTCAGCTGGCTTTGAAGATGGAAAGAGACCACAAGCTAAGGATAAGGGTGGCCTCTAGAAAAAGCAAGAAAGTAGATTCTCCCCTAGCGCCTCCAGAAGGAAACACAGCCCTGCTGACACCTTGATTTTAGCCCAATGGGACCCATTTAGGACTTCCGATCTCTTCTGAACTTCTGTAAGATAATAATTTTCTGTTGTTTTAACCCACTAAACTTGTGGTGGTTTGCTATAACAGCAACAGGAAACTAATACAATCTGTGCTCAATACATACTGATTGAATTGTAAGATTACATTGAATTGGAAGGTTGCTCTACAAATGTGGAAGGAAGGACAAAAATCTGGAGGGCTGCTTCTTGCACGCCCTGGTGAGTCTGTTGAACCATCCTTGGAGGCTCCCTCTGCCCACCTCTGGAGTGATGGGTATTCAGGTCTGCCATGCTCTGAGGTGCCCCCCATGGACCATGCTAGATGAGCAATGCCGATTCCTGGTTTGCAAACTTCTCCCTTTCCAGTCTGCTTGCAGACCACCCTCTTCTACAATTTTGTTGTTGTTTTTTCAAAATTGTAAATTAATATATGCACTTACTAAGTGTTTTTCTTGCAATTCAGATGAGTATTACAACATGAAAACAGAAGTCCCTGCCCCCCAACTCCCAACACCTTGTTTCTGATTTTCAGAGATAAACTACTGTTATCTCTGTGGATCTTTTCAGAATTTTCCACACATAAACCAGCATGTGTTTACGTATTTATCTGTGTACACACACATGCATGAAGTATTTTGACATCAAATGAAATCATACTGTAGACATTGTTCCACAGCTTGCTTTGTTCACGTAACTATATATTTCAGTTCTCTTCTCTTATTGGTACGTAAAAATATACTTTGTTCTTTTTGAATGTTTGCATAGTGGTCCATTGTTTCTATAAGCACTGCCATAATGGCATTTAGACAGCTTGGTGTATACTATAACAGATTCTTTAATAGTTAATCAAAAAATCCACAAGCAATAAAAGCTGGAGAGGGTGTGGAGAGAAGGCAACCCTCCTACACTGTTGGTGGGAATGTAAATTGGTGCAGCTGCTATGGAGAATAATATGAAGGTTCCTTCAAAAACTAGAAATAGAGCTGCCATATGACCCTGAGATTCCACTCCTGGGCATACATCCAGAGAAAAACATGATCCGAAAGGATACATGCATCCCAATGTTCATTGCAACACTGTTTACAATAGCCAAAACATGAAACCCACCTAGATATACATCCACAGAGGAATGGATAAAGAAAATATGGTATACATATACATACAATGGAATATCACTGAGCCATGAAAAAAAAGAAATAATGCTATTTGCAGCAACATGGATGGACCTAGAGATTGTCATACTGAGTAAGTCAGAGATTTGCTTATAGAGGAATCTAAAAAGAAGTGATACAAATGAACTTATTTATAAAACAGAAACAGACTCACAGACTTAGAGAATAAGTTTATGGTTACGGGGGCGGGGGGGGTGGCGAAGTGGGGAGAGGGAAGGGATAGTTAGGGAGTTTGTGACTGACATGTACATGCTGCTATATTTAAAACGGATAACCAACCAAGACCTACTGGATAGCATAGGCAACTCTGCTCAATGTTATATGGCAGCCTGGATGGGAGGGGAGTCTGGGGGGAGAATGGATACATGTATGTGTATGGCTGAGTGCTTTGCTGTGCATCTGAAACTATCATAACATTGCTGATTGGCTGTACTCCAATATAAAATAAAAAGTTAAAGAAAATAGTTAATCATTTCTCCCAAGGCCACACACTCACAGGCCCTGAGCCTATGAAACTCACTTTTGGAGTTTCTACCTCACATCATACCAAACATATGTAAGTACGCCCACATTCCTTATCATATACATTTTGGTTGTAAAAAATTAAGGGAATTTTTTATGATTTTGCTTTTGAAATAATTTGGCTCTCACATTTAATTTATGGTTGACTACAATCTCTCAGCAATCATCATGCATAGCCAGGAAGTCTCACAAAGTGGGACAGTTTAACCTGCAAACAGTTTGTAAATGTAATGACATTTTTATGAATATGAAATCTGACAATTAATGAATGTGAACTAATGCTGCACTTCACCAACATTTAAGCAAACGCCTATTAATTTTTATTTTGCAGCTTTCTTTTTGTGTATTGAGGCCAATAGTCATCTTTTTCAGACCTCATACTTTTCTTAGGGCTTTGAGGAGTTTGCAGTTCCTAGAGATGACAACTAGAGCACCCAAGGGCTAAAATAACCCTGTACCCAGTACCCTCTGGTCGATGCCTGCACTCACTCTCAAGATGAGTGGGTGGGAGAGTTGGGGTGTGCCTGGCCACCAAATTCACCAGGGTCCCCAAGATGTGTGTTTCCCAAGGTGGTCTGAGGCAGCAGAGTGGGGCATGGGACTGGAAAGGGTCATTAGGGACCAGAGTCACAGCTAAGGAGACAAGGGTCATAGCCCAGGGCTGGCCTTTTATGAAGGCAACAAGATTGGTGAAGAATTGGGTGCCCTCCAATTCCTCATTCACATGTTCCAACACTGTCTGTCTCTCAGAGGATTGACTTTATTGTGGGGAGGGTTTCTCTTCTCTTCTTCCAAAGGGTGGCCCAACCTTCAAGGTCTGGGGGTCTCAAACTCCGCCCCAGGCCCTACCTACAGTAAAACCAGAGCAGGCGATGGCTGTTTAAACAGAGCTGATGCATGGGCAGATGAGGGGTCTCCGCCAGGAGGTAAATTTCCCTATCTGCATTGCTGCATGTGAAAATGTCCCACTGATCAGAGTAGTAAGTGCTCAGGAGGGAAGGACAACGTAATGACAGAGACGATTTGGCATCTCGTTTGATCTCCTCACACAAAAAAATTAACATTTTTGAAAAGATTGACTTTCTCCATGGAAATTCCTCTCCAATGTAAGCACTTGCTCAATGATGGGCTATTATAAATGCTTATGAACATGAAGATGAGATTTCTATAGCATCAGATGCTGTTATTACTTTGAATGAAATCACTGTGAGGACAATTTCAGGTCCCACAAGCAGCTCTTAGCTTTAAGTCCCCGTGGATCAGAATACAATTTCCATAGTTCAGTAACACAGGCAGCCAAGAAGCAGGGGCAGAGCCATGTGGTGAGGAGGGAGGCCAAGGGCATGGGATGCCATGTGACCAAGAAAAGCATCAACAGGACAAGGTAAAGGCTTGTAACCTTTGTCTCTTGGATTATCCCACCAGGGATAGGGAAAAGCTCAGAGTTTCAGGCACACATGGTATTTCTGTAGTTCAGTCTTAACAGACTCTGTAGGATCCCTGGGTGTCTCCTGCCAGGGTCCATGTGTGCCCTAGATATTCTTTTTTTGGCAACCGTCAACATTGAGTCTCTTCCTCCCATCCACTGTAGGTCACTGTGGAAATGACTTCTGCCACCAGCAAGAGCAAACACGTCCACACTTGCAGGGATGCTGAGGGCACTGATATTGTAACAGCTGCTGGGATGGCTGCCAATTCAAGATCATGTTGATGCTGCCCAGTATCAAGGGTATCTACACTGGTGTTTTCTCTTTGTGGAAGGGGAAGCCTGTGGTCCTCCAATACCTATTATGTTTTTTCCTAAGTAAAAGAACTCTGACTTTTAGCTAGACTTATTGCCATTCAGCAGAAAGACTATATCTCCCAGCCTCCTTGTGGCTACATGTAACTGTGAAAGTAAGTTCTGACTGATCAGATTTAAGCAGAAATGCTGTGGGAGACGTCAGAGACTTCTTCTTACAATGACAAAGGTATGAAGGTACTTCCCTTCCCCTTCCACCTTATTTGGGCCAGAATGCAGCTGATGTGATGGTTGGAGCTCCAGCAGCCATGTTAGACCACAAGATGGCCTTAGAATGGAAGCCACAGGCTGAGGGTGATGGAATCTTACTCTCTAAAGGCCCCACGGAGCCACCACACCAGCTTGTTTATGCCCCTTTTATTTGGGGTCTTTATGTTTTTGTTTTTTAAATAAAAGTCAAGCTAATTTCTTTCATATTTATTAAATAAGTTCCTAGAAAATGCATATAGCTGTTGTCTACTATAATGCGTAACATCATCATTTATTTTTTTAAAATTGAGATATAATTGACATGAAACATTGTGCTAGTATCAGATGTTCAACATAATGATTTGATATATGTATATACTGTGAAACAATGTTTAGTTAAAATTCATCACCACACATAGTTACAATTTTTTTTTTTTCTTGTGATGGGAACTTTCAAGATCTATTCTCTTAGCAACTATACAATGCAGTATTGTTAATTAGAGTTACCATGCTGTGCATTACATCTTCAGGACTTATTTATCTTATAACCAGAAGTTTGTACCTTTTGAGCCCCCTTTCCCACCCCCATCCCCTGCCTCTGGCAACCACCAATCTGTTCTCTGTATCTATGAGTTTGGTTTTCGGTTTTTAATTTTTTTTAGATTCCAAATATAAGTGAGAGCATACAGTATTAGTTTTCCTCTGTCTGACATTTCATTGGGTATTTATGTTACATGTATGCTGACGGATACCAGTTGCTGTAGAAACCCTGGTCCCAAAGCTTCTGGAAACCATACAGCGATAGTTCTCTGAGATGGAAATCCTTTTACCCTGTATCCAGACTAGAGTTCACGGCAGCTGAGTGACATTGACTAATAGATGAAGCACTCTGCTAGGCTCTCCCTTTCCTGATATTTCCCCTGACCACTCACCATGTCATGAACCTCCACCCAGTCTTTCTCGGGACGGCTCACTTCCCTAGAGATTCGTTTGCCCCGCGTCAGAATAGACCCCCAGTGGACCAGCCCCAGTCAATGTCTTAATCCCAGGATGAATACCGTCCATGATAAAGTCATGACTTCTACTATACTCTTTCCCCTGTAAAATGCATGTGATCTCTACCTCATTCCTGACTTTCCTTTGAGATGGCCTCTTTGAAAAGATTGAGAGATGGTTAGACTTCTTGTGGGCCTGCTGGTCTTCTCCAGCTGGAATCTCACTGTCCAGCGAAGAGCATGACTGAGTGCGGTAATTTTCTCTGCTGTCACCGGGCAAGTTTGTCCTTGGGTCAGACGTGTGCTACTTGGAAGTAACTGTGAGAGTTGGATATTTGTTCCACAGGTAATTTCTCCCTGCTATCCCCACCTTCACGAGAGGAGTATAGTCGCCCACCCCACTGGTGTTAAACTTGGCCATGCGACTTGCTTTGGCCAAAGGAATGTGGGCAGGAGTGACAACGTGTGAAGTCCAAGTCTTAAGACGAGATGCCTTAGGAGGTAGCCCACACTGCTCATCCCTTTGGGAACACCCACCTTACACTGTGAGAAGAACTGGACTCCAGAATGAGCCGCGTGGAGGAGGTCTTCTCCAGCCAACATGCAGTGGGAAGCACAGACCCCCCACCCCCACCCCCAGCTGATGTACAGACCTGCAGCCTTGAAAATAAGTGATTCCCATCTTAAGTTACTAGATTTTGGGGGTGGTTTTAATGTAGCATTATTTCAGTTAAAACCAATACCTAAGAAGCCCCTCTCGTGCCTTACAGCATCCCTCAAGTCCTTGGTGAGAAAAATACAATCTACTGAGCATGAACTCAGACCTATGAATATGGACAGATGGGGCCCCAGCTTCTCCTCTGGGAGGCTCCAACCCTTGATGTCTCTTTTTCCTGAAAGATGAAAGGGGTGGACGCAGACACCTGCCTGGAGGTGCCTCCTCCATCTGATCTGTGGCCAGCTCCTTCCATGCCCCACCATCCCCATGTTCTCTCACCAGCAGTAGATTCTTTCCTAACCCCACACCAATGCTCAATGCTTTCCACTGCTTGATGCCCTCCCCTCCCCCCAACTCCCTGAGGTTCGACTGTCTCAAGGTGACAGTGATATGATTGATGGGAAGACGCCAACAGTCACAGGAAAAGGAAATGAGTTCCTTTAATATAAAGTGAAGGCTACAGCTAACTACAAAGTAGCAGGCCCCGTCCAAGGGGCGTTATTTAGGATCTAGTTTAACCACAGTCATAGAAAGACCCAAATTCCTGATGCATCCTTCAAAACCCAGCTGAAGCCTCACCTCCTCAAGCCTTCCTTGGTCTTCTTTGCCACCTGCTGTTCAAAACCTGGGCTTCTAAGGGACTACCATCCTATGTCACCGCTGGCCTGTCCAGGTCCAAGAGCCACTTTGGGAGCTTGGGGGAGGGCAGGTAACCTGTCATGTGCTTTTTTATTTCTTAGACAGCACCTGGCACATTGTAGGTGCTCAGTGCCTACTTGATGGGCAACTGGGCTGCTTGGGTTGGGGTTGGGAAAGGCAGCAGTACACCTGGTTGATACGTGCTACCTGGGTGACGGATTTGCAGATTTGCCGTGGACTTGGAAGTGTGCCCCCAAGCTGCCTGCCTGCCTTTGGGCTTGTCTCCATAATGCAGCCAACACAATTCTCTACAGCACAGACCTGGGCGTGTCACTGCCCTTTTTAAAACTTTCCAAGAGCTGCCATTGCTTTGAAGTCTAAACCCTTCCAAATGGCCTCCAAAGGAGAGTTTAGCAAATATTTAGTAAATAAATATTTAGCAAAATATTTAGCAAATAAAAATATAAGACTCCTAGTAAATGTGAATTTCAGATAAACAACAAATACTTCGGTAGTGAGAATGTCCTGTGCAATATTTGAGACATATTTATACTAAAACTAAACTTCTTATTTATCTGAAATTCAAACTGGGTGTCCTGAGTTTTATCTGGCTGTGCTGTACACAAAGCCCTCTCCCTCTGACTCCGCTTTCTTCTGCAGCCTCTGCTCTCACTAAGCCTCTGCCCCAGGCCTAATGAACCCCTTCAGTCCCTCCCTTTCTTCTTCTGTACTTGCTCCTGTGAAGATTAAATGAATTAACACACAAAAGATACTTTGAACAGTCTTTGTTCTAAGGGACCAACCTGGCCCATGGTAGGAGATATTGAAGTTTCAGTGTTATTTCCCACCCAGTCGGGCATACCCACCCCATAGCACCCTCACTGCCCCACTTTGCTAGACTAATTCTTACCCATGCCATAGTAAGGTGGTGATCTTAGACCATCAGTCTCTTCTTTGACAAAGCTTTTCCAACCACCCCTCAGATGAGATGTTTAGGGTATGTGCCCCCAAGCACCCTGCACTTACCCTATTATGGCTCTTATCATCCTTTGTCATGATCTCTTAGTGATCTGTTTCGCTACCGGAAACAGGGGTACAGAGAAAGGGGTCGTGTCTGTCTTGTGACCTCTTTTCCCTCCGTGCCCAGCACAGTGCCTGGAATTGCAGGTGGCCCTCAGTACATCTTGAAATAATAAACGGCACCCTGGGGCCCCTATATTACTCAGGAGCTGGTTTCCTAGATACTTTGATCTCTTTGTGGTCAAAGTCAAGAGAGGTTTTAATGCTGAGCCGCTGGGGTTCCCGTTCCACTTGGTGTGCTCACTCCCAGTCCCGGTAGAAAGGAGGCAGAAAAGCAAAGTTCCCACTTCAGTTCTGCATTACTGCCTGCAAACCATGTTTGCAAGTTACTTCTCTGCCCTGAATCCAGTGCCCTCACCTGAGACATGAGGTCAGTAAAATCTGCCTGGACAGAATTGGGGGCAGAATTAACTTCAGTGTTGTCACGAGAGGCCCCAGAGCAGAGCGGGCACTGAGTAAATGCTGGTTTTCCTCTCTTCCCTCCTGGAAGGCTCCCAGGGCTTCTTTCTTTCAGAACGAATAAAAAGTTTGTTAGCACAGGACTGATACCTGGTCAGCTGGCATAAAGCAATGTATTTTGGTTTCATATCAGAACCAGGAAACCCCACACTTTAAAGATGAGAGGGGAAAAATGTGGACGTGAGAGAGAGGGAGGCTACGTCCACAGACTTGAGAGAGAGAGAAAAAAGGGGCTGGAAGCAGCGGATCAATCAAGGTGAAAACTTGAAAGACGATTGATTTTCCTCCTTGATGTCCACGTTTCAAGGGCCTTGTTGGATTCCTCCTGGGAAATCAACTTTGAGGCTTGTCTGCTGCAGAAAGTCATTTCCTCTGAGCTCTTGTTTTCAGTGGCTCCCCGGCTCTGGGAAGGGAGCAAACACCATAGTCCTTGGAGATGAGCAGCCTGACCTTGGGGCCAGCCCTTACTCTTTTGCAGTAGTCCGGAAGGTATCCAGAGTGCTGAGCCTGGAGCGGCTGCACCTGGGCTCAACCCAGCTGCCCTGGCTGAGTGGCCTTGGTGAGCTCATTCACTGGTCATCACCTGACACCTTCCAGGAGGCATGAGTGGGGGGTCTTGAAGGTCAGGGCTAAGTGGATGGGGGTGAGCCTGATAGGAGTACATGTCCCTGGGACACGGAGTCAGAATGGGAGACTCAGTGTTTCCCAGGGCAGAGTTCAAGGAGCAAGCAGGGTAAGAGGGGTGGAGGCAGGTACAGGGTGAGAAAGGCGTGGAACCAGGTGAAGAGATCCATGCTTGCTGGGAGCCAGGGAGGGCACGTGTAAGAGGTCCTGGAATGCCCAAGACCCAAGTTTATCTGCACCTGGTTGAAGTGGGCAAATCTGGTTTAAAAGCCTGGGGCCAAGGTTGTCTGCTGTGACTCTAATTCTGCAAGGATGGCATAAGGATTACATGGGGTAATGGATGAAAAGCCCTGTCACGGAGGACTTGATAAATGGGCTGAGTCAGAAGAATATGAATCAGGCAAAGGACAAAAGAATCAAACTGAAATGTCTCTCCTCTGCCTCAGTGACCTGAACCCTCAGCCGGACTCTTGGCCACCACAGCTCCCAGCTCCCACAACAAGTGTGGCCAAAGTCCACCTGCCCCAGGCAGCAACCCCAAGCAAAAGCCTTCCACATAGGCAGCGCCTTCAGCAGTTGCTCTTTCTCTGGTTTCCTAAGGCAGCTAAGGCCCATGGACCAAATCTGGCCCAATGCTTATTTTTGTCAATAAAGCTTTATTGGGGCGGAGCCATGCTCATTCATTTACATGCTGTCTGTGGCTGCTTACACAACAGAATAGCAGAGTTGAGTCATTGCAACAAAGACCACGTGGCCCACAAAGCCGAAAGTGTTTACTGTCTGGCCCTTCACAGAAAATGTTTGCCAGTCCCTGGATTAGAAGCATAAAGATTTATGGGTGAAGCCAGACTTGAGTCTTCCTTTATGGCTCTGGTAACACAGTCTTTTCCCAGAAGCCTTCAGGAGACTGCAGCCCGGACTTTGTTGCTCAAATCAGAGGAATAAGGAAAGAAGGAGAATTTCAGGGCTGCAAAGAGGGAGAGGATGTAGAAGGATGGTAGAGGTAGAAGGACAGATGCTGGTCTGACAGAGAATTTCTAGCCTGTTCCCCAAGTAAGGAGCATGCGGGGAAAAAGGCAAATAGAACATAGAGGTTAAGAGCAGGCTGACCCAAGTTCAGTTCAGTTCTGCCTCCTCCTTGCTGTGTGACCCTGGGCAAGTTACTTAACCTCTCTGAGCCTCCATTTCATTTCCCATAAAATAAAAGTGTAAAGAGCAAGAATAACAATTCTCACAGGGAAAAACCTAAGAGGTTGCACTTGTAAAGCACTTACCATGGCGCTTGGCATATGGGAAGGATTTATAAAATGTCATTATTCTCATTCCTGTAAACAAGACTGAGGATGGAGAGAGAGACCTATGTCCCTTTCATTCCTAAGTTCCCAGAAGGAAACAGTTTTTAATTGTCAGAAATGTAATAAGAATTCTCCTCAGTACAGGAAACCTGCTACAGAAATTGAGAAGCAGGGATCATCATTCTATAGATTCTGCAATAGTGTAAATATTAATAACTGCCCATCATATGCCAAAACAAAAGTTACTTCCACTTCATTGGTGCTACTTCCCCGACCCCATGAAAAAATGACCTATGAAAATTACTCAACCAAGTCCTCCCATCTTTCTGGTAGGCACCAAGTGAACTCCTTCCGTTTCTCCTCCAGCCCCAATGCCTGCTCCAGGTGGAAGGCAAAGTTGTTCTGCCCACCCTGTCTGTACCAGAGTCTGATTGCTGTTAAGAACTCTTTCCAGGCCTCTTTCCTCTCCTCCCCACATAGGCCTTGTTCTCTGGGGTGGAGGCAGGCTCCAGGGCCTCTGCATCTGGGTGGAGGATGTTGGGCCTCTGGGAGAACTAATCTGGGGTCATCCTCTCTCTCTTACTTCACAGTGGTGTGTTGACTCACCAGCTCTCTGGGAAAAAGAAGACTCTGATTAGTAGTGTTTGCCAATTTCTATGGTGTAAATACTCCCACCATGGCCAGCTTCAAGCTCCCAATGGCTGGCAAGATGCCTGAGCCAGTATGAGCCAGCTCCGGCACACCAGTGCCTCCATCCTGCATGCCATAATTATCCTACCTATCCTCGTTTCCCAGCTCCAGATACCCTGTTGGAGGGCACCCCTTAGCTCTGCCTCTAGGGGACTCCCTCCAGGTCATAGAGTCCCCGCTGAGTTCTCCCAAAGGATCTGGGCCATTGGAGAGTATGAGCTCACCCAGGCTCTGCCCCTTCCAGCACCTCTGCCCAGAGTCTGCAGATTCATACCCTTCCTCACACCAGAGCTAGCCTTCTCCATGACCCCCCGGGTGACGCACCAGCTCACAAGCCCATCTCTTCCCTAAAGGCTCATCTGCCCCTCCGCATCTTTGACCCCATTTGGTCATGACCTTCATTCAAGCTTTACCCCTAGCCTTGGCTGCAGCATCCTCACTGGTCTCCCTGGCCCCAGACATTCTCTCTCCAGTCCATTCTCCACAGAGCCACGTGAGCAATTTTTCTAAAACATAAATAAAATTTTATTACCCTTCTGCTTAAAAAAATGAAAAGAACGACAAAAAAATTTTCCCTATTACCTATAGGGTAAACCAAGGAATGCTTTTTGTTGTTAGTGTGGGATTTTCACTTTGTTTTGTTTAGGGATCATTTTTGGATCTCAGGTACAAAGGGTCAAGTTATTACACTCCTCATTCTGTTGGATGCTAATATCATAATCTGTACAAGACCCCTCTGACTTCATTTATTTATGTGTATGCTCCTTTCTCACTACCCCTGTTATTATAGGAAACCACACAAATGTGTTTATGTATATTGTTCAGTTTGTATGTATCCTTGGAAAGTAAGGATTGCTTTAATCTCCATTAAACAGATCTGTGCTCAAGATCTGTCATGTTTCTTACCTCTTTACTCAGCACTGTGTTAACTCTTGTCCACTCTGTTGTGCATGTGTCTGGTTGCATTGCTTCCACTGCTTTGCAAGAATAGCTGGATTACCTCGGACTTCCTCCCCACACCTCATTTCACCATGAGAATTACTGGCATATCCCCTGTGGACTGATGTGAGAATTTCTCTGCAGAACTGTGGAATCATGGGGTATATGCTTCCTCAGTTGACTAAGTCCCACCATACTGCTTTCCAGTATGGCTACATGGTCCATATTCCAGCATCATCACTTGACCCCACCTCACCTCTCCAACCTCATCTCCTGCCACCCCTCCCATCCTAAGTTCTCGCCACCCGATATACTCACTAATGCACTGAAGATGAATGTTTTTGGAGACCAACCCCCTGGTTTTACAGATTAGGACACTTGGATCCAGAGAGGGGACGTGAGTGACTGAAATTCACATAGCATAGAGTGGCTAAACTAGGAGAGCCTGAGACTCGTGATGATTCAAGTCAATTTCATTTCCCTCTAAGGTCAAAATTTTCACCCATTTTGCAAGAAGGGAAAGGGGAGTTGCAGAATTAAGAAGTCACAAACTTTAGGTCACATGGAAAGTTAGAAGAGGGAAAAATCATGGTTCTTTGGTTTGTGAAATCCTACCTACAGAATAAGCAAGAGCTGGACACTCATGTCAAAGGAGCCCAGGGGGGTGCCCTGGGCTCGCTCTAAACCATGCAAAGCAGCAGTAGCCAGGGCTCAGATGGGCCACCCCACTGTGCTCACCTGTCATCTGGCAGCAGCCTCTGAGGCCTGGATGATCGAGTGGGTCTTTTATCAGCCTGATCTTCCTGAGGCTTCAGCTAGGGACAGTGCTTTTAGAGTGAAGTTTGTTTCTATGGAGTTGTCAGTGATTCCAAAGGATCAAAGTTGGTTTGGAAAACATGAGGTGAAATTTAAAAGTCGGTTTAAGCCTATGAAATTGTTTGGGGAGAGTAACAATGTAAACAAGCAGGCTCTTTAATACATTTTAAATGAATTCATTTCATTTCTCATGAGGTTTTTATTTGCGGTCCCTCCTCCACCTTCAGGGCATCATTCCTAAACCGAGAAAAGGTTTGGGAGCGAGAGGATGGACTGGAGAACAAAGCGATGCTGTGTCTGGCTTCTTCTTCAGTCAGACCAGTCTACAGGGTGTCCCTAAAGAGTGGTTCCCACACTGAGCGAGGAAGGGAACACCCCATCTGGACTTGGGGTCACTGGGTGCCCACAGTCCGCAAGCCCAGACTGTATCACTTTGCAGCTGCTGCAGCAAGAACCAGGAAAATGGTCTCCTTTAGTACCTGCTCTTTATGCATGAACAGTTCC
Organism: Hippopotamus amphibius kiboko; assembly: GCF_030028045.1. Classification (NCBI taxonomy): domain Eukaryota; kingdom Metazoa; phylum Chordata; class Mammalia; order Artiodactyla; family Hippopotamidae; genus Hippopotamus; species Hippopotamus amphibius. The sequence continues at coordinate 27,133,621 of NC_080186.1, read as the reverse complement.
ATCCCGCCTCCACACCCCGTCTCCCCTTGGCTCCCCAAATCCACCCACAAGCTACAGGCAATTTAACACGTAGATCTAATCTCACCAAGATTTCAAAGCCATCCAGTCAATACATTCTAACTCTGCTTTTCTCTGCCTGTCCTCATCCTCCTCCTCCCAAGCTGCACCACAGCAGAGACCTGTCAGAGGGATCAGAGGCTCTCCCCCATTTGGCTTTGGCGCCTTCCACTGGAACTCATGATGGAGAAATGCAAAGTCTTCGGCCTTTCTGATATAATGTAGAGAATGGCTAAGAGCAAGGGCTCTGGAGGCAGGAAGGCTGGATTTTTTGCTAGCTGTGGGAACTTTAGCAAGTGACTTAACCTCCCTGTACCTAGGCTCCTTGGGATAGCAAAATGGGAGTACTAGTACGTACCTACCTTGTTACAGGACCTACTCCCTAGGCTTGTTTGTGAGGTTTAAATGAGTTAATACCCTGGTTAATATGCTGAGAACAATGCCTGGCTTACAGTACATGCAGCGTAAGTGTTTGCTATAATGAGGATGATGGATGATGGTGATGATGGTGATGGAGGTGATGTGAGCAGCTTCAGGAAGGGAAGAGGGATGGGAATTGGTTGAATTCATTATTTCTGGATCATTTTCCCTTCATCGTCCTTGGAGCTGAGATTCTACGTGTACGCAAAGGAGCCTCCAGGAAACCAGCACTAAGCTGACTGGAATGAAATCACTCCCCGGATTGAGGTCAGTGATAGGAAAAATCTCTGGACATTCAGGAGGGTGGGGCTCAGGAGCAGACGGTTACTGACACAAGGCTGTTGCCAGTGTGGCTGGGGTTTTTTCTTCTTAGGAAAGAGAAAGAGCATCCTGCTGCATGAGGCATTCTAGTTTCTTGTTACTCAAAGTGTGGTCCAAGGATACACAGCATGAGCTTCCCCCGATGTTTATCAGATACACAGAATCCCAGGCCTGTCCCAGATCGACTCAATCAGAATCTGCATTTTAATAAGGTCCCTGTGTGATTTCTATGCATATTGCAGTTTGAAAAGCACTCTTGCTGTCCAAATGCCAGGGAGTGGATTCAGTGGCCCTCCTCTGAGATCCCACTGGACTGTACATGCCATGCAGGCAGGGGCTGTGTCTGTTTTATTCTCCACTGTATCCTTAGCACTTGGCATTGTGCCTACCACATAGTGAGCACTGGTAAATGTTTGGCTGAGAGATGGGTGAATGAGTAACTGAGTAGGTGACTGAGTGAATGGATGACTGCTGGGCTCAGAATCTCTGTTGCCTTGTTTGGGGTCCTCAGTGAACAGGGCTGGGATATCCCAGCAGGAGACAAATGGCTGAAGCAGGCAGACACCTCCACAGCACCTAAGTTACTGCCCTTATTGAGTGAGATTGGCTTGAGGGAATTGAGACTTTCCGTTTCATGCAGCTGGGCAGAGCTGGGGCCTGCGGGGCCTGACCTCGTGTCTACCACGTGTCCCTGCTCTCAGCCTCGAGTGTCCCTGGCAAAGAAGGAAATCAGGTCAGCCTGACATAACTTGTTCTAAATATGCTTGTGCGGCCCGACCGTGCGCCTGAGTCCTCATCTGAGCACTCAGCATCCAGCCCCTACAGACCCTGGAGGCGCTTTCCCGGGTGCAGACAATGGCTTAAGAAACACACCCGCTCCAAGGCTTTGAAAATATAAATGACATTTGCCTGTTTCCAGACTTGCAGTCGCTATCAGACTTGCACGATTCCTCAAAGATCAACAAATCGTGGTCGGGCAATTGCCTTTGCAAGTGTTTTTAAATACCCTAGCACGTCATTCGTCTGGGCCAAGAGGCAAGGGACAAACATAGTAACTTGGTGTTTGACTGTAGTGACCTCTTCCTCCTCTTTTGGACATCTTTTATCCCTACTAATATTTGCTCTAACCTTTACAAGTCTAAAGATTATGATAAAGATTTGTCCAAAGGGCTGGGCACTGTGTGTGATAGCCCCAAGGTTTTTGAAGATCTGTGGGTGGCTCAGAGAGAACCCCGCTGTTCAGGGCTCTCTTTATCTCGTTTCCTGCCAGCCCCTTCTCTTGTGATTACTCAACTATAGGAGACTCTTTAAGAACGGAGGCAGAGGGGAATGTGCTCAAGGTTTGATGCCAACGAGACCAGGGCGTGGATCCCCGCTTGCGAGGGGGATGGAGAGAGCTCTGGGAATAAGGGGTTAGCAGCTCACTGAGCACAAGGGCATCCAGGTCCCCACATACCTGTGACGCACGAGGCTTATCTCCTTCTCTTACCTGGCCACTCTGTCCCGTTCCTCTTCCCTGCACTGCCTCGAAGCAGAACATTCCAGCTCCCCCTTTGCCTCGTGAGCTGGTAAGTGTGGCAGACATGGTGGTTGTCTTGACCAATATCCATTCCCTCCCCCAGGCTTCCCTGCTTCCCGGTGGAGCCTTATATTGTTGGAAATCCACTTTTCTCATCTTGCCCTGATCCTTGGGAGGAGTGGACACAGCCTTGGCGGTGCTTCCTGGTGAGTCTAAACTATTCTTGGTTATTCCTATTCACACCACTGGCGACTGGACATCAATTCTGGACAGTAAAGTGTGAGGAAAGCCGGCAGGGGAGCTTCTGGGGGAGATTTGCTTGCTCTTGAAAGTAGACCCTCAGGAAAGAAGGTATTGTCTTTTTCTCAATGTCAGCAGGTCTAGACGTGATGCCTGGAAATGGCTGCAGCCATGGGAAGAACCGGACTTAAGAGAAAGCCAAGATATTGTAGGTGGCAGAGAGAAAATATAAAAGGAGTCTGGGTCCTTGATGACATCTATGGGCCACTGAATTAATCAACCCGGGAGCTGCCCTACCTCTGGACTGGTTGTGATATGAGGTAATAAATCTCCTCATTGTCTGGAGCTACTGAGTTGCATTTGCTGCAGCCAAAAGTGAAAAAGCAAAATGTGTGATTAGATGTAGACATCTCAGGAGGGGCTGTGGTGCTCCTGTCTCCTTTGTGGTGATTGATCTGAGGAGAAATCTGGGCCTCAGTGTCAAGCTTTATGCCTCCTGTAAACACACACACCCACATGCTTTGCGACACTCGCACATCAACCAAGAACTGTGTCAACCAAGAACTGTGTCAACTGACACAACCAAGGCTGTGTCAACATCAGCCAAGAAATGGAAGCAATTACGTGAATATTCTTCCAAGAAGAACCTAGTTATGCTTAAAGCCTAAAGAACAAGGGCTCAGTTTTGTTCAGATCAGGGAAATGAAGCACCACCAGGTGGGATTGGGTGAGAACAAGCCAATTAAACTGTGGCATTTATTAGTATCTTGTCTTTGAGTTTAGGGCCTAATTGGTGCAAGTTTTCTAGGAGAGGACTTTGGCAACCATAATTCTGCTGCTAAAACTGAAACTCATAATTTTGAGGCTAAATGGTCTTCTCCTGTTCCGAGCTCGTTATGTAATTCAAGAGATACACAATATCTGATGTATAAAGTTCTCATGAGGAAGATGGTGCCAAGCCTGCTGAGTCGAGCCCTACCCATGCCAGCCTGCTCTGGTCCCAGGAGTCACCCTTGTACCCATCCATCATCTTCAGTCAAGCAGAAGCTAGGGTCTTGCACATGTCTCAGGAGATAGAGATTTGCATACAAGACAATTGTCCCAGAGTAGGGCATGGAGGGTGGGGAGAGGGGCTCTCAAGAGCACCTGGAAGGGAATGAATGGGAGAGACAGGGTTGAGCAGAGGGAGAGGTTGAGCTGAAATGTAGTAGTTTCGACAGCTCTTAGCAGATCCCACAGGGAGCTCTGGAACTGGGGTGGACCTTCAGAGCTGCCCTGAATTAAGGCAAGGGGGCTGGGTCTTTGACCCTACTCATAGACTAGGGATGTGGGCTGCCCCTGGGGAAGGCATATAACCTTGGGCAAGGCAGCACCCTTTGAAGGAAGGAGGACGACTCCTAGGGAAGTAACTGGGGGCCGTTGGCAGCCAACGTTCTTGACCCCTTGGGAACTAAGTGCCTTAGCCCTGCAGGAGGGTTCTGGGTGGCACACCACAGCATCCACTACATGTCTGATGTGGATATTGGAAAGTGCTGAGCAGAAATGCTCTCTTACTCTCCCTCTATTCCCAATGCCTCCCAGAATGCACATTGTAGGCACTTCGCAAATATTGTTGGACAAATGATGATGGACATGCAAGACCAACTGAGGCAAAGAAGAAAGCATCTTGCTGCATCCTCTCTTTTTTTTTTTTCCTTTTGATTTTTTAAAAAAATTTATTGGCTGCATTGGGTCTTTGTTGCTGTGTGCAGGCTTTCTCTAGTTGTGGTGAGCAGGGGCTACTCTTCATTGCAGTGCACGGACTTCTCATTGTGGTGGCCTTTCTTATTGTGGAGCATGGCTCTGTGTACACGGGCTTCAGCAGTTATTGCACAAGGGCTTAGTAGCTGTGGCTCGCTGGTTCTAGAGCACAGGCTCAGTAGTTGTGGAACATGGACTTAGTTTCTCCATGGCATGTGGGATCCTCCCAGACCAGGGCTAGAACCCATGTCCTCTGCCCTGGCAGGCAGATTCTTAACCACTGCGCAACCAGGGAAGTCCCCATCCTCTCTTTTAAACTAGTTCCCCATTCAGAGAAATCAGTGCTGCCTCCAAAGCTGTCAGATATGGTTTAAATTGCATAGATCTGCTTCAGATAAGGGAAGAAAGGATGCCATGGGACAGTAGGGTACATTAACTATCTTGGAAAAAAAAGTTAAAGCATTATTGCATAACATACAACAAAATAAGATTCAGGTGGTTAAAGAGTTAGATGTAAAGGAATTAAAACCGTAAAAGAATTAGAGGAGCATTCTAGAGGAATGTTTATATAAACTTGGGACTGGTTAGGCCTTTCTAAGTATCACCAAGCATTCAAGCGTTTCTAAGCAAAAACAATAAAGGAAAAGATTGATGAATTTGATTACTTAAAGAGAAAATCTTCACTGGGTTGAAAAAAAAAACCCACCATAAGCAAAATTAGAAGGCAAATGACACACTGGTGGAAATATAGTAAACATATATTATAGACAAAAGGGTGATGTAGATGAAGAGCTTTCAGAAATCAAAAAGGAAAAGATAACCATCCCCATAAAAATGGGAAATTGACATAAGTAAGCAATTCACTAAAGAAAAATTACAAATAGACAATAAACACATGAGAAAACATTCAGCCTCACTGGAAACAAAAGATATGCAAATTAAATCAACAATGAGTGTGGGGAATTGGGCATTCTTGTATCCTGCTGGAGGGAGTGCAAATTGGTGCAACCTTTTTAAAGGGCAATTGGCAATATTTATCAAAAGTCTTAACAGCATGTGTACAGATCTTTGACTCAGCAGTTTTATTTCTAGGAATTTATCTAAATGATCGAAGCAAATACATGTGCAATTATTTATGTATGGATAAACATATTCTATAAAGAATTATTTATGTTGATGAAACCTGGAAATAATCTGCATATCCATAGACAGTTGGTTAAATTATGTAAGATCCATGTTATGGGATGCAATGGAACCATTAAAATGAAGTTATAGAAGAATATTTACTGATGTGTTTGTAATGTATTGCTAAGTGAAAAAAGCAGGCTATACAACAATACAGATAACACCATAAATGTGTGTGTGTGCATGCATGTGTGTGTGTGTGTGTACCGAGAAACATTTATTTTCCAAATATTTACTTTTCACTTGGTGATAGATTACTGGTCTTTATTTTCCTTGTGTTTTTCTGTGTGTTTTTCAAATTTTCTGAATTAGCAAAGAACTACTTTTGCATCTAGAAAATAGTCATGAACAAAATAATCAAATTTGATAGAATTAGCAAGAATAATGTAATTTATAGTATTATGAGTATTAGGAATGGACTTCTAACTCCAAGGTGGGTCAGACTTGGACCCATATCCCTTCTGAAGTTAAGGACTGACAGCCAAAGCAAAGTTCACCTGAGTTCCACAGAAGACACCCAATGTGAAACAACTGGTGGTATAAAACCATCTATGGTTTGATTGCAGGCATGATTCCTAAGCATCTCTGTGACCAGAACAGGCCTGGTGATGAGCTGAATGAAGATTGTGAATGAGTGGCATAATTAGTAATCCTGCTTTCTACCCCTTTCTTCTTGCGAGAAGTTCACTGCATGTGAAAAGGAGACAACATTCCTTGTTTCTGCAGGAGCCAGCAGGATGCTCTTGTCACCAAGATATCCTGATTCTGAGCAGAGGTTGTGGCCCTATGGAGGCCACCTTCCACCTTGGTTCTCTTCCCCATGCCTCTCCCTCCCTCCCACTTTTACCTAATTCTCTCTCCAGGGACTTTCTGTCTGTCTCACTATAGAGATAGTTGGCTGCTCGACACGAAGACATTTTGTATTAACCTTGGACCTCAGGTACAGCTGCTTGAAACTCCTAAGGGCTCCCAATACAGATCGTACTGACTCAGTTTTACTACTGGAATAGATGGTGAAACTGTAGCTAAGCTTGGGTGCGTGGCTGGATGGATGTATGGATGAGTAGATGGATGGATGGATATTAGGTCAGTCTTAGCTAAAAACAGGGAGTAGAAAAGGTAGAAATTCGAAAGTAGGTAAGGCTGGAAGTGACTGGGAACACTGACAAGTGAGAACGGAGGTGTTCTCCATTCATTCTCACCTCCCACGATGTCCATGTGTCAGCCCTCCCCTTTCTTCAGGAGTGAGTGACCCCGCCACCCACACACAGCCCTTGTTTGTATCCACGAAGAAGCTACCACTGTGTGTCATAACTGTCTGTTTGCTTGTCTGCCTCCCCTTCTAGATGGAGAATCCTCTGAAAGCAGTGATTTTGCTTCAGTCAGTTATCTTTCAGTTGCAGGTTAGAGAAAGCCTAATCCAAACTGGATTGAGCACAAGGGAATTTATGTCTCTTATAACTGTTAAGAACGAGGGCATAGGGCTGGTTTCAGGTGTAGTTTGGTTCAGGGATTTAAACAATTTCACCATGGAAAACCTGGTTTCTCTCTCCATCTCTGTGCTTTTTTCTTCCAGGTTGGTTCTATTTTCAAATAGACATTTCTCTGTGGTCACAAGAGGGTTGCAGCAGCTCCAGCAATCACATCCTCTCTGCTTCAAGCTCAGACAAGAAAACATCCTAGAATCCTCCCCAAAAGTCTTATTTCACCCTCAGGTTCTGATGGGGCCTCATACTCCTCCCTGATCCAATCACCATGGCCAGGAGAAGGCAGAGTTTTCTGATTAGCTTAAGTTTAGACTAGGAAAGAGGAGGTTGCGCACAGAGAAGCTGGGTATCTTATAAGAAGGGTGAGGATGCTGATTTGCACAAGGAACAGATGCCATGTGCCAGGTCCCACCACCTGACACACAGTCAGCATCAATACATGTTACTTCCATGACCCCATCCCAACAGAGAACACAGTGTGAGCTTGTCACGGAAGCCCTCCAAGACTTCACTAGCCCAGCAGAGGCTTTGTGTCCATGAGTCCCAACCATCAGCCACTCCCCCACATTTCCTGTGCTCCTTCCTGCAGCCCTCAGCTTGTTATGCCTAAGTCAGAGGCAGCTGTCAGTAGGTCAGCCAACCCCTCCTCATTCCAGGGCACTGGGCCGGAAATGCTTGAAACTGACACAAACCTAGAAAACTGCGATTTGGGTTTTTCCCTCTTCTTCCCAGAATGGATTTTGCTCAGCCAGCCAGAACTGGTGGCCACCGACAATACTGCCCAGATCTGTGCAGTAATAATGATCCCACTAGCAACAATAACAGTCACTGTTATTACAACTTCCACTTTAAGGTCCTACAAGGCACCAAGCCCTTTAAACACATTACTGCATGTCTGTACCGTAGATTTACAAGATAGTGTAACTGAGACCCCCCACAGTCTTTGCCCACCTCTAGGTACAAATGGGATCACTTTGCTAATAGCTACTCAGATTTCAGACTTGTTGCTTCCAAATGCTGGGGCATGATCTCCTGCCCCCTACAAATGTTTCTGTGGGTTCCCATCTAACATGGGCTCATAGGCTCTGCCGAGCTCCATGGTCTCCATGTTGCTGCTTACCTGCACACATGTCCTTGCCACTGTGTTTCCTGCCACTGCATGGAGGCAAATTTGGGGAAGATGCCTCTCTCCTCCCCTCCATGCTATGCCACACGCTGTTAGTTGGGGCCCTAGAGCAGATCTGTTTGTGCCCTAATGTACAATACAGCTACTGAAATGACCCCATCAGCACCTTCCCCCCATCACACACACCTTGACCACTGGACCCTGGTGTGAGATGAGTGGGGACAAAGCTGAGAGACAAGTACAAGTGACAGAAACCATGCCACGCTCAAGAATCACGCCTCCCCTTTGCTTCCTTCCTTTTTCTCTTTCTCTTTCTTCCTCTCTATCTTACAAACTCAACCTAAATAGGTCAAGTCCTGTATGTCTGATTCTCCTCTCTCAGGAGGGCTTCTCCTAACTGGCAGAGAGTAGGCATTCAGTAAATACATGTTGAATTGTTGGTTGGTTGAATGGATAAAATATTGCATCAGTCCTCATGCCAAGTAATTTCTGGGAGCCCACTCCACATATATTCAAATTTCATTTATACTCAAGCTGGCATCCTTGTTAGAGCTGTTATGATTCTCCTCCATTTTATGTGTTAAAAACTTGAGGCCCAGAGAAGTTAAATCATTTGTCCAAAGTCACACAGCTAACAAATGGCAGAGCTGGGATTCAAACCCAGGCTTAACTGATTCTCAAGTCCTTTCCTCTTTCCACTCCACTCTCTATACAGAAAGACATTGGATATGTGGTTAATGAGGTGCATGACTCTGCCTTGTGCAGCAGCTACATCCCTGGGTGCCCCTGTGGGGTAGGGCCTCCCAGACAATGCTGGCACTGCCTGGTGCTTCAACACACCCCTAGATATAACCAATCCAGGCTAAAGGTCCCCATGGATGGCCCACCCCAGCAGCTGGTTTCCCTGCCTGTCCCGGGGGAGGAGAATGGAGGCTCCATCAGCCAAGCCTTGTCTTTCCTGTTTGTCAGCCACTTGCACAGCTGCATCTGAGAGGCCAGCTCTGTTCTGCAAGTCCTCCTGACCCCACTGGTTGGGAAACTCAACTCTCCCTGGCTCAGAGGAGCAGCAATCCTGAGCAAAGTCTCCAGGGCTTCTGGAGAAGTGGGTCAGCCCTTTGGGGTCAGTTCCACTGGTGGGGCAGGAGCCCTTTGGGGTCAGAGGTTCCCAGTCCACTAGCAAAAGAGAGTCAGGCCTGCCACATGGCTTGAGATAGGTTCCATAAGTCACAAGCTGCAGTCCCCCTGTCCTGGGCATGTGCTCTGCCCCACTGACAGGCTTCTGACCCAGCCTCTGGTTTTCCTCTCTGTTTCTAAACTCCTGAATCATAGTAGCTTTGTTGGCTGGGGCCTTGCCTCCAGTCTAAGATTCCTCCTTGCCTCTCTCTAGACTGGGCCTTGGTCCCTTTGCTTTTAGCCTGCAGGCTCCTACCATATATTCTCAGCCTGAGATGATCAGCTCTGCCTACGGCTGCCTTTTTCCTGCTTCTGGGGCCAACTTTTTGTTATCGATCTTGGTCCAGATCAGACAAAATTCACTGGTTGAACTTTGGAGTTTGGACTGCTGGTTCCTCTCTCAAGCCTGAGTAGTCCTGGCCTTAAATTACTGCCTGGCAGAGTCCTCATCTGAACTTTTAAGTGGACAGAGCTAAAAGCTGTGGAATTGATTTCCAGTGGGATAGTTTGGAGATATCCTGTTACAATGGCATAGGTGGGGCCTCTATAATCCTATAGATCCAATTCTGTACACTGGGGCCAGAAAATGCACAGTAGTAATGCCACGCTAGTGTCTGGACTCTGCCCTGCAAGAATCACGAAACAAGAACTGGAGATTAGTTACATGAGATTGTATGCATAGTATGTGCCTGTGTGTATTTTAATAGAGGCGTTTTTACTGCTTTTACTAGTGACAGTAAACATTTGCTCAAACTTATTGTGTGCCAGGCACTGTTCTAAGCACTGATGCATTTGCAGATATTAAGTATTTTATTCCTCATCTCTATAGGTGATAATCCTACAAGACAGGCACTATCATTATCTGCATTTTAGTCACAAAGAAACAAAAGCACAGAGACATTGAGTGATGTACACACATCCAGCAAAATGTGGAACTGGTATTTGAACCCAGATCTTTGTGAATCTCAAAACTTTCCTTTTGATTATTAAAGTCTCATAGATGCTTGTGACCCAACACAGGCTAAGGGATATCAACCAAGGGGAAGAAGCTCAAAAAAGTGGAAAAGAAGCTTGATTGGGTCAAAGTACAGGGCAAGGGAGCATTAGTGAAATTGGTGTCTACTATGGTCCAGTAGCACTCGCTCTCAGGGCTCTGCATACGTTTTGCATTTCCTCCTCATGAGAAACGTGTGGAGCAGCCTCACAATCCCCATTTCACAGACGAGTAAAGTATGGCTCAGTGAGGCTCAGTCACCTTCCCCTGGACACTTGCATACTAGCACCCAAGTTCTTTTGAATCTCTAACTGGTGCTATGTGAGGGATGAGACCTCCTATGACGGCCCACCATGGACAGCGACGGTGGTGTGAAAAGGGATCCTGCGCTTCCCTTCCATCTCATCCTGCCTATCTCCTCTCCTCTCCCCCGCCCCCCTCCCCACCCTCCACCCCACCCCATCCACCACACCTATCCCTCTTCACTTGCTGAGGATTAAGTTAGAAAAACAAAAATGAAATAAACACTACTCTGCCGCCCCATCCCTGGGGACACCGACTTACACGAGTCTGACGCTGTTGATGATGTTCTATCGATTTCCCCTCTAATTGCTGCAGCTAGATCTATATTCATTTTCTGTCTCAAACTTCCCTTTTGTTGGTTCAATCAGCTAAATGAAGGGCCCATTTCTCACTGCTCCTGTCCTGAAAAGCCAAAGAAGTCTCAGATGAAGATCTTTCTTCATAAGTCCGTGAGGGCAGCAGACCGGAGACAAAGAGGGTCAGAACTGGATGACCTCTTTTGAAGATGTGGCAAAGAACAAGAAAGGAAATGGAAGGCCCAGGAGACAGACCCAGTTGGCAAGAATCAGAAATGTTTCACCTGGAATTCACAGATCAGGAGTCTATTCATTCATTCAACACTTTTATTGAGACCCTATGGTAAGATCTAGAAATATTCAGGACACAGACCCTGGCCTCATGGAATTAAATCTGAGTTGAGTGGACAGATATTAACCAACGGTCTCACAGATAAATAATTTTTACTGTGAAAAATGTCTAAGTCCACCTCAAAGACAAAGGAATGAATCTCAGGGAGGAAATCAGAATTGGTTCAAGCAAGACTCACCTTTCCCTTTGTTAACTCGGTAACCTTTTCTGATTCACTCAACTCAAGGTGTCCAACGAAGAGAGCAAAGTACAGAGGACGATCTCCAATCTGGACAAGACTTGGTGCCTTTCTCCCAGAAGCTCACCACATAATGGAAAAGCCAGATACTGCAGCAATTGCACCTGCTTGCATAGGACCTAGGGTGGGGGGTGGGCTGCATGCAAAATCAACTCTCTTCCTTGGTGATTTGTTTCTGGCTTTGGCCTTTTGGGTAAACCTGGCACGCACCCTTGGTGTTCATTCCTGAATATACTTTCCCTCCTCAAGATGCATTTGAGACTGCTTAGTCCCCATTCTTGGAATCTGACTATACCTTATCTTTCCAGCTCAGCCCATTGTCAGTTACTGACCTACACCAGACCATTCTTTCCCCAGCCCTTTAATCATCAGGCCAGAAGAGTGTACAGGGTATTCCAGGGCATTAGTCAGGATAGACTAGGTTATGCTGCAATAACAAATAACACCCAAATGTCAGTGGCTTAACACAACAAAGATTTGTTTCCTATTCATGCCAAGTCTGAAGCAGATTCAGTGACTCTCCAGGGAAGTTCCCTTCTAAACAGTGATTTGGAGATTTGGTGAGTTTCCACCTTGTGACTCTGGCATCTTAACACATGTTTGCTGTGGCAGGAGAGAGGGCTGGAGAGCAATTTGGGAGGTTTTTCACTGCATGTTCCCCAGAGTGCTATACATTATTTCTGCTCACAATCTTGACCAGAATTAGGCACATGGCACCACCTAACTTCAAAACTTCCCTGGAAGAAGAAAAGAACCTGATATTTATAAGTCCTAGCAATGTTTACCACAATGTTCAGCCTCTGAACAGAGGGTCTATTTATGGACATTCTTATCTGGGGCCCCAAATTTTCAACCCATCATAGTCCAACTTCTTATATCTTAACTTTGTTCCTTTGATGCAAATTTAATTCACAATCCATCTCTGTCTTCACTAGATATACTTCTCAGGCAGTAACTGGGAAGCTATGATTCAAGCTCATGACTCTCTCCAAAAGGAAAACTCACATCTTTTCATGTACATTAGACAACCTCCATGGGAAACCATGTCCCCAACTCATTTCTGCTCTCGTTGGGACAGCAATATTGAGGCATACATTAAAATTAGAATGGCTCAACTTCAATAGAAAAGAGCTTAGTTTATGTAGTGAGGCACACATAGGTTCAGCTGTTCACTCTGCCATTTATTATTTGGGTGACCTTAATTAAATGACTTAACCTCCAGTTTACACATCTGTAAAATGGGAATTGTAACAGTAGCAATTCAGAGTAGTTATGGTGCCAAATGCACTAATGTAGTTAGTAACTCAATAAACAATAACTGGTATTAGTATTACTATAGATTTCTAGAAGTCGATATGTAATCAAGAGTTTGATAGTGTGTTTCAGACTCAATGCTAGAGATGCTAGGAGAGGAGGGAGGGGGAAGCAGAAGCATTTGGAGATCTTAATTTTCTGCAGGCTCCAAATAAGTTGCTGGGCAATTAAGCTGCCAAGAAAGCCAGGAGAGTGAGAATATTTCAGGCATGTACCTCAAGAGTAATGGGGCCCGGAGGCAGGAGTAGATAAATTTCTGAATATAAGGAAGGGGTTAAGGGTATGCAGATGTAACATCTTTATTCTGCAACCTTGAACTTGGGCTGGCTCCTGCATTGCTTGAATTAAATATCACCATGCTTGTAAAATGCACAGCCTATAGTTGATGCTCAATAAATAATAATAATTATGATCATAATTATGATTATTATTCTAGCCCAATAAGTTGGCACGTTAATGTGGGAGACTGTAACAAGGCAGTTATCTCTAAAGAGACTTATTCTATGAATTGTTGATTCCCACCTGCAGTTTGTTAGGAGAACCTATTCAGAAGCAAAATCTCCCTTAAATAGCATGAGTTTAAAATGCATTGTTCCAGATCTTGAGGAGCTTATAGCCTAGAAAGGGAGTTGGATAAGGTGCAATGGCAAAGAGTGTGGAGCAGCTTATCCTTTACTGGGCACATTACTAGTTTTATCCTCAGACCTCACAGTAGCCAAACAAGGTATGTCTTATCCTCCTCATTTTACAGATGAAGAGAGTTGAGTCTCCCTTTCTTTAGCTTAAAATAGTACAACAAGAATCTTCACTGACTTGCAATGAAGACTACACACAGCAACTATACAAGACATGGGATAATTCCAGGCACAACATTGATATGGAATGATAGGTAAGTCTCCAGAGAATGACCATAATGCATCTATTTATTTGCTGCCAGTACTAGGAAGGTAGGTGGGAAGGGTGGGTTGTGACCCAGAAGTCTGATAGCTGGAGTATGGGATAGAAGAGGTATGTCCAGTGAACTCATAGACACTGGAGGAGGATGGGGAAGTGAGGAAGAGAATGAGAGAGTGAATGGGTGGCAGGGAGGTAACATGAAATATATCAGCTCACCCCCAGGGAGAAGAATCTCAGACCCTACAGGGCTGTGAGTTGAAGCTGCTACAGGGCTAGGGCCTGGTAGGGTATAGGACAGCTTTTCCTGTCCTATACCTCCACCACCCCCAACCATGACCAAGATATTCCAAAGTTCATATCCAGTTTCTAGCCCGAGATATAAGGATGCTGTAACTTTAGCTTCTTATGTTTCCCCTAAGTCTCCTTTGTAAGCAATCAGATCCAGAAGTCAACGTGCCAGAGATAAGCCTTAGGTGGGGCAACTCCAAGTCTCCCCACAACCTACTACTTCCTCCTTCTGTATCAATTAAGGCTGTAGAACTAAGATCCTGCCTATCATTCCCATGAGCAGCACTCTGGGGCAGAACACACTGAGTGTGATGCACTACCATCAGCTTCTCTGCACAAGTTCAGCTACATGTACACATCTCCTTCTTCTCTGCTCCTGAATATTTGACTCGAGGTGACATACTTATAGGACCACATGGAGACCTTTGCAAGACTAACAGGAATGCATGCTTCTCAGGGTTAGCTGGGGATAGCTACCTGTAGGATGGACTTTTTGGAAGCCCCCTCAGTCCAAAATACTTCCTTTTGTCTGTTAAAAGTCTATAAATTCTACCATCGAAGATATTTTAATTTGAATTAAGAATCCTTTAAAGTGCAAATATTTCTAATAAGGGTAACACATTATCAGAGTTGAGGCAAAGACTTAAAAGGGGGAGCTTCTTGATGAGGTTGCCTGTGGCAAAGCCAATCAGAATGTGGGAGGGTGGAGAGAGCAAAGTCAGTTTAGCGTTCATAGGTCCAGGACCATGGAGAGTTCCTCCCCAGCTCGTAGCAATTTCAGGGAGCTTTCCAGATCTGCTCCATCTCCTGCAGGCACAATTGCCTTCAGGCCATCGGCCTCTCTGGAGAAGAGTTCTCTAATAGAGACATTAGACATCGAGGTCTTCATTCCTGAGAAAATGCAAAGGTCTTTCCTCTAGATAGTGTTAGAGGTTGGCTTGGAGTTTGTTCTCAAGAGATCAGATTGGGATGTGAGAGTGCAGAGCTCCTCCCTTGATGGTGATGGTGACGCCAGTGATGGTGGTGATGGAAATGGTAATAATAATGAGAGCTAACATTTATTGCATATTTACACTGTGCCAAGTACGGTTTCATGCACTTCACGTGGACTAATTTACCAAACACCCAGAATAAGCCTAAGAGGTGGTGACTTTAATATCCTTATTTTACAG
The DNA here is from genome assembly GCF_030028045.1 of Hippopotamus amphibius kiboko. Taxonomy (NCBI): domain Eukaryota; kingdom Metazoa; phylum Chordata; class Mammalia; order Artiodactyla; family Hippopotamidae; genus Hippopotamus; species Hippopotamus amphibius. Next base: position 27,118,499 of record NC_080186.1, on the reverse strand, counting down.
GTGAGGAAGCTGAAAAGATAGAGGTTCAGGGCTTACCTGTGCTACCATATCACACAACTCCAAGAATGCCTCTCTTTCTCACTTGGTCTATGCGAATGCTGCCCCCTGGAGGTATACAGGGCATAAACTGTACAGTCTGCAGAGTGGTTAAGTAATTCACCCAAGGTTGCAAAGCTTAGAACCAAAGAAATGTAGTTCTAGAGCTCTTGTTCCTAACCACTGTACTTGATGGGACCCTCTTTTTCAGAGATTTCTCTTCAGATAAGTCTATGGTGGCATGATGGATCAAATGGTATTTTTAAAAAATATTTATTTATTTATTTATTGGCTGCATTGTGTCTTTGTTGCTGTGCACAGGCTTTCTCTAGTTGCGGTGAGCAGGGGCTACTCTTCTTTGTGGTGCGCGGGCTTATTTTGGTGGATTCCCTTGTTGCAGAGCACGGGCTCTAGGTGCATGGGCTTCAGTAGTTGTGGCACGTGGGCTCAATAGTTGTGGCTCATGGGCTCTAGAACACAGGCTCAGTAGTTGTGGCACACGGGCTTAGTTGCTCCTCAGCATGTAAGATCTTCCCGGACCAGGGATCGAACCCATGTCCCCTACATTGGCAGGCAGATTCTTAACCATTGTGCCACTGGGGAAGCCCAAGTGGTATTTTAAATTTTTATTTTTAATTTTTATTTGTTACTAAAAGATGAGATATACTCTAGTAGCAAATTCAAAGCAAGCAATACAAAGTCAAAGTTTCCTCCCAACCCCCCCCCCATCTTTATATTCTCCTTTTTGGGTGTCTCTGCTCCACACACTTTCCATCAGTGCACCACTGTCAAGAAATAGGAAGGAAGAAGAGAATGCTAGACTGACTTGATTATTATTTGAGGGAGTGGGGTGGGGTGTGGTGATATAGAAAGAGAAGACAATAAAGCTTGAATTTCATAACACCTTTTTGGCACTCAGAATTGTTATCCCCCTGGATCTCTCCCATCTGGAGGGATGAGGTGGGGACTCCATTGTATACAAAACTGCAGAGTATATTTAAAAGAGTTTTAAAAATGGGGCTTCAGAGTCATTAAATATCACTATGACCTGGTAGACCCCTGCCAGGAGGACAAAGCAAGCATCAGCATATTAGATCAAGAACATGATGGTTTCTGGTTTCATTTTATGGACTTTGAAGATTGTGTGGCACTTCTGAGAACTTTCATAACCATAACCGTAGCAGCAACTGCAAGGACATTGCAAACCAAGGATTATTCAGCCTAGGACTTCCTCCTAATCTTATAAACATATGCATATTTTTTCCTTTATCAAAATGAGATTGTATTATATTTGTACACAAACAGTTTTTCTGCTCAACACAGTTACATATCATGTGCATATCCCCCATGTCAGTACAAAATAACCTACCACTTCTTTCTAATAGGGGTGTGGTGGCCCACTGTGCCGTCATACTACAATTTTCCGTCAGATTCCTGTTAATGGATATTTAGATTACTTCCAATTTCTTTTTTTTTGTTGTTGTTGCAAGCAATGCCATTACAAGTGTTCTTAAATATATCTTTTCACCTTGCACTACATTTTTGTATAAAGAGAAGTTGCTGTGTCAAAGGATATACAACTGGTCAGTTTTAATGATATAGCCAGATGGCATGAGAAACAAAGGAGATGTATTTTAATATGAGGGTGGAGGCGTAATGGCTTGAGAAGTGGTCACGAGGAGCAAGGAGAATGCTGACCTGAGCTTTCATACCTTAGCAGAATGAGCAGCCTGGACTTGGGAAGATCTCAGAAATAGCAGTGTCTTCTGGGAAGTGGGGAAGGGGGGCAGATCTTATTCTCGTTTAAGGCAGGAGGTGCAAGGAGTGTTCTGAGGAAAGTCTGAGCATATAGGTAAATCTGTTTGGGAACCTGGCTGGGAAAGCCTGGGAAAGTGGGAGCTATGAGGTTGGATTGGGCTTGAGGGAGCAAGATTGAGAATGAGGGGGAATGAGAGGGCAGAAGAGAACAGATATAGGAAGTGAGAGAAGGTCTTTCATCTGAAAGTCACAAATGACAAGGCTGCAAGGAAGAGGAATTGTCTGGCTACAAGGTTCAAATGGATCTCAGGCAATTTTCCCTGAATGTTACCTAAGGTTTAAAGACATTTGCAAAATTTGGATAGAGCACAGGGTTTGTCTTAGGTCTGATTCCCTAGAAATAGAGTCTAAGGAATTTGGATGCATATGGTTTGTTGGGGGAGGGCCCTTGAAAACCTGTAAAAGAGGGAAGCAGGATAGGAAAGGGAAAAGAGTCAAGCAAGGCTATGGCCTCAGGTAAAGCCTAGTATTGTCTGACCCAATGGATGCTCTAGGGTGTAAATCACACAGTAGAGTGGTCATTTAGTGAGACAAAGGGGCAGGTGTTTTTTCCCTCACATCAGCCAGGCATTGGATGCTCCTGGGGGAGGGAATGTAACTTCCCAGGCTTCTCCAGGCTTGGTAGGGGGATTCCTAGCAGCCAAGGGTAACTCTCCAGAGAAAGTCACAGCCGAAAGTCATCAGCCACAGCGCTTGCAGCAGCTCAAGGAGAGGTAAAGGGATTTGGGAGATCTGAAATTGCTACAAGCCAGGAAGGAACTCTCCATGGTGCTGGTCTTCTGGAGTCCAAACTGACTCCAAGCTGTCTCATTGGAGCAACCTAATGAGGATGCCTCCAGAGACATGCAAGCTAGACAGACAAGGAAGCATTGGGGATGGGGGAGCAGAGTTCTCCCATTCCCATGAGCTTTGCCTCACAGTGGAACAGCAAGAACGACAGTGGATGGAAAGACTCAGATTTCTTCAGGTGAACAGCTTGCCAAGGCCTGGCTTGGGCACACATTAGAGAAACACTTGTTTTGTGGAGGAGTGGCTGTTCTAAGAATTGAAAGTCTGATGCTGATGCGGAGCACCTAGACAGGACATTATTGGGACAGCTCACTGCTTCAGGGCTGTGGAAGGAGATCCAAGAGCCCTATGGAGCCTGGAGAGTATGCAGTGAACTGCAGACCAGATATGATTGGGCATTCCCTTTCCTGTCCTGCTCAGGTTTTACCTCACTGGAGTATCTCAAACCTACTGATGCCCTGCTCCATGGAGGTTAAATCCATGAGCACTGGAGTCAGACAGGCTGGGCATGCATTCAGCCTCTGCCTCTTTCTAATTGAGTGACCTTAGGTGAATGACCTCACCTCCCTGAGCCTCATTACTCTCATCTGAAACATGGGTGCAACAATAATCACGTTATTGAGTAGTTGTGCAAATAAGATGATGAGTATGAAGCACCAAGCACATACTGGATGCTCAATAAATGCCAGCTGCATTTACAGTTGTATTTTAAGATCAGTGTCTATGCTGGCTCTAGAAGTGTCTATGCTGGTTCTCTTTTTGCTTATGGGCCTAAAAAAACACCCCATAAAAGGGTTTCTCTCATTCTATTCCTCTGGGAATCTTCCCAAGTTCTGCTTCCTGATTCTGCTTGTCCAACTTGCCTGTTCCTTATTTATGATTGATCACAAGAGATTTGCATTTTTATGATCCACCCGGAGTTGGAAGGAGACAGGACCAGATGGGACCAGGACTGAGCAGGTGGCTGTACTCTGGAGCTGGCCTTCCAGAGAGGTTGCCATCCATTGTGTATGTAGTGTTTATAGGGGCATGGAGAGGTCAAGCTGGACTCCCACAGGGTCCTGTATTGCTTAGGAATGTATTCAGCTGCAATTAACAGAAAAATTGGTTAAAAGTTGTTCAAGCAAATAGGGAGTTGTTTTTCTCACACCACAAGCAACCTAGAGATAGGAGGCTTTTGGAAATGGCTCGGCAGCTGAATGATGTCAGAGGAAGCATCTGTGAGATGCTCTTGGTCTTTGGCATGTTCTTGGACTTTATCTTTGCATTTTGCTTCATGGTCACAAGATGGTTGCTGCATCTCTGGACATGGGACCCATGCTCAAGGCAGGAAGAAGGAGGAAGGGGGAAGAGGGAGAGACTACTCTCATTATGCCTTTCTCCTCTTTTAATCAGGATAGTAGAAACCTTCCCAGAACAATTCAGAAGACTTCCATACAGGCTCAGTTGGCCAATGTATATCAAAAATGCACTCTTGTGTTTCTTCCTTAGTCTCACCTACTACCACACCTAACCTCTGGTCACCAGATATACTATTTGTTTCCATACATCAAGCAATTTTCTAACACCAGCTAGGTATCCTACAATTTAACTCAATTCTGACACTATCCACCTGGAGATAGCATTAGATCCCACAGGTTAAGTGCTCAGTCCCACAAGACTGTCCTCCCCAACTTCAGATGGCAATTGTGAGTTCCAGGTTTTCATCTGTACATCTAACAAACTAACTACAATTCAGGCTTCCAGTGACCCCTTCCTTAGGTTTGGTAATTTGCTACAATGGTTCACAGAACTCAGAGAAACAGTTATTCACATTTACTGATTTATTATATAATAAAGGATATGATAAATGATACAGATGAACAGATACATAGGGTGAGGTCTGGAAGAGTCCTGAGTGCAGGAGCTTCTGTCTCCTGGAGTTGGAGTGCATAAACCTCCCAGCACATGGATGTGGTCACCAACCTGGAAACTCTCCAAACCTCATACTTTTGGAGTTTCTATGAAGGCTTCATCATATAGGCTGGTCAATCATCAGCTTAGTCTTCAGCCCCTCTCCCATCCTAGAGGATGAAAGTCAGTCATGACCTGATCTTTCTGGTGACCAGCCCCCATCCTGAAGCTATCCAGGAGTCCATCAAGACTCACCTCATTAGAACAAAAGACAATTTTATCTCCCAGAAAATTCCAAGGGATTTAGGAACTCTGTCACAGGAACTGGGGGCAGAGGCCTATATATATATATAATTTCACAGCCCTAAAATGTCAGAAGTCTAGCTCTAATGGCCAGGAAAGCAAGGGCTGGTATTGTCATGCTTGTGTTAGAGACTAACTGTGGCTCATCTCCCAAGACTAGGCACATGGCTGATCTGAAAAAAATCAGGGGTCAGTGGGTAAGGAAGAAAGAGGGAATGGGTATTAAGTAAGCAATAAACAGAGTCTACCACCTTCACATCCAAGAAAGTCAACCATTGGGAGTACGGATGGCAGCAGAGAGGCTGTACCAAAAGTCCAGTGTACAAAACACATTCCATCACAGCTCTGCTTCACCCCCCTGGATGCCTGAGTCATTTTGTGTACCCAGCTCCTAGCATGCTTTCACTCCCTCCCCAGCTCCTGCGTCTCTTTGTTGGAGGGTAGCCGTGGGCTACAGGAGCTCACTTTTTTTTTTTGTATCATTTTTCTATGTTCCACATACATGTGTTAATATTTGATATTTTTCTCTTTCTAACTCACTTCACTCTGTATGACAGTCTCTAGGTCCATCCATGTCTCTACAAATACCCCAATACAGGAGCTCACTTTGCCTGTTCACCCAGAGAGCCAGGGGGCTCCTTTGCCTCTGAGAGGGACAACTCTGAAGTGTGACTTGGGTTGTCTATGGCGCTTCCTCATGGAATTAAGGTCAAGTTACCCTATGTGGGATTTTGCTTGAGAGCACACATTGCCTAGCTTTTTCCTTCGCTTGTTCCACTTCCCCGCTCCCCACTGGAAACCCCTCAAAACAAATTGCTTTCACATGAATCTTTGGGGTCTTCTTCTGGGAGACCTAACTTCATATCTTACAGTGTGATTCAAGTAGTCTATTCAGAGGAGTACATGGGAAAAATGAAAACTTTGTCCTGGAAAGGCCTGAGCAGCACCTTGGAACCCCACTGAGCAGTCTGGGATTTAGGACAAGGCACCGGCTCAGTGGTATCTGTGAAGGGAAGAAAGAAATGGAGGCAAAAGCTTGAGTAGAGGACTAGGGACAGCAATGCAGGTACTAGAGTGCTGTTGGGCTGCCCTGGGAGGACCAGGTTCACATGGGGTCTCCAGCACTCCAGAAAGAAGACTAATTCCAGGCTACACCTCCTGGTGGCTGAGGTGCCCAGTGCTCCTGTAGTCTGGGTCAGGACATGCAAGGCTGGGTAGTGCTAAGTCTGTGGTACCAGATACCTGTCCCAGAGCTCTTGCCAAGCAGTGTATACAAGAAGAGTGATGACACATAACACCTCAGCTTCCCTCACTTCAGAGGGCATCCCAGCCAGGAGGATCTCAATGGTCTTTTTGGACAAGTGTCTTTCGCACTTCAGCCAGAGCTACTGTGCTTTCAGCACTGAGCTTCCTTATGAGATCGTGTTTGGACAAAGGGTCCTGCTGATTAAGGATAAAGGCTGAAAATCTCCAGACAAGGCCATTTTCTCTAATACTCTCAAATTCCCCCTGCACATGTGTTCCCAACATTTGTCAACCTGATAAGTGAAAGTCAAGATAAAAATAATACTTCAAGCCATGGCTCACAGAGCCGTAAGTTCAGATTGGGGACTGTTCTGCAGACCTGAGTAATCTTAGATAAGTGAGGTGGGATAACTAAGCAGTGCAGAGTGTGGGCTGTGGGTTCAAATCCTCAGTCCACTACCCACTAGTTGTTCTACTAAGGGACAGGGAACCAGCCTCTCTGAACCTCTGTTTCCTCAGCTATGAAGCAGGAATAAATAAAATTCTTAAAATAAGACCCATATCTAATAAATATTTGTTTAATGAAATCTGTAAAGGTTAGATGAGATGATGTCTGTAAAGCACTAGGCAGAGTACCTTACACATAGTAAATACAGATGAGATCCAAAATATTTACCAGCTAATATGGCACTAGTGCCAACCAATCAGCATGTTGCACTGGCCAATCAGAGTAGATGTACTGACCCATCAGAGCAGATTACTGTCCAAGAAGAATGGACGACTGCCTGAACAGACCTACAGAACAACACCCTTGAGTTCTCCCTATAACTCTTGCAGTGGTTTTTATAAATGGTGACGTGCTGGCATGAACTCCTAAACAATTTTGCTTTGCCCCTTGCTCTGGAAACTCTAAAATGCTCCAGATAATTTCTTTACCATAGTCAATAAGGACAGACACCTACTTTGTTGAGTGAGGGTGATTTTCTGCCTCCCTTTCTCCCTAATATAGGCTCCCAGTGAAGATGGGGAGGAGGGATCTGAATCAATGAGTCTCAGTCTCAGGAATGCCCTTGGCTGAACCAGGGCAGAGAGAGGAAGATTGGCCATAGACACATTCCTCCAAGGGACTCTGTCAGCTTTCTTGCTGGGAAGCTGATATCTGGATTCAACATCTCACCAAGAATAGTATGTTCTATCTATCTTGTGGCCTTGCCCACAATTCAAAGTTCAGAAGAAACGGATTTTATTTGTAGGTTTACTTTTAACTGCACCAAAGCCCTAAGGGGGAAGATCCACCAGAAGGAGATAATTCTCAAAAAAAAAAAAAAATTGAGAAGGTGTTAGAAAAGGGCAATGAATGAGAGGGGTGGGGGGAGCAGGAGAGGGAGCAGGAGAGAGAGAGAGGTGTCATTTACAGAAGGAGACATGATTCACTCTTTAATGTTCATCCTCCAAGTCATGACAAAACCTCAATTTGCCAACTCACTAGAAGCCTTATTACATATACTGTACACTGTTCAACTTCATCCATTTCAGCAGTGGCGATCAGAGGGAGGCGGGGGAGGTGTCTGCCACCAAGATTTCCTGGAGGTGTCCAGATACTGCCAATTCCAAGTGTGATTTTTTTTTCACCACCTTTCCATTTGCAACCCATTCACCCCTCACAGGTTTCTAATATATGCCCTTTTGGTTTAAGTTAGCCCACAAACCTTAACTAAAAGGATTGTAAACAGCAGGTTGCCTTTGTGCACACAAAGTGTGACATGGTTAACGGATCTTCCATGTACATGTCATGCCACAGAGATGGCACAAAGAAGTAACAACAAAGTCACTGGTTTGTGACAATCACATCATGTACCTTTTTACCTCTGTGTCTCAGTAAGTCTGCCAATACTGCTCTCTCCAAGCAAAAGTCCTCTTTCCTGGGGTGGACATTAAGCCCACATGATGAACCCTCTTTGGGAAACGGCCTGGATTCAGTGTCTGGTTTTGAACTATCAGAGCTCAGTTTTCAGGTCCAACTAAATAAACCAGGAATGGACCTGTGACTCAAGCTGGGCCAGTCAGATTCTCCCAAGAATTGGGAATTTTGGACTAAGACACCCAGAGGCTAGGAGTTAGTGGAGAGAGTTATGTTCAGATAAACTCTCTAGAAAGGAGGATCATGGATTCTTGCTGCCATGGTCTCCCAAACTTCTGGGTTCTTGCTGTTCTTGAGATTTACTTGCTCATCTTTCCCTTGGATTCTTTGAAACGACCTGGACTCTTCCAATAACCCTCTTTTATTTTAACTAACCAGTTCGTTTTTGCTACTTGCAACCAAAATAACCGTATTCAACACACTCCTGATTCTCTGTTTCTTCAAGTCTGTTGTGTCCATTTTTCCATGAAGATGTGTCTGACTCACTCTTCCCTGGCAGGAAAAATGTGTCCCCTTCCTCTTCCGTGTTCCCATAATACTTAATGCTCACTCCTGCTGCAGCATTTTGTACACTATTATGTAATCTGTTGTGTATTTAGACCATGGGCTCCTCAAGGAAAGAAGACTTATTAATACTAGTGTTCTTAATGCTGATCTTAGTATTTGCAAGAAAATATGTGTTTACTAAATTCTTCTTAATGAACTGATTAAACAAAGAATTAGAGCTAATTTAGAGACAGGCTCCATGAAGGGTTAAATCTTACTGCTTTTTTGTGTGTAGGTGAATGCTGCAGATGATGTGGGCAGCAAACCAGCTCTGTTCAGCTCTCAGCTTCACCACAATGAACTCCACAAGCTGTCAGAATCCCTTTGTCCTGTTGGAATGTCTGTTACATGTTGCTTGGAATGAAAGGCCATTAGATAGGGGGCTAGAGATTCCCTTGGTTGTACAGATATTTCTTGTTTCTAGAGGGCCTGACCTAGCAGACTTTCTGGCAATCCTACTGACCCCTGTCTGTCTGGAGTAATTCCCAGAGGAGCAGGGAAGGATGCCTGGGAAGGAGGGCCGACAGGGAGCATCACAGAGCCTGGCCATTCTCTTCTCCTCATTCACAAGGGTTTGAATCTGACAGGCTTCAGAGAGACTCCTGGCTCTGACTCTGAGCTGAAATTTCAAGGCAACTGCAGCATAGGTGAACATGAAACTCCTGGCAAAGTTAGGATTTCCAGAACGACCAATCCAATGAATGTAACTCTGACCCAAGCTGCACAAAGCAAGTGCAATTATGGAAAAGCAGGGCAAGAGTGGACAGATGAATCTTATGCTGATCAAAGTTCAAGCACTCATGACACACACCATCTGAAAAGTAAGGCCACAAGGGCAAAGCTTAGATTTCAACTGAGCTGCAGTATCTGTAAGAAAAATGCAGTCTGCCCTAGGGGGCTATAGCTATGTCATTTGGGCACTGGATTAGAAAGGTGGAAACTGCCTGGAAGGAAAAGATCTCTGAACCAAGGACCTAGGCAAAGGATGGTGGTTAATTATGATAAAATAGTGGTAATATAATAACAATAATAACATCTAACATGCCAGACACTGTCCTAAGTGCTCTAGATGTATTATTTCATTCAGTCTTCATAATATGCTTATGAGATCAATGCCTCTATTATTCTAGTTTACAGAAATGAAAATAGCCCTGGGCATTATATAACTTGTCTAAGCTCACACAGCTAACTGGCCAAGAGTGGACTCAAGGGCTGACCCAGACAACCTGATACAGGATCCCTCATACAGAACTTCTGGGCCAAAGATGCTTTTCAGCCACTCTGGGGTCTTTCCTGCCTCAAAGCCTTTGCATATGTTGTTGCTTCTGCCTGGGACACTCTCAAAACTGATAGTAACAGTGTCACAAGATGGACATTTCCTCCAAGCTTCCATGTAGAAGATATCAGATATCAGCTTGAGTTGTGAGACAGGCCAGTCAGTAGAACCTTAAAAAGTGAAAAACAGCCAAGAAGTGGTCAAATAAATTATAAACTCTTCACCCTCATAGAGGATATAATAACATTGGGAGAAAAGGGAATTGTGGAAAAGAATATTTTGGAGAGAGAAAACAGAGGCAGAGTGATTTTAAATTAGCCAAGGTTATCCAAGAAACAGAATTTGTCTTTGTGTGGCATGGGACAAGCTAACATTGACCTTCATTTTCCTTTTGTGACAGTGACTAAGCTACTATTCATCAAAACATTTCCTTTTTCTGCAGGCCACATGGCTAGAGGGTCTCTCCCAGCCTCCCTTGCAGCTAGGTGTGATCTGAGTTGTGGGCAATGGAGTGAGAGTGGGCCCATTTGCACTTCCAAGCCTAGCTCATACACTCCTCCCATTCTTGATACTCTCTTTCCCTGCCTGCCAGCAGGGGGTCCAACAGAGGACTCCTGGACCCTAAGTGGTGGAACCACAAGATGTATGGATCTGGGTCACAGAATTCCTTCATGGAAGGCCACTCCCTAAACACCTCACTGGACTTCTCGTGGGTGAAAAATAAGATTTATTTTCTCAAGCCACTGAAATTTGGGGGTGACACTGTCTAACACATCTCTGCTGGGACAAGAACATAGGTAAGCAAGCTCATCATAATTACAAAGGGCAATCAAATAGTTAAAGGGCTAGTTACAGAGTCAGATGGTAAATCCCATTACAGAACATTTCCCCAGCCCTTCATGATTCCTACATTTTGGAGCAGTCAATTTATCAGTAACCCTTTACTATGTGCCCAACTCATGTTACAACCCTAGAGTTCAGGGGGAAACAACAACAACAAAATGAAACATCCCTCCCTGCCTACCAGAGGCTTTTAAGGGACAGGTAACATGCCCATGGAGTGAGATTCTATGCTGGTCTGGAAACCTGTGGCAAACGCTTGGTGGCCACACCATTCATGGATCCTCTCCAACTTCAAAATTGGTGGCCCCGGGAATTATATAAAGACAGAAATGCTGGAATTGTAGGACCTTGGAAAACTTGGTTGTCCCCATGCCCCTGGCCAAACTTTACCCTGTGAGAGAGGTTCTCATAAATAATGTATAAGCTACAAAATTGTACCCACCTACCAGTTCCTCCCCACTGACCCCATCACAGTGCCAGTCCAACACTGTAACCTCTGCACACCCAGGACAAGGGGTTGAAGGTAGGTTCATTTATCCATCCATTAGGCAAAGATTCATTGAGAACTACTAAGTATGCTGGGTTCTGGGGCAATAGCAGTGAACAAAACAGATTAGCAGCCCTGCTGTTGGAGAAGAAATGTGAAGAGCGGTGAAGTAGGGTAAAGGAGGGAGAACAGGTCAGAGAAGTTCTCTCTAAGGAGATGACATTTGCACAAAGACTTGAATGAAGTAAATCGTGGACACCTGGAGGAAGGTCTTTCTAGGAGAGAATAACAAGTAAGTGCAAAGGCTCTGAGGTGGGTGCATGCTTGATGCACTCACAGAGGAACAAAGATGCCAGTATGGAATGGATAGCCGATGCCTGCAAGAATCAGGAAGCCGAGGTCCTGAAGGCAGTGGGGCCTTTGGCCTTTATAGGCCCTTGCAAGGCCTTTGACTTTTTCTCCAGGTGAAATAGAAAGTTACAGGAGAGTTTTTAGCAGAAAAGTGACATAATCTGATGTATATTTTTAAAGGATCAAAAATCTGCCTAACTGCTATGTTGAGAATAGATGTAGGAGTGTGATGGTGGAAACCAGAGGACACATGAAAGGCAGCTATGACAAAAATACCATAATCTGGATGGCTTATAACAACAAACATTTATTTCTTATAGTTCTAGAGACTGGGAAGTCCAAGGTCAAAAGGCTGGCAGATTCAGTGACTGGTGAGGGCCCATTTCCTGGTTCATAGACAGCTATCTTCTCACTGTGTCCTAACAGGATAGAGGGGCCTTTTTTTTTTTTTAAATAAGGGCACTAATCACATTCATATGGACTCCACCCTGCAACCTAATCACTTCCCAAAGGCCCCACCTCCTACTACCATCACTTTGGGGGTTAGTTTCACACATGTATTTTGCAGGGATATATATTCAGTCTACAGCAAAGGCTATTGAAATAATCCAGGTAAGAAATGATAATGTCTTTGGCCAGGGTAATAGCATTGGTGGTGGTAGAAGTGGTCTTATTCTGGTTCAATTTTGAAAGAATGGCTGACAAATTGAATGTGGAGGGCAGAAAGAGAGCAGTAGAGATAATCTCAAGGTTTGGGGCCTGTGCAACTGGAAGAATAAAGTTGCCATTTTCTGAGCTAGGAAAGACTTCAAGAGGAGCTAGTGTGGGGATAGCTACCAGGAGTACAAGTTTGGATACTTTAGGTTGGAGATGCCCATTAGATATTCAAGTGGAGATGGTCAATAAAGGATGTCTGGGTTGGAGATACATGGTATTTAAAGTCACAAGACCAGATAAGAGAACTTGTTCAGACAGAGAAGAGAAAAAGTTTGAGACTGAGCTCAACCGCACTTCCAACTAAGTCCATGTGCCACAACTACTGAGCCTGGACTCTAGAGCCTGTGAGCCACAACTAATGAGCCCACCCTCCACAACTACAGAAAGCCCGCGTGCAGCAACAAAGACCCGACACAGCCAATAAATTAAAAAAAAAAAAAAAAAAAGGCAAGGGAGCCAAGAAGGAGACAGCAAAGGAGGGTAAGAAGACTTCTTGCCCAACAAGGCAAGAGAAGAACCAGAAACTAGGAGAAGAAAGTGTTTCAGAAAGGAGGGAATGATCAACTGTGCCAACGACTGTGGAGAGGCTGAGAAGGGGAAGCCTGAGAACCCACCTTGGATAAGGCAGAGTGAGGCCGCTGGTGACCATGACAAGAGTTATTTGGTAGAGCCATGGGAATGCAAGCCGATTAAGTGGGCTCAAAGGGAATAGGAGGAAAGGACATGGATAGAGAAAGAACCCACAATGCTTCTGAAAATGGAGCAGTATCTGGGGCCAGACAGTTGTAATCAAGAGGGTTTTTTAAAAATCAATGTTCGGATGCTTATGAGAACGGTCCAAAAGAGAAAGGAAATTGATGTGAGAAAAACAGAAGAGATATTTTCAGGTTGATGGACATCCTTCAGAGGCAAGAGGTGTTGAGACCCAGTGCACAAATGGTTGAAGGGTGGCCTAAGACAGAAGCATGTGCAGATCAACAGGAGGGTGGGTAGCATTTACAGGCAGACACAGTTATCAATCAGGCTGTTAGCTGAGGCGCTGGAAACCTGTGAAAGCTATTCTCTGAGGCTTTCCATTTTCTGAAGGAACTAGGAAGCGAGATTATAGCTAAGATTGAGGAGGAGGAGGAGAAGGAGGAGGAAGGAAGTGTGAAATAGTTTTGTAGGAGAGAGAGAAGGAACCCGAGCCAGGAGCATGCAGGATAATTACCAGGTTGCACTAAAGACTTGTCTGAGGTTGGGAGACATAAACTGAGACAGAGAGAGCAATCAGGATGGGGTGGGGTTTTCCTCCAGCCACATCCAGCTGTACAGATTCAGGCACGAAGCTGGGCAGGAAATTGGGTTTAGCTCAAGCTGGTTAGGATGGACACTCGTCACAGGGCAGCCACCTTGTCTGAGAAAGAGCTCACTGATGCCACATTTGCCTTGTGTTATTCCAAAAGGTCATGTACTAGGATGCCTTTGTGTTCTTGGAATTTTATGAACTTTAATTGTAGTAATAGAGCTTGTTAATGTTTGCTGAGTTCCTCTCTGCCAGATGGCATCCTAAGCACTTTACACGGATAATCTTATTAAACTTCATGATGACCTTATGAAGCAGGTGCTCTTATTATTCCCATTTTGCTGATGAAAATACTGAGACACAGAAAGATTTAAAACACTTGTCACAGGTCATGTAGGTAATAAATGGCAGAATAGGAAGTGGCATCTCGGCAGTTACTACAAACCCCAGAGTTTCCACCACTACTCTACACCTCCCAACACCCATAAACACCACAGAACCCCAGGATTTGATGTAGATCTTGGTGCCTCATGTGAAACCGCGGATTTCCTAAGTCTGGATACCAGATGGGGAAACATACTCCAATTTATTGCCTAATTTATAAAGGGCTGTAACTTAGCTCAAGTTCTGGAGGCATACTTGTTTCACATAGCCATTCTAACCCAATTATGGGAGTTGGAAAAGGAAAGAATGATGGCTGGTAATTCACAGCCAGCCTGCCTTAATTGTCAGCAAATGGGGGTGGGAGGAACTTTGCCTCAATTCCTAAACTTCGTCGTAATTAACAATATTGTGACTCAACATCACATCCACACACGCCCACAAACGTTTGCATTTTGGCATTCCAAGGGTGGATACCATACCCACCATGCTTCCTGGTGAGTAACCAGGGAAATGGACGTCTTGATCTACCCAGAGATTTTTGGTAACTGCCTCAGCTAAGTGCTCTAAAAATCAGTATATTCTTCCCCTAAACTCTTCTCTTTGATTTTCTTAATCTTAATCCCATGGTTCTCATACTCCTTGAGCCCCCAGTCATTTTGCCACTTCAGCAGCTGTTTCCAGTCTTTCTCAGATGCCAGAATCTGTCCACAGCTGCTTCATCAAGGTAATCCATGTTTCCCAGTGCATGTTTGTCCCTGATGTGACAGATACCTTTTTGGTAGAAAGCATGCAGTCTTCTCTTGTGGTAGCGGTTGGAATTGTTCATTTTGCTTTCAGCAAGTGCTTTAGAGGATAAAGTGACCCACAAACCTCTTCCAGGAGACACTAGGTCAGTTAGTAAGAGCGGGACCTATTGGGGATGTTTCAGGGCTCAGGAAAGTGCACAGAACCTAGGAGCAAAGTCAGTAGGGGATTTAGGTGAGATGGGGAGAGGCAGTGCTGTCCGGAGTGGACCATTCATTTCTTGAGGGCCTGAGGGGCTCTCCTGATGAAATGATGGCTAATGGACATTCTTGATTTTTAAACAGCTCAGCCCCTCTACATAAGGTAGTGAGTGCCATCTGTTTTCCTTTCAGGTCTGTAGGGTTGGTAGTGCTGCTCTTGATTCGCAGTGAAGACAGGGCAGGAAGCTGGAGGCCTCCTCCCCATATGTTCTAGGCCCTCCAGCCCCTGTCCACTGCCGTGGCATGGGCTGCAAGCTTGGGCACCTGGGTCCAGTCCTTCTCCTTCCATTCCCAGGCTGCTTTGAAGGGAAAGGGGAAGCCCCTGAGGACAACCACCCCATCTCTCCCCTAACACTAACTTCAAGGGGACTGTTGGGACATTGCAAGGAGCAAGAAGAGGAAGAAGCCACTGTAGGTGCCCTCAAGAAAAATTCCCCATAATGAGAGTTAGGTGTGAACTGCTATAGCCCCTGAAAAGCTCCTGGGGAACACACCTTAAAGCCTCACGGAGGCACCAGCTTCATCATACCAGGTGTCCAGCACAGGGCCTGACATCAACAGGCTCAGAAACTGCCAGTGTCAAGTTTAAAGCCTGGCACATGGCAGTGGTTCTGCAGCCTGCCTTCATGCTGACCCAGAGAAACTCTCCTGTTGTAATTTTTTTTTAAGTTTAGTTAAGTAACACATCTCATTGTAGAGCAATTAGAAAAACTTTGGTAAAAGGGGAAAACAATCCTATATTCCCAATACCTGAAGATAGACATGATAACATTTTTACCTTTCTGTCAAGACTTCCATGTGTTTATCTTCACATAAGTATATTTTGCACAGATGGCTTTATACTATATGTACTATTTTGTAATCTTCCTTTCCACTTGACAATACTTCATGTTCAGCTTTCAATGTCAGTACACCCAGCTCTACCACAGTTTCAATGACTACACCACAATCCTTTGGGTCAATATTCTAAACGTCACTTAACCAAGCCCCTGTTGTTGGCTATTTATGCTGCTTTCAATTTTTTTCCTGTTATAAACAAAGTTACTGTGAATATTGTACGTAAGGTCTGTGCCCTTGACGAACTCGCAGTATAAGAACTTGAGACTGGAATTCCATTGCTTTGGTTTGTCAGGGGAAAAAATGATGACTGTTGTTTTTAATGATAATACTGACAATAAAAGCCACTTACATTAAGCATTTGCTTCATTCCAGGCACTGTTCTAGGGTTTTACACCCCAGCTCTGCGAGGTTGGAATTATTAATATTCTTATGTTGCAGAAAAGGAAATGGAAGCTCAAGAAGAGCACATGACTTGGATTTCAGCCTCAGACCTCTGCCTTATCACGTTCAAGTTGAAATAATTAAACAGCAATACCAGACCACTTACAGCAGATTTTGTTTTCCTCCCTCTATGCACACATCTTTGTGATGGGCATTCGAAACTCCTCCCTTTGAGAGTGGAGCGTGTTTCCCTGACCCTGAAATCAGCACTGGCCTCTGTGGTTTGCTTTAACCAATAGAACGGGGCATGGGACATTGCACCAGTTCCAACCTTAGGTCTTCCTTGTCTGGGAACCTGCCTCAGTTGTGTGAAAAAGCTCAGGCTAGCCTGCCAGAGGATGAGAGATATGTGACTTAGTGGCTCCACGTCGCCAGCCCATTGAACCTAGCTGTCTGGCAGGTGACCAAAGATGTAGGAGTCCAGCATAACCACCCACCCAATTGTGGGCTCACAGCGCTTAACATTTTAAGCCCACAGGTTGCGGGGTGGCTGTTATGTAGCAAAAGCTAATGGGTGCTTGGTTAGGTTCTGTGTGGGTGATGCAGTCTGGGAGAGGGGGGCTCCAGTGCGGGCTGTGAGCCACGTGGCTGGGAAGGCTTCACAGAAGAGGTGACAGCTCGCGCGTTGCAGGATGTGCAATAAATAGCAAAGCCTCCTGAAGCAGAACAGGGAGGTGGGCCTGCATGTACAATTAGATAAAGCTCACCGCCGGGGCTGCGGGTTGCTGGAGACGTCTCTTCAGAGTCTGAATTAAGTAGAAACCTCTCTCTGGCCAAAAAGGCAGCTAGATGTCATTTACACACCGATGAGAAAGAGAAGACACCTGGCAGATTCCCTGGCAGCCTCCTTGAGTCTACCCTGAGGGATGGAGTGGAGAGAAGTTGGATGTTGGTCTCCCTTTCAAATGGAGAATTGGAATCCAAGTTTGGGGCCACAGGAGAATGTTGTTCTTTCTCCAGCTTCTCCTCCCCGCCCCCTCCGACTGGGGTGGCCCTGAGGCGTCCTGTGCCCTGGGAAGTCCTGAAGGAACAATTATCCTGCATAGAGTGCAAAGTGCTTTCCAGTGACCCTCATACATGGAACCGATCAGGGCTGCTCTTAGCAGTGTCCAGATGAAAGCATCGAGTCAAATACGCTGTTAAGATGAGCAACTCAACAAGTCATTAGTTCATTCATTCCACAAACATTCCCAGTTGTTCTAAGATGCTCTGGAGAAACTCGCAGCCTCGTGTGGAGGGCAGACACCAGCAGAAGCCTGGGGTCCACAAAACCCTACCTTTTCTAGCCACCTCTTTCTTCTTTGCTTTCCCTTGTTGCTTAATAAACGCATCTCTTTTTATCCTCTTTATTAAGAAAATGGTGATAATGGAATAAGATAGTACAAAATAATTAATGGATGTTAAAATAGATATAAGGGGGTGTTTGAGATTGAGTGAC
Organism: Hippopotamus amphibius kiboko; assembly: GCF_030028045.1. Classification (NCBI taxonomy): domain Eukaryota; kingdom Metazoa; phylum Chordata; class Mammalia; order Artiodactyla; family Hippopotamidae; genus Hippopotamus; species Hippopotamus amphibius. Next base: position 27,100,882 of record NC_080186.1, on the reverse strand, counting down.
TTCCTTATATGTCTTCTCCTGGAACTTGTCTATGATTTAATCAGGGTTGTGATACTCCAGCCCCCTTTTGGCCTCGGACTTCTCTTTAGTTTTAAACACATCTCTTGAAAATTCTGTTTCCTGCTTTAACTAAACCTAGGTGAGAAAGCAGGACTCCTAAAGGCGGACCAGGGTAGACTCTGCCTGTCCTGGGTTGGTGATAGAAGCAGCGAGTTCTCTTCCCCAGAATGGGAAAGAGCCTGGAGGGGGTGTGTGTCTGGATGCTAAAACCCATGCACCGAGGAAGAGCAGAGAGACAGAGCAGAGTTGCCGAGGCTGCATTCTTGTAGGAAGCCAAGGTGTTATGTTGGAGTCTTGAGGTCACTGTTACCTGTATTGTGCCAGCATAATAACAGTAACAGTTTTTCACACCTAAAAGTACTTTTTAGCACTTGTTTGTTAATGCCCTATTGTACTGGCTTATTGTACTGTGGGAGGTGTGAGGGAGCTGAAAAAAGGGTCCTGTCTCCAGGAACTCACAGGCTGTTGGGACAGATGGTTCTGCAGACAAATTATTGGGACAGATATTTCTGCAGACAAATTGTTGCACTCCAAGGTGAAGGCGCTGTAACGGGAACAAGCCCAGGATGCACAGAGAGCAGAGGCAAGGGGCCTGGGTGGGAGGGCTTCACAGATGGGTTGGATGAGTAGGAGTTTTCTGGTGAGGATGTGGCATTTCAGGAGGAATAAGGAATGAATACACCACGATGTTTCAGGAAGAAAAAGCAGAGAACACTCCAGTTTCCCTGAGTGTAGGGTGAACAGGGTTCAGTGGGAAGCCCGCTGAAGAGAGGCAGGCAGGAGCCAGACCGTGCAGGGATTTATGGGCCAACTGGAGGAGCCTGGACTCCATCCACTGGAAAATTGCGGAGTCCTTGAAAGGCTCTGGCCAGGGAGCGATCCGATCGGAACTGTCTTTTGGAAAGAGCTCTTTGGTAGCTATGTGGGGGATGGTTTATAGGTGGGGAAGACCAGGACAGTTACAAATGCTAAGAGATGCTGCAGGAATCTTGGCAAAAGACAATGCTGGCAGGTGTGGTGGGAGAGCATTAGTGCAGTTGTGATGTGCAAAGGCTCTGGAGTCAACTTCTGGGATTCAGAGCCTGCCTGGATTCCTTACCAGCTGTGTGATCCTGGACAAGTTACTTAACTTCTCTGCACCTGACTTTTCTCATCTGTAAACTAAGGATAATAAAAGCAACTACCTCATAGTAGTTATTCTGTGAATGAAATGAGTTCATCCATATAAAGCACTTGAACCACCCCTGGTATATTGCAAATGCTCTATAATTACCGATTATTCTCATTTAATCCATTAGACCTGTGACGACTGCAGGTGGACAGTGAACTAGAGGATGAGTCTCAACTTGCTTCTACAGAGCTAGCTAGGATTCTGCCATTCCCAGCGGCAAGAAATATGAGACTATTACAAAAAGTCTACTCCCCTCCAAGAAGATGGAGGTGGTACCCAGTGCACAGAATGAAGCTTCTCTCTGAGGACTCCTGCTGAGGCTGTCTTAGTTTTGTATAAGTAGACTAGATTCCTGCCCAACACTAACAGCAACAAAGGGCATCAGCTGAGACTGTCACACCTGCTTTTTTTTTCAAGCCTTACAATAAGCTTGTAATACTGGCAAGACAGGTATACTATTGTCTCCATTTTTACAGATGAAGAAACTGAAGTTCAGTGCCATTGCCAAGGAGAGATGGATAAAAATGGAAAGACTCTCAAAGCAGTACTCTTCCCATGACCCCAAGTTGCTCCCATCCTTTTCCTTCCTCTTGGGCTTCCCAAAGTCCATGTGGTAGTGCAGAGCCCCAAGTGAAGCTCCAAATGCTGGTCTTCCTGTCTCCCAAGGAAAGGGGGATTTCTGAGTACTTCAGAAAGGGTAGAGCAGGAAAGTGCTCCCAGCTTAGCTTGAGTTTCCATAGAAGGAATTCAGCCCCTTGAAGCCCTTGCTATAAGCCTGCAGATCTCTGGCAACAGTGAGAGGAGGGAGGTAGAGATGTCATATTTAGCTGTACTTTAGAGAGTGGTCCAAGGAAGAGCAGAGAGGGAGGGGGAGAACGATTATTCTTCTCTAAGCACTGTGCTCCAGGTGCCAGACATTCATCATCTCATTGACTGCTCACATCCACCATGAGGTCATCATTATCATTTCCATTTTTTATCTGAGGAGACTGAGAGCCAGAGAAGTTAGGTACCCAAATTCTTAATCATTCTGTTAAGGCAATCCTGTCTTTAGATGAAGAAATAAGGAGGTGGCATCCTGTGTTAGGATGGCCTCCCCTCACTCTGGGTGTGCTTTCTTACCATCTGGGGAAGGTGCTCTACCTTCAATCACTGCTTCTGTGAGGACAACCTGGTGAATTATGTACTGTTAGAGAGCCTCCATGGAGTAGTAAGAGTGGGGAGAGGGGCTTTTATTTTCCCACCAGGCTCAACGTGTATCTGTCTCTAGCCTGGAGGAATGTTTAAATGAAACATATCAACTGCCAGGAAATGTGATAAATACTTTATATACATGATTTCATTTAACACTTCATGCACCCTTATGAATTAGGTTCTAACATCATCCCATTTTCTTTCTTTCTTTTTTTTTTTGACTTTAATCGAAATATAATTTGCAATGTTGTGTTAGTTTCAAGTGTACAGCACAGTGATCCAGTTATACACATACTTTCTCAGGTTCTTTTCCATTATAGGCTGTTACTTGATATTGAGTATAGTCACCTGTGTTATACAGTAGGTCCTTGTTGTTTACCTATTTTATATGTAGTAGTGCGTACATGTTAATCCCAAACTCCTAATTTATCTCCCCCTCCAACAGCTTCGCTACCCCCGTTGTTGTCTATGTCTATGAGTCTATTTCTGTTTTGTAAATAAGTTCATTTGTATCATTTTTTGATTCCACAAATAAGCGATATCATATGACATTTGTCTTTCTCTGTCTGACTTACTTCAGTGAACTTAATATGATAATCTCTAGGTCCATCCACATTGCTGCAAATGGCATCATTTCATTCTGTTTTACAGCTGAATAGTATTCCATTGTACACACATCTTCTTTATCCATTCATCTGTCAATGGATATTTAGATTGCTTCCATGTCTTGGCTATTCCAAATAATGCTTCTATGAACATTGGGGTGCATGTCTTTTTGAATTCGAGTTTTCTCTGGATATATGCCCGGGAGTGCAATTGCTGGATCATATGGTAACTCTGTTTAGTTTTTTCAAACCTCTATACTGTTCTCCATAGTGACTGCACCAATTTACATTCCCACCAACAGTGCAGAAGGATTCTTTTTCTCTGCACCCTCCCCAGCATTTATTAGTTGTAGACTTTTAAATGATGGCCATTCTGACTGGTGTGAGATGATACCTCACGTAGTTTTGATCTGCGTTTTCCTAATAATTAACAATACCATCATCCCATTTTCTAGCTAAGAAACCTGAGGCTCAGAGAAGTGGAGTAACCTCTTGTTCTAGCGTCATACAGCCATTAATGGCAGAGCCCAGTCCATGTCCTCAGCCAGCCATTTATGCTGCCTTCTGAAGGCAGAAGAGAATGCTCCTGCTAGTTACAGGACAGGGTGGGCAGGCACACAGACCATCCATGGCCTGTGGGTCCACCTTGGAGGCCAGAGGGCAATCCCTGAAGTTAATCCCTAATATGAGTTTAGAACAGGACATCTTAGCCTTGGGATCCATCTTTGAATGGGGTCCACAGGCTAAGAACCTTGTTTTATCCGCTTAACCAGGCTGCACAGACAATTGCTTAATAGATGGACAGTGACAGAATACCGGCTAACTGCACATGCCAAGTGATGTGAAAGACCTAAGACTTCAGTTCTTACACCCATTAGTTCTTTGACCTAAGGGATTTACTTTGTTTGGCCTCAGATTGCTCATCTGTAAATCAGGCACATAACAATATCTATTGTTTTGGTTACTATTGCTTTGTAACAAACTATCCCAAATGTATCAGTTTAAAACAATTGCTCATGAATTTGCAGTAAGGCAAAGTTGGGCAGATCTATCTGGAGGCTTTCATATGATCCCAGTCAGATGTCATCTGGGGCTACTGCTTTCTGAAGGCTCAACAAAGCTGGACATCCAAGATGTTCACTCCATGGCTGGCAGTCAGTGCTGGCTGTCGGCTGTGAGCACAGCTGGGCTGCTCCTTGAAGTGCTGACAATGGCCTCTCCAGCTTAACAGTCTCATGGTTGGACTCCTTACATTGCAATTCCTAGCTCCGAAAGAGAGTCTCAGCTAACAAGGGAAAGCTGCACCCTTTCTAGGGTAGAGGCTCAGAAATCATTTGGTCACTTCCACTGTACTCTATTGATTACAAGTGAGTCACAGGACTGCCAGGTTCAAGAACAGAGAATTAAACTCTGCCTCTGAATAGGGGAGTGGGAAGGATCTAGAAAAGCACATGAAAGAGGAGATATTGCAGTAACCTTTGGAAAACCCAACCTGCCAACCTTGTGTTATGGTATTACACAAGGATTAAATAAGGCATTTTGTGGAAAGCACTTAAGACAATGCTTGGCATATAGAAAGTGTTCATAAAGGTTACCTGTTGTTATTAGATACAACACACTTGGGAGATGCCTTTCAACATATCATGATGGTGGAAAGGGTTGAGGCAAGAATAAAAGGGGTTACTGGTGGTAAAATATTGGCAGCCATTAATTTAAAACAATGACAGAGACAAGATTTCCCCAAGAGACAGAGTCACTTGATCATATAGTAAATGAATGGGGAGAGAAAAGGGCAGGATCTCTGGGAGAGTAAAGGAGTATCAGGTTTTTGCTGACTGAAAGGCCTAAAGTCTTGATCGGGGGAGGTGCAATCCAGGAGCCTGGCAGGAAGAGGTGAGAACACACACAGGACTAGCCAAGGCTGAGGTGAGTGGGAGTAGCACACCCTAAGCTATCAGCACTTGAGAAGAAGAAAGTTTTAAGAGTGAAACCAGGTCTGGTAGAGGGAACAACATGCAGTCCATAGTTGTAGAGCTTGGTCTGTGAAGGCTGGATCCTCTGGAACTGTGTCTGGGCTGGTCCAGAGGATGAGGAAGTTGGCCTGCAAAGCTGTTCACTTTAGGAACAAGGGATGGAGTGGAGGCGTTTCCCCCTTGGTTTCTTATAGCCATTCTCAACAAGAGATGAGGTGGCCATATCTGAATTTCCGAGAAGATCTAAGAAAGCACTTCATTATTTTACTATTGTTCTTACAATAAAATTCAAACTCCACAGTGCAGCCTACCTGACCACGCATAATTTGGCCCCTGCTGTTTCTACACTCATCTTGAACTTCTCTCTTCTACTCGCCAGGCTTCAGTTCCACCGAGCTTCTTTCAGGTGCTTAAGCATTACATTTTTTTCTTGCCTCAGGACCTTTGCACCTGCTGTTTCCTCTGCTTAGAATGGTCCTCTCCTCCCTCTACATTGGTGGCCCCTTTTCATTTTCTAGCTTGTAGCTGGAACATCACCTCTTCAAAGGGGGCTTTCCCAATCACCTGATCTAAACTGACTGCTCCTTCTTATTCTCCCTGTTGTTTCCCTTCATATCACTTATTGCATTTTTTGTGTATTTATGTATTGAACCATTTCCTTATTTATTGTCTCCTTTCCTACTATACTGTGAGCTATATAGGGGCAGGGGCCATGACTTATTTTTACTCTACATACCCAGCACTTAGAAAAGTGCCTGGTACTCAGTGTCTACTTGGTAAATATTAGTTGTGGGAAAGTCTGCAACCTCAGTGTGGTTGAACTAAAGGATTGGACTTTGTTCATGCTAAGGCCACAAAGCTAGGATAGGTTAGAACTTACTGGCATGTTGGGAGTTGTAGTAGCCATGACCCCTCACGTAAGAACCTGTGGGATGGGGGGCTATAGGGTTTTGTTCCTGAAGGTCAAGACCCTTCGCAGGTGGCTGTGTACAAAGTGATCTCCCTTCCTTAATGTGTTCCCTTTGAGATGGCTTTCTGATTTTCTAGGAAACATTTTTGTGTATGTGCTGCCAATATTTTACCACAGTAACCTCTTTTACTCTTGCCTCAACCTTTTCCATCATCCTGAATTTGAGTGTTTTCTGGTGTCAGAAAATGAAAACTGTATCACCCAATGTGCTGCTGCTACCAGAAACAAAGTCTAATTTATGGTCTGACACTTGAGATGGGCTCTGCTGGGGGCCTACCATCATCTCCACACTCAGTTTAGGCTGCTCTCCTTGGTCCTGAAATGAACTGCCTTTGCAATATGTCCCTGCAGAAGCCTGCATCTCAATAGCCCTAAAAGAACACAACTTCATGTGTACATGCACATACACAGCCCGATAGACACACACACATTATAAACTCATCCACACATACTCTCATGAATATTGAGGTGGCAAAACTCACTTGGTATGTACGCATTAAACTCCTGTTATATTTATGCCAAAAAAACTAGGATGGTTTAGGTCTTTTTTTTGGAAAGAAGAGGTAATCATATCTTCTGGGGTAGGCTGTTTGCAAATTCACAATTATTTCCCTTCCTGTGTCCATGCCTCTTGAAGTGTGAATTTGCCCTTTTCCCATCTAGAAGTAAAGTCTATCTCCTTATCCCAGGAATCTGGGCTGGCGTTATGAATTGCTTGAGCCAACATAAAGGGATGGAAGTGAGATAGCACCAGTTCCATACATCTCAAGAAGCCTTGAATGCTCCCATTTTTCTCTTGGAAACTTGCCCAGCTGCTTTGTGAACAAGCCAAGGCCTTCCTGCTAGAGGATAAAAGACTACACAGGGCAGAGAAGAGCCATCCTAGCTGAGCCTCTTCTAGACAAGTCAGTCTCCAGCAGAGAGCAGATACATGAGTGAACCTTGCAGCAAGTGGCCTGACCCAGCCCAGATCAGAAGAATTATCTAGCCAATTAATGGACTTATGAGTAGTAATAAGTGATTGTTGCTTAAAGTCACTAAGTTTGAGGTAATTTTTTACCTTAAAACAGCTAACAGATGTACCTCCTTACATGAAGGACTAAATCTGAACTTTTCCTAAAGTAATGTGTCCTTAGAAGTCAGGTGCCCATGTTGGCACTTGAAGCAATTCTACTGCTAATTCTAAAGCCCCAGAGGGATGTGATCATGAGAGTACTACTTTTGAAGCAAGGAGACAGAAACCTTCATCCTGAGTCTGCCACCAATTGACTGTGTGACCATGCACAAGTCACTTGACATCTCTGGACCTTGATTCCTTTATCTATATCTTTAAAAAGCAAGTTTAGCTAATTTTAGACACTTCAGCCTCTGACACATTCTGTGCTCCCATGATTCTCAGCCTCTGTTACTTTCATCTATAAAGAAAGAAAATATAATTCACGGTTTTTTCTGTCTGGCAGGATAATTCAAAAGGATGAAGTGCTATTTCCTCAGTGGCACCTCTGCTTCCAGACACTTTCAAGAATTTGAGTGTCTATGCAGCAGGAACAGACACTCTGAGATGCTGGCTTTGTGATAATTCATTGGGTTTTATCAACACATGTGAACACACAAATTTTCAGCTAATATTAGAAGTTGAGATGGAACTGATGAATGTGATTCCCAGGTAATCTCCACCCATCTCCTGAAAGAAATCCAAGCACCTACTAGAACATGCACCCTGGCCCTCTCTTCTTTTCTCTTGGGTTCCTTCTGGAGAAAATTGCTTGAAGTTGTTCACCTAGCTCTGACCACACAGATATCAGTATAAATGTTGAGTGGGGTAAAATAGTTCTGAATGAGTTCTAATAATTTTAATAAAATTTGTTCCAGGAAAGGAATGTAGGGAGTGACAGATTAGAAACCAAAATCTGGAATCTGGCTTAAGATAGTGTCAGTGACTCAGGAGATAGCATTGTGGGTGGACTGTGGGATTGTGGAATAAGGATCAGGCATTTCCATGAAAGGACACCAAAATCAAGCCCATCAAAGAACTATAAATCTAAAGTCCATGGGAAAATCAGAGTTAGGGACCATGCATTCATGGTCAGCACCAAGGCCATAACACAACAGAGGTTAAAGCAAGTAGACAACATTTTGCTGGAGTGTTTAAAGACAACATGAATAGCACTTTGTTCAGGATTTTGGGGGCTGCAAATCACAGAAAATCCCATATAACATGAGTTAATCTGCATGGGAATTTTGTAGATCAGAAAACTGAAAAGTTCATGGGGTAGGATTGTTTTAAGGCATGGCTTTATGCAGTGACAATGTCACCGGGACTCAGTTTCCTCTGTCTCTTGGTTCAGCCCTGCTCTCCCCAATTTGTTGTCTTTGATAGGTTCCTCCTTTACAGGCATAAGAAAGCTACAGCTGTACCAGATATTTCATCTACTGCAATCTAAACCCAGCAGGAAGAGAGGGTCTCTCTCTCAATAGTGTATAAAAAGTCCTGGGTCTGACTTTCTTTGGTCCAATTAGGCCATTTGATCATACTTGACCAATCCCACTACCTAAAGTTATATCATACACTAATCAGCTTAAGCTGATTAGAGCTTACCCTGAGAGCTGGAGCTGGCAGGGCTCAGCCCTTTCCAAACACTTAGAGTGGAGAAAGAGTAACTTGCCAAAGGAAATTCAAGATTCTTTTTTTAAAAGTCTGAAGATGGATCAATAGATATTGAGGGAAAAACAAATCCACAGGTGTTCATTACAGGCAGCTATAGGTAGAAATATGGAAAAAGAATCAGAAGACTTCCAGCTTGAATGTCAGAAATTTTCTGAAAACAAAGAATAAAAGTTGTTGCAAGCAGGCAAGGGTCTAGATGATGAATATTAGTAAAATCAGACACATTATGGGTAGAGATGAAGGAAACAGGCTCTTTGGAGAACTTGTGGATTGTAAGGGCTCTGATGTTATAGGAGTTCAGGTCTTCTGGACGTGGGATCCAGAAAAGGGATCTTCCAGCTAATTTGGTACTGTTGGATGATACAGCTGACACTGTGAAGCCAGTCAAATGGAACTAAGGTTTCCAGGGACTATAGGACTTAGAAAGACTAGCTTCTCTGAAGGGAAACAGGTTGGATTTTTTAAAATCTAGACATATTTTAAGGTATATCGAGCAGATCTGATTCTTCTGTATACTGTATATACCTCAAATGCAGACTGTAGATGCAAAGGAGGTCACACTTAATGCTCAAATTACCATAGTTCCAAGTTCCCACCTGCTGGATAACAACATTTATAAAACATGATCATAGTTTTCTTTATAGCTCTGTCATACTCTGTCTCCTGGGCCCAAAGCAGATCTGCTTGTTCTTTGACTCCATGATATCTCTCAACAAAACAACTCAATCAGCTGTTGGCTTTAGCCCTTTAACCAGCGAGGCTTAAACTTAGCATCTGGAACCAGGGCATCATGGCATCTCTCCCCCTTAGTTTTTTTCCATCTCTATCCTACACCTGGAGTCCAATAAACTGGCATCCTCCTCCCATAGCTTCTCCATAGATATATATAAATATAAGTGGAGGGTAATTCATTCACTCAACTAACATTTACCGAATCTATAATATGCTAGGTGCTCAAGTTTACAGTTTAGTAGAGATGACAGAATAAAAAAGAATAAATGTGTGTGTGTGTGTGGACAACTAGTGATAAGTGCTATTAAAAACTATCTGGATGAAAAGTAATTGATATTATTGTCACATCAACAGGCTAAAAAACCCCCACATGATCATATTGACAAATGCAGAAAAAACATTTGACAAAATCCAAAACGCATTCATGATAAATACTCTTAGAAAACTATAAATAGAGAGAAACCTCCTCAACTTGATAAAGAACATTTACAAAGAGGCTACAGCTAGCATCACACTTAATGGTGAGAAACTAGATACTTTTCCACTAACATCAGGAACAAGGCAAGAATGCTCCCTCTTACTTCTCATTTTCAACATCATGCTGGAATTCTTGTCTAATGCAATAAGAGAAAAGAAGAAAATAGAATGTATACAGACTGGGGAGGAGGATAAAAAACTTTGTTCACAGACAATATGATTTTCTATGTAGAAAATATCAGAGAATCAACAACAACAAAAGACCCCTGTAACTAAGAAGTAATTACAGCAAAGTTTCAGGCTACAAAGTTAACATACAAAAGTCAATTGCTTTTATATAGACAAACAATGAAAATTTGGAATTTGAAATTAAAAACACAGTATCATGTACATTATCACCCCAAAATAAAATACCTTTACGTAAATCTAACAAAATATGTACAAGATCTATAGGAAGAAAACTATAAAACTCTGGTAAAAGAAATAAAAGGGGATCTAAGTAAATGGAGAGATATTCACATATATGGAAAGGAAGACTCGATATTGTCAAGATGTCAGTTCTTCTCAGCTTGATGAATAGATTCAATGCAATGCCAATCAAAATTCCACCAAATTATTTCATGTCTATAGACAAACTGATTCTACAGCTTATGTGAAGAGGCAAAAGACCTAAAATAGCTAACACAACATTGAGGGAGAAGAACAAAGTTGGAGGACCAACACTACCCTAGTTCAAGTCTTAGTATAAATCTATAATAAATGAGACAGTGTGGTATTGGTGGGAGAATAGAAAGCAGATCAATGGAACAGGACAGAGAGACCAGAACATAGTGAATTGATCTGGGGTGAAGGAGCAAAGGCAATGCGATGGAGAAAAGACAGTTTCTTCAACACACAGTGCTGGATCATTTGGATACCCACATGCAACAATATGAATCTAGGCACAGACCTTCCACCTTCCACAAAAATTAGCTCTAAATGGATCAAAGACATAAATGTAAAATGCAAATCTATAAAACTCCTAGGAGATAACATAGGAGGTTGTAACAAGTAAAAGATGTATATTATGACTTCCAGGGCAACCACTAAAATATGTTGCAAAGAGACATAGATAAAAAGCCAAGAGAGTAATTAAAATGGAATCCTAAAAATATTTAATTAACCCAAAAGAAGACAGAAAAGAGTACCAGGGGAACAACAACAAAAAATGATGCTGGTACTCTGCACGGTCTGTATATAGTTCATCAAACTTAGAGGTGTGATCTTAAATTTAACTTTTTTTAAAAAACCAGGAGGTCAATAAAATTTAAACTGCTTAACAACTAAAAAAAAAATAAAATTATGCTGGAAACATTGTACATGCCTAGGCAAGAAAATGAACTTAAACTTAAGCCTCACACTTTCAACAAAAATTAACTGCAGCTGGATCATATACTTAAATGAAATATGTAAAGCTACAAAAAAATTTAACAAAAAACATATGAGGAAATCCTTAGGAACTAGGGGCTAGGCAAAGAATTCTTAACACTTGACACCAAAAACATGATTTCTAAAAGGAAAAAGCTGATGAATTGAATCTTATCAAAATTTAAAATTTCTGTTCTGTGAGAGGTCAGGTGAAAAATATGAAAATACAAGAGTGGAAGAAAATATTTGCAAAACACATATCAGGCAAAGGACTAGTATCTAGAATATATAAAGAACTCTCAAAACTCAACAGTCAATAAAAACATCCCAATTAGAAAATGAACAAAAGACATGAACAGAGATTTCATCATAGAGGAAATACAAATGAAAAAGAAACAGGTGAAAAGATGTTGAACATCACTAGCCATCAAGCAAATGCAAATTAAAACCACATGAGATATCACTGTACACCTATCAAAATGGCTCAAATTAAAAAAAAAATAGCAACACCAAATGTTGGCAAGGAAGCAGACAAAAGATCATTCATATATTGCTAGGAGGAATACAAAATGGTGCAGTCACTCTGGAAAACAGCATGACAGTTTCTTTAAAAACTGAACATATAATTACCATAAGACCCAGCAATTGTACTCTTTGGCTTTTATACCAGAGAAATGAAATTTTATGTTCACACAAAAAGCTATACATGAATGTTCATAGCGCCCTTATTTGTAATAGCCAAAGATTGGAATCAGCCCAAATGGTCTTCCACAGGTTAATGGTTAAACAAATTGTGCTACATACATATCATGCAATACTACTCAGCAATAAAAGGAACAAACTATTAATACATACAAGTTGTTTTAATCTCCAGGGAATCATGCTGAGTGAAAAGCTTGCATACTATGATTACATTTATATAACACTTCTGAAATCACTAGATTTTAGAAATGGAGGACAAATTGTGGTGGCCAGGGGCTAGGAAGGGGAGGTGAGTAAGGTAGGAGGGAGGGAGGTGTGGTTACAAAAGGGCAACATGAGAGATTTTGTGATGTTGGAATTGTTCAATATTTTGACTGTGGTAGTGGATATAGAAACCTACACAGATGATAAAATTATATGGAACCTAATACAAACACACACACACACACACGAACAAGTAAAACTGGGGAAATCTGAATGAGATTGATGGATTGTATCAATTTCACTATCCTGGGTGCGATGTTATAGTTTTGCAAAATACTACCATTGAGGAAAACTGAACAAAAAGGGCAGCAAGCGATGTGTCTGTATTATTTCTTACAACTACATGTGAATATATAATTATCTCAGTAAAAATTACTATTAGGAAATCACGTAGCAAATGGTAGACCTAAAACCAATTATTTATTGCTAATTATGTTAATATACATGGATTAAACATTTCGGTTAAAAGGCAGAAATTTTTATAATGTATTTTTAAAAAATCATGATCTAGAGATACGCTGTCTACAAGATACAAAATTTAAGTACAAAGACACAAATGGTTTTAAAGTTTTTTTTGAAAGAAAAAAATTTCCCATGCATAAGCATATTTTTAAAAGGTGAAATGACATTATAAAATATCAGACAAAATAGATTTTAAGACAAGGAATATTACCAAAGGTAAATAAAAACATTTCATAGGATTCAAGTGCCACTCTTTTAGGAAAACATAACAAGCACAAACATACATGAATATAATAGAACTTCAAAATACAGGAAACAAAAATTGATAGAATTAAAGATAGAAATAGCAAAATACATAATCATAGAGCAAATATATATATATGTGTGTGTGTATATATATATACATACATAAAATTTTAAGTGAACTAGATGATACTGTGAGACATTTTCAGCTAATGTGACAGAGAACACATGATTTGGGGGGCACATATAATGTTCACCAAGATTGAGAATATGACTGGCTATGAAACAGGTCTCCATAAAGTTTTGAAATATTGAAATCTTAAGAACATTCTCTAACTCAAATTAGAAATAACTAATAAGAAGATATCTAAAAAAAAATTTAAAAAAGAAGCTATCTAGAAAAGCCATACATATTTCCAAATTAATTAATACACTTCAAAATTACCCATATGTCCACGAAGAAATCATAAGCAAAATTAGGAACTAGTTCACAATGAATGATAATGAAAACAACATATCAAAATCTATAACATGCAGCTAAAGCAGTGCTTTAAATTCTTATATTAGAAAGGTCAGAACTCAATTCTTTAAACTTACACCTTAAAAAGCTATAAAAGGGGTACGAGTTTGGGGTAAGATTAAAATGGAGTTAGCACCTCCACCCTGCCTTTCAAATGGAATGCAGCTATAAAACCTGGACCAGCTATTTGAGTATTCTGAAAAGAAAATAGTAATAAGCAGATTGGAGAAGCAACAAGAATACAAAGTACCACTGAACTGGTGGTGAGTTTACCTGACTTTTCACTCTTCCCAGTATACCTTGACCTAATCTCAATGCGATTCCCAAACCCAGAAGTGAGCACTGAGGTGCAAAAAAGAGAGCTCCAAGAGAATCCCTCTAGTTCTGGCTCAAAGAGTGGGAAAGGGAACTTCTAATACTCAGATTGAACATAGAGAGCCCTGGTGTAGTCTCAGAGCATGGAGCAAAATCCCATTGTTTTTTCTCCTTCACTCTCTCTCTCTGTGTCTTTCTCTCTCTGTGTCCTCATGTAGCTTGGCTTTGGATGCTGAGGCAGTTACAGAAGCATATGGTAGAGTAGGGTAACTAAAACTCCAACTTGGTGGCAGAGAACCAAAAAGTAGTGCCCCAAGTCATAGAGAGGGAGAAACTAAAGAAAGCAATTCCATAAAGTTGTTTTGAACTCCTGGGTTCACCCTCAAGCTGTACATGTATGAATCCAATCCTAATCAGCATGTCAAAGAATCTGAGAATTAAACTAGCAGATAGCCCAACATCCAGACCCAAGACTAGTGTCTAGGTGGTGCATGTGGGGGTGTGAGTCTAAAATAGCACTGTGAGTCTTTTGAAAGTTTAACTATCATTGGAACAACAATCCACAGAAGGCTTGAATTTGAAGCCTGTTGCTAATCTGCTTGATTGCATGCTAAAACAACGATATCAATATCTGCATAGGATTTAAATAAGACTCAAAGTCTCATAACATAATATTCAAAGTGTCCTGAAGACAATCCAAAAATTACTCACCATACAATGAAGCAGGAAACTCTCAACTTTCAGCACACAATCAATAGATGTCAATATCAAGAAGGCACAGATTTGGGGATTATCTGACAAGGCTAGAAGTAGCTCTTATTAAAATGCTCCAACAAGCAATGTAAACACTCTTGAAACAAATGGAAAAATTAAAAATTATCAGCAAAAATAATTTTTTTGAACTGAAAAACACAGTAACTGAAATGAAAAACTCAATGGATTGGCTCAACAGCAGAATGAAGATGACAGAGGAAAGAAGGAATTTGAGGATAGAGCAACAGAAATGATTTAATCCAAACAGTAGGAGGAAAGGAGGTTAAAAATAATGGACAGAGCTTCATGGACCTGTAAGACAATAACAAAATGTCTAACATCTGATACATGCAACAAAATACTCATGAGAACAGCAAAAATTCAAAAGATTGACAACAAAATATGACTAGAGATGTGGAGCAAACAGAACTCTCATGTGTAAAATAGTACATCTACTTGGGAAGAAGTTCTGGCAGTTTCTTATAAAATTAAGCCTAGAACTACCCCATGATGCACTAATTCCAGTTCTAGGTAATTACCCAAGAGAAATAAAAGCAAATATCCAATCAAAAAAATGTTCATGGCAATTTTATCCCTAATAACCAAAACCAGAAACAACCCAAATGTATACCAGTATATGAACAGGCTTTAAAAATTGTGATATATTCCTACAATGCAATACTAATCAACAATAAAAAGGTATGTCATTAATACATACCACATGGTTATATATTACAGGTATTATATTGAGCAAAAGAAGCCAGACATAGAATTTTTCATATTTTATCACCCCATCTATGTGAAGTTCTAAAACACACAAAACCAATAGTGAAAGAAATCAGAACAGAGGTTTGCCTTTGGGTTGTGGGTGTGAATTGACTGGGAGAAGACACAAAGGAACTTTTCCGATAGAGATGTGGATAGCAAAGATGTATCCGTTAGTCAAAACTATCAGCTTATATTTGTTTATTTTAATGTATACACAAATTTTATTTTAAAAATAAGAACTATTTTTAAAATATAAATAAAACATAAGATAAGAAGGAGCCAGCCTTACGTTGTGAGGGGAGAATGTCAAAGACAGATAGAACAGCATCTGTAAAGCTTGAGAGTAACAAAATGCTTGTCCTGTCTGAGAGGGTAAAAGGTCAGCAGGACTGGAAGAGTTGATGAGATAAGCATGAAATGAGAAAACTGTGGAGCTAGATATGGTCCAGATCATGCAGGCTCAGTTAAGCCAGAATAAGCAGTGTAAACTTTATTTAAGGTGTAATGTAAAGCTATTGGGGGTTTTAATCAGGGAAACATCATGGTCCAATTTTTACTCTTGCTACTATGTGGGGAATAATTTGGAATAGCCAAGAGCTAAACCAGGGAAACTAGAAGAGTCCAGTGCAGTTGTCTTGGCAAGAAATGAAAGTGACTGGGTCTAGGAGGTAGCAGCAGCAGAGAGGGGAAAGTATTGAATATCTTATTTCAAGCTATATTTAGGGGATGAAAATAATCAAACTTGATAGTGGATTAGATGTGAAGGAAGGGATTAAGGAAGAGGGAGAAGCAAGGATGGCATCCAGGTTTCTGACTTGAGAAACTGAGTAGAAAGTGGTGCCATTTGCAAAGGGGGGAAAGACTAGGAGAAGTTCATGGGGAGAGAGAGGAGCCTGAGGACATCTGGATACATTAAATCTGAGAATCAAGTGGAGAAGTCAATGAGGTAGTTGGATATGCATGTGTGGAAGTCAGAGGAGAGTTTTATCTGGGGATCTGGATTAGAGAGTTATCAGCCTGTGATGCCCCTCAAAGCTCTGGAAATGGATGAGAGCGTAGGAGAGTGAAGAGAGAGCAAATGACCCAAGAAGTCCCGGGGAACACAGAGAAGACCACGTAGAAGTCAAATACATAGCAATTGGGCAGAGAAGGGGACACCTATGAGAAGTCTGAGAAGTAGCCAAAGGAATGAGAGAAAAACAGGAAAGAGTGATGTCATGGAAAGTGTTTTGTGTCAAAAGAAGCTGAGAAGATGAGAAGGTCAAGTAAAAGTGAGGGGTAAAATGTCTGCAGGATTTAGTAACAAGGAGGTTGCTGGTAACCTTGACAAAATCAGTTACAGTTTGAGCATGGGAAGCAAAATCCAGACTGCACTGAGTAAAATGAAAACTGGAAGATGAACAAATGTAGTGTAGATGTAGTCCTCTCCTTCTAGAATCTTTGCTATGAAGGAAGCCAAGAGAAGTGGCACGTAGAAGGTTTTAGAGAGGGAAAGCATGATGTAGACTTTTAGAGAGTGAGACTGCTGGCCACTGATGAGGATTCTCCTACAGACAGGCCGATTTTCACGTACATGTGGTATGATATTTCTCAGTGTAGGTCACGGTGAAGAAAGGGGTCCAATTAAAAAATGATACAAAGAGAAGCTGATCAGCTTGGATATGTGATGTATTTAACTTGCTTGGATGCAGGCATGGAGAAGACAAATGGTTGAATTTATCCATAGTTGGAGACTTTCAGAAGAGTATGATAAATGAAGAGAGGAGTTGAGGCTCTTGGCAAGGGGGTGGTAATAGCAATGGACCCCAGAATCTCAGTGATAAAAGAAGGGAAGTGATGACAAAGGGGAGCTGATGAGGGTGGGGAAGGGTTGTGTTGGGGGAGATGGGAATCGATAGTGTATTTCAGAATGATTGGGGGGGGCACTTGAAAGAGTGAATGTAAGGATAAGTTATAGTCAGAGGGCAGGGTACTGGAATTATAATTTTGGAGATGGCAGTACCATTTGGGGTGATATTTTAGAGCCCATAGGAAAGCCTTGGGCATCATTTTTGGAGTGGAAGAAAGTGTCCTTAGAGATAAGGACGTACAAAAACCCAAAAGATGGGTGTATTACAGCAAAAAAAAGATAAACACATTCAGTCATTCTGACAATATTTGAAATTAAAGTCCTTGGTTTTTAGTTCTGTAAGTCTATTATATTGTTTTAAGTAGAATGGTTTTAAATGTGTGTAATGAACAAAATCAAATGACTCCCATTTGGTTTTTGGATTGCTAATGAGCTAATTTTATATGCTAAAATGTATATAAAATGTGGGGGAAACAAAGATGGGTGTATTAGTTTTCTAGGGCTGCCATAACAAAATACTATAGATTGGGTTACTTAGCAGAAATTTATTTTCTCAGTATTCTGGAGGCCAGAAGTCCAACATAATGGTTTGGTTTCTTCTAAGACCTCTTTTCTTGGCTTGTCCTCTCACTATGTACTCAGAGAATGGTCCCTCAGTCTTATGTGTACCTTAATCTTCTCTTGTAAGAACGCCAGCCTTATTAGATTAGGACCTACCCACTTGTTCTCATTTTACCTTAATTACCTTGTTAAAGGCTCTATCTTGACAAAGATTCTCTCTTTGACGAAACTCTAGTCAGGATCCTCTGCACTGTTTTCTCAAATAGGTCCTGACTTTTGGGTTTGCATGTATCACCCAATACTAGCAAGAATCCTGCTAAGTCATTTTAACAAAAATCCCCTCTATATCTAATCATATTTCTCATCCCTCACCATGCCCCAGCTGATGTCTGACCACCACAGCCTGCCTTCAGCAAGAATCTTGTTAGGTCAGTTTAGCTAGAATCCCTCTTTACCCCTGATGTTTCATCTTAGTAATATTCTATCTACCGACACCCCTACCTGGCTCCTTGACTATAAAATCCCCAATTATCCTTATTATATCTGGAGTTGAGCCCAGTCTCTCCTTCTGCAAAACCCCAGTGGAGGAGTCCCTATACCTATAGCATTAGTCTCCTGAGTAGTCTGCCTTGGTGTTCTTTAACAACTGTTGTGAATAAGTTTTTAACAGTCTTCAAATACAGTCATCTTCTGAGGTCCTAGGGGTTAGGACTTCAACATGTGAAATTGAGGGGTGCAGTTCAGCCAATGGCGATGGAGCATTAGATGGGTTATTTATGTGGACCTTAGGGTAATCAGCAACTAAGCCCTAAAGGAAGCTAAAGAACCAGGGGCTAAGTGTTCAGTGAATGGGGAAAGACCAGGCCAGTGGTGGCAGCAGTGGAGGTGTGTATATGAGAGTTGCTGAGGCTCAAAGGAACAGCAGCTTTTGAAAAGCATTAGGTAGTAGGGAAGCAGCCATGATGGGTAAGAAGAACAACCAGGCCTCCATCCCTGGCCCCAAGGCATTTGGAAATACAAACCTGAAGATGCAGTTTCCACCTAAGAGGCAGTCTGAGCAGTGATATTGTCAGGGACCTGCCACGTTTCCACAAGGGCAAGAGGTGGATGGCATATTGGGAGAAAAGTCTGAGGATCCAGGGGAGTTTGCCAATCAGAGCAGGAGTCTACATGAGTAGTGTCTGGGCCCCAGCCCTACAGCATCTGTGTGTGTGGGGGGCGGGGAGGAGGGCACGCACGCATTCCATTTATTTCACGGCCAGCAGTCAGGCTTTCCCATCTCCAAAGCGATACTTCTCATCGTCTACTATCATTGCGGGACATTTTCACAACTTTAAGTTGGTGGCTGGAAGACCCACACTTACTCAATGGTAAGATTGGGCCACCTGTGAAATGGCTGTGACTCTTCAATTGAACTTTCAAATCCATTTGTCAATTTGTTCCTGGTGAATAGTACCCACAAGAGCTCACACAGTCAGCTTTCTCACTGTTATTCCAAGAACAGCCTGAAGCAGAAGAATCGCATCCGGGGATTTGGTGTCTCTGTTGGTCTTTCTCACCAAAAGGATCCAATTAAAGTGCCAAGGGCTGAAATGCCTCTTTATTTCATTCACATAAGGCCAGGTGATTCCTCCCTTCAGATTTGTACATTAATGTTCAAAATAAAAAGTCAGCTTGTGCAGAGGCTTAAACTAATCCGACAAGATACATTTGGCCAAATAAACATGTGCAAATGCAGAAATTTGAGTTTTGAGCTGGAACATCTAAAGGACAGGATGTGCCTGCACATTTAGTACGTTTTACTCCGTGAAATGAGCCAGGCATTTTACTAAGATGATGCATTGCTGAAGACTGTCTAGAAACAGAAAAATGAACCTGAGCCAGGACAGGTTCCCTCAGCTTAAATAGATAGGAATCCAAAAATGAGGACCTAAAGGAAATGGGTTGAATTTGAATGATGTTAATCACTAGGAGGAAAGAAATCAGGACTTTAAAAAAAGAAGAAGAAATAGAATATGGGAGAATATTTGGGCATCTCACTTTAAATAATAATAAAATCATTGTGTAAATAATTCTATTTTTGTCCACTTAGCTGTAATTTTCAAAAATCTATTTTGTCTTGTCTAGTGCTAGGTAAAAAATAGGCAAGACTCCTCTCCCTAAGGATCCCCCAGTCAAGGGGGAAGACGCACAGTCACAGATGGTATCAATGCCCATTAGAAGATGGTCTAGGCTAGATTCTGATTCCCCACCTGTAGACTCAGGAGCCTTGGGGCAGAGGGCATTCAGATTTGCAGTTTTATTGCACTAGGCATTTTCTAGAAAAAAAATCATTTAACATATGTATGTGCTATTTTAAAGGAGTGTAAAGTTGTGATTAACAAAAAGAAAACTCATTTAAAAGATTTCATGAATTCACGTTGCTTCTTGCCATTATGTATTTTCACAATCAATGCATATTAAAATACAGCTACATTTGGCAGTCCAGGAAATATTTTGAAGTTCTAAAAAAGCTTAAAATAAGGGAGACCTGGTAACACAGGTCTAGTCACCAGCATGGCATCACTGTTTCCCAATGTAATTCCAGCCCACTGAGAGTACAGGACTAGATGTTTCCTCTGATCCAAAGTTGACCCTCTACCTGGGTTCTAGATTCCATGCCACTTTCCTGCTTGGGAACCTCACTCCACCAATTAATTGCCTCATCTCTTTGATATTTTTACTCTCTCCCTCTCCACCAGATCTTTTCCTTTAGTCCATATAATGCTCAGGTCTCTTCCATCTTTAAAAGAATATTCTCTATTGTGTCAGCTCCACAGACATTTATTGGGCTTCTCTATAACCTAGCCTGGAATGTCAGGGAAAGACTCTCTGAGAATGTGGAAGTTGACCTCAGAATAGTGAGTAGGCACTAGCCAGCAAATACAGGAGCAGGCGGTAGGATGGGTGTTCTAAGCTTTTGGTTTTATCTCCTAAACTATCTCTCAAAGCCATTTGCTTTTCTCCATCTCCAACTGGTCCAGCTGGTCCTCTTATCAATCTGGTCACCACACTGCAGACACAATAGTCTTTTCAAACTGTGACTCCCCCAACTTCTTGCCGCCACCATCTCCAAGGCCCCGGTGGTCCAGCTGCTGCCTAACTCTCCTGCCTCACAGAACATCCCAAATTCCCTGACACCTTCTTCTCTAACCCACACTGGCCTTGCAGTACCCCATGTAACTCTACTCCCTCTCATCACCAATTTTTCACATGATTCCTTGGCCTGAAATCACTGGTAAGGAATTTAATTTAATTTTAAGAGCAATGGGAAATCTTTGAAGGATGTTTAGGCAGAAAAGTGACTACATATGATCTGACATATTCCTAAAAGAGCACCCTGGCTATTGTGTGAACAGTAAATTTGTGGGGGCAACAGGCGAAGCAAAGAGATGAGCGTGGAGGCTATTTCTGAGGTGCAGGTAAGAAATAATGGTGGCTTGGACCCAGGAAATGACAGTATAGATAGAGAGAAATAGACACAGAGATATATTGGAACCTGGAACCAATAGAATTTGGTGGTGGATTCAGTGACAGAGTGAGAGAAATGAAGGAATCAAAGACTGACTCCTAAGAGTTTGACTTGAGCAATCTGAGTGGATGCTGGTTTCATTTATTGAAAGCCTGTGGAAGTGTCAGATACAGAGGCTTATTGTCCTATCTTTACTGATTGTCTGCCCTTTTTTTCCAGCTCTTTATGCGATGTGAGTTGTTGGGGTATAGAGTGCTTGATTTGGAGCAACGTGAAAGATGCCAAAGTATTGAGAAGGACTGGGGAGCATGGCCTATATAAAGCACTGTAAAATTCACTCCTTAGACATGAACTTGAAGTGTTACCTTGCGGGGCCATAACACCAGCATTCATTCCTCTCCTATCTTTACTTCCTTCCCTATGCAGCATAGGTTATCATTTCAACCTGTCTTTTAACGAATACTCTTGCCCCAGTGTTCCCCCAACTCAACTTCTGGCAAAATATCGACTTCAGTGAATCCAATTATCACTCATCTCCGGTTGCTAAGCACTACTGGAAATCTATACCAATTGGTGTCAGTATAAATCATTGGTGCCACTCTAAATTTATGGTCTCCGACTTCAAATGGACCCTCAGTGCTGCCTGGCAATCCTTCTCTGCTTCCCTTGCCAGCTCTCTCTCATTCTCCACAGTGGCCATTGCAGGGCTTAACCCTCTCTGAGACCCCACTTCCCCTTCTCTCTGAGCAGATGAATCCACTCCTACCTCACAGAGAATATACAAGCCATCAGAAAGGAGAACTACCTCAGCCTTCTTCTCTCAACCTTACTTAAATCTAAAACTATTCTTTCTTATCTCTCTGCAGTTGCAAGTCTCTTCTTCAGTGTAAAAGTAATACTTCTGCTTGGATCTCATTTCCTTTTACTTTTCAGGAATCTTCTTTATTTATCCCCTCTACTCCCTATACTGTTCACCCACTCCTTTACCAGCTCCTTCCCAACTGCATTGAAACTTGTCAGGTCACCCCCCATCTTTAAAAAAATTTTAAAAGAGCCTAGTCTTCTCTCTTCCCCTAACTAGTTACTGCCAAATCCCTCTCCTTTTTCTTATCAAAACTTCCTGAAAATATTGTCAGCATGGTTTGTGTCTCCAATTCTTACTGAACACTCTCTCCACCAACCATCATAGTCTTGCTTTCATCATGAAGCTGCCCTCATCATTGTCCTCTGTTTGAAATGACCTCCGTTTGAAATTCCCAGTTGTCATCTTTCAATCGCTATGCACCTTGGATTCTTGGCAGTCTGATGCTGTTAACCACATCTCCCTGCAAGAAACTCTCTCCTCCCCTTGGCACACTCTCCTGGTCTTCCCATGAACACTTAAGGTACCACTTAGTCCTCTTCTTCTTGACCTTGAATGACAGAGTTCTGTGCTGGGATTTTTCTCTTTTTCCTTCTATACCTGAATCCTGGATGCATTCTGTGGTAGATTATTTGCAAAAATGATCCCAATTTTCTACCCCTCCTTGTATCTATGCTCTTCATAATGTAACTTTGCAACTCCTCCTATCAAGAGGTAAGGTTTATTTCTCTACCTCTTGAATCTGGACTGACCTTGACTTACTTTGGCCCATAGACTATGGCAAAGCAATGCTGTACCAGATCCAAGCCTGGGCTAGCCACCTGGATGATGCGAATCTATGGTTTAGTCACCTCAGCCAATAACCAACCAAGCAGCTGGTGAGTGAAGCCCTCTGAGACCAGCCAGCCTCAGTCAATCTGCCAGCTGACCATGGACACATGAGCAAGCCCATTTGAGATCAGCCAAGCCTGGCCAAGATGACAGAACTTATAAACTCGTGAACAATAATTCATAGTTGTTTGAAGCCACTGAGTTTGGGGATAATTAGCTATGCAGCAAAAGCTAACTGATACAGTTTTACTCCCTCTCATGCTGCAATGGTCATCTCTATGTTGATCATTTTCTAGACTACATCTCTAGCATAGGTCTACCATCTTAAGGCCAGACTCACATTTATACTTGCCTACTAGACAATAGCATTTATCCAGCTTTTTGTATGGTCTAGATGCAATGCTACACACACCTTTCTCTTTATCCTCTCAACCACACTATGTGGTGAATTTTTCCATTACCCCATCTTACAAGTGAGAAAACCGAGTCAAAGAGAAGTTGGTGACGTGCCCATATTCATACAGCAGCAACTGGGAGATTTAGGATTTGAATACACATTTCTCAGACTTCGGAAGGCTATGACTCTAGTGCCTTTCCCCACTACTCGTGGTTCCAAGTTGTACCACATTCTCACATCTCTAATGTTACTGATGTTGACTTTTCTTTCTTACATATTCCTTCCTTCTGCTCTCCTTGGCTAATTTCCACTTATCCTTTACAACTCTGTTTGGATATTACCTCCTTAGGGAGTTTCTCTGACTTCCTCTTCCTCCCCCAGAACCTACTAGATGACCCTCCTCTCTGCCACCATAGCATCCCCTGCAAACTTCTACCTACTCTCACTGCATGATATTGAAGTTATGTCTCTCCATACACTGTGAATCTCTTGAGGACAGGGACTCTGGCCCCAGGAATGGGGTCCATGGGTGCAAGGTTCACGTCACCCATCAAGGCACCGTAAGCCAATATATACCAAGAGAATGACACTACCCAAAGTGAGATAAGCAGAACTGGAATACCTAAAACTGATCAAAATGCCAGCTACTCATACAGAAATGGAAATTTCAGTCCATTTGGCAATTTCTAAGGCAGTGGGTCTTAAAATGAACTTTTCACAGACGGGGAATTTGCAAAGCCACTCACCCCAAACTCTAATATGTGGGCTTGAAGAGAAACTGCAAGAGATTACAGGATGCTTGTTCTTTCTTTATTTCATTGCTCGACACTTTCTCATGAAAACAGACTCTAAAAGGTGCTGGAAATGAGAGATTTAGGGAATGGAACCCATCTCTCTGGCCATACCTCAGGCAATGCAAAATTCAAATGGCCCCAAAAGGGCACCCGCTTTTGACCGTGAAAACAAACCCTCTCTAGGTGGGGGCCCCATCTCAGAAGCTGTTAATGTCCAGCTGGGGAAGGGAAGGCGTCATATGATACAGGGCCAGCAACTCCCCATCAGCCGTCTTTGATGTGAGGAGACACAGATGAAAAAAGCTGCCGTCAGGAGAGGAGAGTCTTTAGAGAACAAAATCCTGGGTTCTAGTAAGTGCCCCAAGCAATTAAAAAAGCCATTATGAAGTGTGCAGGGCATGAACAGTGATATGGTGGTATAACAGGTCTACAATACATTTTGCAAAGTTTCTCAAAGAAACACCAAGGAATCTTTTGCCACCTACCTTTTTAGAGCCTTCTCTTAAAAGTCCTTGATTCTAAAACCATGTGCACACCAGTGAGGGGCTGTGGAGCCAGCATAGTCATGTGGGGCTATGGGTTAGTTTGTCCTTGGGTTAGTAGTGTTTGCATTGTAATAATGGCTTGGTATTATTTTGGAATATAAATACTGTTGTGCATAAGTATGTACTTCTTCTCACCCCAAATCCATGGTTTCCTTTCCTCTTGGACACACAGACTACATTTTCCTGTCTCTCTTGCAGTTAGGTATGGCTATGAGACTAAGTTCTAGCCCTTGAAATATGAGAGGAGATGATGTATACTTCTAGGCTTGGCTCTTAAAAATTCCTATGCATCAGTTTTGCAAGATGAAACAGCTCTAGAGATGGATGGTGATGACAGGTACACAAAAATGTGAATGTACTGAATGCTACTGAACTGTACTTTAAAATGGTTAAAATTATAGATTTTTACATTTAATTTTTGTTTTTTATTAGAATATAGTTGGTTTACAATGTTGTCTTAGTTTCAGGTGTACAGCAAAGTGATTCGGTTATACATATACATATATCCTTTCTTTTTCATATATGTTATTCTTTTCCCATACAGGTTATTACAGAATATTGAGTAGCGTTCCCTATGCTACAGTAGGTCCTTGTTGATTATCTATTTTACATATGGTAGTGTACATTTGTTAATCCAAAACTCCTAATTTATCCCTCCCCCACCCCACGTTTCCCCTTTGTTAACCATAAATCTGTTTTCAAAGTCTGTGAGTCTGTTTCTGTTTTGTAATTTCATTTGTATCTTTTTTAAAAATTCCACATGTAAGTGATATCATATGATATTTATCTTTCTCTGTCTGATTTACTTCACTTAGTATGATAATCTCTAAGTCCATCCATGTTTCTGCAAATGGCATTATTTCATCCTTTTTTATGACTAATAGTCCATTATACACACACACACACACACACATACACACCACATCTTCTTTATCCATTCATCTGTAGAATTTAAGTTGCTTCCATGTCTTGGCTGTTGTAAATGGTGCTGCAACAGTAGATTTTATGTTATGTATATTTTATCACAATTTAAAAAAAAAATTTTAAATTCCCATACATACTCCATCACACTCTTGTTCCCTTCCAGGGAACTGGCTGAAATGGAGACAACTTCAGGGCAATCTTGGAAGCCATTGAACATGTTGAAAATGACAGTGTCTTTAAACATGTTACAAGTACTAGACATAAGTTTCTATTGTATTTGAGCCATTATTCACATTGGGGTCTGTATTAATTATCTACAACTGTGTAACAAATTGCCCCAAATTTAGTGTCTCAAAACAACATTTATTATCTTATGATTTCTGTGGGTCATGACTCTATGTATAGCTTAACTTGATCTTCTACTTCAAAGTCACTTTCAGGCTGAAATCAACGTGTCAGCCATGGTTAAGCTTCAACTGGGGAAGGGAGTGTATGCTTCCAAGTTCAGTCATGTGATTGTTGGCAGGGTTTAGTTTCTTGTGGGCTATTGGCCAGAGGCAGCCTTCAGCTCCTGGCTATGTGGCCTTCTCCACGGGGCAGCTCACAACATGGCGGCTTGCTTCATTGGAGCCAGCAAGCAAGAAGAGCCCAAGGCAGAGTAGGCAAGACAGAAATCACAGTCCTTTATTGCCTAATCTCCAAAGCAACATCCCCTGTTTTTGCTGCATTCTATTCATTAGAAGCAAGTCACTAGGTCCCATGCTCAATCAGTGGGAATTACACAAGAATATGAAAGCCAGGAGACAGGGATCATTGGAAACCATTTCAGAGGCTTCCTTCCCCAGGGTCTGTTGCTTACAGCAGCTAGCCTACACTATTACAATATGTCTCATGGAGCAATTTGCAGAGAATTTTGAACAATTTTGTTTGAGCATTTTACCCCATGCTTCCTGCCTATTCCTGAGAGTAGAGGCAGAAGTGACCAATTTCAGGTTTTTTCTAAGTGAAGAGATGAGTGATGACATTTTAAAAAGGATTGAGTTCTCCTGGCATGATTCACATCAACGTCATGACCACAGCTGACCAAATCCAAGGCCAAATGGAGAATTAGTTTCTCCTAGCTGCCAGATGCTCCCCTTTTCCTTCCCCCAGTGACTAAAAACCATGACAGCAGAACCTTCCTCACAGTGGTGGTCTTGCCATCATATTCTCTGAAGGATCTGACTACTTCCTGATACTTTAGATGGTGGAGAAGAGAACCCTGGTCTGGCTCTCACAAACTCTGTATTCAGGAGGGGCTGGCTAGACAGCTGTCAGATGCAAAGAACCTCGCTATGTGTATAGCTCAACCTAATTGCTCATCTGGCTAAACCCCTTTCCTCTCCAGATGTTGTATCACAGCACTGCTGGAATTGCTGCTTTCAGCCTCCTCTCATCACCCTAATTAAGCCAAAATAATAAGGCAACATGTTAGACACGATGATCAAGTTTTAATTAGACTTTGATAAACCCAATGTGAATTTGATCTCGTCAGGTGCAACATTTCTGACAAGCAGGGAGGCCAGTGAATCATGAGATGGTTTGGGTATAAATAGCAACTATGGTCTCAATCTCATCTGTGTGGAGGAAGGTCAGGGATTGGGTGTGTATGTAACCATAATAACCCTTTATGTTTGAGGAAGACTTTAGAGTTTGCAAAGCCCTTTCGGCCCATTGTTTTGTGATTGTGTGAGCTGAGACTCATTTGGCAACAAGACATCCAGGCCCAGATGGGGAGAAGAAGGCAGAAGCTCACATTTATTAAATTTCTAAGACATGCCAAAGACAGTGCTAGGAGCAGCATATACGGAATACAAGTCAAAGTCTCACCCAAAGTCTCAGGGCTTAAAAAGTGTCAGAGCAGAACTCCCACCCAGGTCTGTTCATATCCTTTATAGAACTCTCTTCAGCACTTCATGCAAATAATCTTCCAAAGCCATCCTGAAAGGCAAGTGGATTAGAGCTGAAAGTGCCCTTAGACATAGATCCAAACCCCTTCATTGTACAGGTGTGGAAACTGGGGTTCAGGAAGCAGAAGACATGCCCCCTCATTAGAAAATAATTTGCTGGCAGGACCAGATAAGAACTTGAGTCTGACATGGCCACTCTCTAATTCATTTAATCCGGTTTGATTCAACAAATATTTGTTGAGCGTCTACTCTGTGCCGAGCACTGTTTTAGGGATGTATCAGTGAAGTAAAAGAAATGAAGATCCGTGTGCTAGTGGATTTCCATTCTGAGAAGTGAGCAACAGAGAGTGAATAATGAATAAGTGAAATATATAGTACATTAAGAGTGAATAAGTGCTATGAATAAAAACAAACAAAACGATAAAGCAGGATAAGGGGGATGGAGAGCTGCATAGATGGTTGAGCTTAAATTTAAAACAGTATGGTTAGGGAATGTCTTACTGAGACGGAGAAAGCTTCCTAAAGGCAAAGGTTTCCGTTCATTCATTCATTGAGAAATTACTGGGCACTCACTGTGCCCAGCCTTTTGATAGAGGTAGGCAGCCAGCCATCTCTCTTAAGGATCCCAAGAGCACCACTGTAGTCTGAGCTATTTTTCCTAACAAAAGGCACTCCCCAAGCTCAGGTAAGTGGCTGCAGTGCTACTGACCACTTCCACATGGCACAGACCATCTAGACTCAACATGAAAAGCATGATAGCCAGGCAGTGGTTGGGCACGGAAGTGATAAGGCTTCCCTTGTTGTGCTGGGGTGCAGGCAGTTTATCTGCAGGAGACTTTCTCCCCTCCCACTAACTCACCACACATGACACCCCAACAAGTCTCCCTCTCTGGAAAATGTCCCACCTAACTTTTACCCACCTACAAAATTTCCCCCAGACTAGAACTAACCCCATGATCAAAGCCTTGTGTGAAACACCCCAGGGGTCAGCTAGCCACCCCTGTTAGCTAAATGCATCTATGGACTCCTGTGTCTATTTCAGTCTCCTAATTAGGGTCTATGGCCCCAGGCCATTCATTTTCTCCCCCTTTCTAATTTGTTGAAGTAGCATTCTAGAGATGAGTGGTCTCTGTCGGGGACCTTCATATTACATTGTGTGGGAGCAGTGATGCTGTGCATTTGGATAGAATTTTACAGTTGACAAAAGCACTCTCACATCCATCATGTCATTTGAGTCCCATAAAAGCACTGAGTCATTATTCCCCCCCCCCCCTTTTTTTTTGCAGAAGAAGCCTGTGCTCTCAGAAGTGAAGGATCTATCCAACATCACACAGCCATTGAAACACAGCTAAATGCCCAGGGCTCTTTCTAGGACTCCAAGCTAGCTGGCCCTGTGAATATCATCTGATGACAGGCCAGATGGATGAAGTAAGGTGACCCAGCCTCAAGTTAAGTAGAAAGATAATAGAGATAACAGCCTGAAATCTGAGAGCAGTACAGTATCTCCTGAACTTCAGTGCATACAAAAATCACCTGAGGATCTTGTAAAAATGCAGATTCTGAGTCTGTACGTATGGGGCAGAGCCCGAAATTCTGCATTTCTTTAAAACTCAGATGATCCTTGGCTGCACTTTGAGTAGCAAGAGGATGATGCAAATCGACACACAAAACCATCTGACTGAAAGGCTCCCAGATCCCAGTTCTGCCCTTTACCAGTTGTGGAACTTCGGGCAAGTCTTCACCAAGTTCAAATTCAGGGTGGTTGCTATTTTATTCTTTCCGAACTTGACAACAGAGAAATGCCATGGTGGACACTCACATTTGTCCCTAACAAGGCCTTGACTGACCAATGCCCTGAGAACATCAGGTAGGCGGAAGCAACATGCGTCCTGCACAGAGGCACCGATACATGGGATGGGAGTCAGCTGAAATCTCCACTGCACAAGGCTACATCCGCCTAGAGTCAGGGACATTATTTCTCTCATTTACACAAGGGCACCACATGGGCCAGCAGAGGCCTTTACCTTCCCACCATCCTGAGCAACTGCTCTTGGTCTAATCTATCTGCATTTCCAGGGCTCGATCTAGTTGCCAAGCTTCTCCTCTACACTTTGTCTTCTCATTCAGGTCATGACCTCTCACTCATCTTCTGGGCCACTACTGAGTCCCATCCCTAGCTTTGTGGAGGAGCCATGTCCACTCATTACCATTCATTCACTCAACAGCAAATATTTATGTGGTGTTCACTGTGTGCAGGCATGGTCCCAGGCACTGAGAATACAGGAGTGAACAAAATAAAGCCCCTGCTCTTATGGAGCTACCATTCTCAAAGGGAAGAGGCAATCCCTAAATTAATATATAAGACAACGGCAGGCAGTCATGCGTGTAATGAGGAAACTAAGGCAGGAGGTGACATTGAACAGAGACCTGAAGGAGGTGAGGGAGTGAGCCTTAGGGGTGATGGAGAAGTGCAATCTGGGTAGAGGAACAACCTCTGCAACAGGTCCTAGAGCAGCAGTGTGCTCCGTGTGGTCAAGGGAGATGCAAGAAGGCCAGTGTGGCTGGAGCGGCGTACATCAAAGGGAGCATCTAGGTCATCTGGAGACCTTTGGCTTTTCTTCCAAATGTGATGAGATAATGCTGGAGAGCTTTGTGTCATGGCCATTGCTGCTCTTACAGTTGTGCCCCCCCCCTTTGTTTCCCATTCAAGTGTTTTAAGGGAGTTGGAGAACAGAATAATTCATTCAACAAACTCAACATATATATCTTGAGTCCCTACCATGTGCCAGGCACTGTTCTAGGCTTCAGTCTAGGTCCTGGGGATATTAGCAGTGAGCCCAATAGGCAAACTCCCCACCCTTGTGGGGCTTACATTCCTGTCAATGGGAAGATGAATCTTAGCTCTCTTCTTGCTGAGATCCACACAGTGTTGAGAGAGTGATGGCACTGCCTATCTCTCTTTGGATTTGCAAGTTGGATTGGAAATGGAACAAGCCAGCAAGTTCTGAAGGACGCACTGCTACCTTCACATATAGATGCTTTGTGTTGGTGACTCTTGTGCAAATCAAGAGCAAGAGGTTGATGCCACATTGGGGTCAATGTGAAGCAGAGAGAAAGCAGAGCCCCAGCTAGGAAAAGCCTGTGGGACTGAGTTTCCTGAGGGAGCTAGAATTGACCTTGGGAGTGAACATAAACCTTGAGAATGCACATAAATTCTGGGGAAGAAAGGAAATGAGATGGGAGGCTTGACCTTGCTCATATTTTACAGGCATGGACATAAGCATTCTATCCAAATTGTATTTGCCCTTCAAAATCCAGCTTAAACAGCATCTCTTTTGCAGGACCATCCCTAAAACCTTCATCACTTCTGCCTTTTAACAGATATCTTGCCTTGCACCTAGCTCAGTGCTTTCGGTGTCTGTCATAGAAACTGGCTCATAGCAGGCACTCAGTAAATACTTGCTGGGTGAGTAAATAGATGGAAGGGTGGATGGATGGATGGATGGATGGATGGATATACAGATCGATGGTATGATACCCTAACTTGTTGGTGGGTATATGCATGTGGCATTTAGAGAGCCTCCAGGAAAGATCTGAGACTGATTACTTAATCTCTTTTTCTCCTGTACTACCTAGACTGTGGCCTTGTACATAATAAGTACATAACAAGAGTCCAACAAGTGTGTACTGAATGAAAGAAGATAAGTTTTGACCAGAAATATGAGTCCAAACGTTCAGTTTTTCCCATGAAACTTTAATGCCAAAAAGGATTTCTGCATATGAAATTCACCCTTCTCTGCTCACCTTTACATAATTCTAGCAGTATGTGACTCCTTGGGGACTTCTTTGGACATTAAGTTCTCTCTCAACAGTCCAAGGATTGAACAGCTGCACTTAAGCAATTACCATCGATTTGTCATTACGAGGGGAGTATGGGAGGAAGGGCATGGAGCCGAGAGGCGGAGGGTGCAGAAGAGAGAGCCCAGAGACAGAGAGGGACCCAGAGGCCAAGAAACACAGGGGCTGCCTCTGTGGAAGCAGGCAGCCTGGACAAGTCAGCATCCCCAGAAGAACAGGAATGCCAGGCAAGGGCATTAACACATCCCAGAGGTATGGAGGCCTTTAAGCTGCTTCCTGGCATGTTCGATTCTTTCCCCCTGAACAGCATCTAGCTCATGTCCCTCAACATCAGCTTGACAAGCACATCTCAACACGGCAAGTCAGAAAAGGGAAGAGGTGAGAGAGGTTGTCTTTGTTTTGCAGCATAAAACCCAGGAGACTAGAAGGAAAAGCCTTGAGGGGCTCTTTGAAGATGGGAGTCTCTTGGGAGCTGTCTGAGAAGTAGGAAATGGCTCAGGCAAGGTCTGCTGGCTCCCCAGCCCTCGGCTCCCAGAAACATCTGCGCTGATGACTTGATAAGAAGAGATGACTTGATAAGGAGAGATGTCTTGTTAAGGAGAAATGTCTTGATAAGGAGAGATGTCTGGGTAAGGATAGGTCCAGATTGGAGATGACCAGGACTGCAGAGGAGCAGCTGGCAAGGACCCTCTGGGAGGAAAGATAATTAATATCTCCTGCAGGGGCTCAGAATTCAGGAAAGGGAAGCTCTGAGAGAAAGAGGGGGAGTAATTCCCCTCCCCTGGCTCCTGATTTAAAAGGACATTCCCCCCGGTGGAGGTGGAGTGGGAGAAGAAACCACTCGGCCCTTCCCACTTCATTGTGAATTAGTTGTGCTCAACCCTTTTGAGGACAGAGAGACCTGGAGAGGGAGAAGTGGGGAGCAAACTAGCGTCAGCATCCACCCCACCCCGGCAGGCAGCTTCACACACCTTTTCTTGCCAAACCCCAGCAACAATTCTCTAAAACGAGTTCTCTGATTCCCATTCCTGGTGGGTTAAATTGTGTCCCCACACCAGGTATGGCCTGGAACCTGTCACTGTGATCTTATTTGGAAAAAAGAGTCTTTGTAGGTATATTGAGTTAAGGATGTTGAGATGAGATCATCCTGAATTATCAGATGGGCCCTAAATCCAATGCCAAGTGTCCTTATAAGAGACAGGGGAGAAGGCACTGACACATGATGATAAAGGCAGAGATTGGAGTGAGGCTGCCATAAGCCAAGGAATTGCTGGAGGAGCCCAAGGATGAAGGAGGTGATGAAGGATCCTTCCCTAGAGGCTTCAGAGCGAGCTCAGCCCTGCTGATGCCTTGGTTTCACACTCCTGCCTCGCTGAACTACGAGAGAATAAATTTTTGTTGTTTTCCACCACCAAGTTGGTGGTGATTTGTACAGCACCCCTATTACACCATTTTAGAGATGAGAAAAACAAGGCTCAAAGAAGGTGGGCAACTTCTC
The DNA here is from genome assembly GCF_030028045.1 of Hippopotamus amphibius kiboko. Classification (NCBI taxonomy): domain Eukaryota; kingdom Metazoa; phylum Chordata; class Mammalia; order Artiodactyla; family Hippopotamidae; genus Hippopotamus; species Hippopotamus amphibius. Next base: position 27,068,019 of record NC_080186.1, on the reverse strand, counting down.
TAAGGACACTTGGCTGGCATGAGACAGATCTGGGTTACAGATCTCGGAGTGGAGGAAAAGGTGAGCATTTTCCAAAGAGCGCCTGCTGAGACTCATCCAGAAAGGCCAGCTGGATAAAGTTCCATAGTCAAAAGCTGGGAAATGCCCTGCTTTGGGGGTCCTCTCTGCTAGCATGGGTGGTGAAACTCCACGAAACCTGCTTAACCTTCACTTCCCCAGCAAGACCTGTCCTCACGCTCTCAGCCCAGCCATTCCTTCTCATAGCACCTTCCCTGGGCTTCACACTTACAATTACAAGCCTGCGTCAATGAGTATTTGGAGGGTTTTAAAAATTTTTTTATTTTATATTGGAGAATAGTTGATTTACAATGTTGTGTTAGTTTCAGGTGTACAGCAAAGTGATTCAGTTATACATATACATATATTCATTCTTTTTCAAATTCTTTTCCCATATAGGTCATTACAGAGTATTGAGTAGAATTCCCTGGGCTATACAGTAGGTCCTTGCTGGTTATTTATTTTATACATAGTAGTGTGTATCTGTTAATCCTAATTTATCCCTCTCCCTCTCCACATTTCCCCCTTGTTAACCATAAGTTTGTTTTTTAAGTCTGTGAATCTGTTTCTGCTTTGAAATATGTTCACTTGTATCATTTTTTTAGATTCCACACATGTGATGTCATATGATATTTGTCTTTCTCTTTCTGATTTACTTCACTTAGTGTGATAATCTCTAGGTCCATCTATGCTGCTGCAAATGGCATTATTTTGTTATTTTTTATGGCTGAGTAATATTCCATTGTATATATCTATATACCACATCTTCTTTATCCATTCACCTGTTAATGGACACAGGTTGCTTCCATGTCTTGGTTATTATAAACAGTGCCGCAATGAACATTGGAGTTTGTTTTTTGTTTAATGTCTCTGTTCCCAACTAGACTGTAGCTCCACAAAAGGCAGGATGTGTCCATCTTCTTCCCCACGGCATTCCTAGCTCTGGGCCCAGCACTTTGTACATGACGGGTACCCATGAATATCTGCTGAATGGATGTTCAAGAAAAAATTAATTTTAGTTAATCCAAGTTTTTCCAAACTTATTTAACTGTTTTTTAAAATATATTTTTAAAAATTTTATTGGAGTATAGTTGATTTATAATTTTGCGTTAGCTTCAGATGTACAGTGAAGTGAATGAGTTAAACATATACATATATCCACTCTTTTTTTCTTTTTTTAGATTCTTTTCCAGTATAGGCCATTACGGAGTATTGAGTAGAGTTCCCTGTGCTATACAGCAGGTTCCTATTATTATGTATTTTATATATAGTAGTGTGCATATGTCCATCCCAATCTCCCAATGTATCCCTCCCCCATCCCCTTACCCCCTGGTCAAACTTACTTAATCATTAAACCCTTCCCCCTATAGCACCTGAGGACGTCAGATTTGGGGAAATGCAGAGGTCTCTGCCAACAAGTTGGGCCAGTGACATTGTTTTCCCCTGAGGTCAGCTTGAGTACAAACCTCCCCCTCCTTCTGAGCCCAAGGAGTCTGCTCTCTCCTTGGAAAAGGGAGATACTCGTGAGGCAATGTACACCCAATGAACATACCTATGGGATTTGGAGAGCAAGAGGAACAGATGAGCTGATTTAAAGTCTACATGGAGAAATAAACATGTGATACTAGGCAGAAAATTCTGAAATTAAAAAAAAAAAGGGTAAATGAAAACGACAAACCTTACCAGATATTAACAAAAATCAATAATACTTAAAAGTATTTGGGAGTAAGACAAGTCAGTCAAGTAAAGGAAAATAAAATCCAGATAAAAATCCAAGAACACACAGGAATTTCATATATAATGAATATGGTATTTCAAATCAGTTAGGCAAAAAGGATTATTCAACAAGGGGTGTTGAGAAAACCAGCTTGCCATCTGGCAAAAAATGTAAAATTGGATCTTGTCTTCACTTCTCACATCCAAACAAATTCCAGATGGAACAAGGATTTCTACATTAAAAAAAATAAACTCATAAAAATACTAGAAAGGAATGTGGAAGACTTTTTATGACTATGGAGTGGAGATAGTCTTTCTCAGCAAGACACAAACTCTGAACAGAAAAAGTAAAGAATGCATTCATTTGAATAGAAAAACAAAATTCTCAGAACTTCCAAATGTAAACTCAAAAGTCAGCAAACAAACTGGGAAACATATCTGCACTCGTATGAAAAACAAAGGCCTACTGACCTAATACATCAAAAGCTCTTGTAGATCAATAAGAAAATGACAAATAACCCATCAGGAAAAAAAATGAACAAAACCCAAACCCAAACCCGAAACAAAAACAGACAGCACAGAGAAAAAGTCCTGCAGGTGGCAAATAATATATTTTAAAGGTGTTTATAGCATCGTTCATGAAAGAAATGCACATTTAAATGAGAAGTTATTTTTCATTTTTCAATGGGAAAAACTCATAAATTTGATAAGACATAGTGGTAGCAAGGGGTTGGAAAATAGACACTCTCGTGCCTGTTGGTAGAAACTAAGTAGGTGCAGGCTTTTGCTCGGGAATTTGGTGACATCTGTCAAAATGAAAAGAGTGGGTCAGATGCTCAGTGGATGCAGATTCCTGATTCAGCAGTGGTTGGGCCAAACCCTGGGCAGTCCCTCAGGGTCCCCCTGGGCACCTCTCCTAAGCCACCTGCCAGAACCCCACATCCCCCTGAACTACCACGAGCACTGGGTGACCTCCCCCAACCCCAGACCTACCTGGAGCTCTGTACGTCCTGCACCTACTGTCCATGTCTTACCATGTTGACCAGGATGAAGTGGCTTTGGAGAACTCTGCCAAAGGTTTTCTTCTCAAATCCCGTTAAGGGAGGGAACATGCTTAGAAACCAAAAGCACAGCAGAAGCTATAAGGTGGCCATCCTCCTTCAGAACCAAGAAAGCAGGCCGTGATAAATGAGAGTGGGATGGAAGGCAGGGTAGTACGCATGACACTTGAACGAGACTGTGAGTTTGTTATGAAAATGAATTGCACAGACAGGCTGTTGACCCAAATGATCCTCACTTTGTGAATTCTGAGGTCCATTACCTGATGTGTCCTTGCACACATTTTAACGCAGCAACCTATCTTTTAGGAATTTATCTTTCAGGTATGCTGACACATGTATGATGACAGGATTGGTAGTAATAGCAAAAGACAGAAATGATTTAAACATCAATCTACAGAGAACTAGTTGGATAATAGGTCATCATGCAGTGGAAAATCAGGCAGTAATGAAAAAGGGTGAGACAACTGATATAGACACATCCAAGATACATTAATTTTTTTAGAGCGAGGTACTGAATGTTCCATCATTGATGCAAAAAAAAAATCTATATATGCATGGAATATATCTAGAAGAAAAATTGCCAGTACAAAAAGTATACAGTTAAAAGGATCATTCTGTTCCACCCCACCCTAAATATAAAGAGGGAAAGATCTATTCGTCATCCAAAATCTGCTTGACCACCAGGCCCCCGGCTAGGATGGAGTGGGGCTGTACGGGGTGAGTGCAATGGCCAGACCCCTAACTCAGAGCCTTGAGGCAGAAACCCATTCCTGGGATACATGTCTCCACTACCAATTGCCCCTGATGTGTGGAGTACAGTCTGAACAGAATACCCAGCACAGCTCCTAGAGTCCTGAGTCTTGCTTCCTGCATGAACGCTGCCTCCTGGATTATTTACAACTGCATCTGGAGTACCAGGCACTGCTTCCTGGAGTGCTGGACTCTGCCCTCAGGTAAACCAGGTACCACTCCCCACCTAGAGTCATCAGCCCCGACAGATGCCTGCAGTGCTCAGTGCTGCCTCCTGGGGTCCTGAGTTCTCTGCCTGGTCTGCTGATGGCATGTGTCTGGAACACAAAGCACTGCTTTCCTGGAGTTCAGAATACTCCAGTCCTGCCCACTTGCTGCTAAGGACCTGAGCAGGGCCCCTGAGAGCTGAATACTACATGCATGGACCTTGGGGTTGAGTGTGCTGAGGGTTTTGAGCACTGTCTCTTAAAGATGTGATCATTGTGTCTGGCAGACTGGGAGGGATCCCCACCCCCAACCCACCACCTCAGCATGAACCACTACTGTTTCAGACCAGGTTATGTTTCTTCCTGTCATCTGACCTCCTGTTCAGCATCTTCCCCAGAGTAGCTCTACCCTGCAATTGCAGTAATGTATTTATTGAACACCTACTATTTGCTGGGCACAGTGGTACCTTGATACCAACCGTGTGCTGGGTACGGTGGAAATGTTATAGGATTGGTAGATTACCAAAGGACAGGACCTACTTTCTTGACCAGATCTCACTTAGATGCGTGCAAGGTGGTCTGGCAGTTTTCAGAGCTGCTTGGAGTGAGGTTAGCAGCCAGGATATAGATCTTGGTTGGCCAAGCTCCCAGAAAGCTGAGGGCTAGAAAGATGGATTGACTTCATTTCAGGAGAGGCCAGAAGATCTGAGATGGGTTGCGAATGCTGATAGATCGGAGCCCAAGATGTACCAAGTTAGTCCCAGGGTGGGTCAGGGTCAGGGAAACCCATGCATGTCCTGTGAGTCAGAGACTGTGGAGCCCAGGCTGTGCCATGATACCCAAGACCCTGTTTTTCTCCTGTCTTGGCTCCTGCACTGCCCACCCCTTCCTCCAACCACAATTTAAGCCACAGGTGTAATTAAACTTTTCCCAATCATGACGGTGGATTTTGCCAGGTGCACCCTAGGAGGTGGCATCAGCAGCTGGTTTGCCTCAGGGCTGCCTACCTAGGCACATGGTCAATGGTTAGTGCGTGGTGGATTTAGTAGTCATTCTCTGCCAGGAGTCATTTTCTCTCCCACTCCTTCCCCACGCTAATCTGCATCCCCAGTGCTGACTCAGGCTTTCTGGAGAAAGATGGCTCCAGGCAGACTCATGCCTATTTGAGATACATCACAAATTGTAACACCAATCAGGAAGTTCTGCAGCGATGGGTATCACGTGTGGTACCCCCCACAGTGTCCAGGGTACCTCAGTGGATGAGCACTGAAGCCAGAGCACCTGGCTCCAAATCTCACTCAAAGGCGAGATGCTTTATTTCTCCATACCTTAGTTTTTTCACTGGAAAAATAGGATAAAACTTGTGTTATTTCATGGAGTTTTTGTGAAGATTAAATGAATTTATCTAAGAGCACTTAAAACGATGCCTGGCACACACTAAGTGTTCAATAAATATTAGCTAATATCACTACTAACAATGATCTACTGAACACGAGACATCGTCCTTCAGATGTATCTTACTTAATTCTCACACAGTGCTCAGAGGCAGGTATTACTATTCCCCTTTGTGGATAAGAAAACTGAGTCAAAGAGAAGTATGGTAACATGCCCAGCCAAGTCAAAGAGAAGAGAAGTCTGATGTCTAGAAAGTGGTGGGACTGAAATGTGAACCAAGGCAGCCCACTTTTGACTCTAAACCCTGTACTCCACTATCCAGCAAAGCATCCTCCTCGAATGGGTTTGTTAGAAGCAACATTACATACCAGGTTTCTTTGGAGACAGGCAACCCTGCAGAGCTCCACTTCAGGTATGCCCGGGACCATTCTTTGTGGCACAATAGGTTACTTACCTGAGGTCCCTGTAAGTTGAGTCCTTGGTAATGGTGAACTGGCTCCAGTGAGTGCAGGGAAATCAGGACAGGAATCAGCACTTACCCAGTACTGAGTTATACACTCCATCCTCATTTAAGTTTCAAATGGCCCTATGAATCTGGTACTATTCTGGCCCATTTTATAGATGATGAAGCTGACGCACAGACAAGTCAAATAATTTGCCCAAGGTTACACAGCTAAGAAGTGACAAAACCAGGATTGAATGCCAGAAAGTCTGGTCCCAGAGGCTATGTCTTAAATACTACGCTAAGCTGTGTCTGAAGTTGGCAGTCCAGAGTACATCCACATAGGGCAAAGTATTGACCCCCAGGACCTTCTTCACTTTAACAAAGCAAGAAGGTGCCCAGACCCTGGGAGATCCAGGAAAAGTTGGTAATCCATAGGAAGCATATATTTGGAACCTGTCAGGAGGTGCAAGACTCCGGTCACCCCTATGTGTTGCAGGAAGGAGGCTGCAGAGCACAGAAGACAAGCACGGGGCTGGGGACTGGGGGAACTGGGCTCTAGTTCCAGATGTGTGAGCCACAGAGCATCATTTCCTCTCTGGAGAGATCAGTTCTCTTGTCTGTAAATTAAGGTGATCAGTTGATATGAGCTCCAAAATTCTCTTTTGTTCTGACACTCTTTGTTGTATCAAGAGAATTATGGTCCATCTGGGGACAGGGACTTGTCATGGGTTGTCATCTGAGGCTGACACCTCCCAGAGGGTGGAGACTACCCTTCTACTTATCTTAGGAGGGGCTTGGCTGGCACAGCAAACATCATTAACATTTGCAAAGGCTGAGAACGTGAAGCCTGCACCTCTGATGTGATGGTCCTTCAAAGGGCCCAAGAGGTGGAATGAATCCTGGGCAGCCTCCCAGGCCAAAGTATGAGTTGAGAGGAAAAGCTGAAGAAGGACAGAACCTAGCTCCATACAGGAAAAGCAATGGAGTGAGTTATCTTAGGAACGAGGGAGCTCCCCATAGCTGAAAGTGTCTCTGCAGAGATGCATGTTCATTTACAGGGGGCTTGGAGAGGAAGTTCCTGCTTTCCCCAATGGATTCAAGATAAACCACATCTTAGTCCATTCATTCATTGGCCATTTATTCACCCAATGAATATTTAGTGAGCATCTGCTATGTGTCAGACGCTGGGCAAGGAACAATTGATGCAAAGATGAACAAGACACAGCCCTTCCTTTGACTACAAAGGTGGACTGTGGTATCAGGGGTATTCAGAAGGACTCTCATTCACTGAGTTGTAACCTTCTAGTGAGTCATGCCCCACCTGAAGAAACCTTTGGACATGCACACCTACACGGTATTTTATATCTGAAATTGAAGTCCACAGGAGAATGAGAGATGCTGTCCTAGGGTCCGTGCTTCCAACCACGTAGCTCCCAGGCCCACACAGCTGAGCAGGGACTGGCTGGCTGCTGGCCATGCTGGGAAGATGGCAGACACATCCGGGGACAAGGACACAGAACAAGCAGGGATGCAGAGCAACTGCAGACTGAACTAGTGTGTGGGAAAGCCAGCCAGGGTGACAGAATCCAAGTTCTAAGAGGGCATTGGCAGACCTGCTTCAGCAGATCAAGATCCAAGAGGAATGAATGCTTCTGGCAGGATGAACAGGAAAAGATGTTTCTGCAGTGCAGAGTAGGGACTAGGGGATAGGGAGACTCAGAGCCAGGGCTTTCCTGGAATTCCAGGAGTAAAACCAAACTAGGCTCATTCTGGCAGAGGGGAAAGGTGAAGACCCAGGCAGAAAGCAGAACACCCTTGGTCCCCCACCAGTACTTTGAAGGATTAGATGAAATTAGATGAAGGGGGTAAAAATCCAAGGGATCTGGTCAGAGAAGAGCCTGGCAGTGACTCCAGTCTCCCACAGGGATTTCTGGTTTTGCTCTGCAAAGAGCAGTCAAAACTACTTCTAACTCACTGCTGTTTCCAGGGCAAAATCTGATGCTGTTGGGCTCCATGGGAGGTCAGGGCTGGCCATAGCTCCAGAGGGTTGGAAATTGAATGGGTGAATGCTGCCCGGAGCCCTCAGAAATGCCACCAGGATCCAAGCCCCAGGGTCAGTCCCGGTCATGTGGGGAAAAGAGGGCTGGGCCACTCTCAGGGTCAGTCCCAGAGAAAAAAGGGGCTAGGACCTCCCCCTGAAGAGGCCTTGGAGGCAGCAGAAAACCAGATGAGAAGTTGAGATTAGAGGGCCTGCCTTTGAGATGAAGCTGACCATCGATTCATCTTCCATCAAGAAGGGGTTCAAAGAGCTTCTCCCTGGGTGATGTTGTTCCAACACTGGTCTTTCATCCTGAAAGCCTGGGGTGGCTGTTCTCATTGGCAGAAAGGCCCATAGGACAGAGACAGCTTGTCCCCATCTACCTCTCCACCAGCTTCAAAAAGGCAGAGTCCACAGTCTCCCTCCTGCTAAATGCCAGACACTTCTGGCCACTTTGCACACATCTCTCCTGTAATCCTTGACAACCATCATTGTCTTTATGGGCCAGGTTAAGGGTTTCAGTCATTGTCCAAGATCATAAGTTAGTCGTGGTAGAGCTGGGATTCAGACCGGGCCAGTCAAGAGCTGTAGCACTTGGCAACCCTGCCCGCTTGTCACTTGTCCTGGTATCATCCTACAGTGATGCCCCAGGAGCATCTTGTTTCATGACCTTTCATACTTTGGCATTTCAATAACCATGACAACTGCACTCCTTCTTGGTGGGGATATGGACTCTGCCTCTGGGTGTCCAGGTCTCTGGCTTTCTCCCTCAGATGGCAGGAGTAGCTCCAGGCAGCTAGCACCACATTTCCACCCTGCTCTGGCTTCCTCCACCTGGCAACTGGCACCTCCATGTCATTGACCCTTAATGCCTGTGCTCCTCCTTTAGTAATGTTTTTTCCAAACTTCACAACAGCACTATTGCTCTGCCTAATCCTCACTTGAGGATCAGCCCACCCACAGCCCTGCCAGCTGAGATACGAGGGGCAGGCTGGGTGGACCTGATCCCATTCACTTTGTCTCCCCCTCATTGTTATCTCTCCCGAAATATCTTCTGATGATGTCAGAGGCTTTAAGCCTGAGCCTCACTCACATTTAGTCCAGTTTTCCCCAGCCATAGAAAATTATCTTTGAGATTTTCTATCCTCAAATGGTCTAGGCCAAGACGTCCAAAAATCTGTCTCTGAGTTAACTGAGGTCTGCTCTGTTGCAACTCAGCTCAGGATAGACCTGGACGTGCAGTGGATTGGCCACCATGATCCACAGGAGAAGCTGGACCAGCTACTCCGTCTGGTACATCTCTGAACAAGCCCAGGCATTCAGCCCTTAAACTAATGCCATCATGAGCTGCGACTTCACTGCTTCTCTTCTCTCCCTAACTAGATTGTAGTGTCTTAAGGTTAGTCTCAGACTATGTGTTCAAAATAACGAATTGACTCAATGAATGGAGGAGGAAGAGGAGAGGGAAACTCTCATTTACTGGACACCTACTTTGAAAAAGGCACCAAGGGACTGCCACAGACTCAGTAGTGTCCCCTCTCAAATGCATATGTTGAAGCCCTAAACCCAATGTGATGGTATTTGGAGATGGGACCTTGGGGAAGTAATTAGGGTTAGATGAGGTCACGAGGCGGTGGCTCTCGTGATGGCATTAGTGCCCTTATACAAAGAAACATTAGAGTGTGCACTCTCTTTCTCTCTCCACACACACACACACACACACACACACACACACACACACACACACACACAGATCATGTGAGCACAGAAACAAGATGGTAGCTGCCTACCACTCAAGGGAAGAAACCTACCTTGCTGGCACTTTGACCTTGGACTTCCCAGCCTCCAGAACAGTGAGAAATGAATCTCACAGTTAGCCACCCAGTCTATGGTATTTTGTTATGGCAGCCTGAGTGGACTAGGACAGGGGCATTCTGTCTTTTAACTCTCTAACAACCCTGAGAGGTAGGAAGGTAGTTACCCCAAGCCATTCCCCCTTCTTCCTTAGTTTATAGAACCCTAATTTGGCTTCTGTATTAGGCAAGTCTAATATGTTCAGGAAGGTCAGTCCCCTCTCCAGCCCCAGCGTTACCAGTCAGAGTGGAAGGTTGAATAAATGGACATGACCTTCATTCATCTTCAGCTACAGAGCCTGAGCTCTATAAACAAACCCCCTGGGTTCAAATCTCACCTCTGATAATTATCTGTTGAATAGCTTTGGGCAAGGTTTTTAAACCTCTCTGCATCTTAGAAATAGCACCTATTTCTTGGGATTGTTTTCTTAAGTAAGTTTTAACACATGTAAGTGTTTAGAAGATGCCTGTCATGTCCTAAGTGCTGCATAAATGTTACTATTGTGGTGGTGATTATTATTATTGTTGTTGTTGTCATGAGCTACAATAGGGAAGTCCCCTGCGAGTTTCTATGCAAGGCTATGCTCCTCGATAAAAAGGGAGGTGACAAGGAAGGCAGCCCGCCTTTTCCTGCTTTGAATTGGATTGTGATAAGATTTGATACCTGGAAGTGCCGTGTTGGGATTTTGAAAAAATAACCTAAGGACATAAAAGCAAATGTGCTGGTATGGCTAGATAGAAACTTAGAACAGCCTAGATCCAAACTTCTCTTTACGTGAGAGAGCGATTAGCCATTCTATGTTATTATTAACCCATTGTGCCAATGAGAAAACTGAGGCTGGGGGAGGGGTGAGGAGTGGTTAAGTCATTTGCTCAGGATCTCACAGCTAGAGTGCAGATCTAGGATTCAAACCCAAAGCCCAGGCTCTTCCCTGGGAACCAAGAGGCTTGGAGGCTTGGAGAGAAGAGTGCGTGCTTTGGAGAGGAGGTGAAGGAGGGTGTGCTTTGCCACACTCCACGCTTCCTCTGGAAGAGGTGTATTAGAGCAGGTGCCTGCCTGCCTCCAGTGCCTTGGCTGTCAATAAAACCCCAAGCCTGGCTGTGGCAAGCTGCAGATTCATGCAAATGCAGGGCCTATATTTAGCAGTAATTTAGCTGTCATCAGTCAGAGGGAGAAGAAAAAGCCCTCCCCAATGTAATGGTTATTCATATCGACTACCTACTCCTCCAGTGCCTTATAAATCCAAAGGAATCTGACTCAAAGCAGTGGCGCCACACAGGGGGCTGGCTGGCTTGGATTCATCGACCCCCCACCCCCACCCCAGGGCAGAGATGATGGGGCAGAATCCTGAGCACAAAGGGAAGAAAGGTTCATTTTTCATGGAGGGCGATGATAAGGGAGAGAGATGGAGAAAGATGAGTCAGTTGGAGAAATCTAATAAAAAATCCAAAACAAGAAGGATGCCAATGAGTCAGAGGACGTCGGAGCTGGGAGGGCCCTGGGAAATCAAGCAGTCCAACCCTGAGGAAACTGAGGCCAGGGAGGAGAGTAATCATATTAACAGCTCTCATAATTAGCATTAATTGAAAGCTTGCTCTCTGTGCCAGGCACTGTTCTGAGTCAAATGATGGTGTGTAGTCATTTGTTGCTCCCAGTAACCCATGATATCAGAGTGATTGGCCCCACCATACAGACCAGGGACCAGAGACACGGAGAGATTCCATCACTTGCACCAGGTCCCAGAACAGCAGAGCCAGAGTTGGAACCCAGGTCTGTCTGATGCCATAGTCATTGCTTGTAACCACTAAACAACACTGCAGGATCTGTCATCAGTTTCATGGTTGAAAAATGTCAGATCTGGACCAGACCTTGGCCTGACCAACTATGCATTTTTTCTCTCTTGTATCTTCCAAGTAGAAAAGAGCGATGACAAGAGGATGGAAGAATGAAAAAGGGAACAAGAGAGATGAAAGGCAGAGTGGGTTCATGCTTGAGGTGGTTGGAATTTGGGGGGCAATGAATTACTGCTTCCTCCCTCTAGTGACACACCCCTTGAATTTATTTGAGGGTGTTATGAGGTGCCTGGAAGATGGGAAGGAGAGGCTGCTTTGGGAAGGGATACAGGAGGCATTTCTGGGGATGCCTTATGATAGGGGCTTGGGGCATCCTAAGGGCACCTAGAGGGTGGAGAGACGGGACACAGAAAGAGACAGCAATGAGGTAAACTCTGCCTGCTTGCACCAAAGATCTACTCTCTTGCCTAAGCCATACCAGGCACCACTTTGCACAAGGAAAAGTCATGAAAAGAAACAACCCTGGAAAGGAATGAGATTCAGGCTACACACATGACTTAATAAGGGTTGGGCCAGAAAGGAGCCAGGTCCCTGCTCTCAGTCCACAGAACCTGACCACAGATGTCAAATGGACTCACAATGGACATCTCTAGCTGGTGCTGGAATCCCTCACAAGCAGCCCCTCCAGGACAAAGAACATGGACTCTGGGACCAAGTTCGTATTAGCTGTGTGACCTTGAGCAAGTCAGTTAACCTCCCTGTGCTTCAGTTTCCTCATCTATACAATAGGAATCATACTAGTCCCTACCTCCTAGGGTTGCTGTAAGGATGAAATGAGTTAGCATATAGAAGGCGCTCAGCACGGCGCCTGGCACAGAGGCAGTACTGTGTAAATGTTAGCTGTTACTATTGCTTTTGTTATTGTTCATTCTGAGATGCTTTTGTCTGCCAAAGCAGAAGGTCTGTAGGACTGAGCATTTTCCCTCTGTAAACTCAGGATGATTAAATTATCCCTTAGCCATGCCACAGAATGTGCACTCCAGTCACTCAGATAATATGCAAAGGTATTGTATATCTATCCCTACCCTTTCTCCACTCTTTCCCCACATTTTACCCCCCATCCCCTGTGCCCAACACATGCACACACCCCACCACCTCATAACTACCTTTATATGGATAATAATAGAGAAATAAATCCCTTGCTTTGTCCTCAATTTGCCTAGGCAGCTTAAGGCCTGCTTATTTGGGAATATTTTGGCCCAGAGTGACTCTGGTCAAGCTTCTCTTCTGCCTGTGGTTTCCCCTCCTCCACCCCCAGGAGCCGTGGGGGTGGAGGGTGCTACTATATCCTGTTCCCCCACCTCTGCCTCATGCCACTCTGGTTCCCTGGGTCAAAGACCATCCTATCTCTCCTTTCCATCCTGGAAGCTTCAAATAGCAAATGTGGCTTCGCAGTCAGCATTTTACATCCTGAGCAGCCAAGAAGAGGAATTGCCACAAATAACCGCGCTAATGGGGGTAATGAGAGGAAGGAGACCGATGTCTCCAGTTCACAGAAGGGCTGGTGGCACAGGCTCACTGAGCCAAGCAGGCTGAGCACTTCCGCCAGCTGCTACCTCCTAAAAGGAAAAAGCGGTCAACCAGGTTGCCTGTAGTGACAGCATCTCAGGAAAGAGTCCCACCGTCCTCGGGTCTGGGGAAGAGGCAGAGAGGACATTCTGTCCATTTTTCCTGCCTCCAAAAGGCTGGCCCCAATTTCCCCTTTCAAAGCCCTTCACAGGAGTGAAATGCACAGAGAGCAAATGGTATCATCCATCAATAACTGTCAGTGAGCGGACCCTGGACCAGCGGCATCAGCATCACCTGGGAACTTAGAAAGCAAATTCCTAGGTTCCACCCCACATCTACAAAACACTGAATCAGAAGTTCTGGAGATGGGTCCCTGCAATCTGGGTTTTAATAAGCCCTCTGGGGAATTCTGCAGCACGTTCAAGTTTGAGAACCACTGGTCCAGTCAACAGTTCTCACACTTTGCTGAATATTAGAATCACCTGGGGAGCTTTTAAACCTCCCAATGGCCTGGCCACACTCCAGCCCAATTAAATCAGAATGCCTCAGGGTGGGATCCAGACATCAGTGTTTTTAAGTTCATCCAGGTGATTCTGATAGGTGTTGAGGGCTGTGAACCACTGATCTAAATATTTAATAGACAAGTCCACAAGCATCCTCTTTCCAATACAAATGCGCTTAGGAAAAGCAGTAAAGATATTTTGTCTCTGTGCAAGAGAAGGGAAATCAAGTTCATTGCATCTATTAGATACCAAGATGTTGCTACATATATTTTACCAAGGAATAAATGAAGACACATATTTGTTAAGTAGCTTGTCCAAAGTCAGAAGCAAATCCACCCACTGTGAGGCAGACTCTACACGTCATAACCTAAGGCCTCAGGCTAGACTCTGTGTCTAGGGCTAGACCTTGACACCACATGCCATATAAAATATGCACATCACTCTCGTTTCCACAAAGGAAGTTCTTTAAACTCAGGTCTTGTAAATGCCATCACCAGGTGGCAGACCTCAAGTACATTCAACCAATAAGAATTCAACAAGGCCAACCAAGATCACACACCAGTCATATACGCAGAGTAGTCTGTATACACTAGCATCATAAGACAGAAATTAAACTACAGTTGTAGAGAGTGTGGCATATTATACAAAACATAAAAAACTCATTAACTCTGGCTAGTAGCTAAGAATATACGTTAGAAATTTTTAACCACCACAAATGGAAGATATTATGTTAAAGGTAAAAAATCTAAATCAGATTATGCAATGAAACCAAAGCAGTGATTTAGTTCTCACTGATTTCACATACCTTCTGGTGTTTGTACCCCATTTGGTAAGTTTCAGAGTTAGAATTTGAATCCTCCTCTGCCTGATCCCAAAGCTTAGGCATTTAATACTATTTTTGATGATTAATTCTTAGGTAACCATTCAACAGAAGCAAAGAACTTCTGCATGAGGATATTCATCGAAGCACTACCTACCATTGCCCAAAAAAAAAAAAAGATGAAAAACATAATAACAATAATAATAACATTAATGATAGTGTCTGCCCTTTAATGAGTGTTCCCTATGTTCCTGGGACATGGTGCTAAGAACTTTACATGTATGTTTCCATTTTAATTATGTTTTGGGAATAAGCATAATAACATACAATTCCACAGTCATGTGTTGTGGAAATTATCAAAAGCTTCTAGTTCTCCCTCCCTTTCTAACAAGGTAAGATTACACTTCTGGTCCCCTTTGTTGGTGTCTGGCACCATGTAATTCTGTCACAAGAGTTGTAAACAGGTGACACGTGGTTGCTTTGTTGTTCTGAGTCACTAAGTAACCTCGATGAGCAGAACCACACCATCAACACCCCCTCCCACCACCAATTAACCCATGATGTGTATATAACATGAGAGAGAAATAAACCTTTGTTTTTTAAACCACTGAGACTTGGGGTTGTTTGTTATGCAACATACAACCTATGCTGACTGATACATGCACAACCCTGATAATGTCCCTCAGTGATTACTATTGATTTCACTTTATAGATGTAGAAACTGAGGCTCAGCGAGGTTAAATTGCTAACTTTCCCAAGGTCACAGAGCGAGGTTTTGAATGAGGCAGGCTAATCCAAAGACCATTAATCATTACACTAAGGAAATGGTATATCCATTTCAAAGGACTTTATGAAATCAAGATCAATAATTTCAAATATAATGTGAAAACAGAGGGAGGATATATAAGATGAAATAATAAATGAAAGAAGCAGATTGCCAAATGGTGGGAACATTGTTTGCAATTTTATCTATAAATTGGTATCATCTGAGATGAACCAAACCAGGAAGGGAATATGCAAAAGCAGAAATGGTGGTTGTATTAGAACAGTGGGATTATGTGTGACTTGTCAAAACTTTCTCCAGTGTTAGTTCATCACTTTTTCATTAATAAAACAAATCAATCTTCTTTCTCAAATGCCTACATCTGCATGATGTCAAACACGTGGCTGGAAGGTAAAAAAGTGCCATCCGTCAGCAGCGCACATCTCTTGCCCAACATCAGACATCTGGAAAGTCTGAATGAGCCAAATGACTGAATTTTTCATGCTTCACTGAAGACTTTGAGGAATGGGGAGGACAGATCTCTCTGAATAGCTTGTGAGCTTCATGGAGAAGCTGACTTGGGTAGAAATTCTGTGGACAGCAATGTCTCTATTGAGGAAAAGTATCAGAGGGAGTGGATACAGGCTTGCAAGGAAATTGGATGAAAAATGTTGCCCTGGTCAGTCACCTCTACCTCAGGCCCTAGGGAGCAACATGGCCCCTGGGGAGTGGGCCATTTAGTTGGTGACAGATGTTGGATTTATGGGGCAGGTATATTGTCTTGCCGGATCCTGTAGACCACCACCTCTGAATATGGGAAGCTCTGAGGATTGTTCCAACCCACCTGAAGGAAACAACACCCAGGTCAATATTCCTCAAAATACAGAGCAGATGCAGTCTCCAAACAAGTCTGCCCATTAGCCCATCACTCTGGAGTCCTTCTACAAAAATTTTCATGCTGCTATTATGCAACCACCTGCACCCAGACCCCACAGATATAGGAGAGCAACTGAGCCAAGGGGTAGATGAGCTACAGACTTGTGAGTAGCCTCTGACTCAGTCTAGCCAGAAAGCTCTACTCAAAGGAAAATGTCATCTTGAAAGTTGAACCCTACTCTCTTTAGTGGGGATATTAACACAAGGCAGAGATGGGACAGTGGGTAACAAGAATGGAAGCAGGAGGACACACGGGGAGAGCTGAGATGAGAGCGTGTCTCAGTCACCATCATGGCAGCGTACTGGACACAGTCTTTCTTCTAGGGGCGGATGGGCAGGACTAAAATGACGTGGTGGTTGAGCAGTGTTGCATCATAGAGGATCTTCCTATCCCCAAGTTATCGTCCAGTCTCGAGATTGTGAGGCTGTGTGGCTGGTCCTAGGGTACCTCGTCTGGTGGTGTTTCTTAGAATCGTTCCTATAACCTGTTGGGGTCTGCTGGAAGGACAAACAGCTTTGTCCAGGGAGCTGGTCTAGCACAGGGGTGCCAAAGCAACAGTGGAAGGGAGTGACCACCAAGTTCTACAGATACACTTCCCAGTCTAATCAGTTGGACAGGAGTCAGTAAATTTCTCTGTGAAGGGCCATATAGTAAATATTTGCAGCTTTAGGGGCCAAATAGTCTGTCACAGTGATTCAGCTCTGCTGTTGTGGCTTGAAGTCAGTCATAGACAATGTGTGAATGAATGGATATGGCTGTGAGCTAATAAAACTTCACTTACAGAAACAGGTGTGGGCTGGATTGGACCCATGGGCCATAGTTTGCTGACCCCTGGGTTGGTCCATCAGGTTCTTCAACCTGTTGGTGACATGTCCAGAGGCGTCTCAAGGATAGTGTGCCTGCAGCTCACTGAACGCTTTTCTTACACACGAGCAGCTGGTGATGGTAGTGGAGGGATTAGCTGGGGAGAGCAAGGGCATTAGTCTCCGGCTAATGTCACTTTCTTTCACTCTGTAGCCTCTAAGTCTTGCAGCTCCTGGATCTCAGGGACAGCCTGATAATGAGGAGATATAGAGATGACAGAGGGGCCGGCTCCAGAGCCTTTCCTTTCTTAACAACTCCTCTGCCTTTGGGGGAAAAACAGCTTCCTAAGGTGAGGGGAGATGATGTCTGTCCAAGAAAAGAAAACACCATCTGTAAAAATAAGAAACCTACTTCTGCCTCCCCCCTTCCTGAAATAAAGCCTCTGCCTCACAGAAAAGTAGATTTCTAACAATGCCCAACCACTTCTATAGTGATCAGCTATTCCAGACATGCCACACGGTCTGGTTAAAGCCTCTGGCCTCAGCTCCATGTGGGTGCTCAGTCAACATCTCTTGATTTTCATTCCCCCTGAGCCCCAGATCTGTTCTTCCCCCAGTTTTCCACAGCATTAAAGCATCACCTTAAGTTACTCCATGGCTCAGACCTAAACCTGAGGAATCCTTGTTCTCCCTT
Organism: Hippopotamus amphibius kiboko; assembly: GCF_030028045.1. Taxonomy (NCBI): domain Eukaryota; kingdom Metazoa; phylum Chordata; class Mammalia; order Artiodactyla; family Hippopotamidae; genus Hippopotamus; species Hippopotamus amphibius. The sequence goes on along the minus strand of NC_080186.1, from coordinate 27,050,615 downwards.
ACCTAGTACACCCAATCCATTGGCATGTCTGATCAGTTCCACCTGCAAAATTTATCTCAGGTCTTATCTCCTGCCTTCTTCCCCAATTCCACTTTCGGAGCTCAAGCCTGATCATCCGCCCTTGCAATAGCTTCCAAAGTGTTCTTTCTTCTCCTCCTGCCCCTTACATCCCATTCTCCATTCATCAGTGGGAGTGATATTTTTTTAAAGAGAAAGATCGGGCTCATGTTTTATCCCTCAACCCCCTGCTCAAAATCCTTAGCTTCCCATGGCTCTCAGAATAAAGCCCAGAGTGCTGATGTGGCACCCAGGCCTGGAATAACCTGCCTCCTGCCTCCTTCTCCTGCCCCATCCTACAACACCCTCATTGCTCACAATGTTCCTTCCACGCTAGGCTCCTTTCTATTCTTTGAATACAATGGGCCTCAGCAACCTCCAGACTCTACACTTGCTGTTCCCTCTGCCTGGAATGCTTTTGTCCCAGTTCTTTGCATGATTGACTTATTCTCACCTCTCAGGTCTCAGTTCAAATGTATTTGCTCACAGAGGCCACCATATCTACAAACCAGCCCCCAGTTACAGCCCTACCACACCTTCTGTTTCCCTTTGGGCCCTTATCTTAGTCCCAAACCTTCTTTTTGGATGTTTGTTTACTTGTTAATTATTGCCTCTCTCACTAGAATCTAATCTGCAGGAAAGCAGGAATCTTGTCTGTCTGCTCTGCTGTTGCCTCTGTGAGAACCCGGCACAGTCTATGTTCAGTGAATACTTGTTGATTGATTGAATAAGTAACCCCACCCCATAACATATGGGGGGAAAGCCAGTGGTCTTCCTCTCCTTCATCTTCTCCCTACTCATCAGGACTCTGGGTCTTAATTACTTGGCCCAGATTTCCAGCTCAAGGAAAAATAGAACGTACTCTTTTGTGTGTCTGTGTGTGTGTGGTAAGAACAGATAACAGGAGATCAACCCTCTTAACAAATCTTAAGTGTACAGTACAGTATTGTTAACTATAAGTTAACAATGTCATTCAGCAGCTCTCTAGAACTTATTCATCCTGCATGATAAAGACTTTTCACCCTTTGAACAGCAATTCCCCATCTCCCCTCCTCGCAGCCCTTGGAAACCACCATTCCACTTTCTGCATCCTGAGTTTGACTACTATAGATACCTCATATAAGTGGAATCAGGCAGTATTTGTCCTTCTGTGACTGGTTTATTTCACTTAGCATAATGTTCTCAAGGTTCATCCATATTGTCACATATGGCAGCATTTAAGAAGGGACTTTTTCAAAGTGTGCTAGGGGTTCCATTACACTTTACTTCACAGTCAAGAACAGCAGGAGTTAGAAAAGTAAGGATTCCAGCAATCCCACTCCTGGTCATATATCCAGAGAAAATTCTAATTTGAAAAGATACATGCACCTCAATGTTTAGAGCAGCACTATTTGCAATAGCCAAGACATAGAAGCAATGTAAGTGTCCATCGACAGATGAGTGGATAAAGATGTGGTACATGTATACAATGGAATATTACTCAGCCATAAAAAAAAAAGAATGAAATAATGCCATTTGCAGCAACATGCAGGGACCTAGAGATGACCATACTAAGTGAAGTAAGTCAGACAGAGATAGACAAATATCATATGATATCACTTATATGTTAGAATTTAAAGTGTGACACAAATGAACTTACTTACAAAACAGAAACAGACTCACAGACATAGAAAACAAACTTATGGCTACCAAATGGGAAAGGGAGGAGGGATAAATTAGGAGTTTGAGATTAGCAGATACACACTATTATATATAAAATAGATGAACTACAAGATCCTACTATACAGCATAAGGAACTATATTCAATATCTTGTAATAAACCATAATGGAAAAGAAAAAAACAAAACAAAACAAAAGTAAGGATGTGTGAGGCACAAGAGCTCAGAGCAGCTGTTGTCCACATCAGCATTTTATATCCTTTACCGCAAGGAAATCCCTTGACTGTGAGTTTTGGTGTCCTAGCTGTGAGATGGGATCAGTAATAGCTACCTCAGAGGGGTAGCAATTTATCTCAGGATAAAATGAGAGAACATTCTTGAAGCTAACTTGGTACAGAGAGACTCTAGAATCTTGGAGCAGGGGCAGGGGTTCTGAGTGCTGCCTTGGCAGGCATGTTGACCAGTGTCACTTAAAAGAACAACCAAAGACTTTATAGAAGAATGCAAGCTCCATGGAGCAGAAACTTTGCTTTATCCTTGCTGTGTACCCAGTGCCTAGAACAGTGACTGGCACAAAGCAAGCACTCAAGACCCAAGGCATGTAGTCAGTGAAAGCCCAGTGCTGTTACTTGTTATTAGTCAAGAATGAGAGAGACAGAAATCAAATAAGTCTGGGTTAATACTGCTGAAATGCTTTGCTCTCAGTTATAACAAAAGAAAAAAAAAAGGAAAGAAAAAGAAAAGAGTGTGAGTATAGTCGGGACTGTAATGAAATAGCTTGAACTTGTTTGGAGCTAATACAGGATTTAGCACTTAGGAACCTTGTTCTTCTGGACTGTTATTTCACTCCTTTCTCATCTCTCTCCCGTTTGGACTCAATATATTTCCCAGCAGTAAGCCTTCCATATTACTTTTCTACCATGCTTCACTTCCCTCAGACAGACACTGGGATTAACTTGGGCAATCCATTCTGTTCAGATGAGGGAACTCTTCATTTGGGCTGATGAATGTGGAAACACAAGTAAATTATTCACTCAGAATCAGTCACTCTTTGTGACTGGTGAGAATGCAGCCGCCCGGGCTCCAGCCTCTCCCCCTCCTGCCCTGGCACCTGGTGCCTGGTAGTGAGGCTTCTCCAAAATTGTTCAGTCCTGAGAGCTGCCACTTTCCTCTGCAGTCAGTTCCCAAAGTGAAGCGATTCACCATTCACGGTAGTCATTTGGGTGTCTAGACATAGCCCCAGGCACAAACCAGGGACCACTACTGACTTGGGATGTGAGTCTGAGCTTCCTCAGTGAGGTTCAGGTACAGATAAAATTGAGGGGGGAGGGAGCAGGGTCTCCGAGGCCAACTGGTTGCAGCCCCATCCTACACAGCCCTCAGTGTGAAAATGCCCCCAGCCTCTGCCCGTGATGTTTCTTCTGCAAGAAAAACATCCCGCAACCCCACCTTTTTTTTTTTTTTTTTTGGCTTATTTATTTCTCAAGATTTAGCATGGATACTTCTCGGAAGTCTTCCATGATCTCACTGACTCAGGGGTCCTTCTCTGGACTCTTGTGCTGGCCCCTCACACAGCCCTGAACTCACTGTCTCCCCCTCTACTCTGAGAGCTCCCCCGTGGCAGGGACTTGTCTTATTCCTCTTTGATCACCTGTGTCTAAAACAGGACCTATCACATAAGCCTTAGTGAATTGTGGGTTGAATAAAGGAAGCAACTTTCTGATGATCACACACCTGAGAAGTAAAAGAAGCAAAGCCAGGTATGTGAGTCAACTTGGAAATGTAATAAACAACCTCCAATCTCAAGGCTAAAACAACATACATTTACTTTACACTCACATTGCATGTCGGTAGCTGCAGGACAGCTGTGTAGCTGCTCTATGAATCTTCTCTTTCTGGGACCCAGGTGAAAGAAGCATCCCCTGTGTGGGATACACCCGTTCTCAGGGCAGAGGGGAAGAACAAGAGGCTGACACAAACTGCACACTTAGAGCTTTTGCTCAGACATATTATATGTCAAATTTGCTTACATTACATTGGCCAAAGCAATGGGAAAGCCCAAAGTCGGTTGGCAGGGGAGATAGCCTTCCTTTGGAGAATATTTAAGTAGAATGAAACAGTCTACCCCACCAGGACTATGTGACTCCCAAGTGGACTCTCTTTGCTTTGCACCTGCCTTCTAGCTTAGAAGCTGCCTCCCTAGGCTTGACCCTTAGGAAATCAGGAAAAGGGAGGGATCCAGATGTAGAGAGGCAGCCTGGTCGTAAAGAATTATTATAACATCTTTCTGCAAAAGCTGTGTTTGTCTTCCATCTTGATGAAAAACTGCCAATGTTTACACCATCATGGCACAAGTAGAATTGAGGCTCAAGTTTGACAACATCTGTAATTGAATTCATGCATTTCTGGCAATTTAATCATGTTCATGGTTCTCCTCTGGGAACCACGTCCTCAGAACACAATGCTCATAGAAATAATAAGAAACACACACAACAGAAGCTCAATTCTCCTCCCAAGTCTACATGTATGAGCCTCAAAGTTTAAAGTGATATCATAGAGAGTGGTACAGAACTGGCACCTGTAACTCAAGCCAAGATTATGACAATATCCCCCGACTGACAGGTGACATGTCTCCTTAGGAATATAGGTCTCACTTTCCTTCTTCCCTCAATGCCCTGCCTATTTGTGGCCCATGTGGTATCTGGGCACCATTTTGACTCCCCAAGGAGCTGGGAAAAAGAAGAAAGTTAGAGAGGAACTAATACCTACTTGCAAACTAGACTCCGACTAGTGACAGGCAACATGAAAAAAACCAGGAGATATCACTCAAAAATCCAGATTTCTAGACCTTAGGGGAATTGGAGGATGAAGCAAGGTTAGCCTGCCTTCCCACACGGCAATTGTTGGCTAGTGCTGAGCAATGGTGCAGCTGAGCGATGGCTGCCCTGTTCACTGGGACATAGGCTCTGGTCTCCAGATGGACAGAACACCCCCCCCCCCCACCCCAGTGTCTGCATGTGTGCCCACCTACACATTCTAGCCGGCTTCCCTCATTGATAATACCCATATGGCCCCTGTGGGTGCCTGTAGTTTTTAGTTCCTTATTTATTAAGTGCCTACTGTGAATGAAGGACTGTTCTAGGAGCTATTTATTCTCCTTGTTCATTGACCTTCCCCATGAACAATGCAAAAGACTGACCCTTGTTTTCCAAACTTCCCATTTAATTCAGTGCTGAGAGGGTCACATAATGACTTCAGGACCATGGTGCTAGTATCCCGAAGGTTCAGTGAATGGTCTTGTTTAAGCCATTGATTTCATTTACCTTTGGAGCATTCCCTATTATCTCATCCGTGTTAGCCCTCATTGTTCACATTTAGGATGACAAACTTGCAAGAATATGGATTTTGAGTCAAATTGACCTGGACTCAACTTCTAGCTGCAAGTCATAGATTCTCTGAGCCTGTTTTCTCATTTATAAAATGGGCATATTAATTTGATCTCAAAGGGTTGCTATGAGGATGGAATAAATGAGATCACGTATGTAAAAAGTAGACCATGCATTATCAAATAGTCAATAAATTTTAGCTCCCGTTCAAAGTCCCATTTACAGGCTCACAAAATGTGAATACTGGGTGCATGCAATAATTATACAGAGGGAACATTAGCTAACAGACGTGAGTGGGAGAAGTCTCTCAAAGAGATAATGGTTAACTAGGTAGGTCCCTTTTAGGGAAGGACAGACTAGTGCCCATGGACACCACTCCTTATGACATGACTTCCTGTGGACAGGCTAGTTCTGTTTGGGCTGTGAAGTTGTTTTCTTTTTTATGTTTATATTTCTTACCATTGCACTTTGCTTTATGAAGTTGGTTTGGCAAATGTAGTCCCATCTTACAGAAAGTAAGTCTCAGGTGTTCTAGTCAGGACTCTTGGTTGCAAAAGCTGAAAGCCACTCAAGCTATCTCTGGTTGGACAACCTAATGAACATGAGAAGCCTGGCCCCAGAATACAGCTGAGCCTTGCAGAGGCAGAAACTGGCCAGTTGAGGACCCAGGCTGTTCTTTCTCTCAGCAGCCTCACAGTCCCTCTCATCTCTTTTTCTCTCTGAGTCTTGCCGTCGGTCCAATATGACCACCAGCCTGACTCTACCCCTTGTCCTTTGAACTTATTAGTTTCCCACAGCCCAAGGTTGAGCCTCTCTCCTGGTGTCTGAGATTCTTTCCGTGCCTCTGGGAATAGGATGCCAGGTAGAAGGCCCTACAATGTATACTACACCTGTTTTATGGGGTTTTCTGCCCTCTGGCCATTTTTATAATAGAATGGAGGAGAGACAATATTCAAAATAAAAGTAACTTGGAATTTTCCAGAATTGATAAAGGAACATATTAACATGAGGGTGAATCCAAATAAATATTGGCTGTACAAATAATAATAACAATGTCTAATTGGGGGTGTTAAAAGAATGCTGAACAACAATAGCCTTTGGAGGAGAGTAATTGTAGTTAAATTGTAATTAAAATTCTTTGAATTATTTTGGTGGAAAGCATATATTTAATTTATTCTGTTAAATATGCACAATATAATTTTTAATGTAACACTAAAAGAACAAAAATAGGATGTGTAACTTCCATACCATTCAAAGAATAATGAGTAAGTTTAGGGATGAATCAATCCAAAAGAAGGCAAAAAAGTAGGACAGAGTGGGAAAAATAGCAATAAAAGGACAAAACCAATGGAAAGCACAAAACAAAATGGTGAAGTCCAATTTTACCAGTGATTCCAATAAATATGAAATGACTAAATTTTCCAGACAAAATTAAAAGGTTACCAGAGTCAAAAAAATAAAAAGGCTACCAGAATAATAAAAGGTTATCAGAAAAAAATAATGTCTTATATATACTGTAATGTCTTATATACTGTAATTAAGACAGAAAGTATACAGAAGTAAACAGAAATATTAAAGTATGAAGATGGGGAAAGATACATCATTTAAATACTAAACAGAAGAAAGCTCATGGCTCTATTAGTATTATCTGATTTAATTGACTTTAAAGTAAAAAGCATTACTAGAGTTAAGAAGACTCGCTACATATGGATAAAATTTAATTCACTAGGAAGATATAATAATCTTAAACCTGCATGTAATATAATGATATTACTTCAAAATAAATGAAACAAGAACTGATAGAACCACAAGAGGGCTGATAAATCTGCCTTCATGATCAGAGATTTTCAGATGTTCTTATAGTACAATGTGAGATATTAAAATATTCTTGTAGCACACTAACAAATAGACAAAGCAAGAAAAAAATCAGTAGGGATACAGAAGATCTAACCACAAAATTTAAGTTTGATCTAATTGAAATATCTAACAACAGTTGGAGAATAATACTTTCTTCATAAATAAGAATATTAAAATCTGAATGAATTTCAAACAATTTATATTGCATAGACCATGTTTAATGACCATAATGCAATTAAGTGAGATAACAATAACAAGTGAATAACTAGAAAAATCCATTTGAATATCAAAAATCACTTGTCTAAATAACTCATATGTCAAAAAGGAGAACACAGTGAGAATCAGAAAATACTTAGAAGTGAATAATGTTGAAAATACTACATATAAAAACTTGTGGGATGTGGCTAAAATGGTACTTACAGGAAAATCTGTGTAGTGAAATGCATATATTCATAAAGGTTGAAAAGTAATGAACTAAGCTTATTCCAACTTAGTTAATTAGAAACAGAAAACAATAGAATAAACACAAAGACAGTAAAAGGGAGGAAATAATGAGAAGAGCAAAGTTACTAAAATTAAAATATGTGCAATAGAGAAAATCAGCAGTCAAAAGTAAATGCTTCAAAAAGACTAAAATAATTATCAACTGTCTGCCAGGGTTCTTAGAGAAATTAAAATTATGAGGTATAGAAGATGGCATACAATGCAGATATAATGGAATAAAAAGGTAATAAGAAATTATTATGAACAACTTTATAGTAAACTAGAAAACATGGATAAAATAAAGAAATTCCTGGGGGAAATGCCAAAGTTATTAAAAACAAAAGGGATAATATGAAGAGTTCTATAATAATTAAAGAAACAAGCAGTAGTTTAAAAATGTCCTATACAGAAATACAGGGCCCAGAAGGTTGCACCAATGAGTTCTACCAAACATTAAAAAACAGGTGATTCCAATGTCGCAGGAATTCTTTAAGAGATTACAAAAAGAGAAAACACGTCTCAACACATTTTATAAGGCTGGTATAGCCTGATACCTAAAACTAACATCTCAGGAGATGAAGAAAAGCATGCAGTAAAATTTAACATCCATTGAGTTTTTTAAAAAAATACACTATTGCAAGCTAAGAATAGAATGAAACTTCCTTAAACTGATGTAAGGTATTTACGACATCATTATAGCAAACAGTACACTGAATAGTTTAAAATTTTAAAAATTCTCTTCAAAATTAAGAACAAGTCAAGGGTGTTTGCTGTCACTACTTGCATCCAACATTATATTCTAGTCCTAACCAGTTGAGTAATACTAGAAAAAAAAAAAAAAGAAGTCACAAAGATTGGAAAGGAGTAAACAAAACTATCGTTATTCATAAGTGTTATGATTATCTATGAAGAATGCCCAAAAGAATCTGCGGATTATTCAAATTAAGTTAATTTAATAAAGTTGCTGAGTAGAAAATCAGTATGTATGTTGACAATTTTATTTCTATACATAAGATTAAATTGCAAATAGAGGTAAAATAAATCTAAAAAAATACACGACATGAGAGAAAATTATACAACAGTATTAAAACATATTAAAGATCTAACAATGGATTTAAATAATATTTAATCAAATGGAGAAATATACCTTATTCATGGATAGGAAGAATCAAAACAATGCAATACTATTCCTATTGCAATTCCAATAGGGTTTTTCACAGAACTTGACAAGTTGATTCTGAAATTCATGTGAAAAAAGAATACAAGTCACTTTGCTGTATAGCAGAAATTAAACACAACATTGTAAATCAACTATACTTCAATAAAATTTTGAAAAAATAAAAAAATTCACATGACAAGCCAAAAGACACTCCTGAAAAGGAAAATTAGTGTGTGGGGCTTATTCTAACAGGTAAAAATGTATTGTGAAATTATCATAAATATGTCCTTTTATTGCAGGGACAAATAAATTGAACAGGCCAGCAGAACAAACTGGAGAGCCCAGAGACAGACCCACAAATATTTGGAAACTTGATATATAAGAACTGGCATGGCAGATAAGTATGGAAAGGAAGATCCGTTCCTTAAATCTTCCTGGGAGAATTAGTAGTCTTGCAGAAAAATTGTACATTGTAATCTTGTCTCAAATAACATGCAAAAATCAATCCATGCCCAGGCACAGGAGACATTTTTACCCCAAAAGTGTGAAATTGGAAAGAAAAAATTGGGATCATGGGTCCCAATCAAGTCCAAAGTCTAGCAGGGAAAATTCCATTACATTTTATGGCATGAGAATAGTCAACAGTCCTTGATGCTTTGCCCTTCAGACCCACCCTCAGTCCTGGTTGGCAGCTCTGCCCCCCACCTTCCCCCACTCTTTGGTCCTTTGGTAGTGGCAGTGGCATCCTCACTGGCCTCAGCATTTGTGGCTCTGCCCTTGAAGTAATTCTTCCTTCAGTTTATCCCATCACTGTCCCTTTCAGTCCAGGTTTGCAGCGTTTCTGTTGATATAAAATCCTTAAAACTCACGTTGGCCTCATGTGAAATCCATGAAGGGTCGAGTCGTTAGACAAGACAGCCCTCCCAGATCCTTCCTGAACAACTAAATCTCTATTTCTGTATTCTGCTGAGATGGTTGATTGGGTCCGTGAGTCACGTGCCTAGTCTCTTTAGTAATGGTTGCCCAGCTGCACCCTTAGCTCCGTTTCTAGAGCATGCTGTCTGGATAGGTTGAGATTCTTCCCACTTGTCGAGTGCAAGTTGGTTGTTGCCTATTAGTTCCTTCTTCAATCCATTTATCTCCTCTCATAGCAAGGAGACAGCCTGCTTCACCCTCAACGCTTTGCTTAGAAATTTCCTCAGCTAAATATCCAGGTTTATTACTTACAAGTGCTTCTTTCCATCCAACAAAGCACAATTCAGCCAGGTCCTTGGCTTTTCCTCCGATTTTCAATAACATGACCTTCATTTCTGTATGAGACCTCACCAAAAGTGTCTTTAATATACATATTTCTAGCAAAATTCTGTTCATGATGCTACATGTACTCTCTAAGACAATAGAATCTTTCTCTTCAGTTATCCTCTTTTCTTCCTGACCTCTCACCAGAATCCTCTTTAACATCCATATATATACTAACAGTCTCCTTAAGGCAATCAACCCACAATGTGGAAAAGGTCATGTGTGATATATTACTTGAATCAGATGCAATAAGTTAAAGAAGTATGTTGTAAATCCCAGGGCATCCACTAAAAGATAAATAAAAACATGGAAATATAGTTAATAAGCCAAAGTGGAAATTAAATAGAACAATTTAAAAAAAAAAACCTCAATATAAGAGAAGGTAGGAAAAGGAGAAAAACAAATAAAGAACAAATGGGACAAATACAAAGCAAATTTCAAGGTGGTAAATTTAAACCCAACCACACTGATGACAGTAAGTGTGAATAGTCTAGGTACTCTAGTTATAAGACAGAGATGGTCAGACTGGATTTAAAAAGAAAAGCCTGGAGTGATATCAGCAATATGGAGGAACAGGAGTTCCCAGCCCTTGTCTCCCCACAGAAATGCCAATTTAATAGCCATCCACAGGTTAAAATACTTTATAAGAGCTCTGAAATCCAGGTGAGAAATTACAGCACCCCAGTGGAGAACAGAATGAGAAAAGATGCATTGAGAAGGGTAAGAAAAATTTCACTTCACCCACGTCAACCCTCCCCCAACCTGGTACAGAGCAGAACCAAGAGAGATCCCCTTGGCTCAAGAGTTCTCCCATGGGAGAAATAGATAGCAAGTCCACATGTGGAGCCCCAGGTCAGTTCTGCCTACCTGTGGACACCAATTATTGGCCCACCGTCCCCACGGGCTCTGTTACCTGGCCCACCCAGAATCCCTGACTTCATTGGCAAGGGATTAAAGCAGCTCAAATGAGCTACAGGGAACACAGACAACTAAATAAAACCAGGAAAACAATGCATGAACAAAATGAAAGGTTCAAAAAGGAGATAGAAACCATTAAAGGAATCAAACAGAAATTTTGGAGCTGAAGAATATGAATGACCAAACTGAAGCTCAATGAAGAGCTTCAACAGTAGATTTAATCAAGTAGAAGAAAGAATCAGTGAATTCAAAGAGAAGTTATTTGAAATTATCCAGTCAGAAGAACAAAATGAAATGAAAAAGAGTGAAGAAAGACTATAAGACTTATAGGACACCATCAAGAAAACCCTTTATATACATTATAAAAGTCCCAGGAGGAGAAAAGAAAAAGAAAGGGGCAGAAAGCTTATTTAGAGAAACAATGGCTGAAAACTCCCCAAATCTGGGGAGGGAAGTGGACATCCAAGCCCATGAAAATGAAATGGCTCCAAATAGGTTGAACCTAAAGAGGTCTACACTAAGATGCATAATAATTAAATTGTCAACTGTCAAAGATAAAGAGAGAATTTTGAATGCAGCAAGAGAAAAGCAACTCATCACGTACAAAGGGTTCCCCTCCATAAGACTATCAGCACATTTCTCAGAAGAAAACTTACAGATCAGGAAAAAAATGGGGTGATATATTATGCTAAAAGAAAAACCTGCAAAACAAGAATGCTAGACCCAGCAAAACTGTCTTTTTAAAATGTAGGAAATATAAAGACTTACCCAGACAAATAAAAACTGAGGAATTTTGTTACCACTACACCTGTCTTACAGGAAGTGTTAAAGAGAATTCTTCAAGTTGAAATGAAAGGATACTAAATAGTGACATGAAAATATAAATCTCACCAGTAAAGACAAGAATATAGACAAATACAAAATAATGTAATACTGTACTGGTGGCACACAAACCACTTTGAACTCAAGTATAAAAGATAAAAGACAAAAGTATTAAGAATAATTATAGCCACAACATTTATTAAAGGATACACAGTATAAAAATAGTAGATTCTGACATCAATAGCATAAAATGTCAAGGGGAGTAGAAGTATAGAGTTTTTTTTATGAATTGTTACAACTTGTTACAATTGAATTTTTGTATGTAATTGCTATCAGATTAAAATAGACTATTAAGAGTATAAGAAGTTTCATGAAAACAACATGGTAATCACAAAGAAAAAACCTACAGTACATTAAAAAATAATAATAAAGATGAAAGAACCAAATATATCACTACAAAACAAAACAAAACAAAAAAACCCATCAAATCACAAAGAAAGACAGCAAGAGAAGAACAAAGGAACTACAAAACAAACAGAAAATAATCAACAAAAGGCAATAGTAAGTACTAATATATCAATAATTACTTTAAAAGAAAATGGATTAAACTCAACAATCAAGAAATATAGAATGGCTGAATTGATTAAAAAAAAACAATAAAATCCAACTATATGCTGTCTACAACAGACACTTTAGATTTTAGGACACACGAAACTGAAAGTGGGGGGATGTAAAAAGATATTCCATATAAATGACATCCAAAATAGAGCAGGAGTGTCTATATTTATATCAGACAAAATAGTCATTAAGTCAAAAACTGTCACAAGAGACAAAGCAGGTAATTAAATAATGATAAAAGAGACAATTCAACGGGCAGATATAGCAATTATAAATATTTTTTCACCCAACATCAGAGTGCCTAAATAAATAAAGCAAACATTGAGAGATCTGAAAGAAGAAAAAGAGCAACATGATAATAGTAAGAGACTTCAATGCCTCACATTCAATAATGGATAGATCATCCAGATAAAAAAGCAATCAGGAAACAGCAGACTTGGACAACACTATAGACCAAATGAACCTAACAGGCATAAACAGACCATTCAACCCAACAGCAGCAGAATACACATTCTTCTCAAGTGCACACAGAACATTCTACAGGATAGATTGCTTGCTAGGTCATGAAAGAAGTCTCAAAAAATTTAAGAAAATTGAGAGTATTCCAAATATCTTTCATAATCATGATGGTATAAAACTGGAAAACAATAACAAGAGGAAAATGGAAAAACTCATGAATACCTGAAAAGTAAACAACACTCTTGAGCAACCATTGTATCAAAGAGAAATCAAAAAGAAAATGAGAAAATATCTTGAGACAAAGAAAAATGGAAACACAACATGTCAAAATGTGTGGGACACAAAAAAAAGGAGTGCTAAGAAGATTTATAGTAATAAAAACCTATATTCACAAAGAAGAAAGATCTCAAATCAACAATCTAACTTTGCACTGCAAGGAACTAGAAAAATAAAAACAAACTAAGCCCAAAGTTACCACAAGGAAGGAAATAAGATTAGAGCAGAAATAAATGAAATACAGAATAGAAAAACAATAGAAGAATTGACAAAACTAAGAGTAGTTTTTTTGAAAAGATGAAATCAACAAACCTTAGGCAAACTAAGAAAGGGAGAATACTCAAATACTTTAAATCAGAAATGAAAGGAGAATTTAAACTGACACTGCAGAAATACAAAGGTCTAAGGAGGTAAAGACCTGTACTTCTAAAAGTATAAGACACTGATGAAAGAAATTGAACATGACACAAACATGGAAAGATATACCATGTTCACTGATTAAAAGAATTAATATTGTTAACATGGCTGTATTACCCAAGGCAATCTACAGATTCAATTCAACCCCTGTCAAAATACCAATGGCATTTTTCACAGAACTAGAACAAATACTTCTAAAATTTGTACAGAAACACAAAAGACCCCAATAGCCAAAACAATCTTGAGAAAGAGCAGACCTGAAGGTATCACCCGCCCTGATTTCAAACTATAGTACAAAGCTACAGTAATCAAAACAGTATGGGACTTGCACAAAAAGTGACATATAGATCAATGGAACAGAATAGAGACCAGAAGTGAACCCACACTTAGATGGGCAATTAATCTACAACAACAGAGGCAAAAACATATAATGGGGGAAAGACAGCCTTTTCAATAAATGATGTTGGGAGAATTGGATAGCTACATGCAGTAAAACTGGACTACTCTCTTACACCATGAACAAAAGCACATTCAAAATGGATTAAAGACAAATGTTGTGAGACCTGAAACCATAAAGCTTCTATAAGAAAACATAGGTAGTAAGTTCTTGACATCAGTCTTAGTAATTTTTTTTTAATATCTCCTCAGGCAAGGGAAGCAAAAGCAAAAATTCACAAATGAGACTATATCTAACTAAAATCCATTTGCACAGTGAAGGAAACTATCAACAAAACAAAAAGGAAACCATCAACAAAACTACTGAATGGAAGAAGAAAATTGTGAATGATATATCAGATCAGGGGTTAATATCCAAAATATTAAAAAAGCTCATGCAACTCAACATTTTAAAAAACACAACCCAATTAAAAAATAGGCAGAGCATCTGAATAGACATTTTTCCAAAGAAGACATACAGATGGCCTATGGGCACATGACAAGATGCTCAGCATCACTAATCATCAGGGAAATTCAACGCAAAACCACGATGAGATATCACTTCACACCTATCACAATGGCTATTATCAAACAGACAACAAGACAAGTGTTGGTGAGGATGTGGTAAAAAAAAAAGGAATCCCCCCCTGCACTGTTGGTGGAAATATAAATTGGTGTCACCACTACCGAAAACAGTATGGAGATGCCTCAAAAAATTAAAAATAGAGCTACCATATGATCAATTTCAATTACATTCCTGGGTATTTACCCAAAGGAAACAATATTAATTACAAAAGATATATGCACCCCTATGGTCACTGCAGCATATTTATAATAGCTAAGATATGGAAGCAGCCTAAATGCCCAGCAATAGATGAATGGATAAAGACAATGTGATATGTATATACAATGGAATATTACTCAGCCATAAAAGAGAATGAAATCTTGCCATTGGTGACAACATGGATAGACTTAGAGGGTATTATGCTTAGTGAAATAAGTCAGACAGCGAAAGACAAATACTGCATAATTTTACTTATATGTGATATCACAAACAAAACAAATGAACAAACATAACAAAAAAACCCCAGAGTTACAGATACAGAGAACAAAACAGGTGGTTTCCAGAGGGGTGGTAGGCAGGGAGAGGAAAGAAACAGATGAGGGAAATTAAGAGATACAAACTTCCAGCTGCAGAATAAATGTCACAGATGTGAAAGGTACAGTGTGGGGAATATAGTCAATAACTATGTAATATATTCATATGATGACCTATGGTAACTAGACTTATTGTGGTGATCACTTTGAAATGTATAGAAATATCCAATCACTATACTCTACAACAGGATCTAACATATTGTTGTAGGTCAATTATACTTCAAAAACAAACAAAGTCATAGAAAAGGAGATCAGATTTGTGGTTACTGGAGGTAGGGGATGAGGGGAGGATGAGAATCAGATAAAGGGAGTCAAAAGGTAAAAACTTCCAGTTACAAAATATATAAGTACTAGGTATGTATTGTACATACCTAGTACAATACATATACAATACAAATATAATTAACACTGATGTGTGCTATATGTGAAAATAGTAGAATAAACCCTGAGTTCTCATTACAAGGAAATTTTTCTTCTATTTCTTTAATTTTGTATCTATATGAGAGGATGGATGTTCACTAACCTTGTGATAATCATTTCATGATATATGCATGTCAAATCATTATGCTATACACCTTAAATTTATACAGTGCTGTATGTCATACCTCATTAAAACTGAAAGGAAATAAAACTATAAAACACTGATGAAAGAAATTAAAGCAGACAAAAATGAATGGAAAGAAATTCCACCATGTTCATGAATGGGGAGAATTAATATTGTTATAATATTTGTACTACCTGAAATGATCCACGGATTCATTGCAATCTCTATAAAAATTCGAATGGCATTTTTTTACAGCAATAGAAAAAAACAACCCTAAAATTCATATGGAACCACAAAAGACTCTGAATAGCCAAAGCAAGTTTGAGCAAGAAGAACAAAGTTGGAAGCATCATCTTTCCTGATTTCAAAATATGTCACAAACCTACAGTAATCAAAACACTATGGTACTTGCAGTAAAAGACATGTAGATGAGCAAACACAACAGTAAGCCCAGAAATTAAACCCATGCATGTACAGCCAACTGACCTTTGACAAGGGTGCCAAGTATACACAATGGGGAAAGAATAGTCTTTTCAATAAATGGTGTTAGGAAAACTGGATATCCACATGCAAAAGAATGAAATTTGATCTTTATCTTACATCAAACACAAAAATTAACTCAAAATGGATTAAACAGTTAAATGTAAACCTGGAACCGTAAGACTTGTAGAAGAAAACATAGCAAAAAACTTCTTGACATTGGTCTTGCCAATGATTTCTTGGATATTACACCAATGTAGCAACAAAAGCAAAAATAGATGAGTGGGACTATATCAAACTAAAAATCTTCTGTACAGCAATGGGAACAATAGACAAAAAGAAAAGGCAAACTGTGGAATGGAAGAAAATATTTGCAAACTGTATATCTGATAAAGAGTTAATAGTCAAAATATATAAGGAACTGCTGCAGCTAAATAGAAAAAAAATCAAATAACCCAATTTTTAAATGGGCAAAGAACTGAAGAGAAATTTCTCAAAAGAAAACATGCAAATGGCTAACAGGTATATGAAAATGTGCTCAAAATCACCATCCAGCAGGGAAATGCAAATGAAAACTTCAATGAGATACCACCTTATTACTGCTAGGATGGTTATTATCCAAAAAAAAAAAAATGTTGGTGAGAAAGTGGAGAAAAGGGAATGCTATGACACAGTTGATGGAAATATAAATTGGTGCAGCCACTATGGAAAACAATATGAAGGCTTCTCAAAAAATTAAAAGCAGAATAGAGGCTTCTCAAAAAAATTAAAAATAGAAATACAATATGGTCTAGCAAGCCCATTTCTGGGTATATACCCAAAGGAATTGGAATCAAGATCTCAAAGAGCTCTCTCTGCTCTCCCATGTTCTCTGCAGCATTATTCACAATAGTCAAGATTTGGAAGCAATCTAAATGTTTATTGACAGGTGAATGGGTAAAGAAAAATGATATATATATACAATGGAATATTATTCAGCCTTAAAAAATAAGAAAGTCCTGCCATTTGCAACAGCATGGATGGAGGGCATTATGCTAAGTGAAATAAGCATGACACAGAAGGACAAATACTATGCGATACAACTTATATGAGAACTCTAAAACAGTCCCCATAGAAGCAGAAGTAGAATGGTGGAGGTCAGGGCTAGAGAGAAGGGAAACAGGAAGGTACTAGTCAGAGGGTACAGTTTCAGTTATACAAGAATAATAAGTCCTAGAAATCTATCATACAGCATAGTGCCTAGAGTTAAGAATAATGTATTAACTAACACTTAAAATTTTGCTAAGAGTAGACCTTAAGTGTTCTTATCACAAAAAGAAAATAATATTAAATAAAGAGGAAACTTCTGGAGGTGATGCATGTGTTTATGACATAGATTGTAATGATGGCTTCACAAATATATACTTACCTCCAAACTCATCAAGGTGTATGTATTAAATATGTATGGCATTTTGAATGTCAATTATACGTCAACGGAATGGTGTTTAGAAATGAAAAAAAAATTTAAATAAAAAGCAAGGCCCTATTATGTGCTGTCTATTAGAAACACAATTTAAATATAAAACCACAGGTAGGTTAAAAATAAAATGACAGAAAAAGATACACCATGCAAATACTAAACATAGGAAACTTGAAATAACTATACCGATGTCAGACAAAATGGGCATCACACAAAAATATTACCAAAAATAAAAAGGATCATTTCATGAAGATAAAGGGAACATTAATCAAGAAGCCATAGCAACCATAAACATGCATGTGCACAGTAGCAGAGCTTCAAAACACATGAAACAGAACTGACACAACAGAAAGGAGAAATAGACTAATCCATAGTTATAGTTAGTGACTGAGACAATATCAACTATTTTCTCAATAATTGGTAGAACAAATAGAAACGTAGAAGGATATAGAAAACTTGACCAATGTTATCAAAAAACTGGAAATAATTGACATTTACAGAACACTCTTTCCAACAGCAGCAGACCACACATTCAAGTGTACATGGGTCTTTCACCAAGTTTAAACCATGTGCTAGGCCACGAAAAAAATCTTAACAAGTTTAAAATAATTGACATCATATAAAAGATGTTCTCTGAATACAAGGGAATTAAATGACAAGTTAGTAATAAAAATATACCTGGAAAATCCGTAGATATTTGAAAATTGAAGAAAACGTTCCCCAATAATCCATATCAAAGAGGAAATCACAAGAAAAATTAGAAAATATTTTGAGTTGAATGAAAACAAAAACAAAACATATCAAAATTTGTGAAATGAAGCTAAACAGGTGCTTCAAGAAAAACGTATAATTTATATACCTACATTAGAAAAGAGGAAAAGTCTAAAATCTCGTTATAAGTCTAAAATCACATTAAAAGTCTAAAATCACAAAAAGTCTAAAATCATGTCTAAGCTTTCATATTAAGAACATACAAAAAGGATAATATTAAGGACAAAGTAGAAGGAAAGAAGTAAGATAAGAACAGAAACTAATAAAATAGGAAACACTGAAAATTGAGAAAATAGTAAAGTAAAAACAATCTAATTATTGATAAAGCCACAGTGAGATTGATCAAGAAATAAAGAAGAAGGTATAAATTACCAGTATCAGGGATGAAAGAGGGACCATCACTACATATCATGTAGGGAATATTGTTAAGAACTTTATGCTAACAAATTCAATACTTTAGAATAAATAGGCAAATTCCTTGAAAGACAAAATATACTATAGCCCACTTAAAAAGAAGCAAGGAATCTGAATAGTCTTATATCTATTAGTAAAGTCGAATCCTTAAAGTCTTCCCCCAAAGAAAACACATGGTCCACATGACTTTGCTGGTGAGTTCTATAAAATATCTAAGGGAAAAAATAATACTAGATTTATATATGACCTTTGAAAAAAGCAGAATAGGAGGAAACATTTCCCAAATAATGTTATGTCTGGAATTATTATGAACCAAAACTAGACAAAGCTATTACAAGAAAAGCAAACTATAAGTTAATATCCTTTGCGAACATAGACACAAAATCTTAAAAAAAAAAAATTAGCAAATTTAATCCTGCAATATATAAAAAGATAACACATCTCAACTAACTGGGGTTCATTCTAGGAAGGCAATATTGGTTAACATTAAAAAATCCATCAATGTAATTCAGCATATTAACAGAATAAAAGAAAAAGCTTACTATCACCTTAATAGATAGAAAAAAAGCATTTGAAATCTTCAAGACCTATTCATGATACAATCTCTTAGCAAACTAGGAAAACTAGGAATAAAAAAGAATTTTCTCAACCTGAAAAAGGACATCTGTGAAAAACCCCACAGCAAAAAACAAACAAACAAACAAGCAAGAAAACCCTACATCAAACTTAGTAGTGAAAGACTAAATGCTTTACCTCCTAAACTGGAAAAAGGTAAAGATGCCTGCTATCACCATTTCTATTCAACATTGTACTGGCAGTGGTAGGCAGTACCAAATGACAAGAAAAAAATTTTTTAAATCTCTAAGTGGAAAATTCTAAGCAATGTACCCCAAAAAGTCACCAGTACTAATAAGCAAGTTTAGCAATGTCAGTATACAAAATATATTGTACTTCTGTATACTGCCAGCATTCAATTGGAAATTGGAATAAACAAACCATGCCATTTACAGTCATATCACAAAACATGAAATACTTAGGGATAAATTATGTTCAGACCTATACACTAAAAACCGCAAAACAAAGACAGAAAGTAAAGAAGATTAAATAATGAAGAGATATATCATGTTCACAGAGCAGGTATCAATATTGCTATGATGTTTGTCACTTTTCCTGAAACTGATCTATAGATCCAATGCAATCCCAATCAAGACCCTAGTAGGCTTTTATACTGAAATTGTAAAGGGGATTCTAAAATTTATATGAAAATGCAAAGGAATTGGAATAAAAAAGACTATATTTAAAAAGAAGAACAATTGGAGAATTTATACTCTCCAATTTCAAGTTTTGCTGTAAAGCTGAATATAAAGATACAGTAAGCAAGACAGGGAGATGTATTGATCGGTGGAATAGTATGGCAATAAATCCACATACATATGGTCAATTGATGGTGCTGTATTAATTTTTCATTGCTGCTGTAACAAATTACCACCAACTTAATGGCTTAAAATAATACAAATCTATTATTTTACAGTTATTTTACAGTTCTATAAGTTAGAGCTGGGCAAAAGTCACAGTGTCAGCAAGGCTATGTTCCTTCTAGTGGATCTAGAGGAGACTGTTTCCTTGCCTTTTCCAGCTGTTAGAGGCTGCCCTCAATCCTTGGCTTGTGGCCCCTTCCTCCATCTTCAAAGTCAGCAATGGTGGGTCAAGTACTTTTCACACTGCATGACTCTAACTTCTGTTCTGCTTCCTTCTTCCATTTTTAAGGACCTCTGTGATTACACTGCATCAACCTAAACAATCTGAGATAATCTCCCCATTTTAAGGTCACTCTATTAGAAACATATTCACCTAACACATTCACATGTTAGGTTAGGACACGAACTTCTTTCGAGGGGAGGGACATTATTCTTACATAGAATAATTTCAAGGTAATTCTATGGTGAAAGGGTAGTCTTCTCAACATATGGTGCTGGTACAATTGGATATTCATACAGAAAAAAATGAACCTCGACCATTACCTTACCCCACCCACAAATATTATCTTGAAAAAGATCTCATATCTAAACATTAAAACTGAAACTATAAAAATTTTAGAGGAAAATCTTTATGATCTAAAGGATGGCAAAGATTTCTCAGGACACACAAGATTCAAACTATAAAAAAAATGGCAAGTGGGTCTGCATCAATATTAAAAATCTCTGATCTTCCAAAGATGCAATTTAAAAAATTAAAAGCAAGTATCAGACTAGAAGAAAATATTCACATGTATGTATCTGACAAAGAGTTTGTATACAGAGTACATAAAGAATTCTTACAACTCAGAAAGAAAAAATTCAGTTTAAAAAATGGGCAGTTTGAACAGACACTTCTCCAAAGAGGATATATGAATGAAAAATAAGTACATAAAAAGACACTGAACATCATTAGATATCAGGAAAATAAAAAAAAGAAAACCATGATGCGATATCTCTAGACACCCATTAAGATGGCTACAACTAACAAGACCAATAATGCCAGGAAGTGTTGACAAGGAAACGCCACATCAGAACTCTCACAGATTCCTGCTGGAAATGTAAAATGGTACACACATTTTGCAAAAGAGTTTGGGAGATTCTTATAATGTTAAACCTACATTTTCCATAAACTTAGCAATTCCACTTCTACATAGTTATCTAAAAGACATGAATACATTTGTCTGTACAAAGACTGATACTTAAATGTTCATAGCAGCTTTATTCATAATAGCTATTAATTAGGAACATCCCAAAGACCCCACATTAGGAAAACTGTAGTATATCCATACATCAGTATGAATGAATATCTTTAAAGGCACCAACATGAATGAATAACATCGATTTAAAATAGGCACAGATTGGAGTCCATACATCAAGTGTATAAACATATATATCATCTACATGCTTATGTACATGGGAGAACTATAAAGAAAAGCAAGAGAATGACAAACATAAAATGCAATAGACTGGTTACTTCTGGGAGGGTTGGAAGGAACATGTGTTTGCAGTGAGGCGTGAAGAAAAAGTCAGAGGTGCTGTCAATATTCTACCTCTTATGCTGAATGTTGGTAACATAGATGATTATTCTTCTTCTTAGAAACATACATTATTATTCTTTTTTATAAATATATTTATGAGTATAAAAATTTGAAATCACATAGCATTTCAATGGCAGAACTAGCACTTGAATCCAAACCTCCTGACCCCTGAGACCCCTGAATCTATGGACACTGAGCAGAGTAGATCTTATCATCCTGCTTCCAGGTTGAAGTTGAATTTGGGAGGGGAGAGGCAGGCAGTGCAGTAACTGTCTGGGGAGACAGCCTTTATTCTGCTTTTTCCATCATCCGTGGATATTGTTAGTATCATCTGCCTCTTCTCTCCATCAAATATCTCCTCTGAGTACTAGGACATTAGACAACAGATTAGATCCTACACAGGTTAGATCCCTGCCACATAGAGATTTTTCTCCTTCCTCGTGAAAGTAATGGACTGTGAAGGGGTTGGCTACCAGCACATGTTCATTTTACCCTGAGGCAGCTGAGATCTCAGGGGCAAGCTCTCCAAGAGATGAGGAGCAGTCCGCTGGGCTCCCTTCCATAGACATGGTCAGAAAATCACTTCTGATACAAAGAGAGGGCTCACGAGTCTCTCTGGAAAAGTCTGCCTCCATGTGCCACCCACCCTTCTGGTTGGCATGAGAAACCCATCATCTGTTACTCCTCCAGAACTGTCAAAATGCACATCCTTTACCTTGGACAGCCTGTTGGCTCTCTCCCACTAGCACATCTACACCAATGAGATCAACTCTCTTTAGAGACTGTTCCTTCCTCCACTCATTAGTCCAACATTTGTTTTTTTTTTTAAATCTTTATTGGAGTATAATTGCTTTACAGTATTGTGTTAGTTTCTGCTGTACAACAAAGTGAATCCGCTATATGTATACATATATCCCCATATCCCCTCCCTCTTGAGCCCCACTCCCAACCTCCCTATCCCATTTATTAAGCACTTACCGAGTGTAGGAGCTGTGTCAGTGGATGAGGTACAAAGATGATGAAGCAGACAAGGCATCATCCCTTAAAAAGATTATAAAGGGAGAAAAAATATATCAACATAAAATTCTAACACACAGCTTGCTGCTAACTGAGTTTTATATAGAGGAAAAAGTAGTAAAATGCGGGGCTCATCAGAGGAGATGACATTTGAGATGGTTAAAAGGGGTAGGGATTGGCCAGAGAGAAGAGAGAGGGCAGAGGCCCTCTGAGAAAGTGTGGATGGTTCTGGGATGCACTGAAGACACAAAAACATTCCCATGACTAGAGCTGGCTGTACATGGGAAGGCAATGTGCACAGAAGCCTTTTAGGAGAGCTGGAAGGAAGAGGAAGTTTAGCGTTTAAGTCCTAGGCTAATTATTTTTTATCCTGTGAAGCCCCAGAGACATTTTGAGTGGTCATGAAGTTATGTGGAAGGAGCTCTCAGATTCTTATGTGCACCAGACATTGCCTAGTGAATGAATAAATAGTGTAAATACATCTGCTACTATTTTTAAATGTAAATAAATATTGCCATGATTTTTAAATTTCGGGTGCACTTAATAGTCACAGTATGTTTTGACATTATGCATTTTCCCATTTGACAGTGACTAAAAGTACAATCTCTGGCATGGGTTGAGGTGCACGGAAGGGCCTAGAAACATTTTCAGTGTGAAAGGTGGGGAGTGATGGTTCTCTCCTTGAAGTCTGGGCATCCTCTGAGGCAGGGAAGAGAAATGAGACAGTTTTAAGTAGGGGAAGAACAGAGTCTGGTTTCTGTTTTGGAAAGGTCACTTTGGCCACCATGGAGGCAGGATGGATTACGGAAGGGAAACCCCATTGGAGACTGAGCCATCAGTCTGGGGACTCTTGCAGTGATGGAACAAGAGGTGCAGATGGCCTGAGCCAGACAGACAATGGTGAAGATGGCAGAGAGGGGCATATTCGGGAGGCATTCAAAGGTCTGACTTGGGTTGAGGGAGGGATGAATAGGTGGAGTGACGAGGATGTTTAGGGCAATAAAAATACTCTGAATGTTAAGGCAGTGATAGATACATGTCATCTACATCTGTCCAAACCTGTGGAACCCGTACACCAGCAAGAACGGAACCTGTACACCACCAAGAACGAACCCTAACATACAGTATGATCTTTGGGTGATTGCAATGTGTCAGTGTAGGTTCGTCAGTTGTAACAAATGTTCCACTCTGGTGGGAGACATTAATAATGAGGAGGGGGTGGAAGGGAAATGGGAAATCTCTGTACTTTCCTCTCAATTTTGCTGTGAAGCAAAAACTGCTCTTAAAAATTGTCTTAAAAATTACAGACGTTTAAAGGTCCAAACTGATGGAACTTAGTGACCAGCTGGATGTCGGAGGTGAAGGAGAAGAAGGAGTCCAGGATGGTTTCAGGTTTGCAGCTCTGAGAGTTGCTGAGGCCATTCCTCCGGGCTGCCTGCAATATCTCCTGTAATCCTATGGTTAACCCCATTCTTGGGATGGCCTGGGCTTTGCATTTGGAAATCACAAAACTCTGCATTTAAAAAAAAAAAAACCCAAAACAAAAAATAGGCATGAAATCTTGACCAAATGTTTGAGACAGAAGGAGGCAAAGGAGTGAAGTATAAAAGTGTAGCTCCTGATGAATCCTTCAGGGAGAGAAGAAACTGAATGACACAAGCTACTAAATACAGGTGCGTAGTCATTATCTGGGTCATGGCCCAACCAACAGAAAACATTCTGAGCCTAGAGGACAAGGCTTGCCTGTTAACCACTCCTGTTTGCTTATAGGAGTGAAGACAGGGCTGCAGGGGGACAAGGAAGGAAGTGTTTAAGCTGGAACTTAGATTAAATCATGTGCACGAGGTTTCACAGCTGGCACGTGGTAGGGAAAGGATTCAAATAATAGTATCTAACACACAGAGAACACTTGCTAGGTGTATGAATTCACTCCACAAACCCCTCAGCTCCAAGAAGTAGTTAACATTTTTATCCCCATTTTACAGGTGAGAAAACTGAGGCTCATGGATGTGAGTTAATCCATCCAAGTTAGCACACATGGTAAGCGGGGGAAGCTAGGACTTAGACCCTGGCAACCTGGCACCAAAGCTTGCTCTCTTGGCCACTAGTCCAAACCCCATTTCTGTCTGTCGAATTCTGGATACTGATTGAAACGCTATGCTTGACCACTGAGCAGCACTGCCCTAACACAAGAGGGAGTCCAGGTGATGGACTTGGATGCTGATGCCAGTCCAAGTTCCAGGCAGTCAGAGGCCGGGAGGGGTGGGGTGACGCACAGGAGATGTCTTTGCTCAGTGAGGTGGGTCTGGTGGACCTCTGGACCCAGAAGGCCTGGGATGGGGAGGAGTTAGCAGCAGGACTGAATGGCCCCAGCCTACTCTGGACAAAGGCAGGTGAGGGATGCAGAGACTGCAAATTTCCACAGAAGCTGGAGCAAAGG
The DNA here is from genome assembly GCF_030028045.1 of Hippopotamus amphibius kiboko. Classification (NCBI taxonomy): domain Eukaryota; kingdom Metazoa; phylum Chordata; class Mammalia; order Artiodactyla; family Hippopotamidae; genus Hippopotamus; species Hippopotamus amphibius. Next base: position 27,025,433 of record NC_080186.1, on the reverse strand, counting down.
CACGGTGGTGGGAGGGATTAGGAGACTGGAGATGCCTAAGCTTGTTGAGATTCTATGAGGACACTTCACAAGAATCAGGCTTTCTGGGTCTTGTGAAATTGATTTTATTTTTATGTCTTAAGTTTGTGCCAGGATGTTATTTCTCAGTTGAATTCCTTTGACTACTTCTATCTCCAAATTACACTCTCATCTTCCTCCTGTAGCTGTGCATTCATTCCCATGTGCAGACAGGGATGGCGAGCCGACAAACCTTGCTTCCTGCAGGCAAAGCATGTCGTCTGCCTGTTGGCTATGACCCAGAAAAGGAGCACTCCTGAGTCTCATAACCTGTGTTAAGTCAGATCTCCTCCCTTAACAGTCAGTCACTGGTTTTGCTTTCTTTCTCTTTCCTTCTTTTTTAAAATTCCTATTTGCCTCATAAACTCTTCACTCCATGGTGCCACTTTTTTTTTTTTAACTGTAGAAATTCAGTGATTACCAAAGTTCAAAGGTACCCAGAGCCCACACCTTTGCTTCCTGCCTTTGGCCTCAGCTAATAGGCTCCATCTAAACTTCAGTGCCCTTGGGCAAGGCTATGTCCTCCTTAAGACACCACTTTTCCCTGGAGGCTCTTTCTGAGAGAAGCAGCCTCAGGAACAAGGAGAGGGCAAAGGGGGTGGAGATGCACATTTACTGAGCCCCAGTTCTGTACCTGCTGCACATACTGGGCATTCTCCAGTTTAATACTCACATTTACTAGGTGCTGGACTCCATGCTAAGTGCTATGCAAACACCACCGCGGTCTCTAAAAATACAAATCTAGGCCTGCCACCTTCCTGCTAAAAACCAGTCAAGGGTTTCCCATTGCTTTTAAGATGGAGTTCAAAATGGGGTTCTTATCCAAGTCTACAAGGCATCTGCAGTCTGGTCCCTGAGGACATCTGTAGCCTCATCACTTGTCCCTTCCTCCCTCATCTACGATCTTAACTCTGCTATGCACCCTTCAGCTCTCAGCTCAAAAGCCACAGCATGCAGGAGAGAGGGGAGTGCAGTGGTTTGGGGCATGGCCTCTGTAGCCAAACTGCCTGGTTTCAAATCCCAGCTCTGGGACTGATTGGCCTGGTTTAGATCAGGTGTCCATCAATAAGCCAATCACTGGCCAAGGTGATGGAACACCCAGTGCTGCCCACTGGGACTCGGGAGTGTAATCAACTTTACTGAGAGCATGATGGTCCAAGAGTGGGGGAGAGATGATTCACCAAAGCAAATCAGAAAATGTTGCCTCAGAAGGGAAAGCAGATGCAGGAATAACGATTGTCACTCCATTGTCATGCTATGTTTTCCAGACTTTGATCACCGTGCTCCTCAGTGACTTGCCATGTCCCTGTATCACGTGCACTGTTATTTAATTTGCATTATCACCACTCCCTTTTTGTACTCACAGCCTTATTTTTAAATAAGCTTATTTATGTCACTGCTGTAAATAAGAAATTGATATTACTTGCCATAAATAGGAGGTAATCTCAAACTTTTTTTACAGTGAAAACAAAACAATGTTATTAAATTCCAATGAGAAACTGCGGCCTGCTAACATGCTTTGAGATTGTGGCCTTGTTCTCTCTTTGTTAAAAAGAGAGATTATCAAGTGTTAGAGAGGTGTAAAGACATACTAACACCAAACTAAGCCTTTCTCCCTGATGTAATCAAAAAGCCTAAGAAAGAATTGAAAAGGAAATTATTTTCTCACTCTGTGATTCAATGTGATGTGAAGCCATGTCCATACAGCATTCAAGAGTCATTTTCTGTGCCACTTGCAACCATCTGGTAAACCCCTAATGCTCCCTGCCCAACACTTTAAGGAGCACGGCTTTGGAGCGTTTGAACATGGTCAAAACTGTTGAATGAATGGCCAAAGAGAGTGAGATTGAGGACTAGTTGGCTAGTGGAGGGATTGGGAGGCAAAGCACATTTTATGAACAGAAAATTACCTCTTTGTCTGATTGGTCCTTTCCAATGAGATATGAAGGGAATGAGTTCATCTTGTTTCTCTCCTTGCTTCCTGCAGAGCTGCCCCTCCTCTGTGTCAGACACTGTCCTTCTAGGCTGGTGCCTACACCGTCTTTTCAATGAATGAGCCCTCTTTCTGCCAGCCTCCATCCTGGACGCCTCCTATTCACTCATCCCCTTCTCCATGACGGTTTCTCCTGCATATTCTGTCATTTCTATCTTCTAAATATTTTCTCAACTCTGCCCATTTCCGTTCTTCCCCACTGCAGACACCATAGTTCACACCATTACCTCCATTCTGGACGACTGCAGCTGCCTCATAACTATCATTCTGTTTCTCCTTTTGCCCTAATTTCCCAATTCACTTTCCACCTCTCATCCAGCGAGATCTTTTTAGAAAGTGAATTGGAACACTGACTCCCCTGCATTGACTTCAATGGCTTATTGAGGTTTGAATAAAGGCTGTAGCAAGTCTTACCTGACTGTCATCTAGACCTGAGTCTACCTCACAGCTCACCTCATTCTACTCACCTCCTCCATCCCTGCTTTGAAGATTTCTCCTTTTTCCTAAGGTCCTGAATAAAGAGATTCCCTGGCCCTGGGGCCCTCTTCCCCACACTCTGCCCCCTACTTCTCCTCTGGCTGGTTCCTTTTCATCTTTCAGGAATGCCTTCTCTAGCCCCCAGTACAAACTATATCCCCTCATCATAGGGCTACATTCTTTCCCCTTAAAGCACTTTTCACCGTTTTAACTATACATATTTATGTGTGTTTGCTTAATGTCATTCTCCATCAGACTAAAAGCTCCATAAGCGGAGGGAGCAGGTCTGTCTTTCTTATTCACTGAGACATCCCCAACCATTAGTCCAGAGCCTGGCACTCATTCATGTTTGTTAAAAAGCATAAATAAATACTTTCCATAAAGCAAATAATGTCCTTAATGTCTAAAATTGGCTAAGAGGGAAATGCATTGCATTAGAAGAAGAGAATTTGTAGGTTAAGCATTAAGTGTATTGAATACATTTGGTAAGAGGTTTGGTAGTGGATAAGGCATAATTATGTAGCTAAATATGTTTAGGGATGATTTGTGTTTTGTGTTTAGCCGGTAGAAAATTTTAGCATCTGTTAAGACAGGGAATTCAAGAAGACATGAAGAGTTCAATAAGGATTTGGACAAAACAGGCAGGATAATTCAGAAGATGCTGTTTACACCTCCTTGAGACTACAGGAGTGAGGTGAGCCATGGACATGGCTGGATTCCAAATAAGTAGAAAATATGACCTCAAAGCAAGAGCTCAACAGTGTGGCCACCACTCCACTTGCCCTGCTCCTCCTTCATATGGGGCTGGTTCAACAAGAATTCAAGCTAGCTCCACCCCAAAGAGGATCTGGGTGGAAATAGGAGGGGTTTTGGGAGAGGATGAAACATGACATCATACGGGAATGACACTGAGGGGTGATTAATAAAAGAATATACTGAGCCTGTGTGCTTGAGATTGTCTTGACAAGGTACTTTCTTACATGTTTCTCCAGCAAGTGTGCAGCAGCCAGTGTTAATACAAGGGTGAGTCAAAAATTATCCGCACTCTGGCTGTAGAATTTATTTTAACTAACTTTTAGAAAAGACAAATACATCATTTTTCTATATAATCTCCTTGCTTTTTGATACACTTTGTCCATCTGTCAACAAGCTTTCGTATTCCCTCATTAAACAAATGTTTTAGTCTGAGCTGCAAGCCACGAAAGCACCGCTGTCTTCACTTCTTCATCAGAAGTGAATCTTCATCCTCGTAGGGCTGCTTTCAGGGGACCAAACAGGTGAAAGCCCAATGGACCAAGATCAGGACTATAGGGAGGATGCTTTAACACCTCACAATGAAGTTTTTGCAGAGTGTCGACAGTGTGGGCAGAAGTGTGCAGACATGCATTGTCATGCAAGATCACAACGCCCTTGGATAGCAGTCCTCTGCATTTAATCCGAAGTTTAGGCTTCAGCACAAACTTTTCCAAATCTAAGTCTCTCGTGGATTATTTCATAGGCAGAGCCATGGCTGATTTGCAAATGATTTGCCACATAATCCACTGTCACTCATCTATCTGACAGAATCATTTCACGTGTATGCTCAATGTTGTCATCAGCCGTGGACATAGACAGGTGTCTGGCTCCTTCTTGGTGGCTAACACATATGTGACAAAACACTTTATACTGTGCACAAAGTCTTTGATAAATAGCAGCACCAGGTACACCCTCAGACCACAAAAAACTAATCATTGCACTCTGCTCTTCTTTCCTGCAAATCACAAGTGGGGCATCTTTTTTTGCTCACACCACAGTTACAAATGAACTGATGTAACACGTTCACACCTGCACAACAGTGACTGTAGAAACATCAGCCTTGAACGGAAAGCGCTGATAAGACAGTGCGGCCAACAGAAGTTTTAATGTAACCAGAGTGCAGATACTTTTTGTCTCACCCTCGTATATTAAGGATTTGTGAAGCCATATTTCCTCCTCTGTCCTGATCACTACTGCTGCCTGGAAGGGAACCCCACAAGGAGCAGGGCAAGGAAAAGTCAATAGTCTCCACCAGATTAAGAAAAAAGGCAGAAATCTTCTTCTCATTATGCTGATAAGGCCAACAGGGCCAGCAGACATGAAACGGCAACAGGATGGGCTGCTATGTGATCACCACATTCACACTGGGTGTGTGTACTCAGTGTATTATCCCCAGAACTTAGATGTAAGATAACTCTTTATGAGTGCATCAAAGTGTTAACTAGAGAGTAAGTCTTGACTTGACTATAAGCACAAGGCCCTAACTAGGTAAAGCAGAGGTTTGTTAGAACCAATCCATATCAGCTTTCCAAAGTCAACTGTTAAATTTTCTGAAATTTTGTGAATCAGTTGTTAAGCATAGACATTGTTAAAAACTCAATTCTTGGGACTTCCCTAGTGGCACAGTGGTTAAGAATCTGCCTGCCAATGCAGGGGACACGGGTTTGATCCCTGGTCTGGGAAGATCCCACATGCCAAGGAGCAACTAAGCCTGTGTGCCACAACTATTGAGCCTGTGCTCTAGAGCCTTCGAGCCACAACTGCTGAGCCCGCATGCCACAACTACTGAAGCCTGCACGCCTAGAGCCCCTGCTCCACAACAAAAGAAGCCACTGCAATGAGAAGTCCGCTCACCGCAATGAAGAGTAGCCCCCGCTCACTGTAACTAGAGAAAGCCTATGTGCAGCAACGAACACCCAATGCAGCCAATAAATAAATAAATAAATAATTCAATTCTTGGGACTTCCCTGGCAGTCTGGGGATTAAGACTTCGCCTTCCAATGCAGGCGTGCAGGTTTGATCCTTGATCGGGGCACTAAGAACTCACATGCCTCAAGACCGAAAAACCAAAACATAAAACAGAAGCAAATTCAATAAAGACTTTAAAAATTGTCCAAATAAAAGAATTCAACTCTCTAAACCTACAATTAAATACATTTTATTAAAAACAAAGATAGCAAATGCTCAGAACTCATACTTCCGAATTATTTTGCATTTTACTACCATCTGTTCTCTTGGAGTTACTTACTTCTATTACATCTGTATGGTGGAAGCACCATATAAAGGTGTACAACTACGATCTCTTCCCAATCCAGTGACATCACGTTGGTGCCTTGACATCAGCCAAGGTGGGAGTATTTACCCCATGGAAATCAGAAAATGCTATGAGTCAGGACTTGATTTATTGTTCTGTTGATTGTCTAGACTTACTAAAAATGGTACTGATGAACTCAGTGACAAGAACAAGGACACAGATGCAGAGAATGGACTGGAGAACTCGAGGTTTGGGAGGGGGCAGGGGGGTGAAGGGGAAGCTGAGACGAAGCGAGAGAGTAACACAGACATATGTATACTACCAATTGTAAAATAGATAGCCAGTGGGAAGTTGTTGTATAACAAAGGGAGTTCAACTCGAGGATGGAAGTTGCCTTAGAGGACTGGGATGGGGAGGGTGGCGGGGACTCGAGGGAGAGTGGGGGGGGGGGGAGTCGAGGGAGGGAGGGAATACGGGGATATGTGTATAAAAACAGATGATTGAACTTGGTGTACCCCCCAAAAAATAATAAATAAATAAATAAAATTAAAAAAAAAAAAAAAGAAAGTGATGAAGAGGACTTCCCAGATGGTGCAGTGGTTAAGAATCCTCCTGCCAATGCAGGGGACATGGGTTCAGTCCCTCATCTGGGAAGATTCCATGCGCCAGGGAGCAACTAAGCGCATGCACCACGCTACTGAGCCTGTGCTCTAGAGCCTGTGAGCCACAACTACTGAGCCCATGTGCCGCAACTACTGAAGCCCGCGTGCCTATGGCCTGTGCTCCGCAACGAGAAGCCCCCACAATGAGAAGCCCACGCACCGCAACGAAGAGTAGCCCCTGCTCGTCGCAACTAGAGAAAGCTCACATGCAGCAATGAAGACCCAATGCAGCCAAAAATAAAAATAAATTAAAAAAAAAAGAAAGTGATGAAGAAAAGTGTTAATAATGCAGACTAAACTTAAAAGCCTGTCCTGTCTATAAATGGTGCATTGTGAATGCACAAAAATTGAGGAAATATTCTTCCAATATTTGAAAACGATTATCTGATTCAGCAAAGCAGTCACTCACATCACTGATGAACGAATGGAGTTTCGGCATGCCTTTGTGGTTTCACTTTCATCTCACTTGTTAATGTAAAAGAAAATATCAGCCAACATTCATGTCAGAACTACACCCATTCACCAATGCTTCCTTAGGTTGGCTATAGCGTTCAGCAAAAATTGATGAAAGCATTCTATGAGAATCAATTGGCTCTATGGAATTTACAATAACTAGTATTGTTTATTAAATTTTGCAAATTGTGTGAAACACATCCTTTATATCAGGAGAATATTAAGTATATGTACATATGTACTGTATATCAGTATCTTTTTGAGAGCTGGTTGTTAAACATTGACCAGCACACCACTTGGTACCTCCTAAACCAAAGCTGGGGACTGCGCGTTAGAGCATAAGAGGTCACTGGGTTTTAATCAATACATTGATAGTATTGCAAGAAATGCCAGTGGAAGGAAGCTGAACTTTAAAAAGCCCAGAGAGGATCCAGCAAAGGGGAGTTTCATTGTTTATCCAATCTTGCCCAAGTGAGAGGACACAGGCATTAGAATAACAAGCATTAGAGAATTGTTTTCTGTTGGGAAGAGCAAAGGTTTCATCAGATCTCACCATTGTCTGAATTATGGCTTCTCAACCTTGAACTGTTTTGGACCAAATAATTCGTAGTTGTGGAGGGCTGTCCTGTACATTGCAGGATGTTTAATAGCATTCCTGACCTCTTCCTGCTAGATGCCAGTACCACCTCCCTAGTTGTGGCAACAAAAAATGTCTGTAGACATTGGCCCTGGGGGGTAAACTTGCCCCTGGTTGAAAGTCACCGGCTGAGATGGAATATCACTTCAATTCCATTCAACTCAACAAAGAGTTATCATGTGCAAGGTGCTGCTCTAGGCACTGAGTTACTTGAGTGAACAAAATCTCCGTGAGAGATTCCAGTCATCATGCTTCTGATAATCCACTGAATTGATTTCTCCACCAGACTGCAAGCTCCTTGAGAGCATCATCGTGTGTTATTTATCTCTGAGTCTCCAGTCTGTCTCGGCACAAGGTCTGGCACCAAGGTCCTCAGTAGATGTTGAACTGGAGCGATGTGAACACTGGGCTGCTTGAACACACTGCCTACCTCTACAGCCCCACTTCTTTTCCCACCACTGTCCTTCAGCCGTGATGAGTTATTTCCTTTCCCCAGGCTTCTCATGCCCTTTTTCTCTTTGAGATCTTCCTTAACCTTGTTCCCTAGTTTTCTACTGATGCATCACAAATTACTACACACATAGCAACTTAAGATGACACCTATTTATCATCTCATGATTTCCGCAGGTCGGAAGTCCAGGCACGCAGCGCCTGGGTTCTCTGTTCAGGTTCTCATGGGTCTTAAATCCAGGTGTCAGCAGCCTGCATTCTCATCAGAGCTTGGGGGTCTTCTTCCAAGCTCATTCAGGTGATTATCAGAGCTCAGTTCCTTGCTGGCTATGACACCCAGTGTCACACTCAGCTCCAAGAGGCCACGCTCCTGTCCTTGTCATGTGGGCAACTCCATCTTCAAAGCCAGCCATGGAGAACTTCTTACACATCAAACCCCCTCATGCTTCGTACCTCTCTGACATTGATCTCTTCCTCCAAGAAGAGACTTGTCTCTTTGAAGGGCTACATGTGATGAGGTCAGGCTCACTGAGGATAATCTTGCTTTCTCAATCAACTGTGTCATGTAACATAACCTAATCATGGAAGCAATATCCCATCCCATTCACAGGTTCCTCCCACCTCAGGACAGAGGGGATTATACAAGGCTGGGCTCCTTGGGGACCATTTTAGAATTCTACCCACCACAATCAGACTCTCCCAGTTCCTCTTCAACTTCACTACCCCAGACCTCTTACCTTTTAGATCTCTTCGCTTAGGTGTTACAATTTAATAACAATAGTAGTTTCTTTTATGGAATTATTTCTAAAATCTGTGCACCACCCTTTACATATAGTTTTGCATTGACTTTTCACAACAGTTGCATGAAGTATATACTCCTCTTTACACTCTGCAGTTAGTTCCCTCTGCCTCACATACCTTCCAGATAATCTTCATGTTCATCTCTTTACTCCTTTCTGGTTTCCATTCAAACGTCACCTCCTCAGAGACGCCTTCCCTGATGAATCTACCTAAAAATAGTTCATTGTAGGGTACCAACTAATACGTGCAGAAGGAATGATGGAATTAGAAAATCACCATTTGACAACCATAATATTAGTAATTTTTAAAAATAATTTGTATGTATGTATGTGTGTATTTTTGGCTGTGTTGGGTCTTCGTTGCTATGCTCGGGCTTTCTCTGGTTACAGCGAGCAGGGGCTACTCTTCTTGTGGTGTGTGGGCTTCTCATTGTGGTGGTTTCTCTTGTTACAGAGCATGGGCTCTAGGCAAGCAGACTTCAGTTGTTGCAGCACGTGGGCTCAGTAGTTGTGGCTCATCAGCTCTAGAGCACAGACTTAGTAGTGGCACACAGGTTTAGTTGCTCTGTGGCATGCGGGATCTTCCCAGACCAGGAATAGAACCCGTGTTCCCTGCATTGGGAGGCGGATTCTTAACCACTGAGCCACCAGGGAAGTCCCTCATGTTAGTAATTGATTCAGGCAAGAATCATCAGTGGAGCTAAAATTAGTGGGTAAAATTTTGATGAGGAACAGGATAGCTACATAGGCTCAAGGTATCTCCCCACAAAATACTTATTAATTATAAAGGAAAAATTAGTGTCTTTATGATGGAGAAAGCTGACAAACATCATTAACTAAACCAGAGTTGACATCACCAGGAATGGGATAAAGCTACCACATGTGCCTCCTAGTATGATGCACTAAGAAGGTCACATTACTTCCACGGTTTTCCTGCCTTACCAGATAGGCCCCCATCGAGGGATCACTAGCCTGGACTCTTCAAAAATGTCAAGGCAAAGAAAAGCTGAGAAACTATTCCTGATTAAAGGAGGTTAAAGAGACATGACAACTAAATGGAACGCATGATACTGTATTGGATCCTGGACCAGAAAAAGCTTTTTTTTTTTTAAAAGGTCTTTATTGGAATATAATTGCTTTACACTGTTGTGCTAGTTTTTGAGGTACACCAAAGTGAATCAGCTGTATTTACACATATATCTCCATATCCCCTCCCTCCCACGACTCCCTCCCACCCTTCCTATCCTGGTCCTCTAAGGGGGCCCATCACAGAGTTTATCTTCCTATGTTATGCAGCAACTTCCCATTAGCTATCTATTTTACATTTGGTAGTGTATATATGTCAATGCTACCCTCTCACTTCGTCCCAGCTTCCCCTTCACCCCACCCCACCCCCACCCCATGTCCTCAAGTCCGTTCTCTACATCTGCAACTTTATTCTTGCCCTGTCACTGGGTTCATCAGTACCATTTTTTTTAGGTTCCATATATATGAGTTAGCATACGGTATTTGTTTTTCTCTTTCTGGCTTTTTTTACTTTGCTCTGTGTGACAGACCCTAGGTCTATTTACCTCATTAAAAAATAACTCAATTTCATTCTTTTTTATGGCTGGGTAATATTCCATCATATATATGTGCCACATCTTCTTAAGGTCTGCAAAGTAGATAAGAGTATAAAGTTAATTTCCTGATTTTGATGATTGTCTTGTAGCTGTGTAAAGAAAATGTGCTTGCTCTTAGAAAATATATGTTGAAGTATTTAGGGGTAAAGGGGGCTTCCTATCTGCAACTTATTGTCAAATCGTTCTGAAAATAACTATTAAAATACAATAAAGTGGTAAAATGTTAGCAGTTAGGAGCCCTGAGGAAAAGGCATATTGGAGCTCCTTGTCAACTATTCTTGCAACTTCTGTATATTTGAAGTAATTTTAAAATAAAACTTACCCAAAGAAAAGAAAATAGAATAAGAATAGCTCACTCCCCTACTCTTCATCCCTTACTGTCTTTTACTTTTCTGTGTGACCCTTATCACCCCTTGTTATTACATGTATTTTGTTTAATCTGACAACAACCATATGAAGTATGTACTGTTACTGTTCCTTGCCTTTATAATTCCCTCTGCCTGGAAGGCTCTACTCTCCAGGTCTCTGCATCTTACTCCCTCTCTTCCCAACACTGAAATGCCTCTGATAAGAGTAGTAAGGTCCATTCCTTCCCTCACTAGGCTGCAAACCCCATCGGAGAAGGGACTTGGTTTTGTTCACGGCTGATCCTCATACCTCTCAACAGACTTGGCACGTGGCAGGTATCCAATAAGCATATGTTGAATAAAATACGTGCATCTTAGAGAAGAGACTTAGGAAAAGACTGTGAGTTTTAAATCCAGGCTTTGAATTCAAACCAAATGATTTTAAAACTGCCACTAATGAATCTGCTTTTTTGCTTCTTTGTTTCAGGAAGATCCCTAGCCTCTGTGTACTCCCCTCCTTCTGAGTGTGGGCTGGACCTTGTGACTCACTACTAATAAATAGAATATGGCAAAAGTATAGGCTACCTCTTCCATGAGTGGACACTTGCTGGCACTCTTTCTTGCCTTCTTGCATGCTTTCTGTCTTTGTGAGATGCCCTATGGAAAGGCCCACCCATGGGGCAAGAAATCAAGGGGGGCCCTTGCAAGGAATTGAATCTTACCAACAAACACATGAATACTCACTTTGGGAGTGGATCCTCCCCAGCTGAGTCCTCTGGCGAGATTGCAGCCCCAGCAGACACTTGGATTGTAGTCTGTAAGTGATGCTGAAGCGGAAGACTCAGCAAAGCCATGGCCATGTTCCTGACCCACAGAAACTTTTTAAGCCGCTACATTTTGGAGTAATTTGTTACATAGCAATAAGAAAGGAATACTTCAGTCCTCTGTATCTCCACAGCTATGTTCTACTATTATAAAAACATTTTGTGTTATATTTATCTATATCTTCCACTCTCCCCATCACCCACACCATAAGCTCTTCATGGGCAGGGACTGTAATTAGTTTACCATTTTATCTAGGCTTCGTAGCATAGTGCCTGTCTCATATTTGGAGCTCAGTAAGAGATTGTCAAAAATTATTGAGGGGTTCCTCATCAGAAATAAATTGTAGTTGGGTTTATATATCAACCTGGGAATTTGGTCAGATGTAAAGGCCCTGATAATGTTCTTGAATTTGGAGAGCTCAGAAGCAGAGTCTGAACTGTGGGCTCTTCACCATAGCTCTGCCCCCCATGAGGCTCCATCTGGGTGGCCAGCTGGTCCCCTAGACGGCAATTCCATCTCAGCTTCTTTAACATCATAATTCTCAAAACTAGTGTTTGTAAAATTAAACCACATGAGAGGACAAAGTGACCTGCCCATCCACCTGTTCTAATTAATATACTTTTAAGCCTCTCAAGGAAAACTATTTCTCCTCCTTCCTTTACACCAAAGATTTAGCTATAAAATTTCAGCTTAGAGTAATCACATCCTGAATCAATGGCTTATTTTTTGAGTTAAAAAAAAAAGATCCCTCTAACATGTTCATTTTAATTTTAAAAATGCTATTTTAAATGGTAGGGAGCCTTTTAATTCTCCATCCTGGGTTATAAAAAAATAATAGATAGGCAGAAATGTGTTATTAAAGCTATTTTTCTTGGCGTTCTGGTAATTTAATAAACTGCTGAAGCTAAGCCTTGAGACTTTATGAAGCAGAAAGAAGACGACTTGGCTGTTGATTAATAGTTTCTGATCGTCCCCCAACCAACCCCCCTGCTTCCTGGGGTGATTCCTGAAGGACAACGGGTGATTTCTGAAGAATGAAGATTTGGAGAAACATTGTGCAAAAATGCCTTGTCCAAGGAAGCTTAATCTCTGGGATGATACACACATTCTTCTCTAAGACTTGGAGTGCTGGAGAATTGGTTGAGGAGAGTCTCAGAAGATAACTCTTGATGTGGTCAATTCCGTATTTGACAACTTCAGAGCATTTCACCAACCTTGAAAAGTTTCCATGTCTAGGTCATTGTGGCATGTCTCAGTCTGCTGGGGCTGCCATAACAAATAACCATAAGCTAGGTGGCTGAAGGAACAGAAATTTGTTTCTCATGGTTTTAGAGTCAGGGACGTCCAAGGTTAAGGTGCCAGCCAAGTAGGTTTCATTCCAAGGCCTCTTCTCCTGGCTTGTAGGGGGTCATCATCCAGCCATCATGTGATCTCTTCTTTGTGTTTATGTGGAGAAGAGCAAGCTCTTTGATGTCTTTTCTTTTAAGGGCACTAATCCCATCATGGGGGCCCCATCCACTTGATCTCACCTAACCTTAATTACCTCCCAAAGGCCTGTCTCCAGCTACTGTCAAATTGAGGACTAGGGACTCAACACATGGATTTGGTGGTTACTAAAACATTTGGTCCATAACGGGGGTGTGTACCAGTTATTCGGGCTTCATTACTTGGCTTCAAACCCACTACTAATGATCCTGAAACTCTGCAAACCACGTTTCTGCTTTGCCTGCTGGATCTCTACAGGCTCTGTCAAGAAGCGGCACTAGAGGGAGACCCAAGGCTGGAGGAGAAAGAAGGGGCTTGTTCATTCCTGTTTGGCTCCTATTCTGATAGGCATCACTCTAGCAATGGCAGTTTTGTTCAGTAGCAGCAATTGCAGTTAGTTTACTCTTTTTTCTAGTACTTGCAGAACCAGCCTCACAGTGCCTTCTCAGAACATTAACACCAGAAGTGTGATGCCTGCTCCTTAAAGGTTTGAGTTCCTACCCCCAAGGAGTCCCTTTTCTAAGCCCAGAGACACCAACACCAACCAAATAGTTCCTGCTGCCCAGATCCACATGTCAGCTTCAACTCCTCAAGGTTCTTCCTCCAGGCCTCTACATTTTAAAAATTTCACCCTTTTCTCTTTGATGGTAGCTGCTTTTTGTAGTTGCTACTTCTGTTTTATCCTTGGAATTCTTTTTTTTTTCCCTTGCAGTTTTTCAGTATAGAGTTAACAACAATTTATTTCTATTAAATTATTTCTGTTAAGATAACTAATGTGGTTCTGTCTCCTCCTGACTGAGAATGGGGACGTGGCCCAATTCATTTGACAGAAAGATGCAATCCCCCAAAATGTAGATAGGTCGCTCTTGCATTCTCTAGGCCTGTTTCTCTCCCTGTAAGTCGAAGCAAGCGATAAACATGTTTCATGGATGAGACTGACCCCACTAAGCCAATTGTTTCCTTTTCTTTCAGTAGCAGCTGGGCAGTATGGTTGTGGCAAGGAAAACCTTCCTTATGAAAAGTTTTTGTCTATAGTTAGCTCTGTGAGGGCAGAGAATATGATTGTCCAACGGTATAACTCAGGACTTAATCCAATGGTTGGTGCAAGGGAGGTGTTCAGTAAGTGTCTACTAAGTGATGAATAAATTGAAAGATGGATGGATAGATGGATGGGTGGGTGGGTGGATGGGGAATGATGAATGGATGGATGGAGAGTTGGATTGGTAGATGGAAAGATGATGTTACATGATCTCAAGAACATCTAGTAGTAGAAAGAAGAAAGTCTTCTTGAAGGAATGGTGTTATTTCATTTTTGAGCATTTCACATAGGATTAGGTTTGGTTGTGTGTGAAAGAAACCCAAAATAACTGTGGCATTTCAAAGCCGTTTGTTTTCCTCTCATGTAAACAAAGCCTAGGGACAGGCACTCCAGGGCTGGCCCGGCACCACCATGGTCATCAGAGGCTCAACCTTCTCTCTTGTTGCTTTACCAACTTCATAATGTAGCTCCAGTCTCCAGAAGTCACATATAACACTTCTGCCTACATCCCATCTGGCCAGAACTAAGTCACGTATTCTGGGTGGTCATGTGGCAATCTGAAAAGAGGAGTTCTATTACAAAGGGGGAAATGGGGAAATGTATATTTGATGCCAACTGGAAATTCCTGTCATAATGAGGAATGAGTAACAGAGACTTGAGAATGCCCTCTCAAAGGAGGGAGCCTTGGAGGAGAACTTGAAGTCCAAGAGGAGTTGCTGAAGATGATCCCCCGCCCCTCAACTTTCTGTAGGGCTACTTCCCCCTCTAGTCCTCAGTCCCTGCCTCCCACTTCTTCTCCTACCATGGCTTAATACTGGAAAATGACCTAGAGCTCTTAGTTTCCTGAAACCTTAACAGTCATTAACTATGTGATATGTGTTTCAACAAAATTCACTCACTCTGGGCCATGTTACTAGAAACAGGGAAGTGGGAGGAATAGGGGGTAAGAATATTGATTTTGAGTCACTTACCACCTGACCTTGAATAAGATATTAATCACTCTGAATCTTAGTTTCTGCATGTGTAATAAATACATATATCACAGGGTTATTATGAATGTTACATTGGATAATAAAGGTGATGTATACATCACTGTGCCTGTTCCAGCATAAGTGCTCAATGATTAGTAGCTGTTTTTATTTTATTAAGTATTTCTGGGGCCCACAACTTTGCTACTCCTCAGTTTTGTCGTTTAAACCACACATAGATTATCATTCGTTTTAAGATTTGCAAATAAAATATATTCTGAAGAAAGAGATTTGGGACGGGTGTGACTTGAAAACATATCAGATGAGAATTAACTGCAGAGTCCAGGGATGGTAAAAGGGCAGACGTCACTTATCTGACACTCTGAACTGGGGCAGGTGTCCTACTCTCATATATCCCGTTAATAAACTCCTCACCTTTTGCAGTAACTGTAAATTAATGTCTAAGCATAAACGGCATGGGGGCAGGCACTGTGTCTGTCTTGCTCATTGCTGTATTCCTAAGAATAAGTTTCAAGGCATGTGTGCTGAGTGGAGGGGAGAGTTGGTTGGAAGGAACGCAGAGAATAGATGGGGATTTTCCATCCCTCACCAGACTTCTGGATCCCCGTTCTTAGTCCCAGTCCCCACCACTCTCCATCTGTTTCAGCAGTTCTCTGAGAGGTGAGCAGAGTCAGGGAGTACATCGTGGTGTTGGAAAGATTTTGGGCTTTGATTGCAGCCCTCCTTTAAGTTTCCTCCTGAAGAATTTCTTAGGGAAAAAAAAATCCATAGAGGCTTCTGAAAACCTGATTCTTAGACATCCCAGGATGGGGAATCAGGCAGTGGGCTCTAGCTGGGTCAGAATGCAGCTCAGTACAATTCAACAAGCATTTTTGATGCCCACCGTGTGCCAGGCACCATACTAGATGGTTTTCTGTATGTATTTTCTCATTTTTAAAATGAATGTTTATTTTTATTACAGCAATACCTACACGTTTTAAAAGCCAAATAGTGCTATTCACAATAGCCAAAACATGGAAACAACCTAAATATCCATTGACAGATGAGTGGTTAAGGAAGATGTGGTCCATATATACAATGGAATACTACTCAGCCATAAAAAGGATGAAACAATGCCATTTGCAACAACATGGATGCACCTAGAGATTATCATACTAAGTGAAGTAAGTCAGGCAGAGAAAGACAAATATCATATGATATCACTTATATGTGGAATCTAAAATATGGCACAAATGAACCTATCTACAAAACAGAAACAGATTCACAGACCCAGAGAATACACTTCTGGTTGCTAAGGGGGAGGGGGTGGGGAAGACTGGGAGTATGGGATTAGTAGATGTAAACTATTACATACAGGATGAATAAACAACAAGGTCCTACTGTATAGCACAGAGAACTATATTCAATATCCTGTGATAAACCATAATGGAAAAGAATATTTTAAAAAAGAATGTCTATATGCATACAACTGAGTCACTTTGCTATACAGCAGAGATTGGCACAACATTGTAAATCAACTCTACTTAAAAAAAAAAAAGCCAAATAGTGCTAAAAGAATCATAAACAAGGCAGCAATCCCCACACCAGCACCTCTCACAAGAGCTTCCTGCTTCTCATAAGTAACTCTTTCAACTCTCTTGGCTCTTTATTTTGGGATTTACCTCCAGATTTCTAGATAATTATGGGACTTTTGCTATCTCTCAAATCAACCATTTGGGATATTACCTACTGAATTCTTATCACGATAAAGGGATTTTAGCTCTTTTCACACCCCCTAGTTGTCACACTAATTTTGATTAAATCCATACTTGGGCTTTTGACTATTAGAATCACGTAAATATTGTTCACGGCCAAGTTAATAGCAATTGTTTCATTTCTTATTTGAATTTATAGCTAAATCTTCCCTCCCCCACCAACCGCTATAAAACAATTCTCAATACAATTTTCCACACAGTCAGCTCTGTCAGAATAATCTGTTGTTTTCTTTTTCTTTAGCCCCTCCCTCCCACAGATACCGCCTATGTGAGGTCTCCAACCTCCTGCTCTAATCCAGACTGGTGGCAGCGGTGGCTTTCCAGGCTTTGCTTCATGGTTCTTGAGCTAAGATCTTCGTTTTTCATCACCCCAAAAGTTTCCTCGGCCTCCCCGCAACTGGTGATACCTGTTTTCTATATTCCACATCTTCTGTCTTGGCTTACCCGCTTGTCTTAGTGGTGCACATAGCTTCCTGACAAAGGTGCAAGGAGGCAACTTGTTTGAGACTCTGCACATCTGAAAACATCTTCATTCTACCTTCACAGATAGGAGTTATTTTCAAATTTTCCTTTAAAATCCATTTCCATTCAAAGCAGTGACAGCTTTGTCCTAGCATCTTCTAGGTTCCCATGTTACTGTTGAGAAATCTGATGCCATTCTCATTCATGAACATTTGTATGTGAGCGGGATTTTCTGAAAACCTTAGAATCTTGCTTTTGTTTCTGATGTGCTGAAATTTCACAGTGATGTGCCTTGATGGAAATCTTGTTCCTTCATTTCTCTGAGCACCGGTCTGGACCATTCAGTCTGGGGTATTTTCTCATGTTCTTCTGTTGATACTTCCCTCCCCTCTCTTCTCACGCTTCTGCCTAGAACTCCTGTTATCCAGATATTTTGTCTCCTGGTCCGGGCTTCTCATTTTCTTATCTTTTGTCTCCTATAATCCATCCCTGTGTCTCTTAAAAACTCTCCTTTCCAGAAGATCTCTTTGATGTTAGCTTCTAACCCTTCCCACTGAAAAAATTGTCAGCTATCACTGTTTTAATTTCAAAAGCACTCTCTTTTTCTGATTTTTAAAAATAATTGTATGGCATATTGTCTTATTTTTAAAATATACTGTCTTATCTTCCTGACAATATTATGCTCTCTCTTTTTAGTTCTTTTTTTCACCTTTGTTTTTGGCCATACTGCACAGCTTGCAGGATCTCAGTTCCCTGACCAGGGACTAAACCCAGGCCATGGCAGCGAAAGTCTAGGATCCTAACCACTAAGCCACCAGGGAACTCCCTCACCTTTGTTTTGATCTGTGTCTCTCTTGTTGGAGACTGTCCATTTCTATTCAACATTAAGTCTTTAAAAGTTGATTGGAAGCTTTTTGTGAAAGGGCGTAATCATTGGTATCTCCAAGTGCCTTCGGGGCATTTCAATTTCTTCAGAAGATTGGATGTGGATGTGTATTTCACTTAATGCCCATTTTCCATCAGTTGCCTCATCTCCACCATCCTTATGCCTGGTCTGTCTGTTTCTCCAGAGAAAGTATCTCCTATCTCCTACAAAACTATCTGTGGCCACTGGCTTTGTGGGGCCAGGATAGGAGCTACCTCTTATATCAGCCCCTTGCTTTTATCTCTCTTCAGCCCCATCTTCCATCCCAGCATCCAGCACCTCTTGAAAGCTTCAGGCTCTGCAAGGAAAAATGGTTTGCTTCTTGTTGACTGACAGGCATTTTGACCTGATCTTCACCTTCTCTGCTAAGGCATTTACCATTCCTCCACCATACTTCTGTCTTTGTATACGGCAGGTGAAATTGCTGGCTTCTCCTAGTTTCATTGAGAATGGAGTTCGTATAGCTGTTCTTACTCTCCTTCTTACTTGGGGGTAAATTCCAAGAGAAGAGGGACAGAAACACCTTCATTCTATCATCTTGAAGCCACAAATGTACATTAAATAGACATTAAGCCTATATTAAGATTACATTATCCTTCAATTCTCAGAACTGTTAACATTACCATTAGTAGAACTGAGGTTCAGAGAGGTTAAGTTCTCTGTCCAACATCAGAGTTGGAAAGTGGCTAAGAACCCTTGTCCGGCCAAGGGCAACTCCCTTACTCTCTCCTGCCTCCAAGCACTCTGAGATCAAGAGAGGGTGGTAAACTATGGCCCAGCCTGGGTTAGTACCTAGAAGTAAAATGTGAGGAAGCCCTTTGGGGAACAAAAGAGCACCTGCATTGGTGAGAATTTCTTGCCAGTGTCTCTCAGTCAGTGGAGAGTCTAGCCTATTACCCAAGGATGCCAACAAGGAACACGATGTGCTAGAAGTGGGGTCAGCCTTGGGGGAGGGGGCTGAAGGACTCAGGGGGAAATCTCAGACTTAGACCATGGAGAAAGGAGAAGGCATAAGTCCTAGGAGAACTTGGGAGAGAAACTGGTTTCCAGGGACCCAGGAATAAAGGCCAATTGTGTCACATTGTGAAGGCAAGAGAACTGCTCTTGTGAGCACTGGACTTAAGCCCACCCAAGACACTGGTGACTTCTAGACCCTTAGCCTCTCACTGCAATCAGGATTGGGCTCCTACTAATGTTCTCCAGACCTGCACTTCACTGACCTCAGCCAGGGTGGGGCCGAGCTTTCAGGTGAGTAACAGGACTGGTAGAGCAACTTAGAACTGACCGTGTTGGTCCATCTGTATGTGCCTGGTTCACTTTTTAGACCCAAGAGGAGGTCCTTAAATTAACCCTCTGTTTAATTTGATCTTGTGATGGTTTGCCAGAGGATAGTGCATGAGTTTCATTTCATAGACCTTCCCTGATCAGTGATGGCAGGCTGGACCACCATAGGGAGAATAGTTCTGTGGCTTTGTCCAGGCTCAGGGGAACAGCTGCTCAACAATGCCTGCCATGGGTGTCGAATCAGAAGAGTTAACTTATATGTGTATCACTGACTCAGGCCATCTCCTCTTCCCAGATTTGTGTCCTCCATAAATGGGATGGAGATGCTCTCAATGACCTATGAACCAGGGACAGTGCCATAAGGGGGCAGTTCTGAGATTGACCTCTAGCTTGGCATTGATCTGCAATGACTGGTGATAGTTTATCACATTTAGGATTGTTTTCAGAATTGATTTTCAGGCCACACGTTCCCATCTTGTGCCCAGGAGGGACTTCTTCTGTAACTGCCACCTGGATAGGGCCGAGCAAGATGTGCTTCTTTTACATCCATTCCTGAGATGCATAAACTGAGCTGCTGAGAAGTGAGTGGATCACAGAAGAGAAAAGCCCTCAAGTGTATGATCCCTGGGGTCCCTTATTTACAGAGCAGGACTTGGAGGACGGTAGCCTGTGGTCTCTCTTCATGTCCTCAGTAAACTTTGAGCTTCACGGGGGGAAAGGAGCAGTGAAGATCACAGGGAACATTACAGAAAATAACAGGCACACAGTTTCAAGCAGCTCATACGTTTATCAGAAAATACAAACTTTCTAAATTAAGTGTTCTACGTCTATTTTACCAACAACAACAACAAAAACAAAAATCACTCCTGTTAGCTAAATACAGATGCGGGGGTGGATGAGCAAGTGAGTGTGACTCCGAGGGGGGTGTGTGTGGTCTGTGCTGTGTGTGAGGACGGGCTGTGTGTATGTGTGTGTGTGTGATTGTTGGTCCATAGATATGTCTGGTCTCTCTGGTTTCTGTCTGTGACCTGGTCGGAACATTGGCTTTCCAAACTTCATACCAAGCTGTTGCAGAATCCAGAATTCCAGAGCCCTTAGCCCTGCTCCAAGGGCTAAGATGGGAGGAGGGAGATGAGAGGGAGATCTAAAAATTTATACCGTTCCCACTGGAGGAAAAATAGGGGCTGTTCATCAGGGGCCCACCGGACGTCGAGCTGAACCTGGAGGAGAAAGAAAAGGACGTCGTGATGGAATTCCTGATGTCAGCAGAGATATTAGGGAAAGTAATATATGAATTTGGGGGCTGTCAAAGACTGGGAAGATCATGACAGGCTTGGAAGCCGAAAGCTTTAGCAACAATATAAAAAGCTTTGGCTCTGGGAGAATAAAATATTGAAATGATACAATTGGAGGACAATAAAGAGTTTCTCCTGCCACATTCTAAGGTCAGGAAGGCCCTGGCAGCCTGTAAGGACGATTTACCCCTGGCCTATGCTCTCTCCACATTCAGGACCACAAACTAGGGAGCCTCTGTGGATCTGAGCACCTTACCTATGGGCCTATCGCCCCTCTACCTGCCTTAGAGGATCTTGTGTGTCCCTCAGGAAATTCCACAATATCAAAGAATTCAGAGCCATGTCCCAGGGTGAGATCTCAGAGTTCAGACAATCCCAGGGCTCCTATCCCCGTCTCAGCACCAAGCTAAATCAGACCCTCCATGTTAACACCAATCTGGGAAGTAAGCACTGAGGCATCCCTGACTGCCTGCAACTTTGCTAGACACTCGGGGAAGGAGGAGCCAAGAAGATTTGAGCCTCAGCATCCAAGAGCAGAAATACACACCCTTCTGCTTTTCCTCCCTGGCACACTGCTAATTCATACTTCAAAAGAGAGTTCAAAAGCCATCTCCTCTGTGACGCCTTCCCTGACCTCTACAGATGGAATCATTAACTCACACTTGGGATCCTATTGCAATTTCTTTCCCCATCTGCTAGGATACTTTGAATGAATGGAACAGAGCTCGAGACAAATCGCGGCAGAGCAAATGGCTAGATTTAGTCTAATCCAGGGATTCTCAGTCACTTTTCAGCCGGGCAGATGCATATTACAGAAGATGCTCACGTTCACAGCGCCCTTGCATGAATTGATGAAACAAAACAGGGGGGAGGGGAAGAAGCAGTGGGGAACAAACCAGCGCATTAATGTGTAATGCCTCAGCTGTTAGGGGTATCTGTCACTCACTGTGAGCAGCCGTGGACAGGCAAGGCTTTGGCTTGTTTGAGTCCTTTCTCACAAAAATAAATTCTATGAGAGCAGGGACACTGTCTGGACGGTTCACCATTTTACACCCATCACCCAGCACCCAGCCTAGGACCTGGTATGAGGTAGGCGCCCGGTAAGCAAGGAATGTTGGTGGTAACCCCACCTCTCTTCCTCCTTTTCAAAAATCATATTGGAAAAGAAATGATTGAAAGTGATGTTATTATAAGGATACTCTGAACTCTACTCTGATTTATAAAACAAAGGCCGTAACCCATACTTGAGTATTTAATAATTACCAGTGACAAATTACTCCTGACACGCCTCATATCTGATTGCCACACCCCACGCAGCTGAGCCCTTCGGGTTGAGAAATTTTTATCCGATCAGCCATCAAGGGCATGGTCTAGACAGGACAAACACTAGAGGGCCAGGGAGAGAGGTAACCCATGTGGATTTAATTATCCAGGAATGCTTCCTGGAAGAAGAGGAGGGGCTTAAACTGCCTCATGAGCGTGGTGACCAGTGCAGTTTCTACTCGGTCCAGTAAGAATTCCAGTGGAATCATCGTTGGCATCCTTTTTAACCCTCAGACTTATTGTTCTTTAGAAGATACCTTGCCTGGTTATCGTGCCCTGCTGGAGGTATGTAAATGGACTTGGCAGAGGGCAGGTAGGGCTCCCCTCCTCCTTCCCTGAGAACAGAGGCCACCTGCTCCCTCCCCTCCCATTTCCTGTACGAGTAGTTCAGTCTCTTGGTTCTCTTCTTTGCTGCTGACTCAGAGGAAGCACTGAGCCCCCTTGTCTCCCAGACTAAACTCTCCGTTAGGCCCTTGTACCCTCCCACCCTGGGCAGGCTCTCCTGGACCTTGCTCCTTCCAGCACGACTGGTAACCCCCAATACCACCCCTGTGCCCAGTGCTCCCATCCTACGGTGCTCAGGTTTTCTTGCCAAACCGTCATCCCTCCCTCTCTTCCCCTGGCTTCCTGCACGCCACACGCTCCTCTTTTTCCTCCCATCTCTTAGATCCTTTGCTGGTGCCTCCCCATCTCCCCAACCCCTCTACATGTTGGAGACCCAGGGTTCAGTCCTTGGGCCTCCCCTCTTCTCTACGTACAGGTGCTTCCGGCCAATCTCATCCCATCCCATGCCTTTAAATACCATCTATATGCTAACAATTCCCAAATGTATATTATCACCTACCACGTCTCTCCTGAGCCCCAGACTCGGATACCCACCTGCCTATCCACTGCTCCATTCATGTGTTTAACGGACCTCTCAAACTTCACACATGCAAAACCAAACTCCTGATCAACACCCCCGTGCTCTCGTCATCTGGACCGTAGTGCTTTGACATCGCCACTTATCCAGATGCTCAAGTCAAATCCTAAGAAGCACACTCGATTCCTCTCTTTTTCCTATTCCACATCCAACTATCAAGTGCCATCAATTCTATCAAGAAAATAAGTGCTCCAGATCTCTTATCTCCTTCCCGTGGTCACTGCCCTAGTCTGTGCCACCAGCACCTCCTACTTGGACAGCTAAAAAGGCTCCCATCCTGGTCCCCTCCATCAGTTCTTACCCCGCAGCCCACTCTTCGTACACTGGCCAATGTCATCTTCCTTACGCAGAGAATTAGAACATTCGTGGCTTCCTGCTGCTCTTCCTCACCTCGCCTCCCAGGCCCTATCTAGTCTGGCCCTGCCACCTCTCCAATTTCAATTCTACCCACTCTCTCACCCCCACTCATTGTGCTTCTGCTACATTTCCCATCCCGGGGCTGTTGCACTTTCTTTTCTTTCTGCCCAGGGTGCTCATCACCCACATATACACATCGTTCATTCTCTCGTTTTACTCAGATCTCAGCTCAAGAGACATCCCTTCATTCTCTCCCTCTTTCCCTGCACCTGACATGTACAATGCTTGTTTACTTCCATATTGTCTCTTTCTCCTCCTGGAATGACAGAAGGAAACACTTCCTCTTGTTCACTCCAGAAACCAGTGCCTAGAACAGTGCCGAGCACATGGAAGATGCAACAAATATTTTTTGAATGAACGAATCAACCCTTTGGGGAACACAGGCCAGCACTCCTCGCCTTGCTTTTCTGACCTCACTTTCCTGGTCTTTCCAACCTCTCAGGCCACCATCCACCCTGTTGACCACTGCTCCTCCCCTTCGCTCTCCTCCTTCGCCCACGGTGTCCCCCACTGGCCCCAGGCTCTCTCCCACTTCAAAGGCTGCTCCTTCCTCAGTCTCCTGCTCACTCCTTCCCCTCCTCTCCTAACCCTCTGAAGACAGCCAGAGACTAGGTCTCAACCCTCAGCTCTTACTGCTCCCAAGCAGTGCTTCACGACTGCTGACCAGTGAGAACTTGGGACCACACTGCCTCCCAAGCACAGGGGATTCTGGCTTCTGCAGAACCCAGAGTCACAGCGTGGAACGGGGACGTCCTGCAGGTGGGCTCCCTTCCCTCTGCAGTCTCATGTACTCTCACCTCCAGGGAGGTGAGAACCTCTCTTACAGACCCTGCAGTCACTTCCAGACTCGCCCTCTCTTCCCTACTGTTTCTTTCCCCTCTGGCCCATCAATTCACTCCAGCGTTTGCAGATCTGCATTGGCTCCCCAGGCCTAGCAGTCAGAGCCTTTAATAACCCAAGCCCAGCCTCCCTTTTCCTATTTTCCACCTTGTTCAGGGATAAATCTAATACCTCAACCAGATGCCTTTATTCCCCAGGCCTCAAGCCTACCACACACCTTCCCACTGAGGGCCTTATTCCCCCAATCGCTGCTCACTGGACCCTCCCCATCCTGCAGCCCTCACTGTCCACCCAGCAGGGATCCTCCCTCTGTCCTCAGGCTACTTGGATGGTCTTCACTTTGTCACGGCACTAACATAGTTGTGCCTGCCCCCTTTCATGCACTCTCATTGCCGGAGGGAGGAACCGTGTCCTATTCGTGGACGGTGCCCCACAGGCTAACTTCACCATAACTACGTGAACTGACACAGCGCTTTCTAGGGTGCTTTGGCAGAACACACCATGATATGCTCTACAGGACAAGGGAAGGGAAAACAAGGAGAGGGAGGGAGGAAGGAAGGAAGGATGGATGGATGGATGGATGGAAGGAAGGAAGGAAGGAAGGAAGGAAAGGAGGGAGGGAGAGAGGGAAAGAAAAAGAGAAAAAAGAAATAAGAGGTCATGGGTTTTATGTTCAAATGACATTATCAGCCACCTTCTTGAATGTTCTCCATGCACCCTAGTAAATTAATCTGCAAATTCTTTTCCCAAACAGATCTGACTATGGAAAGCTCTTTCCAGCATTTATCCCCTATATCAAGACATTCAGGGGGAAACACTGATTGAAAGGGTCAGAGTCCAGGACACCCAGCTGACACTACAGTGAGGGGCTGTGATGGGGAGGAAGGGAATCTATGCCAGGTTGGGGAGTTTGGCCCTAATCCTGTAGAGGGAAGTCCTCAAACTTGAGCGCACGTTTCCCCGGGGTGTGCCCAGGACACATGGATGCTCAGCACTGACACAGCACCACGTGCGTCACAGAGCATCAATAGTGAAGGTTTGGTGGGTGGGAATGGACAGCTGTGTGTTGTTATATTAAAATGACACACAGACCTTTCTTACTGACCAGCATGAAAAGTCTGTGTGGAATTGTCAGCTCACATGTTGAGTTTGTGTTGGCTGTTGACTGCTAAGTCCCTCTCCTCTGCTGTTTGAGGTATTTTAGGGGGAAAGTCTGAGCAGCCTGATAAGCAGTGGGGAGCCCTTCAGCAGGGCTCACTGCAAACTCAGTGGGCTGTTGGAGAGATTACCCTGGCAAGGAACTCAGGATGCAGTAACTGGGGGAAAGAGCTGTAAGAAGATTACCTGGCCGTGGCCGTGGAAACCAGGCAAGGGGGGAAAGGCATATACCCATGCCACCTGCTATGGGTGGTGTGCTCGTCCACCACTGACCAGGCAGCTGCATTTCTGCACCAGGCTGAGGACCCAAGCCCCGAACTGGGCCTACCGAAGGGCCCCCCAGGCCCAGATCAGGCTCACCTCCACACCAGGTCCATCAAAGACCCACACGGCTTCTGGTGGGCACAGGGTCTCCCCTCCCGACAGCCATGGAACAAACGTACCAAGAAAACACCCGTGAGGCCCACCTCCTCTCTTTAGCAGCTTTCGGGGTACAGGTTGAGTCTTCCAGTGTGGGCTGAGGACTCACCCGTACGCCTGGGGGAAGAGGTACTGCGGCCCATCTCCTGCCATGGGGGAAGGGTCTCGGGGATTGCTGGCCAGCTTCTGAGGTGTCCTCTGAGGGTACGGATAGTTGGGTTGGACCAAGGGGATGTAGCTCAGCAGCGGGGTATAGGAAGGGCGGAAAATCTGCTGTCCCATCTGCTGGGGGTTGTATGGTGTCACCTGCAGGGCAGAGAGGAGACAGGGGCTAGAGGAGAGGAGAGAGGTCCAGCGGAGCCTGCTGCCTCCAAACACCACAGTTCCCCAGCCCTGACCCTGACCTGAGCTCCCTCCTCTCAACCCGTGCCCCTCAGTCACTGTGGGGCACACAGAAGGCAAGGTGTTGGGTGGGGAAAAGCACAGGGCTCAGCTTCTATATGTGAAACTGGCAAGTTTTTAATTTATCCGAGCCTCAGTTTCCTTACCCATAAAATGGACAAACACTGTCTCCATTGTATGGGGACTGAGTCAGTTGACATAAGTAGAGACACTGGCACATAATAAATAGCAAATGAATATTATTTCCATTCTCTTCCCTGTCCTCTGCCTTTCACTCGGTCAATAACCATCTCAAAAGCCCCTGCTTCATTCTTAAGTCTTTTATAATCTCAGTAAAGGTTGTTGAGATTTATGCATCCCTGGCTTCTATCTCAGGATCTCAAAAAGTCCAAGACAGCCCTGCCCAGTGGAAATTCCTGTGATGGATGACGGAAATCTTCTGGGTCTGCACCGCCCAATATGGTAGCCACCAGCCACAAGTGTGGCTACTGAGCACTTGAAATGGGCTAATTGGACTGAATTTTAAATTTTACTTAGTTTGAATTGATTTCAGTGTAAATAGCCACACGTGGCTGATGGTTACAGTTCTGGGTAGTGTGAGTAGAGGAGAAAGGCCAGAAAGGGACAATGGGATTCAGCTCAAAACCTAGACAAAAGTAGGAACTCATTGGGTTTATGAGACCACCTGGATCATACCCCACCAAGAAGCAGGGCTCCCATTATCTTGCCCCTGGCAAGGCAGGAACACCATCTGTCTTATTTACTGATTTATCCTTGGCCCTAAGACAATGCCTGTCACACAGTAGCTGCTCAATAAACATATGTCAAATGGATACGTGCAAGAGAGAAAGGGAGAGGAGGAGGAGGGAGGAAAGGAGAGATAACTAAGTGTCTGCTCGAATACCTAAAATGACAGGGAGCTCACTACATCATGAGCACTGTATCCCACTACTGACAGCTCCAAATGTCTTGTGTGGAGCTGACATCCATCTTCCTGTGTGTTTTGGTCAAAACCAGGGAAATTTCTGGATTTCCACTTTAGCAGCAAGAGACTGGAGTCCAAGCTGCTCAGGGGTTCAGCATCCTGACTGCCCTTTCTCACCCTGCACGTGGTGAGAAAGATGGCAAAGGCTAGTGCTTATTAAGTGACAACAAGGGAGTGCCAGGTGCTTCATGTAGATTCTCTCATTTAGACTCCAAAGGGCTCGGTGAGCTGGGACCATTAGGATCCCCATTTTAGAGACAAGGAAACAGGTTCAGAGAAATTAAACAACGTGCTCAGTACGTGTTCCAAGCTTTGTTGGAATCCCCAGTGGGGTAACCCCAGAGCCCGTGGTCCTGGACCCCACCTCTGTGCTTGCTCCCTGTGGAAGCCTGAGCTCCTTCTTCCTGGCCCTCCCCATCTTTCCCCCAGTGGACAAGTAGGATCTGGTGACACTGGACATGGGCACCAAACTCCCAAGAGGATGAGCTGAAGGTCAGAAAGTGCCAAGAGCTCACAGAGAGAACCCAAGAAGGCACCTCCCAGGACAGACACCTGGGGGTCAGCATGGCAGGAAAAAAACCTGGTTTTCACAGTGCGGAGGGGTCCTGGACCTGGAAGGATACTGACATGAAAGAGAAGATGCGGGTCCTAGAGCTTATACAAGCTTTACTCAAAACTATACCCTAGCTACATGTCACTGATAAAACCCATAAAACAGAGCTGTGTGTAGGGCTCTGGAACCATCTCCAAAATATACTCTTTGCTGACAAAAGCAATGATAGAGCAGGGTGTCCAGAATGCCGCATCTGTATAAGTAGATCTTCCTGG
Organism: Hippopotamus amphibius kiboko; assembly: GCF_030028045.1. Classification (NCBI taxonomy): domain Eukaryota; kingdom Metazoa; phylum Chordata; class Mammalia; order Artiodactyla; family Hippopotamidae; genus Hippopotamus; species Hippopotamus amphibius. The sequence goes on along the minus strand of NC_080186.1, from coordinate 26,997,533 downwards.
AAGGATACCTAAGAAACCGGTCGCAGTGATTGCCTCTAAGATTTTTAAAATTTTGTACCAGGTTTTCATATTAGTTTCAAATACATGCACATACATAACTTTGTCTAAACGCAGTCACTTTGGAGCTAGGTGGACGAAATCACTGCTCGTGGGGTGGAGGGGATGAGCCTGAGATTCTGTGAGCCTGGCTGCCTCCTCTCAACTTCATCTCAGGGTACACAGCTCCTACTGCTGAAAGAGCCATCCTGGCCCATGTAAGAAAGTAACCTACACTTATCGGCCCTTCTCTACCTTCTGGAACATTCTAACACTCTTCAGGTCAGAGGCGCAGGTTGCAGAGAAAGGATAGGGCTCCCTGGAGAGAGAGGAGAGAGCAAGGAATCTGTGGGGTGGTGTGTGGGGTCTGTCCACCTGTGTGGGGGGGCAAGGCCAGCCAGAGAATGGAGCCAATTCTCAGCTCCTTTCCTCACACCCGCATCCCGGCCCCAAGATACTCACAATCTCTGGAAGTGCTGGTTTGTGTTTTGTGTGTGTCTGCATGGCCCCACACGCATGCAGCTTGGCATGCGTGTCTATAACTGTGTCTTTGTGTCTGGGCGTGTGTTTGTAGTTTTGTCTCTGCTGCTTTATTTCGATACATATTTTTGTGTGTCTGTGTACAAGAAGCAGTAAGCCACGGTAACTGGGAATGTGGACCCTGAAGCCCAGCTGCCCGAGGTAAAACCCCAATCTACCATTGTGTTACTGTCAAGTAGATACTGACACCCAACCTATCCATGCAAGTAGGGGGTGCAGATTTAGCTAACAAAAATATGTAACACCCAGTTAAATTTGAATTTAAGATAAACAGGAAATTTTTTAGGATAAGTAGGGTCCATGCAGCATTTGGAGCATAGCTCTACTAAAACTTTATTCACTGTTGAGACTTCCCTGGTGGTGCAGTGGTTGGGTCTCCGCCTGCCAATGCAGGCGACACAGGTTCAATCCCTGGGTGCGGAAGATCCCACATGCTGCGGAGCAACTAAGCCCGTGTGCCACAACTACTGACTCTGCGCTCTAGAGCCCGTGTGCCGCCACTACTGAAGCCCGTGCGCCTAGAGCCCGTGCTCCTAGAGCCCGTGCTCCTCAACAAGAGAAGCCACCACACCAAGAAGCCCGCCCACCACAACGAAGAGTAGCCCCCGCTCGCTGCAACTAGAGAAAGCCTGCGTGCAGCTACACAGCCAAAAATAAATAAATAAATTATAATAATTAAAAAAAAACTTTATTGACTGTTTATCTGAAATTTAAATTTAACTAGATGTCTTGTTTTTTTTTTTTTGTTTTGCTTTTTTTTTGTTTTTGGGTTTTTTTTTTCTTTTGGCTGTGTTGGGTCTTCATTGGTCTGCGTGGGCTTTCTCTAGTTGAGACGAGCAGGGGCTACTCTTCGTTATGATGTGCGGGCTTCTCGGTGAGGTGGCTTCTCTTGTTGTGGTGCATGGGCTCTAGGCATGCAGGCTTCAGCAGCTGCAGCACGTGAGCTTAGTAGTTGTGGCTCGCGGGCTCTAGAGCGCAGGCTCAGTAGTTGTGGTGCACAGGCTTAGTTGCTCTGTGGCATGTGGGATCTTCCCAGACCAAGGATTGAACCCGTGTCCCCTGCATTGGCAGGCAGATTCTTAACCACTGTGCCACCAGGGAAGTCCCTAGGTGTCTTGTATTTTAACTGACCAACTGACATGGGAGGGATATGACTCCCAGCCTCACTGATGTTGGGTGGGCCATGTGATCTGCTTTGGCCCGTGGAAGGCGGCTGTACATTACCACGTCCCAGCTCTGAGCTGAGCCTCTCAGAGACATTGGATATTTCTGCTCTGCCCTCTTGCACTCCCAGCATCCAGCATGGCAGGAGCAAAAGTGACTAGATCTTCAGCACAGGCCCAAAAAGGGGACACGTGAAACGGGCTTGAACCCAATCCCAGCCCAGCTCAGCCAACCTGTAGACCCATGGCTAAAAAATAAATATTTTATTGCTGAAAGTTTCTGAGACATTGAGGCCGTTTGTTGCCACAGCAACAGCTGACTTATGTGTTAACTTTACAACATTGGACAAATTATTTCATCTCTCGGTGCCTCGGTTTCCTCATCTCTAGTCTATAAGGTAAATTATAAGGGTGGCTCTGAAGGTTAAATTAATGCAGGTAAAGCCCTTAGAGAAGGGCCTGGCACACAGTAAGGGCTCTGTAAGTGCCAGCTGGTATTATCACCTGGGGACACTGGTTTGTGTCCACAAGCGTGTTGGTGTTTGTGCCTGCATTTTGGGGTCAAGGGTAGGCTGGAAAGTGCTAGTGACCAGCTGGACAAAGACAAGGGAACAGACATCCATCTGACCTGAAAGCTTTCGTGGAGCTGGGACAGAGGTGAGGAGGTCATCTACTCACCTGTCGGGAGTAACACCTCAGCTGGGGGTGCAGAGTCTGCTGATAGGGCATCCTGGCTGCCTGCTGTGGGTACAGGCCCTGGAGAGAAAAGAGGGAGGCTCAGTGCCATGGGGCAATGGGCTCCCGGCCAGAGAACAGCAGCCTCTCAACTCAGCTTCCCGCTCCCTTGCCTGTGTCTCCAGACAGGGCTGAGTCCGTCCCACCACACTACTGGCCAGACCCACCAGCTGCCTAGTCCAGCTGGGATCAGGTCGAGCCAGCACACCTCACACCATGCAGGAAGCTCCTGGTTAGCAGGATTCACAGCCTTTTTGGTGAATATTTAAGACAAGAGCTTCAGGAACCCACCTGCCTCTTGAATTCCAGATCTGCCCCTTAGTGGCTGTGTGACCTTGGGCAAGTCACTTCACCTCTCTGAGCCTCTTTTCCCTTGCCTCTGAAATTATGTGTGTTCAAGCGTGCAAAGCCTGTGAAGGTAGCCAGATTGTCTCTTTGGCTGTCTATACCCCTTTTCTCAGTGTTTTTCCAAACCCCGTTCCTGCCCCAAGATGTGAGGTGCCTGTGTACATCTATGTGCATGTGTGTGTTAGTTTCCTTCCACGTTTACGTAAGCACACCTGCATGCGTGCTTCCATTTGTGTCTGCCGTTGTGTGATTCTGTGTACAAATGTGCAACTATGAACCTAGGTTTATTACCTTTGGTCTCTACTGCTGTGCATCTACCTGCCCACATATACGCCTGTGACAGTACCTGATGATGAAGACTGATAAATGAAGATAAATGAGTTAATCCACCTAAAGGGCTTAGAACAGTGCAGCACGTCGTAAGGATTCTGCCAGTGTTAGGTATTTTTACCATCTCTCACTGCCCCCCGCCCCCAGCCCCTGCTGCTCCCGCCACTTGAAGAGGCTGCCTGGCAACTTAGCCCCAAGGGAAGCAGAAACTTTATGCATGACTCTGTCTGGGGTGGGCCTTAGGTGTCCATGTGTACACACACACACACACACACACACACATGCGCGCACGCGGCAGAATTGCCACTACGGATGGGGTCAGCCCATGACCCCTCCAGTCCCAGGCTGCCTGTACCTGCCAATCCAGAGTTAACCCCTAAGATGCAGCTCAAAACCCAAAGCACCCCTCAGACCATGTATCTCTCCAGAAGATTCCACGCCCCAAGATGCTGCCTCCATCCTGGGCTCAGGTTGTGCCAATCATCAAAGTGTTGATGTCTGACACTGCCCTTGATGACTTCCTCAGAGCCCACGGGCTCCTCAGAAAAAGCTCCAAGTCCCTGATGTGGGGTCCTGGGGAAGCCCCCCAGCTCTCCTAGGCCTGTCCTCCAGGTCCCCGAGAGTGCACATCCTCTCAGGGCCCTCCTTGCTCTCTGCTCCCATGCACCTGTGCTTGGCCGCGGCCGAGCCTCTCCCACATCCACCAACCCCTTCCCCTGAAACCAGTGCTCCTGCTCGTCTTTTCTCCAAGCCCTGCAGCAAGGGCAGCCCCACTCACCACTACGACAGTGTCTGGTCTCTGTGACCCCAGGCGTGGCCTGAACGGGGACAGAGGAGTCAGCCGGATGGGGCCGCCCTGCCTTTTCTCAGCCCCCAGTGGGCTCAGAGCTATGCTCTAAGGGTCCCTCCTCTGTTTCACTCCCTCCCCAGCAGTGCTCAGCTCTGCTTCCCACAGCCAGCTCCCCCAGGCCACAGTCCTCCCCACGCCCGCCTGGGTGAGGCTACCCCTAGGATCTGTGAACCGCCTGTCCCTGCTCTGTCCTGGGGCAGATTTTCAGGAGACGATGTCACGTTCATCGGCAGCAGCCACACTGTGTGACTTGAAGGAGATTTCTAGTCATTCAAACTGTGATTGTGTAAAATCACAGGCAAAGGTAAATTTGCATCGATTCCTCTTTGCTTGAGGCCACGGCCTCCTGCCACGTGCCCTCCCGCCTCAATGGGGAGCAGAGTTCCTTTGTGCCAAGCAGCCCAGGAGCCTCTGGAGCCCGTTGGCGCTGAGGACTTAGCCTCCCACAGCTCTACGTCCATCCACAGCGGAGCTGTGAGTAAATTGGATTTGAGACCTCATCTTTATTCCTAAGGCCAAGCAGGAAAAGAGACGAGGATAGACTGTTCTCCACTTCTCCTCCGTGCCTTCTCAAGGTCTGCGGAGCTCCCTGACCCCGTTTCCTAGGCATATCAGGGCTGAATAATAATAAAAACCAACATCTGTATCATACTTGAGATTTTGCAAAGCCCTTTCCCAACCATGGACTCAATTAACCTGACAACTGACTCAAGTATTTGCTGTTGCTGCTGTAATTATTAGGAGGCCATTTCATAGGTGAGGAGACCAGGGCCCAGAGCATTTGGCTAACTTGCCCAAGGCCACACAGCTTGGAAGCAGTGCAATTCTCTTAAACCCAAGTCTGACGATTCTGAAACCTGTTTTCTTTTTATCATATCAAGCCCCTCGATCAGCCGTCTTGAAGCCTGATGACATTATGAGATCATGAGGGGCTGGGAGAAGGTAAATTACACTGTTCCTTGTTACCACCGGGGAGGGTCAGCATGGACAGCCAACTTCAGCTGGGCCTCTTCAGTGTCTACACTGCTGCATAGGAGCCAGGGGACCTACCAGCCAGGGCCCGTCTGCCCAGAGGCCCAGGAAGCTCAGAGTCAGCCCTGTGATGCAAACACCAGCATCTCTGAGGACAAAGGACCTTCATACTCGAAAAATATGTCCAAATTTCACCCACTCCAAAAGTCAAGCCCGAAGAAGTTAACATGGCAGAGAGAAACTATCCCCTCTTTACAAAACAAACCATTGCAAATTAGCTTTACATGGTGAGCCCTGCAAGTGCATTTGAGAGTACATCGGTTTACACTAAATAAAATTATGCAATTGTTTCTCTCTTAGGGATGGGGGACACACCGTGCTGGCCTTGGATTTGCCCCTGACTTGTACTGGACTCCGAGCTTCTTAGTCATCTTGGAATCCCCTCACCTAAGTCGAGGCCTATACTCAGTGTGAAGCAAGGGTGTTGATTTTCTTTTTAATTATTTAAATGAATGAGAAAATAAATACAAATGAGTACATCAGGGAGTAGGTGATAAACGCCTGCAGAGTGAGTGAGAAGGGTGGAGGAACAGCAGCGAAGGTGTTGGTGAACCAATGAGGACGTGAGCAGGGCACTGCTCCCGAGACCTGTGCCAGGCAGGACCACATAGCGTAGACGTGGGACTGACACACTTGGATTTTCCAGTGCATCACGTTTCCTTATCACGTCTCCCCTCAGTGGTGGGGTTTGAGGAGAGGGTGGCCACTCGCTCTGTTCAGCAAACAAAAAAAGGCTTGAAAACAAAACTTTGGAGAGAAAAAGAGCCATCGTGCTAAACTTCAGTACTTTAGTTCCTGTTGAGGAATCAGGGGCGAAGCCTGGTGGACCAGCTCAGAGGGGCTTTACGTGGAGCAGAGAAGATCCACCATCTGTGTGGGACGTTTAAGCCATGAGGCCTGATGCTCTGCTGTAGAAGAGGAAATGACATGGGGTGGGAGTGGGGGGGGACCCGAGGGGAGGGGGAGGGGCACAGAGACAGGACAGGTCAATTTCCAGGCAGATTTTCTTCTCTCTTTGCCACCTCCGGGCTTGGCCAGACCAGGCTAGGGTAGCAGGTTCCCAGGGACCTGGCCCTTTCATACACCTGCACGCCATTCTGGAAAGAAGCCAAGGAGGAGACAGAAGACTGAGAAATCTTAGACACTGAGCACCTTTCCTGGAGGAACTAAGCACTACCTAAAGGGACTATTTAAGCTCTTGGTTTGGACTATGGTTTAAACCAGAGTGAACATTTATTTGATTTTTTCTTCTATCTACCCAGTGGGTGGCAGCTCTTAAGGGAGATTAAGTTAAATAGACAAACTAAAGAAATTACATTTTCCCTGAATAAATAAGCTCTGTGAGTAACATTTCCCACCTGCAAGTGTTTCTCCATCCTGCTGTGTCTGGCCTCACTTAGCTGTGAGCCCAAGTCTGAGAATGTGTGCCAAGCCACCTTAGCTGGTAGAAGCTAAGATTGCTGGGCTGTAGTTGAAATAAAATGGCCACATAATTTGTTACCTGCGCCAGGGCACTTTAGAGTGAAAGGGGATGAAATTAATAATTATGCTAGGACAAAAGACCTAAACTGGGACCATCCCAAGTAACCTAGGACACGTCATAGGAGTCACAGGATGTGGTTGGAAACAAGGACTATGCTATTATTCTCTCCTGGGAGCCCAAGTACTTCACAGGCCAAAACTAGCCAAGCTCTGGAAGACACAGCACAGAGTGAACTGAAATTCAGACAAAGGAACATGAGAAATATACACACACATGCAAGTGTGCATGTGTGCACAGGTACTGGGGAGTCGGTCTGCTGTGGCCTCAGTGAAGAAATTAATGAGACTAAGGCTCTTTGTGAATTAGGCTCCCTGCAAGCCACAGCTCCTCTGTGGACGGCCACCAGAGAGCCAGGCCCAGGATGCACTCACTCACCTGATACTGGGGGAAGGTGGAAGGATTTGTGAACACGGGCGGTGGTGGATAGTTCAGGTTGAGCCAGAGTGGCTGGTTCAGGGTCGCTGAGGTCAAGGTGGTGGCAAAGCGTGGGGTGAACACATTCCCTGTGTGCTTGAGATTGTTCTTGTCAGCCCCCGTCACAGGCACGTTAACTGTAAGTCACAGGAGAGGCAGAGCATTTCCATGATTGAGGAAGGGAGAGGCCAGGATGCCCTCAGCCCCATGACCGCCCATGGGGTTAATGCTCTCAGAGGTTAGGTCTTTTAAAAGCTCCCAGAGGGTTCTTCAAAGTTCGGGTGAATTTCCAACTCGAGGAAAACAACGTTAGTTCACACCTTGCCAATTCAGCAGGGGTGAGAATCCCAGCACGGGCTGACATGGAGCACCTCTCTCCATCATTCACTAGCGAGGAGGCAGTTTAGCAAGAGAATGCGATAAACCAGATTGCCGGGGCTGTATCTCATCAACTTACAAAACGATGTTCTTTCGAGTGCTTTAGAAAAATCCAGTTTGGTATAAACAACTGCTATGCTGTTGGAAGTCATTCTTATCAAATTATTAAAGCATCTTGCCCCGCTGAGGACATGTACTTGCCAACAGTGAGGACCTTGTGCAGGTTGTTGTGTCTATGTTGGAGTCATTTTTTTAAATATTTTAAAATATTGTATAATTCAGTTTGGTAGCACCCAACATTAGTCTGAATGACTGAGATGTGATTGAGTTATTTCAGGATATGAATCCTGGATTCTTTCCCTGTACAGTATGCTTTGTGAGCTTATAGGGTCAAAGATGGGGTGTTAGTTTCCCCTTATTTTGGGGGGCAAGGAGGTTACACTAGAACAGTTGTAGGAGTACAAGGGAAAGAAAGGCGGGACATGAATAATCTCAAGGTAGAAATAATCTTGAAGAACGGATTTTTCTTTGGTTTGGGCAACTTCAGAGGATGTAAGACATGTTGAGTCAACGCTAGATTCAAACTGACTACCAGGGATGCCCATGTGACCCCTGAAAGTCAACTGCATTTCTCTAGCGGTTGAAATTCCTGTAGGGGACACAGGAAGAAAGTCATGGTCCTCGCTTTATGGGACTAGGGGAAGACAGTTAACGTGCCCCAGGGTGAGGCAGCCCTCTGATGGCAAAGCCACTCCCGGGACCTCTGGGGGTTCCTGAAATCCCTTCCTCTACAGACTCTCTCTGGACAGGGTCAGCTTACGTTTTGGCTCCAGCCTGTCCACCTCCACTTTGCTGCGAAGCTTCAGCTGCCCACTTGGGTTCTTGGTGGCCCCAAGGACCTCATAGAGCAGTTTCTTCTTGGTCGGCCAGGCAGGCTTCTTGGCTGGAAGGGCCACGGACATGGAGCCCACGGGGTCACTGCCACCCTCCTCACCACAGGTGGCCTTCTGGCTGTGGGGCCACTGACTGAGAAAGGGGCCCTCTCGACCCTTGGTCAGCTTCTTGGCACCAGGGTTCTGTTCTACAGCAGGAGGGAAACTGAGTCAATGACTCTGGAAGGCCACGTGCTGGATGTGGGGAACACCCTCTTGTGAACTAAGTGATGGGTCCTCCAGGGCACATTTGAGGCTCTGACCACTCTGGGCTCTCTCTCCCAGCCAAGTTCAATCCAAGTCCAGTCCCTGAAGCCTTCACTGATCAACACCCATTATGGTCTCCCCTTCCATGCAAGCATGCATGCATTTATCCATTCTTATCTTCCTCCCTCCCACCCACCCATTCATCCTCCCTCCCACCCACCCACCCATTCATCCTCCCTCCCACCCACCCACCCATTCATCCTCCCTCCCACCCACCCATTCATCCTCCCTCCCACCCACCCAATCATCCTCCCTCCCACCCACCCATTCATCCTCCCACCCATGCACACATTCATCCTCCCTCCCGCCCACCCAATCATCCTTCCTTCCACAATTCCTTTCTTCCTTCCTTCCAAACTTCCTTCCTTCCACTTACTTCTCTTTTCTTCTCTTTTCTTTCTTTTCTTCCTCCCTCCCTCCCCACCACGTTCTCCCTTCTTTCCTCCTTTCCTTCCTTTCTACCTTTTCTCTTTCCTTCCTCCCTCTTCTTTCCTCCCTTCCTTCCTGCTAACCTTCCACAGGTTGGAACACAAAGGTTCCAGATACAAAGCTGACTTGGACACAGTTCTTGCCTTCAGGGAGCACCTGGCTTTGCGGGGGGGACACATATTCCTACAGAACACACGTCTGGTCCCTTGTCATGGACTCTCCTCTTGCTAAATCATCATGGCAATGTAACACACTCGTCAGCGCCAGGCTCTGACCTGAGTCCTGGGGACACTGCGATGAGTCAGAGCCAGACTTGGCCCTGCAGGGCTCACAACAAGGAAGAAGAGAGAGACAGACCCAGAAAAAGCTCTGGGACAAGACAGATGGGGACCATGAGGTAACAGAGGGACACAGTGGGAGAAGAGGATGGCTGAGACAGCTTCTGTCTGAGAGGATCAGAGGGCTTCCAGAAGGAAGAGGGCCTTTGGCAAGACCTTACATCCAGGGCCATGGGTGACTGTGGGCAAAGGCACAGAGGCATCAGAGAGACACAGTGAGGCTCTGGATGTGGTCGGCGCCAGGCTCAGATCTCTCTCCAAATAGACCGAGTGTCCCCCTAGTGCGAGGACACACTCTGGACCATCATGGGACCCTACGCAGCAGTGGTTTTCACCCATATTTCCTTTTGAGCAATGGAACTCTTCCTTCTAACAAAATTAAGTATGGTGGGGGAATACAACGCCTTTTTTAAGGCATTGCTTCGTTGAAGCAGAGAAGAGGGCCTTGTTCCCAGCAGCTTCACACCTTCCCCAGCCTGGAGGTCCTGGTCTCCATGGATCTTGACTGGGAAATGGCGCTGGACACACAGCAGGCACCTCGGATCATTCCGGTAGCGGCAGGATCAGAGGAACTGTGCCCAGTGTTACCTGTTGGGAGTGGATGTGATCCCACCAAATCTTGCCCCACGCCCCCCAGCCTAGTGGCCTTGGGGCTGCATCTGGACAGAATGGGGCCTGATCTCCTAGTGCCATCCCACCAAAGAAAAGAGCTGCTCTAACCTGAGCCAATTTAGGAGAAAATGACATTTTAAGCAAAACATGTCCCTAACAGTCTCTTCCAAGAGTTTCTCTGGTTGCAAGTATCACCCTCAGCCAGCGCTGAAATAACAGTACCCGCTAATAATAGCCCTCTCCCCAGGGGCCCACACACCTGCCATCACACACATACACACCCAGTCACCTGACACATGCCGCTCACTCGTCTCTAAAGCTGCCCCTTGCCATGTCTGTGTACACAGACACACACGCATGTTCCTGCGGTCATTCCTTTGGCCCCTTCGCACACACACAACTACACACACAGAATGGACACACACAAACACATACACACAGTCACATTCAGATGCACCCACACTGCATTTTCTCTAACAAAGACACTCACACCTGCAAAGCTCCGCTTGGCATATCTTTGCCCACACACTTGTACACACAGACACATGCAAATGGTGGAAGGGGTGGAACACGACTGCCTCCACCCCAGCAGCCCCATCCGACAGAGAGACATCCACGCCTCCCTCCTGGAGAAGGAGGTGGGAGGAAAGTCCCCGCCCCCAGATAGGGCTCCATCCTCTCACACGTGCAGTCCATCGTGCCCAGAGTCCTCGGGGTCCTAGAGGCCTGCCCAAGACCCACCGTCTGGCGTCTGGTCCACAGCTTGGAGCCCTTGGCCTTCCTGCAATGCTCCAGAGCACAGAATGCCCTTTAGGGCGACCCCATTTTCTTAGGAAAATGGATCTGGGCTCTCCCAACACAGGCACCTCTCCGTTACCCATCCATGCTCACAGCCTGGGGGGAGTTTTTCTTTTGGTTTTCTCCTAGGGACTGCTGACAGCAGGCAAATGCCACTGCCATCAGTCTGCCTTCTTAGAAGCGTCCCGTCTGAGTGGCTGGATCAGAACAGAAACAAAATGCAGTATCCTGGGAGTGGAGTGGGGGAAACTTGGGAGGTGGCTGAATTCCCTGAGGAGGATGTGGATGCCTCAATTCAGGGATGGGAATGCACTTTTTTTAAAGCTCTGGAGTCCCTGGGAACAAACCCCAGGGCCAGCAGTCTGCACTGCACCTAGAGAGTTTACACATTCACCCCCCGGCCCCGGAGGGAGGGCACCAGGCCTCATGGTTAGAACAAGTGTCTCCATCAGAAGCCAATCAAATTTCCCACCTATCCAGCATAAAGCCCCCACACTGAGCTTTCAACCTGGACCCAGTGAGGGTAAATGCTTCCTTCAATGCACTCTGGGTGCCTGTGGATTAAAAAAACCCAGTCAGTTACCAAATGGGCTTCTCCCTCTTCCCCAAACACATTGGATTCAAAGCCACCCTATCTGCTTACATGAGCTGTGCCCCGTATACGGGCATCCAGCAGAGGAGGCCTGTGGGGGCTGAAAACAGCCCGTACTTGGGGGCTGTGCTCACCAGAGAAGCCACCTCCTCCTGCTTTGCACAAAGGTGCTGCCTGAGCCTGATGCAGCCTGGTGAGTTTCAGGTAAGTTTCTCCTCCCTGCAGGCCCACCCCCTAACTCTGCTCCCAGCCCCACTCACCCATCAGTTGGTGCCCCTCCACCGTGGGGTCTGCCTCGGGCTTGGAGCAGATCTTGGCAAACACTGGGAGCTGCTTCTTCTGAGCAGGGAGTTCAGGGGCCTTGTTGAGCTTGTCGGGAGGAGGTGGGGGAGGCAGCCGCAGGAACGGGCCCAGCCCCGTGGGCTCCTTGGGCCCAAGGCCATTGGACATGCTGTTCTGCAGGAAGTCCTTGATGACCCTGGTCTCCTCCAACACCATTTTGTTGTCAGAGGCCCTGGATGTTTCCGTGGACTTCAGTGGCAACTGTGCCAGGAGCTTGCTGATCTCCGAGTTGGAGGCCCCCATGCTGTGGCCCCTGTCCTCTGCCCTCTTGGCATTCTTGACCTTGGCAGCACGCAGGGTGCCTGTGACCGTAGACACGGCAGAATCGCAGTCCTGCCGGCTGCCGATAGTGGACACGGCCACCTGCTGCTCCAGAAGCTTGTCACCGGCCGTGATGGAAGCTCCTGGGCGTTCGCTGCTGCCTGCCACCAGCGAAGGCACAAGAAGGCAGGGAGCTTGCTCTCTGGGCGCCTTGGGGGAGCTGCTGGGTGCCTCCAGCTCCCCCGGGCTCTCTGTGACCAGGATGAGGTGCTCTTTGGTGAGGCTCAAGAACTCCTGCTCCACCAACAGGGAGATCTCATCTTTGCCTCTGGTGAGATCCAGAGCCCTGCGAACAGGTCAGAAAGACAGAGGGCTTTAGTGCCAACTCCCTGAGGGTGGCTCTGCAGCAGGGCCCAGGCCCCAGGAAAAGGGGATGGAGGAAACGTGCCACCAGCTGTGAGAAACCTATTTCCTTTTAAGAGAGAAAATGGACCATCAGTGGACTCCAGGCGGTTTCTACACCCCACTAGTGGTCGTAGTACCAAGAGTTTGGTTCTGGGAATTGGGACCCCTGGGTCCTCTCCCAATACTATATCTTGCTGAGTGAGCTGAGCCTTAATTTCTGTCCATCTCTCCCTGTCCAGTCGTGCTTAGGACCTGAAGCAATAAAAGACCAGCAGCAAAGGGGACAGGACTGAGCCAACAGCTCTGAGTATGGCATTCAGAGTGCTGGGGCTGACTCTTAGGAAGCCCCCAGATGCACTGAAGGCTGGTTGAGTGAGAGCAGAGACCTCAGGGTGACAGCTGGACCTTACAGCCTGGCTCTGTCACTTCACAGCTATGTGATCCTGGGCCACTTGCTCAGCAGCTTGGTACCGCTGTCTCCTCTCCTGACGAACAGGAATATCATAGAGATGCTTCAGACTGTGTCTGGCACAATAAGCGCGATGCAAGTGTCAGCTAGTGTGTCGACACTTCTGTCAGCCTGGCTGCGCTCCTGAATCCTGAAATCTGCACAGTGGCTCCATGGATACCTGCGTCCACCTTGGCTGGCATGGCCCTCTGACCAGATCACAGACTGGGCTCCACTTCCTGGGAGCACCAGCAATTTCTTGATCCCTGAACCAATTCACAAACATCTCCCTGTATCTAAACACTGGCCTCTACCTGCACCTCAGACCCGGGGCCTCCAGCCTGGACCCTTGATGGCCAGCACCAGCCTGATGGGGCCTGATGGTCCCATGGACTCTAGGGCCCTGGTTGCTGGCTCTCTCCAGGTGTGGGAGGAGGTGGCAATCCTTGTGTCCCAGCCTGCCGCACCAGCATCCTTGGCAAGGGGGAAACTTCCTCCCTGGCACTCCCAGGAGGACCATCGCCACCCAGTTTAGAACTATCTGCTAGCCATCCTCAATGGGTTTCCATGAAGGGTGGATGAGGTGGCCTACACAGAGCATTCTGGAAACTGCTCAATGCTCTACCTCTGGTAGAAGGTGATGAAAATGGTGAAAAAGAGGCAGAGGGGAAAATTAAAGTGCCCCATGAGTGGAGCTTGGGGGAGGCCCGGTGCACATTCCTGCTCTGACAACCCATTCTGTGGGTGGGGTGACCCCCAAAAATAATGACTAGGGAATGTGCCCAGCAGGGATGTGCCTTCCTGGTAATGCTCTGTGTACAAGCACATGCACATGGACACACACACACACACACACACACACACACGTGCGCAGTACAGGCATAAAATGACTCAGTCACCACACGTAGAACCAGGGGACAGTCTCCGCATCTGACAACAAGTCAGAATGGGCACAGGCTGCTATGCCAGGCATTAACCCCTTAGTTGCTGGGTCCTAATGAGGCCCAAGGGGTCCTGGAAAAGGTGATGGGTAGCCAGGGCACTTGGGAAGCACAGGGAAGGGCTTGTCATTACTCTAACAATGGAGGCAGCCAGTGCCTCCTGTGCGCCAGCCCCACATGCAGCCTCCCCAGGCCTGGAGGCTGGGAGTGGTGCCAGGAAAAGTAGGCTCCAGCCAAACACACCAAGGTCGGAATCTGGCACCCTTGTGTGTTTCACGTCAGATCCCGGAAACTTGGGGACTCCCCTGTGGTGAGGTTATGACACCTGTGACATGGGTATGACACTACAAGTGCCCAGCCCCATGGTGGGATGAGAACTTGGTGCAGTAACCCCCTTGCAAGCTCAGCACAGACATGCACCCAGAAAGCCTGGGGCACGCAGTGGCTGTGAGTGGTGGTGGGAGTGGGCTGGCCCTGGAAGCTCCCAGAGGCCAACAAAGCTGTGTACAAGGCAAGGCCATCCAGACTGTTCTCTCTCTCTTCCCTGCCCTCTCTCCCATTCCCATCCTTTCCTCCTTCCCACTCTAGTCTCGGTCTATAAACTGGCCCCCCTCTCCTGCTGTGTCCCTGGGAACACTCGGAATAAGGAGGCTGCCTATCTGTGGCCCCAAGTTATCGATCCCCTGTCTTCCTCTTCACCATCGCCCTCAAAGGGAACAGGGGAGTCTCAAGTCACAGAAACCAGACACTTGAAGGACCAGTTTTTGTCTCTCCTCCACGCCCCCGAAACTTGCAGAGCAAGATATGTACCAACAGATCTTCTGAATTAGAAAGACTTACCAGAATTATGTTAAATTTTTTTTTTTTGCCTGTGTCACACGGCTTGTGGGATCTTAGTTTCCGAACCAGAGATTGAACCCGGGCCCTTGGCAGTGAAAGCTCAGAGTCGTAACCACTGGACTGCCAGGGAATTCCCCAATTATGTTAATTTTAAAAAATTGGGATAATGGTATTACGGTTACATTTACACAACAACAAAAGGGTCCTTATCTCTTAGAGATACATCCTAAAGTATTTACACATAACATGACATCTGGTATTGGCTTTCATCTTAATCTAGCAGGATAGATAAAACAAGATCGGCCCTATGTTGATTATGGCTAAGGCTGGGTGAGGGGGACATGGGTTCATCACACACTGTTTATTCTATTTTTGTCTGTGTTTGGTTTCTCATTTTTTTTTCTAAAATAAAAATATTCTATAATAGACGTACACATAAAAATCTCACCACTGAATCCTTTAAAGTATCAGCTCCAAGGAGAAGTCAAAGCAGCTTTTAAAAGAACCACAGGGCCCAAGGACCCTGTACCGAAAGCCACCCCACAGGTGGCCCCTTCTCAGCACTTGAGAGGCTACTCCTATCCCTCCCCCACCAGGGAACCAGGTTGGCGGAGCTGAGTGCTATCCCCTGCTCATATTCCTGGTCATTCTCCCCTGGACACATCACAGGGCTCAATGGGCCTCTTAGGAAGCTGGCATTCCCAGAAGGAACAAGGCAATGGCAAGAACAGAGGGGCCCACCCTGGCTGTGGGTCCCCCGTCTGCCCACGAAAGGCTGGCTCAGAGCACCCGGCCCTCCCTGAGACAGCCTCTACACACTCCTATTTCCTTTACATCTGCCATGAATCCACTATGGCCAGAGTGGAAGCCAGGCATCCACATATATGCTTGCATTTAATCCTCTCCTTGTCCCTGAGCAATAGACAGTATCATTCTCACTTCACAGATGGGAAAAGTAAGCCTGATGGAGGCTAAGGACCTTGTCGCTGAGAAAGTGAAGAGGCTGGTATGGGGATGCTGCCGGATCCGGCTGACTTTCTGACCTCCTCCCACCCCGCCCCAGCTTCCTTTCCAGGGATAGTTTTCCAGCGAGGTCTCCCTGCTCTGTGGCTGGACTTTGTTCCCTGATCTGAATGCAATCAGGGATATTGCTGGGCTCATCCCATCCCTCCAGCTTGTGGAGGATCATCACGGTGAATCCTGAGCCTGTCATCCATGGCATTAGCTGTCCCTGACAGCTCTGTGTCAGCCACATGTCTGATGAGCACGTCTTCTGGGTCCCCCACCAATTTATGGATAGAAATGTTGAAGGGGAGAGAGTCCAGGGCTGAGCCTTAGGGACACTGCTGGAAACCCTCCCCCCAGTCTGACAGTAATCCTGGATCAACCCTTTGGGGAAATAAATCAATCCAGTCACTATCATCCCATCTCCACTTCTCCAAGACAGCCTTTATCAAATACCTCACTGCAATCAAGATTCAGCACACAATTACAAGTCTCTGAGCAAGGGTCTCCCCTATCTGCCCTCTCCACTCCCAAGAAAACAAGATTTGTTTGCTCTTTTTTGTTCTAGAAAACTACATGCCTGCAGAGCTAAGACATCCTCAGAACTTAGATCAAACCATTCCCCCACTTAAACCCTTATGTGGATTCTCACTACACATAGAATAAAAATCCAAACTCCTTTCTGACCCCCCAGGGCGCCCCACAAAATGGCCCCGTTACTGTCCCCTCCTGCTTTGATTCCTCTTCTCCCAGCCACTCTGGTCTGATAAATATTCCTCGGCATGTCAAGTTCATTCCAACCCCAGGGCCTTTGCACCTCCTGTGGATGCTAGATCATCTCTTGACTGACTCTTACTAGGCACTCACTGTTCCTTCAATCTGTTGAGTTTCTTCCTAGTATTTATCACCATCATATAGTATTTTTTATGTCTTTACTGCCTATAACAACACATCCTCCCTGAGGGCAGAGATTGTATCTTGTTCACGGAGGCCTCAGGACCTTGAGCAGTGCTGGGCACATACCTCCAGCTCAGTAAGTATTTGCTGAATAAATGAATGAACTTGTCTTCACGCTTGTCCATTTCTTGGAACTCTTGAAATCAAGAGCTATGTTGCCAAAGACCACCCAACCTCTTTTCCTGGTTGCAACCTGCCTGGTTTTGACTCTATTTTCTGGCCTTCCATCTTATGTCCCACCTTGGACCTGGCACCCCTGTGAGCTGACTGGATGACACTGACCAGCCTGCTTGGCCCGGTCCTAAGAACTCCTAACCCCTGTAAGGCAGTCCATGGCAGACCCCACACAGACCCTGCCCAACTCTTAGCAACCACCTTGGGGCTCACAGAAAGATTTTTTCCTCCCCCCCACAACTTTGCTGGGCTCCACATCAAGCCTGCCTGCCCGCATTTCCTGGTATCTATCTTTTCTCCTCTCTTCTTAAGAAGTTTTGCGGATGCTGGCGCCTCTCCCGTGCTATTTGCTTTCTCCTTTGAGTTGGTAAAAAGCATAAAATCTGCCACAGACTCTATCACAGTGAATCATTCAGGGCAGTTAACCCAGCTCCCAGGCGCTGACAAAGGATGCTAGGCAGAATTGGTGCTGGGCTCCAGCGGCTGCCACTACCTCTGCTTTACCCACATCCAGAAATGATAGGTGTCTGATGGTGACTCTGTACATGGGCACTGCGCATCATTTCTGCATTTGCAGTGTACAGAGTCATATAAAAATAAAGGCTATTGACTGGCTGGCACCCCTTCGCAGAATAATGACTAAGCAAGCATGCTGTTAGCTCCCTGACAGCAGTTCTGTGTACATGATAACACAGAGCAAAGATGAAAACTGCTATTTATCTGAGCCAAACAACGGAAAAATGCAAGCAGGAAATTGTTAGTGCTGGAAGAGGACACCAAAACAAATATTTTCTTCCCGCTATGGCATTTCAGATCAACGACAAACATGGTACCCAGGCCCGGTGCCCAGGCAACATGGCTGATTGAAGTTCGAAGCAAGGGAAGGACTCCGGCTCCACCCAGAGACTGACCTCGTGGCTGCGATGGGATGGACTTCTCCACGTGCCTGCGTGGGTGGAGCAGCAGAGCAGGGTGGCTAAGAACTCAGTGCTTGGAAGGAGGCAGAAACTGGATTCAAATTCCCACTGCTTAATGGAAGCCAGCTCTCCAGCAAGCTGTCTAATATGTCTGAGCCTCAGGCTCTAGTTTACGAAATCAAAAAGATGAGCATTTATGGAGAATGGACTAACCAGCCAGGCACTGCGCTAAGCACGTTCCATGGAAGACTCTCGTTTTAATGCCCACAACAGCCCCAGTGGGGTGGGGTGAAGCATGATTACAGTTCTGACCCTGTGGTAGTTCCTGCCCATCTCGGTTCACTAACAAAGCAGAGATCTGGAAAGTGCTTGGGCATTAGGGCTTAACCTCTTCTCTCTTAGGACTCAGCAACCTCTACATGAATGAGCCCAGGAGACCCTGCTGGAGAATAACACATCCCGCAGAGGAAAACCCCAAGGTCCTCAGCCGACTAGCCAGACCTGGATGACTACAGACGCTACAGACGTGGGCATGAGCCCATCCCACCAGACCCAGCCCAGCCGCCCCCCAGAAGAACCACCTGGCAGAACCCAGCTCAGATTGCTCAAATACAGAAATGGGAGGTAAGTAGGAAGTTGTGGTTTTGAGCCAGTAAACTTTGAGGTGGTTTGTTACACTGTCAGCCCTTCATAGTCATAGGTTCGACAACTGTGGATGGAAAATATTTGAAAAAAATTCCAGAAAGTTCCAAAAAGCAAAACTTGAATTTGCTGCACCCTGGCAACTACTTACATAACATATTTACATTGTATTTTACAACTATTTACATAGCATTTACATTACTAGGCATTATAAGTAATCAGGAGATGATTTAAAGTATATGGGAGGATGTGTGTAGGTTATATGCAAATACTATGCCATTTTATAAGAGGGACTTGAGCATCCTCAGATTTCGGTATCCATGGGTGTTTTGGAACCAATCCCCTGTGGATGCTGAGGGATGTTTGTTTATCAAAATCTAACAGAGGGGCTTCCCGGGTAGCGTAGTGGCTAAGAATCCCCGTGCCAATGCAGGGGACACGGGTTCAACCCCTGGGCCGGGAAGATCCCACATGTTGCTGAGCAACTAAGCCCTTGAGCCACAACTACTAAGCCTGCACTCTAGAGCCTGCAAGCCACAACTACTGAAGCCCTAAAGCCGGTGCTCTACCACGAGAGAAACCACCGCAATGAGAAACCCGCGCACTGCAATGAAGAGTGGCCCCTGCTCGCCACAACTAGAGAAAGCCCATGTGTAGCAATGACAACCCAATGCAGCCAAAAATTAAATAAATAAATAAATAAATAAATAAATAAGTAAATAATAAAATACATCTTAAAAAAAAAGCTAACGGACGCAGAGAGAGACAATCATCCGTTTTTAAACGAAGAAGCTAAGGGAACCATCCCCCCGTTGGCTCCCATCCTCACTTGACCAAGGCTGGTGGACATTTCCAGGCCTTCCTGTCCGCATGGGAAACAGGGACCTATGGCCAATTCCCCTGGAGCCTATGTCACAGCACCCAGGGTGGTCCCTGCCCAATGTGGAGGGAAGGGACACAGCCACCTCTGTCAAAGCTACCTCGCGTCTTCATCTTTCCTCCAGATCTAGGATTCACTGAACTGCCCTGGGTCCCCCTCCCCAAACACACACCACACCATGCACGCACATACACACCAACCTATGGGAGCACACAGCAGTCACGTACGTGCACACGCACCCCCGCGCACACGCACCCCCGCGCACACACGTACCACAGCCTTGCCCACATCTACACTAACCCATATGTATACACACAGAAGCACAGCCAAGTATACACGCACACACACATGCCCGTGCACACACCACAGCCATGCACACACACATGCTACAACCGTGCATACACACACATACCACAGACATACACACACACACGCAGACACACCACAGCCATGCACACACACCTCAGAACCGTGCACACACGCACACACCACCTCCACAGCTTTGTAGGAACCCAGCAGGAAACAAGGAAGGGGGAAGGAGGGTGGATTTCCCTCTCTCGCAACCTGAGGGGCCTGGGCTGACTTTCTGCAGTTTGGGGGTGAAGGGGGCAGTTGAGAGGAGCTGCACATTCAGTTGCCATCCCAGGGCCTGTGCACCTGCGTCCCAAAGGTACCTGGAAACCCATTGAGCTCCATCTGCTGGCATGTCTCTGATGGGGGTGGGGTGGGCAGCAGGCCTTCAGAAAATTCTGCCTCCTGCCCTGCCCCTCCTCCACTCTCCAGGCTGCGTGAGGATTAAGTGAGATGATGAATGTGAAAGCGCTCGGTAAACTGTAACGGGCACTATGCAAATGTTAGCGGCTCCGACGGAGAGGCCTGCGGGCTGACCCTTCACAGCCCAGGGCCCGGCTGGCTGGGGGAGGTAAGCCTGGAAGTGGCTGAAACCTCGGTCGTCTGCACCACTGTGGGGATGCTGACACCGCCGGGGTTAAGGGAGGCAACACTGGGAAATCCCTCAGCTGCCCGAATGCCATGCCTGGACTAGATGTTCCTCTCATTTCTTAGCAAAGGCCTTCACACAAGAGTAGAGTCCGTTTTTTACAACGTCCGTGGCATCTGCTTAGAGTGCAAAAAAAAGGTCAGTCTCCTTCCTTTACGCTTTTCTTTGGAGCACCTCTTTCTCAAAGCGATGTCCCTTTGAAGCCTGAGGTTCCATCATCTTTGACCCCCAAAGTATCAGAGAACTTCCTATGAATATGAACAGGAGTCCCCTGAGGTGCTTGTTTCAAATGCTGATTCCCAGGCACTCCTGGGGAACTGGCAGTTCAGTTGGTCAAAAATGGGGCCCAGGCATCTGCATTCTGAGCCAGGATCCCTCCTCCACCCTCTGCCCCCAGGCCTGCAGTTTTGATACAAATGATGCACTTGAGGACACATTCAGGTGTGAATTTCCCTCCAGGCACTCCAGCTCCCTACTCCATCCCTGCCTGTCCCTCAGGGCAGGTGGGACAGTCTTAGAAAGCAGGTTGGCAGGTGGAAGTGAGACCCCCTGTCCTGCCCCCTCCCTGACCCTTCATCCCTCCGGAGGGGAAAGAAGGGATGCAGGCAGGGGTTGGGCCTCCGACTGGAAGGGGTGGGGGATGAAGGATTCAGTGAGCTGGGGAATGAGACAAGAAATACTGGGGAATAAATACAGCAATAAAGGAGCTTCGGCTGGGAGCTACAGAGTGATTCTTATTGTTCAAATTATCTTTAAAACTTTTCATTTGAATCTGTTTAATAAGAGGAGGCTTACCCTAAGGAAGAGGTATTTTTTTAATGTGACTTGGGAGCTGAATTGGAAAGAACGTTGCAACAAAGATATTAAAAAGGGGATTAAACCAAACCACTGGTGGCCCATCTCTGCAGGCTCCCACAATCTGCGACATGGCTCCCAAAACCATAAAATTAAATTAAAAAGGGGGACCCGGGACGTGGGACGTTAATCACAATTCATCTTCCCTTCACTGCTCATGGCTCTTGGTGCTAAGCAGACATGGAAGGGCTATTCTGAAGTCTCCTGGTGTCGGGAAAGAGCTCTAACCTTGAAGCTTCACTGGGCTCCTATCCCTGTTCTGCCCCCTCTGAGCTGGATGACTCTGGGCAAGTTGCCTAACTTCTCTGAGCCCCGGCTTCCTCATCTGTAAAATGGGAATAACACTGACCATCAATGGGGAAGAGTTGTTAAGACAATGAGATAAACAGAAAATTGAAATACAGAGGCTGACATATATCAGGTGCTCAAGACAATGTTAGTTCCCTTCTTAAGCTTAAGGGAAAAGGAGGAAAAGACCTTGTAATGTCTTGGCTTCCTGTTATCCTGTCCCTACGTCACTCAACGCTTCCTCTGATGACTGTGACCTCTGGTTTGGATCCTGGCCACCTCTGGGCCTCACTCTCCTTGCAGTGGCATTTTTATGGTTCATCCATCTTTCACTTACTCATTCATTCATACACACTGCATTGCCGCCGAGTGCCAGGAACTCGGCCGGGCACTGGGGAGACAGTGATGAGTAAGACACAGCCCTTGCCCTTAAGGAGCTGTGGTCAAGTGGGGGAAGAAAGACTGCTGCCACCGGCAGTGTACAATACATGCCAGATGACCACCTCATCAGAAACCCCATGCCAGAACGGTGCTGACACACCCTACTGGGACTTTTTGTCCTCCTCTCTGGCCAACGGTCAACACAAGAGCTGGTTCTAAACTGACTCTTCCATTCAATCACTCTCATATAAAGACCCCTACCATTCAGTCCTCAGAGCTAAGGAAGAATTTGTCTCTCCTGATGACCTCTCCTGCTTTCTCTTACTCGATGATGTGAGTTATAGAAACCAACTGGTATATTCCCACTTTTTGCCCCAGCTGCCAAGAGTCTCAAAGCAACGTGCTGGCCTCCACTGAGTACTTTCCCTTAGCTTAGCTTTTCTGGTATATAAGTCTCCTCTCCCCATACCATTCTTGGTTACTTAACCCCTGTCATTTTACCCCTGATAGTAACAATAATAGGGTGATGATGAACTTGGAGTCCTTATCTTCTGCCAGGTGCTGTGTGAACTTTACAGACATTCTTTTATTAACCTCCACAATAATCCTTTAGGGTGGTCACTGTGACTTTTCCCATTTTTCAGATAAGGAAAATGGGGCACAGAAAGTTTGAGCAACTTGGTGACAACTAGGAAGTGTGCTGGGATTCTAAGTCACCTGTCTCCTTATTTTATTGTTATCTGAGCCACCTTCAAGCTCTCGAGAAAGAGAAGGGATGTAATTGTTTATTTAAACTAAAAAGAGGAACATGGAAGAGGGAGGAAGGAAAAACATTAAACAGGGTGAGCAGTGAAAAATTCAGAGGACAGTAGGCTAATTCCAGATCTTTAACGATGGGTAAGATTTCTATAGACAGAGAGAAGGCGGAAAGGCATTCCTGGTAGTGGAATAACTTGAGCAAAGACAAGGGAACGTGCACCTGATGATGGGGCATCTTAGTTTACAGAGAGTTTGGAGAAGAGCAGCCGGGTGTGCACTTAGAGATGTAGACAGGACCAACTACAGAGACTCTTTTCAAGACCAGGTCAGGGGGTTCAGAAGACAATGAGGAGGCCATGCAAGAGGCCTGAGCAGTGCTGTTGGTGTGCTTTAGGAAGATGTGCTGGCGAAGGGCAAAGGGCATCCAAGAGGGAAAGGACCCAGCCTCAGTAAGATGAGATGATCTGACAGTGGCAGAAGAGAGACCTGCAGGGAGGCAAGGAGTCAAAAACCATTATGAAGGAAACCAACAGATGTGTAACAAGACTGGAGGAGGGAAGGGTCAGGGCTTTGAACCTCTGTCCGCGGCACCATTTGTGCACTAAGTCACTTGACAACCAGGATGGAGCATGCATTGATGTCAGTGTGACTGGGATCAGAGCAGCACTGAGACCCAACCGTGGGAAGCTTAAAGGAAGGGGACACCTAAGTGTCTGTGAGAAAAGGATTCCAATTTAGGACCCAGGGGGTCTCTGACATTCCAAAATGTCAAGGGATGTGAGGACGTGTTTCAGGCAGAAGGGTATGTGGCAGCTTCCCTTGGATTCTCAAAGAGGAGTTCGACTCCCCCAGGGGGAGAAAATGCTAGCCTGAAGCGAGCATTAGACTCCAAAGGTCTCCAGAACTGGCTTCTGCTCTAGGGCATCAGTCTGAGTTTCCCCCTGTGAGTCTTGTCCTCATTACTCCCACCACTAGATTTTAAGATTTTTTAAGAAAATTAATAAATAAAAGTGGGGATAGGGTCCAAGCAACTTTCCCAGAAAAGGAGGATTCATCCCATTTTTCCTGAGCTGAGTCTTGAGAAGAAGGCCTCCAGAAAGAGCCCTGTAAGCACAGGGAATGACAGGAAGTTCCCTGGGGATGATGGGAAATTTTGTGGGGGTGGATGAGAGCAGAAAGGTGGCTCTCTTACTGCTTAAATGACAGTAGCAACCAAGGACTGGTTTGCTGGGAGAGCAGTTCAAAGAAGGCAGCACCTTGGGTTCCAAGTCCCAGTGGCTCTCCCGCCTGGAGGACTGGCCAGTGGGAGCAAGCAGTGAAGATTTACCAGACAAAGTGCAAAACAGCCTTCTTGCTTCTTGCCACAGATACCCCAGAAGGATGCCATCAGGAAATCACCTCTGTTTTTTAAAGGCTTAAATGGATTTCCCTTTTTTCTGTAGACTTATCCTCCTACTTGGGTCTGGCTCAGGATGACCTTCCAGCTCACCTCCCCCAGCCTCCTCCAGGAAGCCTTCCCTGAGCTCCAAGCCCAGGTCATGTATCCCCTCCGTGTGCTCCCACGGCATCGGCACTTCATCAGGACATTTATCCTAATATGTTGTGATCTGCATTTTTCAAGACACTGAAGGTCCAGGTAGGAGTTCAGAGGTTGTACCCATCTTTTTCACCACTGTATTGCATTAAATTGTATTGCACTGTATTGCAAAACACACTTTGTCAGGCATGCAGTAGATGCACAACAAATACTTGTTGAACTTCGTTGCTGTCGCGTGGATCTGTGCCCATCCCACCCACTAGACTGGTAGCTCTCAGAGAGGTGGGCTTCTGTCCTACTTGTCTCTATATCCCGGGGACCCAGCACAGGACCTGGCACCCAGAAGGCAACTGTGAGTGTTTGTTGAATGAATCCATAAACAAAGCAATGAACAAATGCCATTTCACAGTCAGGGCAACGGCATCAACAGCAAATCTGAAACCCCCATTCTGAGGCTGTGAAGTTTTAGCAAGGGGGGGATTAAATGAATAGGTAATCCTAGAATATGAGTCAGTAAGTGGCTTTCCACAATTCTCTCAGCCCAAATTTAAGACTAATGAAAAGATAACTGAACGAGATTGTGGAGTTTAATTGACGCTAGACAGAACTACTGATTTCTCCCCCATAGCCCATTTCTCTCCATTTCTTCCCCACCTCAACAAACGCACCACCATCCAGCCAGTGTTCAAGCCAAAAACCTCAATTCAGCTTTGATGTCTCTGTCTGTGTGCTCCAAACCATCTGCAGGCTCTTCTGGCTCCTCTCAAAACACACGCCAAATCCCCCACTTTTCCCATTTTCACTGCAGTCACTCTGGTCCAGCCACCATCACCGTCCTACTCATCTGGACTATTGCAGCATCCTCCTAGAGGTCTCCCAACTTGCTCTCTCAACTGTCTAACAAACCATCTCCACATAGCAGCTGAAGGCATCTTTAAAAACTAGTGATGAAAAAACAAACAAACAAACAAAAAAAAACTAGTGAATGCAATCATGTTACACCCCCTTCCTAAAAACCTCCAAAGGCACCCTGTAGCATGGAGAATCAAATCTGAACTCCCTACCATGGTCCCCCAGGCCTTCTGAGACCTCGCCTGCCTGTCTCTGTTATCACCTTACGCAAGGTCACATCACTCAGCACAGCCCAGCTGCATTGTTCCTTTCCAAGCCCAGTCACACCTCAGAGTCTCTGTGGTCTCTCTCCTTTCTGCCTGGACATCCTTTGTTAGATCTTCACCTGGTTGGCTCCTTCCCAGCACACAGGTCTTGGCTCAAATGACCACCTGTTCTCAGAGTCCTTCCCTGACCACGCCATCTACAGGAGGTCCCCCTAGTACTTTAGACAGTTTTATTTCCATCAGAGCACTCCCTGCTAGCTGAGATTATTTGGTTTATTTTATGTGTTTAGTATTGGTTGCTTCCAACTAGAATACCAGTTTGTTTCCCATTGTAAAGTTATCCTAGTCTTTTATTTACTCATTTTCTGTTTCTCTCCCCTACTTGGATGCAAGCTCTAGGAAGGCAGGACCTTATCTGGTTTATAGCTCTATTCCACCAGCTCTCAGCACAGGTCCAGGCACGTAGTAGATGCTACATAAATACTTGTGGAATGAAGAATTGAATGAATGAATGAACAGACTCAAAATGTGTCCATAGGCTGACGTCGGCTTGTGGGAAAAAGCGAATGTGGTATTAATTGCCATGAGCAGGAATACAGAATACAGATGGAGAAAACGCAGTCTGCTCGGAAGGGGTCATGCCTGGATCACTGTACTTGGTGCTGGTTGCTGCACTGCCCCAGGGACCAGCAGTGTGGGCAGGAAACTGACCAAGTTGGCACATGAAGGAAAACTTAGAAAAACAAAGATACTCAGCTTGCAAAAACAAGAAATCCTAGGAGGAGGGTTGTTGCCATCGTTTAATATCTAAAGGGTTATTGAGAGGAAGTAGGGGGAGGGGGATAGATTTGGTTTGGAGCCCTAAGGGCAGAATCCAGATCAATGGGTATTAGTTTGATAGAGGCAGATTTCAGACCGGGAAGAAAATGGTTTTTTGACAGTCAGTATTCATAGCAAAGGAAGGAGCTACCTTAGGAAGCGGTGAGCTCCGCCTCTAAGAAAGTGTACAGGTGGATAACCACTTGGCTAGGATGTAGAGGAAGGGATTCAAGCAGCAGAAGGTAGCCTCCAAGATCCTTTTCAAACTGAGATGTCTGGGTTTCTATGACAGATGGGCACAAAATAAAAAAAAAAAAAAATTCTGGCTAAAAAGAGTTCTAGAAGTTACTTATTTAGCTGCCCTGATAGCAGTTAACATCTCCAAAACCCAAAGTGAGTTTACAAATTAAACAGTAGATAGATTAGCTGAGAGGTTATCTTGAGGGCCTGAAGCCATCCCACAAATATGCTGGACAGCTTCCTGGACTTGAAATCTGTTATCTATGTGTGATCACTCAGAACATGGGACTACCAAATATTTTGACTCTCCAAAAAGATGCCTTAATTTCTAGGGGAAGGTAGCCAACACTATCACATAGCTCCTAAGATGGTCTTGGGTTTGTTTTCTGAAACTCCACCACTTCCTAACTGCAGGACGTCAGACAAAGAAATGAACCCCTCCAAACCTGCTACCTCATCTATAAAAAGGATTTGATTGAAAAATAGGGGAGGGAGGAATCGAAACAAGAATGGCCCAACGTTAATAATTAATGAAGCTGATTGACAGACATTCACTATACTATTCTATTTTATGCGCTTGAACATTTGCATGACAAAAAATAAAAAGAGGGGGAGTTTAAAATAGTACCCACTTCATGTAATAATTGTAGGGCTCAAGGAAATCATCATCATCATTATTATAAGAAATTTTTACAAATCCTAGTTATTACTGGGAATGTTTAAATATCCCATTTAATTATCCCAACAACCCAACGAAATGCACAGTAATCATCTCCATTTGGCAGATGAGGAAACTGAAGCTCACATAAATTAAACAAATCCCACAGCTGGCACAGGGCTGAAACGCAATCTGAAACTAGAGTTATCTGACTTCACCATTGCAGCTGCCTTTATATCAAGAATAGCTCATTGTGTTCTACTTGGTTGATATCTGCACGATTATGGTATTGTTTATACATCTAAGGCAATGGTTTCCTAGCTCTTTTCCCATAGCAGAACCCTTTTTTCAAATGCAGCCTTTACTCAGAACCTCAGTAAGTAAAACCCATAAAAACCTAACAGCTCTGGCTGAGGTGAGGATTGGGACCCAGTAACCAGGTTGCTTGACTCCAAGGTGGCCCCTAAAGCACCCTAAGGTCTAAGAGCATCATGTGAAAACCCTAGACTGAAGGTAACAAAAACAACAACCCTAAAGCCCCTGAGAATTGCATTTAGGGACAGCCTCACTGGAATAATGCAGCTTTTGGTTTCCTGTCCCCATCACATTTGATTCTCATTATCAACTCTGAGGTGGACAAGGCAGGGCATATCATCCTCCATTTGCAGATGAGAAAAATCAAGGCCAAATGGAGTTAAGCGACTGGCCAAAGGTGTGCCAGTTCACTTTTAGGCCAAGTGCAGACTGGAAGTAGAGTCTGTCTCCATTAACTCCGTGTGACCTGGCAGAGAGGGTACCATCTACTGGAAATTGCCACTGACCCTTGGTCCACAAAGTGGAAAATCAGCTCCTTGGCCTTTGAGAGTCAAGCACAACCCCACGGGCCCCGTGCCAAGGCCTTGTCCCAGAGCAGTTGGCAGTGGGCAGGGGAGAGGGCCTCAGTGCCACTGGAGGGCCAGACAGCAGGATCTGGGCTGTAGACAGGCCATTCCTATCCCAGCCATGTCCTGCTGAGCAGGGGGCAGAGGAGGCATAACAGCCAAAGTGCCTTTCACTTTCATGTGTAGAAAGTAAATAAGCCCAAAAAGGGACAGCAGGGAGTGAAGAACTGGGGAGTAGTTACACTTTGCTTTTCTTAGCTCTTGCATAGAAAACCCTGAAACCAGACACAGCTGATAATTGCCTGAAGGGTTCCCCTACTCCAGAGCATCTCTGAGCTGAGCTGGTGCATGTGTTGGAAGAGGCAACACAATTATCACTTAGTCTTTAATTAGCACTTAATTATTAACACTTAATCCATCTGTAAAATGGGGACACAAATACCTGCCTCATAGGGACTCTGAGAGGATTAATTAATGTTTGCAGCCCACTTTGAAGACGCAAAGCAGTGAGCAAGCGCTCAGCGGTGGCACGGATAAGGCGACGGATTCACTCGCTGTTCCTAACAACAGCTTTTCTTCCTCTCGGTTCCTCCCTCTCCTTTCTAATATCCATCCCCGACAAGATCTGCCCAGCTTTGCCCTGGTAGAGAAACATTTAGCTCTGTGTTTCCCAGACACAGGATTTCCCATCCTGGAAACGGCCTATTTACAGCCATCTCCCCGCACTTTAATTTTCTATTATGTCCTCTGAATATGTCAATGCCTTCCCAGTAAATATTTTGATGTGTGCTCTCACAGCATCTTCTGTGGAGGCTGAATGGGACAGCTGTTCCCTGTATTAGGGAATTCCAGATGTGGTTTAAAACCACTAGATTCATCTGTGCCAATGCCTAGCCTTTGGGGGCAGGCAGGGAGAAGGATCTTCTTGCTGCCTCTGGGGAAAGCCATGGACACCTAACCTTCAGCCCCGACTAGGGTGGTTTTTCAAGGTCCTCAGATCTACATCGGAGTTGCTTATGCCTTTGGACGAGAAATGTCCCCTAAGTGGGCTGGTACAGAGGCAGCAGAAATACAGCCCTGGTCTGGCCCTTCACCCAGATAACTTCAAGACCCCAATCAACATTCCTATAAAGATCGGACAAAGGACCATGGTGGGTGGAGGAGAAGTACACAGACTTTAGGGATTAGCCAGACTGAGCAACAGGTCAAAACACTCCCCCAGAGGGTCCGACCTCATCTTCCTCCTCCCTTGGGTCACGTAAGGGGACACTCACTCTTCTTGGAAGCTGAGCCCATTGTCTCTTGGGGTGCCAGCCATGGGGGCGGACAGCTGCTCCTTGGAGGTCCTGGGCTGCAAGGCCTCGGGTAGGCCCTGAACTCTCTTCCAGATTTCATGGCAAGTCTTGTCTAAGCTGTCTTGGGGTGTGTCCTGGTGGATCCAGATGTACCTGGGGAACGGGCCCAGGGCGGAGGGGCGCTTGGCCACCAGGGCCGAGGACAAAGCCAGCCCATTCCCACTGGCCATCCTCTTCCTCTCTTTGCAGAAGCCCCTTTGTCCACCCAGGGCTCGAAGACAGGGGGACCATCCACCACCACCCCTCATTCACCACAAAGGGAGATGAGGATGGGGCAGAAGCAGGTCAGTTCTGTCTGGCTGTTGGTCCAGCAAGGTGACTATGTTCAGAGGCCTTCGATTTGTGGGTGAGTGGTGGATGGAGGACAGCTTTCTTCTGGGGAGGGGGTACTTATTTTGATTTGTTTTTATTTGCTCTTTCCTGACTTTTGCCCCCCTCCCCCTCTCCCTTAGAAGAAAATATTTAAAGGTCAACAAAAACCAGTAGCTTAGTAACCGTGGAATCCCCCTGAGCTCAGGAACCAGGCACCTGGGCGAGCAGAATGACATCTGGAAACAGCTGGAGGGGGAGGGTTGGCTCTCCCCACAGTCCCTGGCACTCCCCCGTTGCCACAGACCCCTGAAAACAGCTTGTGGCAGCCGGGGCTCAGCCCATCATCACCCGCTAAGCCTGGGGGTTGACCTGGTGAGGGCCTGGCGCTGTGCTAGGCACCAGGGTCCAGGAGCCCGCCATCGGGCTCTCAGCGGGCCTTCCCAGGGACCCCGCGACCACCGAGGGCCAACGGCCCCCGCCCGGCCGGGCCCCGCCTTGCTGCCCCCACTGCCCCCTCCGGTCCCCCTCTCCTGGCGAACCCGTCGCCCGCAGGAACAGTCCCGAGTGTCCAGCGCCCGCCCAGGCGCCCCCAGCTGACACCTGCCACGGCCCCCTCGCCGGGCTGCGGGGTCGACCGGGGAAGGGTCCCAACGCCTTAAAAGGACGCTGTCTCCAAGGGGCGGCTCCCACACCCTTCCCGTCCAGCGCTGGAATTCCTCGGTGGGTTTCAAACGCAACGGCTCGGTGCGCGGGGCGCCCTGGGTTCTGTCGGTGGCCCAGGCCCACCGGTGAGGTGGGGGCGGGGGACCGAGGACCCTAGAGCGCTTCCCCCCATTGGAGGTCGAGGGCACCGGCGCGCCCCGCCGCCCCTCGGCATCCCCCCCGGACGCCTGCCGGTCCCTGCCCCGGGATCGCTGATTTCACCTCTAACTGCCATCTGATCCGGCGCCTATCGTGTGCCAAAGCGCGCCCGGCTTTCTTTTCTGTGTCACATTCAATCCGAACAAGCTCGTGAAGTTAGTACCATGATGTATTATCGTCCTACATTTGAGGAAACCGAGTCTTAAAGTCCTAAAGAGGTGTGTCAAGGCCCACTAGGAAGCGGGGAGCTGGCGTTCAAACCCAGGCACCCCAGGCTACTGAGATAGACTGGCTCCTTCCCGCGCTGGGCTCAGCGGTCGCCTGGCTGCGCAGAGGTGCAGAGACAGGGGCTAAGCTCGCTGTTGCAGCTCAGTGGGCTCCGCCGCTCACTGGAGGGGCTTCCTTAAACTCGGAACCAATAAGGCACCTCTACCTGCCCGGGGCTCTCTGGTCCCAGGGGTCAATGGTTGTTCCTCCAGTGTTTCCCTA
The DNA here is from genome assembly GCF_030028045.1 of Hippopotamus amphibius kiboko. Classification (NCBI taxonomy): domain Eukaryota; kingdom Metazoa; phylum Chordata; class Mammalia; order Artiodactyla; family Hippopotamidae; genus Hippopotamus; species Hippopotamus amphibius. Next base: position 26,966,831 of record NC_080186.1, on the reverse strand, counting down.
GAAAAGGGTGAGCAAGAGGACGGGAAAGAAGAAAGAAGCCTGGACGCGAATAGACAGACGAGATGGCAGCCTGTACATGTAGGACTGAATCCTGACGCTGCTCCTACCTAGCTGTGTGACCCTAACAACTTTCTTCTCTCCTCCCATCCTTTACTCATTCCCTAGATACTGATGGAGCCCTCCTCTGTGCCGCGAGTTGCCGGACAGTGACGAAGCATGAAGGTGAACGAACCTGGCATGGTCCCTGCTCTCATGGACCCTATATTCTCGTGGGGGGAGACAGATCGCAAACTAGAAGAGCAAGTAAATAAATAATAATTACAGATGAAATAAGGGCTCTGATGGAAACTAACCAATAAAGTGAGGCAATGGGGAGAGGAGAGGTGGCGGCATGAGAAGACCGTCCAAGCAGGCCACTTAGAGGAGATAAGATAACATTGGAGATGAAACAGAAGGATGAGCAGGAGTCCTTTTTTGTAACATGGTGTTAAAAGGTATTAGGAGATCACATTTCTGGTACATAGTAGGCACTTCATAAAAATGTGTTGGATGAATTCACAGCATACTGCATGGAGTGCCTGGCATACAGTAGGTGCCCAATTCACAACCTTGCTCTTTACAGAAGGCCTGCTTTCCTAGAAATGTTGACTCTAAATTTTTAAATCTGAGCTTGATTCCCCTTTGATTTTCATTATAAAATTGACGATGTGTTCCTTTGGGGAAAATTCTGAGGACCTAGACTGAATAAAATTATAGTTAAGAATGTAGAAAACCTTTTAAGATAGTGTATTTAAAGGAAAAGTGATCATTTCTGATGAAATGTTAATAGTTCTGAAAATGTCACTCAGTGTTTGTGCTGCTTGGCATTTGGTTGGCCAGCACCTATGCTTAGAGCAGAACGCCGCCCATCCTGCACTGTCCAGGCTGCAGGATTCTGGAAAGTTAGCCAGCTCACTCATTCCTTCTGTTCTTTCTCCCGTTCGGCAGGAGACTGGGCAACAGGGGCCAGGGATTGCAAAAAAAAAACAAGAAAAAAAAACAAGAAAGAAATACACCAGGGATAGAGAACAAAGATAGGGGCGTGTTTCTTGGAACACAGAGCTGAGGTGTCTAGAAGAGTATGCAAAAAACTTGTGGCAAACAGTATGGAGGTGTCTCAGAAAACTAAAAGTAGAACTACCATATGACCCAGCAATTCCACTCCTGGGTATGTACCCAAAAACCAAAAACAGTAATTAAAAAAGATACATGCACCCCAATGTTCATAGCAGCATTATTTACAATTGTCAAGATATGGAAGCAACCTAAGTGTCCATCAACAGATGAATGGATAAACAAGATGTAATACACACACTCACAGTGGAATACTACTCAACCATAAAAAAGAATGAAATTTTGCCATTTGCAGCTACATGGATGGACTTGGAGGGCATTATGCTAAGAGAAATAGGTCAGACAAAGAAAAATACTGTATGATATCCTTTATATGTGGAATCTAAAAGATACAAATACAACGAACTAGTGAATATAGCAAAAAAGAAGCAGACTCACAGATACAGAGAACAAACTTGTGGTTACCAGTGGGGAGAGGAAAGAGGGGGAGGGGCACTATAGGGTTAAAGGATTAAGAAATACAAACTAGGGGCTTCCTAGGTGGCGCAGTGGTTAAGAATCTGCCTGCCAATGCAGAGGTCACGGGTTCGATCCCAGCTCCAGGAAGATCCCACATGCCGCGGAGCAACTAAGCCCGTGTGCCAAAAAAAAAAAAAAAAAGAAATACAAACTATTAGGTATAAAATAAGTTATAAGGGTCTATTATACAACACAGGGAATATAGCAAATATTTTACAATAACTATAAATGGAGTATAACTTTTAAAAATTGTGAATCACTGTACACCTGTAACATATACTATTATACATCAACTGTAGTTCAATGAAAAAAACTTAAGTGGAATACTTGGAGCCAGTATAAAGAAAGCTACATCTAATTTGGTAGCCACTAGCCACATGTGGCTATTTTAATTTTAATGTAACATATTAAAATTTCATTTCCTTAGATACATTAGCCACATTTCAAATACCACATGTGGCTTGTGGCTACCATTTTGGATAGTACAGAGAACACTTTTATTATTGAAAAATGCATAGACTCTAGCACCAGACTACCTGGGTTCAATTTTGAATTCATGCTTTCTGGCAATGTATCCTTAGGCAAGTTACTCTGTGCCTTGAGCTAGAGCTGCCACAACCAAGTACCACAGACTGGGTGGCTGACACAACAGAAATTTGTTTCCTCACGGCTATCTTCTCCCTGTGTCTGCATATGGTCTTCCCTCTGTGTGTGTCTATGTCCTGATCTCCCCCTCTTATAAGAACACCAGTCATGTTGGGTTAGGACTCACCCTAAAGACCCAATTTTACCTTAACCACTCTTTAAAGTTCCTATCTCCAAATAGTATCTCACATTCTGCGGAACTAGCAGTTAAGACATCAGTATCTGAATTTGGAGGGGCACCATTCAGCTCATAACAAAACTTCATCTCATCTGTAAAATGGGATGACAATAAAGAACACCTATTTTGTAGAATTATTGTAGATGCTGTGTTACTAAGTAATTATGTAACACACGGGAAGTCCCTAAAACAACACCTGGCACATAAGAGACACATAAAAGTGCTGTATGTTAGTTTCCTTGTTGATTACGTTGAAGTGGGTGCTACTGGAGTTTCTCAGTGACAGCCTCTGTGCTACGTGTGGGGAGGGAGAGCTTTAGCTGTACTGGGGAAATTACTTTGTGATGGAGGAATGGACTTGAATCATCAACTAAGCCTTTCTAGGCTTTGTCAGTTTTTTAGCACCAACCATGGCCAAGATTGTGCAAGGCACAGGGCTGGGAGGTGAATAAGACCTCTAGCCTACACATTGTCCCAGGCTAGTGAAAGGAGCAAGGCATTCCAGAAGTGCCTGCTACACAGCAGGTGTGGGCAAAACTGATATACTATGTGCCCATCATCACTAACTGCTTCACTTCAAGCTCTAAAAAAGGAAGGCACCAGGGTTCACTATCCTATCTTCAGCACCTTAAACAGTGCGTTCAATCTGTGAACCCCTATCACCCTGCGCAAGTTATTTCACCTCTTTATGCCTCAGTTTGCTCATCTGTGAAATAGGGATAATAAAATACTGACCTCATAGAGTTGTTTTGTGGCAACTGAGATTATACATGAGCCATGCTTAGAATAGTGAGTCTGGCAAGTGCGACATACCCAATGAACGTTAGCTATCATTATTTACGATTCTGGGATTCTTGCTTTTCTATCTGAAACTAGGAAAGCCTCAGGAGGAGACAACTCTCCCTACCAATTCTCCAGCCAAAGCCTCTCCCCACCTGGTTTCCATCACAGACAAAAACATGGCCAGGATGGAGAACTCAGAAAGGTGGACGTGGCCTACCTTCTTTCCCGATTCATAGCTTACTCCTGGAGGCATTGTCCCGCCTCTAACATATTTTCAACACACCTACCTCTCACCATAAATATAAGTTTTTGGCTGTAAAAGAAAATTGAAAGTTTTTTTGGCATTTTGCTTTTGCAAATTTTTGGCCTTGAGTAATTTATTTAACTTACAGTCGGCTATGATTTGTCACCAACCTTGGTGCCTATCCGGGAAATCTTATGCGTTGAGAAAACTCCAACCTACAAATTATCAGATGTAATGAAATTTTTATTACTACTAAATTCAACAGTTAATGAAGTTGACATAATGGTACATTTTGCATTTAAGTAAATATTTACTGATTTCAATTTTGCAGTTTTCTTCATATTATTGTGGAGTTAATAATAATAACAACACTTTCAGGCCTCAAACTTTTTGCACAGTCTTGGAAAGTACAGTGACATGATGCCTAAAACGACATGATGCCTATAGCAGATTATGCCTAAAGGGTCAAATTGCCCTGAAGGGGGCCCAAGCACAGGGAGATTGCAGGCATGCTTCTTAAGGGACACACCATCAGAACAGGAGGAAGAGAGGAGGGTGCAGACACTTGTCATATGAATGGGCCTCCTCTGGATGTCATCCCAGCAACTGAACCTGACTTCAGAGCAGCCAGCCCTGGGAATTCCCTGGCGGTCCAATGGTTAGGATTCTGGGCTTTCAGTGCTAGAGGTCCAGGTTTGATACCTGGTTGGGGAACTAAGATCCTGCAAGCCAAGCATCCCAGCCAAACAAAACAAAACAAAACAAAAAAAGCAGATTAGCCAGCCCTTTCCAGGACTTTGAAAAGGACACCAGAGGGTTCTAGGAGTAAAGCTGTGACTCTGGGGCTCCTCTCTCCTGGCAGCACCGTCAGCAATCCCTACCATTTCCCCAGGGGATGTCACCCCTTACTATTGCCTCCAATTCTTGCTCATTTGTGAGGAGATTGTTAAGAGGTTGGGCGGTGGCAGCGGACACACTTGAATGTGAATTCCTGCTCTGCTACTTACTGAAGGGTGACTTTGCACATGCTCAACTTCTCTGGCATTTCATCATCTGCAAAGGGATGGAAACACCAGACAGGTTTGGAGGAGGAGAGGTTCAAAGAGGGACATCCATGAACGTTCTCAGCACAGTGCCCAGTGCCCGGTGTGCCCTCCATAAAAGATACTGATTATTGCTGCTGTTATTAGCTATTAATGTAAAAATGGCGGCCAATGAGATCTCCATTTAAAGTTAGGGGAAAGGAAAGCAGAGGAAAAGAATATGACTTGTCAGCAGCAGCCCATAAGGTGACCCCAGGGTCAGAATGCAATTGGTCTTCTGCTTCTGCTTTGTCCTTCCTGCCAGACCCCTGTCATGATGGGATCCCCAAGAATCCCTGGAGGGGGTCTGTATGGGGTCCCTCTCAACTAGAAGTTTGGTGTTCTACCCTTCCTTCCCTAACTTCCAGGCCTGGACATTGGTCACCAGTATGCATTCATTTAAGATTTATACTAGCTTACTGCTGAGATGATTTGAGGCAGCTTTCAGATTACAAAGTAAAAATTACAGCATCAGAGAATAAAGCAAGAACCGACTCCATCTAAAGAAAGCAGAAAGAGTTGCTACTTTCAGGTCCCTGAATTGGCCAGAATGCATGGAGGTAATAAGGTAATAAAACTGGGTATCCCTATTTGTCAGCTAAAGCAAAAATGGAAACACGTCGGAAGGCAGAGTTTTTATTTTCTGACAGCAGAAAATACACATCTTCATCTGCAGAGACAAAACGTTTCCTGGAAATAACCCCAAGCATGAATTTATCATGAGTCCTTGTATAAAGGACACTGAGTGACATAGCGGGCAATATATTCCATTCTGTTTTCATAAAGACAGAAATGCCATTAAGTTGGTCAGTTTCTCACATCAGGGTTCTCTGAAGACAGAGAGCATAACATTAAATCATAACTCAGAGAAGGCATTTCTTTAAGGAATTCAGATAATGGAGTCTAGGAGAGACACCTTTGGGTCCATTCCACAAACATTACTGAGCACATACTCATCCATCCATCCATCCATGCATCTACCCAGCAAACATCTACTGAACGCCCACCATGTACCAGGCACTCCGAATGGCACTGGTGAAGATTGCTTGTAAGAGCTGACGCCTGGACTGAGTTTTGAAGGACAAATAGGAGAATGCCAGACACCGAAGGAGGGGAGAGTGTTCCAGGCGGAGGGAGCTGCGTGCACAAAGGCCCAGAGGGAAGGGAGGGAGAGAGTACGGCTCATTTCAGGAGTGCAGGGGCCTCAGAATGGTTGGAGCAAGCCTGTGGGTGGAGAGTAGGGAGACAGGAGGCACAGGAGCCAGAGGCAGGCATGGGCAGGGAGGGAGGGTCTAGCAAGAGCTTGGATTTCACTTTGTAGGCCATGGAGGAACCTCCGTGTAAGGCAGGGGAGCTGTGAAATCAGGCTAGTGTTTTAAAAGAAAACCGGCAAAGAGGAAGACACATTGGATGGGACGAGTGGAGCTGGGGGCACCTGTTATGCAGCTGCTGTAAGAAACCCAGGAGAGAGACGTGGGGGGCCTGGCTAGGACCTGGGAGATGTAAGAAGGCAGAATTTAGAGGACTTGAGAGCTGCCTGGATGTGGGGGCTGAGTGAGGGGAGTCCAGGATGATCCCCCAGGTTTCTGGCTCAGGAACTGGGTGGACGTGGAAGCCGGTTCCTGAGATGGGGGAGCGAGCGGAGGAGCAGGCTGTGGTGCAGGGTTAGAAGCTGGTGAGTCCTAACCCACTGTGAGCAGGTTGGGCCAGAGCATCCTGCAGGACATCCAAGAGCAGAGACTGCCAGACACCACACAGGCACTAGGGACTCAGGAGACCTCCAGAAGAAGATTTCTGCCATAGGGAACTCCCAGTCTACTGGGGGCAGGGGTGGGGACAAAAGAGAAGCTGTCAATTAGAGAAAGACTGGGGAGTCACAGAGCAGAGGTACTGTGCCCCTCCCGCCCTCCCTCCAGCACCCTGGACCACTGTGAGCACTGCGGATTCGTCTGGCTGCATATACTTCCCTGCATTTGCCCACACTGCTTTCTTCCTGGAAGGTGCCACTTCTCACCTGCCCCTCTCCCCAGGCTGAGCTAGAAGCCCTTCTCCTTTCCATAACATCTCCCAGAGTCATTACGCTTTTCTGTTTAACTCTTTTTTCAATAAACTACCCATCCCCTGCGGGCAAGGACCATTGGTCATGTCTTATTCTTCTTTATATTTGTTTCCTCAGCACCTAGCACAGAGCCTGGTGTGCAGATTAATGTTCGTAGCTGCACAAATAAAAGAATGTGAGGAGTAAGAAAATGATACTGCAGGAAAACCATAGAGGGGTGTATGAGGGTGTTGCTAGCTGCTGTAACACACCTCAGTATTTTGGTGGCTTTTTGCTGTTAAAGGTCATTTCTCACCTAACAGTCCAATTCAGGTGTCCCAAACTGGTGACTTTCCTCCACAGGATGATTTGGGATCCAGGTTTCTCCCATCTTGTGGCTCTGCCATCTCCTAGGGACCCAAATGCTCTGTATTTAGCTAGCAAATGGAGGAGTAAGGGTGGGAGGATTTTAAGGGGTAAGCCTTGAAGTGACACACACATCACTTCTGCTTATGTTACTTGGGCTAGAATCTTGACTTATGATTGCATCCAACTACAAAGGGAGCTGGAAAATGTAGTCCTGGCTGGGCAGCCACTTCTCAGTGATAATTCAACATTGACATTTTGGCCAAATAATCCTTTGGGGTAGAGGCGGGCTTCCCTGGGCATGTAAGGTGTTTAGCACCATCTCTACCCCCCTAGATTCCAGTAGCACCCTCCAGCGGTAACAACCAAAAATACCTGTGGACACTGCCCAGTGTCCCCTGGGGGACAAATCACCCCTGATGGAGAAACATTGCTCGATACTGTGGAAGGGAAAGCGTACAGTTTTGACGTCCATCTAACTGGCCAAGCTGCAAAAGGCATCTAACTAAGCAGAGGGTGTGTGTTGGGGGTGCTGGTTAGGACAAGCTACCTGAGGGAGATGACACTTGAGCTGAGTGATTAGGAATCATCTACTCTGCACAGTGACAGAAGGAATGGTATTGCACTCAGAGGAAGCAGCATGAGTGAAGGCGTGGGGGTTCCGATAGCATAGCTGATTGGAGGAACTTCAAGTAGAGATAAGAGCCTAGCATAGCCTCTCTCTTGTGGATTATGGCCTCTGACAAGCAGAGGAAATGTTTGACCTCTTTTGCCACTGACTCCAGTTCTGTCCCTTTCTTTATATCATAAACGGAAGATTTTCTTCAAGAAACGCCAGAGTTTGGTGGCCCCAGCATTTGGCAGCACCGGAGGAATGGTTCAGACAGTGGGCCCTTCTCACAACCCCCCCCCGCCCCCCCCACCACCACAACCTTCCCCAAGTTTGTTCTGGGCTTTTTCTTTCTGAACCCTTTCTGTCACCTTTCCTTGGGAAGCAGCTCACTGTCATCTCTATGGTGACAGCCTTGCTCTTGGGAAATACTAGCTTCTGTCTGATCGGCTCATCATTTTAAAAGCCCCACCATCCACTCAGACCCCAGGCTCTTCCTCTGAGCCCTCACCTTTGCTCTGTCGCCTTTCTCTGCCATCCTGCTAGCCCCTCAGCCTCCATTTCTGCCCTGGTTACTAGAGCATCCCATTTGCCCACTCATTTTCTCTCTCTCGACTTCTTTTATTTTCTTCTTAGGCCAGAATGAAACTTTCAGGGCATCAAGAGTGCAGCCCCTACTTGAATCAGGCCAAGTTCTCCAGAGCATCAGGCCTTGTTTTCTTTCTAAAACCAACACTTATCTTATCTGGATACTTGGCTTATCTTGGTGACTCACCACCCCACATTGGGCTTTTTTGCAGTGTGATATTGTGGAGAGACCTTGACCCATAACTGCTTCTTGCTCCTGGGGAGACCGGAAGGGGTAGGTAGGGAGCCAGCCATGGGGGCTGGGCTGAGAGTCACACTCTTCTAGGCTAGAGGGGGTGTGGGCTGTTGTTATCTCTTGGAGCCCTGCCTCTCCCTTGGCCTGTAAATGTTCCCAGGGTCCCCATCTTTGATCTTCAGAGCTGTCCACCTTTTCAGGCTACCTCCTGATAAAGCAGTCATACTTCACGCAGCCTAATGGACACCTCTTTCAATACATTTTCTGGCTGTCAGGCATTCCTTCTCTCTCCTCCCTCCACCTGTAAAGTCCTCCCCTCCTGTTATGTGCTGAATTGTGTCCCTCCCTATGTTGAAGTCCTAACCTCTAGGACCTCAGAATGTGTCTGTATTTGGAGACAGGGCTTTAAAGAGGTAATTAAGTTAGAACTAAATCTGTAAGCTGGGGCCTAACCCAGTATGACTGGTGTCCTTATAAGAAGAGGAAAATTTGGACACAGACGCCTACAGAGAGAAGATAATGTAAAGATGTAGGGAAAAGAAAGCCATCAATGAGTCAAGGAGAGTAGGCTCAGAAGGAGCCAACCTCATCGACACCTTGATCTCGGACTTCTAGCCTCCAGAACCATGAGACAATACGTTTCTGTTGTTTCAGCCACATGGTGTATGGTACTTTGCTATGGCGGCAGCCCTAGCAAATGAATATACCTTGTACTTCCCCCTGCTTCAGACTAAAATCCAATCTCCTCACCATCCCCTATGAGACACTGCATGATCTGTCTCCAGCCCCATACCCCCCCATCTCTTAGGTGTCCCCTCTTATTCACCTTGACCCAGACCCAGCCGCTTCCCCAGTCCCCCTCCCTTGTCAGGGCCTTGCCCTTCTTTTTCCCAACTCTTTTCATGGCTGTTTAGCTTGATTTTCAATCCCACCTTGAAGGTCACCACCTCAGAGAGGCCCTCCCAGACCACCTATTTAAGGCATGCCCCCATGTATTCTTTCTCACAGCAACTACAAACTTTTTCTTCATAGTATCTTGAATTAGGAACTTTATATATAGTTGTTTATTCATCACCTGCCTCCACCAAGCCAGGGACAGTTCACACGGGTGCGTATGTCTAGCACAGTGTCTGGCATGTCATAATGCTCTATTAATATTTGCTGAGTAAATCAATCTTCACCTTGTCAAAGTCTCTATGCAGGCCTCGGGGTCCGGCCCAAATCCTACTTCCCTCCTTGAATACACCTTATGATCCCCTAAGTCCAAGAGAAGCTTACTGTCTTGATATGCCTTTTTTACTGTCTGTAATATGCCTTTTCCATTCTGTCAATTAGCACTGCCCGACTGCATGGGTTGTGTGGGGGCTGCCAGCTCTACCCCGAATCTTCCCACGCAGGACCACACAGTGTGTATCTCTGCATTGCCCATAGCACAGGCTGGCACAGGGCCAGACCTCAGGAGGCCTCAGTAAATGTATGTGGACACAGATAGATCAGAGGGAGGAAGGAATGGTGGAGGAAGTGAGTAGCTGGGCTGGTGTCAGGAATTAAAAGGGTGTCCCTGCCCTCCACCACCCCCAAGGAGGAGGATGACAAATGTCCCATTGCCAGGGAGGGTTCTGGGGCAAACATCAGCTGTGGGCTGCAGCCACAAAGCTCTGGGACTGAGGAGGGGGTGGGGAAAGCACACTGGCCTGGAGTCCCCGGAATTACCGAGCAGCCCAGACTCTCTCCTGCCCTGCTGTGGGCTACAGGGGAGGGCTCTGCCAGCTCCTTTATCTGGAGGAGGACCCCTCCCTAAGGAGAGAGGAAAGCCCCAAGCTTAGGAGCCCGGGCTTTCCTCCAGGAAAGACCCCACCAACGGCACCCCCAAGGGTCCCTCCCTTCTCTCCAGCGCTGGCGGGAAGGCCTAGGCTCGGCTGGCTGAGCCGTCTCTTTTGGGGGCTGAGCCTGGACAATGGGAAGCGACAAGCCCCCTCCTCGCTGCTCCAGGGACATAAAGCAGGCCTTTCACTGTGGAGTTCTGGCTGCTTCGGAAGGTTCTTGGCACACAGCGAGGCAGCGTCGGGAGGGGCGAGAAAGCCAGGGCTGGGGGTGGGGAAGGGGCCCCGCGATTCTGAGGAAGCTCACCGGCCCGGGGCCACGGGACTGACTCCCCAGCTGCGGGATGAGCTCATACTGGGAAACCGGAACAACTTGGGGTGGAGAAGGGAGCCGGGCATTCAGCAAGCCGGGAGATCGGGAGATCGTGGCTCTGGGGAGCAAGTTTTTCGTGGGGGGCAAGGACCAGCATCCACTCCTCCGGCCCTCTCCGCCGCCTTTCCGGCTCTGGTCTTCAGCCCCAAAGCCCCTTTCAGGCTCTTTCCCGGAAATTCCCACCGACCGCGGGCCATTGCCCCCTGGGCTCGCAGATACTAGAGCTCCGGCTTGCCAACCCCCCAAGCCCCTAGCGCAGCCTCTCCCCGGTGCCTCGGGCAAAGGGGGAGGGTGCTCACCCTCTAGTGCCTGTCCACCCGGGCGCGCCGGCTGGGGCCTCCTCCCCAGGCCTTGCCCCTCCGGTCCTCCCCGCCCCTCGCCCCCGTAGCGTCTGTTCCCTCTCGCCGAGAGTTTGGCGTAGACAGCGAAGGAGCCATCGTGACTGACGGAGGCGCCTAGGAGAGACGAGACAGAGACGACGACCGAGTGGGGGTGGGGGATGGGGTGCGCACAGGCGCTGAGCCCTTGGGGCCTGGCGGCGGCAGCGGCGGCGAAGAGGTGGGGAGGGGCTCACGCCGCTGGGAGAAACTCGTCTGGTTTGGGGCCGTGGCTGGGAGGGGGAGGGTAAGGACGAGAAGAAGCCGGGTCCGGTTATTTCATTTTGAGGATAAATTGTACAAGTAACTCTTGCACCGTCCTTTTACCAATCTCACCTGCCCCCCCCATCCCCCACCCCCGGCCAGCGGACACACGCACTCCTCCCTCCATCCCGAGATTTTGCCTTAGGGTAGGGGAAGGACCTTACGGAGCCAAACCCACGGGTTCCCCCACCCCCGCCCCACCCCCCTTCCAATTCTTAATCCTGGGTCTACGCACACACACCCTTCTCCTGGGATGGGGTAGGAGGCTGCTGCCAATGGGGCTGGTAAGCGTCGCCCCTTGCCCCAGATTGCAAGTTCAAAGCCACCACCCAAGATCAGCTTGTAAGAGCCGTGTCTTGGGGAACCGCGTCCTTGTTTGGCTACCTTTTCCCAGACAGTATTCTAATTTCCAAACGTGGAAGAGGCGTGTGTGTGTGTGTGCGCGCGCGCGGGCACGCGCCTGTGTGTGAGTGCCTGCGTGTCCGTATCACTGTGTGTGCGAGCGCGTGTGTGTGTATGCGGGGGGATTAATGGGTGCTCTTATAAATGGAAACGAGAGAACTGAACTTAAAAGAAACTGGTCAATTGTAAAACAAACAGGAATAAACAACCCTTTCGATGTAATTTGTGGTTTGTCTGGAGGTGGAGGTGGCGCTGAAGAGGAACATCCCCCCCCCCAATATTTTCTCCTTTGCTGCGCTTCCACCCCCAGCGTTTGGAGCGGCGGAGAAGCGGCTCCGGAGTGATTAATCCGGGGATAATTCACCCCCCCCTCCCCCGGCGCGAACCCCGCGAAGCGGGATTGGAGCGAGTCATTTCCGAGAGCGCAGCGCGCCTCTCCCCGGCCGGGCGGACACTTGGTTCATTCCAGCCGCAGAAGCTCAGGGCTCCCGCGTACCGGGATTTTTTCCGAGCAGAGAAAAGCTCCAGAGCTCTCCTGACCTCCTTTCTCCTCGGCGGCGAGCGGAGCCTCTCCCTCGGCGCTGCCGGCCGCGCCATGCCGCGCTCGCGGGGACGGGAGCAGGGGCGCTGCGGCTGCCCCGCGGGGAGGGCTCGCGCCGAAGCCGGGATTTCGGCGCTCGTGCCGGGCGCCGGGAGCCGCTGGGGCCGCCCGCCGCCGCCGCCGCCGCCGCTGCTGCTGCTGCTGGGCTGGGGGCTGCTCAGCGCCTCGGCCGCCGCGGGTAAGTCCGGCCGCGCCGGGGAACAGGCGGCCGCCGCGCGCCCCACCCGAGCCCCGAGCCCACCCCTCCCCGACCCGGTCCCGGTCCTTTCCTCCGCCCTCCCCCTTAACCTCCTGCCCTCCCAAACGCCCACCCTCCTGCTCAGCCTCGCCTCCGTCCCCCCTCTTCTTCCCCCACCCTCACCCGCCCTCCCCGCCACCCTCACCCTCACTGCTACCCCCAACCCCAGCCGCAACTTGGCCGGATCCGGCGGGTGTGGGGGCCTGGGAGACAGACATCCCCGCCCGGGGTTGCGGGGCACCCGGACCGTGGCTTCAGTTTCTTTAGCCTCCCAGCCCCCAAGTGCCGGGCTTTTCCCCGATAAACTTTCCTGGAGCCCTCCCCTTTTCCCGATCCTGGTTGGCACACCCGTCCTGGGGGCTGGAGAGGAAAGGCGCACCCCCTCCCCATTTCCGCGTCTGCAGGGTCTGCCCTGCCCTGCCCCCGCCCATTTTTCTCGCGACTGAAGCCCGCGCCCCCGCCGGAGCCGCCAGGAGACTGCGGCCGCCACCCCCTTCCCCAAGTGTCCCCCTCCCTCGGCGCTCTGGGCTGGGAGGGGGGTCAGGTGGGCGGGGGTCCGGAGCACAGCGAGCTGGAGGACTCAGGTGGGGGCTGGAGGGTGCTGAGCGACGGGCAGGCGGGGGCGGGGGTTGTGGCCGGGGGCGGGGGAGGGAGTGTCGCCGCCAGGCTCGGCGCTGCCACATTCCCTTCGGTTCCCGCTCCGCGCCAAAGTGCCCTTTCGCGCGCCCTGCTGCAGCCGAGCGCCACGGCTGCGGCAGCGGCGGCGCGGGCAGCGGGACCTGCTCCCGGCGACCCAGTCGGGGAGGGGGACAGACCTGGGGGGTGCGGCGAGTCCCGGAACTTCTCCGATGTCTGGCTGCAGCTTGCAGACCGGGAAGGCACGGGGACCTTCGAGAGAACCCAGTCCCCATTGGGGACCACTGGCCTCGACTGGTGCCCTCCCACTTTATCCCCTGAACCCATCTGAGGCTCAGCTCTAGCCACAGCCTAGAAAGTTCTGTGTCCCCGGATGGGGACGGGTCCAACGGGCGACGCCTGGGGCCGCATTTTTATTCAGCCCGAAGGCTGACACCCACAGGGGGAGAACACCAGTAACACCTGCTGCCCAGGTTTTGACTGAGGGCACCTCCGGCCTGGAGCCGTGTTGGTTTTTTATTTACTTATTTATTTGTTTTTTTAAAACCACCGATTGAACCTTTGAACGCTTGGCCTCAGCCATCCGAGCCTTTAGGTGCTCCCTTTTTGGAAAGTGCGACCCTTCCCTGGCGAGCTCTCGGGTCCACTCTGGGCTCCAGCATCTTGTGAATCAGTTCCCGCAGACCATGTCGCCAGCTCCTTAGCCGGGAATGTTAGGATTGCTGGTCAGAAAGGTCGCCCGAGCCAGCCCTAACACTCCCATCCCTACTTGACCGGACTTTCTCAGGTCCTCCTAAGAGCCATAGCCGCCGACACCCAGAGAGGGGCGCCCGCGGTGCGCGCGCTTGGAGCTCAGGCCTCGCGCACACCCACACCCACTGGGTGACTGCACGGTTCACCACGGCGCCGCTGGTTATCCAGACTTGCCACATGAGCGGTGGGGGTACCGCTGCTACCGGCTGGCAGGCCTCTCAGACGTGTGTCCAGGTGCGGCCCCTGCTCTGGCTTAGGAGATCTGAGGTTACCCCTAATATGATCCAGCTGGTTTTCTGGCTAGATTTGTTCCTGCCCCTTGGGCATGTCATGCTCCCTGGGAAAGAAGAAGGCCGACTCACCGACTCACCAGAGCTTGCACACTGCTGGGCTGTGCTGGAATCCTGCCTTGGAGAGATCTGTTGTCTTGCAGCTATTTGGTCGGCAGAGAAGTTGGGGGTGGGGGTGCTGAATGCCTTGGGGGGGGGGGGTGCTTGCTCCCTGGGGGGCCTGCTCAGGCTTCCCATGCTTCCAATGCATTTCTTTTTCAACCCTTCCCGCATTTAGATGTGCTGTTTGGCCTTGCAAGCAGCAGAGATTTGGAAATGGACTTGGTGACAGATGATGGCAGGATTTGGCACATTAGAGGGGGAAGCACATTTATTTTGTGTTCTCTTCACACCGTTGACTTTAAAAGACTCTCAGGGCCGGGCTGTCTCCCTTCCTTGGCCCAGTGATGACTGACTAAAATGAGTATAGGATTGGAAAGGAGGAGCCTCCTTACCTGCCTTCAACTTGGAGCCTCACCCCTTCCATCTGTGCCCTCACACTTCCCCCACCCCCAGGCTCCCTAGAGACTTTCCAGCAGTTACCTTCTCTCCCTACAACAGATCATTCAGTCTCCTGTCTCTGATTTCCCCTAAACAACTTAATCTTTAATATAAAACAAGCGGACCAGACTTCTTGGCCCTATTGACCTTTTAGCTCCCATCCCATCTTTCTTTCTCGTTTACAAGTCAACTCTCTTCAGACAGGTCTTGAACTCACTTTCTCTGGAACCATTCACTCCCTACTGTCTGGCTTCTGTTCCCAGGACTGGAACTCTGGAGGAAAGATCACCTATGACCACCCTAATTTCCAAACCCATCTGCTTTCTCTTCCTTTCTCTTCCTTTACCTCTCTGTGACTGTGAACACTTTGGACTACTTTTTTAAAAATTTCTCTTCCTTGGGCTTCCAGCACACCGTGCTTGGCTAATTTTTCTCCTACCTCTTGGCTGTTCCTTCCCAGTTTCTAATAGTAGCACTTATTCCCCTCCTGAAAGTCTGGCTTCCTGCAGTGTTCCATTCCTTATGCTTTTCCTCATTTCCTTTCACTCCTCCCTGGGTGAGCTCATCCAGGCCCATTTCTTCCACTACCACACTCTGAAGCTTCCAGACAGATCTCTCCTGCCAAGATGTTTCTCCCAATATATGTCTGTTGGCTTCCTAGCCCACAGAAGCTCTGAATCTAAACAGTGCTTATATCCGGCTGACTCTTGGACATCTTCACCTAGGTGTTTCCCTTCCAAAGCAAACTCATTAGCTCTGCGCCTAACCTTCAGTATCCTCCATGTAGGCTGGTGGTACCTGCAGCCTCCCAGCTACTCAGCTAGGAACCTTTGAATCATCCTCAACTCCTTCCTTATCAGGTGGCCATCAAGTTCTGTCAGTTTCAGTCTCTCAGTTTTTCTCAAACCTAGCTACTTTTCTCTGGATTAAGCAGCTCTGAGCATTGAAAAGACTGTTATGCTTCCCATTTCCTTAGGAAGTAATTTTAAATAAAGGCAACATTAAACTGTAAGTATAAGGCATTCCTACAAAGTTTTGATTTTTCCCATGCTAACCACTTAATTGCTTTGAAAGAAATTAAATATCAAATTATTTAAAAAAAAATTCCCCCTGCTTTGCTTGTTTTCAGAGGCCTCTTAAAAACTGGAGCAATGACCATACTCAGTGTTTGATGACAGTACTAATTGAATTGTATTCAAAGTAGTTATTTATCTGCCTTACGTATTGAACTGTGAGCTTCCTGAGATCAGGGACAGTGCTTTATTTCTCTTGGCATCTCCAGCACCCAGCTCAGGACCTGGCATAGAATTGGAGCCTGATAGATGGCTGTTAAATCGGCAGATGATTTTTTAAAATATTTTTTCCTGGACAGTTTTCTAGGGACTGATATGGCTAAATCAAGAGTTTTAGGGATCACAGAAGCCAGTTGGTTTGCAGAGATAATGAGACAACAAAGTCACCTGATCCCTAGTTGCTTTCCCGCCAGAACCAAATGTCACAAATCGGTATGATAGCTCCTTAGGCTCTAGAACCAATGTAAGAACAAGCCCTGAGCATACCTCTTCCCCCGGCCCCCACCCCACAAGGAAAGGCACCAATGTACGGATTTGAATTTCCATTTGCAATTGAGCTGTGGGTTTATGGTTTTAAAAAAAGAAGCTGACCACAGCAGAGAGTGTTGACCGTATCACAGGCTGGTGACAGTGTAGCTTTGTTGAAGGTGGGGCTAGAATGATGTGGAAAGGCACTGGAGAACCAGATTGCTGGGGCTTGGACACCGCAAGGCTTAGGTGTGTCCAGAAGAGTCCAGCAGGTGGCTTCGGTGACACCACCTCGCCTCATGTGTCTCACCTGCTTCTATTTCGTTATCATTGTCACGCCAGCACGATTAAGGGACTCTCTGATGGCTCAGCAGGGCCAGATGTTTCTTGTTGGAGAACTAGCTGATCTTCAGACCTCCCCAAGGCTCAGGCTGCTCGCCTGCAAAAGGGGCAAGACATCCCTGCATTGTGGAAAGGATTAGAAATGAGAGATGCAACAGGCCCAGCACATACACAGCGATTGTGCCATTGAACAGAAGATGCAGCTGGAACAGGAAAACTAAGGACAAAGGACTCAGCCAGGAAGTCTGTGTACCCTCCCAATATCCTCCTCCAATCCTCAGTAAGCTGTCGGGATACCCAGGGGAGTGGCACTAACAGCCAAAGTCTGCTGAGTCCTCACCACGTGCTGACAGCAAGCCAAGCACTTGGATGTATTAGCTCGACCCTTGCAGGAACCCAGTGAGGCTGGCAATATTATTCTCCCCATTCTTCCCTGTCCACAAAGAAATAGGTTCAGAGAGGACATGCAACTTATCCACCCAACCAGTCAGCCAAGGATTGAACCCAGGCCTGCCTGACTCCAAATCCTTTATTGGTAACCACGCCGTTATCTGATTTCTAAGGAGACCCAGCTGGTGATACACCCCTGGAATCCTTCTACTCGGGCTGCCTATCTCCGCCCTGCTTTTCCCACTGGGCTGCCCCCATCAGTTGTGCTGTGCTGCTTTTAGCGCTTGAGCCTTGGATCCTAACTTTCCAGCTCCTCAAGCAGCCAGGGCCCATCCATCTCCACCACAGCTCCTGGGGGCGGGGGCGAGGGGCAGGGCGGTAACTGCAATGTCGTCCTTGATTTGCTTCTAGTCCCAGGCACCCATCTCTACTGAATTCTGCTGTGAGCTCTCACAACCCAGGTTGTAAAACTCCTCATATTATAATACGCATCAGGATATATTGGAATGTCTTGTTTAATGAGACAGTGTCCACCTTTCTTCCCTAAGGCTCTATGAACTCAGGCGAGCAGTGTAGCCCAGATCACAGCACATAGCAGACATTCAATAAACACCTGTTGAAAGGATGCAAGGCAGGTTCTCTGGAGCCCAAGGTTCCCTTTCTCGCTGACTGTCCCCTTGGACCTTCCCAAGGCAAGGCACTTGGAGGGGTGGGAAGCCATGAAGGGGCATCCCCAGATGGGAGGCAGCCCTAGGTCCTTCTGCGTATTATGAATAATAGCTCTCCTTTACTGAGTGCTGGCGAAGTGCTTTATAGACATTCTTATTCAATTCTCACAACAATTCAGGCACTATAATATCATATTTGAGGAGACTGAGACTCAGAAATTAAGCAATTTGGCCAAGGTTATAGAGCAGATAGGAGAGGAGACAGGATTGAACCTCAGGGTTTCCTGACTCTAGGGCCCATTCTTCTAATTCACGGGAAGCATCTGTCACAGTGCCGGACCTGTCATTAGCATTCAGTGTACGTTAGATGTTGCCACTACCTCTACTGCTACTGCTATTGTCCACTTGCTTTCTGCACCAGCCTCTTAGAATAATAAGAAAAACAGTTCTAATCCTGTGCCACTCTAAGATGCCACCAGATGCACCAGCAAGAGTCCTCTAGATCCTGGTGGACTCCCCCACCCATCAGCCGGTCAGCACACCTCTTCCCAGAGGGGTGGAGGGCGGACCCTCTAGCTCCCCCTAGAGGTTGGAGAATGTCACTGACACTGCCTTCCCAATCCCTCTTCTGTGCCTGCTGCAGAGATTTCCCACGACAACAGGGAAATATCTGGGAGAACCTGAAAATGGAGGATTACCTCAGAGTTTTCCGCCTCACAGAGACACTGTCTCAGGATTCAGTGGCTTTGTATAGAATTTGGTTTCCCCTTGAGCCCACAGAAAGCAAAGTATAGACTATGCAATGTGGGGGTTTCTCAGCTTGAAAATGGTGGTGTGGTTCTTAGAGCTCTTTCCTGGTTCTTGTAAGTTAAGGGAAACATGAAATGCATATTTATTTTCTTTCTGGACTTGGGAGCTCAACCTTCTGGGCTATCTTTTCATACCCCACCTTTATAGATGAGATTCTTTTTTTTTTTGGCCTGTACAAATTCAAGACATAATAGGAATTACATACTCTTTAGAGCATGCTTTTGATCCCCTATCAATAGATTAAGCATTTTGGAATTGTTTGAAAAAAAAATAAAGATGAGATTCTGCATTTTTTTTCCCTCCTCTTTCACCCAATTCACACTTAGCTGTTAGATCTCCGGAGTCCTTTGGCTTTCTCATGTAGTTTCACATGACATGAAGAATGGTCATGCCCTGTATACATTAAAAGATGAGAACTTTGGTCAAGCAGGCAATGGGAGGGGAGTGAGTGGAATGGAATATGATGGGTGGGGTTGGAGAAATAGGATCATTTGAGATGGACTGAGGTGAAGTAGGAAGGATTGAGTTGGGGTAGGCTCAAGAGTGAGTTGGGATGTATTGGGATGGAATAGATGAAATGAATTGGGATGGACTGAGATGGGTGGTGGAATTAAATGGAATAGGATGGAGTAAAATATGGTCTGAGGTGGTATTGAGAGGGCGAGGTATAGTGTTGAGGGGATTGGCTGGGACAGGGCAGAGTGGCATGGGATAGGGCTGAGTCAGAATGGACTGGGACGGGATGGGATGGGTGCAGTTTCGTTGGGGTAGAGTGGGACAATTGGGGTATGGTGGAGTGGCTTGAATATGTTGTGGTGGGATGGGGTTAGATGGGGGTGAGTTAGGATGTATTGGGGTGGCTTGGGTTGAGTGAGTTGGAAAGGGATACTGGGAGATGTAGTGAGATTATATAGCTGATTGAGTAGGCACTGTGAGGAAATGGGAAATTAAGGAGGGTACCAGAAACAACCTAACCTGCTTCATGTTATTGTAGCATCTTCATCTTCCTCCCCAGAACTCCTCAATTCCTCATTTGCCTGAACTGTGAAATTTCTAGCAGATAGAAAGTCCCCATCAGCCCTTGGTTCCACCCTCGTGTAGATCCTTCTCTTGTGTTTCCTGCCTAGAGAAGTTCCTTTAGCAATTGTTGTAAGGCTGGTTTGTCTCGTGTAGATCCTAAAATGCTGGTGGCTCCACTCTCTGCTATTAGGGGGTCATTCTTCAGGAAGAAATTGGGAGTCCTGTGTGGCCACCACCATGAATCCTATCAGAGAAATATGCCAGGCACATGGCAGGAGCCCCAGTGCAGCCCATGCCAAGCTCAACATCAGAGAAGGGACTGTGCCCACCTTAGAGCTAGCAGGGTGTCTGCACCCATAGAAAGCACAGTTCTGGGTGGTGTAGGGGGTCCCCTCTGTGGTCCCCACTTTTGAGGAGTCTCCCCCCTGGAAACTGCCTTTCATTGTCTACCTATTTGTTTCTTATTATTGGAAAATTTTAAACTGAATTGATCTCTAAGGGGATGTCAGTTCTACCCTTGAAAATCATCCATTATAGGGAACTCTTATGATGCTAAAAATAATGTATGTATAGTTAAATTACTGACAGCATCAAGATAACTCATAGAAACTTATTTGAGAATCTCCCATGTGGTCTGGAGCAGAAAATAAGGGCTCATATTACGGCACAAATAGCCTTCCTCCCTGCCCGTGTCTCATTTATACTCAATTAGGTACAATTATAATCCAGAAACCTCAAAAAATTATGTGTCCATCTTCTTGGTTTTCAAATAGGAAATCGAATAAGGTCCATTATTAAGTAGCTACATCTATTTATTGATTGAAAGTAAGCAAGTGTGACAGTTGTAACTTGAAAGGGAGAAAGCAGAGACTTTGAAATTTAGACCATTTGAGATACAAGCGAAGTATCAGAGAATGAGCAGGCATTTTGTGCAGAATGATTGATGGTCCTTTCTGAGATGAGCCAGTGCGGTAGAGGCGACTCAGGCCCCGGGAGGTTTGTCTGTCGGTTGCTGCCCGACTCCCCACTCCAGCCTGAGTCTCCCCACCTCCTGACCCTCATGGCTCCTCTCCCGCCATGTCCGGGAAGGGGTCAAGGGTGGCGAGAGGCTCAGAGATTGGGTGAGGCTTGATGATGGTGTGGGGGCTTCTGGCACATAACTCAGCAACAAAAAGGAGATGCAAGTTTAATGATTTATTTTCAGTCCATGACCAACAAGGACCTACTGTATAGCACAGGGAACTGTGCACAATATTCTATAATAACCTAAATGGCAAAAGAATAGATTCATGTATAACTGAATCACTTTGCTGTGCACCTGAAACTAACACAATATTATAATTAACTATACTCCAATATAAAATAAAACTTAAAAAATAAAATAAAATAAAATGTTCCTAGCATGAAAGCTACCCCCTCAAGGATGGCATCCCTCCTCCCAGGGACCTGTGTGGCCCTGCTCTCGTGGCCCTGCTCTCCTGGCCCTTGTCATTTGTGTGGTCCTAGAAGGGCTGACCCATGGCAGATTCATAGCTGGAAGGAAGATGTTCTGATATATTTGATATGTTTCTTGAAATTTGGCCTGAGAGTCAGGAAACTAGTCTTCCAGCCGTGGTCATGCCTCTATATCTCACTTCTTCCTGGGCCTGATTTCCTTGCCTGTAAAGTAAAATGGGGATAATAATATGCACCTTTTCTATATAATGCTGGACTTGGAAGCTATTTAATCAACAAAATAAAAAGGACCCAGAGATTTTAGAATAGGTCACTAGTGTAAGCCCCATCCAGTGGGAGATCTGCCCGGTGGCCAGGCTGGCTTGGTGTGCCAGGGATGCAAATCTCACTACCTCTGCAGACGGCCTGCCTGGCTATGCTTCAGGGTGGAGGGGTAGTGGGTGAAGGAGGGTGGACTCGCTCAGCTTCCTGGCCCTGATCCATTCTTACCCTCCAAGTGGCTGATCCTGAGAAACTGAAAGGGAGAACACGAGCAATTCCCATTCACCGCCCATCAGACATCTGCTGCAGCCTCCTCCCTTCCCGCCCACCCCAGGGCAGCATCACTGAGCTCAGCCTGGGAGAGGTGATTGCTAGGGCTTCACTCCCACTAACACATCCATCCAGGGGACAAGATTTGCCCCGAGGCCATTTAACTCTAGCAAGATGGAAATTCCCTGAGTTCAAGGACCACTGGGACTCACATCTCCTGTGACATTTTGTTCCAAGAAGCATGGAAAGAAGAAAATGTTACAAGGGTAGTTTTCCCTGGTCATGTGGAAGGCATGACTGAAGTGTTTCTTGGTTTCCACTTTTTTTTTTTTTTTCCGAGCATGACATGAGAACCTAACCTAAATAAAAATACAAATCTACAGCCTATAACCTACCCTCAGATCATGACACTTTATGATCATTTATCTATGACAGGCTCCTCTCTTGTTTTATTTTTAAAAATTTCCTTCCTTTATCCCCAGTCCTAAGGTTATTGTTGCCTTCTCCCATCAGTACTCACGCTAATATATTTTATATATATCTTGAAATATTCATGAAGTCTTCTAAAATGTGTAGGGTTGTTTTGTGTGCATATGTAAATTTACATAAATGATAGTGAACTGTAAATTTCATACAGTTTCTGGCTTTATTTACTTAGCACTATGATTTTGCAGCACTAGCCCTGCTCCCTGTATGTGTCTAGTCCTGCACTGCATTGTGAGTTGTGCATCCATCGCATTCTAGGTATCCGCTCCCTTGGGAATAGGCCCCTGGCTTGTCTGCAACTCCTCCCAGCTACACATGAAGTTCTGAAGAACATCCTGGTACATGCTTTCTTGGGACCCCATGTAAGAATAACTCTGGGCTATAGAAGTGGAGGATTGGGATCCCTGAGTTAACATGTTGATTTTCTATGTTCTGCCATTATATTTTCCAGAACGGCTGAGCTAGGGCTCATTTTACCAAGAGTGCACAGGAGTTTCTGTCTCCTCTGTCATCACCAATACCTAATATTGTCTGCCTTTCTAATTTTGGTGTCTGATGAGTTTAAGTGCCCTCTCATTGTTTTGTTTTATTTTGCATGTCTCTGAATATCTCTTATATGCTTGTTAGCTATTTGAGCTTCTCTTTTTGCAAATTGCCTAATCATATGCTTTGCCTATTTTTGAATTGGACTTCCTGTCTTCATTTAGAAAAATCTGGGTTTAATTTGCAGGAGTTCCTTTTATTTTCCAGATATTGCCCTCTGTCAATTTTAGAGGTTACAGATGACTTCTCCCAATCTTTCATCTATTTTGTGTATGATGTATTTCTGTGGACAGAGATGCTTCCTTTTGATGTGGGCAGATCCACCAATGGAAGGCAGAAGTTGGGCCACACGGGGCACTGATGATTTAAGAGGCAGGGTGGGCTCCCAGGCCCACCTGGGTCCATCCCCCTACAGGGCTGGCCCTCTGTGTGGAAGGCTCCAAGCAGTCCCAGAGCCTTGCTGTCCATACTGGGCTCCCAAATCCTACAGGAGGTCTTTCTTCTGGCTCAAGGCCCTGTGTTTTGGAAGGTGCCAGTAAAAGTACAAATAAATTACTCAATGAGTGCCGCGCTTAGAGAAGCATTACTCAGCCCTTCAGCAGGCACGTATGGAGGGCCTGTGCTGCTCCTCAGCTCTCAGATGTACTGGGGACCACAGACAAGTTTCAAAGATAAGGGTACATAAGAGAGGCAACTACCCACATGTTCATAGCAGCAGTATTCTTGATATCCAAAAGGTGGAAATAATCCAAGGGTCTATTAACAGATAAATGGATAAACAAAATGTGGCATCTACACACAGCGGAATAGTATTCAACCTTAAAAAGGAAGGAGATTCTACATTCTACAACTTGGATGAGCCTTGAAGACACTATGTTAAATTAGCCAGTCACAAGAAAACAAATACTGTAAGGTTCCAGTTATATGAAGTACCCAGAGTAGTCAAATCCATGGAGATGGAAAGTAGAATGGTGGTCACTGGGGCTGGGGGTTGGGGGGTTGAGGGGAAGGGGGGGTTGTTGTTTCATGAATGGAGTTGCAGTTTTGCAAGATGAAAAGAGTCCTGGAGATGGATGGTGGTGATGGCTGCACAGCAGTGTGAATGACCTTGATGCCATCGAACTGTACACCTAAAAATGGTTAACATGGCCACTTTTAGGTTATATATATTTTGCCACAAGTAGAAGAAAAGAGGGGTAACTATCCAGACTCAGGTGCTCAGGGAAGGCTCCTAGGGTGAGTGATGTTTAGGCTGAGACTTGCAGGATAGATAGCAGAGAGCAGAGGAAGAGAGGCAGCAGGGGGAAGGCTTCCAACAGTGGAAACATACCCGGAGAGCCTCTTGGTGGGTGGAAGAGAGGCATATTCAAGGTCTGGAAGAAGCTCAGTGTGATGCGAAGCTCTGCTAACTGAACAAGGACAATGGGTTTTGAGCAGGGGTATGGCCGGATCTGCTTGGTTGGCTGCCACAGGTCTTGAAGGAAAGTGGCGACGGTGAGGGCAGGGTGTGGACACAGGCACGGCAGGGGAAGGCAGGTCCTGGTGCCCCACGGGGAGAGGTCAGCAAGGAGGAGATGAGGGCATCCTCTTCCTCATTTTTTTCTACCCTGTTCCCCGCCTTCCCAGAGAGGAGGAACTGCTAGAACTGCCAAAAGTCCGTGAAATCCATGTAATAAATTGTGGATTGTAAATCACAGGTCTCTTAATCCTGCTTCAGTGAGAGCATCCTACAACTTTCTTCAAGAAAGAAAATTAAAATAGTTAATCTACCTGCTTGGGAATGACTCCACAGGCCGTTTCAGCATCCTGTCCCCTGGGGAGACCTGCTGTATTTTACTTTGTTCAAGTCGTGTGTGCCCCTCCACATTTTGGTCATTCTGCCTCGGCTGGTCCCTCTCTTCCCCTCTTCCGACCCCTCCAGTTATCTCCTGTCCCCTTCCTTTCCTGCTGCCTCCTCTTCCCAGTCCTGTTACTTTCCTGACACTAAGACTCTTTGCTCTCATTGTAGAGTCATCCTCCTCCCCACCCCCAGCCTCACCATCAGTTTGAGCCTCTTCCTGACCTTTGACCTTGTTGCCTCCACCCCCTCCTCACCTAGGACCTGCCCTCTCCATGGCCTTCCTTTAGCCAGGGTTTGGCCCACCAGCTCTGTCAACAAGGAGGATTTTCAAGGCCTTTAGCTGCTCCCATCTGCTTAGGACCAATGGGCTGGCTCCTTTGAACCTTCACGGAGTGAACCAAGTGCCTTCCCCAAGGACAGTTACAGGCTCCCAAAAGCCCAGGGAACTCTAAGAGAATAGAGGAGGGGGAGGGGCAGCAGGGCAGGCTTCACCCAGGCATACAGGCAGGCTCTCCAAGAGTCAGCAGGTGTCCTTTGGAGGAGGCTACATGGGAGTAGGAGGTCCTAGGTACAGGGAGGGTCCTGGACAAGGGCTTGAGGCAGGAAGCTGTGTCCGAGGGATGTCAGGTTTTCATGCCCCTCCATCAGCATCAGCATCGTGGAAGCTGGAAGCCATCCTTAGGGACGTCTCGGGAGATGCTGAGAGCTGCACTTCCCCCTCCCTGAACCTTGTGGCACTCCCAAGAATGTGATCATTTTGCAGTGGAGGAACCTGAGATTTAAGGAGATTAAGTTACTCGTCCAAGACCAGACAACCAGGGAGGGAGAGAGCCTGGATTTAAACCTGGTCTGATTCTGGAGCCCACAGGCTTAACCATCTCTGTACTCAGGCTTCTCGGTTACAGATGTCGATTCTCAGGCCCTCCTTGGATCTTCTGAATTGGAGTATCTCGGAGCAGGGTGTGGCAGCTGCATCCCTAACAGTTCTGTTACTGTTATTAAGCACATTAAGTCTGTCTAGGAACCTTTTAAACATACTGCTCCCCAGGCCTGAAGGTAATGAGGAGATGAGCCTTCAACCATCCACTCCTCTACAATGACTCTGGCCTTGACCTCGCCCAAGAATCAACAGAGGAAGGGCTTCCTGCTGGTCCTCTCCACTCCTTTCCTCTCAGCCCTGCCCTGGCGGGGCTGGGACCCCAGGGGTGACCAGATGAGTGCTGAGATTCAGTGGCCCCTCAGAGGAGACTGGGGAAGCATACTAGCCCCACAGGCCCACTTCCCAGTCCTAAACTGCTTAGTGCACTTAACAAAAGGCCTGCTGGTCAGGGCGGGCCTGACAGCTCTGAGCTCCTGATTTACCACGTCCTTCCAGCAGCCCCTGATTTGTTAGGTGAGAAAGCAGAGCGTCAGGGGAGTCTTATCCTCAACTTCCTTGTGTACTGACTCCTGTTATTCCAGACTTAATCCTTGAAGAGCAGACACTAAGCACTGAAATGCCGTTTTCCTGGGGCCTGTTGGTGGGAGGCAGCTGTAGTTTAGGTCAGGGGCGAAGCAGGCAGGCTGAGGGGGGGTGGCCAGGCACGGTCAGCATCAGAGCAGACTGGTCGGGCCAAGGGGCCCAGATTTGTCCTTGGCTGGGCAGGACCCAGCCGCTAGGGGAGGGGCTCTAGCCCGGTGGAGGGACGTTTAGGGAGTCTGTGGTTCCTGTGAGGAGCCAGGGATGCTGCAGAGGAACCGAGGCAAGGGGCCAGTTATGCAAATAGGGATGCTAAAACAGGAAGTACAGAGACTCTGGGAGGCCTGGGGTGGGGGGAGGGTTGGGGGCCGGTCATTCATTCATTCATTCATTTGGCCAAGTGTTTCTTGGGTTTCAGGACGTGGGGTAGGGACTATTAAATGAGTGCCCTGGGAGAGAAAGATGTCATGATCAGATGAGTTTGGGAAACACTAGGTCCCTGGTTTCCAGTGTGTGGTCCAAGGCTTTGCCAGGAAGCCTCTTAGCATTGTAGCTTCGTTCTTCTGCCTGTAAAGGTCTATGTTTGCCTGGCTCTCAGCATACAGCTCCCCTGCCCCTTGTCCACATCAATCTGTGCCCCACTGACAAGAGTTTGGGTTCTTTTATTTGCTGCTGTATCCCTAGCACCTAGGACAGTGCCTGGAGCATGGTAGATGCTCAGTCACTATTGACTGAATGAATAAATGCTCACCAGGTGGTTGTCAGGTCCAGCAGAACACCCTGGAAGCTGCTTTCTGAGCAGCAGAGACACAGTGTGGATTTCCTTTCTGTTTTCTCTTGCTGCACCAGATACATCAGATTTCCTGAGGTGAAGGATTGCTGAGAGGCTGGGGCAAGAGGGTGGTGGACATTTTTGAGGCAGAGCAATGGAATAGCTGCTCTGTGCCAGCCTGCGTTTCAGGAAGATCCTGATGTTGCTGAAATCTTTGAGCTGGAAGCTATTGTTAAAATTCAATATTTTGAGAAGTGTTAACCATTAACACCTTAGTAAAAAAAAAAAATGAACTGATCCGTCTGGAGAGATTAGGGTCAGATAAGGTGGTTAAAGGGTAAATTTGTGTGTATCTGGACCTACCCAATGTCCCCAGGCATCAGATTTTGAACCCAGAAGTTAATCTGACCCACCCTTGTTCCTCTCTTTTCTCTTGATCCAGTTCTTGTTGGCCTCTCCCACTCAGCTCAATCCTGGTGTACGCTGCCTCCGGCTCTGTGCCACTCTGAACCACAGGCTCTGTCTCGGGACTGTTCTCATCTTGGGGGCAGCCTCACCCACTCATCCTCCCAAACAACCTTTTTTCCTACATTACAGAAAATTGACACTAAAGGAAACAGCTGCATAAACCTTGCTGCTGAATTTGGGCAGGAAAGGCCCGAGGATGCTGTTCCCTGCACTACCCAGGAATATTCTGCCTTAATTGGCTAATTGGCGCCCTGATTCCCATTTCTATAACCCCTCCCTCCTCTGTTTCTTTTCCATTAGCCCAGAAACACACTTTGTTTTCATCTTAACAGCACACTAAACAACACCCCTTCCTTGATTCTGCACCCGCTTTTGGCTGTCACCCCGTCTCTCTCCTTCCTTTCCCGGTCTGGCTTCCTGAGAGAGTGTCTGCCAATGTACTTCTCAGCCCCTGTCATCTGGCTTCCACACACCCCACTCTGGGGGAAGTGCTCCAGCCCAGGGCACCATGTGACTACCTATTTTCCAAATCCGAGCCTCTCTCTTGCCTTCTAGACCTTTCTCAGTCTGGCCACAGCCGGCCTCTTGCCCTTCCTTCTACCTTCTCCCCTCTTTAGCATCTGACACTGCTCATCACTCCTTCCCATTTAAAAGTAGCTGTCATATTGGTGTTCCCAGGCCTTAGCTTACCTTTCTTTTTATTCTACATTCATTGCTCCCTGTGCCTTTATGCCACTATCCAAATGCTGATAATCCCCACATCCCACTTTCAGGCTCTGAACTCCAGAGCCATGCACCACCCAGATGATCCAGGGCCCCACACTCAGCAGGCCATCTGCCGAATCCTTCCTTTCCGTTGCCAGCTGCGTCACGCCCCTGACCCCCAGCCATCTCACCATCCCATACTCTTTTGTGTCCCACCTCCATGCATCTTCATAAGCCAGAAATCTGGGAACCGTCCCTGAATTTCACCCCACCCACTCCCTTTCACTGATCACATCTTGCGGATTCTGCCTCCCAAATAGCTCTCCAGTCTTCCCACATTCTCACTAGTGTTGCTGGGGCTTGAGCCTCATCCTTTGCTCCTTGGGACCCAGCATTCTGGCCTTGACAGTGGGAACGGTGTGGTCTCCCGCAGCCGTTCTTGTCTTCCTCCAGTTGATGGTGCACGGTTCGGTCAGAGAGATGGAGAGCAGCTTTACTGTCTGGGTGGAAGAGAAGACAAGAAAAAGATCGGTGAGAAGTAGGCACTCCTTCAAGAAGTGGCAAAGACTCTGAAGCTCTTGGGATAAGAGTGAGTCTTGGGAGGAGTTTAAGCTGATATGCCACAGACCCCTGTTCCTATCACCCCCTCCCTTCTGGAGTTCTGATTGATGGGTTATAAGGACAAAGAACACCAATTAAGAGAAAGGGAAAGTACTGATTCATTTATTAATAGCTGGGCATGTACCTGACATCCCTCAAGGCACAGGCTTTGCTCCATCATGTTGGACAGCATGGCTCAGGCCTGAGCCCAGTGATCCTTTCCATTCCCTGCCGCGAGGATAAATTCTGAGCCCTCAGGATCGTCTGCAGAATCAGGACTGGGAAAGGGTCCACAGCGTACACTCAGCGCCCCTTTCCCAGCCAGCTCCCAGCATGAGAATGACAGGCTTGCTCTACCCACGGGTTTTAGGTAGGACAGGGGGCATCTGGTGGACGCGCTTTACCTTTCAGTCCAGTGTCTTGGCCCACTGTGGGGAAGGGAGATCTCCCCTCCTCTGTGTGCTGAGACTGCATGGTGGGAGGCAGGGGACCAGGCTCTTAAAAGTTTGCCTCCCCCAACACAGCCCAGCTCTGTTATGACTGGGGACGCGCTCCTGTTCTCTGAGTTCCTCCCAAGAAACTTGTGATTCAAGGCACTGTTTCCACCAGTGTGCATTTATTGAAAGGGGCATGGATTCTTTCCCCATTTTAATTCCTAAAAGACATATGTAACTGCCGGTTGTTCCGGGTCCGTTGGCCCTGATCATCTCTCCTCACATCCCACCCACCCGGAAACAGTTATAGGGAGACTGTGCCAAGAGGCCAGAACAAGTTCACTAGAGATGCCAGCTTCCTTCAGATCTGCCCCCAGACCGAGGCAGGCAAAGCCACATCCAACCCCTGGAAAGCCCCTCCTTTCTACCTTTCAGCTCTCAGTTCCAGAGCCCCACCCCCCTTCCCACCTTCTCTAGGCCTCTGCCTTCCTTCATTTCTCACATGAAGTCGAGGCAATGAAATGTTCACTTTCCTAACTTGGGTGGTTCTGATCTTCCATCCTGGGAAAAGGCATCTTCTTGGGAACTCACTCTTACTCCCTTTATCTAAGGTTGAGACATTCCCATTCATTCCCAAATGCACCTCATTGCATTTCCCCTTTCAGAGCAGCAGACAGCCCTGCCAAGGGGCTAAGTTTTCTCAGGCAGTAAGCAGAGGGGCTGGGGAAACCAACATCTCTTAATTGTCAAGCCTGTGGGGCCCCCAGAGGGCCCCGGCTCCATTCCACCAATCAGAATGGACAAAGGACAGTGTGACCTCACTGACTGGGACTAGTTCCAGCCCGAAGCAGGCACTTGGCATTTATTTTCCTGTGCATTTTGATGGTGGATAAGTGCAATTTCTGTTAGGCTCTTTGAAGTGTTGAAAATAGCTCACAAACTCTCATTACGGCCTTTGAAGACCTGTTAAGGTCTGGGAACCCCAGGCAGGGCCCTGATCTTGTCCAGTTCCTCCTCTGCACCCTCCCTGCCACGCCTTTCTTTCCCTCTCAAGCTTGGAACCAACTGAGTGAAAAACACTTAGAGGAGTCAAATGGAGAGATCAAAATGTCAGCTCATTATTGATGGAGCTGATTGGAGAATGTGGCTTTGGATAGGCAGCCAGATTGGCTTGTTAATACATCACTCTTGAATGGGAGAAACTTACCCACCCATTCAGGGGTATGAGGGGACAACCTGGGGCCTCCCTCACAAGGGCCAAGCCTGCTGGATTCAGTTTAGGGAGGTGATGGAAATTCCCTGGTGGCACAGTGGTTAAGAATCTGCCTGCCAATGCAGGGGACATGGGTTTGATCCCTGGGCCAGGAAGATCTCACATGCCACAGAGCAACTAAGCCCGTGTGCCACAACTACTGAGCCCATGCTGTAGAACCCGAGAGCCACAACTACTGAGCCCGTGTACCGCAACTATCGAAGCCCGCACACCTAGAGCCCATGCTCCACAACAAGAGAAGCCACAGTAATGAGAAGCCTGCACACGGCAACAAAGAGTAGCCCCTGCTCACCACAACTAAAGAACACCCATATGCAGCAACAAAGACCCAATGCAGCCAAAAATAAAAAATATATAAATAAATAAATTAAATTAAAAAAAGAAAGTTTAGGGAGGTGTGAGGTGGGTGGGGCTGAGCTGAGCTTGCCAGGTTCTCCCCCCAAGCTCATTCTTTAGATAAGTCACTCCCCTCCTGCGGTGGGAGAGAGTGAGGGGTCAGGGAGACTGGAGAAATATGTGTCTGTGGTACTTTGTCCTCTGGGGCATGGAGTAGGAACGTTCTCCCCTCTATGGAGACGTGGGTGGGGTGAACCTGTGCTCTCCTACCTGGCCGTGTTGGATCTGGGACAGAGCAGGTCAGCATGGCCTGCAGCTGAGGGGGGCAAGCATGACCTGTCCCACCCACCACTCTCCCACCCTGGAGGGATGGGCGGAGTTCCGCCCACCTTGGGCGCAGTTATGGATGCCAGCCTGCCTTGGAGGTTTCATGAAGTCCTTACCCAGGCTGAGAGGAGACATTGACTAAGACATTGATCATCTGGCCTGCTTATCTCTGTGACATATTTAAATAAGAAAATAAACTGTTCATTTTTCTTTTCCGTTCATTGTCCCCTGGAAGAGTAGATGGGCAATGTGCTTCATCCAGCTGAATTGTTAGGAAATGGGACCGCTGTTTAAAATGCCTCTGCTCTGGAGTCAGACCTGATTCTCCTTGGTTAACTCCTTGATAAGAATTGATGTCAGATTAGGGCCAGGCACCATACATTTGCTTTGCAGATGAAGGACCAAAATTGAGTGGAATAGGTCCAAGGCAATAGGAGCAGGTGGGGGATGATGGGGAAAGTTACTAGCCTAACAAAGAAATGCCGACTCCCTCCCTCCCTCGATCCTTTCCTTTCCTTTCCTTTCCTTTCCTTTCCTTTCCTTTCCTTTCCTGTCCTGTCCTGTCCTGTCCTGTCCTGTCCTCTCCTCTCCTTTCCTTCCTTCCCTCCTTCCATCTTTTTTCCCTTCCTTCCATGCATCTAGCCATCCATGCATCCATCCAACTATGTCGTGTTGAGCTCCCACACTGTGCTGGATGCTCTGTGGGGTTCTTGTACCTAGAGGTGATGACATGCATGGTTTCTGTCCCCGCAGCCCCACCCCCTAGGCTTTCATTCTTTCTAATGTATCACCACCGGGGTGGACAGATAACTAAACATAACTGAAATGTGATCTGCTGAGTACCACAATAGAGTTTAGCATGGGACTGGGCTGGGGGTAATGGGAGGAAAAAGGAAGGGCAGGAATCCAGCCAGGGGCCACCAGGGATAACTTCCTGGATAGATTTTGAAGGTAGAGCCAACAGGGTCCAGTGGGAATCAGTCCAGGGAAGACAAAGAAGAGTAACCCGTGGCTTCTTGACCTGGTAGCTATGTTGATAATGGCCCAGAGGCTGCATCTCAGGGGTGAGCGTGTGTCACCTGGCTGGGATGCCTGTGTGATTCTGATTCTGTTTTGGGCATGTCTGTACCCAGTCCCTGGGCCACAAGACCCCACTGAGCCAGATCGTATAGTTATTCCCATTTTATAGAAATAGAAACTGAGGTTCGGAGGAATGAAATAACTTGTCCAAAAATCACATGGTGGGTAGAGGATGGAGCTGGGACCATTGCTACTGCATGTCACCGCCCGAGCAGAGTCTCTTGACAGTGTTTCTACAGCTGTTTCCACCACAGCACACAACCCAGGATCCCTGGAGAGAGTCAAGCACTGGCACTAATCACAAACTGTTTCTATATTAATGGTGATGATAAAATTATCTTCATGTCTGCAGTTCCTGCTATGAGCCTCTGTGCCAAGCATTTTATATACACCATCTAATATAAGTCTAACAACAGGCCTGTAAGACGAATGACATTATTACCCCCATTTTGCAGATGAGCAAACTGAGGCTCGGTGATGTTACTAATAGCTCACGGTGACACACAGTGGGTAAATGTTGGAGCTAAATGAGAACCTGGGACTGCAGGACCCCAGAGCTCATGGTGTCCAGCAGCACATCATTCACTTCCTCCTCTACAATTTCACACAAGAATGAAGGGGAAGGGGCCATTCTTATCTTGTCCCCCCCCCCCCCCCCGCACATATTCCTGCCACTTTCTAAGCCTCAGTTTCCTCATTTGTATTAAGGGGACAGTCTTTCCTGCCTGCCTTGAACAGAGACAGTGGCAGGCTCACCAGGGCCTTGAAAAGGCTGATTTCACCGGGCCCGTAAGACACTTGTAGCTGAAGTTCAGGGCTCTCGTCTCCCGAGGGCTGGGTGTCTGTCTGGCAAGAGACTGAGGAGGTGGAGAGGAGGTGAGTTGTCTGATCTGATCTGTCTGATCTGATTGTTCATTTCTCGGATGTGGACACCAGATGTGGAAGGATAAGAACATCTTTGGAGGCAGATGAGGCAGGTGGGACAGGATGACCCCTATCTAGTCCCTGAGGGCCACGGCAGCACAAGAAAGGTGCAGAGAGGCTGCCTGGGGACACTTCAGGGCTCACAGTAACGGGCCTGGCTGTTGTTAGTGTGCAGTGTTGCCGAGGCGGCTGGTTGCCGGCCCTGCCTTGCGGAGCTCACGTGGCCGTGGGGAGGCACGCGTGGAGCACACAGTGCCGTGCGGTGCCCGGAAACCCGGCAGGCATCCTCCACGCTCCCCTTTCTCCTTTCCTCTTGCCCACAGTCAAGCAGGGAGCCAGCCCTGTTGGCTGCACCTTCAAAATACATCCAGGGTCCGCCCCTTTCTACCCCCTCCATCACAGCATGGACCCTGAGCCAGCATCTCCCTCGCCTGGACTCCTGCAGATGCCCCTCTGTGGGTTCCCTCCTTCCACTCTTGCCTCTCGCCAGCCCAGCAGCTGGAGTGCTTTAAACAGAGTCGCAGAAGCCTCCAGTGGCTCCCTCAGTGTTCAGAAATAAGTCAAAGTCCTTCCCACATTCTTGCCTCTGGCTTCCTCCCTGACCTCATCTCCTCTGAGACTTGCCAGGCTCACTCTGCTCCAGCCAGTGGCTCGCCTGCTGTTTGTTAGATAAACTGGCCGTGGGTCGGTTGTCTTGGACTCAGTGTCCCCAGATAGCCACAGGGCTTAGTCCATCGCTTTCATCAACGCCTGCTCAGATGTTGCCTCCTTGGAGAGGCCTCCCCGACTCCCTTATGCATAATTACACCTCTTTTACTTATGCTGCCTTAGGGTTCTTTGTAGTCCTTTTAATTGCCTGACATATTGTATATGCATCCCCCCCCCCGCCCCCATTTACTGTCTGTCTCCTCAAGTAAGTTCCATGAGGTTAAGGAGCTTGTCGGTTTTGCCCAACTCAAGAATAGTGTCTGATACATCGTTGGGGCTCAGTGACTATTGGGTATTGAATGAATGAATATCTAGAGAGAACCAAGGCTGACAGAAGCCCCGAAGATGGAGCAAACAACTCCATGTGTGGATGGGTGGGTGGGGGGGGTCATTGGGTGGGTGGGTAAGGGGTCACTGGGTCAGGTGACAAGGGAGGTGGGATGTATAGGAGGAGCAATCTCCGGGGGAAGAAAGGGCACGTGATCACAGGAAGGTCTGCCAGACCTCAAGGGGCCCGCTGCTGACAGGAACGGAGGAGAAGCTCCGTATTGAGGGAGGGCGCCTTGTGCTGTGGCTGGGGCCACACATCTGCCTGGGAGCTGGGAGCCCAGCAGGTGGCAGAGGCGGGGGAGGGTGGGGCCATCACTGTGAAGTGATTATGAGGCTGGACTCTGGAGCCAGCCTG
This sequence comes from Hippopotamus amphibius kiboko, assembly GCF_030028045.1. Taxonomy (NCBI): domain Eukaryota; kingdom Metazoa; phylum Chordata; class Mammalia; order Artiodactyla; family Hippopotamidae; genus Hippopotamus; species Hippopotamus amphibius. The sequence goes on along the minus strand of NC_080186.1, from coordinate 26,932,736 downwards.
GCTGGGTTCACATCTCAGCCCTGCAGGGAAATCTCGTAAGTCACCATTTGAGGTGCTATTAAATCATTGCTCAGGACCTCAGAGCACAGTGCTGGGGTGTTCTCAGAAGCACAGGTTGGAGCTTCAGAGAGACCTAGGCTTCAGTCTGGCCCTGCTGGGTCCCAGCCTGCATAAGAGACTGAATAATCTCTTTCAGCCTCAGTTGCCATCTCTACAATGAGGACAATAATCCCTAATTCACAAAATCTTTGTAACGATGCATTGAGATGATGTATGCGAAGCACTTACCTAGGCCTGGCCTGGTACTCGGTCATGGTTGCCAAGGCAACGAATCTGCTGAATCCAGTGGGATCAGGAGCGCTGGGAGAAAACTTGCTCTTTAAGCTCTTGGTGGGCCGCAGGTGTTTTCCAGACATTTGCTTGCCTGCAAGGGCCCACGCCTTGGCTCAGAGACCCTGTCCTCCAGCCCACCCCTTCCTTCACGTCCTTAGAGAACCATGCCCCCTCCTGCCTCTGGGCCTTTGCACATACTGACTCCTCTGTCTGGACTATTCCTGCCCCCTTTCACCTCATTAACCGAGGCTCATATTGGCTCAAGGTTCACTTCCTCCTCCTGGACCCTCCGTCTAGATCATTTTCATAGAAGTGTGTTCCTTGCCCTCGGATAGCTTATCTCAGGTAATGATGACACATTGATCACAGTCATTAATTTATCACCCTCCTCATAGACTGTAGGCTTCAGGAGGGCAGGGACTGTGTCTCGCTCATCTCTGGACTATAGACAGCCTCTGGCGAAGAGTAGGTTCTTAGTTCATATGAAGAGTGACTCAGGGAAGGTGAAAGGGACACACACAACAGTAGCGACCTTGTCTTATCTTATTCCTCCCCAAACAAGCCTGGAAGACTGAGGGAGGCACCTTAGCCGTGAACCTCGCAGCATTAGGAGGGATGCCAGTTCACTTTAAATTTACAACAACAACAACAATAATAAATAACACATACTCAGCACTCCAGTCGCTATGCTAAGTACTCTGTAGACATTACTTCATTTAATTGAAACGTCATTATTATTGAGTGAGAAAAGCAAGATGCTGAGAAGTGTGTATAATAAGATCCAATTTTAAAAAGATAAACAGTCAGTCCCCCACTCTATATGTAAATGTGTATATGGGAGTATGTAATTTTATGTTGGCATATGGTTTTATGAGCAAGAATAAAAATATGGAATGATGCAAACTAGATTGTTAATACGGGTTACCTAGGGGTGTGTGTTGGCTGGTGGATAGTTTGGGTAGGTGAGGTGGGGGAGTGAGGGAGGAAAAACAAAGTGAAAAAAGGGAAAGTAAAAAAAGTAAAATTGCACTTAAAAACTCAATATGCATAATAAGATCATACCTACGTATTCATGCAACACTGTATATGAATGTGTATGTAAAAAGAAATAGAAAAATTGTTCCAGAAAAAAGTACTTGATGCTGGCAACGGTGCAGTGTGGTGGGCACTTTTGTAAACTGCTGGTGGGAGTGTAAATTGTTACAAACTTTCTGGAAAGCAACTCGGCAATACATTACCAACAGCCTTAAAAATATTCTTATGTTTGGACTCAGTACTTCACTTCAAAGAGTTTACCCTGAAGAAGCAATCAGAGTTGCAGTTACCATTTTTGTGTAAGATGCATTGCATTCTTGATAACAGAGGGAAAAATGGGAATACACTAAATAGCCAATAGTAAGAGAAAAGTGAAACAAACCGTTACATCAAAAACTCAACTGCAGTCTCACGAGAGTCCTGTAGCGGGGACAACTCTTAGCATCTCCGTTTTACCGATGGGGGAAACTGAGGCTCGAGAAGGGGAAGCACGTTGGCCATAGTCGCCCAGCAAGTAAGTGGTGCAGCAGGATTCAAACCCCTCTGCATTTGCAAAAACGTGAGAACTCCTGCCTTATGCATTGGCTTACTAACAGGGTTCACATCTGCTGTTCAAGTCCTTCTCCGGGAGGAAATTATACAGCTCGTTGCTCCAAACCCTTGACACCTTGAGCTGGGATCTGTTCAACCATAGCGTGTGGACGGACCCCAGAAAGATCATCAAAGTGACTTCACTTTGGTTTTTTTAATATGATAATATGTTATTATGAAGCATATTCTCTTTTTTGTCTTGCTTTTTCTTTTTTCCCTTTTTTATTAATTTTTATTGGAGTCTAGTTGATTTACAATGTTGTGTTAGTTTCAGGTAAACAGCAAGGTATATCTGTTATACATATACACATATCCACTCTTTTTTTAGATTTTTTCCCATATAGGCCATTACAGAGTATTGAGTAGAGTTCCTTGTGCTATACAGTAGGTTCTTATTAGCCGTGTATTTTATATACAGTAGTGTGGTTATGTCAATCCCAACCTTCCAATTTATCCCTCCCCCACTTATCCCCTGGTAACCATGTTTGTTTTTTACACCTGTGACTCTTTCTGTTTTGTAAATAAGTTAATTTGTACCTTTTTTTAGATTCCACATAAAGCGATGTCATATAGTATTTGTCTTTCTGTGTCTGACTTCACTCAGTATGACTTCACTTTCTTTTTAACAACATGATATACAGAAAGCCTTTAAGCCAGCACCTGGTGCAGAGTTAGCACTCATTATAAGCTATAACTTGTAATTCACATCATCATTTTTCCTTGGTTAGAGAGGCAGTTAGGAGGTTAGGTCTTTCTTCCTTGTCACTCCCATTTCTTCTCTCTGGGTTAGCTTGGAAATTGTCCTCTTAGTGGCAGCCTGTGGGAGCATACAGAGTCAAAGCTTTGGAGTCAGATCTGAGTCTGAGTTCTGGTATTGCCTCTCAGCAGCTATGTGACTTCAGACAAATTCTTTAACCTCTCTGAGCCTTAGTTTCTCCTGTGAGCCTCTGAGCCTGACTCAGAGAATTGCAGTGTAGATGAAATTAGATGTCAAATAGCAAGTGCCTAACATACTTCCTGCCTTGTAGAAGGTGTTTATTAAATGTTAGGGTGCTTGTCTTTCCAATTGGAAGGCATATTCTTCAGCTGAAACCTTGTTGAGTGGCACCGCTTTGTGAGTGGTTTTAGGCCAGGTTGGACCAGGCTAGACCAAGATATAAACTGGGCCAGTGGCACAAACATCATGGCCGGGATTTTACCCCAGGCTGTAGTTTAAACTGGCCTGTGGGGAAGCAGGGAAAGGAACATGTGGTTACCTGGGCCCAGGATATGTACTGGAGGTTGCAGACAAGTTTTGAGGCTGACATTTTTGCTTTTGTTGGTACCTAGAGGTCAAGCTGAAAAAAGAGCAGAGGGAGAGTCTGAACATGAAAGAAAGGGGAGGGATGTGAGGTTTGAATAAAGACTTGCTGTTGAGAGTGCTCAAATATGTCCTGGGTGAAAAGAGATTAGCAGGCCTTGAGGAAAGTAACACGGTTTCAATCACTTTTTTTCTTGTAAAGTCATTTGACTTTGGTTGCCCCCATCTCTTCACCTCCAGAGGCATAACCAGGTCCAGGCTATGGAGTGGGATGAAGAGATGCAATTGATGAATGGATGAGTGGATAGATGAATGGATGGATGAATAGGAGAGTAGGTGATGGTAGGTGGATGGGTGGATGAGATGGATAGCTAGCTGGGATGGATGAACAGAGGGATGGGCTACTATATGGGGGTGGTGGATGAATGCATAGATGGCTAGGATGGAAAGATGAGAATTGACTGATAGGCTGGTGAAGTGGAAGGATAGATAGGATAGATAGGATCGGTGAATGGATTGGATGAATAAATAGAAAGATGCATCAATAAATGGAAGGATTGACTTGATAGATTATACAGATGAAATGTGATGGTTGAATGAAAAGATTGAAGGAATGGATGATGAGTAGATTCATGGGATGGGTAGATTTAAGAGTGTTTGGAGAGGTGACTGGATTAAAAAAAGGACCCAAGGATGTGTGGATGGAAGCATGATTGGATAATGGTTGGATCAAGGCTTTTGTAATTTTTTGTTCAAGCAAACCCATTTGGGGACTGTCTGGTCAAAAGGGGAGATAAAGGCTGAATGGGAGAATGAAACATCTTGGCTTCCTAAGAAGGGACTGCCTGGAGATGGGAACCTGGGCTCCTCTGCATCATTCTCTTATCAATTCCCATGATGTCCTTAGTGACAACTCTGTATCAGGCCTAGAATACCAACACAGACTATGTTCACATACCTCTGTGTCTCTTCTAATGCACACACACAATCTTTATTGACTCTGACATGCAAATATGAGATACGTCCACACTGGCGTTTACACTCATATATAATTTGTAATGGAGATGGTCTGATTGTTCTCTTCTAGAAACCAAATGAGATTCAATGGCTAACAGTCCATAGCATACCCAGTTGGGTGGGATGGGCCAACAGGAAGGAAAATCAAGTGGTCCAGGGGCCCTTGCCTTGTTCAGTGGATGTGGAGTTTTATTCTTTGTTAAACAGGTAATTTATTTTGAGGCCCCCCAGTTCAGCCCAACAGAGTTTTTAGTTTTCCTTTATCAAAGCAACCTGGGTGGCTGAAGATAAAACACAGAAGAGGTCTCCCAGGTTCTAAATAGTCTTTAGGATACAGTTACCCATGATCTACTTTTCCTCTTCTCCCAGCCATGCTGCTCACTTGCTCTATCTCTTCATTGTAATTTAACTTTTCAATCACTGTAAAAGCAGTGTATCCTCAGGGCAAAAATTCAAACAGCATAGAAGGCGTTTGGTGAAAAAAGGTCTCCCCACTGCAGGTTCCCTCTTCCACTTATTGCTAGTTTCTTCTGAATTACTGTAAAGATTTTCAAATTCATAAGTAGAAATATGACACAAACTGTTTGTATCACACACAAATGGGATCATTCTAGGTATATCAAATATACTATGCTGTAGGATGCTTTTTCTCTTGACAGTATCTCTTGTACATCTTTCTGGGTAGGGGTGTATTGACTCATCTCATTCTTATTGACGATTGCATAGTATTTCACAAATTACATAAATGACTCAACCAGTCCCTTATTATTTAGGCTTTTTCTAGTTTTTGGCTCCCCCAAATAACACTGCAATAAAATAGTTTGTGTGTGTGTGTGTGTGTGTGTGAGAGAGAGAGAGAGAGAGAGAGAGATTTCAACATAAATGAACCAGTCTATAGAATGAATTTAGTGCCTCAACAGATACATGAATTTATGCTGATAAAAGTGCCAAATGACATTAATTTAAATACTATCAATAGTGTTGGAGGGTTCTTGGTTCCTCTACGTATTACAGCGCATCAGAATCACCTAGAGGGCTTCTAAAAGTACAGATTTCTGGGTCCAAGAGTTTTCTGATTCAGTAGATCTGAGGTGGAGTATGTCTGGTACAGGACTGAGAATTCATATTTCTAACAAGTTCCCAGGTGATGCTGATGTGCTGGCCTAGGAACTGCTGCTCTCTACCTTTCCAACAATTTTTTAAGGCTTGTGAATCTGGTATATATCAGGTAACTCATTATTGCATTTCTTTAATTGTAAATGAAATTGATCATCTTTTCATGTTTCTTAGTTGTCATTTATTTATTTATTATTTAAAAAAAATTTTTATTGGAGTATGGTTGCTTTACAATGTTGTGTTAGCCTCCACTGCACAACAGAATTAATCAGCCAGAAACATCTCTTTGTGCAAATTGTGTGTTCATGGACTTTGCTCCTCTTGCTCCTTTCCTATGGCATTGTTCATATTTTTTCTTATTGATTTATAAGAACTTTTTGCATATGAAGGACGTTGGCTGTTTATCTGTAGCAGTGTAACAATTTTTTTTTCACAGTTTGGAGTTTGTCTTTAAGCTCTGCGATTCCTTCATCCCTCCTTCCCCCCCACCCCTCCTCTTTTTTCCTTCCTTTTCTTGTACACACAGAGGTTCTACATTTTTATGCAGTCAGATTTGTCAGTTCTGGCTTTCTACTTTTGTGTTATACTTAGAGAAAGGTCTTTATCATGTAAGGATTATATAAAAGTTAACAATGAATATGAGTTTAATGCTTGTTTTTTTTTTGTTTTTTTTTTTTACTTCTAATCTAAAATAGGGCAGCAAGTGTTACTATGGCAGTGTAGTAATTACTTAATTGAAAATGAAAATGTGAAGTTTTCACATTTCTGAATTAACCCAAAGGGATCTTTTCAGCCTCTTCATCCCTTGGGTCTGTAAGAGAGAAAAGAAACTCCCATTTGATGATTTCCTCCTCTTCAGGCTATTGCTGTGATGAGTTGAGATAAAAAAAAAAAAAGAGTTTGAAGCTTGAGGGCAAAGTGTGTGGGCTGTTTTCAGACAAACAGATGTTTCTACAGTGATGGAGGCACAGAGAGAACTGTGGAGGCCACAGGCGTGAGGGAGCAGAGCAAACAAAACCTCCCTCCCTTTCGGACAGTCTGGCCTCTTTCCTGGGCACACACCCGTCCCCGGGCATGCCTTCTTCCACTGAGCGGCAAGGCTTCCCGTTGGGAAAGAGGACCGGGAGTGTGAGATTGTGAAACAGCCTTTTATACAACCTGTAATAATGCATGCATCGATAAACGTGGGCTGACTGAATTAATGGAACCATCATGATTTTGAAAGGCTTGCCTTTTCTATTATTCAGACAACTTCATGCACAGGCTTTTGGAACAAGGTCCTAGATGCTGAGACAACATCCTTAATGAGCCACTGTACCAGCTTCAGAGGAACCGGCAGCCTAGTGGACAGCTAGATATGGTCACAAATGATACTTGTGAAAAGGGAGAGAGGTGCTGATGGAAGGTGCTATGTTGTTCAAGGGCAGGGACCACGTCTTATCCATCATTCTGTCCTGGCACCTAGCACAGAACCTGACACGTGGGGGCTCAACCAGTGTTTGATGATTGAATGAATAAGTTTGGGGGCAGAGAGGAGTGAGCAAGTAACTCTGCCTGGGGAGGTAACAGAGGAGGAGATATTTGAGACTTAACAGGAAGAAGTGTTACAGAGAGAAGGGGGTGATAAGCAAGGTGGGTCTCTGTGGCTGCCACCCACTGCTCAGCAGGGCTCAGGGTGAATTCTATAATGTTATGTGGCAGGGGTGAAGGTACAGACTTTATTGGGGAAAGGGAACTTTGAGGGGTCACAGTGCTGTGCCTGACATCAACGGGGATCTGTGTCCCAGAGGAGGGGCCACCTCTGTCTGTTGCTCTTCCTCCTTACAGGCCAAGCACATGAGCCCCCTTACCAGTGAAGGGACAAGCTGCTTGGCAGTGGGCTGTTCATAAGGTTTGTCTGGGAAGGTCAGCTGTCCCACACCTGGGGGATTTGCAGCCCTTGGGAAGTTGGAGTCCCCCTTGTCCCTTGGGAAGCTGAGCTTGGGTGCTCCTGGTCCTAGCTAGCTCAGGGTTTGGTTACCCCGAGTGAGCACCCAAAGATATTGTCAGAAAATCCTGATACTGTGTCTCACTGGGGAAGGGTATTCTGGGCTGAGAGACAAGCTTGTGCAAAGACTGAGCAGTGCACCTTGGCCCATTTGAAAATCAGAAAGGCGTTTTAGGCCTGGAAGGGCATGAGCAGCTTGGTGATGGTGGGCTTCCTGGGCCCATCTTTCCCTGTGCTGTGCTAGCTCTCAGGGAGGCCTGGGCTGGGCAGCTATGGTTGAGGGCAGAGTGCGTCTGTGATTTCAACCTGCTCTTCGCTTTCTGCCATTCCTGGGGATGCACAGGCCCCTCCAAACTGGGCGCTGGGGGTAGAGTTGAGGGAGGAGGTTCAGGATGCTGAGGCCAAGTCCAGTCTATGTGCAGTCCTGGAGAGGGCAGGATGGAGATAACCCCAGGCCAGGCCGACCTGTGTAAATAACATGCAAGATATATTCACACATTTGTTTATTTTAAAAAATTTAAGACATGACCTCCACCACACCCCTGCCCTTACACTGCCCCAGTGGAGCAGGCAGAACGTTGACTCTGGGTCAGGTACAACTTGGCTTTCATCCAGTACTGCCACTACCAGCTGGCTGTGCCACCCGGGACAAGTTATTTACTCTTTCTGCAACTCAGTTTTCTCACCTGTAAGTTGGGGTTATAGCAGCCTCTGTCTCATAGGATGGTTGGGAAGGTGAAATGAGAATGTGAGACTGGAAAGACTCAGCACATGCAAGTGCTCACAACGTTTGTTAACGAAAACGAAGCATCCACCGGGGGGGTCAGAGGTGGGGGACACTGTGGGAGGGGTGCAAAACTCCGGGCAGAAAAGGACAGGTGCCATATTGCAGGTATGCGTTTACTGAGCGCCTACTATGTGCTATATCTAGTGGGAAGGTACATAAAGGAGAATCAAACCACGCTTATTCTTGAGTCCTAGGTAGCATGGCATTGGCTTGTCCTTTAAACCAGGAACCAAGTGCTGTGGATATGCAGAGGTTGGGCTCAGGGAGGGTCTCAGGGGCGGGGACGGACTTTGAAAAAATTGCTCACAAAGAGTTGGAACGTGGCCTCCATAGTCTGGAATCATCAGAACAGGCTTCTGGAGAGAGGAGCCCACAGATCAGTGGGAGGCTAGGAGATAGTCGGGGGCAGGGAGGGCTTTGGGGTAAAGGTGGGGCGGGGTGAGTCCTTAAAACCCTTTTTGTCTCTCCCTGGGGAAAATAGCTCCCTGGCTGCTCTGCCGGCTTCCGCCTGTGCTCACCTGTGTTCATTCTTCACACAGCACCCAGAGAGAGATCCCCAAACATGCAGATGGGATGACATCTGTGCACACTGTTAAAACCATCCAGATTTGATCTGGCCTTGTTCTACCCCATCTCATCTCCCACCATTCCCGCTGTGTTCTCTCCATCCTGGAGCGCTGGCCTTCCTGCGGTTACCTTGAAAACAACAAGCTTGTTCCTGTCACCAGGCATTTCTGCCTGCTCTTCCCTCTGTCTGGAATGCTCTCACCCCCAGATCTGCCATGGCTCACTCTTACTCCCCCTTGAGGTCTCTGCTCCCCAGTGATGTCCTCAGAGGTGGACCACTGCAGATGAAGCTCCACCCCATCACCTTCTTCATTGCTCTGATCACGCTCACTTTATCATTTGTTTATTGTTTACTTGCTTCCATCTGTCTCTGCACTAGAAAGCAAGCTGTGTGAGGATTCGCAGAGCGAATTTGCACCGCCAGTGCCTACAGCTGGCTTGACACACAGCACTCAGTAAATACCTATCAATTGTATGAATGAAAGGCACAAGGGTGGGTGTAAGGGAAATAGTGAGTGGTAATTAATGTTTATTGAGTTCCCTGTGCCTGGTGTTTCACATCCATAATCTCATTTAATCATCCCAGCAGGCCTGTGAGGGAGCTATTATTATCCTTCCCTCATCTGTAAGATGAGGGAGCTGAGGCTCAGAGAGGGTGAGCAAGGTGCCCAATATCACACAGCCAGCAAGTGGCAGAATGGGGCTGTGAATTTGGGTCTATCTGACTCCATAGGCTGAGCTTGTCCTCACGGCTGTGCTGCAGGATGCTTGGTGTGTGTGCTGGGAGCAGGGAGTGGGCCTGAGTGGCCTCGGAAAGTGTGTGTGTCTGCGATGGGGGTCGGGGGGAGCAGTGCAGATTAAACTGACACTGACATGGGCTCTTTTATTTTTTATTTTTTTTAGAACTTTTATTGAGATACAGTTAACATACAATAAACTGCATATATTTAGAGTGTACAATTTGGTATCCCAATCTGCCAGTTCATTCCCCCCCAACCCTCCCCGCTTTCCCCACTTGATGTCCATATGTTTGTTCTCCACATCTGTGTCTCTATTTCCACCTTGCAAACTGGTTGATTTGTACCATTTTTCTATATTCCGCATATGTGTGTTAATATATGATATTTGTTTTTCTCTTTCTGACTCACTTCACTCTGTATGACAGTCTCTAGGTCCATCCATGTCTCTACAAATGTCCCAGTTTCATTGCTTTTTACAGCTGAGTAATATTCCATTGTATATATGGACTACATCTTTTTTATCCATTCATCTGTTGATGGACATTTATGTTGCTTCCATATCCTGGCTATTGTAAATAGTGCTGCAATGAACATTGGAGTGCATGTGTCTTTTGAATGATGGTGTTCTCTGGGTATATGCCCAGTAGTGGGATTGCTGGGTCACATAGTAACTCTATTTTTATTTTTTCAAGGAACCTCCATACTGTTCTCCATAGTGGCTGTATCAATTTACATTCCCACCAGCAGTGCAAGAGCGTTCTCTTTTCTCCACACCCTCTCCAGCATTTACTGTTTGTCAATTTCTGATGATGCCCATTTTAACTGGTGTGAGGTGATATCTCATTGTAGTTTTGATTTGCATTTCTCTAGTAATTAGTGATGTTGCACAGCTTTTCATGTGCCTCTTGGCCATTCGTATGACATGGGCTCTTTTAAATTCCCCCATACTTACATGCATCCGTCCATGTATTCTCATCTATGTGTGTAAACACAGTTTCACCAGACACACACAACACTCTGCCACTCACAAACACAGCATCAGGTGGAAGAGACCCTCAGAGCCCACACAGATTCTTCCAGAAGGCTGTGGGGGTCCTGGTGGAGGGAGGGGGCGCATTAAACCCTCCACCTGAGATGGTGGATAGGCAGCCTGAGAGTGTGGGCTGTGCACCTGTGTACCAAAGAGCCCTGTGCATGCAGCAGAACCACGTGAGCAAGCGCGGGGGCGTGTGTGTGTATGTAGTGGACGTGGACATTTGTGTCTGGAGATGCCAGCGTGCGTGCGAATTCTGTATACCAGGAGGTGGGCATCCTGAGGATCTCGTGTAGCCTGGGTCCCAGCTCCCAGGTCCAGGGATGGATCAGGCCTTGACCTTGAAGTCCCCCTCCGTCAGTCATTGTCCTTCTGTGCTGGAGAGTTCACGGGCTAGGCCCTTGCCAGACCACACTTGAGGGCTTTTTTCCAATGTGTGTGCATGGCACCCACATCTGGCAACAGCCAGGGCCCAGTAGGCCAGCAGCTGCACAGATCCCACCAGGCCACCTGGGTCCTTTGAGAAAGTGAGGCCTGGTGCTCTGAGCGCAGCAGGGTGGGGTCTACTCCTCTGCCTGAACTTCAGATCTCCTTGAGCACCCGGAACATCTCTTTCGGTGGAGCCCCTGCCTCTTTGAGAACCTGCTGGCTTGGAGCCAGCACTGTGGGTGCTTTCTGGGGGGAGGAGGAGGGGAGAGGATTGCCCTCAGACCCCAGCAAAACAGCCCTGCCTATGGGTACAGGCTTCAGAGGAGATGTGATTCCCCGGTCTCTGCAAGCCCCAGAGGTTTCCTGCCTCAGTCTTTTCATACTCAGTCCTTCGAGTGCTCTGGGGAGGAGCCTCAGAAGCTTCCAGAGGTGGGGTGGGTGGGCCTGGCAGGGGGCCCCTGCCTGGGCTTTATTTATGCCTCTGAGCCATTAGTGCTGAGTGTTGAGCAGAGAAGCCCTCGAACCAGTCCAGACTGAGCTCAGAGTCCAAAGACAACGTGGGAGAAAGTGTGTCCACGCCCTGCTGTGAAGCAGAAGTGAGGCCCCACGTGGCTGAGGTCGGCGGCTGAGAAGGTGGTGGGACACGCCACCTCCCCAGAAGGACGAACCAAGAACTGCAGCCAAGGGCAGACTGAAGTCATGGCTGGCTGGGGCAGGGTAGAGGAGGGCCTGGGGACCAGAAAGCACAGGAGGTGGGTGGAAAGATGGCAACGCCCAGCTGTGCAAAGCCTCTTTCGACGCTGGAGACCTCCCGACGTGCAGCAGCCCCTTTCCTTCCGTGTGCACCCTCAAACCCCTCAAACCTGGAACCCTCAACCTTTAGTCCTCTGCTGCCCCTGCTCTACACACTCAGCCCAGGCTGAGCTGCACGCATCATTTCTTGGGCTGTAAATCCTGCTGCCACTGCGTCCTGAGGCCAGCCCAGCTTAGCCCTCCATCTTTCGGCTGCCCTGTCAGCTTCTGACTGAGTCCTGAGAGTGGCCATTCCAAGACACACATTCCCGGGTGCATCACAAGATGACCAGGCCAGGACCCCGCTGAGAACATACAGACCGTCAAGAACGGGCTTCTCCCAAGTCCTGCCGCCCTTCCTGCCTGTCCTCTGGACCTGTGGCCACTCCTCCCCTCCCCCCACTCCCTGGGGAAGAGGGGGGTCGCTCCTGCGGTCCCCAGTTCCCAGACCTCTGATCCCACGCTTCTCTCCTCACCTCTGAGAGTCGGCTCTTCTCTCCTCTCCACCGCTCCCATTTTATTTTTCTTCTCCATTGACTTTACTCTTTAAAATATGTTCAAAATGAAAAGAGGGCTGTCTTTGGGCCCTGAGCTCCTCTGACGACTGCCCTCTCCTTCTTCCATTTAAGGCCAAACTTCTCCCAATGGCCACACTCAGTCTCCAATTCTTCCCAATTAACTCGCGCGGGGCCTGTGTGTTCAGTGACACTGACAGCCTTTGTCACAAGGCTGGGGACCCGTGGCTCCTCTCGGCTCCCAGTCCACATCCCTCTCTTCTTGTTGCCTTTTCTGCCCCTGATTTGGTCTCCCTGTGCATTGTCTGTCTCTGTCAGCTCCATCCTTTTTTGTCTTTTTCTCTCCTCTTCTGTCTCCCTCTTTCTCGCGCTCCCTTGCTGGGTCTGCCTTTGTGTCTTTTTTTCCATCTGCCCGTTTCTCTTCTGCCCCCTTTCCCTTTGAATCTCTGGTTTTCTCTGTCATTGTCTTTCTGTCTTTCCACCTTTCACTGGGGTGTAGGGCCATAGATGGTGTGATGAAGGGGATTCCAGTGGGTCCTGAGATGCCCCCTCAAGAGCCTCTCCTGGGGCCTGGACAGGAGCAGCGTAGGTCTGGCTGTTGGGGCCTGGCACAGTGGGCCTCCTGGAGGCAGTGCCCTCCAGGCAGCAGGGAGGCCGGGAGAGAGTCCATCCCTGCGTGGCTCTGTGGAGGTGTGCAAACAGCGGGGGCCTGGAGCGCCTCCAGTTAGTGTAATTACATTCTTCCTGCTGACAGTTCCCACCATGGTCTCAATTGGATGTGACATTCTTATTAAATAACTTCACCAGTAACTAGTAATAATAACACAGCCCTTACTTCCTGACCTAAATTGCTCGATGCTATTTTGGTAAGCAGCAGCGGTGCTGCAGGGCTTCTGCAGAATGGCCTGCCAGATCGTCACCAGCACACACACACACACACACACACACACACACACGTGTGTGTGCATGGCGGGGGCTGATGGGAAGTGTGCGTGCACCGCCTGGGCACAGCCTATGTGCATGTGCCTGGGAGCACCTGGGAAACCAGGGAGTCTCAAACCAGGGAGTCCTGGAGGCATGATGGCCCAGCATCCCTGGCAGGAATGACTCTTCCCAGCCTTGTTGCCGCAGAGTAGAGATTCAACTTCCAAAGAATCTCCTGATTCTCTGTCCCTCTCTCTACCCTGCTCCAGCCTTTTTGCATTCGTATCTTCCTTCCCCTACCTCTGGAGTCTCCTCCCCTCCCTTTTTTTCCAGGTGAAATTGTATTCATCCCTTAAGGCCCAGTGCTGATGTTGCCTCTTCCAAGAAGCCAGCTCTGATTCCACCATGGCGCCATTAGTCACCCCATGAGTTGTTCTCCTGCTTTATTCTGTCTGGTCTGGCACTATATTCTAATTTTGTTAGCTGCATGTAGGATTGTCTTTTGAGCAATAGACCATAATTTACTTAAAGGCAGAGACTGGGTCATAACCATTTCTGATGAGGTATCCACCCACTCCCATAGCAAGGCTCCCTGAGTGTTTACTGAATGGAAGTGAATTCAGGTTTATAGGGATGGGGTATGGCTGGAAACTGAGAGGTGGTGGTGGTGGGTTTTTCCACAAAGATGAAACACTTGCAAGGCTCCTAGTCTTTGTTTTTATTTTCCATCTTGACAAAAAAAAAGTGAGGTGTTCACTCTCGCAGAACAAATAGAACTGTGACTTCGGTTTCACAATTTACGGGGCTGATTTTGTCTGCTTTTGACAGTTCTGTCATGTTCCTGACAGTTACAATTTGGTTTCTCCCTGGGACCTCAGGATGATAAGTTGGGATGCCAAGCCTGCATTGATCCATTGGGGGAGCACATAGCCCCTTTGGGTTTCTCCCCGTTCTGTGCTTATGAATTTGGAGTTCTGAGCAAGCCAGGGGAGGATGGATGGGGAGGACATAAGGCCATGTGAATGTGTGGGTGACTGTGTGCTGGAGGAGGGGCGTCACACGGATTATCTGACCCAGGTGGCATCGGAGACCACGAGCAGTGCCCACCTGGATTTCTCCAGACCTCCCCACAGCTGCTTAGTCTCCTAGAGGACTCCCCTGCCCTCCTATGCCCTCTTCTTCCTCCCTAATCCACCCACGAGTCTGCAGCTTGTCTTCCAAACTTGACATGAGCTTTCAAACAGAGGGGTCATGGCTGATTTCTCTCTGGATCCTTAACATGCAACATATGACCTCACAAAACATCAATACGTGTGTACTGAGTGCATGATGAATGGATGGGTGGATGGATGGATGGATGGGTGAATGAATGAATGGTTCTGTCTTCGATAGCCTGTTGTTTCCTTCTCTGACCCGAGCATGGAATGTTGAGTCTGTCTTATATTTGAATCCTAGGTCCCCTGCTCACTGGCTGAGTGATTTTGGAAGGTTCTTTTGCCTTTGAGAAGCTGGATTCCATCTCTAATATAAAGAACAGAACGCAAGCTTGCCTGGGTTGTTGTTGAGGTGAAATGCACAAGAGACAATACAGTGTGGAGTGGTTAAACCCATAGGCTCTGGACTCAAACGGCCTGAGTTCATATCCTCCCTCAACTACTTCCTAGCTGTGTGAGCTTGGGCAGCTTAGTTTATGTTCCTCAGTCTGCTCATCTGTACGTGGGGGTAATGGTGGTACCTACTTCTCAGAGCTCTTGCGAGGATTACATGAGGCAAAGCATTTAAAGCAGGGCCTGGCATATAGCAAGTGCCCAGGACATGTGTGACAGAGCATCTTGGCTGAGTCACAGCTGAGATTCACCTACAAAAGCATTTAGGGACCAGGCTACACCCTGTCTAGTGGGGCTTTCTGTTCCTTGCTCAGTTGTCTCCTTACATCTCATGGAGCTTTTGGAGTGACTGGCCACACCCTGGTTTGTATGGGGTTTAGGAATTTCCTGAGGAAGAACTTGAATCCTGAGCACAGATGAGGTTTAGTGGTACATAGACCCCAGTCCAGTGGAGGTGGGGAGCTCCATGAATACTAAAATGCTGGGTTAAAGTGGCACCAGAGAGAAAATTCACCGTGAATGAGTAGGGGACCAGATGGTGCCCCATAGCTTGAGGGTCAAGAGAAGGCAGGGGTCCTAGGTCAAGGACAATCAAGTACATCTCCAAACATTGCCAAATGTTCCCTGAGGGGCAAAATCACCCACAGCTGAGAATCATTGTTTTACTAGACCTTTAGAGGGTGACAGCTCCCTCCCAGCTGGAAAGAGAAGTGAGAAGGGGAAGTCAGTAGGTGGGAAAGACAGGAAGGTTCCTTCCAGCTGCCTACGAGTGTTCACACTCTCGCTCATCCCAGAGCAGGGTGGGCCAGTGTCAGCATATGGCTCTCAGCAGACCCTCAGCAACAGTAGTGAAGTTTCAGTGGCCCCAGAGGCAGTCAAGGGAGGCCACAGCCTCTGGGTGAGAACTGCAGGGTCCAGAGCAATGGCTCTGCTTCCACTGAGTAGCGCCTTGGAGAGTCCTTGGAGCTCTGTTTCTCAGCCTTGGCTGCACCATTGCTGGGGTCCCACTCCCAGACATTCTAATTTACATGGTCTGGGTGGGGGGGGCTGGGCGATTGGGAGTCTACAAAGCTTCTCAAGTGCCGCAAGGTTGAGAACCAGTCACTGTAAGCTAGGCTTTGTGTCAGTATCACTTGCAAGCTTGTTAGAAATGCAGATTCTCAGGCCCCACCGAGCCCTAGTGAGTGCGCAAGTGGTTCGTACACACATGAAAGTTTGAGAAGCACTGACCTGGGATATGAAAAACGGGAGAACTGAGGACCTTTCAATCTGGCAGGTGGAGTCTGTTGATTCAGCATCCTTAAGGAAATACAGTTACATCAAACTGACAAGAGCAGGTGAGCATAGTCTCTATTCTTTTGCTGAACCAGAGGGACCAGGGGCAGAGACCCTCTAGTGGATGAGCCTTCCTCATCCCTCATACGCTGGAAACTGGTCTGACTGCCCCCACAAGCCCAATCAAAAGACTTCTGCTCATCCTAGTCTGTTCTTGTGTTCCTCCTTCTCCTTTTCTCTCTTTACCAAGAAGACTGACGGGTGCAGGACAGATGCCCCGGGCTTCAGATGCCCCATCTCACTGTCCCCATCTCCACATTCTTTCATTCATTCATTCATCCATCAAATATTCATTGTGCATCTACCATAAACCACATACTCTTCTTGACTCTGAGGATTCAGTGATAAACAAGAAAGAAAGAAAAAAATTTCTGCCCACAGGGAGCTTGCATGTCTGGTTGCTTGCAGACAATAAACAGATAAGTTAGTAAATATATCACATTAGGTTGGGTGGGGATAAGCTCTCTGAGGAAAAATTTAAAGCAGGGGAAGGACGGTTGGCAAAGCCTCTCTGAGCATATGGAAGGAGGAGGACATGGCCTTTGTTTCTCTAGTAGGAAGGGGTGAAATTAGTCACCGACTGATGGCTGCCCTGCCTCCTCACGTTGCTGTCTGTGTAAATCTTACCCAGACTCCCAAGCAACCCACCTTTTATATTTTATGGCAAAAATATATATAGCAGAAAATTTACCATCTTAACCATTTTGAAAGTGTTCAGTACAGTAATATTAACCACCTTGCTATGCAGCAGATCTCTGAACTTACTCATCTTGCAAAGCTGAAGCTCTGTGCCCATTAAACAGGGACTCTCCTTTCCTCCCTTCCCCCAGTCCCTGGCAACCACCATTCTACTTACTCTTTCTAAGAGCTTGACTAATTTAGATACCTCATATAAGAGACGTCATGCAATATTTGTTTTTTTTTTTTTTTTTCTTGTGACTGGCTTATTTCACTTAGTATAATGTCCTCAAGGTTCATTCATATTGTAGCATATTACAAGAATTCCTTTCTTTCTAAGGCTGCATAAGATTTCATTGTATGTATATACCACATTTTATTTATCCATTCATCTCTTGCTGGACATTTAGGTTGATTACATTTCTTGGCTATTGTGAATAATGCTCCAACAAATATAGGTGTGCGAATACCTCTTTGAGATTCTGATTCTGATTTCAGTTCTTTTGGATATAGATACCCAAAAGTAGGATTGCTAGATCATACATTAATTCTATTTTAATTTTTTGAGAAACCTCCACACTGTTTTCCATAGCAGTTGCACCACCTTGTGTTCTTACCAACACTGCACAAGAGTTCCAGTTTCTCCATACCATCACCAACACTTATTATCTTTCTTTTTTTTCTTAGTGGTCATGCTGATGGTGTGAGGTGCTATCTTATTGTGGTTTGATTTGTATTTCCCTAATGATAAGTGATGTTGATCATCTTTTCGTATGTTTATCGGTAATTTGTATATCTTTGGAGAAATGGCTATTCCAGTCTTTTGCTCATTTTTTAATGAGATTATTTGATTTTTTGTTGTTGAGTTGTATGAGTTCTTTACATATTGTGGATATTCATCCCTTGTCAGATACATGCTTTTTAAGGTATTTTCTCCCATTCTGTAGGTTGCCATTTCACTCTGTTGATTGTTTCCTTTGATATGCAGAAGTTTTAACATTTGATGTTGTCCCATTTGTCTGTTTTTGCTTGTGTTATGTCCAATAAATCACAGCCAAATCCAGTGTCATAAAACTTTTCCCCTATGTTTTCTTCTGGGAGTTTTATAGTTTCATGTCTTACATTTACATCTTTAATTCATATTTAGTTAATATTTGTATATGATATAAAGTTAGGGTCCAAGATCATCTTTTACATGAGGATATCCAGTTTTCCCAGAACCCTTTTGTTGACGAGACTATCCTTTCCCCATTGAGTATCCTTGGCACCCCTATTGAAAATCATTTAACTGTATACGTGAGGGTTGATTTTTGGGTTCCCTATTCTATTCCATTTGTCTATATGCCTGCCTTTATGCCAGTACCATACTGTTTTGATTACTGTAAATTTGAAATAAGGTTGAGATCAGGAAATGTGAGGCTTCCAGTTTTATTTTTATTTCTCAGAATTTTGAGGGGAGGGGCTCTTTGGAGTCCTTTGAGATAGTATGTTTTAGGATTTTTTTCCCCATATTTCTTTGCAAAAAAAAAAAGAAATTGGGATTGTGATAGACATTGAATTGAATCTATGGATCACTGAGTAGTGTGGCCATTTTACAATATTAAGTCTTCTAATTCATGAACATAGGATGTCTTTCTGTTTATTGTATTTTCTTTAATTTCTTTTAGCAATGTTTTATTGTTTTCTGTGTGTGTCTTTTGCCTCTTTGGTTAGTGTATTCATAAGTATTTTATTCATTTTGGTGCTATTGTAAATGAGATTGTTTTTCTTAATTTCCTTTTTGGATTGTTATTTTTAATATATAGAAACACAATTAATTTCTGTGTGTTGATTTTGTATCTCACAACTTTGCTGAATCTGTTTATTAGTTCTAACAGTGTGTGTGTGTGTGTGTGTGTGTGTGTGTGTTTGAAGTCTTCAGGCTTTGGTACATAAAATATTATGTCATCTGTGAACAGAGATAATTTTACTTCTTCCTTTCCAATTTGGATACATTTTATTTCATTTTTTGCCTAATTGCTCTGGCTAGGATTTCCAGTTCTATGTTGAGTAGAAATGATGAGAGAGGGTACCTTGCCTTGTTCCTGATCTTGGAGGGAAAGCTTTCAGTTTTTCTCTGTTGAGTATTATGTTAGTTGTGGGTTTTTCATGTATGCCTTTTATTATGTTGATGTATTCCTAGTTATTTGTGTGTTTTTATTATGAAATGTTGAATTTCGTCAAATGATTTTTCCACATTAATTGAGATGGTCCAGGTTTTGTTTTGTTTTGTTTTTTCCTTTTTTAAAACTTTTGTTCTGTTTATGTGGTGTATTACACTGATCAATTTTTGTACGTTGAACCATCCTTGTCTTCCAGGAATAAATCCCACTTGGTCATGATATATAATCCTTTTAACGTGTTATTGAATTCAGTTTGCTAGTATTTTGTTGGGCATTTTTGCATCAATATTTAGCAAGAATATTGGTCTGTAGTTTTCCTGTGGTATATTTGTCTGATTGTGATATCAGATCAAAATCATAATGGGGCCTCATAAAATAAGTTTGAAGTATTCCTTCTTCAGTTTTTCAGAAGAATTTGAAGAGGGTTGGTGTTAATTCTTATTTAAATGTTTGGTAGAATTCTCCAGTGAAGCCACTGGGTTCTGGGCTTTTCTTAGTTGAGAGGTTTGTTGATTACTGATTGAATCTCCTTACTAGTTATAGGTCTGTTTAGATTTTTTACTTCTTTATAATTCAGTCTTGGTAGCTGTATGTTTCTAGAAATTTATTCCTTTTTTCCTAGGTTATCCAATTTGTTGACATATAACTGTTAATAGAAGTCTCTTGTGATCCTTTTTATTTCTGTCACATCAGTTGTAATGTCTCCTCTTTCATTTCTGATTTTTATTATTTGAGTCTTCTCCCTTTTTTCTTAGTCTACCTAAAGGTTTGACAATTTTGTTGACCTTTAAAAAAAAAACTCTTAGTTTTGTCAATTTTTTGCTATTGTTTTTCTAGTCTCTATTTTGTTTAATTTAGTTTTAATCTTTATTATTTCCTCCTTCTGATAACCTTGGGTTTAACTTGTTATTCTTTTTCTATTGCCTTGGTATATACAGTTATTTTGTTGATTTGACATGTTCTTTTTTAATGTAAGCATTTACTCCTAAAAACTTGCCTGTTAATACTGTTTTTGCTGCATCCCATAGTTTTGGTGTGTTGTGTTTTCATTCTCATTTGTTTCAAGATGCTTTCTAATTTCTCTTGTGATTCTTCTTTGATCCATTGGTTGTTCAATGGTGTGTTAATTTCCACACAGTTGCGATTTTTCCAATTTTCCTTTTGCTGTTGATTTCTACTTTCATTTCACTGTGGTCAGAAAAGACACTCAGTATGACTTCAGTTTTCTTAAATTTGTTAAGACTTGTTTTGTGCCTAACATGTGATGTATCCTGGAGAATGCTCTGTGTGTGCTTGTGAAGAATATTTACTCTGTGTTGTTGGGTGTGGTGTTCTGCATGTGTTTGTTAGGCTTACTTGATCTGTAGTGTTGTAATTAAACATTTTCCTTATTGAACTTCTTTCTGGTTGATCTGTCCATTATTGAAAGTGAGGTATTGAAATCTCCTACTGTTATTGTATTATTGTCTGTTTCTCCCTTCAGTTCTTTCAATGTTTGCATCGTGTATTTGGGTGCTCTGCTGGTAGGTGTATATATATTTATAATTATTGTATCTTCCTGGTGAATTGACCTTTTTATCATTACATAAAATCCTTTTTTTGTGTATCTTGTGACAGTCTTTGACTTAAGGATTATTTTGTCTGATATAAGTATAGTAACTTCTGCTCTTTTTTTGTTACCATTTGCATAGAATATCTTTTTCCATACTTTCATTTTTAGCATACGTATGTCCTTATATCTGAAGTGAGTCTCTTAGACCGCATATAGTTGGATCTTGTTGTTTTCTATTCATCCACTCTGTATCTTTTGACTGAGGAGCTTAATCCATTTGCATTTAAAGTAATTGCCCATAGAGAAGGACTTATTATTACCATTTTGTTAATTGTTTTCTGTATGTCCTGCAGTTATTTTGTCCCTCTTTTCCTCTCTCACTGCCTTCCTTATGTTTCATTAATTTATTTGCAGTGACATGCTTTCATTCCTTTCTCATTTTCTTTTGTGAATCTTCTATAGGTAGTTATCATGGGAATAACATATCTTATAGTTAATACAATCTATTTTAAATTGATAACAACCTAACTTCAATCACATACAAAAACTCTACTGCTTTACATCTCTCCCCCCAACTTTATGTTATTAGTGTCACAAGTAATATTTATTTACATTCTGTATCCATTAGCTTAGTTTTATAGTTATAGTTATTTTTATGTTTATCTTTTAAATTCTATACCAGAATTTAAAGTGATTTTTTTGTACCACCACTACAGTATTACAGGATTATTTATTTTCTATATATTTACCTTTACCAGGGGGCTTTATAATTTTGTACTGCTGTGTAGTGTTGCTTTGTAGTGTCCTTTTTGTGTGTGTATTTTGCTGTGTAGCGTCCTTTCATTTCAACTTGAAGGACTCCTTTTAGCAATTCTTGTAAGGCAGTGGTGATGATCTCCTTCAGCTTTTGTTTATCTGGGAAGATTCTTATTTCTTCTTAATTTTTGAAAAACAGTTCTGCCAGATATAGTATTCTTAGTTGGCAGTTGTTTTTTTTTTTTCTCCCAGCACTTCTATTATATCTTCCCATTCCTTTCTGGCCTGCAAAGTTTCTGCTGAGAAATTTGCTGATAATCTTACGAGCACTGATAATCTTATGAGCTCCATTGTATGTGACAATTTGATTTTTGTCATGTTGCTTTCAAGATTTTCTCTCTCTTTGTCTTTGACCTTTGACAACTTGATTATCATCTACCTCAGTGTGGGCCTTTATGAGTTCATTCTACTTGGAATCTTTTGAATTTCTTGAATTTGGATGTCCATCTCCTTCCTCAGATTTGAGAATTGTGGGCCATTATTTCTTCAGGAAACCTGCCTGAGCCCTTTCTCTCTTCTCCTTCTAGGACTCCTATCATGCATATATTGGTCCAGTTGATGATGCGCCCTGAGTCCCTTAAGCCTTCTTCACTTTATTTTTTTTTCTTTTTTGTTCCTTTGACTTGATCATTTCAAATGACCTGTCTTTGAGTTCACCGATTATTTCTTCTGCTTGATCAAGTCTGTTGTTGAACCCCTCTAGTAAATTTCTCAATTCAGTTATTGTATTATTTAACTTCTTACAATGAAAATTTTGGTTCTTTTTTTAAAAAAATGCTTTCTGTCTCTTTGCTGATGTTATTTTATTCATGCCTCGTTTCCCTGAGTTCATTTAGTTGCCTGTCTGTGTTTTCCTGTAGTGCACTGGACTTCTTTAAGATGGTTATTTTGAGTTCTTTGTCAGTAGTGCATGGATCTCCATTTCTTTAAGTTCAGTTTCTGGAGATTTATTTTGTTCCTTTGATTGAGCCATGTTTCCCTGTTTCTCCATGTGCCTGTTTATTTTTTACTGTGATTTGTGCACTTGAGAAAATAGCCACCTATCCTCATCTTTATGGACTGTATGGCTTCATACAGGGGAAGACCTCCAACTGCCCTGGCTAGAGCCTTTGGATGCAACTCAAACCTTCTCCAGGGATGTGTCTTCTTTGGACTTGTACCTGTAGTTTCTCAGAAAGGTTTGCTATTTTGTTTTTCTTTTCAAGAGCTTGTAATTTCTTGCTCCTTCTGGTGTCTGTCTATGTCATTGCTGTTTCCCCTGTGCTGCAACAAGCACTGAACTCTCTTGTTCTCTGTGGCTCACAGGTGTTTAAAGTATGCTAATTTCCTGTTTGTGCTCCAGGTCTGACAAGACAGAAACCAGTTCCTTGGACAGTTCTCTGCGAGTCTGAGACATTGGACTTATGTTCCCTTCTTCTCTTTCCTCCCAAGGGAGAAGCTGCTAGTTGGGCTGTTCTTCTTAGTCTTGCTGAACTATGCTGGCATGGGGCTATTGTGGTTGACATGAAATGGCTTCTCTCACGTGTTTCAATGTGACTGTTCTTGACTTTGAACTTGCCTGGGGTATTGTGACTTCTTAACAGGTTCCTGGAGTTCTCATAAAGACTTTTGGAGTCACATATTGTTAAGTTGGCATCTCTGTGGGAAAATGAAGTCCAGAGCATCTTATTTTGCCATCTGGCTGATATCATTCCTTAAACCTCTTTTTAATGGCACCTTTCCCAGGCACCCTTCCCCACTGCCTCCAGCAGAGGCCACTGGACTGTCCCTTACAGTTCTGTGGGGGCACCAGGGCCTTTCTCCTGTAAAGCCTTGCTGGGCCATAGTAAACACCCTCCCACCCAACAGTTGACCACGGGCATATGATGATTGAATATATGTGTGTTTCTGCTTTGTCTGACCAAGTGCAGGGTGCATGGTCTTCATGCTGCAGGTGAACATGTGCTCTTAGCTTTTTCAAGGACAGATGTGTTTTGAGAGGATGTTGTATCTGTGGGGTCTGTCAGGAGTCAGAGATCCTGGGTATCAGCTCTACCACCCCAATAGATGTGACACTTCTGCTTTCTCTCTAGTCATGCATGATCAGAGCCACACGTCCCTCTTGGATGGCACAAGAATATGGGTAGGTACTTCTAGATCCTAAGAATCCACATGGGAAGTGTCACCAGGATGGTACAGGAAACAGGGATAGAACAGGTTCCCCAGCCTATGCTAAGAGACTGGAGCTAAAGGATGGCCCCACTAGAGCAGAGCTTAGCTCACAGCAGTGAGAATGAAGCTGGCTCCCACCTTTCCCTCCATGTCCCTCTCTTTCTCCTCTCTATAAATTATTTGTCCTTCCCTGTTATACATCTGCTTGCCAGCTGCTGCTCAACCAAGAGCCTTGTCAGAGAAGGGTTAGACTGTCTTGCAGAAGGCCCTAGTAAATATCCATTGAATTGACTTGACTTCTGTTCTTTCCATAGGCCCATGCTACTCCTCAAGCTAGTGTGTTTCCTGCCACAAATCCCCAGCACTGGGACCAAGTAGATTCTAGAGACCCCTACTAGACTTTCCTCTTTACAGATTCTCCCATTAGAAGGGCCATTCACTTATTCAGCATATACTTTTGATTTTTCTCAAGGCCACCCAGCAGATGACCCTGGGAATTCCTGATACCATTTTCGTGTGCCCATAGGAGAAGGGAGCCAGCAGTGGCAGGATTTATGGAGGCCCTGAAGGGTCTGCAGGACTCTCATGCATAGAACTCTGCAGAGCAGTCCTCTGGGAAACCCTTCGAGTGACCTTGGGTGCTGATTGTCTGTGGATGGGGCTCTCACTGGAGCAAGGATGCTACTGGGATAGCAGGCAACTATATAGGCCAGGGCTGTGGCTGACCAGGTTGGAGGAGGCCCAGGGTGAATGAAGACCTCTAAGGCCTCACTGGGAAACTGGTAAGACAGCCATAGGGATGTCTTCTAAGCAGAAGTCTTAGGTCACTGGGACAGGCTCTGAATCAGATGCTTCTGCATGACCAGCCTCATCATGCTGTTCACCATGGCTTGTGTGTGTATGGGTGAGGAGCAACAGTGGAGCTGTGATTTCCTTTTATAGAGATTCTAAGAAGAAGTACACTTCTCTATCACTCTCGACACAATTCTTAGATTATCTGTCTCCCACTCAGATATATTTTCCCCTCCATTTATTCAAGCTCAGAGAGACAGAGAGAGAGAGAAGATTTAAAAGAATTAATTAAAATAAAGTCTCTTCTAGGACAAGGTGTGTCATCTCTGTACTTCCTCTTGGGTGGGAGCGGGGTACAAGGCTGTAATGGAGTCACGTCCAGCCAAGAGGAAAATCTCCTTAGGTCTGGTCAGCTCGGTTAGACCTCCATGCTACATCTGGCATAGGGCCTTCCCCACAATCTTTCCCTCTTCCTTCCTTCTTCCTTCCTCCTTCCATCCCTCTCTCCCTTCCTCATTCACTCTCTCTCTCCTTGTCTCCCTCCCTCCCTCTCTTTCATGCCAGTGCTGTGATAGAGCATATACTTTCAGATCTCAACCTCAGGAGTCAGACAAACCTGCGTTTGAAAACCCACTTTACCATGTATTATGTGAACTTGGGTGAGTCACTTAACCTAAACCTCATTTGTTAAACAGGGCAAAAAATAATACTTACCTCTTTGGTATGTGGTGAAGTTTGAAAGAAATAATGTGAGTAGGGAGCTCAGAATTGTGTGGGGCACATAGTCAGTGCTTGATAGATGATGGCTGAAATTCCTTCAACCTTGTGCTTACTTGACATTTGCTTCCTTTGGCAGCCCTAGGCTGGGCCCTCAAGGCTGTATTGGTGAATAATGCAGACAATGCTCTCTGTCCTCAAGGAGCTCAGTCTGGTGGGGAGGTGGCCATGGAAGCAGGGGGCAGTGGCCCCTGGGGTGGGGGGCAATGACATCCCCTCCCCAGCTCTAATTCCACTGTGGGCTGGATCTGTGGGCTCTTCCACCCTGAACTGCTTTCAGACAGAGCCACACCAGCTGGTGTGGCTTCCTGAGCCTTTAGGGGAGTTGGATTTATGTGAGCTGTGCATTTGTGAGTGCACTGGATTGTAGTTCATTCATTCACGGAACACTCACTGCCCTGCTATGTGCCAGGCACTGTTCTAAAAGGCACTTAGTATGCATCAGTGAATAAAACAGGGACTTTGCTCTTGTGAAGTGAATGTTCCAGCAGGAAGAAATGGACAATAGACAATAAACACAGTATATAAGTAAACTCGTAGGATGCTATAGAGTGATACATGCTATGGGAGAAAGACAATATGAACAGGTGAGGGACCTTGCAGATGCCAAGGATGGAGGTGGGGAAGGGGGATATGATTTTCTGAAGAGTAATCAGGGGAGACTCATTGAGAAGGGAATGTTGAACAAAGACTTAAAGGAAGAGAAGGAATTTGCCCTATCTGGCGTAAAGAACTTTGCAAGAAGAAGGAAAAGCAAATTCAAAGGCCCTGAGGTAAGAGAGTGGCAGCTTGTGGATGGAACAGGAGGGAAGCAAGCATGGTTGGGAAGGGGTGAGCAAGACAGGGAATCTCTGTGAGAACAGAGATTCTGTCTACCCTGTGCCTGGCAGGTGGTAGAAGTACAGTGAATATTGGTTGAATGAAAATTTTTATTGGCATCTAGGCTAGTCTGAGCTGAGGCAGGCCAGAAACTAGTTCCTCACTAATTTTCTTGAACAGAGAGAGCTGACTTAAGGAACCATTTTCAGATCACCAACAGAACTCATCTAAAATTCAGATGTGCAGTTAAGGGCATCAAAACACAAAGGCCTTTCCTTAACATGTATAAAGAATAGTACATCTGCTGAAGAGTGGGGAAAAAAAGGGACATTACAGATGACCTTTGAATGCCTAATTTAAAGGAAAGTCTGTACTGAACTTTCCCTGTAGCTGCTGTGAAAGTCTCCATGAGTGAGCCTTTTGGATTCCCAGAAGATGTCCAGACTGAAGCTGCCAGAGGAATGCAGAGGGTAGGCCATCTACAGAGGAAGAAAAAGCTGCACCCAATTGCCAGTGACTACATGTCACATCTTCCCTTACTCTGGCTTTTAGTGTGTCTGATTTTGTTTCTCACCCTGTAGCTCAAGTCTCTCTGCCCCTCATCTCCAGAGAGCTAGTCTCCCACCTGCCCTACTTCTTATTGGTTGCTGAGGATTAGGTGTTAGAAACATCTCAGGACTACACTCTTAAGGGACCACCCCCCTCTCCCTCACTCCAGGCCTCCTGTGGCTGACCATCTCTAGTGTGGCCTCTGGCTCTGTGTGGTCTAAGGCTGGAGGACATTGTGTCCGGCACTCAGGACCTGCGTGGGGCTCCAATGCTCTCTGCCCTTACCTCTCTGCATCAGCCCCTTACCCCAGCTCTCCCTCTTCCTCTTTGCTTCTTCATCTCACCAACTCCTTTCTTCCTTTCTCACCTTGGGCAGAAGTCCTGGGAGAGTGTGGCCAGGCATCTCAGTGGCCCAGGATCCACAGAAACAACAGTCCCTGAGGACATTAATGGTTCAGCACCATGGATAGGACTCTTGCTCCACGCAGTACCAACATTTTGCTTCAGTCAGCTGACTCAGAACATCTAAGTAAAGGTGACCTTGAGACCCCCTTTATAAGATGGAGGTGTGGGGACCTTAATGACTAAAGGACTTGACCACATTCCTTGCTATGAAGAATTAAGAACCCAGTTTTCAGATTCTTGCCATTTCACCATGTTAGGGTTTGTTTTCCTCCCATTTTTAAAATTAATTTTCACATATGGGTCACATGAGACCAAAGGGCTTGAAGTTACCTCTGTCCCTTAGAGATGGGGTCAATTCCACCATGGATGTGTGTATTAGGAAAAAATAGCAGCCATGAGCTTTTGATGGGTAAAGAAACAAATGAAAAGCAAAACAAAACAAAAGAAACACAGATGACAACTGGACATGTTAATCTATTTACTTAACAAATATTAACTGAGTGTCTATGAAATGCCAAATTCTGTGCTGGGGATTTAATGTGAATCAGTTGTGGTCCTTGCCATCATGAGGCACTCAGCCTGATGGGAGAGACAGAGACATAAGCTTGGTTTCACAATTTCACAAAACAAGTTTGGTTTTGACAGTTCACCCCCATTTCCCCTGGGAAGTACAATGTGCTTAGGATTTCCCACGTGGCCTTCCTTCTAATGCCATATTGAGCCTCACCATCGTGGGCTTAACCCCAAAAGGCAGGCAGTAGGGCAGAAGCCTGGGAGTTTGAGCTGAGATGATTGACACTTAAGAAAAGGGCTCCCCAAGACAACATTATTTGTCTGTCAGAGTGTTCTAGAAGGAGATGTGACTTATCACATAGGCCAAAATAGGCATCTAGTCACCCCTTCATTCCCCAGTCCATCCACTCATCCATGGAGTAGTGGTTAA
Source organism: Hippopotamus amphibius kiboko (assembly GCF_030028045.1). Lineage (NCBI taxonomy): Eukaryota > Metazoa > Chordata > Mammalia > Artiodactyla > Hippopotamidae > Hippopotamus > Hippopotamus amphibius. The sequence goes on along the minus strand of NC_080186.1, from coordinate 26,904,984 downwards.
GAAGACAGAATTTGATACCAGATTGCCTGGGGTTGAATCTTGTTTCTACCATTTATCAGCTGTCTGACCTTGGGTAGGTTACTTAACCTTCCTGCGCCTCAGTTTCCTTGCCTGTGAAATGGGAATCATAGTAGTACCTATCTAAAACAGTTGTGAGGATGGAATGAGTTCTTAGATGTAAAGTGCATGATACAACCCTTGGCACAGGAAAAATGTTTAATGATCTATTATTATTAGACTAAGCTCCATGAGGGCAGGGATAGTGCTTGGGACACAGTGAGTGCTCAATACTGTTTTTTAAATGAGTACATGAATGAATTTGCTAAGACTTGAACTTCTGTACGTCCGTCCCTGTACTCAGCCACTGTCTCTTGAACCAAAGCCACAGCTCAAGTGTCTTCTCAGCTAAGGAGAGCTCAGTGATAGCTGCCTATGTTTGCTCTGAAAGACCCAGCCAGGAGCAGGACCAGCCCGGCAGAGGCACCTGGCCCCAGATACACCTGGCCCCTTCTCTTGGTGCTGATCCAGGGATGTAGCACAACCTGAAGAGAGAGAAACTCTGCCATCAGCAATGCAGAGATGCCTCTGCTGGTCCAGGATTCCCTGTCAACATAATAAACAACCCCTGGCTGGTATTGGCTCAAAGTGATGACAAATGAGCTGCATCTGTATTGCCAAGCTGGGAAAATCATATTTGGTCCACTGTGGTGTCTTCTGTGTTTAGCATGTCCTGGAGAATCAGGAGCCTGGAGTGAGAATTAGGAAGCTGAACGGCATGGGATTATTCCCACAGAGCGATTGGATGTGGTACAGGAACAGGCTTGCCGCCTTACCCCGTCTGCCATGCATTGTTTTGTGCTTTTGCTGCATGCACCCCCAGCTTGAGGGAAAGAAGGAGACCCTGCTTTGTTTCCATGTCCCTGCGGCACAGCAACTGCGCTAAGCTCTTTTCAATAAATCCTAGGCTTTGCTGCTAGAGCTGGGTGCAGAGTGGAAACAGGACCGTAGCTTTGGATGTGTGTCCCCAGATGGTGTGTGAATCTTTGCAGCCTGGCAGAGGGAGGGGCCTGAGCTTTGCTTTCACACAGATCTGGATTTGAATCCCAGCTCTTCCACCGCTACCTGTTTGACCCTGAGCTTGTTCTTAAGCCTTGATGAGCTTCAGCTCTTCACCTGTAAAGTGATGGGGGGTGGGGCCATGACAGCCTTTGCAAAGGGTCATTGCTAATGTAAGGGAGATAATCTTAGGGAAGCACGTGGATAAACGTTGGTCCCCTGCTTAGACCTGCACAAAAGCACTCATCTTTCTGGGTGTGTTTGTATGTGCTCTCTGCTGTTCCCCTGGGATCCAACAGTGAGGTCTCCCCAAACCACTCAGCAAATGGAGACACGGTTAGTAAGATGGGTAGGGTCTGTCAGTCTTCTATACTCCACTGTGAACTCCTTGAAGGCATGGACCATATTATACACAATCCACTCCTCCCATTTCCCAACCCCCACCCCCTGAGACCCCAACACACACGCCCCGACACACATACACCCTGGAACTAAGCAGCCCTCCCCAGACTTGCTGAATGAAAGCTTGGATTTGTCTTGCACCTCTGGGGTTCTGGATAGAATCCAGGACATTTCTAACTCTGATAGAAAAAGTTGCATCTTTATTTTCACTAATCTCCTTCTGAAACCCAGCATTTTTATTAATCATGAATATAGGCAACAAAGCACTGCAGTATTAGCAGTACCTGCAAATTTGTCACTGATAAGATCACAGGTATTTTCATGGAGCATTACAGCAGTTGCAGCTATCTAGAAAGAACATTTATGCTTTGAACTACAGTATTTATCAGGCCCACTGCTAGATCTTGTTAATAATGCATTAATAAAGGAGAACCTATATTACTATATGACAAATTTTTGAAATGTTTTTGAAAACTGTATTTCAATATAATTGCTTTCCTTTGTAATTCTGTGTATTTTGTTGTCTGCATTTAAAAAGATCATTTGAGATGGCTTTACCAGGCTGCTAAAGGGGGCCACTGCACAACAAAGGTGAAGAACCCCTGGTCTAGGAGGTCCATGGCTGGGCTTCTTTGGCCTGCAAATCCCCTAAAATGAATGAAAAAAAGATGGGAGGCTAGGTTCTTATGTATATGTGACTTTCCTTCTCAGTGGCCATTTGACAGTGTCTGGAGACATTTTTGGTTGTCACAACAGGGAGGTGCTGCTTGGCACCCAGGGGTAGAGGCCAGGGATGCTGGTAAACATCCTGCATGCACAGGACAGCCCTCCCAACAGAGATTATCCTGCCCCAAATGTCAACAGTGCTGAGGTTGGGAAACCCTGGACTGGATGATCGCACATTAATGGAAATCTCTCGGATTGTTAAGACTTCTAGGGAAAAAAAATCAATGTACAACTTCATTAGAAATACCTGTGATAATTCTCTCATCCAACACTGAATGCACATCTACAATATATAGCAAGCATTGGGCACTAAGACTACAGGGAGGAGTATGACCCTGGAGGAAGCCTGGGTCTGCAGTTCAGTAGGATGTGTGACCCAGTCGAGCTGCACACAAGGTGCAGCCATTATGCAAATCTCTATGGGGCATCTGTTGTTCAGGCAACATGCTGGGTGCTACGGATTGGTGTGAATGTGACAGATCACTGTCTGTACCCCATGGGATCCACACCTCTCAGGGAACACAGACACTATACAATGCCATGACGTGTGCTGTGAGGAATGACAGAGATGTAGGGCTCTGTGGGGACACACACTGGGGTGTGTGCTTGAGTGTGTGTTGGGGTGAGGGGAGTACACGTTAGTGCAGTGGTCAGTAAGTTCTCCTGGGGGTGCTGAAGTTTCAGCTGAGACCTAAAAGATGAATAAGAGTCAGCCGTGAGGAAAGGATAGGGTGAGGAAAGGATGCTTCAATTAGAGGGAGCAGCCAGTTTGAAGACAGAGGGGGCAAAAGAGCACAGAGCATCAAAGGAACCAGAGAGAGCCTGGCTTTCGCTGGAGTGTCACTTAAGGGGACGAGTGGCAAGAATCGAAGCCTGGGAGACGGGCAGGGGACGGCTCAGGGTGGGGGGGGTGGTGTCTTGTGCATAGGGTTGTGGATTTTTCCAAGAGGAGCCATTGAAGGATTTTAAACAAGAGTGGTAGGCCAATTTTGTTTTGTTTTTTAGAAAAGGATAGATTGGGAGCGAAGAGGCATGGAATTTGATGGATGGCTGTTGCAGTGAGAGAGAGAGAGAGAGAGAACTTAGGGACTTCCCTGGTGGTCTAGTGGTTAAGACTTCGCGCTTCCATTGCAGGGGGCTCGGGTTCGATCCCTGGCCAGGAGATTAAGGTCCTGGCCAAAACAAACAGACAAAAAAAAACGAGAGAGCAAACTTAGTAACTGCCCAGGAAAGCAGGGGAGGTTTCTCAGAGGAGGTGGTGTATGAACTGAATCTGGAAGAGTGAATAAGGTTTGCTAGGTCGAGAAGGTAGGGGAAAGGCATTCCAGGCAATGGGCCATGCATTGTACAGGCCTGAAGGATCCTGGGGTGTTCGTAGGTGATGAGCTATTTGGTGTGACAAGTGTAATGTGCCCGGGAGTGGGGCTAAGATGAGGCCCAGTGCCAGCATCTCTCTGACCCTGGCATCTGGTTCACAACCAAAGGGTGATTGCAGAGGAGAAAGAGACTGTTTGGCCCCTGCTTATCCCATCTGTCCAGACATGGTGCCCCTGCAGGAGGCAGGCATAGAGGTGGACCAGAGTCCCATCGTAGATGTGAGATGTACAGGTGGCTACCCGTGTGTAGGTGAGGTGTCTTCAGTGGGCGTGACTTACCCGGCATCTACCACGCTCCTCTGTGTTTCCTCTTAGGGCAGGCTCATTAATTGCATGGCTTCCACAAATCCATCTCTCCAGCCCAGACTGCACTCCCAAATTCCAGTCTACGGCCCTAATTGCCTTCTGGCCATCTCTGTCTGGATGTCCCACTGGCTTCTCCAGCTAAATTTGTCCAAAATTGACCTTATCAGTCAATAAATATTTGCAGAATTGGATTGCATTTTCCTGCCAAACTTCTCAAAAGAGTTATCTCCTCAAAATTATCATTATTTGTAGACAACATGATTGTATACCTAAAACACCCAAGGGAATCAACTGAGAAATCTTTAAAATTAATGAGTTCAGAAACCCAGTTGGATGCCAGATGAATATATAAAAATCAATAGAGTTTCTGTATATCAGTAATAACCAGCTAGAAAAAAATATAATGGGAAAAGTGTCATTCACTAGAGCAAGAAAAAGTGCATAAAATGTCTAGGAATAACCTTAACAAGATGTGACTGAGACCTACATAAAGAAAAGTACAAACCTTTATTGAAAGATCAGCTGGTATTTATTGATTACTTATAGTGTGTCAGGTACTATACTGAATATTTAGCAATTTAGCAGATATTATCACATTAATCTGTACAACCATCCTAGAAGTGGGTGTTAATTTTAAAGATGTTGAAATGAGAGTTTAAAGAGTTTACTTAAATTGCCCACAAAGTATTAAGTGGCAAAACTGAAATTTAAACCCAAGGCTTTTTGTTTCCAAAACCCAAGCTTTTAACCTTTTCACGATGCCACCTTCAGAATACGCCATACATACACAAATGGTAGGTTGGTAGGTATTGTCTGGGTATTATAAAAAAGATTAATTCATTTCACTCATCCATTCATTCCAAAAATATCTATGGAGTGACTACTATGGGCAAGTATTGAGTTAGGTGCTAGAGATAAAAATATGAATAAATGGGACTTCCCTGGTGCACAGTGGTTAAGACTCTGTGGTCCCAGTGCGCGGGGCCCAGGTTCAATCCCTGGTCAGGGAACTAGATCCCACATGCATGCCACAACTAAGAAGCAGGTGAGCCGCAACTAAAAAGCCCACAAGCCTCAACTAAGGAAACCACCTGCTGCAACTAAGACCTGGTGCAACCAAATAAATAAAGTAAAATAAAAAATAAAATAAAATACTGTTAAAAAAAAAACGAAAAAGACTACAATTAAAAAATATGAATAAAATCTCAAGGAGTCTATGGCTGGAGAAGCCACATAAACATATCATTATATCACCATTGGTGAAGGCAGTGATATTCATTAGTTCACTAATTCATTCAGTAAGGATGCGCAAGCAAAGGAAGAATACTTGCCATTATCTCGAGCATTCCAAGAGGGCTTCCAGGAGGAGGTACCGAGTCCTAAGGTGCTTGGAGTCAGCTGGGTGAGGGAACTAGAGAGAGAGCATTCCAAGCACAGAGAGCTGGGTGGGCAATTAATATGCGTGAATCATTCATTCAACCGACAGCTCTTCTGTGAGCATCTGCTGTGTACAGGTCTGGGAGCTGGAGAGACAGTAGGGACAAAATAGCTCCCCAGCTCTCATGCAGATGGCGTTCCATCAGGGTGGGAGGACTGAAAATAAACAGGAAGATGGATGTCAGAGGATGCTCCGTGCTGTGGAAAACATAAAGCAGGAACCTGGAGCACTGGCTTGAGAGAAGGGAGGCCTGGCTTTTATTTAGGGTGGGGTCTGAGGAGGTGATACTTGACTCAGGCTGCAGGAAGTGAGGGAGTGGATCACACAGCTCTCGGTGAAGAGCTTTCTGGGCTGAGGTCAAGCAAGTGCAGGGCCGCTAGGTGGGCATGAGATGAGCTTCAGCATCATGGCCAATCACAGGGATAAAGGGATGAGAGACAGGAGAGAAGGCCAAGGGGCAGTGAGGTGTCACTTCAGGTAGGGCGTTTGAGCTGTGGCAAGGACTTTGGCTGTTGTGTTGAGTAGGATGAGGAGCCAGAGAGAAATCTTTCTAAACGTCAATAAAGGAAAAAAAAATATTACAAAGAAAAAGACAGGTAAAGGTGACTGCCTGTGAAAACCAAACATTTTATTCTATGTGAAAAATCGAAATGAAACAAAAACAATATTTGCATGACAGGTAGAAAACAATATTTGCAACAAATATGACAAAAGGGTGAAATCCTGATTCTCTAAAGAGTTAGCACAAATTAATAAGAAAAATACTAAGAACTCATGTAATATTTAAGAACATAAAATTTAGGTACCTTTGTATGTTAAACATCATAAAATTAAAAGGCCAAAAAGACTACAAATGTCTATGTATCACACGTGATGGATGGACGATATAAATATGTAAATCGATAAGAAAAAATAAACACCACGATGGAAAATGAGCCCAGAATTTCATCAGATAGTTCCTCAAGGGAGGAATTAAAGTTATTGAGAAAAGTTGAAAAGATGTTGATCTGAATCATAAGGAGATAGATGCTAAATAGAAAAAGAGCATTTTGGGGTATCTATCAAGTAGGCAAAAACTTAATAAGATAATATGCAATGTTGATAAAGATGTACTGAGATAGGGATTCCTAGACATGGCTGTTAAGAACGTAACTGGTGCACACTTTCTCGAAAGTATTTGGGGATCCAGATCCAAAGCATCAGAAATACTCCTACCCTTTGACCCAGGAACCTGCGCTTTTGGAAGTCTGTCCTAGGGAAATCATCCAAAAACAAATGCGGAACAACAACCTGAAAACCGGTTCTCCAGAATTCTTCTTGAGCCCGAACAGGTCTTGGCCAAGTTTGGAAGCTGTGTTGACTAGAGAGAGGCATGGGAGGGAGAAGGCAACCCATCCTGGGTGCTGGGATAAAGAAGCATGGTGTCCTTGGATGAAAGTCCACGGGCTTCCCTGATGGTGCAGTGGTTAAGAATCTGCCTGCCAATGCAGGGGACACGGGTTCGATCCCTGGTCTGGGAAGATCCCATATGCCACGAAGCAACTAAGCCTGTGCACCACTACTACTGAGCCTGCGCTCTAGAGCCTGTGAGCCACAACTACTGAGCCCACATGCTGCAACTACTGAAGCCCGTGCGCCTAGAGCCCGTGTTTCACAATAAGAGAAGCCACCACAATGAGAAGCCCGTGCACCGCAACGAAGAGTTAGCCTCTGCTCACCATAACTAGAGAAAGCCTGTGTGTGGCAAAGAAGACCCAATGCAGCCATAAATAAATAAATAAATAATAAAATAAATCTTTAAAAAAAAAAAAGAAAGAAAGAAAAGTCCATACCAGTGGGCCTGTCTCCAGGGCCGGTCGCCAGAAGTGAAGAACAGGTAGCCCTTTTCTTGGATGAAATTCAGCATTTTCAGGCATGAAAGGACATTAAAGGACATTGAGCCCTTCTGGCATGGCCTCCAACTCTACTACCGTTTCAATCTGGAGTGGTCTCTCTGGTTATAACCTTCTCAACTCACTAACCAATGTTTGATTCCAGGGAGACTTCCAAACGAATCCGGCTTCCAGCCCTGTCTAACCATCTCCAACAGTGCCTGTCACAGAGGTCAGCCAGCCTCCTAAGGACAGTACCCCTCCAGAAACCAAAGCTGGACGCAGTTACCACCTAAGTGAACATTCGGTCTGGGACTCCAGCCATGGAAAAGCATTTTCCACCACACTGAGCAGCATGCTGTCACCAGACCTCCCTAAGAGGCCAGGTCTTATTTATAACGGAAAAATATCCAGAAAAAAATTTAAATGTTTGACAATAAGAGAATGGTGGAGTAAATGCTAGCATAACCATACACTGGAATGCGGCACATCCATTTAAAATGCTGTTTATGAACAGATTCAATATCTTGGGGGAAAAGCTCATGTGATAATGTTTACTGAATTGTTGCAAAAGAAAGCTGAGAAATGACCTGAATGGCCATCAGCAGGGGAGTGGTTGAATACATCGAGATACATCCAGGCCGTGGAATATTACACATTTATATAAAAAATCAGTTAGATATGGATCTACTGACCTGGAAGGTGTCCCCAATGTATTGTTAAATGAGAAAGCAGGTTGCAGAGAAATAAGCGCAACTAGAATTTCATTTTTAAAACAAAATAATAAAAATTCCACCAGGATGTGTCTATTTGTTTGCATGAGAGGCGAGAAGGTTGGAGAGGAGAGAGTTACCTGCCTGTTAACTTTGGTAGCTTTGGAGTGGGTGGAAGGGAGAGAGATTGGGGACCCATTTGTCCTCATACATCTTTGTGTTGCACGTATGCATAGCCATGCATGTTACAAGTGATATTGCCTTCTGTAACTTAAGCCTGGAGAATAATTTACCTAAAGAAGAGCCCACAAAATTATATATACAGTATTATCTCAGCAATGTGAAATATGCATGGAAAAGTCTAGGAAAAAAATATTAACATCAGTTGCTTCTGAGAGGGAGAGATTGTAATGTTTCCTCTTTTTAAATTCTTGCCTATATTTTCCAAATTTTTTACAATGAGGAAAATATATACATTATAAAATATAATGACCAGGACTTCCCTGGTAGCACAGTGGTTAAGAATCCACCTGCCAATGCAGGGGACACGGGTTCCATCCCTGGTCCAGGAAGATTCCCACATGCCTCGAAACAACTAAGTCCGTGCACCACAACTCCTGAGCCTGCACTCTAGAGCCCGTGAGCCACAACTACCGATCCCACATGCTGCAACTACTGAAGTCGGCGTGCCTAGAGCCCGTGCTTTGCAACAAGAGAAGCCACAGCAATGAGAAGCCCAAACATTGCAATGAAGAGTAGCTCCTGCTCACCACAACTAGAGAAAGCCCGAACGCAGCAACGAAGACCCAACACAGCCAATAAATAAGTAAATAAATAAAAATTTATATTAAAATATATATATATAATGGCCTCTACCTTCTCACCAGCCAGTCTTACCTTTACTTATCACAATCTGGCCTCTGTCCACCGTGTCACCTGCCACCTGTCTTTGCTGTCTTTGCATGTATCCATTCTACAATTACTTATTGAATTCTAGGACTGTGGATGCAGCAGGAACCAGGACAGAGCTCCCACTCTCAGCATCCTTACTTCCAGAGGGACCACTTAGACATCAAACCACTGGGGATGCAGCAGGAAGCAGGACAGAGCTCCCACTCTCAGCATCCTTACTTCCAGAGGGACCATTTAGACATCAAACCAAGTGACCTCCTCCCAGACCCTCACCTTAGCCTCTCTGTGGTGCTCAATGCACTGAGTCACCTTCTCCTGTATGGAACTGCCCTCTGGTTCTCCTCCACCATTCTGCCTGCCTCCCTGCCTCCTACTCTGTCACCTTTCTTGTCCCCATACCTGGAAAGTGTTCCCAGGGGCTCTATTCTGAGCCCCCCTGATTTCTTTCTCCTCAGCAGGAGATGCTGTTCATACTGAGGTCCTGAATCAGAAACTGCAGACCCACACAGCAGTTGGGATACTGGGAGTGGTGGTGAATGTTGGTATCAATGGTTGACTAGGACACAAATGAAGGTGGTCCTCAAAGTGCGACCCCTGTGGGGTCTATACTCCAAGATCATCCTGTGTACCCTTGTAGCACGGTACTGCCACGTGGAAGTATTTACTTATGTCTGGTCTATAATCCAGGCCCCATGGCCCATCACAGGGTCTAACCTAGGGGAGTGAATGTGAATGAATGTACGACATGGTGCAATGGCATCACCAGATGTGTTTTAGAGACATGAACCGAGTAGATCTAGTGCTGGTGCCAGTGAAGTGTAGTTCAGGAATGGGAACCAGGGGCCTCCTTTGAAAGTTGTGGAGATAGGAGCTTTATTTCATTCTTATTGTAGTTGAATATTTTTCTGGTTTCTGGGCCACTTAGGTCTTCCTTTGTGAGCTAACTTATTCAAGACCTTGTCCGGCTTTTCAATCATAACACTTCTTGTTTTCCTACTGGTTAATAATAGTAGGAAATTAATTAATAGTCTGTATTAAATATATTGCTTTTCTACCTTTTTTGTGTGCCTTTTGCTTTTGTTTCTATTTTTGACCTACACATACTTTTTGTATAAACTATCAATCTTGTAGTATCTTACACAGCTTTTACATTCAGAAAATTTGTGTATATTTTCTTCTAATTGCTTTCTGACTTTTTAAAAAAACTTATTTTAGTATGTGGCGTGAATTGAAGAGATAATTCTTTCCTCAAGCAGTTAATTAGTTGACCTTGCAAAATGTTTTTCTTTTGTCATTGATTTTTAATGCTGTCTTATACATATTTCAGTTTTTATGTCTATTTAAGACTGTTGCTAAAATACTGTTTCATGTTCTGCCTGTCCAGTCTTGGGCCACCTCCATGCTATTTTCATAAGCATCATTTGGTGATTCTGTTAGTATCTTGTAGAATGAGAATACTACAGGTTCTACCTTTTCAAAAAATATCCATTGTCTGCGACTATTTCTTCCAGTTAAACTTCGGTGTCCTTTTACTAAATTTAAAACAGGTCATTGGGCTTTTGATCAGAATTGCATTAAGCTTACAAATTAACTTTTCAATAACTTTTCAAAAGGTTAATATTCCAAATTAACCTTTTAGAAGTTAGTCTTCCACTCAAGATGACATATGTCTCTCCAATTTTTCAAACTTTTTTATCCTTCTCTAAAAAGTTATTTCTATACAGTGGCTGCCCATTTCTTATTAAGTTTATTTCCACTTAGTATATGCATTTTGTAATTATCGTAAATAAGACCTTTTTTCTTGATGTGTTTATCTGTCACTGGCATATGGAAATGTCTTTGATTTTGTATACTTATTTTGTGTTTGGCTACTTTACTGAAATTGTATATTAGTTCTAATAGCTTTCTAATTGATTCTCCTGGGTCTTCTGGGCATATTAATATATCATCTGCAAACCATATTTCTGCTTGCTCCTTCTCATTTCTTTTTCTTGCATCGCATGGATTAGCTTTTCCAATAAGGCGTGAAATCTCAGAGGTGACAGTAGCATTTCTATCTCATTCCCGATCTTAATCAGGTGTTTCACTGTAAGTAGGATGTAGGTTATTGTTTTAAAATGGATGCTCTATCATGTTAAGGAAATATTCTTTCTCCTACTTCCAAGTGCTTATTTAATCAGGGTTATGTCTAATTTTATTAAATGCCCATTTAGCATTTATTCAGAAGACCTTAGCTTTTTTCCCTCTTTAAATGGGATACATTGTGTTATCCTCCTTTTGTGTTAAAAGAGATTTTTCAATATTAAAGTCATTTTAGAGATTAACTGTCCTTCATCAGTTAATCCCTAAAAGGGGGTTTAAAAAACTTAGTGTTGAGTCAATTTATCAGCATCATATTAGAGAAGGTAGATCTGCATTGGAAGCACGGAGTCTTAACCACTGGACCACCAGGGACATCCCAAGAAGGTGGCTCTGAAGAGGAGGGCTTACGTTTGAGTCCCATCTCTGAGTAATGGGGTGACTTGAGCCCCCTTCCTTAATTTCTCTTTGCTTTCATTCTTCATCTGTAAAATGGAGGTGATATGAATAGTATCTACCTTCTAGGGCTGTTGTGAAGATTAAACAAGTTAATATATATAAAGTTCTTAGAAGAGTGTCTAACCGAACACTCGCTAAATACAAGCACTATAGTAAGTTATTGAGAGTTCACCGTGTGTCTGGTACTGAGCTTGGGGTATGGATTCAAAGATGGGAAAACTCGAGTATGGTCTGTCTTCTCATGGAGCTTACAGCCTGGCAGGAAGACAGATGCTTATGAATTAATCACATGGAAGCACGGACATTTGTTTCTGTGATAAGTACTCCCAAGGAGAGGTGACGGTGTCATGCGAGCATATAATAAGGGGTTTGAGCTAGTCAAGGAGAGACACTTGACTGAGATCTGAAAGATAAATATGCCAAGAAGGGATGGGTATTCTGGGAAGAGAGAACAGCATATGCTAAGATCCTGTGGCTGTGAGAGTGTAGCCAGCACAAAGGACTGAGAAGGTCAGCGTGTTTTTTATTTTTCTGCCAGATTTATTGAGAAATAATTGACATGTATCACCATATACCACCCATCGGTTAGGGTTAGGGTTAGGGTTAGGGTTTGGCATACAGCATGATGGTTCGATTTACGTATATTGTGAAATGATGACCACCATAGGTTCAGCTAACCTCCATTTTCTCATATAGATACAATAAAAAGAAAAGAAATAAGAAACAAATAAAGGAAAAATTTTCTCCTTGTGATGAGAACCCTTAGGATCTACTCACTTAACTTTCCTGCATATCATACAGCAGTGTTAGCTATAGCCATCATCTTATGTGTTATATCCCTAGTACTTATTTATTTTACAAGTGGAAGTTTATACCTTTTGACCACCTTCCTCCAATTCCCCTTTCCCCATCCCACACTTCTGGTTACCACAAGCCTGATCTCTTTTTCTATGAGTTTTTGTTGTTGTTGTTTGGAGTTTTTTTGTTTGTTTGGTTAGATTCCACATTTAAGTGAGATCATATAGTATGCGATTTGTCTTTTTCTGTCTGACATTTTACTTAGCATAATACCTTCAAGATCCATTCATGTTGTTGCAAATGGTAGAATTTCCTTGTTTTATACAGTTGAATAATAGTCCAGTATGTGTATGTGTGTGTGTGTGTGTGTGTGTGTGTGTGTGTGTCTCACAACTAATTTACATTCACCCATCGATGGACACTTAGGTTGTTTCCATGTCTTGCTTATTGTAAATAATGCTTCTACGAACATGGAGGTGCAGGTAGCTTTTTGATTTAGTGTTTTTGTTACATTTGGATATACTCCCAGAAGTGGAATTGCTGGATCATGTGGTAGCTCTATTTTTAATTTTTTGAGGAACCTCTATACTGTTTTCCATAGTAGCTATATGAATTTGCAATCCCACCAACAGTGCACAAGGGTTCCCTTTTCTTTATATCCCTATCTAGCATTTTTTGGTGATGGCCATTCTAACAGGTATGAGGTGATATCTCATTGTGGTTTTAATTTGCATTTCCCTAATGACTAGTGGTGTTGAGCATCTTTTCATATACCTGTTGGCCTTTCGTATATCTTCTTTGGAGAAATGTCTATTCAAGTGCTTTAGAAGGGTGGGGTTTGGCTGGAAAGCTAGTGAACACAAGGCTAAGAGGTTATTAAGGGCCAGACCACGCAGAGACCCTCATAGGTCTACAAGTGATTTTTCCTCACTGAAGAGCAGCAATGAGCTATGGGAAGATGCACTGTCGGTGGGGGGAAGAGGAGATGACCTGATCCAATTTCTATTTTGAAAGGACACCCGCAGCTGTAGTGTTGGCAAGGACCAGGGTAAACATGGTTGACCAGTTAGGAGGTGGTTATTATGGCAGTCTAGGGGAGAGATGCTGTGGGGTCAAGGGAAGTGGAGATACAGACAGGGTGATCAGTTGTCCATGGGGTTGTGAATGAGAGGAAAGTGTCAGGAAAGGGTGGGCGAGGACAGTACGAGCCTGAACATCCCAAAGGAGATGTCAGGTCTGGAGCTCAGAGGGAGGTCTGACCTGGACTGTGGTTGTGAGTCATCAGTGCACAAGTGGGGAGGTCCTCTCGACCAGACAGAAGGGAGGAGAGGCCCCAACACTGAGCCTGGAAAGGGGCCAGAGAAGGAGCAGTGGGAGGAAAGATGGAGAGTGAGTGCTGTGGGAGGAAGCCGGGGACCACGCTGCTCAGTGTCATTGCATCTGCAGGGCGTCAGGTAGACGAACAGACTCTCTGGCCCCTCCCAGGTGCTGTCCATCAGAATCGACATTCAGCCAGGCCCCCAGGCAGTGCTCACGAGCAGTGCAGTCTGAGATGCTGTGGCGTGGGAGGGGTGATTCCAGAAGGAAGGCAACCGTTTTAGAGGCAACTGAGAGAAAGGTTTGTTAAAATGAGGACTGAACAATATCCACTGGACTCACCGGTGACCTTAGACCTTTGGGTGGATCAGCAGGACCAGAAGGCAGGACTGACAGGGCTGAGAGTAAGAAATGGAGGCAGAAAGTAAAGGCAGATTGTGTTTTCTAAAAATTTGCCTGTGAAGAGGAAGAGAGAGACCGCTGGAGGGAAAAGAGGAGTGGAGTGGGGAGTTGTTTTCTTAATGACAGAGTCTTGAGCACATATAAAGCAGGAAAATTCCAGTGGCGAGGAAATGATTGAACACATGGAACATACGTAAGAGAGAAACATATATAAGGTTCTTGAAGACTCGGGAGGGATGGGACCCAAAGGGCACGTGGAAGGAGTGTGTTTGGATGGCAGGAGGGCTGGTTGGTCTGCAGGAGGAAGGAAGACTGTAGGGTGCGCTGGATGGGATTGGAATTGGGAAGACAGGATCCCCACTGATGGCTTGTATTTTCTATGGAGATGGGATGAAAGGGCAGGAGCTGAGAGGAGGGGACTGGAGGGTCAGGAGGCCTTGGAAAATGGAGGAGATTTGAAATCATCAGTCTGGCATTCAATGTTGTAAAGAGGAAGTTCCTCCTGGTCTGCTGGCCTTTTAGTTCAAACCCTCTGAGCCTTATTTCCTTCCTCTCAGAGTTGTTCTAAGGCTTGAGTACAACGATGCCCATTTTATCATGTGGACAGCACATGGCATAAGCAAGCTGGCACTCAGTGTCAGTCACCCACTTTCCCTCCCTCTGTGCCGAGCATGGGCTGGTCCAGAGGAGGCACTTGGAAAAGGGGGTTCGTGATCCTCTAACACACTATCCCATCTCTCTGGGAGATTCTCGGAGTTCTTCTGGCTGTACTGAACTGCTCCCTTTCTCTCTCCCAGGCCAGAACTGCACATTCCAACTGCAGGGTCCCAATGGCACCGTTGAGAGCCCGGGGTTCCCGTATGGCTACCCGAATTATGCCAACTGCACATGGACCATCACCGCGGAGGACCAGCACCGGATCCAGCTCGTGTTCCAGTCCTTCGCCCTGGAGGAGGACTTTGACGTCCTGTCGGTGTTTGATGGGCCGCCCCAGCCAGAGAACCTGCGAACCAGGTACCACTACCTCCTCCTCCCTGTGGCCAACAGCTGGGCCTGAGCCAAGCTTGCTGAGAGGAAGAACCAGGCAGGGTGAATGGTCATCAACAAAGACCTCTGTTTTTATGAGGCCTGCCCTCAACTCCTCTGCTTTCTTTGCATTTCCCGATTCCTTTCTCCTGCTTAAAAGTTCCCAGTAGGCAGGATCGATGAGTAGGACAATTGGGAAGACTAGATAGAAAACATACAGAGCAATTTAAGTCTTTCTATTGAAACTGATTTTGGATACGTATGTGTGTATGCGTGTATATCTGCTGATGTATATTCTTTGCACACGCAGAAATATATCTCTTGGACCCAGATATGAACTAAAGGCTAGTAGCAACTATGTCTTGCATCCCTTACTTGAAAACCATCAGTACTTTGTTGGATTTTGCCTTACATTTGCATGGCTTTGGCTGCAGGTATAGAATTGAGAATTTAGGGAAGCTTCTACTTTTTTAAACCCCATCACAGCTGATGGAGGAGAAAACTATGGAGAGGACGAGACTGCTTTCCTGTACTCCTGAACTGGCTCCCGTGGGGAGAGTTCACATCAAGGAGGGAGACAGGGAGGAGGCTACCACCTCTGCAGGAAGAGCAGACTTTGGGGGAACAAAGATCAAGGCCCCAGAGTCACAGCTGTCCAGGTTTTGTTGACCTGATGGCCTGCGGTGCTCTATCGCAAGACGCGTGCTGGTCCTGCCAGATAGGCTTTGGGCTCCCAGGGAGACAAAGGGTTGATGGCTTACCAGCCGAGCCCTGGGGAGCCCGGGGTGATACTTGGTAGTGCATTAATGGGAGGTTGCCTGCTAAAACCTTAACCTCAAGGCTTCGTTTAAGATGCTCTTGGAGCACAGGCACAGACAACATTCCCAGGTCTGCGCCAGCACTCTTCTTGCTCGCTCCCTGCCCTCTCCGGGCAGTGCAGAGGTGAGGCTGCCATGTCTGCAGCTGGGACGCACATCTGGGGCTCCCTTGACTAGTGATTCCTCTTAGACAAGACCAGGCTCGTCCATCTGCCCTTGGCATTCCACAGGGATTGGCACACAGTAGGCGTTCAGGGAAACTTGCGTGGAGGGACTGGAGTGCTCTTCACTCCTTCATTCCACAAATATTTCATGAGCACCTACTATGTTCCAGACACTGGCCTGGGTTGCTAGGGACCCAGCAGTGAGCAAAACAAAGCCACTGTCTTCACAGAGGTTACATGCTAATTGGGAGGGAGGCAGGCCTGGGCTTGAATATGTGAGTTTATAGTTCAAGGACATCAGGGCTTAGAGATATAAAATTGGGAGACTGGGACTGGTTGGTACTTAAAACCAGGAGACTGGATGAGGTCACCATCAGATGTTGAGCTCAGGTGACCCCATCTGTGGGGCACCCGCGTAGACCCTCAAGGAATGTTGAAAGACAGAAAGTCAGATCAGGCCAGTGGGGCGGTTGGTTGGGGTGCAGATGGCTGGAGGCAAATTCTGCATCCTGAAGTTCTTCCAGCTTTCTTTGCTCTTAAAGCAGGGTCCATGCACGTGTGGTCAAACTCTATTTTCATACATTTGGGTTCTTTGGCTCTGAGAGTGAAGACCCCCCAGAGGTGGGGATGGCTCTGGCAGGGAAGGGTGGGGGTCTCCAGGACCTAGGGAGGTGGTCCTGGCAGGAGGTCCCTGGGTGTGTTTCCAGCCAGGGCACAGCCCACTCTGGCCAACCAGCAGGTTTGAGGAGGAGGCTCCTGGGGTTTGTACCTTCACAAGGTCATCCCTGCTCAGGCTCCTCATCCCTGTCATTGTCCTGATGTGCTCCTTTTGGCTCATTTCAGAATTGTGTACAGTTTTCCCATACAACATTCCTACCTCCACACTATCTGGGATCACGTCCACTTTCTTGCATCTGCTCCTGTACCTTTGCGTTTTCTTTCTTTTTACTCAATTAGTCTTGCCAGAAGTTTGCCTGTTTTATTGGTCTTTTTAAGCTTCCAACTCTAGGGCTATCAATTTTATTCCTTTCCTATTACCTAACATTGATTTCTGCTTTTATCTCTGTTCATTCTTCTCTCGCACTTACCTTAGGCTGGTGTTGCTCTTTTGCTGTTTTCATGAATTGAATTAGTTTCATTACTTCTTGTTTGATATTAAAAACATTAAGCAGCATTTTTCCCTAAGTACAACTTTGACCATATCCCATAAATTCTGATGGATAGTTGTTATTTTAGAAATAGTCTCTAATTGCAGTTTTGTTCCTTCCTCGACCCTAGGGTTTTTTCCCCTCCAAATTTCCAAGTAGTATTTTTTATACTTGAGAAGTTATTATCTAGTTGTACTGCATTATGTTCCGATTGTGATTTCTATTTTGGAGAATGTGTTGACTTTTTTTCTCTCCGTATAAGATCGTTTTGGGAAACATTCTGAGTATTTGAAAAGAACATATATTCTGTGGTGGAAGGGTGAACAAATTCTTCTTTAATTTTTCTAATTTCTTATTTTTGGTCTAAGTGATGTTTGTCAAGGATAAACAATGTATTGTTTTCACATTTTCACAATTGCTTTTGTCAATTTCTCCCTTTATTTCTAAGTTTTTACTTTATATATTTTGATGTTATAGTCTTCAGCATGTCAGTATTTTTAAACATCCACTCTTCGGAGCGAATTATAATTCTTCTAATGTAAAAATTATACTTATCCACCTTTTTTGCCTTAAATTCTACTTTGCTACTAGTATTACCGCTTTTGTTTTAGGTTTGCATTTATCACCCATCTTTGCCAATTCCTCTATTTTTAATATTTCCATGTCAGTGTTTTATATGTGTCTCTTATATTTTTGTTTTTAAATCTTTCATGAAAGTTTTTATTCTTTAACAGAAAAGTTTAATTCACTCACACTTTTTGGTGATAACTGATGTATTCGTTCTTGTATAATATGTAATACTTTCTGTTTTTAAGCTTCCTTACTGTTATTTCCATTTCTCCATCTTTAAGGACAGGTTTTCTTTGCCTCGTCTCTGATTTTTATTCCACTAGTGGTTAAAGTTACTTCTCGAGAACACATTTAAAGCTGTATTTCTCTGTCAACATCCTGTCTAGTGAGCCTTTTTCTTAGCACTGCATCTTGTAGAAATTCCTTAGTGTTTGTGGCATGTAGGTGTCTGTCTCTTTTTCCTAGTTTTCCACATGGACATATATAGTCTCTCTTTTTATATACCTCTTACTCTTTCCATGATGACTTAGGAGGTCAGGTTGAAGAAGAGTTTAGCATGTTCTCCTGGTTCTCTATCTTGCATTGGAAATCTCTCTTAAGATTTTTATTCTTTTTGATTTCCTCTCGTGAATAGAATTAGTTTTCATTATATTTTATTTTGGATGATTCGTTGCTAGTATGTAGAAATACAATTGATGTTTGCATATTGATCTTGTATCCCGTGACTTGGCTGAGCTCCTTATTAATAGTTCTATAGTTTTTTTTTTTTTAATCTGTGAATAAAAAGTTTTAGTTCTTCCTTTCCAATCTGGATGCCATTTATTTACTTATTTATTTATGCTTCAATGCACTGGATAGAATATTGACTATATTCTATATTCAATACAATATTGACCAGAAGTGGTAAGGGTGGACATCCTTACCTTGTTCTTGATCTGAAAATATTCAGTCTTTCACCATTAAGTATGATGTTGGCTGTAGGTGTTTGTCTTCTAATGAAGATCTTTAAGCAGAGGATTTTGGCATGGTCTGGCTGCGGCGTGGAAAATGCATTGGGGTAGGGGGCCAGACTGGTGACTGCCAGGCCGGGCAAAGACGGTGGTACCTTGAGCTAGAATAAGGAAGAGAGGTGGTGTGGGGTTGTATGATGTTACGGGAAAGTGTGGTCCTTGGAGTAAAGGATGGGTTTATAGGGACTGTAGAGAGGGAGTATGAAAAAGGAAGGGGTGGAGGATGACTCCACAGTGTCTGGCTTGGAAGCAGAGAACAAGCCAGGTCAGCCTGACGTGAATCCCAGTCTCCAGGAAAGTGTGTTCTCATAGCATCCCAGGGTATTTTGTGTGCTGATGTTTTTCTTCATTTATCTAGTGGAATGGGTAAGTCATCTCCTCTCACAATGTTTTCCTGTGAGACAGGAGGGTACAGTGGTGACAGGCTGAGATTTATACCCGGCTGGCTTCTACATTTATTTGCACCATGACTTGTGCAAGATTTGGCTTCTTTGAGACTCATCTATGAAATGGAGGTGACGCTGCCCCACCACACAGGGTTGCTGTATATGAGCCACCTGCTACAGATCCCTTGGTGCACCATAAACATTCCTCGCATCTTTCCCTGCCCTTCTGCTCTTAGGAACTCAGACTACCCTAGAGCGCTTTGGTGCCTGTCTTGACACTTCCTCTGTGGCCCACACATTAGACTTCTTAGATCAGGGAGCTGCAGATGTGGAGGATGGACATTGGAGAAGGGCTTGGGCTCAGGGGAAGCCATCCGTTGTGGGTGGCATTGCTCATCCCAGGGCAGCCCAGCAATGGGGCTGGACTGACAGGAAGCCTGCAGCCTGGGTCTCTCTGCATCCTTGGGGCTTTCTGTCTCAGACTTGACAGGCGTAGGTTTTATATTTCTGCTCTTTGAGCATTTTAATGCATTTCTCTTTTCTTCCCTTGCTTTCAATCCTTTTCTATTTATTTATGGATGCGTTCCAGCAAAAGGCTGGAGTCACCTCCCCACCCTAATCCTCAACCCTCTTTAAACTTGTCTTTCTCCAGCTGCTAGCTCATGGGTTGTGTTGTGAACAACAAGTTTCCCTCCTGGTTAGATCCTAAGCTCCTTGAGGCCGGGATTCAAGCCTTCTACCGTATTTGGCTGTGGCTGAGCGATGCAGTGAAATACACAATCTTGCACCTGCAAGACATGAGTTCCAGCTCCTCGCTAGCCGCTTGGCACAGACAGGTCACTTTGACTCTTGTCCTCAGTATCCTCATCCCTGAAGTTGGTGTAACAGTATCTACCCTGTAGGTTGGTTGGTAAGGATTACATTAAATAATGTGTGTAAACTGCTTTGAATTGTGATGAGATATAAACAAAATAAATACTTGTATGTTGGTAGAAAAAAAATTAGAAAACATAATTAGGCAAAAAGACACACACACACACACACACACACACACACACACACACGCAAACCCAATACATTTATAAGACATGAGGTAGAACAGTGATTCTCAGCCAAAGGTGATTTTGACCCTAAGGGGACATTTGGCAATGTCTGGAGACATTTTTGGTTGTCACAACTGGAGAGGGGCCATGGCATCTAGTGGATCAAGGCCAGGGGTGCTGCTAAGTTTCCTAACAACAAATGCCAGTGGTGCTGAGGTTGAGAAATCTCAAGGCAGGTGATTAAGGGGGAGTTAAGGCCTTTAGCATCAGTCATACCTGAGTGCTAATCCTATTTCTGTGTCAGTGACCTTGGACAAGTGTGTCAACTCATCTGAGCCTCAGTTTCCTCCTCTGTAAAATGGGGACGTCTCAGTGATGCTATGTACTGACAGCTGCACCTGGCATCATTAATGAAGAGGTGCCAGTAGGCACATTGCACACAGCTTGTTCTATATGCAGATGCCATTCATCTCCCAATGACTCCCTTTCTCCACCAGGAGTTCACAGCCATCTTCTTGAAAGCATCTCACATTTCATCTAGAGCTATTCACAAGCAGCAACATCCCAGGGTGCCAGAAGGCAGCGTCTGGCTGCTTGAAATTAAATTTACAATAGAAGCTGATCAGATTCTTCTCATCATGGATCAGGGTGGGAAATGGAGTAGGAGCTGGTCCTGAAGGCTGGGGAGTTTGGAAATTAGCAAGAAAAGAATAAAGAGCCTCCCAGATAATGCAGTGTCAGCCCTGCCTGGATGAATTACTAAAACAATCTCCACATCTCTGCTTTTGCACAATTAAGTGGCCTTTACACGCTGGCAAACATCCTATCGCATTGCAATTTAACGTGGGATGAAGTTTTCTAATGGAACACGAGCAAACATAATCTATGGAGATGCTGCTAATAAACGACATCACTGTGTGTTGGAGGGTTTGTAGGGCACTGGTGATGACTGCACCAGTTAAGCACAGCTGAGCATCCCTTAATTTAGACATTTGGGCTCAAGTTATGGGAAACACTGCAACTGGTTCCCTCCATTGCTGGCAATACACATTCTGTCATCAGCCTAAGGTGGAATGCAGTTTTAGTCATTTGGGGCTGGTTGCAGATTTTACTCAACTGGCATTAGACACCTGTTTGGAAGTTGTAAAAAATCCACAAATTTGTCAGATTTACTGTCTTTCTTATGACTGTGTGTTGCTGCAGCAGTCCCTAAAGGACCTGCCTGTTGGATTCCTTGAAAACTGTGCCTTACACATCAATAGGGTTGTCCTTGGGGGATCCTCTCCCCAGAGTGCCTTGAGAATGTGCTCTTGTGGTCAGGAGGTGGCTGGAAGAACCCATGGGGATGAGGGAATGTTGCTGTTTAGGATTGAAACAGAGGGAGGATGCTGGAAAGGAAAAAGAAGCGATGACACCGAGTACCTCTTGAGGGCTAGCCACCATGCTAGACACATTCATTCATTCACTCATGGTCATTTATTCAGCGTTTATTGAATGCCTACCAGGAACGCCAAGCGTTGGGGATACAATTAACAAGACAGCCTCTGCTTTGAAGGAACTTACAATCTCTTTAGGGAAACAGATAAACAAGCAGGTGAAGGTAGTCCAGGAGGCCGTGACTGGGGAACCTGACCTGGTCTTGGGCAGATATTTGTAGATGCTGATCTGTGGACCTGGGATGCCATCCGTCCATCTGCCCCTTTGCTTAGTTACCACTCCCTCATTTTTTATATTTCAATTCACTTGTCACTTTCTCAACTGGGGAGTCCTCTGAGACACTCCTGCTTCTCAACCTGGTCAAACCCTCCTGCGATACCACTGAGATTACTGTGCATCTGTCCTTCATGGCTTTACACGTGCATGTGTGTGATTCGTGGATTTCTGCCCATCTCCTTCACAAGACTGTAGGCTCCTTGACTCTTTATTTTCCACTGCATCTCCAGAGCCTGGCCAATAGTAGCTGCTCAACAAAATCTTTATGGAATGAATGAGTGAATGCTCTCTGGAGGAAGGCATCCCTGATAGGGTGTGGAAGGAGGGACAGGAGGGTGTTTCAAGCCAAGAGAATGATATGCGCACAGATCAAGGCAAAAGCATGAGAGAGACAAGGTGCAGGGGGTTCAATGGGGGTGGGGTGTTGTGGGGAGGTGGGGGCATGGCCGGGCCAGATCACCAGGGGCCCTATATGCCATGCTGGGGAGCTTGCATGTATCTTAAGGGAAGTGGAGACACAGCAAAAGGTCTTAAACAGGCATTACATGTTATGTAATAATTTAACAACACCCCATGAGGTAGGTAGTATTAATTTTCTTTGCAGAGGTTGAGTAAGCGGTAAAGGTCTCTTAGATACTAAGTGGCTAGTGGAGGAGGAGACCCTAGGTCTCCTAGAACCAGAAACCAAGCTTCCTTCTCCACACCCAAATGCCTTCTGAGCGCTTGGGACTTATTTGCATTCACTCCATTTCCCTTTAAAAAATTCATTCCATTTTCCTTTTCAAGCTGTTCCTTTAAAATGGTAAAAGTAATAGGAACTCAGTGTTTTTTTTTTTTAAAGTCAAGCAGTGCAGCAATGTATAGAGTGATAAAACACAAGTGCCTCCTTCCCAGGCCCTTGTCCCAACCATGCTCCGTGGAGGTAACCACTGTTAACAGTTTGGTGTGTGTCCAATTTCTTTTTAAATAAAGATTCATTAAACTGCCCATGAGGCTTATTGGGACATCCATCAGCCCTTTAAAAATTGTTCTGATGAATTAAGTGTAAACTAATTAGAAACATGGATTCAATTACCCTCGAAACACACAAGGGTTTAATAATTAATAGGAAGAGGGCTTGAGGCCAAAGGCATTATGGCTTTTATCAAACCCCTAACATCTGAAAAGTAAATATGTTTGATTCATCCTAAATGCAGGCAAATTTTCCATCCGGAGGCAAACCTGTGGGTAGGAGTTTCATATTTAATTGGGAAAGTTATCTCTGATTAATAAAGAGTCCTCTGAAGTGTGCAGAGGCCAAGGCCTGCGGATGTTGCTGGACAGGGCTGCCAGGGACAGGGCAGCAGCCTGTCTTTCTGAGTTACCGCAGTTGGCTTTGTTCATGACCTTTCCCTAGGCAAGCTTTGGGAGACCTGCTTAGGTCCCCAGTGAGATCACTAACGCCTACTGTGGGGCCCAGAGCATCTGGGTGCAATACGCGGCCAAGGAACATGGTAGGACATTTGGGGAAGCATTCTGTTTATCCCCTTGAATAATGAGCTCTGATGACTTAGATGGACTAGAGGAGGGTCAGGGGGTTGGAATAAATATTTACGTGTTGTGTGCCCAGTGCTTTGTGTATCACATCTCACTCAGTCTCCACAGTTTTCCCAGACGTAAGAATTATCACCTTCATCTTTATCGCTAAGGAGACTGAGTCTCAAAGAGGCTACGTGCCTTGGGGGAGCTGTATTCAAATGCTCATATTCACATAGGTCAGCATGACCACACCAGGGCTGCAGGGGGCTGCAGAGGGAGGGACCAGGGTCTGCCAGCTTGGGGCTTGGGAAGCCAACTGCAGTGACCCATGGGCAGTCATGTGCCCATCTCCTAATGCCAAAGGGTGGGCTTGGGCAGACGTGCTGGGGGAGGGGCTGGCAGCGGGTGTTATACAAAGCCAGGTGGGCAGCAGTGTCGGGGTCCTGAGCAATCTCTTCCTTCACAGTAGGACCCTGTGGTTCAAGGTCAAAGTGAATTTTTGTGGCAAAGCCTCACCTTGCTCATTTGCCAAGTCTGCTATTTAATAGAAGCCAAAATGCAAGGGCCCATGGAGCCTTGGGTCTTGGGCCAAAAGGCTGTGTTGCCTACATCCCTCCCCATGATCAGTCCTGCCCACAGTGTCACCAGGTGTTGTCAAAGATGTGACATTACCCCAGGATGGAGCTGGCTTCCCCTTGACTCTCATCTGCCCCCTTTCTTGCAAGTGGTGGCCGACAGGGGTGTTGCTGAGATAGGAGCATATCCCCTTCTTTATCCTCAACTCATTCCCTGAAACTTTGGGGCAGAAGAAATCAAGGGACCCTGGTAACCCAGGGATGTTGTCCTCAGGGTAGAGGCAGGTTTGGATCTGTAATTTTAGTTTTTACTGCATTTGTCAGCAGAAATGTTACCCAAATAAACATCTCCCAAGTATTGAGCTCCTTGTGCCCTTAAGAGTTTAAGTAAATGTAAAAGAAAACCAGTTCTCAGCTTTTAAGTGAACAGAGAGCCAAGTTATTGTTTCCTCGGGTGGGTCTGAGCTGCCACCAGACCCAGTGGTGGTACCAGGAGCCAGGACTGGGGCAAGGAGACCTGGGTTCTGGCCCAGCACGGCCACTGGTGTACTTGTGACCTTCACTGAGTCCTAGCCCTTCTCAGGGCCAGCTGAATTTTCCTGACTTATAAATTGAGGACTTAAGTCCAGGAGAACTCCAAAGCTTCTTTCAGCTCTGAAATTGTGTGATTGAGTGATACAGGAGGTGTATGTAGAGGGCTATAAAATACTCCTGATCTTTTTGGATTATTTCTGCCGTATTCAGGTACTGCTCTTGGCTTTTTCAACAATTTCACCATTTGTCTTTGGCATAAGGGTTTATTTTCCAGTGGGCCATTAAGCAGTATAGCAGGGAAGGCTAACTGTCCACCATCATTCTTGCTCCCCTTCCGCAGGGCAGTGTTGTCTGTGGAAGCAGCTGCCCAGCCAGGGTCAATATTTCTCAGCCTCCTTGGCATCGAGGTGGAGCCGTGTAACTTAGTGGTCAGTAGAAAGTGGATGAAGTATTATGCACCCCTCCCAGGCATGGCCCAGAAAAGCTCCCTTGTAACCTGCTCTATCTCTTTCCCTGGAGACAGGAGATGTAAGAAGTCTGGATGCCTGGTTGGCCATATGAAGTAGAACCCACCCCCTCCCCTGACTGCCTCTGATGGACTGGATTTTACATAAGTGAGAGGTAAATTTGTATACAAACTTGGACCTCTGAAGGTCCAGGGTTTATCTATCACTGTAGCTAGTGTTTCCTCGGCCATTGCAAACTCTGAGTCTTGGCATTTAAGAATTTATTTTAGAACCTAGCGGTAGGTGAGGATTTTAGATAGCGGAGTCCATTCGCTTTCCAGAATTGACACTTGTTTTTGTTTGCTTTTGGGGAGTTGAAGCTCCTGGACAGTCTGGCCTTTGTACCTAAAATTAAGCCATTGACCCGTAAAGTACAATATTTTTAAAGCAATGTATTTTTGTGCTCCCGACCTTTGGTGGATTCTTCTTGGCAAACAAATGTTGTTCTTGTTGTGGTCCTTCTCTCTCTCCCATCACCTGCAGCCCCAGCTGAGCACACATGTGGTGTGGTGGTTAGGAGAGGGGCTCTGGAGCCAGCCTGCCTGGGTTTGAGTCCTTATTTTGCTTCTTACTGGCTGTGTGACGCTGAGGAAGTCACTTCTTTCTGAGTCTCAGTTTCCATGTCAGCAAAGTTGCGATTATAGTAGTACCTACCCTGTAGGGAAGTTGTGAAGATTCAACTACCCTACAAGGCATAAAGTGTGTAGAAGGTGCTGGACACACAGCACGCACTGGGTAGATGCTAGTCATCTTGTCATTGCTTCCTCTCCAAAGCTCATCCCTTCCAAGCCCCTCTGCTGCCACCATTGTCATCCAGGCCACCATCATCTTTTGCCTTATCACAACAGCCTCCTTCCTGGCCTCCCCACTCTTGCCTTTGTCATCTTCAGTCTGTCCTTCATACCAGAGCTAGAGGGATCTTCTCATTTTTCCCTTTTTAAAGAATAATCTTTTAATTAAAATAAATAGAAATAGTTTGAGGTTTACAGAAAAGTTGTGAAGATGGGACAGAGAGTTCCTCACCCAGATTCCCTTATTTTTAACGTCTTACATTTGTATGGTACTTTTGTCACAATTAATGAATGAATACTAATTTATTGTTATTAAATAAAGCCCATATTTTATTCAGATTTTATAATCAGTTAGTTATTAGTTTTTACCTAACATCCTTGTTCTGTTCTAGGATCGCATCCAGGAAACCATATAATGTTTCGTCCTTCTGTCTCCTTAGGCTCTTTTGGCTGTGACAGTTTTGCAGGCTTTCCTTGTTTAACAATGATTGACAGTTTTGAGGAGTACTGGTTGGGTATTGTGTAGATTGTCCTTCAGCTGGGATTTGTCTGATGTTCTTCTCATGATTAGACTGGAGTAATATGTTTTGGGAAGGAAGGCCACATTTTCATCACATCATCTCAAGGATACATACCATCAACATGACTCACCTCTGTTGATATTGGCCTTGATCACCTGGTTGAGTTCGTGTAGTCAGGCTTCTCCACTGTGAGGTTACTGCCCACCCCATTCTATCCTCTTTGGAAGGAAGTCCTACGTGCAGCCCACACCTACAGAGTAGAGAGTCATGCTTCATCTTGAAGACAGAGTAGCTACATAAATTATTTGGAATTCTCTTGCAGGAGAGATCTGTTTTCCTCCACTTATTAATTTATTTATAGCAGTATGGATTCATGGATATTTATTTTATACTTTGGGTTATAATTCAATACTAGTTTGTTTATTTTGTTGCTCAAACTGGAAAGCTTTGGCCACTGGGGACTCTTTTAGTTGACTCCTCCTGTTTTCTTTGACATTTCCCCATCATTGTGAGCTTTCGTCACTGATGTTATTGTTGTTGTGTTACCATTTCACCAAAGCTCTCTGGAGAAGTGAACTTTGCCTCCTTGAATTAGGAAATGGTGTTAGAAACCAAGATCTGGCCCTGGGTGTGCTCATTAGTATTGAGGTATCATTGCTTCTAGGCCCTCTCAGCTGACAGAGCAAGGAAATATGTGTATGTATACTAACTCATGTGTCTACACATATCTGTAAATATTTTTATATGTATCATCTCCATATGTGTTCAGCTAAACATGAGTTTGTATTGAAGTCTCCAACTCTAATGCAGCACCACATGGATCATTCTAGACTTAGCCCTTTATCCATCTGGAACCTTCCACTCCAACAGTGAGACATCTGGCTCCCACCACCTGCCATCCGTTGACTGAACTGTTCAATTCCAGGATGTAGAGTGGTGTCAGAATTGAGTGCAGTGATCATGTACGGTTGTTTTTGCCTTCAGCCTTACAGCTTCCAATCATCTGGAAAAAGCACCATGAAGAAAATACACATCAGGGAAAGTGCAAGGGGTGAGATTTTGACAGGGCGGCCAAGGAAGCTGTCACTAAGAAGGTGACTTTTTGTTTTTGTTTTTTGTTAAAGGACTATTGAGATATAATTGACATACAATAAACTGCATATATTTAAAGTGTACAATTTGATTTTCTTTCTTATTAGTAATTATATGTGGCAGTCCCAATCTCCCAATTCATCCTCCCCCCACCCCAAGAAGGTGACTTTGGAGTAAAAAAACTGAAACAAGATGTGTTTGGTGTCTCCACATATCTTCAGGTGGCTCCACGGCACCTGTTGTGTTGGGTTGTGTGTCTTACATGTTTCCTTTCTCAGGGCCCAGCAGGTTTTGTTATGGAGATTTAAAGGAGAGGAAACATATATTCATTGGTAGCTTTAGGACATGATAGACTCTGAGGCACACATTATGGTATCTGTCCCCCAGAGCTGGGCTGACTCAGGCTCCCAGGGTAATGTGATGAAGGCAGTGAAGACAGTGTAGACTGGTCTGTCTGGTGAAGCCATAGAACCTCACGTTGCCCTTGAGCATCTTGGAGGCTGGCAGGGCAGTGTCTTCAACCTCACCCAAAGGTTCATATCAGCAAGCTCCACTGCACCTTGGAAGGTCTTCCCTGTCCCCTCCTGATTTGGTCTTCCTCATCACCGCGGCCACTCTCATCCCTTAATAAGCAGCGGCAGTCTTATCAAACAGCCTTATCCAGGAAGGAAGTGTACACCTTTGGCTCCACCTTTCCAATTTGAGTATTGTGTCCCAAGGGCTCTGGATGAGTGATCAGGGGCTTTGTGATCCCCTGGCCAATTGGTAGAGGCACATTCAACTTCTCTCTTCTCCAAAGCCCTGCAGCCAAACATCATAGACAAATGGATCTTGGATTTACGTAACCCTACACAGCAAAGGGGAAAGGTGACAGAGCCTGGCTCCAAGAGTCCAGCTGTATTTCAGTCACAACAGGAATACATCACTGTCTACAGATAAATGCAGAGAGTGAGAAGGCTGTGAAGGCCCTTGGTAGGTGGAGGGATGAGGACCAGAGGAGTTCGCGCAAACTGAGGCAGGTTTGGAATCATCCACCTTTGAGTGCCTAGTGTGGCTCCTCCCAGCTCTGGTCGTTGAAGCTTCCCAGACACATTGGCTTATTTACTTCTCTCAACAATCCCTAAAGTGTCTTTTTTGAGCCCCATTTTGCAGAGGAGAAAGCTGAGGTTCCGAATGGCAAATAAGTACCATGTTACCAAGAAGTGGCTGAGTTCCCAGCTTTTTATCCCTGCCCGTTGTCAGTGTCCTCCAGCCATCTAGACTGCAATGCAATGGGGGATGGGAGAAAGGCAGCCTGAACCCAGAGCCATCCATCCTCAAGGGCCTCGATGGGTGAGAGGGAAACTACCAGAGATGTGATGCCTCTTCTACAGCTCCCCGCCCCTCCCCCCATATTAGAATTTACTTGAACTTGAGTAAAAAGGGCAGAAGAATGGAATGACTGTCTTCTCTCTGCTGTGCTCTTCCTCCAGCATAAACTAGGTGAAGACCTCGACGTGGTGAATTATTTGTAGACCCCCAAAGGAACGGGTTCCTTCTATTTTGGAGTATGTAGAAGTGTAAAGATTTTCTTTAATTAGATAGTGCCGGATAGATTTAATTAAAGCTTCAAACCTGCAATTTTCTTTGTTTGATTGATCAGTTGGTGCTGATTGCCTGGAGTAATTATGAAGGGGGAAGTGGAGTTTTCAGTCTGGTGGCGATAAGAAGCAGACGGAGTCGACCCCTGGATACTTGGTTGTCAGAGTGGATTCTGAAAAGGCTTAAATTGCACAAATGTTTGCTAGCAGGTCGGATGAAAAATAAGGTCTCTAAATTACACTTTTGTCTAAATCGTGCTCCTGGCTGATGTGCTTCTATAGAAAAGTTCCCTTTCCCCTCCTTTCTCCAAATGTAATCACTCCCCCGAGATCAGACGATATTCTGTTATTTTTGTCTTTCTTTTGTGAAATAATTGAAGCACACAGTTGGGAGTGGCTCATAATGGCATTTTGAGATTGTGGGAGCCCACGGAGGGTCAGGGGAGAGAGACAACCTCTCATAATCTCAGTGTGAATTTAGGGAACTCAGAAGGAGTTTTGAAGTCAGACAGTCCCTAGGTTTGAATCTAGCCTGTGACCTTGGGTAAGTACCCTTTCTTTTTCCTCATTTGCAAAACAGGAGAGTTATTGAGAAGAACAGATGAGCTGACGTATGCATATCTAGGCCCTGGCCTGTGATGGGTTCCCACTGAATGTCCGTCCCTTCCCCTCCCTGTGCTCTGTCGCCTCTTTGAGGTGCCACCACGGAAGCTCCATGAGCTCAGGAGACCAGAGCCATTTTGTTCACCATTGCAAAACAGCCCCTGGTGCATTGCTTGGTATATGGAGGGTCTCAACAAATATTTGTCCAGTGGACAAAGGAATGAATGCCTCATGCATTTAGGTCCCTCCCCGCCCCCCCCAAATAGGTGACACCAATACAGGGTAGAAGAGGGGTCTCCATTCATGAAACCCTGAGGCGACTTTGTTCCTATTGGACACAGTATGAAGAGTGATGTGAGGGCTGCCATTGGAGAGCATCCGTGGGAGAAACTATTCTCTTCTCTTCTGAACTAGCCAAACCAGGCTGGGAGACTGAGTTTACTTCTCCATTACACACTGAAAGGGGACGCTAAGGGTAATCATCATGACTGTTGCAGCACTAAAAAATGTTGGCGTTAGAAAAGCAATGCAGGCTCTAGAATTGCCTGCGCGTTATGTATATCACTATGTAAAACATATACACAGGTGAAAACCACTGGAGGGAAATACAACAGCATGCTAATAGTATAGGTATCAGGATGGCTTGATCATAGACTATTTTGTAATCTTGATTTAAATTCTTTTTTGTAACATAGTGGTGTTATTTTTACAATAAGACTGCATTTTCAATTAATGCAAAGTTCAATTGTGGACGAAAAGGTAGACACTTAATTCTATTATTCTCCACGCATACCCACAGAGGGATATTGACAAACTGAAGTGGGTCCAACGGAGAATGACTGAGGATGAAGAGGGATGTCATTTATACTGCAAGATGGAAGTTGAAGGACTTCAGGGTGTTTCT
Organism: Hippopotamus amphibius kiboko; assembly: GCF_030028045.1. Classification (NCBI taxonomy): domain Eukaryota; kingdom Metazoa; phylum Chordata; class Mammalia; order Artiodactyla; family Hippopotamidae; genus Hippopotamus; species Hippopotamus amphibius. The sequence goes on along the minus strand of NC_080186.1, from coordinate 26,874,627 downwards.
TTGGAGGAAGGAGGCTCTTAGGGGAAAATGATGGCTGTTATCAAAGGCCTGGGGAAAGGACTCAAAAGCTGCCACCAGATGGTGGCACTCAGGCTGTGACATGGAAGGGAAGGGGAGCAAACTTCAGGTCACTTGGAACACTGATATCTATCTAGAAGTGGGGCTCCCTGCCTCAAGAGGCACTGAACTTCCTGTTTCTGGAAGAATCAGTGCAGAAGCTGGGGCTTCTAGGGCTGCCCCTCTCTGGGCCACAGAGCCTCATCTGTACAGTAAGGTCTGTTGTTCTGTAGATCAGCGGTGCTCCCCTGGGGACGTGCCTCCCTCTAACCCTGAGCCTTGGAGTGGGGGGAGTGGTGTGGCATCCAATATTCTAGGAAGGAGGCGGAGGGGAGGTTTACATGAAGTTTAAAAAGCATCTTCAGAATAACGATTCCTTTGATTTGCTTGTATTCACTTTATTTTGAAAATTTAAACCACATTAAAGAAGGAAGGGATCATTTTATGTGGATCACAAGGGGCCCCAGGGTTTTCAAAGTTTGGCACGTGGTGGTTTAGATGGGTGCTTCACACATTTTAATGTGCAGGCAAGTCGCCTCGGGTTTGGGGGAAAGTGCCAATTCAGATTCTGTAGGTCTGGGGGGTGGGGAGGGGCAAGATTCTGCATCTCTCAGTGAGGATCCCCGTGATGCCAGTGCTGCTGGCTCAGGGCCTGTTCAAGAGGGTCTCTGAGCTTTTCCGGGCAGCTCCTGGAGCCCTGGCTCCCTAGAACGGCAGAATATTGGTTTCCTATGTTCAAGTCCTGGGTCCATCCTTTATAGAGTCTGTTAAATGGAGGGGAACCAAATACGAGTGAAGACCCAGGCGTGAACGAATCCAGGCAGGGCGTAAGAACTGTGTTTTAGTAGCAATAGAACGAGGCATTCATTGCTCAGATTTATATCTTCCGCACATGTTTATGTCTGTGCCCATGACTGCTGATCATTTACAAATGATGCTCTGTTGTCTTAATCCTGCTTTTATGGCTAATGATGTGTGTTTCATTCTGATCAAGTGTAGAATTTGAGTAAACATGTATTTCTCAATATATTCCCCTCTTATCGCTACCCGGGGCTGTGAGTCATTGAAAGAAATCACGTGTGAGGAGCAGGGTTGCTTCTGGAGGCCGTCCCCCCACGTCAGCCTTCACTGGCTGCCCACCGCGGGCCCAGGGGGGTGAGCCTGGTCATGCCCCGACGTGCCTTCGCTGCTGGCCGACAGAGCCAGAGCGACTTTCTCCATGAATCTCCCCAGGCTCGACAGGCCTGCCAATACCATTGATCACTGGTCCCTCAGAGCAGAGTCGTTTCCCTCTGTTTCCAGGAATTTGTGATGTTTCTAATGTGATTATTCAGTATCGTTATCCACTGTCCCCATGCCTGCTCAGCTGCAGACAGTGCTGTTCCCTACACCCCAAACCCATCCTGCCCCGGCCTGACTGTGGAGAGACCCCGTCCTTACTACGGAGTGACTCGGGGCTGAGCATCCTGGGCCCAGGTTCTGGGGACCCAGACACTCTGGTAACTGCTGTGCTGTGGTGCGCCAGGCCCCCCGGCTGGTCCATGCCTGCTGGCCCCTGCCTGCCTGAGCTCTGGCTCCCTAGGCCGGGGCTGGACTCCACTGGACTTTCGCTAGCCCGCTTCTCCCAGCAGCTGGACCCTGCTCCTGACTCCATGTCAGACGGGGTCCCCAGGACCCTGCCAGCCCGCAGGCCCCGAGCCTCCAGCCTCACTGCACTTCCCCCTCCACCAGGCTGGTTGCTGAACCTCAAGCTTTAATTCTCTCCCCTCGCTTGCATCCTCTGCCCCTTCCCTCTGCCAGTTTAGGGGGTATTTTATGATGCCAACAAGCAGGGAATGCGGAGGGAGAGGCAATTCCGAGGCAGAGAGTGGGACGCAGGAGGGAGCAAGTGAGGACGAGGGCGAGAAAATCAAAAGCAGACTTTGGGACAGTGGATCCTGATGACAAAATATAACTATAAAGTTGTATATGTATAATTTTGTACAAAACACACACATATCATGGACATCACGTGCCTGGCATTCTTCTAAGCTGGACGTGCAGCATGTCATTCTGTGCTGTCAACAGCCCGTGAGAGAGGTATTATCACTATCCCTGTATCACGAGTGGAGATTGGAGTGAGGAGTAGTGGAGTAGGTCACCTACCTCGTGAGCAACAGAGCTAGGATTTGGACCCAGGTGGTCAGACTTCAGAGTTCATAGTCTTAACTACTATGCAATATTGTTCCAACTTCCTATCTTGGCGGGATGGGGGGTCATGGAATTCTCTGAACTCCTGTGATAGTAATGGAGTCTCCTCTCCCCCCAGATACACACGATCATTTAACAATGTGCCTTTAATTTCGTGGATGGACACATAAAGCCCTTGGGCCCCATCTTTGAGCCCCCAGTTCAGAACTCCTGCTTTAGAGGCTGTGCACATGAATGGCAATAATAATAACAGAAATTGATACTCTGTGAGCATTTATTGGTATTTTGGGCACGGTGCTAAAGGCTTTCTAGGAATATCTCCTTTATTCTTCAGAATAACTCCAGGAGGAATCATCAGCCCCATTATGCAGGAAAGAAAACTGAGATTTGGAGAGGCCAAGTCACCATCCCAAGCTCCAGCAGCTGGTATGTCCCAGAGATGGACTTAAACCTTGGTCTGCTGACTCCAAAGCCAGTGCCCTGTATGCCCTGCAGCCATGCTGTAGGAGGCTGGGTGGTGCCCTTGTACCCAGGCTGACCTAGACCTGCAGGAGAGAAATGGAGATTTGCGGGCATGGTCTCTAACAGGGGCTTCTCAGAGATTTTGACCCCAATCCAGGCCTGATGGATTCTGTGCACATCCTGCAGAGTCCCCCCCACCCCATCTTTGAGAGCAAGAAGACGGCAGGAGGAAAGAGTTGGGGGACCCCAAGGCAGAACTGGGCATGGGAGAGAGGAGGAAGCTTTGTTCCAGGAAATCAAGAAGACACTCTAAGAGGAAAGAACATCTGGAGCGAGGAGAGTGGGAGGCCATGGGAAAGGGGAGGGTTTCAGGGAGTGTCCTCTTGCAGAGCAGGGCTGGGACTTTGGTTTCTGCAGCCAGTTTTGTTGCTTTACTTCTCCAATGACTGTCAGTTGCAGAGTCAGAGAAGGGTCTTAAAAACCAGCAGAAGCAAGGGCGGGGCTGGGGGCCATCAAGCAGGACAGGCCACAGCGGGGCCAGTTTTCAATGCAGAGATTCAGAGGTCGCCCTTGGCTGTCCTCCCTTGTCTGCTGCCCTGTCCTCTGGGATGAGTCCTGATTCTCTGTTCTCACGTTAATGGTCGTGCTCCCGCCACCCCTCCCTCTGCCCTCTCCTCCACCTTCCCTGTCCTCTGTGTCCCCTATCTTCCACACAGAGAGCTCAGGCCAGCTCAAACGTATACCCTGAAACATGGCCTTGCCTTGGCCATTTTAAAGCATCCACATTAAAGTGACATTGTCAGAATGTACAGACCACTCTTTTGTTACCACGCATGCGTGCCACGGACACCCTTGGTAGATGCCAATGACAGGTATGACTTGGTAATAAAAATAGCTGAAGGCTTTAGGGTATATTTTTAGGCTGAGTCCAAATGTCACTGCCTGAAGATGTCACTGCAGAGTCTTGCAGAGCCTGGTGGGTACTTTCTGGGTCAAATCCTGAGCTATGGCTAGCTCCTGGGTCCCAGTGAGGTCAAAAGGCATGCTAGAAGGTGCTCTGGTTGATCTCAGATTCATCAAGGTCAGGAGTTGAGGGTCCTAAGAGGTACATCTGTCCTGCTTGACTCCACACTGGAAGGGAGGCCAGCAAATTCTCCAGAAGGGGGTCTTGTCTCATCCTGGCCCCTTCTGGGGGATCCCACACCCAGATACGGAGAGGCTGGGAGCAAGTCCCCTCACCCAGTTGAGCCAGTGATCTCCTGTTGGGAAAATGGCGGTGAGACTTGGGCTGTGCATACGGATGGCAACCATAGTGACAGGTTGCAAGGCCTCCAAGAGGTCTGTGTGTGTTCCTGTGGGCGCGGTGGGGATGCTCTGTGGCTATGGTGAGTTACGGTGCCCGGGGATCCGTTTCACTCACCTGAGTTACACCAAAGGCTGCTCTTTACAGAGCACTTGCTGGGTGCCAGGCACTGCTGTGAGCACTGTATGTCTTACAACAACCCTATGAAGTAGGTGTCCCCATTTTACAGATGAGGAAGCTGGGGCATAGGGACATTAAGTGACTCGTAAGTGGTGGTGCTGGGAGTTGAATTCAGACGGCCCCTGAGCCCCACGCTTAACAGTGAGATGGCGCAGAAGCCGTGCACCGTGGCCCAGGAGAGGCCAGGGCCTTGTCTTCCTTTGTGAGAGCTTTGATGAGTGTGTGGATAACCCCAGGATGGGGCCGAGACGGAGGCTGCCTTGTTGCCAGGATGAGAAGGTGCACAGGAAAGGACCTGCATGGAGCCTTTCTCCATGGTGTCACCACTGACATTTGGGGCTGGGTAATTCTTCATTGGAGGGAACTGTCCTCCACGTGGTAGGATTTTTAGCAGCATCTCTAGCCTGCTAGTAACACCCCCCCCCCCCCCCCGCCGCCCCCATTAGAGAAGCCAAAACCTGTCTTCAGACATTGCCAAATATCCCTAGAGGGGGGCAGAGTTGCCCTTGGCTGAGGCCCACTGCTCTAGGGATCAGGTTATGGTCTCTCCTGCAATTAACGGCCTGCAATTGCGGCTAAAAGCTGGCTTTTCTAGCCCCTGGGGATGCAGGTGGGTGGGGCCTCTGTGCATCTCAGCTTCAGAAAGGCGGAAGGCAGGGCGGGGTCAGGAAGGGGAGCCCTGGCTGAGATGGGGGCCAGACAGTGACTGCTTCCCAAGCCTTCGTGGCCTTCTTCTTCTGTCCTATTAGCCAGATGCTTGGCACTTCTGTTCCTCCATGTCTGCAAAGAATCAATTGAAAAGGTAAAAAATATGGCATCTGGAGCATTTAAAATTAGATTCTTACAAAACACAAAGTGGAAGAGAGAGGAACAAAATAGAAACAGGGAGCCCCGTGACTTGCACAAATCCTACATGTGTTGCCTGGGAGCTGAGCAGCGTGGCTTCCCAAAAAAAGGAATTCCAGAACGTCCAGGGGCGGGGTCCGTGCACTGGGGAGCAGGGGACAGGTGCCACCCTTCAGAGCTCCCTCCAGGCCTCCCCCATCTCTCCTCCTCCAGGGCCTCCCCATCCTCCGCCTCCTAGTCCTTTTCTTTCCCTTCCTTTGATACATAGGCTTTCGTTATATAAATATATTCTCATTATAGAAAACTTGGAAAATGCAGACTATTATAAAGGAAAATTTTTTAAAAATCAGCTATAATGTTGCCATCCCCAAAAGAACTAGTGATAACACCCCCATACACTTAGACGTTGAGTTGACCAGAATTAGATCATACTGTATATCCTATTTTATAACTGCTTTCTTTTCTCCCCATTTAATCTGTCCTAGACCCATGGGAGGAATGCAGCCTTTCTGGGGTCGCCCTGCTCCTCATCCTCTCAGGCATGAACTCCTCGGTGCTTAGTGTTGCAGGGGCAGACAGGAATGAGGACCAGAACCCCCCCTGGCCCACCCCAACTCCCCTGATCCCTCCCAGGCCGGAAAGGGACACAGGACCACTGATGGCCTGAGCGTTGTCAAAAGGCAGTGTCTTATATTGGAAGACTTCCTAGAGGGACCCAAGATGGGCTTCGAATAATTAATCAGATTTGGCTGGAAGGACAGGATGGGGGGATGCCAGGGAGGGGTTGCAGTGTGAGCGGTGGCTGGGGGAGGTGCCAGTCCAGGCAGGTTTGCATGGATCTTGAGAAGCGAGGTCCAGAGCTTACGTGAAATAAGCACTCTGTCTTGCCGACCACGTTGAGGATGAACAGTTCCTGGATAACTCTCACCACCTGCCTCCAGCTGCAGCAGTGTCCGGGCACCTCCATTTCAGTCTTGCACTGGCTACCTGGGTCCTCCCTGAGGTCCAGAAGGCCCCGGTTATCTCCATCCTGCATCTGGGATCCCGTGTCTTTGCTGGCCTCTCCCAACCTCTCTGGTCTCCTGACGTCCTCCACCCTTCTCATCTTGGTGCACAGCCAGCGCCCACTTCATAGTGTGTGACCCGGGCTTGGAAAGGGCCCACAATTGGTTCAAACTTCTGTTGTCACTGTCTTGAAACTCCTAATAATTTTTGAACCAGGACCTACATTTTTATTTTGCCTGGGGCCCCATGCGTTATGTAGCTGGTCCTGCACTCAGTAGAAGGCGTCACTTCTCATTTTACAGAGGTGCTCTTAGAGGCCTCTCTGCCTCAGAGACCTGCCAGGTTCCCATCGGTCCTCTTCGTCTGAGACCACGCTTCTCCGGGCTCTCAGGGCCAGTCCCACTTGGGCTGTTCCCCACTGGTTTTCTCTCTGCACTCTCATCTGCCCCCTTCCTGCTCCTTCACTTCAGCCTACCCAGAGGCTTGGTTATGACCACTCTTCAAAAGCAAATTAAAAAATCCATCCCTTGCACACCTACCTGTACTTTCCTTCCCAAATGCCCTCATTCTCTCCTCCCTCTACTCCTAAACAGGCCCCTAGGAAATCTCTCTTCTCTTTGTCCATGACTGTGTCATCTCCTGAAGCCTTGTTTCTGAGCCCTGGATCCCCCACCTGCACATCCTCTTTGCAGATATCTAAGCACCTGACCCAGGGGTCTTTTCTTAGCTCACGATCCCCACCCTCCGAGGGATCACATCTGTTGGGCCTATCTGTCTGGTCCTCACCCTCAGCTCCTGGCACCTTGCGCTCTCCCGCCTTTCTTCTTTCCCTCTCTTCTCCATCTCACAGAGGTGGTGAAACCCAAGGGGTCCGTTCCAGCCATGCCTGTGGCTTCTGGCAGCCCAGAGGTGAAGGTGTGACGATGCCCAATGGTCCAGGATGTCAGGAGGACGGAGGGTGGGCTTCTGAACTAACACAGATGACATGGGACCAGCTGGTGAGAATCCAAAGGGTGGTGGCTGATGAGGGTTCAGACCACAGGGCTGTGGGGCAGGGGTACTAGGAAAGCAGACACCCCCCAGACCGGGGTGTGCTGCGGGAACCATGCTAGCGGCTTCCACTGCCTGCTTTCACTAGTTCATTCATTCATTCCTCAAACAATCACTGAGCCCCTATCGGAGCCAAGCACTGAGGGCACCGAGTAATGTGTTAATTTTACCGGGCCATGTGGGCACCCTGCAGGGGTGAACAAGGCATTGGGAAAACAGTGGGGGAACAAAACACACAGATTCCCATCTCGCCCAAATTTAGCCTGTAGCAGGAGAGATTATCAACTAAGAAAGAAACAAACAAAACAAGGGATTAGAGCTTTCAGTAAACTTTCAGATGGAACTAAATAGGGTGCTAGCAGAAAGAATGCCTGCGTGGGGGAGGGGCAGCATTGGTGTCCTCAGAAGGACCCCCAGGGATCTGAAGGGTAGGGTGGGCAGAGCAGAGGGGGGAGGGTGCCAGCAGAGGCACACATGGCGAAAGGCCCTGAAAGGCCCGCTTGCCCATCCCAGCCATCAGAGTGTGCCCATCACTGGTCTTTGGAAGACCTTGTGAGTCCTGGTGATACTGATAGCTTCGTCCTTTTTTGTGAGTAGCAGCGACCTGATGGCCACAATGTCATCAAGTACTTGAGCCCTCATGACTTGCGCAGGGCCTTGTCAGGCACATTGCTCTGGTCATTGCTCATTTCTTTGTGTCGTGCCTGACTTTCATGCTTCTGTCCCCTGGGACGTAGCCAGGAGCCCAGTCTCCAGATTTGTAGGAACCTCAAATACGGGACTGGGTGGAAGCAGGGGGTGTGGAACTAGGGCTGAGTTACACTGCCTGGCACATTCGGTGCCCAGTGCCCAAGAGGCAGAAGGTTCTCAAGTGGGTCCAGGCTGGGGTCCCCCCGGAGGCTTCAAAGCAAGTCGGGATCTAAGGATGTAGCATCCAGTTTGTAAGATGCTTGCCATCTGGCAGTGGGTGGAGACAGAATGCCACTCAGGACTGGGGTGTGGGGAGCAGGTCCTATCTCCCGGGGGGAGGGGTCTGACCAGAGCTTAGTAAGGCTGGATGAGCAGGGCTGAAGGTCAGTTGTGTGCCTTGGGGACCAGGGCGGGGCGGCCCTGTGGGTATGTATGGCCCCTCAGGGCTGACACCCACGCCGACACCTGCCAGCCCGCAGAAGGCAGGTCTAGGTGGCAGTTACAGCCCTAAACCCGGCCTCTCCCTGTGCCATCAGCTGCCTTGGTGGGCACGGGGTCCCTCCACCGCTATGGGCCCTTCACACCTTCCCATTCTGACCCACAGCCTTGCAGACCGTGGCCTGACAGCTAGTTCCTCCTCTTCCCTGAGGGTACATCTTGGTTTATTTTTCTTCATAAATTGCATTCAGTGGCTGTGGGAATGTAGAGGGTTTGTTTTTATATCATTACCATTGCCATCTCGACCCCTTACTCCATGACAGCCTCCTGCTAAGCACCTTCCCTGTATTAACTCGCTGAGTCATTGCAAAGGTCTTCTGAGGGAGGTGCCATCATTCTCTTCATTTTGCAGGTGAGGAAATCGGATCAAAGAGGGGAAGTGACCTGCCTAGGGTCACACACAGAGTAAATGATAGAGCCAGGGTCTGATTCAGCCGTGCAGATTCTCTGCGTGGACAAGCTCCTCTGTGACGGAGGACCCTGGGGAGGGGGGCCTTTCTGCCCTTCAGTGCGAAGGCCATCTTTTACCAAGGGACACCTTGGAGTTCTCACTTCCCACTACAGCTGTGCCCACCTCTGCCTCTGGACCAGGTGGCTATGCCTGGCTTCCCCTCCTCTCCTGCTGCCCCATCCCTGCCCTGGGTCCCCCTCTGCTTTCAGGCCAGGAGAGGCCAAGCCTGCCGGGCAGTTTGGGTTAAAGGAGGAAATCAGAGGCCTCTCTGGCCAATGTCACTGCCAGTCTAGAGCAAGGCTCTCCTCCTTGCCCAGCCCCCAGCTCACCTGCCACTGCTCAGATGTGTGGTGCTATAAAAAGCCAAGTAGTAATATGCAAATCGCCCTGATTATTTATGGCCAAGTTAGTAAATAAGCCAGAGAGACAAGGTGGGTTGTTGTTTTTACGATCTCTGCAGTCTTCACAGGAAAATCTATGGTAAGCAGAGATCGGGGGAGCAAAGCCAGAGCCCGTGGTTTAATAAACACAGCCTAATTACCAGGCACCAGGGACAAACAAGCGAGGGTGTTGTGGAAGGGAGTAATGAGAAGCCGGCAGCCAGGGAGGAGGAGGTGGAGGGGGCGGAGGGCAGGAGTGGGCAGCTGGATCCTCTCTCAGCCTACCTCTCTCAGGCCCAGCCTCTGAGCCACCTGCCGGGAGGGGGCGGGGACCCGGCCACAAGTCTCCATAATGGGCTGGACGTGTTGCCGTGGGTCCTGCCACAATGCCAGGAGCTGCTACGAAAGCTGCAGGAAAAAAAATGTCAGAATGGGACTGATAGGGGAAGCCCGGGGATGAGGGGTCCAGGAGAGGGAGAAGGGATGCTTTCTGCTAGCCATCAGCCCCGAGGTGAGGACGGCATGGCTCACTGGCCGGTCACCCTGATCAGTTTTCAGTGCTGTTGGATCTCTGCCATGCCAGCTCCTGGGAAGCTGTGATCAGGATGGAGTCAGGGGGAGAGACGGGGCAGGGGGCCAGCGGCACTCCACAGACCTGAGCAGAGCAGCAAGGCAGGCGGCCAGGGGCACGGTCGGAAGTCCTTTGGGGCATTTGCCCCCCAGCCTTCACACAGATCATGTGCTCAAGTATCCAGTGGGAGTGGAGAGAGAAGCAGCAGACCCAGTAGAGGCCCCAACCATAGCTCACTGGTTGGAGCTCATGTCCCCAGGAGCAGCCAACGACCAGCAAAGGAAGGTGGTTGGTGGATCAATACCCCAGCTTCCTCTCCCTTCAGTTGTGATACTGAGTTGCCTGTTCTACACCTACTCCCAGCATCCCCCAATGGGACTCACAGTGACACTTTGTGTGACTAGGACCCCTTTATGGGACGCATTTCCTTTCCAACTCGCCTCCCCTCTCCCTTACTGTGCTTCCTGGGATCAACTCACAAATAAACTCACTTGCAAACAGATCCTTAACCCAGGTCCTGCTTTTGTGGAAATCCAACCCAGGTGGCTACAGCTACCAGGTGCTAAAGACTTTGGGAGAAATAATTATAATAATAGCTATTGAGCACTTACAGCGTGCCAAGCACCATTCTAAACATGTTACCTATATTAACTCACTGAATCATCTCAACACTCTGTGAGGGAGATACCATTATTAATCCCCATTTGGCAAAGGGGAAAATGAGGCACAGAGATTTTAAGGCACCTGATCATGGTCACACAGCTAGTAAGTAGCAGAGCCAGGATGCAAACCCATGTACTACTAGCTTTAGAGATTATTTTCTGAATCATCGCACTAAACTGCAGGCCTTTCAAATATTCTCCGGGCACCTCTTCATTCCAGGCCTTATGCTTGGATGTGGGCATCTAGAGGCGAACCAGACACAGGTCCTGACCTTGGAGAGAAACATAAAAGAAATGTCAGTGCAGTCTGAAGAGATGTGTCCATAGCAAAGAGAGTTTAGAGGAAGAGCATCTGGAGGACTCAGGAAGGCACGACTAAGGAGGTGCCACTTGAGCCAGGTCTTAAAGAGGAAATTGGAATTGGAAGATGGCAAGGGATGAATGTGCAGGAAGAGTCCAGGCAGAGAGAATAGTGGGTATAAAGGGGCTGGAGTGTATGCACCATGGCTATATTCGGGGAATCACCTGACCTTCTGTATGGCTAGAGCGCGGGGGGTGAGTTGTTTTTTTTGCTTGTTTGTTTATTGATATTGTTGTTCGGGGCAGGGGCTGTTGGGAGAAGAGGCAGTAGCCAGATTATAGAGGGTCCTGTTGCCACGCCAAGGGGAGGGAGAGCTCTCTAGGGCCCCGACTGTGTTTGCAGTGCTTTATTTCCTTAGTGGGTGTTGAACACAAGGAGGCTCACTGTATTCTTTTCTGGGCTTTTTTGTGTTTCTGGAAGATTCTGACTTTTAAAAATGATTTAGAAAAATAAAAGCAGTGAGGAGGTAAACAAACCCATATGGATAGAGCAGAATCGCCACCCTCTCCCTTCGGATACTCTAGCCCTGGGAGGGTATCCCGAGGTCTCATAAGCTTTCTTGGCACCAGAGTGCACAATCAAAGTCAGCTTTGAGCTCCAGGAATGTTTGGCGACTATTTTTACAGTTTGGGTCTAGGGCCCAAAGACAAAAATTTACCCTGTCTTCAATGCAAATCCTCTGTATTAAGCCCGAGGGGTCTTTTTGGCTTTGGGTTTCCGTCATACCAGTCATAAGTTGACCAGGGTGCCAGTTATATTCCCATACAAGACGTTAAAAGTGATGGTGTGAAATGCAGTGTAGTATTTTGAATTGGATCTCGGAAGAGAAGAGGTGGTTTCACACTGGTGAAATCCAATAAAAGCTATAGTTTAGTTATAGTAAAATGCCATTGTTCATCTCTTTGTTTTGGCCAATTCCATGGTCATGGAAGATGTTAACATTAGAAGATATTGGATGAAAGATATACGGGAACTCTCTGTACTATCTTTGCAACTTTTCTATAAACCTCAAATTATTCCACAAGGAGGACTTAATTTAAAAGTTGTGGTGGACATGGCAGGACCAAGGGCTGGACTCCATTACAAAGCCCTGTTCCCAGCTGACATCTTGACTGACTCATGGTCGTTGGGCCAGTAAAGAATCTGTATCATTGTGATGATGTCTAGCCCACCTTTCCTCTTCTTGTGCATTTATGCCTTATTGAAACCCGGGTACTCCATACCTGTCACATTTTCCTGATCCTCCCAACTGGTAACTCTTTTCAAAAGGGAATGAAAGTGATGAGGATGCACTTGGAGAGAGAATGCCACTTGATCAAAAGGTTGACCAGAGGTTGCCTTGAAATGGCATGCTTTCTTGCCACGTTTTAAGTTCATCTACTAAAGCTATATTTTCATTGGCCTTTTTGGAAATCTCTAGAAGAAGGCAGACCTGTTTTCCCCAAGGAAGAAAGACAGGAAGAGGGCTTCAAGGGTGGTAGAGCCCAGCAATGAAATGGACCCATCATGACCCTACATGTACCACTACATTTTAACCTTCCTTGGAGATTTCTTATGTCCACTTTGCTCGGAGGGACCCAGGAAAGTGGACTAATGAGGAATTAGTCACCCATGGAATTGTCCCATTCTGACCCAGAGATAGTGGGGACCTCTCCGTCTTTCCTAGACAGGTGACACAGCAAATCGTCCTCCGCCTTACATCGTTCTAATTGTTCCTGCTGATTAATGAGGTCACTTAAGGTATCAATTATTATCCTGCCAAGAGAATGACTATTAGATTGAAACAAAAGGCCCATGAACTTGCTTATTCTATTAAAAAATAAAGTGATGAGAGATGATTAATGTTGTGTGCCCTGAGAGGAGCCACAGGAAGGCCGGGCAGGAAAGGAAGGTGGAAATGAGTATTTTCTGATTAGGGGGCAAAAAGCCTCTTGTTTAAAAATAGCTTAGGATTGATCCTCTTGCTTTCAACCCCACCTCTTGAGAGAGCTGTCTGGACTCAGCGTCTTTCCTTCCTCCCTTCCTAGTAACGGCTTCCCCACTGTAACCCAGTTTCAGTCTGACCGCTCCACCATACTGCTCTGGGAAAAATCACCTGATTGCCACATCCGTCGACCCTCTGATCCTCCCTCACCAGACCCCTCAAAAGTGTTAGCAGCCTCTTGACCTCGCCCTTCTTGGAATACTTTCTTTTTCTAGCTTCTCTGACACCACCAACTCCTCAACCATTCCTTCCATTTCACATGTATTTACTGAGCATCTACTGTGTGCCAGGCACTGTGCTGGGCCCTAAACACATAAAGTTAACCAGGATGGACAGAGTCCTCGCTCTAAATGGAACTTACATTCAAGCAGAAGAAAATAGGCAATTAACAAATAAACACCTATCAAGAAGCCATCGAGGATTATGAGGAAATAGATGGAGTAACTGATGGAGGATGATGACAGCGTGTGATCACATGGGAGGCGAGGCCAATGGGAACTTCTTTGTGGACGTGGTACCTCCGTTGCCTTCACACATCAATCCCTTAAATCTTGCCGCTGTCTACAGGCTCCCATGGCTTCCTGTGTATCATCTCACTCTCCATAGATTTGGGCAGAATCTTGGGGATTAAGGGATTGCTCTGGATCAGTCTCCGCTTTGCAAAGTGTGGCACCAAAGATGACCAAAACGATGGCTTCCGGGGGTAAAACCCAGTTGCAAATTCAAGCTGCCAGTTGACTAAGCCTGAGGCTCCAGGCAAAGAGACAGAATTCAGGGATGAGGCAACAGTTCCAAAGCCAGGGCCATGGACTGTGATATGAATGACACCCCTTGGAGTTGTGCTCCATGGTGGCCCTGGAAGCCACATGGAGGTAGAGAGTCATACAGACACTGGCAGATAAGCCTAAGAGATTCTCCGAACCCCCTGCAAAAAAAAACCCCAGGTGATCGGACTGTCTTACTGCCCCTGTGGCTTTCTCCTCTCAGGTCTCCAGGTGAGGGCACAGGGAAGGGCTCTTTACTATCAACTACACATCTCTCTCCTTTGGATATGATAATTGAGGTTGACCTCCTGCTGTTCACCACCACCATCACCCATCACCTATGACCTGGTCTTCGGTGCTGTGCTTCACAGCTGTGGGCCCTGCTTGCCCTCTCTCCAGTCTAGCCTGGCCTGGGAAGCCAGACTGGGCAGAGCCCCTGTCACTCCCCTTGCTCGGAAGGGGATTTGCACAGTGCCTCCCAAAGGCCGTGGTTCTGGAGGCTTCTGTGCATCCTGGTTCCCCAGAACATGGGAAAACAGTGGACGTGGTACCCTGTGTGGCCTGGGCCTGGCCCTGCCCTCAACCATGTCCAAGGGGCATCACTGCCCAGGTCACAAGGTGGTACCTGGGCTCCTCAGCTTCCTATCCAGCACCTGCTGGAGGTGGCTGTGCAGCAGCTGGTGACAATGGTAGCTGTCATTCCTGGGCACGGGTGCTGCACACTGGAAGTTCTGTCTCTTAACATGGAGACGCTGACTCTTCATACCAGGTCCTGTGCTCAGAACAGGCTTTGGTGGCCGAGAAGAAGGGCGTGGTGGTGCAGGGGCAGGCCAGGCGGGCCACCCTGTTCTCTCAGTACAGACTCCCCACTGTTTTGCAGATGTTTTCAGCATCTTGAGCCGCCCAGAGCTCACAGAGGCTCCACCTGCTCCCTTCCCAGGGCGGCCTCAGCAGCTGCTAGAGACTAGGAAAGCACTAGTTCTCAGGATGGAGAATCTCCAGGGAGAGGTACTGCTGGCCACTCACTTATATTTGGACAACCATTGTTTGTGTCTCCCTGGTATGTGAGGAACAGAAAATGCAAAGCTCTTCCGGGTAATGCCAAGCCTAGGATGGCGCCAAGGGTCCGGGTAGGTCCCGCTTGCTCCGTGGAGCCCCTTGAAGTGGTTCAGACTTTAAGGGCAGCCTTGATGGAGAGAGAACAGCTCCCCTTCCCAAATGGGGGATGTCACTGGCCCGATTTGGGGAAGGTAGCTGCAGAGACAGCAGTCTCCTGGAACACGATGGCCCCTCTTCCTCAAAGCCCCCTTCCCCATTTCCATCCCACCACGCCCTCCTGACCCATGGTGCTCAGTGCTTCAGCCTCTGTCATGGAAGAGCGAGCTGGGCTAGGGTTTTCCAGGGTCCTGCAGGAGAAAATAAAGTCTGCACCTGAGCAGCCTCCAGAAAAATCCCCTCTCTTGGGGAGACTGGTAATTAAGCAGTCATGGCAAATGTGTGAAGGAGGAACAGCTGGTCACCTCCGTTTGTTCTCCTGGCACTGCCTGCAGAACAATTTCATAAATTACACGTAAAGTTGGGTGTCGTCTTTCCTCCGCTCTGGCCATTCGCCTTTGCTTCAAATGACCTCCCTGTCCTCCCACTACCCTCCGTGCCCTTTGGATGATTGGCTAACAGTTTATCTTTTCCATCAGCTCAGGCTGGTGATGTTGAAATGCCTGGGCACATCTCAGTCCCTGCACTTACTGCGTTGCATTAGCATTACGTCTTCAGCAATAACAAAATTAGCTATTTACTCCTATTGTGTACCTGGTACTGTTCTCTAATGCTGGGCATTGTCCAGGGAATCAAATGAAGAAAAATCCCTGCTGTCATGGATTTCATATGCTGGTGGGGAAAGGTGGACTTAATAAATAAGGATTCATCAAATATATAGTATGTCAGATGGTGATGTGTGTCATGGAGGAAATGCATGACAGCGTTCAAGAAGCCACGAAGCGGTGGTGGGGAGGATTGCAATTTTAAATGGAGTGTTCACTGAAAGCCTCAGTGTAAAAGTGAGCAAAAACCTGACGAAGATGAGGCAACCAGGCCCTGGACATGACAGGGAAGAGATAGGGTAGCTTGGGAAAGCTGAGCAAACAGCAAGTGCAAAGGCCTTGAGGCAGAACCTTGCCAGGTGTGTTCAAGGAAGAGCAAGAGGCCATTATGGCTGATGTCAGTGAGCAGGGGGAGACACGTTGGTGATGAAGAAAGAGGCAATGGAGTGGGAGTGGGTAGTGGTGGCAGAGGAGCACCCAAGGCCTTTAAGTGGTTGTGAAATCAACTAGGACACTTTTTTTTTTAAGAACTTTTATTGAGATACAGTTAACATGCAATAAACTGCATATATTTAGAGTGTACAATTTGGTATCCCAATCTCCCAATTCATTCCCCCCCAACCCTCCCCACTTTCCACACTTGGTGTCCATATGTTTGTTCTCTACATCTGTGTCTCTGTTTCCGCCTTGCAAACCAGTTGATGTGTACCATTTTTCTATATTCCGCATATATGTGTTAATATACGATATTTGTTTTTCTCTTTCTGACTCACTTCACCCTGTATGACAGTCTCTAGGTCCATCCATGTCTCTACAAATGTCCCAGTTTCATTGCTTGTTTTACAGCTGAGTGATATTCCATTGTATATATGTACCACATCTTCTTTATCCATTCATCTGTTGATGGACATTTAGGTTGCTTCCATGTCCTGGCTATTGTAAATAGTGCTGCAATGAACACTGGAGTGCATGTGCCTTTTGAATGATGGTGTTCTCAGGGTATCTGCCCAGCAGTGGGATTGCTGGGTCATATGGTAACTCTATTTTTAGTTTTGCAGGGAACCTCCATACTGTTCTCCATAGTGGCTGTATCAATTTACATTCCCACCAACAGTGCAAGAGGGTTCCCTTTTCTCCACACCCTCTCCAGCATTTACTGTTTGTCGATTTTCTGATGATGCCCATTCCAACCGATGTGAGGTGATACCTCATTGTAGTTTTGATTTGCATTTCTCTAATCATTAGTGATGTTGAGCAGCTTTTCATGTGCCTCTTGGCCATCTGTATGTCTTCTTTGGAAAAGTGCCTATTTAGGTCTTCTGCCCATTTTTTGATTGGGTTGTTTTTTTTTTTTTTTTTTTTTTGATATTGAGCTGGATGAACTGTTTACATATTTTGGAGATTAATCCTTTGTCTATTGATTCATTTGCAAATATTTTCTCCCATTCTGAGGATTGTCTTTTCATCTCGCTTATAGTTTCCTTTGCTGTGCAGAGGTGTTGAAATTTCATTAGGTCCCACTTATTTATTTTTGTTTTTATTTCCATTATTCTAGGGGGTTGATCAAAAAAGATCTTGCTGTGATTTATGTCGGAGAGTGTTCTTCCTATGTTTTCCTCTAGGAGTTTTATAGTGTCTGGCCTTGCATTTAAGTCTCTAATCCATTTTGAGTTTATTTTTATGTATGGTGTTGAGTGTTCTAATTTCATTCTTTTACATGTAGCTGCCCAGTTTTCCCAGCACCACTTATTGAAGAGGCTGCCTTTTCTCTATTGTACATCCTTACCTCCTTTGTCATAGATTAGTTGACCATAGTTTATCTCTGGGCTTTCTATCCTGTTCCATTGATCTATATTTCTGTTTTTGTGCCAGTACCATACTGTCTTGATCACTGTAACCTGTAGTATAGTTTGAAGCCAGGAAGCATGATTCCACCAAGTCCATGTTTCCTTCTCAAGATTGCTTTGGCTGTTCGGGGTCTTTTGCATTTCCATACAAATCATAAAATTTCTTGTTCTAGTTCTGTGAAAAATGCCATTGGTAATTTGATAGGGATTGCACTGAATCTGTAAATTGCTTTGGGTAGTATACTCATTTTCACAATGTTGATTCTTCCAATCCAAGAACATGGTATATTTCTCCATCTGTTTGTGTCGTCTTTGATTTCTTTCATTAGTGTCTTATATAGTTTTCTGAGTACAGGTCTTTTACCTCCTTGGTTAGGTTTATTCCTAGGTATTTTATGCTTTTTGTTGCAATGGTGAATGGGATTGTTTCCTTAGTTTCTCTTTCTGATTTTTCATTGTTAGTGTATAGAAATGCAAGAGATTTCTGTGTGTTAATTTTGTATCCTGCAACTTTACCAAATTCATTGATTAGCTCAAGTAGTTTTCTGGTGGCATCTTTAGGATTTTCTATGTATAGTATCATGCCATCTGCGAACAGTGACAGTTTGACTTCTTTTCCAATTCGGATTCCTTTTATTTCTTTTTCTTCTCTGATTGCTGTGGCAAGGACTTCCAAAACTATGTTGAATTGTAGTGGCGAGAATGGACATCCTTGTCTTGTTCCTGATCTTAGAGGGAATGCTTTCAGTTTTTCACCATTGAGAATGATGTTTGCTGTGAGTTTGTTGTATATGGCCTTTATTATGTTGAGGTAGGTTCCCTCTATGCCCACCTTCTGGAGAGTTTTTATCATAAATGGGTGTTGAATTTTGTCAAAAGCTTTTTCTGCATCTATTGAGATGATCATGTGGTTTTTATCCTTCAGTTTGTTAATATGGTGCATCACATTGATTGATTTGCATATATTGAAGAATCCTTGCATTCCAGGGATAAACCCCACTTGATCATGGTGTATGATCCTTTTAATGTGTTGTTGGATTCTGTTGGCTAGTATTTTGTTGAGGATTTTTGCATCTAAATTCATCAGTGATATTGGCCTGTAGTTTTCTTTTTTTGTAGTATCTTTGTCTGGTTTTGGTGTCAGTGTGATGGTGGCCTCATAAAATAAGTTTGGGAGTGTTCCTTCCTCTGCAATTTTTTGGAAGAGCTTGAGAAGGATGGATTTTAGCTCTTCTCTAAATGTTTGATAAAATTCACCTGTGAATTCATCTGGTCCTGGACTTTTGCTTGTTGGGAGATTTTTAATCACAGTTTCAATTTCATTACTTGTGATTGGTCTGTTCATGTTTTCTATTTCTTGCTGATTCAGTCTTGGAAGGTTGTACCTTTCTAAGTATCTGTCCATTTCATCCAGGTTGTCCATTTTATTGGTATATAGTTGCTTGTAGTAGTCTCTCATGGTGATTTCTATTTCTGCATTGTAACTTCTCCTGTTTCCTTTCTAATTTTATTGATTTGAGTCCTCTCCCTCTTTTTTTTGGTGAGTCTTGCTAAAGGTTTATCAATTTTATTTATCTTCTCAAAGAACCAGCTTTTAGTTTTATTGATTTTTGCTATTGTTTTCTTCATTTCTATTTCATTTATTTCTGCTCTGATCTTTACAATTTCTCTCTGTCTACTAACTTTGGGTTTTGTTTGCTCTTCTTTCTCTAGTTTCTTTAGGTGTAAGGTAAGGTTGTTTATTTGGGATTTTTCTTGTTTCTTGAGGTAGGATTGTATTGCTACAAACCTCCCTCTTAGAACTGCTTTTGCTGCATCCCATAGATTTTGGATTGTTGTGTTTTCATTGTCATTTGTCTCTAGGTATTTTTTGATTTCCTCTTTATTTTCTTCAGTGATCTCTTGGTTATTTAGTAGCATATTGTTTAGCCTCCATGTGTTTGTGTTTTTTACAGTTTTTTTCCTGTAATTGATTTTTAATCTCATAGCATTGTGGTTGGAGAAGATGCTTGATATGATTTCAATTTTCTTAAATTTACCAAGGCTTGATTTATGACCCAAAATATGATCTGTCCTGGAGAATGTTCCATGTGCACTTGAGAAGAAAGTGTAATCTGCTGTTTTTGGATGTAATGTCCTATAGATATCTATTAAATGTAGCTGGTTTATTGTGTCATTTAAAGCTTGTGTTTCCTTGTTAATTTTTTGTGTGAATTATCTGTCCATTGGTGTAAGTGGAGTGTTAAAGTCTCTCCCACTATGATTGTGTTACTGTCGATTTCCTCTTTCATAGTTGTTAGCATTTGCCTTATGTATTGATGTGCTCCTATTTTTGGTGCATATATATTTATAATTGTTATATCCTCTTCTTGGATTGATCCTTTGATCTTTATGTAGTGTCCTTTCTTGTATCTTGTAACATTTTTTATTTTAAAGTCTATTTTATCTGACATGAGTATCGCTACTCCAGCTTTCTTTTCATTTCCTTTTTCATATCTTTTTCCATCCCCTCACTTTCAGTCTGTATGTGTCCCTAGGTCTGAAGTGGGTCTCTTGTAGACAACATATATATGGGTCTTGTTTTTGTATCCATTCAGCCAGTCTGTGTCTTTTGGTTGGTGCATTTAGTCTATTTACATTTAAGGTAATTATCGATATGTATGTTCCTATTACCCTTTTCTTAATTGTTTCATTTTTGTTTTTGTAGCTCCTTTTCTTCTCATATATTTCCTGCTTAGAGAAGTTCCTTTAGCATTTGTTGTAGGGCTGGTTGGGTGGTGCCGAACTCTCTTAGCTGTTGCTTGTCTGTAAAGCTTTTGATTTCTCCATTGAATCTGAATGAGATCCTTGCTGGGTAGAGTATTCTAGGTTGTAGGTTCTTCCCTTTCATCACTTTAAATGTATCATGCCACTCCCTTCTGGCTTGCAGAGTTTCTGCTGAGAAATCAGCTGTTAACCTTATGGAACTTCCCTTGTATGTTATGTGTCATGTTTCCCTTGTTGCTTTTAATAACTTTTCTCTGTCTTTAATTTTTTCAGTTTGACTATAATATGTCTTGGTGTGTTTCTCCTTGGGTTTATCCTGCCTGGGACTCTTTGCGCTTCCTGGACTTGGGTAGCTGTTTCCTTTCCCATGTTAAGGAATTTTTCAACTATAATCTCTTCCAATATTTTCTCAGGTCCTTTCTCTCTCTTTTCTCTTTCTGGGACCCCTATGATGTGAATGCTGGTGCATTTAATGTTGTCCCAGAGGTCTCTTTGGCTGTCTTCAGTTCTTTTCATTCTTTTTTCTTTATTCTTTTCCACATCAGTGATTATCATCATCCTGTCTTCCAGGTCCCTTATTCGCCCTTCTGCCTCAGTTAATCTGCTATTGGTTCCTTCTAGTGTATTTTTCATTTCAGTTATTGTGTTGCATATCTCTGTTTATTTGTTCTCTAATTCTTCTAGGTCTTTGGTAAACTTTTCTTGCAACTTTTCAATCTTTGCATCCAGTCTTTTTTCAAAGTCCTGGATCATTTTCGCCATCATTATTCTGAATTCTTTTTCTGGAAGGGTGCCTATCTCCTCTTCACTTAGTTGTTTTTCTGGGGTTTTATCTTGTCCCTTCATCTGATACAAAGTGCTCTGCTTTTTCATTTTCTCTGTCTTTCTGTGGCTGTGGTTTTCAGTTCCACAAGATGAAATACTGCTGATACTGCTTGATACTGCCTGTCTTCCCTCTTGTGGAGGAAGCTGTCTAGGAGGCTCGTGCATGCTTTCTGATGGGAGGGACTGATGGTGGGTTGGGCTGGGTGGGTAGAGCTCAGTAAAACTTTAATCTGATTTGGTGGGCAGAGCTCAGTGAAACTTTAATCTGCTTGTCTGCCAATGGGTGGGGCTGTGTTCCCATCTTGTTGGTTGTTTGGCCTGAGGCTACCCAGTCTGGAGCTTTAGGCTCTTTGGTAGGATTAATGACGGACTCTGGGAGGGCTCACGCCAATGAGCACTTCCCATAACCCCTGCCACCAGTGTCCCTGTCTCCTTGGTGAGCCACAGCTGCCCCCACCTCTGCAGGCAACCTTCCAACACCAGCAGGTAGGTCTGGTTCAGTCTCCTATGGGGTCACTGCTCCTACCCCTGGGTCCTGGTGAGCACTCTATTTTTTGTGTGCCCTCCAAGAGTGGAGTCTCTGTTTCCCCCAGCCCTGTGGAGGTCCTACAGTCAAATTCTGCTGGCTTTCACAGTCTGATTCTCTGGGGATTCCTCCTCCTGTTGCCGGACCCCCAGGTTGGGAAGCCTGATGTGGGGCTCAGAACCCTCACTTTAGTGGGTAGACTTCTGTGGTATAACTGGTCTCCAGTTTGTGAGTCACCCAGCCAGCATTTATGGGATTTGATTTTAATGTGATTGCGCCCCTCCTCCCATCTCATTGAAGCTTCTCCTTTGTCTCTGGATGTGGGGTGTCTTTTTTGGTGAGTTCCAGTGTCTCTCTGTCGATGATTGTTCAGCAGTTAGTTGTAATTCTGGTGCTGTTGCAAGAGGGAGTGAGCTCACGTCCTCCTACTCCGCCATCTTGAACCATTCTCCTCAACTAGGACACTTTTAGAAGAGTTCTAAGCAGAGAAGTGACACGATAGGACTTAAAATAATTATGTCAACTGCCCGGTTGAGGATGATCTGTAAGAAGACAAGGGGGAAATGGAGAGACCAGTTAGAAGTTTATTGCAATAATTGGGACAGGAGCTGGGTGTGCCCTAAACCAGGATGAATGGCAGTAATGAAGGTGATGAGAAGTGTTTGAATTTACAGTTAAATTAATGTGAATGCTTCCTTTTGAGGGTGACTCCTTGAAGGCCAGGTCCATGCCTTATAAATTTTTATCCTCAGAACCAAACGTAGTACCTGATGCATAATAGGGCCCACAGTTAATATTTGTTATATGAATGACTAAGGAGAAATAATTTTTAAATATTAATAGTGGGAATAAGTAAAACTCTGGTCTCTTTTTTGAACCTATTGAATCATAGAGCAAATCCTGGGTAATATTCACCTAGATTTCCCAAGATGATGTTGTAAAGAAGACTGTTCATGGGTGTGCTGAACTGTGAAGTGTGAGGCTCCAACTCTATTTTTCTTGCTGCAGGACTTCTCAGAGCCTTTAATGCAGTATACTCAGGATCCTAATATTTCTTAGTTTGAGGTGCCATTAAGTGCTTCAGGAATTTTTCCATCATGCTCCCTGGGTAAAAGAAATACCTGTCGGCTCCATTTATCAAGTAGTAAGATCTGACTAGCTGAGTAAGTACTTATATCCTAACAACTTGGTAGCTCTTTGAAGAAATAATATAAATTGAAAGAAAAAAATCACATTTTTATTTCATCCTTAAATAACCACAAATACCAATGGAATGTGTGTACTTGTTGGCCTCTGCACAGTTTCTCAAACCTTGGAATCCTACTGGATGCCACCACCCTCACATCCTGTTCCATAATGATTGTCACACGACAACAACTTGATTTCCCGCCAACCACCAAACACCCAGGTCTGCAAAGAAAGGGTGCCATTTAATGGAATGTAGCTTCAAGTTGAAACTGGAACTGCTTCAAGTTGAAACTGGAACTACTTCAAGCTAATACTTTGTGTTTCCAACAGATATTATCACCATTTCCCTTGAAAATTTAAAATATCCCTCGGCGCTCTTGTAAATTCCCTGCAGTGCCCCAGGGTACCTCAGCACACAGTTTGGGAACTATGGTGCTGCTTTGAGTGCAGTATTTCCCAGAATTATTTGCACATGTTCTCAGGCAAACCTATTGACATAACACTGGGCAGTGTTCCGTGGGTTGTGTTTTCGGAACTGTTAGGAGAGAGCAGGAAGAGAGAATACCCAGAACTCCATGCTGCAGAACCAGAAGCTACAGTCCTGCGGAAAATACTCCTGAGTGTTCAAAGAGTAAGTGTGTTGAGAGGATTTGCATTTCAAACACACTGTGCTGCTCCCCTATTTTCAAACCTCAGCAGGTGGGCCTGCAATGACTCTAGACCTTGCTTCTAAAGCCTGCGTGCATCCTAGAAAGTGTATATGGAGATTTGGAGTTCTGCCATTGCTCCCACCCAACCATGTACTTAGGACGGATACCCTGGCCTCCAAAAAATAAATGGACACGGGTAGCTGAAAGCAGGGGTTTGTACCGCTGGCAAGTGTTCTCTGGATAGACTGGAACATTGGAAAGAAGATCTTTTGGACTTCGGCTGGGGCTTTTCAGCAGATATCTGGCTAATGCCGGGTCACTCTCAGAAATGCGGGTTTATTACAAAGATCCCCAGATCTTGGGGCAGCACAAGAATCATCTCTGCAGATTTTTGGTTATTGTGAGTTTCAGGGCTTCTGAGACCAGGAGTGTCAGTGCTTTTATATCCAACGTAGCAGCAATATGACCTCCATGGCCTGCCTGCTCTGGGCATTTCATTTCCCAGAGTGTTTTATGGAACTGCAGCCCACAGGATGCTCTGGGAAACAAAGGGTTTGTAATTTGTTGGGTTAGCCAAAAAGTTCATTTAGGTTTTTCCATAAGATGACATGGGAAAACCTGAAGGAACTTTTTGCCCAGGTCAATGTATACTTGAAAGCATGGAAGACCAAAATTTTCCAAGGTTCCTAGTTTTAGAAGCTCTTGATGAAATGCAAATGGGAATTGCCAGAGAGAACATGTGTCTATAGGCGTGTCTGTGTGTGTCTGTGTATTATGTGTGATTATGACTAATATCCATCAATTACCTGAAAATTACTAGACGATGCCTGTAATGATACTTCTGTTTTTAGCTTAATGGTTTATGTATCTAACTAGGGGCTGCTGTCTGGAGTAGGGCTGCTGGCAAATCAAAACACTATTTGCCAAGCCTGTCAGTGTGACAAATGTTGCTTACATTTACTCTTTTATTCTCAAGGTCAATTGACATGTCTTTTTTTAATATCACTGTTTGATGTGCTAAGAGCCTTAAATGAGAGCCACTCAGTAAAGGCCCAATTTGCTATATTACTGTTTATTCCTGGATAATTCTATGTTTGTTGAGCTCTTTAAGATCGCAAGGAAGAGAGATGCATGGATCACCCTCGGAAATGGGGATTTCTTACAAGGATCTCTAGATCTTGGGGAGCCACAGGGGCTATCTCTTCAGCCTTTTGGTGTCACTATGGGTTTCAGGGCTTCTGACACCCAGATCAGCAGTGACCTCCTGGGCAATGTAGCAATAGCCCAAGCTCTGTGACCTGCCTTCTCTGGGCACATCATTTCCTGGATAGGGTTCCACACAACCCCAGCCCGTATGCTGCTTAAAGAATGGAAGGGTTTATGATCAGGTGTGTTGGGGAACTGTTATATAATCTTTTCCTGCATTGGAAGTTTGCTGTTAGCTTATTAAAAGCCCCCATAAGCACCTTATTTGTTGTTTCTTTTCGAAAAAAACCTTGCTTCACTTTGTTTAACCCAGCACTTCCCATTTCTGTTTAACCACTGAACACCTAGAATATCCTTTGGAGCATAATCTAGTATATTTGTACTTTGCAGAAGAATCTGGCTGTTTGTCACCCTCTGTGTTGGAGGTGCCCAAGACCACTCTTAGCTTAGGTTCAGTGATTGACTTGGAAGACTCACAGGGCTCAGCACATAGTTGCACTCCTGGCTGTGATTTATTACAGTGAAAGGATACAGAACAAAACAGCAAAGGAAAATTGTGCATGGGATGAAGTCCAGGGAGAGAAACCAGTCATAAGCTTCCAAGAGTCTTCTCCCAGCAGAGTCACACAGAATGCTCTTACTCCCCCCAGCAGTGAACTGTGACAACACGTGTGAAATGTTACCACCCAGGGAAGCTCATTGGCAATTCAATGCCCAGTTTTTATTGGGGACAGATTGCGTGGGCACCCTCTGCCTGGCATGTACTAAAGTTCCAGATTCAAAGGGAAAGCAGGTGGAGTATAAAGCATAATGTTTGTACAAATAGTTTAGGACACTCCTATCAGTTCCAGGAGTAGTGGGGACCCTCCTGAAATCCATGATCCCAGATTCCAGTGAAGGGCCAACCTTGTAAACTGGCCTTTCAAAGGAAAACAGTCAAGCCTTTTTCTGTCTATTCTCTAATGGCTGAATATTCATTCATTAATTCTATACATATTTGTGTTGATCAGCTCGGGCTGCTATAACAAAAATTCCATAGACTGGGTGGCTTATAAACAACAAAGATTTACTTCCCACGTTTGGGTGCTGAAAGTCTAAGTTCAGGGTGCCAGTCTGGTGAGGATCTGGTGCGAGCTGTCTTCAAGGTCACAGACTGCCATCTTCTCATCATATCCTCACATGGTGCATGGAGCGCAGAGAGAGGAAGCGAGCTTTCTCATGACTCTTGTAAGGGCACTAATCCCGTTCAACAGGGATCCACACTCCTGACTGCATCTATTCCTAATTACCTCCCAAAGGCCCCACTTCCTAGTACCATCACATTACCCAGGGGGAGTTGGGTTTCAACATATGAATTTGGGGGGGACATATTCAGTCCATAACAATATTCCATCTTATATGTGTTAGTGATGCAGAGAAGTTAAACATCCTTCCCTTTGAGGGACTTAGCATCAGGAAGGAAAGACAGATACATCACAAGTAATTCAATAAGAAAATCAGAGACTTCTCTGGCTGTCCATTTGCCTTCCAATGCAGAGGGTGTAGTTTCGATCCCTGGTCAGGGAGCTAAGATCCCACATGCCTCGCGGCCAAAAAAAACCTGAAACGTAAAACAGAAGCAATATTATAACAAACTCAATAAAGACTTTTTTAAAAAAAGAAAATCAATTCATTATGATTGGAATGCATCTTATAAGGGAGAAGTACTCTGTTCTCGGAGGATGTTTATCAGAGATTCCCAAACTCTTTCCCAGAGGAAGTAACATTCAAACAGAGACCCCAGAAGCTAGTGAGAGATGGATAGGTGAAGTGGTGGCAGCCTGAGTGGCTAAGGGAGAGAACAGTGCACACAGCCCTGGGGGCAGCATATGCAAAGGCCCTGGGGTGGGAAGAAACATGGCACATTCAAGGGAACTATAAAGACCAATGTTGGTGCAAGGGAGAGAGCAAAGGGGAGAGAGATGTGAGCAGAGGCAGAAAGGCAGGCCAAGTACTGCAAGGGCAAAGTCTTGGGGCGCATCACTCAAGAGATGGTCTGTCTCTGTCATTCCCAGTCATTATGCCCTTGGAGCTGACCAGATCTCTGGTTTCACTTGAGGCATACATAGAACACCAGCCACAGCAGCACTCATGCAGGGATGACTCACTGTTCTGTCCCTATCCTCGGAAGGCTGCCATATGCCTGGAAGACGTTTGCACAAAGCCTTACTCTTCCATCTCTCCTATCCTCCTGTTTCTCTAGACATCAAGAATCAGGATTTACACACACTCCAGTAATGGAGTCACTTTACTGTACTAACAGGCTCCGAGGTTCCAGATTGGAGTTTGTGAAGATAAGAGTTTCATTCTGATCTTTCCCATGGGTGCTCTGACTAGTGGAAGCAAAGCCATGTCCCAGTGAGCTTGGCCCACGGCTCTGACCCACCTCTGAGGTTCAGCATCTAATTGAGGAATTAAAATTGGACTGACCTTGAGAGGCAGCCTATTCCCTCTCCAAGCAGGTGACTGCCCACATTCTTCTGTACATGGATGGACCCAAGTAGCTGCCCTGGCGCCTCTGTCCTTGTGGTCCTCGTTCTTGCTCATTGCTTCACGAGGACATTGGTGCATCAGGCATGGCCTTTCAGGGATTCAAATACACTTTTCTCCTGACCAATTTCTCTTTTACTTTCCATGCCCACTTCCTTCAGCTGTTCCTAACTTGGCAGGGTTCCTTCAAGATCTCACCCCAACCTTTGTGTCTCGGAGCCCAGAGGCCCCAGCTTGGGAAGTTGGTAGTCGGTCAACTGAGAGCCTTGAACTTCTCAAACATGGGTACTATCTCCTGGAGTCAGATGACTGACTACCTTTTATTTTTACAGGTAGAAATATGCAAATACTTCCCTTGGGTGGAAGGCGTGTCATATCATTGCATTAAAAAAAATTTGATCTAGAGCCCCCCACTCATGAAGATGAGAAATCCCATTTCAGCCATTGTTGGGGTTCCCCCAAACAAGTCTTTCACAGACTTCAGCATTTCAGGAATGTCCCCTGGTCGTCAGGCCACAGTGGCCACTACTGATATGCTCGAGGCCTCAGTGCTTCTTGCAGGTGGGCAGTACCAACTCAGCTGCATCCATGCCAAACTTGGGTGGGGGAGTACCTGCACTTTTGTGGACAGTCCAGCCTCGCCAGGTGCCCCATGAAGCAATTCCCCTCTAAGGGTCTACCCCCTCCTCAGTCTCCACAAAGAGGGAAGGGTGTAGGTCTGAGCCTGGGACAGTCTCACCTTCCCACCTGGGCTTACTGCTTCCCCACCACCCTCTCTGCACTTCCTTCTGTCCCTTCTTATTGTTAGCCCCCTTAAAAGCCCCTCTTCTTCCTGGGGATGTTCAGAACAGGCTGTTTTTTCCTTGTATCTCACCCCATTTCATGGGTGTAGGGAGATTTCCGGAGTCAGTAACTGTTACTTAGACCATGTCCCTCTGTCTTCCCCTCCTGTTGTCCATCCTGGCAGCATCAGGATGAACTGTGACACTGTGTAGCTGCCTCTGGAAATAATAGATAATCATCCATTCGTTCATTCAAAAATAAATACAGCAAGTTCCCTCCATACAAACATTCAAGTTGAGAACTTTCAAAGATGCAAATGTGCGTTCACATGTCCAGTCACATAAGTTAGTTCACATCTGGCATACATTGTCACGTACGTGCATCCTCTACAAGTGGTTGTGCTTTTGTGTACTTTATTGTACAGTACTGTATAGAGCACAGTACTGTACAGTATCTTTATTTCAAGCCCAGATGTCTGGAAGCAAGCGTAAAAGCAGCCGTCGTATAGCTGGTAGTGCTAAGAAGCACCAGGAATTGGAGGCCCAGAGAAAGGACAAAGAGAGACAAGAGGAAGAAGAAGTAACTGAAGAATCGAAGAGATTCATGACTCAGAAATGGCAAGGGGATTTTCTTTATTTGAGGAAGCACTGCTAGTTTTTGAGGCACAGGACCCGAACACAAAATGGTACACAAAAGTTGCAGCAGCCCTTCAGAATGCAATCCAGTGCTACCGTGTCATCTATGATGATAAAAAGAGCTACTACCCAGACATCACTGGATTGTTTTTTCAAGAGTGTAGATAGAATTGAATCCAGCAAGGAACCAGAACCTGTGCGGTCAATGTCAGGCGTGAGTGAAATTACAGCTTGCCCTCCATCTCCCATTGCTGACAATCCTTCAGCTCTACCATCTCCTACCTCCTCTCCCTCCTCCAGTCAGTAACTCTTCTTGCCTGTTCACTCGATGCCAGGCCCTGTATGCCAGCTGTTGTACTTACTACTGTACTTTTCAAGGTACTATACTGTAAGATTAAAAATGTTTGTGTGTGTGTGTGTTTTTATGTATTATTTGTGTGAAAAGTGTTATAAACCTATTATGGTACAGTACTATATAGCTGATTGTGTTAGTTGGGTACCTAGGCTAACTTTGTTGGACTTAGAACAAATTGAACTTAAGAACACGCTCTAGGAACAGGACTCATTTGTATGTAGGGGACTTACTGTATACAAGGAATTGGACAAGGATGGGCAAAGCAAACATAGCCACTGCTTTCATGGAGATCTGAACAAAATAATCACAAAAATAATAAAAATATTGACCCCAATAAACATCTAATTAGGAACTGTGACAAATGCTAGCAAAGAAAAGAAAAGGATAATAGTCAGGATGGGCCATGTATGACTGTGTGTATTAATCACACAAATAATACAAATATTTTCTGTATTTTCTGATGCTTTGACATCTTGGGACTTTGCTGACTCAGGAGAGGCAGCCCCTCTCATGGTTAGTAATTCGAAGATGTAGCAAACTACTCTTCTGGGAGTGAGCCTTTTATATGCAAACTAGCCAATCCGGAGTCCACTTACATCCTTTACTGAGCTCTTACCTGTTAATCCACTGTCCCCCAGGGTCAGGTGTCAGACAACTGAGGGCAGTCACCTGCTTACCCTGTTTCACCCATTCCTTCCCCCATGGCAACCCCAATTAAGGCTCTTGCTCACATTTTCCTCCAGGCCAGGCTCTTCTACATCCTGACCAATGCTGGTGCTTCCCCGTGTGGCCCTGTGTGGCATGGCATGCCCCCTCGCCCACCTTTGGGAACTGTAACAAATTATCTTGTCAATGGCAATTGTCTCCTCATCTGTTACCCTCATCATACCTGAATAGTAATAAAAATCTGCATATTGAAATAGTATGTCACAGAGACCCAGGATCACTGCAGCAGGGAAAAAGGAAGGGGAATCATGTAAAAGGAACCCAGGCTCCTTAAGGCTCCCTCCTGGAAATAGCACACTTCGCTGCTGCCCACACATCCCTGGCAAAGCCAGTGTCATGGCTAGGCATGAGCTCAGCAAGGGTGGGGAGGGGCCATTCCACCAGTGTCTGGAAGGAAAGCTGGAGATGCATGAAGAGTAGCAGTGACCTCCAGGGGGACCTTTGAGAATGCAAAATACAGAGATTAGTCTGGGGGTGAGGAATGTACCTTTCTGAAAATAATGTTGACATTTGTGATGAGACCATGATGAGAAGGGGTTAAGCAGACAAATAGATGGAGGGGATGTGAGAAAGTGTTCTAAAGAGGAAACAGCATGTGCAAAGGCCCTGAGGATGGGGGTAGGGGGTGGGGTTTGCCAATTGAAGGAACTGAAACTAGCCGTGTATTGAGGAGGGCAGGAGAGAGGTAGGGAAGAGGATTTTATCACTGATACTGTTTGGAGTGCAGACTTATGGTGATAACAAGTGGACTTTCCTAGTCTGCTTTAGTATTGTTTTCAAGTTCTCCACAGGAAATGCGCCCCTTTTTTGCCTGCACTCTGGGCTGACCACTGCCCCCACCCTTGACTAAAGAAGACTGGAGGGGCCGGAGCCAGGCAGGATATAGGGCAGAGAATCTGGCAGGGGCTGAGCCATACAGGTTTTGTGGGCCTCCTTAGGGATTTTGGTCTTAATTGTAAGGACAGTCAGAAGCCAGTGGTGGATTCCGAACTGGGACAGTGAGAAATTTGGGGTCATGGGCATCACCAGTTTCCAAGACTCCTGGTTCCTCTGGGCAGGGAGACAAAAGCCAACAGAAGGGTCTAGGGGAAGTGGGAAAGACAAGAAGCCTTGATAAAGCAAAAGAAGCATATTAGCTTCTATCTATGGCCATGCCACCTGTTTGCAAAAGCTGTTCACACATTTTAGAGTCAACGAGAAGATAACCAACAGCAGTAGGAGCCTCTTGCCCTTCTTGCCATCATTTTACCCCATTTCTCTAATAAGTCTGGGTTGCACTATTGAACGATACCTCATTGCTTTCAATATAGTATTTAGACTTGTCAGATAAATGATGGGAAAGTCTGAAAGTTTTATTTGCTTATTCCGACATGTAGCATGATAACTCTTCCTGACTTGCGGGGTCATCAGCTCGTCTGAAATCGATTCAACAATAAGGAGTGAGTGAAGGAAGAGCAGGCAGTAGGGCAGAGGAATGATGATGCAGGTATCCAGATGTGGAGACTCAAGCTTGCCACCCGCTCCAGCTATAGCACCATTGAGGAACCCTCCGTGTTAGAATTTATCTCCCAAGCCTGGGAAAGAGCAGAGCAATGGTAAAGATCTGATTAGAGAAAATGCCTAGTAAGCTGCAATTCCATATATTGCAAGTGATAAAACTGTAATTGTTTGTTGACAGTGTATATTAGCTCTTCGCAGCTTGTGTCAATATAGTACCAAGAAAGTGGTGTCTAGGAAGCTTTAATGGCAGCTCAAAAATATCGTGGAACTAGCTAGGGGAATAAAATCAACAAGTTTTACTTGTTGAGAAGAATGCCATTTCCAGAGATGACTTCAGGGGAGACGTTGTCATGCCTTGGTGAAGTGTGAGATTTCTCCGTGAAGCTGTATGTTGTTGAGTGTCTGGGAAGCGCACCCGAGGCATAATTCTGGTGCACATGGGTGAGAGGCAAGATGAAGCTGCTGTGAACTGGGCCCACTTGGGGGCAGAGAGAAAGAAGGCCAGCTGGGATGGGGCCTGAAGGTCAGATCCAGAGGGAGGTCTGACCCCTTTGGAGATAATTTGGTATTTTGATACCAGGGTCCATTGGGATCAGCAGTCTGGAATCATCATACATGAATATCTGAGGGTGGAGAAGGATATCTGGTGCATGGACAAGTTGGTGGGAAGCCAGTGAATAAGAGACTTGTGGCCTGGGGGCCAGGGCTGTGGTTCTGGTGGTCAGCCCATTTCCAGCAAGGACCCAGCCAAGGATGCAGGTGTGTGTGTCTGGTGGTGGTGGGCGGGGACAATGTTGGGGTTGAAATGAACAGGAGGTAGCTGAACGGAGGGGCCCGCCAAGGACCAAGTAGCATCTCAAGGCTCAACTTAGGTAGACTGAGTTTATGTGAGATCTAATGGAGGACTGAGGTGCTGTCCAATAAAAATGTTGTGAACCACATATACGATTTCTAAAAACTTTTAATTTTGAAATAATTATAGATCCACGGGAAGTTGTAAAGATAGTACAGAGACGTTGCATGTACCCTTCTCCCAGGTTCCCCCAATGGGTACACCTAATGTGAATATAGCACAACATCAAAACCAGGAAATAGAGGTTGGTGCAATGTGTGTGCATACGTCTGTGTCATTTTATCATGTGTGGATTCATGTCACCACCAGTGTGGTCAAGATGCAGAATTATTCCATTGCCGCAAAGATCTCCCTCACTCTACTCCTTTATAATCACCCTACTCCTCTTCCTCTCACCAAACCTAACCCCTGGCAACCACTCGTTTGTTTTCCATCTCTTTAATATTGTCATTTCCAGAATCTTATGTGCTTGGAATCATCTGCTACATTATATTTTGAGATAAGTTTTTTTTTTTTCACTAAGCATAATGCCCTAGAGATCCATCCTAGTTGTTATATATATCAACAGTCCATTCGTTTTTTATTAGTGAGTACTATTCCATGGCATGGATATATTGAATTTGGTTTAATTATTCACCTATTATAGGACATTTTGGTTGTTTTCAGTTTGGGGCTATTCCAAAAACAAACAAACAAGCAAAGCTGCTCTGAACAGTCATGGGCAGATTTTTGTGTGGACACCAGTTTTCATTTCTCTGAGACAAATGTCCAGGGGTGTGCTTGCTGAGTTGTATGACTAGTGTATGCATAGTATTTTTAAAAAAGACATTGTCCATTTCCCAGAATGTCTGTACCATTTTACATTCTACCAGCAGCGGATGAAAAATCCCGTTGCTCTGCATCGTTGTTAGTCTTTGGTGGTGTCACTCTTTTTATTTTTATCTGTTCTAATGGTGTGTAGTAATATCTCATATGGTCATAATTTCCCTTTCCCTAATGGCTAATGATGTTGAACATTTTTCATGTGCTTATTGGCTATCCATACATCCCCTCTAGTGAAATGTCTTTTCGTATCTTTTGCAGATTTTCCAGTTGGATTGTTAGATCCTTGCCTTCTTCTCAGTCTTCGGAGAAAAGCATTCAGTCTTTCACCATAAGTGTGATGTTAGCGATAGGATTTTTGTAGATGCTCTTTATCAAGTCAGGAAGTTTCCTTCTGTTCTTAGTTTCATGAAAGTTTCTTTAAATTTTATATTGGAGTATAGTTGATTCACAATGTTGTGTTAGTTTCAGGTGTACAGAAAAGGGATTTATTTATACATGCTCATATATCTATTCTTTTTCAGATTCTTTTCCTCTATAGGGTATTAAAAAGTATTGAATATAGTTCCCTGTGCTATACAGTAGGTCCTTGTTAATTATCTATTTTATGTATAGCAGCATGGATATGCCATTCCCAACCTCCCAATTCATCTCTCCCCCTCACCTTTCCCCCTTGGCAACCACAAGCCCACCCTCTAAGTCTGTGAGTCTGTGAAAGTTTTCTTTTTTTTAAATTAGGGATGAGTGTTTGTCAGGTGCTTCTTCTGCATCAGTTGATATGGGCATGTGATTTTTCTACTTTTGGCCTGTTAATATAGTGAATTACATTGATTGATTTTCAAATATTGAACCAGCCTTGCATCCCTGGAATGAAACCCCACTTGGTTATGGTGTATAATTATTTCTGTGTATTGCTGAATTCTCTTTGCTAATACTTTCTTAAGGCATTTTGTGTTTATATTCTGTGGGGTACTGGTCTTTATTTTAGTCTTCTTTGTTTGTACTGTCTTTGGTTTTGGTATCAGGGTAATACTTGCCTCATAAAATGAGTTTGGAAGTGCTCCCTCTTTCTGTGTTTTCTGGAAGAGGTTGTACAGAATTGTTGTAAATTCTTTATACATTTGGTAGAATTCTGTATTGAAAACTTCTGGGCCTGGGTACTTCTTTTGGGGGAGTTTTTAAATTACTAATTCAATTTCCTTAATAGCTATAGGGCTATTCAAATGAGTTATTTCTTATTGGGAAAGCTATGGTAGTTTGTGTTTTTCAAGGAACTGATCCATTTCATCTAATTTATCCAATGTATGTATATAATTTGTGGTGTTTCCTTATTATCATTTTGGTAACTATAGGCTCTATTTTCCTTAACCTTTGCCAACTCTGGATACTTGCCAACCGGATGGGTGAAAAAAATGAGTCTTGTGGGTTGAAGTTTCATGTTTTTGGTATTCATGAGCTGAAGCATCTTTCGGTTTCTGTTTGTATGCTTTGCCCTCTTCCTCCTTCCCTGTTCATCTTCTCCATATTGATTTGTAAGTGTTCTTTACAGATTATGAACACTAACCCTCTTCCTGTCATATATATTATCCATAATCTTCCCGCTCTGCACTTTCTCTTTTTTACAGTTTTTTTTTCCTTTTGATATTTATTGGAGTATAATAGCTTTGCACTGTTGTGCCAGTTTCCGCTGTACACCAAAGCGAATCAGCTGTATTTATACATACATCCCCATATCGCCTCCCTCTTGAGGCTCCTCCCTCCTACCCTCCCTATCCCACTCTTCTAGGTCATCACCAATCATCGTGGTGATCTCCCTGTGTTATGCAGTTGATTCCCACTAGCTATCTCTTTTACATTTGGTAGTGATACAGGTTTTTTTTTTTTGCTCCACATACTTGCTTTTAATTTTCATGTAATTAAATCAGTCAATATTTTCTTTTAAGGCATGTGGGGTTTCATGCTGTATCCGTCAGTACTCAATCAACTTCAAGAGATAGAACCCAAATCAAACTTGCTTGAGCAAAAAAAAAAAAAAGGAAAAGAAAAGGAAAGAAAGAAGGGAAAAGAAAAAGGAAGGAAGGAAGTAAAGAATGTTGGCTCATGTGACTGGATGCTACAGAGGTACATCTTTCTGCACGGCTGGATTAGGATCTCCACAGTATATCATCAGGGCTCTGTCTCTCGTCTCCCTGTTGAGCTATGTCTATATCTATATGACATATTATTTTCTCTAAAGCAGATAGTCTCTGTGTAATGATAAAAAGAACTGCTGGCAGTCCCGAACTTACATTCTAATGATTTAGAATCCCCAAATAAAAGACTCTCGAAGCCTGTATATCATATCCCATGGAAGGACTCAAAATGACTCTGCTTGGGCTATGTCCTCCTCCCTCTTCTCCCTGCCTTGAACCAGTCCCTAAAGATGAGAGATGTGCCATGATTGGTCATTTGCCCAGTTCTGTAGCGAGTGAGCGGGTGGGGAATGTCAGAACTCTGTGCAGTGATGGGCAGGTAGAAGCCAAAGAGTTCGCTTAACATGTCACACTTAGAAAGACCTTCCCCAATATAAGAGGATTAAAAATAATTTGTTTCCTTCTAATATGTATAGTTTCAATATTTGACATATACATTTTTTGCCTGTGTGAGAAAGCTAGGGAGATAGAGACAGAGAGACAGGGACAGGGTTAGGGAGAGAATACGAGATGTTGTAGGGATCCTTTGCTGGGTGTTTTGATATCTGAAGAGAAGATGACCTTGAAACTTATTTGGTCCCCCATTTTACAGCTTGATTAGTTTTCCTTCTCTTTTCCTTCAATTTATTCTGAGTTAACATAAATCCTATAAGATTAGGATGGTGGGAAGGGCAAGAGCTTCACCCAGCACAAGGCTTTTCATGGTGGGCATTAGCAAATATCTGATTTAATTTGTTTGAACCCAGTACTCATGCCCTCCAGGGGACATGTGGGCATCCAGATATTATATAGCAATGGGAGGTACAGAGATGGATCCAGGAACACCACAGATATCCCAAACTACTTAAAAATGGAGGTAAAGGTACACCTTAAATTCCACCTTAAATTCACCCCTGCTGTGGGTGGGGGATGGTAGATAAGCCTCAGATGGGGATAAAGGACAAAAATAGGAAGGAGCCTAGCCACCCCACCACCACCTTTGCGCACAATCACATCACCAGTGGGGACCAGCATGTGTGGATGCCCAGCAGTGGACAACTTCTTTCCTTAAATATGTTCCCAAGTGTTCAGTGAAAGCTTCATTATTCTATCCTTTTATCATTGGAAGAATCTTTTAAAAACGACTCTCTTGTGCTAAAAACATATTACTTCAGGCTCAACAATTCCTTTTGTTTCACCCCTGTTTCTTTCTCTTTACTTAACTCGCAGGAAAAAAATTTAAGCATTTTAATTTTAAAAGCACATACAATGTGATCCCATTTGTATGAAATTATTTCATTGAATATGATCCGAACTACTGATCCTTCCATCTCTTTATATGTCAACTGTCAAGAATGATTATTTCTAGATTGCATTGATTTTTATTTTTTACTTTCATCTTTTAAAAATAATAAGCACTTACCATTTCTATAAAAGCGGTAGACCTATTCCTTTTAAAGAATCAAGTCTATGATAAGAAGCATCCACATTCTGCTACTTAGAGTTGGATATATTTTCCTCTGTATGTGAAGAAATAGTGTCTGTTGGTGATTATTCACTGTAAATTTGTGGCAGAGTCTACCCAGAGCTTCAAAGGACCTTAGCCAGGAAGGGAAGAGTCAGTGTTACTGAACCAAACTTGGGTCCACTTGCCCATACGCAGTAAAAGCAATCTACAGACACCAGGTTGTGGTTTATTGCAGGCTGCCAAGCAAGAAGTCCAGGTAGCTAGTGCTTAAAAGGCCAAACTCCTCAAAGGCTTTCAGGGAAAGGTTTTTAAAGATAGGGTAAGGGAAGGGGGTTGTAAGGTAAGTGATCAGCTTGTGGACATTCTTCTGACTGGTTGGTGGTGAGGTAATTGGGAGTCAACATCATCAATCTTCTGGTTCCAATGCTTCTGGGGATATATGTGCTATGGGCAGCGTATAGTTAACTTCTTCCACCTGGTGGGAGTTTCAGTATCTGCAAAACAGCTCAAAGGACGTGGCTCAGAATATTGTCTCGCCCTTGAGGAGGAACTAAAGGTCCTTGACTTTGTTTAATGGCTAAGCTATTATTATTTTGTCTTGCTTGA
Organism: Hippopotamus amphibius kiboko; assembly: GCF_030028045.1. Lineage (NCBI taxonomy): Eukaryota > Metazoa > Chordata > Mammalia > Artiodactyla > Hippopotamidae > Hippopotamus > Hippopotamus amphibius. Next base: position 26,837,897 of record NC_080186.1, on the reverse strand, counting down.
CTGTTTTCCTTTCTTTCTGCATTTTCTCACTTTTCTGATTAAATGTACTGTTTGGAACTCAGGGACGGTCTAGGAGGCTACAGTTCTTCTACAGACAAGAGGCAGGCAGAGGACATGGGGTGGGGGGTGGAGTCTGTTCTGGGAAGGGCCTGTTGGGTCCTGCTTGGATAAATCGGGAGAAGAAACTGGAGGAGAAAAAGAAGGGCCATAAATGAGCAGGCCTGCAGGTCAGGGGTTGCCCATGGCTTCAGGGGAGTAGCCCCCCATATTTCTGTGACTGGTCTCCATTACCTTTGCTGGAAATTAACTTTAAACATCTTGCATATGCCTGGCATTTGACTTCTTTCATATCCTTCTATGTGCCTAGATCAGCACCGTGCATCCAGCAGGTGCTCAATAAATGCTTAAGGCATGTGTCGTTCCCAAAGGGGTCATCCTCCCTCCATCTCACTTCTTTGTCTTTCAGGCTCACAGGCTTTCAGCTGCCAGCCACCATCGTCAGTGCGGCCACCACCCTCTCTCTGCGCCTCATCAGTGACTATGCGGTCAGCGCACAGGGCTTCCATGCCAGCTACGAAGGTAGGTGCCTCGGCCGGGCCTCGGGAGCCTCACGTGTGAGGTTGTAATAGCCACAGGCAGGGCTGCGCTGCTCTCAGCTGCTGGGAAGGACTTCCTCAGATTCAGAGCTTGTACCTGTTCTAAAGAGGCTGGTTACTAACCAGTAACTCAGTTACTTAAATTGCGCTTGCCGCGTTTCTAGGAAACTGCGACTTGAAATCAGAGCTGAGCTGCAATTGTTTATCTTGAGGGCCTGGTAACGTCTCCTTCTCTCCCCTTAACTGAGTTTTGTTGTGTTTTTGTTTTTTTAATTGTGTTTTCTCTTGGGCTTCATTGTATTATAAGGTACCTCAGGTTTTGGAAATAAGAGAGATATAAACCCTAAATAAAAGATGTAAAATAAGTAGCTGAAAAAGTTTTTTGCTCACTATGGTGACTGCGAAGATTCAGCTTTATATCATTCAGAGAAGGATAATCAATTTTTCCTTAATAGCACAGATTAGGGTTTCTTGGTTTGAGTTATGCAAATAATTTCCACTTCTCTCAGCCTATTTAAATATGGTGTTAGCATTCAAATTAACACTAATATCTTTAGATTATACACTATTATTATTATTAACTTTATTATGTTAGTTCAGAAGGTGGTACATCTAGATCACTGTCATTTCCCTGGGAAATTTACATCTCATTAATAGGTAATTATGCTGCTCTTGGCTAAGACCCACACTGCTATTTTGTGTTGAGATCATTAATAGGCATATTTTAAGACTGTTAATGATAATTAATAACAGTAGTGACATAACACCCAAGTAAAGCATGCCAGTTATTCAAAAGCTTTCTTCCTCTTGCCTCTAAGAGCTTAAAGAATAAGTGATGCTTTCTTGAATGGAATTATAGCAATATAGAAATAGATACCACCTTTGTCTTGGCTAGGAGTACACCACAGAAAGAGGGCGAATCCTAACTCCCTTGGCAAAATTCACCCCTGTTGGTAAGGGGTGTTTGGTGCTTTAACCTAAGTGATTGAGGGCTCCTGAGAAGGTCTCCGTTATTTTTAACTAAGGTACTAAGAAAGCTCCAGAGAAAGTTTCACATGCCTTTAACTGAGGGCTTCTGACATAGCTCCAGATTGCTTTAACTGAAGGCTCCTGAAAAGACCTACCTATCTTTAAACTGAAGTCTTCTGGGATATCGCAATTTCTAGGGAAAAAACAAAGAGTTCCTCCCAAAAGCCAACCTGTGATCTTGGTCATCCTGATTCTGTCTTCAACCTGAACTTTTGGCTCTGAGCCCAATCTACGTCTCTTCGAGTCTGAGCTACCACCTCTCGATTAACTAAGAGAGGCCTCTTCAGAAGCTTCTTCCGTGATACGTGGGCCTTGGGCAGACTGGCTGTGTTTGGGGATTTTGGGGGGAATGAGTCATTGACACTAGAGTTGGTGGCTGCAGAGATCCCAGGAGGGGCTGACACACAGGGGGACCCAGCTGGGCCCGCACGGTGTCCTCATGTAGCAGTCTCTGTGGATACTTGTCTGAGGCCTGGACTTTCATGAGGTTTTAGGTAAAAAGTGTCCTATTGAACCCTGACCACACTACCCACTCTGGGAAGCCATGCCAAGCACTTCTCCATCAGGCAGAGCAGAGTTGAAGGTATATTCATAGAGCCCTTTAAAATCAGAAGTTCTAGCCTGGAATTCATGGGGAGATCTGTGGTAGGGCATCAAAGGTCTGTAATTAGAGGCAACGTTCCAAATGTGTAAGGATATGTGTATTTTTTTCTTGGAAGGGTCTAGAACAGGGATCAACAAACTACGGCTCCCCTGGCTAAATTCAGCTCCTGTCTTGTTTTTGTAAATAAAGTTTACGGGAACACAGCCAAACCCATTTGCTGACATTTTCTATGACTGTTTGCGTGCACTACAACTTCAGAGTCGAGTTATTTCCACAGAGAACACATGGCCTGCAAAATCGAAAATAGTTACTATCTTGCCTTTTACAGAAGAAATTTGATCACCCCCTGGTCTAGAGCTGTGCTATCCAATACAGTAGCCACTATTTATATTTACATTAATAAAAATTCAATAAAATTTAAAATTCAGTTTCTCAGTTGCACCAGTCTCCGATCAAGTGTTCAGTAGGCACATGTGGCTTGTGGCTGCCATATTGGGCAACATGGACAGAGAACATTTCTATAGTTGCAGAAAATCCTCCTAGACAGGGCTGAGCTTGGGCTTCCATCAGATTCACGAAGGGTCTGTGATTCAAATGAGGTCACGAATCATTAAGATAAAGTGGAGGCCAGTGAGTCCCTCCTCCCAGCTGCCTGGCCCAGGGGTGGGGGTGGCGGGCAGCCCAGACATGAGAAGGACCAGTGGGACAGAAGGAAGGGCCTGCCCTCCATTGGCTACTTCATGGTGTCAGGTCTCTAAGTCATCGGCACCGAGAAAGGAAAGGCTCCAGGCGAGGCCCAGGCAAACCCTGGACAGTGCAAACAGGTTGCTGTAGCTGAGTGACTCTCTCTGTAATCACCTGGGCAGGGTTTCTGCCAACTCTGCGGCCTGTGTGGCTCTGTCTTTGTGTTGCCTGGCAGCGTGGCTCGCAGGGAGGCAGGTGCAGGGAAGCTACGGCCGGGGCTATCACCCATCCCTGCTGATCTGGCTCAGGATTGGACCACAGGGCAATTTGTGCGTCCGGAGAAGTGTGAATTGCACTGACTTGGGGGCACAGGCACAGCGGAGGGGCAGGGAGGGGAGGTGGGAGGGCCCTGCAGGGGCAGGCACTGCTGCGGACAGACCCGGGGACATATTCCATCCACAGCGGTCCTGGGCCCTCTCTACCACTGGACTTCTCAGCAAGACACAGGATAACCCCGTATTTAGGGATTTACGGATGAATACTAGCTTCTTGAGCCTATACCTGAATAACTGGGTGGCCTTGGGTAGATTTTTTAAACTCTCCGGGCCTCGTTGGGGGGAGGGGGCGATCCAGTGGTCAAAAAGATGAAGAAGAGTTGGCTCTCGGGGAGAGAAGTCAGCCCCTCCCTCCACTGCAGAGCCCTCCTTAGTCACTTGTGCCTCCAGCAAGCAGACAGACAGACAGACAGGCTCTAGAGAACCCCACCCCCACCCCCCCACCCCCCGCCTCCCAGCCCCGCATCAGCCCGGGCTGCGTCCAATCAGGGCAGCCGCCTCACATCCACCCTTCCGGTGTCGCGGGACCCGTTTCTAAATGTCATCAGGGCTCCGCTCTTGGTAGCTCCCCTTGGCTGTTGTCCCTGCTATCAAAGGGAGTCTCATCTTCCTCCACCCTCCTAGGGAGAGTGAAAAGTGCAGATAAGGAACTGAACTGCTGCTAGGGATTTGGGAGAAAGGTGAAGTCAGGTGAAGGGTGTCAGCTCAGAGCTGCTGCCGCTTCAAGGAAAAGATCAAAAAGGCCAATTGTCAAAACGCCCAAGACGACAGGAGATGCTTGATTTGTAATCCCTGGGGGCAAGAGTGTGGGCTGCAGCCATGGACAGGAGGGAAGGGGATCAACTTGTATTAAGCGCTGACTGTATGCCAGGCACTTTACATACATTATCTAGTTTAATCCCCGAGACAGCCCCATGGACAGACGTTGCTATCTCCATCTTACAGATGTTGGAGCTGGGACTCAAAAGAGTTTTGTGTTCGGCTTAAGGCTAGTTGATGGCCAGGAGTTTAACGTGACTATACTCTTCTCCCGCACTGCACACCCTGCATAACTCCTGGAGGAGGGCAGAGATCAGTGACTCCCTCTCATAGGCAGGTAGACTGGAACTAAGTCAGAGGCAGGGAGGACACAGGGAGCCTACCTTGGCTTCAGTGCTCCGCCTGGATGAGTTGGGTCATCTCAGGGAAGCGATAAGAGATATGTCCAGAGCCTCCCAGCCAGGCTTGCCGGATAAGATACAGGATGCCCAGTTAATCTGAATTTTAAATTATTCAAATTTTTAGGAAAAATTTTAGTATAAGGACATCCCAAATATTTCATGGGACATACTTACACTAAAAAAAATTTTTTTAACCTGTTGTTTCTCTGAAATTCAATTTTAATGGAGTGTTCTGTATTTTTATTTGCTCTATCTGGCATCCTCATTCCCAGCACTGAATCCCCAGGAGCTCTGGCCCCATTCTTCTCCTCCTCCTCCTCTTCCTGATGCCCAGAACTGCCCCTGTCCTGCTCTGCCCAGCTCGGGCTGCCCACCCGCTGCAGAGGATGTAGCCTCACCTCTGCCCTTCCAGTGAGTGTCCATCTGACACCTCTCTGCACCCCCACACACGTGCCCATGTGCACTTGGGGTTAGCCTGTATGTGTAGTTCTGTAGTCTGGTTAATGAGGCTGACATTTTTCTGCGTTAATAAAAGTAGCCCTGCTTTGCTGTCCCTAACGAATATCAGTGGGGCAGCCATTGTGGTTTGCCTGTAACACAATTATTTAACCAGTCATGGGGACATTTAAGTGAAGAACATCCTGTACATGCAAGTTAAACCCTCATGTAATTAACTTAGAATAAATATTTGGAAGTGCAACTGCTGGGTCAAAGCGTGTGTCGATTTTCTGTTCTAATGCATATTTCCACGGTGTCTTTAGGAAGGTTCTACTGGGGCATGCCTCTACCAACAGGGTGTAGGAGGGCTCATCCCCGCTCTTTACCTACATTGCACGTTGGGGAGTTTTAAGTTAGTTTCATTGATTAAAATGGGTGAGTTGAAATCTCATTTGTGGTTATAATTTGCGTCTCTCTGATGACAAGGGAAGGCTGAGCACCTGTCATCACTTTCTGGCCTTTTGTAGATCATTTTGTAAATTGCCTGTCCCTGTCTCTGCCTGCTTTTCTTTTGGGGTGTTAGTATTTTTTTCTTATCCCTTTCGTAAGTGGTTTTGCATATTAAGGCTGTGAATATTATGTTTCCTTTTGATGTGCAGCAGTTTCAATTTTTGTGTCACAAATTTTTAAATTTTTAATTTTTCTTTGATAATCTACCTTTGGTGTTATGCTTAGAAAGGCCTTGCCAACATCAGCTAAATAGTCATTTAGATAGTCCTCTCATTCTTTTAGCATTTTGTCTTTCCATTTCACTTTTCAATCCCTCTGGAATTCAGCAATGCTTGTCTTGGTTGTGGTGCCTCTGTCTCTGATTCTCCAATGTTCACTGTGTCCTTCTGTCTGTCTTTCAATGTGTGGAAGCCTCTTACTTCCCCCATGTGCCCCCTCCTCCCCTCCACCCCATTCCCTTGTGTCTCTCCCTGATGTTTCTAGTCTTGTTGCTGTTTAAACCTTGTTTCTCCCACCCGAGCCCCTGGGCTTCACACCTTCTCCACACGTGACTCTCGGAGATTGTATGGGATTGTTTCTGTCTCTAACAGGCTGATCAGCAGATAAACAAGAGTTATAAACAGATCAGAAATGTCAATTAGAGTCTCCGCAGGTTTTAATGCCTAATCCTGGTTGCACCTTTTGCATTTTAGCAGCATCAGTCTTGAGCAGTCACTCTTGACACTTTTGTGTAAGAGAGCCCGTCTCTGACTGCTGGGTCTCAGTCTATTAAATCTCTTTAATCATCTACATCTAAAAACAGGTATTTCTGTTTAGTTAAATCTAACTATCATCTTGGGTTCTCACTCTCAAAAATATAAGAGGCTTCCTTAAAGATCAAAAGCACTTATTATCCCCACATGGAATCTAGAAGGATGAGGAACACTTATTTTTGCCAACTCCCTGGTCACCATAAGGGGAGAGGCTGCATAGTACAGTGATTAAGACCTCAGCTTCTGGGTTCCAATGCATCTGGAATCAAATCCCAGCTTTGCCACTCACTGACTGTGTTACCTTGGGCAAGTTACTTCATTTCTCTGAGCTCTGGCCTTTGCATCTGTAAAATCAGGGTAAGAATAGTACTTCACAGAGTTGTGAAGATTAAGGAGAGAACACACAAGTCACATGATGTGCTCAGCACAGGGACAGGCAGATTGTCAGTGCTTGATTAATGTCAGCTAATGAATGAAGTCACCCTCCTCCTAACCTCACCAGGCTGGGATTACTTCAGGAGATGGAGGAAAAGATATGGCTACTGCATAGGTCACCATCCCAGCCCCACCTCAGCCCCCTGGCTCCTGAGTTTGCTTAAAATTCTCAACCCAGTTGTTCATGGTGTGTCTGGGTTTAGGAATAGACCTTGACTTCTGTGGGGAAGGAGCAGAGGAGTCCCCATATTCCTGAGCTCCAGCACTGCCAGAGAGACTGCCCACTGCATGGGGAGGAGGTCGCGGGCCCTGTCCCCTGGTGGGTTAAGCTGATGAAGCCAATGCGAGGAGTTTAGTCTTTTCATGGCCTCTTCTCTTTGTATTAGAGATGTTGGCTTTAGGGCTAATGGTGCTAGTGACACGTGCAGCAGACCGTAAACTTTGGGGTCATGGACATGAAAGCTGTGACTGTCTCCAGACACACACACACACTTTTCCATATTATTTTTCATGTAATTCAGATGCCCTGAAGCCCACCCATGAACCACTAGTCCACCTGAAAAACTGAGCCCAGAGAGGCATCACACATAAAGTGGATAGTAGAGATTGTTTCATTCATTGAGCTGATATATATTGAGTGCCTACTGTGTGCAGTGCTGCCCGATGTTTCAGCCAAGCCCCATCTTCACCATCATGACTTCTCCCTCTACCCCTGCCCACCCACCCTCGCAAAGGGAAGAGAACCTGGGAGGAAGAGCTCAATTTAGTGCCACTTCTTGGTAAGTTTTTGCTCCCAGTGCAAGGTCAGTAATGTCCCCTCTGCCTAAGGACCAGAGCATGGTGGAACAGGGTGAGATAAACGCATCTGCGAGGGACAGATGGACAGATGGAGCTCCCTGTTGTTGTTCTACTGGGAGAGGCAGGTTCGGGACAGAGTGTGCTTTCCTGGCTTCTGGAGGGGGAAGCAGGGTGGAGGCGATCATGTCACTTTACATGCAGGGAAATTGAGGTCCAGAAATGGACCCCTCCTGGTTTTATTCCCTCCTGTAATTAGACCTGCTGATTCCCCTCTCCTGGCCTCTCAGACAATTTCCTCATTTTGAAAGAGTTCCCCAATTCGGGGACATTCTGCAGACTTCTCAAAATTGGGCTAATGGAAGCTATTTGACCATATACATATATACACTGAATATGCAATTTGCACCATTCAGGCCATCCAGGCCAGAACGGCAGGCCTGGAAAGGCCTCCTTTGGAGGGGGCGGTGATGCATGTCCATTTCCTCTGCCCAGGAGGGGATGGTGTGTGCTTCCTAAGTGAACCTGCTCCATTTCCGAGGGCTCTGCCTTGGGAGTTGGAGAACATCCCTTTTAATCAGCATGGCGGAGTAGCACATTAATACACAAGGATGTGACATTTGAGACAGATTGGGCAGCACTTCTCCATAAGTGGGGAATCAGGATGAATTTCATATCACATCCCCAATAATCCCACAAACAGTTCATCATGCATCGTGATATTTTCCCCCTTTGGGGAAGAATGTTAACATAGTTGAAGATGATATCATACCAAATTCTAGTGCCCTGACCCTCCTCATGTCAGGATGTCAGAAGACAGGGTGATGAAGGGGAAGGAGCGTTTTCAGGTGGTGGGATGACTTTACTTCTCTGGTCCTGTTCATTCATTCATTCATTCATTCATTCATTCAACAAATATTTACTGCACAGCTACTTTGAGGAATATGAATGAATAGAAAGTGGACCCCAGCTTCAAGGAGCTCTGAGACCTAAGACTGTTGGAGAGGAGTGAGTGAGTTCAGAGGAATGGGGTCCAGGAAGAGGTAGGTTCAACCCTTGCTTGGCTATGACACCTTTTGCATCTCCCAACCTCTCTGAGCTGATTTTGGGCAAAAGAGAAACTGCAACGCCCACCTCAATGGTTTGTAATGAAGGTTAAAGAGTTAATGGCTGGAACATGCCTGGTATAGAGTCTTTATTCAAGAAACACCAATTCCTTGACCATGTGGAAAAAATTGCTCTCATGCCTGGTTGGGTGTCTGGAGATCAAGTTTGAGCCCTGCCATGTCCCCACTGTGTGACCTTGGACAAGGCACTGAGCCTCACCGTTCCTTCCTATGAGACATGGGATAACCCTCTCTTCCTTTCAAGGGGGTGTGAGCGTTAGTGATAAGGTACAGAAATCACCTGGCATTACATTTGAAATATAGTAGGAACTCAGTCAAAAGAAGCTCTTATAATAGGGCCTGGTGTGTTTTGTAGGAATGAAAAAAAATTCTTTCCTATGACAAAATCTTTGGTCAAGCCTTATGGGTCTCTAAGACCAAGGAACGTCATCTATTTTTTGTTTCTTCTGTCACTGCGGTACCTTAGTCCAGGGCTTAGGACACAGTAGGGATACTGCAATACTAGCCAGTGCTTGCCTCTCCTAACCTGGATCTCTGTTAGTCCGTATAGGGCTTTTGTGCAAATTAGCACAAGTGGCCACCCTGAGGAGATACAGCCCTGTGAGCATACATACAGCTCAGTGCAGGGAGTAGAGGCTGGGTTTTAGTGTTCATCACTGCTCTGCCTGGGTGCCCTTTTGCTGTGCTCAACCTGAGCAGCTGTACATGGCAGCCTTGCTCCAGAGCCTTCCTCTTAGGAGTCCATGGTTATCCACTGTCCAACAATAGATTCAAAGAGTCCTTAGAGGCAGGCTGCAAGGATCTTGGGGAGCTTTCACCTAAAACCCTCTAATTACTTCCCAGATGGTGTGCAAACTCCTTACCTGGCCATCAAAACTGGGCATCAGTCTCATCTCCACCCCCTTCCTCCTCCAGTCGCACTAGCCTCTGTCTGGTCTGCAGATTACATCACACTCTGTCTCCCCACCCATCCTTCAGACACGCTGAGTCCCCTCTCCTGAACCTTGCTCTCCTACCCAGCCACTCTTCTCCGCCTCTGTGTTTCCTTCCATTTTCTGCTTAAATCAAGTCCAGAGGCTTCCCCTGGGGCCCGATACTCACGTCACTTTCCCTTTTAGCTCCCTGTGCATCTCCTCCAATCACATGCATCCCTGGGTGTTTCCTGTTCCTTGTTTGCCTTCTCCCCTCTGGCATGTGCTCCTGGACAGTGGAGAGAACCTAGAGGAAAGCTCAGGATCTGGAGGAAAATTGACTCTCAGCTCAGTCACTTAGTAGTCTATGTGGGACTTTGAGCAGGTCACTTACCTCCTCTGACCTCTCTGTCACAGAGACAGTAATAATAATAATCCCTACTCCGTGGGATTATCGCTGGGAACAAATGAGGCAACACGTGTCAAGGGTTCCTAATGGTGCCTAGTGCAGAATAAACACTCAGAAAGCAGACGTGTGGGCTTTTATGATCACTGTTCATAGCTGGGCATAGCCCAGGATCTGACACGTGGTAGATGCTCAGTAAGTAATGATTGAATCAGAGTGGATAAGGGATCATTTCACCCACTGTAAAGGAAAGAGTTTTGCTCAAGGTACCTGGGACCGTATTCCATTGAATCCAAGATGTCCTCAGTTAAAAGATGCAGCTTTACTGGGTGTACCACTAAGAAAGAAAAAAAAAATGCTGTGGGTTAAAGTATGACATGCCATCAATTTTAAGATACATTCCAATTCCAAAGGTATTAAAGTAGAACTGACGACGTGTGGCAACTGCCTAATTGCTTTTGACCACCCCTCACCTCATTTGGGCTGGGCTCATCGCTCTGACCTCTTCTCCAACCCAGGGCTCTCTGACCATCAGGGCTTCTCCTTTTCAGCATTCAGGTGGTGGCTCTCGCTGGACATGTGATCACCTCTTAATTCATTCTCTCAGCTCCAAGTCTCATTACTTCTCAATTTTCTGCATTGAACTCTATTTAACACCTATTAGCACAGGTCTTCAGCTGATAAACGACCTTCTCACAGGAGGCAGCAGGATGCCCCAGTCTTGATCCTGTCTCTGGTATCTGTGCCCAAAGCAGGGGAGCCCACAGAACCCAAATATGGGTCCCTCGGGACCCCTGCCAGCCCACTGCCAACCCCTCTTATAATGGCTCCCAGGGCACCAGGAATACCACTGGGTGGGGACCCGAACGTGAGTTCTCCCACTTGGATGGGAGGTGGGAGGGTCAGCCTTCAGCCGCTGCTCTGGCCATGACTGCAGTTGGACACACTCACCTGTCTCCTTCCTGTGGACCTGGGTCAGGTGACCCCATCAGAGCTTCCTCCACTGACCCCTGCCCTGGAGATTCAGGGGACACATGTCCTTGTACCGTCTCTTCCTTGGGGGAACTTATCTCCTAATCCGTGAGCCAAGCATCAGTGGAGAGAGAATGGTTCCAAATAGAAGTATCAGATCGAATATTCCCATCCCATCTCTTCCCATTAATGGATAATTTGGGGGCGATTAGCCACTGCTTTGGGTTATTCTTTGCAGCCTTTCCCTTCATTAGTGTGGATAACTGAGGATTGAACCCATTGGCATTTCATTGGAGCAGCAGGAGAGAAAAGCACTTGGGGCGTTGGTGGGGATTTTCATTTGGAGATTTGGTGGTGGACAGGTTACTCCTCTCCTTCTCCTTTCCACCCTGTTGAATGATGGGCGTTGTTTGCCAGTTCTGGATCCTCATACACGCCCTGGATCCCTGAGCCCAGAGCCTCTGAGATGAAGAAAACAAAGGGACTAGCTCTTGTCGAGCACCCTCGAGATGACATGTCCAGCAATGCAGTGGGAGCTTTGCAGACACCAACACATCCCCTGGTGAGCAAGGCCTCAGGAATCCCCACTTACAGAGAAGGAAGTGGAGGCCCAGAGAGGTTGGTTACCTTGCCTGAGGTTACACAGCACCTAAGGGTCATGCGCAGTTTGAAAATTGGTTTGGTTCCAAAGCCCACTTCTTTCTACCTGGTGCTGCCTCCCCACATAAGTTCCATATAGTTCTCCAAGCTCGCCTCTCCCACGTCTCCCGACCCCACAGAACGGAGGGGCCACAGAGAGGCAGGGGGGCCAGCCCACAATGCTGGAGCACCTCCCAGGGCTGGTCTCAGCTTGGCCTTCCTGAGGACATGGTTGCTGCCCAGGACCCTGTCTTGCAGGTGATAGCTTTGCTTCCCTGCTTTTCAACCTTCCTTCTAGCTCTTCACGTCCTGCCTCTCCCTCAAGACCTTTATCCAGCGACAGTTCAGGAGTAATGCAGATTGGGCTTGGTAATGCATTAATTTACCAGGAGTTAGCCTTGTGAAGTGGAAGGAGCAGAGAAATAGTCAAGCCAAGCACGTTTCAGCCTCAGGACCTCCGTACACTCTGTTCCCTTTGCCTGCGTTGTTCCGCCCCGGTGGCCCCATAGCTGTCTCTGTTGTGTTATTCAGTTCTCTGCTCAAACATCCTTTATCAAAGAGACCTTTCCTGACTGCATTATGTAACACAGCTGCCCCACCCCAATACTCCCTGTTGCCCTCCTGACATATATATAATACAGTTATTTGTCTGTTTGCTTATTGTCGGTCTCCGCTATCAGAGTTTCCTGAGGTCAGAGCCTTTGTCTCTTTTGCCTTGTTGTTGTTCTCTGCTGAATCTTCAGCTCCTAGAACAGGTTGTCACCTATGTTAGGTGCTTAATAAATATCTGGTGAATAAATAAGTGAATAAATGAATGAAATCAAAGGACGGAAGAAAGAGTATACGTATTTGAGCACCTGCAAGAGATCCCAAGGGGTGGAAAGGTAAAGTATGAGAAGCAAGGGCTGGATGTAGGTCAGGGGTCAGCTCATGCAGGACCTGGGAGGCCCTGAAAGGCATTTGGGCTTTATTCACAGAGAGATCACATCACCAAAGGGTCTTAGGCAGGGAGGTGATACAGTGAGATTTCTGCTTTAGAGATGGTGAGGAGGGCAGTGGGGAGACCAGAGACAAGGGAGCCAGTCACAGGCGGGGACCACTGTCCAGCACAGAACGGGCCTGGACCTTCGTCAGCATAGGAGAGGGTGCCAGGACAAGGGGAGAGCTAGCCCGGGCTCACACCACACTGCCCACATTCCTTGTGGATGGGTATCTAAGCTGCTGGGACAGAAGGAATGCCCCGCCACGCGGAGCAGCTTGGCTTGCCCAGCGGCTTAAACAAAAATGTTTATGATAGCTTTGTTCTACAGACATTCATGATGTGACTGTAACCCACTGAACAAGCTCAACTTAAGAGTCCCAGCGCCCAGCCACTAGATGAATGTTCAAGGGCTGGGGTCTCCAGTGATAACCGATGTGATGAAGCCCTTGAGATCACACTTGGAAATTTTGTAGAGGATTCAGACAGGGAGGAAGGGCAAATGAATTGGACAAGGAGGATTGTAAGGATGACAGTGAAAGCTTACATCGCTTCAGCTCAGCAGGTGCCAGGTCCTCTTATAAGTGCCTTGCATTTCAACATTTAATCCTTACAACAATCCTATGAGGTAGGCACTGTTATTAGCCCTGTTTTGCCCTTGAGGCACAGAGAGGTTGAGTAACTTACTTGAGATCCCACAGCTAGTTAAGAGGCAGGATGCGGGTTTGAACCCAGGCATTTTGACTTCAACTTACGAAAAAGAATAAAATAGTTTCACACAGCTGGGACTATTGGATCAAAACAAAATATTCCACTACAGTAGAGAGCAACGCCAAGGGTTGTATTTTAAAGGACCTAACAAAAGGAAATGATGTGCTAATCTGACTATATTCAAATGTAAAAGTTCTGTACAATAAAGGACATCCAAAAATGCAAAGAAACACAATTGATGGTAGGATAATATTGTGCCAAACATGTCCGGGAAGGGTTAATCTCGATATCATGTAACTAGCCCACCTGAAGTGGTAAGAAAGATATCTGGAGCTCACATCAGAGAAAACAGAGTCTGCAAGTAAATACACAGGAAAGCTATTCAGTCTTGCTAGTAATGAAAGTGATGCCAATTGAAACAATGAAACGACACTTTATCCCTAGTCAATTAGCTCTAGAAGCCTTGTGAGGACACGAGAGAGAGCTGGGATGTTTGCAGAGACACGGGCATGCTCACACGTTGCTGGTGGCGGTGGAAATGAGTCCTTTGGGAATCCAGTTTGACAACATGTGTCAAGAGTCATAAAGTACTCATGTCGTTTGACCCAGTAATTCTCCTCCTGGGATTATATCCTATGGAAATAATTCAACAGAAGAAGAAAGTTATATGCATGAAAGTGTTGATTTCAGCATTATTTATAATGATGAAAAATTGGAAACTGTAAAAACGTCCAACAATAGGGGAATGACTAGGCAAATTATGGTATATCCACCTAATGGATTTATGTAGCCATTTAAAATTATAACAGCATTATTTAGTAATACTGAAAGATGTTTATGATATTATTTTTCAGTGAAAAAAGCAGGGTGCAAAATTGTTTGCCCATATTCATTACAACCATGGAAACTAGGTCTTATGTGGACAGGGACTGGATGGAAATAAAAAAGGAAACGATATGGGAGGGCAGTGAGATGGAGGGTAATTTTTTTTAAAGTTCCTCCTTATGTCTGCTCTAGCATTGATTGTGTGATAAAGAGCAAATAGGAGAAAATGCAGAATCAAAGAGTAAACCAGAATCAACAGCTGTGAAATCCTGGCTTATGTGAAAACTACATAGAGGTTTCAGCTGGCTGTGAATGAGGTGAGACAAATCTCACGATGCTGGATGGAGAGAAGTAAGGACTCCCCGCACAAGGAAGCAGTGATCTGGACGAGATGTCTTTGCGGGTCAGGGACTGTATCTCCCGTAAGACCCAGCACAAAGTAGGTGTTTGGGAGGAATGAATGAGAGAAGCCCTGATGATCCCGCAAAGAACAATTAAAGAGAAGACCTGGATGTGACTTGAGAATTTGGCACAGAAAAGACAAATAAATGCTTTTTTCTGGATTGCTCCAAAGAGCCGAGCAACGTCCAATGAATAGATGTTAGAGGCAGATGAATTTCAGCCAATAATCAAGAAGAAATTTTATGTAGCCTTAATTATCCTAAGTTGGAGTAGGCTGCCTTCTGAGGGAATGAGTTCCCCATGTCTGGAGGTGATCAGGAAAGGGTTTGATTGATCAAGATCTGCCGAAGATGCTGTTAGCATACTTCTCAAACTAGCGTGTATACTGGATTCCATCAATTTAATAGTCCATCAATGGTAAGATGCACAGGAAACTTCAGAGATAGGTCCTGGTGGTGGCCTGCACACTAGCTTGAGTCCCTAGTCCCCAGGTGTATGCACACATGTTCTTTTCTTGATGAGGATTTTTTTTGGTGTGAGCAGCTTGGCTGAATTGGATAGGGTGTTTCCCTAGATGCCTTCTAAAATTTTTGACAAATCTAAGAGTCACTAATTCAATGGCGCTGTGATTCTGTAACTCACTACTTGAAATAAGCAACTCCCCATCCATTAATTCGATTGACTTTGATTCCAAAGCATTTTCTAATCTCTAGTATTGGCCTTGGCCCTGCCAATCACGTCCCGTTGACACTGAGACTGCAGTGATACAGGCCCTTGGCCAGCCCCCCATCCCACAACCCTCTCCTGACCCACATTCCAGCACCTGTGGAGCTGCAGCAGCCTTGTTTGATCCTGGAAACTGCAGAGGGCTTGAGAAGGCAGGTCACGAGACTCTCTCAGGCCTAGACCCAGCGCCCACAGTGTCCACTCATGCCTTTCACCTAGCTGGTCTCCCACCTGCTTCTAGAGGCAGGGGGAAAGCAGGAAACAGCCAAGACAGTAAAATGAGCTTGCATCTTGGAGCCAAATAATTCTTGGGTTAATCTGCCATACACTGTGTGTTACCTGAGGAATGCTTCATAGTAGCTCAGAGCCTCAGTTTCCTCATCTGTAAGATGGGGTGAGTACGTGAGCACAGTGAGATAACACTTGTGCTCATGCATAGCCAGGCTCAAAGTGGGTAGAGTTTGTTTCCTCCTCCAAGACCCCTTCTTGCCCTGGGACCATGTGTGACTCTCCTGAGGCTTCTCCGTCCATCTCAAATGGAGGGTGAGATGTGGGAAGTATTTCTCTTCTGTCTTGGGAAATGTCTGGGAGGCTATGGTTTCAACAGCTCCACCCTTCCTGAGCCGGGGAGAGTGTTCTCTTTTCCGTGCTGCACACTCAGCTGTCTTGGAGAACAGCATGGACTCTGCGGCGAGGCAGCGCGTGGACTGGTTGGCTTCTGCCTGAGGCTTCTTGGGACACAGAGTATATTTCTTGCTTTCTTACTGCCCAGTAAAGCACAAACAGGAGAAAATGTCCCAAACAGTGTAAAGATTATGGAAAATCTAGCTCTTTGGTTCCTCCATCCACCTATCCATAAACATGCCTTGAATACCTACTCTGAATGAAGCCTGGGAAAACACAGATGGGCAAGACCCAGTCCTTGACTGTGGACAATCATGATGTAGTCGGGGAGACAGAAAAGAAATCAAACAGCTGCAATGCAGCGTGATCATTGCCTGAGAGATGAGGGCCCCGGGGCATGGCGGCTGCTTGCTTAGGCTCCAGGTGGGTTGCATGCCAGCACCTGCTGGCAGATCTCCAGGCTGCGTCGGCAGCACACTCCACCCTCCCAGCCCGAGGTGAGCGTTTGCCTGGTGCATTTGAAGAACCGAGATGAGGCCGAGTGGCCAGCCTAGAGTGAATGGTGGGGAGAGGTAAGAGTTAATAGAGACAGAGAGAAGAAGGGACCAGGTCAGGCACCGCTTCTATATGATGGGAAGGACTCAGCTTTTACTCTGAGCTTAATGGGGCTCACGGGCGGGTTCTGAGCAGAGGCTGGCCTGATCTGACCGACAAAGGAGGGCCAGCATGGGGGCGGGGAGACTGACAGGAGTCGGCTGCAGTGATGCAGGTGACAGACTAGGGGCCCTAGAGAAGCGCCATAACAGTGGAGGGCATGAAGAGTGGGCCAGTTCCAGGGAGATTTTGCAGGTGGAGCCAACAGAGTCAGCTGACAGATGGGATGTGGGGTGTTAGGAAGGTGGCCCCGGGGTTGTGTCCAGAGCAGCTGGCAGCATGGAGCTGCCCTTAACCAAGATGGGGAAGCCCATGAGTGGACAGGCATGGGGGGGGGGTGCAAAGATGGGGAGTCCTCTTGGGACTATTAGGTGGGAGATGCCCGTCTGGCATCTGGGGGACCTGGTGGGTAGGCAGCTGGACAGAGAGGGCCTATCTACAGGTGTGAGCTGGAGCCTCCCCAGCATGTAGACAGTATTTAAAGCCATGAGGTTAGATGAGATGACTTTGAGAGGGAGTAGACATAGAAAAGAGAGATTCTCTTTATTCCCCAAAACTGCATTTGCCTGTGATATTCAGAGAAGGCCCATCACCCCCTTTTCCCAGGCATGCCTCTGGGAGCCAGTTATGTCTGTTTCCTGGTTCTTGCAGCGGCTGTAGCTTCTGTTCCTTCCAGAGGTCTAGGAGAGGGCAGGCCAGCCTGCAGAGTGCTAAGGACCAAGGACAGTATTAGCCTTGGCAAAGGACAGCTGGTCCCCACCCCGAGGGGCTTACCGGCTCCCTCTGTATCTTCCAGAAGCAGGTGTCAAGTACCCAGCAGGAACTCAGGAAATGTTGGCTAAGCAGAGGGATGCAGGGTCTCAGGAGAGGGGGAGAGCTCGTGGGTTCTACCCCGAGGTCCCGAGAGAAACGAGAGGAGGCCTGGGGTGCTGAGAAGACGCCCCTCTGAGCAGCGAGGCAGGTCGTGTGCGTGTGTGGGTGCTGTGGGGCTGGAGACAGCACAGACAGAGGATCGCCTGCAGCACAGGGAGCAGAAGCTCATCTCTGCCTGGCGGGCACCTGCTGCCTGGGGAACTTTGGATTGAAAAATCCATAACGGGCATGACAGTGAGTGATAATACTTGAAAGGAAATCTGCAACGTCTGCTTTCAAAGCCACGTTCCCCGGAATGCCGATCTGAGCTCGGCTCCCAGAGCTGTGCCTTTGGAGATGTCCCTGAGCGCTCAGCCAGCTTGCTGGTGTGAGCCTGCCGAGAACAATTAGTGACACTGTGGCTGGGGCTTGGCGTTGGGCGTTTCTGTAAAGGCTAAACATTGATTTACAGAAGTGAGGCCTTAGGAACACATCACAGGTTGGGGCCCCAGGAAAGTAATGGCCGGTCCTGGTTACAGTGAAATGCACACAAGCTCGGGAGAGGCAGATGTGTCACCTTTATTCCCAAGCCCTGATAGCTATAAGGAAAGAGCTGTCTGGAATTTGACAATGGTTCGCTGGCTTCGTTGATGGGATTGTGCCTTTAGATGGAGAATCGTATTCATTCAACAAATATGTATTGAGCGCCTACCATGTGCCAAGCACAGTTTGAAATTTGGGGCTTAAAGCAGTGAACAAAAGAAGTGCCCTTATGGAGCTTACATTCTAGAATATGGGGCAAACTAAATGAGTAAACTATATAGTATATAGATGTTGATGAGTGCAAAGCAAACTAAAAAGAGAAAGGGGATAGGACAGGTCCAGAGTGGGGAGGTGATAATTTTAGACTTGGTAACCCAAGAATCCTCCTTGAGAAGGTGATAATTGTGTGAGAATCTGAAAGAAGGGAAGGAGTGAGCCAGGGGGATGTCTGGGGAGAGTATTCCAGGCAGGAGGAATAGCAAGTGCAAAGGCCCTGGGGTGGGCCTGACATGAATCAAGGGTGGCTAGGGGGGATGAGTGGGCATGAGATGAATAGGAGGCAAAATCAGAAAGGCCACAGATGATGTAGGCCCTGATAAACTGTGTTACAACTAGAAGAAAACTCTGAGCCTTTCCGCCTAAATTCCCAATTTTTCGGATGAGGAAACTGACCCCAGCTAAGCAAAGTGGTTTGTGCCTAGTCTCACTGTCAGGAGCTGACCCGATTCTCACACTCAGGTCCCCTTACATCCAGGTTGTTCCTTTTCATTCAACTCATTTCATCACTCGGAAAATGTTTATAGACATTTCATTCACAAGTGGAAGTGAACAGTACACAAAACTGGTGGAGTGGCCTAGAGAGCTAGGATGGGGAAAGGATGGACTCTCATGAGAAGATGCTCATCAACTCTGTTTATATTTCCCATCTTGATGCAAACATTTAAAAACATCACCCCAGAGCAGGTGGAAATTGGGACTTCTGACACCCAGTTTCCTGGGCTGATTTTGGACTTTTGACAGTTTTGGGTTTTTTTAAGAATATATATATATATATACACACACACATACACACACACACACATATGTATGTTTAAGATTTTTTTTTTTGATGTGGACCATTTTTAAAACTTTTATTGAATTTGTTACAATATTGTTTCATTTTATGTTTTGGTTTTTTGGCCCCGAGGTATGTGGGCTCTTAGCTCCCTGACCAGGGATCAAACCTGCAACCCCTGCACTGGAAAGCGAAGTCTTAATCACTGGACCACCAGGGAAGTCCCTGCACTTTTGACAGTTTTGACTTTAGTTCACCTCCACCCACCTTTACATCTGGAAGTTATTAGATGGAGTTATTAGACTAGGGCTCAGCCTCCAGTGGGAAAAGAAGTAAAGCCTGCAGTAATTTGATCAGGAATTACTGGCATAGTGCCAGGCGGTGGAAATTCACTGGTGATCCTGAGCAGCCTTTGCCTGATCCTCTCAGGGCTCCCCACTCAGTTGGGGGACAGGCCGGTAGTCACGCACAGTGACCAGGGCTCTGATGGGGTTGACAGGGAGCTGTGGGGGTGCAGTGGATGGGTGTCGAGCCAGATTTAAGGTAGGTGGGTTAGAGAAGGGCTCCCAGAGGAAGCAGAAACCCAAAGGATGAGAAGGAGATGCCAGGCCTTCCCAAGGCAGAGGGAGACTTGTAAACACATCAGTGAGAGTCATGTGGCAGGCTCTGACAGTTATCAACCTGGATTCAGGTCCAGCTCCATTGGTTATGACTTTTGTGACCTCGGGGAAGTCACTGAACCTCTCTAAGCCTCACTTTCCTCATTTATAGAATGAGAATAACAATAGAACTCACCTTACAGGCTTATGAGGATGTAATAGGAGAATGCAGAAAAATGCGTGTGTCACGTTACAAATGCTCAGTAGATGGTATATATCATCATTATAATCCAGTATGGTAGGGTGCCGTGGACCACAGCTCCCTGCCTGGGCTCTGCTTCCTAGATGTGGTGTCACTGAGGCTGAGCCTTAGGAGGGAGAGCCAGTGAGTGGGGGGAGGTGTAAAGACGTGGAGAGGAAGGCATTCCAGGCAGAAGGGCCAGCCTGAGCCAAGACTTGGAGGCAAAGGCCAGCATGGTGAGTGTGAAAAACTCCATGTGGTTCAGTAAATTAATGAATTAATATAATTAGAAGGGAAGGAAGGAGGTAAGATGATGCTGTTAAAAGAGGCAGGGTCTGGAGCATAGAGGTCTGTCTGAAGGTTAAGGGTCTGAATGTTGTTCTGTAGAAGTGGAGAGCCATTGAAGAGCCCTTGGAAGCAAGGAAGAGGCTTAATCAGACGTTTCGAAAGATCACACTGGGTGGATTGCAAGGGTTCAAAATAGGAGGTGGGAGCCCGCCTAGGAAAATGATGCATTGGTCCAGGCGTGAGATGATGTGGCCTAAGCTGGGATAACCCCAGTGGGGATGCGGATGGAGAGGAGGGGCAGGGCTTGAGTCACACAGGAGTGAAATCATCGGGACTTAATGTTTATTACATTCAGTGGGGGTGGGGGAGACAATGAAAGAAAAGGAGGATCCCAGAATATTCTAGGAGGTCAAGCAGTTTTAGGAAAGACGCTCCAAATGATTTAGGAGTTATGAGTTTATATGTGTGTATTAGTCAGGGTTTTCCAGAGGCACCAAACGAATAGGAGATAGATATATATTTCTTATGAGAAACTAGCCCATGTGGTTACGGAGGCTGAGAACTCCCAGCATCTGCAATCTGCAAGCTGGAGACCCAGGAAAGATGGTGGTGTGATTCAGTGTAAGTCCAAAGGCCTGAGAACCAGGGGAGCCGATGGTATAAATCCCAGTCAGAGATGTGATGTTCCAGCTCAAACAGTGAGGCAGGGAAAAAAGCTCGCATGCCTCCTTCCTCCCCCTTTTTGGTATATTCAGGCCCTCAAGGATTGGGTGATGCCTTCCCACACCAGGGAGGGCGATCGCTTTACTGAGTCCACTAATTCAAATGCTAATCTCCTCCAGAAACACCCTCACAGACACACCCAGGAATCATGTTTAATCTGGGCACCTCCATGGCCAGTCCAATGGACGCATAAAGTTAACCATCACAACATGGTAGTCAGCACCATGAGAGCATGACGTCACCTGGGGGAGGCAGCCACCGTGGGGAGAGCAGGGAGCAGAGCCGGGAGCCCTGGGATGTACGCAGGGTAGGCAGAGGAAGAGGCACGAAGGGACCATCGCTGAGGTCCTGGGAGAGCTGGGAGTCAGGTGCACGCATCCCAAGGGGTCAGGGCCTCTGGGAGAAAGGGGCGCAGTAGTGCTCAATGCAGCCGAGTGTCCAGGAAGATCAAGATTGCACAGCGTCTGCTGGACCTGGCTCTTGGGACTCTGCTCCAGGCTGAGGGGAGTTAGCGGTGCAGGGCTCCCCCACCGCAATGCAGGGAGCTGAGGCATGAAGGGGAGGTGAGGGAGGAGAGAGGAGTATCTCGGCACCTCTTTAGAGATGTTTGAATGATCAGGGGAGATGTCAAGCCAGGCAAGGTGCTGGGTTTGTTTGTCTCTGTTTTCACTGTAAGAGAGACAAGGGTGGGCTTAAAAACTGAGAAGGAGCTTGCTGGAAGGGAGAGAAAGGGATGATGAACTCCTGTGTGGTTAGTTGAGAAAGATTTTTGCGGGGGTACCTAAGCCTATCGTTCTGCTTAGTTCCCCTGTTGAACAGGCCAGGACAGTAATAGAGCCCTGTGGCGGACTAGAGACTGCCTTCAGATGGATGAAAGTCAACTGACTAAATCTAGGTCATCTTCCAAGTACTGGCATTTCTCCATCTTGACTCATAGAAACTTCTGCCCATCCACCGTGCTCCAGATGACAAGAGGCAGCACGGCTCGGCTGAGTACGGGAGCTGGAGTCAGGAAGTAAATGGAGTAAAGCCCCAGCCTGGCTCCTCACTAAAGCGACACATTTGAATGAGACAGTTAACCTTTCAGGACCTGCATTTCCTCCTCGATAAAAATGGGGTTAGTGCTAATACCTGCCATGACTTTTTCACACGGTGCTTGGGAAGGTTAAACGGGGAACCTGTGGGAAGACACCTGGTAAAACGTCAAGTGCTGAGCACAGCTGTGGTTTTTATTTCTCACCTGTGCGCACTTGGAGTCTGAGCCACTGACTTGTACGTGCAGAGAAATGGCAGCAAAGTTTAGAAGCCTGATTTGGTTTTGCATGCTTTATAAAGCATAATCATTTTTTGGTTTAAGTGAGATCTCTAGGCTTTTTCAAAGAGTCAAACAATTTATACTCAAACTGCAGCTTGACAGCCAGACTTGGAGATGCTCGTCTTTTTTTCAAGAGCACATGTCTTGCTTTTACAAATTATAAAAGTATTACATGTTTATGGGAGAAAATGGGGGGATGAACAAAAGCACAAAGAAAATTGCAAGCAACTAAGATCTGACCCTCTAGACAGGACCACAATTAATATGTTGGTATTTATTCTTCCAGGCATTGTGTGTATATGTAAGCATAAAATTAGAATTTTTAATATGTATAATATATCTATATTGGTATAATTATTTAACCAATCCCCTGTGTTTAAAGTGTTTCCACTTTCCCCCTCTGATAGATAATGCCGCAGTTAAAAATTTTTATACATAAATCATTGAGTGCATCCTATTATCTCAGAATAAATCCATAAGGGCATGGCCACTTGAAAGACTTTTGGTAGACAGTTTCAAATTGCTTTCCAGAAAGATTTATATTCTTGCCAGCAATGTATACCCATTTCCTCACACCCTCCCCGACACTGAGTATTAACATGTTTAAACAATGGTTCACCCATTTGACAGGTAAAAGATGGTTCACCAAAAGGGGTCAGAGGAGGCCAGTCCTGCAGGGTCACCTGTATCCCCACAGCTGGAGGAATTGCAGCAGAGCTCCTGTTTTTCAGCTGCTTGTTATTTCACAGTCACTGCTTGGGCCTCTGGGTCTGCCACTCATTCACTGAGGACCAAGCCAGTGCATCTGTGCATTTGCCCAAGGGTGGAGCACTCCAGGGAGGCTGAGGTCAGGCCTGTCAGGGTAACAGTGCTCAAGGGCATCTGAGTCCTAGAGAGAGAGAGAGAGAGCACGCGAGAGCGGGCACATGTCAGGTGGGGGACAGCCCGTCCCCTGCATATCATCTTGGGTGTACTTCTGGGCTTAGATGCTAGGTTGCTCTTTGGGGCTGCACCCATACTCCAGAATGCTCAGTCGTTCACGGAGCCTGCCTCTTCCCTGAGTAGAAGTAGACCTTTAGGATGCAGTGAGCTTGCAGAGTGTTCAGAGTGCCCATGCTGGAGGGCGTCTGGACAGCTGCTTCCCTGGAAGATGCTTGCCCTCCTCCTCCTCAGTGCTTTCTTGTTATTCCTTGGGGGCTTCCACTCTCCCATAGCTGGGGCAGTGCCCTGCTCCACCTGCGAATGGTCCTGTGTCCACCCTGAACATGGCTGGGGGCCCAGGGGAGAAGAAGAGGCAGAGAGCAGAAACTTCCTGAGTTGGTACCCAAGAACGTACTGCGATGCATTCATTTATCCATCCCCCAAGCTGATAGTAGGAGAAAAACGAAAATGAACAGGACCAGGTCCTTTGGTGCCCCTACGAGCTCACAAGCAAGTAAGACAGATAAGCCTGTCACCAGCAATCACACACACAGGCATGAGGGGTGAGCCCAGAGCAGTCAGTCCTGAGGCTCTGGCACCTCAAGCGGCTCACCTGTCTTCTTCATCTGTTATTTGCACTTTAGAAAAAATTCCCCTGGAAGCCAGTGTGTGATGGTGAACCAGAGTCAGATGATGAGGACTGGGGTGGGATGGGTGGGATGTGAGCAGCTGACTGTTGGCAGCCCTTGGTCAAAGCTCCTGGAATTTAAGAGAAGGTGTGAGTAGGGTCTGGTGGCTGCAGAATTCCCCAGGGGCAGTGTGGAGGGTTTCCCTCCTAGGAGGCAGGATATTAGCCTCTGAGTTAGGGACCAAGGGAATCAGGTGCAGGTGGCCTAGGAGGACTGCCCCAAAGGTGTCTGATTTGGCTGGGAATCAGGATAGACTCAGTGATGGACCAAGATGGGTTGGAGCCTAAAAGACAGAGGGCCACGTATGGGCTGATCGAAGGGTCTGGCAGAGAGGGCAGATGGGTCTCACCTTGAACCCAGTATCAGTCAATTGGTGGTGGCTGCCAAGGACCACATATTGAGGCCACATGTGGATTCACTGAAAAGAGTGCAGAGATCAGTTAGTAATGTCTGCATGGGAGTGGATGAGAGGAACAGTGGTGTGTATGCTATTTTTGTCATCCCTGATTTCAGGAGTCAGCAGATATTTCTGGATGGCAGAGAGAACAGTGTCATGATTTACGTGGGAAGGGGGCTGCATAGGCCCCACTGGGGTATAAATCCAAGATGCCAGAGGAGCAGGAGCCATCTATGGAAGAAAGATTGTCTGAGTTTAGCAGAGCATGAGGGTCTCAGGCTTGGTGACCAAATTCAAATAAGATTCCAGTCTTAGGGGAACTGAAACACCAGCCGGGGAAAGTGAGACAGGAGCCCAGTCATGTACACAAGGCCAACCTGGTGAGGGCAAGGAAAGCTCCAGCTCAGTGGGCTCCCCTTGGCTTCTGATTGGGCCTGTGACCACATATGTAATTTGGACTTGACCTTCTAATGACCTCCCTGCCTATTCAGGACCAGATCAGGACTTGGGTGAGACTGAGCTGCAGGGGCTGCGTGGGTTACATCCGATCACAGACATGTCGTGGATCAGCCGTATTTAGGGGAATTCGGAGGAGTCCTGGCAAGTCAGGTTTTAGGAGCATTGAAAAGTCTCCTTCTCTTCCCTAAGGAGATCCTCTCCTGTATCCTAAGCACCATCTACATTTCCACCCTCAGAGGTGGGTCTCACAAAATGCCCACTCCAGAAATGAGTACAGGATCCATCACTGTCCAGAAGGTGGATCTCTCACCCTCCCTCTGCCTCTTGGCCAGAAAGTGCTTCTGTCTGGGCATGTTGTATTTCTCTGGGAAAATTTCTCCATCTCAGATCTGATTAGCTTCCCTATGGAGAGCCCGTTTTCCCTAAATGGGGACACGGCTCATGGGTTGCCCATGTCAGTGGGAAAAGCCATTGCCGGAAAGCGGTAAGAGATTGTGCTCCCTCGGCAGTCTCTCCATGTGCCCTGTCTTTGGTGGTAATTGGTGAATGACCAATGGCAGCAAGACCTGGGCTGCCCAGCCCAGCCCAGAAAGGATGTCAGAAGTGTTTGCTGTAGAAGAGGGAGGGAGAGTGAGGACTGGCGAGTCGAGTCCAGAGCCAGACAGGGAACCCCGCCTCAGAACGACACCATGCTCCCAGGTGTAGGAGAGAGTTGGAAATAATAGAATTGAATGGAATTAAGATGGTATTTGTCTAGGCCGCAAGGCTACCTGGAATCTACCTTAGACCATCGCTTCCTAAAAAATCCTCTAGGGAAGCTCTATCCTTGATTCTAAGATGCACTCCCTGCCTTTCTACATTCCACCCAATAGGTTAACCCATCTGAAATTGAAACAGACTTTCAAACCGTCAACACATGCAGCTCATGCTGTATTTTTCTTTTTCCAAAAAAAACTCTAATTAAATTGACAGTTCATGTCATTACTGATGGCATGCTTGAATCAAGGAATTATGGTATATATACAAAGAATGAAGCTGGCAAAGGAACCCTTGATTACTAGATAAAGCTGTGGCTCCAAATGCTCTTGCAAGCTGGCTGGATTCCAGTGACACTGTCTTTAACTAGCTTAATTTCATGATTCTTTTGGTGGTCCATGAGAGAAAACCAAGTCAAAGAAACTTGAACACAAAAGGAAATTTACCGGCTTAGGTTCCAAGGAAGTCCACGGGATGGATGGCCTCAGAAATAGCTGGATCCAGTGTTACTGGGACTCTCTTCATCTTTCAGTTCCGCTTTATGTCTTTTATGTGGCAACAAAATGTCTGTGGGAACTTTGGGTTTGCACGATCCTGGAGAAAGAGCGAGATCCTATGTCTCCCAACATACATATGGAATCTATATGGGAAAGCTGTTGATGGCCATACTTGGGTCATGTACCCCCTCCAAGAGAAATCACAGTGGGCTGGGCATGAGATACCATACTGGTGAGCTATATGTGGCCAGAAGACAGGCAGGGCATTGTGATTTGATTGACAGTCTGCACAGAGCCACTTGGGATGGAAGCAGGGCAGTTCCTCAGAGGGAAGAGAGAAATGCTGGGCAGATAAAAGCTGTAGCTGTCCACTCTTGGGTCAGCCTGAGGGCCTAGCACCAGAGTTCTTCCGCCAAAGTTTCATCTGAGACTTGACTCTTAGCACCTCTGTTCGAGGAAAGGCCAGTTTGGAATAGCCCGTTGGAGTGACAGAGGACATGGAGAGGAAGAGGCGGAGAGTAGCATTGCTTCAGTGTCCTCCCAGGTCAGGGCTGCCACGGGGCACGTGCCCACAGAGGGGACATGAGTGTCTATAGAGAAGAGGCAAAATAGCTGAGGGGGCTTAGGACAGCCTAAGCCAAGCCGACAGGAAGGAAGAGGCAGAGGGGAGACCGCATCTTCCGTGAAGATAATGCATGGGGATGCTTAGCCCGGTGCCTGGCACCCAGCGCCCAATCCATAAATGGTAGCTATTATTATTATCCATTAGAGATCATCCCTCAGCGCCTGCAGTCTGGGCATGATGGATGCAGGCTGTGTTTGCGTAATGGGGATTATTTATTAGTCACCTTGTAAAAAGCAATGACAGAAAGGCACATAACTGTGTTACCACAGAGGGATCTTATCTCATGGAAATCAAAAGCTCCTGTTTTTTCCACTAGGAAACAAGAGCACTTGTTCTCAGACATTAAATCCAATTCTTCTGTGAAGACCTCCAGGAGAAGGAGGAGATGTAATTCCCACGGATCTCAGCGCTGCTTTTAGGATAATTCTCCTCCAGGTCCTAAGAACCTGGGGGGGTGGGGGCGGGGGGGGGGGCTGTGGGTTGGAGGGAATGGGAGCTGGAGAAGGGAGTGCAGAGGTGTGCAGAGGCAGCAGTGTCCCCTTGGAGACCACTTAGGCCTTGGCTCCAACTTTTCTACCTTTACAGGCTCGGGGCAAAGACCAGAGATGACGTTCATGGGAATCTGTTTGTTTTGGTTGGGGGAGGCTGACCCATGCTGCCCACGTCCCTTCCCTTTCACCCCCTTCCCAGCCACACCTGCCTTCCGTGCCTCACTTTGCCCACTGCTGACCCGGGACCTATTTGACAAAATTGTGGCCCATTACCCATTGCCATCTAGCGACATATACTGTTTTAGAACCACTTAAAACAATTTTTTAAATTGTTATATTTTCATTTAACAGAGTTAGCAAGAACATATTTATGTGGCATTACCCATATAGCAATTCAGAGTGGCTACAAAGTCCCCATGCGTGAGATTAGGTCCTTTGCTAATTATTTGTTTAATAACAGCTCTGCCTAACAACAGTTGAAGACCTAAAGGCAGCCACTGTTCCCCAGAGAACATGGGGACATTTTAAATTTATTTGGAGAGTAGAAGGAAGCATACAAATCACCTCTTGTTAGCATGCAGGGAGACTCTGGGGCCGCTCTGAATAGAACATTCATGAAGCACTTCCATTGCCAGGCATTTTACCATCACTATGTTACTTGCCTCTCCAAACTATCCTCTGTGGTAGGTACTATAGACGATTATCACCCCCATTTTACTGATGAGGAAACTGAGGCACCAAGAGATTAATAGATTGGCAGAGTGTGGAACCCAGATAGTCTGACTTCAGAGCTGGTGCCCGCCACCACCCTAAGACGGGGCCAGGTGTGCAGACACTCACCAGCGTGTAAAAAGGAATCATGATTTTATTCCTTTTAAATGGTTCATGTCTATTATGAACATCAAAGAAACACAGAAACACTATAAATACGTATCAATTGTGTGTTTTGTAATCGCACAAAATTCCAACAATCCGAAAATAAAGCATTGTTAACATTCTGAGAGCATCATTCCGGACATCCAGCTACCTGGGGAGAAAACCAGTTAATGAGACGGCTGGAAAGAAAGGATTTTAGGAAAAAGATGAAATTGCTGTGTGCTCTCCATTTTACCTTTACTTTTTGAAAATTTTACTTGAATTCAGCAGATGGGAAAAAATTAAAGAAAAATGGAAGGAATTGTTAAATTTCAAATAAATAGACATTAGTTCCTCAAATATACCTCTAAAGTGAAGAACAGAGATTAAAGAACACATGAGACGTAGCAGTCATTGTTACTATTATTTTTATTATTATTCTTTTTGCAATATTTGTTACCCCCCTGCCTTGAAAGATGAGGAGGTTTGTGTATATATGCTTGTTCTTGTTTCCTCAACCTCCTGGGTAAATTTTCTAAAAAAATTATTTTTCCTGGCAAGGTCTATAACATTTATATTCTATTCTGTACAATCGCTCTCACAAGTGTGTAATTTTACATGAAACCTTTGTTAAAACCTCCGTATTTATAAAAGGATTTAACATTCACCACCCATCTTCTGACCACCCTTTTTTTTTGGCTGCATTGGGTTTTCGTTTCTGCACACTGGCTTTCTCTAGCTGTGGAGAGCAGGGGCTACTCTTTGTTGTGGTGCACAGGCTTCTCATTGCATTGGCATCTCTTTGTTGTGGTGCACAGGCTTCTCATTGCATTGGCATCTCTTCTTATGGAGCACGGGCTCTAGGATCACGGGCTACAGTAGTTGCAGTACTCCGCCTCAGTAGCTGCAGCATGTGGGCCTTCAAGTGCTTGGGTTTCAGTAGTTGTGGCTTGTGGGCTCTAGAGCGCAGGCTCAGTAGTTATAGCGCATGGGCTTAGTTGCTCTGTGGCATGTGGGATCTTCCTGGACCAGGGATCGAGCCAGTGTTCTCTGCATTGGCAGGCGGATTCTTAACCACTGCACCACCAGGGAAGTCCCACCTATTTTATATTCCAGAGTTCTGTTTTCTGATTGGTCTCTTGGTTTGCTGAAGTTCACTGTCAAATACCTTTTCCAAGAAGGGCTCATGGGTATTGTTGTCTCTGAATTCCTACACACTCAAGAATATCTGCTCGTTGTTTAAATACTTAGGCAATAGCTTCACTGGGTGTATAATTCTTAAGCCATCATTTTCCTGAGCTCCATTAGATTGCTCAAAGGCAAGCCAGACTTACTTTTCTATTGTTCAACTTGATTTTTCTGCCTGGTTGCCCATATGATTCATCCTTTTTCCTTGAAATTGAGTGACTTCACCAGGTGATTACTATATATAAAAGTTGTGGACACATCATGTGCCCTTTTGATCTCCAGATTCAGCTCTTTCTATTTCAGGATGTTTTCACTGATTATATCTTTGGGTATTTTCCTCTCTGGATATGTTGGATCACATTTGTCAATATTTCACATCTATGAGTATCAAGCAGTATCAGCAGTATTTTGTCTTGTGGAACTGAAAACCACAGCCACAGAAAGATAGAGAAAATGAAAAAGCAGAGGACTTTGTACCAGATGAAGGGACAGGATAAAACCCCAGAAAAACAACTAAATGAAGAGGAGATAGGCACCCTTCCAGAAAAAGAATTCAGAATAATGATGGTGAAGATGATCAAGGACTTTGAAAAAAGACTGGATGCAAAGATCAAAAAATTGCAAGAAAAGTTTACCAAAGACCTAAAAGAAATAAAGAACAAACAAACAGAGATATGCAACACAATAACTGAAATGAAAAATACACTAGAAGGAACCAATAGCAGATTAACTGAGGCAGAAGGGCAAATAAGTGGGCTGGAAGACAGGATGGTGATAATCACTGATGCAAAAAAGAATAAAGAATGAAAAGAACTGAAGACAGCCTAAGAGACCTCTGGGACAACGTTAAATGCACCAGCATTCACATCATAGGGGTCCCAGAAGGAGAAAAGAGAGAAAGGACCCGAGAAAATATTGAAAGAGATGATAGTTGAAAACTTTCCTAACATGGGAAAGGAAATAGCCACCCAAGTTCAGGAAGCACAGAGAGTCCCAGGCAGGATAAACCCAAGGAGAAACATGCCAAGACATATAGTAGTCAAAGTGAAAAAATTAAAGACAGAGAAAAGTTATTAAAAGCAACAAGGGAAACACGACACATAACATACAAGGGAACTCCCATCAGGTTAACAGCTGATTTCTCAGCAGAAACTCTGCAAGCCAGAAGGGAGTGGCATGATATATTTAAAGTGACGAAAGGGAAGAACCTACAACCAAGAATACTCTACCCAGCAAGGATCTCATTCAGATTCAACGGAGAAATCAAAAGCTTTACAGACAAGCAACAGCTAAGAGAATTCAGCACCATCAAACCAGCCCTACAACAAATGCTAAAGGGACTACTCTAAGCAGGAAACTTAAGAGAAGAAAAGGACCTACAAAAACAAACCCCAAACAATTAAGAAAATGGTAATAGGAACATACATATCGATAATTACCTTGAATGTAAATGGACTAAATGCCCCAACCAAAAGACACAGACTGGCTGAATGGATACAAAAACAAGACCCATATATATGCTGTCTACAAGAGACCCACTTCAGACCTAGGGACACATACAGACTGAAAGTGAGGGGATGGAAAAAGATATTCCATGCAAATGAAAATCAATAGAAAGCTGAAGTAGCAATACTCATATCAGATAAAATAGACTTTAAAATAAAAAATGTTACAAGATACAAGAAAGGACACTACATAAAGATCAAGGGATCAATCCAAGAAGAAGAGATTAACAATTATAAATATATATGCACCCAATATAGGAGCACCTCAATACATAAGGCAAACGCTAACAACTACGAAAGAGGAAATGCAAGGCAGAAATAGAGACACAGGTGTAGAGAACAAACACATGGACACCAAGTGGGGAAAGCGGGGAGGGTTGGGGGGGAATGAATTGGGAGATTGGGATACCAAATTGTACACTCTAAATATATGCTGTTTATTGTCTGGTAAATGTATCTCAATAAAAGTTCTTAAAAAATTTTCACATCTATGATCTTCTCTATAACCATGTCAATATATTTGATCTTTCATTTATTTATTTATTTATTTATTTATTTATTTATTTATTTATTTATTTTATTGACCTATAGTTGATTTACGTGTTAATTTCTGCTGTACATCAGTGATGCAGTTATACATATATATATACACACATTCTTTTTTATTTATATCTTTATTTTTTATTTTTTTGTATCAAAGAATACATTCAAAAAGTTTACAACGCAATAGTAAGACACACAATCCAAGTACCAAAAAAAAAAGGAACAAAACATTTGAACACATGCTTCACAAAAGAATATATGCAAATATGAACAAGAACATGAATGGGCGTGACCATCCTTGGTCATGAATTTAAAACCACGAAGAGATAAGTGGCTAAAATTAAAAAGACTCTGCATACCAAGTGTTGGTGATGTGGAATACTTGGTACTTTCATATATTACTGGTGGGAATGTGGAATGGTACAACTTTAGAAAGCATTTCACAGTTTCTTTAAAAGTTAAACAGATACTTACAGCAATTTCACTCCTAGTTACCTACCTGATAGAAATGAAAACATAAGTACGTAAATGTTCTCTGAAGCATTATTCACACTATCCCCCAAATGGAAACAACATCAGTGTCCATCAGCTCAAGAAGAATTAAAATGTGGCACATCCATACAACGGGATACTCTTCAGCTGTGAAAAGGAATGGCCAACTGATACATGCAGCAGCATGGATGAGTCTCAAGAACGTTATGCTACATGAAAGAGCCACACACATTCTTTTCTTCTATTCTTTTCCATTAAGGTTTATCTCAGGAGATTGAATATAGTTTCCTGTGCTATACAGTAGGACTTTGTTGTTTATCCATTCTATATGTAATAGTTTGCATCTGCTAACCCTAAACTCCCAGGCCACCTCCCCCCCCCCTTCCCCCTTGGCAACCACAAGTCTGTTCTATATGTTTCTGTTTCACAGCTAGGTTCCTTTGTGTCATAGTTTAGATTTCACATGTAAGTGATATCATATGATATTTGTCCTTCTCTTTCTGACTTACTTCACTTAGTATGATAATCTCTAGGACCATCCATGTTGCTGCAAATGGCATTATTTTGTTCTTTTTTATGGCTGAGTAGTATTGCATTGCATATATGTACCACATCTTCTTTATCTATTCATCTGTCGATGGACATTTAGGTTGTTTCCATGTCTAGGCTATTGTGAATAGTGCTGCTATGAACATAGGGATGCATGTATTTTTTCGAATTAAAGTTTTCTCTGTATATATGCCCAGGAGCAGGATTGCTGGGTTATATGGTAATTCTATTTTTAGTTTTTTGAGGAACCTCCATACTGTTTTCCATAGTGGCTGTACCAGTTTACCTTCCCACCAACAGTGTAGGTGGATTCCCTTTTCCCCACACCCTCTCTAGCATTTTTATTTTTAGACATTTTAATGATGGCCCTTCTGACTGGTGTGAGGTGGTACCTCATTGTGGTTTTGATTTGCATTTCTCTAATAATTAGCGATGTTGAACATCTTTTCATGTTTCTATTGGCCAGTATGTCTTCTTTGGAGAAATGTCTATTTAGATCTTCTGCCCACTTTTTTATTGGGTTGTTTGTTTTTTTGTTGTTGAGTTGTATGAGCTGTTTGTATATTTTGAAAATTAATCCCTTGTTCATCACATCACTTGCAAATATTTTCTCCCATTCCATAGGCTGTCTTTTTGTTTTGTTTATGGTTTCCTTTGCTGTCATTTATTTATTTAATTTTCTCAGTCTTGCCTGCCAAGTTCCTGATCTGGGTTTTCAAACATGCTCAATTCATTCTTCCCCTTCCCTTCCCCCTCCTCCCTCCCTCATTGCCCTCCCCCTCCTCTTCTTCCCCCTCCCACTCCTACTTCAATTGCTTTCACTGCAGTCTTTTTCTTTACTCTGCTCTGCAAGCTTACCTTCCATGTCTTTGGCTCATCTTACAAGTTTCCTTTTAGATCCTTGAAACTCTTCTTTGAATTCCTTTTTTTAAAAAATCTATAATTCTTTGAGGCTACAGAGCCCTGTTTTTCTGAACCCATATTGTTTCTTTTGATAATTCCTTCTGAGGAATGTGTTTTCCATAGCCTTTCACTTCATTAATTCCTTCCTTTCTTGTTTATTTTGTGATTTCTAATTATACTTCTCTGGCTGATTCCCTACTAATTATCTCTGTATTTTTAATAGGACCAAATATTTGCTGAAGAATAGTATGTAAAGCTCTGGGACCTGGGAAATGAAGGATTATGAACTGATCAGTTCTGCATTGCAGGTCAGGTTTTGTGGCTCAGATATCCTCTCAGCAAAGCCAACATTTCTATTGAGTCTGGGCTGGAACTTCTCCGTGTGGTGGTCTGGGGATGGATGCCTTGCTCGTTGACTGCTTTACTCTGCAGCCTCCCTAGGACAGGGGCGGGACTGTAGGTCATTAAGAAGAAAGGCTGCAGAGTCTGTTTCTCAGCTTCCTCACCTCCTTTCCTGCCTCTAGTGCTGATGGGGTCTCTGCAGGACACTCCCAGTTCTCTCCTGGCTGGTCCACATTCTGACATCTTGCCACTCTCTTCAAAAGTTCATTGAAGCCTTTCAGGGCTAAGGTGCATAATTTTAGGGAAATCTGTATTTGGCTGAAGGTCTGAGGATGCTGTCAACATTCTCCCTCATTTAGGTCTGAATTCTGCAGTATTTGGCCAATGCACTTAATGCCTTTTGCTTAGGACCATTTTTTTGCCAAAGATGCAGCTTTTACTCTCCTATATTTTGTTCTTTCTGTTGTCAGTGGATTTCAAGAGAAATAAAAAGTGTAAATGCCTTTACTTGACATCTTTAAAAAGAAATCTTCTGTGGCATCATCATTGAATGGTTGCATAGAATTCCACTCTGCCAATTAGCAACATTTAATTTACTAAAATTTGCTGTTGAAGGACATTTATGTTTCCTTTTCTTTTTTTTTCTTTGAATATGAACAATGCCATGATGCATATCCTTGGATATCTGTCCAATTGCCCTCATCCTGTTGTAAAGAACTGGGAGAAAGCCTCCAAGAGGGTAAGGCGTTTGCCCAAGCTCAAAAATCTAGCTAATAGTGGACCTGCGAATGTAAGCCCAGCTGGGAGACCCCCATTTGAAGCTGGCCACCTGCCACATGCCTATATCTTTTTTCATCCAGGAAAGACCCTTCCCACTGCCTGCCCTCTCACATTTCACTGTCTCCTCCTCCGGCTCCACGTTCTTGTAGATTTAACCCCTGTTCTCAGTGGGATTAACTGTAAGAGGATTTCTATGCAGCTTTTCTCCTGGATTCACACAAAAGAACTTAGATAAGTCTTGGCTTATGGGGCCTTAATGGGCCATTAGGGGAGACTGGAGCATCTGGGGCCAGCTCTAACCAGAGGGAGGAGTCAGGGAGGCAGGGACACGCCTGGGGAGGACCTTCCAAAGCCTCTTCTTCAATGTCCTCTTTAAAGGCAGATTCCTGGAGTCTGGGCTCTTTATGCAATCCTGATATTTGGACTTTCTTAAATTGAGGATCGATTCTTTGGCAGCATTCACATGCAAACAGCAAATAATTGAGTACCTAACAGGTACCCAGGGCCAGCTTCACAAGCATGCCACCTTCCCATTGCAGGCAGCATAGCCCTAGAAGGGTCCAAGCCTGGTTGAATACTCTGCTGTTGCCCTCTTGAAATTCTCAATCATGTTGGAACAAGGGACCCTATATTTTTACTTTGCACTAAATGCTGATTATGTAGCTGGTCCTTCATGTGCCAGATACAGTACCGAGCTCTTGCACCTGGGTAGGCTGTTGTAGGAAGCAGCAAGAGACCTGGATCTGAGAGCTGCTGGGCTGAGAGTCTTCAAATCCTGCAGGCACAGTCCAGGCGACCTGGTGTTGAGACCCATAGCGAGGCTAATGCATCTGTGCAGATGGGGGAGCACCTGGGCAAGGTGACTGTCCTCGGGACCTGTAGCCGCAACTGATCATACTGCAAAGAGCACCACTGGCTGGGTCTCAAGGCTGCACCAGCAGGGCAAATGAGATGCCTATTCTGCCTTCCTGGACCGCAGCCTGCTGAAGGAAGCTGCGAGCACAGAAGTTATTCATGAGGTTTTCACTCCATTTTTCTCCCATCACCAGTAGCATCACCAAAGCAAAGGAGCCAGTTTTAATAATTGTGCAGACAAATCCCAGCATTCCTACCTAACTGTGGCTAGAAGATAGCCTCCCTCTCGCTCCCTGTCCAAGCCTCTCCCTTTCTCTCTTTTCTTTCTTCTGTTTTATTAGCTGCACACAAAAAAGATTTTTATTACTCAAATGAGCTCTCAGCACGTCTGCTAATACACTCCTAATGGGTTTTAAGACTTAAAAGCAACAGCACGGATCACCATTTGCCTGCTCAGCAAGAATTTGCCTGGTGGGAGGGCGGGATGAGGGAGGAGAGAAAGGCAGGGAAGAGGAGATGCCTCTGTTGGCCAGACCCACCATGCAAATGAGCTGGGCTGCGGTCCCAACATATTAAATGAATCAGAGCAGTTTCTCGTTCACATGTGCAAATTAGATTAATCAGACCAGGCTCCGAAAGAGGAGAATAATAATGCTGTTACTAGGGGCACACGGGCACCCGCAGGGATGCACAGGAACTGGACTTGGACTGGAAATCATCTTTGGGCGATGGGTCACGACCCAGCCATTCAGCTGGGTCCAAATTCATCACCTGATCCCTGCCTTGCCTTCCCGTTGGGCCTGGCCTGCTCAGGCAGCTTCCAAGCCACCAATGAGCAGGAAATCCAACTCCGGTTTCTTCACTGCCCCCTTGATGCCTAGGGCTGAGTGCCGCACACAGGCCAGGCTTCAGAGAGATGCAGTGTGGTCTGAGGGTCCAGAACACAAGACCCAGAGTCCGATGAGCCGGCACTGTCACTGGCCCACTGCACGACCTTGGGAGAGTGACTTGATCGCTCTGAACTTCAGTTTCTGCAGGTGTGAAGGATAACTTCTTCCAAGTTGTTTTGTGGCTTAAATGAGATAATACATGCAAAGCACAGTGTCAGATGAAATAAACATTAGCTATAATTTCCTTCCTTCCTTCCTTCCTTCCTTCTCTCCTTCCTTCCTCCTCCCTCCCTTCCTTATTCTTTTCTGATTCATGAAATCGCTTACAGTTTTCTAAATTGATTCATAAAACCGACTCCACGATTTCTCTAATTTGATCATCTGGGGAGGCCGCACAAACCCATCCCACTCAGAAAGGGTGTCTTTTGGAAACTGCCTGCCTGGAGCAGCCCCTAAGGCAGGTGCCCCCTTTGCTAATAGTCTTTACAAGTTTCTCTGTCCCCTTTCTCGGGAGGGGGGTGTGCTGGGCTCGGTGCTCTTGTGCGCCCAGCTCTCCGTAGCTGCGGGACAATTAGGAGGCACTGCCAGGGCGTTCTGTTTGCTCCCCACCTGTTGTGCTCTGACAGGTGAAATGTACAGAATCCTCACACCTGTGCCAGGATCTGTGGGCAAAGAGATTTTTGTGGAAAAGCTACCAGCTAGGAGAGAGGAACTCAAAGCTTGACAGAATGTGGCTTCTTATCGTCCATCAACATTTTTTCATCCCTCTGTGCCGAATTTCATTTCGGGGGGCAGAGTGTGTCTGGATGAGGGCAGGAGGGAAGGGTGGCCCCCTAGCCAGAGGGTGTGGTCCTTACACACTGCTTGATGATCACAGAGCCTGAGCATCTGTCTGTGTTTATCGGCCATTTGTAATACCTTTCCTGTGAATTTTCCGTGCATTTCCTTTGCCTGTTTTCTTGAGTCATTTGAGTTTCTTTTCCTTTTTCAGTAATTTGCAGGAGCGCTTCATAACATTCAGGCATTCATTCTTTGTTATGTACATCGTGCATATTTTCTTCCAGTTGGCTGCTCCTCCTAACTTGCTCAATTGTGGGTTTTTTGTTTTTTTTGTTTTTTTCATTTAATTTATTTATTTATTATTTTTTGAGGGGGTACACAAAGTTTAATCATCTGTTTTTATACACATATCCCCGTATTCCCTCCCTCCCTCGACTCCCCCCCTACCCTCCCCGTCCCAGTCCTCTAAGGCATCATCCATCTTCGAGTTGAGCTCCCTTTGTTATACAGCAACTTCCCACTGGCTATCTGTTTAACAGTTGGTAGTATATATATGTCTATGCTACTCTCTCACTTCGACTCAGCTTCCCCATCATGGTCAATTGTGTTTTTCACCACGCACATCACTCCGCTGACCTCAGTAAGGTGGGCACCAACCCCAGGGTGGGCACAGTTGCAGATGGTTGGGGTCACACGTGGGAATAAGAACTGTCGGGTGTACATCAACAGAAAAATCTAGATGAACTGCTACTCCAGGTGACTGGATAGTAACACAACAGGACTTTGGAATTTTTAAAGCACAGATTTTCCTGTTTTGTAAGAAGTCAGTTTCTTTCCCAGGTGACAAAGGAGCAGAGACAAAGTGAACCATCCTGCTGTACCTGGGAACCGAGTGGGGACAAAATGGTTAGAGAGTAGTCCAGGAGTGGGTGCTGGTGAGACAGCTGCCACGTTTTCCTATTTCCTGAGAGCTGAGCTTCACCTCAGGGTTCTGGGGGACATGAAGGTTCTACGTGGGCCTGAGATCAGGAGGCCAACTACAGAAGCAAAATCCCACAGCAGGAGGTGGGCAGTGGCTTTTGGTCCTAGATTGCTGGGCTAGTAAGAAGTGACATCCAAAAAGACCAGGGCTGCTGTCCTGGAGCCCAGCCCTGAAGCCACCAGCTCTGCCTGAATCAGGCACTTGGCAGCTCTGATGGTGGCCACATAGCAGTCCTGCAGATGTGGGTTTAAAATGCATGATTCCAGCCTTGGTAAAGCCAAAGTCACCCCCACCCTGCCATGTGTGCACAACTTGGGGTGCTTGTTCTGTGAGAAGCCAGGACAGCACAGAGGAGTCCAAGTATGAATTATGGGGGAGTCTACCTAGATCCGTGATGAGAACTTGCCATATGAGAGAATTTTTCTTTTCTTTCTCTTCATCATCGGGAAGGCATCATTTACCAGGCGCCTATCGAGTTCAGTACTGATGGGAGCTCTTGGAAGTATCTCTTGAGTGCGTAAACTAGCCGGTTGATATATCAGGCCCATGATGTGAGATTCCTGGGTGCATCAGTGCGTGAGAAATGGAAGTGGCTTTGGGGAAGAGGTTCCAGGGTGAAGGGAGTTTGAATTAACAATTAACTAAATTCCTTTCTTTTGGTGACTGTTTATGGAATATCTACCATGGGTTGGTTACTGGGTTGGTCTCTGGAGATATAATGAAAGAAAAAACACAGGTGCAGTCCTTCTCTGGGTGGATCTTAAAGCAGACGTTAATCAAGGAGTTCATAAACACATGGTGCACGACAACTGTGGAAAGGACCACCAAGGTGCAGCCCTGGTGCTGCCAGCAGGAGGCCAGGAGAAATGGCCTGGCGGGAGGTGGAGGTGGCTGAACATGGAGCTGGAGGGAGAAGGGGGTTCAGCCAGGGCAGAGCAGGCGTTCCCAGCTCCATGACAACACCCTCCCATCACACATTCTCCCCCCCTCCTCCTGCTCACCTCCCCCCTCCCCCTGCTCACCTCCCCCCTCCCCTAATCCAAAGCACACCTGCTGTCTCCAGTTGGTCACACATCCTGTTTATTCTGCCTCCCAACAGTCCCCCCGTCACTTTATAGTCATCTTTACATCTCTCCCCCAATTTTCTCTAAGGATCTGCTGCCTGATGGACTGTCCTCCAGTATCTCCCTCCAGTTATTCACACATCCTGGAGGCAGGGATTTGCCTCCATCCATCGGCAAAAGCCTTCTTCACGGAACCTGTTCGTTATTCAGTTAACTGTTGAAAGGTGGTTGTGAGCTAGACACTGAGGAGGTCATGGGGCTTACTAGAGAGAAGGGGGTGGATTTCCTGATATAAGGGGCTGGTGGAGAAGGCCATTGCAGACAAAGAGCAGTGTTAAATGTTGCCGGGGGTGGTCCAGGGGCAACTCGAGGCCACTCCAGGCTCAAGAGAAGGTAACTTAGGGGAACGTGCAGAGTAGTGTTTCCTTACTTGGCAGGAATAAGAACTAGATAACATGGAATTATGGGTCAAGGGGAGGGGGTCCTCTTTCAAGAGGTGTGATCTGTAAGAGGAGCAAGCCAGGTGGCAGCTGGAGGAGGCAGAAGTAGTGAAGGGAAGAAGTGGCGGTGGGGATGCTGAGGATGCGAAAGTGTGTCTGGCTGATGGGGAAGGGCTCAGAAGAGGCAGAGTGGACAGAGGTGGCTGAGATGGGGTGGAGGGCCCAAGTCCAGGGCTTCACCACGGACAGGGGCAGGGAGGCTTTTTTCTGAGACAGGAGACTAGCAGACGTCAGCCATGTATGGAACACTGAGATGGAGAGAAACAGGGAAGGAGGGAGACAACCACCACCCCCTGCAGTCCTGCAAACCAAGTTTTTTTTTTTTTTAAACTTTTATTGAGACATGATTGATATACACTAAACTGCATATATTTAAAGTGTACAGTTTGATAAGTTTTTTCTTATCAATAATATATATATATGGCAATCCCAATCTCCCAATTCATCCCACCCCACAAAACCAAGTTCTTAAAGGATAAAAGTAAATATGTAGCTATAATATTTTGCTGCAAATTTTTCAAACAGTGCAGAATCTCCAAAGGAGAAACAGTATCCCCCTTCACCAGCCTTCTCCCCCATTTTCCTCTCAGTGATTTTCGCAGTCTGGTCCGTAATCTTCTAGATCTTTTCTAAACACTTTTGCCATTGTACATATATCTAGAGAGAGATCTATGCATCTACATAGGCACAGATGTACGACAGATACAGTTGTACTTTTTTATATAAATGGGGTAGTACAAAATGTACTGTGCTGAAACTTTGCTCTTTTTTTCTGCTGTCATATGTCTAGAATTCTTTCTGTAGTCATATTCTTTCTTCTTGGCGGCTCTAAGCATTTCTGTGCCATAAGTTATCTATTTCATTGATGGACATTGAAGTTGCTGCAGTGACCTCTGTGAAAAGCAATGCTTCAGGGAGGGTTATTGTCCTTACCTGTTTGTGCGCATGTGTAAGAATGTCTATTGGATGCAAAGTTAGAAGTGGAATTGCCCAGTCAAAGAGTAGGCAGGCTATCATTTTTATATATTTAATTGTCTTCCCTAAAGCCATTCTGATTTACATTCCCAACAGCGACCTAAACTCCTTTCCCTACCCTCTCCCCACACTAGCTTTTACGGGTCTTTTTCATTTCTGCCCATCTGATTGTCAAATAGTGTTATCTCATTGTGGTTTTGATTTGCATTTTCCTGGTTATTAATCAGGTGTCTCTTTTCATATGCTTATCCTCCATTTGTAGTTTTTTCCCCAGTGAATTACCTGCTTGCATCTCCTGCCCCCCCCCTTTTTTTTCATGTTGGGACATTTGCCTTTTTCTTATTTTGTGGAACTCTTAATATATTCTGGGCAAAACTCTTTTGTCTGTTATACACTTTGTGACTTTTTTCTCCTGCTTTTCTGTGACTTGTATTTTAACTTTTTTTGAGGCCCATTTTAGAGATGAAGAAACTGAGTCAGAGAGAGAGATTTTAAATGACTTGCCCAGAGCTGTCTTCTGATTTCC
The DNA here is from genome assembly GCF_030028045.1 of Hippopotamus amphibius kiboko. Classification (NCBI taxonomy): domain Eukaryota; kingdom Metazoa; phylum Chordata; class Mammalia; order Artiodactyla; family Hippopotamidae; genus Hippopotamus; species Hippopotamus amphibius. Next base: position 26,797,404 of record NC_080186.1, on the reverse strand, counting down.
AGTGCTCCTCCCACCAGATCCAGAATTCCTCTTGCAGAACAGCAAGGCTATATATCCTCCTGGCTCCCATTCAGGGGAATTTGTGGAGTTGAAGAGCTGGGTGAGGCAGGGAGACCCATGGTGGTGGCCCTTGCTCAGGTCCCTCCACTGCATTCATCTCCCTCCTATATTCCAATGGAAGAATTTCAGAGACTTACCAGCCCACAGGTCATGTTGGCTTAGGACCTGCTGGAGCTCTACAAGTTCTAGATTAGTGTATCAAGGCCACCTGAAATAAGGCTGCCAGATTTTACCAATAAAAATAACAGGACACCTGGTTAAGTTTGAATTTCAGATAAACAACGTGCTTTTTTGTCATGATCTGAGCACGTAGAGGAAGTGGCAAAGGTCAGGGCACCCGAGGGGGCTCAGGATCCCTTCCCAACCCCCCGGCCTCAACCAAAGGGTGACACTTTTTTTTCTTTTTCATATTTTTTCCATTATGGTTTATTACAGGATATTGAATATAGTTCCTTGTGCTATACAGTAGGACCTTGTTGTTTATCCATGCTATATATAATAATTTGCATCTGCTACTCCCAAACTCCTAATCCATCCCTCCCCCGTCCTCCTCCCTTTGGCAACCATAGATCTGTTCTCTGTCTGTGAGCCTGTTTCTGTTGTGTAGATAAGTTCATTTCTGTTATGCTTTAGATTCCACATGTAAGTGATATCATATGGTATTTGTCTTTCTCTTTCTGACTTATGTTGCTTCATATGATAATCTCTAGGTCCATCCATGCAGCTGCAGATGACACTATTTCATTCTTTTTATGGCTGAGTAATATTCTAGTATCTTCTTTATCCATTCATCTGTCGATGGACGTGTAGGTTGTTTCCATGTTTTGGCTATTGTGAATAGTGCTGCTATGAACATAAGGGTGCATGCATCTTTTTGAATTACAGTTTATACAGATACATGCCTACAAGAGGGATTGCTGGATCATATGGAAACTCTATTTTTAATTTTTGGGGAACCTCCATACTGTTTTCCATAGTGGCTGCACCAATTTACATTCCCACCACACCAACAGTGTAGGAGGGTACTCTTTTCTCCACACCCTCTCCAGCATTTGTTATTTGTAAACTTCTTAATGATGGCCATTCTGACTGGTGTGAGGCAATACCTCATTGTAGTTTCGATTTGCATATCTATAATAATTAGTGATGTGGAGGATATTTTCATATGCCTGTTGGCCATCCGTATGTCTTCTTTGGAGAAATGTCTATTTAGGTCTTCTGCCCATTTTTTGATTGCATTGTTTTTGTTTTGTTTTGTTTTGTTTTTTTATTGAGCTGTATGAGCTATTTGTATATTTTGGAAATTAATTCCTTGTCGGTTGCATAATTTGCAAATATTTTCTCCCATTCTGTAGGTTTTTTCATTTCGTTTATGGTTTCCTTTGCTGTGCAGAAGCTTATAAGTTTGATTAGGTCCCATTTGTTTCTTTTTGCTTTTATTTCTATTGCCTTGGGAGACTGACCTAAGAAAACATTGGCACAATTTATGTCAGAGAATGTTTTGCAAAGGGCAGCAATTGAAATGTCTTCGACTTTTAGATGTAGAAATTTAAGGTACAAAGAGATCAAGTGACTTGGCAGAGCTGGGATTTGGATCAACGTTTCTGAGAGGAGAGCCCAGGCCTTTTCCCACATGCCCTGAACTTGCAGAGGCCAAGCCTCCTGTTTGTGGCCTCTCACCACGCTGGGCAAGATAAGGTCCAGGAGCAGCAAAGGGTGTGAGGAGACAGACCAGTTATAATATGGAGGGGACTCGTAGAGAGAGAGTAACGTGTGTTTTCTGCAAGACTCTCATCACCTTAAATGGAGTGAATCCACATTAATTCAAATTAAATAAGTATTTAATTGGCTCTAACTCCATTTCCAGGAGTGAGTTCACAGCCCATGATGCATCTCTGGGCCTCCGAGTTTTACATATTTTACACTTTTTTAATATACCTATTCTATTTTTTATATATCGATACCTATTTTTTATATACCTATTCTACTTTATATACCTATTCTAATTTTTTTTAAATAACCACCTTTATTGAGATATAACTAACCTACCGTGAAATGCACTAATCTTACGTGTACAATTGAATGAGTTTTGACAGGTGTGTGCATCTGCCTTACTAACCACCATGATCAGGACACAAATGTTCCCACCACCTGGAAAAGTTCCTCTGTGTCCCTTCTTTAGTCATTCTCCTCCCTCCCCCAACCCCAGCTAACTGATATGCTTTCTGCCACTTCAGATTAGATTTGTCTTTCCAGGAGTTTCATGTAACAGAGTGAGACAGTATAATCACACAACATATATAGTCTTTTTTGTCTGGCTTCTTTCAGTGTAATGATTTTGAGATGAATCCACGGTGTTACCTGCCTCGATAGTTCATTCATTTTTACTGCTGAATAATATTCAGTTGTATTATTATACTGTAATTTGTTTATTCATTCACCTGTTGATGGAAATTCGGTTTACTTTGAGTTTTGAGCCATTATAAATAACTATGAATGAACATTTGTATAGAAGTCTTTGCATGTTTTCATTTCTCTTGGGTAACTACCTAGGAATGAGATGGCTAGGTCACTTGGGAGGAGTATGTTCAGCTTCATAAAAAATTGCTCAGCGGTTTCCCAAAGGAGTTGTGCTGTTTGACTTTCCCATCAGCCACATGCGATGGACATACCCTTGCTAAAACTTGTTATTCTCAGTCTTTGAATTCTAACCATTCTAATAAGTGTGTAGTTGTATCTCACTGAGGCTTTAATTTGCACTTCCCCAATGGCCAGTGCTGATAAACGTCTTCTCATGTGTTTATTGGCCATTTGGATATTGTCTGTTCAAGTCTTCTGCTTATGTTTTAATTGAGTTGTTGAGTTGTTTGTCTTATGCGTGAGTTATAAGACTTTATGTATATATTTGTAATACATATACATACATATAAAATATACACGTGTATATATGTAGATATATATTAAATATACATAATGCATAATAAATATATCTAAATATATATATAGTTGTTTTGGCACCATTGGTTGAAAAAGCTATTAGATCATTTTTGATTAAGATGCAACATGCTTAATTCCCTACCAGCCCTTTCATTATTTTACCCTCTTTGCCCCAATCAACAAACATCTGTTGAGTTTCTGCAACTTGTCTTGCATTGTTTTAAGTGCTGAGCATCAGCAGGGAACAAGGTAGAAAAAGACCCTGCTCTCATGGAGGTTCTAGCCTAGCACAAGAAGACAGTCAACAATTTAACCAAAAATAAAGAAAAAGAAAATAGGGTTTAGGAACAGAGAGCAGTGGGGTGGGCTGGAGTGAGACAGAGCCCTGAAGGATGGAGGGAACAGGGACTAGTCTTTCTGCAGGTAAGCATTTAAAAGAAAAACCTCTTTCCAAACACCCCTCCCCCCATTGCCAGCTCAGCATCTCAGAAGCCCCCTTTGGTCCCTCTGCAGAGTCCTGTGTCCCATCAGAAGTTGCGTCAGGCCCTTTCCGTGCCCCGGCTGCTCCAGCCACCGCTCACAAAGCTGCATCTTAAAGCAGTGATTTTGCCGCCCAGTCTGCTGGGAATGACCTTAGCAGATTTCACTCCTTCATCCATTTCTGTAACCCAAGGCCATGTGTGAAGCATGCTAAGTGAGCTTGGCACTGTGCTGGACCCTGGAGAGACAGAAATGAACGATGAAGGGGAGAAGGTTGGAGAATGGGCCCAGGTCACAGCTCCAGCAGGAGCCAGTTGAAGAAGAATCTTAAATGCACGGAGCGCACTAGGTCTTGTCCTCTGGACGCAGGGGAGTGCCACGCAACGGCTGAGTCAGGGACCGCTCTTGCTGCTGTACAGCAACCAGATTTTGGGTTTTAGGGGGTGGAGGGAAATGGAGGACAAGTAGGGCTGAGCCTGGGAGGTGTTGCAATAGGCCAGGCAGACCATGCTGCGGATACGAATTAAAGCGGTGGAGGTGGGGAGGGCGACAAAGACTCTAGGGTGACTCCAGGCTTCTGACTTGAACAAAGCAGGCTGATGGTGCCCTTGGGTGTCTGAGGGGACACAGGAGGAAGATCGGGTTTGGAATGGGTGGCTGGCGTGATGAGGAGCTCATCATTTGGGGGCTGCTGGCAGGGAGGTGCACCTGGTAGAAATGTCTAGGGCTTCACAGCACTTGAAGGTCTAACGCTCAAGAAGGAGGTCTAGGCTGGAGGTCAAGACTTGGGAGTCACCTACACAGAGATCACGGTTGATGCCAGAGGTGGATGAGGTACTCCCAGGAGGTATCTAAATAATTGCTGACTCTGTGTCAGCCTTTGCACCCAGCACATTGCTAAATGTGTGGAATAGAGGTTAAAATATTGGGTTCTGACCCTCAACTCCTTCCCCTCAAATCTCAGCACTCCCATTTAACAGCTCCCTCCACCTCTCTATACCTCTGCTTCTCTGTCTACAGAAGGGCGGTAATAATAAACTTACCCTGTGGGGGCATTATGCGGGTTAAATTATTTAGAATGTGTATAGCACTTAAAATAGTGTTTTACTTTGTGATCAATTAATGTTAGTTAATTATAATGCCCTTTAATTCTCACAGGACACCTATAAAATAGAGATTATCTTTCCCTATTGTGCAGATAAGGGAACCCAGGGTCTGACAGATTCACGCCCAAGGTCATAGAATCAGGAAGTGGAAGAACCAAGATTTGAACCCAGGTCTGCATGGCCCCCATGTCTACCAAGCAAGCCTGTCTCCCATGGTGGACCAAGGCCTGGGCATTCTTTGGCTTCTTGACTAACTCAGCCCCTCTGGGCAGAGGAGTCCCAACACTTGGCTGAGCGCTCATCACTGCTGTGCCATCAGCCATTGTCAAGCTTCTTTCCACCCCCAGCCTGGGGCCAGATGACCCAGCAGACCAGCCTGCAGGCCTTGTGCATGCGGGAGTAGGATATGCCTTCTTACCTCCTCCAGTTGCCCTCACTCTTTAGAATCCAGATCCCTCTCCTCTCCCAGGAAGCCTTCCCTGACCACTTCAGTTTCCAGGAGCCCTCCTCCCCTGGGCACCCTTTGCTCTGATGACCCAGCCCACTCACTTGGGACTTGCACACTCACGGCCCTGGACAACCTTTGGCATTTCATGTGATGATGTTCTTCTGGTACCTACGATGCTGTGTCTGACTCAGATGCAGAGTGTCCCCTACCTCAGTCTCAGGACAGAGGGAGAGAGGAGCCTTTGAGTCAGTGCCGCCGGAAGTCTATCCTCCATGCCCAGTGGCCTGCGCTATGCTCCAGGTGCCCATTTGTAGAAGAGAGCTCATCGGGGCCCTGGCCGAGAGAGCATGGCGGCCTGGGGTTGCAGCCAAGAGAGAAGACTTGGAAGGACTTGAGGCTATTAGCAAATAAGGCACAGATAGAGGCCAGGAGTTCTGAGGGGAGCCAGGGTTAAGAAGCCGGCTGAGTCATGGCCCAGCGGGGAAACAGGAAGGCAGCCAGCCCCGGGGAGGACCCTGAGGGCCAGCAGACCTGGGCTGGAAACCTGGCTCTGCTTATGTGCTCTATCACAAGATGCCTGGCCTCCCTGAGCCTCAGTTTCCTCAATTGTAAAATGGGTATGACATTGGTACAGCCCTTCCAGGGTCGCTGTGAGAACTCTGTGCAGTGCCATGGGCATTGCTTGTAGGTTTCCCTTCTCTTGTCTCTGCCTCCTCAGGGAGGGAAGATGTCCTGCAGAAGGCAAGCCTTTAGCAGTATTTGGGAGACAAGGAAGGAGGTGGATTGGGCGAGCAGAGGGAGGAGGATATTGCTCGAGGATGTGAGCCTTGCAGCCCTGACATTAGCTGTGTGGAGGGCGCTATGATTGGAGGGGTCTATAGGCATCTATAGAAGAAGAGGGAAGGAACTGGCTCTGTATTTTTAGACTGTCAGTCTATAAATCCTCACTGGCGCCAGCTCTGAACTTGGCCTTGGGCTGGACTGGGGTGGTGCCAGGGTGAATGAGGTGCCACCTCTTCCCTCAGAGGAGCTCCCTGGCGATGGGGCAGTCAGACTAAATATTGGGGCATCTCCTGTCAAGGTGTTAGGTGATGATCAAGGGGTGGGCCACGACCACAGAGCTCAGGTGAAAGAGCGATTGCTTCTGCCTGGTGCTTCTGTCAGAGCACTGATTGCTGTGGCCTGGCAGCCTGGGGGCGCGCTGAGACCCCTGTGATCCTCTAAGGGTTGGGGCGGAGGAGGGTAGGCAGAGAGACTGTACAAACTGGATGCTGGAAAGGAAGCACGGGTTTGCACCAGCAGGACTGAGCTGGGCAGTGCCCTGAGAACCCTGACCTCCAGCTGGGGAAATGCAAGAGCACAAGATCTACGGGCAGCAGAGACTTTCACAAACATTATAACACTTTATGCCCCCTTAACGTACAGAGGATCCCTTAATGTATCCCTTTTTTATCTGAAGCCCAGAGAGGTCAAACGAATTACCCAGAGCTACACAGGGAGCAGGTGGTACCACCAAGGTTCCCACTGGGGTCATTCCAGCTCCACCAGCCTGACCCTTCCCACATGCCCCTCCTGCCAGCCTCGTGCCTTCCCAACAGATGGGCCACTCCCACACCTCTGCCAAGTCCTTCAGACAAGGCCACATCCTGCCTTCCTCCAGAGGAGCCTGGGCAGCCGCGGGGCCTGGCCCATCCCAGTCCTTCCTGTCCTCCCCAGCTGCCAAGCCACTAATTAGTGGGCCTGGCATCGTGGATTCCAGTGCACACTAGCAATTGTTCTCGCAGCTTCCCTCCAATCACACCTCCCGTAGAAAGCCTGGCCACCATGGGCTGTATTTAGCAGCGGCTACTTGGCAGGGAGGGGCAGGGTGGATGGAGAGGGAAAAGAAAGCAAAGTCCGCAGGCTTGAGTCTCCACACGGAGATGGGGATGCCAGCCCAGCCTCTCCTCCATCACCTGCGGGTGCAGCCTCGATGCTGTGGCACTGGGGCTGCTGCACGTATTTGGTTCAAATATGACGGATGATGGGGTCCGTGTGAGATAGCAGTTGAAATCTTCAACATCAGACATCTGTCTTCATCAAAACTGCCTTGTTTTCATCAACAGATTTTGTCATAAGCAAGCATCACACATTTGTATGTGTACAATACTTTCATATTAATGTCATCTGTTTCATACGTTGAGCTTCTGTGCAAGATTTCTTTTGAAAGGGGTTTGTTCCCTGAAAAAAAAAAAAAGTTGGGAAATCAGAAGCTTCAGCGTTCAGCGCCTTGCGGCTCAGGGTGTGGTCCATGGGCCAGGAGCATGGGCCTCACCTGGGAGCTTGTCAAAATGCAGAATCTCGGGCCCCATCCCAGACCAAGCAGATCAGAACCTGTGCTTTAGAAGATCCATGGGCGAATCCTCTGCTGTTTGAGAGGCACTGCCTTAGCATCAATCAGACTCACTGGGGAGTTTGTGAAGGGCAGACTCCCTGGCCTGGCTCCGTGAGATTCTGATTCAGAACTAGAGCAGGGCCCAAGCAGTCTGCACGTGTCAGGGCATCCTGACCATGGTGCAGGCCCTCAGTCTGCCCCCGAGATGCTGACGTTCACACTCTGCTAAGGGCATCAGGAAGGCAGGCTGGTGGGCGAGCAAATGCACAGAAACAAGCTCTCCAGTGAAACTCCCTTCTTTCCCCCCAGGGATACTCTCCCTTGAGGTCCCCGACCCCAGGGGCAGTGGGATGGGTGACAGCCTCTACAAGCTCAGCCTGGGGGAAAATACACCTGTGACCCACAGCTTCACATGGTCTGCCTTTGGCCTTGACCACAGAGACATTCTTCAGCTGCAGGGAGAGAAGGACTAAGACCGTGGACACTCTGGGGACCGGGCCTGCCCCCAGGAGGAGCAGCTGTGGTCTCAGATCAGATCTGCAGACTCTCGCGAATCACTTTCTCCATAACCCCTCCCCAAGGAGTGATGCCAGTCCTTCCTGCCCTTCCTGCCCTGGCCTGACCTTCCCACAGGGGAAAAAAGTGTTCCGCAGGAGAGAGATGATGTCCCAAGGGAGGAGGGAGGGAGGGGAGAGACGGATGATCAGACAAACTGGATTATTCGTGTCCTTGAAGATGAAGCCCAGAACAACTTCTTGGTACCCACTAAGTGCACAAAACCGCTCACAGAATTTAAAAAAAAAAAAAGGACCCATGGATAGACCTAGAGTCTGTCATACGCAGCGAAGTAAGCCAGAAAGAGAAAAACAAATGCCGTATGCTAACTCATATATATGGAATCTAAAAAAATGGTATTGATGAACCCAGTGACAGGGCAAGAATAAAGATGCAGATGTAGAGAATGGACTTGGGGACATAGGGTGGGGGAAGGGGAAGTTGGGACGAAGTGAGAGAGTAGCATTGACATATATGCGCTACCAAATGTAAAAGAGCTAGTGGGAAGCTGCTGCATAACACAGGGAGATCAACTGGATAATGGGTGATGACTTAGAGGGCTGGGATAGGGAGGGTGGGAGGGAGTCGTGGGAGGGAGGGGATATGCGGATATATGTATAAATACAGCTGATTCACTTTGTTGTACAGCAAAACCTGGCACAACAGTGTAAAGTAATTATATTCCAATAAAGAGCTTTAAAAATAAACCAAAACAAAACAAACAAACAAACAAGCAAAGGACCCTTCCTCACTTGGATTGTTGTAGAAGGCTTCTAATGAGCCCTCGGCCCCCAGCCTCCCCTGCTTTAATTCATCCTTCTTTTGGGCCCCCAGGCCCTGCCATTCCTTGCTCTGAGTCCTCTGTGGTTCCCGGGGACTCTCAGGGTCTGGTCCAAATGCCTCTGCAGGGCTTCTAGGGCCTTGTGACCTAGGCCCTGCCTGCTTCCCCAGCCTGAGTCTTTGCCTGTCTCTCCATGTATCTTATGCTCCACCTCGAATACTTTATGTCAGGTGCCTTGAGTGTACTGTGGGCCTCTGGGCCTCTCTGCCTGTGTACCAGCTGTTTCCTCTGCCAGGGACACCCTTTCCCCACCCACTGGCAGGTCTCCTGTGACTCACCCCAGGAGCTGCCTCATTGGTCCATCATTCATTCAATTATTCAACAAGAATTCATAAGGTCCTACCATGCACCATGCACCAAGCTAGAGTCTGGGTACAACAGCTCATTTAAAGTACTCACAGACCAGTAGGCTTCGGGGTAATCTCTCCCCGCCCCCTCCGTGTTACTGATGAGGAAGCTGGGGCACAGACTGGTTCAGGGACCTGCTCAGGAGAGGTAGCTGGGAGGAAGGCTAGGGTCTGAACACAGAGGCTGACTCAGAGCCTGAGGCTTAGGGTAGGCACCTGCCATTGGGAACCCTGTTCCAAAGGCCTCTCCCTCATCTCCGTCCTCCTGCTCCCCCTTCCTCTGCCCTGTTCCTCTTTCCTGCCCCCGGCTCAGAGGAGCCGAGATTGGAATCGTGGACGCTGTCTTGCCCTCTGCCCTCCCCATCACCCAGTTCTGTCTGTCTGCCTCCTAAAATATCTCACCGTGGTCTGCGTCTCTTTAGTTCCTGCCACCTCCTAGTCCAAGGTTCCCTTGTCTCTCACCTGGAAGCTTGCTGCTTTCACTCTTGTACCCCTACAAGTCATCCTTTACATTCAGCAACAGTTTCACAGCCAATCTGACCAGGTCATTCCAAAGTGGCTCCTGTCAGCCTCACGTACCACCCTCACGGTCCATGCTCCTGCCACCTGGCCACTTCTCAGCCCTTCTCCTGAGCCTCTGCACGTGTCACCCCATCTGCCTGGAAGCTCTTCTCATCCCTCACCCCACCTCCACCCCAACTGAATCTAATTGTGCCCATTCTTCAGCTCCCAGATAAAAAGTCATCACCCCAGAGGACTTCTTCTGATCACCTGTTCAGCTCAAGTACCTCTGCTTTCTGCATGGAACTGTCTCGCTTTATGATTACACACTTACAGGTGTCATTACTTTATTAACACCTGTCTCCTTCATGAGACCGAAAGCTCCTGGAGGACAGCGACCACACTAGTTCTGGTCTTCACTCTATACCCAGCACCTGACAGTGCCCGATGCATAGTAGACATACCAGAAATATTTCATGAACAAATGATGGGGTTGCTGTAAGATCAGACCAGAGAGTGCATGTAAAAGCACGTGCTACAGTCCCTCACATAAAACAGGCGCTCAATTATTAGCTAATAGTAATTGCTGTTGTTGTTAGAACTAATCTTGAGCAAGCCTTACCTGATGCCCAAAACTGGTGGAAATTGTAAATCACAGGGGCAGTGGCTGCAAACAGCTGGAGAGGGATTATTGAGAGCTGAGGGTGGTAGCAGCACACAGCTGAGAAGGTGACTGTGAACAGCTGGGATGGTAAAGGCACACACCTGGGGGCAAGGCCTGCAAATGAGCTGGTAGCGACTGCAAAGAGCTGGAGTGTTGAACTGCAAACACCTGGGAGCAAGGGCTGCAAACAGCTTGAGGGGAGGCTGCAAATAACTGGGGAGCAGACTAGCGTGCAGACAGGCACGCATGCGTGTGGGTGTGGCCCGCTGTCCCACACCAGCCACAGACCCCATCTGCCAATAGTACCCCAGCCCCAGCACACACACCTCCTCCTCTCTCCTAACAGAGTGGCCTGAGTCCCCACAGATGTCTCTCGTGAGCCCACAAACAAATCAGTGCACTGTATGTGTCTGATCACCTGGGTGACTTCTTTCTTTCCACTCCTCCTGTACGCCAGGCATGCCACCCTCTCTCAGTTACTTTGCAGGTGCCAGTCCCTCCAGCAGGAAGCCCCACCCCACCCCACCCCCGCCCCATCCTTCAGATCTGAGTTCCAATATCACTTTATCGGAAGGGCTAGATTGGGCTCTCCTGCACCTTCCTCATTTCTTCCTCCTCAGTGAGACCAGTGATTACTCTTCCTTCGTTTGCATAGACCAGTGGGGTGCTCTGATCAAAGCCTGTCTCCCCTACTAGGCCATAGGCTTCTAGGGAGCAGACACTGTGACTGTACTCACCACCTGGCACTCAATAGGTGCTCTTAACTTTGAGATGGGTGCAAGGATGGATGGAGGGACTGAAGTGGTGGCTGAGAGGGGATGGAGAGTTCCTTGAAGGCAGGGACAAAAAAAAAAAAAGCTATTTATTGAATGCCTACAGTATACCTGGCCCTGGGATAAGTTGTCCCCTTCTCGTTAGTGCTGGGGGGATGCTTGTGTGTTTCTCCAGGGAGGCAGAAGGCCTCGATTCCCACCTTGGCTCAGCCACTGCTTCACTGAGGACCTGGCCTGATAGGAAATCTGCTGGGAAAGAACAAAATAGGCCCACAACTCTCTACACTGACAGCCACCCACCCTGTTTCAGACACAGCAAGGAAGGAACCAAAGACCCCACACCTCAGTTTTCCCATCTTTAAAAGAGGGATTTGGGCACCTAAGTGATCCTTGAGGACTGTGCCAGGTGTGATAGTCTGAGCTGGGGACTGGTTTCTCTGGGAGCTCCCTGTATATTCATCCTAGAACCAGCCAGGCTTCCCTAAGAGTCTCAGACCCCAGACTCCAGACATGAAAGAGTCTGGCCACCCATGTCCATGGCCTCAGCCAGGAAAGGGCCCACAGTGAAAGCTCTCCTGGCTCCAGGCCACGTGTTCTACCCACTGAGTTGCCTACAAGAATCCCACAGATGCATAAAGCAGGCACAGAGCTCAGGTTCAGGCAGGCACATAAACCCATCCAGATCCTAACTAATAACAATTCTCAGCGGTTAAAGCACTAGCTAGGCTCTATAAACTGAAGCTCAGAGAGGTTGAGGAACTTGCCCACTGTCACACAGCTAGTAAGTGACAAGGCTGGGCTTTGGACCAAGGCAGGTGGGCTCCAGAGCCCCTGCTTTTGACCCCTGCATCATAGTCTGAGACACCTAGACACACCCACCGCCAGACACACAAGTGCACAAAAGTATACACGCACGTGAAACACACACAGGCTTTTTCAGGGAAGCCAACAAAATGGCTCCTGCGTTCTTCCTTTTTCCTCTCCTGCAACGCCCTGGGGCTCTGCTGGCTAGAAGCTCTGCACAAAGCCGGAAAGGGGCTCTCGTTACCGGTAGGTTCCTCTCTCAGATGGATTGGCTTCCCCGGTCTCTCTGCCAGCTAGGCTGGAAATGAGGCTTAGGAAGTACTGAGCCTGCGGTTCCCTTGGATACAGGTACACACGGTGGGGGAGGAAGGGGCAGGGCTGTTTCTCAGCGGGTCCCTGGCCTGGCTTGACAGCTGCTTTGGATAGTAGCCAAAATGCCTCCTTTATCTCTGTCCCATTAATTCAAAGATGCCTAGGAAACCTGGTAGGAAAAAAAAGAAATCGGTCTGCTGGGCCTCTGCACCGGCCTCCGCCCCTTCCTCCACCCTGCATCAGACACAGTAAGGGAGGGAACCCAGCGGCTGTGAGATGCCCGGGTCCTGCCAGGCACAGCATCTGACTTTCAGGGCCTGGGGGGCAGGCTTGGGGTGGGCAGGGGGAACCTGAGCAGGACTGAGAAGGGGCAGAGCAAACCAGCGGGAGGGATGGGAGCCTGGTAGACAGGTGCATAGAGCAACAGGAATGTGGGGATGAAGGCCGGGAGCTTCTAGAACCGGGTATGTACCTGTCACGCTGGTGCAGACAGAGAAGACGGGAGGTTGGGGGGCACTGCTGTGGCACGGCCTCTACTACTGACTGACCGTGTGGCTTTGGGCAAGTTACTTGGTTCTGTGCTTTAGTTACCTCTCCTGTAAAATAGAGATGACAATAGTCCTCACCCCTAAGGGTTGTGGAGAGGATTTAATGAGATAATCTTGCAAAGAGCTTAGTATGGCATGTCCTAAGCATGCAATGGTTAGCTCTTATTATGGTAATAAGGAGGATGATGAAGATGCAGCTGGGGAAGGAGAGAGAGAAGGGACAGTGCCAGGGGCAAGGCTGGTTCTGAGCATCTTTGTATCACTTTAGCCACCCTGAGTTTCTTTAGTTCCTTAAATGACCTGCTGCCCTCTCTTGGCCTTCGCATATGCTGTTCCCTCCACCTGAGCGCTCTTCCCCGGTTCTTCTCCAGATTCCTTCCTACAGTGAGTGCTAAATAATTATGCTGGTAATGAATGAAAGAACTGCTCGTGTCAGATCTTGTCCCATCAGACCTAAGTGCCTCTTGAAGACCAAATTGGCACGTCTCTTAGCAGCTTGAAGACACACTGAGACGCTGAGTGTGATGTGGTCAAGAGCAGAGGCTGTGGACTCCAAATTCTCCTTCCTTAGAAGCTGCATGGCCTTGGGAAAGTCACTTGACCTTTCTCTTTCTCAAGTTCCTTATTCACAAGCCATTAATAATAAGAGTCATTGGGAGGATGAACAGGCTAATACACTAAAATTACTTGGAACAAGGCTGGCCCAGAATGAACTCTGAGTAAGCCTTAGTCATCGTGGACCAGACGTTCCACACAACACCCCTGCCCACATGGGGAATCGTGTCTGCCCCATGCGGGTCTCTTTTCCTCTTCTGTTGACTGTTTTAGTAGGTTGTAGAAGCTGCTGTGATTTTCCTAGTTTAATGTTGGTATCCTTTTATGTCCAAACCAAAAGCAAACAAAAAAATGTATGTTTCAAAAAAGAGAAATGAAAGCCATGTTGGTTAGGACAGGGCAGGGTCTCAAATCCGAGCCCTGGTCAGAGGGACAAGGCTTGCGGGGCCCCCTCTGGGTGGCTGGGCTTGCTGCTTCTGATGGGGCCCAGTCCCTGGCCCCACCTGGACCCAGGACAGCCCTGTTCAGGCTGCCCAGGCTGGCTAAGAAGGCTCAAAGCCACCAGATCATGGACTGGCAGGGGCATCCTCAGTCGGATGCCCTGTGAATAAATGCCGGTGGGGATGGGGAGGGGGGAGCCATGCCATCCCTTTCTCTGCCTCATGGCTCTCCATGTGACCTCAGTCTTTGTTTCTGGACTTCCTGATTCATCTGGTTTCTGGCTGAGGTTAACTGTCTCCTCCAAACTTCAGCTTGTTTGTCTGTGTCCCAAAGTCCTGTAGCTCTCACCAGCCCCTTCCCCAGGTCTGGATTTGTTCTCTATTCCTTCAGCTACTAGCTCGGGCTCCTTCACCGGCTCCTTCACCTCTGGCAACCTCTCCATCCCAAATCACCCAAAAATCTGGCATAAATAGCTCCTCGTTCAGATCTGGAAGCAGCACCAGCTCCCATGAAGGGCCAGGCATGCCTCAAAGTCACGCCTGCAAAGGTTAGAACCAGACGTGGCCGGCAGGCGGGGTCCGTGCTCTGCGCTCAGTCCCCACTCTCACGGTGCTTCTCTGCTCTCTGCGTCCTGGCCACAGAGCTGGCCTTCCTTAAGTTTCTGGAATGCCCCTTACCTCTATAGGGCCTTGGGAATGCTGCTTCCTCCACCTGGAGTGCCATGCCTCTGCCACCCCTCCTCTGTAATCGCCTCCCATCCTGCTCTGAGCTCAAAGGTCACGTCCTCAGAGACACCTTCAAGACTCCCAAGACTAGGTACAGTCCCCCTGCTGCCCGTTCCCATGGTTCCCAGAATCTGTTCTCCGTCAACTTTATCATTGCTTATGATTATTAATTAATTAGCATTTTATTTGGTTAGTGTCTGTCTTCCCACTAGACTTCATGGGAAGCCCCCTGAGGGCAAGTCCTGATCTGCTTACTCACCCCAGAGCTTAGCCAGTTCTCATCATCCGCCTGCTTTCCTTGAGCCCCTGCACCACTAGGCATTGAGTTAGTTGCAGCAGGTACAGTGATAAGCAAGACACAGGATAAGTGGCAGGTGATTAGAGTGCTGGGGGAGCACAGCAGAGGAAGTGCAGCAGAGAGGAAGGCCTGGGGCAGGAGGGGATGTCTGAGTTGAGACTTCCGGTCCCACAATAATAGGTTCTGTTTCTTGAGCTCTTCTTCCTTAGGGTCAGCCATTTGGAGGGTTGGGTTAGGGAAGGGTGTTTCAGGCAGAAGAGCCAGGAGGAGTAAAGGCCTGGAGGCTGGGAAGCGTGTGAATGGGATCCACAGCTCAGTAGTCCTGTTGCTGCCAGGGGAGCAGGGGAAGGGGCTGAGATGTGGACGGGGACCTGATTGGGGGGATTATGGTGGGTCATGGTAGGGGTTGAGTATCCAGCAGGAAGACAGCAGCGTGCCACTGAGGTTTGAGTAGGGCAGACCCGAGGGATCACTCTGATGGAGGGAGCCAGGGAGGAGCATCTGCTGGGCGATGGTGGGGGTGTCTGTGAAAAACCAGGCTGAGCCTCCTGCGTCCCCAGTCATCACTCACCAACCCCACACTAACTGGGCCTGTTTGCTACTCTGCCCACTCCCCACCCAGCACTATTACCAGACAGGTACTTCTAAGGGCAGGTCATTCCCGCCTCTTTACCTTCAGCACCCTGGACAGGGCCTGGCCCAGAGTAACTAGAGGTGTTTCCTTCCTTCCTCCTTTCCCTCTTTCTTACTAACTTCCTAACTCCTTTCCTCCTAACTCACTTCCTTACCTTCCTCCCTCCCTCTTTACGTCTTTCCTTGAATAATGGCTTGGGCTGTGAACTGATGTCTCTCCTGTTTCCCCTGCCCTTCTCCCCGCATCCCATCATCTGCCGCCTCTGTTGCAAAAGTTCTGAATTTAGGCACACTTGAAGAAGGTGAAGGGAGGGGTTGAAAGAACCAATGTCAATAGCACACCTTTTATATGCCAAGGACCACGCTAGGAACTTCACATAGATTACTTCATTTAATTTCTAAATCAACCCAAGGAGGTAGATATTAGTGTCTCCGTCTTATAAATGAGAGTCAAAGCAGTTCAAAGCTGCCCAATGTCTCATTATGGCAGAGACAGAGGCCTCATCCAAAGAAAGGGTCTGTTGTGGTGGAACTTCAGGCTTTATGATGGGACACTGGGAGAGAGATTTTGGAGCAGGGAGACCTTCCCAGATCACTCATATCATCCCCAGCTGTGATGCCTCTCCCTCTGCCTTGGGACAGGGCAGGCCTGGTCTGAGCCTGGAGTAGCCCATCAACCTCCCTGGGTCAGAGAGTGCCTCAGACAGGATGAACACCTGACTCAGGCAGAGCTGCGAAGGTAGTGTTGGAGCCAGGGTAGCAATGAGGCCAGTGGCCAGAACCCCAGAGATGCAGCGTAGGGCTAAGGCTAACCTTATGCCAAGGATGCCCTGATGGGTCCTAAGACCCCCTTTTAGAAACCCCTCCATTTGGATCTATGTCCTCAGTCATCTCCTGCCTCTGGCCCAATGCGTGTCTCCATGCCCCCGTCTCAGCCCTTGGCCAGGAAGGATACGCTTTTGTTCTGGGCCCCACCACAGCCAGTGGAAACCCTGAGGCATCCACAGCCTGAGCTTCCTCCGAAAGTTAAGTTAGTACATTCTACTCGGGTGAGAAAGTGACCCTGCTCCCTTGGCTCGGCATCAGAGGGCCCGGAATTATCAGCAAGTTGCTTTTGAAAGAGTAGAGAAACGAAACGTGTGAGGATATAACTTTTAATTTAAAATACTGTGCCCTCTGTATTTGGATGTCAGGAAGGATCTTGAGTGACATTTGCGGAGCTGCTGGGGTGAGTGTGTGAGGTCAAGCGTACTTATTAGCCATGCTTAGAGGCAGCAGCAGCAGAGGGAGTGGAGAGTAAATCGGTTCCACCAGCCAGGTTTCTCCCTATCAGGAGGGAAGCAAAGCTCACGTCAGCATCCTCTAGGCAGGGCCATGGCTAGGCACAGAGAGAGCATCCCCAGGGCCATGGTGGAGCATTGAAAGGAGATCCAAATGGCTTCACAGTGTCCTTGTCCCACTGGGAGGGGAGACCTCTGGGTGGCTCCTTTAAATGTGGCACCTGTGTGTCATCATCCCTGCTTAAGACAAATCAGATTTTGGCTGCCAGGAATTGTATCAGAAGAAACCTGGATGACCAGACATTGTATCATTGTATGGAATTCCCTAACCTATGGACCTCGGATAGTCATGCAACCGTGTGTGTGTGTGTGTGTGTGTGTGTGTGTGTGTGTGTGTGTGTGTGAACTCTTGGGAGAGGGAGGAGCCATAGGTCTACTGAATTTCTTCAGATTCTCAAAGGGGTCCATTCATTTTTTTTTTCATAACTATTCTTTCTCTTTTAAGTGAAGTATAATTTTTTACCATAAAATGAACAGATCTTAAGTGTGCAATGAGTTTTTGACAGTTCTATACATTTAACTACCACTCCTAACAGGAATTTAACATTTTTATCACCCCCCAAATTACACTCATGCCCCTTTCTAGCCAGTTCTCTTGCCAATATGGCAGAATTTTTTTATTGTGAAAGCCCCCAAATGTTCTTAAGAATGTCTTCTATTTTTTTCATTAAAGTATAGTTGATTTACAATGTTATGTTAGTTTCTGGTGTAAAGCAAAGTGGTTCAGTTTTACACACACACACACACACACACACACACACACACACGAGTTCCATATTCGTTTTCTTTATTGCTTATTACAGGATATTAAATACAGTTCCCTGTGCTGTACAGTAAGACCATATTATTTCTTTTAAATATAGCAGTTTGTTTCTGCTAACTGCAACTCCCAATTTTTCCCTCCCCCATCCCCTTTCCCCTTTGGTAACCATAAGTTTATTTTCTATGCCTGAGAGTCTGTTTCTTTTTTGTAAATAATTTATGTCATTTTTTTTTTTTAGATTCTACGTGTAAGTGATATCACATGATATGTCTTCTCTGACTTACTTCACTTAGTATGACAATTTCTAGGTCCATTCCTGTTGCTGCAAATGGCATTATTTCATTTTTTATGGCTGAGTAGTATTCCATTGTATATATATATATACCACATCTTCTTTACCCATTCATTTGTTGATGGATATTTAGGTTGCTTCCTAAATATAGCTTACAATGTCTTGGCTATTGTAAATAGTGCTGCAGTGAACATTGGGGTGCATGTACCTTTTTGAATTACAGTTTTCTCCTGGTATATGCCCAGGAGTGGGATTGCTGGATCTTATGACAACTCTGTTTTTAGTTTTTTAAGGAATCTCCATAGTATTTTCAATGGTGGATGCACCAACATTTTACCAGTTTTGCAATGCACCAATTTACATTTTACATCACACCAATTTACATTCCCACCAACAATGTAAGAGGGTTCCCTTTTCCCCACACCCTCTTCAGCATTTGTTAAATGTAGACTTTTTAATGATGGCCATTCTGACTGGTGTGAGATGGTACCTCATTGTAGTTTTGATTTGCATTTCTTTAATAATTAACAATGTTGAGCATCTTTTCCTGTGCCTATTGGCCCTCTGTATCTCTTCTTTGGAGAAATGTCTACTTAGGTCTTCTGCCTATTTTTTGATTGGGTTTTTTGTTTTTTTGTTATTGAGTTGTATGAGCTGTTTGTATATCTTGGAAATCAATCTCTTGCTCACTGCCTCATTTGCAAATATTTTCTCCCATTCCTGTAGGTTGTTTTTTTATTTTTTATGGTTTCCTTTGCTGTGAAAAAGCTTATAAGTTTGATTAGGTCCCATCTGTTTATTTTTGCATTTATTTCTATTGCCTTGGGAGACTGACCTAAGAAAACATTGTCTGAGAAACTTATGTCTGAGAATGTTTTACCTGTGTTCTCATCTAGGCGTTTTATGGTGTCATGTCTTATATTTAAGTCTTTAAGCCATTTTGAGTTTGTTTATTTTTGTGTATGCTGTAAAGGAGTGTTCTTTCATTGATTTACATGAGGCTGTTCAGCTTTCCCAACACCATTTGCTGAAGAGACTGTCTTCTCCATTGTATATTCTTGCCTCCTTTATTGAAGATTAATTGATCATATTTGTGTGGGTTTATTTCTGGTCTCTCTATTCTGTCCCATTGTGTGTTTTTGTGCCAGTACCACACTGTTTTGATTATTGTAGCTTTGTAGTATTGTCTGAACTCTGGGAGAGTTATACCTCCAGCTTTGTTCTTTTTCCTCAGGATTGTGTTGGCAATTCTGAATCTTTTATGGTTCCATATAAATTTTAGGATTATTTGTTCTTGTTCTGTGAAAAATGTCATAGATAATTTGATAGGCATCACACTGAATCTGTAGATTGCTTTGGGTAGTATGGCCATTTTAACAATATTAATTCTTCCAACCCAAGAGCATGGGATATCTTTCCATTTCTTCAAATCACCTTCAATTTCCATTATCAGTTTTATAGTTCTCAGTGTATAAGTCTTTCACCTCCTTGGTCAGGTTTATTCCTAAGTATTTTGGTTTTTTTTTTATGTGATTTTAAAAGATTATTTTTTTAACTTTCTTTTCTGATATTTCATTGTTAGTGTAAAGAAATGCAACCTATTTCTGTATGTTAATCTTGTATCCTGCTACCTTGCTGAATTCATTTATCAGTTCTAGTGCTTTTTGTGTGGAGTCTTCAGGGTTTTCTACATATAGTATCACGTCATCTTCATATAATGATAACTTAACCTCTTCCCTTCCAATTTGGATACCTTTTATTTCTTTTTCTTTTCTAATTGCTGTGACTAGGACTTCCAGTACTATGTTGAATGGAAGTGGTAAGAGTGTACATCCTTGTCTTGTTCCAGATTTTAGCAGGAAGGCTTTCAGCTTTTCACTGTTGAGTATTATGTTGGCTGTGGCTTTGTCATACATAGCTTTTATTATATTGAGATATGTTCCCTCTATAGCCACTTTGGTAAGAGTTTTTATCGTGGATGAATGCTGAATTTTATCAAATGCTTTTTCTGCGTCTATTGAGATGATCATGTGGTTTTTGTCTTTTGTTGATGTTTTATGTTTTCTTTTGTTGTCATTCATTTATTTTAAACAAATGTTTTTGAAGCTAGCATTGTTCTAGGCATTGAGGATATAGCAGTGAGCCGTTTGCTGATGTTCTAATCCAGGAGTATGAAATACAAATTAATATAAAATATTCATAAATCCAAGAGTGTAGAACAAATGCATGACAAGCATGTCAATACCATGTTTGGTGGGTCTTTGTGCTATGAAGAATAGAGCTTAGTAAGGAAAATGGAGAGTGATAGACAATAGTGCTATTGGGTGCATGTCCCTAAAACCATCAGGAGCTCTTGGTGGAGACAGTAAATGGGTTCCGGTCCATGTGAAGGGTGTCCCTGGATTCACTGCACCTTGCAGAACAGGTCTGGGTGTGAGCTGGTTGCTTTCAGAAGTCAGGTCCTCTGGTGATGGGGATGGATCCCGGAGAGACACAGGGACCTCTCCTGAGCCTCCTTCCTGCACCTAGCCCTGTGTCAGGCACCTGAAGGGAGAGATGGAGCCTGCCCAGTGAGCAGCAGGCTGAGTGGAGCTCTGTGCAGTGGAAAGCATCCAGCTTCAGAGTCCCCTGAGCTGGGTTGGTCCAGCCCCCTCCTCCCTTGAGAGGTGAGCTGGGTGGACACATTAAGCACCTGATGTTGTGTCTGGCTCACAGTGGCTGCTTCATCCATAGAGTACCCTCCTCTTTTGGCTTCTTAGAGACACTCACAGATAGAAAGTATGCAAACATGCAAGTGCACTGGTGTGGAAGGGGCCAGAAGGTCTGGTCCTAAGAAGGTCACCCTTTAGAGAAGCTCCCTCTGCTCTCTGCAGTTCAATGGCATCACTGTGCAAGGGAGGGGTTAGATTGTAAGGTTGGCCTATGGTCCCTTCTGGCTCTCATGTACATGCTCACATATTTGCCAGCACTTTCCCAAGAACTCCTTTGTGCCGAGCCCTATGCCAAGATGAACCACACTCAGCCCTGACCTTGACGTACTCACAGCCCAGTGGACAAAATGCAAGCAAAGCAGCTCCACTACTGACCAGCCCTGTGACCTTGGGAAAGTTACTTAAATTGTCTTGGGGCTCAGTTTTCTCATCTATAAAATGGGGAGAGTCAGAGTACCTTCTGGGGCTTTTGCAAGGATTAAACGAGTTACAACATACAAAGCACTTAGAACAGCATATGGCAAAACCAGGTCCTTGGGGACAAGCAGCAGGATGTGGTGATGTCTGTATCCCTTGTGCCTGGGCCAGAAGGAGAAGCATTTGCAGAAGAAAGGCAGAGTGAACATACATGGGAGGAATCTCTTCTGTGGGCTGGTTATCAGTTCCTGGAGCCACGTGAGATTTGTGTGAGCCCATGTAACCCTTAGACAGCTCCTGTGGGCTGCTGTAAAGCTGTCACCCATACCTGTCCCATGGAGCCTCCGCATTGTGTATTTGAGCCTTTGATATACAGGGGATGTTTGCCAAGGGAGAAAAATGTTATTGGACATTTTTTGTGATTGTAAAGATTACTTCTTGATGAAAACACACACAAAGAAAGACTTACGAGCCACCCTTAAGGTAGGCAAATGTGTGTTTACAGCATCCCAGCCATTGCTCAGGGCAGTCAGCTCCTAAGGGGCGGGGGCAGAGGAAGGGGACTAGAGGCCACGTGTAGGCAGGGGGCGGTTCCCACTAAAACAGCAGCAGCCCATTTTTCTGAGCCATCCCTTGTCTCTCCTGGGTCCTCTCAGCTGGTCTAAGTTTTTCCCATGAAGACCAGCCTTTACCTTGTGGTCTGTCCTTGTCACTTCCCGTCCCTGAACTAGAGTGGACCTTGAGTTGCCTGCCTCTGCCTGGAACATCCGCTCTGGGCTCTGACCTCCTGTGGGCTCAGGCCCTTCCGATGAAGGAGTCCTGTCTCCCCAGCCAGGTCCTAAGTCCACAAGGGCAGGGTGCAGGGCCATTCCTCTACGGCCGCCTCCAGCTCCACGGAGCGCCGTTCACCGCATGCAACAGGCTGGCTGAAGGTAGAGGAGAATCTTCTTCAGGCAGCCAAGCTTGCCTCGCTTCCTCACTGCACTTCTCACAGCTGCCTCTTCTACTGACCTGAGAGCCCCTGGGGACAGGAAACTTGTCTCATTCACCCCAGGCCCCTCTCAGGCCTGGGCCCGCTGGTGGAGTGCAGCCTGCCTGAAAGAATGTGTGAATAACAAGGCTCTTCTTCAGCCTCCTTGCTGACCCCCCAAACCATTTCAGACCCCACACCATTTCAGATCTCCTTTGCCCTGCAGCCCCCTTGGCCGGCCTCCCAGTGGGAAGGAATGTCCCCCTCCTGATGGGTGGCCTCGGCCAGCAGCGGCTTGAAGCATGGTTTTGGTTCCCGGCCAGTGATTGAGGTCGGGTCGCGGCGATGAGAGCACTGAATCCTAGCCACGAGACCAGTGGTCAGTGACAAGGCCCTGGCCCTATGGCTTTGCAGAAAAAAATGCCCACGAAGACGGAAAGTAGTGAAACAAGTAAAGTATTTGTTGCGAAAAAAGTAGCATACATGTGGACAGACACACTCTCCAGCAGGCTCAGAGAGAGAGTCGTGCCCTCATGCTAGTTTGAATCATTTTTATGGGACATTTCTTCCATGTTTCCTTTGACCAATCGTTTTGATTTGCCTGGTTTAGAGCCCATAGTTGGTGTATCTCAGGATTTTCCCACGTGCGCGTGTGCATCTCTTAGCCAAGATGGATTCCACCAAAGAGGCCTATGGGTAGGTCTGGCCACTTGGCATCACTCCCCTCTTGACCTCTAAGGAGGCTTTCTGCGCATGTGTGGTCGGGGGAGGTCTGCTGACTTCGAGAATGAGGAGTATGTGGTCTCTTATCTTCTATCTGGGCAGGGCCCGGCCTCCTCTCCCAATGGTCCTATTATTCCCATCTCAGAGTATTGGTCCACAGGGAATGAACTCTGACCATTTGTCTGGGAGCCCATCTGTCTCCTGCCTCACTCCTGGCTGGCCGCTCTACCCCCTTCTCTGGGTCTGCTTCCTGCCCGGCTCTCAAGTCCTTCCTGCAGCAGACACATTGGTGCCTTTGGCCATGAAGATAGGGGCCATGCCAGGGAGCCTGGCACTAGGCCCAGAGCATCCAGAGGCTGTCAGTGTGGCCAGAGTGGGGCCCGGCGGGGCTGGGTTCTGGCTGAGCCCGGCCTGGAGTCTGGTTGAGGAGGGAGTTAGAGACAGACAGGGCGTGGGTCAGGATGGGTGCCTGGGAGCTGAGACTTGGGATCAGAGGCCAAGATTAGAGCTGTGCAGCCTTGGATGGATGGCTTACCTTCTTTGTGCTGTGAGAAGTATAATGGGACAGTGAGGGCTGGCCCACATTCCCCCACCTTTTCTCAAGGCGGGTCAGTTCCCACTGCACAGTCTAGCATCCAGAAGTCCCCGGGGAGTCTATTTCTAGACGGACGGGCAGCCATCCTCCATCCATCCCCATCCCCTCCACCCTCCCTCCCCACCCCCACCTCCCATCCCCATCCCTAGCCCTGGCTGGGGGCGCCATAAGCATGGCCAAACCATAAAAGTGGCCCTCAGGAACTTTACAATGTTTTTACCTCCTAAGCGGCAGGTTGTTCTATACAGATCAGGTTCCCTAGGGAGTATCAGTGATATAAACATAAGTAGTATAAATATTTGTCTCCTGGGCTGATAGAAGTATCAAGCTCTGATTTATTTGGTGAATTGTGCTGTCTGTCTCCAACCCACCTGAATCCTCTGGAAGAAAGTCCCCGGCGTCTCTGTTGACAGTCGACTCTGCCTCTTTGGAAGTCCTCCAAGAGCCATCTTAGCCAGCCCTTGAGGGCTCCCCGGGGCCCAGGAGGAGGCAGGCAGGAAGGTGAGGGGTGTCAGAGTTGGGCTCTTGGAGACACTCTCCCTCACTCATCCCCCAGAGTAGGACCCACCCATCCTTCTGAAGGTACTTGCACATCCACTTGCCCTTCCCAAAGCTTCCAGAAAACACAAAGGAGCCATCAGCATCCCTGCCACTTGGTTCCACTGGGAAACAGCATCTCCATCCGCATTTCACACGATATGTCTCCCGGAGCTGCTGGAAGCTGGTGGCCCCGCTCTCATCCACGCACACGAAAGAAAGGACATTGGAATGTGTCTGGCCACCCAAAAGCTGAAGCGATGGGGATCAGGAAGAAGGCCCGAGACAGGTGCACCATGCTTCCAGGGGGCTGCAGACCTTCCCACCCGGGAGCTACCCCATCAGGGCTGGCTGGGCGGCTGCCTCATCCACAGGGCTGGAGGAAGGTCTGTCGCGGGTGTCCACGAGGCCGCTGAGGCCAGCGCACCCACGCGCTCAGGGTCCCGGGGGCTCGGGAGGTCTCCACTGATGTGGCCCAGGCAGGACCTCCAGGGAGGACGAACACTGTGCTCATCCACTGCATGTTACTCTTGAGTCATGCTGTCCAGGAAGGCGTCCTTGGGCTGCGCCAGAAGCCTTGAAGGAGATCCTTTTAACTGCCAGCTACGTCCCCAAAGTCCCCTCACACAGCGCAGGGGCTGCCGTAATGATGGTGATGAGTCCCACGATGATAACTGCACTTGTTCCCAGAGTGCCTGCGCTGTGCCAGGCCTGGGGCTAAGCTCCTGACACGCGTTTTCCCAATTAATCCTCCCAGCAGCCCGATTACCACCATCCCAATTTTACTGACGAGGAAACTGAGGCTGAGTAAGCCACGCATGATGCAGGTGGAGAGTTCAGGAGGGAGGCAGCATGGGTTATGGAAAAAAGAACACACATTTTGGAGTTAAGCAGATACGGATTGGAATCCAGAGTTTGCCATCTACCAGTTAAGTGGCCTTGCAAGTCACTTCCCGGCTCTGGGTTTCAGGGAGGCGGGAGAAAGCAGGTGGGCACACGTGGGTCCCCCTTCCCAGGGGCTCAGCCCTATACCCACACATATAAGCTCCATTGCTACAGGCAGGAAAGAGCCTCATGGGAAGCCGCTGCGCTCCTGGGAGGGCCCGGGCTGGCAGGCAGGGCTGCTCTGTCCAGTGGACGCCTGCTCTTCCCTACCAGGCAGGGCAGAAAGTAGGAGAGTGCCAGGGGGTCTTCTATAGACTGCCCACTCCCTAGTGCCAGGTCTGAGCTCAGTCTCAGATGCCATCAGATGTCTCCTTGTGATTCTGCAAAGCTGGGCTCACTTGATGAGAACAGAGACCAGGGGGAGATCTGGAATGATGGTCAGCTCAGGGACTGCAGACACAGGGATTCCCGAGGGGGGCTGTGTGGCAGCCTCACACAGGGGAGGTGGGAGGGAGGGAGCCTGGGGCAGCATCCCTGCAATAAGGCTTGTCTTTGCCTAGGGAGTCTGGTGGCAAGAGCTGAAATCATTCCACGTTCCATCACCATCAGAAACATACACATGTACTCATTCATTCACTCCTTCATTCATTTATTTATCTAAGGATTCAGCAGAGCATAGCGGTTACCAGCCAAGAATTTCAAGTCGACGAGACCTGGCTTTGAATTCCTCCCTCTTGATGAATTCTTCATGCAATCTTGGGAAAGTCACTTAACTTCTCAGAATGTCAACTTTCTCATTAGTAAAATAGAAATGATACAGGATTACGACGAGGATCAGGTGACATCATGTCATAAATCATTAGCACAGCGCCTGGCACCAGAAAATAATTCCAAATAATTCCAAAATATCTATCAAGCAATCGATCTAATAGAAATATAATGCAAACCTCAAATGTGAGCCACATAGGTAATTTTAAATTCCTAGCAGCTGTATTAAAATGGTAAAAATTAACAGGCGAATTAAATCTAATAATATATTTTACTTAAGCTAACATATCAAAATATTACTCTGTAAGCATGTAATCATGGTAAAACATATTAATGATATATTTTTACAGTTTTCCTTTCATACGAGGTCTCTGAGATTGGGCATGTATTTTATACTTAGCACATCCCGATTTGGACCAGCCACCTCTAAATGTGAACATTCCCCAGGGTTTGGTCCTTGTTCTGTTCTTTCCTCTCCACGTTCTTTCTCACATGATCTCACCGTCTCCCACAGTTTCAATTATCACCTCTAAGTGAATGATGATGGGAGAGCCTTACAGGGCCGTCTCCAGGGAACAGACAGGATGTGCACAGAACAGGCCAAGAGGGGCATGCAATCAACGAGGGTGAGGGGTAGCAGAAGCCTAAGAAAGTAGCCTTAGGATGGTAAAGTCCTAACAGAAAATGGGAGCAATATTTATCCTCACCATTATCAATGATCATAAGTATAGATTATCACAATTATAAAATTGTCACAAACTTAGCGGTTGCAAAAAACACACGTTCATTATGTCATAACTAATAATACTGACACAGTTATCACATGGGTCAGGAGGCTGGGTGTGGGCTAACGGATCCTCTGCTCAGGGTCTTACAGGCTGCCAGCAAGTATTAGCCGGGCTGCATTCTCATCTGGAGGCGCTACTGAAGAGGGATCCCGCTCCAAGCTCGTTCAGGTTGCTGGAAGACTTTGTTTGCTAGCAGCTCTATTACTGAGAACCCCCAACTGTCTGCTGGATGCCACCCTCAGGCTCTGGAGGAAGCCCTGGGTCCTAGAGGTCACCTCCATTCCTTGTCACATGGGCTTCTACAGCGTGGCCTTTTAGTTCATGAAACTGCAAGGGGAGTCTCTACCTCCAGTCTCTGATGTAATCATGAGAGTGACATCCTGTCACCTTTTCCATGTTCTGTTGTTAGGAGCAAGTCACAGTCTCCACCCACACTTAAGGGGATGGTATTATGCAAAGGTGTGAACATCAGAAGGCAGGGAATTTGGGGGGATCACCTTGGGGGTCCATCTGCTACTTGGGATTTGTGAAAAACTATAAACACGAGTAATAAGAGTTCAGGGGACTTAAGTCGCTCCTCTTCCCATTTAAGTTTTAAGTCAAAGAAAGAAGAGATGCAAAGATAACTCGCCAAATAGAAGTCAAAGAACCAGCTTTATTAATTTCTGGACAAGCTCCCCAAAGTGGGGGACGTGGATAGGGCTAGATCGGAAAATAAGGCAGAGTTGCCCATCTTTCTCTCAAAGAAAAGATAGGCAGGCTCAAGGGGCAAGGCTGACCAGATTTACCCACCCAGCCACACACAGGAAAGGTGCACCAGAAGGAGAGAATGGTGTGCTTCCCTTTAGAAGGCAGATTAAATCAGGGCAAAACACAAGAGTCAGCCCTTTTGCCCTTGAAAATGTAGCCTGATAGATATTGGGCTCTCAGTAATCAGTGGTGCTCCTCCTATTTTCTTGAGGAGTTAAAAATAAGGAAATAGGAAAAGAAGCCAGAGATGTCCTCTCCTCTATGGAATAGAGGTAAGGACCTGCCGTCAATAAAAATAAAAGGAATTTACAGCTTTGTTGAAGCAACAAAAAGCACCAGGCCCCTCACATGTGCAGTCATACCTCCTCACACGGGCAGTGGAATCTGTAGATTCCTGAACACTTTGATGCCCACCAACCCACCGGATCTTGATAACGACAGTCAAGGCAGGGCTTATCGTGCCCATGTTAGAAATGAGGAAGCTGAAGGTCTGAGTGGTCATGTGACCTTGCTGACCAGTTGCATGGCTGGTCCTTGAAGCCATATCTTCTGGTTCTCCGTCTAGTCCCCCTTCCACTCTCTGTTATGCTGGCCACAGGATGAAGACGATGCAGAGCAACTCAAGCTCTCTCTCACTTACATCTGCTGCTGTTCTTTACATCCGCCCAAGAGAAAGTTTAGCAAGACTGTTAATTGTGTCGCTGGAGAACATCTAGGTGTGGAACCAGTGTGGGTGCCCTCCGGATATGTCCCATCACATTTACCTTGCTTGTGACAGTTGGCCAGGGGTTGAGAAAATGACAGGTGTGGATAGTTCCCATGCTTTAGCGCCTAAGAGTGCTGCAACAGGGTGGTCCCGCACCTGTGGCTTCTGAGCTTCTTGCAGAAAACCAGCCAAGGAAGACTTGGTGTCCCCGAGTTTCTGTTACCCTAGAGGATGGAGCCCTTCAAACCAGCCCTCCTTCTTCTATCTCAAGGATTTATCCTGCTCCAAGACTTTTTTTCACAGACCGGAGGTCCGAAAGTACAACAGGAGTGAAGCAGAGTGTGACCTGGGATCTTCTCAGCAACCCATTGCCCCAAATGAGGCATTTTTACGAGGTTGCTGTAAGCCAGTCGGCCGCAATCTTGTTGGGCAGACCCTGTGGGACATTTCTTCCTAATGTGAAAGCCCTGACTTTCTGGTCAACATCTGTTGGGGGGGGGTTGGTGTATGTGAGTGGAGCTCACCAAGAGTTCATGCATTTTCCTCGGGATACTTCTAGAATGCCTGTTAAGTGACTTTTACAGAGCTTTGGCGAGGATCTGACCTGAGAAGTAGTGAAAGGAGGAAGTGGTATCACCGTAGAAAGAGATGGAAGCCTGTAGAAATATTCCCATGATGTAGGAAAAAGGGGGTGTGCACACTTCAACCTGAAGGCACCTGTGAGTGCAGGTATACTGGGTGATGAAGCAAGGGTATACCTGGGTATGTTCACACTGGGGTGAGTGAGCATCCCTGTGTGTGTAGATCCTTGAAATTCAAGTAAGATATACTCTGAAAACTTGACAGCCCAAATCCTCAAATATCTTAATAGGATATTTTCCCCCTTAAATTAGTAGAGTGTGTACTTGGAAAAAAAGTATTTGGATGACCTCTTCAGATCTTTAATGATTCCATAGCTAAAGACCAGAGCCAGTTATAAAATATTAAAATCAATTCTCCACTAAAATAAACTCCCCTCACCATTGCCTCATGTCATTACCCGACCAACATTCATGTGGAGTTTAAGCTGAAATGGGATCATGATGAATGATAACCACGCCCCTATTAACTTCTCCTGCAGCAAAGGGAAAACACTTTGCAGAACATTTAAACCTTTCCTTGGGCTTAGAGGTCAGCCCACAGCCACACGACTTCCTCTGCCACCCGGCACTTTATGGAAACGTTGATGGGGCTCCCAGCTGTAGTCCAAGAGCATTTCCATGGAGAATCGTGGGTTCCCTGGGCAAATTCTTACAACACTCAACCACCTTTTGAGCTGTCATCAAAGTATTCATTCCCACTCAATGAGCAATTTTTGCCCTGGCTGAAGCACTTGCTGAAATGATTTCAGAAATCATCTTTTCCTTGTTTTCAAACACTCACAAATCAGAACCACCATCAAATTCAACATCCACTCCTTAATTCGCCCACGGCTTCTATTTTCTAGCTAAAACCCATTACTTCCTTAGACTCCTCACTTACTTTCCACTTCCATTACCACCCCGGGCAGTTGGCTCTATTTTGGGAAATGATTTTTCACAATAAAATAAAGATTTTCATCACTTCCGAGGAATCGCTTCACAAACCCAAGAAGAGAACCCCGGAGAACCAGAGATGCCCAGTAGTCAGCTAGTTTTCCTCACTCGCTGAGTGTCTCCCTCCCATGGGATTCAAATCTAAGCCTCAGTATCATTAGGAATCATGGCCCAGGTCAAAGTTCACTCTACTGAGACTGAGCCTTCAAGGATTTGCAGCCATCAGGGCAGAAAACTTCCATAGCTGTGGTTGAGATGTGCAGATGGGACCAAGGTTGGCCTGGAGTTGAGCTCTAGAAGGTTTCATGGCTAGTGGGCTGGCTGGAGTCTGGGGTCAAGATGAGAGATCCAGGGCCCAACTCAATGGCCCAGGGACTCCCTGGGAGTTCACAGACCCTTGTAGGTTTCCTGTCCTTTACAATCCGGATCTTGAATGATTTCTTCCTGGAAGCCATCCCTGACTTCCCCCAGCCTCTGCACCGCAGGGTAGCTGCTTCACCAAAGTTCATGCCACTCCCGTCATGCTGTGGCCATTGGGCTTGTGGCTCTGTGCTGGGCTCACCTGCTGGCTTCTCTCTGTGAACTCCTGAAGGCCAGGATTGTCTTCCATCCTCCTCAGCCCAACCTTTATTGTGTTGCATCTCAGCTCATGGAGAGGATGTGCCCTTTTTTGCAGCTCCCAGCATTCAGGACCAGCTTCAGGGGTGTTAGACCTGTGCAGTCACACAGGGCATGAGGGCCCCAGGCAGAGTTTCATGCTCTGTTGCTACTATCTTGCAATTCTTAATCATGGTTTGAACAAGGGGCTCTGTATTTTACACTGGGTGTTGTAAATGATGTAGCTGTTTCTGCATGCGTGATACACTGGTGACCAGGCAGTGGTTTCGGAGGGTTGGTATACCTAGACGTTAGAGAATGAGAATTCCTGAGGGCAGGGACCACAGATATCCAGCACTTTCTGACAGCACCCAGCATCAGCCTAGGCACAGGGACATGTATACCATGACCCTTACCCACTGGCCTTGGCTGGGGCAAGTTGAAAGTGAGGAGAGGGTTCCCTGTACCCAAGGAGACTCTTCAACGAGAACCCCGAACCTACTGAAGATCGTGTGTTTATGGCACTAAGCATGGAAGGTGTTTGTCCTCTGGCGTCATTTCAAAGTCAGACAGCAGTAAAACCAGGGCTGATGGGCACTGATGAGGCCTCACAAATCAGGTAGGACGGACACAGCACCATAAGCTAGAGCTTCCTATCAGGCCTCATCCCAAGAGGACTTGTGGGGGAAGCGGGGAGCAAGGGGGCCTGAGCTCCATGGTCAAGGGGAAGAGGATGAGTGGGGAGAAGAATTCTAAATCCATCCTGGGCCACTTTGATTCAAGCCCATGAGATTTACCAACGGGATGCTTGCTGAGTGGAGGTAACCAAGGGGACAGAGACTGCACAGGTGCCGAGACCAAGCAGCCCTCTGCCTCTGCCTCGTGGAGGTTAAAGAATAGTAGTTTCCTGAGAACTTTCCGTGTGCCACTTATGACAGTGCTGAATGCTTAGGTGAAAAAGTACAAGTTCTCATTCAACCCTCCACAATCCTATGGGGGAGGTGTTAGGAGTATCGCTCTTTTCTAAATGAGAAAACGGAACCCAAAGAGATCTGATGACTTGTTCATGGTCACCCAGCTAGTTAGGGGCAGAGCAAGGATGTAAACCCAGACCTATCTGGTGCTGCAAGTCACTGCCCCTCTCCCACTGGGGGCCGGGAAGCCCCTGCTCTACATCAGTGGCCTCGGGGTCCAGAGGAGGAGCTTTTGTATGAGGGGAAAGGGTCACGCATCGGTCCTCCTGGGCAAGGCCAGAGGAGAGAGGAGGCTTGGGTCCCCATCCTCAGGAATGGAAACAGAAGAGCAGAAGTCTTAATGGGAGTGGGAGGGATGAGTCCCAGAATTATCTCAAAGGGCCTCAGGAACCTGGAATGTGAGCACCTTGAGGATTCTGGAACCGTTGTCATTGCCCCACACCAATTGCTTAATTGTTCATCCAGCAGACATTTCCAGAGAACCCAGCATGTGCCAGACAAGTTTTACAAGGCACCAGAAGTGCAGAGATTAAAAGATAATTGCAAATATTTATGAGGCGCTGACCACATCCCAGGGCCTATTTTAAGCGCATTTTATGTACATCCTCACAGTAACTTTCTGAGACAAGCACTGTTACTTATCATCCTTATTTTATAAATGAACACATTGGGGCACAGAGAGCATAAGTGTCACATCTAGTAAGTGAGAGCTGGGATTTGAGCCCACGAAGTCTTGCCCCAGGGCCTTCTCTCCATCGCATCATGGCAGCACTTCAATCTCAAAGATGGTTTAGATCTGTTAAGAGCCCCAACTATGCATTAGCAGCACCCAGGGAGCTTTTAAAAACCCCGTGCTCCCTGAGACTCTCCTAAACTGGGGGTGAAAATTCAAAACTGATACAACCACTGTAGAAAAGAAGGTTGGCAATTTCTTAAAAGGTTACACATACCCCTACCCTATGACCCAGCCCTTCCAGTCCCAGGTGTTACCTGGGAAAAATGAAACCATATATCTACACACAGACTTTTACTCAAATATTTAGCAGCTTTATTTGTCAGAACTGAAAACTGGAACCAATACAAATGTCTATCAACACCCCTGTTGGATACACAATGGCTAAACAAACTTGGGTATATCCATCCCATGGGATGCTACTCAGCAGTAAACAATGAACTACAGAGAGAAACACAACCTGTGTGTATTGCAAATGAGTTGTCGTGAATGAAAGAAGCTGAGAAAAAAGAATGTATATTTAATGATTCCATTTACATGGGATCACTAAATTCATTCATTAAATTCTAGAAATTGGAAACCGATTCGGAGGGGGGGAAAGCAGATGGATGCTTGTCTGGGGAGGGGTGGATAGAAAGGGTGAAGAGATAATAGGGAGTCACAGGGAACTCTCAAGGGTTGTTGATACCTCTGTTATCCGGGTTGTGGTGGTGATTTAGCAGGAGTACACACAGGTTAAAATTGATCTAAGTGTGCCCTTCAAACATGTGCCATTTATTGCGTGTCCATTATACCTCAGCAAAGCTTTAAAAAAGATAAAACACAAAAACACACATGTTCACACCTGATCTGCAAACAAGTCAGTCCGTCTCTGGCAGTAGAACCCAGACATGGTGTTTTTAAAGCTCCCCAGAGAGTCCAGTGGGCTGCTGAGCTGTGGACACGCCCATGCCGTGGGAAAACACGCATAAGTGGACGGTAGGTGTTCTGAGGAGGTGTGCTCAGAGCAGGGCTGCCAGACCCAGCCTGGAGCAGTCAGAGAAAGTGTCTCAGCCAGGTGACAGCTGTTCGTGGACGAGGCGATGGTGTTTAGAACCCTGAACAGGAGTTTTCCAGGGTAGGGAAGGTGGAGGAGGTCAGGGAGGGTGGTCCAGGCAGAATAGGCAACCCCAAGGTCAAAGGCACAAAGGGTAGAGAGAACAGCCTTTGAGCAGGAACTTC
Source organism: Hippopotamus amphibius kiboko (assembly GCF_030028045.1). Taxonomy (NCBI): domain Eukaryota; kingdom Metazoa; phylum Chordata; class Mammalia; order Artiodactyla; family Hippopotamidae; genus Hippopotamus; species Hippopotamus amphibius. The sequence goes on along the minus strand of NC_080186.1, from coordinate 26,764,658 downwards.
CTGGAGGTCTGTTGCCTGTAGCTTGGGCGTGTAAAACAAAGAATACAGGAGAGGCCACAGAGGCAGGGCACGGGCCCTGTGGAGGAGTTTGGCCTTTATCTAGAAGACCCCCTTGAGGATGAGAGGGAAAGTTCATCAAATGATAACACTACCCTTTCCCAGAAGTGGCTCTCTCACTCCTGGGAAGACTTGGATGTAGTGCAAATTACTGGGCGAGGGACTCAATAAAGGGCTAAGAAAGAGAGTGATATGGTCACGATGTGTTTGAGAGACCACTCTGAGAGCCACGGTGAGGAAGGCAGGAGGGCGGGATCTGGACTCTCACCCCTTGACAGCATGATCTGGGCTCTCAGGTAGGTGGCGCCTGCCCTCCCTTCCTTCCTTCACTTATTTATTCATTCAGTGGATATTTACTGAGGGCCAGCTACATGCCAGGCACTGCTCTAAGCGCTGAGAATAGGAAGGAACGAATCAGAAACCTCTTCCCCCAAGGAGTTTACGTTCTAGAGAATATAAACAACGAAGTTAAATTACTACAGGATGTGTTCCATGGGAAGAGGTGGGGCTTGCAAGTTTTAACAGGACGGTCAGGAAGGATCTCACCGAGAAGCTGACATTTGAGGAAAGTGCTGTCGGAGGTGAGGGAGTGAACCTTCTGATCTTTGGGAGGAAGATGGTTCCAGGCAGAGGGAACTGCAAGTGCAAAGGCCCTGAGGTAGGAGGGGTATGGGGAGGGGTAGAGCAGTAGAGAGGAGGGCAGAGGAGGAAGAGCTTGTGTGGGACCTTGCAGGCCTTCCCAAGGATGTCGGCACTTACTCTGAGGGGAAGCTGTTGGAGCATTCAGGCAGAGGAGTGGTAGTAAATCTGCTCCTGCAGAGTGGTTTGTAAATCAGATGTTTGTCAAGTGAGTCCAGTTTAAAATCCCCTGTGAGAACCCAGGCTGACCTAATGGTCCTTGCTTAGAGGTGGCTGGTTCTCACAGAGCAGGTGCATTTGCAGAGACCTGCTTTTACCGAATTAAATCTTTATATCCCTGCCCCCCACCCCCAACCCTTCTGGGCAAGAGAACCAGCCCCTTCAAATAGCAACAGTGCCCACTTACAGCACCCGCTCTTCCCCCCCGGGGACTCCTTCTAGGCAGATCAGCTCACCCTCATTAAAAGTGGATGGCGCCTGCAAGGAGGGCAGGAAACGTGCAAAGAAGACAGGAATCGTGAAAGTGAGGGTGCTGAAACTTGCAGTCCGAGCTCCTGAACAAAGGAGCATGATCATTCTCTCTCTAGCACAGCCCGCATGCATTTGCTGAATGCTCTCAGCCTAAACAGCTACATACCATTTATTGAGCACTTACTGTGTGCCGGGATCTATGATAAGCACTTTACATGATCTATCTCATTTAATTCTTTCAACACCCCTCGGTCTTAATAACTCTCAGTTCGCAGATAAGGCATCTGAGGATGAGAGAGGTGCAGTAGATTGCTCAAAGTCACACGTTAAACTGGAACCTGGGTCTATCTGACTCCAGAACCCTGCTTGGAGCCACTACATGACATTGCCACCCTGTCCCAACCGTCGCTGAAACACGGGCAACCACTGCTTTCCAAACAGGAGAGGGCACACAGGCCAGGAGACCCCATTCCCAGTAGACACAGCCGTCCAGCCCTCCATGGCATAACAGGACATCAGTGGCAGGCTGTGAGGAAGGGGTGGTGTTGGGGGCCAGGCTGGGCTTGAACTTGGGGAAGGGGCCAAGCTGCTGATGGTTATGAGGGTGCGAAGCAATATTACTGTGGAGCCCCAGATGTCAACTGATCCATCTGCAGGGGTCCGATCCAGTGGGTGAGACCAGGCAGAGGGGCAACTCCAAGCCAGAGAGTTCTGGGTACTCTGTCTTCTGAAAGTAGGACTCCAGCTGGCCAGCAAGGGCTTGGCAGACTGTGATGCTCTCTGTCACATTGGTGGACTGGATTTAGTTCAAGGTGCAGAGCTATCTGGGAATGGGAGAGAAGGACAGGAGATGGAGACAGAAACCCTGACCAAGGGTTGTCCGAGCCAACACAGAGATCAGAGAAAGGATGCGCAACACGGCCCATTCCAGACCCTGTCCCCCATGGGCATGTGCCCTGGAGCACTGTTTCCCAATACCTTATTAATTCCAGAGTCGCCTTCAAACTAGATTTGTCCCCAATCAGGGGGTGATTTCTAAACTTCCATGCGTAGATTCTGCGAAACACCAAGAAAGAACTGCAAAATTCTCATTTTCCAGAGAGACTGTTAGCTGGGAGAGGAAGCATCTGATTCTCGAGCTCAGAACGGTTGGCATATGAGTTTCCATTTCCATGGGAAGTGACTGTGGCCCCCGTGCTCCCCCAGCACCAAGTGCAGGCTTCTGCTTCAGCACCCCCCCGCCCCCCATCTTCCTGTAATTATTCGCTTATACGTCTGTCTACCCCACAAGGCTACGAGCCCCTGGAAGGCGGGATCTGACTCTGATCCGTGGCCCTGTCCCCAGTGCCTGGCACAGGCTGCTCCATAGAGTTATAAAGTAAATTAATGAATAATTAGGAAGAAATGGCTGCTGGAGAGCATCGAGGTTCCGAGCCAGTGGTCTGATAATGTCTGTGTGCGTGCATCGGGCTCCTGTGGATTTTGTGTGTTGAATAATTGAGTGAGGGATGCCAGAGGCAGAGCAGATGTGAGATTTCTCAGACCTGACAAATGAAAGACAGTTTCAATACAGAGGAGGTGGGGGGTGAGGTCGAGACCCATCCTGGGGGTGCATCAGGAGGAAAGGGTGGAGTGAGGGGCAGAGCTTCAGATGGAGGAAGTGGACAGAGCAGCCTAGTGCTGGGAGCACCAGGTACCACAGAAGGGGGCAGGGGCAGGGCAGGCAGACCCTAAGACCCAGAGGGCTGCCGTCTCGTGGCGTCTGGTATTTGGAGAGAGGCTGGAAGTCCAGGTAGAAGATGAGGCTTCATTCATTCATTTGACTTGTGTCCTTGGCGCTAGGACCCAGGAGTGAAAAGACAGTAGACTGTCGCTGCTTTTATGGAGGTTGACTTCTAGTGTGAATTCAGGTCAACAGATAAATAATCGAATTTCAGATTGAGATAAGCGGTGCATAGAAACAGGGCCAGGGAAAGACAGCGGTGAGTTGAATTATTGTAGATGGGCCAGTCCAAGAAGGCTTCTTCGAGGAGCTGACACTTGAGCAGACACCTGAGTGATGCCAACGCGTCTGCTTTGGTGGCTCTGAGTTTGGCACGTTTGAGGAGCTGCGTGCAGGCCTGAGTGGCAGGAGTCAGGGGCTCGGTGGGGAGGGAGGGGGCAGGTGACCAACCGTGCTGCTGTTTCCTGCCCAGGCTTTCCCGGGACATGGGGCTTTCTGTACTAAACCTGGTCCCAGGCAAACTGGGACTGAGTTGGTCACCTAGAGGTGGGACAGGAGAACAGAGAGGAGGGCGGGGGCCAGAACATGTGGGGCCACCACTCTGAGGCCCCACTGAAGGGTTTGAGTTTTATTCTACATTTGAGGGGAATGGAGGACACAACTCCTTTTTGATGTAACAAGTATCTCTGAGCACCTCCTCTGCGCCCTGGGCTGCACTGGACAGTGAGCAGGGGTGGGGCGCATGCTCTCCTGCCTTCACGGATTTTGAGCTTTCGTGGTCTCTCCCATTGGCAATGAAGCCACTGTCATGACACGTGTTCTCTTTGGCATTTTCCACGTAGGTTTGAGGTAAACAAAGGAAAATGTCTGTAGCCAGCAGAGCAGGTGCTTTCCTTTTCCATCCAGATCACCAGGACACTATTTCCAGACATCATTCCATTGTGACAGAGGAGGAAGAGCATGTTATCTGCTCTCACGTTGCAGCCCAGGTCACCTGAACATTGAACCCAGGCTCACTTTGCACACCTGAGTTGGAAGGTCACAGGGCAGCCGGGGTGGGGGGGGGGGGCGTGGTGGAGATAAGGGGGTAGTTTCAGCGCAGCCTGGTGAGAGCCTTGGTGGCTGTGTGGGCGGGCAGCTGTCACACCAGCAACAGTGAACGTCTGCTAAACACTGTGTCTGCTTCCCGTTGCCACATCACAAACTGCCACAAACAGAGCCACTTAGAACACATCTGTCATCTCACGGTTCCCTGGGTCAGGAGTTTGGGCATGGCTCCACTGGGTTCTCTACTCAGGGTCTCACAAAGTGGGAAACTAGGTATCAGCTGAGTCTGGGGTCTTATCAGAGGTTTTTGGTCCTCGCTCCAGCTCACATGACGTGGGAGAATTCATTTCCCTGCATCTGTAAAACCATGGCTACTTGCTTCTTCAAGATCAGCAGAAGAATCTCTGCTGCTTCAAGTCTCTGATCACCAAACCCTCAGACTCATCGGACTTTGTCAGTCCCACCTGGAAGAATTTCCTTTTTGATTAACTCAAAGTCAGCTGATTTGGGCTTTAATTACATGTGGAAAAAACAATATTGCTTCACCTTTGCCAAATAACTACCTAATCATGGGAGCGACATCCCATCATATTCATGGATCCTACCCACACCAAGGGGAGGGAATTAATGGGGGGACGGGACTCTTAGAATGCTGCTTCCCCTCCTAGCCATGTAAGAAGTGCTTTACACACATCAGCTCGTTTAATTCTCAGAACAATCCTGTGAGATGGATACTGCTGTTGGTCCCATTTTACAAATTGGCAACCTGAGGCAGAGAGAGGGTAAGAAGCCTGAGGTCCACAGCTAGGAGGAGCCGGTGCTGTGGCAGAGCACAGTCTCCTGGAGCCATGATCCCTGTGGCAGTCAGGGAAGGAGGAGGGGAGGGGAGCCGGCCAAAGTTCCCACTGCTGTTTCATAAAGCGTTGCCATGGAAACCCGGCATGAGGCATCTCTTAAAGAGCTGTTTGATTATTTTTTCAGGGTGGCATCTGCAAGCGCATAGCAGCAGCACCAACACACAAACCACCCCCCCCCCCACACACACACACACACACCCCCGTGGTTGAGTTCATGGGTCAACAACAGCCACGTGGCAGGAAGTCCGGAAGGTCCATTGATAAAGGAATACGCTCACTGGCATGATCAGGGCCTGGTCAGCATCCCTGCTGTGGGGACCATGCAGGTCCTATCAGTTTTCACTGATTGTGGGCCCAGAGGGAACCGTCTCCCAGTTGCTCCCCTCTCCCTTCCCATCAGGCCTCATTCCTGAACCCATCCCGGCCATGCTCCTCCTGGGCCTTCTCATAGCATCAGTCTTGGTGCCTTGGCCCAAGCGGGGAGAGGGTGAGGCCAGTGCAGAATTCACAGAAGTCAAGCCCGGACAAAGGACTCAGGAAGGCTCCAAACCTGCTCACTAAGCCCATTTGAGGAGTTCAGCTCCCATCATGACCCAGAAAGTCCTGGGCATTAACTGATCTTGTCCCAAACCTTGAAGCGAGGGCTGGCCCCACAGATCAAGGAGGCAGGAGGTCCAGGGTAATAATTATGTTGACAATGATGTTTGTCATGACTGCCAGCGAGTGTGACTTCTGCCAGGCCCCACACAAAGGGCTTTGTATCCATTGTGTCTAATTGCTCATTTGTCAACTCATTCAACAAATATTTATTGCGCAATCACCGTGCCAGGCTCTTGGTCTCCATGCACAAAGGGAAAAATGACCCATTGCGGTAAGTGCCACACAAAGAATTAAAAAAAGAGCAGTGTTGGGACTTCCCCGGTGGTTGAGTGGTTAGGACTCTGCGCTTCCACTGCAGGGGGTGCAGGTTCGATCCCTGGTCAGGGAACTAAGATCCCGCATGCCATGCAGTGCGGCATAAAATAAAACTGAATAGAATAGAATATAGAATTATTAAATTAAAATAAATAAATAAAATAGTCAGAGGGAGGGCCTGGGGGGCTTCTTCAATTTATGTGGTAAAGGGAGGCCGCTCTGAGGGGTGAAAGTTAAGCAGACATCAGAATAAAAGGCTGTGCCAGGAAGAAGGTACAGCAGATGTAAAGGCCCTGAAGCAGGAGCTGGCTTGGTGAGCCTGAGGAACAGAAGGCAGGGCCAGTGTGTCTGGAGCGCAGCGAGTAAGGAATAGAGGGAAGGAGCGGAGGTTGGCCAAGGAGACTTTGTAGGTCCAGGTGAGGCATATGGGTTTTATGTGAAGGGAGATGAAATGCCTCTGACGTATTTTCAGCAAGGCAGATGCGTGCTCTAACGTGTTTTAAGAGATCACTTTGGCTGCTCCGCAAAGAATGGCTGTGTGGGGACAAGAGTGGAGCCAGGGGTCCAGCTAGTAGACGTCTGTGGGGACCAGGGGGAGGATGCTGGGCCGCGGAGGCAGCACTGCACTGGGAGAGGACATGCATTCAGGTGTGGTCAGCGGGGCTGGCTGATGATTTGGATGCAGGGGGGAGAAAAGGATTCTGGACTATTCCTAGGCTTCTGGGGTGAGCAGCAGGGTAGATTCCATCCTCGTGGGAACTCGAAGGTGCGTGGTTATCTGCATTTCATAAGTTAAAAAAGCAGGCCCACAACCTCCTGACATCTGCCACAACACAGATGACCCTTAAGGACATTATGCTAAGTGATCATAAGTAGTTAAATTCATACCCTCAAGGGAGAGATGGCAGTTGCCAGGGGCCGGGGGAGGTGGGAGGAGGGTGAGTGTGTAATGGTTATGGAGTTTTCACAAGATGAAAGTGGATGGATGGCAGTGAGGACAGCACAACAGGGTGAATGTACTAAACAAGACTGAGCTGTGCCTTAGAATGGGTGAAGATGGTACATTTTATGTTATGTGTTTTTCCACAGTTTAAAAAAAAAACGGAAAACAGGCCCAGGATCACACTGTTGGTAAGAGGTCAAGCCAGGTTTTGAACTGGGCCCAGCAAACTCCACATCTGATATGTTGAACTGCCTCTAGGAACACAGGGCCCCTGTGTGTGAGCTCACTCGCCTCCCAGTGCCAAAGTGAGGATCACCCCACCTTGTGTGGGCACCAGGGGAGGACAGCAACCCTATGTGTGGCTGGTGTGAATGTTTGAATGGAGAGGGGCACAGCAGAAAGCCGACCAAATCCCAACACTCCGTTCTGTCTAATAATTGTGTGTATGTATGTGGGGGGGTGTGTGTGTGTATTTTTTTTCCAAACCAGCGCTTTAGAAACGATGATGCTGATGCTGGTGGTGATGAAGATGACAGTGACACTAACAAAATGATGAAGATGGCAGCTCCCATGCCAGAACATATGTGTGCCAGGCGCTTTCCATATAACGTTTTATCGATCCTCTTCATAACCTATGTGCGCACTTTCATTATCCCCATTCTACAGATGAGGAGACTGAGGCTGAATGACATTAAGAGACTCACCCAAAGCTGCCTGCCAGTCAGTGGGAGTGAAAATTCAAAGCTTGGCCTGTCTGTCTCCAGATGCCTTTCTAGTAATGGCCCAGGTTAAATGAGGAGACTAATTAAGAAGGTATAACTGCGCTGCTTCTCAGAGCTCTAATTTTGGGGCCAACTTGAAGGGACACAGAGTAATTATTTCCTGGAATGAGCATCTTCTGCACAGGCCCCAGGATCCTCCACGCTCAGCCTCCCATGTGGAAGCTGTACCGCCTTTGCCTGGCAACAAGTCACAGCAAGGCTGGGCCCACTCTCGCCCCGCCCCGCTCAGGCAGCACCTCACAAAGGGAAACAAGATAAAACAAAATCAAGCTGAGCCCCTAATTCACATTCCATCTCCGGCAGCTCCTTGATGATAAATAGTTCTGGAATTGGAAATGAGGCAGGAGGGAGGCGGATGGCGGTCTGGGCAGTGTGGCTCAGCAGACCGTTCGCTCTCTGCTTCTTGGGGCAGCCAGGGAGGCGGGTGCCACGGGGGCTGAGTGGGCACCTTTGCCTCCTGCTTTAAAAAATTATTATTGTTAATCATGATAAAATAGACATAACAAAGTCCACCATTTTCAAGTGTACGTCAGTGGCATCAAGTATATTCACATTGTTCTACAACCCTCACCACATTCCATCCTTAGAATGTGTCCATCTTCTCCAACTGAAACTATACCCATAAAATACTAATCCCCATTCCTCCCTCCCCCAGCCCCTGGCAACCATGCCTCCACCTTCTTTCTCTGTGAATTTGACAACTCTAGAGACCTCATATCAGTAGACTGTGCACCATTCGTCTTTTTGTGACTGGCTTGTTTCACTCAGCATGAGGTCCTCAAGGTTCATCCATGTTATAGCATGTTACAGAATGTCCTTCCTTTTTAAGGCTCAGTAGTATTCCGTTGTATGGATATACCACATTTGGTTTATCCATTCATCCATTGATGGACACTCAGGTTATTTCCACCTTTCGGCCACTGTGGATAAGCCAGCTTTGAACATACCTCCTCCTCCTCCACCTCAGGCTTGCCCATAACTGTGTACAATCAGGCTGTTGAGGTGGTCAGGCGAAGTCAGGGTCCCCCACAGGACAGCCACCCTGAATGGTGCCCCCACGTACCCTTCATCTCGCCTCTCCAGATCTCACCCCAGGTCCTGCAGGTTTCCATAGCAACTCTGTGTCAATCAGCTGTGAAAGGCAGTCAGGTGTAGTTGTTTGAGTCCCAGCTGCATCACTTACCAGGTTGGTGACCTTGGGCAAGTTCTTTTATGTCTATGGTCTCAGCTTCATCACCTATAGAGCTGGAATCATACAAGTATGTACTTCACAGCTGAGAGGAGGGGTTGCAGAAAATGGTACTAGCCCTTGTTCTGTGCCAGGCATTGTCCTAGGTGCTTTGTATGAATTATCTGACTTGACCCCACAACCACCCTGCAGTTATCCCCTTAATTAAAGTTAGTACAACTTTATCTGTACAGTTCTCTGTTTTATAGATGAGGAAACAGTATCAGGGAGGTGAAGCCCTTGCCAGTAAGTGGTGATGCTGGGATTCTGAGCATCGGGCCTGCACTCTTACATGGAAAGCATCTGGCACAGGGTCTAGTCCACAGGGAGTGGCCAGCAAATGAGGACCCGTCTGACAAGTTTTGGATACAGCCAAAGCTGGCTCCTGGTTTGATGAAATTAACCCATCTCCTCCAGGGAGCAGAGTTGGCTTTATCAGGCAAGGCTGTTGTTTGGCTTGGACATTTTGAACTTGGCGCCTGAATGACAGATCTGCTATGCTGGGCAAAAGCACAAGAGATCTATGCCTGACCTCAGGGACCTGTGAATCCTATGATCCTGGGAAGAGGAGGATCCATGTGTTTCATCATTTCTCAAAAGTTTCCTTATTCAGATCTCTGACTCTGTGCTCCACTACCTTTCCTCTCTTTAATGCTTCTATAACTGGACCACCAAATTCAATGGCTCTGTTCATTCTCCTTTTGCCTCGGGCTCTCAGTGGCACTTCACACTTTGCTGGCCATGTTGTCATCTGAAGATCCTCCTGGGCACTGTGGCCCCCTTGACCCACCCGTTCCTGTTCATACACGTTTCCTAGGACTCTGATCTTCTCATTCTCTCTGCCTCTGCTGCCATGGCCTTGCCACCAGCTGCTTGTGCTGTGTGTCTTCATGGAAGCCAGTGCCAAGCACACAGGACTATTTGCCTCCATGGAGGAGAAGGGGACATTTGAGAAGAAGTGACATCAGAATTGAGTCTTAAAAGGTGGAGTAGGATGTTGCCAGATAGGAAGGACAGAAGAACATTTCAGAGGTGGCAACAGCAAATGCAGAGGCCAGGAGCGTGAAGGGCCCTAAGGGAGAGGTCAGGGAAGGAGAGGGGACAGTGCCAAAGGGGTGGAGGTATGCACGGCTGAGGGTGGGGGAGGGATGGAAATCATGGGAGCCAAGCCCGGACAGATGGCCGAGTCCCGATGAGGAAGGGCCCTGAATGCCTTGCTAAGACGTTGCCAGTTTGCCCTGCCAGCCTCAAGGAGCCAAAGGAAGCTTCAGGATGGTGACTGCATTTGTTTTCTATGCAGGTGATGGTGGAAGCAGTGTAGGGGACTGGAGAGGGAGTGAGCGTGGCAGGGGCCCTGCAGTGGCAGCTGGGTGGGTCGGCAGGAGAAAGCCTGGAATGAGATCCGTTCTTCTTGGTCATCGGGTATGTGAAGCGTGACATAATGCCTGCACAGAGCAGGCCCTCAAATGCCGTTGCCTCACCTCCTCAGGGGGCAGCAGTCTGGGGTGGGCCCTGGTAGCTTCTTAAATAAAAGCACACCATCCCCAGAGTGTAAGCATAGTGAAGGTGTTGTGGAAATCGAATCAGTCTGTCGAGAAACCAAGCACTACACTCAACGGTTGGAGAACTCAGCTTTATTGAGCCGGCGGACCCGGACAAGCTAACGCTCCAAAATTCTGGGCCCCATTTCAGGGGAATCTTTTCCTTATATAGGTTAAGGCATATAGCTATAATTGGCACAGACTGATTGGTTGGTTTAAACAAGGCTCTAGTTGAGTTTGGCACAAACTGATTGGTTACATAATTACTATAGGTTGCAGGCAGTTACAGAGCACGGGAGTTGCTATGGGTTCCACGCGAGGCTTCCAAACAGAAACTTGCATGAGCAGGAGCAGGACATTCCATACTTATCAGAACATCTTAAGGTTACAGTTGATTACTAGGTCATCTTGTTCTTATCGCGACACAGCAAGCAGATTTTACAGAAACAGAGCTAGCATAAAGTTATTTCTAGCTGAGCGCAAACTTCTAGTTTTCCTCTTCAAGGGCAGGGAGGGTGCCCATCATGGGACCCTCAGCACGCCACCCGCATGTGAAGATGTTTACTGAATGAATGAATGAATGAATGCGCAGCCCATGGGCCTCCTTTCCAGATGGCAGTGTGGAGTGACAGCAGCCCTAGCGTCTGGACAGATTCTTGTTGCGTTGTCTGCTGGGCTGAGAGAAGGAGGCCTGCGTCCGGAGCCCTCCTCCAGCCCTAAGCGATTGGCCTAAGGGAAAGAGAGTGGGAAGGTCAGAGACCCAGCCCATGGCAGACAGGAGCTAATGCAGGCAAGTTCAGACATGGGACAAAGGAGAAGGAGAGATTGGAGTTGTCAGGTGTCTAGGAAAACACTGGAGGCTCTGGGTGAAGCTCTGACTCCAGGCTCCTAAGCAGTTAGAGCCAGAATTAAGAGCTTGTCTGTCTTTGGGGAGCAATCCCTATGGTAGGGTGATCGGGTCCACCACAGCTCTTGGGAGACGGGGCAGCTCAGGCTCTCTGGGGCCTCTTGCCTCCATCCTTCCCGGAGTGGTACACAGGACCAGGGCGTGTCTCCATCTCCACGCGCACGCCCTGCACCCCAGGCCAGGTCTGCAGGGGGTGCGGATCTCTTGATTTCACTTGGGGAGGGGTGGGGGCCAGGAACTTCTGACTCACAGGCTCTGGCTCCCTGGGGCTGTCAGCAGCTTAGCTCTGCTGTAAGTATCTAGTCTCGCCCAACTGTGCCAACCACTGGCTTCCCAGCCCCGTCACCCTTGGTCCTCATCCTCGACAGGCTTTTCCACATAAATACACATACACATAGATACAGGTAGATACATGTATATTTATACACACACACACACACACACACACACAGATAGTGTGCTGGAGGAGAGCTAAGGAGTTCCGTGTTGCAGGAACAGTGGGTGTGAGGGAGACCGTGGGGGCTGAGGATGGAGGCAGGGGCCGGGCCAGCTTGTGGAGGATTTGAGTGACATTCCAGGGATCTGAAGCCCACCTGGAAGAGATGGGGAGCCACCACAGGGCCTCCAGAGGGAAGTGCTGTGATCCCAGGAGCTGTTCAGGGAATGGGTTGGACTGGGAAGAGGAGGGCACTGTCTCCAAGTCCCCGAAAAGAAGGTGAGATGGGGCAGGGCCCTGGGCGTTAGGAGCGGTCTGGGGAGGGGGTCAGATTGGAGAGATGAAGGGACGCCGACTCAAGAGACTGAGTGGGCTGGACGGGCCCCAGCACAGTGTCAGGCTCTGGGAACCCGGGGGACAGGTGCCCGGGGACGAGGCCGGGAGTTCAGGTGTGCGGAATGCAGCTTGAGGCGGGGGTCAGGCTTCCACTGGGAGAAGCCCGGAGGTGCTGAGACTTGGGTCTGTGGTCAGAGGAGGGTCTGGGCTGGGACTCTGACTGAGGTGGATTTAGGAATCAGTCACACGAGGACAAGGGCCTGAAACACACGTGGGGGCTGGGTGCTCCTGGACGTGCGCCAGCCCGTCTACCTGCAACGCCCTCCCTTCTCTGCCAGGACCACCCCGAATGCCTCTTCCAGGAAAGGGCTCTGAGCGATTCCTTCCCATCATCCCTGAGGCTGGGTGCCGAGGGCGGGTGGGCGGCACAGGGCGGGGAGGAGAGGGGCAGGGTCCCAGACCTGCGTTTGTCACCTCCTGGGCCTCTGTGTTGTCTGCATCTCTCTTGGTGCTTTGGAGCTTGGTAGGACCATTTACAAATTACTCTTATTAGGATTCAGGGGAGGCCTTTCGGACGGGAAGCAGCAGGGCCCTGCCTGGCTCTGTAAAAGCCATGTGGGTCCCAGGGATACCCCTGCCTGGATGGCGTTCCATGTTCCAGCTCCTGGGGCCCGTCTGCTCTCTCCAGCTATGACCCCCAGCTTCTTCTCTTTCTTACCACCCTGGTATCTTCTCCCAGGGAGCTCTGGGGACTTATATATATAATCACATCCAAAATTTATCAAGCATGTACCATGTGCCAGACACTGAGATAAGCCCTTTGCCTGGTTTATCTTACTTCATTCTCTCAACGGCTCTCTGAGCTGGGTGCCGTTATGTTGCAGGAAGGGGAACCCCTTCCCGGGGCCAAGAGTTGGCCCTTGTCTAACACTCGGAAATGAATTATCCAAGGAGACACACATGCTGGCAAAGCAAGAGATCTCATTGGGAAGGAGCACCTGGGTGGAGGGCAGGAGGGTAAGGCGACCCAGGAGGACAGCTCTGCCACGTGGCTTGCAGTGTCAGGTTTTATGGTGATGGGGCGGGTTTCCAGGTTGTCTCTGGCCAATCACTCTGACGTAGGGTCCTTTCCGGTGGTGCGTGCGTCTCTCAGCCAAGATGGACTCCGGGAGGGAGAATTCTGGGAGGTGAGTAGGACACGTGGACTGGCGTCTTTTTTGATCTTTCCCGCGTTCTTCCTGTTGGTGGTGGCTTGTTAGTTCTGTGCTCCTGACCAGGATTCTGTTGTAAAATAACTCACGCACATTATTAGTCTTGGCCTGGCCAGATGGGCGGTTTCGGTCAGTGTTTCCCCTAAGAACAAAGCCTCTTGCTTCGTTGTGTGTCTCCTTGGACAATTTATTTCTGAGTGTTAGACAGGAGCCCATTCTTGGGCCCTAGCGGGGGTCCCCCTTCCTGCAAGTGTTATGACCCCCATTTCCTGGTGAGGAAACTGAAGGTGCAGGAGGTGAAGTAACTTGCGCGTGAGGTAACAGAGTTGGGATTTGAACCCAGACCATCTACCTCCAGAGTCCCCTCTGCTAACCAGTGCACTCTGTTGCCTCTCGTGTCACAGCTGCTAATCCCCAGCTAGGAGGGGCGGGGGTAAATTCAAACCCACGTCTGTGGGACGCCGGAGCCCTTCTCTGACTCACGACGCTCTGTGCCTCCTGGACCCCAGTGGGCCTTGCCACCCACCTCGTAGACCACGGCCTGAGCCGACAGCCGTGAAGAGCCTCCAGGGTCAGGTCTGCACCCCACTCCCACCCCCACACGTCATACTGTGCCCCCAGTGACAAAAGCTTAAACGCAGGTGCCAGGGAGGCCCCTGAGATGGTGGGAGAGGGGCACAGGCTTCCAGGAGGTGCTCTGGGTGTAGAAAAGGGTCATTAACCTTGGTGAGAGACGGTCATTGGCCCAACAGAGGCTCTCCAGAAGGGGATCGTTATTTTGCTACATAAACATGGGTTGTGTGTGTGTCGGGGGCGGCGGGGGGGAAGAGAAGGTATTATGTCTGTTGTCATATGTGTGAATGCAAGAGCTGGTACAGATGCATTCTGGAGGGCTGGTTTTGCATATGCATGTTTGTGTATGAGGATGTAGGTGAGTGTGTGTACATGCTGGCGTGTGTGTGGGAAGGTGAGTATCAGAATGGTTGGATTTGCACCTGTCGGCTGTGAAAGGTTGTGTCTGTTTCCATGTGAGAGAGCGTGGGGCCCCTCAAGTAAGGAGCTTCCCTGGGCAGAGCCTGTCCTCCCTCCTGCCTCCTGACCCTGGAGGACCTGGACGGATGGTCCCCACCTGCACTGGGGCATCTAAGAAGCCTTTGGAGACGTCAGAGGTTGGGCTCAAGAGAGGAGCAAAAATAAACGGACAAGCAAGAGGCCGGGCCTTTCCTTCCTCCCTGTTCCTGATTCTCAAGCTGTAAAATGTACACCAGGCACCATCTTTGGCCCCATGGGGGGACCTGCAAGAAATGGGGCCTTGAAGCCAACTTCTCAGACTCCTCTGCCTCTGCGCTGGAATGCAGCAGCTAAGAAAGAAGGTGCAGGAGTCAGTCCGACTGGGCATACTTCCCAGCTCCCCCAGCTCTAGTCATGTGAATGCCAGCAACTTACTCTCTCTGAACCTCAGTTTCGTTATTGTTATGTGGATTAAATGAGACAGGGTTCAACGCAGAGGTGGTCCATACAAGTGGTCAGTAAGTGATGGTGCTGATGATGAAGCAAAGTGAGGATGAGGAGGGTTTACAGAGATCCCATGGGGACTCGGATGCACCTGTCCCTCAATTCCCCCATCCTTTGCGGAAGGTACAAGACATGGGTGGATGATGGTGGCTGGAAGCCTCACTTCTCAGCTCTTCTGCAGGCCCCTCTGTCTAGTTCTTTTTAAAGAGCAGGAAGCCGAGGGTTCTGGAGCCTTTGGAATATTGTGCTTCTTCCCGCGGGATGTGAGTTAAACTGTCTCTTGCCTTAAAAAGAGAGGCGCTGCGAGGTATGCTGGGGGTTCCTGGCCCTGGACAGGGGGCCACGTGGAGGAAACAGGGGCCCTGGGGCTCTGTGTCAACAGGGCTGGAGTTGGCAGGCGGGATATCGCCATGGGCATCCCAAATGATGCACCGAGACAGCCCTTCCCTGCTGGCCAGCGGGATATGAGGAGCTAAGACTTAGCCTTGGGGAGGGGGCTGCAGAATCTGAGAGAGGTTAAGGGAAAAGCAAGGCCACTTATGCAGCCGGTAGGGTAACCCCAGCTAGAGTTAGGATGACCTTTCTTATGGGCAGCCTCACCCAGGGTTAGAAGTCCCAGCTTCACAACAGGACCTGCAGTCAACCCAGGTCACTGCCTCCTCTTCGAGCCCCTTTGCTAGGATTGGTTCAGGATTCATGACTTCCTGTCTGCAGCTGGGCAGGGCTGAGGACCAGACCTGGCTGACCCTAGCCACAAACCTCTGGAAGCCTGGGCCCAGCAGGTCAGGGATAATTCTGCCCCAGCCAGGCAGAAACCGCACCCTGCTATAAAATTTGTCAGATGAAAAGGAAGAACTTATGCCTTTGCCCTTCTGTAACACAGACTGCTCTCTACTGGAAGTGATGTTGGCTTCTTTGGTAAGAATTGATCCCAATCCCCGAAGCTACTGGCCACCCCAGCCCACAGGAAAACATAGGTTTGGATGTGCTGAAGGGAGATGTGTTTGTAAAAAGAATGCGTGTTATCTTGGAAAGGTCTGCATGAATGTCAACTATCATTGCTATTATAATGATTAATAAGGAAAACAAAGGAACTCAGGTTTATCTTATCTAGAATCTAGCAATTCCCAGAGTGTGTTCCACAGAACGATTCAGAAGCTAATAGGTGTTTCTGAGGAAAAACAAACAAAAAAAAGGAGAGATGAGATTCTATAGTCAAATTTTTGGAGATTCTGGCTGAAGCAAGGTTAAACAGGTTTCTCTCCTGCAGAACCTCTGAGATAAGCTTGTAAACATTGGTTTCTTCCAAAGGAGAGAATTTCTGCCGCATTTTTCAAAGTTCCGTGACGCGCTGAATGCTTTTCTCATGAAATTTGTTTCTTAGCTTGTGTTTTATGGAATGTACTTTGGGAAACATTTCTAGGCGTCATTCTGCAGTTAATCAAATTTAGCCCCAAATTGCATGGTTAGTTATTCTAAGCGTAATACTGACAGTAGTTTGCTGTGTTGCCCATAGGGTACCACTGATGCTCCATGCACTGGTCTCTCTAGACAAGGTGGAGAATCCCAGGGCTGGAGTGTGATGGGGGCAGGGAGGGCTAAGCAGGGGACAGTGGGGCTCGGGGTTGCAGAGGTCAATAGAAGCTGCATCACAGAGGACCTTGTGCTAGCCTAAAGCTGTTCATCAGAGGGGCTAAGGCATGCCACAGTCTCCTGAAACGAGAGAGGACAAGTGGGTGCAGAATAACACATGGAGCTTCCTTTAGAGAGTGATGGTGGGAAGGAGGAGGCAGCACAGCTCACTGCTCCCCTGTAATCCTGCTAGACCCTAAACTTCCGCAGGCCTCAACCCCTCAGGGCTCTGAACTTTCCTCTCTGCAGCCTCTCCTCTGGTTCAATGTTGAGTTCCTTAAAGCCAGGCTATCTCTCTCCTTGTCCTCTTCCCCTTTTCCCCAGAGAAACCCCAGTTCCTTAAGAAGCTGAAGTTACTGATGTAGAGAATACTCCCCTCTGAAACAGAGTTGATGAAATTGGCAAATTAAGATCCAAGATGCCCAGTTAAATTTGAATTTCAAATAACAAATAATTTTTAGTATAGGTATATCCCAAATGTTGCATGGGACATACTCACACTAAAACAGAATTTGTGTTTCTCTGAAATTCAAATTTAACTGGGTGCCCTGGATTTTAACTGGCAACTGTCTTCTGGGGCCTAGGAGGTAACCTTTTTGGTGTTGCTTCTAAAGAACCTCAGGTGAAAGAGGGAAGGCCGTGAGGCCCTGTGGTTATGAAGCATCAAGGAATATTCCCTGACAGCCCCTCTGTGGCCCCTGCTGGTGGGATGACGAATGTCTGTTCAGCCCCAGGTAGTTGGGGTCAGGGGATGGGGCCAACGAGGGGTCTGACTGGGTGTGGGTCGGGCGTGCTCTAGGCCTGGCAAGGAGGGGGACTGTGCGGGTGCCCAGAGCACTACCTCCATGCTGGGAAAGCAGTGAAACAGACACAGGCCTTCAAGATCAAGGTTCCAGCCTGATTAGGACACAGGCGCTGAGGTCAAACAGCTTGAGTTTCAACCCTGGCCCTAATCCCAGCTAGCCGTGTGACACTGGATCAGAGTAGCTCCATCATTCATCATTTTCCTGCCCCCCGAAAGGCAACACTCAGAGTACCTGGTGGCAGGGTAAGATGAGATAATAGAGTCCAGGTAAAGCACTGTGCAGAGTGCCCAGCTCATATTGAACACCTGAAAGTTGACTATTATTATTATTGCAACTAGCTGCATGGCCCTTCAGCTCTCTAAATTCAGCTCTTTTGGGTAAAATGGGATTCGTAAATACCAACCTAAAGAGTAGCTCTGAGCACTACTGTAAATTCTATTTTAATGGGAAAGAGCGGGACTGACCACGTACGCACAAGCCCTTCCCTGCAGCCAGCACAGTGCGCCCTGTCCCCAGGGCCACATCGAAGGGGAAAGGAAACCTGATTTTGGTCTCAGTCCTCAGGTGCCAACTGCCTGTCTTCCCCCTGTCCCCTTCCTGTCAGTCTCCTTCTATCCTAGACTCTCCCCTGTGCAGCCCACTTCCCCTTTCCTCACAGCCCCTTCCCATCCTTGACTCCCAGCAAAACTGGTCTTTTCTTAGCTCTCTTTCTCTATTATGGGAGAAGGTTCCTGAGGTTGTAACCTGGGATAAGTACATAACTGAATCAACAGGAGCTCAGGGGTACCAAACTGTGGCCCATGGGCTGGGGACCTGTTTTATAAGTAAAGCTTGGCTGGAATATGTATTGGCTAAGGCTGCTTTTGTAGCACAGTGGAAAAGCTGAATCATTGGGACAAGAGGCCATTAAGCAAGGCCAGAAGTATTTACTCTCTGGTTCTTCACAGAAAAAGCTGGCCAACCGTGCTTTACTTTGTTGCCCCCTATATATAATGCATATTTTTATATGCATATAGTATAAATTATGTGTGTGTGTATGTGTGTGTATATATATGTTGTGTGTGTATGTATATGTCTTGAATGTGTGTGTGTGTGTATATATATATATATATATATATATATATATATATATACATTCAACACATCCTATCAGGGTACTCCCTTCCTGCCAGGCATTAAATCAAACACTAGATAAATAAAGAATATGTCATTCCTCCCCCTCAGGGAAGTCCAGAGATGAAAATAGACACCTAAACAAACAATTACAGGCAGGCTTAGCTCCCGTTTGGAGGCCAGGGTGTTGTAAATTAATGAATGATTGAATTGTAATGTCATATGACAAGTGCAGGAATTGAAGTGCAAGTAAAACCCCGACTTAATTCTGCAAGTGGGGTCCAAAAAATCCAATCATGTAAAATGTGGGCCTGTGAGATTGTGAAATTAACCAAATGACCAGAGCGAGCCTGTGTAGTTAATGGGCTGGGAGTTCCAGGATTCTGGGAGCTGGTTGCCAATGACATTATACTTGAATTTGCATTCTATCAGAATGTCTTCTCCTGGGGTTTTCCAGTTTATACAAGACACTGCAGGTATCAAAGAAGCCTTCACAGAGGAAGTTGGGGGCGTGGCAAGATTGGGGGAGCAGGAGGTAAGGCAGCAAATGTCAGCAGGGGTCAGATTATGGAAGGATGGGGCTGTGTGAGCCTGAGATGTGATTTATCCTGACAGCAATAGGAGAGTTCTCATGGTTTTCTTTTTTCTTTCCTTTTATTTATTTTGGTTAATCTTTCAAATCATTATGTATTCTTCCATTCATCATGCAAAAGACCAGAGGACCAGCATTTGCCTGCGCACCTTGGTGGTAGGGAACCTGCTTTTGGCACGTGTGCTCCAGTGGGGGAACAGGGCAGTGCCATGGTGAATTTGGCATTCTAGAAAGCTCACTCCAGCATCAGTGCAGACAATGCATTGGAGGGGCCAGCGCCAGCAGCAGGGAGATCAGAGCTGGGTGCAGAAGTCCAGGGGAGAGATGATGAGGATCTTCAAATGAGAAGGAAGGAGAGGGCAAGTGTGATTTATGGAGGACGGCGACGTCCCGGGGAGATGCCAGGCTTGCTGCTCCCAGAAGTCACAGCCCAGTAACAAGAAAGGTGCTGGAAATTGAACAGTTCACAGCTCAGAGAGATAACCCAACTGGGCTAATGGAATAACCGACATGAATAGGTTACCTTGAGTGGTTCTCAATTTCAGCTCTGCTCTACAGTCACCCAGAGAAGCTCAGGCTCTCCCTCTGAAATTCTGCTTCAGTAGGTTTGGGGACAGGTCTAGGCATTGGTATCTTTATAAAAACTCCCCATGTGACCCTGATGCTGAAGGTTGCAAAATTGCAAACGTGAGCCAAGAGAACAGGCTCAAGGTGGAGAGCTTATGCCAGATGCTGGGCAGGGAGAGGCTTGGCAGGACAGGGTCCTGTGGACTCATGGTTGGCTTACCCCACCTGAGGTCCTACCACCCCTGCCTTTGTTTGATTGACAGGTAGCAGGAAATGTACAGGCTCAGGCTAGGAGCTGACTTACCTGGTTGACACCCCAAGTCATCCCCGTGAGGAAAATGAGTGTGAGTCCCCTATGAGGGTGATTCAAAGTACACCAGCCACCGTGGACCCTATGTGGAATGGTCAGTGCAAGCATGGCCTAGAACAGGTGGAAAGTACATGGGCTCAGCAGCCAGGCACTGCTGTGGACACCCAGCTGTACCCCCAGTGAGCCATGGGGCCTTGGGTAGTGCTCCAACCCCTCTGGCAATCACGCTTATCTCAACAAGGGATAATAGCCCCTCTCTCCATGGGTTATTGGGAGGATTAAGTAAGATCAAGTCACTCAGTAAACTCTTATCAAGGTATTATTATACAACAGGCACAGTCCTAGGCGCTGTTCTAGGAACTGGGGCACAGAAGGGAACAAAACAGATTTTAAAGATGTCTGTCTTCATGGAACTTATATTGTAGCAGAGTGAGACAAACAATAAACAAACCAATGTCGCAACTATATACTATGTCGGGTGTAGATGGGAGGAGAGGAAGTGGAGACAATAAGTATAGACAATCCTTTGGGATGGAAATATATACAAAGCACTTGACAATGAGGATGACACATAATAAGTGTCATCCTTATGCTTACAAGGTCAAACAGCTAAAAAGCAAGGCAGTTTTAAGGATTAACTAAGATAATGTGTGATGCAGTAGGTGCTTGAAAGATAATGGGTCTTAGTCTTTCCTCCCCTGCCCATACCCACTCCTGTATGGTTTCTCCCAGCCATCCTGCCACTTTGTATCAACCGTATGGCCATGGAGATGAAACAAGTTACTTGATGGAAGATAAGAAATCAAAACATATGGAGGGTGCTTGTCCAGAGAGCATAAACGACTCTTCATTATAATACGGGAAATAAAGTCTCAAATTAAAAATGAAAGAAGGCATGATGTAGCTTTTGCTGCACTCCAACCACAAAGGAGATTCATTGTCAGACAATCACTGAGAATATCGTGTTGATTGGCAAGAGCCAGGCTTTGTAGAATGGACAAAATTCCCCACAGCTAATCTACAATGGAATTGTTCAATGTCAGACACAGCTTTAATAATATTGTTCTGGGCTGCCTTGGATGTAAATATCCCACTCTTCATTTTATAAGCAATCAAAGCGAAGTTTTATAGACAGGAGAGCATGAACAGTTATAATATCTGTGCCAAAAAAACACATGGGCAGAATCCAGAAATCAAAGAACGCTGTGCCTTAGAAAGTCTGGCTTTGCGGCTTATCTCCCATCTCTGTCTGTCCAGCAAGTTGTGCATCAGACACATTACAAAAGACCACACTTTCAATGTTGCCCTTGACATTATTGAAAAGTACAAGATTGGCAAATCAGACTGGAGAAGAAAAGACAGACAAATCCGGACAATCAGGTAATCACCCTTCATTCTGTCTCAGGGTCTAGAATAATGAAGGGAGGAAGGGAACATTAAGCACCCACTGGATGCTGGGCACTGTCTCTGTCAGAAGTCGTATTGTATTCCAAAATTAAAAGTGCGGAAGGACGGAGCCAGAAAGACCTAGTTTCACAACCTAGCTCTGCCATTTTCTAGCTCTGCGGCCTTTGGGAAGTTACTTAAGCTTTCTGTGACTCCATTTTGTTTTATCTGTAAAATGAGGATAATAGGTATCACACGTGATTGTTTTGAGGATTAAGTAAAATGAATTTGTAGCCCAGGGTGCAAAACATACCAGGAACTCAATGGTGAGTATTATAAATCTAGGTTTATTTAATCTGTACAACAGCCCTGTCATGAGTTTATGCTGAAGACCTAACACCAGTACCTGTGGATATGTCCTTATTTGGAAATAGAGACTTTGCAGATGATGAAGTTAAGATGAGGCCATTAGGGTGTGTCCTTTTTTAAAATTTCTTTTTTCTTTCTTTCTTTTTCTTCCTTTCTTTCTTCCTTCCTTTCTTTCTTTCTTTCTTTCTTTCTTTCTTTCTTTCTTTTCTTTCTTTTCTTTTTCTTTCTTTCTTCCTTCCTTCCTTCCTTCCTTCCTTCCTTCCTTCCTTCCTTCCTTCCTTTCTTTCTTTCTTTTTCTTTCTTTTTGGCTGCGTCAGGTCTTAGTTGCAGCACGCGGGCTCTTCGTTGTGGCACACAGGCTTCTCCGTAATTGTGGGGCACGGGTTCCAGAGCTCTTGGACTATGTAGCTTGTGGGCATGTGGGCTCTCCAGTTGAAGTGCATGGGCTCAGTAGTTGTGGCACTCAAGCTTAGCTGCCCTGCAGCATGTGGGATCTTAGTTCCCTTACTTGAGCGATCAAACCCCCATCCCCTATATTGGAAGATGGATTCTATACCACTGGACCACCAGGGAAGTTCCAATAGGGTGTGTCCTAATCCAATTCGATGGGTGTCCTTATAAAAAGGTGAAATTTGGACACAGAGACACAGAGGGAGAATGCCAACTGAAGGTGAAGGATTGGACGGATGCACGGACAAGCCAAGGAACATCAGAGATTGCTAGAAAACCACCAGAAGCTAAAAAGAGACAAGGTGACCTCTACAAGTTTTGGAGGGATCATGATCCTGGCGACACCTTGGTCTTGGACTTGTAGCCTCCATAACTGTGAGGCAATAAATGTCTGTTGTTTTAAGCCACCCAGTTTGTGGTACTTTGCTATAGCAGCCCTAGGAAACTAATACAATTCACCCCCTCACCCCATAGGAAGAAACAGAAACTATCCTTAGTTTTAGGTGAAGAACTGAAGCCTAGAGAGGTAAAGTTTATGGCTCAAAATCACTCAGCTAGAGGTGAATGAGCTGAGATTTGAATCCAGGCCTCTCTGAGGCGAACGTCTGCCCTCTCTCCATTCCCTGTGTGGCCTGTTGGGAGCAAAGCTCAAGATAAAAAAGGAGGTGGGGTTGAAAATGAGCCCCCACTCATCACACCCAAATCCCAGTGGAGGTGCCGGGTCAAAGTGGTCTGGTTATAAACAGCTCATTAAGTAAAGAGCAACGAGCGTTTGAGAGTGACTTTTTAAAAAGAATCGGATTTTATTTATAGTGACGTTCCAGTCATTAATTTCAAAGAAAGAAAGCCCAAAGCAGAAACAGGTTCATTAAAAATTTGACATTAGTAATTTAATTAAATTGGGTCTTTGCGTCTCGTTGTGGAAAATGAAACGTTAGTTCTACACCAGTTCTCAGCCCATTTCCCCGGTTGGCTCCCTCCCCTCACCTTGGCTTGCTTTCTTCTCCAAATGTTTACCTGACCTGCCCCTCCCACCCCCAGCTCTCACAAACACACATCACAGCCTCTGCCTCCACTGTGGCCAGCAGCACAGGATCATGGGAAACGCCAAGGAAGCCAGCACTGTGGGATCATGGGAAATGCCAAGGTATCCAGCAGCCCAAGGACTATTCTAAGCTAGGCTAATAGACAGGGTGATTGAGGTCAGTCCTTTTGTCTGGGTCATCTCACTTGTCAGAGTAGAGAAAGGGCAGGGAAGAGCTCTTCAGCCTTTAAGATCCTTCTCTCACAAAAGCATAAGCCCCTTAAGGGCAGGGACCTTTTCTGTCTAGTTCATTGCTATATTACCAGCACAGAGTGCAGTAGGCTTACAATAAATTTTCGTTGCATGAAGGAATTAATGCATCAATGAGTAACTCTTCCAAATGACTAATTGATGAACACTCGAATATGTCCCTGCAAGTGCCAGACACTGTGCTAGGCTCCCAGGATATGCCCAGGGACTGTGTGGCCCTACAGCACAGTGGAAGGATAACATCTGCCATTCTTGAGCACCTACTATATGCTGGGCGCTGTGCCAGCCATGCATCAGTTATTATCAGTAACCTCGTCAACCCCTAGATATTACTGTCCTCCTTTCTCAGTTGAGGAAACTAAAGCTAAGAGAGGTCACATGACTCAAGGCCAGAGAGTAAGACAGTGACAGCACCTGGCTTCAGACCAGATCGAGCCAGTACCAAAGTCTGCCCTTTCCCTCCACAACAAGCTGTCTCCTTGAAGGCGGGGTGTCGGGGGGGGGAGCCTTCTTTCTAAGGGCTCTGAGATCAGCAAAACTGGCAGAGAGGGTCCCGGAAGACAGCAGTATGGGCTGGAAGAGGGTACTGCAAGAGCCTGGGAAGCTCTCTAGAAGTGGAGAAGCTGGCCGTCTCTACTTCTTCATCTTATTCCTCATCATTGCCACCTCTACCCTCTTACTCTGGGCTCCCTGAGCTCTGAGGTTCTCTCTGGCCTCAGGACCTTTGTGCATGCTATTTCCTCTGCCTGGAACACTCTTTGACCTAGCTAATTCTTACTAAACTCTCAGGGTTCAGCATAGACATCACCTGTTCCAGGAAGCCGGCTCCGACTACCACCTGACTGGGTCTGGTCCCCTGCCTGGTCCCTATCTCATCATAACACTTAGCATACCTTTAATCATACGCATCTCCCACTGGACTGGGAACTTAGATTCACTTGTGTGGTACTCACTGTATCCAGGTTTTATGTGCTTTACATACCTCCACTCATTTAATTCTTACAACAATCCCTGAGGAAGGTACTGTTGTGAACCGCCTCTCACAAAGGAGGAAACTGAGGCACAGAGAGGTTACGAGACTTGCTGAAGGTCCCACAGGTAGTAAGCCATCGGGCTGGGATGCGAACCCAAGCACTGAGGCTCTTTCCACCTCAGAAAGTCCATACTTTCCACCACCCTGCTCTGTGGTCTCTCAGGGTTGGCCCCAGTAAACCATCGCCAGATGAATTAATGGAGAGGTACCTGAATGGCAGTCTGGACATGGCTGTGACTACTTGTCCTCACCTTATGGGGAGGTGTGGAATGATGGGACATGGGACCTTCTGGGCACAGGCAGTTCTAACTCCAGGAAGAAAGGCAGAGGGTCGGGGAAGCTGAGTCAGGCTGAACAAGTAACTGGGCACAGTGGAGCTGCGCCCTCTCTTTCTGCCTCCCGAGTGGCTGTCATGATGCTCAGGCACCCTCACCAAGACCATTTCCTCTGCATAATGACCGCACACTGGCAGCTGGCCATTATTGCTCTGGCTCAGGTGGCACACTGTACATCGTATTCTCCGGCTCCCCATTTTCCCCTTGAAATGGGTCAGTCTGATCAGAACTCAGATTCTTGCCTCCCTACCTCACTGCCTATTCCAGCACTAACGACCCCTTCAACCCCCCTGAATCTTCTGGGCAAAGTACAACTCTGGCTGCCAGAGAAGATACGCATGAAAGAGAGGACATCGGGTTTAATGAACACCTACTCTGTGCCACTGTCTGTGTCCTTTCCTTGGTGTTTATTGGAAAGGACAGTGGAGTCTGAGATCAGAATAACCAAACCCAAGATATTAAAGTGATTTCCCTGGGGCATCTCGAGTGATGGGATAGACTTGGTACTGAACCAGGTTCGTTTTGCCCAACGCACAGCAAGCCAAAGTGCTGAGACCCTGGGGTTTGCAGCAAAGAGAGGGTGTATTGTATTCACAAAGCAGCCAGGTGAGAAGATGGGTTAACAAGTCTCAAATTGGCTTCCCCAAAGGCAAGGGGCTCAGGGTATTTCTGGGATAGAGACTAAAGAAGCAGGGTGGTCTGAGGCATGGGGAGCGTGGGGAAAGTTGATTGGAAAAAGGTGCAGTAATCATTCGTTCTGCACAGACATAACTAAGCTACAGGCCTCTGCGTGTTTTGGGGTTGCTTAGCACCATCCGAGGGTGGAGTTTTTGGCCCTCTGACATCAAAAGGTCACCGAGGGGACACTTGCGCATGCCCAGTTAGAGGGTTGGTGGTCCTATCCGGTCTCAACTGGCTCAGCTCAAACTAGACACAAGTTCCTGGAAAACAATTCATGCAAACATCTTGTTTAGGCTCCGTGCCACTGGGAGGGTGTGCAAGTCTTTTGTAGCAACAATTAAAACGACCTTGATTGGTGAAGGCAGGTGAAATGGATTTAACCGATGCTCACCCATGGTTCAGACAGGGCTATGCGTGAGAAAAGGCAGGAAGCCTGCATGTCCAGGCATAAATTGCACGTGTGGCTCCTCCTAGAACGTGTGACTCCTGCAAGTACTTAGGGGCAGGTGGCCTTGAGGGGGCGGCACTGTCCTACTGAAGAAAGGAGGCCCAGGGAGGAGGGTCGCCCAGGGAGGTGCCACTCGGAGGCAGAGTGTCAGGACTGGAACCCTGCTCACGGGCTGCGTGTCTCTCCCTCTGCTCACAGTTCTCCCCAGCCACACGTGTGGGAACCCCGGGCGGCTGCCCAACGGCGTCCAGCAGGGCTCAACCTTCAACCTCGGCGACAAGGTCCGCTACAGCTGCAACCCCGGCTTCTTCCTGGAGGGCCACGCCGTGCTCACCTGCCACGCTGGCTCTGAGAACAGTGCCACGTGGGACTTCCCGCTGCCCTCCTGCAGAGGTAGGTGGGCAGGGAGGGTCTGAGGGGTGGGTGGCATCTGGGAGAGATGCTGGAGCTTCCAGTGGGACCCGGTCTCCATCCACTCCAGCAGGAGGTGGGGTACCCACTATGGGGACCCCATGTCTGGGGGCCATCAAAGGTCCTCAGGGTCCCCAGGCATTCTAGGAGCTTTTAGGCCTCACTGAACCTCCTAGTCCTCAGGTGTGCACTCCCTCAATCTCCTTCCTCTCCATCAACAAATTTATTTTTAGCTAGTCTGCCCATCCCTCCTGCCCTCCTATCTCAGAATATACATTATTTCTCTGACTGTTACAGACTTGTCTCCTGTGCATGGTTCTCTCCCAGCTGCTTTCCTACTGACCTCATCCTGGCAATTACTCTTCTCTTTTCTAAAAATCGAACCTCTCTCCCTGTATAATGGTGTCCTCCTCTCAGCCTTCAAATATGCTCAAAGTCTCTTAACCCAGCACTGCCCCCCAAAAAACCCCACCTCCCTTCAATGCTACATCGGCCTCAGCCTCCCAGCTAGGATGACCAACTTGTCCTGGTTTCCCTGGCACTTTCCCATTTCTTAGCTGCAGAAGTCTCGCATCCTGGAAATGCCCTTAGTCCCAGGCAGACCAAGACAGCTGGTCACCCTCTTCCCAGCATATTTCTTATTGCCCCCCATAATAACCAAGCTTATTTGTAAAATAAGTACCCGTGCCTCTTATCTGATGACAAAAATATCACATGATCATTTTAAGTGATTTTAGAAAATACAGAAGAGAATAAAAAAGAAACAGAATTTACCCATTTTAACCACGATTTTAATATATTCCCTTCCCATCTTCTTCCTTTTTTTAAATTGAAGTATAGTTGATTTACAATGTTGTGATAGCTTCTGATGTACAGCAAAGCGATTCAGTTTTATATATGTGTCTGTGTCTGTGTGTGTGTGTATATATATATATATATATATATATATATATATATATATACTTTTTCAGATTCTTTTCCATTATAGGTTGTTGCAAGATATTGAATATAGTTCCCTGTGCTGTACAATAGGACTTTGCTGTTTATCAATTTTATATATATAATAGTGTGTATACGTTAATCCCAAACTCCTAATTTATCCTCTCCCCCCACCCCCAGCTTCCCCTTTGATAACCATAAGTTTGTGTTCTATGTCTGAGTCCATTTCTGTTTTGCAAATAAGTTCGTTTGTATCATTTTTTTTAGATTCCACATATAAGTGATATCATATGATATTTCTTTCTCTGTTGACTTCTCTTAGTATGATAATTTGTAGGTCCATCTATGTTGATACAGATGGCATTGATTCATTCTTTTTTATAACTGAGTAATATATATACCACATCTTTATTCATTCATCTGTCAATGAACATTTAGGTTGCTTCCATGTCTTGGCTGTTGTAAATAGTGCTGCTATGAATATTGGGGTGCATGTATCTTCTTGAGTTAGAGTTTTCTCCAGATATTTGCCCAGGAGTGGAATTGTTGGATCATATGGCAACTCTGTTTTTAGTTTTTTAAGGAACCTCCATCATGTTCTCCACAGTGGCTGCACCAATTTACATTCCCACCAACAGTGCAGGAGGGTTCCCTTTTCTCCACACCCTCTCCAGCATTTATTATTTGTAGACTTTTTGATAATGTCCATTCTGACCAGTGAGGTGATACCTCATTGTAGTTTTGATTTGCATTTCTCTAATAATTAGTGATGTTGAGCGTCTTTTCATGTGCCTGTTGACCATCTGGATGTCTTCTTTGGAGAAATGTCTATTTAGGTCTTCTGCCCATTTTTTTTGATTGGGTTGTTTGTTTTTTTGATATTGAGTTGTATGAGCTGTTTGTATAGTTTGGAAGTTAAGCCCTTATCAGTTGCATCATTTGCAAATATAATATTTTCTCTTAGTCTGTAGATTGTCTTTTCATTTTTGCCGAGGGTTTCCTTTGCTATGCAAAAGCTTATAAGTTTAATTAGGTCCTATTTGCTTATTTTTGCTTTTATTTCTTTTGCCTTGGGAGACTGACCTAAGAAAACATTGGTACAATTTATGTCTGAGAATGGTTTGTGTACATTATCTTCTAGAAGTTTTATGGTTTCATGTCTTATATATTTGTCTTTAAGCCATTTTGAGTTTATTTTTGTGTCTGGTGTGAGGGAGTAGTCTAACTTCATTGATTGACATATGGCTGTCCAGCTTTCCTAACACTATTTGCTGAAGAGAATGTCTGTTCTCCATTGTATGTTCTTGCCTCCTTTGTTGAAGACAAATTGACTGTAGGCTTGTGGGTTTATTTCTGGGGTCTCTATTCTGTTCTGTTGATCCATAAGTCTGTTTTTGTGCCAATGCCATACTGTTTTGATTACTGTAGCTTTGTAGTACTGTCTGAAGTCTGGGAGGGTTATGTCTCCAGCTTTGTCTACTACATAATGCATATATGCATCTATTATGAATATATACATAAATTGAGATCATGATGCATATAGATATTTTTAACCATCTTATACAAACTGGCATCACGAAGGGTTTCCTCATTCTACCAGCAATGCTCAGCATCTTGAAAGCTCCACCCAGCCTTGTCTATCCTCACCTCCCACTTACTCCTCTACAGACTAGCCTTTGCTGCTAATATTTTGCATCATGTTGCCAAGTCAGATGGAAATTGTTTTGGCCCTTATATTCCTTGACCTTTTAACAGGCTTTTGCATTCTTGACCACTTTTTTCTTCTTGAAACTCTCATCTTGAAATCCCATGGATCCCAGAACACCCAAGTATAAGTCTAAGAGGATCGTTTCAAGGAGTTGAGAAATGATTGGAACAAGTAGCTCTCCTTGGGTTCAAGTTTAGAGGAAGGCTTTCTGTAATTATCATCAGAAGACTAGCTCGAGGAGAAGCAGCTCCCTCCTCCCCCACAGGCTCATATCTGTTTTACTGTCTACATGAGCGATGGTAGATACTTGGCACATAGCTCTCTTTCTCTTTTCCCACCCCCCAGAGCAGACATAATTAATTGATCATAGCACCCTTCCTGCTTGAGTCCAAAGGCAGCTGTGAATTCCTTTCCAACAGGCAAGCCATAACCAATCAATCTGAGTTGCCCCTTGACTCTGTGTTTATTTAGCACTCCTCAGCCAATAGTATTGGCCTCAGCCTTGTCGGTCCTTCTTGACAGAGCCTGGGGAAACTAGCATCTACTTTCTTGCCTTCCTAAGTCCCCTTCTCTCAGGCCCCCTTTCTAACTTGGGAAAACTTGGGACATGCCTCTCTTCATATGATTGATACCAAGAATGTCCAAGCCAGTCAAGGGAGCCCTTGGCCCCTATACACAAGTGTATGGCCCTGAGTGGTCTAACCATGGTCTGAATCTGCTATTTCCACTCTTCCTTATAGCACCTCTACCCATTCCCTACCCAGAGGATGTCACGCTTTAACACTCTGACCTTTGAAGGAGAGATGTCAGAGTTGTGACACAGTAATAGAATGTGAAACATAGTAGTAAATGAAATTAAGTATTTAAGCTGTGAAACAGAAAACACAGTTCTCTTACTTTTTACAGGACTATAAATATCACATTTTTTATAGCCATATGGAAACTAAAGACAAATGTAGCCCAAATATCAGAGGCAGAGGGACTATGCCCCTGTCCTGTGAAGCACAATTGACATCAGTATCCCATCTTAATATGGTGGAAACTCATAACCCCTCCCGATCTTTTCAGGAACCTTTGTCAGCTCTAGCTTCCCTTGAACTTAACTCACTGCCGTGCCTCACCTCCCTTGGTTCTGCTCTGCCAGCCTAGGTTGAAAACTTGGCCCACTTTTCCTGACACCCCCCCCTCCCCCCGCCCCCAAAAAAAACCTCCAAACAAAACCATTAACAAAGGTGTTTGCATGTAGCTCAGCCTTTATTGAAGGTTTGTGGCAATGCAGGGACTTTACATTTCAGCAATGCAGTGGCTGGAAATGAAAGTCGGAGCGGTCAGGAACCCCCAAGCCTTTTGCCCGTCCCCCTGGGAGCTTCTCCCTGGCCTCTGTCTCGGCAGGCCCCGGCTTCCCTGTGATGTGCGTTGCCCCCTGTCTTCTCTCTCCAGCCTCCTCCACTATGGCGCTGTCTCAGGACTTCTGTTGACTTCTTAGGCACAAGAGCCCAGTTATCCCTTGGCTTTGCCATCTCCTTACAGGCTAATGTCTCCCTTCTCCACACAAGCCATTTAGGTGTGGGGTGGTATTTTCCTAAACGTAGAGATCTTTCGCTTGGAAGAAACCTTGAAGCTGGCTGTTAAAATGTGTTTTTTGTTAACCCACTAGTCAAAGTTAAGATGAGGGCTACCTCATCGAGGGCTTCCTTTGCCAGGTCGGATCATGGCCCCTCAACGCAGAGTCTGCACCTCCCGGCATGGGGAGCAGCGAGGGCTGGCCTTTCAGCGGGCGGAGTGGGCTAGGGTGACGCTTCTCCCCCAGTGTTCATGTCACAGAAGTAATTCATAGGCGTGGAGAGCCTTTTGGGGGCACAACTGTCTCCCAAGTCGCTCCTGATTCTCTCTCAACCTCTCAGAGGATGATTCTTTCCCTTCTTCCCGACTTTTCTCCCCCTCTTTCCCCTCAAATGCCAGAGGGCCCAGCATGGCCTCTTCTCTGGGAACTTCCTGCATCTCTTGGAATTTCTCATCCACTCCAAGGCTTCTAC
Organism: Hippopotamus amphibius kiboko; assembly: GCF_030028045.1. Lineage (NCBI taxonomy): Eukaryota > Metazoa > Chordata > Mammalia > Artiodactyla > Hippopotamidae > Hippopotamus > Hippopotamus amphibius. Next base: position 26,733,940 of record NC_080186.1, on the reverse strand, counting down.
GGTTGCTTGGGGGCGACTCTTCCATCTCTAGCTCTAACCCTCCCTCTGTCCTGAGCTTCAGGCCTGCAATGATATAAAACTCTCCTGAACGCCTCCCTGGAGGTCACTTCAAATGCAGCATGCCCAAAAGCTAACTCTGTTTCCCAACCTGTTCTTTTTGTTGCCTTCTCCAGCTCGGTGAAGAGTGTCACCATCCAAGGTGCCCAAGCCGGACACCACAGTGGCATCTTTACACTCCTCACCCTCCTTGCTCCCTGCATCCTTAGTCACCGTGTCCTGGCAAATCCGTCTATGCACTGACCCTCCCCTCTATTCAGGGGACACAGCCACCGATGGTCCAGGCCCTCTCAGCTCTCACCTGTCTCACTGCAAAGCATCTCCAGTCCCCCCACCACACAGATCCCTGTTCATTCTCCACTGAAGGAGTGAACTTCCTAAGACACAGATCTGATAGCATCAGACGTTGCTTAGATTCCTGCCAGTGGCTCTTTATCACTGACAAGGTCGCGTTCAGATTCGTAGCATGGAAGACAAGGTCCTTGCAGAAGGAGTCCCAGGCCAACCTTTCTAAGTCCCTTCTAAGTAGTTTGAGATTAGCCACACCAGAAATGCTCCCTTCCAGAACATGCACGCCGGGGAAGCCAGCCAAGCATGTGAAATCTTGCTTTCAGAAGAGCTTCGAGCCCTGGAGACTCCCTGGGGCCTGAGGGGCCTGAGATGAGGCTCTGCTCATGACTGGGAAGGGAACGAAATGCTGCTCCCACTCTCAGAGCCCCCAGGGCCCCTCACTCCCTGTGCTTCAGGTCCATTTCTCTGTTCTAGTTCACCACGTGCTGCAAGCATAGCCTGAGAAGCATCTACGATAATGACTGTGATTTTCCGAAGGGATTTTCCAAAGTGCCCTTCCTTAGGAGGCCGAGTTGAATGGAACAGAGGAGGATGCTCCTCGCCGCATGGTGCCAGGAGCCGCGGTCATGCCAGAGTTAACGGGTTCAGACTCGGGGAGGATTACAGCCTTTTGGCCTTTCTTCCTCTCGTGTAGAACTCTCGGGGGCTGGCATCTGTGAGCGGATAAACCTCATCCACTGGGCAGTGGTTTGTAAATGCTTGCTGAGTGAACGGATGGCTGGATGGGTCTAATTCACCATCAGGATTATGTAGGCATATGAGCCCGAAAGGGAGATTACTGGCATGGGTTAGCCCACCTGCCCAGCTGCTCAGAGTGACACAAGGTCTTCGAGTCCAAGGCTTTGCAGAGCAGGTTGGAGGGTGGCGTGCCTCTGTCTCAAACAGCAAACGCCACCCGCCTGGCTGAAAGGTGAGCACAGTCTGGAGACACAGCCCAGACCAAGAGGGAACGGGGACTAGCTGGGGTCCGGGGGCAGAGCAAGTGCGAGTCTGACCTCCGCTAGCGCAGCAAGGCTTGGCCCAATCGGCAGAGGGAAGGAGGCAGGGTCTCTCTTCACATTGTGTCACTTTGGGCACCTTTTCAAAGGCAGAGGTCCAAGGGAGCCCTGAACCTTGTGGAACCTCTTTAATCCACAAAAAGGAAGACCATGTGGATTTCAGCAACAAGCCTCTGACTTGCATGGGGCATTGGCCCTAGATCAAAGAGGGCTGCATGGGGAAGGAATCAGGTTCATATGCTCTGGGGGCTGAGAGGCAGGTGGTGGAGAGAAAGCACCCTGAATAAGAAAGACTTGGCCTCTGAGGTCCAAGCCAAACCTTGCAGGCTGTCCCCAAACCCAGGGAGACAGGCATTTGGTCTACAGCAATTTGGGTGGTCAGTGCCCAGATGCATTCCAAATTTTCTGGCCCCAGGGAGAGGAACCTGCAAAATATGAGACAGAAGTAGAGTGTTGAGCACTGAAAGAGCTGGAATTCAAACAGGTCTTCGTTCAACTCTAACCATGCCGGCTCAGAGCTGTGGGTCACTGGCCTGCCGCTAAACCTTTTTGAGTTTTAAAGTGGGGACGTGGGTAGTGGCCTTAAAGGGTGGTTGCTTACGCATTCATTCATTCAGGATTTAACAACTTCTGATTGAGTACCTATTATGTGCCAGCCAGTCACTGACTCAACCCTTATTTATTAACTGCCTGTTAAGTGCCAGATATTGTTCTAGATGCAGAGAATTGCAGTGATGAACAAGTCAGACTAAGTTCCATGACCTCATGGAGTTTACATTTTAGCATCCTAAGGCAGAAAACAGACAAAAATCAAATAAACAAATTTCAGATCACAATAGGACCTATGAGGGAAATAAAGTAGCTAGTGACAAGGAAGGCTGCTTTAGAGGGAGCAGTCAGGAGAGGACTCTCTGAGGAGGTGACATTTGAACTGAGTCCTGAATGACAAGAAGGAGCCTATTACGTGAAGACCTGGGGAAGGGCATTCCCAGCAAAAGGAACAGCGGGTGCAAACGCCCTGAGACGGGAGAGAGCTTGACATGTTAGAGCAGTAGTTCCCAACCTTTTTGGTACCAAGGGCCGGTTTTGAAGAAGACAATTTTTCCACGAACGTGGGCTGTGGGGGTGGTGGGGGCGGGGTGGGGGATGGTTCAGGCAGTAATGCCAGCGATGGGGAGTGATGGGGAGAAGCAGATGAAGCTTTGCTCCCTGGCCCGCCTTTACCTCCAGCTGTGCGGCCCCGTTCCTAACAGGTTGGGGACCCCTGTGCTAGAGGAACAGAAAACAGACCCACGGGGCAACATAGAGCTGGGGGAGGAGGCCAGGGGAGTGGGTGGGGCTATGGGGAAGCAGGACAAGAAGTCTGGGTTTGGTTCTAAATCCAGGAGGGAGCCAGGGAAGAGTTTTAAGCACTTTTTAAAAATCCTCACTCTGGGTACTTAGAAGAGAGAGGGATTATCGTTGGCGAGAAGCAAAACGGGGAGGCCAGTTAGGAGGCAGCGATCGCAGGTGTGCAGGCTGGAGACAACGCATCTCGGTCGAGGGAGGCCATGGTAGAGATGGAGGGATGGGCGTAGACTGGGGGCGTGGCTTAGGGGCACAGCGGACAGCCTTGCTGATGGGAATGCACTTAGGTGCTGATGGAACAAACGGTCAAGGTTGACTCCTAGGCTCTTTCTGGAGTGCTGGCAGGGTGGAGGATGCCAGTGACCAAGATGGGGACGACTGGGACAAGGAGCAGGAAGTGTATGCCCTGAAGACAGTCAGGACAGCTCATTTTGTCCAGGTCAAGTTTGAGGTGCCTGTGAGATCTCCAAGGAGGGGGGTATCAGTTCTGTGGCTGGGGGAAGGTCCAAGCTAGAAAGAGATAAGGAGAGGGATGAGAGAGCTTACCCGGTGATGGAGATAGGCAGGAGGGCCTGGGCACTGCATGCTGGGCCCCTCCCCTTGTACTGATCAAATGACACAGCGTACAGAGAGCCCCAGATACCACGCCAGGCAGTGCCGACCTTGAGTGAGCCACGGCTTGGCATGGACCATGGCTCCCAGAGAGCATTCCTAACTACAGGGTCCCTCTACTACCCCTGAGATCCCTAGTCCTTCTCCTGTCGCCTTCGCTGCTGTTGCTATAGCAGGACCACTCAGCATGTGGGCTCTGGAGTCTGATTACCTGGATTCAGGTAATCAGACCCACCAGCTGAGTGACTTTGGACTAGGTACTCAACTTCTCTGTGCCCTGGTTTTCTCACTTGTGACTGGTAACAACAACAGTATGTAACGTATAAGGTGAAGCGAGGCTCGAGTTGATAAATGCTCTGCATGCAGCCGAGGGCCTTGTTCCCAGTAATGACTTCAGTCAGCTGTCATGATTCTGACAGCCACGGCCACCCCTGGCTGGCATTTTTACCAAGCACTGACTATGTGCCAGACCCCGTGTTATCTCATTTAATCCTCGCAAAAACCCCAGGAGGTTAACATATTACAGTGAGGGAACTGAGGCCTGGCGAGGTGAGGTACTTTGCCTGTGGTCACACAGCCAGAGGGTGATTCTGCCCAAGTCCATGTGCCTGCCAACTGTGATCTTGGCCACCCCTGTCTACTGCAGACAAGGACAATGGCCTTGACCTGTGACAGGAGACTCATGATGGCACTGTTACTTCCAGAGCTCCTGCAACTTGGTCCAGGGCCTGAGAACTTGGTCCTTTCATAGGTGCATCCCCTGCGTGGGTCCACCAGGCCAGGGACCGTCTCCGGTGGTTTCCCTTTGACATTCCTCTTTAACTTGTAGAAGGAACTCTTTAGGAGAGAAGCCTCGGGGAAAGGACCTGAGGTGGTTCTGCTGGGCGGATGCTGTTTTGGGGTGGGGGCCAGGGTCTGGGGGACCAGGGTCTCCTGTGAAGAAAACTGACCCCACACTCACCCACCTCGACCTGCTCGTGGGTGGCAGGACCCTCACTGCGGAGGCAGCATGAAGCCCCTGCCTCAGGCCCTCAGGCAGAGGAGAGGGGGAGTGGGAGGAGGCTTCTCCCACCTGTAAAACCCCTTTCCAGGATCTGGGGCTTCCAGAAGCCCATGTCAGGACTGGCATTCCAGCCACTGAGGCCTGAGAGGCAGAGAAATAAGTGGAGGATGGCGTGGGCCTGGAGTCAGAGCATCCTGGATTCGAAACCTGACTCTAACATTTAGTAGCCATGTGACCGAGGGCAAGTTTTAAAAACTCTCTGAGGCTCAGTTTCCTCCTCTGTAAAATGTGGGTGACGATACACCTATGTCTTTGAGCAGTTAGAAAATTAAATGAGAACATGCAGATGAAGCATTCAGCACGACGCCTGTCTGTAGTAAAAGTGCAACAAGGAAGAGGTGCATCACCGAATACCATGTCCTGTGTACGTTCGTCCTCTGAGAAGGACGCCTTGGAGTCAGTATGTACGGAAGAATTCTGGGGGTGGCGGAAACAGTGATACTCTCGGGCAATTGGCAATTTCTTAATTTTAAGAAGGAGTGTCCTTGATCAAGCCAAGGATAAAGGGGAAGAATCCTGAACCCCCAGAAGAGGGAACTGATGAGATGGAGCGGGTTACGGGGGCCCCAGCCAGGGACACTAAGCTACACAGTGCAAGGACAGGGGGAGCACTGCTGGTGGTTTGGGGGCACTGACACCCCGGCTCTCTCAGCTTTGCACTTGAGGTGTAAGATGGCGGCTTCTCCCCAGTAGGGGGACTATAGGAATTTTCCATTCTCCAGAGACTGAGCAGCCGTGGGGAGGGAGGATGTGGACGGAACCCCAATGCCACAGGCCCCAAAACTTCTAGGCATCCAAGATTGTGCGATGGAGTTGGCCGGAAGTGGTGGGGGGCGGGGAGGAGTGTGATACAGGTTCCTGTGTTCCTACCAGAAATTTGTGAGTCACTGGAGAGTTAACAGACATCATAGGGGCCTGAGGAATAGTTCTCTCAAATTATAGTTAATTGAGGAAATTTCAGCAGAACTTAAAGACGGTCATAAATAAAGTCATAAACTTGGAAAGGCAACTATCAGCAAAACACACCTGCACCCCAGCATATACATGACGTCATGGCCATGGAGAACGCCCACCGCCAGAGCAGGAGAAAGCGTCAATTGATATTTTAGGAGTGTGGTGTCAGCTGAAGGTTATATTTTACGACTCTGAAGTTGTAACCATGAAATATGATGCCTTCTTTAAAGTGTGAGAAAAATCTCCAAACAACTTTCACAGCATCGTCAATCACAACAGGATGGTGCTGGAACAAGGGTGTCAGAGGAGCCTAAGAGGCAGGGAAGACTCCAGCGGCAAGGGTACCATCTTCAGAGTGGATAGGTGCCTCTGGCCAGAGGGTCTCAAGCTCCTGAGTGCTCATTTCCAGCACTATCTAGAAGTCATTGACTAAAATTAGGAAGTTTGACTATCTCAGGATGGCTTACCAAACTGCTATCGAGCAGGGAGTGTTACTGAGTCCAGCTTGGGTCTGCTCAACTGACGCACAGCAAAGCCAATCTACTGACATGGGGTCGTGGTGAAGGAATCTACTGACACAGCATTTATCGCAAGGCCAAGCAAAGAGAACGAGCAGCTCACGTTTAAAAGACCCAAACTCCCCAACGGCTTTCAAGGAAGGGTTTTTATTTTTTTATTTTTTTTCCTTTTTTTTTTTTAATTTATTTTTTTATTTTTTGGGGGGTACACCAAGCAAGGGTTTTTAAAGGCAAGGTGAGGGAGAGGGTCACAGGGTGCCCGATCAGCTCGTGGACATTCTTCTGATTGGTTGGTGGTGAGGTAATAATGCATCAACAGCATCAACGGTCTAGTTCCAGCTGATCTGGGGTCTCCATGCTGGTGGTCAGCGTGCAGTTAACTTCCTCCACCAGGTGAGGGTTTTAGTATCTGGGGAACAACTCAAGGACATGGCTCAAGATATTATCTATAGTCCTTGAGTCGGAACTAAAGGTCTTTGACTTTATTTTATGGCTAAACTCTTGTTATTTTGTCTTGCTTGACTGTTTTCCTTTGTTTCCACATTTTCTCACTTTTTTAATTAAATTACTCTTTGGAATTGGAGGAAGGCCTAGGAGGCTAAAACTTTGTTTAGAAACAAGAGTCAGGGATACTGGTGGGGGGTAGGGGAAGGGTCTGTCCCTGGAAAGATCCTGCAGGGTCCTGCTCCGTTTCAGGAGATGTGATGTAGTGGAGGAGACCAGAGTTCTAGTGTCAGAGAGACAGCTGGAATCTTGAGTTGGCCACCTACTGCATCACCTTCTGAAAGTTACTGAACCTTTCTGAGCTTCGGTTTCCTGTTTCATTTATTTATTCAGCAAGTATTTATTGGGTGCCTGCTGTACACTAGGAAATGTGGTAGATGCTGGGGACAGAACAGACATGGCCCCTTCCTTCATGGATTTTACTGTCAAGACATTAAATCACTAGGTGGACCTATTAATTATGGGAAAGCATGTGGTGCTCTGAAAGTATATGATGGGGAGAGGGGTATTCAGTTTCTGGAAAGATCCTTGAGGAGGTAACACTTAGACCGGAACCTAAAGGCTAAGGAGGGACCAACCAGGCCCAAGGAGGTAGGCAGGAAGTTTCCAGAAAGAGAAAGCACTTTCAAAGGTCCTTGGGCAGGGAAACACTTAGTGCAACAGAAGAGCTGGGAGGAGGCCAGCATGGTTATGGAGAGTGGGCAGGGAGAGGTTGGTATGAAGTGAGGCCCTGTGAGGTCCTTGTCAGCCCCCAGATATTCTGCTTTATCCTGAGTAACAGTGGAGGTGTCGAAGGTTCCTGCAGAGGGGCGTGGCGTCATCAGGTCTGTACTTTTTTCGGATCCCTCGGGCCACTGTGTGGGAAATGGGTGGACCAAGCCAGGAGGGATGCTTGGAGACAGGAGGCTTCATGGCTGGGCTTGGATCACGATGTGGCTTAGGGTGGAGCAGATGCTGTGAAGATGGGAGACCGAATCTAGAGCCTCTGAGAGGGACGGACAGGCTTTGGTCACTGTTGACTGTGGGGTGCGGGAGGGGTTGAGGATGTCCCCCAGCCTCTGGCATGAGGCACAGGGTGAATAGTGCTGACACTCTCCCTCCAAGACAGGAAACTGCAAGAAGCCTGAGTGTAGTGGGAGGAGAGGACAAGGACGGTCTTGGTCAGGGTCGGTTGGAAATGACATAGGATGGATACCTATTTGGGTTTCTAGGACCAGAGCTAGGCAGGAGGCTGATGAGTGGTTATCTCTCCCCCTCCAGCCTTCCCTCCAGCCTTCCTCGCTGCTGCGTTGTTGCCTAGATGGGCAGACCGTGCAGACCACGGGTCTGTTGGAGACCCTGCACACAGGATGGCGGCTGGGGCCGGATCAGGGTCCCAGCGCTCCTGACACCATCCCTTTGCTTTTCCACGGAGGGCTTCCCCTCCACCCTCCACCCAGTTGCTCCTTCTCAGCCTCCTTTCAGGAGCCTTGGCTTCTGCCCATTGAATGTCGTTCCTGTCCCCGGCCTTCTTCTCTCCTGAGAAGCCAGCTCCCTCTTCATCCTGCCCACTCCCCACCTCTCGGGCTCCAGGCTCTGGTCCTCTCCACTGTGCTCCAGGTTCATGTGCATGGCCACCTGCCTGTCCCTCTTGCACTCACACTCAGCATGGGGGCAGGGAAGGGCCATCACTGTCCCCTGTCACTGTCATCATCCGTGCTATTGGGTGCCCCGTTAGAGACCTCAGCATCCTCTTTCCCTCTTCTCCTCCTTCACCGGTCACTCCCGGGTGGAGGCCACATCCTCTTGCCTCTCCCCCATCCTGGCTCTTGAATCTCTTTTGTTCTTTCTCTTCCTTCCCACGGCCACGGGTTCAGGCTCTGACATCGGAAACAGCCTCTTCACCGTTCTCCTCACTCCTGTCTCCCCACCTGCTACCCTTGCCACCCCCCAAGCCACAGCATCCATCCATTACACAGGGACCAGAGTCACTTTCTAAAGCAGGCCTGGGCTTTCACTCCCTGCTGACAACCCTGCAAGTCTCCCCGACACCTGTGGGGTAGAATCCCTCCCTTTAGCAAGACCACCAAGGCCTTTCTGAGCTCATCTCTACCTTCCATCCCATGTCCACCCCACCACACATCTCTGCATCCTACACCTTCATCTGGAAGAAAGCGAACCATTCCCCGAGCATGCCACACCCATTCCGGCCCCTTTGCCTCCAGATGCCCTGTTTCCTCTGCTAGGAACCCCTTTCTTTTGTCTCCCTCCAGCACACTCCTGCTCCTTTTTCAAGGTCCAGGCCAAGTGTCTCTTCTTTGACCATGATTTTCCTAACCTTCAGTGACATCAAGATGAAGCCGTTGTGGCTAGGGGTGTAGACACTTCCACCTGGTGTGGACAGGGCCAGCATGGGACTACTGCGGCCGGCAGGCCGAGTGCTTGCTGGGAACAACACTGACAAATCTCCCACTCGCTGGGTGGCTCCTGTAGCTTATCTCCCTGGTAATGGTCACAGTGAAGTTATTTACATCAGGAGACAAACTCTGCCTTGGATGTCAGACTTCATAGGCTCCTGCCAGAGAGATACCCAGGGTGGAAATACCTTGTGACTTGATACAACAAACACATAGCACTGGCAAACTAGATTTAAAGCCAGGCAAGGCAATCTGCCTACCTTCCCTCCCTCCCTCCTTCACGGGGCCTGGGCATCTGGATTGGAGATAGAGAAAGAGAAGGGGAGGAGAAGGAGAATAGAACTGCTGCTCCTTTTCTTGGCATCCGAGGCCCTTCATAGCGTCTCCCTTGCCTTCCCCCCCAGCCCAGCTCTTGCCCTTTGAGTTCACACAGCCTGACCAAGTCACTAAACGCCACACTCACCCCTGCAGCTGCTTTGCTCTTGCCTTTCCTCTGCCCAGGACACCCTTTTGCCTGATCCTACCAGGCAGTTAGCTCTCAATTGAAGTGGATCCCGCCAGCTCAGCATTCAAAATGCAGTCAGTCACTGCCGACTCCGTCTCACTGGTACCACCTGGTCCAAGCCACCATCATCTCTCTCCCAAATCATCACAGTAGCCTCTAGAAGCCCCTGGCTTCTGTCCTCTTCCTCTTTGGTCTGTTATCTACATAGCAGCTCAAGGCATCCTGTTAATACACCAGTGAGATCATGTCATCTGCTCAGAGCCTTCCGCGGGCTTCTCATCTCACTCAAGTAAAAGCCCAAGCCCTAACAGTGGCCTCTGAGGTCCTCCATGGGGCCTTGTCCCTGCTACTCTCCTCCTTACCCCCAGTGCTCCAGCCCCTCGGGTCTCTTGATGCTCTTCAACAGTGCCGGGCCTCTGCACACCAAGGCCTTGGCATTTGCTGTTCCATCTGGAATGCTCTTCCCTCACATAACCATCTTGCTTCCCCTCTCTCTCCTTCAGGTCTTGGCTCAGATATCAGCTTATCAGTGAGGCCTTCTCTGACTCCCTTTCTGCAATGTCCATACCCCCACTTTCAGAGCGGAATACTCCCCATCCTCCTTCTGCATCTATCACCACCTCACTTACCACAGAGTTTACTTATTTATCTCGGGTATTGTCTGTTTCCCTCTGATTGGAATGTGAGCTCCAAGAGGGTAGGGATTTTCTTTTGTTTTGCTTGCAGGTGAAGCCCTAGCACCTAGAACAGTGCCTGACACACACCAGGCACTCAAAAAACATTTGTTGAATGAATGAATGATTGAATGAATCAATGTCTCAACACGAATGTTACCTCCTGCGTGAAGCCTTCCCTAAGTCCCGTCTGCTATCCCTGTGCCTTGACACCTCGGCTATAGAAGTCCTAGGAGCCACTGCGTGCTTGCCTGGCCGCCCCCACTCTGAGCAACACCTGGGGCAGGGGTGAAATCAAGCTTTTCATGAACCAGTGCTGGTCCTGGCCCAGTGTCTGGCACACAGTAGGTGCTCACTTCATTTCTGCGCTCGTATGTACCTCAGAGCCAGCGTTTAGAAACGGGCTCGTTCCCTTAAAATAGCCCTTGACCCTGTAGAGTGAAGTTAGTAGGAACAGTTGAGGGCCACTGAATGAACACTTTTATCTCCATCCCACACCGCCTCGGGGTATCCACCTGTCAGCTCCATCTCCACTGGGATGGCCCCTGCATACAGTCAGCCCTGGTGTCCCAAACTGCTTGCCTTCTGCACCACAAGGTGCCCCCCATCCTGGGTTCTCTGCTGCAGGAAGTGGCGACTTTCATCCATCCAGATGCTCGTGCCTGAAGCCTGGAATTCATCCCTCCTGGCCACTAGTTCTGTAGAGTCTACTTCCTAACTAGCTCTCAGGCAGGTCCTCCTCCCACCCTCCCCAGGGCCTTAGCTTGGATTGCATCTGGCCTCTCCTTGACTTTGGTGGCTCTGCACTACCGAGAGCATCCTGCCCGCTCCCCTAGCTCAGAACTCGTCTATGCCACAGCCACAGTGGTCTTTCTAAGTCACAGATTTGATTCTATTTCTTCACTGCCTTTGATCCTCAGGATGAAGTGAAAGGAAAAGGAGAACTTGGCATTGGCTGGGCATCTAACACATGCCAGTCACTGGCTAATGCTCAGTACTGTCACATTCATTATCCCATTGGGTTATACGAGAAACCATTCTACACAGAAGCAGAATGAAGATTAGAGAAATAAATCACCCAAGTCCCATGGCTGGCAAATTCAAATCTAGACCTTCTTGACCCTAAAATCCATTTTCTTTGCAATATAGTCTGCTGTTTCCAATCTTTTAGGGCCCAGCGTTCTCTGTCATGAGGCTCCTTCTACATTTCCAGTACCATCACCCATCATTCCTCTCTGTTCACTCTGTGATAGGCCATCTAGAACTACTTACCTTAGACACGCCTTGTGCTTTTGCACTTCCATGCTTATGACCTTCAGTTCCCTCTTCTCTTAAATGCCCTTCCATTTCTTCTTTGTCTGGTGAACTCCTATTCATCCTTCAAAACCAAGCTCTAATGGCACCTCCTCCATTAAGCTTTCCCAAATTGACTCACCCAAGCAAAGTAATGTACTGCTTTATCTCTGTCCTCAAATTGTGGATGGTACTCCTGAGAGACAAGAGTGTGTTGGTTAAGAGAATAGACCCTGAAATCAGACTGTTGAGCTTAAAATCCCAGCTCCTTTAATCACTATAAGCTGTACCTTTGGCAAATAGCTGAAACTTTGTTCCTTGGTTTCTTTACCTGTAAAATGGGAATAATGCTTCATAGGGTCATGAAATTTGTGGAGTAGCTAGAATAGCACCAGGCACAGTGTAAGTGCTTAATAAATAGTAGCTTTGATTGTTGTTACTCTACTGCCTCTGATACACTTTTGAACCCTGATGTTGCATTTTTTCTTTCTTTATAATTTAGTCCATGTCTCTAATACAGCATATGCTAGGTGGATTATGTTCACTTGCATACAAGCTCCAGGAGGGCAGGCTTAGGAAATTTGGACAACTTCCACTGTCACCCAGCTGAGAGCTGCAAGGGAGGGATTCACACTGAGGTCTGCAATAAGTGAAAAGCCAGTGCTCTTAACGATCAGATGCCGGAGCACGTTCCTTGGATCATTGTTTCTGAATAGCACGTCTCAGCTGGGATTTAGGCTGGAGCAGTAACACTCCACAAGGATGTGCTGCAGGGATGAAGAAGATGTGGTCCCTACCCTTGGGGATTCCCAGAGAGTTCAGAACCTAGAGTGGCAGACAGGAGCACATAGGAGAGAGCTATTACTAAAAGCTTGGTGGGGGTGAGGCTTTACAGAGAGGTGGCCTTGGAGTTGGGTCTCAAAGCATCCAAAGACTTGCTCTGGAGAAGGGGCATCCCTGTAGAGGGGGCAGTGTGAGTGCAGCCCAGGAGGTCTGACCACGCAGAGCACTAGAACCGAGGCAGCCTGGGCCCGCGGGGCAGGAAGGAAGATTGTGGAGATCCAGCCAGGCTGTGATGGGCCTGGAACACCCTTCGAGTTTTGCTCCAGGGAGCTGTGTTTAGTTTTTGTTTTGTTCCCTCACATCTGAGGTTTACGAAGATCTGGTGGGAAGAAACATCCTGGTCACCACAATTGTGACCGTGGAAATAAATGTGACGGTGATTTCTCCTTCCTTCCTGGTCATTGTGGAACAGGGTGGTGTAGTAGTTAAAAATGTGCTCCAAAGGGCAGAGTTCACCCAGCTCATTGGCCTAGCTCCTTGCCTGTGTGACCTTAGGCAGGTTGCTTCACCTCTCTGTGCCTTAGTTTCCTCATCTTTTCAGTGAGAATGGTAATAGCTGAAATTCTCAGAACAGGGCCTGGCACGTGATAAGGGCTGTGGGAGTGTTTGATATTGTTACTGTGAGGCCGAGTCAGACTAGGATCTTGGAGCATCCTCTCTTCACGTCGTGTCCCAGGACCCTCTCTGCCTCTCATGGGTGAAGCGCAGGCTGAGTACCAGGGTCTGGGAACCTGACTGACTCATGTGAGCCTCCTGTCTCTGCCCACAGCAGACGACGCGTGTGGCGGGACCCTGCGGGGCCAGAGCGGCATCATCTCCAGCCCGCACTTCCCCGCCGAGTACCACAACAACGCCGACTGCACCTGGACCATCCTGGCCGAGCTGGGGGACACCATCGCCCTGGTCTTTATTGACTTCCAGCTGGAGGATGGTTACGACTTTCTGGAAGTCACGGGGACCGAAGGCTCCTCCCTCTGGTAAGCACGCCGTCCCACCCCCTCCCTGTCTCCTGGGCCCTGCAACTGCGGCTTTACCGGGATGTGGTCCCCTCAGCGCCTGGACCTGCAGCCAAATGCCCCTTTGCCACTTCCTCCACCCACTGCTGGGGAGTTTTCCTCTCATCATACTGAGAAGTCACTGTGTATTTTTAGAGCTGGGGTGAATTTTTACAGTGATTTTGGTATCCTATTTGAAGCATGTCCTTGCTGAAGAATTTCAGGATGGGCCTTGGTCGAGTAACTTGCATTAAGACTAACAATGTTCTTGGATGTGAGGGTGATCTGGCTGCGACATCTGTCACCCCATTGGTCACCAGGGTTGATTCGGCTGATCTGGCCGGCTTGGCGGGTGTCCCCTTCCTCCCTCACCGCTCCATGTGCATCTTTCCCGAAGCTGCGCGCTCCGTGGAAGAGGATGACCTTCTCCGATAGAGGAGGTCCGTTCTTCGGTCAAGGGTATATGAGTAGCTGTGGTCCCCTGCTAGAACCTCCAAACAATCTCTCAAGACTAACAGTGTTGTGGTCTCAGGACATGGACAGGGTCTCAGTGAAATGATTTGAAATATTGTTCCATTTCTGGAAGCATCCAACAAAGGGACTAGAACCTTCAGTTAGCAGTTGCTTTCTCCACGCCCAGTGCTCTGAGACGGGAGAGGCATTAGGTCTCGGTTTCTGCAGGAAGGACTAAGCTGCTCCCTGTTGTTCTGGCTGTACCACAAAGCAGGGTTTTTGTGAGGTATGCTCTGCTGCCGTGGAGACTCCCGGTGTTGGCAGGATCAGGAGGAGAGGGATGGTAAAGGCTCACCGGCCTTAGTTGCTTGTGGTCTCCCAGACTTGGACCCACGGGACGTGCCGAAGCTGAGATTGGCTTAGGGAGTGTCCAGCTCTCTGTGTGACAAGCCTTGAGAGTGGTGCTGTGGCGTTCAGAACATTCTCTTGTATTCTCTTGGTGGCTCTGTTATCAGAACGAGGGCACCACAAAGACCAGGGTCAGCATGTTGGGAGCCAATAGAAGGATGCACTCAGGTGTACTTCTTTTGTAGCCTTTATCGCTTCATGGTGCAGGGGAAGGCAGGGCTCGGTGCCTGGGACTGAGGCAGAGGAGGTCACCGAGGGCTCTAAGTGAAGCAGAAAGTGGTAGCTTCAAGAGTCAGGGATGGACAGGGCCTCAGGAAGATGGACGTAGAGGTCAGAGGGCTGGGGACGTAGGAGGGGAAGGGCAGGAAGGATGGGAGAGGAAGAAAACAGGTGTCCACTGATATTGAACACCTCTTTTGTACCAGGTTTCATTCTATGCTATAGAAACGCCAGTTGAGTAAGACATGGCCCTTTGAGGGTCAGAAAATCAACCAAGTATGACTATTTGAGAGGGATAAAGTGGGAACAGACTCCTCCCAAATATGGACTTTGAGCTTTGGGAACCAGGAAACCCAGATTTCCTGGTGCAGTAGAAGTTGCGCCAATCTGGGAGTCAGAAGACCTTGGTGTCATAAGCTTGTCGTGTGAACTTGGCCGAGTCAGGTCATTGACTACGCTGGATGGGGTGTTGAGAGAAGCATAAGTGAGCTGATGACATTGCTGTGTGGAGGTTGGTCCAGGGGCAGCGGCTGGACGTTTGGTGCTCGCAGTTGGGGTGCAAGTCTAAGTGACTCTTCACTGAACTGCACTCCCAGAGACCTGCCCAGCTTGAGGACCTCCTGTCCTCCTGCCTCTTTTTGTAAAAGACCTATTTTTCTGATCGTAAATGTAATATATGTGCTCCTTATAGAAAATACGGAAGATATTAAAAGGTATAGGGAAATGAATAACAACTATTAACATTTTGATGTATTCCCCTTTGGCCTTTTTGCCTTGCCTAGAACGAGCTAGCAGGTCATTTATATATGTATATTAATATTACAAAATTAGGATCTTAAAATATACCAGTAGTTATGTATTTTTAACTTAACATTATATCATGAAAATTTTTTCCTATATCTTTATAGATGTCTCCAAAATATAATAGGTGTGAGAATCGTATTTATTTAATAAATAAACAGTATTTATTGAGCTTTTATTATCAATATGTGGTAAGCTGGTTCTAAGCTCTTACAGCTATAATTTCATTCTTTTCTCTGAAATAGGTAGCGTAATTTTCCTCTTTTAACAGTTGAGGAAAATGAGGCCCAGAGAGGTTGTGTCACTTGCTTGAATTTGCACAGGTAGTGAGGAGCACAGCTGGGGTTCAACCCCAGGTTAGTTGAACTTGAAAGCCCTTCTTCTTAGCCTCATCAGCACACTCCGTCCTGCTATGTTTGTATAGGATTGTCCCCGCTTGTGTGGCATTCCCTCCTGAGACTGACACAATTCACTCAGATCTCTTGTTAGATTGTTTCCAAGTTTTCACTTCTGTAAACACATACCAAGATGAATATCCTTGCCAGTTCCTTGGCTTCCGGCCCCAAGGCCTCTTCAATACACTTGTTTATCCACCGGCCAAATGGTCTCCCGCAGCTTCCGCCCCCCAGGTGTGAGGCTACACGGTTGTCCAAACTTCTGGAGTGAAACAAAGCTGAAAGAGTATTCCTTTTCCTATTAAGTCACACAGTGGGGAAGGAATTAAGCAGAGGAAATCGTTAAGGGAGTCGTTCAGAACTCTTTGCTGTAAGATTAAATTATAATTATTTACAGGGTTGGTGTCACCATTGCCAGGCAGGATGCATTTGTTGTTCTAATTTATACCTGTATAGCAATTATGAGTAAACAAACGTGGAGGCTCAGGACATATGTGCAAAGAACCTGCTCTCTCCCCAACCCCTCTCCTTATGAATCCCTGGATTCCTGTGAGAATGTGATGCTCCTGGTTTATGAGGATCCTGCTTTTATCAGCGTACGTTAAGAAATTAGGATGTTCTCTTGAGTTCTGCGCCAAGTGCAGAAAGACAGAAGATCCTCTTAGAAAGGATGAGTATGAACAACTGGGTGTCCCTTTACCTATTGAGAAAACAGAGACGCCCTTGAGAGAAAAAAAATCCACTCTCTCCCTTATCGGGTGGCAGATTTGCACTGATTCAGAAGGGCGGGTGGTGGCGGCCTGGACTGTCCCTGACTCAGTTTCCACACTCTCCTCCTCCCCCAAGGGGGATATAAACAGGAGAGTTTAAATTAGGGGTTCCCATAATTTGGATTTCATGGACTAGTAAAATTTCCAAACAATTAGGGAAACGTAGGGCTGCTAATTTTTTATTTTGCCAAGTAATGATATTAGAGGGAAAAAACCTGCCAACTCCTCAGAACATTATTTCATAAAACAAAAGAAAATTCAAAGCCCAAAATGTGACAGGATATAATCAATTGCACTGACATAATGTAAGACGGGGGTGGGAAGAGTGTACCTAATGGCGGCGTTTGCCCATAACTTTAAAGCCCTGTGATGTATATACATCAGTCAGTGGACCACTGCTTCCTGTCGTGCTTGTCCATCACTGGCCTCTGGGAATCCAACTGTACACGTTTTGAGCAGGGAAAGGTTGTTACTATAGTGAGCATTGAACCCTGTAACTCAGACATGCTGAGAGGGTCCCAAATATCTTAGACCTACTTTCCCTAAAGTTAATTGCCTTTGTGTGTGTGTGATTGACCAGGAGCAAAAGCTGGGTTTGAATTGACTGAGAGTTACAATCCACATAGTATATTTGGTATTACTCCCCCACTACACACACACACACACACACACACACACAGAGCCAAAGGACACACACCCCCTCAAGTCATCACCATATACACATCACCAAGTCAACTCCCCCGACAAATACATACTTCTAGTTCTGGTTCACTGAACTCAATTTCAGAGCCAGATTTTCTCACTGATCCTTCTTGGGGGTGGGTGGTGGTCTTTGTTCTGCTCTGACCCAGTCCGTTGGCAATGACCTTCAGGGCGCCCCATTCCTTCCCTTCCAATTCTAGGAAAATACTCTCACCACTGCTCCAGTTCCTCAGGAAGTCCCTGGACTCTTCAGAGGGCTGGAGCTGGCGGATGCAGAAGACTCTCTTAAATCCCGGGGTTCTGGGTCCCTGGAGGGAATCAGGATTGTGTTACCATCACGAGGAGAAATAATTGCCTGCCCATTACAGAGCTGGGCTCTCTGTGAGGGAGGAAATCAGTGAGTTAAAGTCCACCAAGAATCTGTCCCCTCCTCCCTCTGCCTCACACTGATTCTCTCCATTGGAGTCTCACCAGGTGCTTTCTCTGGGCTGTAAGGAAGGAGAGAAAGCCAGACGCCCCTCCAAGAACAGGGCCGAGGTCTGCACAGTGTCTCCAGGGTTAGGTGCTGAGCCTGCACCTTGGCATCTAACTGGGGAGACATCCAGCTTGGGAGTCAAATGGACTTGGGCTCAAAACCCAGATGTACCTCTTAATAGCTGTGTAATCTCAGAATATTTACTAAACTCTCTGAACCTCAGTTTCCACATCTGAAAACTGGGGCTGATTATACCAACCTACAAAGCAAGTTGAAAGGGATAAACATGTAAACTGCTGCCTGTCTCAGTCCTGGGATGGGGACCAAAGGCAGGGGCTCACTCTTTGAGGGAAAATAAGATGAGGCATATCCAGCCACTGAGAGCCACCCACGAGGCTGTCTTCCAGCCTGCCAGCCCAGTGACATCTCAGCAGGTGAAAAGCAGAGACTGGTCACTCTGCCTGATCCAGCTCCGAGGGAAATTGCAGGCTGGCAGAGAACACCTGGGTCAGACTGGAGGACGCCCTTGTAAAGGTCAGAAGGTGAGGGGTGATTTTATTGAAACTGTCTTCCCAGGACTACATTCTGTGAGCACATCATGGGCAGCATCACCTTGTCTCTGCCTGGACCCAGCCCCAGGCTGGCCAATTAGCTGCTTTGTTAGAAAAGCAGAAGATACCGCTCAACCAGCTACCAATGGCTGCTCTGTGCAGGGCTGGGAGCAGGGGCACTCCGCCGGGAGCCAGGCACAGCCCCTGACCTAAGGGGCCTGCAGAGCTGGGGAGAAGGAGCGGAGAGTATGGAGAGGACATCAGGAGAGCACTGAAGGGAGAGGGGAGGAACAGCTCAGCCTGGGACCCTCTCACTGTCTCTGATTGATGAGGATGCAGAGTTAGTTGGGCCGTCCTCTCTCTTTGCTCCTTCTCTTCTGCTGCCTCCCCCACCCCCGTGGCAATTTCTTCCTGTAGTAGGGAAGAGACTCAGAATTGAAGCCACCCTTTTCCTGGGGGCCAGCAGAAGTGCCACCCACAGGAGTGTGTTTGTGAGGGTGTGTATGGTAGGGGGAGTTCAAAGCTCCTTCCCACATGTGGGATTTTTGTTTAGACCCCAGGACCACTCCCCTATCTTCTGTGGGTCCGTCTCTGCTGTGATTCCTGGCCTCTCTTCCTTGCCTCCTTCAATATACTTCAATTTCCATTCTTTATTTGTTTCATTTTGCTCATTTGGGATGTGCTGCCCATTCTCTATGTGTGCACACCCCCAAGCCAATCCCCCAACAGGCCTCTATATCACAGACCTGCCTCCACCAAACATATAAAGTAGGAAAAAGAAGGAGAGCGTGCTGCTGGCCTTCAGAGGAGGACACTGACCTGGGGCAGGAGAGCAGGGCTTCTGCGTGGGG
This sequence comes from Hippopotamus amphibius kiboko, assembly GCF_030028045.1. Lineage (NCBI taxonomy): Eukaryota > Metazoa > Chordata > Mammalia > Artiodactyla > Hippopotamidae > Hippopotamus > Hippopotamus amphibius. Next base: position 26,715,205 of record NC_080186.1, on the reverse strand, counting down.
CCTGCAATTGAGTCTGGCCTTGAAGGGGAGTACCATTTTGATATGGGAGAAGGAGATGAGGGGCGGGAGGGCATCATTCTAGGGCTACTGCCTGGACCTCCTGGCCAGTGTCGGAGCTCCCTTCCCAGATCTCTGAGTCACAGGTCCACGAAGTAGCCCCAGGGATTCTCTAGGGAAGATTCTCTCCACCTTACACCCACCCTGGGGCTTTGACATCTACCTCTGAGCCCCAGTGGCCCCTTCCACCTGGATAGAATAGAAGAAAGTCCACTGTCTGGAGTTTCCAGGTCCTGTCCCCAGGGCCTCCCCATAGACTTCAGCTGTTTTTGAAAATAAAATTTCCCTGGAATGCAGGTTCAACCTACTCTCTGGATTCAACTTTGAGGGTTTTTCTTTACTTTGTTCCCCTTCATTTGTTTGCTTTTGTTTGCATAGGTGGGGATAGGAAAACTCCCATCTACTTTACAGACATTTGGTTTGAAAATTTTGCTAGTAACATTGTATCCTCTCGAAAGACCGAGTTTTAATTGTGAACCATTTTACACATGGCATCTGAGCCAACTGGAACAATTTGATCTCAGCGACTTTTAACTAGGTATTTCATTCAGGAGTCATTAGATTCAGATGTAATTAGAATGAGGACAGCATCCCAATGGGGACTTGTTAATAGTCACTCTTCACGTATTTGTTCATTCACGTGTACTTTGTCAGACCGTTGATTTAGATCATTTTCGTTCTGTGTTACTTCCCCCTATCTATTTTCGGTGATCATTTATTGACAGCCTTCTGTGAACTAGGCTCTGCTAGGTGTTAGGGAGACAAAAACACAATCCCATCCCCAAGGAGTTATTTACTTACTCCACAGATGTTTATGTGATAGCCATCCACTGTACAGGACCCTGGAGCTCACAGTCAGGGTGAAAAGGCAACATATAATTAAGTGCTTCACGATCGCCTGTGTTAGGTACTTTACTAAGAGGTATACAAAAGTTCTCAAAGGGGCTGAAAAAAAAGAAACATAATAGCAAGGATTCTTCTGGTTCAAGACATAGAAACCCAGCTCCAGCTAACTCAAGCTAGAAAGGGAATAAGTTGCCTCCTGTAACTGAAAAGTCCAGGGACTGGCTTCAGGCATTGCTGGATCAAGGCCTGCAGATAATGCTGTCCTCAGTTGCGTCTCCCACTCCCACAGCTTTGTTCTCCTGTGTGTTGGCGTCACTCTCAGACAAGCTTTTCCCGTGAGGTAGCAGAGGTGACCGCCATCAGCTTCCTTCATCCTACTGGTTTAGCAGTCCTAGCAGAAAGGAAGTGTGTCTTCCGTAATGGTTCCCACAAAAGCCCTCAGCTAATCCGTGATTGGACTAGACTGAATCATGTGCTCTACCCTCTACATTGATATAGCTAGAGGATTTTCTCATTGGCCAGGCCCAGGTCACATGACTATCTGTCCTGCCCAAACCTCTGACTGGGAATGGAGACGAGGTGGTTCATCAGAGGCATACCGAGTCACTGGGAAGACAGAAACAAAGGACGTCCTCCAAAAAAGGTCTGTCTTCCATCATGATGGAGGGGCTGCTGGGAGGACTTGGATAAATGAGTCCCAGAGGGGATGACTTTTGAGTTGAGCTGAGGGGTGGGTAAAAGTTTGCCCCCAGCATGGAGCAGGAAAGAGCCCTGGTGTGTTTGGAGCTTTGCAAGTGGGGTGCAGGGTACAAAAGGGCACGGGCAGGATGTGAGGCCTGAGACGAGCACAGGAAGAGCACGGGTCATGAAGAACCTCGTCCCCGTGTTTGTAAGCTGGGAGAGGATTCCGTAGACTGCAGAAAGCTATTATTTTAAGCAGAGAAGGAACATAATCACCCTGAATCTTAATTGGGTCCAAGTAGAAGGCTCAGAAATGAGCTACAAAACTCTGTGACCACTCAGGCAAGAGATCAACCAGCCTTGAATTATGGCAGTTGTAAAGGGGTGGGACAGAGAGCTTGACATCAGAAAACACCTCCCATCCAGAATCCACTGCTTTGGGGGCTTCACTGGAAAGGAGGAATGAAGGCAGGGGAGGAGCCTGGAGTGAATCCCAAGTTTCTGGCTAGATGACTATGGAAGGATCATTTACCAGAGAAACACAGTGGAAGGAGCAGTCCTGGGGGATGGTCCTGCTTACTGGCCTCCCCAGCATGAAACGAGCACAGAGAGGGAAGGGAAGGCCACAGCAAGGAAGGAGATACAGGGACACAGCTTCCCTTGGTTATTGACACACAATCTTTAGGATAAGACTAGTGGAGATGCTCACAGGACAGCCATAGCTCTGGCTGAAAAGCTTGGTGTTTAAGTAAATACTCTGGCAGGGCCTTGAGAAGTCATCTTCAGGATCGGCACCAGCATCAACTTCATCAACAGCACCTCCTTCAACATCTCGGTCAGTCTTACCATCTCTATCTTTACTGCCAACATCTTTCCATCATCATTCATTCATTCAAACAAACTGCTTGAGCCGTTCTATTGTCTGACATTGAGCTTGGCACTAGGGATACAATGGAGGAGGAGACAGATAAAGCCTCTGTCTTTATGGGACTTTTGGTCCACTTGGGGGAGACTGACATTAATAAAAGAATCAGAAAATAAATGTAAAATACACTTGGGACGAGTGCCATGAAGAACGTGAACAGGATGGAGAATAATAGCAGTGGAGACCTTATTAAGATAAAGGAGTCAGGGGAGGCCTCTCTGATGGTTAAGACCTGACTATTGAGAAGGAGCCACCATAGGAGGCACTCGGGATCAGCTTTTCAGGCAGAGGGAATTGCACACGTAAAGGCCCATTGTCACGATGCTGTTTTCCCTTGAACTTCATACAGGGAAGTGGCGTAGGCCTGTGCCTGTGCTTTGGGGTTTCAGCCTGTTTGAATGTCAGGAGCAAGGCAGGGTCAAGGTCTCAGGCTGGCAGAGATGCTCAGGAAGCAGCTGCGTGGACAAGAGGATGGGATGGGCCTGTTCAAGCTGAGACTCAGTACCTCCCGCCTTCCCGTGGGTCTGTGACACCCTGGCTTCCTTCTCCCTTCCTGACACATTACAGTGCTTTAAGCCAACCCAAGAAGCTGTTCTGTTCTGATGGAGCCCATGAAATTACATCTGTTGTCTCCATCAGGAGCCAGGCCATAAATAACCAGCCCTTTAAAATCTCATCTCCCGTATCTCTCGAGTTGGAAGTAGCATTACCGGCTCCGCAGTCGAGCAGTGGGAAAGGATTAGTGCCCTAGCATGCTGCTGGCAGAACAGGCCTGGAGAGCTGGAGAGTGAAGCCGGGGCTCCTGCACATGCCACACGGTATCAACGTGACTTCCTTGTTTTCATCGTTGAGAACTTGTTCTCAGAAAGAGAACACAATCCTCAGCTGGAAGGGGCAGGGAGCAAGCCGGGGTTGTCCGCTGTCGGCACAGCGGCCCCTCTAGAGCTGGCAATTTGGCCAAGTTCTGTGTGCGGGAAGCTGAGGTCAGGCAGCTGGCCTGCACCCTGCGGGCCTGACTGCACGCAACAGGTTGGTAATAAGTACGGCGTCTGTGTGGCAGCCTGTGCCAGGACCTTGAAGGGCACCAGGCAACAAGATGCTCTTGTCGACCTCTTTCGAGGAGCCGCCAGATGCCTGATGGTTACCGCTAAGTCAGATGGAAGGAGCTGTTCTGGGTCCTTCCAGGGGCCCCTCATTCTGGCACGATCTGCCTTCCAGAATGATGTTAGTTCATTCAGAACGTTCACGGCCCCAGTCCTGGTCTCCTTCTTCATACTTGGCTACGAATGTTTGTTCTACTCACTCTTGGCATCACTTAGCCCATGTTTCACACTGGTCTTTCCTGTCCCTTGCTCTTACACCCTCTTCTGGCTTCCCTACGTCCCTGGTTCTAATCCTGAGCTTATACTTCTTTCAATCCCAGCTTCTTCTCATCCAGTGGCTGGTGTGTGACACCCACAGACTCACCAGGGCAGCAAGATTCACAGAGAAAAGTAGCATTTGACAATCTGATGAAATGGCAGATGATCACTGTTGAACTCAGCAGCTTTCATCATTTGGGAAAGGAGAGGGCAGGCTTGGTTTGAACTTCAACCAAAGCTTCACAGAAGAGTAGAACTCCAGCATCCCTGGGAACTTCTCATCTAAGTTCTTGGAAGAGTGATCTATCCTGGCTGCCTCTAGGTCTTCAGTCCCCAATAATTCCTACCTACTTCTCCATGCCTTCTACCCCCAGCCTTCCACCCCCAGCCTTCCACTGGAACCATTAAGATCATGGTCAGAGAACCACCCCTCGCCCCAAACACTACCACTTTCAGCGCCAAAGCCAAAAGATCGTTTTTAGGTCTCATGTTATTGGATACTCCTTCATTCCTTTACGCTGTTGGTTATTTCTCCTTTTGGAACTTCCTGTTCTCTTTTTTTCTTTCTCAAGCTACTCTCTGTGATTCTTCTTGACCTCTCTGACCATTCCTACTCTGTCTTCTTTGATGACTCCAAGATTCTGCTCTTGCCTCACTGCTCCGCCCATTCCACACATTCCTCATGGATAAACTGATCTGCTCCTGTGGTCTCAGACCATCTGTCTGTTTACAGCTCTCAAATCTGCCCCCCTTGCCTGGCTTCCCCCCTAAGAATCAGACCGAGGAGCCAACTCTTGTTGGACAACTGCACCTTGATGTCCCCCCAATGTCTCCAACCCGGCAGGTCCCAACTTCACTTGTAATTAATGACTAACATGGTCAGAGTTTGCTTCCTTTCTTAGTTTACGGTACTACCCTCTACCTAGTCATCCCGAACTCTGGGAATCAGCCCTGTTTAATCCCTCTGTCTCACCAGCCACATCCAATTAATTGTTAAGTTCTCCCACTGTTCCTCCTATAGCATATCTTGCCGTCATTACTACCAGTCCCCCAGTTCAGCCCATCATCTTTTCTTCTCCGTGGGTTGTAATAGCCTCCTTGCTGATCGCTCAGCTTCTCGGCACTCTCCAATTCATCCTCCCCCCTGCTACCAGAATGGTTTAATTAAAATGCATATCTGACATGCTAAGCCCCAGGCAAAAGCTTTCAATCATCTTCTATTGTCTACAGAATAAAATGCCAGCGCTTGATAGGCCCTTCTTGATACAGCCTTTGCCGATTACCCCAGCCCCGTCTCTTGCCACTTCCTTCTTTGAACTTCATTAACCCTAACACTCAGTGGTGTAACACCATAAAGGTTTATTTCTCACTTCTGCTACACATCTGTCATGGGAGTGGCTCTAATCCGGAGAGTCGTGTTGGGGAGGGTGGGGGAGGAGGACGGTGGCTGTCATCCAGGCTCTAGGATCTTGTAGCTCCACCATCTGGAATACGTAGCCTTCTCTAACATCATGGCAGGCCAAGAGAGTGGAGAATCTAGTGTGGGCCTTTCACTGTCCCAGCCCAGATATGGTACATATCATTCCCACTCGTATTTCATTGGCCAGAAATAGTCACATGGTTCAGCCTAGCCATGAGGGAGCCTGGAAGCATGACAGCAGATGACATGGTTGGTGAGCCAATCTCTCTGCCACACCTCACACTTCAGTAGACAAATGCCCTGGCTCTGGTCAAAGAAGAGCCCCTCCCTTTATGCTCTAGATCTCATCCTCTCCAAAGACTTCCCTGCTAGAGTCACCTCCTTTTTTTGCACTCATCAATTTTTTCTTCCCTCTTACACATTCTTTAATGTTTAAGAACATAGAGACATGTTCTAACACCTACCATCTGAAGTCAAAACAAAAACAGCATGCACTAAACTCCCCCATCACTCTGCTCCACTCAGCTACCGCCAGTTGCTGAGACAGATCCCTTTCTCAGTATCTGCCCTGCCTGCCACTAACACTGACCTTGGAAAGATTGCCGGTGAGCAGTGTCACTTCTCCATCTTCATCTGACTTAGCTTCTTGGCAACATCCAACACTGGCCATCTGTCCTTAAACTAGTTCTTTCTCTTGGCTGACTTCAACCACAGAGCTAGCTGCCTATGACTGTTCCTTCTCCGTTTCCTTTGTTGTCTCCTCCACTGTTCAACCTTTGTCCATCTTTTACATGTGGACTGCTCAGCGGGTCCTGGGACCCTCCTCTTCTCCATTTACCCTCCTTCCCACGTAATCTCAATGAATCACGGGTTGGCTTTCAATATCATCTATATGCCAGTGGCTCTCAATTTCAATGTCCAGCCCTTTTGGGCTCCATATATATGAACAGGAATCTCAAAATCTTAACAGGATCTCAAAATGAACACTTCAAAGCAGACTTTTTTTTTTTAAATTGTGATAAAATAAGCATAACATAAAATTGACCATTTTAATCATGTTTAAGTGTACAATTCAGTGTCGTTAAGTACATTCACATTGTTGTCCAACCAACACCACCATCCACCTATAGAACTTTTTTCATCTTCCCAAAGCAAAACTCTGTACCCATTAAACCATTAAACAATAACTCCCTATCCCCTCCCATCCTCTGGTAACCACCATTCTGGTTTCTGTCTCTATGAATGTGACTACTCTAGGCAGTCATACAATATTTGTTCTTTTAGTGTTAGCTTAACGTTTTCAAGGTTCATGCATAATGGTTATAGCACGTATCAGAATTTCATTCCCTGTTAAGGCTGAGTAATATTCCATGGTCTGTATATACCACATTTTGTTTATTCATTCATCTGTCCATGAACATAGGATATGCCCTCCTCACCCTAATCTGTCCTCCCAGCCTTCTCCACCTCTGTCTACTCCCCAGAGGAAACTGCTCTGCCCATTCTAAGCCACCAGCCCCTGGCTGCTCAAAGACCTTGTCTCCCAGCTTCTCCTGCTTCTGTAGTCCATTCTCCATATACAGCAACTGGAGTGACTGATGTTTACACATCAATCATGTCTCCCTTGTTTAAGGCTTCTCATCACACTTAGAATAAAATCCTACAACAAGACTCTATACTATGGGGTTACTGCCCACCTCTTTGACTTCCATCCTATCACATACACCCACTCACTGTGCCCCAGCTCCCCTCACCTTCCTCCTGTCCCTTGGATGGGCTAAGCAGAATCTGTCCTAGGGCCTCTGCACTAGCCGTTCCCAGGGACCCTCTTCCTTCATAGTTAAAAACAACAACAACAACAACAAAAAACAAAGACCTGGCTGTTTTGAAATGCAGAGTTCAATCTAAATTTCCCTTCCTTAAAAAGGCTTTTCCTGTCCATGCAACCTAAAGGAATCCCTCATGTTCTATCACATCTTGTTTTATTTTAGCTATTTGTCAATCCCTGATGTTTTCTGACTTACTTATGTATTTGTCTTTTTTCTATCCCCCCGCCTCCCCTCGCCACTGCCTGCAGAACCCTGAAAAGCTGCAAAGGCAGGGATTGGCACTTAGTAGGTGTCCAAGATTGGTTTGTTGGGAGGAGAAACTTGCTTCCGCCTCACCAGTAACAATGTCCTGTGGCTAATTGCAGAGGTTAACATGGAGCCTCTCCACCAAGTATTTTAAGTAATAACCTTCCTGGGGGACATTTGCAAATTGGCCCTGACTCTTACTGATTACTCATCCTAAACTCAGTCTGATTAATAATTAATCAGCAAACTGCTTGGCCAGAGCAGGCTGATTAGTGCTAGAAAGGATCTTAAATTATGCAAGTCACTTGGCCAGTCTTAAAAAAATAAAAAGCTCAGCAGTCAGCTGAACTGGAGAGGTTTGATTGCAATGTGAGTGAGGTAAGGTTTCTCAGTTGTTGTTTTTCCTTTTTGTCTTTTTTTTTTTTTCCTTTTGACTAAGAAATCAATTAGGCTCAAACTTGCCACCTCAGAGAGAGACTGTGTAGCACAGAAATAGAAATGTGTTAAATATCACTCTGTCTCTCTTTTTTTTTTTTTTTTTTTCCTTCCCTTTAAAAGAGTTTTGGTCTGGGAGACAGAGGTTAAAATTAGCCAGTTTGTTAAGCAAATGCCTGTCTGGCACCTGATGTCAGTTTCTGTAGCCACGTCAGTTTCAGCTATCCTTCCGCTTCCTCTGAGCAGCGGGCACAGTGGGCCTGGCAGGAAGGAGGCAAGAGGTTTGATGAGTGCTGCTCACTCTGCCTGCCCCAGGGTTGGGGCAGAATCAATTTGCCGGCAACCTATCCCACCAGGAGTCCTTCTAGTGCTCTGTGCCTCCTGCCTACAAACCCCAGGGAGACAGGAAAAAAGGCAATCAGGGTGATGAACAGGCTCCCCGCTGCAGGAGTGAACTCGGTGACCTCCGGGGACCCCTTTTAATCCTCAGTCTGCAGCCTCCATTCTCCAAGGCTGGTCCCGCTTGTGGCTTCATCTTTCTCCTCCAGATTCCTCTTCTGGTCACTGGCAATGCGGCCAAGGAGGAGATTCAGAGAAAGCAGAGCGATCCATGGACATTGATCTCTGGGCCAGAGGAAAGCCAGGGATGGGGGATTAAGAGCAGTTGGTGCAGCCCTGATGCCCATTAGAACCAATACCCAGATCAACTAAGTCAGAATGCCCAGGGGTAGGAGATGGGCATCAGTATTTGTAAAGCTCCCATGGGATCCCCGTGTGCACTAACGTGGGGAACCGCAGACTGATGGAGGGAGGGAGACGTTGAGGAAAGAGATTATGAAGGACATCAAAGAGTGAAGTAGCAAATGGGCTTTTATCCTCTAGAACGCAGCCCTTGTTTCCCAAATTGTGATGCGTCAATCAACTCCCTGAATCAAGAGACTTGCCTAGAAGACAGTTGGGAATGTAGGTTCATAAGTCCTACCCCAGACTACTGTCACCTGCAAATTGGCATTTTTCATTGGCACTTGCCGTCTACCTCTACAAGGATTAAGTCATGTGCTGCTGCAGCTGCTGACCTTAAACAGCCCCCTAAAGGAGTTCAGGGTGGAGAGCAGAAATGAGTCACTCTGCACTCTGGGAAAAACTGGCAGAACAGGTCTTCAGATAGTTAGATGTTTCCGGGAGCCAATTCTATGAGCCCAATCTTTGTATCTCCTCATATCTAGAAAAGGACTAAAATCCTTCATGGTGACGACTGCTCCTCGTGACTAGCAGAAACTTTCTATAAAAAAAAATATGTTTGGTTGCATGTCCTCCTCCTTCACTAAAATCACATCTATACTGACCTTCCCCCCCTGCCTCTTTGGAGCAGTTTCTCGGAGCTGTCTCAGGTGCTGTCCCCATTTTGCCCCAAATAAAACTTAACTTGCAACTCTCACGTTGTACATTTTTTTTAAGTCAACACTACTAACTCCAAAATTTCTGAGGATTGGGCCCCAAATCAGTATTTGTAACTATTCTCTCAGGTGGGCCTAAACAGAACTCTTGCCAGGGCAATAATAGGGAGGGGGTGGATTTTTGCCCGTTAAGAAATGCTCCATCATCTTATGAATGGCTCCATTATTGAATTTCTTGGCATGGAAATTCCCGGGTTATATTTGACTTATATGTTTGGTTATGGTTTATGCATAAGGCCAGGTGAGCACATCTATTACCTAAAACAAAGCGCACTGACTGCTAACGGCCTTTATGAATTTATTTAACAAATGTGTTTGCCTGCCTGCCCTGTGCCGGGTGCTGCGATAAGCCCTGTTGTTACAATGCTGAACTAGAGAGTCTCAACCCTCTGGCTTTGAAGTCTAGCCTCTCCGCCTTATCTACCTGGTGGAGTCCCACAAAAAGGCTGTATCCTTTCTGAAACCCTGAGATGTGGTAGGATCTCTGCCTTCCCTCCCCACCCACCCACCCTGGGCTCCTGCTGTACTGAAGCTGGCCACTGCTTCTCTCGTGTCATGAACTTCTCCCAACATGAACTCTTGAAGAGCACAAACTTGCCCCAGCATCCTCAGCCAAAGTCCTGGCAACAGGCAGGCATCACGGTTTGCTGACAGTTTGTTGAATAAATAGACCCTCTGACATCTTAGGGTCTCAGCACCCTCCTCGAAGCCCCATCTCATCCCACCAGAAAAAAAGTAGGTAGCACTTCGTCCCACCTTGCCTGGCCTCAGAGCCCTTTGGCAATGGGACAGATATCAAGATAAATCAGCAGGCAAGTATTTCTTGATTGCACCTATGAGCCAGTTAGCTCCTGTGCTGAATGATATCACCATCACGTATATTGTCTCATCAGCATCTGTGAGTTAGGTATCATGTCTTGCGGAAGAAGACACTGAGCCTCAGAGGGTTAGCATCCTCCCTCCACACGCTCTGCTCTCTGCCTGGGTCCTTCCCATTCCATTCCCTGTGCACACCCTAGGCCATTCCTTGCCCTTAGAGCAGGCTCTGGTGATCTCTATCTGGCCTCTTCGAGTCTTGGAGTATCCGCTCCCTCCTGCCTTAAATTACCTTCAGGGTGTAATGATCTTTAAGAGCTACAGGGTGTAAGGAACTGTACCAAGGGTTTCACATGCATTATCTGATTCAATCCCTAGAAAACTGTTGTAAAGAATGTACCATCATCCCTATTTTTCAGATGGAAAATCTAAGACTCCAGGAGATTAAGACACCGCTCAAAAGTTATACAGCTGGTAAGCACCTGAGCCAGTAGTTAGATGCCGCCCCCGCCTGACTCTAAATTCTGGTCTCCTGCCCATCTGTTCTGCTCCTGGAGCTGTGATTCATTTTCTTCCGTGATCCCGTCATTCAAGCGGCTTTTTGGTTTTCTCTTCTTGAGTCTCAGGTCCTCTCTGTCCTCCCTCCACGGGCCGGTAGAGGGAGTCCTCGGTTGCAGCCAGCAGAGGGCGCCCCCTGCCCTCTGTGCTTTGCTGATGCCTCCAGGATTGCACCTACACCCAGTTCTCCTCATGCCCCAGAATAGTCCCAGGGGTAGCAAGTCCCTGGCTCTTGAGCTAAGCATTCAGTTTTGCCTAGAATCATACTGGAGTCTTGCTCTGTTCCTACGACAGGCCACTGAGACTTACAGACTGCTTCCCATGTAGAGGGTTGGAGCAGTGTGACTTCTGCCCGACGTGTCTCCCTTCTCCCAGTGTTGCCTCCTGCATTCTGTACTGCCAGCTCCATGAAGGGGATGCGAAACCTCCTTGGAGGATGTCTGTGGCAGGTGCGCCTGGGGAATGTTAGTCCGAAGGGCATTTGGGCTGCTAACTCCCAGGCTGGGTGCTGAGAACTCCCAGCCCCATGCTGGGTCCCCAGTGGCCTGATCCCCCTCCTAGGAGGCCTATAGCCCTCCCCCATGATGCCACAGCTCCAAGTGTCTGTGGCCCAAGTGGGGAGGTAGCAAGGGCTTGGCCTGCTCTACCTCCAGCTCTGGTCCCCGAGCCCAGGTCTGCAGACCTGGCCGAAAGAGGGACCATGTATCAGGGTTTCCCCTTCAGCATCTGGGAAAAGGTCTCCACGACTCCCTGCTCACCCCTGAACCTTAAGAAAGGCAGAGTTGAGCAAGAGAAAGAGCAGGGATTTAGGAGTCAATGTTGGGTTCAAATACCAGGTCTGCTGCCAGCTAACCACGTGACCTAAGCTAACGCATTCACCCTCTCGGGGCCTTGCATAGAGTTACAAGAAACATTTGGCAAGAAAGACTTTGAACAGGCCCAGCTTCCCAGCTTTTATATCCTGCCTGTGTCCTTCCTCTGACCTTGCGTGGCTAAAGCACCTGGAAGGGCCTCCCTCCTCCCCCCCAGGCCCCGCCCCCAACTCCTGGAGCCTCCCAGCAGGTGCTCCCAGCAGACAGCTGCACAGGCTCCCTTCAGAGATTCCAAGGTGCTGTGGGTCTCGGCCTCTGCAGCTGATTGGTCAGGGTGGCAGCTGCAGGCTGGCCCCCCGCGGGAGGCCACAGCAGGAGATGGTCGTGACCCTCTGGGCCAGGCAGCTCTGAGGTCCCAGGCTATTTGACAGGACCCTCAAGGGCACACAGAGACAGACAGCAATGAACAATGTGGCTTTGACTCTCAGCGGGGCGCTCAGCTTTCTGAACTTCAGCAGCCCCAGTGTTATAAGACAGGTGGCGAGTTCTCCCCACCCCACCCCTTCCCCCCTGCCTGCTGGGAACACAGCGTGTGCACAGAGACTTCCTAACTTTTCTTATATAAACACAGCACCACAGATTCCCCTCCCGCAGGAGCCACCCATACAGTGATTTTTCTGGAACTGGGAGGGTTTGAAGGAAAGACAAGTACTCTTGGTAGAGCGTCAACTACATGCCAGGCATCTACCTACACTCATTATTTCCTTTGCATTTTCAAGTAACTGAGAAACTGAGGCTGGGCAAGGTCACGTGGCCAAGGTCACGGAGCTGGCAAGTCACAGACTGAAGCCAGGGCCGATTGCCTTCCAGCCTCTCGGTCTTTGCGCCCCGGTGGATTGGGGTGGGAATTCCAGCTGGGAAGAGACTTTGGGGTGTCCTGGAAGGCTGCCCCTGGGCCTACGGCCTCAGTTCTAACTCCTTCCCCCTGGTGTGGCTCTTGTCCTTTGAGCTGTGCTTGGTAGGAGCTGCGGGCTGGCTTCCCAACTCACCGAGGCCTCAGTTGCCGCGTGTGGCCAGCTCCATATAGCAGACGCCCTGTGAGTGCAGGACAGACTGCCTGCAGCCTTCCCCTGCAGGAGAGCCCTGTCACTGCAGACAAATGGCCTGTGTCATTCAGCCACATCCTCCCCATTGCTGGTCTGTGGCCTGAGTTGTCCAGATAACCCTTTTCATTTGGTGTTGTCTTCACGGATGCCACAAAGGTCCCCGGGCAATGACAGTCCAGCCGTTGCCCCAACCAAGAGGAGCCATAGGCAGGCCTGCTTCCTGCCTTGTGTGTGCTGCCTGTTCGGCTCTCACGATTATCTGAATCTGTCAAGCTCCATCAAGTGACGTTTTTCACATAAAGGCAAATGTCCCCCAGGGCGCACTCTGAGCTGGGGACGGCATCCCGAATGCTGACGTGGTCTGCTGACGTGGCCTGCATCCTTTCACCAGCAGTTTCCTTCACGGTTGCCCATCTTCTTCCAACCCTTGCCCCACGGTGCCCTTCTAAGCTCCCCTAAATCCCCCCAATGCCTCTGCTTGTCGTTACCCTCCCCCAGCCCCTCCCCAGCTCCCCCACACCCCCCTCCGGTGCCTTGGCAAGTAATTGCTTTCACAGGGAAGTTGACAAGTCTCTGGCGACTCCTAGCCCAGCTGGGAAAGATTCATTATTCTGTATCTGGAAATAACCAGGCCCATCAGCACAGGGCCAAGATAACACCAGTGTAAAAGTTCTCTATTCAGGGGAATTAATTAGGATTCCTTATTAAAGATCCAATTAGGCAAAAGGGCATTTTTATCTGTGATAGTCAGCTGCTCCTATTTTTCTAAAGCCATAACTCCAAGTTAAAAAAAAAAAAAGGAGAAAACCACGGGCTGTGTTTTCCTCTAAAACAATTCACTCTTTCAGTGTCAGTTATGTCTTCATCAGGATGTGAAAATAGATTTTCTCATTCAATTTGCAATGCTTTATCTCTTCAGAGTCTGGTAATGACTCCACTCTATCCCTTTAGCAAGAACCATGGCCCCAGATGGGTATTTGGGGAGTGGGACATTTGGTTAGGATGGCTGCAAGAGAAACAGCGTTTTTAAACAACCCGATTCATGGGCTGGCAGGAAATGCCAGCTCTGCCACATTCTGTCCCTGCGACCTTGGGCCAGGCGCCTAACCTCTCTGAGCTTCAATCTCCTCCTCTCTAAATTTATCTCCCAGGGCCAAGGAGAGGATAGGAGTAAATTGGTGCACTATTAATAAAGTGACTGAGAACCGGCTCTTGACTGACCTCACATCAACGTGTACCAGCCAGGAGTTCCTGGACCAGTTCATCTCTCTGAGCCTTGGTTTCCTCAGCTGCGAAATGGGAGAGAAATCCCTCCTCCAAGGCTCTGGGAGGATTCAATGAGAACAGGTGAAAGCACCCTGCCTGTGGAGGGCCCTAAATACATGTTTGTCAAACCTGAATTAACCCATTTTGTATTTCCCTCAAAGAAGCCCAGTGAGGATCCTTGGGGAGAGCTGTTCCTGCTCCCCACCCTTCACCCTACCCTGAAGAAAGGGAGCTCATTTTGTCCTGGGTGGGGCCTGGGTGTTAAATTCCCCGGGTGGTTCTAAAGTACACTGGGGCTGATACTTCGTGGCTCCCAAAGGAAGCGGTTCAGACAGGAGAGGGGTCACCTCTTGACCTCAGTGGCCGTCCTGCTTTCCTCCCAGCTTGGGACCCAATGCCCAAAGTCCACCTGACCATAGCATGTGGACACGCTGCGTGTAAACCCCCAGATACTTTACTTGCATTGTTGGAGAGAGCAGCCACAGCCTGTTTATCCCGGGGAAGAGAAGACTAGGAGGAATAACAGAGTCTGAGGCTTCCAGAAAGTTCTGTAGAAAGCATGCTGTTGCCCTCCTGCTTCATTCCGTGGATAAGGACACCAAGTCCCAGCGTCACTCAGCAAGCGTGTGCCAGAGCCAGGGTGAATTCCAGGCTCTCCAAGGCTGACCCAGCCCTGTTTCCACCACCTTTGATACTTGCAGGCTCCCTAGCACTGGAGCTCTGTTTGCCAGACTTCACACCATGCTCCTCTCCTGTCTGCCCGTCCTGACTCGTGGCTTGTGCCCTACGCAGTGCCTCAGTTTACCCCATAGAGGAGCCACTTTATCTTCTGGGTCCTCTTCTCATCTTTCCTTAATATTTTGATTTCAACACCCCCTTTTAAAGTCCCTGCACCCTCTGACCCCACTCCCTCCCCATGACCCTTCTGACCGATCTCTTCCTACTCTCTCTCTCTCTCTCATCCTTTCCTGCAGCCACACCGGCTTCCTTGCTCTTCCCTAGACACAAGGCATGCTTGTCCCACCTCAGGGCCTTTGCACATACTGTCCTTTCCACCTAGAACACTCTTCCTCCCAGACATCACCTCACGCCCTCACCTCTTTCAGGTGTCACCCCTAAGGTCACATTCTCAGCGAGGACTTCCCAAGCACCTATTTAAAAATTATGAGTGCCTCTTCCCACTCTTTAGAATGTCTCTTTTTTCCCCACACCTAAAAGTGGGCTGAAAGTTGGGGGTTCCAGCCCTTGGTTCCATCCCTGGAAGCTCTGATATTCAGCAGGCATCATCCTGATTCTCCAGGAGAGGAAACTGAGGCAGAGAGAGGTGGCAGGTGGCTTACTCCAGGTCACTGTGGGAGTTAGTGTCACAGGAGCGACTTGCTGGGTGATCTTAAAGCAACTGTAAAGGTAGTTGCGCTCTCAGGGTTGTGTCTGTCTACGTGCTTCGCCTGGGTCCTCAGAGTCTGACTGCACTAGGCGATGTCCTTGAGCCTCACTGAGGCCTCCAGGAGGCAGCCCTGTTCAGGACACACATCCTGCAGACAAATTGTCCTGCTGCAGAAATGTGCTGCTAGAAAAGAACACAGTCTGGGCTGAGAACCAAGAAATCCTCTCCCCATTGGCACTCCCCTCCTCGCTCCCCTATCCCCCCTGCCAATTCCCCCATCAAATAATTCCTGATGATGAAGCTAGGATGATTCATTGGTTTTCTGATGAGCATGAATTCATCAAAATCTACATATTTCAATCCCCTGGTACGTGCTCTCAGATTCCTAACCTGATTAATATGTAAAGTGCTTTATCCTGTGACTTAACAAGAGACAATCCAGCTCACTTTTAGGGGCCCGCGTGGCTCCCAGCCTCTGGGGTCCTGGGGGAGCAGGAGATGCTGCTGAGCCCACGTCGGGGGTGGTGCAGGTAGCTCCTCGAGGACTGGGTCTGGGTGCCAGCAGGCACCTCAGCTGAGAGGGTGCTGGCCGCTCAGGGTCAGACCCCGGGACGCATAGCCCTGTAGCCTGAGACCCACGGTCTCATCACCCAGAGAGCCCCGGCTGCAACGTTGTTCAACATTCCTGACCCCACAGACCCATACGGACTGGGAAGAGCCCACACCCCATGTGTGGGAACCTGGGGGAGACGCAGCAGTCCCCTTCTGAGCCTTTCTGGAGGGACAGCCAGTGTGCCCAGCCACCCTTCAGCCAAGGCCATCCAAGCCTGATCCCCGTACCACATCCCCACGCCTCTCCAGAGGGAAGGCTCAGGCTTGACCGGCCGCCTTGAGCCGCCCTTCCAGAGCCCCAGTTCCTGGAGTCAGCCCTGTTTCTGCTCATCTCTAGTCATATCTGAGATGCCTTCCATTTAAGATCGCGCTCCCAGCCTCTTCCACCTTGCCCGCCGTATGTCCCCACCCCGCCCCCACCAGATTCTGCTGAGGGCCCAGGCTCCACCAGTTTTGCTCCTGCTTCCTTGGACTCAGACTGTGCCTCATACCCCCAGGTAGGGCCGTCCCGCCTCTCTCCACCTGCCTCATCCCTGACCCGCAAACCCACAGGCACAGCCACACCCCACAGGTCCTCCTGCCAGGTGCTGGGGCCACCACGAGAGGCTATCTGCCTAGAGGGCTCTAGAGTCAGGCATGGATTCACACCTCAGCTCCAGGTTTGGGAAAGGGCGTCCACCTCTCTGAGCCTGTATTTCTTTAGCTTTAGAACACGGCTGTCAGCAATAATAATTGATAGTGCTTAAGGCTATGGGGAATTTCGTATGAGCACCCAGCAGCATGCCTGGCATGTAGACAGCACTCGACTGAGCAGTAGCTGTTATTGTTACTCATTCTCATAGCCACTGACCGAGGGGGACAGGTACCCCCACTTTTCTGATGTGGAAATGGAAGCTCAAAGATGTTGAGGTTGGGATGTGGTTGAGGGGGGCAAGGCAGCACATCTTCTCCATAGACGTACGTGGAGCCTTTGGGAGAGGAGGATTTGGGACCCTGCAGAAGATGGGAGTTCCCAAGAGGAGCCCTGCCCTGTGGGAGATGGGGACCCAGTCAGTGACCTGGACCCCCCAACAGCATGGTGGTCCCAGTAGAGGAGGGCTGCATCTTGGCACGTCTGTGTCTGATGCTGGGATTCTTATGCTCCTGGTACCAGGGTATTGACCTAGTTTGGTTTTTCCCAAAAGCAGACCTGAGACAAAAGTTCAAGGGCAAGTAGCTTATTGAAAGGTGCAGGCGACACCAGGAGAGACGGCGGACGTGATGTGGGAAGGGACAGTAGCCGATAAAGGATATGTGATCACACAGACCATCACAGTGGGGGCCTGGGGCATAGTCCCACAGGGATATTCTGGGAAACGCAGATCTGCAGAACCCAGGTCTTAGCATTATCCCACCCAAGGAACAAGGGAACCAGGGTATTTAGACACCAATTCCCAAAAGTCAGTGAATGAGGGCTACTCCTGGGGGTTTAGTAGTGCCTGGTCCTTCCAGCCTACTGCGCACATGGACAGAGTGGTCTTCCATAGGGAAAAATGCCCTTGGGCACGGGGGTGCCTGTGCTGGCAGTTGGCAGTCAGCTGACCCACTCTGAAAGACCCAGGATTGTCGGCCAGACACTAACAGTACCTGCTATAGGTTTAAAAGTATCAAAGGGCAGTGTGGAGGCGAACTGAAAGAGCTAAGGCAGCTTTGTTGTGGGACCCAGCTCACTGGGCATGACCTTGGGGAAGGAGCATCTTCCCTTAAGCCTTGAGAAACCACTGAAACTTGGGCAAATCCACAGAAATCTGCAGAGGGGACAGAGGCTCTGGAGGGCAGGGACAGGGGACAGCAGGACCCCGTTATCCAGGTAGCCTCACTGCTGTGACACTAAACCCCCACCACCACCACTATCAGGCAGCACTGGAGACTTCCCAGGACAGGAGGAGGGGTAGACCCGACACCAGGGTGTGTTTGGGTCTCCTGCACTTCCAGCAGGCTGCAGCCAGTAAGCAAAAAGACCGTTTTAGGGACCAGTATCAAGCACCTGAGGATCCCGGGAAAGGCCGGGCTGCCTGCTCGCTTGGTAATTAGCCATTGAGATTTGGAAAATCGGGAACATGAAACCTATTTTGTAGTCACAGAAGTGTAAGTTCTGTGAATTTAGGTCACATACACATACACATTTACACAAACCAATTATTCACTGGAGCGCAAGAATCTGCTGTCAACATTCAAATATTTTTGGAAAGTTTTGCTTTTTCCTGGCTGTGCGTTGAGGGAAGTCGTGCTTATTCCGCAAGCTGGAGGGACCAGGGGTGAAGACACAAAGAGCTCATGCATAGCTGAGCAGGGACGCCCACATGGGGGCTTTATTTAGACACGCCCCAGCATTCACTTCATCATTTCTGCAACTACCATGAGAAGTTTAAGAACTCAGCCTGAGGAGCAGGAAAAGGGCTCAGAGTTCAAACACACCCATGACCCATTTACTCTTCCAAAGGATGTGGGCGAACGCTCCTCCGTGCTTTACTTCCCCATCCTTTCTGCCCCCACCCCCACCAGCTGGGAGGCTGGTGGGCAGAGCCCAGGACCTGGAGTCAGATACATGGAGTTCTGCTGGGCAGCCTTGGATAGGGACTAATCAGTCGGTGTTTCCTTCTACAAAGCGGGTGTAATGCTGCCAAAGATGGTGCTCAAGAGACAAGTGGAACTTAGCAGATGCTCAGTAAGTGCTACTTTCTACCCCGTTTCCTTCCTTATACGTGAGTTTAGTTCTTATTTTAATTCCTGCTCTTCCTGCCTTAGCCATCTGGGTGGTCCCAGGCAGAGATGCGACCCAGGTGTTTCTATTGGTGTGGGGAGTGGCTGGCTGGACACTGTGAGGAGCCATTCAAATCATAATAAAGCATCACCGATTTATTGCGAACCTACTGCTATGGCAGGAACATGCCATTAGTCATTTTTAAGGGGAAGACATAAGCCCTCTTACCATCCCATTTGCTCTGCTTCCTGTCTGCACTTGGTCTTTCACCTCCTACAAATGCCCTCAAGTCTGTGCTTGGGGCCCAGAGATTCCAGATCTCCACTTTCTGCTTCAAAATCACTCGGCCAGCCTCAGCGGAAAAGAGTGAAAGCACAATTATTTTACTGAACTGGTTTCCAGCAAAAGGAAAACAACTTTAAAGGAATACAGAGCATTCGTTTTTTTGTTACCATTATAAATGTAACACATGGTCGTTAAAGGAAATGTAGAAAATAGAGAAAAATTTGGTAAATAAAGAAACTCTGATGCAGGAACATTTTGATGTATTTCCTTCCGTTTTCTTTTTTTTCTAGGCAAGGCTTTGTTTTTGTTTTTCTTTTTTTCTTTTTATTTATTTGTTTTTCATTTAAATATCTGTGTTCTGAGAGTTTATATATCTATCCTTTTTTGTTATTTACCAAAGCAATTCATGCTCATTATGGAAAATGCAGAACATACCCAAGGGTACAGAAGAAAATGTTTGAGTCTTGTTTGTCGACCCCCGACCTGAAGGCTCCCCTCTCCCCAGAGGCAAACATTATTAACAAGTTTGCTATGTAGCTTTGTAGACCTGTCTCTATGCATTTACACACACACACACACACACACACACACACACACGGGACAGGAAGTTAAACATGTTATCCTACAACTTGTTTCTGTTCTCTGAAGTGCACCTATTATTTTTTTCTGTCAGTACCTATATCTACGTCATTATTTTTTAAACAATTGACTAATAATTATCATTTGGCATCATTTCAGACAGTGCTACAGTTAACACCTTCATGTATATATCTCAGGGCACATCTTGGAACATTGATAGGATAGCTTCCTTAAAGTGGACTTACTGGGTCAAAGCGTGTGTCTTTTTAATTTAGATTCTGCCTAAGTATACTCCCCCAAAGCTGTGCCAATTTAATATTTCCATCAACCATGTATGAGACTGACTATTTCCCTTCATCCTTCCCAAATTAAAATTTGTGATTTTTATCCATCTTGATGGGTGAAAAATAACACTTCATTCTTCTTCTGATTTCCATCCCTTTAATTATTAGTAATGGGTCATCTTTTCCTGTGTTTGTGGTCATTTCTATTTTATTTTCTGAATTACCTGTTTATATTCTTTATCCATTTTTCTTTTGGGTTGTATGTGTTTTTCCTGTTGGTTTTTAGGAGCTCTTTGTATATTTTGAATATTAAAACTATGTCTATGTCTTAGTCTGTTCAGGCTGCTATAATGAAATGCCATAGATTGGTGGCTTACAAACAACAAAAATTTATTTCTTATAATTCTGGAGGCTGAGAAGTCCAAGATCAAAGTGCCAGCAGACTTTGTGTCTGGTCAAAGCTTCCTGGTTCACAGTTGGCCATCTCCTTGCCGTGTCCTCACATGGTGGAAGGGGCAAGGGAGTTCTCCGAGACCTCTTTTATAAGAGCACTGATCCCATTTGTGAGGACTCCACCCTCATGACCTTATGAACTCTCAAAGACCCCACCTCTAAACACCATGACACTGGGGGTTTCAACATATAAATCTGGGGGGACACAGACTTTCAGTCTACACCAGGCTGTCCTACAGAGTATAAAATTTTTCTATCAGTGAGTAACTTGTCTTTCAGCTTTATTTCATTCTTCCTCACAGCAGACATTTTACATTTTTATCATCAAATCAGTTGCTCTTTTCCTTTGTGACTCCTGAGTTTTGTGTCTGGGCTAGGGATATTTCCCCCCTTGGAGATCGCAAAAATACTCTTCTCTATTTCTTCTAGAACTGTCAGAGTTTCGTATTTTGCAGTTAGTTCTTTAATCTGCCTGAATTATAGTTTGTGCCAGGTGTGAGATATAGATCTAACTTGTAGTTCCAAATAAATAATGAATCGTTCCCAAACCTGTCCTTCCTGATTTGAAATGGCCTTTTTATCATAAACCCAGTTCGTTATCTATTTATGGTTCTATGTCTGGATTTTTTCTCTATTTCATTTATCTGTTTTTCTGTTTATGTGCCAGAATCACATAGTTTCAATTACCATAGTTATATAGTAATTTTTGTTTTCTAGTAGGAAAATTCCTCCCTCACTATTAGTTTTAAAACATTTTATTGGCAGTTCTTGTGCATTTACTTTTCCAGATAAATTTTAGAATAAGATTTTCAGATTTCTCCCAACAAATTCCATTGTGATTTTGGTTAGAATTTCACTGTATTTGTAGTTAATCTGGAAGGAACTGACATTTTTACAATAATGAATATTCCTGTACAGGACCATGGTATGCCTCTCATTTTTCAGATCTTTGTTTATGTTCTTTAATAAAATTTTATAGTTTTCATCATTTAGGCCTAGTAAATTTCTTGTTAGGTTTATTCCTGGGTAGTTTTATAGGTTTTATTGTTATTGTGAATAGTATCATTTTGCCATTGCATTTTCTAATTGTTTATTGCTTATAAATAAGAAAACCATTGATTTTTGTACACTTCTTTTGTAATCGACCATCTTATTGAACTCTCACATTAGCTCTAATAGTTTTAAAGTTGATTATTTTAGATTTTCTAGGTTAGACAATCATATTAGCTGCAAGTAACGTGATTTTGCTTCCTCCTTTTCAAAACGAATGCTCTTTGTCCCCCGGCTTCTTACATGGCTAATGCCTCCAGCACTGTATTGAAGAAGAATGACAGGTTTGGCAGCCCCATGATTTCTGCATAGGAGACACTTAAAGGCAAGCATAGTTTCCTCTAAATTCTATATTACAGATCAACAAAAATAGCAAAATTTCTAAAGATGATTACACTCCCAGTTTGTATAAGATTGATCAATCATGCATTATCCATATCAAGTAATGTTATTAATTTTTAAAATCTGGAATGGTTTAGAAGGGGCTGTTGGAGATTGGAGGGGGAAGTGCCAAAAAATGGAACCCACATGGCTCTCAAGCACCATTGCTAGAGGATGGTATGTTAATTTTGCATCCTGATTATTTTCCACTTGTAATGTTGGTATTTTCCTTATTACTATAAACCCTTAGCCCCCAAATATTCCATTAAACGGTTGTTCACAACTTACCATTCTTTCTTTGAGTGTTTAGATCATTTCCAGTTGTTCACGTTATAAATATTGCTGTGAAGAACATTGTAGTGTGTAAAGCTTTTTTTTTTTTTTTTTTTTTTTTTTTTTTTTTTTTTTGCCTGAATTTATGATGATTTCTTTAGGAGCAATTCCCAGAATGAATATTTTTTTAAGACTCTTGATTCTTATTGCCAAATTGCTTTCTAAAAGTGTTCAATCATTTTGCACTGCCACTGGCAGTATGTGAATGTCTGAAGACATGGGACTTTTAAAATTAAAGATTATGAAATATGTCGTAGAGGAAAGAGAATGGGCCGTGGAGTCAGAGAGCTGGGTTTGAATCCTGGTTCCTCCATTGACAAACTGGGTCAGATTTTTTTTGATGTATGTTTGCTATCTTGTTTTGTTTTGTTTCAATTTATTGAAGTATAGGTGATGTACAATATTATATAAGGAGCAGGTATACAATGTAGGAAAAGCTCTGTGAGCCTCAGTTTCCCTGTCTATAAAATAGGCAGCTGATCCTTTCTGCAGCCGAGCAGAAGCCTGAATGAGAAGAAATAGGTGACGGTGCTTGGCGCCAAGTTGCTATAAACACATGAAAGTTCTTTTCCCTTTCTTGGGACTATTTTGAGAGGTATTTCTTTTCTAACCAGCTTTGGCGTCTTCCCCTGCAAAACAGGCTGCAATTAGAGTGACTTCTGTTCCTTCGCATCTGCCAAGCAGGCAGTCCTTTCCTGCTGCAGGCTGCTGGCCCCCACTATAGGCCCCACAGCATCTTTCATGAGAGAAATTTCTGTGGGCTACCTGCTGTGCCCCACTCTGTGGATGGACCACTCCCAAGCCTCATGAGCCCGGGGACCAGAAAGAGCAGCAAGGCCAGAATCCCCAGCAGAAACGGTGGCCAGGGGCTCGCGGAGAGGACACTAACCGGATCCTCTCTTTCATGGCCATCGACCCTGCTCGGCAGCAGGGCAGCTCTCATCCGCTGACATCTCTTGGTTGCCAAGTCCTCCCAGTTCTATCTCCTACATGTCTTTCCAATTTGTCCGTTTTCCTGCAACACCAGATCCCAACCTCACTCAGGTGTTCTCACACCTGGAACACTGAGGCTGCCTCCCAGTAGTCTCTAGTATCACCGCCTCCCATCTGTCCTCTCTTCTGGCCAGTGTGGTCCTATCTGGCCTTGCCATTTCCCTGCTGAAAACCTTCAGTGGTTGCTGTTACCCCACAGAGTATAGTTCAAACTCTGAGCTCTTCATCCAGGGCCCTTCCAGCTGGCTGGCACTCCTGAGATGTGTGTTCCACTCACATGTGTGTTTATTTAGGAGACATTAAGTATCAGGGACCAGGCAAGGCACTGGAGTTATAATTATGACTCGTTTAAAGCTGACCAGTCCAGAATGAGAATTGTATGGGCTAATGCTTTTTCCACTCCTTCCAGGCACTGGGTGCTGTGCTAAAAAGCACTTGACATGCATAATCTCTCCTAACTCTTTCCATAACCCTATGAGACAAGATTACTGTCATTCCCCTTTTATAGATGAGGAAACTGAGGCTCAGAAAGTTAACATAGGCTGCCCAAGGTGGCTCCACTAGGAAGTAGGAGAGCTAAGCTCTCTGTCACTGGAGCCCCCGCCCTCAATCCCAGTTTCTTTTGCTTGTGTTGTACCTGAGACTTCCGATTAGACTAAACCGGTGGCATCTTCTCTACACTCATATTTTACAAGAAATATTCATATAGAAGGCACAGTTCTAATTAGCGAAATTACAAAACTTGCCACTGACCAGGAACTAGCATAAGAACCTGGCCAAGTCTCGACCTCCTGTGGTCCAGGACTGCCCACAAGATGCCTGCCTGGTTCCCACACTCCAATTCCTGCCTCCTCATGTGGTGCCCCATGTCCCAGCTAGTTATGATTTCTCAAGAGGGATCTCTGCCTTCCTCTCTGGACCTTCCGTAGCCAGCCCTTCCAGGGTGAATAGTGGGCACTCGATAACTGCACTGAATTAAATTGGATTGAATTGAACCAAATTGAATTCAGAAGCAGATATTCTCCAGCAATGGCTGGGATTTAGGTTTATTGTTGTCCTAATCACCTTGTGGTAGATAACACTGCCTCCTGCATAAGCCAGGCTAAGCAGTTAGGTATTTGAGAATAGTATATCTTAAGGGGCCTCTGTTTGGGCAGGGTAGATTTTTCTGCATAGACCATTGGAAATAGATCTGAGCTGTGTTCTTTGGTGTAGTTTTCTATGTCTCAGAAGTCAGACAACCTGGGCTGAAGAATCATCTGCACCACTTGTACTGCTGCATGACCTTGGGCAGGTTACTTAACCTCTCTGAGCTTCTGGTTCCGCATCTGTCTCTGTCCCATGGGAATACTATGAAGATTAAAATGAGATATTGAATGTAAAGCACTTACTATCCACGGTGCTGCATAGGAAGGGCTCCCAGGTTTTGCTAACAATTATAATAACTGTTATTCTCTCCCCATCTCTCCTGTCTATGCTGAGTTGGATACTGAGGTGGATTGGGGGCAGCAACAGTAGGGAAGGGGCAGAGGCAGGTAATCAGAAACCTGGTCTTCAGGGAGACTGGCAGCCCAGGAGCCCTGGAAGGAAGGGGAGTTCCCAGGTTCCATGGCTGGAAATGTAGCTGAAGGATGAGGGAAAATGGAGAGGGGATGAGGTAGAGGGAGGCCAGATTACTTTATTCTGGGGACAGTAGAGAGGCACTGAAAGGATTATAGCAGGTGAATGACATGATCAGCTTTAGTTTTTGAAAGACCACTCTGGCTGCTGCTGGAGAAAAGATGGAGGGATGGATGCAGGGATGGATGCAGGGACGGATGCAGGCTCAGACACAAGCTGCCCATTGTTGCAGTAGCCCAGGTGAGGAATGATGAGGCCTGAATGAACAGATGGTAGGTAACAGTGGAGACTGAGTGGAGGGGTGGATTTAAGAGACTGGAAGACCATACACACAGCAACACTTTGGCTAGTGATCCAGTGACCCTGGGGGACTAATTAGGAAGAATAGAGGCGGCTCCCACTCCTGGTTTGTGTGGCTGGTGGATGGCAGGAGGTGGCGAAGGGAGTGCTGGCGTGTTAAGCGTCAGATACCTAGGGGCCGTCTAAGGTATTAGAGATGCATGTAAGGATCTGAAATTTGGGGGAGGGGTGTGGTTTGTAAGTAGACTTTAGGGAGCCATCAGCACGAAACTGGGTACAAGGAGAGAGCTCACCCCTGGGAGAACTCACAGCAGGGAAAGAATGGAGCCGAGATGACAAGAGGCCACCCAAGGGTAAATACATAAACTGTTCCAAGTGTGAGGACTCACTGGGGGCCCTGCTCCACCAGAGGGCGTGTCTGGAGTTGGCTGCACAGATATGCAGCGTGTCCAGGAAAGGCCAAGGCATTCTGTCATCCACTGCAGGACTGCTGTGGTCATGGTGGCCCTCCGGTTCCCGGCCTGGCCTGGACTGTGCCCTCAGTATCAATCTGCGTGGCTGGCCCCTCGGCCCCTGCCCTGTTTCTCCCCCTCCCAAGGGCTGGTCCTCTCCCTCGGGCAATATGAAGATTTTTTGTTGTTGTTATCTTTATAGCATTTTATATCTTTTTTTTAAGCTCTTTATTGGAATATAATTGCTTTACACTGTTGTGCCAGTTTTTGCTGTACAACAAAGTGAATCAGCTGTATTTATACACATATCCCCATATCCCCTCCCTCCTGGACTCCTTCCCACCCTCCCTATCCCAGCCCTCTAAGTCATCACCCATCATCGAGTTGATCTCCCTATGTTATGCAGCAGCTTCCCACTAGCTATCTATTTTACATTTGGTAGCGCATATATGTCAGTGCTCTCTCACTTCATCCCAGCTTCTCCTTCACTCCCCCCCACCCCCGTGTCCTGAAGTCCTTTCTCTACATCTGCATCTTTATTCTTGCCCTGTCACTGGGTTCATCAGTACCATTTTTTTAGATTCCATATATATGCGTTAGCAGACGGTATTTGTTTTTCTCTTTCTGGCTTACTTCACTCTGTATAACAGACTCTAGATCCATCCAACTCACTACAAATAACTCAATTTCATTCCTTTTTATGGCTGAGTACTATTCCACTGTATATATGTGCCACATCTTCTTTGTCCATTCATCTGTCAATGGGCACAATAAGCCCGGATCTACACGGCAGCACCTTTCCCAATGCCCTCCCACTTCTGCATCCCAGGTCACAGGATACAGAGGGAAGGCCTTTCTCTGAGAGTGAGCAAGAGAGCAAGACTCCCTGAAAACGAGGCTTCACTTCCCAGTTTGGAGGCATGTGTACTCTGTGGGCCGTCTCACTCAGGGATCAGACAGTCCAGCCCTTGTGTGTGGAGCCCTGAGCAGCTTTGCAGCATTCCCATAGGTCTTAAGGCCTTCCAACGTCTTGGCGCATGGATACTGCTTTGAACTAAACAAAAAAGTTTCCAGATCCCACTCTTACTGCATGTGACTCAGTGGATGAGGGCTACAGCCCATAAATCTACATTTTAAATACCCAGCCTAGACCATCGTGATGCAACAGGTCAGAGAGCACCTTTGAGAAACACTGACTTAGAGACAGTTGTGAAGGGACCCAACATCTGTCAACCATCTACCACTTGCCATACTATTGACATTTCATTCAGCCCTCACTACTCTCCAGGGAGGTAAATGCATCATTATTTTTGGTCCGGGAAATAATTGGAGACTCAGAGATGTTTAGCAACTTGCCCTATGAAGCACAGCTGCTTATTAGAGTCAGAAGTGGAACCCCAGGTCAGTCTGACTCCAAAGCCTAAGACATGTCTGCTCCGGCACCTCACCTGCTGAGAGGAAAATGGCACCTGTTCTCAGGTAGTGTAAGTGTCTGTCATAGGGAAGAGAGTTTAGATGATTGGAAGAAACTGAAACAAGGGGTAGTTGCAAGAGTCAAACCTTGACTGGGTGCAAGATCTAATAGTTAGAAGAGAACAGCTGCCTGCAGGAGGACTCTTGGAGTTAAGCAGGTGCTGGACAAATACTAGTTGGAGGTGCCAACTAGTGGGGATTTATGGAGTCGGGTGCAGCGCAACTCTGAATCCCTTTCAAGTCTATGTCTAAGATTCGGCACTTTTAAAAAAATATTTATTTATTTATTTATTTATTTATTTGGTTGTGCTGGGTCTCAGATGTGGCAGGTGGGCTCCTTAGTTGTGGCTCATGGGCTCCTTAGTTGTGGCACATGGGCTCCTTAGTTGCGGCATGCAAACTCTTAGTTGCAGCATGCATGTGGGATCTAGTACCCTGACCAGAGATCAAAACCAGGTCCCCTGCATTGGGAGTGTGGACTCATAACCACTGTGCCACCAGGGAAGTCCCTAAGATACGGTGTTTTGATGAGATGATGTTCTGCCTAGACTTGTTTTATTGCATTTGTGGCCATGAAGGGAAGGAGTGGGAGGGAAGGGAGAAGGAAGTCAGCTGGTAGATCAAGGTATGAGGACTGAAAGAGCTAGGATCCTGAATCTTTTATCCTTCATCGAGTCATTTCTTAGTTATGAGACAACTGAGAAAACATGCTATATCCCCAGAGAAATGGGGGCCTGATTTCCTTCTGATCGATGGAAGGGTATGCCTAGTGTAGACTTGTTCAGTAAACCCAGGACATGAACAAGGAATCCTCCTTGAATCACACTTCAGATGACCAGGCAAGTTTTCACATGTGCCATGCACACTAATGCCAGCCCAAGGCTGGATCTGCAAAGGAATAACAGTCAAGAGAAAGGGAGATGCGTTTTATTTCTCTCTGGCGTGAACACTCTCAAGTGGGAAGAGTCGTGATATAGACAGTTTTATAGAGAGTGTGAAGTTGCAAGTGTTGTCCATTGCACAGCCTATCTTTTGAAGCTGTCTCATTAGACCATCCATCTTCGCTCAAGTCAGTTTCAGTGCACCACTCAATTACCTCTGGCCACCCCATCCCCCATCTCCCCAGCAAAGTTCTGCCATAGCTCTGTGGATACTGATGCCCACATTTGATTTCCAGACCTCCACTCCACAGCCGTTTAATATTAGGCAAGTCATTTAACCTCTTTAAGCCTCATGCCCTGTTGGTGGTATTATAAATTGGCACAACCTTTTGGAAAGGTAGTTTGACAGTACATAATGATTAAAATGTAAAAAGTGCATGCCACTTTTGGGAATTTATCTTGAGAAAATATTGAGAGGTCTTTGTAAAATGGATATACAAGGATGTTCCTTGCCGTGATATTTATTATAGTGGGGAAAAGGAAACAGTATATGTCCAGAATTAATGGTTCCATAAACTGTGGTATACGTAGCTGATATAACATGTAACAATTAATTTCAAAGAATGTTCAAAGAAATTGGAAAATGCTTAATATGATATTAAGTGAAAAAGTCAACATACAAAACTGAGTAGATATAGTATGAACTAAAATTTTTACACCACATACATATATAACATCCATTAGAAAAAGAAGACAGGAAAACATATTAACACCACGAGCTCAGAATGGGGTGCTAATGTATTTTTTACGTTCTTTTGTATTCTCTTAAAGTTTTACAACAAGCCTATATTACTTTCTGGGTGCAGAAGAATTAGTAAAACTTAGAATACACTTTGATAGTTTCTACCACCTGCAGGATGAGGAACAAACTTCTTAGCAGAGGATTTTAATAAAAATCTGACCCCATCCTAATACAGCACAGCCTCATCTTCTGCCACTTCTCCCCATTATCACCAGCTCCCCACACCATGCCCCTGGGCCCCGCTTCAGCCACTCTAGCTACTTGCCATTCTATAAATACATCATAACTGCACATCCTGTCACGCCTTTATCCTTCCTGTGTTCTCCATCTGGAATGACCTTCTCAACATTTTTCAAGATTCAATTCGAGTACCTCCATCCCTTCCTTGACAGTCAATTATTTCTGCTCTTTATCCTGCAGAAATGTGTGTGTGTATAGATAGATATAGATACATACATAGATATATTTTTTAATAAATTTATTTATTTATTGGCTGTATTGGGTCTTCGTTGCTGTGTGCAGGCTTTCTCTAGTTGCAGCGAGTAGGGGCTATTCTTCACTGCGGTGCACAGGCTTCTCATTGCAGTGGCTTCTCTTGTTGCAGAGTATGGGCTCTAGGCACGCGGGCTTCAGTAGGGCACATGGGCTCAATAGTTGTGGTTCATGGGCTCTAGAGTACAGGCTCAGTAGTTGTGGCACACGGGGTTAGTTGCTCCACAGCATGTGAGATCTTCCCAGACCAGAGCTGGAACCCATGTCCCCTGCATTGGCAGGCAGTTTCTTAACCACTACTCTACCAGGGAAGTCCCTAGACATAGATATTTTTAATAGTTACTTACTCAGTGTCTGTCACCCCACTTTCCCTTTTTTTTTTAAATTTTTTTATTTTTTTGGGGTACACCAGGTTCAATCATCTGTTTTTATACACATATCCCCGTATTCCCTCCCTTTACCCCACTTTCCCTTTATGCAAGATTTTGGGGGAAACCCAAGAAGGGAAGGCCAATTCTATCTTGGAGAGTGAGGAAAGCATTCAGAGGAGAAGACATTTGATTTGGGTTCTTGAAGAATGAATAAGAGTTTGTCAGCTAGACAAAGGATGATAGACATCTCACACAATTCTAGAACCAGCTCCCAGCTGACAAGCTCTTGTACCTATTTCTGGCATAACCCTTATCTCACTACATATGTGCTGCATAGGGGTATGTGTGTCTCCCCAACCAGACGGTAGGTCCTTGAGGGTAGAAAATGTGCCTTGTTTTTCTTGCAGTGTTCAGCAGAGTACTTGATACATACTAGGCATTCTCAAGACATTTTTATCCCAGAGTATGAAGGTCTGAAAGTACCAAACCTATAATTACCTTTCTCCTTGTCTGAGTGCAGATGGGCAAAGATCATATTCTCGTCTGTTATCACTGGTTTCAGGTAAGGGCCCAGAGATGCCGAGAATATATACTCTATAAATTGTCTGCTGTTTTGAACCAAATTGAAGAAGTTGCTCACTTGGTAGCCATTAAGAGGATCTTCTGCAACATTTGGACTTCATTTGAGTATAAAAATTCCACCAATATGAGCTTTGATTCCCTTTTAGACAACATGCCACAGTTTCAGAATGATGCCTTTGAAATAAATCCTGTTTGAGTAATGTTTCTCTTGGACTCATAAAATCTTTATGGCAACCTTTTCTCATCTGATAGACTATGAAAAGTAAGAGAGAGCCAGAAACACTGAGCTAGAAGTGAGGAGTGCAGTATTTTCTCATATATAGGTCACACACTTATTGTAAATAGTTTTTAAATGCAAATACAATACTGACTGAACATTAGCTAAAAAAAATCCTAGCTCTGTCCAAAGTGCTGAATCTGTGAGTACTCTCTGATTAAAGAGTAGGTGGTATGGAAATTATATATCCATTCAGATAGAAGGTTTCAAAAATTAAAAATCCAGTAATAGCCATACTAGGAATAAGAACACAAATACTGGCAGAAATAAAACACAAATGAACGGCTTAGTGTCCCCCATTGCCAGAAAAAAAGAGAGAGAGAGACAGATAGAAAAAAAGAAGTTGATAAAGCTGAACTCTCAACCCATTTGTGCCTAGGAGCACGGAATTCAACACACATTTTTAAGTGCCTACTGTATACTAGGCATTGTGCTAAGACATTAAATGAGATAAATCATAATCTTTGGTCTCCACAAGATCACAATCGGTGCTTTCTCAGCCATGACCCAACTGTTGACCTTGGGAAATTTACTTAACCTTTCAAGCCTCAGATCTCTCATGTAAAATGTTGGTAAAATAGGATCTCACAGGATTACCATGCAAATTAACTCAGGTAATGCTTGCAAAGCACTTTGCCCAGAATTTAATACATCTAAGCTCTCAATGAATGTACATGCTAGTATTATGTGTGTTACATGATGCTAAGTTCTTTGTATCCATTGTTTCATTTATGCTTTCATTTACTCTCTACCAGTCACGTGGGTAGGTTTTAATACCCACTTTACACAGGTGAAGAAAATAAGGCTCAGAAGAATGGCGTTAGTTAACTTGCCCAAGTTCATGTAGTTGGTTAGCAGTGTGGACAGAATTCAGGGCCAGTTCTTTTCACTCTAAAGCCAAGCTCATAAGTGATGATACTGATTAGAGCAGGACTTAAAACCAGACCTACTGTCCATATTAACAGCCAAGGAAAAAAGGCAAATTTTACCCTCTCCTGGGTGTGCATCTTTGAAAAGGCAAATTCCGAGAGAGGGGGTGGATACGTGGTGCTTGTGTGAATTTTAGGCCAGCGGCACTTGTGAGTTGATGGAGAAGGGAAGAATAAATCCCATCCCTCAGGAGGATGGGGTCAAACCCCAGAAACACCAGAAAGTTTCCCATGAGGGAGCAGGAGTGGGGACCAGAGACTAGAGCAGACCAGTCAGGCAGACGGGCCACAGATCGGTGGTATGGTTACATACAAATGCTGCAGGGGTTCTGGGGGGGCTGAGTCCCACAGAGCCCATGGCATCTTGGATTGGGGAGGGTATGGGGGAGGGCAGCAGGCTACTTCCAGAATCCACTTGACTCGAGGGCAAGGGCTCATGATGAATTTCCTGCTAGAGACTCACTGGCACTGGACCAGGGCAGGTTGAAACTGAGTATGTGGCTAAGAAAAGGCTGGGCAAAAGCTGGTGTCACAGAAGCCACTGTCTCACATACTCTATTCAGAACCTCCAGCTGAGATAAATCTGTGATTTGCTGGTCTGTGTCCCGTGGAGCAGAGGGGTGGGGGAAGTGGAGAGGGATTGGGCTTCTGAATTAGTGACAACGCATTACTTACCTTGGTGGTACCTATGTGCTATTTTTTTTTTTCCGGTCCAAGTGCTTATGATTCAGTCCTACAGACTCCACAGAAATATATATTCTCTTTGCTCTTCTCCCTGTGGGAGGGCTACATAGGGCTACATAGGGCTACAAAGCACAACAGCCTTTCCCCGCAAAACCTTTCCCCGCAAAACCGCCCTGTAAACAACGGATGCTACAAATCAAATACTTCCTTGATTGAAATGGAAAGTTAGCATCTCAGTAGTGTCTTTGGGGCTTGCTTTTCCCATCTGTGACAACGCTGGGCTGTCCTGGGGCCTCCCTAAGGTGCGCTTCCGGCCCTGGCCTTCCGTGAGTGTCTTTTAAACACAGCGAGTCTGGCCAGCCACCAGGCAGGTACACGGATCAATGAAGGCTCTTCATCGGATGGTGCTCGCAGGGCCCCCGTGTCTGCTGCCTTCCGCCCCTGCTGCCACTGTCAGATCAGTGAGGGGACGAGATGGCTGTGCTGTGTCACAGCAATGGCTTCTTTGCGGGGGCTTTTCTCAGTCCTTTCCCTTCAAGCTGCGGAGGTCGGGGCAGCCGTGCCCCACACCCCAGCACTCTGGGGAGCCCCGTGTTGGCTTCTGATAGAGGTCAGCGGGGGTCTGTGGGACGGACCGTGCGATGCGGGCTGTGGTGTCCCCATTAGAGAGGAAGTGCGGCTGCTCCCATCTCGGGTACCCATGGGGCCTGGCCTCGTCTTCCACTGAAGCTGAAGGGAAGGCATGGAGTGTCAGAAAACAGTGCAGGAGTTTCAGGTTGTTTCCAATGCCTCACCTTCATGCAGTCGTGGCCTCATGGGTGTGCCTCCTGGCTTAGGAATCCAGAGCGTTCATTAACTAAATACGTGGGACAGAAAGTGCTGGAGGGCAACTCTCTCGGGTCTCACGGTCTACGCCCCTCCTCTCTGATTGTCGATCAGTACACGCGGTCCCCGATGGTCACTCCAGTCCCTGAGTCGGACTGAGCCGACTTCAGGGACCAGTTGACGGACTCCCAGTTCCCACATCTTTCGTCTTGAATTAGCAAGAGAGAGAATCTGGTTGGCTCAGCTCACGCGTCGAGTGTCAACTTCTTGTCCCATCAGCTGATACCAAGAAGGGGGCGCCCCCCTGGAACAAACATAGCTGTGGGAAGGAGCCCACCCCTTCCTCGGCGGGCAGGGGCGGGGGCCGCGGGACACTCCTGAGAAGAGGGCGTGGGCTGGGCACGCAGCCCGAGGCATATCTTCTACGTGGGTTTCACCTTTCCAGCTTCTCTTCAGTCTCCCTCAGGAGGTGATGGAGAAAACGACTTTTCTCACCCACCTGCTTGAGCAAAACAACGTAAGACCGACTAAGGGCTTGGCACTCTGTGAAGAGAACGTGAGGGTGTCCTTTCAGGGTGTCCTCACCACTACAGTGTTGTCTGTCTGGCTTTCACAGTCTACAAAGGGAAGCTCTACAAATACCAGAGACTACTGTGATTATTGAGAATCCTCTAAATTTCTCCAATTCGCAGTTGTAATGCCTTGGGATTTAGAGATATAATTAAGAACAGATGAGCCTCAAGAAGATTGATGACGGTGATCTGGGGTTGCATGAAAACAGCAGAGGGAATGTTGATGGGAGTTCCAGGACTTCTTCTGCCCCAAGTGGTGGTGGAATGAGCCCTGGAGGGGGGCCGGCGGCAGGAAGGACCTGGGTTACTAGGAGTCCTTGCCTCCCAGTCTCCCAGAACTGGGGACACAGCCTATAAACCTATTCAACCGGTTAGGACTAACCAGCACTGATTCAGCCTTGGACCGTGGCGCTGCGGCCACACTGAACAGCTGCCTACTGCTGTGGGATGGGAGGGGACCGACCGGCCCCTTCTGGCCCATTGCCTCTCAGGCAACCTTCTGCCCACACATCAGCTTTGCCACAAGAGGTCTTTGGCTGCACCACGGAGTCATTCCACTCCTCAGTGCCCCCAGCCCCTTTTAGTTTTACTCATTTCTCAGGGTTTAACTCTGGTTTCAGTACTACTGAAAGGCACAGGAATACCAATAAGGCAATACTATGTTTTATGTGATCTATCCACTATGGCGACCTGAATCTATATTATCTGTTATGCCAAGAGTGTTTTGACCTTCTAAAAGGAAATAAGCGCTCTCCAAACCAGAGCCAAGTGAGCGGCCTAGACCTTTCCACAAGCAAAAGTCTGGGACCTGGGGAGTTCTGGAGCATGCAATCACCATCAAAATATGACTAGACTCGTTGAGGTTGAAGTCCTTGCAGCAAGGGAAGGGAAGGGGCTGTGATCCAACAGCTACCATGAGGCAGTAGGGTGCAGGTGCTGGAGCCAGCGTGCCTGAGTTCTGCTCCTTGATAGCTGTGTGACCTCAGAGGAC
This sequence comes from Hippopotamus amphibius kiboko, assembly GCF_030028045.1. Lineage (NCBI taxonomy): Eukaryota > Metazoa > Chordata > Mammalia > Artiodactyla > Hippopotamidae > Hippopotamus > Hippopotamus amphibius. The sequence goes on along the minus strand of NC_080186.1, from coordinate 26,681,039 downwards.
TTGCTTAACCTCTCTGTACCTCTACGCTCTCTCCTGCAAACCAGGGACTCTAATAGAATCTGCCTTGCGGGGTTGTTGTATCACATGAGTCAGTACATGTGAGATACTCAGAACAGTGACTGGCACCCAGGAAGTGCTCAGAGGGGATCTCCTGTCCCGGGGTGTTGCATAGGTGCCTTATACTGTGTCTCTTCATTTTTTTTCTCACAATAACTGTGGGAAACAGATTTTTATATCCCCATTATACAGAGGAAGAAATTGAATCTAAGATGTTCACGATATTGCCCAGGGCCGCGTAGCTAGTAAGTGCCAAGCACAGATTTCTAAAGTGGACATCTCTGGCGCCACATCCTGTGTTCTCTCCATCTCATCATCGTAGCCAGTCCCCTTCGTGGTCAGCCTGGCTTCCTGGAGTCACACCCCTTCCCCTCCTGTCCCAAGTCCCTCAGCACCCACTCCAGTTTCAGTGAGGCTGAAATCACAGCATCACTCCCTAGCTCTGGCAAGTCTCTAAGCCTCAATTTCTTTATTTCTGTAAACGGGCACAGTAACAGGGCTGTTGGGAAAGAGAACAGAAGCCCCTGAGGGCCAGAGACTGGCCTGGTGCTGGGAGCTGGCCTCGCCCCCACACCTGGACTTGGGCGTTCTCCTGTTAGCACTCCATGACCGCGGTGGATTAAGACAAAAACGAGACCAGTTCATAATCAGGTCTGAACTCGGACACAAACAAGAACATTACCAACAGACAAAAATGATGCAGTACACCCTCCCTCTGCATCTTGGCTAACTTGAGTGACAGCTGCTGCTTTACCAATGACAACTTTAGTGTTGCTTCATTCCTCTCACCTGCTAGATACAGTTCATGGAGTACCCAAGCATAGAAGTATGTTGACTTCCTGACAGCATCCAACCCAGAGCAAAGCCCCACCTCTTTGAACCCTCCCCCAGATCACCAAACACAGACCTAATTCCTACAGTGAGTTCTTTCCATCCTGCTCTTACTGAGACGCCACACAGTTCCCAGGGCTGTGCATTTTCCCTCGTCGCCAAGAGCCGGTGATCCCAACTTCGTTCAACCGCAGGTGGATTCCTGGGGGTCTTTGGCTGTGGTTTGTGGTTGGGGGTGGCAGAGGCAGGGGCAGTTGACTGCCTTCTGATGATGCCTGGAAAGCGCTAGGAATCAGGGCCTGGAACACAGTAAGTGCCCAATACACGTTAGTTTTTAGCATTGTATTTATTACCGAAAATGTCCTCCTCCTTTGGATGGAGCTAGTGCGCACCCAGCACCTCTCACCAACCAGCACCTTCTTTTCTGAAATCCGTGCAGACACCCCCTTAGGTTTGCTCCGGGCACTGCAACACGCCCCCTTTGCATCTTCTCACAAAACTTTACTCCACACCGCAGCCGCCAAGCCTGTGAAAACCATTATCACCCGTGACATTCGGGTGGAGGACATCCTCTCAGAGTGTTTAGACAGCATAGGGGGGATGGCAGGGGGGCCAGGTCGGCCGTGGAGTGACCATCAGGCGTCAGCAGCCCCCTTGCGCTTTTCGGGGGAGCAGACGCTGTGCGAATGGAAGCTCCCTCGCCCACGCACCAGAGCTGCGAGGGCCAGAGGAGCCGGGCCGGGTTCTCCAGCACGAATGTCCTCGCAGCTACATCCGCCAGGGGCAGCCCCGGGGACCGCAGAGTTCTTTCATGCCCACTGCCGCTAATTGCAGATAATGCATTAAAAATACAGAGCCACATCTGTTCATTTCAGCAAGAGTGTCGAGGAATTTACGTGTTTGTAATGACAGGGTGTGAGGGGAGGAAAATGCAGCTTCTGCCTGCGGGCCGGAGGCACAGCTGTGAGCAGAGAGCTGGCGGTGTGATTTCTGGTGCCCAACACATTCTCTGGGTGACAGCCAAGTCCTTCCTTGGAGGCGCCAAGGGAAAGATCCAGGTATTTCTCTGGAAATGCCAAACTACGTAACCAGTCAAGCACGGAGTGTGCGTTTGGTGCTCAGGGGGCCTCCTGGCCCAACTCTGCTGTGTGTAGAGTTCCTGAGAGAGGAGGGGACCGATGACACTGCCAGGCCCAGGATGGGAGGAGCCTCTCAGGGTCTCATTGCCATTTTCCAGCACCAGGCGCCTCACTAAGAATCTCAGTTCCTCATCTGCAAAATGGGGGTGTTTAAAGTTTCTGCCTCATTGAGTGTATTATTAAACAAGATTGGTACATGTAAATTGCCTCAAACATTACCAGGTATGGCATAGATACATGAATAATAGTTTTCTATTATTAATGTAAATCATGTCAAGCACTGTATTAGATTTTAAGGGTACCAGGATGGATAAAGCAAGTCCCCTGCCTTCCTTCACAAGTTGAGACAAATACTAGTTAAGATGTGTTATGAACGAGATGGTGATGTGACACGGGAGCACAGAGGAGGGTGAGAGGGTCTAAGAGGGCTTCCTGGAGGAAGGGACACTTGACCTGAGTCTTATCTGACAGGTGGACACTTACTGGACCTAAAAGGTAGGAAGGATGAATTCAGCCTGGAGTAGTCTGTGCAAAGGCCCTGAGGAGGGTATAAGAGTGTAGTGTTTCTGGGGGAAATACTGTAGAGCAGGATTAGGGTGGGTGTATTAAGTATCTATTCCCGTGTAACTACCCCAAAACTTATGGCTTGAAGCAACATTAATTATCTTACCTTGTCTGTGTTAGGAATCTGGGTGGGCTTAGCTGGGTTCTCCAGCTTAGAGTTTCTCACAGGCTACCATCAAGGAGTCTTCCAGGGCTGTGATCTCAAAGCTCAGCTGGAGAAAACGATTTGCTCCAAGCTTATTCATGGGATGGACTGAAGGATTTTGAGGTCCTCAGTGCCTTTCCTTAGGGCAGCTTTCAACATGGTTGCTGGCTTCATGGGCACGAATCCAAGAGAGACAAAGACAGGAGTCACAGTCATTTATAACCTAATCTCAGAAGTGGCAGCCTGTCTCTTTTGCTGTATTCTCTTTGTTAAAAGCAAGTCACTATCATGGAAGCAACCTAAACGTCCATCAGCAGATGAATGGATAAAGAAGAAGTGGTACATATATACAATGGGATATTACTCAGCCATAAAAAGGAATGAAATTGGGATGTTTGTAGACACGTAGATGGACCTAGCGACTGTCATACAGAGTGAAGTAAGTCAGAAAGAGAAAAACAAATATCGTATATTAACGCATATACATGGAATCTAGAAAAATGGTACAGATCAACCGGTTTGCAAGGCAGAAATAGAGACACAGATGTAGAGAACATATGGACACCAAGGGGGGAAAGCGGGGGTCAGAGGGGAATGAATTGCGAGATTGGGATTGCCATATATACATTACTAATAAGAAAAAAATCAAATTGTACACTTTAAATATATGCAGTTTATTGTACATCAATTATATCTCAATAAAAGTTCTTAAAAAAAAAAAAAGCAAGTCACTAGGTCCAGCCCACACACCAAGGGAAGGCATCATACAAGGGTGTGACTGCCAGGAGACAAAGATCATTTAGTCATTTCTGAAGCTGCCTACCACAGGCCACCCCCAGCCCCCAACGATTCATGTTCTTTCCAGGTGCAACACACAGTTACCCCTTCCCAAGGCCCCTCAAAGCCTCATCCCATGAAAGCATCAGCTCAAATCCCAGAATCTCACCATCTAAATCAGGTTCAGGTGTGGATGCGGCGCTTGGGGTGTAGTTCCTTCAGCACAGGTCCTAGAGCACTGTTACCCTGGATCAGTAGCTCTGCAAGACTAGACAGACAAGTTCTCTGTCCCCACACATGCAGCATACGGTGGTAGGATAAGCACCGAGTAATGGCCCTAGACATTCTTACTCAAGAGGGGGTCCAATGTGAGGCAGAAAAAGGTCCCTGGTCCATAACAATTCTGAAATCCATCCAGGAAAATATTGGAAGTTTCTTGATTAGTTTCAAAATCTGGGAATATTTAACTTTACCTTCTGAGTTCTTGGTTTCTCCCTTTAAGTCTTCCTTCCTTCCTTTTTTTTTTTTTTTTTTTTCCCCATGAAAGGAAGTGCATGTTTGAAGCTGACTTTTCTTCAGCCTGCTTCCTGCTGAGAATTTTGGGAGTCCAATGACCTCTTTTTGTTTTGTACTATCTCTGTCCTTTTTAGTCCAAGCCAACAGTGTTTCTTCTGATAATATTAATAGTTTTCTCCAAAACTTTGTGGATCTTCTGTAAATTTCATTGTAATTCATTCTATTGCACAAAAGCCACAACCACAGATTTCTTTGAACCAGACTTCTCTACCTTGGGCTTCCCCTAAATGGCTGAGGATGATGCTTGTATGCTTCCCAGAGGCCCTATTGTTTGATCTTGAGGATCTGTAAGGCCCACCCTAAGCTCTTTAAAGGGCCTCTCTGTGGCTGAATAATACTACAATCCTTTGATCTTCCCTAGGTCTTAGCGAAGGCTGCACAGCCACACCCTCAGCTTTATCTCCAGACCACCTTTTCTTGACAGTGCTCAAAGTCAGCTCTTAATTTTAGCATCCTTTGCTGTCCTGGGAGGCTGAGAGCTTTCCAAGCTCTATCAAGTCTGTCTCCTTTTCAACCACCTTTCCCTCAATTTCTCTCTCTTCTCACATAAGCAGCAAGAGGAAACCAGCCAGTACCTTCAATGCTTTGCTTGGACATCTCCTTAGCTAGATCACAACGTTGATTAGGTGCATGTCCTGCCGTCCACATCCCTGTAGATGACATTGTCGCTAAGCTCTCTTCCATTGCATAGCAAGGATCCCCTTCCCCCAGTTTCCAGTAAGACGTTCCTCACTTCCTTTCGAGCCTTCACCAGCAACATCCTCAAAGTCCAGGTTTCTATAACAAGCTCTTCAGAATACTCCCAGCCTCTGCCGATGGCCTGGTTCCAAAGCCATCTCACTATTTTAGATATTTTAGATGACATTATCCCACTCATGATATTAAAATCTGTGTTCATTATCTATTTCAGTTTGTAACAAATGACCCCAAACCTCAGTGCCATGAAACCACATCTATTATCTTAGTTTCTACAGGTCAGGAATCAGGTACAGCTTAGCCGAGCCTGTCATAAAGCTGCAATAAAAGTGTCCACTGGGGCTGGGGAGCGGTCCACTTCCAAGCTTTCTCACAGTTGCTGGCAGGATTCAGGTCCTTGCAGGCTGTTTGATTGAGGGCCTCAGTTCCTCGCTGAGTGTTGTCCAGAAGCCACGCTCAATTCCTTGCCATGTGGGCCTCTCTACGGGGTGGCTTTCTACATGTCAGTTTGCTTTGAGAAAGCGAGAAAGAGGGGGAGACAGAGAGAGTCTTTCATAGCCTAGTCCCTTCTGAAGAAGTGACATCCTATCACTTTTGCCCTATTCTGTTCATTAGAAGGAAGTCGCTAGGTCCAGCCCACACTCAAAGGGAGGAATCACACAAGGGTGTGAATAGCAGGAGGTGGGGTTCACTGGGAGCCATTTCAGAAGCTGAGTGTGGGCGATGGTGCCACTCACGAGGCAGCAGTGCCCTGATTATGCCGTGTCAGACTCCCGCCGTGATGGGCAGCCGCTGAAACGGTTTGCTGTTGATGGGGAGGAGTCTTCAAACATCCCTCAGCCAGGCAGAGCGGAGAAAGGACTGCAGAGGGAGCAGCCAGTGGGGGGAGCCGTTGCAAGGCAACTGTCGCAAGGGGATGGCCACAGGAGAACGCTCAGTGTGTCACTGCAGATCCTCCCCAGAGGTCAAGGCCAGTCTGGAGGGTCCCGTGACCCCTTCTGGCATTTGGCCAAACTCTTTCTCCTGCTCCAACTGCCTTTTTGCATGTTGTTGTCTCCTCCTTTAAGCCATCCCTTGGAGACCAGGGCAGGCACCCGCATGCACTGGGCACGTCTTACATGTCCGGCTTCATGGACAAGGATGTCCTAGACATCTCGTCTATTCACCCGCACACCTGGAGGGCGGGTATTGTTTGTGGGCGTGTGATTAGAGATGTATGGCGAGACCAAAAGGTGCCAGTGCTTTGTGACTTCACCCTGATGACCTCCCCCTGGCCATGGGCCTGATCCTCTGTCTTGTAGGCCCAGAAACTGGACCTTTTTTGTCCCCAAACATGCTTTAGTGGAGGCTGAAATCAATTCTCAGATCCCAAGGCTGCTGGGTGGCCCAGGTACTAATGGATTGTTTGCAACTGGCATCAACTTCTCTGTTGGGATTTGACCAAAGCCCAATAAATAAACAAACAAACAAACACATTCCTTTGTCAAGTTCAGAATCAGTTGGCAGATGAAAGAAAGAGACAGGTGAGGATCAGTCTGTCACCTTTATTACTGATGCACTGGTTGGAGAGCAGATGTGAACACACTTTGCAGCTGGGTTTGGCGGGGCGGGGGTGGGGGAGGAGGTGGACAGCGGGTCAGCCCTTCCTCTCAGACTCACTAGGCAGAGCAGTGATGCCTCCTCTTCAGAGTAAATGCCAGGGCTGCACAAGGGAAAAGAACTCCTCCTTGGTCCTGGGACCAGCAGCATCAGTACCACCTGGGAACTTTTAAAAATGCAAATTATAGGCCCAGCTCCTAGAAAAATGGAATCAAACCATAGGAGTGGGGCCCAGCATTCTGTGTCTTCATAAGGTCTGAGGGGATCCTAATGCAGGCTCAACGCTGAGAACCACTGGTCTAGTGGAAGCTGCTCCATGTGGAAGCCTGAGTCTTAGGACACAGTGTTCCCCTAGAAAAATATTCCCCTGGCAAAAATATGTTGCCACCCATGCCCATCCTAACCCCCACCTCTGGGAAAACAAATCACAGGGAGAGAAGTTTCACAGCTTCCACATTTGATTTTTAGATGACAGCTGCTCCCAGGAGGACCACGTGGAGGCTCCTGACTGTCTCCCCTCCCAAAGGGAAGGAGTCGTGCATTTGGTGTTTACTAGTCTTGCCTCTTTCTCTTGTGGACCTTGGAGGGGCTAGCATCCCTCTGTTGGCACTGGTAGTCTTTGAAGATTTTAGAACGACCATTAACCAGACGTGGACATGGAAACACATGGATCCCCCTGCAGAAAAGCCTCTTTGGCTCTCATTGCACTTAGGTTTCAAAACAAACTCCCGGCCAAGTCCTGTCCCTCTCCAACCACATCTCACCCGCTCACTCACCCCTCCAGTCATTCCAGCCTCCCTTCTGTCCAATATGCCAAGCTCACTCCTGCCTCAGGATCTTTGCACTTGCTGTCATCCTACTTAAACAACTCTTCCCTAGGACCTTGGCAGGCCTGGCTCCTTCTTGTCCTTTAAATCAAAACCCAAATGTCATCTTCTCTGACCACCCATTTAAAGCTCCCTCAGCCCCACTCGTCATTGTTTATCTCATTACCCTGGTTTATTTTCTTCAGAGTACTTGACACTATCAGAAAATGACCTGGTGTGTTTATTTGTTGACTTGTTTATGTATAAGAGGTCAGGGACCTTGCTGCTTCCCTACAGCTAGAACAGTTCCTGGTATGTTGCAAGCATAAGATTTACATGAATATTTGCTGAATAAATGAACGCATAAATGAACACAGGAAAAGGCTCTAGGAGAGAAGGTTCAGCGTGGAGTGATTCATGCATCAAGACAGCCACGGGCCCAAAGACTCAGCCTCCTTCTTCCTGAGGGCAGGGGCTCCTGAGCCCAGCCGAGTGGGTCTGAGTGGAATGCTGGTACCATACCAGGTTTTCTGCCTGCTTTTGCTCTCGCCCATTATCTTAGACCCAGGCTCCCCCTGCTTCTCCACCTCCTCCCCTCCCTCCCCTTTCACTACAGTCATCAGAAGCCAGCAGATTCACACCCTCCTGTCGGCTTTTTCATAAAGGAATGTTAATAGAGTTAGTTTTCAGCAGGGGCACTGCAAACTGTTGTCAAAACTCTGACTTGGCCACCCACGTTCAAGTAATTAATCACACAGGAAACCAGAAAAGGGTGACATGAGGGCTGGGGCCCAGCTGTGTGGGGGCCCTCTTCCCAGAGAGGACTGTGGTGTGACATGCAGCCACTGCCCACCAAGAGCCCACAGGCCAGGTTGGAAACAAGACAGCCTAACTGGAACTGCTGCAGAGTCATACAAGTCAGGATCTAATTAGCACTGGGGGCCTCCTCCACCTTCAAGAGGTTGGTAACAAAGGGAAAGAAATTAAGCAGGTGGGGTAGAGGCTGGAGGGAGAAAGAGGGTTAAAGATGGTTTATTTTAAAGTGACAAGGAAGCAGGGAAGCTGCCATTGACTGAGTACTGCATTAGTTATTGATAGCTTGGAGCCAATTACCACAAACCTGGTGGCTTAAAACAGGACATGTTCATTATCTCACCATTTCTGTGGGTCAGAATCTAGTAACAGTGTAGCCGGGTCCACTGCTTGAGGTCTCACAAAGCTGCAATCAAGGTGTTAGCCAGGGCTGAGCTCTCATCTGGAGGCTCGCCTGGGGAAGGATACACTTCCCTGCTGCAGCACTTAGTTTCTTTCGTTTGTGGGACAGAGAGCTTCATGTTTTTGCTGGTTGTTGGTCTAAGGCACCTTCAACTCCTGGAGATTCCCCACAGTTCCTTGCCACATGGGCTTCCCCAGCTCTGCCCCTTACTTCCTCAAGCCAACGAGAAGACTCTCTAGAGCAAATTAACTAGCAAGATAGAGTTTTATATACCATGACATCATCACACAAGTCACATCCCATCTCCCCTGCCCTATTCTGCTGGTTAAAGGCAAGTCACAGGGGACTTCCCTGGTGGTCCAGTGGTTAAGACTCTGCGCTTGCACTGCAGGGGGCACGGGTCCGATCCCTGGTCGGGGAACTAAGATCTCGACACACTGTGCAGTGCGGCCAAAAAACAAACAAACAAACAAACAAAGGCAAGGCAAGTCACAGGTTCTGCACATATTTAATGGGAGGGGTTCACATCAGGGTATGAATACCAGGAGAAGGAAATCATAGGACCGCCACCCTTCAGGGTCCATCACAGTACCTGTTATGTGCTAAGGACCATGCCAAATGCTCTTGCGTGCGTTACATCATTTAATCACTAAAACAACCTGCAAGGCAGGCCTTATCCCCTTTGCACAGATGAGAAACCTGAGACAGAGGGATGAGAACTTACTTGCCCGAGGTCCTGCCAGTGATCGGAACCACTTGTGTCAGGACAGCAAGCTTAGAGGCTGAAGAGTCGGCATCTTTACAGTGAGGAGCAAGGGCCCGAGGGCCGCAGGGGAAGAGGATAGCGAGAGGGTTCCAGCTACGAGCATGAGGCCAGGAGGAAAGATGGCTGTGGATTTCTCATTGAGAAAGAAGAAAACCAACAGCGCTTTGTTCAATGATCTCTATTTTCTCAATGAAGCAGAAAATGAGGGTGTCTCCTGAGAGGTTGGAGGTTGGGCTGGAGGGCAAGCACAGCCAAGTTGAAACAGCAGCTGTGGGGAATGGGGAAGGGGGAACAGGAGTCTTGCCAGCATGCGTACAAGGCTGCCTAGGAGGATAAAGCTGCTTCCGCCTTGAAGACTTGAGCCTTCGCTTGGTAGGTGGTACTCGCTCCCACCCCGCCTCTTTGTGCAGTCTTCACTCCCCCCAGGCCTGGTAGGCGGTAGCTTACGCCCGAGTGCCTCCCTCTCGTCAGGGCAGGAACTAACAGAAGACTGCGTTGGGCTTCCTGGTACCCAGCACAGCGTCTAGCACGTAGGAACCCTTTGTAAGTGGCCTGATTCCAGACCCTAAATTTCTAAATCACTCGGCTCTATTACCTCTCACTCCCTAAACTTTCACCCAGGTCTAAAAGACTTTTCAAAAATATGTATTATTTATTTTTGCTCCAGAAGTTAAAAGTTGAAACAACAGCAGGTCACAAAGGTGCAGATCCCCTCCTGGAATAAGGGTTAGAAGTGGAATTAGGGAAGTCTGTTGCATGCAGAACCTGATGACAAAAAAAGCAATTTTGCTTTTTGGCCCAGTCTCTTTGATATCAGAAGTCAAGAGCCATTTCAAAATATTCCACATCAATCTAGATTGGTATGAAATGTTGTCCACAGTGTGTTGTTGCCTGAAAAATGCAGTTATAGTAGACAGAACAATCCCATTCATATCAAATGACCAGTTTTGACTCATTTTAAGTGGCAGAAGACCTAACTCAAGCTATCTTAGACGAAATCCAAAATATGTGGGTGTATCTTCAGTGAAAAGTCCAAGATGCCAAAGAGACTAACATTTTGGCCTGAGAATGAGGCAGATGGCTGCCAGGAGCCCCCAGGGCTGCATCCTCCCCTAGGACTCCTTACACAAGTCCTGAGATCCACTCTGATTGGACCAACGTGGGTCACATGCCCATCACTGAGCCAATCACTGTGGCCAGGGGGATTCCATCGGATCCAGCCTTGGTCAGGATGGAGTCGGTGTGCTGTGAGCAGGAGGAAGAGGAGTGAATGCTTGGTGGTCATAAAGGCAGCAAATGTCCACTCTGTGTGTGTGTCCACTCTGTGTGTATGCTTACACCCACAGAAAAACGGCTGGGTGTAAGACGTCCACTAAGATGTCGAGGAAAGGGTTCTTTCCGAGTTATAGTACTTGGGGCAGAGTCAGATGCTTGTTTTTGTAAAATTGGCCCCAGGCTCCATCCTAGTGACTAGACTAGGGACCACCACTGGAGTCTCATCCTGGCCCACTAATAGTATCTAAGCCTTGCTGAAGGACCAGTTCTGGAATCCCTGGAGACACTGAGTCCCCTAAGGCCCTCTTAAACTCCAGTTTCCCAGCCTCTTCTGGGGCCTGAATTGTGAGCCTGACCTGGACTCCAGGCCTTCTGCCCTCCTGCCGAGGAGAGCGGCAGGGCTGGCCTATGTACCCTTCACTCTGAGTATGGTCCTCCACCCCGGAGAGCCACTTGGGACCAGGATGCTCCCACCCCCCCAGGACTCCTAGCTTCTTTACGTCTGGACACTCCCACCCCACCCCGCCCACCCAAGACAAGCCCGGTAAGTACTGACCACACACCTCTTCGGACACTGTTGCCCCTTCTCCCAAAGCCAGCCCCTCCCGGGATCAGTTTCCAAACCCTGATCTCAGCTCCACCACGCCACTCGCTGGTGGCCCAAAATGGCAGTGATGGCCACTCTAACACGACACACAAGACCAGGGACGAGCAATACCGTTGAATGGCATTTTATTTCTAATTGGATCCATCAGCTGTGTCTGACTCCGTTAGTTCGAACCCTCTGCGCGGGTTCTTAGCCGACCCTTGGAGGCTCTTCTTCCCGGTTTTGACGTCGTTGCGGTAGGTGCTCAGCTCCTCTTGGTACTTAGCTCTCAGGAGAGCTGCCCTTTGTTCATAGGGCTGCTTGTCGTTGTCTGCTGTTGAAGACCACATCTTCCCCGAGGCCTTTGCCACCTGCACTACTGACCAGTTTGGATTCTCACTCTTGAGCTGGGCATAGTGGTCTTGGCAGAAGAGTAGGAAGGATGATGGAGGCCGTCTGGGTGCGTGGGGGTCCCGCTTTCTCCTTTTCTTCTTCCTGCCAGGGTAATTCATCATCTCTTCCTGGTATCGGGCTTTGTCGAGCTTCGCCAGGGCTTCATATTTGGCCTTTTCGTGCTTTGAGATGGACCTCCATTTCTCCGAACACTTTCTAGAGAGCTCTTTAAAGCCAAGGTAGGTATGTGGCTGTTGCTCCTTGAACTTATTTCTGAAATTCAGCAAAAAGTGGATGTAAGAAGAGACATTTGCCTTGGGCTTTAGCTGGATTTTTTTCCCCATGTTCATAAGGTCATTTTCTTTTCTGGATCCAGTAATTTAGACAGCAGAGACTGTTGTCCCCCACACTGCAGGAGCAATTCGAAGGTGCTCTGCTGGCGGTGAATTTTTCTCTCTGTAAGAGCTGCAGACAAGGGTCGGCCTTTTCAGTGCTGGCGGCATTGTTGGGTCAGAGGGGACTGTGACATCACTCACAAGCTGGCCACTCTGGGCCAGTGCTGGTGGCATTTGCATACAGGTGCTCTTATTGGTTGGCTACTTGGAGGTCAAATTATGCTTCTCGTGAAAGGTGATGGTACATCCAGAGAAGGCTCCGGAGCAGCTGCTCCCCCTGCAGTATTTCTCCTTGGCTTCCTGGAGGCAGTGGGTTTTGTTCAGTTGGGGAGCTTTCCGTCCCCCGGTTGTAGTCACAAGCCACTGGGTCTGCCTTCCTCACCGTGTGCATGTCAAGATGCCGCCTCATCCCTTCCAAAGACGGGATGGAAATAATGAACGTGAGGAGGTGGATGGTTCCAGAGCTGTCATGACAAAATGTGGAGTCTTTCTGTTTGCCTTGAACAGTGGCAGCTCACCCCATACAAAGAGTTTAGTAGTAACTCTAAAAATAATCAGGTGTGACAGCTGTGACTCGGTTCCTGTCAGGACAAAGTTGTCTAATTTAAAACCCATGCACTTGGCCTATAGTACGTCTGAACTCTTCATTTCTCTGCAGAAATTGGGGGGCGGGGGAGGTGTTAGGGAAGAAGGGAGGAGAAGCTTCAGGTTTTACTAATTACACCTGGGTCCATGAAAATGAGATCAAATCCTTGGCCTATCAGGATCCCACCCCCCCCCCCCTTTATCCCAGGGGTCCCTGTTTCTTGGGGCTAGAGCACAAAACTCTAGCAGCTACACTCAAACTAGTCAGCTTCTGGCTTTTTGAGAAAAGGAGGTGGAAATATTCCACCAGTCTTCCAACTGGAGGGAAAAGAAAAGCGTCATTGATTGACCTTTGGACCCTGGGAGGTACTTGCTTGTGTGGTCACGGAGTGGATGCGGCTCAGCGGTTGAAGACACAGCCAAGTTTACAGGACTAGAACACCGAGTCTCAATATAAAGTTAACCTCTTTAAGGTGAAACAGCCACTCACAGGTTGGAGTCTGGGATTGAACTGATTTGCCTGACTCAAGCCTGTGCTTCATCCCGCCTGCCCAGAACTGCTGCCTGGGGACCAAGGGTCGGGGTGCGTGGCCTCAGCCGCTGAGCCTGAGACTGAAACTTGTCTGAGGCTAGACCCCATTTTGAATATTTGCCAAGGCCATTCCCAGGGCTCCACGACTGATTTCAACTTCTATCTTACATAAAAGAAAGATAGCAATTGACTAGAGTCACCAATTCTGAGTTCTAGCCCAGCTCGCCACGGAGTGGCTGGGCCATCCAAGCCAGTGCTTCCTTTCTGTAAGCCTGTGATATCTCATCTGTGAAATCAGTGATGTGGAATCAGGGTTTCCCTGGCCCGGAGAGACTCTCCCAGTGACATGCAGTAGTTCTGTGCCTGGATGGGGGAGGAGGGGGTCTGTGAGATACCAGACACCAGCCCAGAAAGTCCGGGCCGGTGGTGGGGACAGAGAGGTCTAGCCAGTGGGGACGGATTACTCTGGGGACACTACTCAGCCTAGGGAGCTTTCTTCCACTCTGGTTCTTTGTCCCAACGCAACCAAAGGGTGGCTCATCTGTGTGTTGGGCTTGAGCTGGGCTGTCAAGATGCATGAGACACAGCTCCTTCCTGAGATAGAAGGATGGGTTGTGAGGAAGAACTTGCCTAACTCCATACATGTTAATCAGCTTCAGCTCAGATTCACAAAACAGCGTAGCAGCTTATCTGTGCCTTTGTTCACAACCTTCCACCTTCTCTCAGGATGATAAGATCCAGGGACATTAACCCCATGATGACCATCTGGAGCCTGGCAGTTCTAGGAAGAGGAGACAGTTAAGGTAAAAGCTATGGCAGGTGGTGTTGGGGCCACACGCCCGACTTGTCGGGGTAAAGCGGGGGACTCCTTTGTCTAGTGGAGCTGCATGAGGAGTAGATACACCTGACTGTCTAGAGCAATGCTGTGTGTGCTGGTATCTGAGGTTTGCTCCTTTCCATCCTTCCCCAGCTCCCTGTCCTGGGAAGCTGACCTGTAGGGACCACATCAGTGGCTCCTATGCCCTCTGGCTTCCATTTCAGTTTGGCCAGTGGGGACCCCAACAGGAGATCAGGGAGGGAGAGAGGTGAGGTCCAGGGAGTTACTCTCCTGGCTCCCTCCCTGCAGGGCTGCCTGGAGCTGGCTCCCCATCCCCAGACTGAAAGCCCCAGCTCCTCCTCTCTCCTCCCAGGTTCCCTCTCCTTGTCCCCTCCTGCAGAGGGTGGTGAGAGCTCCACCTTTACTAGCCGGTGAGGATGCTGCTCTCCCTTGTGGCTTTCCAACACCTTGCCCTCCCTTTGTAAATAGCCTCTTTGTTAAACACGCCTCAAATTATTCTGATTTGAGTGGCCATCTGTTTCCTGCTGGGACCCTGACCGGTGTGCCACATTTCTAACCTTCCCCGTGAGCAGCCGTGGAGGTGGATAAATAAAGCAAGTGTGGGCATCCGTCCAAAGTGAAAGGGTATCGAGCTTCTGGAGGCCCGAGCGCTGGCCTATACTATAATATTTAAATACTATAATATTTCAGATTTATCCTCACTAAGACAGAAGTTTTAATATGACTGGAGTGTGGATAATTTTTGAGTCACCCTCGCACGATGTCTAACTTGTGCCTCTGTTCTAAGCACTTCACCATATCAGCTCATTTAGTCCTTGTGACAACCCTGTGTGTGGGGTGGGGGTGGGGGTGCTATTTTTATCCCCATTATAAAGATAAGGTCTCTGGGCACATAAAGTTTTCAGAAACAAAAGTTTTATGAAACTGTACTTACTATGTGTGTGACGTACTCTTTTCTTCTCCATTCGATGCTATTATAGTCTCCTCTACTTTATTTTTTATTTAAAATGCACCGCCACGATCTGATCTCATGATCTGCAAATGGGTCACAATCCATGGATGGATTTGAAAAACGCTGTGTAGGCAGGAAGGGATGGAGTCCCCACCTCGGAGGTGGTGAGAGCCTCTCTACTCGGGGGTGATAACAAGAAGTGGACAGGACATAGCCTCTGGAGCCAGACAGATGTGAGTTCAAATGCCACCTTCGCCACTGAGTAGCCGGGGCACTTTGGGCAAGTCTAGCTTGTTACAACCTTATCTGGATATGGAGTAAAATGATAAAAGGGTGAGAATTAACGGAAAGGATGGGACTCAAAGCACCTGACACTGCCCCTCCCCAGCAACGTGGGCGGGACTTAGGACTCGCTTCTGATGAGTAGGGTATGGAAAAGGACAAGTGATATCTTCATAGCGGAGGAGGGGGGCAGATACCACCATAATCAAGGGATCAAAGTGAAAACTACCAGCCAGAGGCCATGCTGATATCACACCCCCCTTTTGATAATGTGATAATAAGAGCATCTTGCCCGGTGGTATTTTTCCCCCAAATCCATAACCCTGGTCTAATTGTGAGAAAATATCAGACCAACCCAAATTAAAGGTCTGGTTCCAAAATACTTGATCAGTACAAAAGTGTCAGGGTCGAGAGAAAACAAGGAAAGTCTAAGAAACCGACGGATTGGAGGAGACTCGGTAGACGTGATGACTCTGTGCAAGAGAAATGCTGGCCTGGATCCGGGAGCAGAAAAGGAGGCTTAGTGGGAAACCAGAGGAGATGCGATAAAGTCTTCCACTGAGCCAGTAGTAATGCACCAATGTGGTTTCTAGTTTTGCTGCATGGACCATGATTATGTGAGATGCTAATATTAAGGGACGCTAATATTAATTGTACTGTCTTTGCAGTTCTATGCTCATTTCAAAATAAGTTGTTTTTAATCTCCCCAGCTGATGGGAGTGTGTACCCAGGGTTGCGGCACCCCATGCTTAATCCTTCTCCAGGAATTCTAGAGCAGATTTCACCCTCAGTTGCAGCAGCATGTGTTCCTGGCGTGTCGTCTGCCCCAGTGTTTCTCAAATTTGGGGGCAAGCATCAAATCTGGGGAAATTTAAAACATGCCAGGCCTCAACAACAGCAACATGAAGAGCAGGAGTACCTGGCAGAGGCACGTGATAAGTGCTGTGATGCTCTCTCCATCCCCCTGCTGCCCCTCCTCCTGTGGGGTGGAGATCAGGGCTGCGCTTGCCCTCTGAGCAAGGCATCTGCGGCAGGTAGAATACTGGCTCCACGAAGATGTCCATGTCCTAAGCCCCGACGTCCATCAATATGTTACCTTACATGGCAAAAGGAACTTGGCAGATATGATTATGTTAAGGATTTGGGATGGGAAGATTATCCTGGATTATCTGAGTGGGCCTGATGTAATCGCATGGGTCCTTATAAGAGAAAGGCAGGAGTTTCAGAGTTAGAGACAGATGCAGAGGGTCAGAGGCAGAGAGAGCTTTGACGATGCTACAGTGTTGGCTTTGAAGAGGCAGAAAGAGACCACAGGCCGAGAAATGAAGGTGACCAGTAGAAGCTGGGAAAGGCAAGCCAACGGGTTCACCCCTAGAGCCTCCGGAGAGAGTGCAGCCGCGCAGACACCTTGACCTTGATGCAGTGATACCCATTTTGGACTTCTGACCTCCAGAATTGTCAGAAAATAAATCTGTGTTGTTTTAAGCCACGGAATCTGCAGTCATCTGTGAAAGCAGCAATAAGAAATGAACACAGTATCCTTCTCATCCAACTGGCGGTCTGTAACTATTCCTGTGCTATTCTTAACGCCTGTTTGTGTAAATAAAGATGAGAAATTTATGTCATCACTTATTGGATTAGTTGAGGGATCAGGGAGCATGATCTAGTCAATTTTACACCCTTCTTCACTCACTCACTGACTCATTAACTCACTAATTCACTCACTGGCTTACCAGTTTACCCTTTTATTCTTTCAGTTCATTCACTCACCACTTGTGTGTGCACGCGCGCGCGCGCACACACACACACACACACACACACACCCCTCAGTCAATAGCTGTGAGTTGCTGGAGCAGTGCGGCTGCTGCTTTGATGGCCATCGATAAGCAGTGTTTGAGGCATGGATACGTCTCAGGAAGGAAGGCGGTGGTAGACAGAGGCATCTGAAATTTCCGGGAAGTCAGACTGGCGGGGGAGACAGGGCCATGAGCAGATCTTTGGCACTGACCTCACGCCAAGGACTGTAACTCAATCAGATGTGACCATGATAGTTTGATAAAATTGACGACAACACTCTAGCTTTTTCATCTGTAGAAGCCTAGAAAGAGGGGGAAATGAAAAATGCTGCATTGGATCCTGGAACAAAAACTGGGGGACGTTCGTGAAAAAACTGGGGAAATGTGAATAAAGTCTTCCATGGAGCTGATCATACTGTAGTTTTGATACATGGACCATGGTTATGTAAGAGGCTAATATTAGGGGAAGCTGGGGGAGGGGGATAGAGGAAATTTCTGTAGTGTCTTTGCAACTCTGTTCTCATTTCACAGCAATGAGTGGGAGAGCCAGGCCTCAAACTCAGGTTGGTTTAACTCTGAAGTCTATGTGTTTAGCCTCTACTGGTGCTCTAGTAACTCCCTTGGGGCCAAGGAGAAGGGGAAGCTGGGAAGAAACAAGGCCAAATATTACAGGAGGAGAGAGGTAGAAAGAGAGAATTTGTCTAAATCTCAACCCTTGCGGGGTTCGGGGAGACTTTTCCCATCTGGGTTGATCCTGATTCCAGGTGCATCTGGTGAAGTTATCCCCAGGTCTTAGGATGCCCCGAGTCCAGCAGGTAGACAGACCTGGATGGCCCACTGAACCCCACCTGCATCTGCAGGTACACACAGAGCCTGGGTTCACTTGCATGGGTAGAGGCTGGCCAAAGCCAAGTACAGGGTCAGCATCCAGCTCAGTGGACTAATGGACAGGTAGACAGGAAATGGGACAGATGATCAGGTGTAAGAATAGGGTGAGCGTGGCGGGGGCCAGGTGTACCTGTTCACCTTCGGCAGGATGTGGTGGGGGGAGAGGATGAGATCTAGAACAAGACCAGCTTTGGGGAGATACTCCCACAGCCAGCTGTGGGTACCCCTCACAGACCTTGACAAAGCCCCCTGCCTGACACCACAGAGTAGGAAGAGTGGCCCCTGATCCTTCTGTCCAAGCCCCTGCCTCTTTCCGCCACAGTGGACACATTTGTCTGCCTGGCATGCCTCCCTTCTTTCGAGCACATTCCTTCTTTTGGCGGACTGTCCCCTCCAAACCTGTCATGGGGTTCTAGTAGGGGCCCATGCCCTGGGCCCCAGGACTGGGCACAATCCCAGCTAGACTAATCAGAGGCTCCCAGTAAGATTTTTCTAACTGAACCCAAGGGAAGAGATCTTTGTCTTCTCTCTGAAAGTGAAGCTAG
Source organism: Hippopotamus amphibius kiboko (assembly GCF_030028045.1). Taxonomy (NCBI): domain Eukaryota; kingdom Metazoa; phylum Chordata; class Mammalia; order Artiodactyla; family Hippopotamidae; genus Hippopotamus; species Hippopotamus amphibius. Next base: position 26,662,800 of record NC_080186.1, on the reverse strand, counting down.
GAGGGTGAAGTCAGGAAGCTGGGAAGTGTGGTCATTGTCCCAGCTTCCAGCAGCACCACCTGCAAAGAGAGGATGAAGCCAGCAGACAGAGCACAGCAGAGATGTGCCCAGAGAGGGGGACCTGTGACAACTGAGTCCCTGGGTCTCGTCATCCCTGGGGCCAGCTATGGTGTGACTGTAGCAGCCAGTCATTTCTTCTCTACTCCACGCTGATTTGACCTGGATTTCTGCAGCTTGAAACCACGAATGTAAGACATTAGGTGTGCTAGGGCTGAGTGATATAAGACCTGAACTCTCCCCTCCCCCATTTCCGAGTCTTCCTTCCTGCCTCCTTCTCTCCCCTCTGCTGTGTTCACTCCACCATACTAATGGCTGGGTCTCTGGTGTGTTGCTCAGATAGTGTATGGACAGCACTGGCACGCCGTGGGCCCTCCATAGTAGTGAATGCTTCTTGAGCACTTGCTCCGTGCCAACCCAGTACTGAGAGCCTGTAAACCCATTATCTCACGCAAGCCACGTAGAGTGCTATGAGGTGGGTGCCGTTGTTATCCGCGGTAAATAATACACGGGGAGACCGAGGCACAAAGCAGGTCAGTTACTTGCCCAAAGTTAGACGGCTGGGAAGTGTAGGTACAGGCAAGACTTGAGCCCAGGCAGGTGCCTTCCAGGGCCCGTGCGCTTAATCTCTGCCCCAAACTGCTCTGGATTCAGTAAATGTTAGTCCCTTTGCCCACAAGTGTCCCTTGCTGCACGGAGCTATGACGTGACGAAGAATGGTGGTTGCTGTGTCCTGAAGCCTCAGCAGGGGATTAGGAGCATTACTGCATCACCTTGAATCATCACAATCACACTATGAAGTGCACACTGGGAAAAGAGAGGCTCAGAGAGGGAAAGCAACCTTCCCTAGGTCCCTGAGCCCCTGGATGGGGAGGCAGGATCAGAGTCTGTCTCCATTTGACTCTAGGTTAGCTTCCTCCCTGGCCTTGGCATTCCCGGTCCCCGAGATGATTTAGCCCATCCATTCTCCAGCCGCCTGGGAGGTTCGCTTCCTCAGCCAGGGCTTCAGAGCTGCTGAACTGTCAAGCGGGGCTGGCTGGCTGCCTCCTGGAGGGGAAGAGGGAGTGCTGAGGATGCTCAGACTCAGAATGGCAGTCGAGTAGCAGGCACAGGCAGGCGTGGGAGGCTCCTCGATAAGCCATCTGCAAACATTTCCTCTGGATGAGAAGTATTATCCAAATGTAATCCCCAGAGGCCTCTGCAGGGCTCACATTGCCACCCTCCCCAGAGTGAGGGCAGGTCCCTTCTTCGAGTCCTGTTTTCTGCAGTGACAGGCAGACGCTGGGCAAGGCTGAGGAAGCAGGAGCCCCCGGAGGCCAGGCTGGGGCTGCCCGAGGGTGGGAGGGAAGGTGGCTGTGAAGTGTACCAGCTATGCTGGGTGCCATGGAGTGCCCTGCCCTTTCACCTCTGCACTGTACTGTCACCAGAGAGGGTGCAGGCATGCTTACTTCCCCAGGGAAATGAGGCCAGGCTATTCTGGGGTCTCTTTAATCCCTGTGTTCTCTGGAGGGTAGGGTTTAAGGCACTGATAAGATCCTGTCTCCTCTCTTCTCAGACCTAAGCAAGGGAGAAAAATAGCTCACATTTGTGAGATACCTACTGTGTCGGGCATAGTCCTGGATATGTTATATGCAAAGCACAGGAATCCCATGGCACAGATGAAGAAACTGAGGCTCAGAGAACTTACAGCACATGCTCACATTTCACAGATAGTTAACAATCAAGCCCAGGTTCAAATACAGGGCTGTCTGATTTGGGTTGGCCTTTAACGCTTGACTTTCTTAAACCTATTGCCTCTATGTAGGGGAACAAGACAGGTGATGAATGAGACAGGTGGCATCTTCACCCAGGCAGAGACCTGAGCCAGGAAGGGGAGAGGGTCCAGGTAGTGTGTAAGCGTGCCTCGGTCACCAGGCTCCTAAGGCCGGCGCCCCATTCCTGGGCCAAGCCTGGAGGGGGTAGGCTTTAACATCTTCGGGTGTGGGGACCATCGGGTCTCCAGGCTGGATCTCAGGTCTCATCTACAGCAACAGAGACTCTGGCTGGGGGCAGGGGACGGCCAGCTGAGGGTCCAGCAGCTGGTCGGGGCCCAGACTGCTGTTAGATTCTGTCCCAGTCAGTCTGGAGCAGGATCTAGAGGAGGACGGATTACAAGGTATAGGACATCTTATAAGAGTGATGGGGGGAAGGGCAGCAGCAGAGGTGGAAGAGATGATGCTAGACACCCTTTTCCCAAATCTCTTCCGGGAGAACTAGGCCTGTGCGGCCTCCTATTGGTCAACATGCGTGCACAGTCCCATCAGCTGATTGGCCCAGCTTGGGTCACGTGGCCACCTCAATCCATTCAGCCGTGGCCGAGGGTCACACGGCTGCCCCTTCCAGGAGCTGTGGGTCAAGGGAGGGAGACTGATCTTCAGAGGCTTCTAGCACTCAGAAAGGAGTGGATCTGCCTGATTTAGACCTGGAATCAGAAAAGGAGCAAGTTGGGCATCTCCTGAAATGTTGTGGGGAATCCAGCATGAGCCCCCTTGTCCAGAGCTCGGCACCCAGCACCAGTTCCCATCTCCAGACCCAACCCCATTCTGTTTACTTTAGCATCCCAGGCACAGCCTCTCCACAGAGGCAGGAAACCCCTTACCTGGCAGCCCTGCCCAGTGAGCAGCTGAGCTAGGAATGGAGGGAACTGATACCCGAAGCCACTCCACGACCTTCTCACTGTGTCCCCTCACCCCTCCCCAACTCACAGCCCCAGGACATCATGATGACACTCTCATCCCAACAGCAAACACAGCCAGGAGGCCTGTCCCGCAGCCCTGCCGGCTCAGACACACACCCTCCAGGGAGCAGTGAGTCTGGAGGAAAAGCATTTACCTGGTGTAGTTTGTGTGGGTTCCCTGGAGCTCACAATTAGCCAAGCAGGAAAGAACCCTGAAAATTTATTGAGTTTATTGAGTTGCTCTGGGGAAGAGGGAACATTTCCCCACGTTGATTACCAGACTCCACTGTTGCTGCACTGGGGCCATGTCACCATGAGAAGAGTTTCCCCAAAAGGTACCAGCAGCTGCCAAAAGCATGGGGAGCACAGTGAGGGCTGAGAGACCAAGGCGGTGGGGCAGGACGTCTTCACGGGAGACCAAGATAAACCTCCTCCCCAGTGGCCTCTGAGCCCCTCCCCACTGTCCCCAGGCTTCCCTCCTCACCTGCCTTTTCCTCTGCTTTCCCCACCTATGCCCTCTGCTTCCCCCACCTATGCCCTCTGCTTCCTCCTGCAGGACCTCATTCATTCATTCACTTATTCAAGTGTTCCTCCTTCCTGTGAGTAGTATTTCCCGAGCCCTTCCCATGTGCCAGGCACTCACAAGGTACCGAGGAGAGAAGAACTAAACAAGAAAGGAACAGCTCCTGTCTTCAGGGAGCTCGTGGTTTGGTGGGGAAGCAGATGCCTGGTAAGACAAGCACTGTGATGGAGAACGTGCAAAGACTCTTTGCAAGAGAAAATGAGGTACCAGGGAGAAGCCCACCCGGCTTCCAGGGAGCCAGTGGCTGTAAGACAACACCAGATGGAGGAACAGGAAGTTGCTAGAAAAAGGGTGGGGGTGGGTCAAAGAGGACAGGGAGAGTTTGGCCAGGTGGTGAGTTCTTGATCTTTAGAAACATTCAGACGGACCATGTGTCCAGAATGCTGGAGCTGGGATGCGTGCAGAGCCGGGCGATGACCTGGGAGGCCGCTGAAGTTCTCAAATATGACGTTAGGACTGGCTGGTTCCCACCCTCCTGATTGCAAAGGGGGCAGCATTAGAAAAGATGCCCCACTGAGGAAAGCAAGAGACTGCTGTTCTCATGTTCGCTCATCCATTCATTCATTTATTCATCCATTCATTCATTCACAAAGCATGTGTCATAAAAGTGCTTTAACCATCTTCCCCCAAGCAGCTCCTGGAGTAGCTGGCACTCCCAGCCTTGATAGATCTTCCTGCCCGAGGCACCGTGGCACACACAGTGCTGGCTGCCTGCAGGCTGCCTCCCACCCCCACCCCCAATGCCTGTGCACTCTGTGCTCCCCCTGGCCGAGCCTTGCACTTTCTGAGAATCGGGTGGGTTCATTGCCAACTCTCTAGGTGCCAGTTGTACTTGTTATTGTAATTATGTGATTTAAATTAAACATCACATAAACTGATGAAATATGAGTGTGAAAGGAAGCGTAGTTGCATCTCTGGAAACCAAATTGAATGCCTTGGCATGGTTCCATGAAAGAGACTCTCTAAAAAGAATTGCTTCCTAAGTATTAGGTGTGAGTGAGTGAGAGACGGGCACGCAATGAACCCGTTCCATCAGGGTGGGGACCAGGTCTGCCGTGCCCACTGCTGCATCCCTGGTGCCCAGCACGATGCCTGGCCCATCGCAGATGCTCCGTAAATGTGAGTTGACTGTATGAGCTGTGGCAGAATCGGAAATGGTGAGGGATACATTATGGGTGTAGTTTATGTAGGACAGACAATGCGGAGAGGAAACCATGGTTAAAGGAAAGACCTCGCTCCTGCATTACATGGACTGGCAACATCAAAAAAAAGTGCCTTCAAGTATTTTTACATTATAATGAAATGTTTAAGTTATGAATGTATTCTTTTCATTATACCCCACTTGGGAATTAGTCCCTACCAACCAGCTTCATCATTTGCAGGACTTCTAGGGTCGGTGTCAGTAAACTCTGTAACGGACAAGATAAATATTTTGGTTATGGTTTCTGTCACAGCTACTCAGCTCTCCCTTTGTAACCTGAAAGCAGACGATAAGTAAATGAATGAGCACAGTTGTGCCCCAGTGACACTTTACTGACAAAAGAGACAGCACACTGTTTTTTGCCAGCCAGGGTTCTATGGAACTGATTTGTTCTGTGTGCCAGGCACGGTGCTGTGTTGCTGGACCACGGAGACAAAGAAGATCCTGTCCCTGCGCTTATGGAGCTTGCCTTCGGGTCAGGGAGGTGGTCTTCAAGTCAAAAGATGATTACAATTTGCTGTCCTCGGTACAACAATGGGGCGGGTCCAAGGTGCAAAGGGGACACGGTGGAGGGTGCTCCTCTTCCCATGGGGGCAGGGAGAGGTGGAGGAAAGGAGGCATTTGGTTAGGTTCATGGGATCAGTGATATTTTCCCAGGTAATCAAGTGGGGCAGCAAGAAAGGGCATTGCAGGCAGAGGGAACAGCATATGCAAAGGCATGGAGACATGAAAGTGCCTGGAGCTCAAAGAGGGTGTCACTGGAGAGGGGAGCTTAGGCTTTATCTTGCAGCCAGCGGACCTTTGCTGCTGGGTTTCCAGCAAGGCAGCGACTTGAGCACATGCCTGCACAGAGTATGGAAGGTGGAGGCAGGCAGAGGGCAGATCAGAAGGCTGTCCCTGTAGAGCGGCTGAGGAATGACGGGTTCGTGAGGTAGGGACGATGTGGCCACAGTGGGCCACAGGAGCAAAGGAATGGAAGCATGGTGCCTGGGTGGGGTGACTGGGAGGAGGGTGCAGGTCATGGGGAGAGGGAGCACTAAGGATCAGGACTGATGGGGAGGGGAAGCTTTGATTTGTTCAAAGCAGAGTAAACAACCCCCAAAACATACGGTTAGGAAGCCGGGAGTTGAATCTTTATAGGGTAGCTCAGGCCTTGCAGAGCTGCCTCAGCACCCGGGGTGGGCAGGCACTGCTGGGAACCAGAGCCTGGGGAAGCCAAGGAGCCTTTTTCCAAAGATAATTTTGGGGGGGGGGGGGTACTCCAGCAGCCCACAGCCAAAAGGGACTTGCACTCACCCCAGGCATTCACCCAGTTTCTGGAAGATAGGTAACATCATGGGTTTGTCTTGAGAAAAAGGTTTTTCTCAGTATAGCAAGAGTCCTAGGCATTTGGCTAAAGCAAAACTGATATGGAAATCATTTGTGATGAGACTGAATGTCAGGTCTGAGTCAGTGAAGGCTCACTTCAGGAGTGAGAGGGAGCTTGGGTGGGGAAGCAGGAGTCAGCCTCCAACAAGGGCCTTGGTGCCCTTTGCCGCCACCACCAAGACATTTCCAGAAGGATCTCCCTTGTTGTGTCATGGCATTCTCTCCATTCCCCAGGGAGGAGAGCAGATAGCAGATGGGAAGGGCAGGGCTCGGGAGGGGGCTGGCAGGCACCTCCTCTATGTTACCTTCTCCCGGGCCAGTGGTGGGAGAGCCTGGTGGAAGGGTGGTTTATGCTTGGCCCTGGAAGATTCTTCAAGCCTGAATCCGATCCAGGCTGTGCACATAACTTGGTTAAGAGATAAAGCCCACAGAAGGTGTTCTGGGAGCACGGAAGCCAGAGGCTATTGACTGAAGAGCAGAGGCTGCACAGAAAAGGAGACGGTGAAGCCGAACCTTGTAGATGACAGGCTTTGCAGGAACTTTCACATCTAGGGAACCACAGTGGAAGTGGTACCCACCGGCAAGCACAGTGCCTTGTATTCAGTATGTGCTTGATGAGTAAATGAATGAATGAATGTTCCCCTGAGGATGTCCATTTTCAGGCATGCTGAGTTTTAAACCAAGATCTCCTAATATTCCTTCCTCTCAGTCTAAAATCAGGCAGCAAATCCTTGCAGATCACTGTTGTCATCTTGTGGGGCGTGTCTCTCAGCAACCCAACATCCTGACTGTATGAGAAGCTTCTTAAGAAGAAATGCTTTCCACACAGTCTGCTCTGAGCTCTCCTATTACCGAAGGCAGAGCTTAGAGCTTTCTGCAGAGGAACTCAAAGCCACTTTTTCCATAATCAACTACATGCATTAAAGGGAGTGATTTTTTTTTAATTCTCCCCAAGCCAGATTCCATTAATGAAACCCCATTTAACGGAAGTCAATTTACCAAAAAGAAAAAAAAATTGAATGTAATTGCTTAAATACATTTTATGTTGTCCTACGGTAGCAATTTCCTAGGCAAACTTGGAATTCCCCAGACCCCCTATAGTGAAGTTAATGTGGGCAGAAAGGTTTGAAGGGGAGAATCTCTCTTTGTGTTTCTCTCCTTTAATTACGATTCTAACAGGGAGCAAAATTAAAGAGGATCCTTGGGGTGGGGGGTGAGGTGGGGAGGGAGGGAAAGCAAAGAAACAGAATGAAATTCAGCCTAAATTGTTCCACTGCCTTCCCTGAGTACAGAGGCTCTATCTGGGTTGAGTGGGATGGTTTAGGTTTGAATCCCACCTCTGCCAATTAATAGCTGTGTGACCTTGTGCAAATTTCTTAACCGCTCTGTGCAGCCGGGTTGGTGCCGTGGGAAAAGACATAAAGAGCAGCAAGTGCAAGGGCAGAGAAGCACAAAAATGCAGTGTGTTTTCCAGTTCATATAAGGTCTTCTGTTTGACTGGAGAATGGGATGTGTGTGTGTGTGTGTGTGTCTGTCTGTCTGTCTGTCTATCTGTGTGACATGCTCAGAGAGGGAAGGCAGGCAAGAGTCATACCAGGAGGACTTCACTGGGAAGGTGGCATTTGATCAAAGACTTTGAGAAAGTGAGAGGGTGAGCCAGGTGGAGGTCTGAGAGAAGAGCCAGCCAGCAGTCAGAGAAATTGTCACGTGCAAAGGTCCTGAGGAAGGCCTGGCCAGTTTTGAACAGCATGAAGACCTGTGTGGCTGGAGCATAAAAAATAAGGAGAGGAGGAGACAAGAGAGTTGAAGGCACACTCGCTTTATTTTTTTTTAATAAATATATTTATTTATTTATTTATTTATTTATTTATTTATTTATTGGCTGAGTTGGGTCTCTGTTGCTGCATGCGGGCTTTCTCTAGTTGTGGCAAGTAGGGGCTACTGTTCATTGTGGTGTGCAGGCATCTTATTGCAGTGGCTTCTCTTGTTGTGGAGCACGGGCTCTAGGTGCACAGACTTCAGTTGTTGCAGCACGTGGGCTCAGTAGTTGTGGCTCATAGGCTCTAGAGCTCAGGCTCAGTAGTTGTAGTGCACGAGCTTTGTTGCTCTGTGGCATGTGGGATCTTCCCAGCCCAGGGCTCAAACTCATGTCCCCTGCACTGGCAGGCAGATTCTTAACCACTGCTCCACCAAGGAAGTCCCACACTGGCTTTTTTAAGGCCTGTGGACACCGATGAGGTCTTTGACTCTAAGGATTAGAGCCATTGAAGATTTGTTTTTAATTAATTCTATTAAGGTATAATTTACATAAAATAAAATTACCCATTTTTAAATGTTCACTTCTGGGTGCTTTGACAAATGTGTCTGTGCCGTATAACCACCATCTCATTCAAGACATAGAACATTTCCGTCACCCCAGAGGGTTCCCCTGTCCTCCTTCCCAGGCAGTCCCCACCTGTACCTCTCACCCCCGGCTCCGGCAACCACTGATGTGCTTTTTCTCACTGTAGATTAGTCTTTTCCAGCGTTTCATATGAACGGAATCATACAGTATATACTCTTTTATCACTCAGCATAATACTTTTGAAAATCGTTCACATTGTTGTGTGTGTCAGTCGTTCTTTTTATTGGAGAGTTTTGAGCAAGGCATGACACCATCACAATGGCAGAGTTTAATGTTAAACTATTTAAACGAGAGTTAAATGATTCCAACATTTAAGCCCTTAATTCTCTGAGAGATGCCAAGAAAACTCTCGAAGACACGTTTACGTCCAAGGAGGCAGGAGCAGAACAGAGTAAAGACACACAGGGCCCTGAGTTTAAGCCTTGGGAATGAACACTTGTCAGGCTTCCTGGGAGCAGGTGAAGGTGTAGGAGAAATGGGAGGTGAGTCCTGTCCCCTCGGGCCCCTCTAGCCTGGACATTTGGGGGTTAAAGCGGAGCCCGGGGCTGGAGAAGCTCGCTGACTCCCTGACCTTGATCATTCCTCTCATCCTGCTCCTGGGACCCCAGCACCCTCCCCTCATTCCATTTTGCAATAAACAGCCTTTGGTTCTGAATTATTCAGGTAAATCCTCCCTATCTCTACTCCCCTTATGTAAATAACCTCCAAGCTTTGTCATTGAGATAGAATTGAATTTGGCCTGGGGAAGAAAAAACCCACCATACTGTTTGTGGCTCCTTAGAAAACTTAAATGACTCTGCCTGTAATAAGCTATTTTAAATGGGATCTGGTGAGATACAGTAATTGGTTTCTGTAATAGCTCTTACTGTAGCAATATGGGTGATATTCCTGGAGTTTGGTGTGTCAGCATTTTCATTATAGTAAAAACTCAGTTTTGAAGGGTGAGAAGCTCCTTGATTAGTTCATTTGTCTAATACGCATTGATGGAGACCCACCATGCTGGATCTCTTCCTTTCTCCCCTCTAGATCATCTCCCCTCCCTTGTCTACCCTGTTCTACTCTTAGGAAGACTTACTTCTGAGACTACATCAGTATGCTCCCTTCCTCTCTGGCTTCCAATGGGGCTAGATCAACAGAAGCATCAGCAGTAGATTGGAGGAGGGGAGGCAGGAGAGTGAGTTCCAGGTATTCATTCCTTGCTCCCTCCTGGTGGGATCTGCACAAACTGGCTGTAGTCCCGGCTGACTGAAGATCTGGGTCCTGCAGGGTGGCCCTTTCTCTGCAGCCCTCTCCTTCAGGGATAACCATGTCCTCTCCAGGCCTGTGAGTGGTAACCAGACCCCTGTTAACAGCCTTGGGTTCCTGCCCCATCCTTGGTGGTGGTGAAGAGGCCATTCGTTCAACTGGAATTATTCTCGTATGACTGAGCCACCTGTTTTCTGCTGGAATCCTGACACACCTGCTTCGTATCAAGCGTTGTGCCAGGTGCTCAGTACAAAGATGGGGAGTAAAGAAGGCCGAGAATAAAACAGCAGCTGCCGTCTACCAAGAGCTTTCTATTTCCCAGAGACCGCGCTGAAGTCTTCTTTGTGTATTATCTCATTCAATCCTTGCAACCCTTTGAGAGAGGGATTATTATCCTCATTTTACAGATAAGTCACGGAGAATTTAAGTAATTTTCATAAGATAACACAGCGATCCCTCTAGAGCCCCAGCCTCTCCCCCGGCCCAGCCCACCCACCCACCCACCAGGCTGCACTGTCCTCTTTGAGGCATCGCCCTAGGGAGACACACACCTCGATACATGGATTACAACTGGAATAACATGCTGTGGCGTCACAGAGCAGGGGAAAGGAAAACGGTGTTTATTGAGCCAATATGTGTCAGATACCGGGCTAGGTTCTTTGCCCGTAAGGCCTCTCACTGATTCCCACAACTCTCCAGACTGGTGTTATTACTCCATTTTCAGGAAGATCAAATAACTGGTCCAAGGTCACACTGGTAGGAAGTGGCGAAGCCTGGATCTGAACCTGAGTCTGTGTGGCCTCAGAGCCAAGGAGAGGAGGAAAGGCCTTCCTGCGGATGTGGTCTTTGAGAGCCTCCTGAAGTTGTCTCAGGGGACATAGCTGGTGCAGGAGAGAGGGTTACGCCTAGATATATTCCAGCAGAAAAGGCAAAAGCACAGAAAAGGAGGAAGCTTGGAATGCTTAGTTGTAAGCAGCGTGTCCAGGCGGGGTGGGAGGGATGGTGCCGAAGGGGACAAAACAGGAGGTTTTGTCCCTGATTCAGATGCGAGGAGGAGGAGCAGGAAGACACTGGGCACCGGCCCCCTGGAGGCTGTGGGTCTGTGGGGGGGGCGGGGCTCCTGGGGTGCAGGAGAATGAGTAGAGGGAGGAGGGGCACCTGGGGCTCAGCCCAAGTGTGGCGGAGGGGCCAGCGCTGAGCAGAGGCCCTTTCAAGCAGGGGACACGGTGGAAAGTTTGCAAGGTCAGTCTTATGTGGGCCCTGGGGAGCCATGGAAGGTTCTTGAGCTCTGAGCAACTCTAAGAGGAAAGAACTGCTTGGCTTGAAATTTGGCTCAGGAAGCAGCTGGTCAAGAGGCTGGGGCAGTGACCAGTAATGGTGGGGGACATCCTGGCGCCCCACCACTGCGTCGGACTGGCTGAAGGCAGAGGAGGCTAATCTAAGGGAGGAGGGGTGGCCCAGCGGTCAGGGGGAGGCCTCTTGCGGAGGAGCAGGGACAGGGGCGGGAGCCAGAGGAGACCCAGGGCCTAGTGGGTAACCCCAAAACAGGCTCTCAGACCGGCGAAGAGCTGCACTGCCTGTGGTGGCTGCCTGAGCCCTTTCTCCTGACTCCTCGGAGGGCCTAGGGGGCTTGCTCGGCGTAGCTGAACCTCTGCCCGGGAGTGGGGGGCGGAACCTCTGCTGGAGAGCTGGGGCTGGGCCTCTGCTTGGGGGCTGGACCTTTGTGGGGGATCTGGATCTCTGCTGGAGGTGGGTATGTGGACATCTGCTGCGGGGATGGGGCCTCTGCTGGGAGGGCTGGACCTTTCTCCCGGGCGGCTAGACCACGGCTGGGGTGGAGAAATAGGCCTCTGCTCCGGGCCTGAAGCATCACCCCCTCCTCTCAGCATCTCAGCAGTGGGAAGAGCTCCTGGAGGAGCCAGCTCAAGCTGCCCGGGCTGCAGGCTACTGGAGAGGGGCTGGGGCGCTTGGCCCTCCCTTCTGCCAGGCCTGGGTGGAGGCCCCAGCACGGGCGTGGGCAGTGGGGGAGACCAGCGGTGGTCCCTGAACCCCCGCCTCGTGTCCCCACAGGTTCACCGGAGCCAGTCTCCCGGCCCCCGTCATCAGCAGCAAGAACTGGCTGCGGCTGCACTTCACGTCGGACGGGAACCACCGGCAGCGCGGCTTCAGCGCCCAGTACCAAGGTAGGCGGGGCCGGGTGGCAGGGATGACACCTGGGCCATCCTGTCCCCAAGCTGGGTCCGGTGTGTCTACAGGGTGTACCTGCCTCTGTTGTCCTGCTCTCATTTGCAGACCCAGAGGTCTGCATATCTGCGTCTCTACGTCTGCCATTGTGGTCTGTTGCCCAGAGGAGGACACTTCTCAAACTGTGTAGAGTTGTGTACCCTGAGCTGCCCCTCTTCAGAGCAGGCAAATCGTAATAGTTTATACGGAGGGTCTCCCGAGAGCCAGACACTGTGCTAGGCACTTGGCCAGCGTCATCTCACTTCATCTTCACCATTACCCTGTGAAGTAAATACTGTCACCATCCCCATGCGATGGACAAGAGAGCTGAGGCCCAGAGAAATTAAGGCAGTTTCCCCAGGTCATCTGAACTCCTGCCTTTTGAATCCAGAACCCACCCTCTTAACCGGCAGAGTTTAGCTTACCCCAGTATAAAGTGGGAGAGCTGCTCACTTTTCAAATCTCGTTCATTTCATGTAGAACATAAATGTTTGACAAACAATAGGCGAAACGACTTTAGGGATCTCTCTAGCTTAGATGCTCAGATCTGCGAAGAGGAGTCTGGTGGCAGGAGATCAGACCAAGAATGGCAGGTGGAAACTGCAGGTAAGCAGATTTCTGCTCCGATCGTGAAGAATTTTCTAACCCTGAGAGTCACCCGTAAAGAGGAGTGGGTTAACCCCAAGGCAGAGAGCTCTCCTCGCCTGGAGGGGATCCCAAAATGTGGTGAATGGGTGGGAATAGATGAAAACAGTCTTTTTCAACCTTGAGTTTGTTCAAAGTACACAAAACTTATCCACAGAGATAAACACCAAGGGTCAGTTTCAAAGTTGCTCATTAAGCCATTACTGTCACCAGTTACAAACTGGGGCTGGGTCTAATTGATTCGACGTGAACTTGTATTGCGCACCTATTAAGTAGACGGCCCTGTATGAGGCCCTGGGGAATAAAGAGTGGGCTGTGTTGTGAGTGAGTGCAGTGAATGGGCGTGCACAGGACACAGGCCGGATGGAAGAGGGAGCTGTGATCACTGCCTCACCGCCGAGGGTCAGGAGGGAGCGCTGATGCCCAGGGGAGGAGATCCTGGGCTTGTCCCTCCACGCCCTGCCTCGGAGGCTCTGAGGCTCAGGCTGGGACAGCGAGCCCGCTGCCCACCCAGGTGGTGGCACTGGCGGAGTGGGGCCCCCGGGGCCAGGCTTTCAGGCTGGAAACTGGGCTAAAGGCAGCACTGGGAGCAGAAGCATTACCTTTAAGATCTGACTCTTTTATGAACAGCCTCATTTCCTTAGCCTTGGTAGCAGGACTCCCTTGAAATATTTTTAAAAATAAACAGGAAACCAGCTTGGCGTCTGACGAGCTTCACAAAGCCTGGCTCCGAGAACGTTCCTGGAGACATTTTTTCCGCCGCTTAGGTTAGGCCTTTGTGGGAGTGAAGCACCTCTCTGGATCTTTCTGTTGTGTTTTCCAAAATAGAAAAGCAGAGATGAATGTTATTGTTTCATCTGATGAAATAGATGCCAGGTGTTTCTGACATTTCAAGTTTCTGAGGGCCCATTTGTCATGGTCATAGGTTAGGGTTTGCTGCCAGGCAACAGGCAATGAGAAGCCAGGCCCAGCAGTCTCTAGAAGGTCAGGAGCGCACATCCAGTGCACACCTACTGTGTGCCGGGCCCTGTACTAGGCTCTGTGTGAGTGTTGCCCCATTCGATTCTCCCCACAGCGCAGTGGTGAGTATGTTTTTAATCCCCATGTTTCAGTTAAGGAAGCTGAGGCTCAGAGAGGTTGTATAACTCGCCCAGCACACACAGATCGCACAACCTATAAGTGGTAAAGCTCAAATTCATTCACAGGCCTAGGTGAGATTTCCTGCAAAATCACAGGGCCTCCTCATATGGTGCTTTGGGTACCTGACTTTTCCTATTTGACTGGTAGCTTTTAAACTTTGTTTTGTTAATCTCACCCCACCATAAAAAAATACGTTTTCCATCACCACCCAGGACACACGTATCTATCTGTAGAACTAAAAGGAAAATGTCACCAAGTGGTATTTACCCTCAGTAAGTGTGATGCACCCTGAAAATTTCTTTTCCAATTTTTAATGTTAGTTGCAACCTCGAAATCAATTTCACAAGTCTGTAGCAAGGAACAACCCACAATCTGAAAAGCTGTTTTAGTTATGAACCTCTCAAAAGCAGGCCCTTTCTTTTTCTCTCTCTGACTCCCCCAGCACAGCCCGGAACAGGATTTGCACATTGGTGTGTGCCAGTGTGTCTCTCTGGGTTTCAAGAACTTGGCCTTTATTACTTCATTCAGACCTAACAGCAACTGTGTAAAGCAGGTACTACTATCAGCCCCATTTTACAGATGAGGGACGAGAGTTGCAGAGAGGGTAGGTCGCTCACTCAAGGTCACATAGACAGAATGTTGGAGCCCGAGTTTGAGCCCCAGCCGCGTTCATCTGGACCCGGCATGCTAATATACTGTGGTGTATCCTGATTGTGTACATACATGATTCTCCCCTGGGAACTTTCTCTAGTGTTTTCCAGACCGAGGGTACCTAGTGCAAGGGTCTACAGTGATCATTTGGAAACTCAACTGGTAACTTTATGAAGCAGGGTTTCTCAGCCTCTGCACAATTGACACTGTGGCCTGGGTGATCCTCTGTTGTGGGGGCCTGCCCCGTGCACTGCGGGAGGTTCAGCGGCATCCCTGGCCTCTACCCACTAGATGCTAGATGCCAGCAGCACTGGTACCCGCACTCGCGTGTCCACACTCACACACACAGAGTCATGACAACCAAAAACTCTCCAGACTTTGCCAAATGTCCTCTGAGTGCAAAATCAGCCCCCGAATGGGAGCCATTGCTCTACGGGAATGAAAAGTTTGGGACCACTAAAGACCATTCTAAGTTTTGCTGCTTGAAAATTCAGTTCTAGAGAGGAGCAGAGCGAGGTTTCAGTCAGGGGTCTAGCAGGAGACAGGAACATACTTACTACATGGCTTTAAGTGGAGAGTGTTTAGTGAGAGATCCAATTACAGAGGTGAGGGTGAGGTTAAAAGAACCCAGAGAGATGATGAGATTCCCCAGGGGGTGAACAGCAGGGAAGCCTTTACCACGCCAGGGAAAGGGAGGGGCAAGAGCTGGAGCCACTGAAGAGGGGCTGCCTGGCACAGCAGAGGGTCCTGAGCACTGCCAACCTATAGTGGGGGGGGGGGGGGGCTGGGACTCTGTGACCAGTGCAGGAGGAGGAGGCGGCCCAGGAATCTGTGACCAGTGCAGGAGGAGGGGGCCCAGGAATCTGTCACCAGTGCAGGAGGAGGGGACCCAGGAATCTGTCACCAGTGCAGGAGGAGGGGGCCCAGGACTCTGTGACCAGTGCAGGAGGAGGGGCCCAGGAATCTGTGACCAGTGCAGGAGGAGGGGGCCCAGGAATCTGTGACCAGTGCAGGAGGAGGGGCCCAGGACTCTGTGACCAGTGCAGGAGGAGGGGGCCCAGGACTCTGTGACCAGTGCAGGAGGAGGGGCCCAGGACTCTGTGACCAGTGCAGGAGGAGGGGGCCCAGGACTCTGTGACCAGTGCAGGAGGAGGGGGCTCAGGAATCTGTCACCAGTGCAGGAGGAGGGGGCTCAGGAATCTGTCACCAGTGCAGGAGGAGGGGACCCAGGAATCTGTCACCAGTGCAGGAGGAGGGGGCCCAGGAATCCGTGACCAGTGCAGGAGGAGGGGGCTCAGGAATCTGTCACCAGATCTTTCCCTTCTCCCTCCCTCACATCTGCTGTGCCACCCATCTGCCAACCCAATAGGAAACCAGCAACAAGGGAACAGAGGCTCTGCCCTGGTGTGCTCTGTGCCCTAGAAGGCTGAGCAGTTTGACCAGTGGGCCTGCTTGTTCTCTAGCCATCCACAGAGGTCCGCCTCTGGGGGCACAGGGCACGGCGGAGAAGCTGAAGAGTGGACCCGGGGAGTCATCAGCAGGGATCCGCTTCGTCCGCGCTCAGCTTTATTGCATTAGAGTCTCAAGGGATGTAGGGCACGTCAGAGCCAATGATTACCCACTCCTGATTTTATCGATGGATGTTTTGTCCCAGAGAAACAAAAAATAAAATTAAAATAAATAAAATAAAATAAATCTAACTAACCTACAACACAACACACTCCATTCTTATCTTGATCCAATCAGAATTTAGGGCTGTTCGTGGCCAGACACAGTTTTAACCAATATCGCATGGTATCAGAGGGTGTGAGTTCTAGGCTTGCCCTGCCTGGAGCTGGCTGTCAGAAGGTGGGCAGTTGTATTTCACTCAGCGAGCTTGTCCCATGTGATACTACCATGTGACAGCACAGAAAGATGAGCACATAGGGCAGTCTCTGCTCTCACGGAGAGCAGGTGAAAGAGAGGAACAGACATGAATCTGTAACTTCTGTGCCGCATGAGAAGAGCTGTAGTTGAGGCCTGATGAAGGGTTCTAGGACTGGAGATAAAGGAGCGCTTGATTTTGCTGGAGATACTTAAGGAAAGCCAGAAAAGGGCAGTGACGGCAGTGTGAGTCTCAACAAGATGCCAGGCAGACAGTGGGAAGACGCTAAAGTGAGATAACATGAGAGTGCTAGGTCTGAGGAACCACAAATACCCCTGTGTGTCTGGAGCACAGGTCTGCAAACTACAGCCTGCAGGCCGGCCCCAGCCCCCTGTCTGTTTTCATATGGTTCTTGAGCTAAAAATGGGTTTTACATTTTTAAATAGTTGAAGGAAAAAAATCAAAAGAAGCATATTTCAAAACACATAAAATTATATGAAATTCAAATTTCAGTGTCCATAAATAAAGGTCTTTTGGAACTCAGCTACTCTCATTCATAGACAAACTGTCCGTGACTGCTTTAGTGCTACCGGACTTGGGTAGTTTGCAACTGGTACAATGGGCCACAGCCTAGTATATTCACTCCCAGGCCTTTTACAGAAAACTTTGCTGACCTGGACCAAAGTCTTCAGTCGAGAGCAGTGAGGGGTAGCGAGTCATGAGGCGGGAGGGTGAGGCAGGGTCTCGTTGTAAAAAGCTGCAGTAAAGCTGGGCTTGATCCCATGGTCCTGAGAAGTGATCAGTTTTAACAAGAGGGGAGATGTGGTCACATTTTCATTCTAGAAAAATCTTTGTCTAGAATGGAAATCATGGGAGACATTTACGAGTTTTGGAGAGTGAGAGGATGACGAGGATCCAGAGGGGAGGCAGAGGCAGTGGAGATGGAGAGGGTGAGACAGCCCAGAAGAGACCTTTCCATGCTAAACCACCCTGGACTCGTCAGATTTGGGCATGAGTGGCCATGGGGGAAAGGAAAGAACGAGTCAGGGGTGCATCTTGGGCTTCTAGCTTGAGTAAGTGAGTGAAAAAATAAAAATACTCTTCACCAAGGTAGGTTCTGGCACAGGCAGATGGGGATAGATTTTGCTTGAGATGCATTGATCCTGGGGTAGTATTGGGATATCAGGGGTTGGGAAACTATCTAATAAGTACTTGGCTATTCTGTCCATCTGTAGCTCAGAGAAGAAGGGTCTGGGCTAGAGATAAAGATGTAAAAGGTTCAAGGCAAAGTAGAGGCTGAGGCCGCTAATCCCCTTCTAAGGCATGAGTCCTCCCCATGTGTGTAACGTGGGGCCCAAAAGTGTGGGCTTTTAAAGTGGGTTCCTTGGATGCCAAGGGGTTCTCACAGCAGCTGTTTTGCTGGGGGCTGAGAAGGTGGGATTTCCACTCCAACTTCAAGCAGAGAAATCCCTCTTTGACCTGTTTGTAGCAGGCATTTACCTAAGCGGATTAAAATAGGTTCCTGTACCTGGCAACCCCAGGACTGGAGGTTCTATAAGGTGCCTTCCAGTTTTGGAAGACCACTGAGGTTGTGTAATCAATCCCTCTGTCTCTAGGAAAGGAGTATTTCCAGTCCTTCTCAGAGTGTTAATTGCTGTCTTGGTTGTTTTATTTTCGTTTGTTTTTTTTTTTTGAGCCTACAGGGATGACAGTGAGAAGAGCCTTTCTTAAATGCCCCCAGTGGCCAATGACCACACGCGATGAGGGGCTTCCCTGGCAGGGAGGATGGCACCCCTCAGTACTGCTTTCCTCATCTGTGGAGGGAATAAAATTAACCCCACAGGGCGACTGGAAATTAAAGGAGCTCCTGCGAAAACATCCGCCATGTGGCAGGCACTCAGGAAATGGAAACTTGAAGCTTCCTACCCCATGAATCACACGGACCCCCTGTTTTATGAAAAACCCTTGTGCAATGAGAGCGAGCTGGTGGCTCTGGCTCCTTCTCACATGTGGTCCCTTTGCTGCCACTCTGACCTGATGATCATCCTCTAGTGCCTGTCCCTCCCTTCAGCCAGATCCTAGCCCAGCCCCGCTGTCCCTCTCACTGCCTCTCTTGTCAAGTCAACCCTGGTGACCAAGATATTGGAGGATATCCTGCTTTCTAGAAGTCCTGTGCTGAGCCTTATTTTCTGCCAAATAAACTTTTCCATTTGAGAACAATTTACCTTTACTGAGATGCTTGAAGCTTTTTATAGTAACAAGCTGAAGCTTCTGTTTTTCACATGAGCATGTTACATTCTTACTTGTGACTGATCCACAATCCCGGGCCAGAGCAAACGTGCCTCAGGCATCCCTTGGTCCAAGTTCTGACTCTTTCTCCCTATTCTTGTCGGTGCCCTGAGCTGCCACACCCTTACCAGCCTCATTTCCAGGTCTGGGCCTCCGGGGGCCTCGGCACAAATCTCAGGAGCCCAGGTCCGGGTACCCACAAAGCCAAGCTCCTGAGTTTAATCAAGAGCGAGTCTGAACTGAAAAGTGAGCGTGAACACACGTGCGGCGCCCCTCACCTCACCAGACTTCGAGTGTAACCCCTTCCTTTTGCCAGAAGTGAATTCAAAGCACATATTCTGTAACAGCTGGTCATTCATCCACTCAGTCATCAAACTCTTATTGAGAACCTTCCGTGTGCCTGGCTCTGTGTCTGTCCCGAGATGCAGACAGAGGAGCTGATGCGGCAAATGGCTAGAAGCAGACCTGCCGTTGCGGTGTACTGAGGGGTTCCGCAGAGGTCCGAATGAAGCCTGGAGAGGGCAGTGACTTCTCCCTAGGACCTAGAGACAGAGAAACAGAGAGGACGTAACCTCTGAGTGAGGCCTTGACCAGCAACAGGTAGCCAAGCAGAGAAGAGGAGAAAGGATGTTCCAAAGAGAGAGGACAGCCGGGCAAAGGCAACTGAAACCAATAACCGATGACCATATTGATTCCCTTAAACATTCTTCTGGACATTTCCTCCAGCTGACTTCTGGCAAGTTGTTCATGAAGACCACTGCACAGCGCATTATTAATAGCAAAGCATATACATGTATCCTTTCTCAAATTCTTTTCCCATTTGCGTTATTACAGAGTATTGAGCAGAGTTCCCTGTGCATACAGTAGGGTTAGGGTTAGATACATGTACGAGGGTGAGTCAACAATTATCCACCCTCTGGTTATATTAAAACTTCTGTAAATGCTACAGCCAGAGTGCAGATAGATTTTGACTCACCCTCATATATGTATAACCGAATCACTTTGCTGTACACCTGAAATTAACACAACATTGTTAATCAACTATACTCCAATGTAAAATTAAATTTTTTTTTTTTAAAAATAGCAAAGCATTGTCCTAGGAATTAGAACATGGGCCACCGCTGACGCTGCCCCCATCCACCGTGCCAGGGTCCTCCTCTACTTTAGGAATTCCAGCGGCACGGCGAGTTTTGCAGCGGTTAACCAAGAAACTGCACCAGCAGCTCCCACCAGAGCACTACTTACAACTTGAATTAGGCTGATGATTCCTTTTCCCACCATGTTTAAAAAATCACCCAGCATGGTGCATAGCCAGCTTCAGAGGAATTTCGCAAAAATTTCTCAACTCTCCATTATCCTTCGACACTTGCATTTTCCGCATTGGTCACTGCCAGAGTTTGAGTTTCTTTGAATGATTTCTATACCAATGTTTTGCTCTTCATTTAGCTGGAGCAGTGAATCCAAGCCTGGAATGCACTGAAGCAAAGCACCCAGGCGATGCCTTTGTCAACAGCAGCAGTGGTAGCATTCAGGGCATCTGGGACTATTTCTTTTCATCCTCTTCCACGTCCCTCGTCCCAGCAACCTTCAGCAGAGTTACTCCATCTGAAGTTTTGCCAGATGTTCATTTAGTTTTTCTTTTTCATGGTCACTAATAGTAACATTCTGACTTCTCAGCGATTTCTTAAATATGTTCTTCAGTTTGAATTTTGTCACCTTTTCCTGGCAAGCATGTGGCATCACCTCTGGTCACAGTAACCTCTCTAGTTTCTCCTGGAGAAAAACATCTTAAAGATTCACGGTCCAGCTCCCTTTTCCAAATATTGCACCATCAGTAGCAGTGGCTTTGTTGGCTTCATTCTATGACACCAAAACTTAGACCTTGGGCTCTTATAACCCAAAAGCCAACTTTCATCCTATTCCAAAGGAGTGTACTGAGGGCATTTTAAGCAGTTGTAACCAAAGACTTTCACTGAGCATTGGCAATTTCAGGAGTGGGTACAGATATGGGGATATATGTGTAGATGCAGCTGATTCACTTTGTTGTACAGCAAAAACTGGCACAACAGTGTAAAGCAATTATATTCCAAAAAAGGGTTTTAAAATAAGAGTGGGTACAATGGACTGGGCACTGGAAACCATCAGTATCCTAGAATCCCCATTTCTGAACTTTTGATGTATTATTCAAGTAGGGAGATGTATAATCTTAGCCAACTTTTGTGCCTTCAATTCCTAATTCATCATTCAGTGTTTTCCTGTCCTCTATTGTAAGCACACCCTTCGAGCCTTTGTGGTTACATCAGAAATGATGTTGTTGATTTCTCTCTCCATTTATAGAAATTGTGGCAAATTGAGCAGTCTCTTCACGGTTTGTCACAGGTTTGGGCTGCTTCCTGAGTTCAGCAGTTATAGCATCAACACGCAGCATCACACCTTTCCCAGTCTCCATCGGATTAGCACCTTTGCTAATCTTCTTGAAGCCTTCCATGGCAGTCAAGCATGCCAGTATGGTAGCAGCGGTGGTGCCACCCCAGCCTCTTCATTTGTGTGTTGGCAGCATCCCAATCAAGTCTGATGTGATAGTTTTATATTTATCCTTTAGGTCAGTTGACCTGGTAACAGATACCTCATCTTTTGTTACTTTGAGGCATCCCCAGCTCTGTTCTGTAATCACCGTTCTTCCCACTGTTCTTCATAGTAAGGGCTTCCCCATCTGCCAGAAGGTCTACACCTTGAAGCATTAGGTCTTAGGCATCAACATCGAATTTTATATCTTTGGTATGAGTCTCAGTGAGATGAGGAGCCAGTGTGCCAGACCTTAGCTTTGTCTAGCAAAGGACAGTGAGTGATGAAAGCATTTCTCCAGGGCTGGTGGCCAGGCAGTGAGGCAGGTCCTCAATGACAAGGGAGGGGCAGAGTGCAGGATCTACACTCAAGTTTTCGAAATGGTAATCAGATTTCCATTTTTAAAAGACCACCATCTGCAATATTTTTTAAGATGGGCTAGAGACAGTGAATTGGTGAATAAAAACCAAGCAAAAAAGGATGCGTTTACAGCAGGAGTGACTTAGAACATTGAAAGAAGGATACACGTTGAAGAAATTTTCTGAGGTTGAATGAACCGGATTTGGTGTGAATGTGGATGTGGGGGCACATGAAGGGATGGTCCAGCCAGCAAGACAGCCAGGTGGTGGGGAAAGGCGAGTGACCAGGCTGAGTGCAGGGGCTCATTGTTTGGGAGGGATGTCTGAATCTACTGGGATGAGAGGAAGCCATAGGTTCCATGCACTTCTTGATTCCCGGAGCCGTGGAGGCAGGTTAGGCCTCTCTCTCCCATCTCCTCCACTGACAGGTCCTTGTCTCCCACTAACTCAGCCCAATAACTGATGCTGCAGACTAGAGAGGCATTTGTATTGCCAGATTCTTCTAGCTAAATGTGTACCATGTGTCCCGCTAACCTTTACAACAGCGGGGAAATGTCTTGTAATTAACCAGAATATAAAGGATGAATGGAGCAGCCTGGCAGTCTCCTGTAGTCAGCATCATTCAGAGCAGATGAATGTACCTACTAAGATTTCCATCAACCACTTAAAGCCAGCACTTTTCTCTTGGGAGTGCTGACTTTGTTCATATACAGTACAAACACATGTATAAGTATGAATTATATTTGTATGTGAATGTTTGTAGCCACGCATACACAGGGGCACGAATGTGTTCTTGCAGGTGCGCTGGTTGTAGACACAGACGTGCATGTGTGCATGGATGTGTGGCGTGCCTATGTGCTTTAGGGGTGTGCATTCAAGTGTAGCCGGGACCAAGGAGCCGGGCCTAGGCTCCACTTTTTCTCCATTGCATCAGTAGTTACAGAATCCTCTTTAGAGACCAGTGCTTCAGTGTAATATCATTGGTGCTATGCTAGTAGGCGCTCCGTGAATGAATGTTCAAACAAGAAGAGTTACACCCCAGAAATTCTCCAGGTCCTTGCTGTTTTGCCCTTGCTTTCTGATTAGGTCTGTCAGCAGTGTGCTATGGAGACCTAGAGAGAGAAGTGCCCTTGTTCTCTGACCCTTTACACCAGGTCTGCCCAGGTCTGTCCAGCCAGTTCTTCCATGAGCTCATTTCAAGGCTGATTTCCCACAGTGCCCCATTTTCCATGGTCACTCACCACGCACTTGGTCAGACTGAGACAAATTAACTGTCTTAATTCAGGGTATGAACGCTTCCCTGGGATTGCCCCAAAACTGCGACCCCGGCACACAGAGGTGGTTTCTAGATGCTAAGGTCCCTGGTGATGTGGATCTTGCCACGTGGGTACCCCCCAGCCAGGTTGCTTTCTGACCCATTCATCAGTTCTGGTGATGGCATGGGCCAACTATAGGCTCCACCTCCCCAGAGCCTGGGCCAGCTGGGCCTGGATGAACGTTTTTTGAGAGATTGTGTTGTTGGTGTGGGAACCCCTGCCCACAGAGCTGCAGCCCCCACATTTCCCAAGCTAACGTGGGGGGCAACCGACAGCATGGGTGACACAGCCTCTCAGACCCGGCTCAGAGGGGCAAACGGTCCCAAAGTTTGCATATAAGTGAAGGAGCCCCCTCCAGCTTTTCAGGTTTCTTCTTAAGCAGTTCTTCTCATCACCTTAACAAATTCCAACCTGTGATGAGTAGCAGGACACAAAAGAGGAAGAACGGAGTTAGCTGGGAGGCATGATGATGTCATCCAGTGGCTATTAAGCACTGATGTGTGAGGTTAGACAGTCCTTCTTGGAGAGGACCAAGTAGAGAGGATGGATGTAGACATTGGAAGGATTCCCTCTGGGGCCTGGAGTAGGGGAGGGGCAGGAGCCTCTTCTCAATGCAACCGCGAGAAGAGAGGAACAGGCCTCCCTCTTAGCACCCCCCGCCCCATGTCCGCCTGCATCTCACAGTCCCCCTTCAGCAGCTACAGGGAAATCCCAAGCAGTGTTTGACCCTGGGAATGGCTTCCACGGGGCACTGGCCCCCTTCCTCACCCCCTCCTCCATCGGACATTAGAACCTGAACAAGGGGCCTGGGAAGACTCTGACTCACCTCCTCCTCCTTTGCCGGACGCCCTGAGCCATCACCACAGACCTGCCTTCACACAGGCTGCGCTGGGTCACAGAGACCCCTCTCCCACCCCCTGCCCAGTGCTGGGGCTTCAGAGAGAAGAGTTCGAACTGTTCTCACAGTGCTGGGACCACTCCTATTCTCTTAGGGATGTTGAATCAGAGGACATTTTTCTCCTGCTGCACCATTATTAGCTCGGCTTGAATAATGCATGTTTCCCTACTAATACCCTCTGTTTGATAATGGGCCTACGTTAGTGTTCATTGGAAATTTTCCTGCTGGATACACGTGGAGAGTAATGCAAATTTATGAAGGGATTTGAATGCACATTGGGAAGAGGTGACTCCATGGTAGTAACTCAATTTTATCAGGCATTCAGCTTAGACAGCAGCTTGCTGGGGGGCCAGGCTTTGGGGAGCTTTTTGAAATAGGCAGGGCAGGGATGGGCAGGAGGCGGGGGGGTACTGGGAGACGGCCCCCTTTGCACACCTGATCACTGTGGGCTTTAGTTCCAGGATTGACATGTTATCTCAAGTGCAGAGTGAATACCTGAGTCTCCAGGGGCTGAGCTGGGGAGGGAGCAGATGCTGCAGAAGGTTGACCATGCCTTTGGGATTACTTCAGGAACAGGTCACAAGAGAAGATGCTGAGGTCCTGCCAAGAGCACAGCTGCCTCCTGGTTGTGTGACCTGCAGTAAATCACTTACACCCCTGTGAACCCCAATTCTCTTATCCATCAAGTAGGTACAGTCACTACCCATCAAGGTTATTGAACATATAAAGACCAAATGAAATGATTACTGAGGGCCTGATATGACCAGGCACTATTCTAGGTATTAAGGACACAGCAATGAACAAAACAGACAAAAATCTCTGTCTTCGTGGAGCTTATGTTGCAACATAGGGTGACAAAAATCACTCAGAAAATGATATGTATGCTGGAAAGTTAGGGATGACGTGAGGAAGAGGGTAGGGAAAGCTGGGGTTGGAGGCATAGTTTTAAATGGAGTGGTCAGAGAAGGCCTCCAGGAGGAAGTGGTGTTGACACAAAGGTTTCAAGGAGAAAAGGGAGCGAGTCATGAAGATATCTGGGGACGAGCCTTCCAGGGAACTGGCAGGCTGCCGCAGAAACGTGCCTGGTGTATTGTTGGAACATCGGGGGGCCTGTGTGGCTGGAGAAGAGTGATTGAGGTCGAAGATGAGGTCAGAGAGGTTGCAGAGAGGGCCGATTGGTCTGGGCAGGCCCTTTTAAAGACTGGCTTTTACTACAGGAGAGTTAGGTTGCCCCTGAAGAGTTTTGAGCAGAGATGTAATTTGGTCTGACTTCTGTTTTAACAAGATCCCTCTGGATCTCATGTCGAGAACAGACTAGATGGGGGCAAGTGTGGAAGATGGGAGGCCATGGCAACAAAGGGAGACGTCTCATAGATTTGGACCAGGGAGACAGATGTGGAAGCTGCATTGGGGATATATTTGGAAGGGTTTGCTGATAGATCGTGTGTGGGCGCGAGAGAAAGAGAGGGGTCTGTGATGTGGATTTAAGTAAAGAACTTGTAAGGCCCTCAGCCTGGGGCTTGGCACGGAGGAAGTGCTGGTCCCAGTTGTTACCACTGCTGGTAACAGTCAGAGTGGACGTGAGCCACCTGGCAGGGGGTCTGGAGTTGGACAGATAAACCAAGCCACGTAACCAGAGACAGGATGAAGCCCTTGGCAACCAGCAGAATGCTTTGGAGCATAGCAGTACTCAGACCCAGAGGAGGTTGATGGATTCAGAGGAATGGCCTGTGGAACTGTGGAGTCCTGGCTCTGGGGCCGTTTGTGTGCTATTTGGCCAAGTCCTGATAAGCTACAGACTGGACTTAGTGTTGGGATCAAAACCCAATTCAATCCATCAGGCCACCACCTGCACCAGGTACCCTCCATCCCCCAGTGACCTCCCAGCCTCAGCTGCCCCTGCCCACAGTAGGTCAGCTGGCGTGGGCTGGGCTCGGCTAGGTGGATTGGCTCTGCACCTCATGTTCTCATCCTCCTGCGACCAGCCATGTCTTCTCCCAACGATGGCAGAGATTTCAGTGGGCAAGCCTAATCTGGCAGGCACTTTTCAAGTCTTGGGACATGTCGAGGCCTCCATAATAACCAAACCCATAGTCAAGGGGTGAGGAAATATACTCCGTTTCTTTAATGGGAAGGACTGCAGTCACATTGCAACGGGTGTGGATACAGTGAGGGCGACAACGGGGACCCCCAATCCAACGTGCCACACCTGGCCAGCGCTGGTTCAGGAGGGGAGCAGAGCTGCAGAGGGCAGGCTACAGGGCGTCTCAGGTGGACGCTCACGACCGGTTTGCAGGGAGATCGTCTTGGCTGCCTCTTGACAGCGGCTCTTCTCTGTGCTTGAGGCCCTTCTGCACTTGAACGCTACCCTTGGTGTATCCCTGCCCAGAGGGGCTTCTGGCTGTGACCCACTGTGGAATGTCCCAAGCTAAGAGAGGGATCGTTCGAGAGGCACTCATCCCCAGTCCCAGGCAACAACTTAACCGGATTTCCTTTTCACCTCTTCTCTAGTCAAGAAGCAAATTGAGTTGAAGTCTCGAGGCGTGAAGCTGATGCCCAGCAAAGATAACAGCCAGAAGACGTCTGTGTGTAAGTGTCCGCCCTGCCGGGCCTCTTGCGCGAGATCAGACCCGCCGCTGCTGTGACCGCGGGGAGGCGGGATGCTGCTGCGCTGATGTCCCTTCAGCCCTGCTTCCCTCCGCCCGGGTCTGCGCGTGCGCACACTGACCTCGTGGCCAGTGCGCAGGTCCGGGGCCTGCCCTTTGTCTTCTCGTGTTCCTCCTCCCACTCCCCTCCTGCCTCTTCTTTCTCCCTCACTTCCCATTCGAACTGCGGTCCAGGGAGTCATTACTACTACATTTCTGTCTTTATTTTTCCTTTTGAATCACTTCCACATGCTAAGACAATCCTTTTTTCTGGCTCCTCATCTAGGAGTCAGTAAATTCCAGCTGGGATATTGGAGGCTTCAGGGCCCTGATTCCAGCTCCCAAGGCAAGATTGGGAAGGAGAGAGAGGGGAATGCCTAGAACTTCCACCAGGGTCCCTGAACCTGGCTGGGCAGAGAGTGGGCTAGAGGGTGGGGGTCCTGCTTCTTGAGCCAGTGGGGCAGTGCTGGGGGCTCTCTGCTTGGACACAGGGCAGATTCTGTCCATGGGAACGTGTTCCTGCCATTGGTGTTTGAAAGATCAAAAGGGAGATGTCCAGTGTTGGGGAATTGTCTGGAATGTCACTCCAGAAGCACCTGATGCTAAGGGGCTTTGGAGCTAGAGCATAGGAAGGCTTTCCAGAAGGTTCTGGGCTGCTCCAGGAGGCTGGACTTGAAAGCAGAGCAGAATTTTCTAAGAAACACTCCTTTTTTGTTCTGGAGGTGGGGGCAGGGAGCCTGCCATGGTCCCCCAGTCACCTGGCCTTCCGGTCTACCTTCTCCCTCCCTTTGCCCTCCGCTTCTCATGCCCTCATCTCTCTCTCTCCACGCGTCCTTCCTCTTTCCACTTTCCTCTCCTTCCTCTCCCCTTACCTATCTGCTTCCCCCTCTTTTGCTCTCTGTCTCTGCTTGCTGCTGACCCTCTCCTTTCCTCTTTCACCTCCGTGTACTCACTTCTCCTGAGGTGCTGGAAGTGCTTGCTGGAGAAGGGCTGAGAGCAACCATGGGTGGGTCCAGAGCTCTGTGCTGTGGGTGGCAGGGAGCAGTGGGGGGAGCGGCAGTTTGGTCCCAAAGCCGCAGGAAATTGAGCCTGACCATGGGTCTTCTCTGGTCTTTCAAGTCCTCCAACTGGAGACGGACACCACTTCTGGCCTCTGGGGATGATTGTCTCTGGTCACCCTGCCACAAAGGGGGCTGGATGGCAGAGGGCCGCCCGGAGGCCCTGCTTCTGACGAGGGAGCCAAGAGAAGGAGCAGAGGTTAGGTCAGGAGTCTGCAGGGAAGGCTCGAGACATGGCCTGGGCCCACACAGGCTCTTTCTTTCTGTAGCCACGGGACACCAGAGGAATCAAGGCAGGCACGATTTAACTTCAGAGTTTGCCCTGGGGCCACGGACAAACTTTAACAAAATTGCTCCGATTTGGGAGAGCAAGTTTTTATCCTAGTTGTATCCTTTGGGTAACTGTGTTACCCCAGGCCCTAACACCTCAGTTTCCACACCTGTAGAATGGGGATGCAAAACCTCATCCTCCCTTCCTCCCAAGGCTGCTGCTGGATCTGAGATGGGCCTTCTTGACTTAGGACTCCAGGAGGTCCATCAACTCTCTAGAAAATCACATGATGTTGTGGGTGCATTTTGGGTGGGAGGGAAGGGTCTGTGGTTTTCATTAGTTCTCAGAGGTACCCAGAACTCCCTCAGAAAGATGTAGAAACCCTATTTTAATAAAATAATGCAAAACCTCTTCAAAAAAATATACATCTCTCTACAGCAAGGTACTGGTCTCCTTTCCAAGATTCCCTCAGAGAAGGATGGGTGTGTGACCCAAGCTGCCTCGGAGACAGGTCACCAAATGTCTGCAGGGGTCTGGCCCTTTGTGTTCTGCTCAGATTTCCTGTGGACAGATGTCCTAAACTTCAGGGGAGGAGTGGGCCACACTCACATCTCCTGGATCCTACTCACTGCCTTCAGCAGACAGTCCGTGGGTACCATGCACCCCCAGCCATCGGTTCTGACCACCCACGTCTGAGCCTCTCTTCACTTTCGGTAGAAGGCCTGGTCTTTCTGAGTGTGTTGCGGCTTCTTCCTCATCATAGGGACTGGAGCAAGGCTCACCTTCCCATCTCTTCCCTCTGTAGCCAACAGCAAGTTCATGCTACAAGCACAAGTGGCTGGTTTTGAATAGCCAGGGGAGGCTGGAACTCAGGAAAGAGTGGGGGAAAGCCTTTCGCCTCCATAATTCAGACAGTAAACTGTTCGCTGGGTTTTGAGTTTGCTTGTTTCCCGGGAGCCTCGAAGGCTCATGTGGGGATGCTGTCACCTGCTCAGTCCTCCCAGGAAGAGAGGGCACTGGATGGGTTGGGGGCGGGGGCGGTGAGTGGCTCACCGCTGAGCTTGCAAATTCCTGGAGGTCACCTGCGCCTTATTTCGGGCTGGCTGATCATAGGGGACGCAGCAGGGTTTGCCATACATGTCAGAGGCTGTGGTTCGGTGGCTGGACTTCGCCATGGCCTCGGCTGTCCCGTCCAGCCATGTCCTCATCCTCTGCTCACTGAGCGGTGTCAGTACTAAACGAGAGGGTGGGAGAAGAGGCAAGAATTTGCAGTGCATCCTTAACATGCTGCATGGTGGTGTGTGGTTCCCATGCAGTGGTTGGCAGGGCACTCTGGGATGGGGGCGGTCGGTGTGCAGGGTTGAAGAAGTAGGGCCTAAAGAAGGTGGGTGCTTAGCTCAGAAACCCTCAGTAGGGATGGGTCATGGTGAGGCTGGTTGCCAACAGATAAACCAGCAGGTACAGCTCAGGGTTCCTCTCTCCCTCCTGTCCCATGGGGATCCTGGAAGCTCCAGTTTTCTCTTTCCTCCCCCCTGCTCGCAAAACACCGAGGCTCAGGGAGGCAGGGGCTTGCTCTGCTTTTGGAGATGGCATTTCCATCTTATTAGCCCAGCTCGAAGGGTCCTAGGCTGGGGAATGGTGGTGTTGCTCAGCTGAGGATGTGAAAGCTTTGGCAGGGAAAGCGATGGGAGTCGGAGACAAGCGTCCAGTGAGAGTAACTGGCTTGAACCTGGCAGTGTGGAATATTGGAGAAAGGGAGGCTGTCCAAGAGGCCTCGCGCTCATCGCCACACAACCAGGAGGGTACCCGGTCTCTGGCTAGAGCTTGTAGTCCTCCCACATGCCCAGGTTCCCTTGGCCAGCCACATCCTGAGATACCTGGAGATTTGGACAGGTTTCCAACTATAGAAATGAGCTTCAACTCAGGTCTGAAATGAGACTAAATGAGTCGAAAATGGAGCTCCCCACTGCCCCACGTCCATCAGCTCACCTGCATCCTCACAGGCACCCAGGCCAGGAAATCCCTTGCCCCCTCTCCCCATGCCCTACTCTTCCACGAGCCCTGGTGATTCTTTCTTTGCTACGTCCATTCCCATCACTTCATGTGTGCCCCACTACCAGGCTCTTGCTGTCCTTTACCTGGATGAACACAAAACTTTCTAACTCATTTCACAGTAACTGGCCTTCCGCTGAGCAATCCAGCTCTTACAGTGCCCTTCCCCATTCAGGACTCTTCTCACCGTCTTTAAGATCAGACTCATCAAAGTCTGACCTCTGAAACTTCACCTTCACTCTTCGATGTCACTCACCACCCTCCCTCCTGTTCTGGCACACTGAACAATTTACAGCTGTGTTTCCATGTCTCTACCTTGCTCCCTGGGCCCATCTGTCTGGCAGAAATGCCGTTTCTCTGTTATCACATATCTCAATCCTACTATCTCAGAAGAGCCACGTTAAATGCCACCTCCTCCAGGTAGCCTTCCATGCTTCTCTCAGCAATATGAGATGGGTGCTGTCTCTGAATCTCCCTGTAGCTGCCTCTTTCATCACCTCCCCATTGTGGTTCTGTAGCTTCTTTCCATAGTTCATGTCTTCACTGGATGGGAACAGTGGAGTGGTCATATCTGATATCTGACATTGACATCTCCCATGGTATCCAAATAGGGTCTTGTATACAGTGGGTGTTCAATTAATGCTTGTTGTCTATCATGTGCAGGAATGAGTGGGTGAATGAGTGAGTGATGGGGAACATTGCTCATATTGTGGGACATTGAGTGGATGGGAGGGAAATGGGCCAACTCAGGGAATGTTGCTCTAGATTCCCCGTCTTCCCTCATCTAAAAGTGGTTGTTGGGATCGTGGGGCTGGTGAGGGCTTGATTGGAACTCCAGCTCCTGGTCATTGGCAAGCCCAGGACTCCAGAGGTGTGAGGGCATTCTAGCCTCACAGCATCTCAAGAACAATGAACTGCAGGGGCTGGAGGGTTTCCACCTTCTCCACTGGAGACGGAAGAAAATTGACTTTGTGTGTATCCGCCGCCCTTTGACTGAGCTTCTCCTTTAGCCTAGAGGACTGTGCACATGGCTTTTAAAAACAGGACTCCGGTGTTGGCAAACGCGAGGGCATCACAGCACCTGCCAGAACTACCACAGGTGCCACCTCGGTGCCCTCGGCTGGCGGCATGGGCAGGGAATACTCTGGTTACCGCTTACTCTGCATTGAGAACTGCCTGCTGGGAAGAGGTTTCTCAGCAGAAATATCTGTGTTTGAGCTCAAATCCCTGCTTTGAACTTCAGACTGCAGCTTTCTCTTGCATTCTTTACCGTTTCTGACCACACATCCACCTTTTATTTAACTTTCTTTGAGTCATTTCTCCATTGGGGGCTGAGGTTGGGGGGCTTATCTCATCTAGAGTTGCCATCCGCAGACTGGAAGGGTGGGGAGGTCACCAGGGGCCGTGGACCATCCACCTCTGGCCTCTGGTGTGGGATGAGGGAACGGAGTGGTTGTTGGTTTGGGGTGCCTCTGAGCCCACACGCTCTTGATGAATTTCACTTGGACTTTGCTCCCAAAGGAATTTGTCAAAAGCAGCCCCCCATCTGCACCCTCGGGAAACCCGAGCCCAGGAGACCCCAGCAACCCCACAGGCCCCAGCAGAGCAGGGCCTCTTTCTGTCTCTGCATCCACTTCCCACCCTCAGATCCTTCCCTGACTGGTGACCTCCTGTGACTACCCATCTCTGTATCTGCTGTTTTTTGCCTTGTAGTAACTCAGGTTGGTGTGTCCCAAGGGCATAATATGTGTCCAGACCCTGGCATACCTGAAAGGGGCAAAAGACTAGGCTCGGATTTCAGGTAAGATCTGTTTGGGAATGTTCTTATTGCAAGAAGGGTGGGATGGCCTGGCAGGGGGGGAAGGCAGGGGCTGGCCTTCCTAGAGGTAAACTGGAGAGGACCATGTGCACATAGGATCACTTCCTGGAGAAGAGCTTTGGCCTGTAACGTTCTCTCTTAGTCCAGTGCTGGGATGAGTGCCCACGCCTTAGGGGGAGGTGGGGTCTATAGTCTGCCAATGTCACCCCGCAGACCTATACCCAGGGTACAGAGGGCTGCCATCATCAGGAATGACGTGCCAGCAGGCAGCTCACACCTCCTGTTGTCTAGGAGAACCTGATGGTGCGTTTTGTAAAGGTTCTAACTATTGAGGCATCTTCTCATAATCTTCCACTTTCATGCAAGTTTGTGGGTATCATCCCCCCACTCTCAGCTGTCCTCACTGATGCTTATCTCAGAGGATTGTTGTTTTGCTCACAAAGTCACCTTTTACCTCAATGCTAAAACCATTAAACGGTCCAGAAAAAGAAGATGAAGAGCAGGTGTTCCTTCCAATGGAGGTTTGAAGTGATAAGTGATGGAGCGAAGATTAAGGACCAGAGGAGAGACGACGTTTGGTGTGGTGCTTCTTTGTGGGACTAGGAAGGACAGGAAGGACTGGCGGGGTGTGGGGGAGGGACCTGGAAGGCCCGAGGGTGGGGCTCACGGACTTACCTTGTCTCCCAGGTTAGGATCCAGCGTCCAGTTCACCTGCAACGAGGGCTATGACCTGCAAGGGTCCAAGCGGATCACCTGTATGAAAGTCAGCGACATGTTTGCGGCCTGGAGCGACCACAGGCCGGTCTGCCGAGGTGAGGGTGCCCTGGAAAGCGAGGCTGGCCAGAAAACTGGGCTGGGAGTGGAGGACGGAGCCCAGCTCCTGACATTGGAGTCCGGGCTCTCATCCGGACTGCGTCACCTCACTCTCACTTCTCCCCACGCCTCAGATTCTGCATCCATTTACTAACGAACTCAGCGCATTTATTTAGCACCTCCTGTGTCTCCAGGCCTCTAGAGGAGCAGGAGATGATAGAGAAGGGAAAGAGAGGCGTGATCCCTGTCCCCGACAGTCTAGTCAGGGAGTCACACATGAGCAGGTTGCTGGCCCACTGCACCAAGGTATTACAGCTACGCCTAGATCAGAAGGGAAGTCACCTTGTATCATGTCACCTTGATTCCCTCCATTATAGCATACAGGCATCCCGAACCCTCCATCTCAATGCCCTTGTTTCTTTCCACATACTCACCAATAAATAGACCTGTCACTTCTGAAAGAATGCTCTGAGCTATGCAGGTGTAACGTGGGCCATGGCCTCAAAGGGCCTCTCTGTGGGATTCCTCTAACCCAACATCTGGACATCTTATTCTCAAAGGCCCTGCCATCCCAGCTTTCACAAGG
The DNA here is from genome assembly GCF_030028045.1 of Hippopotamus amphibius kiboko. Lineage (NCBI taxonomy): Eukaryota > Metazoa > Chordata > Mammalia > Artiodactyla > Hippopotamidae > Hippopotamus > Hippopotamus amphibius. Next base: position 26,630,032 of record NC_080186.1, on the reverse strand, counting down.
ACCAAGGCTGGGCTGGCCAAGTCCCCATCCCCAGGTAATCTTAAAATATCAAACCGGAGTGTAATTTCTTCATTAGGACAGGACAGCAGCTGCTTCTATGGTAGCAGAGCCCCTAGCCTTATCCTCCAGGGCACCGCTAGGCAGCTTTCCATGACCTACGCTGTGTGTACCTCTCTTCTTCCATTGTTTGCACACATGACCAGGACTCAAGAGTTCTTGGTGCAACAGTAAGGAATCACTCTAGAGTTTGTAAACAAAGACAACAGTTGCTCTTTTGAGTGCCCCTTTGGAAGATAAAGTGTACTACCCACTAAAGTTGTATTCCAGATCCTTCCTGTTTAAGAAGCAGAGTTCTTTGACTCTCTCCAGACACATGCATGAAGATGAAATTCATGCAGAGTGAGATGGATCCAGGATAAAGAACTTAGACCACTGCTGCACTGAGGAAGGGGCAAATTGGTGCTGAGACCCACTCCCTTTTTTTTACTGTGTTGATAAGCGCTCTGGAAGAGGGTCATGAAAATGTCTCTCAAATAAGCCCTAGATTTATTCATTCTCACTCAACGCTGAGGTGGCCACGATCCACAATCAACAATGCGTTTTGCATCTCCACTGATTTTAGTTATATTATTTCAAAGATTCCATTTAGCTAATATTTTTCTAAAAAATTGAACAAAAGAAGAGTTATTGTGTATTAGCTTTGTCACCAGCTTGTCACCACCTGGCCATGGGCAATATGGCAAAGCCTCTATTTTCCCCACCTTACTTTCTTACTTATAAATGTAGATTACGGCTCCTACCCTACCCATCTTGTGTTAATGGGAAGGTCAAGTGGAGTTGTGGATATGGAAACACTTTATGAATTGGGAAGCGCTGGGCAAGATAACAAACATCCTCTTGCTAGAACATAAGCTCTACAGGGCAAGGACGTCTGTTTTGCTCACCGCCTAGAATAGGGCAGGGCCCATAGTAGGTATTCAATAGCATGTATTGAATGGATGATTGAATAAATGAATAATTGACTAGCACAACTTTCCATTTCGAGGGAACCAAGACACCAGCTGAATAGACAGGCATAAAGTTATCAAGTCTGAGGATCAAGGGACCCTTTGCCTGTCTGTCATTTCAAAATTCCTTTTGAGGAATTTGAACAGCATTGCCTTCAGGCAGTGGTGGGATCTGATCTCTCCCTGAGACCTTTGCTTTTCTTTTTTTTTTAAAACTCTTTATTGGAATATAATTGCTTTACACTGTTGTGCCAGGTTTTGCTGTACAACAAAGTGAATCAGCTGTATTTATACATATATCCCCATATCCCTTCCCTCCCGCAGCTCCCTCCCAACCTCCCTATCCCAGCCCTCTAAATCATCACCCATCATCGAGTTGATCTCCCTGTGTTATGCAGCAGCTTCCCACTAGCTATCTATTTTACATTTGGTAGTGTATATATGTCAATGCTACTCTCTCACTTCGTCCCAGCTTCCCCTTTGCCCCCCACCCCGTGTCCTCAAGTTCATTCTCTACATCTGCATCTTTATTCTTGTCCTGTCACTGGGTTCATCAGTACCATTTTTTTTAGATTCCATACACATGTGTTAGCATGTGGTATTCGTTTTACTTTTTCTGGCTTACTTTGCTCTGTATGACAGTCTCTAGGTCCATCCACCTCACTACAAATAACTCAATTTCATTCCTTTTTATGGCTGTGTAATAGTCCATTGTATACATGTGCCACATCTTCTATATCCATTCATCTGTTGATGGGCATTTAGGATGCTTCCATGTCCTGGCTATTGTAAATAGTGCTACAATGAACATTGTGTTACATGTTTCCTTTTGGATTATGGTTTTCTCAGGGTATATGCCCAGGAGTGGGATTGCTGGGTCATATGATAGTTCTATTTTTAGTCCTTTAAGGAACCTCCATACTATTTTCCATAGTGGCTGTATCAATTTACATTCCCACTAACAGTGCAGGAGGGTCCCCGTTTCTCCACACCCTCTCCAGCATTTATTGTTTCTAGATTTTTTGATGATGGCCATTCTGTCTGGTGTGAGGTGATACCTCATTGTGGCTTTGACTTTCATTTCTCTAATGATTAGTGATGTTGAGCATCTTTTCATGTGTTTGTTAGCCATCTGCATGTCTTCTTTGGAGAAATGTCTATTTAGGTCTTCCACCCATTTGTGGATTGGGTTATTTGCTTTTTTGGTAATAAGCTGCATGAGCTGCTTGTATATTTTGGAGATTAATCCTTTGTCCATTGCTTCATTGGCAAATATTTTCTCCCATTCTGAGGATTGTCTTCTTGTCTTGTTTATGGTTTCTTTTGCTGTGCAAAAGCTTTTAAGTTTCATTAGGTCCCATTTGTTTATTTTTGATTTTATTTCCATGATTCTAGGAGATGGGTCAAAAAGGATCTTGCTTTGATGTATGTCATAGAGTGTTCTGCCTATGTTTTCCTCTAAGAGTTTTATAGTGTCTGGCCTTACGTTTAGGTCTTTAATCCATTTTGAGTTTATTTTTGTGTGTGGTGTTAGGAAGGGTTCTACTTTCATTCTTTTACAAGTAGCTGTCCAGTTTTCCCAGCACCACTTATTGAAGAGGCTGTCTTTTTTCCGTTGTATATTCTTGCCTCCTTTGTCAAAGATAAGGTGCCCATATGTGCTTGGGTTTATCTCTGGACTCTCTATGGTGTTCCATTGATCTATGTTTCTGTTTTCGTGCCATACCATACTGTCTTGATCACTGTAGCTTGTAGTATAGTTTGAAGTCAGGGAGCCTGATTCCACCAGCTCCGTCTTTCCTTCTCAAGATTGCTTTGGCTATTCGGGGTCTTTTGCGTTTCCATACAAATCATAAAATTTCTTGTTCTAGTTCTGTGAAAAATGCCATTGGTAATTTGATAGGGATTGCGTTGAATCTGTAAATTGCTTTGGGTAGTATAGTCATTTTCACAATGTTGATTCTTCCAGTCCGAGAACATGGTATGTTCCTCCATCTGTTTGTATCGTCTTTGATTTCTTTCATCAGTGTCTTATACTTTTCTGCATATGGGTCTTTTGCCTCCTTAGGCAGGTTTATTCCTAGGTATTTTATTCTTTTGGTTGCAGTGGTAAATGGGAGTGTTTCCTTAATTTCTCTTTCTGCTCTTTTGTTGTTAGTGTATAGGAATGCAAGAGATTTCTGTGCATTAATTTTGTATCCTGCTACTTTACTAAATTCATCGATTAGTGCTAGAAGTTTTCTGGTAGCATCTTTAGGGTTTTCTATGTATAATATCATGTCCTCTGCAAAGAGTGACAATTTTACTTCTTCTTTTCCAGTTTGGATTCCTTTTATTTCATTTTCTTCTCTGATTGCTGTGGCTAAAACTTCCAAAACTATGTTGAATAATAGTGGTGAGTGTGGGCATCCTTGTTTTTTGTTTTTGTTTTTGTTTTTAAAGTGGAGGTTTCTCCTCCATCTTCCTTAAAGTGGAGGTTTTCCTTTAGGCATCCTTGTCTTGTTCCTATTCTTAGAGGGAATGCTTTCAGTTTTCACCATTTAGAATGATGTTGGCTGTTGGTTTGTCATATACGGCTTTTATTATATCGAGGTAATTTCCTTCTGTGCCCATTTTCTGGAGAGTTTTTACCATAAATGGATGTTGAATTTTGTCAAAAGCTTTTTCTGCATCTTTTGAGATTATCAGATGGTTTTTATCCTTTAATTTGTTGATATGATGTATCACATTGATTGATTTGCATGTATGGAAGAATCCTTGCATTCCAGGGATAAACCTGGAATCATGGTGTATCAGAGGCAAGAGACTCAGATCCACACACCAGAAAGCAGGCACCAGACTCTCCCATCAGGAAGCATACTCAAGACACTGGACCAACCCCACCACAGGGGGCAGAGAACAGAAACCAGAGGAATTACTTCTAGGCAGCATAGGGAAAGGAGACAGCAAATACTATAAATTAGACAAAATGAGCAAACAAAGAAACACCTTGCAGGCAAAGGAGCAAGATAAAAACCCACAAGACCAAATAAATGAAGAGGAAATAGGCAAATTGCCTATTCAGAGTAATGATAGGAAAGATGATCCAAAATCTAGAAAATGAAATAGAGAAAATACAAGAAGCATTTAATAAGGACCTATATGAACTAAAGAGCAAACAAGCAGTAATGAATGACACCATAACTGTAATTAAAAATACTCTAGATGCTATAAACAGTAGAATAACTGGGGCAGAAGAATGAGTAAGTGAGTTGGAAGATAGAATGGTGGAAATAACTGCCACAGAGCAGGAAAAAGAAAAAAGAATAAAAAGAATGGAAGACAGTCTCAGAGACTTAGGTGACAACATTAAGCGCACCAACATTTGAATCACAGGCATCCCAGAAGAAGAAAAAAAGAAAGCGTCTGAGAAAATATTTAAAGAGGTTATAGTGGAAAACTTCCCCAACATGGGAAAGGAAATAGTTAATCAAGTCCAAGAAGCGCAGAGAGTCCCATACGGAATAAACCCAAGGAGAAACACACCGAGGCACATATTAATCAAACTAATGAAAATTAAACACAAAGAAAAAATATTAAAAGCAGCAATAGAAAAGCCCCAAGACCTTTTCATTGGAGGCAGGTTGTTCTCTTAATAATGGTGGTTGTTTACATGAATAAGCCCAGGGTGGGGAAGGGCTGGTGTTTCAGAAGAAAGTTCACAGTCAAGTAACGTGCTCATCTTTTTCTCCAGACGTGTCATGTGCCCCAGTCAAGTGCCTCCCACGATCTTGAGCCACTGGACTCCGCATTCTCTGCCACACTATTGACTAAGCATTGGGCCGGGCTTTTTCACATCCATTCTTATCCCATCCTCTGCCTTAAATGCTGGAAGTGGGGGGAAATCCTGGGAAGCAGAGCCAGACAGCATTGGGTATAAATCCATCCATCACCACTTTTTAGCTGGATGTCCTTAGGCCTGTCTCTTCACCTCTCTGTAGCTCTTTTCTTCTGCTAAAAGGCAGTGATTATAGAACGTTGCTTTATGGCATTACTGCGAGAACTAGAGGAGACAGTGAACATGAAAGGGCTGATTTAGAAATGACCCTAGTGGGTCTGTGAGGCTCGTATGCACACCTGTTTAGTTTAAACTGCTGAGCACTGTCGGGACATAGCTTCCCCATGCCTTGGAGCACACCCTCAGCCTCTAGTGGCCCCAGATCTTTTAGAAGCTTGTTTCCTCACTGTCCTGTCCAATCCTGTTCCAATAGCACAAGTTGGGAGGCACACAGACTTTGATCTAGAGGCCAACTCTGCCACCTGCTAGCTTGCTGGCCCTGGGCGGGTTCCTTCATCTTTTTTAGCCACAGGGCCCTCATTTGTGAACTGGGAAAACAAAACCTCCAGTGCCTAGTGATTGCCAAAATTAAAAAAGCCATTTTATAGAAAGTGACCAGTGCCGGCAGTGGTAGAGAGGGGGGTTCTAGGGCAGGTTCACCTTCCTGCCACTCTCTCCCTTCTTTTTTTTTCTCCCAAGGTCCTTGTGAGGGAGGAAGAGAAAAGCAAAGCTTCCTGAGTTTGGACTTGGGTGATCTGTCCTGGGCTTCCCTGAAAGCAAAGGGATGAGATAGATATTAAATTCAAAGGTCCTTTAATTTTGGCAGTTTTGAAAGTTTTTCTTTTAAAATCTCTTATTTTTAATTAGTCACAATTACTATTCTAATTGTGATTTTTTTTAATGGAGAGTTTAAGTGAAGCCCACTTTAAAAATAGAAAGGGATAAAACTCTTTGAATTCCACAAGAGCTCCACTAATAAGCAGGCTACCAAAAGATCACAGTCTGAAAAGGATTCACCACCACACAGAGTGATATTATTTTTCATCTAATGCATTTAAAATATAATTTGATTTTAAATATTCATTTTCCACATAATTAATTCTACTCAACCATGGAACCCAGCAAATGATAGGTTCTCAACAAATATTTGAGGACAACCTGAATGAATCAGTGATTGAAATGAATGAACAACGTGGGACTGTGCCCTGATGTTGGAATTTGAAATTAGTTATTCACTGGCCTTTTTTTCCTTGCCCTCCCACCAGAAGAAATAAGCTTCTTATTTGACTACTAGACAATTTTGATTATCCAAGGGAGACTGAGGACAACATGAAACGTTGTTGTACTGTTACACTAATTCTATTCAGGCCCAGATACAGGCAGTATAATATAGGGCTTGTCAAACTTATTTTACATATGGAGCCCAATATTTTAAAATAAGCTTTTACAGAAGTTCCATAAATAAAACAGATGCCGTAGAGCTTCTCTCAATGGAGTAGGGGCAAGGGGATTTGGAGTTGCCCCTTCCTCACCACTCCCAGCAGCCTCTAAGCCACTTCCAAGGAACCACTGGGGCTCTGGGGAACACAGTTTTTAAACCACTGATGGAGTGAAGAGGACCAAACTGACAACCAGGAGATCTGGTTTCTTCTGACCACAAATTGGTGTTGACAGAGGACAGGGATGGAGTACCAGATGCAATGCAGTTCCTGGGTCACAGAGTAGATCATTAACAGAAACCCATATACTATTTTTTTTTTCCCTAGGATAAAAACATTTTTTGGTAAATAGAACACCAGACTCAGGACTCAGACACCTAAGTTCAAGTTCCAACCTTGCTAGTAACATACCCTATGGCACAGGGCAAATTACTGAAATGCTCTGACTCTTCTCCTTCATTCTCCTAAGATGGGAGTGAAAGGTGGGAAACAGTGCAGAAAAAAGTTGAATTCAATGCCGTGAAAATGACACATGGCTGTCTTCCGTCTTGGATCAACTTCCTGGGCTTTCCCCTTAAACATTAATGTTGTTCAGAGATCTGTCTTCATCCCCCGCCCCTCCTCTCTCCTCCCCTCCTCCCCCCATCCCTGCCCCATGCTGCCCCCACCTTCCTCTTCTCTCCTCTGTAGTTATTCTCCCCTGGGCGATGTACTGACTGCACTAGAATACATGCCCCATTGCTCCCTGAGTCCCTTACCTATACATATGTACTAATGATAAAGCTCCCACTTATTAAGCTATTTATACTTGTATAAAGCAGTACAATAACCATTTTTCAAAATTTCTTTACAAGGAAAGAGGCAATATCCATATTTTGTGTTTAACTCAAGCTTGGAGTAGTCTGCCAACTTGTCCAAGGACACAAAGCTAATCTTTTGAACTGGATTCCACCCCTGACTCCAAAGGCTCTATCCTCTTTCTACTTGAAAATTGCACCTGGACATCAATTCAGAGTCAATACGCTAGATGGAACCACAGAGAACAACCTCTCCCCCTCACTTTTTGCTAACATTTATTTCGAGCTAATCGTCAGCTCAAAGAAAATTTTCAGGAACTGTGCAACGTGTTAGATATTCTTTGCCCAGATTTAAGCAACTAGTTTTAGAGAGTTAATGGATAAGATGGATCAGGTAGAGAGGTAGGAGAAGAGCCAGAGGTGTCACAGAAGCCTGTGGATGTGAGTTTCACAGAAAGAGAAGGGTCAGTAGGGTCAGACACTTTAGAGAGGTCGAGTACAACAAAGACCAGAAAGCAGCCCCTGGGTTAAGTGGCTCAACTAAGTGGTGGATATTTGAAGTTGCCCCTATAAGGGATTTTCAAGAAAATGGGACAAAGGCGAAGGAGAGGATTGACTGGGCCAAAGCTTCCATTACGATGGCAAGCCACGAATCTGTGGTTAGTACCACGGTTCTCCTGGCAGCCACATGGCACCTAGGATTAGAAACAGAGAGGACGGATGGTAGAATTAATCCAAGGCAGATAGGAGAGTGTTACAGGAGCTGCTGGTGAGGGTCTTGAGGTCCAGACTAGGTAGTGAGAGAAGAAGAGTCAGGAGGGGATGGAGAGATGGAGAGAAATGAGGGAACCTGGGGTCTGGAGAGGCCTAGAATTTAGGCTAGCAGGTGCCTCGAGACCAGAGTCACTCTGCTGGATGATATGCATAGGCAGCAGGGGAAGGAATGGGGTGATGGAGTTTAAGATCTCACAGATGGACTCTCCTGGGTCCCAGCACGGCAGACCCTGGGTGTGGCCATGGACGTAGTTGACCTTGGGCAGGGGTGCCTGATCTCAGAAGGAGGGGCTGACCTCTGAAAGGCGGAGGAGCCATTCCTCTGTTGGAACCAAAAGGAAGAAGAGGAGCACATAAGCAGATGGATTGCAGACTCGGGGGATGAGAGAGAGAGAGCGCCTGCCAAATGTCCTCTGTTTCACCCACAAAGACTGAAGCAGGGTCATCACCTGAGAGCTGAGACTAAGGGGAAGCGAGGGGAAGCGAGGGGAAGGACAAGGGGTCTGAGGGCTGTGCAGGAGGCGTGAAAGGGTCTTTGAATGGAGTGGGAGAGTGAGTATAATAGGGCTAAATGCCAGAGTTGCTGGGCGGTGTCCAGGACTCTTTGAGGTGGGTGGTCATGAATTTATAGTGACACCAATCTTCCTACTCACGTGATTTTCTCTAGCAAAGCTTAACTGCACGGGGAAGGGCTAGAGAGTGTAGGCGGAGAGGTTCAGCCACAATTGTTGTCTTCGGGGCCATCATTTAAAGGAAAAAGGAGCAAGGGACTTAGATGGATTTGCAGGGAAATGGTCATAACAGTGGACCACGGGGTCTAAGTTGGGTAAGAATGGAAGAGAAGACAGGGAGCTGATGGTGGAGAGAAAGTTGGCATCAGTGGAGTGAGATACAGATGAAGGTCAAAGAAGAATTCCTCCAGGAGGTTAGCAATTGTTCGTGGAATGAAACACTGGAGGGGAGGAGAAAGCTCTCCACCACAGAGTACTGTGGAAGAAGCAGTGGACCCGGGATGGGGAGATGGGTTTCAGTCATGGCAGGGATTGGAGCAGGAGGTTCTGAAAGATGTTACAAGCCACAAGTCAGTGTTTATTTGCCTTAGAATTGGTGGTCAGGAGGTAGTTCCAGGGAGAGGACTGTGGAAAGGATGGGGAGGAAGGTCAATAGCAGGAGAAGTGAGGGAAGCCAGCATGGAGCAGGGTGGGAATAAGATCTGGGGAGAAGATAGAGGACCAGAGGCAGTTGCACCTGGAGCAGTTCCCTTTTTGGTACCAAGTTGTTTTGATGCCAGGACTGGCTGTGGGTCTAAATGGTGTCTCCCTAAAGTCCCCTAGAATACTGCTTCTGTTATATGGAGTAGTGATGTTCAGAGGAAGAATAGGACTGGCGGCAGGGCTTGGGCATGGAAGGTCCTGGGAAAATCTCCTGAAAGTTACCCAGCAGGGCATTTGATGGGAAAAGGCAAATAGAGAAACATAAACATGTGTTTATTCATTTATTCAGTCACTGTCTGAGCAGCTACTATTTTGCCAGCCCGTGTGGGTCACAGCGATGAGCTATCCATCTGTTGGTGCGATCCCAGGGGCTGGCTGCTCAGGGGGAAGTCTGTCTGTCCGCAGACCCCCTGACCTTACCCAGACAGCAGTGGGGGGAAAGGAGCTGATGCTCCGTTCTGAACCTATTTTTAGGTGCTCCATGCTAACTAACTGCAGATTGTAATATTTTAATTAAACCCCTTTAAACCCTTAAAGTGGTAAATGCCTTTTTGACCTGTTCTCTCTAATTACCTTTAACACATTTCAACAAACTGAAAATACCATCTAATTTTTGGAAACAAGTGCAGGATAAATTAAGTCTGAAGCTGAGGACTTTTGGCAGCAAAACCTGAGTCTCCAGAATAGGTGTAAGGTGGTGCTGATAGGGATTTGTAAGGATTCCCTGCAGAGCTAGTATTCTGAATACACAGGTCCCCTTTGCAAACGTGGGCTGGGATCAGGGTTTTGGTTTTGATTATCTTATTCTAATTGGTTTAGTAATGTTGTCAGTGTCAAGTGTGGTCATGGGGAAAAAATCCTATAGAGAAACTTCAAGAAACGTAGAATAAAGATCCTCGGTCTTGAGAAGCCTTGGGGATAATGAGATGGAATGAACATGACATCAGAGTGTGACAGTCCCAGCTCCCCTTTGCTAAATACTGACAATGTCCCAGGTCCTGGGTGAGCCTTCATGTCCAAGATCTCATGGAATTTCATCCTCAGCGTGCCTCAGTGGGGCAATATCACTAGTCCCATTTTATAGATGAAGAAGTAGAATCAGAGGGGTTTTGTAACTTACCAGACATAACCAGCAAGTGGATTTAAAACCCAGAATGCCAAGCTGGTAAACCCCACAGCCTGCTCTCTCCTCACCATACTGTGCAAACTTCAGGCCCAGTTGTATCAGGTATAATCAGTGAATGTCAGTGTTTCTCAGCACAGAATCGCAGGAACAATTAGACAGGCAGGAGGGGAGAGGAGGAGAGGGTTCCCACAGGACTTTATTCAAACTTGATGCAACACTTGAGCTCAGAAGGAGCAAGAAGATCCTTCAAGTGCAGGACTGGGACAAGCCACCAGAAGGAACCTCCTCAATGAAGGCGATGAGCTCATAGAATAGAAAGAGCAGTTCTGACCCCGGGTCTCTTGTAAATAACCGCCTGACAACACTTGCTCCGCTCAGTTGTAACTGTTTTCACATCCGTTCCCTCCACTCGCTGGTGACCCTTCAGAGAAAAGGGATTGTGTCTTAGACATTTTTCTCTCCCCACACTCTGCCTGGCCTATAATAGGCACTCGATGTATGTGGGAATGAAGGAGCACAGGAATAAGTGTGTGAAATAAGAAGAGATTAATTATGTCTGGGAGCTGAGAAGCCTGCTTCCCAGGCCCTCCTAGGAAGGGTTTCCTGGGAAAGGTTTATCATGGCCCTGTCCACACACACACAGGCGTTCTAGGATATTTTGCCCCATCAGAGGAAACCAGGTTTGACACCACTTTCATTTTATATACTTAGGCTTGTTGAGTTTGCTCACTGTTTCTTTACTGTTAGGCACTTTGCCTGCAATTAGGATAAATTGCCATGTGGGCAGCAACAGAACAGGCTCATAGAACTCTTTATTAAAATAGCTGAGCGCTAACATTGAAGAATGAAGTGGCTGGAACTAAAGAACACATTTTTAAAGAAGGCAAACACCTAGATACAATGTAGTACCTTAACTGGTATCAATCACTACTTAATCTAATTAGTTTAGAAGCTATTTTAAAGAGCTTAATTAGATTAAGCTGTGATTGATAACACTTTATATCTACTTGAGGAGAGCACTTCTTCTAATTCACCTTGAATCTTTATGTTTCCAGTCAAAAGCCTATTTCAGGCACGTGCTGAGTGTGGGGGAGGGTTGGGGAAGTGCTTTGTTGTCCCTGAAATCACTCTGGGTGCCCGGCACCAGGCTGAGCCAGGGGCCTCAGCAGAGTCCTTGGGCTCAGACACGCTGATGCCTAGTGTGGTGGCCTTGACAAGGACACCCTGAGATTCTGCTTCAGGAGGCCTGAGAGCAAATGGGGGAATGCAGAAAGGTCAGCAGAACAGGAGGAGGGCAGCTTAGCAGGCCCATAGGTACCTGGGGTCCACCTAGCTTGAGGTCAAGGTGAGTAGTACTAGCCCACACCCTCTGGGTAGAGCTGTGCTGCTAAGTTGCAGTGGAGTCCGGGTAGGGGGGCTTGCTTAGCCTGACTGTGGAAGTTCATCATTGCCTACAGAGCAGCGGGTCAGGGCATGTGGGGCCTACTTCTCCCCCAGTGCTCTGGGAACTGTGACTTCCAGTGAGCCCACTGAGAACTATGGGGGAAGGAAAGAGGAAGTAGAAGGTTACATCTGGGGTGGGATGTGCAGACTTCAGTCTTCTGGGCTGGGGGCAGGAGGTGGGGATGGGAACTGGTCCTAGTCTAAACTAAAATGCTTGTCTTCCATCTCCTCTCTGCAGCCCGCATGTGTGATGCCCACCTTCGAGGCCCCTCGGGCATCATCACCTCCCCCAATTTCCCCATTCAGTACGACAACAATGCACACTGTGTGTGGATCATCACAGCACTCAACCCCGCCAAGGTAAGGCTCTTGGGATGGATGGGGAGTGTCCTGTGGGCAGGACTGGATTGGGGACAGTTGTTCTACCAGAGATTTCAAACCTGGAACTTTGTTGTGGTAGATTCTCTGCAGACAATTATTAAAAATTGTTTTTACTAAATATCAAGTAGACAAAAGACATATTTGTAAAATATAAGTAAGACATAAAGAACATCAATACTAACAAACACCTGTGTAGCCAGCTTCCAGCTCAAGGAGAAAAACAGAACAAAACAAAACAAAACACAGATATCTTAGTAATGTGCGTCCCTCACTCACCTCATTCCATTCCCTACCCCTCGAGTCACCTTTACCTCAGTTGTGTGCTTTATTATTCTTCTGCTTTTCTTTATAGTTAGCACATGTGTGTATCCCTAAAAACACAATGTTTCATTTACCAGCATTTGAACTTCATGTAAATGTGATCATGTTGTATATAGTCTTAATCAGCTTCATTAAAAATTATGTCCTTAAGATTTATCTATGTTGTCATGTATCATTTTACACTGCTATATACATCTTTTCACATGTTCATTTTCCATTTAGTATTTTTCTTCCTGTGAAGAGCCCTTTGTTCTCTAATAAATTTTATAAGTATCTTGCCAAGATCCACAAAATAGCCTATTGGAATCTTTATTTTAATTATACCAAAACTACAGATAAATTGAAGAAGAACTGATATCTTCATGATACCAAGTCTTCTAGTCTATTAATATGTGATATATGTTTATTTACTTAGGGCTTCTTTAATGGCTTTCAATAAACTTGTGTAATCTTTTCCATTATAAATCTTGTATATTTCTTAACCTATTTATTCCTAAATATATTTGTTGTTGCTTTTATAAATCATATCTTTTAAAATTGTATTTTCTACCTGTTTCTTGCATGGTGGTAAGAAATGCAATTAATTTTCATGCCTTGATTTTTGTATATAGCAACTATTCCATAATAATTTATCTTTGGAGTTTTCTACATAAGACAATCATCATCTGCAAAGAATGATGGTTTTGTTTCTTCCTTTTCAATCTTATATCTTTGTTTCAACCTTTTTCTTGCCCCAACGTTCTGCCTAGAATCTCCAGTATAAAGTCAAATCGTTTTGATGATGGTAGGCACTTTTGCTATTGTTTGATGTTAAACAGAATGTTTTACTTCTTCACCATCAAGTATAATATTTGCTGAAGTCTTTTTCTTTTTAATTTATAGTTCCTTTCTAATCCTGGCTTGCTAGGAGCTTTCATTGTGAATGGATATTGACTTTTATTTAGCATCTTTCTACATCTATTGATATAATCATGTGATTTTCTTCTTTATTCTCCTGTGTGGTGAATTCCACTAGTTGGTTTTTCTGAGGTTAAACCAACCTTACTTTCCTGGGATAAATCCAACCTGGTCACTTAGTATTATCATTTTTAAACATGCCTGTGTTGGATTTGCTAATATTTTGCATAGTGATTTTGCTTATATATATATATATATTTATAGAATATATTCTCTCTATATATATACATATATACACACACACACAATGTACACATACACATGCACACACATACACACACACCCTTGCCAGATTTCTGTGTCAAGATATTGCTAGCCTCGTAAAATGCTTTGGAGTTTATCCTCTCTTTCTATCCTACCCTTGTTTTTAGTGTTCTACAGTTTCACTATCATATGTCTGGTTGTGGATATTTTAGTATTTATCTTATTTAATTTCATTAAGCTTCTTGAATCTATGGATTGCATCATTCATCAGTTTGGGAAATTTTTTAGCTGTTGTCATTTCAACTGTTGTCTCTCCTTTATTCTGTTTCTTTTCTGCTTCTGGAAGTCTGACAAGGCATGTTAATGTTCCTTACTCTATCTTCTTTGTTTCTTAACTTCTATCATTTTCTCTCATTCTGTTTGATAATTCTCTGTTCAATTATGTCTAATCACTGTTTAATTCATTCACTGGAGATTTATTTTGATTTCAAATATCATTATTTTTAGTTTATGAAGTCCTATTTAGTTTTTTTAAATGCTTTTTAAGCTTATTTTATAGACTCTTGCTCCTTACATATATTTATTTAAATATATTAAACATTTATTTTATATTCTCTGTCTATTAACCTAGTATATGAAATCTTTGCAAATTTCACTCTGTTGCCTGTTGTTTCTCACTTCTTGCCCCCAGAACCATGTTTCTTTCTTTGTTTTGTAATTTTTGATGATGTGGTTAGAATCATAAACTTTGTCTGTGGGAATTCTTTGAGACCTGGGTGGAAGCTGGTGTATTTGCTTCTGCTCAGTGCCTGGGGGAATTTCCATCCAGAAACCTCTTCAGACTAAATTCTCAGTATGAAGGTGTCATACCACCCAAGTAATCTAAAGGCTGAAAACCCATGTGGAGACAGATTTATCGTGATGGAGTCTCAGGGGAAGTTTTCTGTTTGCTGTTCACTCCTTGTCAAGGTCGGAGGTAAAAAAATTTATCTCCAAACCTACCTAGAGGGTAGCAATGCTGTATGAGAAGGAAGGTAGACTTATTTCTGGTTCATCTTCACACTAAAGGTGTAGCTTTAACTAGCTCAACTTTGTTCAGGGGTGTCATCTGAGAGTCCCCAATCTTGGTGGGTCCTGACCTTTGTCTCCTGCTCCCTCTTCTCCACAAGGCCCTGAAAACCAAACCTCTACTTCACCAGTTTTTAAAAATGCACTCAAGGCCAAAGCCAGCTTCATGCTCTGCATCACATTTTGTATCTCTACATTTGCTGGGTTTTAGACTCTGAGAATTCTCACTATACTAGTCTTCTTAGGTTTCCATAACAAAATATAGTGCACTGGGTGGCTTTAACAGGAGACATTTATTTTCTCACAGTTCTAGAAGCTAGAAGTCCATGATCAAGATGCCAGCAAATTTGGTTTCTGGTGAGGGCTCTTCCCAGCTCATAGACGGCCTCCTTCTCACTGTGTCCTCACATGGCCTTTCCTCTGTGCATGTGCAGAGAGAAACTTTCTGGTATCTCCTCCCCTCTTTTGAGGACACCAAACCCATTGGATTAGGGCCCCACCCTATGACTTCATTTAACCCTAATCACCTTCCTAAAGGCCCTGTCTCCAAATACCATTCATTGGGGGTTAGGGCTTCAACACATGAATTTTAGGGGGAATGAATTCAGTTCATAACACTTACTAACTTGTAAAAAGCTTTTTTGTTTTCTTTTTAAATTTTACTCAACATTTCAAAATTGTTTCCTCAAGAATGCCTAGGACCACAATACTTGGAACACTAGAAACAGATTTCTTCTGCAAGGCATTTCACAAAGAAAGATTCATATTTTATCAAACCATTTCATAATGAACCTAGTCATTGGAGAAAGATGCTTCAGTCACATGCGGGTAGAACTGGAGGCTAAACCAGAAGAAGTACCTAGTGCCATGAAGTTATTAAGTTGTTGACCAGATGGATTTATCTTGGGCATTGTTAAAGATGTTTATCTCTGTTTGCTTTTGAATCTAAAGGTGGGATACAGGGGGAAGTGCAGGTAAGGCCTGAGAATTTTCTGAGAAACAGTTTGATTTGCCCTCAGAAGGCCTAGCCTTGGCTGGTATGTAGAGGTCATTGGACCCATATTGGTCACTACCCCATGTGCCCTGCAGAAGGTCACCCCAACCCGTGAAGCCAGCCTCTCTGAAGGACACTCCCTAAGAGTCAAATTGTACAGAAGGGTGTTGTTAGCATCTCCATGGGTTCTTAAGTGGGCTTCAGCTTGTGCTGGGGGAGCCCAGAAAGGCTGAAGGGAGTTCCTCACTGACACCACCAGGAGGAGAGCCAGGGAGCATACAATGCAGAAAGGAGGGTGTAAGGGTAGAAACTCAGAGTCTAAGACTGAAGAATCGGATCTGCCTTCCTGCAGACAGCAGGGGAAATGCATAGTGTGTTCCTACCCCTATTCACTGGCCCACAGGAGAGATACAAGTGTGTCCAAGGACTGCCTGTCTGGGCACTTTGGGGACATCTCCTTCGGCAAAAATCACAGCCTCTTCACGTTCACAATGTTTTATGTGATGAGCATTTATTCGTTCATTGACCATTGGTGTGATCTCTGCCCTTGAGGAATGTGCACATAGGAGAGAAGGCATGCATGTAAATGTAAAACTAGAGTTTGGATAAGTGCTAATGGAGATGTGTCGGGTGCAATGGGAAAATCTAGGAAGGAGCCGCTAACAGGAAGGTCAGGGAATTTTCACAGAGGAAGTGACATTTGAGCAGGGTCCTGAAGGATGAGTAGGCTTAAAAGTCAATATTTCAGAGTGGATACATATGCAGAGGTACTGAGGTTTGGAACAGTCTCTTAGAACTGAAAATAATACATCATGCCTATATCAAGATGAGGCTGGAAAGGTCAGCAAGATTCAGATCATGGTGAACACACATGCTTGGTAGAGAGGCTGGAGTTTTATCCTGAAACAGATTTTTAAGGGTAGACGTTGTTAGGCTGTTGGTAATAGCAGTAATAGCTATCTCTTATTGTACATCTGTCATGTGCCAAGAACTGAGCTAGGCCTTCTGTGTAAATGACTTTCATTCTCTTCATAGCACAATTAATTAGATTTTTAAAAAATAAATTTATTTATTTATTTTATTTTTATTGGCTGCACTGGGTCTTCATTGCTGTGCGTGGGCTTTCTTTAATTGTGACAAGCGGGGGCTACTCTTCGTTGTGGTGCACGGGCTTCTCATTGTGGTGGCTTCTCTTGTTGTGGAGCACAGGCTCTAGGCTTCAATAGTTGTAGCACATGGGCTCAGTAGTTGTGGCTCGAGGGCTTAGTTGCTCCATGCATGTGGGATCTTCCCAGACCAGGGATCGAACCCGCGTCCCCTGCGTTGGCAGGCGGATTCTTAACCATGCATCACCAGGGAAGTCCTACAATTAATTAGGTTTTAAGAGACCCATTTAATGGATGAAAAAACCGAATCATGGACAGGTTGAAGGTTAAGAAACTTACTCATAGCACATAACCAGTAAGTAAGTGGCAGCACTGGGATTTAAACCCAGTCTTCCTGAGTCCACTGCCCATGAACTTCAGTAGCTGTGCTCTGCTGCTGGATAGAACAAGGTCTTAGAGTAGATGGGAGGGCTTGGTACCGGTAGCACTGGGATCAGCCTTGGGAAGGATGAGGGCCACTCTTTCTTCTGAGCAAGAGCAATAGCAGAAGGGTCTGAATTTTTGAAAGATTACTCTGGCAGCAGTGGAGATATTAGAAAGGGATACTGGGGGGAGTGAGGCCAGTTAGGAGGCTGAAGCAGTTACCCAAGTAAGAAAAATGGGGTCATCAACCAAGGCTTTGGAAACATGGAAGGAGAGACAGATTTAAGAGGAATTTAGGGAATGGGAGGGGACTTGACGGCTGGTTGGATGTGAGATGGTGGGAGAAGCAGAGCTCTCATTCAACATTGTGTCCCAAGTGACCACCATAGTGCCTGGCATACAGTAGGCACTCAGGAAACATTTATTCAATGAACAAATAGATGATGACTCAGTGTTTTCTGACTTGGACCAATGGGAGGATTTAAAAGGAAATACAAGAGGAGAAACAAGCTTGGCAGCAGTCAAGAGGAAAGCATGTGCATTTGAAGTGCCTGTGTTTCATCCAATGACACTTGAATACGCTGGTTGGAAACTGGATAAATCTGAGTTCAAGAGAGAGGTTTGGGTGTCATTTCATCAACACACAGTTTGGAACAGAAGCATAAGGAATGGACAGTCCTTCTTGGAAACAGCAAAGAGAATGCGAAGATTTAGAATGGATCTGGGAACACAGTCCTTATAGATGAAAGAGATCCAGGGAAAGAAACAAAAAGAGCAGTTGACGTGCTAGGAGAATCAAGCTGCAAAAGCAGGAAGAGTTTCAAACCAGGATGTGTCTGACAATGGTGATGCTGAAAATGTCTTGTTGGAAAAGGCCAGGAGGGACTTCCTAGGTGGCGCAGTGGTTAAGAATCCACCTGCCAATGGAGGGGACGCGGGTTCGAGCCCTGGTCTGGGAAGATCCCACATGCTGTGGAGCAACTAAGCCTGGGTGCCACAACTACTGAGCCTGCGCTCTAGAGCCTGTGAGCCACGACTACTGAGCCCATGTGCCGCAACTACTGAAGCCCACGCACCTAGAGCCCATGCTCCCCAGCAAGAGAAGCCACCATAATGAGAAGCCCGCACACCGCAACGAAGAGCAGCCCCCGCTTGCTGCAAGCGTGCAGCAACAAAGACCCAACACAGCCAAAAAATAAATAAATATATAATTTTTTTTTTTTGAAAAGGCCTGGAAAGAGATTGTTGGCTTTAGCCTTGGAAGAAGACCTTTCAGTGGATCTTTGGGGAGCAGAGACAGCAGAGGGATGGGGAGTGAATGGGTGGGTGGGGTTGCTCCAGAGGCCAAGCATGTAGACAGTCTTTTTGACAACTTCATGGTGAAGTGAGGAAAGAAGGGGCACATGAAGGAGGTCGAGTGGACAGAAAGCTTTGGGCTACTTAGGATGTTTGTTTAGGATATTGGGATTTTGCAGGCTGAGGGCAAAGCAAGCACACAGAAAGAGAATGAAGATGTAGGAGAAAGGATGGTGAGTGAAGTATCTGGAGTGAGTGAGAGGCAAATTGGACTGAGAATGCAGGGGCTCTTTTCACAAGGAGCAGGTGAGGAAAAATGCTGTCGTGAGAAGGAGCTGAGCGTTTTGCCTGCAGGGGTGTAGGATAGGACATGTGCCCCTTCAATCTCTTTATAATCGTTAAATGATTACACATCCCCGGCACCTGTAGGTGTGGGTGTGAGGACCCTTCCAGGCATCCCCCTTGGAGGACCTCTCCTGGTTGAGCTTAAGAGGGAGCTGGGAATGCTTCAGGGACTAGGGGCCTCCAAGGGCAGTTAGAAGGTCCGAACAAGGTCCAAAAATGATCTGGCGTGGGAAATGGCTGAGAATCTGTGTCAAGATGCCAGCCTTGACCAAGCACTATGGGCTGTGCTGCTCCACAGTGTGGGAACAAAAACTGACAGTCTCATTGCAGAGGCAGGTGAAGGCTCTGTCTCTCCTTGATAAACTAAAAATAAAACAATGAAAACCACCCTGTCCACCCTCCCAGAAGCCGGGCAGATTTAAGGAAAAGAGAAAAGGCGATTCAGAGCAAGTGATGCTGCCCTACTCGGTACACAGCTCCACATTCTCCCTTTGATTGGGATGATCTGGAGAAATGGGAGCCCCGTCTTGGCCAGTTGGGCTGTCTTAGTTGTTGTAGTCATTCTGTCCACGGTACTATTTCCCAGATTTGGTCAATCATCAGAAATACCTGGAGAGACTTTAAAGGCACAAATTCCAAAGCTCTTTCCTCAAAGATGTGATTCAGTGGATTTGAGATGGGAACCTGGAACCTATATTTTTAAAGAGCATCCTGGTGGTTCTGACCAGCCTGGCTTATGTGATAAATGACAACCGTCTTCCCTCCCAGAGAAGCACACAGGGCCCTCCTGCCCCCATCCCCTCAGGCAGCCCTGACTTCAGCCACACTGAACTCCTGATTCATAGACACAGATGGCCCTTTAAGACTTCTGTCCAGCACATCCTATCCCAGTGTGCCTTCCCTTCTCCTCCAGGCAAATCCCTACCCATCTTGGAGACACAGTTCAGATCCCCACTCTCCAGAGATGCCTTCCTAACTGCACCAGGTCTTAGTCCTGCCTCTGTTCCTCCAGCACTTCATCAGCCCCTTCTGTTTGCATACAGTCATATTGCACTGGGTTAGGAATCTCTTTCCCCCATAGCTCATGAGAGCCCTCAAAGCAGGGGTGGCATTTTGTTTCTCTCTCCTGCGGTTTGCACAGTGCCCGGCACAGAGGAAGAGCTCAGCAGATGTTTGAATACATTAATCACTGACGGAGGACACCTGTCTCTGGGTCAGGTAGCTCCTCAGGTATGGCCCCACCCTGCTGGGCCCCAGAGCCTCCTTCTGTTAGGACCTTTCAGCTCAGCCTCAGGAAGGACGTGGCTGATGACATTTCCGTGGTCAGGACTGAAGCCCATGCCTGAGTTGGTGCCCCATACCTGCACACATCTGCCTTTCTTTCACAGCTTCTCAGTATGAACTCAAGACATATGAGTCCATTTGCATATGATCCTCACTGGATTTGATCAGGACTGTTAATCCACCTGTGCTAGAAAAGAAGTAAAAGACAGGCAGGAGAGAAAGAGAGAGACGGGAGGGAGAGGGAGGAGGAATCAAGGGAGAAGGAGGAGGCTGGGAGAGGGAAATGAAGGCGCATTTCATGAACTTCAAAGCCAAAGAAAACACCGTTTTGATTATTCACTCCTTGGAGATTATCAGTGTCACTTTTCCCTTTGTAGACCCGAAGAACTGAGAAATAACTCTCCAGGCAGCCATCACTCCCTCGTGCAAATGTCAGGAACCCACGTGTTGGCCCATTTGTTCACTCATTTATTCATTCAGCAAACATTAACTCTCGTGCTCTCTGTGCTGGGCCCCGTGCGAGATGCTGGCTGGTGATCAGAGAGGTTTTCCCTAAGTGCCCCACAGCTCATTCCTCATGACTGCGTGGCTCTAGAGGGACCCTTTCAAGGCTTCCTCCAAGTCCTAGCCCTGATCCCTTTCCTTTTTACAGTTGTCTTCAGTTCCCAGCGTATCTTGGCATTCCTCTTCCCCTGGAGCTGGCCGTGGCCTGTCCCCACAAGCCCTCCTCTATTCTTGAAGACAAGACCTGCTCCCTCCTCTAGCCAGGATTTTGTGCCCCCCGCATTTGCCCTGTGCCCATGTTCCCCTGATTTCAGCACTCGTCACACTGTGCTGTGTTCCCCTTGTACAAGTGTGTCTCCTCTTCTAGACTGTGAGGTCTCAGGGCGGTGGCCAAGTCTGTCTTGCTTCTGTTGCTTCTCCAAAGCCCAGCACTTGGCAAGGGCAGATCAAATGTGGAATGACTCCTTCAACCAGAGTGAATGCATGGATGAAAGGGCTTACTACTCTCAGAGCCACCAAACCTAAACCTGAGATAGTGACCAAAGTTTCAGAACTTCTGAAAGTTCTCAGTCTCTGCCCCTGGGCTTTCTTTCCCAGCCTCCTCAAAAGTCTTCCTCAAAGGTGCTGGAGGCCTCTCTGCTTGAAGTCCTGAGGGTCCAGATCAGCCCTTCCACCAGCCTCCCCTCCTCCCCACCCCAAGAGCTAGTTCTCCAGCCCTGCCCTGGGCCCTCAGCAAGACCCAGGCAGGAGTCAGCATGAAGGCCATGCCCAGGGAAAGGGACTTCCCTTCCTTTCATGGCGCTAATAGGCTCTCCACAGCATTAGTAACCTGAGGCTGGAGGGCAGCCAAGATCAGCTTTCAAGAGCTCAGAAAAGTGCTCTGGGGAGGAACAGGGAAGCAGGCCTGGAGCAGAGAGTTGTGGATGGGGCTCTGACTGGCTAGGAAGGGACAGGGGCAGGCCATGGAAAACCTAGGGTTTCCATGCCAAGAAGCAGAACTTTATCCTGAGGGTCAAGAGTTGATGAAATTCTCTGCGGTGATGAAAGCCTTTCTTCAGAACCCATAGTCATTAGGTTCTGATTGGCTGTGAGTTGCAGAAAACTCCTCCACAGAAGCGTAAACAAAACACAGATTATTTTCTCCATATCCCAAAGGTCCAGAAGTTAAGACTCCACATCTAGTTTAGCAGTTTTCTCAGTGTCTCAAGCACCTCCTATTTTTCCCTCTGCCATTCTTTGTATGTGGCCCTTGTCCTCATGATCACAAGAAGGCTGCTCAACCTCTATCCTCACATCTGTATTCCAAGAAAGCAAGGAGAAAGGTGGGAAAATGCCCTGAGAACTCCTCAGCTCATGTCTCATTGCCCAGAATCTTGTCACTTCCCTATCCTAAGCTCTTAGGTTAGCCAGGTACATTGCCACACTCTAAACAAAGCCAGCATTCTATTAAGAATGGGTAAATGGTGGGAGGGACATTAAGTGAACCACTATGTCTGTCACAGAGTCCCAAACATGAACTAGATCAGAAGGAACTGCTTTGGTTGGAGCAAGACCCTGCCCACTCTGGCTCTTTTCCCACCTTTGTTTGTGCCCCCTTAGTGTCTTTATGGAACCCCCTGGGGTACCTGGGAACCCAGTTTGAAAACCAGTGCTCTAGGCCAGAGGTCAGCAAACTTTCTGTAAAGAGCATAAATATTTTAGGCTTTGAGGACCATGTGAGGTTTTTGTTGCACATTCTTCTTTGTAGTGGTTTATTTATTTTTTAACCCTTCAAAAATGTAAGAACACTTCTTAACTTGAGGGGACAAACAAAAATAGGACATAGGCCTGATTTGGCCCAAGGGCCATAGTTATCCAACCTCTGCTCTAAGGCATCGTGGGGCACAGAGTTTTTGGAACAGAGTGAAGGATGGGCCGCAGAGGGCAGGGCCCAGCTAGGAGGTGGTTTTAGAAATGCAGTCACTGGAGAAGACAATCACAGTCTACATCCCTTGGGACTCCAACTTCCTAAAACATGCTGAGAGCTGTCAGATCCTCTGGAGCCTCACTGAGACCATGGGCACAGGCTGGCAGGACTGGGATCCCTGTCCTTTGGCTGGTCCTGGACAGTGCTCGGGAAGCAAGGAATGTCCTCTGGGCCCAGAGTGGGCACCCTCCATGGACCCACTCCCATCCCCCGCAATTCTCAGGAGAGATGGCTGTGTGCTGAGGGGTACGGTCTCCAGGACTCCCTCCCCCACCTGACCTCTGCAATGAACAGAGACTCAGGCTCCCCTAAGCCCTCCTCCCACTCCTGGACCCTGGACCGGCCTCCTGGCTGGTCTCTCTGCCTCCAGCCCTCCCTCCATCTTCACCCTCAAGTCCAGACTGCTCGCTCTGGCCCGCCAGGCAAAAGCCAACTGAGGACTCAGCCAGGCACTCTCTCCTCCCCCAGCCCCCCTCGGCTGCCCACCTTTCTCTTCATTCCCCTGTTCACTGCTCAGAGCATCTTCGGGATGAAGCCCACACCCTTCCCCATCCTGCAGGGCCCAGCACACCCACCTCCTCCGTGTGGCTGCTTTTCATCTCTCCCTGCTTTGCCATCCTCCAGCACTCACCATCTGCACCATGCCCTTGGCATTTAGATTCTGCTCTAAATTGTCAGGCAAGTGAGATAACTTATGGGAAGCAGCTAGCTCAGTGCTCGGCACATGGCAGGTGCTCAGTAATTATGTCCTAGTGAAGGGTTCGTTTATTCATTTATCTAATGGGTGCAAATTGTGTGTCTGAGCTGCATGCACACGTGCCTCTTTAATCATGCCTATTTCATGTGCTGCCACTCTCCTGCCTCAGAAAGACACTTTGCCAGTTTGATTGATCTGCATGTTAGTTAATGAATCATTATAGGATCCTGTCTTTAAGCAAAAGCCAAAGAGAAGAGGGGGATAAAAATGAGAGCACCAGTACAGTGTGCCCTGGGGGCCCATCCCAAAGCTTCAACATTGTGTATGTTGTGCTGTCTGTTTGGTGTAATTAGCTCCCACGTTAGGGTCAGACGCTCTAAAATGCAGCTCACATCAATGGTGCTCTACTCAGTGATGTGAATGACTTTATGGCTCTGGGATCTGGCCTTCAAAGCAATGTTTTCCCGTAGACATAGTAATCACATGCTCTGTTTTTTTGGCGATGGCTTGGTGAGTGGGGGCTAGCTGGAAGAGGTGACGGTGGAGAGAACATACCCTGACTCCCTGCAGGTGCCAGGCCCCTCGGTCTGCAGAAGGTACGACTGGCCTTGGAGTATTTTATGAGCAAGTGTTAGCTGAGCTGCTGGGATGCAAAAAAAGAACTTAGGGAAGGTTGAGAGGATAAGTCGTGGTCCCTACCTTGTGGACCTGAGACCTCCCTGGGATGCTATGAGGCAGTCGACCAGAGTGGTAAGAACCTAGCCTCTGGCTGCCTGATGAGTCCCAGTTCTGCCACTTAGCTGTGTGATCTTAGGCAAGTCGCCTAATGTCTCTGTGCCTGGGCTTTCCCATTTGTAATAGGAGGTATTCATAGTGGCTGTTGTTGCTGTGAGTCTTACGTGAGTTGATGTATGTAAAGTGCTCAGAACAGAGTCAAGCACGTTATAGGTGTTGGCTTTTGTAATGACAAAATCTCTCAATAAATGATCAAAAACTGTGATTAAGTGTCTCAAAGAATCTCCTAGGCCAGGGGTCGGCCAACTACCACCTTTGGGCCAAATCCAGTTTGTTGCTCGTTTTTATAAACTAAGTTTTACTGGAGCACAGCCACACCCATTCATATACATATTAATGTACATGCAGTATGGCTGTACATGCTACGTGGACATATGTCGCCAAGGCTGTGTTCATGCTATGACAGCAAAGCTGGGCCGTTGTAACAGACATCATATGGGTGCACAGGGGCAAATATTTACCACCTGGCCCTTTACAGGAGGCAGTCTGCCGACCTTTGTTCTAGATGATGGCTCCTGTGAGGGGTGCAAGAGCCTGGCGACTGGTCCATGCTGGGGAGTCAGGAAGGGTTTGGAAAGCGATCTCCCATTCAGCATTGTCTGAGCCCCTGGCATGTGCCTGGCATGCCGACAGGCACTGGCGGTTCAGAGGCCTTGAGACCTGACCCCTGCCCTCCAGGAAGTTCATGGTGTAGTGGAAGACCAGGTAAAGAGATCAGTCACAGTACAGCAGGTAAGTCCTGACACGGAGAGGAGAGGAAGGGCAGTCAGGGAGCACTTGGACCAGGGCTCAAGGATGCGGAGACGTTGCTAGGGGAGCCGGGGGGCCAGGGAGGGGGCTGCGAAAACTGGAGTCGTGAGTGGGCCGATGTGAGGGGATGCCACACAGGCCATGAGGTGGGAGGGCTGCAGGGAGCAGGAGCTGAGGGTCCCTCCCTGTGTACTGGGCTAGGAAATGGTGGTATTGTTCTGTGGGGCAGGACGGGGGAGGGTAAGGGATGGGAAGGCCATTCCAGCCTGAGCAGATGATCCCATGATGGTGATTGGTCATCAGGGAACGTGGGAGGGCGCTTGCCTGCTCAGTGGGAAAACCAGAGGAGCCCAGGCTTCCCCATTCCCTGCCGGTGGCTCACTGTAATATGTGCCTATGTAGCCAACAAGGATTTTTATCGATAGGGTCTAGCGTTTTCGTTGAAACTATCTGATAGCTCCAAGCAGGAGTCCTTTCCTCACTCTGCTTGCATGCTACCGGTGATGGTGTGCTCACTACCTCTGAACACAGTCCTTTTCATTGTGGGGCAGTTCTGTCAGTCACTGACTTGATTCTCGGTGCCTTGCCGTCTCCAGGCTTGCCCTTGGGAGCCAGGCAGGGTTACTGCTGCTGCTGCCTCTGCCCGTCCGTCTCTCTTCTCCAAGATCAGCACTCCACCCCACCCGGGCCCCGTTCCTCCATCCCCTCTTTTCCAACAGACCTGAAGCGCCGCCTGCTACGGGCCCACATCCTCCCTCACCCACACTACTGTACAGCCCAGACATCGGTCTGTTTCCCACCAGCCCTCAATGCTATTGCTCCTAAAACAAGGATCTCACGCCCTACGTTCACGTACAACTCTCCCATGATCCCCCTCCTTGTCTTAAGACAAAGCCCAGATCCTTAGCACGACAGACAGACCTTCCCAAGCTGGCTCCTCCTACCTCTCTGGCATCACCACCCTCCACTTCCCTCTCAGTCAGACAACTCCGGATCAACTCAGAGTCTCCGGACAAGTCACGCGCCCCACGCCTCTGCCCGGGCACCTCCTCCTCCCCCGCCTCGATCGCTTTCCCTTCCTTCTCCATGTATTGGACGCCAGTCCATCTCCCAAACTCAGCCTGGGCTTCGTTTCCTCCAGAAAGCCTCCCCAACCTCCTCCCAGCCAGCGGCACCCCTCCTCCCTGTCCTGTCCGTCTCCGCTCACGGCTCCTCCCTGTGAGTCCCGTCCCCAGGCAGAGGGCCCTGCGCAGGCGGTATCCAGCTCAGACACAAGTGCAGCAGCCGTTTCCTTCTGAAGCACCTGAACGCACCCTACGGTGAGGCTCTGCTGGGCTTTTTGGTTTGGACAGAGGAAGCTGGCCACCGCTAGGAAAACTATCCACGGGAATTCTCTGCTCCTCGGGTTGCAGAATAGAAAACAAAGAAGCACGTTCAGCCTCCGTGCTGGGAGACTGAAGATCCTCATCAGATTGAAACCAGCCTGAAACAGATAAGAAGAGGCCCAGATAAGATGTTAGGAGCGATGCCCCTGTGTGTCCTGTCTTCATGAAGGGCACCGTCACCCACCACCCAGTTGCCCAAGCCAGGAACCTGCAAGTCGCCCCAGGTCCCCTTCCCCTCCTTCCCCACATCCATCCAGTCACAAAGCCCTAAAGATTCCAGGACTGATCTCTCTCTCCCGTCCCCATTGCCCTCCTGTGCCAATCACCTAACTGCCACTGAAGCCTCGAACCATCCTCACCGCCCCTGGCGTCACTCCTGCCACGTCAGTTTCCACAGGAGCAGCCAGACCGATGTCCTTCTCCGACACCTAAGCGTCCCCGTCACCCACTGTTTAAAACCCTCCTGCCGCTCCCCCTCAGGCTGACCCGCAGCTCTCTGGGGCAGGGGAGGAGGCCCTGAGGCCCTGTGGACCTAGCTCCGGGCAGACTTCTCAAGTTCTGGACCTTCCTGAGTCACCTCCTTGCACTGAAGGCCCAGCCACATTGTCCCCCAGAGTGAGGCAGCCAGTGGCTGTGTTCAGTTCGTGGACCTGTGTTGATAGACACTGAACACTTGTTCTGGAATGTTCCATCTCTGCCACAGCTCGGACCTTGTGACCCTGACCCCTGCCTCTCCCAGCATCCCCCTCTGACCTGACAGTCTTCTGTAGCCTTCAGAACTCTCAGACCCGCCTCCTCACAAACAGCCTCCCCACTCCCCACCCCCCAGGCTGCGTGAGCCGCAGGCTCTCACGTAGCATCTGTCACCTGGCAGTGTGGTTATCAGATTGCTGTTCTGTCTCCTCACTCACCCAGGGCAGGGCCCATGTCATGCTCACCGTTGAAACCCTACCTCCTAGGCTGGCATGTGGTGAGTGCTTAGTAAATATTTGCAGCAGGCAGGACTAAAACAAGTTAAGAGAAAAGAATCTTGTTGAAATCTCTTTCCTGGAACATTCGTTTATTCAACAAATAAACAAACAAGGTGGATGGAGAATAGCAGGCAGAGGAGAGGCTGAGAGAAACTTCTGCAGGTCCCTGAGGACCACATAGCTGAGATTCCACATGTGGCCTGAAAATTTGCCACCAATTCCGTGGGGATTTCTGCGCATTAAAGCATGAAGGAAGAGTCTCATCCTCTCCCAGTCGGCCAGATGTACCTGGTGTTGCCATGACAGCCCCCAGAATTGGCCAGATGTGCCATGATCCTCTTTGGAAAACATCAGGGGACCCCAGAGACTGTATGGCTCCGGAGAGAAACAGTTCACACTTAGAACCGTGGCACGGCAGTGCTCAGTGTGGATGGAGGGTTGTGTGGCATTGGTGTCACACGTGCTCTGGGCATCTGGACGTGAAGCGTCTCGCTGTCTTCAAGGCCGTGGAAGTCACGCTCCCTAACCTCTGCTCCCTCCCCAGGTAATCAAGCTGGCCTTCGAGGAGTTCGACCTGGAGAGGGGTTATGACACCCTGACGGTTGGGGACGGCGGGCAGGATGGGGACCAGAAGACGGTTCTCTACATGTGAGTGCAGCAGAGCACGCGGTGGGCAGGGCAGGAGCACGTGTGCCTTGGCTGGGGGCGGTGGGATGGGCTTGCCGGTTCCTGCCCGGTGCCCCGACCCTACCCCCTGTCACCATGCTATGACAAGGACAGGTGTCCTGCACCACTGCTGGTCTCAGCAACAGTCCTTCCATCTCTCTCTACTCCTACCAGAGAAAACAGAGCCAGACTCTCGCTAGGAAGTCACGGGCGAAGTGTAGAGGAGGAGCAGCCTCTTAGGGAGCAGGGGAAATAGGGGCCTGACGCGTGCGCGTGGAGCTTCCACTTGGCTGTCTGCGTCTGTGCCGACCCTGCTTCTGCCCCCCAGGAGTTTTTCCTCAAGGCCGCGCACATCCATGGTGGTCTGGCTTCACGGACAATGGAAATGTTTTGTTAATTTCCCTGCATGCTCAGAACTCTCTGGGAAATGGATGGTTTCAGGGAATTGGGACCACATTTTCTGAGGCCAGAAAGGCTGGTTTGACATGGTCTAGTCAAGGGAGAGGATGATGTCGGGCTGTCCTGGGTTTCATTACACTGGGTCTCAGCTTGTGGGGCCACTTGGCTCCTCCTTCGCCCACCATGATTAGCCTGACATGAAAGCAGGAGAGTGCTCCTGTTCAGTGTGTGTGGCCCAGCGGCAGAGAGACAGGCCTGACCGTGTCCACCTCCCCTGCCAAGGAGGAGGGGAAGTTTCACATACATTGGGCACCTACTATGTGCCTAGGCACTGTGATAGGAACTTTGACATCAGTTATCTCATTTAATTCCCACAGCAGCCCTGTGAGGAAGGTGTTATTATACCCATTCAACAGCTGGAGAAACTGAGGCCCAAAGAGTGCAAAGATGGTTGGTGGTGGAACCAGCACCTGAATTCATGTCTTTTGATTTCATTCAAGGACAGCGTCCCATGCCGTACCCCCTCCCAACCAGGCTAACACCCTCTGGTGTGAATGCTGAATAAGAAATGCTCATTCTGTAATAGCTGGCTTGTCCAGGAGCTATTCTGTTCTGGGTGCTTCTCATACCTTCCCCACATCTACCTGGAAAGTATCCTATTAGGGCAGTTGAACAACATTACCTATCATGTCAGGTGACATGGCTGTGACTTGAGATCTCTCAAGAGAAAAGAGTAGAATGTCCGCCTGAAGGGCATCCTCCCCGCTGCCTACTCTCCACTGTATTAATCAGGGTTCTCCAAAGAAACAAGCAATAGGATGTATATGTAAAGAAAGGGGTTTATTATAAGGTATTGGATTTTGTGCTGATGGGAACTGACACGTCCTGGGATCTGTGGGCTGAATCAGCAAGCTGGGGACCCAGGAGACCTGACGATGGTGTTCTAGAGCAAAGGCCAGCAGGCTCGAGACCCAGGAAGAGCTGATGTTCAGTTCAAGTTCAGGGTGGGAAAAAACACCATCCTAGCTAGAAGTCAGGCAGACGGGAAGAATTCTCTTTTACCTGGGAGAGAGTCAGCCTTTTTGTTCTCTTCAGTTCTTCAATGGATTGGATGAGGCCCACCTTCACTAGGGAGGGCAATCTGTTTTATTCAGTCTTCCAGCTAAAATATCAATCTTATCCAGAAACACCCAGAATTATGTTTGGCCAGATATCTGGGCACTTTGTGGCCCAATCAGGTTGACACATAAATTACCCATCACACCCAAACCCTCTCCCCTGCTGGGCGCACCCCCGTCACTCACCTGCCCTGGTGTGCTGACCTGTGTGGTACATCAGCTCGACGTGCCCGAGAGGCCGGGATCCCACACTGTCTCCCCCATGACGCTAGTGTGCTTTGTCATAGAGGGAACCTCAGCACAGCAGGGCTGAAAAGACTCTGGGGATCATACAGTTCCACCCCTTCATTTATATGGATTGAAAAAGCTCAGAGAGGCTCAACCACTTGCCCAAGGTCCCACAGCAAATGAATAGTAGATCCAAGGCTTGTACTCAGGTCTCTGGACCAGTCTAGTTTGAGTGAGATCCCAACAAGTTCTGTAGCAGCCCAGGGGCTCTCCCACCAGCCTCAGATCTCTTTAGGCCAACATCAATTTCAAAACTTCAGGGAAACAATGCAAAATAGTTAGATTCCTTTGTTGTCATAATTGGGTCACACAGAGGAAGAGCAGAGGCTTTGGTCTCCTCCGTTGCTCACCACCACCGGCCTCAATCCTTACTCGTCACGGAAGGTCAGCACCCCCAGCCCAGGGATGTCACATGGGCCGGGCTGGTATATCCCAGGTGGTCTATCCCTGCTCTACTCCCACAGCGCTCACAGGATACCGATCATCTCTCTGCAGCGAACTCAACAGCCCCCTTCAAGCTTTGAGACCCCCAGGGTGGAGCAGAGATTAGGGCCCATTAATCCAACCACCCCTTCCTCAAATCCCCACACCCCATCTGTGCTGGCAATTTGTCTGGTCTCAGCAGAAAAAGGAAGCCAGGTTTCTTCTGGGAACTCCAGCCCGTGCCGTAGACTCTGGCCCTGCCACTCTCCAGCACGCTGACCTTGGGAAAGCCACTGCCCATTTTGCACCTCTATATTCTCATCTGTACAGTGGGCATAAAACAACTCCTACCTCACTGGGCTACTGAGGACTTTAAATGAGCTAATGGACAGGAATTGGTCTGACTTGCGTAGGTGCCTGGTGAATGTGAGTTGAATCAGAATCCTCTGCATGTCTAAACTCTCTTCTTCAGAAAGAATGTTGCCCAGGGTGGTGGCTGTGCTTTAAGCCTCGCTTCTCATGCTGGAATGGAAAGAGATGCCTCATTAAAAGGAACGGCTGGGTTCCAACTGTGTCTTTTCTGCAATACAATTCACACGAGACAAGGGAGGATGCAGGAGTGTAGACACCCCCCTGATTAGATCTGGCTCCGGCCATCCCTCCTGTGTGCAAGTGAGGACACAGATCTCTCTTCTGAGCCCAGGAGTCTGGGCAGGGGAGTCATGGTTGGGATGCAAGCTCTGCCTGTGGCCGGAGGGGAGCGGTCCTGAGTCTCCCAGCACAGGAGCACATGCTACTGGGCTCAGTGCCAGAAACACTGTGGGGCCCAGTATTTGCCCAAGTGGGCCTGGAGCCTAGATATGCCTTTAGATGTCATTGCTCACACAGTCATTCTGCTGGGGTGCCACGGTGGGGTGCATGCCTCTGACTCTTTCTCTCCTGACAGCCTGACAGGTACATCGGTCCCAGATCTCATTGTCAGCACCAACCATCAAATGTGGCTCCTCTTCCAGACTGACGGCAGCGGCAGCTCCCTGGGCTTCAAGGCTTCTTACGAAGGTAACTGCTGTAGGGAAGCCAATGAGTCAGACACTTGGGGTCTGGTTTGGAGTCAACAAGCCCTGAGTTCAAATCCCAGCTCTGCCCTGCACTAGATTCCTCTCCTTAGGCATGTTATTCGACTTCTCTGAGCCCCAGCCTCCTCCTTGGTCCAGTGGGTCTCCTGGGCTGTTTTGAGGATTATCTGGGATCAATCACACACATCAATTCCATCGTGGATTCATACCTGACCTGTGTAGACCTTTGAAAAGCCCCGTAAACTGTCTGAGCCTTACTTATTTCTTAAAATCTTTAGACTGGAGACTGTAGCTTCCCAAGCTACCCTATTTGGGTGTCATAGTGATGCGTGACTGTGCACGGGGCTAGGGACAGATCCACGCCATTGGTGACCTGAGGAGGATGCAGACAAGGGTGACCTTCATCTCTTGGTGGGAACAGGCACTAAGGGAACGGCAAAGTCTAGGGTCCAAGAGATACCCTCCCACTCCCCCCTCTGTGTACTGCCAAGCCTGCTGATGACTGCTCGTGCAGATCCCCACAGAACCACAGAACGGGGAGCAGAGACCGTCCCCCGAATTTGTGGAGGCCCTCTTAGGTATCTGACCCGAGCCCAGCACTGGGGGAACAGAAGCATCAGATCTAGGCCCCTTGCCGCAAGGGGCCTGTGCTTTCGTGGTAAGACAGAGAAGAAAACAAATGAGCTATTATAAAAGCAAGATAATTGCAGCAAACCGCCAGCGGGAGCACCGCGAAGGGGCAGTCATCCTATCTGGGGCATCAGGAGAGGCTTTATCAAGAAAGTGAGCTTTACGTCTTTAAAGTGATAACGTGGTTACTAGAGAGACAGGAGGCACTGGAGGGGGAGAGACAGCCTCCTCGCCGCCCCCCCCCCCCCGCCCCGATTTGGACACACGATCCTTCCACATGGGACTACTTAGGGTCCAAAGGACTCTCACTCCGCTCCGTATGACTCATACCCCGAGTGGACCAAGGGCTCTTCCTGTACCAGGACCTGGATTCTGTCACCAAACTGGGTTCACGGGAGCTGTATGAATGTCCTAGGGCTGCCCTAACAAAGCACCACACACTGGGTGGCTTCAACAACAGAAGTGCGTTCTCTCAGTTCTGGAGGCTAGAAGTCCCATCTCGCGGTGTCAGGAGGCCACGCTCCCTCTGAGACTGTGGGTGGACCCCTTCCTTGCTTCTTCCTAGCTCCTGGTGGTGGACTTGTAGGAATAAGGACTATTCTCATCCCTGCCTCTGTGGTCACACATCCCCGTGCGTCTCTCTCCTCTTCTCGTAGGACACCGGTCATACTGGATTAAGGGCCCACCATCTTAACTTGATTACTGCTGCAAAAACCCTATTTCCAAATAAGGTCACATGCACAAGGATCAGGGGGGAGGATCCAGCACGTCTCTTTGGAGAATATGATTCAACCCCTAATGGGAGGCTAGCCCTTATTTCCTGTAGGAACACTGTCAAACCATGATGCCCATGGGGTAAGGATGATGGATGTACTGTTCGAAGAATAGGAAGCATGCGTCTAAGTGAGGCGGAACAGCAGACAGAGAACACCTACTGGGTGACACGTGCTGAGTTCAAATCTTGGTTCTGCCCCTTTCTAGCTCCGTGGTAAGTCAGGGAGTCTGTCTAGGGTTCTGTTTCTTCAGCTGCGAAATAGAGATAATAATACACCATCAGTGACGGGGCTTCTATGAAGATTAAGTTCAGATAAAGCACGTGAAAATATTGGGTTGGCCACAAAGTGCTTTCGGGTTTTTCCATAACATCTCATGGGGGGACCCCGAATGAACTTTTTGGCCAATCCAATAAAAAGTGTTGCAAATTACAAGGTGATTAGTGAGTAACTGGTTAGTGAGTACATAGAAAGTTAAATGAATGGGCTCTTCTGGCACTTAGTAATCTGCACACAGCTGTGAGGCAATGGAAAGAGCCCCAGACGAGAAATCAGGAGACCTTGATTCAGCCCCAAGCCCTGGTGTTCACTACTTTGGAAATGGGAATGGGTTTAGACTTGAAGTTTCTAAGGTTTCCCCATTTCAGAACTTCTACGGATGTACAGCACTGACTATTTACGGAAGTGGGGCGGAACAATTCTGTGCCATCCACATTCCCTAGTCCTTCCATGTCTTATTCAAGGCTGGGATAAGACAAAAGTCACATGAGCTTGAGAGCGGTGATGGTACAGCAGTCAGCAAACAGTGTGTGGAAAGATCTCCGTGGGGTGGAGCAGCTGGCTCAATTTCCAGGATAAGATGAAGTGGGAATAAATATCAAGTCCTGTTTGAAGTTTCAGAAAATTAGCTACTAGAGTTTACCCCAGGGAGTGAGTGGTGCTTTATTCTATTCTGATCAGGCATCAGAGAATTGGGGATAGGCGTGGGGACCTCCGCTTGAGATGGATAAAGAGAGGACTTAAAGTCAAGCCCAGTGAGAAAGGTTAACAGCCCCCTGAATGTTTATCTGGGGGAAAGTGGACTCAGGGGAGACTTGAGAGCTGTGTCCAAATATTTGAAGGGTTGTTTTGTGGGAAAGAGGAATTAGGCTTGTTTGGTGTGATTTCATTGGAAAAGAAAGGGACATGTCATTTGTTGAGAGCCTATTATGTGCTGGAAGCTGCATGTTCATTGTCTCAGGGTTTTAAACAGTGTCACACAAAGATTTGGGGTACCCGCGGGGACCACCAAAGTGGTCGGACAGGGTATGTCCATCAGGGAGGCCTCTGACTCTGCCTCCATCTCCTCTTCTCCTCCTGTAAGCCTTCTTTTAAGAGGGAATTTGTAGTGAAGCACTAGTTTGAAAAGTACCTCTTCATCTCATGCAGTGCTCACAGCTATAGGATGGCTGCTCTTTTATAGAAGAGGAATCAGAGACTCAGAGGGTGAGTTACCTGCCCGGGTCACACAGAAGTGTGGGACCTGGCAGAGTAGAGATTTGACCCCAGAGCTCTCTGGCTTCAAAGCCCATGATTTTCTCTTATACCAGGAGCCTCCCAAAGTTACAGAATTTCAGTTCCTTATAAAATCTTCATGGAAGCTGAAGCTTTGCCCCAATCAAACGGGCCACATATCATGAGCCCAGGTTCCTTGTTACTAGAGATTGGGATTAGGTCATTTGTCCATTTCACTCCCAGTATTGACTGAGCTTCTGTTACGTGACCAGTACGAGGCTGGGTGCTGAAGATACAATAACGGGCACGTAGACTCGGCCTGAAAACATATGCTGTGTGGCTGCTGGTCACAGATTAGGTGTGGGCCAGACTTCTCCTCGGAACCATGACAAATTAGGAAGAGAGAAGAGAGTCTGGGCGTTTAGAGCCCTCACTAACCCACAGGGGCTACACAGGTTATGTGCACAGAGGCAGCAGGTTCTGTGACGTTAGAATGGACTCTGGAATTAGACCAGAGCGGGTGAATTACAGTGTGGCCCCCGCTGCGTGACCTCACGCAAGTCAGGTGGTCTCTCTGAGCCTCAGTTGCCCCGCTCATAAAGTGGAGGTAATAATGCCTCCCATTGCTGTGCAGTGTTAGGAAGTGAGATCACAGAACGGCCTTCCCCCAGTGATGACCACTGCCCTCCACGCTGCGGTGTGTGCTCCTCCGCGGGACACGCGGCTCCCTGCCTGTCCCGCAGGCGGCCCGAGCTTGCTCTAATAGCCCCAGTCCCAGGTCCCTGCCTCACCCTCACTCCCCAGGCTGGCTGGGAAGGGAGGTGGTTCACGGTGGCCACGGTGTAGGCTGTGGAAGCAGAAGTGGCAGAAGGCAGGCCTAGGTCACCGAGGGCCTCGAGGCCTCATAAAGGGTTCGCACCTTGTCCAGCGGGAAGAAGAGCCTGGGAGGGATTAAATGTTAGGTTGGGCTTGACTTTGCCTTCTTGTCCTTCCATCTTTGACCTTTTGTTGAGGGGGACACCCGTGGGTCTCACGCCTTCATGGCGAGGGGCCCTCTTCTGTGGAAGAGGTGGGTGGTCGAGCTCCCTGGAGCCCTGATGGGACAGTGTCCCTTCCCGTCTGCTCTGGGCTTCTCTCCCGGCAGCCTCCTGGGTCTCCTCACCTCCTTAACTGCCCCCTCTCAGCTTCTGCATGGTTCCCCACTGCCCCCCTCAGAGCAGGCACGTAGGCTCTCAGCTGTCATCCTCTTTTTCTAGAACCTTCTACCATGGATCACATCTATTCCTATAGCGTCAACCCCAGCCTGAACCCTGGTGACTTTCAGATCAGCTCCCCACTTGCATGTCAGTCTGCCTGTGACACAATTTACGTAGCTTCCCCCTCAGCCATCTCAAGCCCACCCCATCTGTCTTAGGTCTGTTCTGGCTGCCATAACAAAATACCATGGACTGGGAAGCCTAAATAACAGAAATGTATTTTCTCACGCTTCTGAAGGCTAGAAGTTCAAGATCAGCATTCTGGCTGATTCGGTTTCTGGTCCGGGCTGGCTTCAGATGGCTGCCAGATGTCTCTCTGGCTTGCAGATGGGTGTCTTCTCACTGTGTCTTCACATGGCCTTTCCTCGGTGTGTGCACATGGAGGGAAAAAGAGTGCGAGTTCTCTGTTGTCTCTTCTTATAAGGACACTAATCCTGTCAGATCAGGGCCCCACCCTCTGACTTCACTTAACCTTTATTACCTCCTTAGAGGCCCCATCTCCAAATTCAGTCACACTGGGGGTTAGGACTTCAGCATATGAATCTGGGGGAGACATAAACATTCAGTCCATTAACACCATCCAAAACCAAGCTCCCCATCTCCACCCCACCCCCACACCCCCTGCTCCCATGTCCCCCTCCTGATGAACAGTGCCACCATCCACGCCATCACTCGGCCCCAGCTCTACCTCCTCCTTCTCCATATCTCACCTCTGACTCAGTCCCCAGATTCTGTCAGTTCTCCCTCTGCGGTGCCCCAGCTCCTCTGTCATTGACATGGCTGAGGCCCTCGTCGCCTCTCACCTGATGACCACACAGTCCTACCCGGCATCCCTGACTCCAGGCCCCTCCCCTAGCCCCAACCATCTGCCTCGCGCAGCTCAGTGATCAGTGCTCTTCCTAGAATCCAAATCTAGAACAGTTCCTGCTACTTAAGAAAAATAAAAATAAAAAAGCTTTATTTTTTCTCATTGTTTTCAGGACAACTTCTCATTGTTTTCAGGATAAAGCACAGTCATTCGCATGGCATCCAAAGCCCTTGATGGTGATGATTTCAGGCCAAGTTCTGGCTCCTATGGACCCCGTCTAGGCAGATTACAGTTTATTAATCCATCTGGTCCTACAGGGCCTAGCCCAGTGCCTGGCACAGTCGGGCACCCTTCCTCTATACCCTCTCAATCCCCTGTTGAGCCAATTTATTGCCTCCCAGCACTCAGGTGCCAAGAGCCCACATTCTCCACTGTCTCCATAGGCCCTGGGGTCAGACAAACCCACTTGATAATCGAGTTCTGCCATTTGCTCTGTGTGTGATTTTCAGCCAGTCCCTCCGCTTCTCTGAGTCTGAGTTTTCTCATCTACGAAGAAGGGCTGATAAACATTCTTCTCCCAGGGGTCTTACGAGGACTCTGTGCAGTGAAGCCCCCAGAATGGGGCCTGGCATTTAGTAAACACTCAGTTTAAAAGCCTGCTCCCCTCTGCTGCTTCCCCAGTCCTGCAGCTCTTCCTCCAACCTACACTCATGGCCCAAAGCTTCAGAATTATCTCCACCCCATTCTTAGCCATCCTTTTATCCCAGCTCCTGGGGAATTCCATGCGGGACAGACAGCTTGGTTCAGGGATGGGAGGGTGGCCGGATGCAGGTGTTCCACAGGTGGCACGAGGCATTTGAGGGCAGAAACCCCCCCGCAGGCATACCTGGCCCCATCAGCATCAATACCCCCTCTGCTCCTGTTCTGGTAGAGAGAAGCTTCCTTGGGGCAGTCAGGTGGCACTAGAGCATCACCACCATGCCACACAACCCTCCCCCCCCCACCATTAAAATATGAGCCCCTGGGTGGAAAAAGTTGAGGGATTTATTTCCCAGAAATTCTTCTCATTCTGCTTGTCACAATCCCAGGTCCGGGTGGGGGAGGGGCCTCCACCTCTGTCAATATCTGAGTCTTTGGCTCCAAGAAACTCAGGCCCCCTCCATGAGGGCAGACAGCTGTAGGAAATGCATTCATAGTTGCAATTGCTCTGCTTCCCAGCAGAACAAGAAATATTTAAGGAACAGGCAATTAGCACTTACCAGAAACATTATAAAATTACATACAACTTGCTAACAAGTTTTAGCATCAATCTGGGAGTCGCCTCATTTCCTGACTTGCAGCCTGGAATCTGGCGGCCTAACCCTAACTCTAGGAGCCCAGCCTAGGGGAGGAAGGAGCTGGGACCCTCGCCCTAGAGGAGCAGGTCAATAGAGACCACGCAGAAAGGATGCCCAATAGTCTAGGGGACTCATGTTGGAAATCAGGTCACCTATGTATTCAACATCGTCTAGGCCCTGATTACGTGTTATAGACACTGTTCAGACCACAGGGGGCTACAAGGATAACAAGACAATCTGTGCTTTCACCCAAGTCTTAGTCTGCCTTCATTAGAGTCCAGAAGGTATGAGAAGATGGGGAATATCAAGGAGGGACAGCTAGCCTTACTTGAGGGCATCAGGGAAGGCTCCCCGGAGGAGCTGGTGTCTGAAACTAAAACTTGCTTGTAGAATGGAAAGGAGTTGGTCAGACATCCCCGAGGGAGAGAACGGGCTGACTTAGAAAGCGGACACGTGCTTTGGGTTGAAGCTAAAACCTCCATAGAATAAAGTTTGAGAGCAAGTAAGGAGAAGATGGCCAAGTCTAGCCTTCTACAGGCAGCGCCTGCATCCCCTTCTCCAGAACTAAACTCTGGTGGTGGCACCAAGGGGCATTCTGAAAGTGATGGTGTTGGAGCCGAGCTTGAAAGGAGACCGAGGGCAGCAGCCTAGCATCCTGACTCCACTCCTTTTCAGACCTTGCCTTTCCCCCTGTCAGAGTGTCAGGCACATGGCCATTTTCAGCCTCTGGTCTGCAATTTTCAGGACCTCTCCCTCTTCTTTCTTTATCCCCATAAGCTCAGAGACCCAAACATTCCAATTTCAATGAGGAATGACACTGGGCATGTTCCTAAGTTGCTCGCTGAGTTTCCATGGTACCCTTAAAGCTTCCTCAGGCACTGAGACCTAGAGGTTCACTAAATACAGGCAGCAGCTGTCCCCTTTCAGGAAGGCACAGTGGGACCCATGCTACACACGAGTCTGTCTTGGCCCCCAGGGACATGGGTGCTAAACAGCAGAGGATGCCGCACCATTAAAATTTGGCAGGAAGAAATCTCTTGATGAGATGTACTCTTTAAACACATGGGCTTCTGCACATGGCAAGCTCCAGTTTGGGGCTGATGCAGATAGCTTGAGGGCATCCTGGGTGCTCTACATGTATATCTTCACCCCATATTCACCATATTCACCCCTATTTCCCAACCACCTTCAGCCTGAGACACACCCATATCGGAGTGGTGGAGGAAGGAAATGGGAGGGATGAATGTCACCCACTTCATCCACCCACTTCTCCATCCCATTCACGGAAACTGTGTGCAGAGAACAACGCACAGAATCCAAGCGATACACGCACAGTTGCCCTCTGTCTCCTGCCTGCCTGTGCCCGTCCTATCATCAGTAGAAGCCTGGAGTGGGATGTGGTTGCAAGGAAATCCATGAGATCCAGGCACACCCAGAGGCCGTCTTAATACACCAAAGATGTCCTGGTCACTCGTCAGGAGTGTGTGTTGGTTGAACAATGGGTCTGGAGTGCTTAGGATGCGTAAGGCACTGCTCTTGGTTCTGAGGGTACAAAGAGCAGAAGGGGTGGAACCCCTGGCTGTGAGGAGCTGATCGGGACTCCTCACGGCCTCCCCAGACCATCTCTGCAGCCTCATCTTTCTTCATTGTCGCGTCCTGCCATGTTGAACTTCTAACTCTTCTCCAGAATAAAAAAACAAATAAATAAAAAATTGTCCAAGGGGGCTGGGAGTGAGAGAGAGAGAGAGAGAGCTCCTAAGGGCTGCCTGGGTGATTCAAGGGGACATCCCCAAGGAAGCACTTGAGCTGACATTGAAAGATGATTCTTTGTCTGGGAGTGTTCATTCAGGAAGCGAGGACAGCAGGTACCAGTTAGAGACATGTGAGAGCCAGCTGGGCTGTACCAACAACAGGGCAATAACGACCTTGAGGAAACATCTCCTGGTTACTGGTTATGTGCCACGTGCTGGACATTTTGACAGTTGTCTTATATACATAAACTCATTTAATCCTCAAAACAACCCTGCAAGGTGGATGTTATTATTACCATTTCTGTATTACAGGTGGCAAAACTGGACTCAGAGAGGATACAAAAGGTGCCCAAGGTCTGCGGCTAATTAGTGTCAGAGCCAGGATACAGATCCAGGACTTTCTGACATCGGAGTCCTCACCTTCGCACTATTTTGCCTCCCTGCAGGTGGCTCTGTTCCATGGTGTATAAATCTCAAGTTCGGAGGTGGACAAAGATGAGGCTGGGATGGGAGGGGGGAGGCAAAGGTCCTGCCATGCCAAGGAGTTAGGGTTTTCATCTGTGGAATATTGGGAAGCCATGGAAGAATCAATGAGCAGGGCACACTAGTGATTGGACTTTTGTTTCTGAGCAATCTTGCGCTGCTTTGCAGAGTACAGTGGAGCAGAGGGAAGGGGCAGGGGAACAGCGCTTCCCTAACGCCACGCCCAGGCAAGGAACTGAGCGGGGTGGACTGAGGCAGTGAGGGGTGGGATGGAGAGCAGAGGGCACGGGGAGGTTGGGGAGGAGCCACCAGGAGGTGATTAGCTAGGGCTGCGACAGGGCAGAGGGCAGAATTCAGGCTGATTTCCTGTCTGCCTGGGCGACCTCCCTGAAGGCTTTTGCCTCTCCCAACCCCAGCCCAAGACCAGAGCTGCCTCCCCTGCGCCCCCAGAGGCTGTGTGGTCAGGTGCACACCACCTCCTGGCCCCCATCACTTACACTGTAACTATCTCTAGACCCACCTGACTGTGAGTTGTCCAAGGGCAGGGGCCGTGGGTCAGGTAGCTCTGTATCATTAGCCCTGAGTGTGGCATTTAGCACAATTCTCATGCAACACATATCAGCTGTGGTCACACATTGAGCAGTGTGCTCTCTGTGCCTCAGACACTGTGCTAGGTGATCAACAGCACATGACCAATGCCTGCCTCCACAGGGCTTACGGTCCAGTGAGTGGGGAGACGAGAAACAAGGCGGGCCACCTGGCAGCCAGTGGGGTGCCGGGAGGGGCTGAGATGGTGAATCAGCTTGTCCCTGATGCCCCAACAGACGATAGGCTGCAGGAAGGCGGAGATTTTTGCCCTTTTTCCCACAGCTATATGTGCAATGTCTAGAACAGTAACTAATGAAATGAATAGAGGAATACTTACAATCGGTGCTACAAAGAGAAAGACTGGGATGCCAAGAGAGCAAAGGAGAAGGGAAACATCTAAGAAGCGTAGTCAGGGAAAGCAGCTTTGAGGCGGTGACGTCTTAAGCTAGCGTCTGTAGCGTGAGCAGTCGGCCATGTGACACTGGCAAGGAGAGGAGGCTGTAGGCCAGGCTAGGGAATGGTGAATCAGTGAAGGAACAGGTGAAGTCCCACCTGGTTGGAAAGGCAGCGAATCGCAGCTCGCGCCTGGACTCCCCTCTCCTTCCACGCGGTGCTCCCTTCTTGGAGCACAGCCAATGGTGAATTTCTAGAGACACAAGAAGCAGTTCCTTCTCTACAGACGTTGTCATAAAAGAGGATTCCAATTTGGTATTAGAAATTGAAAAACCTGGGGAGAAGACGGTAAGGTTGATCACAGATGATAGGAATAAAACAGGAAGAAGGAGAGTCAAACATGCCAAACGGAGAGCCTGGTCGTGAGAGAATTCTGAGGGTCTTAGAAGCACGCATCTCGTGTCCGCCAGCCTGCTTCTGGTCGGCAGAAGGAGGCAGAGAGAAAGATAAACACTTATGAAATGGAATTCCATTAGGCCAGACAACAGGAAGCTGCATGCATGATTTTCTCCAAGTCAGAACTTGGCTTACGGATTTGCAGTTCTTGGCCCTGATGTCAGATCTGGTCGGCACCCGGCCAGGAGGGTCAAGGTCACATGCCTTTTCAGGCAGGGCCGTGGAGCCCAGGGCCGTGGAGCAGGAGGGCAAGGGGACTTGGTTCCCGTGTTTTCCCAGCAGGGGTTGGCCTTGGGCTTGGAGGGAAGATCCAGACCAGAACAAGGGGTGTCTGAGGGCCAGAAGTCAGCCCCCAGCACCCCCTCCACCCTCCTGAAAGGAGCTCCCGAACTCTCAAACCACCCTGCTCTCTTCTTCCTCTCCCCAGACCTGGTCCTGGTTCCGTGGTCTGCACGTGCCCCTCTCCAATGCCTTGGACCTCTTTGCTAAGTGCGCCCTTAAACCTGACTTCCCCTGAGGTCACCCCTACCCAGGAGCCCTCTCCAGCACTAGCGGCTCCTGTCCACAGACCCCGTGAACTTCTCATTGAGTGGTGGGCTCATGCACGGCTCTCCAATGCTGTCCCCCCACATGCAAAGCCTTCTCCTTTGACCTAGGCGGTCTCCACCTCTGCCACTCGCTACCTTCCTCATGCACGTCTCCAGCCTTTTCCTCTCCACTCCCAGTCTCACTGCCACCTTGCCTCTCCATTTCTTAGCCTCCTCCCCTCCTGTCAGTATGGACCTTGCTCTCTGGCACCCCTGCAGCCTTGACTCCACCCATCCTGCTCTGGGGCCCCTCGTGCCTTCCGCTTCCCCACCCATTCCTCCCTCTACTCTGTTCACCATCCTTCTCTTGGCCTCTCTGTCCCCTCCCCCCCACTCCTGCTCAGTTCACTTCCTTCGCACTTCACCCTGATCCCCTTGCATCACACGTCAGCCATTCCGTGAACAGTATCCTCAACCCCCTGCCCCACCAGCCCACCGCCCTTCCACTTCTGCCCTTGCCCGTGAACCAGGTTATGAGGGCTCTGGGACAAGCCACACAGCCCTGCCCAACGGCAGCGCCCCTGTATCGAGTCGTCTCCGCCCTCCTTGGGCCCCAGGGTGCATGGCAGTCCATCCAGCCGTGATTCCTCTTCTCCAGGGGATTGTGGCAGACGTTCTTGTCAGCGTCACATCCTTTGCCCCACAACTGGTCCCTCGCCTTCAGCAAAGACCATGACACATCCTCCTTTCTCCTCCACTTGGAAAGTAGAGCCTGTGTCATTACAAGATTCTTGAACCTCCAGCCTCCCCACCTGAAAGCTTACTCTGGTCGCCTCTTCCCTCTTCCCCCCCGTCACAAGGGAAGGGGAGCTTCCTGGTCTCTAAAGGGAGCCCCCCAGCGTGGGCTGGGCCCCAGCCTCCTGCCTTCTCCAGAGCCTCCTGCTGTCACTGTCCATTTCAACTAAGCACTCGCAGTGCCTCTCACTCCGTCACACCCGTCTCTCTCTCTCCCTCTCCCGCCTCCCCTAGCATTTGATTCTGATCAAGTGTCTTCAACCTTAATCAGCCTGTGCAGCTCCCTCTCAAGGCCATATTCCTCGTAAGTTGCCACCTGACTTCTCCCCATCCCCTCACTTCCAAGAAATGCCTTCTTTACGAGTCATCTGCTCTTCCCGGATCGGCTTCCTCTTCTCCCATCGGTGCCCGCCTGGCCCCACCATCACACTCGGTCTCTTGCCGGTAGCCAGTGAGCGCCTTTCACTGCCCTGTTTGCCAGTCCTTTCAAAACTGCCCTGCCGCCTTTGATGCTGCTGGTCTCCATCCTGAAACTCATTCTTCTCTAAGCTTCTGGGGCTCCGCTCCCCGCAGGGTCTTAGACTAGTCTTCTGCTGGTCCCTGCAGTGTCCCTAACTGTTCTGTCCGGACTGACGTCTCCCCTTGGGTGACCTGATTCTTCTCATGACCCTCTATGAGCTGAATCCCAAATTCTGTATTTCTAGACCAGATTTTCCTCCTGGGCATAAGACGCATGTTGCCGCTTTCTACTCGGTATGTCCTCGTGAAGGTGCTGCGTGACCCTCCAGCCCTACTCCTCCTCCCACATCTGGTGAAGATGAAAGCACACCCAGTGCCCAGGCCCAGCCCTGCAGGCACTGTGGTCTCTGCCTCCCCTTTATCTGTGTCTGCTCACTCTTAGTGTGGCCCGTGGCTTCTTCCTGCTTTAGACCTCCCAGGTCCTTCTGCCTCGCCCCATCTCTCTGCCTGTGCCCAGTCCTGGATGCCATCAAAACAGCTCCCAGATCATCGTGAGCCTCCATGGTGGCTGGGCCCGTGTCTGCCCTGTTCTCTGTTGCACCCCCAGTGCCCAGCACAGTGGCTCGTGCTAAGTAGACACTCAAGTATTTGTTGAATGAATAAGTGATC
Organism: Hippopotamus amphibius kiboko; assembly: GCF_030028045.1. Taxonomy (NCBI): domain Eukaryota; kingdom Metazoa; phylum Chordata; class Mammalia; order Artiodactyla; family Hippopotamidae; genus Hippopotamus; species Hippopotamus amphibius. The sequence goes on along the minus strand of NC_080186.1, from coordinate 26,586,579 downwards.
TTCATGCCTCCAGACTTTCTGCCCCCAGACCGTTCTCCAGGCAGCAGTCAGGGTGATCTTTTAAAATCCACGCTCTGAAATGCCAAGTGGGATGAAACCCTTTCCTGAGCCCCCATCGCCTACACTCTGAAGTCCAGTCTTATTAGCAGGGTGCACAGGCCGTTTCCTGCTTTGGCCCTGCCTGCCTCTTCCAGCCTCATCTCTCATCACCTGTAAAAAGTACTCGAACTTATGGAAAGGCAATGTGACATGGTGGTGAAGAGCCCTGGAATCGTACAACCTGGGTTTGGACCCCCAGATCCACCATTTCCCGGCTCTGTGACCTTGGATAATTACATCACCTCTCTGTGCCTCGGTTTTCTCATCTTTAAAATGGGGATAATAACACATAGGTCACAGCGGTACTGTAAGAATGACATGAGTCACGGTATGTAAAGTGCTCAGAGTGGCTACCAGCGCAGAGTTGGCACCAGAGGGATTGGTTCTCTAACTAAGAGTGCGTTATGATCGTAACCACTAGTTATCTTCACTTCTATCACTGCAGCCCTGAGAACGGCCTGACCTCTGCGACTCTGCATGGGCTCCTCCCCCACCTGAAGGGCCCTTCCTCTCCTCTGCCTCAGACTAATGCCTTCTCCTTTTCCCAGCTTTATTGAGATGTAATTAACATACAACATTGTGTAAATTTAAGGTATGGATGTGATATATGTATATATTGTGAAATGATTTCCACACTAAGGTTAGTTAGCACACCCATCACATTACCTTACAGTTTGTGTGTGTGTGTGTGTGTGTGTGTGTGTGTGTGTGTGTGTGTGTGTGTTGAGAACTTCTAAGATCTACTCTCTTAGCAACTTCCATGTATACAAGCTGTACATCACATCCCCTGACTTATTCAGCTCATAACCGGAACTTTGTACCCTTTGACCACTTGCACCTATTTCCTCCACCCCCACCCCACCCCATCCATGACCACCATCATTCTATTCTCTGTGAGTTTGTTTTTTTCAGATTGCACACGTAAGCCAAATCATCCAGTATTTGTCTTTCCCTGACTTATTTCACTTAGCATGATGCCCTCAAGGTCCATCCATGTCACGAATGGCAGGATTTCCTTCTTGTTTGTGGCTGAAAAATATTCTATTGTGTGTGTATGCCACATTTTCTTCACCCGTTCCTCCATCAGTGGACACGTAGGTTGTTTCCACGCCTTGGCTGTTGTAAAAAATGCTGCATTGAATCCCACATACTCCTTTCACCTGCTGACTCCTGCACAGACTTCAGGCCTCCAATCAGACAGCACCTCCTCCAAGAAACCATCCCTGATGCCAGGGTTGGATTGAGCTGAGATGAGAGAGACACTCACCTTGGGCATAATTTTAAGGCAGACACCAAAGAACTCAGTAATTCAATAATATTTTAATGTAGTATTTTTAAAAAACCAAGATTAATGCAAAACATCCATGATAAGAAAACAACATTTCAATAATGACAGGCTCTGATGGCCAGGACTAGGGTGAGACAAGTGAGGTGAGTGGTGCAAGTGCTGTGTCGGATCTGGTCTTTTTATTAAATTCTGGTATCTTCCTTCATGTTGGATTTGATTTATATGCATTAGTTTTGATTTTCTAAAAACACGAGATTGCACAAGGATCGTATTTGTCTAGATGGCTGAGTTTTTGATGCTCCCGAAAACTTGGTGCCCAGGTTTGTGCCTCACTCCCCGCCCCCTGTTTCCAGCCCCAGCCTCCACATTTGAGTTGTCTACTCCTCCTGGGTCCTTCCCTGGCACGAATCACCCTGTGTCATAAACACCTGCTTCCTTGTCAGGACCTTTCAGTCTTGGAGACCAGAGCCCACCTCCAGGTCTCAAGAGTCTGGTGCAGGGACGGGCACACCGTAGGTGCTCATTATATGCTTCTGATCACACTGATGGTGGGAGAAATGGATGGGTGTGGAAAGCGCCAGGCCTGCACAGTGGAGAGGGCTAGCGGCCTCCTTCCTCCAGCTCAGAACGCTTGTTCTCTCGAGCTGATCTCACCCTCAGACCAGCTGCTGTGCTCTGGGACGCAGGCAGGTGGACCCCACATTTACATATTCTACAGCATGCAGGGGTCTCACCAGGACACCTTAAACCTGGGTCTGGTCCCAGGCAGTAAGCGCCAGCTCTGTCTTCAAATGCTGGGTAACTTTTTCCAGATCTCAGGGTGCCCGCAGTGACAGTCCTCGCCGGGGCCTCGTGTCCCAGAGACAGCGTGCTGGGGACGCCAGAAGAAGGAGGGCCTTGCTGCTCGTTTCTCCAGGCTGGCTTGTCCCAGAGCCCTTTCTTCTGGTCCTTCAGATCCCCTGGGGCTCTGGGACCTGGAGCAAAGGGGCTACCTTCCCGGGAGTGCCTTGGTGGCTGCCCTGCCCCAGCCCTGGCGGGAGAAGAGCCAGCTTCAGAGAAGGGTTAAGTTGTGCTTTCAGGTGTGTGCGTTGAGGGAGAGGCCAAGGGCATGTGTGAGATGGGAGGTGGGGTAGCTGACCTGCACTCGAGTCCTCAGGCCTGATGCCTGGTCACACACACCCCCTTTTCGCCTGAACCCAAGGACTCGCTGTTTGACTTAGATCTCTCTCTCTCACACACACACTTGCATACACACACACAAGCACACACATGCATACACACACACACACACTGACATGCACATGCTCTCTCTCAATCACACAATCCTAGCCAAAGAATGCCTGGCTCTGCCAGCTCTCAGCTGGAGGCCCTGGTTTGGAGGGTACCATGAAGGTGACAGTCAACAGTCCACCTACATAAGGCAGCAGTGCTTGGGGCTCGCCTGACCAGCCCACAGGGCCCAACAGCTGTGGTAAGAAAGCTTTGGCAGAATCACCGCCGTCAGGGCCATGCACAGCAAATTTGGGGACGGTGGCTCCTGACAGCCCATCACGGTGCCTACGGAAAAGGCAGGGTCCCTTTGGCCTGACAGTCCTGGGAAGGTGTCCAAAAACTTCCTGTTACTGCAGGTCCCTCTGTCCTGAAATATAGGACTCCTGCCGTCCTCACCTCACCATCTGTCACTTCATTCATGACTCCCTGTCCTTCCTGCAGGGCGCCTCCCTCCCTGGAACAGAGCTCCTCCTCCTCCCCTCCCTCTCTCCTGCCACCTCCCCGCTTCCCGATGCCCTTCATCTCTCACAGTGCATGGGGCTGGTGTAACTGGGGGCGACTCCAGAGGAAACTCCAGGGACTTGGCCAGGACAGACTTCTTTCCTGGAGCGTCCGGGTCCTGACTGACTCCTGTGCGGCAACCAGCCCACCGTGCTCCCCGAGGCAGACCCCCAGAGCTGTCTCAGGGAACCCACCCCCTGGCTGACTCACTACTGTTGAATCAAATGAACTTGAAAAAGCATACTTAATGAGTCATGGGTTTCATTTTACCTTCTCCCGTCTTGAATTGAATTAAAAATTCACGTTCGTAAAAATGCTTCCATATCAGAAGGCAGTGAATGTTGATTCTCACTTAATCTCTGGTTGGGGGAAAGGCAGGCAGCAAAGTGTCGGCCACCCTCTCATCTTCTGCTTGCCTTGGCCACTCGGGAAGGGACTGAGCTTAAAATCTATCACGAGACATGAGTAATCTGAATGCAGAGTCAAGTCAGTAAAGATGTCTCCAAACTCTGCGCCTGTGAATTCCTAGGACAGGTGTCTCACGAAGAATGTAGACCCACCTTCCATGAATGAAAATACCCAAGTGCCTGGAACCCTCTGTGTGGACACGGAGTCTGAGGCGTCCGAGAGCAGGAGGGTCCCTTCCTCCCAGGACGCTGGCTTTTTGTGTTTGTTTGTTTGTTGTTTTTTCTCAGATCTTTGTTGGGGTATAATTGTTTTAAATGTTGTGCAGTTTCTGCCGTACAATAAAGTGAATCACCTGTATTTACACATATATCCCCATATCCCCTCCCTCTCAAGCGTCCCTCCTCTCCTCCCTTACCACCCCTCTAAGTTATCACCAGGCATCTAGCTGATCTCCCTGTGTTGTGCAGCTGCTTCCCACAAGCCATCTATTTTACACTTGATAGTGTATGTATGTCTACGCTGTTTTAAACAGGACCTGGCAGGGGTTCTCATCCAAAGCTTACCTGGGTCCCTCTGAGCCCAGCTCCGTGGCAGAGGTGCAGCATAGTCCTCCAGCTCCGAGAGGCGTGGAGTCACCCGGTGTCTCTGTTTTCTCTTTTCCTGTCTTGCAGAGATCGAGCAAGGCAGTTGTGGAGACCCTGGCGTACCTGCCTACGGCCGGAGGGAAGGCTCCCGGTTTCGCCATGGTGATACACTCCAGTTTGAGTGCCAGCCTGCCTTTGAGCTGGTGGGGCAGAAGGCAATCACGTGCCAAAAGAATAACCAGTGGTCGGCTAAGAAGCCAGGCTGTGTGTGTAAGTGAGCAGGGAGGGGGCTACCTCAGGGTCTCCCCTGAGAGGCTGGGGGACCATTTCCTAGCTCATCCAGGGGGCCCCGTCCTTGGGAACCTTGCAGGTCGTAACTACAGCTTTACTCTGGTTGGTTTCTTCTCCTTCTCGAAATGTTGCTGGTTGAGTCCTCATTTCCGTCAGTGACATGGATTGTAGCACTGAGAATGATTGCTCTTGACATTTGGGGACCTTCTTCAACACCGTCTTACTCTCCCTGGTGACCCTTGAGAGCAAGGTAGAGGCTCAGACCCAGACGTTTCCCCCTCACCCTTCTTGCTGTCGGTGACATCATGCAGTCGAATTTGTCAGACTGGAGACTCTGTGCCAGCCTCGGGGTATCGCGGGACACCATGGCCTCCACGGGATATATACGAAGTTTCATCAAACTGCTTCCTCGCGTTGGGTTTAGGGAGGGATGGGGATCAAACTGTCTTTGAATTGTTGATCTTTTGGAGAAAGGGTTGGAGTCGAGTGCTCTGTTCTCCGGAAATAACAAGGAATCCTTTCTTCCTTCCTCTGGGATGGTCTGACCTTACTTTCCGGCGTAAATAATACCTTGAGTCCTGGCTCCCAGGGAAACTGGCAAGTGTGAGGGGGCTGTGTGCAGAGGAGCAGGCTGTGTCTTGGTTGAGAAATCAAAGGTTCTCCTTCTCTGGGCTGTCACCTTTTCTCCTAGCCCTCGCCATCGCCCCCTCCATCTCTTCCAATCTGCTTCCCTCAGGGAAGGGCACACAGCCTGACCCTCTGATTTCTTCTCCCATCTCAGTGGGCTTCTCAGGGCCTGGGAGTGCTACCTCGTAGAGAGTGGTGGCCCCTCGGGGCTGGGAAGAGGAGTAACCTGGCAGACTATAAGGGACTGTTTGTGATGACTGAGAGTTTGGCATGTGAGTTGGTGAGTTGGGTCATACTGCGGTGACTCTACTTTTCACACAAAAAAATCACTTTATGTAGTTGACAAAGCATTTTTGATGACTTGTGAGTTTGTGTAAAAGTTCTTGCAGAGATTTAAAGATCAAATTGCTCTTAGATACACATTAGGCAAATCACTCTTATTGAAAAAAATTAAATTGCATAAAATCGGCTACCCATCTCTGGCCCAATGTGGTTAGAATATAGTGCCTAACAATGTGCACCCTGGGAGCCAAGGGGACCAGGAGGGGCAGGGGGTGGTTAGCAGGGAGCAGTTCTGGGCAGGCAGGAACAAAGGGGCAGGCAGTCTAGAGAGGAGCCCAGGGCAAAGGGGGTGGGAGAGGGGAGCTCCACAGGGTGGGTCGGAGGCAGGGCCTTGGAAGCCAGAGGTCCCGTCCCGACCGTGGGAGTCCCAGGTAGCATGGGGGCTCCATCTCTGAAATCCCTCTAGTTGAAACAAGGCAGGGAGAACTGGAAAGGGTCAGCCTCTGAGGCAGAGGGCTGGCAGGAGTGACGTGTTTAGCAGAGCCAGCCAGCCACTTGGAACCAGGATAAAGTTCCCTGCCCCACAAGCTGAGAGATGCAGGTAGCAGAATGCTATCGGGGGGCGGGGGGGGGGGGGGGCGCGCTGTCACCCAAGCCCTCCAGGCATTTCCATGACTCTTTGGCTCTTAGAAGTAGTTTCACAAAATCTTTCTAGAACCTTCAGTAAGTGCTGTTCAGCAGGCCCTTCGTTTTCAGGAGGGAAGCGAACAGGATGCCGGGCACTGCTTACAATCTGCTGAGGAGAGATGAGGGCAGAGCAGTCCTGGAAGATACGGGCAGTGCTCTCTGTGATTTACAGTGAGGAAGAGGAGCCCGAGGCTTATGGATGAGAACTGTGAAGCAGGCACTCTGGGGGCACAGGATGGCATTTCTTCTTCTGGATGACTCTGGGAGATGGGGGATGGTATCCCCAAGGTACTCCCATCACTCAGGTTTTTCTGGTCGTTTGGGTGTAACAGACACAGCTTGAGACTCGGGGTGCTGGCTTCAGTGGAGGAGGCCAGAGAGAGCCAGCATGCCCCGGGCCTTTGCACCATGAGCAAGGTCACGCGTGAGTGCCATCTGTCAGCTCTCTACTGAGCACCCAGCCTCTAGGTCCCAGGCTTTGCCCTCAGGGAGTTCCCTGTCTCACTGGTGGTGAAAGATGGTACTAAGAAAATCTGAGTGCGCTGAGAGAGCTTTGGAGACCTGTGTCGTAGTCCCGGCTCAGCTTTGTGACTCTGGCCAGGGCAGCTTCTCTCTGGAGTCCGGTTTACTAATCTGCCCTATGGGGTGGCACTCCCCAAATGCTAAGCCTCTATGGTCGTATTTACAGAAAAAGATAACTGTGACATAGTCCTAACATTTTCCATCATGAATACTTGGAAACCACTTTCTAAAGTGGGTCATTTACAGAGCAGCTCCTACTTTGAGGGATACAGTTAAAATGTGGCGTTCTGCCCCTGACCCCAGATCAAATATATGATAGTGTGTGATCCATAGAAAAGGGACAACATCTGTAAGCATTTATAAAAATAGAAAATAGTACAGTCAGTCTCTGTGTTTTATAATATGGTCATAAATGTGCACAGAAAAGTACCTCTAACAAACATCAGCTTCAGTGCCCTGAATTTTAGCACGCATTAGTCATGATAAATATTAAAACAGTGTTTAGCAAACAGTGCTGTTTTTTCCTTCTGAGGGTTTAGAAGAGGACTGGGGGGATTTTTGATGGCTCAAATTTCTTTGAACAATTGTCCAAAGACGTGCACAGCAGTGCATTGTTCTCCTCTCGAAACGTTTTCTTCAAAACAGTTCCTTACTCGGGAATTGCCCTGCTGAGACTACACAAGTACACTCTTGCCTTCATGTTCCAAAACATTTTCTGTAGCAAGCAGGGACTTCAGAATCATTCCATTGGCTTTCGAGCTGCCCTCACAGTAGTAGATGCTCAATAGATGGTCGGTCTTTTTTTCATCTTGGTTTTCAAGAAGATGATGTTTCTCACGGTGAGAAGCATTTTGAAAGAAAAGATGGAACCAGCTTCTTTCCTCTTACTCTCTCTTCCCCGCCCCTCCCCCCAGCTAATTCACATCTCCAGGGATCGCTGCTCCAAACCAGGTGGCAGCAGTGCCACTTTTCATCCATTCAACAGTATTTACTGCCTGTCTGCTCTGTGCCAAGCGCCAGGCATTGGAATCAGAGCTCTTCGGGCTCTGCCTGGGAAACGTGCTCAACCTGAGGTCCTGGTGAGAAAGCTCCCTGCGGGTTATAATACTCCTCATCTTCCTCACGGAAGCATCCAGAGCCTCTCCCGTACAACCCTGTCCACTTATTCCTCCACAACAAGAGATACAGGGGAAGGAAGATACAAGTAACTCTGATGGTGGTTTGCACAACACTTGATGCTTTGTTGACAGGCTAGCAGAACACTTCACACTTCATAAGGAAGCCAGGAAACCAATTATCAGTCCATTAGCAGCCACTTGCCGAAGAAGTTTCAAAACAGCTTTCACCAGAGAAACGCCAAGGCTGCACAAATGCCAGCTTCCCTTCGCCATTTTGTAAACCACCTCCAGAAGGTGTGAATCCTAATTGCTTCGTTCCTAATGTACGTGGCATAGGTGTGAAATGGGAATACACTGGGATGTATACAGTGTGTTATAAACCAGCAGCTGGACTTTGAGAAACCAAGGGAAGGAGAAGTGGGTCCTGGGGGCTCAAAGAAAGTGTCACAGATGACACGGGCTGGGAGGTAAAAGAGGGTGCTCCACATAGGGATGCTATGGGAAATGGTCCTCTCCTAGCACCCTCCTGTCCCTTCCCCCCTGAGCTGCTCCCCGTAAGCACCCCTCATGCTCTGGACACACACACACACGTACACAGATTTCTGGACGGAGGGATGAATTGAGTCCCAGGATCATTGGGATTCTGAGTCTCAGCACTACTGACATGTGGATGCAGATGGTTCTTTTAGTGGAGGGCGGTCTTGTGCACTGTAGGATGTTGCAGCAGCATCCCTGTCCTCTACCCACTAGAAGCCAGTAGCACACACACCCCCACCTCCCACTACCAGTCGTGACAACCAAAAATGTCTCCAGACATTGCCATACATCCTCTGGGGGAAAAAGCCACCCAGGATGGAGAACCACCAGTCTAGGATAACCTAGTCTTGTCAAATCCTAAACACAATGAAATCTGTATATTTGCATTTTAAGTGAGGACATGATGAAAATCTATAGAATTGAGACAGCGAGGAAGCATGGGGTAAGGGAAGATGCCAGTATTTATTGCATGTTTTATGTCATTGGGAAGATAGGACTTTTCCCTACAGTGTTATGGAATATTCTCTCATTTTACAGATGAAAACAAAGCTCAAGGAGACAACGTAGCTAGGCTCAGAGGTTATAAAACCATTGAATGACGGGCTGGAATTTGAACTGTCCATCGACAGATCAGGCTCCTACTCCAAATCCTGTACTCATTCTATTGCACCAGATTTCCAGAATCCAAGAGGTCATCTACAGCAGGAAGGACAAGGAAGGCTTAGGGCAACAACGTTAGTCCAGACTGCAGAAACAAACTGTAGTCTGAGTTACTCCCATGAGGTAACAGAAATTGACAAGAGTGAAACAAATTCATGAAGGCTAGATCCATGACCCTTGTTGGGACTCCACCAGTATTTGCACACCAATATGCAATATATTGGTGTCAAAGGCATTTCCTCATCTTTACTTTTTCTCATTCCTTCCACCCATCCATGTATCCATCCATCTTGATTTATTGAGCACCTACTATGTACAAAGTCAGCTGCATAAGAGGGTTTTCCTGGTAAAATTCTGAACTGGAGGGCTTCTGGGGATGACTCTACTCAGCTTGAAGGGGAGATCTCTTAGCGCCGTGTCCTATATAATGTGCTGTAACTCTTTCAGGAACTATCTGGGCCTTAGGGGCCACTACGCAACACAGCCCTTTGGTGTGTCCAGTATTTTAAAAGTTTAAATAAATAAGATACTCTAAATTTTACCCCCTTTAATCAAAGCCATTTTCAAATTTGGCCATTTCTTTTTGATTCTTACCCATGTACATACATATTTCACATGGTTTTAATCAAAGGGAACATACCACCTCTCATTCTGTCTCTTAAAGTTCACATTGCATTGCGTATCTTACCATGTTACTACATGTCTTTTGTGGTTATCATTCTTCATACCTGTGGAATATTCTGCCTAGTGAGAGGACCATGACTTAGTCTACCAATTACGTTCAGTTATTTTTATACGAGACTGTAATGAACATCCTCAAGGGTATGGCCTTATTTATTTATTTATTTTTTTTGAATTGTTTCCTTAAGATAAATTTCCAGGAAAGAGGTTGTTGGGCCAGAGTAGGAACATCTAAAAATACCTCTTGATGTACACCCTTATATCGCTCCCCAAAAATGTTGTGCAGGTCATAATGCCAATAACAGAAGCTTTAAGGTGAAAAGTAAGATTTATATAATACTTGTCCTTCCCATCCAGAAACACGGCAGAGATTTCTCTTATGGTCGTCTACTTTCACTTTTCTGAATAGAACAACTTTGTGGTTTTCTTCATATGGGTTCCATATATCTCTTGTAACCTTTACCAGCACTGCCAAGCCTCAAGTATTTGTGTGGCCTTTTCAAAATTGCTGATTTAATAGGTATAAGTTGAATGCATCCCTCCAGCACACCCTTGTCAACTTCCGCAAAGTGCCAAATGTTATAAGTGCTGCGAATCTAGAGACAAATTGGGCACAGCCCTTGACCTCAATGAGCTCGCTCTAACTGAAGACAGACATAATTATGTAAATTAAAGTGGGCTCTTGTGGTTCAAAATTTAGTTTTTCAACTAGAAAGCATTGGTGAATCAGATGCATTTAGAACCTGCCCCATGAAGATTCATTCCTTTATTTAACATATATTCACTGAGTGACAGCGATGGGGGAGGCATTGTAGAGGGTGTGGAACAGGGGAGCGTCAGCCCCTCTGCTCATAGAGCATAGGTGTACATCACTGCTGTTAGAATAGTGGGGCCTCAAAGATGCGAGGATGGAGTTAAGGCACTTCTGGAAGGGACCTACCCTTGTGGCAGTACTGGGTTCTGAGAAAAGCCAGGGGGTCTGGGCCTCTGCAAAAGGGGACTGTTCGTTGGATACATTGACACCACATACACACAGGTACACACACATGTGCACACACACATGCATAGTCTGTGTACTTGGTTTGCAGTGGCTCCTAAAGGGGTTGGCTGCTGCCAATGTGGGTGAGTGAAAGCAAGGAGGCGGGGTCCACGGGAACAAGGTCTGGAGAGACTGCTTCATACCCATGGCTGGAAGCATGTCCCTGTTGGAGCAAGAGATATGAAAGTGGTGTCAGGATTTCCATTACAGGACCGCTGACAGAGACTCCAGTCCTGGCCTTTCTCTAGCCGGCCTGGGTCCAGCTCTGCCCAGCAGGGACAGGGGGCATTTGCTATCTGTAACCCCTGTGTAACAACTGTCTGTCCTGACATGTGGCTACAAAAGTGTCGTGTTGGTATTTTCCTTTCCAACTGGAAGGCTCTTTCTATTTGATATACATATTTTCCCAATCTCTAGCTTTCTTTTTTCTTTTTGTCTTGCTATTTTGCATTGTACAGTTGTTTTACGTTTTTATATAGACAAATATCTTGATATTTGTGATTTCTTTTCAAAGCTGACAAAGCTGTCATTCTGCCACAGATCTAAGAAACAGTTTGTTCTATTTTTGGTTATTTGTCAGTAATTTTATTTTTTTAAATATAATTTGTTAGTCCATCTGGAGTTTATTTAGATGAATGTATGATATTGTCCAAACTATTACACAGTTTTCCAACACAATTTATTAAGTCATTCATTTCCCTTTTGATTTGAAGGAAATGAATTGTTCTATCACATTCCGAATCCTCAAATGTAGTTAAGTCTGTTTCTTAACGCACCACTTTGTTCTGCTGCTCATTTCTGTCTTAGCACCAGTACTGAATAATTTTAATTGCTGTTTTATAATATGTTCTAATATCTGGCAGAGCTGGAAACTACTCCTTCCTCCCTTAATTATTTTCTCTTTCAGAATGTTCATCGTTATTCTCATCTGTTTGCTGTTCAAGATTAATTTTAGAATCATTTTGTCATAGTAAAAAAAAATCCTATTGGGATTTTGTATGTGTGCTCCTATTAAACTGTAAATTAACTTGAGGAAAATAGGCATTTTTATACTACACAGCCTTCCCATCCAGATACATAGTGTGTCACTGTCTTTGTTCATCTACTTTCATTTTTCTAAATATAACAGCTTTGTGGTTTTCTTCATAGAGGTCACATACGTCGCTCGCTAGCTGTATTTTCAAACAGGCAGGTGCTTTCTCACTCCCTCCCTCCTTGACCGCAATGCCCTGTGCAGGCATGAAGCATGTCCCGTTTTCCCTCCTCTCTTTGACTGAATCCTGGCATTCCCTGTAAATATATAATCCCAGATTTTCCAGGACAAGTGCAATTTCCAGCATCCTTTCCTTTGTCCCAGAAAATACGATCACAATAGCTAGAGTCCTTGGAAATTGCCGCTTTCAAATGTTCAGAGCCAGAACTAGGATCAGCTGAGGTTTGAAAGCGTCAGCCTTGGTGCGAGGGATAATATTCTTGGGAACTGCTTGTGATCAGCGTCAGGGGCTGTGATGAGGGCGACATGAGCTTCCTTTGCTGATACAACGTTCTCCTCATTTCTCTGGGCTTCCTCAAAGGTCCGACGAACCCACACATGGCCCCAGGAAAGAAGCAGGAAACCTGGGGATTGCTTTGGTCCAAATTTGTCAATTTCAGGTCAATTCCTGGAAATTGAAAACCAGCCTGTAGTTCTGGGCCCCCTCCTCTGTTATGCAGGCCCCTGGCCCCTGGACACTGAAGACGTGTGGTCTCGCTGCTCTATAGAAGGACCGCTGTAATCCAAGGGGGCCATTTCCTTGAGCAGAAAGTCCTGGTGATGGCAAGAGCTGGGAGGCGTCTGTATCTGCTCCTGCAGTGGGGGATGGGCACTACAGTTGTGGCTGCGAAGCCTGCTGGGACCACAGGGGTGGCCTGGGAAGGGTAATAACCCAGAGCCCGGGGAGGCCGAGGCTGGGAGAACTAATCCTGGATAAAGGCATGGCTCACAGGGGGCCTGCCAGCATTTCCCATCAGAATATCCAAGGAAGCAGAGTCAACATTTGCCCCATCAGGACAGTATGGGTCATACATCGCTTCTTACCCTTATTCTTAAATAGGCAGATACTTTTTCTTTTATCTTTATTGGAGTATAATTGGTTTACAGTATTGTGCTAGTTTCTGCTGTACAACAAAGAGAATCAGCTACATGTATACACATATCACCATAGACCCTCCCTCTTAAGCCCCCCTCCCACCTTCCCCATCCCACCCCTTTAGGTCGTCACAGAGCATCAAGCTGATCTCCCTGTGCTCTGTAGCAGCTTCCCACTAGCCATCTATTTTGCATTTGGTAGTATGTATTTGTCAATGCTACTCTCTCTCTACGTCCCAGCTTCCCCTTCCCCCCACCCCGCCTCAGTGTCCTCAAGTCCATTCTCTACGTCTGCATCTCTCTTCCTGCCCTAATAGGCAGATACTTGATGGGGGAAGGTGGCTTCTGGGTTGAATCAGGTCCTCATCCAGGGGAACCGGGTTTCTACCCTTGCAGGGTATCCCAGCCCCAGCAAGAGGCTGCAGTTTTCATTAAGAGCTTTTCTCACAGGAGGGACTGGAGAGGAAACCAAGAACCAGAACAAAAGCCCAGTCCCTGAGCTGGGGCACACATGGTGGGGCAGGTGTGGCAGGTGGGGAGGGTACTGAAACTCTGTGGACCTGTGGGTGTGCTGGGCTCCTTGCAAGCGAACCAAATGCTAACTCTGTGAAACCATGCTCACATCTCACCCCAGCAGTTTGAGGGGATGGGACTTCCCCATGACTGTCAGGCTTGTCTGGGCTCCACTCAGGATCTGGCTGTAAGAACTAAGTCCATGGAATAAAGGTGTCTGTTGTACCTGGGTAGGTTCTCATCAGGCAAAGACTGGATGTGAAAGGCAGCTACCAGCACATCCAAGGAAGCAGAGTCAACGCTTTTCCTACCAGGCCAGTGTGGGTCACAAACATTACTTGTTACCTTTATTTTTATTTTTCTAATTTTTTTATTGGAGTATAATTGCTTTACAATGTTGTGTTAGTTTCTTCTGTACAATGAAGTGAATCAGCTATACGCATACATATATTCCCTCCCTCCCACCCCTCCCCATCCCACGTATCTGGGTTATCACGGAGCACCGAGCTGAGATCCCTGTGCTACACAGCAGGTTCCCACTAGCTATCTATTTTACACATGGTAGTGTATTTATGTCAAACCTAATCTCCCAATTCATCGCATCCTCCCCTTCCCCCTCACCCCATGTCCACACATCCATTCTCTATGTCTGCCTTTCTATTCCTGCCCTGCAAATAGATTCATCTGTACCATTTTTCTAGATTCCACATATATGCATTAACATACAATGTTTGTTTTTCTCTTTCTGACTTACTTCACTCGGCATGACAGACTCTAGGTCCATCCACATCTCTACAAATGACCCCTTTACTTTTAAACTGATACTTTCAGGGGGAAAGAGGTATCTTTGATGGCCCTGCCCAATATAAAATGGACCCAAACCCAGCTAACCATTAGAATCACTCATAGGCTTTTTAAAATACAGAATAGTGGTCTCATTCCCAGAAATCCTAGTTCAGCAGGTCTGGGATGGGGCCCAGGAATTATTGTCCTAAAATGTTCCTAGGTGGTCTAGATCAGACTAGTGAACCCCACTAATAAGGAATACCTACTGTGTGCCGGTTGCTTACAGGGGTGTTTGGGGTCATTCCTGAGGGGCTTGGTCCCCTGACAAGATGACAGCCTCTTGAGGCATGGGGCTAGGATGTATATGGTTGTATGTTGTGGTCATATGTTGTTGCTAAGAGGCTGGCCAGGCTGAGGCTGCCATAACTCAGGTCATTATGATGGTGGTGGCCTTCCGGGGTCCAAAGAATGTTGACCTCCATGTTGATATCCTGGTGAAGAGTGGGATGCAAAGTTCAGTACTTTGACATTACAACTCGATGTTGCAGTTACCTGCCTTTCATGTCTCTGAATGCAGCAAAATGTGGAGGGGAGGGGCTGCTACACGCCCGACATAGCACTGCTCGGCCCTGGGAAGGGGCTGGGCATAATTCTTACGTGATTCTTGTCCTCCAAGAACTCATGGTCTAGTGAGTGTGATGAGCACATACTTTTATTATAAAGCAAACTTTGAATTACTGCAGTTTATAGATGTGGCCACAGAGTGCTACCAGTATGTAAGGAAGAGAAATGTATTCCAGCTGGAAGATTCTCAGAAGATTTCTTGGAGGATCATGGGCAAAATTTCAGCCCAGTCCAACCCAGGAATCTATCCAGAACCAAACCACAAAAACAGCTTAGAACAAGGCCCAGTCCAAAACTGGTCCAAGACCCAGTTCCTACAGCTAAGAGTCCTGGTCCAAGGCATCTGGGGGCCACAGCCACCTGGGTGGACTGGGGGCTGGTAAAACTGACCAGGCTTCAGGAGTCTTATCCTGGACTGTGACCTCTATTTGAGGGCTGGTGGGGAGTGGGCATATCTCTCATTCTCACTTCAGCTTTCAGCCGTGGGATCAAAGCAAACAGGTTCCTTTCCCTTTATAAAATTTTCAAAGTCATGTGTATGCCAAGTGCATTCCCCATGCAGCAGCACAGACTGCGTCTTCTCCACGGTGCTCTGTGATATCTGCTTAGAGAGCTATGGTGGATACACAGAGCCTCTCTAATCAGGGTCTGTTTTCACAGCTGCTGGCTCAGGCGCTGGGGCTCGAAGCTCTCCCAGTTCCTTCCCCCGTCCTGTGAGCCTCTAGATGAACTTATCATCTCACTTGGCCAGAAATACATCCCCATCAGTGCTGGGTGTTGTGGGTATCCTTGGGCTCTGTGGTTCCTGTGGAAGTCACTGCTCACCTTTTCTAGGGATTGGCTTTCAAGGAGAGCCTTGGGGGAACAAAGGCCCTTCCCCCAGTCCTATGTACAAAGGCAATCTGGGGGTCTCAGGAGATGGGCTGAGTACAGGACTGCTCCCCTCAGCTACCTGGTTAACTCCCATCTTGCTCAGGGAGTCAGGTCAAGCTCTGCACCCCCCCACCCCCCACCCCCACCATGGTCTTGAAGGTGATTCTCTCAGGCTAACTATAAATTCCCTTAGATCATCGTGGATTCCCCTGGAGGGAAAGTCAAACATACTCCCTTATGATCTATGGGAACGCCACTAAGTGTTCTTTTCCAGTCTGCCGTAGCTGGTGGTCTGCTTGCAGTGGCTGGTGGTGGGTTTAGGGTGGTCAGGACCATGGATAGCTCTAGAATTCCTGAGTGAAGATGCTCTGTGGGGACAGCCTCAGACAGGATGGTGGGGCTCTCCGAGGGGTCCCAGAAGCACCTTCTGAGCTGTTGGGAATGTAGTCTACAACCTTTCTTGAATTCCCCTGCACTAATAAGGCTTGGGTTCTTGGGCTACATCATGCCCACATACTTTTCTCGCCAGCTAATACCTGTGTCTGGCCGATGAGGTTAATTAAGAATAGTTGAAGCAAACCCCAACAGAGGGCACAGAGGCCCACTGAGGTCTGCCCTGTGGCGAGGAGAGTCCCACGAGTATCACTCAGGGATCCTGGGGTCTGGGTCCAGGCAGCTGTGGGACCTCACAGCAGTGAGAAGTGCTTTGGAGAAGCCTTTGCTTGGCACATGGAAAGACAGGTCATCAGGGCACCCATTACTCACCCCACAGGGCACAGCTCCTCAGAATCCCAGACAGAACTCAAGTCTCACAGGGTAGCCAACACTCAAGTGTCAAGCTGTTCAGATCCAGGCACCTCCGTGCAGCTGACAGAATACATCTCCTTCCTAAGTCAGTCTTCCCAGGAAGGTGGCACACGGAGTCTTAGCAGCCAAGCATTCATTCCCACAAAGGAGGGGTTTTGTCAGAATCCTCTGGGTTTGGAGTTACCCATGATCCACTGAGAAGAGGTTCTGAGGACCAGGGTGCAAACCTTTCAGTCTAGAGTCTTGCTTGGTTGAGGAATGGGCTGTGCTGGGGAGGGGTGGGGACACCCCATGTTTTCTGCCTCCACAGGCTGATGGAGACTCAGAGACACACTGAGCAGAGGCCTGTGTGGAGACATGGCCTCTGGCAACAGCACTGAGACATGCCTCTCGTTTCAAATTCAACAAAGATTGATTGTATAGTGCCCGTGTGCCGAGTCACGGGGCTGCACCCCATGCCTTCAGAAGTTTCGTCACAATGAGTCGTCACAACAAAGGTGTGATTTGGAAGTTGTTAGTCTAATTTTTCTGCATGTGGAATTAAAAAGTGAGGTACCGAAAGCTCCCCCCTCCCAAAACAACAGGCAAACTCAAATTTTCCAGGATTCATATTTGCTCCAGCTTTGGGGTGGTGGCTTGGTTTGGCTACATATATTTTCCAAAGAATTCATAGTCTGTTTTCAAGGTAAATGCTGAGCCCCAGGCATGTGGACTCAACTCCTTCCGAGGAGTGCAGAGCAGGGACTTCCCTCAGGCTTTGTTCTGTAAGGGACCAGAGCTGTCCTGCGAGTTGGTGACAGGAGACCCTCAGCCAGCAGCTAAGGGGTACGAGGACCTCTGAGCAGGTCTGAAGAGGGTCTAAAGCCTGGGGCAAGTGCCAGGGGTAGTTTGGGTGGGCCTTATTGCACAGGTGTGGCAGAAGTCAGTCGCGACTGCAGGGTAATTCCAGGCAGCAAGTAGGTCCTAGAAGTTGGCCTTGTGCTGATAAGCAGTCACTTTATACCAAGAACCTAGCCAGCCTCTGAGGGGGCACAGAGATCAGGGTGCCATCACAGGAGACAAGAATTTAGCAATTGTCAGTCCCCTCCCGGTGAGGTTTGATTTAAGATTCCATTCCGGAATGGGATTGGATTGTGAATGAGGAGCTCAAGGCAGAAGCTACTTTCTCCGGATAAAGGATACTTTTGCAGAAGGGAAATAAAGAGACCACATGTGGGGTGACCATGCATCCGTATTTGCTTGGGACCATCCCAGTTTATATCTTTTGTCCTAAGGTCATTATTAGCAGTACCATCTTTCATTCTCAAACGTGTCCCAATTTGGGCATTATGTTATGCGGCCTCCCCAACCATGACCCAGCAGACGAGAAAGGCATTGAGCCTCGGCTGAGCACTTTGGAGGCTGCTCTCTGAGCCAAAGATCTAAGAGGTGCTGTAATGGACCCCTTCCTCTTTCTCCCCTGATCCCATGCCCTTCTCCCCTCTCTTACTCTTCCCAGACACACTGGCCTCCTTTTAGACCTTCAGATACAGTAAACTTTATCCTACTTCAGTGCCTTTGACTTGAGGTTCACCATGTTGTCATGTTCCTCAGGAGGCTGGATCCTTCTCACCACCCCTAAAGGTGCCACCTCGCCAGTGAGGCCTTCTCTAACTGCCCTATCATTCACTTGCTGATTTCTCCATATCCCTATTAGCCAACTTTTGCTGGGGTATCAACAGTGCAAAAATCTCAGTGAATTGCAACCACAAATATTTATTTCTTACTTGCATCCCATGATGGCTGTAGGTCAGTTGCTGCTCTGCAGGGTACAGGTGGGCTCTGCATAGCCCCTTATTCTGGATGTGCCTGCTTGGATGTCCATGTCCACTCACCTTCCATGGGGTAAAGCAAGTCACCAGGCCAAGCCCAAAGTCAGTGGGGTGGTCCAGAGGGCTCTGTCTAAAAGGAAGCAAGGCAAGGGCAGGGAGGGAAGGAATGATTGTGAACAAATAATGCACTCTAGCACAACAAGCTATGCTTATGTTATTTGGCAATTGTCTGGTACCCTCACTAGATTTAAATTTCCTGAGGGCAAAACAGTATGTGTTTTGTTCACTCTTGGATCTACAGGGCCAATCAGATAGCAAACGTTTAATAAGTACTGGTTTCCTATTTTTGTTATAGTTATTGCTGATCATATTAGAGTTGGTGTAATTAGGTGGACAAAGCCAACATGCTAGGGATAAAAGAGACACGGCTTTGGAGACACTTGGCCACCCCGAGCCAACTAATGCAGGACTTCATTCTACAGCTCTCAGGCTGGTGGGGTTATAGCCAAGGGTGGCTTAGGTACTGCCTTGGTCCATTCAGGCTGCTGTAACAAAATGCCACAGCCTAGGTAGCTTATAAACCACAAAAATTCATTGCTCACAGTTCTGGAGGCTGCAAGTCTGAGATCAGGGTGCCAGCCTGGTTGGTAAGGGTCCTCTTCAGGTCTCAGTCTTCTCCTTGTATCCTTACATGACAGAAGGGGACCAGGGATCTCTCTGGGGCCTCTTTATAAAGCACTGATCCCATTCATGACGGCACCCTCATTTAAGTAGCTCCCAAAGGCCCCACCTACTAATGCCATCACCTTTGGGCATTAGGATTTCAACATATGAATTTAGAGGGACACCGACATTCTGACCTCAGCAGACACTGAGCGGGATGAACCTGGTGGACAGACTATGGCTACAGCCAGGAAGGATAAATGGAGTGGTGGGGGGACCACTTAACAGAGTTTTCCAGATGGACAGGAGGAGAGGACATTCTAGAAAGAGAAAATAGCCAGAGCAAGACCTGGCATTAGCCTTGCCCATTTGTAGAGTCCCAGTAATCTAATATGGCTGGAATGTCACAGGCAGTAGGGGGCGGAAAAATAAAGATAAAAGAGCTTGGCAAGGGCCTTTGGTCTTTGAGGGTCTTTTTTGTGCCCTTTTGAGAAGTTTAGGCTTTATCCTCTGTGCAGCAAGGGGTCTTTATTTAAAGAGTTCCAGGCAGAGATGAAATATCATGAGAATCTGTGATTTACAAAATTCATTCCGGAGCCAATATGTAGGATGGATTCAAAAGGAATGAGATTTAAAGGCAGAAAACCATGTACGCTCTTGCAGTAGGAAGAGGGCCTTTACCTAATAGGGTGGGATGAGGATGTGACAAGTACAAGAGATATTGAAGAGATAGAGTCAGTGGAAGTTAGTTACAGACCGGATTTGGGAGCAAGGGAAAAGGACTTGATATATTTTGCTTAGGCAACTGGATATTGTCATTCATGGAGATAAGGAATGAAGGCAGCTTAGGAAAATAGATAAAGAGATCAATTTTGGACATGCATTTGGGGTGCCGGTGGGATTGCCAGTAGAGATGTGCATCAGACAGTCACATACCAAGTCGAAATATGCAGGAAGGTCTGGGCTACCAGTATCATTTAGGAAGCAAGGGCATAAGGAAGAGTGATGGGGAGTGAGAAGGGGCCAAGGGAAAGCCCATAACTGGGTGATGGTGGAGCTGAATCTTCTGTGATGCCAGGGAACGTTTCAGATGCAAGATTCTAGGAGAACCAGCTTTGGGAAAGAAGACTACAAGTTCAATTTTGGTCATATTTAGTTTCATTTGTTCTGATAAAATCCAGACTCCTTTTCCTGGGTCTAAAAGACCTTTGCCGTCCTCTCCAGCTCATCTTGTGTTCCTAGCTCCATGGTTCACCTTGCTCCTGCTCTCTTGGCCTCCTTTCTGTCCCTCACGTGCACCAAGCTTGCTCCCACCTCAGGGTCTTTGCACTTGCAATTCCCTCCACCTGGAGTGATCTTCCCTTAGGACGGCTGGCCACATCTCAGAGGACACCTCCTCAGACAGGCCATCACTGACCTTTATTGATAGGAAGCCCCCTTCCCCCCGCACTCTTTTTCCCTTCATTCTGTCTTATGTTCTTTGTCAGCTATGAGAATGTAAACTTCATGCCAGCCAAGGACTTGCTGATCTGTCTGGTTGGTTGCCTCCCGTATCTAGATTAGTGTTTGTCGCACAGCAGATGCTCTGTTAATACGCCAGTTAGGTGGAGACATTCCAAGGTCGTGCAAAGGGGCCGTGAGAGCTGAAGTGGAAAGCCTGGGGTGGGTGTGACGGCGGGAGACAAAAGGAAAGCGTCTCAGGACTGGGGGAGGGCTCAGCTCTATTGAATGCCCTGCTCACCTAATGCAGGGGGCCAGCGCTCTTGCCTGCCTGGGAGGTGGGAATGGGACCAAACAAAGAAATGCAAAAATTTGACACAATTCATGGCTTTTCAATCAAATTACATCAAATATGAATTGAAGAGGACATGTTCCATGCTCAGGAAAAACATGGGCAGCGTCGTCCATTTATACCTGATGCTCCTTTGGGAATGTGTATGAGTTTCTAGAAGGCATACTCAGTATTCTCCTCAAAGAGAACCCAGCATTAACCTCATCTTGTTTATGATAAGGACGAGCCTGGCTAGGTGACCAGTTTGAGCCTCATGCATGTGATCTTGAATACCTCGCCCAGCTTCCTCGGGCCCAAAGAAGTTAAATAATAACTCTCACCAGCTCCACTGCCAGAGATGTTAAAATAACTCAGATGAAAACTACTGTACCCTGAGCTTCTGAGCAGAAAGAGGTGAAAGGAATTCATTACTGGGTTTGCAAAGCCTCTGTCTCCAGCTCAGTTCCAGCATTCATTAGCAGAGCTGCCTCAGTTTACTGGTCCAGAGACACACAATGAAGCAAGAACAATCTGATTGGGCGTCTCCTGCTTGGGTGAGCACTGCTGGAGAAAATCGCCCAACCAGGCAAATTGGCGCTGCTACAAATTCATGGTCACCAGTCTCAATCAAGCCTGCCACGGTGCCCAGCATCCATCTGTGTTTCTCAAGTCAGTCTGTTCTCTTCCCCATGGAAACTATGCCAAGCATTCTCTACTCCCCACTGCCCCCTTCCTGGAAACAGCCCCGCTTCTCACCTTACCCTGGAGGATGACCTTGTCTCCCACCTGGCAGGTGACTTCCTCAGCTTCCAAATTCGAAAGACACCAAGCCTGCAGATCGTCACCATCCCCACCCTTCCTCTCATCCTCCCACCTTTTATACCAGAGATGCTCACTCGTCTCTCCCATCAAAAATCAATCTCCCTATAGCTTATGCATCCCATTTTGGCTTTAGATCAGGAACCTTCAAACACCTTTAAGCTAACAGTAAGAAATGCAGTGCAGCATACACACACACATGCACACACACACACATAATTGAAAGAGATTCACAAAGAGTACTTACCTTTATCCCTATAATGCACTCAGATATTTCCCATTCTCTTCCTTTTGTTTTTGTTTATTTTTCTTTTATTTTAACATCCAGCCCATGACCCACCACATTGCTTTCATGACCAGTCACTGTTTCAAAATTTTTGCTATAGATTCCCCCTTGTCCCCCACCTTCTCAGGATTCTATGCCTCATGTAATTCATCCTCTTTCTTCTGTCTCAGCCTCTCCCCTTCTGCCATGTCCTTCCCATCAACTTTTAGATTTTCTCAGTTCCCTCTTCTCTTAAAAGTAAAACTCTTTCTTTGCACCTCCCACATCCTGCCCATTGTTGAATATTCTTCTTCACATCCAGACTCCTTTGATGGGATGTCTTCCCTTTCTGTGAACACTCCTCATTTCCCAGTCCCTTCTCACCCCATCCATTCTCACCTCTGTGTCCTCCACACCTGGAAACTGCTCTCACCGAGGTCACCAATGAGCCTCCTGTTGCTAAAACCCAATGGGTTTTACACAAATGCTCCACTCTATTTCAAGACAGATAGCCCTTCCCTCCTTCTGGAAATGACTCTCTTGTTTTACCTCCTACCTTCATCTGCTTTGTCTCCATCTGCCCTGCCAGCTTTTCTCCATCCTTTTGCAAAGTTTCATGCTGTCTGTTTTTTCTTTGCCAACTTGATAGCCCTGTTGTTTGAAGTTTTTGTTTTCTAATAATATTGTAAATTTTTCCAATCTTTATTGACCAATTTTATTTATTCATTTGTTAGTTGCCTCTCAATTTCCTTAGCCCATATTTCTATTTTGAGTGTTAATCTTTACATTGAATTTTAGCTCTTCATACATTAAACATAGTAAATATTTAATTGTAATAACTTACAACTATTTCCTCTTCATTTGGTCCTCACTATTTAACTTTTATGGTGATTTTTGAAATCCAAAATTTTTTCATTTCTGTAACGTAAAATACTCTTTCCTTTATTATTTCTAACCTTAGTATAATGCTAAGAAAGTCCTTTCCCACCTCTGAGATTATACAAATATTCCTTATATTTTCTTCTAGTACTTCTATGGTATACTGAGTGAAATATGGATCTAATTTTTCCACAACTTGTTAGTCATTTGTCCAAGCATCCCTTATTGATCAGTCAACCTTTACTCTGCTAATTTAAAAAGACTCCTTCATCATATAGTACATTTTTGGATGTCTGTATCCATTTCTGAACTTTCTTTTTTGGTTCCATTGATCTCTCCTTTGAAGCTGATATAATACAGATTTTATTATTGCAGCTTTATAATATGTTTTAATATCTGAATTGACAAGCCCCCTGCCACTGAAAGAAAATGGGTATTGTGGTTGAGAGCCTGGGCTCTGGAATCAGCTTCACTGGGTTCACATCCCAGTCCCATCACCTACATGCCTTGTGATTGTGGGCAGGCTACTTGAACACCCAGTCTCAGCAACTGCATCTGTAAAATGGGGATGATAATGCTATCCCCCTCAGAGGGCTGCTGTGAGGATTGATGGGTTAAGTTATATGAGGTCTTGGAATGCCAGCTAGCACCTCATATGCTATTATTCCTTGTCTCTCTCAAGGAGAGGTTAGCTACTTTCACCTGTTTATTCCAACACATCAATCTTATAGTTGTTTTAAGGTCCAGAAAAAAAAATCAGTGTGAGTCTTGCCTGGAATTACATTAAATTTGGCCTGGAATTACATTAAATGTATACAATGACTTGATGATTGTTAAAAACAATATGAACTCGTCATCCAGGAAAAAAGTTTTCCTCTCATTTTTCAATTTTCTTTTCTGCCTATCAATAAAGTTTTGTTGATTTTATTATATAGGCCATGTTTGGTTTTTTTTTTTTTTTTTTTTTAGGGCTGAATTTGATTTGGTAACACTTTACATATAGGATTTTTTTTACACTGTGGGTGTATCGATGTGTGAGTAGGTGAGTGTGAATATATGTATCATACATACTGTCTTATGGAAGTATTTGTATCAAGATTAATTAAATAGCATGGCTACTATAGCTTGTTTAAAATTTAAAAGCTCTGGCCCTAAACCTACCTACTCCCTAAATATTTTCCAGTCCCTTCAGGTTTTTCTCTTCACACAATTTTTGTAATTTAAAATTTCCTGGGAAATTCTCCATTTTGTGACTATTTCAATTTTATTAGTATGTTATATACACTAGTCTTTTATAATTGGTTTATCTCCTTAATTTTATTATCCCCTCTCAATATGTATGTGTATATATTCTCTCTTTATTTCTTGAGTAGACCAATGAGAAGTTTCTCTTTTACTGGCCTCTTCAGTTAACTTTTTTCTGCTTTTATCTTCATTAGGTTTATTCTGCCTTCTCTCCTTAATTTTGTTTAGATATTCTTTGTCACTTTTTTAGTTTACATGCTCATTTCACTTCTTTTTTATTTAATAATGAATAAGGCTATTAATTTTCCCTTAAATACAGCTTTGGCTTAGTATCATCATCATTATTATAAGTAGTCTGTATTGACAACCTTTGTTTGCTCTTTGAACTCAAGAACTTATTTAGGAAAGGGTTTTATAAATTTTCAGGTGATTAGGGATTTTTCTTTATTCTTTTATTATTAATTTCTAGTTTATTTGCACTGTGAATAGAAAATGTGTCCCAACATTTTTTGCTTTGTGGAGGAGTTTATGGAGAGTTCATTTTAGCCCAGTATAGAATCCATTTCTGTAATATTCCACTGGCACTTGTGAAGAAAGTGGTGTTCCTTTTTTGAAGGTTACAGAGTTTCATATAACATGTACACACTCATAGTATTTTACAGATCTTCTTTATCTTTATTTACTTTTGACTTCAGATTAGTATATTTTTTTCTCCAACTCTTATGTTTTTAAAAATAGTTTATTTTGTCTGCTTCAGTACTTTGGAGCCAAATGTATCATAACTGTTATATCTTCACTTTGGAATGTGCACATCATGCATTTTTCAAATATTATCTTTGGATTTTGGATTTTGTTTTGTCCATCAGGCCCCTATTGAATTATCATTTTGAAAGCACTGAAACTAGCAGTGACAACACCTAAGGAAAAGATAGTAAAAGAGGGTTTTTCAACAAAACTTTTATTTCTTACTCAAGGTCCTATTAAGTAATAATCCAATATTATATACAGTAATAATGCATCCATTTGGTAATGAGTTTTCCACCTTTATTACTTTTCAAAAGTCTGAACCAAGCTTATCCAAGGTCAAGATCCATGAGCACAACCTGCTAACTGCTTCCAAAGGGAGAAGGCACATCATTTCCCTCATTTACTTGGATGATTGATAGTGATGAGATCCTATCACAATAAGTTTTGTTATCCTCATTTGGGACACTGAGAAGAAAATCTGTTCTTCAACCAAAACATTCTAATGTAACATGTAAACGTAATTTTCCAGAGCGAGAGAGATTAGACCTTTGTTGGACAATGCACACTCCCTTTTCCTGCCCTCATTGCAACAAGTCTGAATTATACATTGGGATAGAAGACTGAGTTTTACAGGGCCACATTTCTGTTCTATTAGTGTTAGTTTATCAGCTCCATCTCTTTCCAGGTGCAAGAAGAAATGTCTCTTGGTAGCTGTCCAGAGGACTCTTGGCCTGAAAAACAGAATCATCAAGAGTCTGGTGTTTTTGATATTATAACATTCAAGGGTTCGGTATTAGCATTAAAACTCCTTTTTTTGTGGTTTGCATTTGCCTTCACCAGTAGCTCTCAAACCCTGGCTGCACATTAGGATCACCTGGGGAGCTTGTAGAACCTGTGATGCCCTGGGTGCCCTCCACCAAATATATAGGAATCTTTAGGGCCTGGGCATTGGTAAATTATAACACTCTTCTAATCTGAAGTCTGAGCTATCTTGGCCCATTTCCTTATTCTTGACTATTCTGAGGCACTTTAAATTGTGTGTCTTTTCCCAAAATGAGGGTTACATTTTTCTAAGATAGATTAACCTGTAAACATTTATTATCATAAATGATGTTTTGTCTTTCCCCCCTTTTTTAGCATCTTACTTTACATTTCCCCTCTTTATGATTCCTTGTTGTTTCCTTTGAATTCCACTTTTTTTGTGAAATTGACTGCTTTGCTTTTTCCCCTTTGGTAATTTTGAAGATAAGCTACTTTATAGTCTATTACTAATTACACTTAACATCTTTAAAGATCCGCTCTAACCTATATTTCTCTAATTAACCACAGAAACTATATAACTGAATTTCTTGCAAAATGAGGAAATTAGCATATCTCCTTACTTCAACTTTATACTTTACATCAGAATAATCTGCAATATTTTACCCTGGAGTTTGGGCAGGAGTGATATCTTTTATCTTCTCTTCCAACAAATATTTGTTACACTTGCATTCTGTTTTCTAACTATGTTTACTATGTTTATAGCAATTATTTAGATTCTTTACTATATGGTTTATTTGCTTATCGCCAATCTTTTTTTCATTTTTTATTAACCATAGCTTTCCCATACTTGAGTTCTGCATTTTGATTCATCTCTTGGTTGTGGAGAAAACATCTTCAAGTATTTTTTTAGTGCTGTGTGGATAATATATTTTTTGAGGTCTTTGATATCAGAAGCAGTTTCTGTTGTCTCTGCTGTTTAACAATTTGGCTGGATCATACTTTTTTTCTACTCTAAATTATTTAGAGACAGACCTGTACTATGTCTAAGAGAAATGCATTGAAAATCAAGGCATAGTATTTTTCCCTTGTTTCAAGCCGACACAGGTATCCACCCCTTTTTACAGACTTTGGTCAGTTCTTTTGGTCGGGGCTTGGAACGGGATGGGGTTGTGAGGTGCGTACTCATGTCGTCATCTTTTCGGATGGTATCAACGATTAAATACTCATTGATTCAGTCGGCAAATATTGATTGAGCACTGACAATGTGCCAGGCATTGTGGGAGCCATAGGGATTCAGAGGAATCCAACAGACAAGATTTATGCCCTCATGGAGTATGTGTGTGTGTGTTGGGGAGAAGAAGGAACAGACCATAAACAAACCAGAAAACAAGATGATTTTAAAGTGTGATAGGTAGAGTTACCATACATAGCTGCTCCAAATGGTACCCCTGGAGCTTCACAGCATGGCAACTCTGGATAAAGGGTATGAAGAAACAATGCGATACAGTGATGGAGTGGGGAGGTGGGGACTCAGGTGATGTTAATGAAATTCTCTGCAGCAAATCCATATGTTCTCATGCTTTCAGTGCCCCTGACATGGCTTTTCTTTGTCTTTGGACCTGCTTGATGTTGTCCTTCTGGTATTCAGGCCGGGTGGTTTTTCCCCTTCTGTCTTCAAGGCAGTGGGGCTTTGTTGGTTTCGGATTCCTCATTATTTGTATTGTGCTCCCAGTTGGACTACCACAAAGCTATAGATGGGATAGCTATGGGGGGGCATCTGTGTCCAGCCTCCAGCCTCCAGTTCAGGGCTGATATAATACTTGGGGTCAACCGATGGATCTTTAGCAAATTCTAAGAACACCCCCAAGGACTCCACTGTTAGATTTAGTGAGCAATACTGTTCTCATACTGGGAGACAGTGTTGTCAGGTGGCAAAGGGCTTGGCCCCTGGAGTCAGGTGGATTTGAATTTGCTGCTACCATCTACTGGCCATGCAGCCCTGGCAAGCTACTTAATCTCCGTGCCACAGTATCTTCCTCTTTAAATGGGGTTAATAACAGTACCTACCTCATACTGGTATTGTGACAATTGAATGGAGTAATTGATGACAGTGCTTAGAACAATGCTTGTACTTAATAAACCCCCAATAATATATAATGATAATTACTATTAACTATATCTTGTGTTGCCTAAAAGTTTTTTCATGTCCTTCTCTCCCCTTGGCTCAAATTCTCTATACTTATAAAATGCAGAGATTATAGGGATGAGACTGAATGTGTCCTAGGGACCAGGTTCACTTTGCTGAATTTGATGGGAGGGCTTTGAGTAGCAGGTTGGGAAAGTAATACCTAATGCAGAAAAGGGGAAGGTGGGTAGAGTCAAGGAGAGGAAGGAGGCACTCAAAAGAAGGAATTACTAATCCCTTTGTTTTGTGCATTTTTTTTTCTTTTGCAAACATGATTTTATTATTATTTTTCACCTTAGCTTCATTATAATTAAGTCAAATATTATACTTACTTTAACTTAGATATTATTAATACCAAACATCACTATAAATGTTACAAAGGCCCTTAAATGTTTGTCCATATTAGTTTTTACCTTCTTTACACTTTCATATATTAAAAAATGTTTCAATGAGCCTATGTCATTTTTGCAGTCAGAAAAATTAAATATTGCTATCATTTTGAAAAAACATCACCCCCAAACCTTTTACACTAATACAATTTTTATTTGGGGGCTCATGTGCAGTCTTTCCCCGTATATAAGTAAATATTTAATAGCCATAATCCAAAGTATGCGTATAATTTTATGATGTACTGTTTTACTTTAAAATGTTTAACGTTCTTCCTTCTACAGGCTCATATTTGTCACTTTAATGATTGCATCCAAACTGCACCACATTAAAGGCTATCATTTACCTCACATTATTGGGCTGACATGTAGGTTATTCACATTTTTTCCTCTGTAATAAAATTATGTCACTGTAAACATCTTTGTCCATGTGGCTCTTTTTCTTTTGAATTCATTCCTAGAGATTATGGAGTCAGGATATTTGAATAATTTTGTGGCTGTTGATACGAATGCATACACTCCCTTCCGAAAGGATTCTATTAGCTTTACTGTGCAACTGGCAATAAACACATGAGTCTCCATGAAGCCTCAACAATATGAGTTGCTAATTTTTATTTTCTTTTCTAGTGAAATGGAATGTGTCTTCATGTTAATTCTGTTTTCTCTCACACGGATCCTCTGAGCATACTCTTTGCTCATGTTGGTGATGTTCTTACACAATTATAAAAGCTCTAATTCCATATGGATAGTTGCCCTTTGGCATATTTGGTGCAATGTTTTTCATTCTATTATTTTCCTTTTTAATTTTGGTTTCGTGTTTGTTTGTGTTTCCATTTATAGCACTTTCCTTTGCCTCTGCCTTGTTCTAGGGTCTGTTAGTTACTGGCATAAAAAGGGTTTAAAATAACGATTTTCAGAAGAGTCAATGCTTGGAAAGTGGGCAGGGCCTCAGGATAAGGTTCTGTCATCTCTCTCCCCCAGTTTCTTCCAAAGCTTTGGGCTCTGAAAGATGGTGCCTATCCCGCACCTCTTAGCATAGTTTTGTAGCTTCGAGGTCGCCGGACTCCCTAGAGGCACATCTATCATTTCCCCACTAAAAATGTTTAAAGGACAGAAATGGACTTGGAGTATCTCCACCCTGATTACCACCCAAGGGATCACCACCAGCTAAGAGGAGCCAGGCATTGGAACTACACTTAAGCTTGAATGGTGGTTTTTTCCCCCAATGCTAGGGACAGAGAGCATGCCGACCCTGCCTGGGGTGGGCTCACCAGAAGGGGGAAGGGCCAGGAGAAGACCAGCTCCGCCTTGTCTGCAGGATGCCAGAGGGACCCTTCCCAGCACCACGCGTGGCATGGAACCCAGCATGTCTCCCACCTAGAGCTCAGAGCCCAGCCAGTCAAGCCCGACCCTCGTGTCACTGTTTCTCTCTATTGTTCTTAGACTAAGGAAATGCTCCCCCTCCAGCCCTCAGTGGCCCAGGCACGATACCAGGGATGCTCACTGACCTCCACGGCTCTTCTCTTGCAGTTTCCTGCTTCTTCAACTTCACCAGCCCCTCTGGGGTCGTCCTGTCGCCCAACTACCCAGAGGACTACGGCAACCACCTGCACTGCGTCTGGCTCATCCTCGCCCGGCCTGAGAGCCGCATCCACCTGGCCTTCAATGACATCGATGTGGAGCCGCAGTTTGATTTCCTGGTCATCAAAGATGGGGCCACAGCCGAAGCCCCAGTCCTGGGCACCTTCTCGGGAAACCAGCTCCCCTCCTCCATCACAAGCAGCGGCCACGTGGCCCGTCTTGAGTTCCAGACTGACCACTCCACGGGGAAGAGGGGCTTCAACATCACCTTTACCAGTGAGTCTGCCCTGTGTCCCCATCTGACCATCCCTTTGAAGATGTCCAGTGCAGGGGGCTTCCGTGGAGGAGTGTTGATGT
Organism: Hippopotamus amphibius kiboko; assembly: GCF_030028045.1. Classification (NCBI taxonomy): domain Eukaryota; kingdom Metazoa; phylum Chordata; class Mammalia; order Artiodactyla; family Hippopotamidae; genus Hippopotamus; species Hippopotamus amphibius. Next base: position 26,556,781 of record NC_080186.1, on the reverse strand, counting down.
GGGTGGGCCAGTTCCAAGGACCCTGCAGGGCTGCGGAGCCAGGCGTGGGGCTCCAGCATGACAGGAAAAGCAGAAAGTGCTCTTTTCTGTGGCATCACTCGCTTTTGAGCATCTGTTTCCTATAGACGTGCCATCTAATGTGAAAGGAGCCTGGGGCCTCACACCCTCCCCCTCCTAGAAGGCCAGCTGGAACCAGGAAGGGCCCAAGGGAGAGCAAGCCTGCGCCATCCTCTCCTAGTTACTGACGCCTCTTTGATGTGCTCCTCCAAGTCCTTGGACGCCTCCTCACTGCCGACTTCACGTATTCCCCGCGGGGCTGCTCAGGCTTTTCTTTGCCAGTTCCCACTCCCACAGTCAAATCAGAGACAAAGTCTACAGCAGTGTTGCTGTTTGGCTCTGAGGCTCATTAGAGCCAAGTCTTGGGGCATTTCCTCATGGCTCCTCTCAGGGCCAGAGTCCCAAAGTTGTCACCTCCAGTTTTAACCCTGGGCCCCTTCTCTGGAAGCAAACTGAAGCTCAGGGGTGATTATTGTCGTTTCTGTGTCTCAGGGGGTTGTAGTGAGGGTAGGGGTAGGGGCAGAAGCTTGGAGGCCAGAAACAGCAAGCCGCCAAAGGTGGCAAGAGGGGCTGATAAGGGCAGAAGCAGCCACAGACCCGGCGAACTTGGCCAATGGCAAATCGTCAGATGGGACTGAAGCTGGGTCCACCTGAGCAATTAACCACATCCTTTCCCGGAGGCCGCTTGTGAAATGCAAGTCTCCAATTCAAGCCCCGCCCCATGCACACAGCGCACACCCAGAGCTGCTCTCTCTGGCACTTTCTGGTAGAGCTGATCTCCACCCAGTCCCCCTCCCACCTTGGCAAAGAGGTCATGCTTCCTTGTCCCACCTGTCCCCGGGGTCTAGTTGAACTGAAGGCAACAAGTGCCACATGGAGGTCATTGGAGACCTGGACTCCAAGGGACCACCCAAACTAAAGCCCTTCCCTGATGTTTCCCTCTACGCCTTCTTCAGGACACTGGGCTTGATTGAAACCGTCCATCTTCCCAGGGAGGCCTCCTCCAGGGCACACCTCTTCCCCTCATCTACGGCCAGGAGGAAGCAGAGCCCAGTTCTGTCTTCCCTAATCTTCCCAGTCTAGCGCTGCACCACTGGCTTTTAGATTATCTACCCTCATTCCTACTTTCCCATGAGATCGCGAGCTCTGGAAAGATGTGGGTGTGTATTCCGTACCTTTCTATCCCCTCTGCCCAGGGCAGTCTGATATGTGGTAAGGATTAGTAAATGGTTACTGAATGGAAAGATCCGAGAATGGCTAAATGATCCTTCTTCCCCCGGGTGGGAGGGGGAGGAAGAAGGGTAAAAGAGTTGTCCCAGGGAAGCCCGCTTATCCGGGATCAGGGGGGCCAAGGACTCTGCAGGTTCAAAGCAGGTGTGCATACACCGATGGAGGACCTGGGGAAAAAACAGATACTCACAGTCTCCGAGGAAAACCAAATCCTAGCAGGTTCCCACTTTCCAGGAAAGGAGCGAGTGCTGAGTCCTCGGGAGGAGGAGGCAGAAAGCAGCAAACCCAACCTGAGGATCGAGCTGTCACCCAGCCTTCCTCTCGAAGATCCCTCCCACCGCTGTAAATATGATGCACACCCAGTATGTCAGTAGTCAAAAGACAGGGGCAGGTCAAGGAAGAAATGCTGGCCTCCACCCCAGGTCCCCCCACCCGGAGGTGATCCTTACCAACATTTGGTGAACAGTATCACAGACATCAGATCAGTTTCTATGCATTTATACAGATCGAGTTGGATGGATAGGTAGAAATAACTTTTAAAAATCTGGGCCCTGTCCTAGACCTGCTGGATCAAAATCTCTAAGGGGTGAGGCCCTAGAATCTACATTTTTTACAGGCTTCTGAGGTGATTCTGACGCAGCCAGGGAAACCACAGTCCACGAGCAAGTGTTTGGGAGCTAGTGTCGTCTCCGCCACGGGATGTGCACCTCCTTGGTCACGTCCCAGCTGGTGATGGTCTGAGCAGAGCTTGAATTTGCCCAGTGTCAGGGAGCCCGCACCCCCCGCCCTGACCCAGATAGCTCTCTCCACAGCTAGAGAGCACTGGGGCTTCCCCTCAAGATGGCCCTGTAACAAGGCTCAGGGATCCAGAGCTCCTTAGAGGAAACCGAATCCTTCTTCCATGTGGAGTATTTTGGAAAATGATGAGAGTAGCTGCTGTTTACTGAGCACCTACTGTGTCCACACCCTGTGGGCATCGCTGCCAGCCCCACAACAGAAGCTTCCTAAGCTAGGATCCGACCCCCTTTCACCTGCCAGGAATCTGAGATTGAAAAGGTACGTGTGTAGACCTGGGCAGTATTTAAATCCTTGACTTAGAGTGTTTGCTCCAAGACATTGGAAATAGCTCCATATCGCTGCGCCGTGTGTATACGTACGTGTGTGTGTGTGTGTGTGTGTGTGTGTGTGTGTGTGTGTGTGTGTCTGTGTGTGTCTGTGACTGGTAGGGTTTTGAATAGACAAACACCTGGACTTCTGGGCCCCAAACATCACTTTTCCTCCCACCGCATGTTTCTAAATGTGAGGGCAAGCTCATGGTCATAGTTCCTAATGAAGGAAGGTTGGGAGACTGAAGCCTGAGCTGACTTAAGATTGCATTTCAGATGGAAGTGGGTCAGGGACTCCATCAGGGCTCTGCAGGGATCATCCCCAATCATCTCCGTGTCAGATGCTCCCACAGCCCAGCTTCGGTAGGAAGGATGGCCAGGTTTGCCTCCAGCAAGATGATCTGACAGCCTCTGGGGCTGCTTCTGTTTCTGACTGTGCAAGTGTTTCAGTCACTAGGGAATCTCAGAGACCTATACATTGAGCTCCTTAAAGTAACCCGTGCCCAGGCAGCCGTGGGTCTGTTTTCCACTGGAAAGCCACCCTCCTTAAGACAGCAGGGATGCAAATGGCACATGGCCTCAGGGACAGTGTGAGAACTGGGCACCCCTGATGGAGGAAGTCTGGGGAACAGGAAGAGGGGAGGGAACTCAGACTCAGAGAGCACTCACCACCTGTCAGGTGCTGTACCAAGCATTCTCCACTGGCAAATTCAAATCAACCTTCATGTTATTCCCAACTCAGAATGACACGGCCAGGGAAGTATGATCTCCATTTTATAGGTCAGGAAACAGAGGCTCAGCAAGATTACACAAGGTGCCCAGAACCGTGTAACTCGTAAGAGGCGGAACTCGATTAAGCCTGCAAGTGTTCTGACTCTTTCCTCCCCACCCCCACCCCCCACTGTGTTATCAATTGCCCGGGCAGAGTGAGAGGCAGCCTGACAAGGGGCGAGGCAATGAAGGGAATGGCTTCAGACAGGGTTAATTCTAAGGCACCTACTTTATGGTGCTTGGTGTCTATTAGTGTCACAGAATTTAGAGTCCAGATCGCCTGCAACGTAAGTGATCCCATAACTGTCTGAAGTTAGGGACTCATGTAACGGATATGATATTGAGGGCATAGATCTGCTCCTTAAACATGTTGAACCTCAGTTTCCTTATTTGCAAAGTGGGGTGATAATACCTACTTCACACAGTCATTATTTGATGGAAGTGAGCCAACAGGTGAAACAGCCCCCTGCCTGATCTATAAATGTGCTTTCGAATGAAGTTGGATGAGGTGCTCAGGAAGGCAGGAGATCACGTTTGGCAAGCACCTGCTTTATGCCCAGCGTGGTTCTAGGGTATGCAGCTCCCCCCCCACCCCGCATGCCAGGCTCTTGGGATAGTGGGGGAGGTCTAGGGTTGACCATCATCATGACGCTTATTTTCTTTGGGGGTCCATCTGCACAGCAGCTCTATCTAATCACATCCTTGACCCTCATCTACACAGCCTTCCGACACAATGAGTGTCCAGACCCGGGCGTTCCAGTAAACGGCAAACGGTTTGGGGACAGCCTGCAGCTGGGAAGCTCCATCTCCTTCCTCTGCGACGAAGGCTTCCTCGGGACTCAGGGCTCAGAGACCATCACCTGCATCCTGAAGGAGGGCAGCGTGGTCTGGAACAGCGCCGTGCTGCGGTGTGAAGGTGTGTGTCTGCCGGGTCGGGGTCAGGGCTGTCAGCCGGAGAGGCTGAGGAGGGGGACCGAGTGGCCCGAACCCCGGTGGTCCTCTTCTCCTAGGACCCGGGACCACCCTCTCGCCCTCACGCTGGAATGGCCGGGGTCTGATAGAACCACATGGCACAGAAATTTGAACTTTAACCAGAGCTTAAACTGGAGAAAAGCTGGTTCTAGACTGTCAGGCATCAAAAACACCTCTTCTTTCATCTGGGAATGCTCTCAACACCACGGCCATTAGGAGCCCTGTTCCCAGCTCCCGCCCAGGGGAGCCCCATCAGCCCGAAGCAGTGTTGGCAGCACTGTGAGTCTGCGTGTCTTTCAAGCTGCCTGCCACTCTTGCCTTCTCCACGTGCTTATTTCCCCCAGTTCCCTGGGACATCTCCCAGGCTTGACCTTGGTGCCCTTGTTCACTGCTGCCTTGATATCCTTGCAGTCAATCTCCAGGAGACTAGGGGCAGACCAGCCAGAAAAAACACAGCTCAAAGCTAGCAGGAGGGTTGTTATGGTGTCTCCTCAGTCCTGCCTTGCCACGCGGGCAGGTTTTGACTCCATTTCAGAGACCAGCCATCTGGTCCACCCAACTGCAGGCACAGAAAACACAAATTAAGCTTCTTGAGGGCAGGAATTATGTCACACGTGTGCACCAAGCACAATGCTTGGCACACAACAGGCCCTCGGTAAATACTTGTGAATAGTGGATGGAAAGTGAGCCTCCCATGGCCCCTGGAAGGCAGTGACGGTGTCCCAGGAGACAGGGGCTGTGGTTCCCTTCTTCTGGGAGCCAGAAAGTGTCTTTCTCTCATCTCACGTGATGGACAGAGCGTGGAGACCTGAGGGACCTCTCCATACGCCGTCCCCAGACCCACATCTGAGCACCCCAGCCAGCCAAGGGGAGGAACAGGAGAGCAAAGAGGGGGGCGTGGCTTCGAGGGACCACTGCCCCAGAGTTGACAGGCGGGGGGAGGGGGGAGGGGAGACCACCGAGAGCACAGGGCCCGTGGCAGAGGGTCTGGCCTCAAAGAGGGCCGTCGAGTCAGAGGAACCTGGGCTGGAGTCATGGCAAGTTGCCTTTTCCCTCTGAGCTTGCTGTTCTTTTCAGCTGAAAAAAAAGTGGGGAGATAATAAGACGCGCATGTAAAAGGCAGTTCCTGGCAGCGGTGAGTTCCTAGCATAAGTGTTAGCTGCGCTCTCACTGGTTTGTAAGCTCTGTGAGGTTAGGGGACCTTCCTTGGCCTCGTTTCCCCACCGCCAGCATATTGTTTGACGCCTGCTAGATGCTCAGTCAGTACTGGTTGATGAATCCCTGGATGAATGAATGAATGAATGAATGACATGTTAACTAGGTGAGAGCCTCCCTAATGGCCTCCAGAGCCCTGACCCTCACCAGACTGCCTTTCGTCTCCTCCCTAAAACTTACCCGCCGCGTCTCCCGGGGCAAGTGACTTGACTTCTCTGCCTCGGCTGTCCCACCTGTAAAGTGCAGTGAATCATGGGAGCCGCCTCGCGGGGTGGTGGTGAGCGGGCACGGCTCTGGGAGCAACGCCTGGCAGAGGGGCAGCGCTCCGTCGGTGCTGGCTGTGAGCGTGATTGTCACCTGATTTTAGCCATTTCTTCACCGGGCCCATCAGATGCGTATAGGTCTACGTCAGGGGATCAAGCGGGGGGTTCATCCTTCCAGACGCCTGCCCCAGTCGTGACACAAACAGGCATCTTCCTGCCCCCCCCTACATCTTCTGCCATTTTTACCCTGTGGAGTGAGCACTTTTGGAAGCAGCATAAGGCTTGGTGTCAGGGAAACATGAAACTCCTGTCTCTGCCCCCGGACAGCTGTGGCCCCGATGGGTTGGGTAACTTCCTCGTCGGCAGCAGGGGGATACCCATATGTGTCTGATGGGTTGTTCTGCGGGGAGGCAGAGCCCAGCATCTGGGGGCTTGTCGGTCCATGGCCTCACCTTTCCTTCAGGCTGGGCCCCTCATTCTCCCTCATGCTCGTCAACCTCCTCCGACTTCTCTGGTTTTCCTCGTGGTCCATCTGGTCCAGGACATCCTCCCTGCTGTCTCCTGCTCACCTGATCTCCCCTTTCTCCTGGTTCTCTTGTTCTGTGGGCCACCACCGGACCACTCTAGCCGGTACTTGGTCTCACTGTGACTACATTTTTCTTTACCAGTTCCACGGGGCTCGGTCCTATCTCCCCACCAAGACTATAGGACTCCCGGGACAGAAGCCCAGGCCCCAGTGCCCCTGAGCCTGCTGGGGCTCAGTCCCAGTGGAGTTGACCCCTGAGAGGCATCAGGACTTGATAACTACAGAATCCTCCTCCCCACCGTCCACCCTCCTGAATCAGGTGCTCTTCGACCATAGTCCTGCCGGTACAATGAACGACTCCAGACCCTGAGTGAATGCGCAAGAGAACACGACCTTCATTAATGGACCTTAAAGTGGTTCACTGTTTCATAGGGAGAGGCTTAATTTTGAAATCAGAGCTGTCTCGTTCATTCTGTCCCTGGAGGGGGAAACACTTAGGCTGGGGGACAGTGGGCAGCCTGTTGGAGAGACGCTGACTTGGCACAAGGGAGAGTCTGCTCCGTCTTCCTAGAATGATGGGCATTTGATGCCAACCTGGTTTTCGGGGACCTGGGGAGCAGCCGATCAGAGGGCCAGAGTGAGAGCCGGACACCACCAGTTCTGGACTTGAAACCATAGAGCAGACAGGGTAAGATGCCCTTGGAATCTGGCCCCTCCTTGGCCCCTTTTCCTCCTGTGTCAAGCCTTGGACGAACCCTGCTTTGTAATCAGCATCTTTGTCTTTCCATTTTTTCTAGTTTTGTTTTTGATTAAGTATCCCCACCTTGTGGACAATTAAATGCGGAAGCTAACGGTCTTTTAAAAAATCTTTTAATATATGCTAAGAGCCTCTTAGCTTTCGAGAGGCTATAATAGGACAAGGGAGAAAATGGCTTCTTCTCCTAAATTTAGAAAGAAGAATGATCATCTGGCTGATCTAAAGCAGAAGTCGGCAAACTTTTTCTTAAAGGGCCAGCTAGGAAGTGTTTTCAGCTTTGAGAGCCCTAAGGTCTCAGCTCAACTCTGCCAGCGTTATGTGAAAACAGCTTTGACAAAACAGAAATGAATGGGTTGGATTTTGCCCCGGGCTGTAGTTTGCTGACCCCTGATCTATAGGCTGAGAACATAAGGGATCCATATGTTTAAAATCAGAAATTCCTAAGAAAGACTTCCAAGTAGTGGAGCAGCTACAAAGGAAGGCCTGGTTCTCTCCTTCACATTCATCTCTTTCTTGTCTCTTTTAAGGAAGAACTCACTAATCATACATCACTATGGCAGGTGTTTTACAGGCATCACCTCATTTCAGCCATGCACCAGTCTAGGAAGTAGGTGTTGTTATTGTCCCATTAAAGCACAGAGAAGCTAAGTCACTTACCCAGGGTCCTCCCAGCTTGTAAGTGAGAGAACCAGAATCCAAACCCAGGCTCTTGGGTACCCTGTTACTGTATTTTTCTTGAATAATATCACTAGAGAGAATATACTTTCAAACATGTTTGTAAAAGACTTAAAAACATCCACAAATAGGATGAAAAGCATATCCCAGCAGAAAATTAAAACAAAAGGAAACATATTGCCTATCACAAAAGACAAAGAAAACAGGACACCACATGGAAGCATCAGAAATTGACAGCATAAAACAAAATGACAACAGTAAGACAAACATATCAGTTATGATAATAAATGTAATTAAACTCCCTATTAGAAGACAAAGACTCTCAAACTGAGTTTAAAAAAATATGCCACTTAGAAGAAGTACATGGGGAGAAAGGAGATAAGTTATCTACAGTGAGTATGTATTTTCAATTTAAAGTAATACTTGGTGGTTGTAAAAAATTTAAACAATACACAAGTGCAGTAAATTTAAAGTGGAAATATTATTTCCCAATCCCGCTCCCCCAAGAAAAATGGCATAACAGTTTGATGTAGACACATCCACACTTTTTTTCTCTCTGTATCTAAAATAAATGTGTTACATTTATAATTTTTAAAAAGTCTTATAAAAAAGAAAGGTCAGTGGCTTCCCTGGTGGCACAGTGGTTAAGAATCCGCCTGCCAATGCAGGGGACACGGGTTCGATCCCTGGGCCGGGAAGATCCCACATGCCACAGAGCAACTAAGCCCGTGTGCCACAACTACTGAACCCACGCACTGCAACTACTAAAGCCCTTGCACTTAGAGCCCGTGCTCTGCAACAAGAGAAGCCCCTGCTCGCCACAACTAAAGAAAGTCCGTGCACAGCAACAAAGACCCAGTGCAGCCAAAAAAAAAAGGAAAAGTCAGTTCTCCCTACTCCCACAAGAGGAATCTAAGTGATGGTGGTAGTTCATTTAGGTGTCTAAGGAAGAAGGGTGGTTACTGAGTTTCTAACATTATTTCATTTAATCTTCTTGTCACTCTTGTGAGAAAGATTATTATGCTCTATGCATGAGAAATCTGCAGACCAGCAAAGTGAATTGACTTGCCTGAGATCACCCAGCTAGTAATAATTGAGCTCCTACTATGTGCGAAATACTAGGCCAAGTGCTTTACATACATTCTTCTGTTATCTCCTCGTGGCAACCCTATGGGAGCAGTCCTGTTATGATCCTCACTTCACAGATGAGCAAACTGTGAACTTCACAGAGTGGTTAAGTGACTTGCCCAAGATGACACAGCTAAGGTAATGAGGAAGTCAGAATTCAAATCCAGATATTCTGATACCAGAATGATCCCTTTTAACCACCAAATGCGGTCTCTCTGACTCCAAAGTTCATTCTCCTTTTGTTCTACCACAGAATGATGGAGGATGGGTGGTGAGGGATACGGGGGTGCGGGGTGAGGTAGTGGGGAGGCAGGGCTGGAGGGAGTCAAGGAAAAGGCTTCCACTGCTTCTAGACATTCACACTGAGACCCCTTTGAGGGCAGTGGTCGGGGTCGGGGGGGCATTCCCACATCCACCCATAGTGGTTAGAAATGCAGGCTCTGGAGCCAGACTGCCCGGGTTTAAATCCTGGCTCTGCCGCTTCCCTGCTGTGTGTTTCTGGACCAGTCACCTAAGCCCTCCGTGACTATTTCCTCAACTAGGAAATGAGGCTAACACTAGTACCCACCTTAAAGTTTGCTTTGAGGGTGAACAGACAAGAGAAGCAAAGGAAACACCAATTAGGGTGCACGAGTTCCTGGAATCACTGTACTCCATCACCACCCTCCGCTGCCCCTGCCTCATACAACTGTAGCAGCCGAGGTCAGGAGAGGTGGCCCCTCCCTCGCAGGGCACATCAGCACCCCCATCAGAAGCCCAGCGCATTAGCTGTCTCGTGCTGCCAAAATAATGTACCACAAACTGGGTGATGTAAACAACAGAAATGCATTTCCTCGTGGTTCTGGATGCTGGAGGTCCAAGACAGAGGAGCCAGTGGGATGCTTTCTCCTGACACCTCTCTCCTCAGCTAGCAGATGGCCTCTTCTTGCTGTGTCCTCACACGGCCTTTTTCTGTGTACGTGCACTCCTGATGTCTCTTCTTCTTATAAGGACACCGGTCCTTTTGGATTAGGGCCCACCCTGATGACCTCATTTCTCCGTCGTTATATCCTTAAAGGCCCATCGCCAAAGCCAGTCACGTGAGAGTTAAGGCTTCAATCTGTGAATCTGGGGGGGGACAGAGCGCAGTATTTCATTCCTTCCACAAAGTATTTATTGAGCACCTACTCTGCACCAGGCACTGGAATAAGGCACCGGGTCCCTCTTTTGTCTTGTTGCTGAGTTCTCCCTATTCAAGGCAAGACTCTCTCCTCTTTTTTTTTATTGTCTTTTCCTTGTGTGTGCCTGTGCGTGTGTATCCTTCTTTTCACCCTAACATTTTTAATGGTAAATTTCAAACAGAGAGAATAGTATAGCAAAGCCCCATGTGCTCATCACCCAGCTTCCACAATCATACACTCATGGCCTATTTCATTCCATTCATACCCCTGGAATTACCAGTATCTCCCACCATTATGCTGCTCTGGGATTATTGTGAACCAAATTTCAGGTGTCATATTTCATGCACAACATTTTGGTGTGCATCTCTAACAGATGAAAAGAACTCTTTAAAGCAGAACCACTATACTTCTTAAAATTATGAAAATAATTACTTAATACAATCAAGTTTCCGTGATTATCTACCTAATCCTTTCTTTTGTAGTATTTTTCTTAAATGTCAGAACCCTAGTGGGGCTGATATGTCTCAAGTCCTTTCTAATCTGTAGGTGTCTACACACCCTCTTGCAATATTTTTGTTGAGGAAGCCAGGTTGTTTATCCTGAGGAGTCTCCTGCAGTCTCAGGTTTGGCGATTACGTCCCCAGGAGGTTGTTTAATGTGAGCCTCTTTCTCTTATATTTCCTTTAATTGGCAGTAAGATCTGGATGCCTCATCAGATTCCGTTTCTGGGTTTTGGCCAGAATGTTTTATAGGCAGGGCTGTTGGCCTCCATGAGAGGCATGGACTGTCTAGTTGTTTCTCTTTGGGTGGTGTGAGGAACCCATCAGCGATCATAGCCTAGTGATTACAAAATGGTAACATTCTATCTCTTCTTTTCTAAACTGGAATACTTACAGAAAACTTGCCTTCATCAACTATTTGGTTACCCTGAGGTATAGCTCATAAAGGAAAGACAGGAGAAATAATTATTTTCCTTTATTTGCCAGTTTTCATATCAATGGGTTGACTCTAATGTCTTCCAAAGTTGAACCTTTTTATAATATCATTACAATCCAAAGGATTTAAAAGTATTTTATGCATTTAAATCCACTGCAGTTATTACTCTAGTCGACACTCAAATTGTCCCATTGGCTGGCGGAAGCCTTTTGGAATTGGCCCAACCTCATCTTGTACATTTCCTGTCCCTGACCTAAAATCAGCTGTTTCTCCAAGGTGTCTTAGTTCCTTTTAGTGGGAAATGATATTCAGAATCTGGGCACTGGCGGTGCTTATTACTACTGCGTAGGTCCTTGTTTCTAAGACTTTTCAGTGAACAGAGCTAAGAAATATTTTTTAAAAGGTAAAATGCACCATGGGTTCATTTCATTTCAATGTAAGAACCCTTTTTCTTTTTCATTGAGCTTCCTTGATGTCATATCTATATCTTCCTTCACTTTTGCTGGTAACCCCAGTTCTCAACACCAACATAATTTCCCTTCCCCTAATACACACTCAGGAGTCTCAAACTGTAATACCAGCACTACCAACAACAGTATAATTATTGAAAATCATTTTTGTGTTTTTCCTTTCAATTCTTCTTGTCTCTACATCCTACCAGGGATGGACTATCAAATTACCGTGTTTTCAAATCTCTTTAGCTAGTTTCTTCACGAGAGAGTATGCTACCAACTGATACAGTATTATATTGATTTATTTTACACCGCTTTTAAGTTTTGAGAAGTTGCTTGTCAAATTTAAACCTTTTTTCATTATGTAAACTATTTACATAGTTCCAAAGCTAAACTTCTAGAAGAAGGTGTATTCAGAGAAAATCTAGCTTCTCCCCCTGTCCTCTGTACACGGGCCCCTCCCTCTGTCCGTAGATAACCTTTTGCATTTGGGGTTTGTCCTTTCATTGATTGTTAATATGAGTAAATATGTGTGCATCTCCCACCCTTTTCTTAGGTAAATGGAATCATACTGTGTCCTTGCTTGTACCACTGTATCCTGCTTTTATTCACTTCATAAAATATTCTGGGGACCCCTCCATGACATTATATAGAACACTCCTTATTCTCGTTTTATAGCTGCATAAATAGTCCATGCTGTTGATTACCCCAATTCATTCAGTCAGCTCCCTACTGCTGAACATTCTGGCTATTTCCACTCTTTGGCTGTTATAAATAGTGCTGCCTTATATAGCCTGGTACGTATATATGTCTTTTCATATTTTTGCCAGTGTATCTTTGAGATAGAGTTCTAGAAGGAGAGTTGCTGGGTGAGAGAGTAAATGCCTATAAGTTTTGCTGGATGCCACCAAGTTTTCCTGCATAGGGGTTGTGCCTTTTTGCATGCCCAGCAGCAAAGTGCTAGAATTCCTGTGTTGCCACAGCTTCACGTGTCATCAGATTTTTTGCATTTTCCCTACCTGATGGATGAGAAATAATTTCCCAGTGTAGGTTTGATTTGTATTTATTTTTTTAGTAAGAGAGAGGTGGAGCATCGCCACAAGTGTTAAAGAGACACTGCACTTAGGAATCCTCCCCTCCTTCTCTCTGCCTGGCAACTGCCACCCTGGGATATGAAGACGAGCTAGAGAGTGGGAAAGACTGAATGAATGGAGAGATTGTTTGCCAATCACCTGAACAGAGAAGACAGGAACCAGCCAAGGTGATAAATCAATATGGCAGAGAAAGAAAACAAAATGGTGACCACCAAAGGAAAGATCCGAGTTTCCCCCTCTAGAGAGTTTAGAGAGGGCTTTGTTGATGTATGTGACTGAATGGAGAGTAGCCTTCTCAGGCAGCAGTGACGCTGTGATCTATGGCTTCCTGCCGAGTGGGGGAGGACACCACAGTCCAGCAACCAAAGAGGTGGGCCTGTGCTGAATGGGAGCCAAGAGAGAGTCCCCACCCTCTTCTGAGGCTCGGTACCTGCCTGGGGACCCAGATATGTTGCAGCAGGCACGTGCCTCCCCACCTCCAAGGTCTCACAAGTCCGTTGGAAAAGGAGAGCAAAGTATGAGTAGTTTCAGTGACATGGGTGGATGGGTTTTGAAAATGGGTTACCCAGGAAATAACAATACCTATAGGCAACTTATGCTTTCAGTGTTTGATAGAGGTGCTAGGTAGTTTCTCAGTTTCTCCAAGCCTCAACTTACTGAAAATGGGTTAATAATCCCCACCTATAAAATCAGAATAATAGTTATCTACCTTGTAGTGTTACAGTTGTCACAAGGCTAATCCACGTCAAGCCCAACACATAGTAAACTCAGTACCAGTGAGCTATACCTGTCAGCTGTGGTTGTCATGCCATTATATGCTGCAGGGGGATTTGGAGACAGGTCTCGAGGTTAAATCTCTGCTCTAACTTTATCAGCTCTTGATCTAGTCTCTCAGCCTACTTAGCCTTAGTTTTCTCCTCTGTAAAATGGGGATAACTTCATAAATGCTGTGTACATTTAAATGAGATAACACATGGGATGGATTGGGTGGGATGGATTGGGAGATTGGGATTGATGTATGTACAGTACTATGTATGAAGTAGATGGCTGGTGAGGGCCTACTGTATAGCACAGGGGGAAAAAAAGAAGGTACGATCTGTTTGCAGGACACATATTAAGTTAACCTTAAAAATGCATTACAATATACATTGGGTGCAGACAAATACTGTTTGATTCGACTTATACAAGGTACCTAGAATAGTCAAATTCATAGAGTCAGAGAGTACATTGGTGGATGCCAGGGGCTGGGGGTGCAGGGGGTGGGGGAAATGAGGAGTTAGTGTTTAATGGGGACAGAGTTTCAGTTTAGGAAGATGAAAAATCAGGGAGGCGGACGATGGCGAGAGCTGCACAGCAGTGTGGATGCACTTAGTGCCACTGAACTGTACAGTTAAATATGGCTAACATAATACGTCTTATACTACGGGACTTTTACCACAATTTAAAAAAAACATTTTAAAGAATACTACGTGTAAAGTAGTTAGCATTGTAAGTCATCAGTATGAGCTGTCTGCTATTAACGTCATCATTATTATTTTATCTTCTTTGTTAAACGTACTAATATAATTTACTATTAAGAATGCTTGACAATTATTTTAGATATTTTCAGGAAGGTTATAGAATTGAGAGAGGAAATGTGTGATACATTTGGCTATATTTTTTGAGACTGATAACTTGGGAAAATTTGCACAACTTTGCAGAGATAGGAGTGTTGGTAGCTCCTCATCCCCTTTCTTTTCCGGTCTTGTTCAGCGCATTCTGGGCATCTGGTAGCACCACAGTAAGGGGGTCCAAAGGAAGCAAGGTTTCTTTTAAAACTGGGAGGCCGCTTAGGGTAAGATCTCTGGATTTATGCTGTCTTCCTAGGTCTGAATCCAAGGTCTACCACTCGCTAACCCTAGTTAGCAAGGGCTGGTTACTTAACCTCCATAAGCCTCCACTTTCTTAGCTGTAAAGTGGAGAAAATAAAAGCACCCTTCTCACAGGGTTTGTGTTTTGTGAAGAGCAAACGTGATAGACGTGTGAAGCTCAGCATGTGACAGGAGCAGGCTCTGAGTCCGTGGCCATGGTGGTGACAGTGGCCGCGGCTTTGGAGCTGGTGGTGATCGATGTCCTCATCATCCGTCTCGGGGAGGGAGGCTCGTTTGTACTAACAAACAACCTCAGAGTCTCAGTGGCTTAAAAGCGGGAGTTTGGCCCTCACACAGATTGCTCAGGCTGCGTGTGTCACCTGGGTAGCGGGGGCTCTGCTCGTCAGGGTCCCTCAGGAGCCCAGGCCAAGGGGACTTCCGTCTAGACCCTCACTTTCACAATCACAGGCTGCAGGCCATGCACTGGCTCTTCAAGTTCCCACACAGATGTGGCACGCATCACTGCCACCCTCTGCTGATCGGTCAAGGCAGTCACGTGGCCTTGCGTCCGTGGACACAAAAGCTGTGGACAATGGAATCCAACCATGTGGCCTGAAGGCGGACCGCTGGACCAGCTCTAATGACCACCACAGGGCCGAGTGTCTGGTTGCAGGAGTGATGGGAAAGATGGGAGAGCGTGGGAATCTGGGAGGGGAGGATGGGCAGAGGGAGATCAAGGGCGAGATAACAGGGCTTGCAAGCTCAGAGCCAGCCGTGGGGTTGCCTGGACCCCGGGGGTCCTGTGGCTGTACCTGCCGTGACTGCGCTTACCCTTCCATCCACTCATCCAGTCAAGCAGTGGTCACTGAGGGACACCCGTGTGCCAAGCCCGGGGCTACGGGCTGGGGGTTCCAAGTTGTGTAAGACAAATAACACAGCCCCTGCCCTCAGGGAGCTCGCTGTGCAGCGGCCTGTGCGCTCCAGGTGCCAGCTGCGCCAGGGGTGGGCCGGGCTCATGCCAGAGGCCTGATGATTGAGTCAGGAACAAAAAGAACCAGTGTGGCCCAAATATTAGTTGTCCTTCAACCCTTCTAGAGTGGCAGAGGACTTGGTTTAATGGATTCTGTTCATTCCTCCCCTCTAGCCCTTCACAAAACTCCAAGTGCTGGAACTGGATATATCCATAAAGGTCCCCAAAGACAGAACTCACGGTTTATACAGCTTATGTAATTCTCCATAAAAACAAAAACAATACTTGCTGGCCGACACGTTTCGTAGAGAGGTTTTTTTTTGTTTATTCATTTGTCCCCCCCAAGAAAGCCGCCTCTCTCCCTTCTGTCCCCCCAGCTCCCTGCGGTGGTCATCTGACCTCACCCAGTGGCACCGTCCTGTCTCCGGGCTGGCCTGGCTTCTACAAGGATGCCCTGAGCTGCGCCTGGGTGATTGAAGCCCAGCCAGGCTACCCCATCAAAATCACCTTCGACAGGTGCTTGTAACCACAGCCTGGGGGTAGGGGCGAGGGGTGATGTCTCTGCAGTGGTGTGGGGGGGAAGCTGGGGTGGGTGGGTAACAGCATGGATGCTGCCATGTCAGCAAGGTCAGAGAACACTGGAGTGGCTGCCCCGGCTGGGGACAGGCTGCACTGGCTTTGCCCTTGGCCTTGGTTCCACCTCAGGAGTGCTGTTTAGGGGACTGTTCGCATCTGAGGAGATGACCCTGACATTTGCAGCGTGGGGAGGCAGTCTTCCTCCCCTCTGACAAATGCGGCTCACGTGCCCCACTTCTAGCCGCTCCCCCAAGTCATGCCCCTCAGGTGGGGAAAGTAGCCACCCAAGTATGAACACAGACTTCTAGACAAAGTGTTCATGGCCTAGAATAGCAGTGGCAAACTTTTCTGTGGAGGGCCAGGTAGTAAATATTTTAGGTTTCATGGGACACGTGCAGATATCTGTTGCACAGTCTTTGCTTTACAAAAAAAAAAAATGCTCCTCTATAAATGTAAAAACCATTCTTAGCCCTTAGGCCATACAGAAACAGACTCTAGACCAGAATTGGCCCTCAGGCTGTAGTTTGCTGACCCCTGGCCTAGAATATTCTGACTCCCATGAGGCTAGTCCCTGTGCGTCTAGGTCTGAAGATGGGTCCCAGCCCAGGCCACAGAGAGGACTGAAGAGCGGCATCCAACCGTAGGAGGAGGACAAGGGCTCAGCACAGTAGGGAAGGTCCTCCCACATCTCCTCAGCTATCCCAGCCTGCCAAAATGCAGTTGTTCTGAAGCCCAGGTCAGGCAGGGCCTTTTGTCATTTGCAAATTAATAAGGTTTCTCAAGACGTCTTCATTTCCACCTTCGGCAGATTTAAAACCGAGGTCAACTATGATACCCTGGAGGTGCGAGATGGTCGGACGTACTCGGCGCCCTTGATCGGGGTTTACCATGGGACCCAGGTCCCCCAGTTCCTCATCAGTACCAGCAACTACCTCTACCTCCTCTTCTCTACTGACAAGAGCCACTCAGACATCGGCTTCCAGCTCCGCTATGAGAGTGAGTCTCGGGGCGGCAGTGACAGGGTCAGCCGGGTGGAGGAAAGGACCCAGGGTTGAACTCCACCCAGAGGGCCCACTTGGCCACATCCCCGTGGTGTTCCCAGTTAGGCTGTGCTCCTCAGGAGGTGCTCCTTGCCCTCCGCATCTCTCAGAGCTCCACTGGAGAAAGAATGAAAGATGCCCATCTGTGTGCGGATGACTGGGCGCTGCCGTGCTGGGCACTCCGGGGACAGAGTGCTTGACAGACGGTGACATGGAAGGAGATGTCATCTCCTGCTCCCTCACCCTCTCTCATCAGCTGCATTCATCGCTGGTGCCTCCATTGAAAGAGGTTGTTGATTCAGTTCTTTGCAGACCACTATTGAAACTTATGGCCGAGAGCACCATGAGAGAGGGTCGTTTCCTTACCCGTATTCGTATCCACAACCCTTAGTGCGGGCTCTGAGCCGTAGACGTCACTCCGCTGATGTTTACTGAATGAATGACGAACATACAAATGCTCAAGGCCACTCGTTTTCCCTGATAGATGGGTCTTCAGATAGCCTCAGCGGATACTGACAGCCACGTTTGAGGAGGGAGAAGATGACAGCTTCCAGCCTTCTCTCAATCAGGGCTCTCTCCCTCCCTTTGTGAGTCCGCTGGGGTTCCTCTGTGCTCCCGGTGAGCTGTCTGCTCCAGCCGTGGGCCCTCTTTTCCAGCTATCACACTGCAGTCAGACCACTGTCTGGATCCAGGGATCCCCGTCAGTGGGCAGCGGCATGGGAATGACTTCTACGTGGGTGCCCTGGTGACCTTCACCTGTGACTCGGGCTACACGCTGAGCGACGGGGAGCCCCTGGAGTGTGAGCCCAACTTCCAGTGGAGCCGGGCTCTGCCCAGCTGTGAAGGTGAGACACCAGAAGGAGGCACTAAAGCAGAGGCTTCCTTTCCTGCTGTGAAAACACAGGCACTGACTCCCTGACCCTGCCAGTGAGGGTTGGGGGTTTGGATGAGAGGGGGGATGTGTTCCTAGGGAGACTGTGGGGGAAGCTCCCTGGACCACCCCAGTCTTTCAGCACCCTCTTCCCTCCTCTCCAGCTCTCTGTGGTGGCTTCATTCAAGGCTCCAGTGGGACTATCTTGTCACCAGGGTTCCCTGACTTCTACCCCAACAACTTGAACTGCACCTGGATTATTGAAACATCACATGGCAAGGGTGAGTGTTTAGGCCCATGACAGGTACTGGGATGCGATATGGTCAGGGCCTCAAGGTCCCGAGGTCAAGGTGACCTCAATGCGAATCTCCCTCTATAGTGACCTCTGGGCTTAGTCTGGATTTTTCTCACCAACCAGAAGACTCCCAGAACCTTCCTATCTCTTTGAATCACAGAACTCATTCAACAAATATTTTTCAAATCTAACATCTCCGTTCTGGAAGAGCTCTTGGAGATTACCCGCCCTTAGAGCCTCCTTAATTTGGGAATCTTCTCCAAATCACTCCCCACAAGATGGCAACACACCTTCTGTGTAAATACCCCCCGTGGTGGAGAGGTGATCAACTCACTCAGCAAAGGGGCACCTATTCTCATTTTCTGATAGATCTGACCACTCCCAATTACCTGAGACTGAGTTCCTCATACTGCGTCCTGTAGGAATATAGGCTACTTCTATTCCCTGTTCCTCACATCCAGGCTTCAGATACTGTACGTAGAGAACCTCTTCTCACAGAACTCACCCTGTTCCTCAGATGAGTGTTTTCATATTCCTCACCAAGCTGGACTGTTGCCCCACTTTCCCTGACATAACCGATCTTTGGGAATCCAAGTTCAAAGTAATGGTGCTGACTACAAATAAATATTAATTAATATCCTCTTTCATTCAACAAATATTGATTGAATTCCACCTATGCCACAGACCCTGGGGCTGGGAATACCCAGTAACCAGACAGATGTGGCTTCTACCCTCAGAAGCTTGCTCTGAAATTCATCTGAATTCAAGGTTTTAATGCCTCTGCAGTTTGTCAAATACTCTAATATTGACCCCTACCCTAGAGGTTTAGATTTTCTATGTTGGAAGTGGAAACCATGCAGCTATGTTTTTAGAATACTTCGCTAGTAACTGTGATGCATGCCCTTAAATAAGAACCTCTGATGTAGAAGAATTAACACGTAGAAAAGCCAAGAAAAAATTTAAAGAGAAGAGTAACCCTTCCAGATATTAAGATGTTGTTATGGGCTAAAATAATTTTAATGATGTGGTATGAGTATAGGAGTGGACACACAAATCAGTGGGGGAGAATAAAGATCCAGAAAGAGATTCCTCTGTGTGTGTGTGTGTGTGTGTGTGAGAGAGAGAGAGAGAGAGAGAGAGAGAGAGTCTTTAGTATATGATTAAAGTGTCATTTCTGATCCATTAAAGAAAGGATGGATTATTTAATAAATGGTTTCAAAACAGTGGGCTTAACCATTTGGAAAAAAGAAAAAGCCAAATCATACCTCGCACATTTAACCACAAATTCTAATACTAGAACGATATGAAAACTCTAACCTCAGGTAGGATGTACTTAAAGAGTAGCACCAAAAGTAGAATTCATAAAGGCAAAGACTGTTATATTTGATTAAATAACACTTTGAATGGATTTATGTTTTTTTAAATAAATATATAAATATTCAAAATATTCATATAAAATATTGAAATAGTTAACGGACAAAAATATTTGTAGCCTATGTAATCTTCTAAGGACCTCCAGCCTGATGCATAAAGAGCTCTTAAAAGTTTTTAAGAAAAATGTGCCTGGTCGACAGGGCTACAAAATAAGAAAAACTATAAACACTTCATAACAGAGGAAATACAGATGAAAAGACCTTGACCCCCCAACAGTTTTGAAAATGCATATTCACCCCATAATGAAATGCCATTGCCCTTTCCAAGCCCGCAGAGAACAGGGTAAACAGTGTGGGGGACCGTGTAGAGATGAGAAACTGCGTGAAGCTGCTCAAACTTTCCAGAGGACGATTCAGCAATGAATCGAAAGCCTTAAGAATATATGTGCCTCTGGACCCAGCAGTTCTACCTTTTGGAATTTATCAGAAGAAAATAAATGAACTTTATATCAAGATTTAACTACAAGGTGGTCCCCTAAAACACTTTATTAATTGAAAAACTAGTAACTATTCCAACGTCCATCAATCAGGAAACGCTAAATAAATGTATGGTATAGCCAAATAAAGAAATGTTCAATATCACCATGCAGCTACTGAAAGGAATCATGTGGAAGAATATTTAAAGCCCTACACAGGTGGTTGCAATACATTGTTGGCTGCAAAAAAGAAGTTTGCCAGAGTGATATACTCAGTTTAAAATAAAAATTAAGCAAGGTGGGGGGGGGGTGGATTTCCCTGGTAGTCCAGTGTTTAAGACTTCACCTTCCAGTGCAGAGGGTGTGGGTTCGATCCCTGGTCAGGGAGCTGGGGGAGCTAAGACCCCACATGCCTCGTGGCCAAAAAACCAAAAAACGTGAAACAGAAGCAATATGGTAAGAAATTCAACAAAGTCTTTAAAAATGGCCCACATCAAAAAAGTGCTTAAAAAAAGAGAACATTTAAAAAAATATTAAGCAAGAATATGTGCATAGAAAACAGTCTGAAAAACTATGCCCCCAAATGTTAGTACTAGTTATCTCTTATTTTCATCTTCTGACTTCTTCCTAATTTTGAGCACTAAATATGTATTGCATGTAAAGTATACTATTTGTATCAAAAAGAAAACTTGAAAGAAAAGTCACTTATAATCCCACCTCATGTATTTAAGCACTGTCACTGTTGCCTTTAATAGGCCTGATATTTAGCCAGGATTAGGACGGCCTGGAGCTTCTTGGGCAAGACAGGACTCTCCAGCAGTCAGGGCACAGTGGGGCTGGCCCCTTCTTTCCAGAGTATTTTTCTCAAGGAGAGAAGGGATGGAGGCAGTGTCCTTGTTCATCCTGCAGAGCTGTTTCCACCAAGCCTGGTCCAGAGTTGGCCGTTGCCGGAGCCGGAAGCTACTCTGTGGCATCAAGAGGGAAAGAAAGGCAGCCCTCCGTGAGCCCTTGAGGAACGACCCCCTCTAATCATGATCTCTCTGCGTCTGATGTCTGTAGTTATAGGGGTACATGTTCCTCTCTGCCTTTCTACGTGTGTCTTTGCTTAGAAGTCAACGCAGTTCAACAGATTTTTAACAAATTTGATACTTGCACTCACTGTGGGTGTTAGGCAAACAAGGGGAATGAGCCCCCTGGTGCTTCCCGCCTTGTAGTCCAGTGGTAGAGATCCAGCCGAAAGAGATCTCTCGATACATCAAGGCCGATGCTGGGACAGAGCAGACAGAGGTGGGGAGTTGAGACGTGCCAGGCTTCAAGGATGAACAGGAATTAGCCAGGGTGAGAGGTGTTCTGGGCAGAGAATCAACAAGAGGTCACTGGTGTAAAACCAGATCACTTCTTCCTTGGAACCATTGAAAGGCTTCACCAAACCCTTAGCATTGAGCCCCAAATTGTAAAATAGCTAGCATGGCCCTATAGCCCTGGCTTACCTTTCTCAGCCTCCTTCTGGCCCTCTAAATACTAAGTTCTAGCAACACTGAACTTCTTTCAGTTCCTAGAACTTCCTAGGCTTTCTAGGCTTTTTTGTCCTCTCGAGCTTTGCACAATAGGACCCTTTTCTTCCCCTGGAACACTTCCTCTCCCTGCACCACCTCCACCATTCCCCTTGTGTGGCCAGCATCCTTCTGAACAAACTTCCTCTACTGAGCCTTCCCGACCCCCTGCCCCCACGTGACCCTGTACCTTTCCAACCCCAGACTTCACCCCACTGTACGGAACTTACAGCTTCATCACCTGTCTCCTGGACTGACTCCGGGCACTTTCAGAGAAATGTCTGCCTTATTTCCTGCAGTTTCCCCAGCTACTGGCTTGATGCCCGGCACAGAGGAAACTCCAGAAATATCTAAATGAATTGAATTAAAATGAACTCCGACCCTTCTCCAGAGGGCACCCCTCAGGCTCTGCGTGTAACCACATCTTGGGTTAATAGACCTCTGAGGCTGCTGATTCCGATTGCTCCCTACCAGGCAGAAGTGCAGCTGAGGAAACTCAAAACTCTGTGAAATTCAGAACTGTTCAACTTGCCACATGCCCAGCCTGAGGGAACAGCCAGTTCAAGAGTCCAGATAAGATGCCCTTGCTAACACCCCAGGACTGACATCCAGGAGTTAGAGGAACTGAGCGCAGAGAACACCTACTGTGTGTCAGGCACTGTGCTCTGAGCTTTGCATGTGCTGCCCCAGGTGTTCTTCTCTCCAAGGATTAAATGTCACTTGAAGGTGCAGAGCCACTTTGGCCCAGACCCTTCTGCTGGTAGACGGGGTTTTGACCTAAGTCTGCCTCCCTCCAGATCCCCTCCTCTCCCACAGCCCTGCTCCCTCGGCTCCAGTGTGGTGTCGATGTCCTTCACCTGATTCTGCGTGGTTCACTGCAGCGGAGGCTCCGTGTGTGTGTGCATCTGTCACATCAGATCTGGATTCAAACTCCAACACGGGGCCCCTCTATTTCTGTGACAACGTCTTAATTTCACACAATGGCCAACAGAGCCCCAAGCAATCAGCACAGCTGGAAGACCCGGGGGTTTCATCTCGGTTGTTTATTCATCCTTAGAATCTCTGCCAAATGTTTACTCCTTTAAAGGGCTGCATTTGCATGCTAGAAAAAGACAGGAGGCACAGTGCTTAATTCGACTTCGTGTCTGCCTGTTACTGTGTCTGAACCACCCTCCACTCAACCCCGTGTTCCAGGTAGGAGAGAAAGACGTCTCTTCCACCAAGCCTTTTCCCAGGCTCTGCAGACTGAGAACAGTTTTCTCATTTGCACACGTTTACGAGCGGGGGTACAGGATACGTGCAGGGCTCCAAGCATGCTTACACCGCTCGTGTCACAGACTGTGACCCCTGTGAAGCCTTCTCAACCCCGGGGACATAGTCACCCACTCTCCCTCTGTGCCCCAACCCTGGATTCTCACCATGGATGTGTCTGTCCCCTCCACTAGCCTGGGAGATTTTTCTTGGTGCTTAGCGTAGGCCTGGCTCTTAGTAGGTGCTCAGGATCTATTTCTTTGAGTAAATAGGTAAATAGATGCCTGTCAGCTGCCCAGGCACAGGACATTCACAAGCTGCCTCCCTGGTCCCACCACCTCTGCTGGGTTCTGTTCCCCCAATCCCCATCTGTAGACTCCCAAATACTCCAGATCACCAGTCTCTATCAACAGAAAGGCAAAAATATGAAGACATCTAGAATGCTTTAGCACGAAGACCTTGGACCTAACCATCATTTATCAAACATGTATCAGTAATTATCTGGAGAAGTATTCCTCACACTTTTATGTGCCTACAGATCTCTTGGGGGATCTTGTTAGCGTGCAGATTCTGATTCAGGAGGTCTGTGATGGAGGCTGAGATTCTGCATTTCCAACAAGCTCCCAGGCGAGGCCCAGGCTGCTGAGGTCCGTGGACTTTGAACAGCACGTGGGTGCCACACTCCTCGCCTCCCTGAGTTCCTGCCCTGGCACATCCATGGCGTGTATTCCCACGGGCATGCTCACTCGTGGGCAGACATGCATTACACATCCATCCACCCAAACACAGCTGCCATCTGGACAAGTTCAAGAGATGCTCTGGGTGTTAAGATCCTGCTGTGCTATAACCTTGCTCACCCCCGGCCCCTCCCACCACCTGGCCCCTCCTACTATGGGCTCTCTTTCCATAGCAGCTGGAGAAGCTGCGGCGTCCTGGGGCGGTTTATTGCACAGCCTCTGCCATCAGATTGCCTCAGTCCAGATCCCAGCTCTCCCACCTACTAGCTAGGCGACCTCGGACAAATGACTTCATCACTTTGTGCCTTGGTTTCATCAGGTGTAGCATGGAGATGAGAATAATGGTACTCATGCTAGAGGATTATTAGCACGGTGAAATGTTTCCGTATCTTCCCTTCTGATTGACAGGGGCCAACTACAGAGCAGCGCAGGGCAGTGACACATCCTTAGTGCTGAATGTCACTGTCTTTATTGAGTGCTCTTAGCCCCACCCCCTCAGTGGGGGTCGCTTCCCTTTTCTCCCTCTGGGGTGGCTGCCTGTCCCCTCCCCCACCGCTCCCCCTCCTCCCTGTCTTCTGTTTAATGTCACTCCTCCCCAGGCTTCCGATCTTCCCCTTCTCTGACGGCCGCCCTGCCCTGCTCTGGTCCTCTTCACGCTTGGGGATTCAGGTAGCACCTGTCCCAGATCTGCTGGTATAGTCCGACCTTAATCCTGAACTCCAAATCTGTACTTCCAGTTCCCCTTAGCTCACGCTGCTTGAATGCTGAACATGCAAGGTGTTCAAAGCCAAGGCCATTACCTTTCTACCACCTGCTCCTCGTCCTCTCACGTGTCCAACCCTGGGTCACGAAAGACATCAGTGTCCTTCAGGTTGAGACCCTCTCTGTCATCCCTTCACTCCTCCTTTTCATCTGTTGCCTCTGATCCCTGTCCACTTCACCTCCTGCACCTTGTGTCCCTTTCCTGCTCTCACCCCTTCTGCCAGCCCCCATCCACTTTCCCCCAGTGCATGGCCGACATCCTTCTAACTGTTCTCTCCACCTCCTCTCCCTCTGCTTCGTCATCCTCACAGCCAACAACATCTTGCTAATCTGAAATCTGATCCACTCTGGATAGGATGACTTCTGGGTGCCTCCAGAAGAATATTCAGTCCGGCCCCAGGCTGCATTTGCAGTCTCTCTTCCAGATGTTTCCTGCTGAGTATGTCCAGCCGCACCATGCAGCTCACCGGGCCCTGGAATCCACAGCGGCTCTGTCCCTTTACACGCGGTGGTCCCCTGCTTGGGACACCCTTTCCCCTCTTACATGGTTAATTCCTATGCCTCCTTTTAAGACCCAAATCAAATGCTCACTCCTTTTGAGGCCGCCCTCGCCTCCCCTCTTCCCCTTCTGCCCCCCAGTGCAGTCTGATCTACAGTGGTTACAGTGGTTGTCACTCTGTTACTGTAGCTATATCCCCTTGCACCCATCTAGCCCAGATCCTAGCCCATAGGAAGCACCCAACAAAGACACAAATGTTTCTTGACTGAATGAATGACCGAGCCATAAATCTCCCTTTCAAATTGGGAGCAGTGTCCTTCTCCCTGCCTGGACCTGTGGGCAAGGGCATGTCCGGTTCACCTGAGTTCCTTCATTCAGGTTGGCCCGTGTGTGTTGGACGTCGGCACACCGACAGACGTTTGCAAACGAGAAATGTTCATGCAGACCCCATCGTGCAGTTGGGCTCCTTCAGCTGCTCACCGTCATCACCCTTACCCTCTGGTCTCCTGGCAGGTGTGTTCTTCACTTTCCACACCTTCCACCTGGAGAGCGGCCACGACTACCTCCTCATCACGGAGAACGGCAGCTTCACCCAGCCCCTGCGACAGCTGACCGGCTCGCGGTTGCCGGCCCCCATCAGCGCCGGACTCTACGGCAACTTCACGGCTCAGGTCCGCTTCATCTCCGATTTCTCCATGTCCTATGAAGGCTTCAACATCACCTTCTCAGGTAAAGCATGTGAGGGTCCCTCGGGGGAAGAGACGGCTGAGCACTGTGTCTCCTCCACCTCACTGCTTCCGGCCTCTGGTCTTCCCAGCAGATGGCTATTGGTCTCCTCCCCAGCCTCTGGGAGGGGACCCTCACTGCTGCAGCAGAAGACAGTTGGGTTAGACACGAGCACGAACTTCCTTATAGTGGGCTTGGAAGGAATTAGCAGGTCTGTTGGGGAATCTCCTTCTGCAAAGGTGTTTAGGGTTCACTCTGATCATGACCGACCCAACGGATTGAACTAGAGGACCTCACGGAAGTCCCTTCCTGCCCTAGTAATTCCAGATTCTTCTGATTCCACTTCCACTCATTTACAACCACAGCAATTTCTTTTAAAAAAAAAAAGAAAGAAAGAAAAAGAAGGGCGATTGAAATGAACATTTTGGAGTGTTTTAGTCTCATTTGGGGGCTGCTTCGCCAATGCTAATTTACTAGCAGTGGATATTTATCTCTGTGTTTAGGAATTCTGAAAAGAAAGCTCTTTAATTTGCATTCAGGGAGGAAAGAGGACCCTTACCCCTCCAGTACCTAGTCCTCCCACTGCTCTTATCCCAGTGCTCTCAGAGCACCCATTCCCCTCCCAGCCAGGAGCAGAGACAGCAGATGGATTCCCCCGGGATTGGCGAGAGATATCTGACCTCTAGGAAATGGGACATGGCCCAGTTCAGCCCCACAGTGTCCCTCCAGCAGATGCCACCTGCCATGTCCTGGCTGATGGGACATATTCAGCCAGTCTGCCTCATCCCGTGTCTTTCTCTCCACCACACAGAGCCCCAAGGTACTGTATCCCAAAAGGGAGCTGCCCTTGGGGACGAGGGGAGAGGTACTTCTACATTATCACTAGAGGCATAGAAGTCACTAGAGGCAGGTCCCTGGTCCATAAATGCCACTCTGTCATGCATGCCGTCTGCCTCAAGTGCCAGCGTTACCGAGACACAGCTTCAGCTGAAGCACTTGGGTTCTTTTTATCAATGTAAGTTGCCCTAGGCTGGGTCATACATTCTGACCCTCCAGAACCAAGGCTGATTGAATTGACCTGGCTTGGTGCCCAGGGAGAGAGAGGCAGAAGAATCCTCAAGCCTGAGGCTGGGGGTTCACGTGGAGATGAAGGGACAGAAGAGGGAAGGTCAGCCTCGCTGACATACTCCTGGGAAGCATGTCTCCAGAAACGCAGTGCCCTCTCCCACCGCTCGATGTCATGAGGCGCTTAGACCCCCCAGAGCACAGCCAGCCTGTTCTCGCCTGCCTCTGTCCCTCTCCTTACCTTTCATGAATCAGCGTGTATCCTGTACCTCTGTCTGTCTTCCGCGCTTGTCCTCTCCTCCCTGGTGTCTTTGTCTGTGTGTTCCCATCTTCTGTCTCTGACCCCGGCTCTCCTGCTCCCTTTCCAGAATATGACTTGGAGCCCTGTGAGGAGCCCGAGGTCCCAGCCTACAGCATCCGGAAGGGCTTGCAGTTTGGCGTAGGCGACACCTTGACCTTCTCCTGCTTCCCCGGGTACCGTCTGGAGGGCACGGCCCGCATCACGTGCCTGGGGGGCAGACGGCGCCTGTGGAGTTCGCCTCTGCCAAGGTGTGTTGGTAGGTGGTCACGTGCTTTCATTTTGCTTCACTAATGGGGTTGGCCGAACTTTAGTCAATTGCTGTGAGGTGGTGGAATGCACAAGGCCCAAGAGGCCAACAGGACTGGGTTTGAGGACTGTCTTAGCACATGGTTACCTGCAGTGGGACCTTGGGTGGGTGACGTCCCCTCCCTCCGCTCCAGCCTCCTTATCTGTACAGGAGGAATGGCAACGCCTGCTTCATGGGCTGTTCTGTAGCCTCAACTGACCTTTACAAAGCAGGTCCACAGTAGGCGCGCAGATGAAATTAATTTCCATACTGTTACCTCCCACCCTTAACACACATTCCCATGGCTTCTGGATGCCTCTTGCAGAGAACTCTGGGTGGGGCATGGGTGGACCTACAGGAAGGAGACATGACCTTTGCCCATGGAGGGTCCCCATCTGGTGGAAGAGAGGGCTGATTTTACTCTTCCAATGAGGGTGCTAGCTTTTGAGAATCTCTAGAAAGACTTTATCCATTCCACTGAGGAGGAGAGAGGGAAGAAAGAGTTGGGTTCATTTATAGAGCACCCATTGCAGGCCCGCTTCTAGATGCTGGGAATACAAAGGTGAATGACACAGAGAAAGTCTCTCCACTCCTGCTCTTACATTCTGGTCAGGGGAGATAGGCTGTAAACACATGGTTGTGTAGTGTTTTGGGCAGTGTTGAGGGTTATAGAGAAAGATAAAGTCAGCCTAGGAAGTGCAAGAGGTTTTATTGTTTGCTTTTGGTTTTTTTAATGAATTTTATTTTATTTATTTATTTATTGGCTGCATTGCGTCTTCAATGCTGCACACGGGCTTTTTCTAGTTGTGGTGAGTAGGGAGGTTATACTTCATTGTGGTGCGCAGGCTCCTCATTGTGGTGGTTTCTCTTGTTGCAGAGCACGGGCTCTAGGTGCACGGGCTTCAGCCGTTGCAGCACACAGTCTCAGTAGTTGTGGCTCATGGGCTCGAGAGCACAGGCTCAGTAGTTGTGGTGCACGGGCTTAGTTGCTTGCGGCATGTGGGATCTTCCCGGACCAGGGATTGAACCCGTGTCCCCTCCGTTGGCAGGCAGATTCTTAATCACTGCGCCACCTAGGAAGTCCCTGAAGGAGGTTTTTATAACAAGTAGTCAGGAAAGCCTTCTCTGATGAGCTTACATTTCAGGGGAGATCTGAAGAAATTCAAGGAGTTAATTCACGGGAGAAGAGAGAGCAGTGTGCCAAGGCCCGAACTTGGTGGATGCTCCGTGTTAGATGAACAGCTTGGAGGCCAGTCTGAAGTGAGTGATGGGGAAAACAGTAGGTGATGAGGTTAGAGAGGTAGCTGATGATTGGGACCAGGAGCCCTGTGACCCAAGGCCCTGCCGGCCTCCTTGCCAGGGTGCCAGAGAAGGCTGTTCAGAGCTCCGGGCCCAGAGGGTGGAGAGAAGTGGGGTGATATCCCAGCAATTTCTGGCTGCCCCTCATTTATAAGGTTCATGGCTCTGCTTGCTCAGTGCTCATACCGTGGGGCTAGAAGGAACACAGGCTGGATCAGTGGAATAATTTCCACACCCACAGTTAAGCACTAGTGCTAAATAGTACAGAAAACCCCAGTATACCAAACAAATCAGAGCAGTACTGCACTGACTGAAACACGGGCCAGTGCCTTGAGAGCCCTCAAAGTCAGCCTTGCCCAAGACAACCCCATGGAGCCCTGGGGCTCTGCAGAGGACAGTCATAAACAGGATGGCAAGATCAGCTGGGCTCAGGCTGTGTGGTCACATGGGCCCAAGGTCAAGTCTCTGCTCTGCCACTTACCAGCTGTTATATCTTGGGCAGGCCACTAAACCCATGGACTCCAGCTTCCTCATTTATAAAACAGAGATAACAATATCCAGCTCACAGGCTTTATTCCAAATCAGATGACATAATTTACATACTCCAATGGGGTACCATATAATTATCATTTTGCCAATAACCTTTTCATCATTATTTATCAATGACCAACAAACAATAACCTTTTACGATCTCAGAGGGGAAACATTAAGACAAAAAGATGCAGAATGCCATTTCTGATCAGTTAACTAATCTCCAAGTTTATCCTTTCTCCTGTAACCATCCCCCAGAGCATCCACCCACCCTGACCTGGGCACACATTCAGACACACATGTAACTCCTGCCGTGTAGGTTCAATTTCGATGTGGCTGCGAGCAGCTCTTTTCTCCTCTGGAGAAATGTCCTCAGCTAAGTGGTTCTGGGGGGAGTTTTTCCTGAATGGGATTATCCAGGACCACAGATGCGCACACGCCCTAAGCTCTCGCCTCATTGATCTCATTATAGAAACTCATTCTTTAACTTATTATTCCAATTACTGTTTGTTCATGGAACCTCACGATATTTTCATTATTACATTTGTCTTCTGTTTTGTATGTATTAATAAGGCATAGCAATTATAATCACCTCTCATTACCACCAGCCCTGCAACAGAGCCTCAGGCTGGAGGTATCACAGGAAAGGCCACCCCGGAGATGCTCCCAGTTGCCATGTGCACTGGAGGTGTAAATGGAATGACTTACCAGGAACATTCCCCACTGAGGAGGAGATGAACAGCCCTGGGCTCTAATTCATGGTGTGACAAGGCAACATAGCCCCTGACCTCAGGGTCCCCTGAGCTGGATGTGGAAGAGACAGCCCTGACCCCAGAGGACCCTATTCTGCAGCAAGAGACGTGGCCCTGTCCTTGGGAGCCCCGTGTGATGGAGCAGACCTAACTCCCTGCCTCGGGAGCCCCAGACTGACGGACAAGACACAGCCCCTGCCCTTAATGAGATCTTTTCTCATGGGAATGACAGAAGTCACTGATGCCACGAATCAGCCGCAGCACTTCCTGGTGCAGATGACTGCTTGTTTCTCTGGAACATTTATTTGTTTCCATTTATGCTTGTGTTTGGCTTTTCAGTGCATCTGCTCACCTACCCTGATACTTTGGAAACTCTCCCAGAAACAAACGCTATGGCCCTCTACCTCCTGTACACTCCCTGGTGCCCTGGAAAAAGGCCTTGGCAGGGGGTCAGGACCGGGTGTTTGGCCAAGGACTGGCCCCATCTGAAGCCATCAGTCCCTTTTCCCTCCATAAAAGAGTTGGGCATGTGGGAAAGAGGAGACGGTCGTGCTGGGGCAGAGATGGTGTATAGCTGTTATGCAGCAAGCTGGAGCAGGAAGGAGGTGCAAAAATATGTCAAAGCCCACGTTTAAGGAAAACCAACTTTTAGGAATTAGGCAGAGAGCAAGAGGCATCGGGAACAGTGAGGGTGCTGTGAATGTCAGGCAGCTAGCACGTGCTTCCCGAGAAGCTTCTTGGGCTTTCTGCCAGCCCCGGAGCCCAGGCAGTTAGGGCTCCAAATAGAAGCAGACAAGCTGTGTAGATTCATCGGGTTAGATGGGGAGAGAAAGGAATAACGTTTGTTGAGGAATTACTAGGTGCTGACCACTCCCTGTGTATTTGCCTATTTCATCATAAAATTTCAAATATGTATTCTCTCTAGTTTTATGTGGATGCTGTTATTGTCCAGATGGAGGCAGATAAAGAGACCGAGGTTCAGAGAGTTGATGTAACTGGTCTGAATCTAAAGTCCATGCTCATCCCGCTGCACCACATGTTGTTCCCTAGATGGAAGGGAATACCATGTGACCCCAGAGATGATGGAGAGCCGCTTCAGAGGGCTGCCCACGTGATGTGGCTGAGTAATAACTGTCTAAATGTGCACAGCCCTCAGCACCCCCTCCCCAAATGCCCACCTGCATCAGAGGGCACCCAGAATATTTACACACTTTAGAAACATATCTACCTAAAGTATCAGCAGCCTCCAGGGTGCCCGTCCACCACCCGCCCTTTACTTTTACGCCCCAGCTCTGCACATTCATCACGCATGTTTGGACACCTCGCAAACAGGCTGAGTTTAAAATACTTCAAAGCGAGATTTCTCCTCCAAGACAAATGATGGCTGTCTTGTTCAGTTTAAGCTGCTATAAGAAAATACCATAAAGTGGGTGGCTTCAACAACAAACATTTATTTCTCACAGTCCCGGAGACTAGCAAGTCCAAGATCAAGGTGCCAGCGGATTTGGTGTCTGGTGAAGGCCCTCTCGCTGGTTTCCAGATGGCAGCTTCCTTGCTGTACCGTCACACAGCAGACAGATTGTGGGCTCTGGTCCATTCCTCTGCTGATAAGGGCACTAATCCTATCATGGGGGCTCCACCCTCATGACCTAATCCCCTCCCAAAGGCCCCACCTCCAAATAGCATCACACTGGGGACCAGGGCTTCAGCATAAGAATTTGTCAGAGGGACACAAACATGCTGTCCCTAGTAATGGCTTATGTAAACCTTAGGAAACGGAAGCTGGTCCTGACCTGGAAAGGGTCCAGGGAGTTAGGTTTGTTGATAAAGCAGGGACTGGTTGGTGGGACATGGTCACTATCTTCAAAGGTCTAAGGAGCAGCCTTGGGGACAAGAGAACACACAAAGGTACAGCTAAGCCCACGAGAGGCTCAGCTCTGAATGTTCCTGTATCACCTGCTCCCTCCACACTACTGTGGCCTAGGACACCCCAGGCTTAGGGCAATTAGAGTTGAATATGTGGTCAGCCGCCCATGGGTTGACCTCAGGGTCCTTCCAGCCAATGACTGTGCCTAGAATAGGGACACTGAGGAATGGTTTGGGAAAAGCAGACTTGCTACCATCAATTTCAGAGATTCCACACGTGCTCCAGACTCCCCATATGTCCAGACAAGTAACACGCCTGCCATCTGGACTTTTATTTATATCCTTCCAGAACCTAATTATTTTTAGAGCTGTCCATCCTCTGAGGTCAGTGTCTGTATTTATTCATTCATTCATTTGGCAAATATTTATTTTACAGACAATCTGGGCTAAGCCTTGGAAATTCATGGATTCATTAAGCATGACCCTGGCCTTCAAGTAACTCACAGTTTGGGTAGGGGGTGCAGACAAATAACAAGCTATCAGGGAGTTATCTGGTAGATGCTGTGCCACTGGGAAGCCCAGCAAGAGGCTTCACAATTATCAGAGACCCTGGAGAGCCAACATCCCTCAGCACATGCTCTGCACTGAGCTACCTCCCCTTTCACTGCTGCTGCCTGTCCTGCCCAGGCACCAAGGGTGCTGGAGATAGAGAAATATGACCAAGCCCTAAAGTATCCACAGTGTAAAGGAGCAGATAGACATGTTAACTCATAAGTCAAGTAAAATGTCATAACCACTATAAGTAAAGGTATGGGGACAATGGGGAAAGATTGACTCATCCTGGAGGAGGATAAACAGATTTTGGAGGAAGGTGTGAATTCATTAGCTGTTGAATGAAACAGCATTTCCATGGGTTTCTGCCAAAACTCTCTCCAGAGCCTCAGAGGCCCTAAATTCCAGGACCAAGAGGGTTGAGTGGTCATCCCCCTCCTCTTCTTGAATCGAGAGACTTGATCTAAACTGCTAAGTACCAGGGTCTTTATCTTTAAAACAGGGATGATAATTGTACCTGCCTCATGGGGATGGGTTGTTGTGACTAATGGCTGAAATGATCCTCATAAAGCCTGGAAGATGCTAGCAGTTATTGTCCAATCTTGTCCCCTCTCCGTATCTATCCTCTGATAGTGAAAGGCTTCATTCCCTCCTCACGTGGCTGCCCCATCGTCCCCTGATGTGCTCCTCGATCATTTCTGTTGCTATGATACTATATGAACAGGTGGGAGGGAGAATGGCTGCTTCATAACACTGTGAAAGTCAAGGGTGCCTGGTAGGTTCACTTGTATTTCTGTAGAAGAAAGACAGACAAACTGAAGGAGAGAAATAAAGGAACGTAGCAGGGCTACAGGTGGGCAGGTGTTTAAAAAAAATTTGATAAGCATTCCTATAGACAGGCAGACAAATGGACAGATAAACAGGCACTTTGGCAGATAGAGAGACAAGCAACTTATCATTTTTGTAAGGTACTCCAGTGCTGTGAGTTGTTTTCTGGATGTAGCTGAGAGGCCTTAATCTGTGATTATTGTGATTCTCTTTCCAGCTGAGTGTGGGAATTCAGTCACGGGCACTCAGGGCACTCTGCTGTCCCCCAACTTTCCTGTAAACTACAATAACAACCACGAGTGCATCTACTCCATCCAGACCCAGCCGGGGAAGGGGATTCAGCTCAAAGCCAGGGCATTTGAACTCTCTGAAGGAGATGTCCTCAAGGTAACACTGATAGATTTCATAGAGTATGTGTGTTATGAGATGCAAAAGTGTGGACACCACACTCATTCATCTCTGTGTGAATGACCCAACCTTTCTTCTTCCCTCCTGAGTCCCAAGATGTTGTCCTCACTCATCTGGGAGAAGTGAGAACCTAAGAGAGAAAGGTAGGCGAGTATATTCTAAAGAGCATGGCTTTAGAGTTTGCTTAGGAGCTGCTCTCAAATATGTATGTGACTGAGAAGAGGTTGACTGCATAATAAATCATCACAATAAACTCAGTTGAATCCAAAAAGAAACATGTACCGTAATGTTTATTGCAGCACTATTTACAATAGCCAGGATATGGAAGCAACCTAAATGCCCATCAAAGAATGGATAAAGAAGATGTGGCACATATATACAATGGAATATTACTCAGCCATAAAAAGGAATGAAATGGAGCTATATGTAATGAGGTGGATAGACCTAGAGTCTGTCATACAAAGTGAAGTAAGCCAGAAAGAGAAAAACAAACATTGTATGCTAACTCATATATATGGAATCTAAAAAAAAAAAATGGTACTGGTGAACCCAGTGACAGGACAAGAATAAGGATGCAGATGCAGAAAATGGACTGGAGGACGCGGGGTTGGGAGGGCGGGGGGCAAAGGGGAAGCTGGGACGAAGTGAGAGAGTAGCATAGACATATATACACTACCAACTGTAAAATAGATAGCTAGTGGGAAGTTGCTGTATAACAAAGGGCAATCAACTCGATGATGGGTGATGCCTTAGAGGGCTGAGACGGGGAGGGTGGGGGAGAGTCGCGGGAGGGAGGGGATATGGGAATATGTGTACAAATACAGCTGATTCACTTTGGTGTACCTCATAAGCTGGTACAAGAGTGTAAAACAATTATATTCCAATAAAGAGCTTAAATTAAAAAAGAAAAAGATCTCTGCACAGAAAACTACAAAATATTGTGGAGATAAAGATCTAAATAAATGATGGAATATCTCATAATAAAGACATCATTTCTCTCCAAAATAAATAAATAAATAAATAAGCTCCGTTGGAGCGGCCAGTGGATCAGGTTTTCCACTGTAAACTCTGACCATCAACCTGGATAAGGAAGAGCTCATAGAATATGTGCGTGTGTGCATTTGTGTAGATATGTGTGGATCTGGATATGTTTATGTGGACATTTCCACATGTGTGCTTCTGTGTCTGTATTTGGCTTGGGGGATCTGTGTCTGTTCATGCTTGTGTTTTGTACGTGTGCATTTGTGCGTGTGTTGAGTTTATGTTTTAGTAAACTGGTGGGCTATTTCAGCAGCTTCAGTGAGCCATGGTGATGGCCTGCCTGTGCAGGGGGGTTAAAGAAAGTGGATTCAAGGTCTGCATAAGAGAAAGAAGTGAAAAGACTTGGACTAAAGAAAGGTTTATAGAGACAGACTTGTTAAGACATTGAACACACATATGACTTGTGTTTCTTTGTGTGTGAGTGATTGTGTACCTCCAATAACACATGATGTGTGTGTGTGTCATCGAAGAGTTGACTCTGGAGAATTTATCAAAGAGCTGCCTTATTAAAAAGGATTATAAGGAAAATCTCATATGAGTAGGTCCATTTTTATCCTAAGCCAAGAAACGTTTTTTATCTTATTCTAATATAGTTTTATTCCCTGTAGCTAGAGAAATCCAGGTATTAGAAACAACCAAAGGTCACTACTCTAGAAAATCCAAAGAGAAACCATTAAATAATCCCCATCCCTTAGGACTCTCTGTAGATACGATGAGCACACTGTGCTTTTTATGCAGAGATGGTACTCTTGACCCACCCTCTGGGACATGTGTTTTCTAGTGTGTGTGTGTGTGTGTGTGTGTGTGTGTGTGTGTGCGCGTGCGCATGTTTGGAAAGCATTTCTCACTCTTATCTAATTATTCTTGAACCCAAGAGGCTGTACTATGAGATGACCAGTTGGGACCGGTTATGCCTGAAACAGAAGAGAATATGGCAGAGTGGCCCAGGAGGGAGTAGGGTCCTATCATTGGCTCCTTAAGCTCTGCTTTCCAACCTCTAAGCTCTCCAGACAGAGAGATGCAGTGTGCATCTCCCTATAAGTGAGCAAGAGACAGGACTTTATGCTGTCTAAGGGCCATGTCTTTGGGCGTCCCCCTTGACCTCGGTTCTCTCCATGCATTTGTTCATTATCAACAAGCGGAGCCTCAGAGGACACACCCCGGGCCAGCAAGGCCAGAGGGACCTCCTGGCTCTAGTGCTGCCAGTGGAATTGCGGAAAGTTGGGCAATGCAGAGACCTTCTTGGAGGAAGGCTGCTCCTAACCCTGCAGAAAAAGGCATTTTTGAGACGTACGACTTTCAGGTTTTGAGGGGAGTGTGAGCAGCAGTTCTGTGCGTGTGGCTTGATTGACCAGCAGAAGGGTCCCTTTGCTGTTTGCTGGAGGTCACGCGGAGCACGGCCAGCACCCGAGCATCCTTTCTCGGGTGGTCTGGACTCAGAGTTGCACCTAAGACATAATCGACAGGTGTGCACACCCCGCTGCACTGTCAAGGTTCTGCCTCGGGATCAGGTGAGCAGCTTCATAGACAGAAGAGAGATGCTTGGATGCACTCGGGGTAAGAAGGGAGGGACCTGGGGCATCACCCTCAGGTCAGAGGTCAGGGAGGGCTCAGGCAGGGATCAGGACCTCAGGTGGTCCTGCAGGGCTGTAGGGAGAGGGGGATGATTTCTTATGCTTCTTAGAGGGATCTTCCCAGACTTCAGACTTGGTCTCTGCAGCCGCCTGCCCGGCTGGCCCTGCCACCAGCCTTCTAACACTGGGCTCCACCTTCTCGTAGAATAGCCTCTTGCCCCGTTTCTAGACCTCTGTAGTGTCCTCCTCAGAAGGCTGGGCTGTGGCTCTGACCTGGCCGAAAGGCCATCCACACAATCCTGTAACCACCGGAGCTTCCATAGAAGGGGGTTTGGGGCGGGGGGGTGGCAAGGCACCCAGGAGGATCGCGTGGTTTCCTGTTCTAACTCTTCTCCTCAGGACCCTTGTCCTCCTGTGGGGCAACCTGGGACATGAACTGCTTTGGAATGAAAAGAAACACACAGTTATAGGTGCCACCCTGCAACCACTGTCAGCTGCAGTGGCAGCGCTGTTGACACCTGTCATTCCAATTTCCCTCAGCACAAAGGAGGTAGCTCCCAGAGTCACCTGGTAGCATCTTGCCCTGGCCCTGGTGTAATTGGCCCATCTGCCAGGACACTGGTGTATTTCCAATCCCAAGGGCGTACCTGTCCCTCCTAAGAACTCCAGTGCGCACCTGGACTCCTTCCTGCCCAAGGAGACCCTCCACATGTGCAGCTGACCAACCCTCCAAACTTTCCATACGTTCTTGTATTTCTGACCCATGAAATGACTGTTTTCTTGCATTTGTGATCCCCAATCTCTTCCTTACCTTTAATTACTGAAAATTTCTTAGACCTCACCCCTACACATACTGCAGCTTTTCTCCCAGAACTACCTGATCTCTTCTAGTTTGGCCCCCACCAAAATTATGACCTCTGTCATCTGCAAGACAGGAGGGCCTCTAAATGCAATAATGTGGAAAACAACAACTCCCAGCTCAAGACGGCATGAAGCCCATATGTATAACTACATCCTTTAGAGTTCCCACGGAAATGACTAAAGGGACATGAAAATGGGAAATTAGGGAAGAGTGCCTTTCACATACAACGTAAAGGAATTTTTGCCAAATGGAATACCCCCCAAAAGGGGTCCATTTTGAAAAAGAGCCTAACCAAAGTGTAATTCACGTAAGTGAAGTGAAATCCTGCCTGGGGATTAAGTGCTAGAAACTTCAAGGGAAAAAAAATGCATCTAAGACCACCTAGCTGAGAGCGGCTGAGCCTGGAGCCAAGAACACACCATGGGGCTGTTGGCAGGAACCAGATTTCAATCCCACTAGCTCTTCTGGAAGCGTACAGGGTCTGAGAAACCACACAGAGATGCAATTCCCTCACAACACGACATTCTGGATTCTGTTGGCTGTTGTCGGCAAGCAGGATAAAGCAGAGCAGTGCCGTGGCTGGTGCCTAACGAGGGTGGGCAGGCTTATTAGAGAAGAGGATGCCATGATCACACACACACACACACATACACACACGTACATACACACACTCCCCCTCACACATACACACGCTTTAGCACTGGGAGCAGGAGAAGCCCCTCCTGTGGCCTCTTCTGGCTTAACGCTTCTGCTCCCCCTTAGAGACTACCGGGTCTTTCCAGGATCCATTTTTATTCTCCCCCTGCCACAGCGTGCCAACAGGAAAATGAACTGGATATGTGTGAATATTCAGTAGATCAGAAGGGGACCTGTCTGAGGCGTCAGAGTTAATTGCCCCTCTGTAAACAACAAAGAAAAAAAAAGTACTTTAAAAGCTTCTAATTTGTATTCTTAACAGGATTTGAGAGAATATTATATTTACAACACAAAAATAGGCAATGATAAAAACAGAGCAATCTGAGATGAGGAAAGATTGACTAGAGATGAAAAACATGATCACCCAATTAAAAAATGGAATGGAGGCAATGAACAGAAGATGGTAAACTGCAGAAAAATGAAATCACTTTGTTATAAGTTTGAGAACTTCGCTCGCATCTCATAATGAAATGAAAAAGAGAATTCTTTTATATTAATAAAATGTACAATCAACCCCAGTAAAACTTTATGCACCAAATAACATAGCATGAATAAATTAAATAAAAATTGCTAGAAATGTAAAAAATTTTAATAAAGTCACAATCATTGTGGAAGATTTAATATATCTCTGTTAGTCTCTGACATATCATCTAGGTTAAAAATAAATAAGGATTTAGGTAGCTTGAATAATATAACAGAATAAAAGCAAAGAAAGTAGAAGAATGATACTTTTAAAGATAAAGGCAAAAGTGATTGACAAAAGAAAGCTAAGAAAAATAGCAATTACCAACAAAACCACAT
The DNA here is from genome assembly GCF_030028045.1 of Hippopotamus amphibius kiboko. NCBI lineage: Eukaryota > Metazoa > Chordata > Mammalia > Artiodactyla > Hippopotamidae > Hippopotamus > Hippopotamus amphibius. The sequence continues at coordinate 26,518,598 of NC_080186.1, read as the reverse complement.
GGTTCTTTGAAAAATAATAAAATAGACAAAATTTGTAGGATTGATCAAGGAATAAAGAAGCCACAAATATATAATTTTAAGAATGAAAAAGGAACATAGTCATAGATAAGGTAGAGATTATGAAAACAATAAGAAAATGTTTAGGAAAAAGCATAAGCCAAAAAACATGAAAGTTTAAATGAAATGGAAATTTTTATAGATTAAAAAGTACTAATATCAAGAAAAAATACAAATCTGAATAAACCAATAACCACTTAAAACATTGGAATTCTCCCATGTTCTCTCTCAAAATCCCCAGGCCTAGACTATTTTACAGGTAAACTCATAAAATTTCAAGGAACAATTAATCCCTGCAGTAATCAAACTGTGTCAAAGGAGAGAATTAGTATCCTTCTCCCCACTCACTTTCTTTAAATGGGGCAAGTAGAAATTGATATCAAACTGAATAAGGGCAGTATAAAGTATTCAGCCAGTTTCACTTATGATCATGGATCTAAAAATCCTAAATACAGTATCATGTTGAATCTAGCTGTGCATTAAAACAAAAATGACCAAATGGGATGGATTCCAGGAATGTAAAGATGTGTCAACATTAGAAAAGCTCCTAATTTTATTTATTGGGCAACCCATATGAAACTGTCATTTTTGTAGGTCAAGAACAGTCAAATATCAGCAATTTCACCCTATAAACAGATTAGGAGAGAAAAATATATGATCCTGCCAAAGTATCCCAAAACATGAAATTCAGTACTCACTCATAATTTTTAAAAAATATAAAGCTATGGACATAACTTTATTAATCTGATAAAAATTTTCTACCAACACCTGTAGCAAACATTATACTTAATGACAAAACTTCCTAAGGAGTCCCAGTAAAGTCAGGAACAAGACCAGTTGTTCTGCTACCAATAGTATTCAATCCAAGCCACTACAGTTATTCAAAGAAAAGAACAAATAAGCTATAACAATTAGAAGGGAATATCCAAATTGTCTCTTATTTGGAAAATACAAAACAACCAACTGATAACCTTTCAGAACCAATAAGACAATTCAGCAAAGCTGCTGCTGTTTCTACAACAAATTCAAACAGGTAATCAGAGGTGGGGTAAAGGTCTCATAATAGAAACAAGAACTATAAGACATAAATACATATAAATAAGACATATAAATAAATGAAAACAATAAGCCTAACAAAAATGTGTATATTCTTTACTGAGAAAATTATAAAACTTTATACTGAAGGACATAAAATTAAAATAAATGCAGGGAGGTTTCATATTCTGGGCTGAACAAAGGCTATGAATAGGCAATTCACAGAGGAGGAAAGTAGAATTGATAAACTTACAAAAAGATGTTCCCCTTTGGTGGTAATCAGGGATATACAAATTAAAACGTGATACCATTTCACACCCATCATATTGGAAAATTTTAGAGTGCCTGAAAATATCAAGTGTTGGCAAAAATATAAGGCAATGAAAGCTGTCATACGTTGCTAGTGAGAGGTTAAATTGGTATTACTCTTCGGAGAGCAATCTGACAATATCTAACAAAACTGAAGATGTGCCTTCCATGTATAACCCATATAAGCAGACATGCATACAGCAGTGTTCATAGGAATGTTACATTGTAACTGTATTAAAAGCTATCCATTTAGCATATTTCTTTTGAAGGCAGTCCTCTTGCAGAACTGTCTTAGATGTAGTGGTATGTGCATATCAAAAACCAAGTTGTGCACCTTAAATGTAGGCAATTTTTATTTATCAATTACATTTCAATAAAGCTGAAAAAAGTGGAAACACATAATAGAGAAAAAAGGTTAGATGTAATGGGTGTGTATAGATTCTCTCAGATTTGTCAGGGATAAATCCATCACCTGTAAATAATGACCATCAAAGCAATTTTCTTATGGACAAGTAATATCTGTTAGAAAATAAATGTATGCAAGGGCCCAATTCTCAATATCAATTAAAAAATATAAAAATGCCCAGGAATAAGTACAGAGTTTTGCTGAGAGATATAAAAGACAACTTGATTAAATGGAGCCAGATGTCATGTATATGCATAGGAAGATTTAGTATCATATAGATATATGTTTTCTCTCTTATCAATCCATGTATTTAATATTAATATTAATTAGTAGAATTATGCAAGTTGTTTTGGGTCTTTTGGAGGCATTGGGAGGAGTCATTGTTTCTTTTAATTTGAGAAATTCTTCTTGAGTTTATCTAAAGGAATAAACATGGGGAAATAATTTTTTAAGTTAAAAGAAGACAAATGTGAGGAGACTTGCCCTACCAAGTATTTAACTATATTACAAAGCTACAGTAACTAAAACAGTATAGATCATGCACAGGAATAGGCAAATAGATAACTGCGGTAGAATAGAAAATCAACCAAAAAAAAATTTATATAACTATGTATGTGATAAATGTGGATTTAAAGTTGGTGGTGGGTGCAATATTTACAAACAGGATTTGGTTGAAAATGGCTAATCAACCAGGAAGAAAAGGTTTCTTACATCATTTGCCAAAATTCCAGGTGGATTTATGAACAAAACTGCTGAAAGAAAATATTGGTTTATTTATTCATCATACATTTGTTGAGTGCCTCTAATGTGCGAGGGCACCACATATTCTGGACAATGATATGGGAATGATTATATTGTGGGTTGGGTTACTTTTATGATGGAAATTTCTACAGCTGTTTAAGTGCTGTTGTGGAAAAAATATTTAATGATTTAAAAAATATACACATTATATTAGGTGAAAGAACAGGTTACCATATATGAGGGTGAGTCAAAAATTATCTGCACTCTGGCTATAGAATTTATTTTAATTAACTTTTAGAAAAGATAAATATATCATTTTTTGACATAATCTCCTTGCTTTTCAATACACTTTATCCATCTGTCAACAAACTTTCATATTCCCTCATTAAAAAATGTTTTAGGCTGAGCTGCAAGCCATGAATGCACCGCTGTCTTCACTTCATCAGAGGTGAATCTTCGTCCTCATAGGGCTGCTTTCAGGGGACCAAACAGGTGAAAGTCTGATGGAGCAAGATCGGGACTATAGGGAGGATGCTTTAACACCTGAAAATGAAGTTTTTGCAGAGTGTCGACAGTGTGGGCTGAAGCATGGGGACATGCATTGTCATGCAAGATCACAGCATCCTTGGATAGCAGTCCTCTGTGTTTAATTCAAAGTTTAGGCTTCAGCTCTTCAATAAGCATCTCTATCCATTCACACACACTTCTTTGAGACAAAACAGTTTCTCCATAATGCGCACAAAGTCTTTGATAAATAATGGCACCAAGTACACCCTCAGAGCACAAAAAACAAATCACTACATGCTACTCTTCTTTCATGAAAATCACAAGTGGGGCATCCATTTTTGCTCACACTGCAGTTACAAATGAACTGATGTAACACGTTCATACCTGCACAGCTGTGACTAGGAAAACAGTCTCCTTGAACAGAAAGTGCTGATAAGACAGTGTGGCCAACAGAAGTTTTACTATAACCAGAGTGTGGATAATTTTTGACTCACCCTCATAGTATCTATAGTTTGATCTTGTTTTTATAAAAAAAAAATTGTTTTAATATATAAGAAAAGATATGCATAGAATGAAGACTAGAAAGATAGTCACCAAAATATTATGGGTGCTGAAATTTGCTTTTAGTTTCTTCGTGCTTTTCTGTTTTATAAGTTTCCTGCAATGACTTTTATCATAATGACACATTAAGAACAAAAATGTTCTTAATGTATAAGGATGAATTATGCTTTGAAATTAAGGAAAAAATCCTGTTCCTGTTATACTTTTATTAATTAACAACAATTTCTTAGTACCATAATATATCCAGTGAGTGTTCAAATTTTCAATTATCTCATAAAAGCCATAATATTTTTTAAATTTACAGTTTATTTGAATTAGGATCCAAGTAAGTTCTACACATTGGATTAGTTGCCTCAAGTATTTTTTTAGTCTTTAGGTTTCTACCTCCATCTCTTTTTTTTAAACTCTCTTGTAATTTATTTATTATTTATTTGTAACCTATTTGTTTATTTATAATTTATTCATTTCATATGTTCCTCTGTCCTCTGTATTTCCTATAAGTTGGAAATTGGAGCCAGTGGCTTATCTGATTCAGGTTTGATTTTTTTTTTTGGCAAAATGACTCTGTAGGTATTTGTGTGGCTTCCATTAAGAAACACGTGATGTCTGGTTGTCTCCCTTATTGTGATGTTAGCTAGTGTTGATGATTAATGCCTTGATCAATTAATTAGAAAATATATGTTTTAATGGATAAAGCTATTTGTATAACAATCTGGATGCAGCGGTGGGCTAAACTCTTTGAACTGGTGTCATCTCTATGTCTGCTGGCACTCCAGAATTCTCCCAGTCTATCTGTGATATAAAGCAATTGCACATAGGATCTGGAAACAGACTTTTGAAGCTCCCAGGGGCCTAAACAAATCTCTGTAATATACAGCACTGTTAGCTTGAAGGATGGCTTCTTTTAGGAAGTTTTGCTTCATAAATAGTAGAATGGAAATATTGTTCCAATTTGCTGGCAGCTGGCACCACATCCTGTGGCATGCACAAATATTCATCACCCACCCATAGATCCCATCTTTGATATTTACCAAAGCACCAGGGGGTCCTTCAGTCAATCACAACTTCTGTTGTTATTTGCGCGATTATCTGGAAAGGAGCAGCAACCTCAGGACCTGCGGAGCCAATTCGTTATGCTGATGATCGTTGTCTTTGCTGGTGCTCCGAAGTTCAGGGGACAGATGGGAGTCAGAGAAGCCAGATGCCTGCACGATTCCACCCCTGGCAAGCCCTGCAGGCCCTCACTGGGGCCCTCATTTTAGGAGGGAAGGGGCAGAGGCTGAGCTTGGGGAAGGGGAAGATGCCGCGACACCTGACATGCAGGACATTTTAACTCCATCCTGCTGGATCCCAGGGGCCGTGTCCAGCAGAGTGTGAGACTGAGGCCACTGCCACAGCGGGGTGGGGAGGGGATTAGGGAGGAGGACGATCTTGTCATCTCCTGCAAGGACAGGATGGAGTGTTTAGCAATGCAGAAAAGTCTAATGGTTGCAGCCTGCCCCGTCTGCAGAAACAGATGGTTTGGGCAGTCAGGCAGCCCCAGCCTGGCCTCCCCCAGCTGCTGAAGAGTGAGCTTGTGCCATATGGGGGGTGAGGGAACAAGACCAGATCTCCTCTGGAAAGGTTAGAACAGCAGCCAGTTCCTAGAGATCAGATTCACACCAGAGATGGGCCAGGCACAGAACTGGCACCAAGTGGAGGCGAGAGGGGCTGATAACTCACCCGGTGGCCACCACCCCTCTGCCATCTTCCTTACATCTGGTCACTGACTGTCCCCCTAACAGTCGTTATCGGTGCTAAATTCTGGGAATGTGGGCTGTGGGATGGGAAGCCCTTGTTCCAGATAAGGCCATGCTGATGACGTGGGGTTGGGGTCTCTCCCGTGTCCAGGTCTACGATGGCAACAACAACTCTGCCCGTTTGCTGGGGGTGTTCAGCCGCTCCGAGATGCTGGGGGTGACGTTGAACAGCACGTCCAGCAGTCTGTGGCTTGATTTCATCACTGATGCTGAGAACACCAGCAAGGGCTTTGAGCTGCATTTTTCTAGTAAGTCTTTCTTGCATCTGAGTGGAAGATGAAATCGGGCACTCCCCGGTTCTGCACACAGGGAGACTGGGCTCTGGGACATCACCCATCAGTTAGTGGGTTTGATTTTCTCTAACTGGCGCACGCGTAGCTGATTGTTTCCCCTAAGACATTGTGCCCGTGATTTGGAAAAGCTGCCACTTGGCGTGCAGTTCCATGGTTACACCTGTGATTAACTGAGCTGAGAGTCACAGCACACCCTTGACTCACTAATCACCTTTTACTCACTAAAAATAATAAGCGCTGAGCCTTTTAATTAAAGCAACCAAAGATAGCCTTTCCTAATCATGACATTTATAAAATAATGTTCAGCTACAGTCAGATGTAAAAACAGCAAACACTAATGTATAATTATATTCTTTTTTACTACTCCCTAAAGAGTCGAGGCTTGATTCTTTCCCTTTTTTCCTGCTTTTAACTTTCTCCTTTACTCCTGAGATTTCAAAAACAGACAGCCCTGAGGTTTGTACACAGCCCCAGAGTACTTGGAATCACATCTCTGTACTTTGGCTTCACAGCTATTTTACTCATTTATTTGAGCTTCTACTTGCCCAGTAGCTACAAAGCAATGTGCTTTGTAGACTATTTTAAAATCCAGTGAAAATCTATCAACTGATGAATGGATAAGTAAAATGCGGTCTGTCCATCCATGCAATGGGATATTATTTGGCCATAGAAAAGACTTCAGTTCTGATCCATGTTACAACATGGGTGAACCTTGAAAACATGATTCGTGAAAGAAGCCCGTCACAGTACACGTAGACATGTGTATTGCATGAACCATTGATATGAACCATTTATGGGTCCAGAACAGGCAAATCCATAGAGATTGAAGGAAAATGGTTGATTGCCTGGGGATGAGGAGTTGGGGGAAATTACCTTCACTTTGAAGTGATGAAAATGTCCTAAATTTAATTGCGATGTTAGTCACATAACTATGCATAAACTAAAAGACACTGAATTATACACTTTAGATGGGGGAGTGTTTAGGATGTAAGTTATATCTCAATAAAGCTGTTAGAAAAAAAAATGAGTCTACTCACGATTCTTCTTGCCTGGGTGTGTCAGGTCTGTGCCTGTTACAGCAGGCACACCACTGGAAGAGGATTAAATAGAATCACATTCAAATTCCATTTCTATCATCTGAGATTGTGTGACTTTGGAACCATTTGTGTGACCTTCCTGAGTCAATATTCTCAGCCGTGAAATGCATAGATGCCCTTCCCTATAAGACTCCCGTGAATAACAAACGAGAGCTGACACAGGTGGCCACCGTGCCCTAGGAGCTCTGTGTAAGCTCACAGAGGTCTCCTTCTCCAGGCTCGTTCAATAGAGTATATTTAAGCAAGACAAAATTGAGCTTTGAAACATACATTTAAAGTGACTTTTCCATATTACGCTCTCCCATCAGACTGTCTTAGTGAGCAAAATGGAAAGAGCAGCTCCCGCTAGCAAAATGCTATGGGGTCAAACCAAAAAAAAAAAAAGAAAGAAAGGAAAAGAAAATCCAGAGCCTATACCTGAAAACTATTAAAAGCTGTCCTGGGAGAAATAATAGATGTCATTTACGTATAGCAACAGGGGGACGAACCCTCTGTAACAGACCCTCACCTGAGCACAGCCACGTGGCATCCTGAGCACAGTGTCTCCATCAGGACCTAGAGGCACGTGCTGGGTGGCTTCCTTAAGGACATGCGTCTAGTGGTGGGAGCCGGGGGTGGGGGAGCGGCGGTGTTGTGCCGAACACATCTTACTCACCCTTATCTCTCCTCTCGTCCCCAGGTTTTGAACTCATCAGATGTGAGGACCCAGGAACCCCCCAGTTTGGCTACAAGGTTCACGATGGAGGCCACTTTGCAGGGAGCTCCGTGACCTTCAGCTGTGACCCTGGGTACAGCCTGCGGGGCAGCGAGGAGCTGCTGTGTCTGAGCGGGGAGCGCAGGACCTGGGACCGGCCACTCCCCACCTGTGTCGGTAGGAGGCCTCTTGCTCTTCGGGTGACCCCTTGGGTGTCCCCTAACCCCAGGTTCCCAGCTCGGGTCTCCCGTTGACCCCCACGCTCCAGTGCCTGGGGGCTGTTGGAGCCCTGCTGTTCCCGGGAGCCGTCGCTGGCCCTGCCCACCCTTCTCCACATCCTCACTCTGACAGCTCATGACACCCGCACAGCAACGCGGCCAGGCGGTGGCCTGCTACTGTCACACATTTAGCAAGTGGGACCAAGGCCAAGTCATGCCCTCGGAGGGGTGAGAGAGCTGACGGCGGCGAGGTGGGAGGGTCAGTTAGAAGGAAGAGGTGAACTTTTTGTCTGTTCCATGGGTTCCCTGCAACACCAAGTCTCAAATGAGTCTCCAGCTCACTCTGGGCCTCAGTTTCCCCATAGATAAAATGGGGGTCATGCTTCCTTTTCTGAAGGCACGTTGAAAGAAAGAATCAGATCATGAACTAGCATCTATCTTGTTCTTGAGAAAGAATCAGGTCATGAGCTAGCATCCATCTCACACTTAAGAAAGAATGGGATCATGAACTAGCACCTTCTTAAGCCTGTGGTGCTTCCAGAATGTCAGCACAGGCTCTCTGGAAGTTTCATCCATGTGTCACAAGACAAGAGAAGCCTGGTCCAAGGCAGAAGTGGGAAATAGGCAACACCCCTGCGTCTGTCTGTCTGGCCTTCCCGCTGCTCACCACCCTCCCCACTGCGGGTGTGAGACCCTCCCTGCTGAGCAAGAGTCCACCACGCTGCATCATCCTGCATCCCAGCGCGAAGACCAGGCCTTTCCCTCTCTCCATCCCCTGCCCCACGGCCCACTACCTCAGTGCAGCTCTGGGTAATCGTATAAAGACAAAACACCCACCGAGAAAACATTTCCGTGCCCACTAAGCGCCACGTGCCAGCATCCTTGCAGGTGCATGTTTGGGTATGTGCAGAGGTGGAAGAATGAAAAAAGAAAGAATAAAGCATTCTTCCTGCCCCTGGGGAGCCCATGCCCTGGCAAGAAGAAGAGACATAAACAGATCATTATAATACAAGATAAGCTCTGTAAGAGAGTAGGTGCCAAAGTGTTGAGGGAATAAGAGGAAGTTGTGCTTAGGAGGTGACATTTCAGTTGAGACTTGAAAGGATGGGTAAGCACCACCCACAGGAGGAGAGGGGTGAGGAGCTGGACACTCCAGCCTGAGCAGGTGTGAGGGCCTCGCCAGCACGGTGCGAGGTGGGAAGGGCGCTCCTGTTTCCCCACATTAACAGGATCTTTGACACTGTTACACAGCAGAGGGTCTAAAGGCAAGGATTTCAAAAAAATAATAAAAAAAAAAAATAAAGGCAAAGATTTCAAACCTGACTGTGAACAGAGCAGGATAGCGACCTCTAGAGTCTTCCTCTCCCTGCTCGAGCCGACCCCATCCACAGGCACACCCCGTCCCGATCTCTCTGCGTCCCTGGTTTTATCCCCTTGTTTCATTCATGTGCCAGGTCCCCTGCCAGGCACTGGAAAAACAGGGAAAAGCAGATCCCAGTCCAGCAAGGGAGACACAGGCGTAAGCAGACAGCGGTCGATGCCACAGGCAAGCCAGAGCAACGGCACGTGAAGGAGGTGGTGATTCACACTGCAAGACAATTACTTGCTTTGCAGAAAGGCTCCATCACAAAGTCCTTCTGAATATCTAATCTGCCACTTGGACCGAGTTTAGAGGATCCACTCAAGCAGTGCTGGGAAGAGTATTTATACTTTGAATCTCAGAGGCCTTGCCCACTGAGACTCCTTCAAGCCCCATGTAGGGGAGGGAGGCTGTATATTGGGGATTGTGTGTGTGTCATTTTACACATATGTTGTGGTAGACGTGACCGTGGTCTACTAGAAATGACTACGACAGCTGGAACATCCAGCTGTGTTCTTTGCGGATGAGTGGATGCCGCAGCCGAAACGACACAGCCAGGGCTGTAGGGTGGGGGTAAGAGAGAAGACCAGGAAGACGAGAGTCTCGGGGCCTTGTTGGTGAATCTGCCGCAGGCCGGCCACCTGGCCCCTCCTGCCCCCCATCCGTCCCCAGGTAAAGTGACCCCTGAGGAAAGAGCAGGTGTGTCCCCCAGGAAGTGCTCCCAGGGTCCCTGCCTCCAAACTGTCGCCTCTGGGAAGCAGGAGGGGCTGTGCCGTCAGGAATAGGGAAGGGAGCTCCAGCCTAGGACGGGGATGATGTCCTGCCACCTTTCTAGCTGCCTCTGCTCTTTGTGGGGCCAGACGGGCTTTCTCCCCCCAACGTAGAGCTCATCCTCCCACGCGCACCCTGCTCCCTGCCGCGGGCCCACTCAGCCCTGCATCTCTCAGGCGGGTTGGCAGCTCCCTTCCCCACATCACCACGGAGGCAGTGACCGGGAAGAAAGGGTCTGGTCTGTGAGCGGGCTTCCCGCAGAGGGCCCGCTCCCCCACCCTGCCTCAAGCCATGGGGCTTAATGGGTCCTTTGTAGCAACAGATGAAAGTCAGTCTCGCATTTGTGACCTTGATCCCATTGTCTCCTGCTTCTTCTAAGATCTCACTAATCAGATCTTTCCTAAAAAGCGTTGCAACAAATCTCTTCCTTTTGATTCACGCTGCCTTGATTCAGACCCTTCATAGTAATTCACCTGGGAAGCAATAAGCGTCTCTCATTCATTGGGTCCTCCGCCCATCTGTTCATTCATTAAACATTTGTTAAAGTGTGTATGATGTGCCAAACACCATGCCAGGCACTCGGTGTACAAATGTAAGTAAGACAAGGTCCCTGCAGCCCACAAGTGCATAGTCTTGTGAAGGAGATAGATTTTAATAACGTTACAAGTCTATGATTAAAAACCTGTTCATGTTATAATGGAGGCACAAAAGAGGATAGCGTCAACTCTACTTGGGGAGGGAAGGGCGTCACAAAAGCTTTCACGTGAAAGATGTTGGCCAGGTTGCCCGTCCAAGGAGGGGCCTGAAGGGGCCCAGTGTGCCGGAGCTTGTGGAGTTTATCACCCTTGGCTGGAGCAAGGGGTGCCAGGAGGGGGCCAGAAGAAGCCGAAGGGAGCCTCTCTGGGGGGCTTGATGGGCTCTCCTAAAGAGTTTTGACTTTGCTCTGGGAAGAAAGGTTTAAAGCAAGCAGTGATGTGGCCAGTTTGTATTTAAGACAGATCTTCTGGTGGTGCTGCTGAGCGGGGGCAGCTCTGCCACCCTAGAGGTGGTGAGGGCCTGAGCCACAGCTCTGACCATGAGGGCGGGGGCGGGGGGAGCACGTGTGATAAGTATCCCCGAGGCTCAGGCCCTGGGGCTCAGAGGCAGATGAGGCGAGGGGAAGGAGGAACCAGCTTCTGACCCAGAGCGCTGCTCTGATGGGGAGTGTGGACCTCTTCACTGGTGCCCCGCTTCCAGGTCCACCCCTCTGTGCCCCTTCACGCTGTTACAGCAGTGTTACTCCTAACGTGTGCACTGTGTGTAAAGGGATGGATTTACTCATGTGCGTAAACACTGAGGTTCTCCTAACACAGGAAAAGGGCCACAGCCTGGTGTGCAGTGCCCTTCGATGCACGGTGCTCACCCAGCCTTCCAGCCCTGCCTCCCAGCACGCCCCATCTCACACCCTGTGCCCCAAGCTGCCGGGCTGTTTCCCGCCCCCAGGCTGTTTGCAGTACTCTTCCTGCTGGCCTCCCCGCCCCACCCCTGCCACCCGCCCCACCCCGCCCTGCCCTGGAGGAAGTTGGTCACCTCCTCCTCTGTGCTGCCACTTGCCATGGACGTGCCTCTGTCCGGGCGTGGGGCACACACGGTGGCCGTCTCCTCCTCCCACACCCTGAGCTGTCCGGGAGGAAGGATGCGGTGTCTTGTGCTCCTGGAACCTGGCACAGGCCCAGTCAATGACCAGGTTCAAGTCTCTGCACATTCTCAGGAGGCCTCGAAGAGTTTGGTCACAGAGTGGACCATCAGTCCTATCCCCACGGAACTTTTTTAAAATATGAGATAGACTTCACATGTGATATAGTTGGCCCATTTAAAGTGTACCATTCAATACCTTGTAGTGTATTCACAGGGTTGTACAACCATCACCACAATCGAATTTTTGAACATCTTGCCTCCCCAAAAGGAACCCTGTACCAGTTAGCAGTCACTCTCCACTGCCCACTCCTCTTCAGGCCTTGGCAACCACGAGTGTACTTTCTGTCTCTGTAGATTTGACCGTTCTAGATATTTTATATAAATAGAAACACACACTACGTGGCCTTTTGTGCCTGGGTTCTTTAACTTAGCATAATGTTTTCAGCATTACAATTCATGCATGTTGTATCATGTGTCAGTACCTCTTTCTTTTTTATGACCAAATAATAGTCCATTGTATGGATATACTACATGTGTCAATCCATTCATCAGCTGATGGACATTTGGGTTGTTTCCCTTTTGGGGATGTTATGAATAATGCCGCTGTGGTCATTCGTGTACAAGGTTTCACCTGAACATATGTTTCATTTCTCTTGGGTATATATCCAAGAGCAGAAATGCTGCGGTCATAGGGCAGCTATGTTTAACATTTTGAGGACCTATATAGGAAACTGTTCTCCAAAGCAGCTGCGCCATTTTGCACTCCCACCAGCAATGCCTGAGGGTTCCAGTTTCTCCACATCGTCACCTATACCCTAGTTAGTCTGTCTTTTTGATTATAACCATCCTAGAGGTTACGAAGTGGGATCTCATTGTGGTTTTGCTTTGCATTTCCCTAATGACTGCTGATGTTAACACATCTTCCCATGTGCTTATTGGCCATTTGTATACTTTCTTTGCAGAAATGTCTAGTCAAAGGCTTTGCCCATTTTTTAACTGAGCTGTTTGTCTTTTCATTGTTGAGTTATAGGGGCTCTTGTAGACCCTGGATACAAGTCTCATGCAAGGGCCTTGCTCTACGCTGCACTCAGCTACCTGGAATGAACGAGAGGGACCCTGGCACACAGGCAGGAGAAGCCAGTGGGTTGCTGCTTTGAGCACAGGTCACCCCCTGATGCTCACTCTTCTGGGATTTCTTTCAGCCGAGTGTGGAGGGACAGTGAAAGGAGAGGCGTCGGGGCAGGTGCTGTCACCCGGCTATCCAGCTCCCTACGAACACAACCTCAACTGCATCTGGACCATCGAGGCCGATGCCGGCTGCACCATCGGGTAAGTGTCAGGGCCTGCAGAGGAACCATTGCCAGCTGTTCAGGGGGGTCGTCACCAACGTTGTCACCAGTCCTCCGGCCAGCAGCTGGCCCTGCCCACCTCACCTGGAGGCCCTGGGGATTAACAGTGGTTGCTATGACCCCAGGCTCAGGCCGGGGCCCATGGAAAACTTGAAAAGGCCGGCCTTGGCATCACAGGACTGCAGTCCAAGTTCAGACAATTCACTGGCCCAGGTGGCACAGTGACCACACGGTAGCTGAGGGCATAGGCTTGATTCCAAGCCCTGCCATGTACCATTTATAGGACTTTAGGGAAGTCTCTTCTCCTCTCCTTCTGTGGCATATGGGTGATAATACTGGCTTCTCAGGATAAAGCATCTGAATAAGACATTGCAGGTAATGTACCGAGCACAGTGCTCGGAACATTGTAAATATTTAATCATGGTTCTGTGATTCTCTCTCCGATGGTAGTAAGGGTCAGCTTACTAACCCAGTATGACCCCAGATTGCTTTTCTTTCTTTTCTTTTTAATTAATTAATTTATTTATTTATTAGCTGTGTTGGGTCTTCATTGCTGTACGCAGGCTTTCTCTAGTTGCAGAGAACAAGAGCTACTCTTTGTTGCGGTGTGTGGGCTTCTCATTGCCTCATTGCCGTAGCTTCTCTTGTTGTGGAGCACAGGATCTTCAGTAGTTGTGGCACGCGGGCTCAATAGTTGAGGCTCACAGGCTCTAGAGCACAGGCTTAATAGTTGTGGTGCATGGGCTTAGTTGCTCCATGGCATGTGGGATCTTCCCAGACCAGGGCTCGAACTCGTGTCCCCTGCATTGGCAGGTGGGTTCTTAACCACTGCGCCACCAGGGAAACCCCTGCTTCTCTTTCTCAATCTGAGTTTCTACATCTGTAAAATGAGAATAAAAATGCTTATGCTTTAGGGTTGTGGAGCGAATAGTTAGAAAAGTCCAGCACACTGTCTGGTACTCTGTATGTATTCCCTCGAAATATAACTTCCTTTCCACATACGTGGTTACTAACAGGGATTACTTTTTGGAGTTCCAAAGAGTCAGAGAAGAAAGGAGCTTTACCATTTATTGAGCACAGGGCCTGGCACACGTAATGTCATATTAACTCTTCGCAATAGCCCTGGTAATACGAATAGTAAGCCCTAAAAATAAATAGACATTCTTATTACTCCCATTTTATAGATGAGAGAACTGAGGTTCCAGGAGAACGCATGGTGTGTCTAAGCTTGCACAATGAATCAGAAAGCTGAGGTGTGAACCCAAGTCTTTCTGAATCTTCACAACAGATAACGCTGCTGGCCAATCTGGGTTCAGAGGAGCTGTGAGGAAAAGAGCAGGTTGGTGTAGCAGGAAGGATGTAGTGTGGACCAGGCAACTGGAGAGGAAACCGTCTGGCTGGAGTGGCGAATGCATGTGGACAAGGAATAGGAGACAGAGTGGGTTGGGGTATGGCCTGGTTACGGAGGATTCTAAATGCCAGTAGACAAGGGGGAGCCTTGGAAGGTTCCTAAGCAGGGTTATTTGCAGTGGAGAGAGCTCACAGGAAGAAAAGCAGTCAAAAGTCTGTTGCAATAATCCAGGGAGGAAGTGCTGAGACTTTAGGATTGTGAGGAGTCAAGACAAGAGGCAGAAGTGTGGCCAGGAGAGGATCCCTGCCCTGGGGAGCTCTCCGTGAAGGAGAACTGGCTGAACAGGTGGGTTGCTGCCAGAGATACAGCTGTTTGTACATTTGCTGATGTACACGTGGTCTTAGTCTAATTAAAGAAATGTATGAAGTGGTTGCCACGTGCAAGTTTTTGAGCTCAGCCCTGTGCAAAATGAGGTCAGCAGAGCAGTTAGGGATTTTGTACTATTGGGACACGTTAAATACACAAATGCATCCTATGCACCACTGCTGGAATCACCTTCTGGAAGCACGCCTGATCAACTCACAGTCTAACTAGAACCCTTGCATGGCACCCATGCTCACAGGAGCTGAACATCTTATGCTGGTTTTCAAGGCCGCCATCTCCTAAGCCCACCTCCCAACCTTGTTTCCCACTGCTGCTCTTCAGTGACAAAGCTGGATTGCTGGTGGCCCCCGAACATGTACTCATGGCCACACCCTGTGCCTTGGTTGCCACCCTGCCCTCCCTGGAGTGCCCCCCTCCCTCCAAAGGCTTATGTCTACAACTCCCCCTCCCTCCAAGTCAAGTGCACGTGTCAGCTCACCAAGAAAGTCTCCCCCAGTCCCCTCTCAGGAGACTCCCAGGAGTCCTTTCTCTTCCTCTGCATTCCCACTGCCCGTGGCCTGTATTTCCCTTATGACAGTGACCGCTTTTCTCCTCTATTTATGCTCCTGCTTTACCTCCCCGACCAGAGCTGCGCTCTCTGCCTGATGCATCTTCACAAGTCTCCTGGCTCTCAGCACAGTGGCAGAGGCTTAACAAGGTCAAGCATTGAATGAATGAATGAATGAATGAATGAAGCAAGCAGGAGCCAGGTATAAAGGAAGTTACATGACCAGCGGATCCTGATGGTCCCTCAGGAAATAGTAAATGAGCGATGAATGCATCGCAAGCATAATGACCCCTTAAGTGTCTCCATATGCAATGAGGAGGTTTTCCCACATCCCCACCTTGGCGCATTACTCTTTCATTCATTCATTGCTCCGTGTAACAGCTGACTGCTGAACACCTGGCAGTGCCTGTGTGAGGCGCTGGCGTTTCCCAGATGAATGAGATGGCGTGACTGTTGACAAGAGGAGATGTGCATGTACACAGAGGGAGGTGGTGGAAGGAAGGGGCAGGGGATTGACTGGCGGGACAGGAGACCAGAGAAGCTATCCTGGAGATGGTGACACCAGAGTAAGTCATGTAGGATGGAGAGGATGTTGCCAGGTAGCCAAGGAGGAAGATTGACAGGACAAAAGGGCCAACCAGGCAGAAGAGGTGATGCAGGGCAGGCAGGCTCAAGGAGCTGGAAATGATGGAGCATCACCTGGGATTTGATGGTGGGGTGGGTCACGGGGGCGGGATGAAGCTGGTGGAGCGGGTTGCCCACGACCGGAATGCGGAGGACCTTGGGGGCTGTGATGCTGGGTTTGGCCCTATCCTGGCAACCTTGTGGAGAAGGAGACAGTTGGGGTCTAGGAGCCCAGTGAGGAGGAGACTGTCTCCAGAGTGTCATCAGGGTAAGGAGGCATGAACCTGCCAGAGGCGATGGGGATGGAGAAGAAGGATGGAGAAGGCACACGTTCAGGAGACATTTAAGGAGTCACACCAGCCGGTCTTCCTCTCCTCAGGAAATATGGAAATAGAGCTTTCTTCTGTTTCCCCCTTTTTCTGTTGTGCAGCGTACAATATGTAAAATAGAAAAGTCAAAAGAACAGTACACCGAGCACCTACATACCTATCACCTGGACTCAACTGCTGTGAATATTCTGCTGTATTTGCTTTCTCTTTTTTACTTTTCTTTCTGTCCCTTTTCTTTTCTTTGTTGCTGAATCACACGAAGGTGATTGTAGACATCCTGATACTTCTTGCCTAAGTACTTGGGCGTGTATCTCCTCCATGATATAGTAACCTTAGCATACCCATGACATGCAACATTAGTCCCCAGGAATTAAGGTTGTGGAGAAGGGTGAGAGGAGAGCCGAGAGATCTCCGAGCGGCTGACAGGGACAGTGCAAGAAGTCAGGGCAGACGTGAGGACTGTTACCCCTTACAGGAATGATGGGTGTGCAGTGGGCTGGAGGGGAGAGCAGAACATCCCTTCCTAGCCCTCAGGAAGAGAGGGTCACAGCAAATAGAGGAAATATTCTCTCCGGAGACAGCAAGACCTATAGAGGGGGCCTGCTGGATGTGTGTGCAAGGACCCCGAGGTGGGGAATGGCAGGGAGAAAATGCAAGTAACCTCACCCCTCCTTCGGGAAAGCTTCATGGAACCACACAACCTCAAGGAGCTGATGCCACGTGAGCAGAGGAGGGCTTCCCAGATGCACAGAGAGCAACCAAAAGATGGGGACAGAGTGATGGGACACTTTTGCCTTCCTCTTCCAGGCCCTCCACCCCAGCCTGCCATCCCAGCCAGCGTCTGCAGCGTCTACACGTACATCTATTCTCGCGCGTGTTCTGTCTCCCTCTCCTCCTCTCTCCTCCTCTCTCTCCCTCACCGCCCCCCACACCCCTCCACCCCTCCCTGCAATCACCAGCAGCAAAGTTAAGGGAATTCATAATCAGATCGAATTCAGACAAACACACAAAAAAACCCTTTTGTGTTTGCACCATTATTGAGAGTAAGGCAGTTATTTTTTAAGTGAGAACATCTTTATGGAATGTATCTATACAAAAAGAGATACTGTATTTTAAAAATTCAAAGTACAAACTATGAATAAGTTTATAAACTAGAAATCAAAAGTCCCCATCATCTTACTCTGCTCTCCACACACTCAACATAAGATGGCCATTGCTATCCTTTTGTTTGACTTCCTCTTTTAGGTATTTTGTATGCCAGCGTATACAAAAAGCAAATGCAATAAGCATGCCTGCTAAAACAAGATCACCTCTTCACGTGGCTCAGTAACTTGCTTTTCGTTTTACCATTTACTCGTATATCATCATCTTATCATGTCAGTATATATGGATCAGCCTCATCCTGGTTGGTGGTTACAGGGAATTCTGTTGCCTGTAAACCATAATTTATTTAACTACTCCCCTATTGATAAAGTGAATATTTTCAGCTTTTGGCTCTAGTAAACATCCTTATACGTGAATCCTTCAACAGTTGTCCAATTAGTTCCTTAGGATGTGCTCTTAGAAGGCAAATTTTGATACATGACCTCAAATTTCCCTCTGGCTATTATAGCAATTTACACATCTACCAAGAGCCTGCTTCCCCACACAGCATCACTCAATGCTATCAATTCTGGCAGGGTTTACCAGTTTGATGGACAAAATGGTATTTAACTGTCTTTGCTGCTTCAAGTTCTTTGTATGTTTTTCTTTGGGGGAATTTACTTCACATAGACTGTTTGGCTGGGTTCATTCCTAGTCTATAATTTTAGTTTAGATTTCCTTTTAACCTGAGTACTTAAGAATGTCTTAAAAATTACCAAGTTATATATTTTGTACTATCTTTTTTAATCAATTCCACTTTTATTGCATTGTGCCCTTGTTACTTTTTGAATTTTATCCTATTTACGTTCTACGTATGTTGGAAGAAAGGGAAAAGAGTTCAGGGTTTTATACATGTCTTTTACATCCAATGTATATGCTTTCTTTCAAACAAAATATATTGTGATTTTTTATTGCTTTCTTTTATTTTTAACTCTTCCTCTTGTTAGCCAATTTGATTTAATTGGCTTTGTTTCTCCTCTGGCGATTTGAAAGATCCATCAATATATCCCGTTTTCATTCTGCCAGTGATCTTGTGTTTTCATTAATTCTGTTTTCAACAGTATTTATTCTGTTATTCCTCCCTCTTTATTTTGGAAATCCTGTTTTTGTTTTCACTTCTACTTCAGAAGACTGCACTTTTTGTTTCCAGATTGCTCTTGACACTTTTGTGTTTATTAATGTATCATCATTGTGCATTTCTCTGAGGATGCTATTTATGTTTTGTTTTACAAGGGCTCCTGTTTTTCCCTGAATTGACTGCATTCTGCAGTTGAGCCATTTGGGCTGATCATTCAGCTGGATTCCTTTGAAAAGCTGATTATCTTTATGTCCCAGTTGTCCTCCCAGTTGTCATTCATTCAGTATCAAGTTGCAGCTGAGAGCCAGACTCGGCCACCACACTACCTACCACTCTTACTCGCTCTGTAGCTTGGGAAGCTCTTCAAGCACGCACCCTGCACCTCAGTTTTCTTATCTGTACCACGGTGATTAGTACCTACCACCTAAAGCTGCCATGAGGATGAAGTGAACTAACATATCTGAACACTTAGAACAGTGCCTGGGATGTAATTCCCAAGTGTGGAGAACCCCCTCCATGAGCTGGTAGGTGGTTTTTCATTTGACCCAGATCAGCATCCCGGAGCACAGCAGGTGGTAGATCACCTCTTAGAGTCACACGTGGTGGCTTCCATGCTGTTGGCCGGGGCTGGTGTCGAGCAGGTTTTCCCTCGGGTTTGCCAGCTGGTAGGGGATGTCCCATGAGACTGTCCCTGGGGGCGCAGACAGAAGGCTCGCAGATGCCTCGCAGCACCCTGCCCCAACTTAGACAAGCATCGGAGGCGACCGGAGGTTCTGTGGTTGCCTCACCCCAGCGAGCTAGGCAAAGAGAGTCCCTTACCAGGAGTGCCCAGGAGGGACAGTGAGTGGCTACAGGGATTCGTGGTCAGGCTGACTCCCAAGCAGGAAAGCAGGCTCTTCCTGGATGTGCACAAGAGTAGGCTGGTGGTCAGACCCTGCCCTTGAACGTGGGCAGGGTGGGAGAAGGGCGGCCTACAGCATTTGGCAAGTGTTCCTCCCTGGGGGCCAAGAATGGGACAGGCTGACTGATGAACTGTGTCCAGGCCTGGTAGCTAATAGCAGGAGAACAGATCAGTGAGCTGTGCCCTCATCACCCCAACTATGTCGTCAGTACATACAACATAAAGGTTCAGCCCACATGGGTTTCCTATGTTGGGTCTGAGTTTTCCTTTTTATAATCAGTGGACCAGCTCAGATGACAATTGGAGAAGAGCAGGAGGTAAAGCCTTTTGCTCTTGGTCCTCCCCTCTACTTAACATGTATCCAATCTGTATAATATACCAGGTTCTGGATCAGTTATTATTGTCCTCATTTTATAGATGGGATCATTGAGGCCCAGAAAGGATGAATGTCTCACAATTACCCAGTGATAGGGGTTTTAAGCCCATTCTGTCTGGTCCCAGTCTACCATTCTGACCCTGGTTTAGTTCCATTTAACAAATCAGGACATTGAGCACCTTCTCTGTGCCGGAGACTGTATGATGCTGTGCAGTGGGAAACACAAAGGTCAGACTATGGCCAGTCCTTGTCTTCTAGGGGCTCACATTCTAGTGGGAAATAAGCAAATAAACAGGTACCGCCAAGACAAGGCAGATGCTATAAGTAAGTGCAAGCCAAGTTCAGTAACGCAGAAGAGAAAGACAAGTTCTACCTGGAGGTGTAGAGGCAAGCATCCCAATTGAGGTGATGAGTAAAGGCATGAACCTAGGGGGAAACATAGGGTCTGTCCACAAAGGAGAAACCAGCACTCACTTGATGTGGCTGGATGTCGGGGGACAAGGTTGCATGGGGGGGGGGGCGGTCTCTGTGGGACCCTGAATGCCAAGATGAGAACTCTGAATGGATTTCTCAGTATAACGAGGAGCCACTGGAATATTTTGAGGACAGTAATGACATTCAGTTCATTTAAAAACTTGGAGCATTTACTCAGTGCTGGGCATTCTGCCAGGTGCTGAGGGTATAAATATAAATAAGAAACAGTCTTTTCCCTTGAAGGTCTCGGTCTTACAGATAGAAATTTTATCCATTAGGAATGGAAATAGAAAAACTGACTAAAGCTGGCTTCAGCAGATGGGGGTTCACTTTTCTCCTGGAAGAAGAATCTGACCCGGTGCAGCTGCTCAGGATGCCATTGCTTTTCTTCTTGCTCTGCCACCCTTAGGCTTTCATCCTCATAGTTACCTGGTCAGCTGCTGCAGCTCCAGGCACTGCATCTGTGTTCCAGTCTAAAAGAAGAGGGAAGGGGAAAGGGAGCAGAGCTTTCTTCTAGTGAGGGTTTGCATATTTATTGAGGAAGAACCATCATCCTTACAGACATCTTCCTACGTTCCGTTAGTCTGAACTTGCCGTGCCTGGCTGAGGGAAAGTGAGAAAAAGGTTTTGTTTTGCTTTCATAGTTTCAGTAGTAGAGACAGATGACAGGTCTGGAAATGGAGTACAGATAAGCCTGCCTATAGTTCCTACTTAGATTCATATATAATGAAATAAATGCTACAGTAGAAGTATGTACAAAACACAATAGAAAGCATTTGCAAGTCCAGTTCATAATTTCAGGTGGCAATTGGGGGGCAGCGTGTTACAGAAAGGAAGTGTTATTCTAGCTATACTTTTACAGAACAGTAGTGGTTCACCATGTGGACTGGAGGTAAAGACCTTCCAGGTATGTGAAAGAGGGGAAGGGGTGTGTGTACACAGCTGCTTCCGAAAAAGCTCATTGTCTGGTGTGTCATGATGATGTCTCCGCTTCAGGAAGTTCAGTGGCAGCAGTACAGAGGATAAGTTGGCTGGGAAACCAAGGAGGAATCAAGTATAGCTGTTTGAGGGGTCCTGATTACACTGACAAGAACTGAGTACAAATTAGGTTGAGGTGGAGAGCTCTATGTGGCTGGTTATAAGAAGGGAAGGGAGGAAGGAATAAGACCCAGTCCTTTGCTGGTATGCTCTCCATGAAGAGATCAGGGCACTTGGAGGATGGAGAACTTACTGTTCTGAAAGCTCTTTCTACTCCTAATGCCCATTTAGTCATAAAGTTCATATTTGGCTAATAGTCCTAGTTTGTTGATTTTTAACTGTGGAGATGCTTCTTAATGATTAACATGAGGACAAGCTGGAAACGCTGTTCCTCCTGACTGTTGGTTACAAGCAATAGGATTGCCAGGAGAGGGGGCCATGGTTTTGATTAACCAGAACCCCTGCCCAGTGGAGCTTGTCTTCCCAGGAGGATGCTGGACTAGACAAAACATCTGGCTGTGCCTGAAGCCCAGATTCCCCCACTGCAGTTTCAGATCAATCAGAGGGCAGCAATTCCCCACTGAGGTCAGTGTGGCTTCCCTTTACACAGCAAGCGGGCAGCTGGTGCAGAGGAGGCAGAAGGCACCAGAAGTAAAGCTTCTGTTCACAGCTCTTGCCAGGAATCATGGCTGCAGGTTTAGCAGCTTCCAGAAGGTTTATTTTCATGCAGTGACAGTAAGTCAAACAAACAGAGAAGGTTCATGTACTTACACCGCAAGAACTGACCTCCTGAAGGAACTGAACGGATAAGCACAGACATGATGGAGTATTGCTTTGTCCAATTTATGGTTTCAACAAACCAGGGAATAATCAAAAGGAGCTCAAAAAATGTTTGAAGGAGAGGATGTAGATAACCGGGTAGGTATAAACGTAGCTTTAAGAGTGGTGGTGCTCTCTGGCAATTTAGCTTTTCACGCGTTCCATCTAGAAAAAGAAACACAAACTACTTCAAATTATCCAAGGATAATGATCCAGCTGAGCTACACTGGATAGTTGAATTGGCCAGAATACATCAATTTGACTGCCAGTTTACAATCCCAGAAATGAATTCCAACATCTCTTAGGAAGAGAATAAACAGTTCAACCAAAGAAATGCAATCCTTGTTGGCTGGCCACATTGGACCAGTATCAATCTCTCCCTTTCAAAAAATGAGTAAACAAATAAGCAAAAATTAAATTGAATTAAAAACTTGTTATGTCACTTAAAACATACCATTCTTAAAGAAAGAGAACCATTTCCCTAAAGCAATAGAAACATATTTCCTGAGAAGATTTTACCATAGTAGGCAGAAGAAATTTTAAGTGGGTATATAGATAATATTCTCATTTAAATATAAGAAATAAGGATGAGAAGTAACAGAAAATGGACAGTGAAATGGAGGGGGAGAGCTCCTGAGCTAGAAAGACAGTGACAGAGTGAAGAATGAAAAGAAATTAAATACAGAATAAAAAAGTTAAGAATCACAGTATTTGTCTTGTAAGAAATAAAAGCATTGAAATAGGAGACAAGCTGGAGAACCTCTCTGAGACTGCAGAGAAAAGGTGTGAAGGTGGGGAAGTAATGAAAGAAAAGTTGCCAAATGTGGAAGACCGAACATCAATGCAGGCGGCATAAATGAAGAAAAACAATGAATAGATAGAACAACTAACAAAATGTACAATAAAACACCACATGATAGCAAATTCCACTTATCCTTGGTGAACTGAAAGGACTGAGTTCCAGGTAAAATGAATTAGACATGACTTGATGAAAAATGAAACTTCCATGGAGAACAACAACAACAGAAATTCCCTACAAGCACTTGACAAAACACACACAGGTAAGCACACAGTTAACCCTCATCAAATAAAACAGCCATTTATGATAAACAGTCACCACAACTAACCCAACCCTTCTGAATTTTCTTCTCTGTAACATCGAAGGCCAAAGCCTTTGAAGAATCATTGATTTAGCCAGGATATAATATGCATGAGAGCCACAGAAAATTGCCCACACAGGCTTGTTGAAGAACTTGCAAGAACAGGGCAGCAGGTTCCCAAAGTTATCAGGTCCTAAAGCCTGGAACCTGTAAACATTACCTCATTTGGAAAAAGGACCTTTGCAGATGTGGTCAAATCAAGGATTTTGAGATGAGGAGACTATCATGGGTTATCTGGATGGGCCCTAAATGCAATCATATATATCCTTATAAGAAGGAAGCAAAGGGAGATTTTATATATACAGAGGAAAAGGTGATGTGAAGACAGACACAGAGATTGGAGGGATGCAGCCTCAAGCCAGGGAATGCCAACAGCCACCAGAAAGTGGAAAAGGCAAAGAACAGATTCTCCGCTAGGGACTCTGGAGGGTGTACAGCCCTGCTGACAGCCTGTTTTGAGCATAGCAATACTAGTTTCAGACTTCCAGCCTCCAAAACTTTGAAAGAATAAATTTCTATTGTCTTAAGTCACCACATTTATGGTACTTTGTTACAGCAGCTACGGGAAACTAAAACAGACATAATTTTTAGCCTACTGAGATGTTTAGGAGAAACTATACTATGAATTGATGGCCATGCAAGATGATATTTAATTTGAGTCTATAGTCCCTGCTTGTATTATCAATGTTTTGACAGTTGGGGGAAGGCAGCTTTTCTGTCTTACATAAAGGAGAGTGAAATGGTATATTATTTTTCTTAAAATTGATAGAGAAAATTCCAGTTTAGGAATGGTTTTGAAAATGTTTAGAAGTGCCTCAAGTAGAATTAAAAACAAAATATATACTTTGCAAATCACTGAAGGAAATGCGAAAACTAAGACGTTACAAAAGAAAAAGGAAATAGCAAGAAAAAATAATAAACAAAAAGCATAAAACAGGATGATGGAGATAAGCTTATATTAGTCAGCAGTAATGGTTAGCTGATGTAACGAATAATCCCCAAATCTCAGTGTTTTAACACAATAAAGTTTTATTTTTCGCTCACTTCACAGTCCCATGCTGGTCTGCAGCAGGGAGCAGGGCCCTGGGTGTGTGTAGGTGGGGGTACCTTCTCCACACAGTAATTCAAGGCTCCAGGCTAGGGACCCCCCTGTGGCCCAGTGGTTAAGAATCCACCTGCCAATGCAAGGGATACGGTTTCGATCCCTGGGCCAGGAGAATCCCACATGCCACAGAGCAACTAAACCTGTGTGCCACAACTACTGAAGCCCACATGCCTAGAGCCTGTGCTCTGCAACAAGAGAAGCCACTGTAATGAGAAGCCCGTGCACCACAACGAAGAGTAGCCCCTGCTCATCACAACCAGAGAAAGCCCTTGCACAGCAATGAAGACCCAACGCAGCCATAAATTAATTAATTAAATTTGAAAAAAGACTCTTCGCTGCCTCCACATGAGAGCCTCACAGTCCTGCAATGTGTCCTCAAATCTGGCTCACTGAGGAGGGAAAGAGAAAGCATGAGAGAGTACAACCCTTTTTTTTTTGAGTCAGGTCTTCCTCCACATCCCACTGAGCAGAACACATTTCCCAACTCACCTAATTATAAGGGAAGTTGTGCCTGGGAGGAAGAAGAAACAAGAGTTAGTGAACACCTAACATCATCGCTGCTTCTAGAACAAACATTATCAGTTCTGATAATGAGTATAAACTCACTTTTGTCTGGCCACTCCCCAGTGCGAGGTAGAGAGATGGGAGGAGAGGAGGTGGTCCCTGGAGCAGGCCAAGGTTGCAGGAGCACAGGATTGGGGGTGGAGGTGGGTAAACAATTGACGGACCAGCCAAGAACCAAGATCAGGTGGGAGAGCAGAGTGAAAGACTGCAATGCTGAGCTAAGAGTCTGCGAAAGGAGGGGGAAGAAGGGTGTGTGGGCATCCCAGAGTCAGGCCCCAAGATGAGAGGGCACACACAAAAAGGAAGCCTCTACTGTTACACGTGGAGCATTTGCTGACCAGCCTGTGGGCAGGGAGGGAGCTGTGAGGGGCCGTGAGCTGGTGCCCACAAGTTAAATTTCCATATTGTAAGAAAAAGATTCTCAAGTTAGGTAAAAAAAAAAAAAAAATGCTGCTAAACAGAAGAACAATAAAATATTTAAAAGTCGAGATAAAGGAATAGCATGAGAGCACACAAAAATAGAGGTCACAATATTGCTTTTCTAAGTAAAGGTAAAATTCAATTTATATATATATATATACACACACACATATATATAAATATATATATAAAGGGACAGAGGGAATTATTTCTTGTGATAAAATGCTTAGTCCACAATTATACCAACAGTCATGAATCTTTATGTACCAAATAACCTAACAAGAAAACATAAAGCAAAATCTGTCAGAAAAACAAGAAGAAATTGACAGTTGTGGGAGACTTCAACACAACTCTTTTAGTGGAGTCGAATAAATAGAACTAAACTGGAATTTGTTTCAGGTGATTTTACCATTTTTTTCAAAATTTCATGCTATCTATCAGGCTCAGTGCTGGGTGCCTTATATGTGATTTCATTTACAATAATCGTCTTGGCAGCATGGCTGGATAGATGAGGTCACGGCCATTTCACAGAGGACTAAGCTGAGACTCTGCCTAGTCACTCAGTTAGCTGTCAAGGACAAGTATTTGAACCCAAGTCTTTGACTCCATAGCCACTTTGTTAGATTGCCTCTTTGGGAGGGAGAGCTTCATTTCATGGAAAATGTTTCTTCCAAGAAAGATAAAGACACATCTGCCCCTCACAGGTGCCCCTGACACCTCCAGGCCAGGTTCTGGTGAATGATAGGCAGTCAGGGAGCCTTCATTTACAGGGTGATGCTGACGTGTAAATAAGTGGTCCAAGGCGACTCCGCAAGGAAGCTTGAAACACAAGGCAGGAGCTTAAGTGCTGCCTTTGTGCCCTGCGCCGACCTCCCAGGACACGAGCCACCGCAGCTTCTTCAGTGACCTAAGCCCAGGTTTCTTCTCTCACTTAGGAAAATAACAAAAGAAGAATCTTTCTGTCTACTGAATGCCAGCTGGCACCAGGAAAGGAGAGCCTCTAATTTTGCTCTGAACACCAATGCTTGCTTTGGGCTCTGGTCCGTCTTCTCAGTTTTTGCTCTTTGGATAGCACAATGCTTTAATTATTATTGTCTGCTATTATAATCATGGTTTAATTGTTGGTTTGCAGCACCGTGGCTCAGAGGGGGGCATTTTGTAAAACAACTATTATTTTCTTATCGTCATTTCCAGTGTCACTGAGGATAATTTTAGCTGCGTTCTCGTTTGGGGACAGGAGTGATTTCTGACCCCCTCCCCCCTGCAGCAGCTGTTCGTTCACTTGCCATTTTCCCCTGATGTAAAGATCCGCTGTTACGGCTCTTACCGGTACAGCATCCGTCGTGTTCACACAGTGGTGACAGTTGCTTGGAAGCACCCGAAGCCTTTTTATATTCTGGGGCCCAGTCAGAAGGCAAGAGAAATCAACATATAAAGATGCTGTGATTTTTTTTCTTTTCTAGTTTTTGCATTTTTCTAACGTGCAGTGCATACAGGTGACCCCCCTCTAAGGATGGAGGTGGGCAGTACCCGAGAAATCCCCAAGGCATTAAAGTGTCCTTCAGACCAAGAGCTGAAGACCGTAAGCCCAGACGCGAGTTTGCCTGTGGACGGCATTTGAGGGATGCAGCCACCTACGATGACAATTCGATGCTCTCCTAGCTTTTTAGATGAACGTTCTGGTAGTAAGTCTTTTCCTGTGGTTGAAGCTGTGTATCATAAGCCTTACCTGCAGAGCCTGGGGGGCTATTAGTGGTGGGCTGGTGGCCAGAGGTAAGGGAGTGAGGGCCAGGTGGGGGGCTTCCTCACCGGGGGACCTGCTATTGGGATGTTGTGGTGGAAGGTGGGACTCTGTGGAAACGCCGTGATGAAA
Organism: Hippopotamus amphibius kiboko; assembly: GCF_030028045.1. Taxonomy (NCBI): domain Eukaryota; kingdom Metazoa; phylum Chordata; class Mammalia; order Artiodactyla; family Hippopotamidae; genus Hippopotamus; species Hippopotamus amphibius. The sequence continues at coordinate 26,491,598 of NC_080186.1, read as the reverse complement.
AGGTGTACAGACATCCCGGAACAGGGACAGCCCCTCAATCTGGGGTGCCCTACAGTTAAAGGGAGTGGCAGCCAATCATCTGAAATGAAGACCCAGCCCCAGAGAGAGCAAGCAGAGTTTCTGGGCAGCCCCCAGGGGAATGGGAAAGAGGACCAGAGACCAAGGGGGCTCATTCGCTGAGCTGGCATATGTGCTAGTAGTAAAAGCCCAGGCTGTACCCCAAACTGGACTCCCCCCTCCCTGACCCCAGCCCTGCCCCAGCACCATGGAAACTGCTCTTACCAGGATCACAGGGGCCATGCCTGCCTTGCCTTCTTCCGCAGCTTGGACATCCTTGCCCTGCCCTGAGACTCTCTTCTCCTTGACTCCTCTGACTGTACCTTTTTCTGGTTTACCTTCTACCTCCTCCACTCTTCATTCTTACTCACTTTCGTGGGTTTCTCTTCCCCTGCTCATCCTTCCCCTGCCATGGACCCCCCAAGACTCCCCTCTCTGTGTGCTGCCCACACTGCATACTCATTGGGTGGGCTTGTCCAAACCCATGGCTTCAGGTCTCACCCACCTGCACCCATGCTCTCGTCCTCCTGAAGAACCTGTGGTGTCCTGGGGGAGCCTGCTCTCCATCCCATGTGTGTCTTTGTGCGGTCTCTTTTCTCTGCCTGGCATTCCCCTTCCTTCTCACACTCCTTCATCTGGACACACCCTGTTCATCTCTCAAGACACAGCTTAGTTGTTCCCTCCTCCGGGGGCCTTGCCTCACCCCTTGGCCTGAGGTGGGGTCTTCTCTGTGCATCTCTGTACCATAGTACTTATCACACCACAGTTAGGGGCAGAAACATGCTGTGTTCCTGTCCGTATCACCAGTGCCTGGTGTGGTATCTGCACCCATTACCTACTGTCCGTTGATTGGATGTGTGAATATTGGTCAGAAGACTTGTAGCGCTGTACTTGAAGAGTGTGAGACTGTGGCTGCAGCATCCCCAGGTTTTCTGGCTTTAACCTAGGCAGCCAGCTCTGGTCCAGGGTCTGTGCAGTAGGTCCTATCTCTTTGGTGGAGATAGGATGCCAAAGCCATAATTGTAAGATTCAAGGGGCTGATTGTGGACAGTAAAGAGAGATGTCAGAACCTCCCGTGACATAGGAAATCTCTTCCTTAGCACACAGGATTTAAGCTGCCCATCGCCAAGTGGCACACACGGCAAGGACAGTGGGTGAGTTTGGCTGACCTATGGGCTTCCCTGTAAGCTGAGGAGCCATTCATTTATTCATCAGTAAAACCAAACTGGGAGCTTAGTGTGGGTCAGGCCTGGTGTTGGTTACCAAAGATACAGACTCAAAGGAGACACAAACACAATAATTAAGGAACTCAGACAGGTTAGTCAATGGATGATTCTGATACACAGGAGTACATAGAGGGAGCATCTTGCCAGATTGGGGCCAAAGGGAGGGTATGAAAATGCCCGTGGAAAAGATCCCCAACTGGGGAGATGGAGAATCTACTGGGACATCTTGATCAGGTGGTCTATTAGATTACTAGGGCTGCTGTAACAAACTGAATGACTTAACAGAAATTTATTTTATCACACTTCTAGAAGCTAGAAGTCCAAAATCAAGGAGTGAGTAGGGTCATGCTACCTCTGAAGGCTCTAGGGAGGAATCTGGTTCATTTCCTAGCTTCTGGTAGTTGCCAGCAATCCTTGGCCTTCCTTGGCTTGCAGACACATCACTCCAATCTCTGCCTCATCTTCACATGGTCTTCTTCCCTGCGTCTCCTCGGTGCCTATATATCCAAATTTCCCTCTCCTTTCTCTTAGAAAGACGTCAGTCCTTGGAGTCAGGACCCACCCTACTCCAGTATGACCTCATCTTAACTTGATGACATCTACAAAGACCCTATTTCCAAATAAGGTTACATTCACAGGGACCGGGGGTTAGGACTTGAATAGGTCTTTTGAGGGGAGACCATTCAGGCCACTACAAGTGGTGTGAGGGCATGTGCAGGGATTGGAAATGTCCAGGCAGACGGAAGTACCTGAAGCCAGAGAAAGAGAAGGAAGTGTGCAAAGAGTGAGAGGAAGAGGAGAAGGCAATGGGAGCTATTTATGGAGGCTTGGAACATCCCCTAGGAAGCCTGACTTTATTCTGTAGGGAAGGGGGAATGACGGGTCAGATATATGGTTCAGAAAGGTCAGCTGGCCCTGGTGGAAAAGGTGGATTGAAACGGTGGGAGGGAGTCTGGGCGCTGGAAGGCCAATTACACTCTGTATGCCTCTGTAACACTGTTCGCTCTCGAAATCATCTTCCTCTCTCATTTTCCTTGTGCTTTGCTTTTCTTTCTCCAAAACTACTTCAAAGATATCTCCCCCTTGAAGTTTTCCTTGCCTCTCTCAATTAGAAGAAGATGACGATATAAAAGCAAAGCCTTTGGTCCCAGACAGACGTGGTTTGAATGCTGCCTCTGACCCTTGCGAGGTGTTTGACTGCCCCCTCGCCCCCAGCAAGTCACCCCAGTTAACCCCCGGGGACTTTAGTTCCCACGTCAGCAAGATGGCAAAAATAGGCTCCAACTTACAGGCTTGTTATGAGGATATTAGGCAGTATACATAAAGTACTTGGCACGTAGATTTCCAACAAATGATTTCGTTTTCTTCTTCCTCCAGTTATTTCGATAGCACTTGATTTATCCCACGCTCTTTGCACCGCCTGCACGTATTACTATGTTGTGTGTGTCTCTTTAATAAACAGCAGCAGCCTCCAGGGCAGAGACAGAGCCTTCCGTGTTTCGGCAGCTCTCAGCACAGAGCTTGCTGCACATCACGCCCCCGCCCTCTTCCGTGGCTGGTGTTGTGTCTGTGGACCAAAGAAACAAGCTTGCAACCGGGCGAGGCGTCAAGATGAAGGGTCACCTTCTCACAGCATGGTGGGCATGGGATCCCCAGATGGTTTTCAGTATTTCAGAAGCCAGAAGGAGTCCGGATGGTGACCTACAGAATTGCTCAGGAAAACCCAAATGTCTGCTTGGGCCCAGAATTATCCCTATTGATAAGAACCTCTAATTAGCATTTTATAGACTTTGCTTTCTATGGGCTGAAAACATCTTCAGTGAGAGTCTTAATCCATGTGGTTGGGATTGGCAAAGCAAGTCTTCACTGGCTAGCATCAAGGATTTAACACAAAAAAGGTCACCAGCACCTGTAGTAGCCCCCTAGCTAATTTCCCTGCATCCAAAGTTGCCCTGGCCAGGCTGCTTTTATCTGGGCAGCAGGGATGATCTTCAAATGAAAATCGGATCTTGTAAGGCCTCACTTTAAAATCCTTCAGTGTCATCCCTTAGCCCATAGAGTAAAATCCAAAATTTTCCCCGACCCACAGGGCCCCCCTGGCCCTGGCCTCCGCCTGCTTCTCTTGGCCCAGGGACAGCCTTGGTGGCCTTTCTGTCGCTCAGATGCTCTGAGCTGCTTCCCTCTTGGGGCCTTTGCTTTTGCTGCCCTTTATCCACAGAAAGCATCCTCCCATCTCTTGCCCTGCCTTGCTTTTCACGTGACTGCCTCCCTTTGAGCCTCTCCTGTTCCTTAAATGTCACCTCCTTGGAGAGGTCTTAGAAGCCAGTCCATCTAACCTGGTGACTCCCATCTCAGCACTCTGCTGTTTGCGTCACTGCGTTTGCCCACAGCTGATAATCTTCTGATGGGTTGTGTGTGCGGGAGTATTGTCCATCTCCAGAAACAACTGGAAAATGACACCGTCTGTCGTCTTCGCCATATCTCCAGCACCCAGCACATAGGTGGTGTTTACGTAAACAGAAGCAGTAAGAAGTCCGGAACTTCAGCTTCTGTCCTTTCCATTGCCAAGCTGCATGGTTTCTGCATGTAAAGGACCTCAGGCTCCCTCCTCGGCCTCTTCCTCCCACCTCTGTCAACCTCATCAATGCCAGGCCTTTGACTTTATCTGATTATCAGATCAGTTAAGCTGAATGCAATGGACTGGCACTTTTAATTCCGGGTCTTGAATCTCAGCCCTTTAACCGTGTGTATGATTCACATGTAAACTATTGATTACTGATGGGGGCTCTCCAGAGCAGGCCTGGCTCTCGGCCACAGCCTCTCCCTTCTGGAGGTGCAGGCAGCGTTGTCAGGGGAAGGAGAGGAAGCGCCAAAGTCTGACCTGGACTGTATATATATAGTGTAATCCTGACTCACTCTCTGACCAGCCCTTGACCTTGAGCAAGTTATTTAACCTCTCTGAACCTCAGTATTCTCCTTTTTAAAGAGGAGGATGGTGCTACGTACAAAATGAAGATGCTTGTGAGGACTAAATGGGATAAGGTGAGATTGCCTTGTACACAGTGGTTGTATAAATATGTTTTCTTTTCATTTCTGCCTAGTGTCCATATTCTCTCTTTTTACACTTCCCAGCGGTCTGGTCCTTCTGGGACTTCATTTATTCATTCTTCAATTCACTCACTCATTCATTCCATTATCTACCCTCAGGGACCTCAGTTGATCTCTAACCAGAAGAGGGTAAAATCCAAACTCCACTAGCTAATACTGAGATCCTCTCTCAATCCAGCTCTGTCCCCATGACGTCCTCACACCATCCAAACTCCAGTGTGGGGGCCGCCTTTCTTCCCAGACACCCTAACCTCCCCGCTGCCTCTGGGTCTTGTCTCGTGTTATTACATCCAGAGAAAACGCCCTCCCTTTCACGCCAAGCAAACTTCTAGCCTCTTTTCCTCCTTCCTTCCCTGACAAGCCTGGCCCACGAGAAGCTCGCTTCTCTGAGAGTTGGTACAGCAGCACCGCACCGCTACCGCTTGATCTGCACCTACAGGTGGCTGCCAATTTCCCAGTGCATCACGGACCATGGAGGAAGCAGAGAAGCCAGGGGCAGCTTAGCCAGCAGGGAGGATGCTTGTTTGCTCTGCTTCCTGAAGAGCTCCTTCTCCCCTTTCAACCAAGCATGGGGCCCCAGTCTGCCGATCTGTGCCCTGCTAAATGCCTTGAAGAGAAGTCCATCTGTTTTCATTCTGTCAGAAGCCATTGGAGGGGAGGCCCGCCAGGGGGACTAGAACACAACCACTGGGGAAACCCACACAGCTCTGGTACTGAGGGATCTCCACCTGTATCTATAAAAGGGTCTACCTAGGAAATCCAAGAGCCTAACTTGAATCCTGTTAGAACTTAAGCAGTGACTGAAAATAAGAAACACACACACACACGCATATCCAACAATAAATATGTAACTAATAATTAAATCTCACTCACAATGGAGCTGAAAACCAAAAAATGAATTTAAGAAGAAGTGTTCAAAGAGGAAAACCATAAAACTTTACCAAAGTACATAAACTAAGGCCTAAATAAGTTAAGATATCTACAGTGTTCCTGGCTGGGGAAAATAAGTAACAAAAATGACAGCAATTTGCCCAAATTAATCCATAAATATGTGCAGTTTCAATCATAGTATCCATGGGATTTGGGGGAATTTGATAATGGAAAGTTTATCTGAAAGCATAAATTGCGGAAATTAGCTAAGAAATTTTGGGGAAAAATATGAAGGGGAACTTGCCCTGTAAGAATATCAAAAATGAGACTGAAAACTGAAGTCAGCCAAGTAGCTGTGCTCTTGGTACCTCAAGTAGAATCCTGTCTGGGCAAAGGAGGGAGCCCTGGAACAGTGGAGAGTCTAGACTCAGACCCATGGCCAAGGTTTCAAACCCATTGGGAGACAGAGCCTGCATTATCCAGTCACAGGTATCTTTATTACAGGTTCCCCTGAGCATCACAGGAAGGGTCAGGCCAAGCCCAGGCAGTGGGGCTGCCAGAGTGAACAGGACCTGGCCCCACACTTGTGAAAGTCAATGTTCTAGTTGGGGAGGGCAGCAAACAAATAAATAAACTAGGTATAGACTGTAATGAATGCTAAGCGGGAAGTAAGCAGAGCATTTTGGTAGAACATGAAAGAGGCTACTTTAAGTAGATGGTGGGTCAACTGAGGGCCCATTTGGGAAAGTAATGAACCTATAACCCTCAAATAATGAAACTACACAAGTTCTGAGAAAATATTAAAGTTTTGCTTTTTAATCATTTTGGGAAGAAGAGGATTTGCTCAAGCATATCATGACATCCAATAGCCTTAAAGGAAAATATTACCGCATTTGATTACATAGAATGAGTAACTTCTATACCAAAAAAGACACTATGAACCAAATTTCAAGGGGAAGGAGACACCAGCTGCTACAAGAAAATGCTAGCAACAGATATATAAAAGAGGAATCAAAATATATAAAGACAATAAAAATTATAGTGTGTGAACAGAATTCAAAAAGACAAATAATTCAATTAAGATGAATAAAGGATGTGAAGATATACAAATGACCAGTAAATACATGCAAAGATATGCAACCTTACTAAATTATCTAAATTTAAAACACTAGTGAGATTCCGTTTTGGTTTGGCAGATGGGCAAGTATTTTAATATAGAATATATTTACATTGTAATAGCTGATGTTGGAAAGCTGAAGTTTAGAGAGAAGAGTCCTGGGAATGCTGTTCAGTGGGAATGTAAACTGATACAATCCCTTAAGAGAATAATTTAGCAGGATTTATCAAAAATTTTCAATATAGACCCATCCTCCCCGAAATTATTCCTACAAGTCAACTGAAATATTAACAGAAATGTGAAACACGACATAAAGATGGGAATGTTCCTTGCAGTCTTATGTAAAATAGTGAAATATAGCAATGTACGTTTCTATAGGGAAAAAAATGAAGTAGATTTATATCTCCATTATATAGTATTAAGTGAAGAAATTTACATGAAAGTATGTAACATATAGTACCATTTTGGGGGTGGGGGGGAATGTATGCTTGCACATTGAAAAAAATCTGGAAGGATGTACACCAAACCTAATATCACGTGGAAAGTTCTAGAGAACAGATAGGTTTGTGTAAGGGAGATTTTTTAAAAATTCAGGGCATCTGTATATTGTTAGCCTTTTTCTGCCTTGAGCATATCTTATTCTTATGATTTTAAAAGATATTTTTTAAAGGATATAGTGATAAATGCATTGGATCCTAGAATATAAAAGGGACATCAGTGGAAAAACTGGTAAAATCCAAATCAACTCTGGAATTGAGTTCATAGTGATGTACTGATGTTGGTTTCCTAGTTGTGACAAATGAATCAGGGAAATGTAAGACATTAGCAATGGCAGAAGTGGTGAGGGTCTATAAGAACTCTCTGTATTACCTTTACAGCTTTTCTGTAAGTCTAAAATTATTCTGAAATAAAAAATGGATTAGGAGAAAAAGAGGGACAGACAGAGAGACAGGCTGGTATCCAAGTTCTGCTCTGGGAAACGGAGATGTAGGCTCACCCTTGCCCCTTCTGCAGCTGGACAAGCTTCCCAAAGATCCTACCGCAACCCCTGACCTTTACTCCCCGCCACACATCTTTTTTAAGACTTAGATTTTTAGAGCAGACTTAGGTTCACAGCAAAGCTGAAAGGAAAGTACAGAGAGTTCCCATTTACCCCCTGCCCCACACATGCACGGCCTCCTGCGTAATCAGCACCCCCCATCAGAGTGGTACCTTTGTTACAATTGATGAGCCTACATTGACACGTCATTATCACCCAAAGTCCATAGTTTTTATTAGGGTTTGCTCTTCGTGCCCATGTTCTATAGGTGTGAACAAATGTGTAATGACATGTGTCCACCATTAGAGTATCATAAGTGTATTTCCACTGCTGTAAAAACCCTCTGTGCTGCACCCGTTTATCCCCTCTCCCTGACCTAGCCTCTGGCAATCGCAGACCTTTTTACTATTTCCATAGTTTTTCCTTTTTCAGAACGTTATATACTTGGAATCATACAGCATGTAGCCTTTCCAGAATGGCTTCTTTCACTTAGTAATATGCATTTAATGTTCCTCTATGTCTTTTCAAGGCTTCATAGCTCATATCTTTTTAGCACTGAATAATATTCCATTGTCCAGATGTAGCATGGTTTATTTATCTGTTTACCTGCTGAAGGACATCCTGGTTGCTTCTAAGTTTTGGCAATTATGAGTAAAGCTGTGCAGGGTTTTGTGTGGAAATCAGTTTTCAACTCCTTTGAGTAAATACTGAGGAGCGTAATTTCTGGATCATATGGTAAGAGGAGGCTTAGTTTTGTAAGAAACCGTCTTCCCAAGTGGCTGTACCATTTTGCATTCCCACTAGCAACGATGAGAGGCCCCGCGGCTCTACATCCTCATCAGCGCTTGGTGCTGTCAGTGTTCTGGATTCAGGCCATTCTAATAGGTGTGTAGTGGTATCTTATTGCTTTTTCCATTTGCATTTTTTCGATGACGTGATGTGGAACATCTTCTCATATGCTTATTTGCCATTTGTATATCTTCTTTGGTGAAACATCTGGTAAGGTTTAGCCTATTTTTTAATCTTATTATTGTTTTCTTACTGTTGAGTTTTAAGAATTCTTTGTATACAGTTGGCTGCCCATATGCACATGTTTAGGATCCACAGATTCAACCAACCTCAAATAGAAAATATTCGAAAATAAAAATCCAGAAATTTCCAGAAAGCAAACTTGAATTTGCCATGCACAGGCAACTATTTATATGGTGTTTACATTGTATTTACAACTATTTACATAGCATTTACATTGTATTAAGTACTATGAGTAATCTAAAAATTATTTAAAGTATACAGAAGGATGTTTTATGCAAATACTAGGCCATTCTGTATGAGGAACTGGAGCACCCTCGGATTTTGGTATCTTGTTATCTTCTGCAGAGCAGCAATGTTTAATTTTAATGAAGTCCAGCTTATCACTTGTTTTCTTCATAGATTGTGTCTTTTGTATTGTATCTAATAAGTTACTATACCCAAGATCATCTGAGTTTTCTCCCATGGATCATCTAGGAGTTTTATAGTTTTACATTTACATTTAGATCTGTGATCTATTTCCAGTTAATTTTTGTGGAGGGTATAAAGTCCATGTCTATGACAGTGAGTCAAAAATTATCCTTACTCCTGTTATATTAAAACTTCTGTTGGCCGCACTGTCTTATCAGCGCTTTCTGTTCAAAGCTACTGTCTCCCCAGTCACTGCTGTGCAGGTGTGAATGTGTTACATCAGTTCATTTATAACTGCGGTGCGAGCAAAAATGGATGCCCCACTTGCGATTTGCACGAAAAAAGAGCAGCATGTGCAGTGATTTGGTTTTTGTGGTCTGAGGGTGTACCTGGTGCCGTTATTTATCGAAGACTTTGCAAGCAGTGTAGAGAAAGTATTGTGTCGCAAAGAAGGTCACCTATAGTCCTGATCTTGCTCCATAGAACTTTCACTGTTTGGTCCCCTGAAAGCAGCCCTACGAGGATGAAGATTCACTTCTGATGAAGAAGTGAAGACAGGGGTGCATTCGTGGCTCACAGCTCAGCCTAAAACATTGTTTAATGAGGGAATATGAAAGCTTGTTGACAGATGGACAAAGTGTATTGAAAAGCAAGGAGATTATGCTGAAAAATGATGTAATTATCTTTTCTAAAAGTTAATTAAAATAAATTCTACAGCCAGAGTACAGATAATTTTTGACTCACCCTCATAGATTAATTTTTGCACGTGGTTATCCAGTAGTTCCAGCACCATTTGTTGAAAAGACTGTCTTTGCTCCATTGGATTGCCTTTGCTCCTTTGTTAAAGATCAATCCACTGTATTAATATGGATCTGTTTCTGGAATTTTGATCTATTTGTCTATTATTTCACTGATATCACTCTGTCTTGATTACTGTAGCTTTATATAGTAAGTCTTGACATTGGGTGTCAGTTCTCCAAATGTGTTCTTCTGGATCTTTTGCCTCTCCATATAAACTTTAGAGTCAGTTTGTCAATATCCACCAAAAAAACTTGCCAGGCTTTTGACTATTTGTTTTTACCTATATCCTTTATCTCAAACCCTGCCTTCTCAGCATCCCCTTCCAATTAGAATGATAGGATAGGGGCTCAGGAATGAGTTCTGGGGACTGCTGTGTAGAGTTGAGGAGATGGGTGGGGTTTGGCAGTGGCAATAGGAACCGCATGATAATAAAGATGCACAAAATCTACCCTCCCTCACCCTCGCCCCGTTTTCCAGTGACCTCCAATGGGCAGAGCAGGCTATATGGAAATTGAGAGACTAATTCTCTCTAATCCTCTTCCTTCCTGCAAGTCTTTCTTAAGTGTATGACTTTGCCTGACCAGAAGGCCCTGGAAAGAAGGCGCTGAGCCCCGAGTGACCACCTGCCTCTTCTCTCCGTTCAGGCTCCACTTCCTGGTGTTTGATACAGAAGAGGTCCATGACGTGCTGCGCATCTGGGATGGACCCGTGGAGAGCGGGGTTCTGCTTAAGGAGCTCAGCGGCCCGGCCCTGCCCAAGGACCTGCACAGCACCTTCAACTCGATTGTTCTGCAGTTCAGCACTGACTTCTTCACCAGCAAGCAGGGTTTTGCCATTCAGTTCTCAGGTCTGTGCCCGCCTTCCACCAGCCCCCTTCCATCAGCCCTGCCACAATTCCCCTCTTCCTCCTCCCTCAAGTCCCGTCTTTCCTCCATCTCTCCACTCAGGTAAAGATATTTACTGAGCATCTGCTCTGTGCCTGGTCCATGGGTAGTACTTGTTCTAATACCTGTGCCGAGCTTACTCTGATGGGGGAGACAGGCAGGTGGATAGACGCTGACATACAAATCAACAAGTATGTGGAGGGAGAAATGTGAACTATAATGGTCACCTTGGAGCATCAAGGAGGATGTTCCAGGAAAGGTGATGCCCAAGCTCCAACCCAAAGGATGAATAGAAGTTACAGGAGAAAGGACAGTATTTCAGGGAGGGCGTAGTCCACTGTCACGTGGATTTACAGTTGCCATGGAGTTGCACTTGGAGGATTCATGGGTCCTTATTAGATGAGTAAGAGAGAAAAGGGCATCCTGGGTGCAAAGAGCGTGTGGACACGTGAGAGGCAGGATAACGGGCTCCAGAAGTGGAGGGTGAAACATCGAGAGTGTGGAGGGCGGCAGGGGAGGGACAAGCTGACATTGGTTTGGGGCTCAGTCACGGGAAAGCTGATCTGACATGTCACACGCTTAGTTTGATGTGGGTCTCAGTAAGGACTGGAAGCCAAATATGAGTAATCTAAATTCAATTAATTATGTACTGCGGTAGCCAATTATGGAGGAGCATGACAGAGAGCTACCAAAAATGGGCAATGCTCAAACATCCAAGTCCTAATATTAGCTCATTTCTATGATTGGTCCTGCCTCTCCCTGCGATGCAGCACCTCATCTCCTCTGAAGTGCCTCTTCCATCACTCATCTCCCTGCACGAGTGACTCTGCCTCGGTCTACGCTTCTGTTTATTATACAGCAGCTGTCTTCATTACCATCTCCTTATTCTACGGTGTGTGTGGGGTGGGGGGGGGGGGGTGCGGAGTTTCCATGGTGATTCCAGCAAGGCTGTGTGGCACTTGGGCCATGGCTTTGCCTCCACCCTCTCACCTGGTAGGTGTATCAGTGGAGGGTGGTTGTGTATATCTCTAGCACCAATAAGGCTGTAATGGCATTACAGAGCCTACTTCTGGCTCTTTAATGCATCTGTCTTCTCCATGGAGAGCAGCATTTAGCAGTCTAGGGGGCAAATGAAGGTCTCCAGGATTGTGTTCCTATATTCTCATTAACTTGCCCACTTAACATTCATGCAGGCTGGCAGCCTTGCAAGAAATAGCTCCTTGCGGGGTTCATTGGGAGTCTTCTGACTGGAAATCCCGGCACGTATTCACCCACGGAGAGGGTCCCTGGGACCAGTCAGTAACACTGAACTCACCTAAGATTAGAGTCCCACTGTGGGGCCACAAGGGAGTCATTTTAAATAAGCATTTCCCAACATCTGTTCCCAGGCATTCCATGGACAATTAATTGGTATTGCAGGAAAAGGAAGTCTGCGTGACCAAGTCATGTCGGGAAGTTGCTTAGGTTGAGGCAGACCTAAAGAGGTTATCTGTAATTCGGAGCCTCTGAGAAATTTGTTCTGCTGAGGCAGGTGAATTCAGAAGGTGTCTGGTAGGTCACCTGACTTTTTTCTAGGCCATCTCAAGAGACTAGCATTTCATGGAACAAACTTTGGAGATTGCTGGAATAAGCAATAGAAGCATCTCCCAGCAGTAAGGAGGGTAGAATGCTAAAGAGATAGCTCAGTCCACTCGCTGGGGAAGGAGAACTGGGAATAATTAAGCCAGACGTGTATTTTCTCTGGTTATGCTCAAGCTGATAAGTATGGCTTTTTTTTTTTTTTATTATTGAATGTTAACTGGTAATTTGTAATGTTTTTGGTGTTTTTTTTTTTAATTTTATTTATTTATTTATTTATTTTTGGGGGGGTACACCAAGTTCAATCATCTGTTTTTATACACATATCCCCATATTCCCTCCCTCCCTTGGCTCCCCCCCTCCCCGAGTCCCCCCCACCCTCCCCATCCCAGTCCTCTAAGGCATCTTCCATCCTCGAGCTGAACTCCCTTTGTTATACAACTTACCACTGGCTATCTATTTTACAGTTGGTGGTATACACATGTCTGTGCTACTCTCCCGCTTCATCTCAGCCTCCCATTAAAAAAAAAAAAAAAAGCCCATCCTTGTACTGGCAAATTCCTCCATGAATTTGCCTTATCTGACCTCCAATGTGTCCTCACGGTTTCCACGTGGGGCAGAGTCCCTGGGCACTCCCAAGAACCATGCCTTCATCCAGCAGCTCCGGCTGCTTCTCACGCACTGCCCTGCTCGTAGAAGCCCTGTTCCTCCTTCAAGTTCATCTCAGATGCCACTTCTCCCTAAGCTCCCCACTCAGAATAAATTGCTGTCGCCGATGGCACCCCCAGCACTCTACTTCTGTTTCTTCAGCACATTGCCAATTCCAGGCGTTCGGCCTTGCCTGGGATCTGGCCACCTACTTGCCAGCCCACAGAAAGCTCTTAGAGGGTGGGGGCCACCTCATGCCCATCAGACCCCTCCACAGCGTGCATCTGCAGCAGGAACTCTCTCGCTGCTTACTGGACCATTGGGCACGTGAAGACATGAATAAATGAATGGGTGGTTTTCTCTAACAAGGGTTTCCTTGGGCAAGCCATGCTGAGCATCACTTATGTCCACAGAGAGAGGAGTGGGCAAAACTACCTGGCCTGGGCTCCAGGAAGGCTGTACCAGCCTGGTCTGGAGCACTGGTTTACCTGAGGTTTGGGAAAGGTCACCTTCCCTGTTGCTGTCATCACTTAGCAAATACCAGCACTCCTCTAGGGAAGAGAGCACGGCTCACCCCATGTTCACGTTATAGTGTGTGTTTGACAGCGGATTGAACAGAAATGCCAGGGACGATTAGTGCAGGCTTGGCTTTATTGAGTAAACATGACTGTGTAACATCTAACATCCTGTCTGTACCACGTGGATCCAGCCTTTCCCTGGAGGCTTTGCCAAGCAGCTCACATTCAGGAGCATTAAAGGGAGAAAGGGAGAACGAAAAAAGGTGAGAGGGAGCATGGAAGGAGAGGATAGTGTAATCACTGCCACCTTTAGAGCCAGCCGCACCCTAAACTCTCTACGACATTATCTCTTATAATTTTCACAAAAACCATAAAGTATGGGCATCATTATTAATCCATATTGCAGATGTGGGCTCTGAGGTCCAGAGAGGTTTCTCATTCAAGGTCATCTAGTTAATAAGCAGCAGAGCCTGGGTCAAAACCCTTGTGTCTGATTCCCAAACCTAGGCCCTTAATCATCGCACTCCATTGCCTCCCCTATAAATAATCTTTCCGAGCATGGTCAGAACAGTGAGCTGTTTTTCTTCCAGGGAATCATTTACATGTGTATGCTGTAAAGCTAGAGATGAAAGCTAAGTCTGTTTTTAATTGGGAAGGAAGAAGATTGGTTCTTGTTCGACACTATAAATAAATTCAGTAAGTGTCTGATGGTGATAGTTTGTTCATTTATTTATTCACCCAAGAAATATTTGTGAATACCACTGTGTGCCGGGTACCACTCTAGGCCCTGCAGATACAGTTGGGAGCAAAACAGCCAAGGTCTCTGTGACCATAGAGATGCACAAGTGATCTACAATAAAGAGGCAGACACATGAACTAGCAAGATGATTACAGATTGTGCATGCAGAGAACAAAACAGGATAATGTGACAAATTTGATGGAAGGTGGGTTAAGGGATGAGCCTGGAAGGTGGGTTAAGGGATGAACCCAGAAGGTGATCAAAGAGGCCTGTCTGAGGAGAGGATATTGGAGCTGAAAACTGAATGACAGGTTGGAGCTGGCACAGGAACATCTATGGCAAGAGCATTCCAGGCAGAAGGGCCAGCAGGTGCAAAGGCCCTGAGGTCAGGGGTGGAGGCACGGCTGAGCTGGCTGTGTTGAAAGGAGATTTTACCAATGTGGCTGGAGCATAGTGACAGCAGAACATTGAGGGTGTTAATGATTAAAGCCACATCAAAGCAAAGGGTAGGTTTTAAAATGTGATCTCAAAAGAGGAGGGTGTAAATACTGTAAACCAGGAGTTGGCAAGCTTTTTCTGTAAAAGTCCAGGTGGTAAATATTTCAGGCTTTGTGGGATTCACGATCTCTGTCATAGCAACTCAACTCTGCTGTCAAAGCACGAAAGCAGCCGTAGACAATATGTAAACGAGTGAACATGCCTGCATTCCAATAAAATTTTATTTGTAAGGACAGGCATAGAGCCAGTTTGTTGTACGCTGCCTGAGGCATTACTGGGTATAAGGTATTAGATATTCTAACTCCATGCAATCCTAGACCTTATAATTAGTGATATTAGTGTGTACAGTTGCCCTGGGCTTTTCCGCCAAGTAGCAGAGGAGGGTGAATGCATATCCCCGGGAGATCTGGAGGACGTAGGAAGCATAAAATCTCTTTGAGGCTTCCTGGTTTGCTTAAGAAATATGTGAATTTTACATCCTACTCCATAATAAATTCATTTGCTTTAGTGAAAAAGTTATTTTTCCCAGAATTTCTGAGCAAAACTGACCCTCCAAGTTAATGACGTTATCCATCATGTGTCCTCCAGAATCTCCTGTCCCTGGGGCCTGCCGGCCACAATCTGTGAACCATGACACAGGCAGGGACCATGGAGGAAGCTGGGGTTGATGCAGCTGGACTTCCTCTTATACCGTTTCCCTTGGTGTGTTTTTCTCCTGCTGCGTTCTGTCCATTCGTTCCCTCAGTCGTGTTTTTATTCATTTATTCCTCCCTTCCATCATTCATTTGACGTTTGCTTTTAAAACACATTCTTTGTATTATGCTGTCTGGTAATAGACCACAAACATCTCCCAAATTCCTGAGTTTTTAGAATTTTTAATACATCTCAGCTACTTAATGTGTATTTTGAACTCTACTTTGCCACTTGCTACAAACACCAGAATTCTCTCAGATTTGTCTGATGAGTTGTTGGTTGTTTGCCATGCAAGGGAGAACATGACCTTCACCCGACCTTAGTAACTCCAAGCATCTTCTCAACCACCGCTCAACGTTCAGGCAGGCCAACTCCCAAACTCTTTTGCAGACCTTTCTGATTGCATAGTGGAGTTTATATTTAATTACCTCGTCACTCCCTCACACAGATCATGTTAGCTACATTTTGCAAAATTGCAAGGCTGATCCATGCAGCAAGGCTTGTATCCTTAAATCAAACTGAACTCAATCCTACAGTCATAGCAGTGCAGTGATGCTTAACTCAGAGTGTAGTATCCCGTGACAGGTGGGTGACGGTAGCGGTGAGGGTACCAGTGGAATAGGTGATGGTCACAAGTAGTGGTGGAGGTGGTGACTGTAATGGGCGTGAGAACAGAGATGGTGGCATTGTCGCTGCAGCTGATGACACTGGCGGGAGGTGATGGAGATTCTAGCAGTGGTCCTGGTGATGGAAGGGGTGATGTCAGTGAGGGTGGTGAGCCGGGAGCCTCACTGTCTGGCAGGAATCTAGGCAACCCCCCTTCCTCCTCTGTTTTCTTATCCCAGTGTCCACAGCAACATCCTGCAATGACCCTGGGGTCCCCCAGAATGGGAGCCGGAGTGGCGACAGTTGGGAAGCCGGCGACTCCACGGTGTTCCAGTGTGACCCCGGCTATGCGCTGCAGGGAAGCGCAGAGATCAGCTGTGTGAAGATTGAGAACAGATTCTTCTGGCAGCCCAGCCCACCAACGTGCATCGGTACAAAGTAGCTGCCGTGGGAACCCTGCCCTCTGGTCCCACCACTTGTGTGCTCCAGATCCCCCACCCCCTTAAGTGGCAGCTGCATCTTGAGCCTGGCCAGGAGAGTCAGAACAGCTGAAAGTTGCAGACAACTCAAAGTTTACTCTGCTTTGCATCCATATGTACACACACACACTCACTCACTCGCATTCACACACCCACACTCTACACACCATGAATTCCTCACTCTCCAAAATAGTCCCAAAGATTTTTAAGCCAGATGTGTCTGTCCCTTTTCTCCTGACGCAGACCATATAGATTGGAAGGAGGACCTTGGGTCATCTCAGGTAGCAAGGGTCTTCAGGTTCTGAAATGACCCTTCTATTACCTGGAGCCCTAGAAGGGCACCCGCAGACCTGGATATAAAGGAAAGGCCTTTGCTCTTCCTCTTCGCAAGAAAATTATTGGTTCCCTGGCTTTTGATTCTCCAGATCTGTCGTTAGTCCTTAAATCTCCCCAACTGACAGATGAAGCAGTGGAGGCTCTGTGATGTGTCCGAGGTCATGCAGCTCGTAAGGGTTTGTGCCTGAGTAATCAGTCCTGCTCCCTAGCTCCTTAAGGCTGGGAGGAGGAGGGAACTTGAAGGGAGAGGAGGACAGGAAAGAAAGAGAAATCTACGGAAACAAACATCCCAGGGGCTCACACCCACATGGCTCTTTTCCTCAGGCAAAATACTGGGTGCGGTTCTCTCCTGTATCAGCGATAGATATTGGAAGAGACCAGGAGTCCTTACTGTGTGCAGCCCCGTGCTAGACATTTACTTACACAACCTCACTTAACTTTCCCTACAGCTCCCTGTAATGAGCACCATTTGCTCCTTTCATAGTAGAGGAAACTGAAATTTAGGCAACTTTGAATATCTTGCCTCACATCACAGAGCCAAGATACGGTAGAGCCAAGATTCACACCCACATCAGTATAAATGCAAAACTCTTCATTTTCCTACCTCCCACACTGACTCCTACCCTGGAGATGGGCTCAGGGGACTTGCCGTGCCCACCCCCCAGGGTTGCCCTGCACCTCTTTGCACACAGGCTCCGTGGGAGGTGCTGTCTGGGCATCTGAGAACTGGCCTTTGCTGGTCATACTCTGAGGCCCGGCATGGACAGTGAGACACTCAGTCCTGTTCCTCGGTGGCAGTGAGGAGTCACGTGGGTGGGTGTGGTAGGAGCTCCATGAATGCACCGCGGACAGGAAGATGCAGCCTGGGTTCAGAGCCAGCTCAGTTCTCAACTGTGTGCTGTGACGTGTTGACTGAGGACAGGATATTGAAGCAGACAGATCCAGGTTTAATTCCTGGCTCTGCCACTTACGAGTTCAGGGGCCTTGGGGAAATCGCTTCAACTCTCTGCCCCGCAGTTTCCTCATCTGTAAAGTGAAGTTAAATATACTTCCCTCGTGGCATTGTGGGGGTGAGGACAGAACTAACCCTAATCTCAAGAAATACTCATTTCTCTCCTTCCCCCCCTTTCCTCCTCTTTTCTTCCTTCCTCTCTCCTTCATTCCTTCCCTTCTTTGTTTCCTTCTTTCAAGTTTTCAGACCCCCTTCCCTTCCCTGAACCAGAATTCCATCTGGTCAAGTGAATTCTAGTGATGCCCGGGGCCAGGGGGCGGTCAGATGACCTAGAGGCTCCTTCCAAATTCAGCCTTCTCTAAGGCTGTGATTCCTTCGGTTTGTCTTACAGAAAAGCAGGTCCTGACACAAGACTGTCCCAGGTGGAGTAGGAGGGCTACCCTGTGTTGAGCTGGCAAGAGCAGTAAATGTGCAGCCAGCAGGGCAGAGAGGTTAATTCAGCTTTCATTACCCATTCTTCTGCGCTCGGCCTGGGGAAATGTTCCTCGCAACTAAATGAACGTCTGCTGGAAATCCCAGTGACAAGCCCCTAATTTCCAGTTCCCTTGAGAGTCTGCCAGGACGGGTCTGGCAGGCCTTCGTCCCCCTGCATTATAGGAAGGAAGCAAAGGAAGATAGCATGTTCACTGAGCGCCATCCCCATGCTAGGCGCTGGGCTAGACATTGTAGCTACGTGTTCGCAAAGGAAATCACTATGCAGTGAGTCTAGAGCTCAGGTTCTGGATTCCAGCTGCCGGGGTTCAAATCCCACTTCACCACGACCACCTCTGTGGCCTTAGACAAATCATTTCATCTCCCTGTGCCTCATTTTCATGCCCTGTAAAGCAGGGGAGATAACAGTACCTACCTCATGGGGTCGTTTGGGGGATTGAATAAGATAATGCTATAAAGCGCTTAGAACCGTGCCTGGTTCATAGTAAATATTATGGATGGTAGAAGTCATTATCCCCATTATTCTTTTTTTTAATTTTATAGATAAGAAAACGGAGGCTCAGAGAGGTGGGATGGTCTTGCCCAAACTCACAGCTAGAAGGTGGCTGGGTCAAAATTTGAACCCTGGACTGTATAACATGAAAATCGATGGTCTTTTTCACAACTCTCACCCCGCGGTACCCCTGGCTCTCTTGTCAGCCAGCTGGAATGGCCAGCACCTGTTCCCACTCCCTCCTGGGCATCCTGGTTTGTAAGGTCAAGCCTGGGCCTGAGGGCGGAGCCGGTCTTCTGTTTGTAACTCACCGCGGGGAGCGGACAGGCCAAGGAGGGAAGGGAGACCTTCCTTCTCAGCCCCAGCCCCAACCCCGCCTGGGTATCTGCTGAAAGGATGGGGTGCTGCTGGGATGTCACTCAGGCCTCACTTAGTCTCCTACAGCTCAGCTGTCCTGCTGGCCAGCGCCTGGGCCTAGAAGGGGAAGGGGACTTCGTGCCCCTCAACCAGCCCCACCCGAGCAGCAGAACCCACCCATCCGGTGGGTGAAGCAGCCCAAGAGTCCAGCCAGGGCCTTGAGGACGACTGGCAGAAGGTGGTGAGGCCCAGGCTGGGGTCCTGAGTGGGAAGAGGATGCCTGATTGTCTGATGCTGGGGGGCCGTCTGGCAGGGAGTTGGACCAGGGCGGGGGCCTCGAACTCAAACACACTGAGAGCGCTTTGGGGGCTGGTGGAAGAATAACGAGAGCAGTTTTGAAACACCCAAGTTCGCCCCATCTGTGGCAACTTAAGAGAAGTAACCCTGAGCTGTAAAGGAATATCGTGCCTAGCAGCACTTGCCCGAATGGAGGCATCACTGGAAAGATGCCCCAGGAGCTGGGTCCACTGCCAGGACCCAGGCTTTCTATTCTCACTGGCTGCATCACTGTGCTTCTAGGCCGTCCTGGGTAGGGCCACTCTGTGGACTGGACCGTGTGGTCTTGCTGTGTTAAGTTCAAGGTTTTATCCTGATCAGACAGGCCTCTACTCTGTCTCATCCATCTAACCATCTTGTCTAGAGAAGGTTCGGTGGAGAAGTGAGTGAGATACAAGGCAGGCCAGACTCTAGGGACCATCCTCCCTCCTAGAAGCTCTTCACCTGGGGCCCCCTGCCTGCTGGCCTGCAGAGAGGGACAGCCCTCTCCACTCCCACTGCCCCAACAGTTCCGAGGCAGCGCAGAAGAATGGGGAAATGACGGACTTTGGGGCCAGAGAGATGTGGGTCTGAGTCTCAGAGTGACTCTGGGCAAGTCCCTTAACCTCTCTGAGCCTCAGTTTCCTCCTTTCTGAGTCGGGAATAATGCATAACTCATCAAGTTGTCATGAGACAGAAATGAGGTGATGGATCTAAAATGCTGTGTGTCATGTCTGGCGTTTAATAGGTGTCCACTTGAGTGTTTCTGGTACTCAAGGTGGTACTTGAGATATATTTTCCACAGAAGGAAACCCACAGTACTCACGACCCCTCAGGTTTTATGTTCAGCCGCATTAGGGCTTTTATGGCCTGATCTGAAGACCTACCATTTTGTAAAGAGACCCTGTTGGGGATTGATCCAGCCCTTGAACCTCACCCCCGAGTAAAAGTTATGCTGAGGCTATAAAGCTCGGCTCGGAGGCAATCAAATGGCCCCCTGAAGCTCAGTCCTGGGTGTACCCTTGGCTCCCACCTCCAAGTCCAGTCCTGGACTTTCTGTGGGCTATTTGCCTCCTCTACCGCCAACCTCCAATGATGCCCTGAGGTTTTCAGACCAAGTCGTGTTTATAGTCTTAGCCATCTTTTCCTGTTAGTGGCCCCGTACAACCACCACCCCCTCCCCGCCACCAGCCTCCACTTTATGTACCACCTGCTACGGTGCAGTAACCCTGCCATTCAGGGGAGAACCTGATTCAGGGTCTGGAAAGTGCCCCAGAGGTCCCTGGATGAGCAGCCTGCTGTGTCCCTGGCCACATCCCCATCCCCGCCTGCTGGAAAGGCCCCTCATCTCAGGAGAAGGGGACCACCGTGGCTAATTGGGGATTTGTAACATCTCCAGACAACGGAGGAACACATGCTCTCTTGGACAAAGGCTTTTGAGAAAATTGGAAGGTATCTGCAGCCCCAAGCAGGTGCCAAGAGCACCGGCTGTGTAGGAAGCCAGGCACGCTTGGCAGGTACACACGACTGTTTTCTGCTCCTCCTGACATCAATGCACTGGGACTCGTGGTAAATACCCACAAAGCCTGCCCAGAAATGGGATGTGAGGCCCTGGAAGGAGACTGTGTATTTCATACCTGAAAGCCTAGTGATGGCTCTGTATATTGACTACGTACAATATGCCAAGTGCTTTCACATCCATCTCCAAAATCTTTACAACCACCCCATGAAAGAGGTGTTATCTCTGCAATAGAGGAAGGACACTGAGGTCCAGAGAGGTTAGGTAAATTCCCTAAGGTCACACAGCCAGGAAATGGCCGCACCAGGTATTTTGGTTTTGCTTTTTTAATAACTTAGTGAGGTGAAATTCCCATAACATAAAATTAACCATTGAAAAATAAACAGTTCAGTGGCGTTTAGGACATTGGAAACGTTATGCAAGCACCTCCTCTATCCAGTTCCAAATGCCTCCATCACTTCAAAGTGAAACCTCACACCCATTGCACTCCACCCTCCCCTGGGCCCCTGGAGCCAAGTTCTAATTTAGGTCTATCAGACTCCGTCCCTCCTCTACCAACATCTGTTGAAAGGTGACCAGATGAAGGGGACCGTCTCACCCTCATCTTCCTCTCTCCTCAGCTCCCTGCGGGGGAGACCTGACGGGACCATCGGGAGTCATCCTGTCACCAAATTACCCAGAACCCTACCCGCCGGGCAAGGAATGCGACTGGAAGGTGACCGTCTCGCCAGACTACGTCATCGCCCTGGTATTTAACGTGTATGTACCTTTCCCCCGGGTGGGAGATGGAGGGTTCAGAGCAGCTAGGGGTGCAGACCCGGGTACCTGGGTGAGTATACACAGGTCTGCTGTGAGCGGGGTTTCACTTCAAAGTGGGTGAAGGAGTCCAGAGACGGAGAGAAACCAGCATTCATTGAACATCTCCTGTGTGCCCAGCACTGTGCTCCGTGGCTTCACACATATTATTGTCGTATTTAATCTTTATGATAATGTATTATTATTATTATTATTATTGTAATTAGCTCTGAAGATGCCAAGATGCAAAAAGTAAGGCCTTGCTGGGTCCTTTCTCCCCTGCCCTTCTGAATTCTCCTCCTCTGCTCACATCAGTTCCTCGCATCCCCCTCCCCAGCATGGGAACAGCCCAGGTGTCTGGCAGCTGCTCCCCCATCAAGCTCAGGCTCTGTCTCCTTGGTTTCTTTCAGAAGCAAACTCTTCAAAAGAATTGTCTTTGCCTTTCTCTCCTTTCTCGCCTCCTGTTCACTCTCAGATCACTGACATCTGGTTTCTGCCTCAATGGTTCCACTAAAAACTCCTCTGATAAAAGACACCCACCCCACGCACTCCTGGTTGCCAAACCAAATAGCACTGTCCATGCTTTATCCTGTTCATGACTCCCTCCATCCTTCCCAGGCTTCTCCCCTTGGTTCTGTGGACGTACTCCCCGCTGACCCTCCAGCTTCTTCTGGGACGTTGTGGCTTCTTTTTCGTGCCCTTTGTCGGACTCTGTCACAGACTCCTTGTCCACATCTCCTTCCTGGACAAGCCCACCCACTCCGATGCTTCACTCTCCTCTTGTAAACTGGAGACTCCTGTCTCCCACCCACCCAGACTCCCTTGTGGGCTGCAGGCTCCATAGCCAACTGTTGGATGGTCTCTGTCTGATGCCTGCAGGCTCCTCAATTACAACATGTACAAGACTAAGCCTCTTGCTTCTCCCCGCCGATGAGCTCTGTTCTGAAAATTGGGGAGCGGCCCCATCGTCCACCTTCACTGCTTCTTCCGTTAGTGGCCAAGGCGTGCAGCTTCTGCTGCCTTAACCTCTGATTTTCCCCTCTTCCCCATCCTCCTGGCTATTGGCTTGGTTGAAGCCCTTATTGTTTCCCATCTAAATTACTGCCATAGGCTCCTAACTGGTTCCTCTGCCCCTTCTTTGCCTTCTGTGCCAGTCTCGTCTTTAGCTAGCTGTCAGAGTGATGTTGTCACTGGAAAACGCTGAAATATGCACCTCATTTTCCATTTTAACATACGGTAATATACTACTCAGCAATAAAAAGAAATGAACTACTGACACATGCAACAACGTGGATGAATCTCAAAAATATCCCGCTGAGTGAAAGAAGACAGACGCACAGGGTACATAATGTATGATTCCACTCGTATGAAATTTCAGGATCAGCGAAACTAATCTAGGTGATAAAAATCGGTGCAGTGGTATCTTCAGGGGGTGGGGAAGATTGATAGGGAAGCAGCACCTGGGAACTTTGGGGGATGGTGGAAACCTTCTGGGTCTTGATATACATGTGTCAAAACTGAGAGTGATATACTTAAGAGCTGATCATTTCCTGGTGTATAAATTATCCCTCCGTTCAAAAACAAACAAACAAATGTATCCTTGATTTTTGAATCCTATAATGTCTCCTTCTTCTTTATAAATGAAGGTTTCAAACCTTTTGTTTCCGGGGGTTTTTTTGGTCCAATCTTTTGAGTTTCATTCCAAGCCATCTGGCCCCTGCCTACCTCTCCACTCAGTTCCCCAACCTGGTCCTAACCCATCCCCATCTAACCCCTGAGCTCCAGCCAGAATGAACTACTCACAGTCTCCAAGTCTATTTCATGCCTCTGTGACTTTGCTTCTGCTCCTCCCGTCACAGCGACTTCCTTTTCCCTCCTTGTCCAACCACTGACAGTCTTTTAATGCCCCAAGACAAGCTTCATTCCCATCCTCCCCGACGAACCTGGTGCTGTTCCCACATGCCTGTACAGACTTTAGACTTTGTTGTCTTCACGTCTGTCGCCTCCTTCAGATCCATCACCATCTTGAAGAAGGGGTGGTGTCTGACACATCCCTGCCTCCAGGCACCTTGCGCAGTGCCCGGCAAACTGAGGGTGCTCAGATAAAACTTTATGACTGAAGGAAGCCAGGGGCAGATGGAAGGCAGTTCAGAAGTGATGGAGCTATAATTTGTGACCCAAACTAACTCACTCCCAAACTCCTCCTTGGTGCCCTTTGAAAGAGCAGGTGAAGAAGCTGAACTATGGGGGCAAGAGAACCATACCACCCAGAAATGGGGGGAGTGACCCTGCAGCTGACACCAGTGTGAGAGGGAGCTGTGTAGGAGGGAGGCCAGGGCACACCTGGCTCCACCTCCAGTCCTCCCCGCCCCCCATCCTCTCTGCCAGTCCCACCCCTTTTGTCCTAGATATTTCATGGCCTCGTCTCTCTGCCAAGTCTTAGCTAAAGGGTAGAACCGCCATTTTGTTCTCAGTCCTGCCAAGGGGAGTGTCTGAGTATCCTAGCCCTTGGCTGGACTATGAGTCAGTTTGTGTCAGAACTCTATTCTCTGCAAACTCATTTACTTCTGTTGTTTCCATCTTTGCACCCTTGATTGGCAGCAATTGCCTTTGTTGGATGTATCCCTTAGAGTGGCAGTGCTGCATCATAGGGCAGCTGTCTGTTCAGGTCTAGTGGATACTGCAAAACCGTTTTCCCAAGTGGTCGAACCAATCTACACTCGCACCAGCAGGAGGTGAGAGTTCCAGTGGCTCCACGTTCTTGCCAGTCCTTGGAATATTCCATCATTTCCACTCTAGCCATTGAGTGTAGGATAAAATCCACTCAAGAACTCTAATATTCAAATTGCTAAGCTAAGACAGTTTGTAAAATGGTTTTCTTCCTAGACTAGGGTCAGGATTTCTAAGAAAGAGGCACACCTTTGGGAGCCAGGAGGTGGGTAGGAGCAGATCCTGAGGAGAGCAGATGGAAGGCAGTGCAGAAGTGATGGGGCCCTGGCACAAAGGAATGAAGCGAGGGTCCTTCAGAACAGGCCCTTCCTGACTGGGAGTGGCTCCCCAGGTGGCTCTTTCCCCTCAGAAAAGGGGTGCAGCATAGGAGAGTATAAAGCGCAACAGAGGCAGGTAAGAGACCTGGGTTCTGGGTCTGCTCTGAGTTCTGACCCCTCGGTGCGTGGAGCTGGTAACTGAGTTTCCCTCCTGTGTGCAGCAGCGTAATAAACATAGACAACAATACTGTTCATAGTCATCGAACTCGCTAATAGGCTAGATCTTAATTATTCCAGCCACTAAAAAGAAGCAATAATTATGTGATGTGACAAAGGTGCTAATTATTGCTACAATGGCAATAATATAGCAATATGTAAATGTATCTAATCCACATGTTGGACACCTCAAATCTACATACGGTGTCAGATATATTTCAATTTTTTAAAAAAAATTTTTAAAGAGGGTGTTAGGTTTTCAGCTCCAGCTTTCTGGACGCTGAG
Organism: Hippopotamus amphibius kiboko; assembly: GCF_030028045.1. Lineage (NCBI taxonomy): Eukaryota > Metazoa > Chordata > Mammalia > Artiodactyla > Hippopotamidae > Hippopotamus > Hippopotamus amphibius. The sequence goes on along the minus strand of NC_080186.1, from coordinate 26,466,550 downwards.
ACTAGAATCCGGCCCCTCTGCCCAAGCCTGCCTTATCCATCTCCTCTCCCTCCTAGGAGGTCACGGGGGCCTCATCCTCACCCTCCGCACCAGGAGGTCTCAGGGGTTGGGCGCCAGTGGGATGGAGGGCTTGCTGTCTGGGAGGCCCCATCTTTGGTTGAACCCGAGGCCGGGTACCAGCCTTTATTTGACCTTAGTGGGGTGGGGGCGGGATGTGTTTGTTCCCCAGCTTTAACTTGGAGCCTGGCTATGACTTCCTCCATATCTACGACGGACGGGACTCTCTCAGCCCCCTCATAGGAAGCTTCTACGGCTCCCAGCTCCCAGGCCGCATCGAGAGCAGCAGCAATAGCCTCTTTCTCGCCTTCCGCAGCGATGCGTCCGTGAGCAATGCCGGCTTCGTCATCGACTACACAGGTAAGGGCCCGGGGGCCAGAGACGGCCAAGGTCAGGGCGAGTCAGAGCTGGCAAGGGATGGGGAAGGTGTCGTGTAGTGAGGAGAGCGTTGGACGGGATCGTGGGGAGCCCTCTGCCACCTGCAGAGCCTTTCTGCAGCCCTCTGGGTGGCTTAGTCCCTCACACCCAGATGCCCGGGTCCTGGGAGAAAAGAGGCCCCACATTCTTCTTGCCCCTCATTTCTGTTTCCACATCACTCCTCCTCTTAGCTCCCTTTTCTATAAGGAGCATGCCTAGATCTTCTTCAGTCTCATAACCTCAGCCCATGTGATCAGCTAACGTCTTCGTGGCCACACCCCTGCATTTGCTAAGGGTTCTGATATGAGGCTCAGTCTTCCCCTCTACCCCAAAGCCTCCCACCCTCCTGGATAACTTCACTGCCCAAGTGGACAGCCCATCCAGCTTCTGGGGTCACAGTGCCTGGACCACTGTCCGAAGGACCTTCCTTGTCCATCCTCTGGCACCTTGTCATAGACTGGACGCTTTCTGATCATTCCTGATCACATTTTCTCATCCCTCCAGCTATCCCATCTTTTTATTCTCATTCCACTTTTGGATTAATGAAGGCAAGCTGAAGAGTGTGGGGGCAGCAGATTTTTTTCTTAAAGGGCCAGACAGTAAATATTTCACACGTGTGAGCAGTCTATCACGGTTACTCAGCGCTGCCCTTGTAGCATGAAAGCAGCCAAAGACTGAACAGAAAGGAATGAGCGTGGCTGAGTTCTAATAAAAATTTGCTTACAAAAACAGGCCTTGATCACTGTCCGGTCAAGGGCATTGACAGATCAACTGGGTACAGGGCTTGTGTTTACTACTTAACAGATGTGTGGCCTTGAGTATGTTATTTAACCTCTCCAAAACTCCATTTCTTCATCTATAAAATGATGGTCATATAACTCCTACAGCACAGAAACATAATTGATGAGTCCGTGCATTAAAGCCCTCGGTCTGGGGTCTGGCACGTTCCAAACATTCTGTAATGTTCACATCGTAGCTGCTGCAGGAGGAATATTCTGGGCTCTCAAGCACGCCACTTTCTTCTACTCTGTTATTCTCTTTTTGACCTTTTCTTCTTCTCTAATGATCCCATGCCCCATTATCCAAATCCTAGCTCCATTTTTTGCTTGATTTGCGAGCTTGGCAAATTACTCTCTCTTGGAATCCATTTCTCCAACTGTAAAATGGTGGTAATAATAGTTATGTTGCAGAAGGTTAAAATTAAAAGATATTTTATCCATATAAATGATATGTGTGAGGCTAATGCCCAGTGTGGACTAAACACTCTGTAGCTGCTCTAGAGAAGATCGGTTTTGTTACTGCTACTGTAACCCCAGTTCACCCAGGCCTCATCAGCCTGTGTGCACAAATGGGGTCACAGGAGCAGTGAAAATTAAAAAGTTCCTGGCTCATGTCCCCCACTTGCATAATGTGGGACCTCAGCCACCTTTTAAAGTGTCCCTTAATTAAATACTTGCGGCAGCTCCCAGGACTATCTCGCGGAGGTCACAAATAATCCCAATCATAATGGTAGTAAACTTAGCATCTGCCAAGTGCCAGCACCATCCTGAGTGCTTCACTTCCATCAGCTCATCGAAACCCTCATAACCCTTGATCACCTGCTATGTGTCAGATACAATTCTAGAAGGTGCTTGGTGCGAAAGTTGGAGAATGTTTTGCCTGTGGTCGTCTTTCCTCGTGGGCTGGCCTGCGAAGTGGATACTTTTCCCCCTCTCTTCCTCCAGACACCCGCCATTCAATAAACCTCCTGCACTTAGTCTACACAAGCTGATATCAGAACAAACACAGTCACAGGTTATGGAATCCTAACAGAAGGCGTGCCTTCGACTCCGCCCGGGACCCCGCCTCGCTCCTCCCGTCACCATTCCTGCTGCTGAACCATCATCATCTTTTTTTATTTATTGTTCATCTCTTAAACACACTCTCATCCGTCCCCTCAATTTTTCTGCCCCCCGATCCTTCCGTTGCATAAACCTTGCACAACTGCACCTTTTATTAAGCTCACACTCAAATGGCTGAGCACAGCCAGAAGTCACGCAAATGTGGCACTTGGAGCCACTGCAAACGATATCCTTTAACTCCAGCCAGGCCTTAGCAACAACCAGAGCCACATCTGACTTGTCCTACCTAGGTATTCTACATCACAGAGATTCTAAAATTTTACCCCAGGTGTCACCACTTTCCGTCTTCTTACGAGATGACTGCATTTCATCATCCCTGGATACAGTGCTACTAGGTAGAAACTCCCTCAGCTTCCTCCCCAGTCACCTTGTCATGGCAACCTGGCTGTGGCCTCCTCTCCCCCAGGTTTTCTCAATGAAACCACGTGCTAGAGCCACACTTCTAGGTCTTCTTTCCCAAAGAAGCCCCTTCCACATTCAGCTGTTGGCCCGAGACCATTTCTAGAGGGGTCCTCAGATCCAAAACACAGCTCCAAGGCATACAGCCTTCCAGGCTGCCACCTGCGCCAGCCAAGCAGCTGAAGGAGGCCAATTACTAGGGAGAGGGGAGGGGCGGGGCACAGCTCACCTATACACCTTCCACCACCTGTGAGGATCTGTGGTACAAGTGCCAAATAAATGTGTCTGCTTGGGGTGGGAGTTATCTGGAGCTGCCTTCCTTCCTTCCTTCTTAGATTACACACCTCCTAACATAGGTCACCCCTCTACTATGTCCCTGGCCTATGGTCAGGTAGCCCACTTGATGGAACCCAGGGACACACTGTCTTACCCCATGGTTTCCTTTTCCATATCCCAGGATCCCTGGATTCCTAGAATGGGTCTACTCTGCTACCAGATCCCAAGAACTTGATGATATTCCCCCATCTTCAATACCTATATAGGGGAAACTGCAATCACTTATTACCTACATGGCCTTAAACAAGTTACTTAACTTCTCTGAGGATCACTTCCTCATCTGTCAAAGAGGGACAGTGACACTAAAGGAAGGGATTGTTGTGAGGGTTGGTCAATAGGCACAGCCACTAGCAGAGTACCCAATACCAGTAGGTAGTCGGCACATACTTTGATCTACCCTCTTTCATCCCATTGCCTTTTTTTCCTGGGTGATGGATATTTCATTTGTTCTGCCCTTGTTTGGAGGGGAGAGCCTCTCTTCATGGGGCTAGCCTGGTAGAATGAAGTACATTTTCTCTTCTGTTCATTGAAGATATAAAGTATGAATATGATGTTTTGTACACACATATATGTGGGTGTGTGGGACATACATATACACACATATATATGAGTGTGGGAAATATATGAATATTTGTGATGTGTGTATATGCTGTCCTGTATCGTTCTCCAATCCATGGCAAAGAATTTAGACACTCTACTCCCTGCAAGTCCATAGAACACCCTAGATTGACATGGTAGCTCACCAAGACTTGCACACTGAGACAGGTGTGGGTTCTTAGGAAACGAAGAATTGGCCTCAGCTATCTAGAAGCCATCTTCTGTCCAAATGCAGAATCCTGTTCTCTCAGAGAGATCCAGGGCTCCACTAGTGCCGAGGATCTGGGTCTCTACAAGCTGTGGCTTTAAGGTTCTGCTCTGGGAGATATGAGGACCCACTTGGAGAGGTGTTGCCAGACACAGCCGGGCTTAGCCCAGTGAAAACCACTCTCTGACCCAGGTCAACCCCTCCTTCGACCCAAGGTGAACAGACCAGGAGCCTTTCCCCATTTCCCATCAACTTCCCAAGGGGGAAGCAGAAACAGTTTGGTCCCATCTTAGTAAGGGATCATTTAGTTCACATCAAGAAACTCACTCAGACCAACTTAAGCAGAAAAAGGAGCAATTTATTATAAAAATGTGAAAAACAGAAATACTTAAACCAACTTGAGACAAAAAGAAGACTTTATTATAAGAAAACAACTAACAGCCAAACTGATTTAAACTAAAAAGCATTCTGTATTTTAACAACACGGATGATAATAACTCACTCTCACTTAACACCGAAAGGGAATACATTTTCAGAATACAAGAGCCCAAGGGCAGGTAGCATGACCTCCCAAGGGACTTACATCAGGATGGGAAAATCGGGAACTGAAATCACCCTACTCCATCTCCGGGACCACTCAGTCTCCTCCCTGCTCCTTTCTGAGTACTTGCTACATTTGCCCTTCTCTGCAGGTCAATTTTCATTGCTTCTCCATTCTCCTAGGACAGTGGGGCTGCCTCACCCTTGGCTTTGAATCACTTCCCAGTTTGTATCCCAACTCCAAATCCCAAAGGACCATCATATTGACAAGCTTGAGTCAGGTGTCCACTGCGTGGTGGCATAGGATTAGGCTTTTGCATAAGGGGCAAAGGCAGATCAGGCAGTTTGATTCATGTCTTCACTCAATAATATTTATTGAGCACCTACTATGAACCAGACACTGTTATAAGGGCTGAGAACAGAGCAGGGAACAAAACAAAGTCCTCGCCTCCATGGAGTTCAGATCCTAGGCTCACAGGCATTTCTACTGCAGATGGGATGTTGGAGGCCCACCTGACTATAAGACAAAGATGTGTGGGTGGGGTGGGTTTGTAGATGTCTCTGTTCAGATGTCTCTGGAAGGTGGCTGTGCTGTGTTAGTCATCTCTGGGCAGGCCTTCTAAGAGATGATTCTGAATGCTGTCATGTCAACTGTGGATTTCTATTACACCATGCTCTGATGCACTTCTCATTGGAATGCAGCCTCCTGGGTAGTTTTACCCTCTGCTAGGAGGATGCAAGGGGGGTGAGGAGGAGCCTGTCTTTTGAACAGTTATTAAAAATGAGTCCCAGGGAGGTTTAGTGTCTTTTTCCAGGCCAGAGAAACCAGTAGAATGGGTGGTAGAGACCTTTAGTCTCATCTTCCAGCAGGTGTGGTAGGTTCCTCTTGGGCAGGGAGAGGCTAGGACATCCCTGCACGTATCTAGAGACCATTCATTCACTCAACAAATGCTTATCAAGCTCCTACTTTATGCCACAAACCCTGTGCTAGATGTAGAGGACACAGCAGTGAGCAAAGAGGTCATGGTCCCAACCCGAGGGGACCTTAAAGGTGAGTGAGGGAAACAGACAGTAAATAAGGAGACAAACAAGAAACGAGAAGCATGAGAAGTTAGGAAAGAACAGACCACCCTGAGAAACAGAAATGGGGAGGCCGCTTCAGAATGGAGATGGCCTCGCCAAGCAGGTAACCCTCGAACAGAGACCTCAAGGTTGAGAAGAAGCCCCCTGTGTAAGAGCAGGAGTGGGAGGGTTTCAGACAGAGGGAAGTGGAGTTCAAAGCAAGTGTTAGAGAATCTGAAATAACTCAGGAAAGGCCAAGATGAGTCAACTTTTGTTTTCTCTTTCAAGCCCTTGGAAGGAACACTGTAGGCCGAGGAGTTACCACTGAATTTCCACATCTGCTCCCATCATGACCACTCCCACCACTCAGCTCTCCCATGGTCTGTCTTTCTAAGTTCAAGATCTCTTCATTTATGCTTATTTTAAAAGTGACACATCGTTGTTGGAAAAATTCAAATAATACAGACATATTTGTGCCCTGAAAACTTACCATCTCCCACTGCTCCCATCCCCTGAAGTACCAGTATTAATGGTTTGTTATCTCATTCCAGATGTTTTACACACATATAAAGTAATGTACATTGTATACCAGAGACTGGCAGACTTTTTCTGTAAAGGACCAGAGAGTAAATATCTTAGGCTTAGGAGGCCAGATGGTCTCTGCTGCCATCAGTTCTGCTGTTGTAATGCTGTAACAGCCGTAGACAGTACATAAACCAACGGGCATGGTTGTGTTCCAATAAAACTTTATTTACAAAAACAGGCAGCGAGTCAGTGGACTGTGGTTTGCAGATCCCTGTTCTGTACAAATGGGGGTCATACCATGTATAGTAATCCGTTAACACGGGTTGGCTTTCTTTTTTCTTTTTCTTTTTTTTTTTTTTCTGCTTTGTTTTGGAATTTTGCCCAACAATAGATCTTGGGCATCTTTCCATATCACTATTTAAAGACTTTTGCTATCCTTTTCAAAGGTTGCTTATATTTCAGTGGATGGCTCTAATCCAACCTTTTTAACCAGTTCCTTACTGTTTGGGTTGTTATTTTCAGCTTTTTGCTGTTAATGGCGTTCGGAAATGGGCCTTCTCTGTTAGGACAGAAAGAATCTGGTTCTTTTAATTTTCCCATTTTGGAGGGTTTGGGGTTCGTTTATTATTATCATCATGCTGTTTTAGTCATTTAGTTTTATCATTCACAGCTGAGCTCTGGTTTGGCAGCCTGAAGACCTGATTTTGGTTTTAATTCTACCTCTTAATAGTTGAATGGCTCAGAAAACTCATTTAGGCTCTCTGATCACCACATTCTTCATCTCTAACCGGAACAGAAGTGTACCTGGCCCTGCCTGCTGCAGAGGCTGTTGTGAGACACAAATAAGATAACAGATTGGAAAGTGCTTTGAAAATTACGAAGCAATATTCCTGTGTAAGGGGCTATCATTAGCCTTGTCGTTACTATTAATGTGATGGTGCTTGGAATGATGAGCTCTTCTTGCTCTGACATGTGAGCACTGATAGAATAGAGTCGGATCATTGACGTGCTTGTTGATTTCCTAAGCCCGGAGGTGTTCAGCCAATCAACTCGGCATCCATTTATGAAGCCCCTATTGTGTGCCAAATAGAGCCAGCCCTAGTGCCAAGCTCTGTGCTAGTTGCCAGGGTTATGAGAAGAATAGATGATTGATCCCTGTCCTCTAGGAGTTCAGAACCCACTGGAAAGAAATACACGTACCCAACCTACCAAGAAAATCAAGAAAAGAAAAATGGAATTCTGCTGGAGAGAAGGCAGCGTTCAGGACACTTGCTCAGGGAGTTGGGCGCTGGAAAGCGTTTCCGCACAGAGAAGGGAGGAAAGGGCTTTCTGACGTAGTGCGTAGTTCGGAGCAGTCATACCCAGCTGGATATGCCAGTGCAGCAGGTACCCCAAAGCACTGTTGCTTCTGTGAGGTAGAAGTCTATTCTTCCTGTAAAAGAAATCTGGAGACTGTCATCCAGCGCTGTTGAGGTAGCCCCACCTAGGCGTCTCTTGTCTTTCTGTTCTACCGTGCTACGTGGTTCCCATCCTCAAGGTTATCTCAGGACCCACAGGGGTGACTGGAGGTCCAGCCATCGTGTCTGAGTTCCAAACTGTGGGAAGGAGGAAGAGGGGAAAGAAGGAAGGGTCAATGAGTGTTCCCGCAGCTGAGTCACCTTCCCTTAAGCAGTCCTTCTAGAAGTCCCACATGTATCCATTTAAGAAATATTTATTGAGTGCCTCTCATATGCCAGGCACTGGACGACAGCAGAGAACAAAACTGGAAAACTGCCTTCATGGAACCTACATTCTAGTGGAGGGAGATAGAAAGAAAAAAAAATAAGGTAACTATATGGTGCATGAGATAGTATTGACCTCAGTACAGAGAAACAGAGCAGAGAAGGGTGATGGGGAATGTTGGGGAGAGGAATACCACAGTTTTAAAGAGCTGGTCCGGGAAGTGTCATTGAGCTAAGTCCTGATAGAGGTGACAAGAGAGCCATGCAGATGGGGGAATGTTCTGTACACAGAGGCCAGTGTGATTGGAGCAAAGTTTGCAAAGGGAAAATAGGAATCAAGGTCATAGAGGGGAGGATTGGGGCAGAAAGTAGACTTGTAAGGATTTCGGCTTTTACCCTGAGTGAGACGGAAGGCAGTGAACTGACCTGACTGTGTTTGCTTCTCTTTGGCCAGACCTAGCTGCCTGGGAGGCTGGAAGGTATAGATCTTAGCTGGTGCCTTGACACTCGGAATGAAACCTGGGTTCTGTTATTGAAGGATGAAGTGAGGGGAATGGCTACTGAGTGCCACAGCTTGTTCTGCCTCTTATGAGCTATGTGAACTTGGTTCCAAGTTACTTAAGTTTTCTGAACTTCAAATCAGATTTGACCCACTCTGAATTCCTAAAAAGGACAGATGAGATATAAGACCTGGTGACAGTTCCCTGTATCTCTGCAATTCACAAATGGGCCACCCGATGGTCAGTGGCATTCTGGCCAGAGCCACTAAGCTTTGGGAGAGGACAGATTTGATGTGGGGTTCAAGCCAATACATCACAGGGCACATGAGGAAGCCACTGAGGGCTCCTCTGTTAGGTGAGGGGCCATTTTCTGGCTCCCATTTGAGTTTTAATTTAGTAATGTGTCCGGGACTGTTCCACCCTCAGCTCTAAGCAAAGACAACGAGTGGGACTGTCCCATCACCACGGCGCAAATGCAAGTGTCTAGACTTGACTGAATCACAGACTCAGAGTCAACAGGCTGGTCGGCAGCTGAGCAACACCCTCAAGCTATGACTGCCTCTTATACATGTAGCTTAAAGGTACCCATGGGACAAGGACAGTCCTCAGCAAAATTGCTTCTGACCTATTCATCTCTGAACTCTGATCCCTTCTGTTCTGGGTCTTTCCTCCTTAAATCTGCTCTTTGAATTTCTGGTTCCTTCTGTAAGGGCTATAGGCTCTTCTTTGTGAATCCCCATCTCTAGACGCCTCCATCGTGTAGCCTCCAGGATTCCGATGGTATCCTGATACTCCGTTGCATTTTCCTGACACTGCCCAGCCCTGATGACAGGTCTCTTGACCGTCAGTGGTTCTGGAACAAGGAGGTTGAGGAAAGGCAGCAGTGGATAAATGCAAACAATGGCTCCCAAGAGATGCTCAGGATTTCCAGCTGCTGGGAAGGGAGGCTGTGGAGTGAGTGTCCTTCTCCAGAGACTCGGAGCCCCAACTAATATTCTCAGTGGCTCAGGCAGCATCAAGTTCACTGCTGTCCAGTGCCCAGGGACAGAGTAGATGCAGGTTAGGTACAGCCATGGTATGCCTGATTGCGAAGACATACAGACATCAGTAGTCAGACGGAAAAATACTGCTGTTTTAATAAGCTGGCAAACACTCAGTGCCCCAACGCAAAGTCCTGGACTACTGCATTGGAGATCTGGACCCATCCCAGAGGCTAAAGTGGGGTTTCCTACTTTCTTCTTAAATCTTAATATCGGTGCTCATACACTCAGAAGTGCCCACAAGGTATGGACATGACAGCCTGAAAAGCTGGTGTCAGGCCCACCTACCTACCCAGCCAGCAGCACAGCTGTCAGCACAAGAAAGAAAAGAGAAAGCATCTCCGAAAGGGGCCCTGATTCCCACACAGAGACAGAAAACCAGGATGCCGCCATGCTGAGTGTGGAGGGTCAGAGCTGAGCCAAGGGGTGGACTGTGACTGAGCACTGACCTTCACCATAGCGACCCGGTCACAACTGAGGTACGACCCAAGGACTGTCGGCTCCCGCCAGTCAGAGCACCACGTGCCTCCCCAGGCAGGAGTGAGTCAGGGGTAGGGCCTCAAATGTGTAGACGCACCTCTCTCCTTTGTGGGTCAGGGCAAGAATGTGGGGAGAAGAAGGAAGATTTCACTCTCCAAAATGACTTCCAGCCCTGGTTTCTTTTTTTATTTTTTAATTTAATTTTTATTTTGTATTGGAATATTGTTGATTTACAATGTTGTGTTAGTTTCAGGTGTACAGCAAAGTGATTCAGTTACACATATACACACATCCACTCTTTTTCCAATTCTTTTCTCATATAGGTTATTACAGAGTATTGAGTCGAGTTCCCTGTGCTGTACAGTAGGTCCTTGTAGATTGTCTATTTTGTATGTAGCAGTGTGCATCTATTAATCCCAAACTCCTAATTTATCCCTCCCCACCCCTTTCCCCTTTGGTAGCCATAAGTTTGTTTTCTATGTCTGTGAGTCTGTTTCTGTTTGTAAATAAGTTCATTTGTATCATTTTTTTAGATTCCACAGATGAGTGTCATCATATGGTATTTGTCTCTTTCTGTCTGACTTACTTTGTTTAGGATGATAATCTCTAGGTCCATCCATGTTGCTGCAAATGGCATTATTTCATTCTCCAGCCCTAGTTTCTGATCAAATTTATAGAGGCTTCCAGACCTGAAAAGAAGAGGCCCATCAGCCCCAAATTCCCATGCACTCTGTGGCTAATCAGAGTCAGGGTCTCCCCACAGGTGCTGTGCCCTGGAATTAGGCCACTTATGAGTTCTGTGTATACACGTGTGTGTGTGCATGTATGTGTTTTATTTATTTATTTTTTTTTTTCCAGAAAACCCACGGGAGTCATGTTTCGATCCTGGTTCCATCAAGAACGGCACACGAGTGGGGTCTGACCTGAAGCTGGGCTCCTCCATCACCTACTACTGCCACGGGGGCTATGAGGTGGAGGGCTCCTCGACCCTGAGCTGCATCCTGGGGCCCGATGGGAAGCCTGTGTGGAACCATCCCCGGCCAGTGTGCGCAGGTGGTGGAGCCCGGGGCTGGGGCGGAGGGAGTGAGGGCACGCCAGAGGCGGAAGGGGTGGGAGCCTAGGGGAAGGGGCAGGGGGGACACGGTCCTCACAGGTAGGCTCTTTGTGTTCGCTGTGGATGAAAGTGGCTGGGAATTCACCAGATGTGCCAGTCCCTGTCGAGGTGTCATCTCTCTCAGATCACATAGTGTGCTCACCCCCACGCCAACAGACATCCTGAATGGTGGCCCCAGACATGCCAGCAGCCCACACCAGGGAGAGGGGAGTCTAAAAGCAGCCCTGAGTTGGTTCCCCATCCTAGGGGAAATCACTGAGAGTTCAGAGGTGTAAAACTAAGGCCAGCGGGGTGGGCTAACTCCAAGGGTATCTGGGTTAGCCATGGGGGCCTAACAAAAGCGATCGGATGGAGTGCCGGAACTTCGGGAGCATGGCGGCCACTGAATGTGAACAGTGAGGAGACCCCTTTGCCCAGGTGGGAGAGGCTGGCTCTGAGGTCCGCCCCTTGTGGGATTAGGCACCGTGGCTGGGTCTCGTGGGCTGTCTGCTCTCAGCGGGCTGTTCCTTAGTCGTGCAGACACTAACTGTCCGGGTGCAGACATCAGCCACGGGGCAGCAGAGCACCTCCAGGTCCCACTTGTAGGCAGAAGGGATTCCTAAAGTGGCCCCCAAGGCTGGGCCTGCAGGGACCAATGCCTGTGTCACTAGAGAGGGCAAGGACTGGCCAGCACCCGGGAGGCCCCAGAGCATCGGCAGGGAGGGGGCTCAGGCCATGTGCCAGGCCGTGGGTGGATGTCCTTGGGCAGGACAGGGCAGGGTCCCCAGGACGCCCCTCCTCCGCATTAGTGGCTTCGCACTAGGGCCGGAAGCTCAGGCCGGGAGTGAGCAGGAACAGAAGGTGGACGGCTGATGAGAGGCCCATGAGGTCACCTGGCCCTCTACCTGATTTCTCTTTCAGCCCCCTGTGGGGGACAGTATGTGGGTTCAGATGGAGTGGTCTTGTCCCCCAACTACCCCCAGAACTACACCAGTGGACAGACCTGCCTGTATTTTGTCTCCGTGCCCAAGGACTATGGTATGGGTTTATTTGTATGTTTATTTGTTTTCCGACTCTTTCCAATCCCTCCACCCCTTCCCAATTGCGCCCCAATTCCACTCCCAATTGTATCCACTCCTACTGTGCAAATGAGCTGAGGAGTCTTCCACAGAGGACCGCTGAGTGCAGATGCCGTGCACTGGGCTGTAGGATGCACTCCTGACACACGAGGGAGGAAGGGGCTAGTGAGACCCACTGGAACCAAGGGATGGGGTGGTTAGGGAGGAAGCAGCCAGGACAGAGGCAAGGTGGGGTGCACCAGGGGCTCCCCAGCACTGCCCAGGTCTGAATAGAGGTGCTGCAGACCCAGGCTGATTGGAAACCCAGGGGAGAGTGGTGGAGCGGCAGGAGGAAGGGAAGGAGTGGGATGGAGCTGGGCTTGAACGAGGGAGCTGGGAGCCGCGTGGTTCTGCTATTCCATCAGCAAGCCTGAGCCTGGTCCAGCAGCGGTGGTCAGGTGAGCAGAGAAAGAGGGAGGAGCAGGTCAGTGCCCTGGGAGACCAGAGAGGCCTCCAGATTCCAAGAGACACAGGCAAAAAGGAGCTGGGCTGGTCCCCTGCTTGGCAGTGGGACAGTTAAGAGTCCTGGTAGCCCTGGAGGATTCAGGAAGTTCCTGAGGGGCACAGGCTGCTTGTACCCAGGCAATCAGTGACCAGCCAGGCTGTTTTCTCTCTGGATCTCCTCCTTGTAGGAAAAGGAACAAATATTTCTAAACAGGGTTGGCCTTGGTGGGGTAAAGGGTATCTAAATGTCCTGAGCATCTAAGAGAGAGATGGGGCAGCCTGCGGAGAACTGGCTGCTTATGCCCAAAAGATAGGATGGAGTGAGCGCGGGGCAAGGCCTGATCACTCACCCAACATTTATTAAGTACCTCCTAGGGACCTCGCTCTCTGCTGCGAACCAGACCTGCAGAGATGAGAGGGATACATTTTCTGCCCTCTGTAAGCTCCCAGCCTCATCTTCACCCACAGGTCCAGCTATCAGGCACCACTCCCATGCCAGCACCTGCACACTCATGTGTGTGAGCACACCCCCCCTGCCAACACATTTATGTGGCAGGAGCTTTTGACCTGTAAGATCACAGTTAGAAAAGTACTGAAAGGTGGTCCAATCCCACCTGCCACCCAGAGCCGAATCCTTGATAGCTGGGCATGCAGATTTTACTTGAATTCCTCCGGTAATAAAGAGCTCACGCCTTTGCAGGCAGCCAGTCCCAAGGCTGGGCGGTTTCACTGAGCTGAAACCTGTTCTGTGGAGAGCTGGTTCTGGGTGGGGGAGTGGGGGGTCGTGTTCTGTCCCAAGCATCTTCTCTTTGTTAGGGATGCAGAGCCCAGGGATTAGGTACAGATTTTTACCTCGGGTCTGAAATACTTGTCCCCAGCCCGGGTCTCCACTTTAACATCCTCTCCTCACAGATCTTTCTTTGATCCCCTATCTGAAGTGGCCTGCTGTACGTATCATTTTTTCCCATTCCCGCTAAAATTTAACACTATCTAAAATAATCTTGCTTATCTATTCGCTTAAGTGTTTTTTGGTTTTTTTTTTTCACTTTTGCCTGTCTCTTCCCACTGGGATGCACACTGTGTGACATCAGGAACCTTGCCCGTGCTGTTCACCCCTGTAGGAGAGAGTGTGGCAATACCCCTGCCATCATCCCCCACTCAGTGCCAATTTTCAGGGCACCGAAGCGAGCCCTCCTTGTTCCTCTGCCCATGAGTTGAGAGCTAAGAGTCTCTTACTCATCACTGCAAATGCTTTTTCTCCCAGGCAGTCAACTCCATGGCCCGAGTGGCTCCCTACCGCCACACACACGCACGCACACGCACACACATGCACATCCCACGTCCTACGCACTCAAGGTTTAAGCCAAAATAGAGAAGGGCTTACCCTGGTACTTGCTCTCAGATGCACTCAGTCAACTGGGTGACCAGTGCCAGCAGAACGTACCAGGGTCTGAAATGGAGCTGTGCCCCTCCCCCAGGGCCCCACAGTGTCCGTAGCTCCAGCCCCTCCAGCAGTAACTGGCAGAGATGGGACAGTTGAGGAAAGACTGTGATAGCCATCAAATGGCAGGGCCCTTAGGTCTTATCTGAAAGGGGACTCCTCAAGGCCATGGTCCACCAGCTTTCAGCCCCCTCCCCTGAGCTAGCTGAGTGGCCTTGGGGAACTCGCTTCACCTCTGAACTTCAGTTTCTTTGTCTATAAAATCGGATATCTGGAAGAGTCGTGGTTGGAGAAGATGATGTACAATGTAAGCATGGTACCCAGCACACAGTAGGTGCTTAATAAATGTCACTTTGCCTCTTCCCTTGGAGTTGCCAGAGGGAAATGAGGTAGAGATGTTCACCTATTGCACGACAGTTGCTCCTTCCTCAGGAGCAGAGTGCTACTCACCCCCTCATTCCTCTTAACTGTGGGGGATCTTGTATCCAGGGGCTGCCCTCATTGGCTGGATCTTCAAAGAAAAAGTAAGGGAAAATACAGGGTCCTCAGATCCACATGGAACATGGGGGATGTCACGGAAAGCTCTTCCATGCCCTAGAGTAGTTGCTGTCACTGCAACCTGAGAAAAGAGTAGGGTTAGCCTGGCTGCTGTCATCTTGACCCGCGTGGGAGAGTGCCAGCCGGGCCCTTCGCAGCTCCCCGCATCCCTGTGCCCGGTGTCTAATCAGCCAGTGGGAAGACTCAGCAGGCAGTCAGGCCCGTGAACCAACGTCCTCCCCTGAGGTTGCCCAGCTCCTGGCCCAGGGCCCCCAGCCCTCCAGGGCTTCCTCCCAGCACAGCCACCCGGTCTTCCCTCTGAGGTCTGCGCACCATGTCTCCTCCACAGTGGTGTTTGGACAGTTTGCCTTCTTCCACACGGCCCTCAACGATGTGGTGGAGGTGCATGACGGCCACAACCAGCACTCCCGGCTCCTCAGCTCCCTCTCGGGCTCCCACACAGGTACCCAGGGCTGCGCCAGGGCGGTGGGCAGGGGCCTCGAGGGGAAGGGGCCCTGTGGGCAGGGCGTGGCCACAGGTGGAACCACACCTTTGTGTTTGCCACGTGCTGGTGCTGTCGGCTCCTGATAACCCCACACAGAAGGGGGCTTTAGAGGCCACCCCCACCCCAAGCTGTCTCTACACCCCCTACTCAGTGGTGCCGCATTCCCCTGTGGGTTGATATTGAGACCCAACATGTTTTTCTAATTATAAACATATTTCATTTTCGCTGTAGACAACTTAGAGGCAAGACAAAATAATTGCATAAAGGATTAAAATAAAAACCATCCAGAAAGAACCACTGAAAAGATGGAGTGTATTTCCGTCCAGTCTTTATATCTACTTGGACTTAATCTTTTACATTTTTCGTTAAACACAACAATATGAACATTGTGAGCATTTTTCTGTTTTTATTTTCGTCTATAATAGGATTTATAAATGCTGCCTAATAGTCTATCATGTAGTTACTCAAAATTATGTAATGAATTCTCTATTATTGAACATTTAGATTGTTTCTTATTTTTCACTCTCGTAAATACTAATTCAATATAGTATACATATATCTTTGTATACATCTCTCTTACCCTAGAATATCTAGAAGTGGAATTGCTAAGTTAAAGGAAATGTGTGATCTTTAAGGCTTTTTATAAAGATCGTCAAATATCGCTCTAGAAAGTTCTTGCCACTTTGTTCACCAACAAATAAGAGGGCATGTTTTATTCTCACAAAAACTAGGTAATTAAGAAAACAAAAACATCATCAGTTTGAAAAGTGAAAATGGTATTTCTTTTTTTTTTTTTTTTTTTTTGGTATTTCATTTTTTAATTTGCCTTTTTTTATTACTACTTCGGTTAACCTTTTATAATGTAATTGTTGGCCCATGCATTTTTTATTTGTGAATTTACTTGTAGATTGGTGTTGATTTTTCTATTAACATTTATTTAGTAGAGTGCCATATTATTATAAGCTATATATATTGCATGCCATAGAAACCTCTTGTCTACAGTACATGCTATGAAAAACCCTCCCCTAAATTTTGTCATTTGCCATTTAATTTTCTTCAGGGTATGTTTTAATATCAGAAAAGCTAAATTTTCCATGATATTAAATCTGTGAATGTTTTCTTTTAAAGTTTTCTCCTTTACTTTTCTGCTGACTAAATAAGTATTCTTCCATGTTTTCTTTTCTTCTTTTTTAGTTTCATTGTTCCTTTTAATACCTTTGGAATCTATTTTGATTTGTTGCTTGATAGGGAACATCTAACCAACATTCTTACAAATTTAGTTAAATCAGTTGTCCTATTGGAATTTTCAAAACGCCAGATTTATATATATTAAATTTTTGTAAAGTTGAAGGTGTGTTTCTAGACTCTTTATCCATTTCCTCTAAGTGTCTGTTTATTCTTGTATCAGTATAAAAGAAGCTTTAATTAGTGTAACATTATACATTGTAATAATTTTAAACATATGGTACTGTTTAAAATTATTACAATGACACATTGTCATTCTTGGTTTAAAATTTTTTATTGACTCTTCTTGCTTAATTTTGCCTCCAAATAAGTTTTATAAATATTACATCAAGTTAAAAACAATTGCATTGGAATTTTCATTGGAATTCCATTAAACTTATATATTAATTAGGGGAGAACTCACGTCTTTATAATAGTACCTCTATTTCCCATCAGGAATATGGTATGTCTCTCTATTTACTATCTTTTGAAAGAAAAAAAAAAAATCTTTGGAAAGGTGCAATAACTTTCATTTCGGCAGTGTCCATTTTTTGTTAACTTTATACTTCGATATTTCATGGAAATTTGTGTTGTTGCTACTGCAGATGAGTCCTCCCCTCGCCCCCCTGCTGAGCACTGCCATTATCTTCTCCAACTGGTCTTTGCTAGTATATTAGAAGACTGATATTTGGGGTATAATCATCTTGTAAAATCATTGAACTCTCCGTAATAATGCTAAGACTGCGAAATGATTCTCCCGGGTCCTCTAGGCAAAAAGCAATATCATCTGCAAATAAATTTGTCTCATTATCTCTTTGCAGTGGTTTTCCTTTTATTTTCTTCCATGGTTATTGATCTAGTCAGGTGTATTACCTTAACACCAATGTTGATATTTTATGTTAGAAAACAGAATCCATTTTGTAACTATTTTAAATGTAACACCATAGCTTACATAACATCCCATGGTGATGTTTAATCTCCTTGGTGTTAGCGGTTACACACAAGGACAAAATAATCTGAGGAAAAAGAGGAGGAGAGATGTTATGAAACAAAAGCAGAGGTTAATTAATTAGAAGATAATAACAACTCCACAGATGGAACGGTACTTGCCCTTCTTCATAGTTGCCCCTTTTTCTCAGCTGGACCAGAGGTTTTATATTGTTTGTTTTGTTTTGTGTGCTTCATTCTGTTTTTTATTGCTTCTACTTAATTCTTCTGTAGACGTTGTTATGCTTTTCTAATTAATTGACCCCTGCTTTTTTTCATAACACCTCTCCTTTTTTTTCTTCAGCTTATTTTTTTCTTCTTGTTCTAACTTTTTGAATTGAGAGTCTTGTTTGTTATTTTCTCCGTGTAATAAAGAAGCATGTTTACAGCATATATATATTCACCTCGAAGTGTAGTTTTGGCTTCATGCCATAAATTTTGACATGCACTGTTTTCATCATTACTTTCTAAGTAATCTGTCATCATGATTTGCTCTTTCTGCACAAGTTATTCAAGGATGTCTCTTCTTTTCCCCGCCAAGAACTTGGATTTTGTTCTTGTTACATTTAAACATTTGTGTTAATTTTTATTTTTATTGCCAGATGGTTAGAGAATGCAGCTTGTACCGTTTCTACTTTGGGGATTAAATGAGGTCCTCTCAGTAGCCAAGGACATTTTTTTAATTCCCTAAGTATCTGAGAAGAATATGTGTCCTCTGTTGTGTAGAGAGTCCACGTAGAGAGGGGGGCAAACTCGAGCTCTGCGGTCACACTGCCTGGTCTCCAATCTCAGCTCTCCCAGTTGCTTGCTAGGTGCCTGCGGTCGCAACACTTGGCCACTGTGAGCTTCAGTTTTCTCATATGCAAAGTGCAGAAAGTAAACATTCTACCTCCCAAAGTTATTGTTAGGATTAAATAAGCTTTGTAGTAGCCATTAGATCAGTCTTACTCAATTTTTATTCAAACCCATTATATAAGTGGTTCTCAGTGAAATGGAACACCCCACACATGCACACTCAAGCAGTAGTATAAATCAGGATTTTGGAAGGTAGGATGCTTTTCTAAAATCTCTTGATGACAGATAGATGATAGATAGATAGATAGATAGATAGATAGATAGATAGATAGATAGATGATAGGTAGATAGATGACAGATAGCCATAGATACAGAAGTATAAATATAGGTACAGATAGAGAGATAGGTATACATTTAGGACCTATAGATATAATATGGATATAGATATAGGGCTAGATATAGATGTAAAAGACCAGTAGGAATAGAAACAAATAGGTATAGAGATAGATGACTGATAGGTGGATGGATGGATGGATGGATGGATGGATAGATAGATGATAGATAGATAGATGACAGATAGATAGATAGATAGACAGGTAGACTGATAGATGATAGGCAGATAGCTGATAGATAGATAGATAGATAGATAGATAGATGATAGATAGATGATAGATAGATGATAGAGATAGATGATAGATAGATAGATAGATGATAGACAGATGATAGACAGACAGACAGGTAGACTGAATGATAGATAGATAGATAGATGATAGACAGATAGATGATAGACAGACAGACAAACAGGTAGACTGACAGATGATAGGTAGATGATAGATGATGATAGATAGAGATAGATAGATGACAGATAGATAGATAGATAGATAGATAGATAGATAGATAGATAGCTGATAGATAGATAGATGATAGGTAGATGATAGATAGATAGATAGATAGATAGATGATAGATAGATAGATAGATAGATAGATAGATAGATAGATAGATAGATAGATAGATAGAGGTATAGGACTTATCTATATGTCAATATCAATATCCTCAGATCGTCTCTTATTCCTCATGTGGAGAGACACTGATGATGAGCGATTAGTGCTGATGGGAGTGAACTGTGTCCCTGTCCCTGAGGTTGTGTTGGGGGAGAAAAAAGAAAAGCTTGAGGACTGCTACTCAGCAGTCTTCATCTTGTTTTTCCATTTATATATCAATGAGAATGTTGTGTGAAAGTATCTCCCACCACAATTGTGATATTTTGTTGTCTTCTTGTGTTTCTAACAATTTTTGTATCTGTGTTTGCCTGATTTATCTTTCCTCATTTTCTTTGAGAATCTTTCTTTTAAGAGGAAGTTTACTTATAAGTGAAACATGCATTCTGTTATCTGTCACCTTGTTTTGTTTGTTCTGGGGTTTGTTTTGTTTTGCTTTTGCTTCTTCACGTTTCCATTCATACCTGACCCATCTCTGATTTCCAAGTTTTGTTGATATTTGGACTTTATCAATGTTATCAGTAATTATTTTGTAATTACGGGCTTCTTCCCCAAGAACAAGTTTTTCCATTTGCATTTAGTTTTGTTACCTCTTTAAAAATAATTAATTGGGTTTAACTGCATTTTCCTAGTTGTCTTTATCTCTGATAGTTTTTGATTTCCCTACTTTTGTTCATCTTTTAAAAGTAGGGCTCCTCACTGCAGTACTTTCTGTCACCTTGCATGTATGAGAATGCCTTTCCTTTGATGTATCATATAAATGACAACCTGATTATAAATCAAATTATGGGTCACAAACTTATTTCAAAGCTGCAGTGGTTACTTTATTCTAGTAGTTAATATTGTAGATGAGTTGAAGTCCAACCTGATTCTTTGTCCTTGTAGGCAACCCATGCTTTTCTCTTTTAAAAACCTTTCATATATTTTCTTTATTTTTAAAATTGAAAAGCCCACTAGGATGTGTCGTGATGGAAATCTCTTTTCATTAATTAGATCTGGTACTTTGTGAACAGTTTCATTCAAAACCTCAAGTCTTTCTCAAACTTAGAAAACTGTCTTCCTTTTTAAATTATTTTTTCTCCTTCAATTTCTCTTGTCTTCTCTCTCTAGAATTCTTGATATATACATATTGGATTTTATTTCTGTCTTTCATGTCACTTGTCATTTCTCTCATTAGTTTAATCTCTTTATCCTTTTTCTATGGATTCTGGAAGGATTTCCCAAATTTAATCTCTACTTTGCTGTTCAATTTCTGCAGAATCTAGCCCTGTGTGCTAGTGTTTCTCATCTCTTTGTAGCCTTTATTGATCTCAGATCTGTTCTTTGGCACATCTTCCTTCTCTAATTTCAGAGATGCAATCCTAAATTTAATCTTGTGACGTCGATTGAATATCTTCTGAGATTTTTACCTGTTCTTTGTCATAGTTCACATAAAGATATTTGCTTTGACTTCTGAGAGGGTCCCTCCCTTAAAACTTTGGAATCTTTTCCTACGTCCAGTGATTTTACTGTGTGTTTATCCCTGGAGAGGGAGATCTGCATACACCCAGGACTGGAAGTTGAAATGGGTCCTGGGAGAGATTACAGGGGTCCTACTCCACATATATCCAGCCAGATGACGGGAGGATGGAAAACTTGAGTTTGTTCTGCTTGCATTTATTGAGAGGAGGAGCTAGAGATGGTGGTGAAAATCAAGGAAAGTTTTTCTTTCCTTTTTTTTTTAAACCACGTTTTCAAAAAATAAAATAAAATAAAATAAAATAAACCATGTTTTCAATACCATCAAAGTGACAGATTTGTGAGAACTAGTGCTATACTGGTAAATGGTTTATTTATTTATTTATTTATTATTTATTTTTGGCTGCGTTGGGTCTTTGTTGCTATGTGCAGGCTTTGTCTAGTCGCAGTGAGCAGGGGCCACTCTTTTGTTACAATGCGTAGGCCTATTGTGGTGGCTTCTCTTGTTGTGACACACAGGCTTTAGGCACGCAGGCTTCTGTAGTTGCAGTGCATGGGCTCACTAATTGTGGCTCATGGGCTCTAGAGTGCCAGCTCAGTAGCTGTGATGCTTAGTTGCTCCAAGGCACGTGCTATCTTCCTGGACGAGGGCTCAAACCCGAGTCCCCTGCATTGGCGGGTGGATTCCTAACCACTGCGCCACCACGAAAGTCCCAAGGAAAGCTTTTCTTTATGAGTTTCTTTTTGCTTGGGCAGTCAAAAGTTAGCTGGGCAGTGACTTCTGGGCTCAGCCACCTGGGACCTATGTAAACCTAAGTGCATTGTGAAAAAGGCTCTGTAATTCCCATGACCAGTAGCAGCACATGGGCTTTCTGGAAGTGCTGGTGGATCCTAGGTGTGCTGCCCAGTGGCTTCTTGGCCGGTTGCAACTCCAGCCCCCCTTGCGGTGGAGACGTAAACTGGCTTTCTGCAGCGCCTACTTCCCTTGGGATGTCAGCAGACTTTCCCAGGGGTCCCTAAGGCTGTGGAGGGACAGCATGCAGGGTGGTCATGCCACTGCCCATCACCCCACAGTCTCCCTCAGCTTCCACAGGATGGTGATGGTGAGCAGGACTCCATCTCACAGCTGCAGGTCCCTCTGCACCACATCAAGCAGAAGATATAACTTTATCCTCTGATATAAAGGCTTTGGGGCTTCCTTAGCTTCCTGTGCCTGTGTACCTTCCCCAGTTTTTGTGTTATTGGCTGGGTGACAATATGCCCTGCTTTGCCCGGGGTCGTCCCATCTTTCCCTTGGTTGTCCCAGCATAATTATTTACAGCATGCCCTTGACTCTCAGACGTGTCCTAGTATGAGCAGTAAATTATATTATCCCTCTGGTTATCGATCATTTCACAGGGCATCTGGGAAAAGCCAATAACTCTCTGATGATCACATCACCCTCCTTCCCAGAACTTGGTAACTTTATTTGTTTGTTTTTATCAAATTGGTATCAGTTTTCCAAGTAAACTGCCAGTCAGTTTGGTAATGGCCATTCTCCCCCATCCCTGTGGGTCAGCACATCTTTAGAAGTTATCTCCTTTCCAAGCAGGTCATTTGACCTGAACCTTTCTTTCTTGATATATAAACAGTGCATACTGAATGCCAACTTCACATTGACATGGGTCAACGTAAGACCGCGGATGCAAAAGCTTTCTGTAAACTTTAGATTGTAAAGTGCAGTAAAAATGTGCAGTTTTATTTCAGGAAGGCCTGGGAGGTGGAAGGGGTTGCTGTGTGGGGTGTGGAAGCCCCTCTGCCCTAGCCGGGATTTTACCTGCCGGGCCCGACTGACTGCTGGACTCACTCTCTTCCTCTCCTCCTCGCCCCTTATCTCGGCAGGAGAATCGCTGCCCTTGGCCACCTCCAATCAAGTCCTCATTAAGTTCAGTGCCAAAGGCCAAGTACCAGCCAGAGGCTTCCACTTTGTCTACCAAGGTATGCAGGACGTGACGTGGGAGGTGTGAAGGCAATCTCGGTTCTTCAGTGACGGAGAGAACATGGACATTTGATCCCTAGTCTGAGCCTCATTCTTAGGGTGTTTGGGAGCAGTTACTGGCTTGGGGGGCAGTTCCCTGAAATTCAATTGAATTGTATGCATTCATGTACCCAACAAACAATTCACGGACCAAACTCCATGATGGATAAGGGGAGAAATCAGAGAAGAGAAGCTAATTTGGTCCCTCCCCACCCCCACAACCCCCTTGTCTGGCACAGTCCTGTTGGTTGGGAAGACCAGCCCAGGCCTCTTACCTAGACCCTCTCCTGTGGAGCTTGATTTTGTCTGCAAGGCCCAGTAAAGGTGCGGGGAAAACACAGGCTCTGGAGTGAGGCGGACCTGGATTTGGATCCCAGCTCTGTCACTTTCTAACTGGGCACCAGCTACAACCCCCTCAGAGCCCAGTTTGTTCACCTATAAAATGACAGTGATCATATTACCTTGTTGATGGCATTAAAAGGGTTCACAGAGTAGCTGGCGTGAAGCAGATAATCAGTGTCTGTTCCCTTCCTTATGGCCCTGAGAGGCCAAGTCTTGGAGCACCCTGGCTTTCACTTTCAGGCCCCAGCCTCTTTCTGTCCAGGAGAACGTCCACCCTCCTAGGGCTCAGATTCCAAGAGCGGTCCTGTTCATCCCACTGCCCAAGATAAACCGCACTGCCCTGTGCAGGGGTAACCCTGCCCCTGGGACACCCTCCGTGGGGCCTGGGTTGAAGGGTCCTATCTGCCCCTGTAGGCAGGGGGAAGGGAGATTCAGGCCATGAGAGCAGGGCTCTGGGCAGGGTCTCAAGGCACATGGGGAGAAGAGGCCAAAGGCAAGGTCAAGGGAGGAGGAAGGGCCATTCTCCCTGTTAAGGGGACACATGACCCTACTGGGCAAGGGGCTTCATTGGAAAGGCGAAGAGCACAACGGGGCCTAGAGTCTGGGCCCAGAGGGCTCACACTGCCTCCCGTGGTTTCCAGAAGCTGTGCTACAGCATTGTGTGTCCAACTCTATATCAGTACGATGGGCCTCATCCTCGAAAGCCCCCTACCCCTGCCCTGAGGGAAAGCGCCCAGAGCCTCTCAGGGCCCCCCCAGTTCCAGCCCCACGGTGCGTCCATCCCCAGACCAGTTTCTAGAGGGGTGAGGCCTGCCCCTCAGCGCCCTTGTCCCCTGCAGCGGTGCCCCGAACCAGCGCCACGCAGTGCAGCTCGGTGCCCGAACCCCGCTATGGCAGGAGGCTGGGCAGTGACTTCTCCGTGGGGGCCATCGTTCGCTTCGAATGCAACGCCGGCTACGCCCTGCAGGGCTCCCCAGACATCGAGTGCCTCCCTGTTCCGGGGGCCTTGGCCCAGTGGAATGTCTCAGCACCAGCGTGTGTGGGTGAGTCCTGGACGACCAGCGCTTGGAGGGGGCCTTCGGGGGGCCAGCAGACACCCTGCGAGACGCACAGCAGCCCCGCCGGCCAGCGTAACTGAAGAGGGTGGCCCCTTCCAGCCACACGCTCGTCCTGTGGGTCGGTGTGAAGACAGCGAGGAGGAGCGGCGGGGCTGTGGGGGAGGGGCGTGGGGGGAGGGGAGGGGGTCCAGGTCCCTGGGGAGGGTCGTGTGGGGAGGAGCCACGGGAGGAGGTGGGGCTGGGGTCCAGGGGAGAAGCCAGCAGGGGGCGGGGTCACAGCGAGGCCGGGAGCCCTGGGAGGGGTCTGCGGGGGAGGCGCCCCTGGGGACCCACAGAGTTGCCTCCTTCCCAGTGCCCTGCGGCGGCAACCTCACGGAGCGCAGGGGCACCATCCTGTCCCCGGGCTTCCCTGAGCCCTACCTCAACAGCCTCAACTGCGTGTGGAAGATCATGGTCCCCGAAGGCGCTGGCATCCAGGTAGGGGCCGGGGGTGCCGGGGAGACAGAGCAGCCTGCCCTGCCCCTCAGGCCAGGTGCGCGGGGAAGGCCCACAGACAGAAAAACACGACAGCACCTGGCGCAGGAAGGACGAGGGGTTGGCGTTGGCTCGGCCATCGGGGAAGCCAGAAGAAGGCGGCGGGCCTGGAGCTGGAGTGTGAAGCCTGGGGAGGAGTCATAGGAGATGTTTTTCAAATGGCTTGAAGGGTGAAGGGTTCACTTCTTCAGGTTGTGGGGGATGGAAGAGGAGACACTGCAGGGGAGGGGAGGAGCACACGGACAAGCACAGGTGAAGCAGGGACGCGCGCCCGGCACACACCTGGGGTGTCACACCTGCAGCCCAAGGCCACAGCAGAATCAGGGCTGTGCTGGTGCCCAGGGGCGGCAGCCAGCTGGAGGAGGCCCAGGAGGGCTGCAGCGGTAGGGAGGAGGGGCCGGGGCCCGCAAGGCCAGCAGAGAGCAACCGCAGGGACTCGAGGTGGACAGGTCCAGCCAGGGGCGGGGGGTTACTGGCTCACAGCTGCTGGATGTCTGATGCAGTCAAGGCAGGAAAGTGAGGAAACCCAAGGGGTGTCGGAGAGATGAGAAGGCCAGTTGGACTGAAGTAGCCCTGCATCCCAGACTTTCCTTTCCCTGTTCTCTGCCTGACAAAGTACCCCCACTGTCTTATAACCATCCCATGTCTCTCTCCCCTCTGGACAATGAGCTACTTGGTGAAAGGGACTGCACTGTACTTTTATCAAAGTTCCTAAGTGCCGGGTCCAGATGAGGTGCTCAGTAACCGAGTTAAGCACGTGAAGGGAGGAGAGGGGAGGGAGGGGAAGAAAGGGAGGGCTGCCTAACCAACGATTCAATCCCCCTGCCTTCCCAGATTCAAGTCGTCAGTTTTGTCACAGAGCAGAACTGGGACTCCCTGGAAGTGTTTGACGGTGCAGACAACACTGTAACCATGCTGGGGAGTTTCTCAGGTGAGGTGGGGCTTCCAGGGACCTGGACTCTGAGGGCGGGAGTGGACTTTTGTCATTATTACTACTGTTGAAATTTAATTCACATGCCATAAAATTTACTATTTTAAAATGTACGATTTAGTGGGTTTTAGTATATTCACAAGGTTCTGCAACTATCACCGCTATCCAATCCTAGAACATTTTCATCAGCCCAGAAAGAAACCAGGTACCCATCTGTATCCACTCCCCATCGTCCCGCCCACCCCCACCCCCAGCAACCACTCACCTACTTTCCATTGCTATGGGTTTGCTCTCTCCAGACATTTCCTGTAAATGGAGTCCTACAGTCTATGGCCTCCCGGGTCTGGCGTCTTTCCCTCGGTGTAACGTGTGCAGGGGTCACCACCTGCAGCCCGCACCAGCACGTCACCGTGTGGACAGACCGCATTTCATTCCATCGTTGGTGGACATTTGGTTGTTTCCACGAGTTGGCTAATTATGAATAATGTTGCCATGGACGTTCATGTACACGTTTCCATGGGAACATGTTTTCAAGTCTCTTGGGTGTATACCTAGGAGTGGAATTCCTGGGTCATACGGTGATGCTATATCTGACTTTTTGGAGAGACTGTCAGCAGAGGGGCTGCACCACTTTCCGTGCCAGTGGTGGACTTCTAAGTGCGGTGTATGATTTTGCCCAAAGGCCAGGGCAATTATCTGGGTCTTGCAGGGCCCAGAACTCCATGTTGTCAAGGTCTAAGAGGGAGTCACGTGCCCCAGATAAACTGTCTACACTGCCTGGATGGCCCAGAGAATTATCCATGTCAGAATCACTTTGAAGACGTCTGGAAGTAGACCAGACTCATAGGCCACCTGAGGAAGTCAGCCTGCTGCTGGCCTGTGGCTCTCACCCTGCGGGAAGTTGTTGGAGTCTCTCCTCCCTCAGCGGTTGGAGACCCAGCACTCTGAGGGGAGCTGATTTGTCATTCAGTGGGTTTGATAACTAGGGCCACCTGGGGGCCTTGGGAGCAGAATGTCAGCAGGTAGCAACAGCCAGAGAGACGGGGCGGCGCCCGGGGGTGCGGAGAGGCCAAGTCTGATTGGTCCCCGTTTCCTCGCCCAGGAACCACCGTGCCTGCCCTGCTGAACAGCACCTCCAACCAGCTCTACCTGCATTTCTACTCTGACATCAGCGTGTCTGCGGCCGGCTTCCACTTGGAATACAAAAGTGAGATCCCAGCGTCTCAGCCGCATGCAGGTTCAGGGTGGAAACTGGCAGGGCCCGAGTTGCCATGAGGAGCGGGGGTTGTCCTAGGGCTGGATGTTTTCCACTCCGCTTGAGCCTTATGCCGACCTAGGTGAGGACGCTTAAGCTCAGAGAAGGTCTGAAACCTCCCCAAGACACACAGCCAGGAAGTGGCGGAGCCAGGGTTCTCACCCAAGGGTCCGTTACTCAAAAACCTGTGTGCTTCCTCTGTGTCCACACAGGAATGGGAAGGGGGCCTGGTCACGGGCCTGGGCCCAGTAAATTATTTGGGGTGTGAGAAGATGGAGGTACTCTCCTCCTCCATCCAGCTCTAAAAAGCGGCCTCTCCAGCCCCCAGTCAGTGATGCAACTGTCTTTGAAGTTCCTCTCCTCATTGCAAACTTCACTCCTCTCCCACCAGATTTCTCCCTCCACCCTCAAAACCTTACCTCCTGGCTTCCAGCATCTCTAAGCGGTCACCCCTAAAAACTCTTCAGGAAAAGGCATTGCAGGGGCAGTGGGAGGCGCAAACTGTGGGGCATAAGATAGGCTCAAGGACGTATTGTGTAACATGGGGAATATAGCCAGTATTTTATAATAACTGTAAGTGGAAAGTAACCTTTAAAAGTTGTATTAATTTTTTTTTTAATTTTTTAAAAAAGGAAAAGGGTTGCAGATGTGCCTTGTAGGGCAACAAAGACAGGGGTCACCGGGGTGGCTGCTCTTATCCTGAGACTGCCTGCTTATCCCCTTCCACACGGGCTACAGGAAAGAATAGGTCGGCAGCAATGTTTGTCACCCATTCGTTCAGCAAATGCTTACCAAGCATTTACAGTGTGCCAGGCGTGACGCTGGGTTTTGCTAGGATTGGGTAAGATCGGGATGGATGAATCACCTCGGTGTCCATGGGAGAGAGTCAGACTCGTGCACAGAGCAGGGCATGACAGCATTCCAGGTGCTCTCAGGGGTGTCACCAGGTGGTACAGCAGCGGTTCAAAGGATAGAACAGTCCCTTCTCCCGGAGGCTGGTGGAGAAGGAAATGTCATGAAGAAACATTGGACACCTGCAGCGTGGCACACCCTGTGCTAGGCGCCCACTGAACAGAGATGAATAAGGCACAGAGCACAAAGTCTAGGGGGAGAGATGGGCATGGAAACAGTAATTGTAGTGCAACCTGATATGTAAAGGGAATGCAAAAGAGGGAAGCTAACCCTGGCCACATGAGACTTTACAGAAGGAGTACCTGAGTTAGGTTGGGGATGAGAAGTAAGAAATGGGGGAAGGTGTGGTTGGCTGGACCATCTTGGACAGGACGGGCAGATGGAAACCCCACGTGCTGCTAGAGGCAGCTGGTATGATCAGCATCGCCCAGCTGGTCTCAAAACAAATGAGCTTTGCCCAGGCAGTTGGGAGAGGAGTAGCTGGATTCCAGGATGCTCATTGCCTGAAAGAACTAAAATGTGCAACTAGTCGGAAAGCCCTGGGGCAGTTTGAAGCCAAGACCCTGTGGGGTGGAGGATAGGACAGGGACCTCCGAGATCTTCCTCCTGCAGACCTCTCAGGCCTCACTCTCCGGGAGGGGTGAAATGTCCTGGGCTCTTGAATAATTCATATGTTTCCTTTCACCCTCCCTTCTCTCTCCTCTCCAGTTTTGTTTCCTCATCCAATATTTAAATCTGAATCCTTAAATGTTCCCTAGAATCTTCTCTTTTCTTTCATGTTCCAAGATAGACTTCTTTCCTAAATCTCTTTGTCATGCTACTGCCTCATTCCCAGGAAAAATTCACCTCCTCTGAATTTTTTTGCTGCTGTTGTTGTTCAAGAGAACTGATAGTTTTCTCAGTAGCTGATTTTATCACCCACTGTCCTCTCACAGTGGAAAGAGCTAAAGGAAAGCAGAGGTCTCCATTAGTATTTGGAGACTGAAATTCCTAGGAGCCAGACCCTGTAGTTATATTCTTGTTCTGTAGATAATCTGCAAAGAGGGGACAGAAGGGGAGAATTTATTGCTATTGTAGAGACAAATGCTTTTGAAGGGTACTGAAAAGTCCTGTCTACAGCTGTGACTCATATTTAATGTTCATTTAATTGAGATGGAAATGGAAGAGTGTGCTTTCAAAAGTAAGAAACTGCATATGATTTTTTTAAAAGTCTTCCTTTGTTATAAGCATGGCTTAAACAAAATCAAGCTGTACAATGTAAAGAAGTTAGGATGGACTTTTCTGTGTCCTTTCCTCCCTCTCTGCCCTCACCTTTCTCCCCATTCCACTTTTCTCCCACCACACTCTTTTGTCTCTTGCTCACTCTCTTTTGCTCTCTGTCCCCCCTTCTGTCCACCACTGCCCTTCCAGTAAGTAGGTCTCAAGTTGCTAAGCTGTGATCACCCCACTAAACACCGACTTGCCTTCTACTTGCAGCTCAGGGAAGAGTCGGGGGGGAAAGAGACAAGATGAGAGTTGAGATGAATTACTTTCCATTCAGTTTCATGATTGTTTTAATACTGTCCTTGGAGTCTTTTGTCCCAGATGCTGAGATTTATGGATTTAGGCCCAAACAGCTTCTGTTTCCAAGTATCACATTGATTTCTTAAAAGCACATGCAGGACAGAAGTT
Organism: Hippopotamus amphibius kiboko; assembly: GCF_030028045.1. Lineage (NCBI taxonomy): Eukaryota > Metazoa > Chordata > Mammalia > Artiodactyla > Hippopotamidae > Hippopotamus > Hippopotamus amphibius. The sequence continues at coordinate 26,437,446 of NC_080186.1, read as the reverse complement.
GTCTGGGAGGAGCATGGGGAAACTTCTTGGGGTGATAGCAGTGTTGTATAGTTTTGCGCCTGGGGGCATGTGGACAGCCAGAGTCCACAGCTGATGCCCGCCTGCCCCAGGAGGCTTTGGTCTGTTGAGCCTGTGTGTGGTATAAACATTCTGATTTTCTCTATGTGCTGGGAGGTGAAAGGCTTAGGAAACACCAGCCCAGAGGCTGGGAGGAGAGAAAGCACAGCTTAGAGGCAGCTTCTCCTCCCTGCTGCCAGCACTGCCCTCGGCCTGCTAGCACATCAACCTAATGGGCTTGTCCATTCTCCTGCCGTCTGTCTCTGTCTGGTCTAGCGGTGGGCCTGAGCAGTTGTCCAGAACCTGCTGTGCCCAGTAACGGGGTGAAGACTGGCGAGCGCTACTTGGTGAACGATGTGGTCTCTTTCCAGTGCGAGCCGGGATATGCCCTCCAGGTACCTCCCCTTGACCCCCAGGGCTGGAAAGGTGTGCCCTGAGCCAGGGTCAGCCAGCCTTCCCCCAGCAGAGCTGCAGTCACCAAAGAACAGAGAGAAGCCCCACAGATCCCTCAGGGACCATTATCCCCTCCTGGAACTGTTCATGCAGAAGACAAAGTGCTGACTTTAGCCATCTGGCACAAGCCAGCCCTGAATGTGTTCCTGCAAAGTTTCGGTTTGATTAGACTTTAGGAAAATTTAATTTTCCTTTGAAGGCGGTGAGGGACTCTGGTAATTAAAGGAGTCTCATGAGGAACCTTTACTAATGAGAATTCTTTAGTAATGGCTGTTAATAAGCACCCTTCCCCAGATCTCTGTCCCTCTGCCTCACTCCCCATCCCACAGTGGATCCATGCATCTTGTTCCTTAACCCAAGGCCCCAGCACAAGCCCCCTGCTCCAGACTGTACACGCAATTGTGCCCAGGGGGGCGGCTAGCCCACCCGGTTTTTGATTCCTCCAGGGCCACGCCCACATCTCCTGCATGCCTGGGACCGTGCGGCGCTGGAACTACCCTCCTCCACTCTGTATTGGTAAGAGAGCCCCCACTTTTCCAGTTCATTCAAATGCATTTCTACCAGGGCTTTGAGTTCAGGGACATATCACTGGGATCAAGTTCAGCTCCAAAGGAAGTTTGGAATTCCAGGTCTGCTCACAGGCGGTATTTTAGACCGATGTTTTTGTAAGCTTTAACTCTCAAGATTTTCATGCCTTTTAGATATTTTCACCCACCAAAGGAAACATGACAGGAGGCTTGCCCATTCGAACACCTGACAATGACCATTCTGATTCCAAATCATCGACCAAACCCCAAGTGGAATCTCTGGGCACTTTGGGTTTTCCCCTGTGACAGACAGATGGAATCCACTGAGAGGGAAAGGCTGAGGGTTGCCTGTGAAATGAGGACTTAGCTTGGTTTGGTTTCTGTGCTGAATAGTGATGAAGAGATTACTGGATGCAAGAAAAGACAGGGTCTCCACCCTAAGAAGCGTCTAGTCATCTTGGGGCGGGGGCAACATACCTTTATCGAGGGTCTGCCCCATGCCAGGCACGGAGCTACGTGTCTCCTCACCACAGCTCTTCAGGGCAGGTGTCGTCACCATCATTTTGGCAAGTAGGAAAACTAAGGCTTTTAGGATTCAAAAGAAAATGGCAGAGTTGGGAATGGAAACCTAGGTTTCCTTAATGCCCCGCCAACTCTCAAGTGCAAATCTAGGCTAAACTTGGGGTAGGAAGCAAGGTGAGCTGAGCGTGTGTCACTGAAGCATATGACATTGCCCTTCAGTGAGCTCACCAGGGTGCAGGCCCGGTCATCTGTTGAGCAGTCAGAAATTGAACTGGTCAGCCCAGGACCCTTTCCCCATCCTGTATTACAAAGGCCTTACCTGGGCAACCGCTCATAGAACAGCAGCCGTGGTGGCTGAGGGTTTACTGTGCGTGCCAGGTGCTGTTCCAAGTGAAGCGAAGTCCTTTCTGTGACCCTCTGTGACGCAGGTGCTGGGTGGGGGAAACTGAGATTTGGAGGTTTGGGGTGGGGGCCCAAAATCGGGAAGTGGGAGCATTGGGATTGTGACCCCGGGGGTCAATGCCAGAGCCTCCGCTTTGCACCCGGGCACTGTTCCCTTCAGGTCTCTGTGCTCGAGTCACCCTCTCCCCAGAAGGCATTTGCATAGACACGGCATATAGCCTCCCCTCCACTCCTTTCTCTGGCCTTCCGTGACGGGCTAACCCCTTTCTGCACACACAACCTTTTCTTAATAAAAGATGTAAAAGAAAAGAATCAACATCAACTGACCAGGCTACCGTTGTGCCCCAGCCCTGCGTCTTCAGGTGACTCTGACTGAAGTCACCTCCACTGGAGTTTTAGATGCCCCAGCCCCTCCTGGTGGCTCCTCATGGGATAATCACAGTCAGTTTGGTTCAGGGTGTGTGTCAACACTCAGGGTGGGTTCATGGTGGGGCTCCCCTGCTGACCACGCAGCCCCATGGACTATGTATTTGTAAAGAGCCTGGCCTGGTGCCAGTGCATCCCTGTCCCCTTCCTTCATCCTATTTTTCGGTCCTGGAAGAGTTGATTGGACAGTGAGGGGAGGGAGATTTGGGGGACAGTGTAGGAGATGGTCACACTTCTCTTGGGGCAGACCACTTTTGCTGCATGACCTCACTAAGGAAACTGACTTTTGAAGGGCATGCTCAAGGTCAAGCATCCGTAACTTGGGACTGCTGGGCAGACCTAGAATATACTTCCCTTCCTGGGTTTATGTACTCAGTTTGGCCCTCGTGTCCAGTTTTTGGGGGAGATGAATTATAGGTCCCTTTGGATTCTCAAAGGGAAATTGACATGGGAGAGTCCAAATGCTGCATGGCCCTTTACTCTCTTCATTGCTGTCCTAACCCTCTGTCTGGCCTCGTGGTCACAGCGCAGTGTGGGGGAGCAGTGGAAGACATGGAGGGGGTGATCCTGAGCCCCGGCTTCCCAGGCAACTACCCCAGCAACATGGACTGCTCCTGGAAAATAGCACTGCCCGTGGGCTTTGGTAAGTCATCACGCCCGGGCCTCTGGGCTTAAAGCAACTGTCTGTTGCCATCACTCAGCATAACCCTGGCCGAGTTTGCTTAGCTGCCTCTCAGCGGTTGGCCTCTTGTGCAGGCGTGAGGATCAGTTAGGAATGGTAGAGATGAACGTGCTTTGGGAACATAAAATAGGGAAAAAAATCTTCAGGGATTGCCATTATTATTTTTATCATTTGAGTAGTGAGCTAAAATCTAGGAATGTGGAATGAGAAATTACTCAGGGATACTTAAAAAAGAAAAAAACAATCTATTTTATGGAGACCGGACTTCAACCTGTGCTTTTAACTGCAGTGTGCAATTTCTCATCCTAATTAAATTGAGCCAAGGTCAATGTGAAATTGAGTTTGCATCCTTTATACTCACATTCTCGCTGGCCTTAGAAGATTGGGAGATGTCCTCTGTGTGTGTGTGTGTGTGTAGACACAGGGATTGGTGAGGTGTAGAAGACACTGATCTGGGTACAAAATATAATTACTGGAGATTCATGTCTTATGCACTGGGAATGTAATTTAACCCCAAATATTTCTATTGAAGAGACAGATGATTTGCGTTGAATGGAATTTATAGGCTGTACACATAGGTCATCTTGCCCAAGTCATTGCTCTGCTCCTTAGGAATGAAATGTCCCGAGGGGATCGCTCCTGCATAGGCCTGTGATCCCCCAATCTGTGACCTCAGGAATGAAGACCACCTCTTTTGTCCTTTGTTATTCATCCTAGAGGAGGTCTTCTGATGGAGAAGAGGCTTTCAGGAGAAAGTGATCCAACCTGACTTCTCTAAATCTTACCTGAGGGGAGGAGAGAGGTTGTGACCCTCAGAGGATGGAGTCGGATTAAGTACCATCTTCTGAGGGAAACTGGGGATGGATGAGCAGGGTGCAGAATAATGATGGCTTCGGCAGCCTTGGGAGACTCCAGATTTTGAGACATTGGGAAAAGAGGAGCTGGGAGACCCTCTAGCTCTACATGCAGGCATGAGCCCGAAGAACCTCAGATGATAAAGGGACGAGGGGAGGGCCACATCCAAAGGAAAACAGAACTTTAAGTGGGAGATGCATCACTGTTCTAAGTCCTGATGTTCAGCCACCAGAGCTGTCTATCTGTAAGTCCTCCAGGCAGTCAGCCTCCAGCAGGGACCAGTCATAGAAGACCAGATCCCTTGCTTTCAAGTTAATGTTGGACTCCAAGCAGTCCCTAATGGCACCTGGTTTCAATGTTTAAAAGCCTCTCCATTTACAAACGTATGCCACTAGATGGCGGCAGTTAGGCAGCTCAATTCAGAATTTCTTCTGTCCTTAGAGAGCCCCTTTAATGGCCCTGCAGCCCCAGTGTTGGGGTGATGTATGGGTGGTGGGCTGGAAAGCATAGGTTCTGCAGATACGTACAAAGGTGCCCAATGTAAAATTATGTGTAATTTGGAAACAATTTACATGTTAATGAAAAGGAGAGTGAACAATAGTTGGGTAATTCATTAAATGGAATTAATGTAGTTAAAATCAATGAACTGTATCTTTACATATCGAAAAGGATATACCTTGAAAAACACGGTGTTGAATTTAAAAGTTTACAAAACTGTATACACACTATAATAAGATTCATACAAATGTTTAAAACATATATTTTTTTAAGAATCTAAAAACATGAACTGGAGGGGTATCTTCCAAATTCATGGGAGTGACTGGCTCTGTGGAGAGAAGGGCAGTAGGAGAGGGCAAGAGACATGAAGGGTCTTCAGCAGTATATGTCAAGTCTTTATTTTATTTAAATAATCATGTGCAAAAAAATTCACGCCTATGTGCTCATTCTAAGCAAATTAGAAAGTACAGATCAGCAAATTATAAAAATTCCAATTTATCTGTAATCCCACCTTGCAGAAATAACCGCTCACAGCTTAGTCCTCACCTTCAAAATGTAACCTTCATGAAGACAAGGGCCTGTAGCTCTTTGTTCCTCCCTGTGCAGGGCCCGCCTAGCACAGCCCCGATGCATGGCAAATGCTCAATAAATATTGCTGGTGAATCAACAGTCTTCTAGTTTTTTAATACAAAAACTAGAATTGTATGCTACATACTACTTTGCAGTCCGATTTTCACAATTAACATTGGAGGCATCTTCCTATGCTCAGAAATATATTTCTTCAATATTTTCAATAATAATCAAATTTTGAGAAATCTTATCAATCAATAAATATCAGTAGTCCCACCTTTATTCTTCAAAGAATACATTAATATGAAATTAAGATCCTAATAAAATCCATTTAACCTGTTGGGTTGTTAGGAGATCTTGATTAATCCAATAAGATTCCAAAGTATAAAATTCACTTGGCATCTTAATAGAACCAATGGGACAATGTATTCTTCTAACTTCTGAATTATCATAAGGGTTCTAGAAAATACCAGTATTGAAGGTCATGTCTTTTGATTGGGTGTAGTTATTTTTTTAAGTGGTGGTATTTTTAAGTAAAAAATTTATTTTAACAAAGCTATCTTTATACTGATACTAGGCACATGAATCCTAAATTTAATCAGGTGTTAACCCTGAACTTCGTTTTCAATAAAATGAAACATACTCAAGATGGCACTCTGAAATGACTGGTGCCTTTCATTTCAAATGAATAATATAAATAGTTTTAAGTCCAGTCCTGCCTGAAGATGAGAGACTGGGCTGAACCAGCGACTCCCCACATGTGGTCTGGGAACCCTGACTGGGTGGGCAGTCGGTAGTGGGGACCCGTGGGCTCCGGCAGGTGAGGTTTTCATGAGGCGGCACGTGGGAAGCAGAACGGTATCGCCTGGGCACTGTCTGCCTCTGTCTTGCTCCCAGGAGCTCACATCCAGTTCCTGAACTTCTCCACCGAGCCCAACCACGACTTCATAGAAATCCGGAACGGCCCCTACGAGACCAGCCGCATGATGGGCAGATTCAGTGGTAGTGAGCTTCCCAGCGCCCTGCTCTCCACGTCCCATGAGACCACCGTATATTTCCACAGCGACCACTCCCAGAACCGGCCGGGGTTCAAGCTGGAGTATCAGGGTAAGGACCCAGAGGGCCCGTTCATCCCCGCCTTTTACCCACAACCACCCGTCTTCCCAGCCTCCCTCATAGGGAGGAGGGAACCCAGGAAGGGCTGAGGGGTGGGGGGCAGGCCCGACCACCGTGACATGTCTCTCTGGCCCCGCGGAGCCTGCTGAACCCCTTTGACAAGCCCTTCCCAGGGCGGCAGCCCCAAAGCACCCTCTCGGGCTCCACCCCCAACCAGACCCAACAGCCATCAGTCCCCCTCAGGCACCCCCGAGTGTCTAACCAGCCTCTCCCCCTTGGCCTTCAGAGGCTCACTTCCTCCTCTGGGTCCTCCCCTGTGTGTCAGTTATGCTCAGTCAAAGCTCCTCCTGTAACATGCCAGAGGATTCCAGTAATGATTCTGGTAACAATCCCAGGAGCACCCGCTGAGACAGGTGTGATGAGACAGGTGTGTTTACTCCCGCTGAGGGTCTCCCTGTGAGAGGCCGGACCATGCACACCGCAGCTCCTCCACCCTGCGCTGGAGTCCTGTGACTGGCCCACTCCTCCTGGAACCAGCGCCATCCACTCCAGCTCAGGCTTGCCCTGTGGAGGGGCCATTACCTGTGCCGGTCCAGCTGTGCCCACCTGTGCGGCTGTACGTGGGGCCTTGGGTGGGCCCGACATCTTCCTCGGGGGCTTTCCTAGTGGGACTGACAGAACCGTTTGTTCTAACCCCTTCTCCCAGATTCTTCAACTGCATTTTTTTTTCATATGTTTAGGCTTTTTTCCAAGACTAGTACATGCTTGTCAAAAAAGTTAAAACATTACAGAAGTTTTTGTGAGCGCATCACAGAAAGTCAGAATTCTCCCATAACCCCACCTATGCAGAAATATCAACTTGTAACAGTTTGCTTTTCCCATCTTTTCCATACATATACTGTATCTATATTATTGTACTTTTAACCAAAATTGGATCACTATAGATACTGTTTTGCAATTTGCTTTTTTTTAAGTTTTAATTACACAAAGTTCACAGACACTTTCACCTTGTCAAAAAAGAAAGGGCAGGGGTGGCTAACACAACATTGTAAATCAACTACACTCCAATAAAAATTAGAAAAAAAAAAGAAGGGGGAGAAAGAAGGAAGGTAGGAAAGGAGGGAGGGAGGGAGGAAGGCATTAAGAAATTAAAATATCACAGGTAAGGTCGAGCTTTCCTTGTCTACAGCCTCCAAACCCAGAATTATTCCCCAGAAATAACCACTATTGTTTCGATGTGGTCTTTCCAGATCTTTTCCCATGCACTGCCATACATACGTAACACGTTACCTGTGAAGAATATGTAATACATCGTGCGTTTTCTATGGTAATATAGAATGTTCTATATATACATATACACACACATATATGTATAAATATATACCATCCTAACATTGGACTTTTTTATCCCTTGTCAGGGATGAATACTGGCCAAGGACTTGGGCTTGCCATTGAGGGAAAACCTTAAAGGATGCCCCATGAGGTGGGCGCCTTTGGACCAGTTGTACAGATGCTGCCCCCTCCGGGGACCCTCCCTGAGTGTGGTCAGGCTGGTCACCACCTGGGAAGCCTCAGGAGGAGGAGCTGGGCCTCTCACACCAAGGCAGCAGCAGAGAGAAACCAAGCCGCTTTCCCGGAAAGTGCCACTTCGTGGGTGGTAATGAACGGGGCTGTACGCGGGCTCCTCACGGAGGCCAGCCTCAACGAAGCACGCCTGTACCTGTGGAGTGTACACCACCTTGGAGGGCGGTGGACCTGTCCAATGGGTCGTGACGCATCCCAAGGCCACAGTCTGGCCCAGGAGAGACTCAGGCCCAAATGCAAGATCAGGGTGCCTCTCTGGGACAGACACGGGCCCCTCTCAGGCTTCCCGTGTGTTAGTCTCCTAGGGCTGCTCTATCAGCGTACCACAGGCGGGTGGCTTAAACAACAGAAAGGTGCTCTCTCACAGCCTTGGAGCCTGGAAGTCCCACAATCAAGGTGCAGGCAGGTTCCTTCTGAGGGCTGTGAGGAGGGATGTAGTCCACGCCTCTCTCCTGGCTCCCAGCGGGTGGCTGGCCGTCTGGCATTCCTTGGCTTCTGGAAGCATCACCCCTGCCTCTGGCTTCATCTATACACGGTCTTCTCCCTGTCCTTCTGTCTGTGTCCAAATTTCCCCTTTTTATAAGGACACCAGTCATTCTGGATTAGGGCCCACCCTAATGACCTCATTTTAATTTAGGTAAACTCTGTTTCCAAACAAGGTCACGGTCTGAGGTACAGGGGTGGGGTAGGACTTCAACATATGAATCCGAGGAGGACACGATTGAACCAGGAACATCCCATCAGGCCCAGTGGCTCTCCCAAGGCTCCTCCTCTTGGGTAAATGTAAAGTCTGATGATGCCACCGCTGTGAGGGGGACAGCCGCTCTGGGGCCTAGCCACACACTGGGCCTTCACCCCTGTGACGGGCACAGCCCTGCCCGCCACGCTTGTGTGGTGGGACCACTCTCGCTGTGTTAAGCCCACTTTGTCAAAGCTGCCCTCTGAGGCCCGCGGACTCCGTGGACTCCCTCCCTGTAGAAGAGACCCAACTCCCCCAGGGAGCCCTGGTCGCGGGCTCAGCACCTCCCATGCTCCCCAAGCCCTCACCTCTGAGGAGCTTCACCTGAGGCTCCTCTGCACGGGTCACTCGCGCGGAGGCTTCACGTGTTCAGGGCCAGTTTCTCTGAGGACGTTCCCTGGGTGCGTGTTGGGGGCGTGGGGGTGGAAACAGGGAGGAGGGGTTGTACGTTTGCCTTCAGAGGACCAACACCTTCCCCTGAGTTGGCCCAACGGCGTGAGAGGCCCCGTGACGTCCACGGGGGTTTCTGCCCTGTGGTGGCCCAGCTCCCCTCACTCACATTTTACCCCAGGACTTGCCTGGATGTTCCCCTTGAGGCTTCTCTTGGGTCGCAGGTCCAGCTCCTTCCTCAGCACCTGCCCGCTGCCCCAGTCCTGACGGCCCCTGTGGAGCCACTCTCAGTGTCAGGGCAGCTGCCCCCCTCAGACTTGACCTCGGCTTCCAGTAAGCCTCCTCTTCTGTGATGACCCCAACTTCCCGGCTACGTTGTCTCTAGTGCCAGAGGCCCAGGCCGTCCCGCTGAGGCCTCCCAATGTGTCGGGCCCAAATGATTCTCCCTGCCCCGTAGGCCCACATTCTTTAGCCTGGCCGCTCGCCCCAGGTTTTTCCTTTATGAAAAGACCTGCTTCATGAAAGAGCCACCTGGCACCACTGAGGCTGTTTCTGTTGAGCAAGCCTAGCTCCTTGTGGTCCCTCGACTTTCTTTGGAAGAAATCCAACTCCTTACTTTTTCTCAAAATCCCTCCTATTAGACATTCTGAACTTCCTCGGCTGGGGTTCTCTTTTCCCTTCTTCAGGTAAATAGTCCCGTAAAGTTTTCAGTAACAGTATAAGCTACTCCTACTCAGGTCTCCAGGTCTAACAGGCTTCACTTATTCCATTAAAATTTCTCAGGAGATTGCATTTCTAAGAACTTAGCAAAATAATAAGACATTGTTCCAAAATGTTAGGCTTCATCATTATTAATATGTTTAATATGATGCTTTGTTTGAAATTGTATCTGTTCCTACTGGAGCATCAACTCCTACTCTCCCCGAGGAGCCCTTTCCTGGGAAAATTGATTCCACTTCTTAAGCGTCATGTCTGCCCTCTAGGCCAAACCTCTCCCTTTTTTGTATGTGTTTTTGTTTTTCATTTTTTAAGTTAATTTTTATTTATAAGTATAGTTGCTTTACAATGTTGTGTTAGTTTCTGCTGTACAGCAAAGTGAATCAGCTCTACGTATACATATACCCTCTCTTTTTTGGAATTCCCTGTGCTATACAGCAGATTCTCATTCGTTATCTATTTTATACATAGTAGTGTGTATATGTCAATCCCAATCTCCCAATTCATCCCCCGCCCCCCGCCCCGCCTTTCCCTCCTTGGCACCCACACATTTGTTCTCTACGTCTGTGTCTCTGTTTCTGCTTTGCAAATAAGTTCATCTGTATCATTTTTCTAGATTCCACACATAAGCGATATTATATGATAATTTTCTCTTTCTGACTTACTTCACTCTGTATGACGGTCTTTAGTTCCATCAACCTCTCCCTTTGAAGCTTCCTCTGGTGGAACGGGCTCTGAGACTTCTCTCCATGTGAAAGCAATCCTGGTACCCTCACTTTGGGGTCTCTGTGGAAAGCTCAGCTCCCTCCCCTGGAGATAATTCGCATAAGAGAGACCCAGCCACTCTCCTCCAGGCTGCTCCTGGCTTCTCAGGAGGCCTCGGTCTTCAGGCTCCTCCCCATCGTTGGGTCCCCCTGTTCCCTCTGAGGCTTCTCTCGCAGCTCATCCATTCAGTCACCTCTCTGGGCTACAGGCTCCCTGCTTCTATTAAGACCTCATTTGCCAAATCGCCCAAACCCTCTGCTGCCGACAGAGCAATGTCCCCTTTGGCTGACCAGCCCACCCACTCTCTCTAGAACGGCTCGATTTTTCAACACAGCCAACTACCTTGATGATGTCCTGGGGAAACCTGCCCAGTTCTTCCCACGGAAGCCTCCCTGCACACTACTGAAAGTAAAACAGCCACCATTGCAGAAGGAGAGCTTCGGAATGGCAGCTTCATTTTTTTTTTAAAGATTTATTTGTTTGTTTGTTTGTTTGTTTGTTTATTGGCTCTGTTTGGTGTTTGTTGCTACACATAGGCTTTTTCTAGTTGTGGCGAGCGTGGGCTACTCTTCATTGTGGTGCACGGGATTCTTATTGCAGTGGCTTCTCCTGTTGTGGAGCACAGGCTCTAGGCACACAGGCTTCAGTAGTTGCAGAGCCAGGGCTCAATAGTTGTGGCCCATAGGCTTAGCTGCTCCGCGGCATGTGGGATCTTCCCAGCCCAGGGCTCGAACTCTGCATTGGCAGGCAGATTCTTAACCACTGCGCCGCCAGGGAAGTCCCGGAAATGGCAGCTTCTTGATCTTGGTTGTTTATGTTGTTACTGCACGTGAGGAGGCACCTACTTGCACGGAGCGTTCATTTGGTCTCAGCTGCTCCCCCTGAGAGTTTCCGCTGTACGAGCACTCCCTCTGCTCCCACGGCTGATTTCCTGCCGGGTGGACCCAGTTTCTGTCCCGTGGATCCGATTAAGTGAAGGCTCTGCTCTGTGACGTGCTCAGCAAATCTCTCGGCGGCCTCTCCCTTGGGCCAGGCCTCAGCCGCTCCCATCACGGCGTCTCCTAAGTCAGGCACACCCATTCTCAGGGAAGCAACTTTCTTGTTCTTTGGAGGGACTTTGTTATACGAAAATCACACATTCCTTTTAACCCAGCAGTTCCCTCTGAAAAGTTTCTCTCCTGGCCACAGGTTCGGCTTCCACCGCGCTTCTTCCTTACTGATAGGCTCTCATTTCTCAGAGTCACAGGGGCCCCACTCATGCCCTCACCTGACTGCTGCCCGTGTTTGTGATCTTGGTGGTGGTGGTTGTGATTGAATGAGATAAGCAACTGCAAAGAGCCAAGGTCAAAGCTGAGCCCCAACGAGATGCTCAAAGAATAATGGTCCAATCTAGCCTTGTCTTCCTTGCACCCCTTCCTCCATGGAAACAATAATAGCAGATAGTACTTAGTGCATTCTCACCACGTGCCAGTAATGTGCAAAGAGCTGTACATATATCATCCTACTGGATGCTCACAATAACCATTTTCTAAATAAGAAAACAAAGGCGTAGAGAACTTAAGTCACTTGCCCAAAGCCAATAACTACAAAATGACGAAGGCCCGTCTGAGTCTATGTCTTGGTTCTCCACCACTATGCTAACTTCCTGGCATGCCTATATTCTGGCTGGGGAGAAAATGCCCAGAGAGAATGAAGTCACCTTCTCTCCTGATCTTTTCCAGCCTACGAACTTCAAGAGTGCCCAGACCCAGAGCCCTTTGCCAATGGCATCGTGCGGGGAGCTGGCTACAACGTTGGGCAGTCAGTGACCTTCGAGTGCCTCCCAGGGTATCAACTGATGGGCCACCCTGTCCTCACATGTCAACATGGCACCAACCGGAACTGGGACCACCCCCTGCCCAGGTGTGAAGGTATGTCCCTCCCTCATCCCTGGTGATTCTTTTTAGGGACACTGGTCCAGAGCAGTCCCACCCTTCACCTGCCTGCTCCGTGTGTTCACCCATGCTGGGAGGTCCTGGCAAACTTTGTCTATCCTGTTTTCATATGGACAGGACTGAGCCTATTCAGGGAGAGGGTCCCTGTGACAGAGCTCTGGGCCAATGCTAGGGAGGACCTGGAGGAGATGTGGGTCACAGCCAAAGGAATACATACTCAGCCCTTGGGAATAGCCAACCTCGTGGGCTAGATGTCCCCCGTTAGAAGGGAAGACCCTGTATGAGGGTGTAGGAGCCCACTGATGCGCTGAGGAGTAGAGAGGTAATCATGTGAGAAGTGAATAAAGCATCTTCTAGGAAATTCTTGTCCCTTTCTTCACACCCCTGCCCCAGCTTATTCTCCTTCTCCTACATGAGCCTAGAGAGATCAGAGTTGATGATACCAGGGAGCTACAAGTGGCATTTCCCTGGATGGAGGAGAACCAAGATGCCATGCTGTCCCTACCCTTGTCTGCGTACCTCAGTTCCATTTTCCTTCTTTTTCAACTCATGGGGCCCAGCATTTTCCTGTAGGAGAAGCTGAGAGTTGTCTTCAAAGGGGAAAGTTTGGCAGGTGGATGGTATGGTCCAGGAGACCACCCTGGGCTTCATCTCGGAAACACTTCACCTCTCTGACCTCCAGTTTCTTCCTTAGTACAATGGGGCTTCTCACCTCTGCTTTGCAAGAGCTGAGAGGGTTCCAGGATGGCTCATGTAAAGTGTCAGCATAGTAACTGGCCTGAAAATGATAAGCTGGAAGTATTAACTCTCCATAGATAAAGAGACCTTGTTTGCACGACTGAGCTGTTCTGGTATTGGAATATAAGATCATAATCTCTAAAACTATTCAATTTCCAGTTCATTTTTCAGATTTTCAAAACGATCCTCGTGCATCATTTTGGAATTTTTAGTTGGTCACTTGCTACATGACAAGCTTCACTGTGGACTTTTTTTCCCCCTTTTTACTCCTATTTATGGCATCACAGGAGAGAGGAAAGAGCAGTGCTTCCGCCATCAGACATCTTGAGCCACAAGCCCTCCTCCCTCCTAAGAAAGTTCTTCCCTCAGCTTCTAGGACGCCATCTTCTCTTGATTTTCCAATCATCTTTCTGCCTGTGCCAACTTTTTGACTATCTTTTTCTTTGTCCCTTAAGTGTAGTTGTTCTTTGAAGTTTTTTCTCAGACTCTCTTCTCATCCCTCACATCTCCAAATGCCATCTATATCTGCGACCTTTATCTCTTTCCTGAGGTCTTTACGTATACATCCAATTCCTTACTAAATATCTTCTCTTATCCAGAGGCATCTAAATCCCAACGCATTCAAAATGGAAGTCATCGTCTTTCTGCCTTGACACTGAAATCCTCCCCTAGTGAAGTGCTCCTCTAGTCCCTGGTTATTCAGCCCTCAGTTTGGGAAGCCTCCCTCTCCCTTATCTGGCCTAGTCACCAAGTCTTGCTACTTCTAATCCTAACGGCCCTTCAAATGCATCCACTTCTCTCTGTGCACTGCTTCTACCTTAATCCAGGCCACTTAGATGAGGCTCGTCACTGGGTTCCCAGCCTTCAGTCTGTGTTCCTAAAGCCACTTTTCACAGTGTAGTCAGGGTGAGCCTTTGACACCATTCATGTACTCCAGGCACTCCCCTGCTCAGATGCCAGCAAGGTGTCCCCATCTCTTTTGGGGTACCATCCAACCCCCTTGGGGTAGTACACAGTGTGCCTCAGGGCCTGGTCCCCGCTTACCTCCCTGTGTTCGCCACTCTCTCAGGCTTTATGCTCCAGCTCAGCTGAAATACTTTCCGTTCTTGCCATGTGCCACCCTCTCTTGCCCCAGGCTCTGAGCGTGTGCTGGTCCCTCCTCACAGAACATTGCTCTTCTCTCCTGCCTTCCATGTAGCCCTTATCATCCCTCAGGTCTGAGTCTAAATGTGAATTCTGCCACCACTCCCTTCCTATGCCAACAAGACCAGATGAGGGGATCCCCCAAGTGTTCCCATGGCATTCCGTGTTGATGGCACTCTCCACCCTGGGCTGGAGATGTGGGTACACTTGGCTGTGTCCCAGGGGACTGTGAGTGCCACGAATCGGAATCACAGGCCGTGGTATCCTTGTTGTCCTTCACCTCCCCAGCCACGCCTGGCACCATTCAGTACACAGAGGAGGGATACCCGTGGGTACCACTTTCAGGATGCGTTCGCATTTGCAGGAACCCTGGTCTCCACTTGGAGGCGCTGGGATTCTTTCTTCTCAGACCGGTCCGCCCCCATCCACATCTGTGTCTGATGACCCATGCCAGACAAAACACTCATTATTCTGGACCAGGGTTGTTTTGTTTTGTTTTTGCCCAGAACCTCTTTTTATTCTCCTCCATGGTGACTAAGTCCAAATACCGTGGAGACTTCCAGGACTCTTTGTCCCCCTGCCTAAAGTCTCCATCAGAGTGAGTGTTGTCTGAGGAGACAGGAAGACAGGGAGGGAGGATCCTGTCTATGTAGCAGATGCCTCCTCCGTGAACTTGCCCTGGCTGGACATTTTACACGCAGCCGTTCATCTGATTGCCACCAGGGTCCTATGAGGAGGGGAGTCGTAGTCCCACTTTATAGGTGAAGAAAGAGCAGCTACACTTATCTAGTCAATTATCTAGTCAAATAATGGTTTAGCCATGATTTGAACCCAACCTTAGCCTTAGGACAGGAACCTGCAGTGCTTAAGTCAAGACCAAAAGTACCGCTCCAAGAATCTCAGAATAAAAAGAAAAGAAAGAGATACTATCCTAATGTCTTACCTCTTCCAGCAAAAGTACTGAAGCCCTGACTCTAGCATTTCTGGGGAAGGAGCGGGGAGAGATTTACTGTCTTTCCTTCTGAACAAGTGTCTTCTGGGAAAAATAGAAAGTGGGGGGGGGGGCCGACCAGGGGCTGAGGCAGGCTCACAGAGGCACCTGCACTGAAAACTGGGGGCCACGTGGGCTATGGCGTGTCGGGAATGGCGGGGAAAGCCAGCCCCAGCCCTCCGCAGTCCCGACTCCTCTCCCCATCCCGCCCAGCCTCCTGGAGCAGGATGGTTCCTGCTGGGGGCTGGAACTGAACCGGAAGTCATCTGAATTCTCAGGGCCAGGGTGTGATCTCCAGCACTCATCTGTGTCTGTGTCCTCTCCCTGGCAGTCCCCTGTGGCGGGAACATCACCTCTTTCAATGGCACCGTGTACTCCCCGGGCTTCCCCAGTCCCTACTCCAGCTCCCAGGACTGTGTCTGGCTGATCACTGTACCCATTGGCCACGGCATCCGCCTCAACCTCAGCCTGTTGCAGACGGAGCCCTCTGGAGACTTCATCACCGTCTGGTAGGGCCAGCTGCCACGTCAGCAACCAATGAGAAAGGGGCACTAGCTGGGCTCTAAACAGGGTCACCCATCTATTTGTCCAGAACACCACAAGCTGAAAGCTTTTAAACGGCTCTCAGCCTCTTGGGTCTCAAATAAACATAGTGGAAGGAGGACTCAGCTTCAATTAGCCTTTTTGACTCCTTGAAGGGAAAGGAGTGACAGGGCAGTGGTTCCCAGCCTGCAGTCCAGCTAGGGGTCAGTCAAAGTACCAATGGGTGTGAGAATGGGAAAGGGTGTAGATGAGTAGACTTTTCTCAGGATTTCCAGAGTCCAAACCAAAATTCTACATTTACCTAAGATAAGCTACCCAGACTAATGAAAGAGCTTTGGAGTGGAATTTTGTGAAGTCCCACTGGTCATCTCATGCTGAGCCAGTGCTGACCACAGAACTGTCCACAGTGATGGAGATGTTACGTATCTGTGAGATGTTACGTGTTGCGATCTGCCATCCAGTATGGCAGCCACTCTCTACATGTGGCCGTGGAGCACCTGAATGTGACTAGAGTGACTGAAGAGCTGATTTTCAAACTTTATTAAATTTTAAATAATTTAAAAGCAAATAGTCACATGTAGCCTAGTGGTTACCAAACTGGACAGCTCAGCTCTGAGTTATATAGTTAGAGCATCTTGAGTTCATTTTAAAATGGGAAGGTGAATTATTAGTTAATAAGTGCAGTTTCCTATACACTTTTTTTCCAAACCACTGAATCTTTAGGCAAAGATATAACTTAAAAATGTCTTTGTTTGGAGGTTCTGGGAATCAGCAGGAGACAGTGAGATTCTCTTCTCAAAATGTCCAGGGCTGGACAACTGTCACCTGACTGCCCTGGATTGATTTCTCGCTTAGTTTCCAGACAATGGCTAAGAACAAATGGGAGGGACTGGATAAGGTTCCAGGGGAGAAATCCTTTGCCCAAGGAAGGCAACAGGGCAATGCCTCTTTGCTCACTGAAGGCCACGGACACACCGGGTGGAACAGGCCAGGCACGGTGACCTTCTTTCCTGTTGCAGGGATGGGCCACAGCAGACAGCCCTACAGCTCGGAGCTTTCAGCCGGAGCTTGGCCAAGAAAACAATGCACAGCTCATCCAACCAGGTCCTGCTCAAGTTCCACCGTGACTCGGCTGCAGGTGGGATCTTCGCCATAGCTTTCTCTGGTCAGTATGGAAGCCTGACAGGTGGGGGCTGGGAGAAGACCCTCAAGTCCAGGCCGGGCTTGACCCCTGGCTCCCGCATGTGCCAGCTGTGGGACTTGGAAGTGTAGCATAGCCTCTCCACCTCGGTATCCTCAGGGTTATGAGAATTCAACGTGTAGGATATGGGAGAGCTCCCAGCACAGGGCTCCACAAATGTGAGTTTTCCTTCTCCTCCACACTAGTAGGGTGGAGAGGCCCATGATGCTGATCCTTGGCACCAAGTTCAAGGTCAGAGGCAGCATGGTGAGGTTTCTCTCTTATCTGTCATTTGCACCAGCTCCCTGGCT
Organism: Hippopotamus amphibius kiboko; assembly: GCF_030028045.1. Classification (NCBI taxonomy): domain Eukaryota; kingdom Metazoa; phylum Chordata; class Mammalia; order Artiodactyla; family Hippopotamidae; genus Hippopotamus; species Hippopotamus amphibius. Next base: position 26,420,303 of record NC_080186.1, on the reverse strand, counting down.
GAGTTATCCGTTTACCTGTGCCCCACCTGATCCCTCAGCACATTCTAGAGGGTTGTCCCTCTAGAGGTTGTCCCTCTCTGAAGGAATCCAGGGCCTCTGTGGATGCCACAGGAAGTGCACTGTGCACAAATGATGTCACGGAGAATTCAAGTAGAGGAGCATGAAAAATTCCCGGTGCATCTGTCCTTATTGACAGCCTGCTTTCTTCTAAAAGTCCAAGGTCATGCACCCAGGTATTTCCTCATTTTTGTTATAGTGGACACAGCATAGAAAAACTTATAGAAAGTTCTCCATAGGCTTGTGCCAGCCATGAAATAACCCCCCTTGCTTACAATCTGTGGAACAATGCATCAATTTGAACTGCAAATCAGCAAGGCTTGGCTTTATTCCCGGCTCCACCTCAGGCCAAGTGTCTGACCTTGTGTAGGTCTCTCCCCAGCTTGAGAGCTCAGTTTCTTCACCTGCAGAACAAGGGGCTTGGCGTTTGTGACCTCTAAGAATCCTGTGAAGTAGTTAAGCAGATATTGTTACCCCCGCTTTACGAACAAGGAAATGAGGGTCAGGGAAGGCAGGAGGGCTGGCCCAGAACCGCACGGCTAGAACTGGGGGGAGAACCCAGTCCTTGCAGCTCTGCACTGGCTGCTCCGGTGGGACCGCACGGCATTACTGCCTCACACGTGCATTTACAGAAACTTGAATGCATTCAGCCCTAAGTCCTTGCGAGAGGTAGTAATATTGAGACAGAAAGAGACAGAAACAACATTGCTGAGAGCATGGGCCCCTCCAGTCGCCAGCCCCAGGGAGCTTGGGCCCTGGTGAGTGTGATATGGAGATGAGATCCCCACCTTCTCCATCTGCCGTGGTATCCACAGCCCTCTTGTTGGGTACACCTCTCACCCCATTAACGGGACCCAGGTTTTGAAGGCTATGTCATTCTGACTCTATGTGACTTGCTCATAGAGTAATAGAGTATAGACTCCAGAGTCACACAGACTTGGGTTCAAATCTCTGCCACATATTAGCTGTGTGACCATGAGTCTGTCACTTACCTTTCTGGGCCTCAATTTCATTATCAACAAAATGGGAATCATATCAGTATCTAACCACACAGAGTTAAATGAAATCATGCGTGGGGATGCCTAGCACCAGGCACAGAGTGTAAGAGGTACTCAGCACATGACAGTTCTAATCATCCCCATCATCATTAGAGAGTAACAGGACCAGGTGAAGGAGGCCCAGCACTGCCCTGAGCCATCCTTGTTCCCAAGTTCTCCTGAGTGAGTCTGCCCAGGAGAGCACTTGTTTCTTTGTGTGTCTTGGCCACTGTGCCCCTGATGCCCTCAGATGAGACATGAGACCCTTAGGTGCTCTCTCAGACCATGGCCCAAGGCCTCATCGACCAGAGGGCAGGCAAAGGCCTGGGCGAGAGGATCCACTGCTAGGCCCAGGCCATGGTGTTCGGGTGGGAGAGGCTCTCTGCAAGGGGCCAAGTGAGCAAGAAGGCACATTCCACCCACTCATAGGGCTTTTGATAAATTCTGGTATATAGCAATGTGTAAAAGGTACGTGTAACACACATGCAGTTTATAGAAGGAGAATAAGATGAGCACTTGTCGCTGAGTCTAAGATAAAGAACACCAGTGCCCTTGAAGCCCCTGTGTGCCGCCTCCAACACATCCCCCTGGCCCACCCCCAGCGTTAACCATGGTCCTGAATTTTCTGTTAATCATTCATCGCTTTTCATTATAATTTTACTCCATAAGTGTATGTCTCCACAAATGTATACTGTTTCATTGCGCATCTTTTTTCTGTTATGTAAATAGGATTATTCACTAAGTGTTCTTCTGTGACCTGCTTCTTTCACTCAAAGTTAAGCTTTTGAAATTCATGTGGATGTATGTGACTAGATTTAGTCCATTTTTCAATGCCATCTAGTATTCCGTTGTGTGAAAATAGTGATTTATCTAGTCTACTGTTAGTAGGCATTTAAGTTATTTTATTTCAAACAATATGAGCATTGTTGTACATTCCTTCTTGTGGACAAGAGTTTCTCTAGAGTACGTGCCTATGTGGAACTGCTAGGTTGTAAGTATTCACATATTCAGTTTTACTAGGTAAGGCCAAATTGATCTCATGAAGTAGTTATAACAATTTATACTCTTCCTGGCCATGGAGGTAGAGCTTCTGCTGCCCTACATTCTTGCAAACACTGGGTTTTAATGGACTTTTAAATTTTTGCCAACCTGGTGGATAGTATTTCACTTTTCTGTTGATGATGAGGATGAACATTCTTTCATATCTTCGTTGGCTATTCCTTCTTCCTGCTCTGTGAAATGCCTGCTCCCATACGGCTTTCTTCCCCCAAGAAGAAAGAGAACAAACAAGTAAGCAGATAAATAAAATCTCTGCAATTTTTAATACATGCTGTGAAAGAAACAAATAAGATAGCAAACAAAAAGGTAGAGAATCCACTTCATGTAGAATAATTGGGGAAAATGTGTCTTAAGAGTTGGTATTTGAGACTAGAACTAAAGAAAAAAGAAGGAGCCAGATTTGCAAGAGCAGGGATTGGGAATGGGGTGGGGGAAAAAATGCTTGCCTTTTTATAGGTAAACATTAGCTCTAAATAAATTTCTCTTCATATAAGAACCAAAAAGAAGAAAGATACCTTAGAAGACTTATGACAGTATTGTACAGTACTTTTTTAAATGACAAAATAGAATCTGAATTGCAGAGAAAAAATGCCCTTGGAAACATATACTTTAGGAAATAGAAATAAACTTTGGAAAGCATCTGCTTCCAGCATAAGAGTCTAGGTAGCATGGACTCCAAATAAGAGCTATCTGGCTGAGAGGTTAATAAAAGGGAAAATCATACCCCACCTGATAGGATGCAGGGAGAAGAACCCAGCATCACTTCAGTGATTGTCCCGTCAAAGATGCACAACCCGAATCTAATCATGAAGTATCAGACAAATCTAAATTAAAGGTAATGTAATTCAGTGTTACATACTAGAAATCAACTGACATACAATTTTCAAAAGTATAAAAGTCAGGAAGGTCAAGGAAAGTCTTTAGAATTGTTCCAGACTAAGGGAGACTAAGAAACATGACAAGGAAATGCAACGTATGGTTCTGAACTGGATGTGTTTGCTATTAAGGACTTTATTGACACCAGTGGTAAAACTTGGATGGAGTGTAAGGATTAGATGGCAGTGACATATCAGTGTTAATTTCCTCCTTTGGTGTTTGTATTGTGGTTGTGTGGAAGAATGTGCTTGTTTGTAAGAAACACACACTGGAATAGTCTGTGGTTATGGGGTATCATGTTGGCGACTTAAATTTCAACTGGTTCATGAAAACGTTTTTTGTACTATACTTCCAACTTTTCTACACCTTTGTGATTGTTTCAAATTAAAGCTTTTATTTATGAAGGGAGCTAGCTATAACAGAATGCAAGTGCACAGTTTAAATAGGCATACGAACCAGCCAAGAGCAGAACTGACACTGGAGAGAAACAATACAGAGATGTGGAGGACAGACCTGAAAAGTTCCACATGAAGATGGAAAAGGACAAGGACTTGAAAATGATAAAGGAGAAGATGGTAAAGAAAGAGATCAGGTGACCAAAGAACCAATGTACTGATAAGAAGTATTTATGAGGAGAAGAACCTGATGGATGGCACAGCAATAGTAAAACTCTTCTGAGATTAAGGAAAATCTGTGCATATAGGATAAAAGAGATCACTGTATACCAGGAGAAATCAAAAACAGCCTGGCAAGTTTTCCAAATTATAAGGGTGAAAGGTAGAGGAAAGCTGCTAGAATCCAGGGTGAGAAAATTAACTACGAGGAGCCAAAAACAGCAATCCTCAGATTAATTCTTTTTGGCATTCAATTCCAGAAAATAAAGGAGGCATTTTTAAAGATGTTCAGGAACAAAAATTATTGAGAGCTTCACATGTGAAGGCAAAAGATAGTCATTTGCAGATATCCAAGAGCTTAAAATTAGTGTCAACCAAAGTCTCAATTTGAATTGTTACTCAAGGATGTAATCACCCAACAAAGGATGAACCAATAGCTCAATATAGAGTTGTATAAAAGATAAAAATGGAAGGATTGACTAGCTAATCACAGACTTAAGTCTAATAACTATTGAAAATATAGATTCAAAACCATGCAAATACAATTATTCTTAAAAGTTTAAAAATAATTATTTCATATTAACAAATGCCCAAATAGTTAGAAGAGGGAGAGGAGAAAGGAAACGTCTTTATCTTCCATTGGGGTGGAATCAATAGACATTATTCAATTATTAATTTTATAATTAGAACAAGAAGTGTTCCAAGTATATATGCTAGTCATTAATAAATTAAAACTCAACTATAGTACTTCCAAATTGCTAAAAGAAAAAAATGAAGCGAAACGTAATTCACACACAAAAGGAAGAAAACAAGGGAAACTGTGTAGAAACAGAGATACAGAAAACACAGAATAAGCACCAAATAAAATAGTTCAATTATTATGACAAATACAAATTATTACAGCCCAATTCCCTATTAAAAATACAAAGACTCTTAAATTAGGCTAAATACAATATAACTAGATTTTCCATACCAGGAATATAACTAAGACAGTGTGACAGCTTTAAAATAAAAGGCTGGGTGGTAATATATTTGGAAAACACAACAATAATCAAAGAATAGAATTCAAAGCAAAAAGCATGCAATGGAAAAAATGGATTCTTTCATATTAGAGAATAATCTGTAATGATAATTTTTAAATGATAATCCTTTTGGGAAAGTTGCAGGAGGCAGCCCACTTAGTGTTGGGCAGTCAGAGTACATATCAAAAGGTAAACACAATGTGATTAACCGCAGCCAAAATATTTCCAGGTGTCTGCCCAGCTCATAATGCCCCTCTCATGTGGGCACCTGTCAGCTATGTTTGTACGTCTTGACTCCCCTTCACATACACCCCAGATCCCAATAACAGTAGCTGGAACTAAAGGTGGCCACCTGACCAGACTCCAGCAGAGATAATCAGATGCTCTCTCAGGAACTTGAAATTGAACATGAGAGATTCTGCTTCTTCCTGGACTCATCTCCTGAAGACAGAAGATATAAGTCCAAGTGCAATAGATTGCCTGTCTTCTACAGTCCATGGAGACTGAGAAACTGAAAGGTCCTGTGTGCAGAAAGAGAATCAGTGAGACATGTGGGGAACTTCCCCGGCTTCCTGGTGGCCCTTCAGCTCTTCGTCCTATACCTTTATGAAGTCTGGCTGCAAATCCACCCTTGGGTTCACTCCTCTCTGAGAGGCTTCTTTTGCTTCTTCTACCCTCAGTTGATTCGTGTTCCTTACACACAAGGTTCCAGAAGGACCCAACAATCCTACTTCTGGACATTGTGCAAACATATGTGTATAAAGATATTCCTTGAAGTGCTATTTACAACAGGAAAATTGGAGACAATCCAAATGTAAAATAATAGGAGAGTGCAAATTATGACACACAGAAATGGAGGAAAATATAGTCATTAGAAATCATTCGTGTAGAACACAATTCATTGACTAAGGGAAATTTTATTTTATAATGTTCGGTGAAAAAAAGCAAATTTGGGGGGAGCTCAGATGTTGGTATAACCAAAGGATGCAATGATTATGGACCCCTAACCTAGACTACAGCCACCCGTCCTTGTGAGGTTCTTGAGAACGAGATATATACCAGCAACAGTGGCAAAGGAAGGCATTTTATTATCAGCTGGGCTTCAACCCCAAGTCCAAATGCAGAGCCTGGAGTCTTCAGGTAAACTGAACTGAACCATGTGAACTACATTTTCCCCTAAGTTAATTTGGCTTTAAAAGCTTCAGAGGTAAGGCCAATTCAGCACACCCATCAGCATGAGGAGGAAGTATCCAGAGAGTCAGTGGGAAAGAATTCTATGTGCAGGGAAGGACCCACAGTGGCTACTGCTGAGCTGACCGCGGCTTGACCTAAGCAGATGAGCCCTGCCCAGCAGTTAGCATGTTAACAGTTACCGGAGTCTACGCTGTATCAGTGCCTCACCCCCCAGGGAAACAAGGGGGATGGAGACAAAAGGAAACAGGAGTCTTGAGCATCCCCCTGCCCTCAAGCTCTGCAGCAATAACATGGTAGGTACGGTGTGTGTTTGGCAGGGGAGGGGTGTTGCCTGTAAAAGATCAAAGGTCGTACACCAAAATGCTAGCAATGGTTATGCCCAGGGGGTGGGACTTGGGGAATGTTTGTTTTATTGCTTTTCAGTATTCCACCAGCTTTCTGCATTGAGCAGAAATTTGTAATTTTTGAAAAGTTAATTTTAAAAGCGTATTGGGAAATCACCCAAACAAATAACCACCAACTATAAAATACCCAAGCTGTGTTTAGATGGAGATTTCTTTTATTGATTTTTTTTCCTAGGAAAGTTGTGTGTCTTAGGCAGTTTTAGAAGGTATGTTTTAAAGGTAAGCATGAGGCTGAGAATGGAAGGTATCAAATTTTTTTAAATTCTATAAAGGAAAACATTGAGAATCGGCTAGGTAAAAATTTAATGCTTGCACATCCAAAGAGTGCCATAAATAAATAGAAGCAAATGATAAATTGAGAAATATATTTAACAGGCAAAGAACAATCTTGTATATACATAGAGTTTTTCATAGTTGTAGGAAAAATAGAGGCAAAGGACAGGAATAGAGAGTTAAAAAGAATCATATAAATAGTCCATTAATATATGAAAAAAATGTTTAGCCTAACTGGTTATCAAATGCCAACTAAAAGAAAAGAAGTGGTACTGTTTGTTGTCTATCAAGTTCTGTGAGGCAAAGACTGTGTCTGTTTACACTTGCATCGTCCACTCCTAACACAGTGCCTGACCCAGGGCAAACCCTCAATAGATAATCATACAATGGATAGAACGAAAGAAGAATGATAGCGCCCAGGGTTGGATAAACTGGCACTCTGTTGACAGTATTTGTCAGAGCAGTTTTCCTGGGGAGAAAAATGGAAGCATGTATCAAATACAGGCCTGGTCCTCCCTGGTTTATGTTAAATCAAGATTAAACGGGGGCTTCCTAGGTGGCGCAGTGGTTAAGAATCCACCTGCCAATGCAGGGGACACGGGTTCCTTCCCTGCTCCAGGAAGATCCCACATGCCACGGAGCAACTGAGCCTGTGCACCACGACTATTGAGCCTGTGCTTTAGAGCCCATGAGCCACAACTATTGAGCCCATGTGCTACAACTACTGAAGCCCACGCACTTAAAGCACGTGCTCCACAACAAGAGAAGCCATGGCAGTGAAGAGCCCATGCACCACAACGAAGAGTAGCCCCTACTCACCGCAACTAAAAGAAAGCCCACACACAACAAAAAAGACCCAACACAGCCAATAAAATAAATAAATAAATAATAAATTTATTAAAAATAAAAAGATTAAACCTGTTTGGGGACTTACCTGGTGGCGCAGTGGTTAAGAATCCGCCTGGCCAATGCAGGGGACACAGCTTCGAGCCCTGGGCTGGGAAGATCCCACATGCCGCGGAGCAACTAAGCTTGTGCGCCACAACTACTGAGCCCACACTCAACAACTACTGAAGCCCACATGCCTAGAGCCCGTGCTCCACAACAAGAGAAGCCACCGCAATGAGATACCCTCCTACTGCAACAAAGAGTAGCCCCCACTCACCACAACTAGAGAAAGCCGACACATGGCAATGAAGACCCAACACAGCCAATAAAATAAATAAATTTATTTATTTATTTAAAAAAAAAAAAGCCCTATTTGGCTACCCCAAGAGGGCTCTTGGTTTTGATACTCACACTTCATAAAGCTATATGTCACTCAATATGACATGCTTCAGCAGACACATCTGTAGAAGAAAATTAAAGTTAAATCCTCAAAACATAATACAACATTTTAAATAAAACTACATGCAGAAGAAGTCTTAAGTTACATCCCAACTACAATTGGTAAAATGTCAGAATGCCACGTGAACATTTGGAACAGGTGTTTCAGGTGCTGCTGGCTCTGAGAGGTTATCACAGAGTGATGTTCACCGTGAAGGGTCACTTCTCAACCAGGCTGTCCCGAACACGTTCTCGCCATGCCTTTTGAATTTAGCCCTTGTTTCTGCCTAGGGTTTCTGTCTCAAGCTGAAAAGATTGCAGTGTTTATGGCGCAATATGCAATGCATAGAACTGCTGTTTTGTTACAAACGTACTGATCATTGGGTGATCATGAAGTGATGCTTTAAGCATCTACCTTCTAGCATAGTGGTTTGTTATATGTAGGTATTTTATGTATGTATGTGTATATAATATATACACACACACACATATATATAGCGGTTTTGCATATATACAGGTATTTTGTTGTTTTCAGTACTTTTGGGTCTTGGGTTATGCATTATAATTTTTCCCATTTAAAGTAATAGGAAATAGGCCCCTAGTTAGCATCTTGACACAGAACATCTGATTTCCAGGTATGAATTACCGACATTCAGTGGGAGATGCCTGTACTTTAAAAAGGTCATACACTTTAATCATTTCTAGTTTTACAAAAAGAAAAAACTTCATAAAAGATACATATATAAAAAGATGTTCATCACAGTTTCATTTTATTTTTTTTTAAGAATGTTTATTGAGATACAGTTAACATACAATAAACTGCATATATTTAGAGCGTACAATTTGGTATCCCAATCTCCCAGTTCATTCTCCCCCCAACCCTCCCCACTTTCCCCACTTGGTGTCCATATGTTTGTTCTCTACATCTGTGTCTCTATTTCCACCTTGCAAACTGGTTGATTTGTACCATTTTTCTATATTCCGCATATGTGTTAATATACGATATTTGTTTTTCTCTTTCTGACTCACTTCACTCTGTATGACAGTCTCTAGGTCCATCCATGTCTCTACAAATGTCCCAGTTTCATTGCTTTTTACAGCTGAGTAATATTCCATTGTCACAGTTTCATTTTAAATTGTAAAACTTTGGAAATCTAAATGATTAACAACAGAGTATCTGTAAATAAATTCTAGTAGATTATGTGATTAAATCCTATGAAGGCATTTCAATCATATTTTTGATGAAATGTGATTCCATGGGAAAAATCTTGCAATATAAATAGTAAGTGCACAAGGATCAACACAAAGTACATAACATGGTGCAGACTTTGTAACAGAAAAATAAATGTGCAGAAAATATATACTCTGAGAATTTAAAATGTTAACAGTAGTTATCTCGGAGAAGGCAATGGATGAGTTTGATTTTCCTCTTAATGTTTTCATAGAAAATCTCAGATTTTCTTTCATGATAATGTATTACATTTGTAATTTAAAAAAATAATAATAATGTTATTTTAAAAAACATAGCCAGGGTTGAAGTGACTTTGGAAATAACATCAACAGCAGTGGCCACAGCAGCTGACACACAGAGCACTTAACCACGTGCCAGATCATGAAAGAAAGCCAAGTTATGTGCCCACACTGAACTTTGCCTCGGTAATACGCTCCACACACAGGCCAGTCTCTGCCCAAAGGGGTGGTTTCCGGTTTAGAAAATCCACTGAAGCCAGAATGTTTGACCAAAGGTCGGAAAAGAAACAAGCTCTCTTTGCTGGGCACTCACCTAAGCCACACACAGCATTTAGATGCTGAGTAGTGGAAAGAATACGGGATTTGAGAGCAGCCAGACCTGGGTTCAGATTCTACCTGTGCCACTTACTTCCTGTGTGACTTTGGAGCAGTAACTGAACCTTTCTGAATCTCAGCTTCCTCACAGGTAGAGTGAGAACACCTTGCAGGGGGATCATCTATTGTGAGAATTCAAGGTGACAGCACGTGAAAATGCCTGACATGTAGCAGGTGCTCAGTAAATGCTTCTTTCTCCTCCCTCCAGCTCTAGGCACCATCACTGCCTTCTTAGATCCTCTCTCCTTCATTGTTCGTCTTGATATATGGTTCCTGGTTTTTGCATCAAAAGCAAACAAAAACAGATGGCAGCAGATAAGCAAAATAGTGCTTGGCTAACCTTGCCCTGTGTACAGATAAATACTCGTTAATAGCTGCTGTGTGAAGGGATGAGAAGTGAGAACGTGAAGCACCGAACAAATGAATGACCACGTGCTCCAAGAATGATGCTCTCACACCAACTTATCTGCTTTTGTCTTTTCAGCTTATCCGCTCACCAAATGCCCTCCTCCCACCATCCTCCCCAATGCTGAAGTTGTCACCGAGAATGAAGTATTCAACATAGGTAACACCTCCCCAACCAGCAAGGCCAGGGCTGCCAAGGAGCGGCCAGGGAGGGGTGGGGGCTGGCCAGCGGGGCTCCTCTCTCCCTCCTGTCTGTGCAGAGAAACAATAGGCTCAGTGCAAGAGTGTTGATATTCTGTCAACTGAGTTTCATCCAAAATACAGTCACTCTTCCTTTTAGCCATACGTAGTCAGAGGAGCTAGGAAAGCAGTTTTCTTCCATGATTCAAATCAGGATGTTTTTGTGAAATAAGTCCAAGCAAAACACTATAAAAAGTTCCTGGAATGTGGAACATTCTTAGGCTCAGCAAGTCTGAGCTGTGAGAGAGGAGCTGCAGTCGTCTGGGTCATTTGAATGGAGTTGAGCTAGTAATTTAGTCTGAATAGAATACAACCCACCACTAATCATCTTGCCTGGAAGTGGGTTCAGGATTCTAAGGGGTGCCGATTAGCCCTGCCCAGACTTCTCCAGGGAACCCCCATATTGGTCTCTCCTTGACAGGTGACATCGTACGCTACAGGTGCCTCCCTGGCTTTACCTTAGTGGGGAATGAAATCCTGACCTGCAAGCTTGGAACTTACCTGCAGTTTGAAGGGCCGCCCCCAATATGTGAAGGTAATCACACTGACCCATGCATTGGAGTTCCTCCAAAACATAGCCCCTGTTTTCCTCCTTTCTGTATTCCCAGTCCCTGCCCGTGAAGTAAGAGGTCACTTGGTAAATGTTTGAATGACTGAGTGAATGAGTGCTGTAGATAGGTTCTCTGCCCTGCTCCTAGGTCCAGGGCTGTGAATTGGCTGTAGTGGCCACATTTATTTCTGTCTTCTTTTTTTCTAACGGACATTCCCTGGAAATGGCAGCAGGTTGTGGGACCTCTGGTGGGAGTTGGGGCTCACACACCACCCTTGCCTTACAGGAGTGCAGGTGTGTCTAAAACCCCATGTGCTGAACTAGGCAACCAAGAGACCACAGTTGTCCTCAATCCATGTGATGCCTTGACGAACATGAATGTGCTTCACCAAGTTATCCCAACTAAGACCCAAAACAATACTTTCCACTCATGAGGCATCTGACCAGCAGCAAGATACCTAACTGCCCTGTGCCTCAGTTTTCTCTTCTGTAAAATAAGAATAATGATATTACTTATGCCACGAGCTTATTATGAGGAATTAAATGAGTCAGTAATGTAAAGCACTTTGGAACTATGCCTGGCACATAGTAACTGTTCAATATGGGCTGTTATCGTTGTTATTAGTTCTACTACTGCTTCTAGTGCTGGTGCTGCCAACAGAACAGGTCAGCTCCTCCTCCATCTCTAAGAAAGCCAGAGGAGGGCGAATCTGCAGTATGGATTATTAACGAGGAAGAGGGGGGCTACAAGCTCCAGAATTAAGCTGCTGATATGCTGAGAAATTCAGTATTTATTTAGGTGAGCTGACCCACCCACACACCAAATGACCAGCCCCCAGTAGAAGTGAACTTTCGCCTTCATCTGCTCCAGAATCTCCTTGACTTGCTCCAGCTCTAGGTGCTCCTCTTCTGTGGCTCTGTTTCTATGTCTGCATGCCTGCAGTCTTCCTGGCTTTACTCCCCCTTCCCAGCCCTACGCTTTCCTCTGGGACCCAGTGTCATACTTGGCCTCCCAAGGTGTGGCCCTTCATAGTCTCGTTCATGCTAACAGCTTTATCGGGATATAATTCATATATCATACAACTCATCCACTTGAAGCATATATTTCAGTGGTTTTTAGTATATTCAGAGTCTTGTGATCATTATTACAATCAACTTTAGAATATTTTAATCACCCCCCAAGGAAATCCTATATCCATTAGCAGTCAGTTCCCATTTCTTTCCAGCCCCTCCGTTCTAGGCAACCACCAAACTTGTTTCTGTCTCTATGAATAGCTATTCTGGATATTTCATACCAATGGAATCCTATGATGTGTGGTTTTTTGTGACCTTTTTCACGTAATGTAGTGTTTTATAGGTTCGTTGATGTTGTAGCATGGAGCAGCACTTCATTCCTTTCTGTTGTCAAATACTATTCCATTGTACATAGACCGCATTTTGTTTATTCACTCATCATTGATGGACATTTGAGCTGTTTCCACTTCTAGCTATTATGAGTAATGCTGCTATGAGCATCCGTGTACAAGTTATCGAGTGAATTATATGTTTTCATTTCTCTTAGGTGTGTATCTAGGATTGGATTGCTGGGTCATATGCTAACTCTATGTTTTAAACTTTTGAGTATTCTCCACAGTGGCTGAAACATTTTCCATTCCCACTAGCAGTGTATGAGGGTTTGAATATTTCCACACCCTCTCTAACTGTTGCTGTTATCTGTCTTTTTAATTACAGCCCCCCCTAGTGAGTGTAATGGGTATCTCGTTGTTTTGATTTGTATATTCCTGATGGCTAAGATGTTGAGCATTTTTTATGCGCTTATTGTTTATTTGCATGAAGAAATGTCTGTTTGGATCCTTTGCCCATCTTTAAGTTATTTATCTGTTTAATTATTGAGTTGTAGGAGTTTTTTATATACTAGATACAAGTCCTTTATGAGATCTGTGATTTTCAAAAAATTTTCCCATTTTGTGGGTTGCCTTTTCACTTTTTTGATGGTGTTCTTAGAAGCACAAAAGTTTTTAACTTTGATGTGTCCAATTTATATATTCATATATATTTTTATATATAAATTTATAAATTTATATATATTTTTTGCTTTTGGTGCCTGTGCTTTTGGTGTCATATCTAAGAAACTATTGCCTAATCCAAGTTCAGGAAGATTTATATCTATGTTTTCCTCTAAGAGTTTATAGTTTTAGCTCTTACATTTAGGACTTTAATTTGAGTTAATTTTTATATATAGTGTGAGATATGGGTCCAACTTCATTATTTTACATATGGATATCCAGTTGTCCTGGCATCACTCACTGGAAAGACTATTCTTTTTTTTTTTTTTTAATTTTTATTGGGATATAGTTGATCCACAATGCCGTGCCAGCCCAGGTGCACAGCAAAGTAAATTGGGGGTTTTATTTCTTGATCCTCAATTCTGTTCTCTTGATCTATAAGTCTGTTGTTATACCAGTACCACACTATCTTGATTACTGTAGCTTGGTCATATGTTTTGAAATCAGAAGTGTGAGTTCTCCAACTTTGTTCTTCTTTTTCAAGATTACTTTGAATATTCTGGATCTGCTGAATTTTCATATGAATTTTAGGATCAACTTGTCAATATCTACAAAGAAGAGAGCTGGGATTTTTATAGAGATTGAGTTGAGTCCATAGACCAGTCTGGGTCTCGCTACCATCTTAACAATATTACGTCTTCCAATCCATGAAGATAGGATGTTTTTCCATTCCTAACCTCTTCAGTGTACAACTTTCTTTTACCTTTGGCTTATTCTTGTCTTTTCTGCCTCAGCTAATACCTTGTCCAATGAAGTCCTAGTCTCCTATGACAGGGATCCAGTATTTTTCTATTATCTCAGAAGCCTGCTATGGCAACGTAGAAAATCTGGTGAGATTCAAACCTAAAAACATCACAGTACAATTATAGAACATCAAGGATAAAGAGAAAATGTTAAAGCCATCATGGAAAAAAGATCAGACTCATGGCATTATTGCATCAACAATAATACCTACCAAAAGATAAAATGCAGCAGGAAAAATAATTGTAAACTGAAATTCTAAACCCAGCCAAATTATCAATTAAGAGTGAGAGTGAATTAATGAAATCTTCAAATACACAAGGACTAAGTAAAGTTACTGCCTTACTAAAAGCATAATTAAAGAATACACTTCAGTGCATTAGTCAATAACAAGCAATTCCCACATCTCAATGGCTTAACACAGCAAAAGTTTATATCTTCTTCAGACGAAATTTTCTATAGTCCAGGTAACTCTACAGAGCTGATAACTCAATGATCCAGGCTACTTGAATCTTGTGCTGCCATCTGAAAACTAAGTCCCCTCCTTCCCCTCCTTCATCCTCCACTGCAGCAGAGGAAGAGAGAGAATGAACGTTCACATAAGGGCTTTTCACTTCCTCAGCCCCAAAGTGACACACATTATGCTACTCACATCTGAATGTGGTAGATATTTCTGGTGTTTACCAATATCAGATTTTCTTTTATTTCCTGAGCTTATAAGAAACTTCACTTTCCATCCATGTGCCTATTTCTGCCCAATTAGATGTGAGTAGAATAATATATGTCACTTTGGGGCCGAGGAAGTGAAAAGCCCTTATGTGATTAAAGACCTAAATGTAAGTCCAGACACTATAAAACTCTTAGAGGAAAACACAGGCAGAACACTCTATGACATAAATGACAGCAAGATCCTTTTTGACCCACCTCCTAGAGTAATGGAAATAAAAATAAAAATAAACAAATGGGACCCAATGAACTTAAAAGTTTTTGCACAGCAAAGGTAACCATAAATAAGATGAAAAGACAACCCTCAGAATGGGAGAAAATATTTGCAAACGAAGCAACCAAAAAAAGAATTAATCTCCCAAATATACAAGCAGTTCATACAGCTCAATGAATCAAAAAAAAAAAAAAAACCCATCCAAAAATGGGCAGAAGACCTAAATAGACATTTCTCCAAAGAAGACATACAGATGGCCAACAAACACATGAAAAGATGCTCGACATCACTAATCATTAGAGAAATGCACATCAAAACCACAGTGAGATATCACCTCACACTAGTCAGAAGGCCATCATCAAAAAATCTAGGAACAATAAATGCTGGAGAGGCTATGGAGAAAAGACAACCCTCCTACACTGTTGGTGGGAATGTAAATTGATACAGCCACTATGGAAAACAGTATGGAGATTCCTTAAAAAAACTAAAAATGGAACCACCATATGACCCAGCAATTCCGCTACTGGGCATGTACCCTGAGAAAACCATAATTCAGAAAGACACATGTACCACAATGTTCATCGCAGCACTATTTACAATAGCCAGGACATGGAAACAACCTAAATGCCCATCAACAGATGAATGGATAAAGAAGATGTGGCACATATATACAATGGAATATTACCCAGCCATAAAAAGGAACGAAATTGAGTTATTTGTAGTGAGGTGGATGGACCTAGAGTCTGTCCTACAGAGTGAAGTAAGTCAGAAAGAGAAAAACAAATACCATATGCTAACCCATATATATAGAATCTAAAAAAATGGTACTGATAAACCCAGTGGCAGGGCAAGAATAAAGACTCAGATGTAGAGAACAGACTTGAGGACACTGCAGGGGGTGGTCAGGCGGGGGTGGGGGGGGAGCTGGGATGAAGTGAGAGAGTAACATTAACATATACACACTACCAAATGTAAAATAGATGGCTAGTGAGAAGCTGCTGCATAACACAGGGAGATCAACTAGATGATTGGTGATGACCTAGAAGGATGGGATAGGGAGGGTGGGAGGGAGGCTCAAGAGGGAGGGGATATGGGGATATATGTATAAATACAGCTGATTCGCTTTGTTGTACAGTGGAAACTGGCACAACAGTGTAAAGCAATTATACTCCAATAAAGATCTGAAAAAAAATCTCTACCACATTCAGAAGAAAAAAGTGAATAAAGGGGATGATTCAGATTCAAAAATGAACAATAAGCTAAGAAATCAGTAAAATATGGGAGTAAATCTAAAATATATTGACTGTAGAAAATAAAAAATCTGGAGACAACTGGACAGATAAATGACATTGGAGAACCTACGTAGAAGAAAGAAAAGTGAGCTGAGGACTCTTCCCTGCTGAGGAAAATCATAGATATTGATTAACCGTGTACATTATTAAAAGTCTATACATTTAAATACAGTGTTTAAATGTGTGCATAGTTTTCTTAAATTCTGTATGGCCATAGTATGTGTAAGTTATAAATTCCTAACCAAAAATAAAAAGAATAAAGAAAATTTGATTAATCCAATAGGAAACATTAAAGGAGAAAAAAAGTTTTTAAATCATGGTAAACAGAAAATACAAAATGAGGTAGCAAAAATAAGTGCAAATATATGTGCAACCATTATAAATATAATTGAATCAAACTGCTAATTTAAAGTCAGAGATTTTCAGATTGGTTAAATTTTAAAAGTCTAGTTACAGGCGTTCCATGAACTTACAAATGATATCTTCATTTGCCTCTCTAAGGTCATAGCTAGAAAGGTGTCACTTATCCCTGATATGAAACAAAATGTTAAAAAAAAATAGCAAGTACTCACTTCTAAAATCTGTGTAGCAAAACTAATATCAGACAAAATGGAATTTAAGGAAGAAAGCATTAAAAGAAATAAAGAGGGATATTTCATGCTGATAAACATAATCTCTCAAGAATATGTAATAATCCTAAACTTCTATGTACCTAATAAAGGTATTGAAATGTATAAAGGGAAAATTCATAGAATTACAGGGAGAAAGTGACAAATTCACAATTGCATTGGTAGGCTTCAGCACATCCCTTTCAATGACAGACCAAGAACAAGTAGTTAATATATAATATTTGCATAATATGGTCATATTAATGAACTTCTGCTGCAAAAAAACCATGCCAAAATTTAGAGGCTTAAAACAATAATTATTTATTTTCTACAAAAGTTGCACTTTAAATATAAATACCAGATAGATTGCAAGTGAAAGAAAAGAAAACGATATGCCACACAAATGGTAAACATAAGAAACATAAAGAAATTTCAAATAATACTTTAAGCAAGGAGTATTACCAAAAATAGAGATGTTTTGAAATGACAGGTTAATTACATTAAAAAGGATATATAAGTGTATGCGCAGATGATAAAAGAGATTCAAAACACATAAAGGAAAAATCAACAGAACTGATTGTAAAAAGTAAAGACAAACTACAGAATAAGAGAAGATATTCAGAGTATGTGTATGTGTACAAAGGCCTTGTACCTAGACTATGTAAAGAACTTTTACGACTCAGTAATAAGATAATCCAATGAAAATATGTACAAGAGACTTGAACAGATACTTTGTAAAATAAGGTAATGAATGGCCAATAAGTATACGAAAAGATGCTCAACATCATTAGCTCGTAAGGCAAATGCAAATTAAACTGTAATGAAATATTACTATGCGGCCGCTAGAATAGCTTAAATTTAACAGTACAAACTGTTAGAAAGGATGTGGAATGATTAGAATTTTCATATATTGCTGGTTGGGATGTAAAATCATACAATCACTTTGGGAAACTGATTGGACATTTCTTTTAAAGATAAATACACCTACCCTATCACCTGGCAGTTCTACTCCTAGTTATTTACCAAAGAGAAATTAAAACTTGTATCATAAAAAGGCTTTTATATGAATTATGTAATAATCCAAAACTGGAAGCAACCCAAATATTCATCAGTAGAATAAGTAAACAAATTGTCCTATGACTGCTACAGAACAATGAAAACAAAGGAAATAGTGATATATAAAACAGCACAAGTTGATTCTTACAAAAATTATGTTTAGCAAAAGAAGCCAGACACAAAAATAATGCATACATTATTCCAATCGCATGAAGCTCTGGTACACACAAAACTAATGTATGCTTATAGAAATAGCATCATCGATTTCCTGGAGCATTGGGGCAGGTCATGCTGATTGCAAAGGCACATAAAAGAACTTTCTGGGGCAGTGGAAATAATCTATATCCTGATTGTGGTAGTGGCCACACAGGTATGTACAGTTGCCAGAACTCATTAAATTGTGTACCTAAAATCTGTGCATTTTATTGTATGTAAATTATATCTCTGTTTTTGAATTTTAAAAAGATATTCATGAGTTATAAGCAGAAAAACAGGCTTACTGGTAAGTAAAAAAGAAGTACCTGAAATAAAGAGTAGCAAAATAATCAAACCATTAGGTAAATTAAACAAGGGGAAAAAGCAGGAGTTTACAAAAATAAGAAAGGAAAAGTGGAATATAACCGGTGAACCAAAGAAAAATTTTAATTATGAGACTATTTTGTACATATCTATGCCAATAAATTAGTGACATGAATGATTTTCTAGGAAGGTATAATTTAATAAAATTGACCCCAGTAGAGGAAGTTTATACTTTCCATATTCTCTTTAAAAAAGGAGGGGGGGGGAATGTTATCAGAGGAAGCCCCACCAAAAACATCAAGACTAGATGGTTTCATGGAAGAATACTGCTAAATCTTCAAAGGCCAGATATCTCAAGCATAGGGGGAAGAAAACTTGTAAACACTATTGCCTAAATCTGATAAAGCTGCATATAAAAAGGTGAACCTAGGGACCAGTCTCATTTGAGAGAGCATGCCTGTTTCCCCTTGTTGGAGGCAGATTCCAAGGCCTGGGGAATTTAAATATCACCACATCTCAGTGACCTGCAGGTCATCAGATTAGTAAAATCTAGAGCATTTCAAAAGCCAGGCTTCTTTCCTCCTTAGAAGCCATTTGCTTTTCTTTACCTCTTATAAAATTCCAGTCTTGCTCCTCCAGTACTTTCTTTTCTAAGTTCCACACTGACCATCTTCCTTAGGGTGATGTGTTTTGCTTTAGATATCTTTTTTTAATCAAAGTATAATTGACTTAACAGTATTACGTTAGTTTCAGGTATACAACATAGTGGTTTGATATTTTATACGTTATGCACCATACAGTTATTACAATATTATTGACTCTATTCTCCCATGCTGTACATCACATCCCTGTGCCTCATCTATTTTGTAACTGGTAGTTTGTACCTCTTAATCCCCTTCAGCTATTTTCCCAACTCCCCATCCATCTCTTCTCTGACAACCACTACTTGGTTCCCTGTATTTGTGAGTCTTTCTGTTTTGTCATATTTGTTTGTTTGTTTTGCTTTTCAGATTTCATATATAAGTGAAATCATACCGTATTTGTCTTTACCTGTCTGATTTATTTCACTTAGCATAATACGCTCCAGGTCCATCCATGTTGTTGCAAACGGCAAGATCTCATTCTTTTTATGGCTGAATCGTATTCCTTTGTGTATAGGTACCACATCTTCGTTATCCATTCACCTATCGATGGACACTTAGGTTGCTTCTTTATCTCGGCTATTATAAATAATGCTGCAATGAACATTGGGATGCATATGTCTTTTCAAATTAGTGTTTTCATTTTCTTCAGATAAATACCCAGGAGTGGAATTGCTGGGTCATGTGGAACACCATGCTGTTTTCCATAGTGGCTATACCAATTTACATTCTCACCAACAGTGCACAGAGGTTCCCTTTTCTTCACATCCTCAACAACACTTGTTATTTCTTGTCTTTTTGATGATTGCCATCCTGACAGGTGTGAGGTGATATCTCATTGTGGTTTTGATTTGCATTTCTCTAACAATTAGTGATATGGAGCATCTTTTCATGTGCCTATTGGCCATCTGTATGTCTTCTTTGGAAAAATGTCTGTTCACGTCCTCTGCCCTTTTTTTTAAAAATTTATTTGTTTATTTATTTATTGGCTGTGTTGCATCTTTGTTGCTGCATGTGATCTTTCTCTAGTTGCGGTGAGCGGGGCTACTATTTGTTGCAGTATGCAGGCTTCTCACTGTGGTGGCTTCTCTTGTTGCAGAGCACAGGCTCTAGGCACACGGGCTTCAGTAGCTGTGGCATGTGAGCTCAGTAGTTGTGGCTCACAGGCTCTAGAGCACAGGCTTTGTAGTTGTGGCACACAGGCTTAGTTGCTCTGCAGCATGTGAGATCCTCCTGGACCAGGGCTCAAACCCATGTCCCCTGAATTGGCAGGTGGATTCTTAACCAGTGCACCACCAGGGAAGTCCCCTCTGCCCATTTTTAATCAGATTGTTTGGGTTTTTTGATATTAAGTTGTATGGATTCTTTATATATTTTGGATATTAACCTCTTATCAGGTATATCATTTGCAAATATCTTCTCCCATTCAGTAGGTTGCCTTTTCATTTTTGTTGATGGGTTCCATTGCTGTGCAAAAACTTTTTAGTTTAATGTGGTCCCATTTGCTTATTTTTGCTTTTGTTCCCCTTGCCTGAGGAGATAGATCAAAAAAATATTGCTAAGACTGATTTCAAAGAGTATACTACCTATGTTTTTTTCTAGGAGTTTTATGGTTTCAGGTCTTAGATTTAAGTCTTTAATCCAGTTTGAGTTTATTTTTGTATATGATGTGAGAAAATGGTCTAGTTTTATTCTTTTACATGTAGCTGTCCAGTTTTCCCAACACCATTTCTTGAAGAGACTGTCTTTTCCCCATTGTATATTCTTGCCTCCTTTATCATAGATTGATTGACCATATATGTGTGGATTTTTATTTCTCTCTATTCTGTTCCATTGATCTATGTGTCAGTTTTTGTGCCAGTACTATACTGTTGATCACTATAGCTTTATAGTACAGTTTGAAGTCAGGGAGCGTGCTACCTCCCGCTTTGTTGTTCTTTCTCAAGATTGCTTTGGCTATTCAGGGCCTTTTGTGCTTCCATGCAGATTTTGAAGTTATTTGTTCTAGTTCTGTGAAAAAAGCCATTGGTGTTTTGATAAGGACTGCATTGAATTGGTAGATTGCTTTAGGTAGTATGGACATTTTAATAATATTAATTCTTCCAACCCATGAACACAGAATAGCTTTCCATTCATTTGTGTCATCTTCAATTTCTTTCTAGATATCTTAGTACCACTAATCAGGTCACAGCTATGCTCTGCTGTTTCCTTCTGTTCCTGGTGTAATTATCAATCACTGTCTCTATAATTTATGGAAGCATTATGTTGCATGCTTTGTATATATTATTCAGTATAATACTATAATGTAATATAAATCTTAATATAAAATTGTGTATTATCATTATCTCTACAATTTATGGAAGCGTTATGTTACATGCCTTACATATATTATTTAATACACTACTATAATATATTATATTATAATATATAATTAAATAACAATATATAATTATATAACATTTTGTGTAATACAACAGCCCTGGAAGGTAGATGTTATCTTTCTTGGAGATGGAGAAGCCATTGCATAGAAAGGAAATAATTTGGTAGTAAGTGACAGAGGTGGACTATAAATCCAGGTGTGTTTGACTCAAAATCCCATGTGCTTACCTCTGCCCTACACTCTCCACATACAAATCAAACTCATTTAACTCTTGGAATTGAGGATGTCTTACCATTGTCTGTATGTACGTATCATCCCCACCTGCTCCAAGGCCCATAGCTGAGCTGAGCTAAGAAGTGATTCCAACCAACAGGCCAAGCCTGAGTCTCAGCAGTATAGTAACAGAATTGACACAGAGTCTGAGACCAGCTCATGCCATGCAGCAGTACATGGATGGGTATTGGAATCTTGCTTGAATGTGCTCAAATACCATCTGGTTTTCCAGTAGTTGTCTGCTTCACCAGGTAAAAACCAACGTGTTGGCACTCATTCCATCTCCATCCCATGTACCTGGTATTTCTTTTTCTTTCTCCAAGTGCACTGCCCAACGAATGAGCTTCTGACAGACTCCACAGGTGTGATCCTGAGTCAGAGCTACCCTGGCAGCTATCCCCAATTCCAGACCTGCTCTTGGCTGGTGAGAGTGGAGCCCGAATATAACATCACCCTCACCGTGGAGTATTTTCTCAGTGAGAAGCAGTATGATGAGTTTGAGATCTTTGATGGTAAGTAAATCAAATTGTTCCCCACTACAGAGAGCACACACTGGCTTCAAAACCCTAGGAGTCTATGATGCAGCCTGCCAATTAGGACTTTCTAGATGCTCCACACAAGGTCTTTCTCTACCACAGAAACTCCAGTACCATGGAAGCTGATGAGCTGTGTGTGCCGGACTGCTCATATGACAGCCTGGACCTGCTACAGCAACCTTTCTTAAATCTAGCCGCCCCTCAAAGCTAGCCCCTTGCATGTCAACCAATAAATGGGTCGCAGCAGTACTCCCAAGGGAAGAGTATGCCTCTTCCAAAACCCAAAGAGGTCTACCAAACACTGTGCTTCTTTCTTGGTGGTAGGAGAGGAGAGGTGCAATAACCTGCTCTTTAATTGGAAGGAAATGTCTCAGCATGCCCCAGACCGCAGGAACCTAAAAAATTTACCTGACTTTTTGTAGGATTCCTCTCTCACCCTCTGGAGCACATATGTCTTGCAAAGGCATCTACACTAATTGTCCGTTCTGGCACATCAGATTCAATTAATAAAATCTCATCCACATAGTAAATCAGTACGCTGTGTTCTTCAGGATGTCCAGATGGTCCACATCTCTTCATACTACATTATGACAGAGCAGGAGAATTAACATAGCTCTGGGGCAAGACCATGGATGTATACTGTTGTAAATCTCATGTAAATGCAAACTGCTTACGATCCGCCTTTCTGGTGGGTATAGAAAAGTGCATTGCTAGATCAATAACTGCATTTCATATAACCAAAGCTGTGATTATCTGCTCTAATGAATATACTACCTCTGGCATAGCTAGTACAGTTGTGGCTACTACTGGGTTAAGTTTTGGGGACAAGACTCCAAGTCTTACCAATCCCACCCCCTGTTGTAACAAAGGAGCCCTGATGGTGCTTTGGGTCCCAGGTGTCAGCATCAATTCACATGCTTTGTGTGCAAAAATCTTCCTCATGTCCAAACATTCCCTTCTCCCCAATACAGAGTTAACTGAGTTAATAGTGGTAGGTCTTTTGGAATAAAGACTCGGGAATCACTACTGTATATAACTGGTGTTATTTTGCAGGGTCCTTTTTCATAAGGACCCAGCCCTTCCTTCAGCCAAAGTGTTCTGGAGTAAGAAACGAAACCTGGCTCAAGTCTCCAAATTACTCCAGGGATTGGAACTTTCCGCACCCTTTTGGTTATGTATTCACGATCTGTTTCGTTCATGTTAATTTTTTTGAGCGCCCATCTGTGTTGCCCTTAGGAGTATCACACCGTGGGAGCCATCTCCATAGATCCCGCAGGGCAGGCCCTCCTGGCTGCCATCTCCACCTTGCTGCCCATTTTAGCAACTATCCAACCTTGCTTCTGACTGTCCAGCGCTTCCGCCTGGCCTCTGTATTTAGGCTCCTCTTGTCCCCATCAAAAGTAGGAAGCCCGGCTCCGTGACAGCATCTCCTCCCATCAGTTTCCACCTGCAGAGGACAGTCATGACTCAGGTTGTTGATGATGCTGGTCTCCACCCCCTCAGCAGTGCATTCCTAATTGCTTTCGGAACTGGCGTGTCCCCCAGATCCTCCCAAAGGACATGGTCAGCTAGCGGGTGTTCTGGTCTAATACAGCAGACCTATCCCAGCATACCATGTCTCTGAACCTTTTGACCCCTTCCTTCATAACTTGTTGCAACAGTGCTGATGGCTCTCCTTTAATTAATGTGGCCCATTACTTTTCCTAAGCTCCCAAGAGCTGTCTCAGCAGCATATGAGAACCATCACTCAGGGCTCTTTCCAGGATGATAAATCCTGTGTTTTTGGATTATCCAGCTTTATACTCTGCCTCCCTTGAATCAGACCCCTGGGATGCACTTTCAGGCACTTAAGGAGGAAAAAAAAAGAAGAAGGAAGCCTTTCTGGAAGAGCCCAGGAAAGGAACATTGGGGAGCTGCGTTATTTATGACATTGAGGCAGGATGTTTTCCTCTAGCTTTATTGCTATATATTCATTCATAAACTTTTTTCTGTGTGGCAGGCACTGAGCTGTTTTTAGTATGCACAAGTAGGATGGTAAGATAAAAAAAGTTCCCAGGTTGAAAACCAGCTCTTCCATTAACCGGCTGCTTGACCTTAGGCAAACCCCAGGATGGCAAATAGATGTCTTCCCACCTGCCAACTGCTCTGATTTGACAGGGACTTCTTGAAGCCCTGCTTTAGGGCTCAGGAGGGAAGAGCACCTAGAGCAAGGCCTGTGGATGCAAGAGACGAGTAGACAGACCAATGATGGTGCTGAGTTACCATCCCCAATCTGTGCATCTTCACTTGAGGAGGGGAAAATGGGAGGTGGTTAGCTTAAAGGCATCAAATCTAGTATCTCTAGTCTATAATCCTGTGTCTGCACTCTTCCCCCAGGGCCCTCAGGACAAAGTCCTCTGCTGAAAGCCCTCAGTGGGAATTACTCAGCTCCCCTCATTGTCACGAGCTCAAGCAACTCTGTGTACCTGCGCTGGTCATCTGACCACGCCTACAATAGGAAGGGCTTTAAGATTCGGTATGCAGGTGAGTAAAACATAAGGGCTCGTGAGAAGAGCCACAGCCCCTGAGCCCCTTAAGTCTCTCACCCAAAACAATAAGCCATGGGCCATATCTTGGTCCATGGCGGAGCTACTCCACAGGCCTGGGGACTGGCAGCCTTTGTCCTCCTCCGAATCTCTCACCTATAGCTGCACAGTGTCCTTGACATTTTCCCACCTGCCTTTTTTCTATGCCTCTCCCCACTGTTAACCTCTTGCCTCTTTCTGCTCACACTGCCAGGCTGTGTCTTTTGAATAAGTTTATTATATATGACCTGGTAAGGCCCATAGATGGTCCCATCCCTAACACTGTTGAAATGTTAATAAAAGGTCCTTAAAACCAAAAAACCCTAAGATGTGCGTCTCCAACTGGAAAATATTAGACAAGCAGCAAATGATGGATTGTATTCCAAGTCCAGGAGCCTCTCTTCTGCTCTGCGAGCCATATGTCATAGGCAGAGTCAGATGGAGGGCCAAGCCAGCCTGGTGGCTGACAGGCCGACCATCTACAAGGAGCACAAAAATATCCTTGGAAATGTAATGAGATGGAGAAAATCAAAGTTATCTGAACTCCCATCACGGGGATTACTGTCTGTCATTGGAAAGAATACTTGAAAAGCTGCTTGCTGCCCATTTTGCAGGGCGGGGGGTCTGTTGAACTGCTGGCTGGCTCTGTGAGATGGGAGCAGGAATGAATTACTTAAGACCACGGCAAGTTCCATCAGGCGCCCGTCCCCATGCAGCACTCTTTCCCGTGGCTGCATTTGGCCTGAGTTCCAGACAAATGTTGGACAATTTTTCAAAGAATATTGGTTAAAAAGGATGTCAAATTATAACCTGAGCTGCCTCTTGTCTCAGTCCATCTCTTCTCACGAGCTGCCAGTTTGGAAGACCAGCCCGAACTTACCGGGCCATCGAAGTTTTAAGAAACTCTTGGGTATGGCTTCGGGGATTGAGGGGGTGCAACTAGATAAAACTGAGGGGAGCCTGGGAGAAGCAGGAGTTTTACTATCTCAGAGTCTATTTCCTCTGCAAAGTGGGCCCCAAATTCCTTCCCCCCACCACACAAGAGGGAGGGTAGCTTCACACACACACACACACCCCACCCCCCCAGGGTAGACAATCAGCTCTGTCACCAACTAGCTGAGTGATTGTTAAACAAGTCACTCAGGACTTCCCCAGTGGTCCAATGGTTAAGACTCCGTGCTTCCACTCCAGGGGACACGGGTTCAATCCCTGGTCGGGGAACTGAGATCCCACGTGCTGTGCTGCAAAAAAACATTTTTTTTAATAAATTTAAATAATTAATTAATTAAAAAAAATAAAATAAAGTCACTCAACCTCTTCAGACCTTGGTTTCCTCATGATGAAAAAGAAACCTTATGCTACCTGTCTGGGAGGTTCAGGCTGAGTTCCTAGCAGCCGCTAACACAAAAGAGAAATAAAGCAATTTGGTAGCATTTCACTATGCTGGTTGCTAAAGGCTGAACTAAAAGCCGCTAAGGAGTTGCCCTTCCCTTGATGTTTCTGAAGATTAATCACATGTTTGTGGGTAATGAGTCAGTTATAATTACAATACATACGCCACATAGAAAGTAGATTAATTACATGGTGAAACAATGAGTCCTTAATGGAAATACAGGAGCCATGTAATTTGCACGTGCTTCTATCACTGTGAATAAGCATATTTTATAACTGAGATTCTTGTTCTTGACTGAGGTAGACTTGTAGATACCACGTAAACAGGACACAGGTGGCAAAGCAGAAGCAAGCAAGCATGCTTGGCTTGGAAGGGAGGTATTTAGAACATCAGTTTCAGCAGCAGAGGGATGTGATCACGTAAGAGGCCAGGGGACCATACCATGGGGAGGATGCAAGAAGGGTCCTGGCATCTTCATCCTACTGTATTCCATGCCAGGGACTCTTGGAGGAGATGAACAGCCTTGCTCCCTGTGCCCCTTTGGTCATCCCTCTTTCCTGGCCTCACAGAACTTCCCCCGAGGATCCCTGGCAGAGGTTATTATTGCAAGTTCTCTGTGGCTGGGATTTTTGTCTATTCTCTTCACTGTTGTATTCCCAGCACTTAGAACAGCATGTGACATATGGTAGACACTCAATATCTGTCTGTTGAATAAATGAATGAAATAAGTTGAAGCCAGATGTTGAGGGGGAATTAGGACTGTGGCTTTGATGTCCTGGGCTGCCACAGCTCCCTCTCCTCCCTCCCCCTACACAACAGAAAGTGGGACAGAGACCATTTCCTGAGCACTGAGTGCCCTGTGCTAGGCTGGGGACTTTACAGATACAATCCCATTTAAATTGTCCCAAAACCTGTGAGGGAGGCATTGCCAATCCCAACATACAGGTGAGGAAAGTGGAGTCTAAATGATTTGTCCTAAATCACAGAACTGTGGAAAGGTCAGAAACGGAACTTGAGCGCAGCCCTGACTCCAGAGGCCTGGCCCCTTCTGGAACCATCCCCACTGGGTTCTATTTCCTGGTGGGATTCGAGAGCCTGAACTTAGCTGCTCAACTAGTGCTGCCTCCAGGTGGAAACGGGACCCAGTGCTTCATGGAGCTGTTTTTTCCTTCTTTTTTCTTCTCTTTCCTTTCCTTTTTTTATTTTCTTATCGTTCCTTTCTCTTCCCTTTCCTTTCCTTTCCTTTCCTTTTCTTTCCTTTGGCCTTCCTAAACTGGCTGTTTTTCAGTATCCACTTCCTAACTAGCAGTGGATCTGGTAGAGGCGAAGATAGGGAAAGAGGGGGAAAAGCAAGGGGGCGGGGCCTGCATGAGGGACCACCTCTGTCTCCTCACTGTGCGTGGTGACCCTCATCTTGTTGTCCAGCTCCCTACTGCAGCCTGCCCAGGGCTCCACTCCATGGCTTCCTTCTGGGCCAGACCAGCACCCAGCCTGGAGGCTCCATCCACTTTGGCTGCAACCCTGGCTACCGCTTGGTGGGACACAGCATGGCCATTTGCACCCGGCACCCCCAGGGCTACCACCTGTGGAGCGAGGCCATTCCTCTCTGTCAAGGTGAGAAGCAGGTGGGAAAGAGGTGACAACAGGTGGCTTGGGTCCTACCCACAACTTGGGCTTGTCCACGACCAATCGCTTCCAAATGTGGGCTTCCTCATGGAGAATTAATTCATTCTTTCAGCAAACACATACTGAGATTGCATATCTGAAGCCCTGGGGATTTACAGGTGCGTAAAACACAGCCTCGGTGTTTTCAGAGCAGAGAGGGAGGTGGATATACAGGCACAAAAATGCAAAATGACAGAGAAAGGAAGTGCTATATCAGGAGTGCCAACAGTGTTGTGGGAGCCCAGGGGTAAGAGGGAACCTACCTGCTCCTGGACAGCTAGGGGGTTCCCAGAAGAGGGGTTGCTTGGGCTTATAGAGCAGGGGAAGTTGAGGGCCAGGCATTGGCAAGGAAAACATCCTAGGCAACAGTAAAAGCATTTGCAGAACCACAGACTCTAAGAGAGATCACAAAATATGCAAAGCAATTGGGGCTGGCTGAGCGCTAGGTCAGGTGGGAGGAGGCACGGGGCAGAGGGAACCAGGAGGAGCAGTGACCATCACCTTTTCAGTCATCAGCGATCAAGCATGTGATATATACCAGGCGGTCTGCATGCACTGCTTTTGATCATTTATGGGATTTTTTTTCCTGAAAGTGATGTACATTCAGACTAGAAATCTGAAGAAGAAAGAAAACCTGTAGATAATGCAGAAGAAAAAAGCGAAAATGACCTATAACCCCATCAACTGAAATCACCACTGTTAACGTCTCCTTTGGTCTTTCATATATTGTTTATAAAAATGGCATTATTGGCATGCAAAGCTCTTCATATTTTGTTAGCATCTATCATGATTAATTACACTTTGTCATCAATATTTGCAATGGTGTGTAGCATTATAGAAAAACTGTCATTTATTCAGGTAGCATCCTGTTGTCAGTCATTTGACTTTCTGTATTTTTTGCTACTGTAAACAATGTGGCTGTTAAAATCCTTATAATTCCATCTTTGGGAACATCCATATTTATCTCCTTAAAATAAAATCTCAGAAATGAGATTATTGAATCATACCTATATGAAGTCTACAGCTTTTGATACTCATTGCCATCTGGAAAGTTTGTCTTCACTTACACTTCCAGCACCAGCATGGTGTCTTTCCTGCCACATTCTCAAAATTATGTACTGCATTTTTTAAAAGAAAGAAAAAAATTTGCCAATTATATAGACAAAAACAGGAAATCACTTGAGGTTGATGTTCTTGTGTTTTGGTTCCCAACACGGTGATGTAATTTTTAATGACATCTGTCATCTCTGACCCTCACAACCTTCTCTGGCCTCTGCCTGAGCTTTCTCAAAGAACAGAAGCAGTGCATTGTTGATATTCTATTTGATGTTCTAAGCAACGGTCACAGAGAACTGACTGTCTACAAATTGCAAATGTCTTTTGGCTTCAGTTTCCATTTCTCTAACTGTATTGATACAGACAAGTCTTTTCCCCAAAGCTCCAATTGGAACTGTTACCGTAATAACGGCCACTCTGTGCACCGAGGCCTGATAGAAATACGGAGACAGAGATTTGGAGGAAGAGAGAGATGGCTTTATTTTTCTTTGCCAGGCAAAGGGAAGACACAGCAGGCTAGCGCCTCAAGAACTGTGACCCACCCCCCCACCCCCCGCCTTGGGAGTCGGGGAAGATTTTATACATGGGGGCTTGCAGTCTGGGGTCTGTGATAAGGATCAAGTAGGTGGAGGTCTTGCATTCTTTTTCCTTTTCATTATTCTTTTTTTCCTTTGCATTATTTCAAAACAGTCATAGCTGGCATCAGGCCACCCGATGACTGGGGTCTGGCAGTTTGTTGATTGTCTGTTTGTCTATGGTTTGTCGGCTGGGGACCTCCTTTCTGAAATGCAAAACAAACTATAGGAATGATTTTGTTACAATAGCCGTAAAATGCAGCTTCCAAGTTGTAAATAAGGTTAGGGAGCGAGAGGCAGGATGTAACTCACACAGAGTTAAGTATTTTATCAAGCTGGCTTTTTTTTTTTCTTTAACTGCATGTGCGATGAAAGAGCTCCATATTCGCCATTTGAGGTTGAGATCTCCTTTAGTATAATTTTCCCAATTAATTAGGCACTTGCAAGTATAAGACATGAATCTGGCTTTCTGGTGCCCCTCATTTTTCTGTTTGAGAGACTCCATTTCCCATTTTAGCAGTCCATTGCCTTAACCACTCAGCAGCTTTGTCCCACTCTATTTTCCATTTTAAAGTTGAATTTGTCAGGGATAAAATTTACTAGTGAAGCTGTGTGGTGGGCCAGCACGCTGCGTGTGAGTTTAACTCCTCGCGGTTTTTACCCTAGAGTTGTTTCAGCTCCTCTTACTTGTCTTAGGTTCTCCCTCCAGCAGTATAAGACCCCTGTGGGTGCTCAGGCATGGAATTGATCTCAGGTGGCCTCAGCCTGCAGCGTCTTGAAGCAGGATTTTGATTCCTGGCCAGGAATTGAAGTCAGGCCTCGGCAGTGAGAGCGCTGAGTCCTAGCCACTAGACCACCACGGACCAGTGGCCAGTGACAAGGCCCTGGCCTGTCATCTGTGTAGAAGTGAATTTCCACATAGACACAGAAAGTAGTGAAACAAGTAAAGTGTTTATTAGGAGGAAAAATAATATGTGTGGATAGACACAGGCAGGCTCAGAGAGAGTCATGCCTTCATGGTAGTTTGAATCACTTATATGCATCATCTCTTCTGGGTTTCCTTTGGCCAGTCATATAGCTTAGCCTGATTCTGAGTCCATATTTGGTTTATCTCAGGGTCCTCCGGTGTGTGTGTGTGCATCTCTTAGCCAAGATGGATTCTAGTGAAGAGGCCTATGGGTAGGTTGACATCATTTACTATGAGGTGACACCCCCTCCCTTTGACCTCCAAGGAGCCTTTTGGCTCACGTGTAGTCAGGAAGGTCTCCTTGACCTCGAGAATAATATGCAGTCTTTTATCTCTTATCTGGGCAGGGCTTAGCTTATCCTCCCTCCTGCTATTTTGGAGTATCTGTCCACAGGGGAGAAACTCCAGCTGTTCAAACTGGGGCCCATCTATCACCTGCCTCAGAATGGCCAATTCTTATTTGTGTCCCCGGTGGAGTAAGTTTTTTGAAATAAAAATGAGTGGGTTTCCCTATAGGCACAGCTGCACGATATGAGAACTTACCTCCACCACTGCTGCAGGTTTCTCAATTGCCTGAGAAAGAGATTGCCCCCTGGGAGAAGATGTCCCTTCTTTGGAGCTGAAAGCTCTTGTGTAATACTTTCACTTTTATCCCAACAAATTCTTGTTAAGGTAGCTGATTTGAGGAAAAAACTTCAGGTCAGCCTCCTACCTAACTACTCAGCCCAGACCGCTCAGTATGTTTCAACTGAGCAAATCCCAGTGTCTTTCAAGTGGGCTCCCCTAGTATCTTTCAACTGGGGAGTCAGATGCCTGTTAGACGCCACCAAATAAAACTCAGAATCCTCAACCAATAATCAGGAGATCCAAGAACCAGGAGAGATTCACCCAAATTTGTATGGATTCTCCAAGGAGGTGGATGGGCCCAGGTGGCTTCTGCTGGTGCAGACTCCAGATCCTCGTAGAGTTCACGTGACAGAGAGAAGTCTGCTCTAGATCCCTTCATCAGGCACCAAAACTGTCGACTGAAAACAAAATGCACAACCTTGTTGACAAAAATTAATCAATCTATGAAAGAAGTGGGAAATTTTATTCGAGCCAAATTTGAGGATTATGACCCAGGAACAGCATCTCAGAAAGCTCTAAGAACTGTTCCACCCTTTAGAAGTCACAGTCATATAAGTTTTTTGAAACAGAGGGCTCTACGTTAAATGATGCATTATTGACAGTTTACACAATCCAGATCTAAACATCATCGTGGCCCCTTACAAGATCAAGAAGGAATGTTATTTTTTAAGGGGTTGTCTTGTTGATGCTGGGAGAATGTTGCTCTTTGTGATTAAGCAGGTATTTCTGACAATGAGGGAGGTTTGGTCAATTCATAATGCAGATACACAGTGCACACTAGGGTGGAGAGAGGAAGCCAAAGGGCAGAAAAAATATTTTAAGTTTTTCTTGTCTCGCCATAAAATATGAATTTTACTTCACAGCCTAAAAGTTGAGAATTATGTTTTATTCGGCAGACTCAGGCTTAGAAGACAGCCAGGATATATAGGAGTTTTCGCAAAAAAACACAGGTAATCGGAACATCAGAAGATTACTGTTAATTAAAGAAAATCAGACGACATCTCAGGTTAATGAATTTAGTGCTTTTCTAGGTATGGGAAGATGCAAACGTCAGAGCTCATTGAAATAATTCCTTTGATATGCACCTTAGCTGTCTAGGGCCAGTGTCCTGTTCTTTCCCATCCTGAATCCCCTCAGCGTGCCCTGTTGGGGGTGGCTGCAGTGGCTGAGGGGCAGCCTATTGGTCTCCATCCTGAGTTCCCTCCGAGCTCATCGTTGGGGGTGGCTATAGTGGCTGATGGCTGCAACATCCTTTGTTTGCTGATATGGAAGGGAGCCATATCTTTGTCTACAATTTCCCGCCCTTCTCTTTCGTGCTTATTTTGGTGATCATATTTTCAACTTAAAAGAGTACTTGCGTGTTCACTTTTTGTTGTTCTCTTTTCAAAGCCTTCTGTTCTCATTTTATTATATGTCACCTCGACTTTCTCAGGATCAGAAGTTTAAAGATTATATGTCTTCTGTTACCTGAGTTAGCTCTGTTTCCTAAAGGAGACTTTTCTTTCTATTTTTAATCTTATCTTTGTTTATCTCTTTCATGCTGCTGGTTTTCTTCATTTGTATATTGGTCTTTGATTGTTCATATTTTAAAGTAAAGGCTAGATTGATTTTTCCAGGTATCAGATGTGGGTTACCTTTGTTGTTATTATATGAAGCTATCGTTACCCACTAGGTCTCTCCCATGAATAAGAAGTTGAGCTGAGTATGTGGCAGAGATAAGCAGACAGAGGGGCAGTCTTTAGGCTGAGAGCCCTTGTATCAAAGGAGTAAGAGAGCTTTACTCTGGGATGCCTACTCCTACCTGAGCATCCCTAATTCTCTCAAGGGAGTTCTTTTCTTTCTTTCTTTTTCCCCTTAAGTGGGTAAGAAAACCATCTCTATTTAGTTTGGAGAATAGCTGCCTGAATGCCTCTACACTGTATTTGTGGGAAGGGACAGAGAACTGGTCTCATCCCATAGCTCCCTCCCATGTATTTTGTGCTACAGCTTCTTGACCCCATTTAATCCATCAACACACTTCTATCTACATTTCATCTTCCAAATTTTTTTTTCAGCTCCTCTGCTGATGATCTTCCCATTTTCTTTTTTATTATGAGGGTTTCCCTTTTATTAGTCTTTACTATACTTTTTATTAGGGCCTCAGGGGAGAGGAAAGATAAAAATATGTCCTCAGAACACCATACTGACGCAGACATGCTCATGACATTTTTTTCCTCCGCTAGCTCTTTCCTGTGGGCTTCCTGAGGCCCCCAAGAATGGAATGGTGTTTGGCAAAGAGTACACAGTGGGCACCAAGGCTGTGTACAGCTGCAGTGAAGGCTACCACCTCCAGGCAGGCGCTGAGGCCACAGCAGAGTGTCTGGAGACAGGCCTTTGGAGCAACCGCAATGTCCCCCCACAGTGTGTCCGTGAGTCCTTGGGTAGAGGAGGCAGGTGTGTCGAGGGGCTGGGTGAGCAACTGAAAAGATTCCTGCAAGGAGTGAGCTGAAAACCCAGTAATGGGAAAAAAAAAAACATGCCTGTGGAGGTTGGGGACTCAGAGAGCTGAAACAAGTGGGTACTGCTGTCTACCAACTTGGGTTCCCATTTGAAATTGCTTCAAAGCATTGATGGATCATTGTTCCCTGAGATGTTTCCATAAACCATCACAGAAGGTGGGAATGACTGGTCCACTTCCTTTTAGATGGAAGAACTATCAGAAAGTTGGCATGAATGTCCTTTGCTCACAAAACTCTAAAATGACAGAGGTACACTTCAGTTTTAATGCCAAAGTCATACACTGGCAGCCTAATGGGTTATATCTAGTCTGAAGATACAAGGTTTTGTGTTTTGGTTTTGGTTTGGTTCTTTGGCCTACGCAGCGCTTTATTAAAAATTTTTGAATTTCTTCCCAACATTTTAAAATCAGAAAAATTTACATAAAAATTCGTACTTCTAGCTTCTCTTGAAAAAGGCAGATCTGACCTATTGGAATTTGCAGTCTCATATCCAACAATCAACACCAACTGAACGCTACCTCCCCCTTTTTTTCTTAGTTTGTCAAATCTGCCCTCCACCCCCCCCACCCCACCCCGGTTTGCCTCATTCCCCACACAGCTCACTTCCCTCATTGACCACACCAGCCTGGAGACTGAAGGCTCTTGGATGCACCATTACTGTATTACAGTCTCCCAGTCCCCAGCTCTGGGCTCTTACCAGTGTCTTTCATAATTGGTTAATCCCCCTCTCTGCTTCTTACCTCCCCAGCCGTGACCTGTCCCGACATCAGCAGCATCAGTGTGGAACACGGCCGATGGAGGCTCATCTTTGAGACCCAGTACCAGTTCCAAGCCCAGCTGATGCTCGTCTGTGACCCTGGCTACTACTACACCGGACAAAGGGTCATCCGCTGTCAGGCCAATGGCAAGTGGAGCCTCGGCAACTCTACGCCCACCTGCCAAAGTAAGCCCAGGAGGGAAGGGTGGGCAAGTTTGGCACAGTGCCTCCAACCTGAACCATCCCATACATGGGCTGAACTGGGGAGGCGGAGAAGAGGGGTATAGCCAGGGATTGCAGTGAACCTCTTTTTGAACACTTACCTAGAACCAGGAGCTGGGGAGAGGCCTTCTCCTTTAAGGAAGCACTTCTCAGCACCTTGTCATCTTATTAAAAAGCTGCCTCTGTCCAGATGAGCATCCACTACTTCATTTATTAAACCTTCATGCCAGGTATTGTAGAGGTATGAGGAGAAAAGTTGTGGATCCTGCCCACAAGGAGCTTAGAGTCTACTGGAGAGGCAGACAAATAAAGAAGCAAGGATAACAAAGTGTGATAAGCCCTATAAATGGGAGTGTGTATGGGAGGAAAGAATACAGCACAAGGGACAGGCCACCGAAGTGTGCCTGCCTCTCCTTCTCCGTTATGAATTATTTTCCTTTGGTTCTTTAAGACAGTTTCAAAGGTCAGGGTCCCTGGGAAGCACCTCTGAGATGAAAGTTTGTTAGGGAGTGCTCTTGGGATCACCACCTGGGGAAGGGAAGGGGAAGGGAGGAGGAGAGGGGAAGGGGAAAGGGAGGGGAGAGTTGGGGAGAGGATGGGATGGAGAGGGAGGGGAGGAGAGGAAGTAGGACTGGGAAGATGCAGAAGGCGATCTCTGATGCGGTATCAGAGAAGGCCTCAGGTGACCCTGCAAAGAACTCTGAATCTGGATGGCCCTTCACAATTGTCACAAGTTAGGGCAGGGAGCCTTTATACATCCACACTGACCAAAGACTGGGTACAGCCTGCCCCTGGAAGAGAGCATGACCTTAGATCGGAGGACTCTTTAACCAAGGCAATCTTAAGAGGGTTTGCAGCAAGGGGTTATTTGCCAACAGCTTGGGAAAGAAGTCCTTCAGTCCCAAAGGGGAGTCTGAGTGGGTCAGCCCAGTATCCACCCAGTAGGGATGTACTGATGCTATTTGCTCAATCAGTAAGGATGTGATAGAGGAAGTACGTGTTTATGAAGGGACAGAAGGAGATGACTTGTCAGTGTGCAGGGGGCATTTGAGACTGGGTGGAAGGAGTGGTATCTTCCCAACACCAATGACCCAAGATACTGCTGCTTTTGTTCATCCAAGTCCGGATGCAACAGTGTAACCATGTATGTGACAGAGTAGAAGTCATGAGCGTGGAGCAGCTTCCTTCCAGTGAAGGCGCTCACCTCTCCACGTCTCAGGGCAGCCAGTGGCCATCTGCAGTGCTCTCTGGAGAAGGATTGGGAGGCTGCCGCTGTGCTTGGCAGCAGAGAGGACAAGGAGAGTGCCCGGTGGTGTCTGACCTGGACACCGAGGAGCACACCACAGAGAGGCCGTCTCTGCGGTGGTTCCTAACCAGGGTGCACATCCAAACCAGTTGAGGTTTTTCTATTTTTTGTTTTTTTAATGCACATGCTTGGGCCCTATCTCCAGAGACTGTGAGTCATGGGTCCAGAACACAGCCTGGATATTTTAAAATTTCTTGCATGCTCCTAGCGACACCTCCAGTGGAGACGCATGGGTCCGCTGTAACAGCACAACAGTCATGGTGGTGACCCATATTCTGGCCACGGGTCCCATTAGAGTAGGTTAAACAGATCTTCTATCCGTTATTATTCTTGCTGATCAGAAGCAGCCTGGGTCCCATGGCTCGGGGCTGGCTTCCTGAGCGTCTTGTGGTCTCTGCAGTCATCTCCTGTGGAGAGCTCCCCGTCCCACCCAATGGGCACCGCATCGGCACCCTGTCTGTCTACGGGGCGACGGCCATCTTCTCCTGCAACTCCGGGTACACGCTGGTGGGCTCCAGGGTGCGGGAGTGCATGGCCAACGGGCTCTGGAGTGGCTCCGAAGTCCACTGCCTTGGTAAGTGACCTCCCCAGGCCTATCCTGTCCACGTCCCCCTCCTTAGGACAGGTTAGATCTTTCCAAAGCTGGATCCCAATCTTTGAAGAGTACTATTTTACCTACTGTCATAAAATGCTTAATCCAAACTCTAGCTATTGGGCATCTACCATAACCAAACCCCTGAACTAGCTTCCCTTGGAGCACCCAAAAGAATGAGAAGCACTTCAAGTCTGATGAGACAAAACGTTGAGGGGCTCTCATTCTGATCAAAAAGACACCCCCTTCTTCTTGGCCCTTGTGTGATGGGTGAAGCCCCAGTCTCCACCTCCGGAGACACTTACAGAGACATTACTGCACCACATCTAATATACCATTTATGTTATATATTAGCAAATTTTACACTTGTATATATTTTACAAATATATAATATTATAGGTACTATATTATATAATATATAAATATTTTTGTCATTAGCTTGTTTTATGGCAAATATATGTCAACGTGTGACAAAAGCATAGAAACCAACCTGGCTTACAAAGACAAAGTTATCATTTCCCCCATGGTTAATCCATTCACTGCCTGAAGCTAAGACGCGAAAGCTCTCTCTTCTCTCGCTCCTTTCTTGAACTCCCTCAAGTCTGAAGGAGGAGCCCAGCTACACAGACCCAACAGCATAGACTGGACGGTCTGTTCCGGAGTGAACAGTGCTACCCTCCCCCTGTCTCAGGCCTCTGTTAGAGACACAGTCATGAGTTATTTCCACACAGAGCCAAAAAATGCTAGTGGAAACGCTAGGAATACACTCTACCCAAACCCCATTTAGTAAAAACAACTCACGTAGGTTTATATTATCTGTGTTCCTTGTCACTCAGGAAGGAAGGATGAATTTAGCTGTCATCTGTTCTTACATGGTTACTTTCAACACAACCAGACTTTTTTTCTTATTCTTTTTCAAATTCTTTTCGCATTTAGGTTGTTACATAATGTTGAGCAGAGTTCCCTGTGCTATACAGTAGCTCCTTGTTGGTTATACATTTAAAATCTAGCAGTGTGTACATGTCAATCCCAAACTCCCTAGCTATCCCTCCTCACCACCATTCTTCCCCCCTGGTAACCATAAGTTTGTTCTCTCAGCCTGTAAGTCTGTTCCTGTTTTGTAAATAAATTCATTTACAACCAGGCTTTGACTGCCTTAGTGTAGACCACGCTGCCCTCCCTGCAGTTGATGCTTTGGAAATGCTGGTTGATTAGAAAAAGATGGGGAGGATCCCAGAGGCACAGCAGTAACAGTGATCATTTCTCACCCATGTTCAAACACAGACACTAAAGCTCAGACATGGGTACCGTTTGGAATGCAACCTTGGGATCTGGGGTTGCCAAGCCTTCAACAACCATTTCTATCACAGCTAGGATCCCTGAAGTCCCTCCTGGATGCTGCAGTCCGGGGGAGGTGGGAAAAACGATGGGTGGTCCTTTTCCCCACCGTCCCTGTCTCCCCCTCCCCTGACCAAGCCCCACCTCATTTTCTATAAGCTCCTCTTCAATTTACTCTCTCTTCCAAAGCCGGACACTGTGGGACCCCTGAGCCCATTGTCAACGGGCACATCAACGGCGAGAACTACAACTACCGGGGCAGCGTGGTGTATCAGTGCAATGCCGGCTTCCGCCTGATCGGCATGTCCGTGCGCATCTGTCAGCAGGATCATCACTGGTCGGGCAAGACCCCTTTCTGTGTGCGTAAGTATGGTACCCACTCTCCCTAGTCACGGGCTCAGGGGCAACATGGACTTTCTCTTGTGCTGTCTTGATTAGGTTAGCTAGACGTTTTTGTATGTTTTGTTAATGTTTTCCAAAGACAATAATTGCATCTGTTGTTTTCAGTTTTCTGCATCATTAATTATTGCTTTCACCTTTATTATTTTCTTCCTTGTGATTAACTCTTTTGTTCACTTTCTTGCTTTTAAATTAGGAATTTAGTTCATTTACTTTCAGTCTTTGTTTTTATTGTTATGGATATAAATGTTTAAAGCTATAAAATTTCTTCTGATCACTGCTCTAATCATATCCCACAGATTATAAAAATTAGTTTTATTATTTCTCAGAAATTCTGTAAGTTTGATATTAATTTCCCTTTTTGCCTAGAAGTTTTTTTTAATAAAAAGGTGTGTGGTTTTTATTTCCAGATGCAAGGGCCTTTTTGATTTCTATGTTGGTATTCATTTCTAATTTATTGTCCTGTATATAATATTTCTACTTCATGGAATTTACTGATGAGTCCTCTGTGGCCTAATGTTTGATCAATTGTTATAACTGTGTTATCCACGTGCATTTGAGAAGAAAGCGTATTAGGGTGTTAAGTTCTCTATATAATCATAAAATGTGCCTTATTGATTTTGCTGTTTTTGTCTTCTGTATGCTTACTTATTTTTTTGTCCACCTGACCTGTTTTGTTCTGAGAGTTGTGTTTCAAAGTCTTCTGTTATTAGTGTTCTTCTATTTTTCCTTGCATTTCCCATAGTTTCTGTTATGTAACAGTAATTCCCGTGTTATTTGGTACATAGATATTCATAACTTTCATATCTACATTGCAAATTGTGGTTTTAGCCTTTAGAAAGGCTAAACCGCCTCACTATCGCTTTTCTAATTTTCTAGTTTGAATTGTAACTGTGCCTAATGCTATGAGACTTCCCCGCCCTACTTTTATCCTTGTCCCATTTGCCTGGTATACTTTTAACCATCCTTTATTTTAGCCTTTCTTAATCACTTAAATTAATGTGGCTGTTATATGCATCATAGAGTTGGGCCTGGCCTTCTGAGACAGTTTGAAAATCTTTTTTCTTTTAATATGTTAGTCAAGTTCATTCATATGTATTGTTATGACATGTTTAGTTTTAATTGTCATGTTTAATTATTACATATAAAATTTCATACACATATTTCTTTACCTCTACCTCTGTATGATGTGCTCTCTTTGCTTTTTTTGCTTTGCTCTTTTTTTTTTTTTTTTCATTTCTTTTGGTATTTAGGAAAGGTGGTAAACTTTTATGTCCCTTTCCTGTATGCAGTGCACTGACATACCAGGATCCTTTTTCAATATGTTCGCATTTAAGATGGACTTTCTCTTTCTAGCAGTGACTTTATCTCAGTATTTCCCTGCTTCTCTCCTCTCCTTTCCATACAGCCTTGCTCTCTACAAAGGCTTGTGACAGAAGAATGAGAAATAGTTCTGCCTGGATTTAGTGTTTATTTTTCTACTTACATGTAATTTAAAGTTTATAGCATTCTCTGTCTTCTAGTTATGCTGCAGGCCTGGGCTTTCCACAGTTTTATTTCTTTTTCGTGTTAGCCTGCATTTTTTGGATTTAGATGGCCACTGTTATTCTCAGTTGCCTTTCTAAACTTCCATAAAGGGAGCCTTTATGTAAAGTACAGTGTTTTGTTCTTAATTTTTGTAAGGCAGATTTTGTTTTAATTCTTTTTCACTTGGCTTTTCATATATGAGATGGAACAATGAAATAATGAGACTTACTCAACAAGCAATGCTTGAAAATTAGTCTTAATAGCTTCTTAAGTATTAGGTTTATGGAAAGCAAGACCTGTCTATATTCAGTCAGCCTTCTAGATGTGTCTAAACAAAACATATTTGGTTTCATCTAGGAAATGCAAATTCAAATGCCTTCAAGAAATTGGCACAGAATACATGTGAAAAGATTTGGGTTACAAATAATAGGGAATGTTGGAGTCTGAATAAATGGAGGATGTCTGCTAAACCTACAATACTTAATTGTACGCCTGGTCCGTATTGAAAGGCAGTATAGCAAAGCAGTTGCACAATTTGGACCCTGGACCTAGCTTTCCTGGGTTCAAATCCCAGATCTACCACTACATAGCATGTGGCTACGTGACTTTACACTGGGTAGCTTATCTCACTAGGTCTATTTCCTCATCTATGAAAAGCAAGTACCTCAGAGACTATTGTGAGGATTAAATAAACTAATACATGTGGAATGGTCGGATGCTGCTGTTGCCGTTGTGATGATGGTGTGGTGGTGGTGGTGATGCCACCACCCTCTCACATCACAGAGTTCAGAATCTCTTTTTTTTTTTTTAATTATTTTTGGCTGCGTGCGGACTTTCTCTAGTTGCAGCGAGCAGGGGCTACTCTTTTTTGCGGCGCGCAGGCTTCTCATTGCAGTGGCTTCTCTTGTTGCGGAGCATGAGTTCTAGGCACGTGGGCTTCAGTAGTTGTGGCACGCTGGCTCAGTAGTTGTGGCTCACGGGCTTAGTTGCTCCGAGGCATGTGGCATCTTCCTGGCCCAGGGATCGAACCTGTGTCCCCTGCTTTGGCAGGTGGATTCTTAACCACTGCACCACCAGGGAAGTCCCAATCCAGGATCTCTTGTACCAAGCTCCATTGTCTCCTGGAGCACAGAGATTTAGGAAGTATCTGGAGTAGGAAGGCAAGAGTAAAAGAACAAATATTTATAAGCGATTGCTCTGTGGTAGGTACCAACCGTGTTAGCCACCATCACCGATGAATTCAAGGTTTACAATATAAATCAGACTCTCAGAATTTTCCAGCTGCCCATCTACATTTCTTCCATCAGCTCCCTTGTCCATTCCCCACGCAGCTAATTCACAATTTCACCACCTTTCTGTAGACCCATCCTCTACCTCCTCCACCTATAGTCTCAGCAAATTACAAATAGTGAAGATGGCCTGAAAGCATTGAAACCAGGTTCAGAACTCAGATGAGCCACTTAGAAACTGTGCCCCTTGAACAAGTCCCCAGACTCCTCTGAAACTCTTTTCCTATGAGGATGATGGTGGTGCCTACCTCACAGGGTTGTGAGGATTAAATGAAATAACACATATAAACCCCAGTGATTATTAGCTAATCATATAATCTCACCTTCTCCTGTGCAGAGAGAATAGAGGCCATCAGACAATAACCCCTTCCACTTCCGGCTTCCCCGCCCGCACTCCGTCCTTATCCATCCATCCTTGTCTGCCTTCATCCTTGCCCCTCCCCTCCCACCTAGAAGGAGGCCCAAGGCTAATCCCTCTGTGAGTCTCTGGACCTCCTTCTCTTCTGCCTTCTGAGTGGGCTTAGTCTGTTTTCAATTCTCTCCTCTGTACTGCAGACCTTCCTTTTCTATTAGTTTCCCTCAGCCTTTCCTTAGCACCTACTTTGTGCCAGGCGCTGTGTTAGGTGTCATGGGTAGAGACGAATGGATGTGCCATGGTCTCGGCCCCCAGGAAACCTGGGTCTAGTGATGCATGTGCTCAAGTCCAGTTAAGAGCCCCAGTGCAGCAGGACCCCTCTTTTCCTTCCCGGTATGTGTCCTCCTTCTCCCTTTGCGCCTGTAGTGTCAGGGATCTCCAGAGAAACAGAGCCCTCTGGGACATCTGACAAGTCTCGGACTGTCCCCATGGGTCTGTGACACTCCCACCTCCTGTAAGCTTGGTTTACTGCTTTGCTGACCACCCCTTCACATCCCTGGTGGGCGTTTCGGTCAATCTGCAGCTCAAAAGCTGGTACCACTCCCAAAAGTGTTATTCCTCCGCCCTCTTCTCTCACTCTATACAAGTGGTTATTTTAGCCTTTGGGGAAGTGGGTCATGACCTTTTGTAAGTCTGGTGGGAGCAATGGATCCTCTACCAGGCTGATGGCAAACATCCAATATTTTGCATAGAATTTCAGGGGATTCACAGACCCTATGATGCTTGCCTCCACTCTCCCGCCACCTCACTTACCTGGCAAAGTCCTGCTCAGCCTTGAGACCCAGCTCAGAGGGCGTGCCAAGCCCTCTGGGAACCCTCCTTAACCACTCCGTCCCTGGTGGAGGGTAGGTTCCCCACCTGGGTGCCAGCCTGTCTCGGCACCAGCCATGGTGTTGTGACAGTCTGCACCTCTGCCTGCTCTCCTGCTGGCCTGAGAAGTGAGCCCCCTGAGCTCCTCACATATCATCAGTAGGTAGCAGAGTGGCTCACACTTTAAAGATGCCCAGTAAATATTTAATGAAGAGCAATTGTATGACTCTGTTTTCATAGCAACCCTGTGAATGCATCTTGAAATCCTTACTTTACAGATATAGGAACCGAGGCTCAGAGTGAGTTGTCCAAAGTAAGGAAAGAACGGAGCTGTAAACCCTGGTCTGCTGGCCTCCTAGCCCATTCTCATCCCACCACCCCAGGCTGTCTTGAACCCTATAGTCCATTATAACAGCATGTCTCCCGCTCTGTTCAGCTCTCTCTGCTAAAGTCAGAGATGCTACTGTTGGGATTTACAGAAGAGAATGGGCCCAGAAGGACAGCAGAGGTGGCCACAGCAAAAGTTGGATTCTCTTTGCCCTTGTTCCCTGACCTCTATCCATACCATTTGGGTTTGGGGCGGGGTCCTCATAAATCCAGGTGTTGGCATAAGAAAGCATCCCTCACATTTCTGATTATATGGAGCTGACCCAAGATGAATCACTTGTGCTGGATTATTTCCAAAGCAGAACTATATAGAATGTGTTTGTCCTGGGTCTTGGGGCTGAGTAAGGTGGCACATGAAGCCAAGCCATTGAGCTATTAAAATTATCTTTTCTTCTCGAAAAAGAAGGGAAGGAAAGAAGGGAGGGAGGAAGGAAGAGAAAGAAAGAGAGAGAGAGAAAGGAAGGAAGGAAGGAAGGAAGGAAGGAAGGAAGGAAGGAAGGAGAAAAAAGAGAGAGAGAAAGAAAGAAGATAAAGAAAGAAAGAAAGAGAGAGAGAGAGAAAGAAAGAAAGAGAAAGAAAGGGAGAAAGAGAGAAAGAAAAAGGAAGGAAGGAAGAGAGAGAGGAAGGAAGGAAGGAAAGAAGGAAGGAAAAGCAAGTATTCCTCATGGCTCCTCAACCTCTCACAGCTAAAATCCAGAACCAAGGGAGAGGCCTCAAAACCATCAAGTGGGATTTCAACCGAAAGAGCCTAAGTACCAGGCAGGTACTAAATAGAACTAAAGACTAGGGAGCAGAGCAGAAGCCAGGCATCCATCCTTTCATGACTCACTCATCTGTTCGTTCACTCAGCAAATATCTATCAAGCTCTTCCTGGATGTCAGGCACTGGTACAGACAAGAAAGACAGAGCAAGGAACAAAACAGAGTCCCTGCCCCAGGGAGCTTCCATTCAGGTGGAGGGAGACAGGCAGTGAACAAATGAAGAAGTATATGCAGAGTGTGCCAACTGCTATGGAGAAAAGCAGGGCAGGGCAAGGGGGCTGCGCGGTGCTGGGGAGGTCGTTTATCTGGTCGTAAAGGAAGGCCTCTCTGCTATGGTGACATCTGAGGGGTGATCTGAGGACATGAGCGCAGAAGCCAAGGGATGTTCCAGCCAAGAGGAAAGCAAGTACGAAGGCTCTGGGGCAGGAACTTGCTCGGTACGTTCAAGAAAACTCAAAGAGACCAGTGCCACTGGGTGAAGTGAACTCCGCTGCTGGGAGGAAGGGGGGAGGTCTGAGCCCTGCAAGCACCAGAGTGCTCTTCCCCTTCCCTGTCCAGGGTTGAACAAATCACAAAAAGAAACAGAGTCATGGGTGGACGCCAAAATATTGATATCACTTTTATTCCTGATAAAGGCTAAGTTGGGACTCCTAGCGTAATGTGAGACCCAGGTGGAATCTGCTAAATAAAGCCCAGAGTGGGATGGATTCACACACGGTCAGAGGCAGCACTGCACTGGGGAAGGTGTCCCTGCACTGCCGGGGACAGCCTGCCTCTGGAGGAGCGGGACAGAGCATCGCTGCCCGCAGACCGCTGGGTCCCAACAAGGGGAAGGCAGGGCTGAGACTTCATTCTTCCCAAGTCACACAGATGGACTGCTCCACGTTACCCAGGGCAGAAAGAGCACAGAGAAAGGCCAGGAATTACACGAATTGAACTCCCTTCACCTGGAAGGAGTGGGGGAGGCGCTGTGCCCCCCTAAGAACTCTGGTTCCCACTGGTCTGTCAGGGTGACCAGTCCCACCGCGCAGGCGTAGTTAGCGTTGAGTCTGGCCCTGTCAAGATTGGCTGGGTCTGCGTCACAGGAGGGGTAGTCACCAGTGTATCTGGCAAAGAAGCGTGGAGATGGGGAGCCAAGAGGATAAAAGAAAGGAAGTGAGGCGGACCGACTGCTTGGGCAACGGAGAGCGCCGATGTGAGCCTAACGCCCTATGGGAGGCCTAGAATGATTTCTCTCAGGTTGCCCAAGCTGTGGACACGCCTTCAAAGAAAAGGGAATGTCCCCATGCTGATTTCAGGGAAGCAGAGTTTAGCAGCAAAAGCGACTAAAGTTGGACGTAGGGCTGAACTTCACTGATGGGCATGAGAAACACCAGGTGGGGAAAGGATGGACTTCGGGGGACGTGGAATAACAGGAGGGCTTACCTCTCTTCTGTTCTGGTTACAGCGATTACCTGTGGACACCCAGGCAACCCAATCAACGGCCTCACCCAGGGCA
The DNA here is from genome assembly GCF_030028045.1 of Hippopotamus amphibius kiboko. NCBI lineage: Eukaryota > Metazoa > Chordata > Mammalia > Artiodactyla > Hippopotamidae > Hippopotamus > Hippopotamus amphibius. Next base: position 26,375,703 of record NC_080186.1, on the reverse strand, counting down.
ACCAGTTCAACCTCAATGATGTGGTCAAGTTTGTCTGCAACCCTGGGTATGTGGCTGAGGGGGCTGCTGGGTCCCAGTGCCTGGCCAGCGGACAGTGGGGCAACGTGCTGCCCGCCTGCCGAAGTGAGTCGCCCTTGTTCTCCCCTCCCCCACCCCCACTACCTCTGCCATCTGTGGTCTGTGACCCACCAGCAGAAGTCAGTGGACTCTGTCGTGGCACTACTTCAACTTCAATGGGGAAGACTTGGGACAGAAAAGAACTGTAAATGGGGGCTTTCTCAACCCCTATTTACAGCCACATCAAATTTTCTCCCTGATTATATAAAGAAAGCAAAGGAAGTTTCATCTTTCAAAATAGAAATGGAAAACCATCCTCTGTTTACCTTTCATAGAACCAATAATCCACCATTATCATATAGAGCCCATTTTTGATGAAAGAAAAAAAAAGGGGGGGTTCAAATGAAAAATAAAAAGCAAAGAGTCTAGGGGTTGGGATGAGGGGAGAAGGAAGAAAAGAAACCAAGGACTCAAGAGGAAGGCTCTGCGTAGAGGATAGTCCAGCCCCTTCTGGACTGTTTAGGAAAGAGCTCTTACAGCCTTTAAAGGCTGCTCACAGCAATGAAGGGCGATGGAGTGTCTGCCTCTACCCAAAAGTGGCCTGGCGGGCTCTCTGAGGCTTGAATGGAGACTCAGACAGTGTGAACAGGCGCGGTCCTGGCCCTGGTCTGGAGGCTGATCAAGTCTTCACAGCGATGAGGGGTGAGGGCTGAGACTCCCTCGGGCCACGACTCCTCCTCGCAGTGTTTGGGGGTGCACGGCGGTTTACAGTGCAGTGTGTCACAAGTCATTTGTAACTGATATTAAAGGACCAAATTTCTCAAATGATGTTTTAAAATCAATAAAGATACACATTCACAACGAACCTTAAAATAACATTCCTCTCAACATTTCAAGGTGCCATTTTGAGTGAGAGAAGGTTCTAGGGAACACAGGGGAAATTCCCATGACCTTGTGTTGACCTTCCTTCCATCACCTATCCAGGCAGAAAGCAGTTGAGAACTGAGGCTTTGGGGTGTTGTTACCCCATGCCCCCTTCTCAAGAACTGTGCTGTCTCCCCAACACAGTGTCCTGTCCTGTACCCTTCCAGGGGTACTGTGCTCAAGAGCCGCTCTTGGAAATGCAGGGCTGGGGTAAAATCCTTAGAAATCTTGGCCTGTGGTTCTGCTCCCCACCAGCCCACGCTCTACCCTGACGGAGTCGCCTGCCTAAAATGCAAATCTGATCAAGCCATTCCCTGTTTAAAGCACCTCCCAAGACTTCCCACTGCCCTTAAGGTAATGACAGTTTCCTGGGTTTACTGAGCCCACAGGACCTGGCCCAGTGTCCTGTCCAGCCTCATTCTTCCCCACTTCCTCCACCCGCAGCCTCACCTCTGCAGTGGGTCCCAGCCACACGGACCCTCTTCTAATTCTCTACACATGCCCTGTGCCCATAACCCCACCCCCACCCCAAGGGCACCCGACACAGTTTCCTCCAAAGCATCCTTCTCTGTCCCCTCCCACCCTCTCTTTGTCTGGGTGACTTCTACCCAGTCATCAAGAGCCAGTTTAAATGTTGCTCCTTCTGGGAAGTCTTTCCTGCTCCACCCCCTGCCCTGGGCTAGATAGATGCTCTGCCTTGTGCTTCCAGAACATTCACTGCTGCCCCTATCGGAGCACTTCTCAAACAGGATAATTGTTTGTCCCTTTCTCTCTAGACCAGCAGTTCTCAACTGGGAATGATTTTACCTGCTCCCCTCTCCCAAGAGGGGACAGATGTCAGAAGACGTTTTTGGTTGTCACAACTGTTTCTATTGGCATCTAGTGGGCCGAGGCCAGGGATGCTGTTAAACAACCTACAATGCACAGGACTGCCCTCACAGTAAATAATTACCAGCCCCAAATATCCATAGTGCCAAGGTAAAGAAACCCTACTCCAGATTGTAAATTCTGTCGTATCCTTACTGCCCAGCACAATGCTTGGCACTCAGTGTATCACGATAAATAACATGGATGGATAAATGGTTTTGTGACGCCAACTTCTCTGAAACTCAGAAAAGCTCATCAAAAATAAAAAATAGCTCACACCTTAAACGCTTATCACAGATTTTATGTACCGACCCTGGCTACCTCATAGGATGCATGGGAGGTTCAGGTAAAATAATGGATGTGAAAGTGTTTTGAAAGCAAAAGTGCACATCATGGGTTATGAATAAAATATTGTCATCATCCTCAAATCTCACTCTGATTTTGAGCTAAGCTACTTCGGAAACACTTCAGGATTTAAAAGTCAAATTTATCCCCCAGGATTAATCTTCCTCTGAAATAGGTATAAAAATGATTAAAACAGTTTCCAAAAGAGCGCACCCCCCACCCCTCCGCAGCTTTGCTGTGGGAGACGCATTGTACCAGGGGGTGGAGCAGGAAAGGAGAGGAGGCATTCCTGCCCTCAAGGAATTCACGTATTCAAACACGTCACAATCTAGCAAGAGTAGTTTGTGCCGGGAGCATTGAGGAGGGAGAGGTTAACCACTCTGGGGGCAGGTGGGAAGGCTCCTGCAGGGAGGTGATGTCTCGCCGGACATGGAAGAATGAATCCCTTAACCAGGTGGTCAAGGTAAGGGGAGAAGTACCGCAGCCTCAGGAGCAGCTCACTTTCCCAGGCAGGGTCTGCTTTGTGTAGCCTGTCTTGGTCTGGAAATTTTGCTGTGCTGGAAATACATGCCTTTTGAACTTCTGAATTCTCATTTAAAAGCGTAGGAAAATCCTCACGTCCAGGTCTCTACATCTAATCGTCCCGTTCCATTGCAGTCATCAACTGTACAGATCCTGGGCACCAAGAAAACAGCGTTCGTCAAATCCACGCCAGCGGCCCGCACAGGTTCAGCTACGGCACCACTGTGTCTTACCAGTGCAACCACGGCTTCTACCTCCTGGGCACCCCGGTGCTCAGCTGCCAGGGAGATGGCTCATGGGACCGTCCCCGTCCCCAGTGTCTCTGTAAGTAGAAGTCATCTACTCACAATGATCACCCGTGCAGACTAACGGGACGGTCTGTGTCAAAGAACAGCCCTCTTCTGTGTGTGTGTGTGTGTGTGTGTATGTGTGTGTGTGTGTGTGAGTGAGAGAATGATGACGGTCACTCTGGCTGCTCTCTGGATGTCAGAACCCATCTTGGGCCCCTGCTGGGTTACTTGCCACACTGATTCTCACTCTCTCTTTCTTCCTGTCTACAAGCTTATTCTCTTTCTCTCTAGTGCTACCACCAACCTCTTTAGCCTCCAGGGTTCCCTTCCTTCAGGATTCCTGGCTACCTAGCGGGACACTGTGTCCCATTTTACCTCCTTCTTGCTCTTCCAGCAAGAAGGAGGACATGGACCCCTTTCTTTTTTTTTTTAATAGGAGTGTAATTGCTTTACAATGTTGTGTTACTTTCTGCTGCACAACAAAGTGAATCAGCTGTATGTATACATATATTCCCTCCCTCTTGGACCTCCCACCCATCTAGGTCATCACAGAGCACCGAGCTGAGCTCCCTGTGCTGTATAGCAAGTTCCCACTAGCTATCTATTTTACACATGGTGGTGTATATACGTCAACCCTAATCTCCCAGTTCATCCTACCCTCCCCTTCCCCGTGTCCACATGTCCATTCTCTACATCTGCATCTCTATTCCTGCCCTGGAAATAGGATCATCTGTACCTTTTTTCTAGATCCCACATATGTGTGTTAATATACAATATTTGTTTTTCTCTTTCTGATTTACTTCACTCTCTATGACAGACTCTGGGTCCATCCATCTCTACAATGACCCAATTTCATTCCTCTTTATGGCTGAGTAATATTTCCACTGTATATATGTACCACATTGTCTTTATCCATTCGTCTGTCATTGGATGTTTAGATTGTTTCCACGTCCTGGCTATTGTAAATAGTGCTGCAATGAACATTGGGGTACATGTGTCATTTTGAATTATGGTTTCCTCAGGGTATATGCCCAGTAGTGGGATTGCTGGGTCATATGGTAGTTCTATTTTTAGTTTTGCAAGGAACCTCCATACTGTTCTCCATAGTGGTTGTACCCATTTACATTCCCACCAACAGTGCAGGAGGCTTCCCTTTTCTCCACACCCTCTCCAGCATTTATTGTTTGTAGATTTTTTGATGATGCCCATTCTGACCAGTGTGAGGTGATAGTTTGCACAGCAAAGGAAACCACAAATAAGATGAAAAGAGAACCCTAAGAGTGGGAGAAAATACTTGCAAATAAAGCAACAGACAAAGGATTCATCTCCAAAATATACAAACAGCTCATGGAGCTCAGTATCAAAAAAACAAACAACCCAATCAAAACATGAGCAGAAGACCTAAATAGACATTTCTCCAAACAAGACGTACAGATGGCTAAGAGGCACATGAAAAGATGCTCAACATCACTAATTATTAGAGAAATGCAAATCAGAACTGCTTTCTTTTGAAAGACTGAAGCAGAAATGCCACAGACCCTGGAGGCAGACCGACCTGGATTTGAAGCCTGGCTGTGCCAAATAAACAAGCTGTGTGATTCGAAAGAAGTCCATTAACCTCTCAGAGCCTCCATTTCTTCATTTATAAAAATGATGCTAATGCCTCTTCCATAGGGTTATTAGAGAATTAAATGGGAACAACCATTAAAAGTGCCTGGTATAGTGTGTCTGGTATATCATAGCTACTCAATAAACAATAACTGCTTTCACTGTTATTAGGAAAAGTTACGGGAACAACATGTGGGGGAAAAGAAAGGATGGGGGAGGTACTCAGAATCCTGACATCTGGTTGCTAGCCTCACACATCCCGAAGAGAAAATCCGTTGCTTGGGCTCCTGCTCTCTCCTCTCGTTGCTAATGATGAACCTTGTGGGTTACTCTCTCCCCCCTCTTCCTAGTTGTCGAGGTGAAGATGCAGTCCAGAGGGACTGATGGGTAGATTTGGGGCCATTCAGCAGTCCACTTATCTGTGGTGGGTCATACACATTTTGTAGGCCCCCCTCCCAGCCTGGATGACTCCATCTCCTTATGTTCTTGTGCCTCTAGGTGTGATAGGAGGCTGGTACAGCTACTTACCTGCCCAATTTCCCTTGCTTGAGGACCCCAACCTGGCCATCCAGCCCCATTTATGACTGACATGTCATCTGGGGTTGGAAATACACAGCCACCCGAGTACAGTGGTGGCAGCCGAGATTCAGAGTGCATGGTGGTTTCAAATTGTTGTATCTGCTGGTAAAATGAGGCTTTTATGATGACAAAGTGACCCTATCTATATTAATTTTTTGCCCCAAAGCTTATTTTATCTGTTGTTAATATTGATATTGATGTAATTAATTAATGTATCATTACATTAATATAATTTATAATCATTTCCTTAAGAGGATTTAATCCACTTGCATTTTTCTTCCTTTGTTTGTAGTGAAATATAATTCACATACCATAAAATTCAGTCTTTTAAAATATATAATTCAGTGATTTTAATATATTCACAAAATTGTGCAACCATCACTACTATCTAATTCCAGAGGATTTTCATCACCCCAAGAGGACACCCTTTGGCAGTCACTTCCCAATGCCCACCACCACTCTGTCCCCTGATAACCATTAATCTACTTTCCATCTGTGAATTTGCCTATTCTGGACATTTCAGACAAATGTAATTATCAATATATGTGTGGCCTTTTGGGTCTGGATTCTTCCACTTAGCATAAAGTTTTCAAAGTTCATCCGTGTTGTAGCATATATCATTTTTCTTAAATTTTATTTATTTATTTATTTATTTTTTATTTATTGACTTCATTGGGTCTTCTTTGCTGCGCGCAGGCTTTCTGTAGTTGCGGAGAGCGAGGGCTGCTCTTCATTGCAGTGCACAGGCTTCTTATTGCCGTGGCTTGTCTTATTGCAGAGCACGGGCTCTAGGCGCACAGGCTTCAGTAGTCGTGGTTCGTGGGCTTTAGAGCGCAGGCTCAGTAATTGTGGTACACGGGCTTAGTTGCTCCGCGGCATGTGGGATCTTCCCGTACCAGGGCTCGAACCTGTGCCCCCTGTATTGGCAGGCAGATTCTTAACCACTGCATCACCAGGGAAGCCCTGTAGCATGTATCATTACTTCATTCCTTTTTAAGGCCAAATATTATTCCATTGTATGGATACACCACATTTTTTATCTATTCATCAGTTGATGGACATTTGGGTTGTTTCCGCTTTTTAGATACTATGAACAGTGCTACTGTGAACACTTATGTACAAGTTTTTGTGTGAACGTATGTTGTCAGTTCTCTTGAATATATACCTAGGATGAAATTGCTGGGTCATATGGTAACTCTATGTTTAACTTTTTAAGGTTAACTGTTTTCCAAAGTGGCTGTACCATTTTATATTCCCATGGGCAGTGTATGAAGGTTCCAGTTTCTCCACATCCTCATGTACACTTGTTATTGTCCATCGTTTTTTCTTACAGCCATCCTAACAGGTGTGAAGTGGTATCTCATTGTGGTTCTGATTTGCATTTCCCTAATGACTAATGATGTTGAGCATCTTTTTATGTGCTTATTGGCCATTTGTATCTCTTCCTTAGGGAAATGTCTCTTCGAGTTCTCTGCCCATTTCTTACTTGGCTTGTTTATCTTCATATCATTTAGTTTTCACTGTTCTTTATGTATTCTGAGTACCTCACCTCTATCAGATATATAATTTCAAACTTTTTCTCCCAAAGATAAATCTGGATGATGTCCTTTGATGCATGAAAGTATTTAATTTTAATGAAGTTTGATTTATCTATTTTTTCTTCTGTTGCTTGTGCTTTTGATGACATATTTGAGAAACCATTGCCTAATTCAATGTCGTATCATAATCTAGCATCATGTCATCTGTGAATAAACATAATTTTACTTCTTTCTTTCCAACCTGATGCCTTTTATTTCTTTTTCTTATGTAATTGCCCAGCTAGAACCTTCAGGACAGTGTTGAATAGAAATGGCAAAACAGACATTCTTGTCTTGTTTCTAGGCTTTGGAAAAAAGTTTTTAGTCTTTCCCCATTAAGTGTGAAGTTAGCTGTGGGATTTTTGCAGATTCTCTTTATCAGATTGAGGAAGTTCTCGTCTACTCCTAGTTTGTTGCACATTTTTACTACGAAAGGGTGTTGGAGTTTTTCAAATGATTTTTATGCATTTATTGAGATGATCATGGGCGGCTTTTTCTCTCTCATTCTATTAATGTGATGTATTACATTGATTGATTTTCATATGTTGAACAACTCTTGTGTTCTTGGAACAAATCACACTTGGTCACGGTAAAATTTGTTTTAATGTGCTACTGGATTTGGTTTGCTAGTATTTTGTTGAGGATTTTTGCAACTGCATTCATAAGGAATATTGGTCTGTAGTTGTCTTTCCTTATGATATCTCTGGCTTTGGTATCAGGACAATGCTGGCCTCGTAGAATGAGTTGGCAATCGTCCCTCTTCTATTTTTAGGAATAGTTTGAGAAAGACCCGCATTACTTCTCCTTTAAAATTTTGGTAGAATGTAGCAGTAAAATCACCCGGTTCGAGGCTTGCCTTTGTTAAAATTTTTTGATTATTGATTGTTTCTATTTATTTGTTATAATTCTCTTCAGATATTTCATTTCTTCTTGAGTCATTTTTGGTGGTTTGTGTGTTTCTAGTAATTTTTCCATTTCATCTAGATTATCTAATTTATTGGCATACAACCATTCATGTTCATAGTATTCTATAATCCTTTTTACTTCTGTAAACTCGGTTGGTAGTAATGTCTCCACTTTCATTCCTGATTTTAGAATTTGAATTTGAATCCTCTCTTCCCCTGTACTCACTCTCTCTCTTTCTCTCTCTGGCCCTCTCTCTGGCTCTGGCTCTCTCTCTCTCTCTCATCAGACTAGAACATTTGTCAATTTTCTGATCTTTTCAAAGGACCAACTTTTGATTTTTACTTTCTCTATTGTTTTTCTATTTCATTTATTTCTGCCATAACCTTTTTTATTTCTTTTCTTCTGTTTGCTTTGCTTTTCTTTTTTCTAGTTTATTAGAGGGAAGGTTAGGTTGTTGGCTTGAGATCTTTTCTTTTTAATATAGGCATTTACAGTTATCAATTTCCCTCCGAGCACTGCTTTCGCTGTATCTCATAAGTTTTGGTATGCTATGTTTTTGTTTTTGTTCACCTCAAGTATTTTCTAATCACTCCCTGATTTCTTCTTTGACCTACTGATTATTTGGGACAGTGTTGTTTAATTTACATATATTTGTGAATTTTCCAAATTTCCTTGTGCTATCAGTTTCTAGTTTCATTGCATTTTGGTTGGAGAGCATGCTTTGTATAATTTCAGTCTCTTAAAATTTATGGAGATATATTTTATGCTTTAACATATGGTCTATGATAAAGAATGTTTCATGTGCACTTGAGAAGAGTGTTTATTCTGCTGTTATTGGGCAGAATAAACACTACAGATGATTGTCAGGTCTAGTTTGTTTATAGTATTGTTTACTCTATTTCCTTGTTGATCTATCCATATTCTGGTTGTTCTATCCTTAATTTAAATTGGGATGTTGGAAACTCATGCTATTATTGGCTGCTTTGTGTATTTCTCCCATCGGCTCTGCTAGTTTTTGCTTCATGTATTTGGGGGCTGTGTTATTCTGTGCATATATGTTTATAATTATTACATCTTCTTGATAGATTGACTTTTTGTACTCTAGAATGTCCTTCTTGTGCCTAGTAACAATTTTTGTCTTAAGATCTATCATGTTTGATATTCACATAGCCCCTCCAGCTCTTTTTTGGTTATTGTGTCCATGGTATAGCTTTTTGCCATCTTTTTATTCTCACTCTGTTTGTGTCATTGGATGTAAAGTGTATCATTTATAGACAGCATATACTTGGGTCATGTTTTTTATCCACTTTGCTAGTATCTGCCTTTTATGTGTTTAATTCATATTTAATGTAATGATTGATAAGGTAGGTTTTACATCTTCCATTTTGCTATTTCTTTTCTATGTATCTTATGTCTTTTTTTTTTTTTTTTTTTTTTTTTTGGTCCTTTATTCCTCTCTTGCTGGCTTCTTTTGTGTTAAATAGATCTTTTCTAGTGTTATAGTGTGCCATTTTAATTTTTTGTTGTTCCCTTCACTGTGTATGTTTTTTTAATTATTTTCTTTGTAGTTACTCTGGAAATTACTATTAACATCTTAATCTGTAACAACATAGTTTTGATTAATACCAACTTAATTTCAATTGAATACAAAAACTTTGCTCCTATATAGCTCCATTACCTCCCCTCTACTTTGTGTTGTTATTGCTATACAAATTACATCTTTATACATTGTATGCCTGTCAACTAAGATGTCTAATTATTGCTTTACATCATTTCTCAAATAGGAGGAAAAACAAGTTACAAACAAAAAATATACTTGTGCTGTATTGTATATTTACCTATGTAATTACCTATACCAGTGCTCTTTATTTCTTCATGTGGCTTCAAGTCCTTGCATTTCAATCTGAAAGACTTCCTTTAGAATTTCTTTATAATTTACAATTTCCAGGTTTGCTACTGACACATTCTTTCTGTTTGTGTTTATCTGAGAATATCTTAATTTCCCTTTCATGTTTGAAGGATAGTTTTGCTAGTTTTGTTAAGATATAGAGTTCTTAGTTGAAAGTATTTTTCTTTCATCACTTTAAATATGTCAAATTATCGATATATGTAGGTTTTAAATCTACCCTTTTATTTTATGTTTTCTGTTTGTTCTACCCATTAGTTTCTTTTTATCTCTTTTCTTTATTGGATTAACTATTGTTATAATTCCATTTTTTCTTCTGTATTAATAAGTAAATTATACACTGTACTTTTTAATAAATACATTAGAAATTACAACAGGAACACTTAACTTACCAAAGTTTAATCACTGCCTTCCTCTTTTTCCTATATAGTACAAAAACATTAGAACACTTTAACTCCATTTACTTTCTTCTTGACTTTTACATTATTATTTTCTTATATCTTAATTTTGCCTTGTTTTTGAAACCACACTGTGTTGTTGTTGTTGTCTTATGCAGTTATTGTTCACGTAGGTTTACCCCCATATTCGCCACTTTCTTTGCTCTTCATTCCTTCTCATATCTTGACCTTCCACATGGGATCATTTTCCTGCAATTTGAAGGCCATCTTTTAGAATTTTATTTAATGAAGGTCCGCTGGTGGCAAACACACTCAGTTTTTGTTTATCTATGATACATTTATTTGTCCCTCATTTAAAAAGATATTTTTGGTAAGTTTAGAAATCCAAGTTGGCAGTTATTTTCTTTCAGCACACTAAAGAAATGTTTCTAATATTTTCTGACCTCTTTTGTTACTATTGAAAAGCCAGCTGTTTTTTCCTTTGAAAAGTCTTTCTCTGTCTTTGGTGTTCTAAATTTTTCCTAGTTATTAAATGATAATTTTGCTGAATCAGAGGTCTAGGTTGACACATTTTCTTTTGGCATTATCTGCTGGCATTTATTTTTAGTGAGAATCTTTCAGTCTAAATTATTGCACCTTTTAGGTAGTCTATAGTTTTCTACCTCACTGACTTCAAGATCCTCTCACTCTTGTCAGCATTCTGAATTTTCCTACATTATGTTTAGATGTTTCATTTACCCTTCTTAGGATTCATTAGGCTTCCTGGATTTTTCTGATATCTGGGAAATTCTTAGCCATTATCTCTGTAAACATTGTCTTCCCCTTATTCTCCTCCTTCACTACTTCTGGACTCCAATATTAGACCTTCTTATGCTATTCTCTACGTCTCTGAAACTGTCATTCATATTTTCCATCTCTGATAAATTCCCCCAGATCTGTTTTACCATTCAATAGTTATCTTTTAGCTAGGTCTAGGCTGAAGTTTAACTGTTCATTGAGTTCCTCTTTCCAGTTATTTATTTTGCATTTGAGAAATGAAAGCAATATTTGTTTTTCAAACTTGCTTAATTATTTCCATGGTGTATTGTTCCTATGTAAACTTGTACTTTTTTATATTTAACATATTAAATATACTTACTGTGTATTCTATATCTGATACTTCCAATATCATTGTCTTTTCAAGTCTAGTTCTGCTATTGTCATTTCTACTGATTCCCACTCTTTGTGACTTGTTTCTCATTGTTTTATTACATTTACATTATGATCCTTTGTTTGACTGATCTCGATCTGTGGGAATTAGGAACCAGGCTTTCAGTCAGGTAGGAGCCAAAGTCTAAAAACAGGCTAGGCATTCCCTCTCTCTCTCTCTCTCTCTAAAAATAAATAAATAAAATAAAATAAAGCTAATGCTCAACAATTGCTAATATTTTTTACTACAGAAAGCCAATGGTCACTTCTTCTTTTTCTCATTGGGATTTACAAGATGCTAAACTCTACAACTCTACTTACACTAATTACTGAGACCGCCGCATCACGTTCTTATTAGGGACATAGAAACCAAGGGGCAGACTACTTCTTTTGCTAGTAGATTTTCCCAAAGCGGGCCTCATTCAAAGACAGCAGTGTTTATTACTTACTCTAAATATGAGCTTCAGCAAGATTCCCATAAAAGGGATATACTAGCATTAGAATCCAATTAGCCTGTTCACTTACTGGTGGAGGAAAACATAGAGGTTGTCCCTGAGATTTGGTGAGACTATTTCAAAAACACCAGCCCTGAAGAATTTCCACTGGCTGTAAGGCTCTAGATTCCAGGTGACTCCCAGTAAAACATTTTCAGTGACGTTTCATGGTTATCATGACATTATTTTAGTGGACTAATTGCATTTCTAATCCTAGAAAATCCAGTTACCTGTGAATAGGGTTGTGACAAATTGCAGAAGACTATACATTTCCCGTGGTCAACCGAGTCAATCAGCTGTTCCTTCCAGATGAAGGCAAAGGATTTTAATTAATGTGGACATGCAGGGACCAAGGAAAATGCATAGTCTGGGTCAATGTTTTATGCCATTTCCCTGCTAAAGTGCTTTAGAAAACAGTGGAAGCTCTGGAGGTGGCTGGCCATTAGTACAACGCTCACACTTAGGGTTTAGGAACCAGTGTGGGGTCCTTTTCATTTTGCCATGGGACTCAGCATAGTCCACACCCAAGCATGAATTGCTGATTTATATTATTGTTTTTTGTGTAATTACAATTTTAGGCTTTCTCAATCCTGTATTATATGTGTATTCTGTATAATGCCAGAAAATCTGCTATTATTTGGAGAGCTAAATATCTATCTTGCCTAACTGGAATGATCCAAAGAGATCCCACTGGGACATGGGGATGAACATTAAAAACATCAATTTTTTATATGGACAAATTGAGAAATGTAGCAAAGCTATTCACCTTGTCTTTGTTCTTCACCTCCTAGATTTTTATGCAAATATACACTGAATGTAAGTTGTTTCTCTTTATTGTTATCATATGTCCTTTTCTTGTTTTTCCTTATCCACAGCAGCCAAATTGTATTGTCACTAATTTTTCTTTTCTCACAAGCGTTATTATTGTTTACGTCTTCCTCCTTTAAAAGAACAAACCACGGGAAGGGAGCAAAACAATAAAGTGTACTCTAGTTGCTAATTTTACAGATCCCCAACTAACCTAGATCAAGCCAGTAACAAAAAAAAATAATAATTTCCAGCATTGCATTTATTTTTTTCGAGATTATTAGGTAGTACCATAATTTAACACTATCCTCAAATTCCCCAAAGAAACATTTTTTTATAAATTTATTTATTTATTTATTTATTTTTATTGGCTGTGTTGGGTCTTCATTGCTTCATATGGGCTTTCTCTAGCTGCGGCGAGCAGGGGCTACCCTTCATTGTGGTGCACAGGCTCCTCATTGTGGTGGCCTCTCTTGTTGCGGAGCATGGGCTCTAGGCACATGGGCTTCAGTACTTGTGGCACGTGGGCTCAATAGTTGTGGCTCATGGGCTCTAGAGTGCAGGTTCAATAGTTGTGGCAAACAGGCTTAGTTGCTCCACGGGATGTGGGATCTTCCTAGGATCAAACCTGTGTCCACGCATTGGCAGGTGGATTCTTAACCATTGCGCCACCTAGGAAGTCCCCCTGCAAAGAAACATTTTAAAGCCAAATAAGACCATCAGAAAAAAAAAAACAACCAACTGCTATCACAGAAATCATTATGAGTAGCCAACATAGGTATGTACATATGTACACCAGTAGACATGAACAGAAATGTTCTTATCAGCATTATTCATAAGAGTCCAAAACTAGAAATAACCCAAACGTCCATCAACAGGAAGTAGATAATAAAATGTGGTATATTCGCATAGTAGTGTGACAGGCAACCTCGAAGACAGCCCCGACCACCCCCGCCTCCTAGTGTTCATGCCTTCATGCAGCATATTACTACACTGTACCAGCTTGGTCTGCATGAAGTTGTGTGACTTACAAAGCTAGGTTATAAAAGATATGGCACCTCCACCTGGCTTTCTTGGATCAGTCACTCTGTGGGAAGCCAGTCAAGCCTTCAGATGAATACAGCCAGAGTCAGCATCCTGGCTGCAACCTCATGAGGGATTCTGAGTCAGAAGCACCTGCTAAGCCACTCCCTAATTCCCGACCCACAGAAACCATAATCAATCACATATGGTTATTGTTGTCTAAGCTTTGGGGCCATTTGTTACACAGCGATAGATAACTAACACAAATGGTAAACTATACAGCAGAGGTCAGCAAACTTTTGTTCCTGGGCCAAATCTAGCCTATGGCCTATTTTTGTATGGCCCTTGAGCTTAGAAGGGTTTCTTCTTAATACTTTCAAAATATTTTACCAAGAAAAACCCCCAAAAAGCCAAAACAAAAACAGAAGAATATGCAACACAGACTGTATGTAGCCTCAAAACCTAAAATAATTACTGTCTAGACCCGTAAAGAAAATGTTTGCCAACCCTGGTATATAGCAATGATAATGAACTACTGTTATATACAGCATAGACGAATATCACAGACATAATATTGAGTGAAAGAAGCCAATACAAAAGAGTATATACTATATAGTTCCATTTAAATAAAATTTGAGAACAGGAAACTAATTAATGAAGTCTATTAGTCTTCAAACTAATTGAAGTCAATTAGTCAATTAATGAAGTCAATTAGTCTTCAAACTAATTGAACTCAAGATAGTAGTTTAATTTGAGGAGGGAAGAAGAGAGGTAGTGATAGGAAGAGGGCATGAGGGGGCTTCTGAGGTGCTGGTGATATGCTTTTCTTGATCTGGGTAGTGTATTCACTTTGTGACAATTCATTAATCTCTGCTTATGGTTATTGTGTTTTTCTGTATGTATGTTGTATTTCCAGTAAAAAAAATAATTTCTTTGAAACATCATTTCAGAGTTAAAATTGGACAATTTCTAGAAGTACAGAAATTTCTAGTAAACAGTTATTGCATTGTTTAAAATATAGCTGAGGGCTCCATTCCTTCTAGAAGGAGAGAATTCATTAGTAGTATTAAAACGGTACTGCAGGAGGGAGTCAGTTATAGTGCTTAAGAGTGTGGCCTCTGGAGTCAAGCTGCCGGGTTTCAAGAACTAATTCTACCATTGAACAGGTCTGTGACCTTGGGTAAGTGACTTTGCCTCACTGTGCCTCATTTTCTTCATCTCAAAGGTGGAGGTAAAAAATGATGCCTACCTCATAGGGTTGTCTTAAGGAATAGGTAGTATAATCCTTGGGACTCACTGTATCAGTTATCTATTGCTGTGTAGTAAGCCATCTCAAAACTTAAAATAGCATCTGTTTCTGTTTTCTCACAATTCTAAAGTTCAGGAATTTAGGTAAGGCTTAGTAGGTATATTAGTCTGAGTTCTCCAGAGAAACAGAACCAATAACCAATAGGATATATATTATTTATATATATATATATATATGTAAGTATTTTATAGATATGTAGATAGAATAGATTGTATATATAGATATGTAATAAGATCTCTATCATAGATTTAGATATATGATTTATATCTATACATCTGTACCTATAGAAACCATGAGCCATCTATATATCTATTTCTAAATATAATATATAATATATATTAAAATCATGTGAGCCAATTCCTTATAGATATAGATACAGATATAGATACATAGATAAATAATAAGGAATTGGCTCACACAATTTTGGAGGCTGAAATGTCCCCAGATCTGCAGTGCACAAGCTGGAGACCTGGGAGAGCAGATGGCATGGTTCCAGTCCGAGTTTGAAGGCCTGAGAAGTAGGTAGAGCCAATGGTATAAATTCCAGTCCAAGTCTGAGTCCAAAGGCAGGAGAACATTGACGTCCCAGCTCAAAGACAGGCAGAGAGGGAATTCTCTCTTACTCTAACTTTCTGTTCTACTCAGGCCTTCAAGAGATTGGATGAGGCCCACCCACACTGGGGAGGGCAAATCTGCTTTATTCAGTCTAGTCTACCAATTCAAATGTTAGCCTCATTCAGACACACTCAGGGATACACCCAGAATAACACTGGACCAAATATCTGGGCATCCTGTGGTCTAGTCAAGTTGACACACAAAATGAACCATCAGAGCAGGGCTGGCTCATCTGCAACCCACCGTGGTTCAGTTAGGACTGGAGGATCCAAAATGACCCCACCTACGTGTGTGAGGACTTGCGGCTGGCTGTTCTGCACGTGGCCACTCTCTCCAGCAGGATGACTTGGTCTTCTTTACTTGGAGGCTGAGTTCCTAGAGAAAAAGAGGAAGTTAAAAGATCTCTTAAACCAGAGCTCAGAATTCCTAAAACACCATTCCGCCACATTCTGTTGATCAAAGCAAGTCACAGGCCAGCCCAGACTCAAGAAGGGAGGAAAGAAGAGACTCCACCTCTGGGAGTGGGAGGAGTGGCAGGCCTGCGCCGGGATGGGGAGAACTGTGGTGGCCGTATTCGCAGACCGTCGGCCCTTTGGCCACCAGAGTGCATATCCTTCCCACGTGCATGCCAGACCCCAAGGTTTAGTCCATCCAAATCACTATCATCTCTTCTTGAGCTACTGCAACAGCGCCCTTTTTCTTGCCCCCATCCTAGAATGTTCTCCACACAGTAGCCAGAATGATCTTGTTAAAATGTAAATCAGATCGTG
Organism: Hippopotamus amphibius kiboko; assembly: GCF_030028045.1. Classification (NCBI taxonomy): domain Eukaryota; kingdom Metazoa; phylum Chordata; class Mammalia; order Artiodactyla; family Hippopotamidae; genus Hippopotamus; species Hippopotamus amphibius. The sequence goes on along the minus strand of NC_080186.1, from coordinate 26,359,518 downwards.
TCACTCCAATGGTGGCCCATCGTGCTTGTAATAAAATCCAAATTCTGTGCCATAATCCGGCTCCTAGAAACCTCTTTACCCACGTCTCCTACTCTTTCCTTGCTCGTTCTATTCTAGTGACCCTGGTTTTCTTGCTGTTCCTCGAATACCCCAGCCTCATCCTGCCTCTGGGCTTTTCCACTAGATGTCCCTTCCCTGAGAATGCTCCTCTCCACATCCCATGTGGCTGGCCTTTTCACATCACTCAGATCGCTACTCAAACGTCGCCTCTGAGAGATCTTCCCTGACCACCCTGCTCAAAAACAGCACCTTCATCCCACCTCTGAGCACCCCTTTCCTGACGCAGCTTTATTTTCCTTCACAGCAACCCCTAGAATTACCTACTTTCTTATTCACGGTCTCTCTTCCCCACTAGAACATAAGCTCCACGAGAGTATGGACTTTGTTCTCCCAGACACATGAAACAGTGCCTCGCACATAACAGGCACTCGGTCCATACGTGTTGAGTAAATGAAAGAGCCTGGGATCAACCCAGGGCAAGAACAACAGGAAGGCAAACCCGACGGTGTGGACAGCATCGTCCTGCCCTGGCCCACACACCTCAGCTCTGCATTCTCACCTCATCACTAGTTTCCACGGTTACACTTCGGTGTCTTGGGAAAGGAAACTCGCCACAGAGGAGGACAACTTGAAGACAACTGATGTGGGTAGCTGTGACACATGGCTGGAGAGGACTCTAACCGGCCCTCATTCTGCACCCTGTGGCCAATGCCGACAGTCCCAGGATGACAGATCACCCATGTGTCCTTTTTTCATTAATTTTTTATTGGAGTATAGTTGATTGACAATGTTGTGTTCATTTCTGCTGTACAGCAGCGTGAATCAGCCGTACGTATACATATATCCTCTCTCTTCTAGACTCCATTCCCATATAGGTCATAACAGAGCACCGAGTAGAGTTCCCTGTGCTATACAGCAGGTTGTTATTAGTTATCTTTTATATAGTAGTGTGTATGTGTCAATCCCAGTCTCCCAATCTATCCCCCCCTTTCCCCCTTGGTAACCATAAGTTCATTTTCTACATCTGTGACTCAATTTCTGTTTTGTAAATAGGTTCATTTGTGCCTTTTTTTTAGATTCCACATATAAGCGACGTCGTATGATGTTTGTCTTTCTCTGTCTGACTTCTGTACACTGTATGTACCACCTTTCTGCCGGAGACCTCTTGGTATGTCCCACGGCAGTGAGGAAATAGGGAGACGTGAGCACAAGAGGCAAGAAAGGAGAAACGGGTATTAGTGTGTCCCTACTACGTGCTGAGCAGTTTCACACGTAGTATCTCGTTCAGCTCTTAGAACAACAGATATTGCCCTGCAGTTCACAGATACGGAAACGGGGCAGTGAGGTGGGCGGGCACTGTCTGCTGACGCCGGGGATGTGTGGCAGCGGGAAGTTTGCTTCAGCAGATACCCCGGCTTCTCTTCTTCTCTGCCTGTTGCCATGAAAAGCCTAGCATGTGTGCTGTGATGATGATCCATCCCGGTGCAGAGTTGCTGAGATGTTTGCTTTTCCCCGCAGTGGTGTCCTGTGGCCACCCGGGCTCCCCGCCCCATTCCCAGATGTCCGGGGACAGCGACACCGTGGGGGCGGTCGTGCGTTACAGCTGCACCGGCAAGCGGACTCTAGTGGGAAACGCCACCCGCATGTGTGGACTGGACGGACACTGGACTGGCTCCCTCCCCCACTGCTCAGGTATGGGGCCTGGTATGGGGCAGGCGGGTCCCACGGAACACTTGGCTAGTGGGAGGCGGGCAAGCTCCCGAGGTGTGAGTGTGACAGATGCACGGGAGGGAAGCAGAACTTTTGAACCCTTACCCCATCCCTCCCAGGTGGAGAGCACGCTATCAGAGGTCCCAACTGGACTTCAGCCCTTGGTGGTCCGAGCCCAGCTTCAGGCCCTTAGGCAGCTCTGGCCAAGCCCATATAGTCAAGAGATTGAAAAACTAGTGAAAACACAGTTTGCAAGGTCACCCATTGGCCACAGTCCTGTCCAGACACTTATTTCCATGAGGTCCCGGGAACAGTCCAGCCCTTCCTGTTGTTCAGCCCAGGTCCAAATTCACTCCTGTGTTTTCTCTCCTTCCCTGTTGGGGACTCCTGGGCCCCAGCCTGCTTCCGTTTCTGTATCACTGCCTCTCCCATTGGTCTTGTGTCCTGACCGCCCAGTGCATACAGTTCTTCCCTTCAGTGCTAACACACCAGTCCCCAGATGTTTCCCATAAATGGGTTCGTTTTCCTGTTAATCTCCATGGAGACATGGACAGATGTTATCAGCACAGCAAATGTAGGGAACTGCCACATCTCCCATATCCACATTGTCCAGAAATTCACCTGTAAGCCATAAAAGAACAAAATATTTGAAATGGAATCGTCCCACCAATGACGGAAACTACCGAGCCAAAAAATTAGCACCCCACAGCTTTCTCTTCTTTGGGGTGAGCCTGCCTGGCTCCAAGAAGCAATTCCCACATGGGATGTCACCCCCAAGAGGGCAGCTGTTCATGTAGCTTGATGTTCCGCAGGGGACCCACCTTGGCATTGAAATTAACCCTTATCCCTTCCCGTGCCAGATGCCCTCCAGAAGTAAGGATCCGGACCTCCTCCTATAGAAGCCTTCCCCTCGAGGTGGGACCTCACCCACAAGACGTGCAAACCTCTTGCAGTTTGAGGTTCCCAGATGAACCTATCTTCCAAAATTTAGGGCACTGCCAGAGTGCTGACCAGATATTAGCCAGGGCTTCTGAGAAAGGAGAAATTCCCAACACACCGGCCACTGTTTCAAAGGGTTATGGGCTGCCCAGGACAATCCCAGACGCCTCACTCTGTTACCACTCAGGCTTTCGGCCTCTCACCCTTATTAATCTTATCAGTGACCCAGTTCATGAACCGGGCAGGACTGCGTATGAGCCGCTGGGACTCTTTAGCCTGTTAGCCAGGTCCAGACTCCTGTCTGTTTGGCCTTCTGTTGGAAGTGTCATGGGGAGGCTGGCGCGAGGATGACAAGGACCATGTGTAGTGAGGCCTCCTGAGTTGTCCACAGAGCAGGTTCCAGGAGGAAGAAGTGTTCCAAAGAGGAAGGGCACACATTTCGCATCCAAACGCCCATCCAAACATGCATTTGCTCCAGGCTCTTTGGTGAACAGTCCATTTTGCATAAAGTTCCTCCCTCTAGACACTTCTCTAGGACATGAGGCTAACAGTGTTCTTAAGATCTGTTTTATCTATTTTGGGATCTTTGTTCTCCACGGGAAAAGAAAGTACAAGGTAGGGGAGGAAGAAACCAGAAGGAAAACCCTTAGCATCTCCTACCTATTAGCATACGTGACCCAACCACATGGTGAGTCTCCTGGCCCAAAACCAGCTAGCCAGTGGCGGGGAGAGAGTGACTCACCATCAGGGCTGCTTTCAAGGGGAACCAGTATTGCCTGTTACATGTGCTATAGCCTGGGAAACGCCAAAAGATAAAAAAAAAACCTGGCCAAATGTGATAGGCTCTCTTTTTTCAAGTGTTTGAGTTGAAGGCTGACTGAATCGCAGGGTAGGGAGCAGAATGGGGGACATGGGGTTATACAGTATTCTCTATTCTGAGACTAGATGCGAAAAGGAAGTCATTCCAAAACTGAGAGGAAGATACATCAACAACAGAGGGTGGGGAATACATGGCTTAAGCATTTATTTACTCCAGCTAACTAAATGTGGTCATTAAGATGTTACTATCGATGCCTACACATGTGGATTCACAAGGAAATACATTTCACATCTATGGGAAACTTTATCTTCTCATGCAGTTGCCATTTATTCCTTAATTTTCTTCCTCCTTCCTTAAGCTTACCATGGCCTAGTCTGATCCAGTGGTGTCTCCCTTACATCTCTGTATTCTGAGATGCGCTGGCTCCCACAGGCACTAGATCTTGCAGATTTGTCTTCTGTTTTCCACCTTTCTCCACCTCTTGGGTCCTTAAAACTCTCCTGGGTGGGTTTGCACAATATCAGGAGGCAGATAAATGCAGAAATGTGGCAGGAGGCGGGGGGCAAAGAAAGAATGAAATGAGGGATCTAAGACATTTCGTCTAGAGCTCACCTGTATTACATAATTGTGAAAAGGAAATCCTCAATTAAAGGCCCAGAATCAAGACTCACACTGGGCTGTTGAGCAGAAACTCTGCTAAAAAGTTTGAACTTTATTCTCTCAGCAATGGGAAGCCAGTGGAGGTATTTCAGCAGGAAAGAACCAAAATCAGATGGTTGTGGTTGTTCATTGTTAAGATTGAAGCATAAAGTGAAGATGGACTAGAGGGAGAGTTTAAGAGGAAGGGACCTTAGTTAGGAGGCTCCTGCAATATAGTTCAGGAGAGAGACGTTGAGCATCTGCGCTAAGACAGTGGAAGTGGGAATGGAGAGGATACCAGATCCACAGATGGTAGAGAAGGGGTGAAATGGAGAAGGCCAGCTTGGACCATGGGCATCCCACACTGGCACAAGCCAAAGAACAAAGGCATGACTCCCTCCACAAAGCCTTCCCTCTGCCTTCTTTCTTCCCTTGTCTCGTGGTCCCCAGGAACTCACGCATGACCTCAGACCTCTGTGTCCTCTGACCACCGAGCACTAAGGCAGAAACCTGTCCAGGTGACTCGGGCTAGACACACAGTTAGTTTCACTGCCCTCATTCTTAGGGCCCACTGCCTCTCTTCGCAATGGCCCAGCATCCTTCTCTCTCCCAGTCTACCACTCCCTTTCCTTCCATGCTAAAAACAATGGGGTTTTTTGGTTCTGGTCCATAGGAACCAGCATGGGAATTTGTGGTGACCCTGGCATCCCAGCCCATGGCATCCGTTTGGGGGATAGCTTTGCCCCAGGCAGCCTGATGCGCTTCAGCTGTGAAGCTGGCCACGCGCTCCGGGGCTCGTCAGAGCGAATTTGTCAAGCCAACGGCTCGTGGAGTGGCACACAGCCTGAGTGTGGAGGTAATGTATGTGACCATTCTGCTTCTCCCTTTTGCCTACCCCAGGATCTTCCCCCGTTTTCCTGCTCCCTAGCACCGGCCCTCACACGCACAGATAAAATCCAGGGCCCCATTTGAACCCTTGGCCTGGTGGATAGTGGACATCAACAGAGAGTCCACGTCCGTCTCATTAGTAATCCAAAGGCACGCATACTCCCCACTTACCTAAGGAGGGAAGACACCAGGATAAACTAAGTTTTGCACATTTGTTCATTTATTTCCATATAGTTTTATTCAACAGCAATGTGCCAAATACTGTAGTATTTATATGCTAGAGGCACAACGGTGATGGAGACAGACAGACCTTGCCCTCCTGGAGCTTACAGTGTAAGGGAAAACACTGTGTTTAAATAGCATCCAAAATGCCAACAGAAATGCAAACCCAACTTTTAAAAATCCATTAAAAGTAATATAAGCTCTTAATGATGGTTCCTAAGGTGGGCCCAGTGGGGCAAATTATATTTCTCCACACACTCCTAAATTTCTGAAAACAAACAAACAAACAAACACACAACTCTTTTTTTTAAAACCTCTCCCTAAAGTCCAACTTTTTATACCTGCTCCCCAATCTATCTATCAATTTCTCTCTCTCTCCCTGCCTTTCTCCCTCTCTCCCTCTCTCCCCTACTCTGTAAAATACAGCCTGAAAAGCCCTCTCTTAGGTAGGAAGCAATTTAACAGCTACGAGTAAGATTGAGTGAGAAGGTGTTGGAAGAGGAAGGATGCAATATGAAATCATCATCTAGCAAGGGAGGAGTGGGAATGCAATAGGGAAATATATAATTGCCAAGCAGCACAGAGGGCGCATTAAGGTAAAAGCCAGTAACTTAAAGTGACAGTAGTCAGCATGGGTCTGGGTTTTCGTTCAAACACAGTTCGCTACATAGTTTCAGGCACAGGGTAGGTGAAGCATTAGGTATAGGGCGGGGGCTTTATTAGGCAACTACCACATTGAAAGAAAGTGGCAAAGGAGTGGAGGGTATACACAAAACAGTGTGCTTGATCTTAGCATCTAAGCTGGGCAGGGAGGGAACGGGTTTATGAGTGGCTTAAGAGGCTGTGAAATAGTGGTAGGATCAATGGACTATAGGCTCCAATCACCAGGGAACAAATTCCAGAGGGAGTGAGCTACACAAATAAAAAGCAGTGGTGGGCTTCCTAGGTGGCACAGTGGTTGAGAATCCGCCTGCCAATGCAGGGGACACGGGTTCGATCCCTGCTCCAGGAAGATCCCACATGCCGCAGAGCAACTAAGCCCGTGCACCACAACTATTGAGCCTGCGCTTTAGAGCCCGTGAACCACAACTATTGAGCCCATGTGCTGCAACTACTGAAGCCCACGTGCCTAGAGCCCGTGCTCTGCAACAAGAGAAGCCACGGCCATGAGGAGCCCGTGCACCACAACAAAGAGTAGCCCCCACTCACTGCAACTAAAAAGAAAGCCCGTGCACAGCAAAAAAGACCCAACACAGCCAATTAAATAAATAAATAAATAAATTTATTAAAAAAAAAAAAAAAAGTCAGTGGTGAGAGAATGGGCTGCGTGGAACTGAGATTGTGACGTAGTCCTGCAGAGCAAGGGCAGATGCTCTGGCCCACGATCAGGAGACACCTGCCCAGGAAATGATACAGATGGAGTCAGTGCCCTCACCTGCTTGTCTGTCAAAAGTCCTGCCTTCCTGGGGGTGCAAAGTTCTTATAGGATTTCCTAGGCATAGTAAGAGAGGTTTGTGGTAGTGAGAGAGTGTTTTGGCAAGGGGAGAATTTAGTATATTCTCCAATATCCCCTGTGTCCCGGGTTCCCTTTCTTGCCACTCAGGTCCCAGGATGGAGTCAGCCATCATGTGAGAAGTGTTCAGGGAACAGAAAGTGGGCAGCTAAGAGTTTGCACCTAAAAGCAAATATTTGTTGAGTGAGTGAGTGTGTGTGTGTGTGTGTGTGTGTGTGTACAACGTGTATACAGCTCTTTGTGACTTCCCTTGACAAGCTCCCACTTATCTTCCAAGGCTCTACTCAAATTCTTATCTCCAGCCCCAATAAGCTGCTCACTTTTTAGTGCCTTTTGCCTTCAAGTGTAGCACTTATTACATCATATTTTAATTCATCTGTTTTTAGGTAGGTTCTGAAGATAAACTGGGTCCCTCGAGGGCAGGGGACATGGCTTGGTCACCACTGCATGTCCAGCACCTCGGCAGCACAAATACTTGTCGCGTAGGTGGATGTGAGGGCCTGTCTGTTATGCTAATTACATAGGAATCGTTTTGTCGATCTGACTTTGGGACCATGTACATACTTACAAAATAAAGTTAAATGAAAGATTAGAAACAAGTAATCTCTAAATATCACATCAAAATGGAAACAAATGAACTTCACTGTGCACCAAGTTGGTGATTTAATAACCCAGAGAATTATTTCAACTGACTTGAAAAAATGAAATCTGACTATGGTATATATATCCTAACGACAAAGAACTACAATGAAATCTTAAACTGTTTTTAGCAATCGTATTGCTAGTAATAAAATTGGTATTACTATTATGAAACTATTACATATGTAATACCAAAATATATATGGATAAAACAAGTTAAAATTATCTATTGTCATTAAGAACAAAGATTTTCAACATAGAAGAGATATCATATAAAAATCAAAAACTTAAGGAAAAATTCTTAATTCTAAACTTGGTTTGGTAATATCAGTATAAACTCATAATGTATTTTCAGTTTGAAAAGTTATTTTCCCAGTCTAAAAGTCTAGAATCAATGACCAGCTCAGTAGCAAAGAAGACCCCTAATGCCATACTGTAGTTTTTAAATCCATCGTCCATTCAAAGGAACCAGAGCTCTTTAGAGAAATGGCTAATTCCAGGACTGGGGCAGGAAGTATACAAGATGAACATGGAAAATATTGTCACTCCAGCAAGGAATCTACCAAACACAACTGGGTCGTGTCAAAAGAACTCAGGAGCCACTTGAAGGGGCCCCCACTAACCAAAGATGGGATAATGTGAGCCTCAACAAGGATAAATGTGGCAACAGATGGCAACATAGCAAATAAATTTAAATCTGTAAATTCAAATGATTGTTCTTTGGAGCTTGCTAGGGAACCAGCTCGTTCTCGTGTCTGATTTTTGTTTGTTCGCTTTTTGTTTGGGGGGTTTTGTTTTGTTTTGTTTTGTGTTTTGTTTGTTTGTTTGTTTCTTTATTGGCTGCATTGGGTCTTCATTGCTGCTCCCAGGCTTTCTCTAGTTGCGGAGAGTGGGGGCTTCTCTTGTTGCAGAGCACAGGCTCTAGGCGCGCAGGCTTCAGTCGTTGTGGCTCGCGGTCTCTCTAGAGCACAGGCTCTGTAGTTGCGGTGCATGGGCTTAGTAGCTCCACAGCATGTGAGATCTTCCCGAACCAGGGCTAGAACCTGTGTCCCCTGCATTGGCAGGCGGATTCTTAACCACTGCACCACCAGGGACATCCTCTCGTGTCCGATTTTAAAAAAAGAAAAAATCAAGCATTAATCCAGCCTTCCTACATGAACTCTGTTTCAGGGTAAGCAAATATTTGATGATGGACAGGGTCTTTATTGAAGAACCCTAGCTAAAGCGGAAATAATTATAGAATTAGAAGGTCACCCTTTCTATGCCCTAATGAAATATCGAATCTGGTCAACAATATTTAATTTCTGTTAAAACCATTAAGTGACAGCTAGTAGGAAATTTATGATGCCGGGTCAGGCAGGCAGACCTGACCCACGGGTCAGCCTCAGCATCACTAACAAGGAAACTGCCAGACAGTCTGTGCCTCCTGATGCGACAAGAAAAACACAAAACCACCTGTGAAGTACCTTTGCCAAAAAGTAGAACTTGACTACAGTAACTACAGGGAACAGAGGAATATATGCTGAGCAACGCCTCATTGGTGCAGTTCGTACAATCCAGAAAGTGGGAAATTCCACCAGATAAATGCCCTGAGTTCTGTAATAGATAAATTACAGGAGAGGGTAATCCTGTAACCTCTGGACGCAGAGCGTCTTAGAGACATGCCACCAAATGTCATGTGTGGACCTTATTTGGATCGTGATTCAAACAAACTTAAAAAAGAGATACAGGGACTTCCCTGGTGGCACAGTGGTTAAGAATCCGCCTGCCCATGCAGGGGATATGGGTTCAATCCCTGGTCTGGGAAGACCCCACATGGGCAACTAAGCCTGTGTGCCACAACTACTGAGCCTGCGTGCCACAACTACTGAGCCCACGTGCTGCAACTACTAAAGCCCAGGTGCCTAGAGCCTATGCTCCACCACAAAAGAAGCCACCGCAGTAAGAAGCCTCCAAACTGCAACAAAGAGCAGCCCCTGCTCGCCACAACTAAAGAAAGCCCTTGCACAGCAACAAAGACCCAACGCAGCCAATAAATAAATAAATAATAAAATAAATCTTAAAAAAAAGAGAGAGAGAGATCCAGACAAACAGACTATCGAGGAAAACTAAGCACTGATTGGATATTTGGTGATATTAAGGAACTGTTTAAAATTTTAGGTGTGATAATAATATAACAGATATAGCTTTAATTTTTAGAAATCAGAAAAAATCCCTGCAGGTGTCTCCTCCCCTTCTGAGGGTGAGATGGTCAGACATGAAAGCATCCAGAGAGGCAGTTCAATCCACAGGGTCCTCATGCAGCGCGTGGTCTCCCCTCTGGTCGGAGCTCAGCCCCCCAGGAGACGTCTGCCCTTGTTCTGACGAATAATGTGTTCTTTCGGCTTCCCAGTGATCTCCTGTGGGAACCCCGGGACTCCAAGCAATGCCCGGGTCGTGTTCAGTGACGGCCTGGTTTTCTCCAGCTCCATCGTCTATGAGTGTCGGGAAGGCTACTACGCCACAGGCCTGCTCAGCCGGCACTGCTCGGTCAATGGCACCTGGACAGGCAGTGACCCCGAGTGTATAGGTGAGAACCTCTGGGCTGCGTGGCAAATGGTGACCAAGGCAATCGGGCTCCTCCATGCCAAAGAAGAAGGCTGTCCATAGGAGACTGGGAAGGCTGGCTGGCGTGGTGGGACTTGACCCTGGATGAGAATCACACAAATAGCCTTCGCTTACTGAGCACAGGATATGTGACAGCCACTGAGCCAAGTGCTTTGTTTCACATGCATCAGGTCTTTGATTCTCACCACAAGCCCATGAAGTAAATATCAGCTCTAGTTGCATATGAGACACCTGAGGCTCAGAGAGGTTGAGATATATAATTATTTGCTGTTTTTCAGACTCTAGCCAGTTCTTTGGGCTTTCTTTTTCTCTTTTAGGGCAAACGCCCAGTGCTCAGCCTGATTCTCTTTCCACTTTAAAGCTGCGGCCATATACCATCATTGTTAATTCCTTCTCTCCCTTGGACCCCAGCCTGGCTCCTCTTTCTTGCTTCCCTTAAGGGCAGCTCCGGACCCTTCTCCATGAAAAGCAAATCACTGTGGGGCCCAGATGGAAGGAAGTGATAAGATGAGGGAATCTGACAACATTTTCCCTTTCAAAGTCCTAGCTGTGATTTCAGGCTCCATCTGAAATTCCCTGTCAAGTTCCCTTTTGTTCTGGGGCCAGAGCTCACCAACCCCCGCCCTCCCTTGATACCACAACAGAGGTTTGACCATCAGTCACGAGACCCTGCTCCTAAGCCACTGGGCCCACAGAGGCCTCCGGGGCAAAAGAACAAGCAGTAAGATGCCCTTCCCAGCAGACAAATTGTCTTACATCAACCCATCTTAGGCTCTTTAAGCTAGAAAACTCCCTGTCCCTGGACCCCAGTCTCGTTTATGAAGTGAGCCGTCTGGGTACGTTTCTTAGAGGTGTGGGCTTTCAAAGAAAAAGATGGGTTTCCCAGCCCAAGGTGCTGGAATGAGTGAGGACGGTGCAGGCAAGGACAGGGGGTGTGGGACAGCCTTTGCAAGGAGACATGGCTGCGGGGACTTAGAATGGACAGTGCCCAACTAGGAACCTGGGAGGAGACAGGACGTCCCCACTCTGAGAGTTTTCCTTCCCGAACATGTGCAGGTAATGATAGGGATGGTGTTGGGATGCTGGGGAGAGAGGGGGTCTGTGCTGACAGTGAACGATGCTCTGTCTCCTCATCCTAGTCATCAACTGTGGCGACCCCGGGATTCCAGCCAATGGCCTCCGGCTGGGCAATGACTTCAGGTACAACAAAACTGTGACCTACCAGTGCGTCCCTGGCTACACGATGGAGTCACACAGGGTGTCCGTGCTGAGCTGCACCAAAGACCGGACGTGGAACGGCACCAAGCCGGTCTGCAAAGGTGAGTCTAGGGGCTTCGGATGTGGACACAGGGTCAAAGCAGGTATAAAAGTCTTGAACATCTAGAAGGGAGGGCCTGATAAGGCAGAGCCCTAACATCTTATCAGGGGGTGTGCAAGGTGGAGGAGTGGTCCCTGAACATCTGCAGGGAGGGAGGGGGAAGGTCCTAGGCCTTGAACCTCAAGGACAGAGCAGTGCAGAGAGGAGTGGGTTGTTGTAAGATGCAAAAAGAACAAGCTCCCAAAGGAAGAGGGGTTGTTCCTGATTCCTCCTGCTTAGCCCAGACTCCTGGCAGGCCCGGGGTAGCCAGTTGACATCAGTGCCGGCAACCGGGCCCTGGTTTCCCCAGGGCAGCCCAGCGCTCAGTCTGCTTTGGTCTCCCCAGCTATCATGTGCAAGCCGCCTCAGCTCATCCCCAATGGGAAAGTGGTGGGGTCTGACTTCATATGGGGCTCAAGCGTGACGTATGCCTGCCTGGAGGGGTACCAGCTCTCCCTGCCCGCGGTGCTCACCTGCGAGGGAAACGGGTCCTGGACCGGAGAGCTGCCTCAGTGTTTCCGTAAGTTGCTCACGGGGGCCTCCAGGGCATCCCATCTGCTGGCTCCTCTCCCTTCTCTTCTCAGAGCTCTGATGCTGGGAGGCCTAGAATGGAGGTCCCCTCCCCAAAATCAGGGAGGAGCTTTGTCAAAGACACTGTTAAAGAAGGAAGGGATTTTAAAGGAAGACTATGAGAACATCTTAATTGAGCCCTGGCTCTGGTCACTACGTGAAGTCACAGTGGGAGGAAGTTAAGCCAGAGATAAGGGAGGTGTTTCTTAGCCTGAAAAGTTGTTAACTAGATGGGATAGAACCCAGAGATGGGGGTGGGAGGCAGGCAGGCACGGCAGTGCTAGAAGCATGCCTGTCTTCAAGGAAAATACCCTGCACAGAAGAGACACAGGGGCACTTGTGATTTTCTGGCGAGAAAGTTATCTCTTACCTGCCTGGCCCAATTGTGTCTCCAAGAGCCTCATGTCCATTCCAGGGCTCATTTCTTACTTAGTTCCCCAGAGAAGCAGGTTCCAGGTCACTTACTCTTGCCTTACCCCATCATCAGGCTCTGGAATTTGGACAAACAGTAGGACCTATTTTTTTCTTTCTACTTGGCATTTATCTAATGCTGCAGAAAACTATCAGCATACTCAGGCACTGTTTGGGAACCTCTGAAAACTTACTTCAATTTGGGAAATTTCAGCAGAGACAAGGGCCAGTAAAAGTGGACACTGGAAAGGCAGCATGTGGTGCATGGTTAATCCCTTAATCCTTCGTATTCCTCCAGGGAAACCTTAGGGAGGCAGCAAGCCTCCGGGTTGAGTCTGGACTCAGAAACCTTGCTTGTTGTCTTGAGAAATAGCTGAATTGCTTTTTAGCAATGAATTATGGTTATCGTAAAAAGAAAAAAACTGTACTATATCTGAAAGTACAAAGAAGAATGAAATAATCATCTGAACCCTCACGTCCCAAAGATAACTGCAATTAGGCTTGTCATTATACTTCCACACAATCACTCTGCATTTTTGCATGTGTAGCAGCATGTACGCAATTTTCTATAAACAGTATTGAATTATGCTGTTCACAAGTTGTATTCATTAATAGGCCATCAGCCCCTTGCTCTATCAATACACACCAATCTATGCGTCCTCATTTTAAGAAATCCCTTGTTGTAGATGCCACAACTGGTTTAATCTTCTCCTACTGGTGATGAACTTGGGTTTCTACAATTTAATCATGTTAGAAGCAGTTCTGCAATAAATAGCCTCGAAAATAGCATTTCGTTACCTTTGTGGTGAAGTCCTAGGAGTGAGGACGCTGGGCCATCGGTGTGCATGCTGTACTTCTCAGTGCATGTCGCCAAATTGTCTTCTAGAAAGAATGTCCCAATTTACACTCCCACCTGCAGCTGGTGAGAAGATTTCTTGACTCACACTCTCATTAGCAATTGATTTTTTCCAACATTCTTAATGTTTACCAGCCTGGGGAGTTTAAAAAGATATCTCATTATTTTAATTGGCGTCAACATTGCTTCTAAGCCAAACTGAGCTGCTCTTTGGCCTCCACTTGTATTTCTTATTCTTTCAGTTGCCTCTTCCTGGATGTGGTGACTTCTCATCAGCTCAGCCTTTAACTGACTTCTGATTGGTCCATCCAGGCTCCCCAGCTGCCAGGGCCAGGCTTCCGTTTGATTTTGTATCCGATAGTAAACCTCATGAGTCTGTGTGTAAACACACACACAGAGACACACATTATAACATGAAGAGTGTTCCTCACTTGAAGGGAGGGGAACTTGGCCTTCCATAGTCAGTCTTTTAAGATACTCTCTGCTGGTCTGAATGTAACGGGCACACTCAAGCACTGCTCACTGCAGGGTAAATGCAGTCTTTGGAAAGACATTTGCCAGCACACATCAAGAGCTGAGAACACACTCAAACCTTTAAGGATACTAAGTTCACTCCTAGAGAATTCCCCTAAGAAAATATTACAAGTTAAACAAAAGCCATATGTAACTTTATAACAATAGAAAATGCCTAATATGGGGGTTATGATCAGCTGTAATCATGGTACAGCATCTCACTGCAAATTTTTGTAACCAATAAGTGATAATGATGTCATAAACATGGGAAATGTGTACAAAATATCTAGTGAACAAAGCAAGGGCCACAGCACCTGGACGTCGAGTTTGCAGCCGCGCATACGTTTCTATACAAGTGAACAAACGCACAGGTTTCTATACAAGTGAACAAACACTAGAAGGGAACGGGTGCAAAAATGCAGAAAACGTTTTGGGTAGTAGAATGATAGGGCTTATTTTTTCTCGATGTTCTAACCTTCCTGTAATGTTACTCCATGACGTGGATATGATTATTAATAAGCATTTGAATATGGGAAGGAGAGGAAAGAGACAGCAGCAATGAGGCAGATGTAATCACTGACCCCAGGCTACCCCACAGCCAGAGTTCAAGTGGAAGCAGGAGGGAAGCAGTACAGAGACCGAGGACTGGGTGGGGGTTAAGGGGGGGTGAGCAGACTGAATTCTACAAAGACACTTGGACCTGCCTTTCTCCCTCATCTTTCCAGCTGTGTTCTGTGGCGATCCTGGCGTCCCGGCCCGTGGCAGGAGAGAGGACCGTGGTTTCTCCTACAGGTCATCTGTCTCCTTCTCCTGCCAGCCCCCTCTGGTGCTGGTGGGCTCTCCACGGAGGTTCTGCCAGTCAGATGGGACGTGGAGCGGCACCCAGCCCAGCTGCATAGGTGAGAGGTGACAAGGCGCAGAGTGTCCCAGCTGGTGGGCATCCTTCTTTGGGGCCCGAGATGATGAATCTTCTTCCCTGTCTTCACTGGTCTCATCTGCAAAAGGGAACAAGCCCTCCTCTGAGCTACTTAGAATAGGATGTGAAGTAGCCAGCCTCGGCGATAACTCGGGTGGAGATTCCCAAGGGCAGGGAAGTCGGGGCGCGGCTCCATCCTCCATCCCACATCTGTTTCTCAGGGGGAGCAGGGGCAGCGAAAGCTTCCGTGAACATGATGTGTTTCTTTGTTTTGCATCCAGACCCCACGCTGACCATGTGTGCCGACCCCGGCGTGCCACAGTTTGGGATACAGAACAATTCCCAGGGCTACCAGGTAACAAGCCCAACCAAGATCGGGCCTTTCTGCCTCCGGTCCCTTGCTGTCACTGCCAGTCTCAGAGGACCCCAGGCCCTTCCTCAGGACAGCACTGGGGGGACGAGACCCTGGAAGCTGGGGAGAGAAAGCAGCCTGCCTCTTCAAGCCCAGAAGCCCCCCTCAGAAACGGGCAGGCATTTACACCAACCCGAGAAGCTGATGTGGAAGAACAGACTCGCGTGTGGCTCCTCAGACACTTCCCAGCAGCCCCATGTGATTGGGGCAGGGTGTCTGCGGAAATACAGAAATGAGTGAGACAGATGGGCCTTCTGTCCCCCGGGCACCCATACCTTGCGGGGCTCAGGCAGGGTGACGGGAGCCAGCAAAGGCCACACGGGAGACAGGCTCCTGCCCCCCGGGTCCATCCCAGTAGGATTACAGGCTCCGGGGACACATCTCAGAATGAGCTTCAAAAGGAAAGGATTTGGACAGCCTGGATGGGACCCTCTGAGCAAAGGAAGCAGGAAAGTAGGGGTGTGTTCAAGGCAGGACAATGAACTGGAGCCCCCGAGGAGCCCAGGGGAATATCAGGGACTAAGCCGGAAAGGGCAGGTCGGGATCTAGCCCAGCAATGGGATTTATTCACTCAGTCCGTGTTCAACACGTATTTACGCCATGAGCTACTGTAGGCACTGGGAATACAGAGGGAACAAGACAGGCCGAGTGCCCGCTCTAAGCGAGCTCCCCGGCTGGTGACAATAAATAAATGAGATCATTTCTGCCAGCAAGAAGCACTACGCACCCCGGTCATATTAAAACTTCTATAAATCCTACAGCCAGAGCGCAGTTAATTTTTGACTCACCCTCGTATAAAGGGGTGTGCCGGGTAGATTGCTATTTTAGGAAGCGGAGTGAGGGAAGAGGGCTCCTAAACTTGAACTGTGGCGCCCATGGTGAGAAGGGCCAGCCCTGTGCAGAGCTGGGTGGGCCTTCCTGGCAGAGGCAGGGGCCAGGGCAGAGGAGTGCTCAGGCAGGGAAGGTGCAGGTTGCAGGACTAGAAAGCAGGCCCGCCAGTGGCTCTGGAGCATAAAGAGAGAGGAGACAGATGTGAAGCCGAAGAGCTAGGCTGGGTCTGAAAACCACTTGGCCCTGCCTTGTGAAGTTCAATGTTCACACATCCTCTGACCCAGATGTTCCAGTCGTAGGAGCCAACCCCAGAGACCCTCTCATACGTGTTACCAAGAAATCAGCAAAATCGTGATGTCCCAGGATGGTTCATCACACAGCAGTGAAATTGAAGGAGCCGTAGCTCTTCACAACATGGGTGAATCTTAGAAACATAGTATTGAATGTCAACGGTGGTAGGATACTATTTCTAGGAAGATTAAAACCAAGAAAAAACGTATATTGTTCAGAGATATATGTACGCATACATGATAGAATTATTTTTTAACTAAGCAAGGAAATGAAAAACAAAGTGCAAGAGACCGGTTATCACCTAGGGGAGCCAAGAAACAGGGCAGGGAAGGAGCACACAGATTGTTACAACCGTGTCAATGACACTCTAGCCCTTAAGTTGAATAGTGGGCTCCACTTAAAGTGTCCATTTTATGATGATTCATGTCTATATATGGGCCATATAGTCTTTTCTAAGCACCAAATATCATAATAAATTTCGAAAAGAGAAGGGCATGGACCGGGTCCTGTAGGGCCATGAGACTATGATAAGCATTTTGGATTTTATTTTAAATGTCACAGGAAACCATTTGAAGGTGACTTAATCTGATCCATCATTTGAATTATCACTAGGACCCTGAGGAGAGGATGAATAATAGGGGTTAGGAATAGAATCACTTAGACAAATAGGACACTATTGCAGCATCTCGAGAGAAAGATGAGGGTGGGACTGAGCCAAGGTAGCCACAGGGAACATAGACAGATGTGAAGGCATCAGGAGGTATTTTGTCGGTAGAACCAAAAGGACTTGTTGATGGATTGGACGGAGGGGTTGAAGGAAAGGAAGAAATCAAGGATGACCTGAGGTTTTTGACTTGAACAATTGGGTGGGTAGAGGTGTCGTTTGCTGAGTGAGGTGATGAAATACAAAAGCAAACAGGTGGGCATGGAGGAAGGGAGCAGAAATTAAGTCTCACCTTGTGTTTGAATTTGCTCCCGGAGGTAATAGAGACACATGAGTGTTTCGAGCTGGGAAATAGTGTGATCCGAGTTGCAGTTTAGGAAGCTGATGTGGCAGCATTGTTCCGCATGGATTGGAGATGGAGAGATGGAGCTGGTGCTTGCAGGGAATGTCGAATCAGACACGGAGGGGCTCGTGGAGGGTGAGGGTGGAGCAGAGGGAGAGATGCAGAGAGAGCAGCAATTCTGCTCAAGAGATATTTATGAAGCACAGCTCCAGATTCTATAGGGCACGTGTCCTAAAAGAATTTATAGATTCGTGGAGGGAAGAGACACACACAGTAATATTCTGTTTTGCACAGTTCTTCGCATTTTATAAAATGCTTTCAAGTCCACCCTCACACTTGAGTGTCACAACATTCGGGTGTAGTTGTAGCAGCTGCCCTTCCCAACTGCATACAGAAAGGCTAAGGTGCAGAGAGTTCATGCAGCCTGGCATCCAGTGAGTAAATGTAGACGCCAGAACTCAAACCCAGGGGCTTCTGATTCTGAGTCAGGCACTCAGCCCCCGCAGCAGACTATGGCAGCATTGATCTGACCCAGGGCATTGGGTGAGGCCTTGTGGGAGAGGCGTGATGTAAGCTGCCTCGAGGGATAGGGAAGATTTAGGCAGGCAGAGAAACAGAAGGCGGGGTGGGAGGAAGGTCATGGGAGAGTAAGCAAGCAAGTGACAGGTATGAAGCATCCCTGGATGGAAGGTGATCGTGGGAACTTCATCCTGGTCACAGGTTGGAAGCACCGTGCTCTTCCGTTGTCAGAAAGGTTACCTGCTCCAAGGCTCCACCACCAGGACCTGCCTGCCCAACCTGACCTGGAGCGGAACCCCGCCTGACTGTGTCCGTGAGTGCAAACTTTGCCTGCAGCCCAGACAACTCCTCTTGACAACACATAATCTCCCCCCAGCTGACCATCCAGGATGTGCTTGAATGCTCTGAATGACGGGGAGCTCACAACTTCTCATTGGGACCACGATTGGTCTCTTTGCAGTCCTTTCCCCTTGGGGGAAGATATTTCTGCACAGAAGCCTTGCTGATGTTTGAAGGCAATTCCTATGCCTTAGCAGAGAAAAGGAAAGAACTTTCCCATGGCAGCAAATACTAACAACTACAAGGCCTGCCTTCAGGGTGGATGATTTCAGGCTTTTGACCCTAATTACTCTTTTTCCGTCAGGAAAATTGCTGCAGGCTTAGGTTCCCCCAGGGCCGACTGAGCCAGTGTCCACATGATCTCCATCCACTCATGTAGACATCAAGGCAGGGGTGGGGGTGGGGCTTGGGGAGGGAATGTTGGACATGAACGTGGCCCATAAGGGAAAGGAAGGGGGTGTTCTGTCGAGGATGGTGGAGAGACCTCCTGGAGACCCTAATCTCCCTACACCCAGCAACGTCTTCCCTCTCGTCCAGCCCACCACTGCAAACAGCCGGAGATGCCAACCCACGCCAACGTCGGGGCCCTGGACTTGCCCTCCATGGGCTATACACTCATCTATTCCTGCCAGGATGGCTTCTCCCTCAAGGGTGGCTCTGAACACCGCACCTGCAAAGCAGATGGCAGCTGGACAGGCAAACCACCCATCTGCCTGGGTGAGTCTGCCCTCTCGGTGAACCTCTCAGGGCGGGAGGCCAAAGGGGACAGCTGAGCTTGAGTGAAAGAGGGCCAAAGAGGAGAAAGAAATGTGATTTCCAGAAGCTGAAGCCTGCTTCTGGTTTTCTGAGGTGTGGAGTCTAGGAGATGAAACGAGAGCAGTCTAAAGAGCACAGAGTGAAGCCATCCGAAGTTTTACCTTGCTACCTTCTGCCTGAGCTTAAACACTCTGCCAGGTGTTGAGTATACAGTAGTCTAAGGAGTATACTTAATCATCAGACAGAGAAAAGCCCTGTGTTACACTAAACTGGACTAACGTATTACGCACATACGCATAGCATAACCTTGATAAGACAGTACCCACTCACAGATTCCTCAAGGTTACCAAGATGTCCCAGACTTCCCTCCCCCTGTTCTTCATTCATTTGTTCTCTATTTATCGAGTATTATCACTGTGCATGGCTGTGCTGGGCAGGGGGGATGGGGAAGCGAAGGACAAAAACCCTGCCCTAAAGGAGCTCACCTTCAGCAGCAGAAGACACACACCCATTATCACAGCAGTCCCCAACCTTTTGGAGCACCAGGGACCGGTTTCATGGAAGACAATTTTTCCATGGACAGGGTTGGGGTGGGGCTTGGTTCAGGAGGTAATGCAAGTGATGGGGAATGATGGGGAGCAGCAGGTGAAGCCTTGCTTTCTCCCCTGCCGCTCACCTCCTGCTCTGCTGCCCGGCTCCCAAGAGGCCATGGACCACTACTGGTCCGTGGCCTGGGGGTTGGGAACCCCTATGTTATCAGATATAACAGTACCTTCAGGAACACAGAGATGCACTGAATGCTGTGTGGATGATGGGAAGGGCACTAATTCAGCCTAAGAGGAAGGAGAGAATCAGGGAAGGCTTCCTGGAGAAGGTAACCTGAGTCCAGTCTTAAGTAAGGAATCCGGCAAGGATAAAGGATGGATTTGGTGCTGGGATGGCGTTCAGCTCTCTCTTACAGGTGCTGACCTTGCCACATTCCAAGCATTGTTCTAAGTACTTCGTGTACTAACTCACTTAATCCTTGCAGTCATCCAATGAAGCAGGTGTTACTCATGTCCCCATTTAATATAAGAGGAAACTGAGGCACAGAGAGATTAAGTCATGTGCCCCAAGCTCACCAGTTGGTAAAAGGAAAGAGCTGAGATTCAAATCCTGCTGTTCTAACTTCAGAACCCACGCTCTTAAGTACTTTGCTGTCCTACCCCTCAGAGAGAGAAGGCTTCAGGTTCAGAGCCTTTATCAGAGTTAGAATTTAATAATGTATTTTCATTGTATGGAGTGTTGTAAATTTCTTTTATTTAGAGAAAGTAATATTTGTGTTCCACATATGGCAGTAGTATAAGTTTTCTTTTTTAGAATATGTTTATTTAACTTTTAATTGTAGTAACATATACAAAAGATAATATTTACCATTTTAACCATTGTAAAGTGTACAATCCAATGGCATTAAGTACATTCACAATATTGTGCAACAGTTACCACTATCCATCTTCAGAGCCTTTTCTTCATCCCAGACAAGAACCTCGTACCCATTAAACGAGAACTTTCCATTCCCCTCTCTCTCCAGCCCCGACTAACCTCTATTATACTTCCTGTAACTACGAATTTGCTGATTCTAGAGGACCGCATGTTCGTGGAATCGTATGATATCTGTCTTTCTGTGTCTGGGTTTTTTCACTTAACATAATTTTTTTAAGATTCGTCCATGTGGTAGCATGTGTTATTACTTCATTCTTTTTTATGCCTGAATAATATTCTGTTGATGGATATACCATATTTTGTTTATCCATTTATCCATTGATGGACTTTTCAGTTGTTTCCACTTCGGGGCCATTATGAATAATGCTACTTCGAACATAAATGTACATGTTTTGTTTGGATATATGTTTTCAATTCTCTTGGGTATATATATCCAGGAATAGAATAACTCAATGTTTAACAGTGTAAGGACTGTCCAGCTGTTTTGCAAAGTGCCTTTATGTTTACTTTACATTCCCACCAGCAATGCACCAGGAGTCTAATTTCTCTACCTCATCCTTGCCAGTACTAGTTATTGTCCAGCTCTTTGAGTATAGCCATCCTAAGTGGGTGTAAAGTTATCTTAGATTGTGCTTTTCATTTACATTTCCCTAATGGCTAATGATGTTGGGCATCTTTTCATCTGTTTATTGGCCATTTGGGTATCTTCCTTGGAGAAAAGTCTATTCAAATCCTTTGCCCATTTTTTAATTGGGCTATTTGTCTTTTTATTGTTGAGTTGTAAGAATTCTTTTATGTCCTGTTGATTTCTTTTTTCCCAGCTTTATTGAGGTATAATTGACAAATAAATTGAAATATATTTCAAGTATACTACATGATAATTTGATACCTATTGTGAGAGGATTCCTGCCATCAAATTAACACATCCATCACCTCACATATTTATCTTTTTCTTTTTTTTCTTGGTGAGAACATACAAGTTCTACTCTCTCAGCAAATTTCAATTATACAATGCAGTATTATTTACTATATTTACTATAGTTACCATGTTATACATATACATCTTTTTTTAATAAATTTATTTTTTATTGGCTGTGATGGGTGTTGTTGCTGCTCACAGGCTTTCTCTAGTTGCAGAGAGTGGGGGCTACTCTTCATTGTGGTGTGCAGGCTTCTCTTGTTGCAGAGCATGGGCTCTAGGTGTGCGGGCTTCAGTAGTTGTAGTGCACGGGCTCAATAGTTGTGGCTCATGGGCTCTAGAGCACAGGCTCAGTAGTTTTGGCTCATGGGCTTAGTTGCTCCGCAGCATGTGGGATCTTCCCGGCCAAGGGCTTGAACCCATGTCCCTTGCATTGGCAGGCCACCAGCAAAGTCACTGAAAGTTTATATCATTTTACCAGCCTGTCCCTATTTCCCCCTCCCCCCAGCCCTTGGCAACCACCATTCTACTCTCTTTTTGTGAATTTGACTTGTTATATTCCACGTATAAGTGATAACATGCAATAGTTGCCTTTGTCTGGCTTATTTCACTTAGCATAATGTCCTCCAGATTCATCCATGTTTTCACAAATGTCAGGATTTCCTTCTTTTTAAGGCCGAATAATATTCCATTGTATATATACACCACATTTCTTTATCCATTCATCCCTCAATGGACACTGAGTTTGTTTCCTATTAGTTTGGCTATTGTGAGTAATGCTGCAGTGAACACAGAGGTACAGCTATCTCCTCAAGACAGTGATTTCACTTCCTTCAAAAATATAGACATGAAATTGCTGGATCATGTGGTATTTCTATTTTTAATTCTTGACAGAACCTCCACACTCTTTTCCTTAGTGGCTGCACCACTTTACATTCCTAGCAAGAGTGCACAAATTTCATGTTTATTGGTTTGTGTATATTGAACCATCCTTGCATCCTAGGAATAAATCCCACTTGCTCATGGTGTATGACCCTCTTTATGTACTGTTCATTTGGTTTGCTAATATTTTCTGGAGGATTTTTGCATGTATGTTCATCAGGGATACTTGCTTGGAATTTTCTTTTCTTGAAGTGTCCTTGTTTGGCTTTGGTGCAAGTGCAATGTTTCAATTCCTTACACTTTATAGTTTATCTTCTATAAGTTATGTTTTGTGTTTATCATGAAGCTTGCATAACACATCTTATAGTTACAACAGTCTTTTTTAGCTGATAACAACTTAACTTTGAATGCATATGAAAGCTCTGTTTTTACACTCCCCCACATTTTATATTTTTGATGTCACAATTTACATTTTTATGTTGTATTCCGCTAAAAATTATCATAGTTATAGTTATTGTTACTATTTTTATCTTTTAACCTTTATACTAGAGTTATAAGTGACTTACCCACTAACATTATAATATTAGAGGAGTCTAGATTTAGTCATATACTTATCTTTACTGTGTGAAGTTTTATGCTTTCATGTGTTTTTTACGTTAGATTTTTACCCCCACTTAAACCCCTGCTGTTTAAGCCCTCTATTGAATTTTCCAGGTCAATTAGTACCTTTTCGGCTCTGTGGTTTCCACTGGTATTTTTAAAATATTTTGCATCTCTTTGCTGACAGTCTTGCTTTGTGCATTGCTCTCCTGACCTCAGTGAGCATCTTATGACCATTATATTGAACTCTCTGTTGGGTAAATCACGTATCACTGTTTCATTACGATCAGTTTCTGGAGATTTATCTTGTTCTTTGGTTTGGAACATTTTCCCTTGTTGATTCATTTTGCTTAATTCTCTGTGTTGGTCTCTATCATTAGATAAAATAGACAGCTCTCCCAGTCTTCACAGACCAGTCTCATGTAGGTGATGAAGCTCATCAGTCAGTGCAGCCCAAGCTCCTGGTGCCTCTCAAACCTTTGTGATGGTCCAAGCTGCCGTCTTTGCTCCTAGTGGCTCCTAGTAGTTGAAGGTGTACCTAGACCCATCAGTGTGCCACAGAGGAGGACCACGGTCAGCAACTAGATGCAGGCTGATTAGAAGCAGACTCTCAGGCAATAGTTTGCAACTATGCAGTCAAACCCCTTCCAGGAAGAAACTGGGAGATGAACATTTTTACCTGCTCCTTCAGTGTGAGACCAGGTATGTAGACACAGGGGTTTCTATTTTGTCCATTTAAAAACTGATTCCTTGTCTACTGTAGTCCTGTGGAACTCATGAATACAAGCCCCACTGGCCTTCGGAGCTAAGTGATTTGGGCACCTGCCCCATGGGTGGCAGCCTTAAAAATCAGGATGCTAGATGTGTGTTACAAACGCTTCACTCTTCAAGGAAAAGCTGGGAGTTGGGAGTTCCCTCCTAACTGTATGGCATTCTGCCAGGGGTGGGGTTTATGGCAAGAATATGTCTCAGCCTTTCCTACCAATTTTGATGTGGGTATTTTCTGTCACCCAGTGTGTAGGAGCCACTCAGCTAGTTTCTGGATCTCTCAGAGGGAGGTCATCTGTTTTCTATCTGTACATTCAGTGCATCCGTGGGAGGAGGGTAATTCAGGAGCCTCCTATGTTGCCACCTTGGTCCACAGTCCCTGCAGGAGTTCTTTCTATATATAGACTACAAGATCCTTATCAGATACGTGATTTGCAAGTATTTTCCCCATTCTGTGAGTTATCTTTTCACTTTCTTTTGTTGAATTTACAGTACTTTCTTTTTTATTTCATTTATCACCTAAATTTTAAGCTCCATTTTGTCCTGAGTTAATTTTTCTTCTTTTCTTTTCTTATCAGGTGTGGGTTTTTTTTTACAGCCTTGTTGAGATATAATTAATATACAAAAACTGCACATATTTAATGTATGCAATTTGATGAGTTTGGGTCTTTTCACTTTCCTGTTGCTGTCCTTTTAAGCACAAAAGTTTTTAATTTTGATGAACTCCAATTTATCTATATTTTATAGACTTACTTGTGCTTTTACTATCATATTTAAGAAACCATTGCCTAATTCAAGGTCACAAAGATTTGTGCCTATGTTTTCTTCTCAGAGTTTTGCGGTCCAAATTCATGCTATTGCACGTTGATATCCAATTGTCCCAGCACCATTTGTTGAAGAGGCTATTTTCCCTCACTAGATTGTCTTGGCACTTTTTTCAAAGACCATTTGACCACAAATGTGTGAGCTTATATCAGGATCCTCGATTTTATTCCACTGATCTGTATAACTGTCCTTATGCCATTATCTCTCAGACGTGATTACTAAAGCTTTGCAGAAAGTTTTTTTGTTTCGTTTTTTGTTTGTTTTAATTTTATTTACTTATTTATTTGTTTATTTATTTATTTATTGGTTACATTAGGTCTTCATTGCTGCACACAGGCCTTCTCTAGTTGCAGCAAGCGGGGGCTACTCTTCATTGTGGTTCGCGGGCTCCTCATTGTGGTGGCTTCTCTTGTTGCAGAGCATGGGCTCTAGGTGCATGGGCTTCAGTAGTTGCGGCACATGGGCTCAATAGTTGTGGCTCATGGGCTCTAGAGCGCAGGCTCAGCAGTTGTGGTGCACAGGCTTATTTGCTCCTCAGCATGTCGGATCTTCCTGGAGCAGAGATCGAACCCATGTCCCCTGCATTGGCAGGCGGATTCTTAACCACTGTGCCACCTAGGAAGTCCCTGCAGTAAGTTTTGAGGTTGAAAATGTAAGTCTGCCTTTTTGCTCTTCTTTTCCAAGATTGTTTTGGCCATTGTGGGTCCCTTTTTTTTCTGTAAGAATTTTAGGATTGGATTGTCAATTTCTGCAAACAGACAGCTGGGATTTTGATAAGGATTGTGTTGAATGTGTAGGTCAAATTTGGGTAGTATTGCCATTTGAACAATGTTAAGTCTTCCAATCCATGAGCATGGGCTATCTTTCCATTTATTTAGATCTTTAATTTCCTTCAATGATTGTTTGTAATTTTCAATGTACAAGTCTTATACTTCCTTGATTACATTTATTCTTAAGTATTTTTAATGCTATAATAGGCACTTGCATTTAAAAATGCAAAGTGCTTTAGATGCAGTTGAGTCTCAACTCAACCCCTTACTATAAGACCCTGAGCAAGTTCCTTCACCTCTCTGCCTCTAAACAAGTTTCTCTTCTATTAAATGAAGATAGTAATGTCTACCTCACAGTTCTGAGAGGAGTAAATAAAATAACATGAATAAAGTGCCTAGCACAATGTCTGCCACATAAAATGCTTTCTCCTTCTTTGCTCCCTTCATCTTATAAAACCTAAGACAATAAAGGCATTTTGTTCAGAGGTGTGCTTTCATGGAGTCACTGTGCAAAATTTGTCCACAGCCTTCTGTACACCTGAACATAAGCCAACCTCAGAGTTGGAAAGGGTGTGCTAATAATCTGTGACCTCCCAAAGGAGACAGTGGGGGGAGTCCCTTTACTTGGTGACAAGACAGATATTTCTGTTTTTTTCTCTGCAAAAGATAAAAAGGCCTTAATATTTATTATTGACTGTGACTTTCATGTTCATAACCTCATTTATTCAGTGTAGACCTGTGAGATATGCTTCAGGGTTTTCCCATGTTCCAGATGAGGAGACAAGACTCTGAGTGGTGATGTGACTAGTTGAGGTCACACAATCACTAAGTATCACTGCTGGGACCAGAACCAAGGCTGTTGGCTCAGGCCTAAAGCTTTCGCCTTGGCCTTGGCCTTGGCCTTGGCCTTGGCTTTAGCCTGTGAGGGCTTCTCTGTCTTAATATCATGACTCTAAGGGAAGGAAGCACTCTGCTGAAACCCCCACTGGGACTTAAGGAGTTCACTTTTGATTGGCAGAAGGCTTTCCTTTGTGTCAGGTCTCTGGGAGGAAAGCAGAGGCCTTTCAACCAAGGGTCCTCAGTAGGGGCGTTCAGCAGATCTGTGTTCTAGGATGGGAAATAGACATCTTTATTTTCCTTTACCTCTTACTGAAATTTAGCATTTCTCTAATTTAGGATATAGACAAAAACTTGTAGTAGGGTTAGCAACACCTCTACATTTGCCACCGGTAGAAACTGCAGAGATTTCCATATTATACTACAATTGTTACTGGTGTCATGAAACGTTGCTGGGAATTCCCTGGTGGTCCAGTTGCTAAGAGTCCGTGTTCCCACTGCAGCGGGTACAGGTTTGATCCCTCGTTGGGGAACTGAGAGCCCGCATGCTGTGCGGTGCAGACAAAAGAAAACAAAAAAAAAGAAATGTTATTTATGTTCCTGACTACTTCGAGATTATGGTAGTTACTGAACCCACTCCTAGATCCCGTTATTTAATGCAGTAATAAAAAAATCACACACATAACTATATTCTAACTTTTTGTTTACTATTTCAGTGACTATCATTGATAAATGGATTTCCTTTTCACTCTTCATGTCATTCTGAGGGGGGCCCATAGCATCACCAGACAAAATGGTCCACCTCCTGGGCTAAGAGGATAAATCCAAAGCAAGCTCTCAAAGAACCCGTTGTAGTCCAATAAAGGCTTAAAAAAAAAAAAGAAAAAAGAACCCATTGACCTAATGTCAGAGAGATGGCCACTGTTTTGTTTTTCCAATAGAGCACAGACAGAGGCTGAACCTGTCTTCTTCCATTCTCTTCCCCCAGCAGAGGTCCGGCCCAGCGGGAGACCCATCAACACTGCCCGGGAGCCTCTGCTCACCCAAGCTTCAGGTATGGACGGTCTAGATCTTTGGCTCAAGAAGCCGGTATCACTTCCTTCACCTACTTACCCAGAAACATGCACATGAGTTTCCGAGCACCCAATGGAAGTGTGTGAAAACAGTCTACAGAGCCCATCAGATTTCCCCACCCACCTCCCAACCCCTGGCAGACCTCAGAAGGAAGCAAGCTTGAAGGAAGCAGAAACCACCTCCAGAATTGAGAGCCAAGACCTTCTAGAAACAAGTCCAGAGCTTCAAGCTCTGGAGCCATTGATTATCCCAACCCCTTCCGGCACAGGACTGGCCGGTGCGTGGTCGGACACGTAGACCCAGGTCCTGCCTAGGGAGCTTGCTGGAAATGGTTATGTTTTTGAGACAGGTATTGTGTCTTTCAAAGTGTGAGGTCCAGAACTGGGCACAGAACTACAGGTGTGGCCTGACCAATGCAAAATTTTTCTAGACTATCGTATCCTTTTTTGAACCTTATACTTTTATTTACCATATTGGCATGTGTGTTATACAAGAAAGAAAACTAGATTTGGCATCAAACTCAATTCAAGTTCCATTTTGGTCACTGACCAGCTGTATCCTTGGACAAATAAACTTCACCTCTTGAGCGTTGGTTTACCTTTCATTAAAACAGAACTCATAATACTCTCCTTAGAAAATAAGTATAAATAGCAATATTAGTAGCTATCATGCATTGTATGCTTTTTTATATAAATTTATTTATTTTGTTTATTGGCTGCATTGAGTCTTTGCTGCTACACACGGGCTTTCTCTAGTTGCAGTGAGCAGGGACCACTCTTCATTGTGGTACGCAGGCTCCTCATTGTGGTGGCCTCTCTTGTTGTGGAGCTCTAGGCACGTAGGCTTCAGTAGCTGCGGCACATGGGCTCAATAGTTGTGGCTCATAGGCTTAGCTGCTCCTCAGCATGTGGGATCTTCCCAGAGCAGGGCTCAAACCCAGGTCCCCTGCGTTGGCAGGCAGATTCTTAACCACTGCGCCACCAGGGAAGTCCCCCATTATATGCTCTTATGTGCCCAACATCATATGACATACAGTCATTTAACCCCTGTAAGGTAACTGGGATGGCCCCCGTTTATAGAATTACAGGTGTGGCCTACACAGATGAGGAAGTTCATGATTAAACAACCAATAAGCGAGAGGCCAAATGAGAATGCATAAGAGCCTGACACCGTCAGTTCATGTTCCTGTCCACCCATGATACTGACGTCGGTTTTCTCACCTCTCTTTTTCCCTTTCTCCATCTTGTCAACCGCTTCCCTCCTTGTTTTCTTCCTTCTCCTTCTCTCTTCCTTCTAGTTCCCTCTCTCTCTCTCGCATTTTCTCCCTTTTCCTTACCCACTTTCTCTCCCTCTTTCCCTCCACCCATCCACCCTGAGACACAGAGCATCACAAGGAGGCCACGGTACTCCACCGCCTACCGAGTGTTAGATAGTGGGGAAAACAATCTCAGGGAATGAACTGGGGTCCGTCATCAGGTGGCCTCAATTCTACCAGCACACGTGAAAGCCCCTCTCATCTCTGTTTCTCAATTCCTCTAGTTCCTGGGGATGTTTTTGCCAAGAATTCCCTATGGAAAGGGGCCTATGAGTACCAGGGGAAGAAGCAGCCAGCCATGCTCAAAGTGACTGGCTTCCAGGCCATCAACAGCAAGGTCAATGCCACCATGATTGACCACAGCGGCGTGGAGCTGCACTTGGCTGGTAAGGGGCAGGCCACCTCCGGGAAAGCCTGTGGGGTGATGAGGGTGATGGGCACACACTCTTTGCAAGAACGAGTGGACTGTCACGTCCTTGTGCTATCATGCAGGGCTCAGACACCTCGTCTGGTAGGCGGGGGAAGAGGAAGTGTCCACTCACCTTGGTTTACATGATAAAAGCACCACAGCCTAAAGGGAAATGGTTAGATGACAAACACTAACAAATTGAACGTACAAAGGACTCTTATAAATAAAGAAACAAGAGATGGCTCTCCCTAAAAACTGAACCAAAAATAGGGGCAGGGAACTCCCAGAAGCCAAAGTACAGACAGTGAATAAACAAATGGAAAAATATTTTTCTCAATAATCACAAAAAAAGTAAACATAAAATGTCACTTTCCACATATTCCACTAAGATTTTTTTAAGCGATAAACTTTGGTGCTAGTCCAGGGAAGGTACTAAAGCAGTGCTCATTTAAAGTATAAAATAGTATAGTTCTAGAAAATAACTTGGCAGTTTGTATCAAGAGCCATGAAAATGACTGGACCCGTTAATTACACTTCTGAGAATTTTTATTATAAGAAATAGTTACAGAGGCACTCAAACATTTGCGAATAAAGAATGTTCACATTACAAGGCTATTTGTATAACATAAAACTTGGGAATAAAAAATTGTCTCAAAAGAAATGGATATATTAATTATAGTATGTCTGCTGGATAAAATATTATGCTAATTTGGGAGGAAATACACCCACTATAATGCATTTTAAATGCGACTCCAGTTTTTGAAGGAAAAAATTGTATTCATAAGAAAGAAAATTGGAAGTAATTACACCAAAATGTTAACAGTGGTTATTTCTCAGAAGTGACATCAGGAGTGAACTTCCTTTCTTCATGCATCTCTGCATTTTCCAAAATTTCCCCAATTTTCAAATTCTCTATAATCAGAAAGATTAAATATCCTCGAAGGCAAGTGTTTACTGAATAGATGGGTAGATGGATGGATGCCTGAGTGAGTGAATGACTGCACACAGGAGTACACAGCCCCACATGCAGGCACAGCCACTCATTCACACGTGCACACACACACAGCTGGTGCTCAGATTCACTCGGCTCCTCTAAGACATAGTCCTAAACACACTCACACGCTCCCGTATACATGCCGTCGTGCATGCCTGCATCCACCGCACTGTAAGCGCACCCACGCGTTAACCGACCCCGTAACATACACAGAATCCTATTCCCTGTATTCTCACACATGCAGTGTAAACAGGAGCACTGCCACAGGCCAGGAATCCAGTTGTTTATTAACACTCATGTGCACATTCTTATGTATCCTCACATGAAGCCTACGCAAACTCACAGGCCACACTATACTTACCTGACTCCAGTTATACATGGGACATTTCTCCCAACCTCTCAGACACTCACACTCACATACCCAGTCACTTGGGTTTTGACATTTTCCCAGATCTTTTGAGTGTACCCTCTGAACTTTCTTTTCCCAGGAATTTACAAGAAAGAAGATTTCCATCTCCTGCTCCAAGTGTATCAGATTACTGGGCCTGTGGAGATCTTTGTGAATAAGTTCAAAGATGATCACTGGGCCTTAGATGGGCATGTAAGTTCAGCAAAACCTCACTCAGTCCTTGACCTCCCTGTGTCCTTGCCCCATCCCTGATTCTCAGATCACTGGCAGAGAGGAGGAGGGGAGAAGCTGGTGGAAACTCTTAGGATCAACATGGAAACTAGGGAGGAGGGTTTCTGTGGGCCAGGACTGGGAGCAAGGGAGTCCTCACCCGCTAGTGAAGTGAGCAGAGGAAAAGATGAAAAGGGCCAAAAGGCCGAAAGTCTAGAGGTCAGAGTATCTGAGCAAGATGAAGTAGGTTCTGGTGTGTGAGCAGAAAGCAAGGAATTGGAGGTTGGCAGTACAAGAGTAAGTTCAAGCAACTTGCAGTTCACAAGCTGGGAGAGGGTAGTGGGTCCCAGATGCACATGGAGCATCTTCTCACATTTGAGGATGCCCACTGTGGGTGATTTAGCACAGCTCGAGACACCAGGACCTGGGAGGAAGTAGACAACTCTCTTGCATTCCCTTGTGGGAAAGACTTGTTCCATGCAAGGGCACCCTTCAGGTGGAATCCAGGTCTGCAGTGACACTCCCCTGCCCACACCTTCCAGTTTCACAGGCAGGGGCGTGGAGCCATCACCTGTCACATCCTCGGCTTCCCTGTCTTGGATTATTGAAGCTAAAAGAGGAGGGGTGGGAAGGAGGAAGAGGTCATGGGGCCAGAGAAGCAGAGAGCTGAGGAGTCAGGGTGCATCCTGTCAGACAAGACGCGCTCGTGGACGGCTGTAGGTTGAGTGACCTTTGCTTATAAGCGCATAAGGAGAAGCAAGTGGCTTCTCCAGGGGCTGGCCCATGGGGTTAGTTTCTTGGGATTCTCGAGAGTATTCTCTGGATCCCCCTGGGTATCCTGGTCCTGGCTGGCAGGGACAATAGACTCTACCACGCTGGGAGGATGGCCAGAGGGGAGAGAACAAGGGTAAAGTTGGGAGCTGGAGCCGGAGTGTGGGCCAGGGGCCAGGCGTGAATGGAGCTCTGGAGGGCCAGGAGCAGCCGGAGTAGCTGCCTGGGGTGACAGCCAACCACTGGGCCCACTGCTGTGTGCCTGGGTATGTCTGGGGGGTTGGGAGGGGAGGTCAGCCTAGAGCACAACAGACAGAGGGCTGCACCTGGGGATGCAGCATGAGTCAGGAGGGACCCAAGTAGCAAAAGCATCCTCAAAGCACGTATGCCCTCACCCGAGCAGTCCCCAGCCCACACGTTTGTGTGTCTGTATCTGGTACATGAGCATCACGGAGGCAAGTACAGAGGGAGTGAGGAGGAGGGAATGTCCCCAACTACCCGTCCCCAAATTAATAGCTGTTGGAACTGGGATGAACTCTCTGAAGTACGTTCAGTCTGCTAGGTACGTTTTAATCATGGTTTGGTTTGCTCTGCAGTGCCCTGAAACTCAGTTTTTCTTCACAGTCGTAATAGCTAACATTTATTCGGGGCCTATTAAGTGCTCTAAGTGCTTTACCTATATTAACGCATATAAATCTTCAGAGCAACCCTGTGACACAAGTACTGTTATCGCTCCTGTTTTAAAATGAGAAACTGAGGCACCGACAGATGAAGTGATTCGACCAGCAGAAATAAAAGTGTCTCCCTCCCTCCCTGCTGTGAGCAGCTGGAGCCCCGGCCCCATCCCCAGCACCTCGCCCTTGCCTGGGTGGGGGCAGAGCGTTGATGTCGCTGGGGGTGGCAGGCGCGCAGGTGATACCAGCTGTCTGGCATCTGTGGGCGCACCTCCAGCCTGGCTGGCAGGACCTCCAGCTCCTTCTGGCATGCCTCCCCTCTTACTCTGACTCCTCCCACCCTCACAGGTCTCCTCAGAGTCCTCCGGAGGCACCTTCATCTACCAGGGCTCTGTCAAGGGCCAAGGCTTCGGGCAGTTCGGCTTTCAAAGACTTGGTAACTAGCATTTGTCCCTGGAGTGTGAGCTCGAGCGGGTGCCGGGGAAACGCGCATGTTGGTATGGAGGGCAGGGGATTGGTAACATTCAACAGTCCAAGAGGGGTTCTTAGCCTCTTAGGGATCAGGGACGCCTTTGAGATGCTGATAAAAGCTATGGAATCTCTCCCCAGAAACAAGCACAACACAGCATACACTCAACCTTTGCCAAACGGTTTCACGCTCAGCCCTGGAGTTGAGAGCCCCCAGCTTAAGGGGGTCTCAGATGCACCCCCACAATACTATGTGGCCAGCCCTCGGGCCTCCCCAGGACCGCCCCCCCCCCGCCAGGCGTTACGACATGGGGCTCTCAGGGGAGTCTCAGTCCTTGAAGGGTGGTGTTGCTGTCCTCATTCTACAAATGAGAACACTGAGCATCAAGGAGGCTTCCTTCCCTAGTTCCTCCCCGGCTACTTTACCCTGCACCACGTGTCCTCAGTGTCAAGCATCCTCACTCCAGAGATTGACCTTGATCAGAGCCTCTAATAGGGGTGGGGTCATGGCTTCTGGGAAGCAGTGCAGGGCAGACAGGAGGCAGGCCCCAGGGTGCTTCAGGGCCGGCTCTGTACACCCCAGGTGCTGACTCCCCAGTGCCATGCACTGCACTTTCTCGAAGCTCTGACCTTCAGAAAGCTTCTCCTTGTCTTAAACAGAAACCTGCTTCCCTGTGCTTCCCACTCCACCCTGCTCCTCCCCTGGAGCTGTTCTTGGCTCTGTCTTCTTAGCTGCATGGAGTAAAAGCACCCCCTCTTCCACACAGCAGCCCTTCAGAGACTTGAAAGCAGTTCCCCTGGTCCTTACACGCTGGAGAGACCTCAGGAAACTGAGTTCTTGCTCTGGCTTCACAGCTGACTCCCAGTGTCCTGGGACAGACCCGTCTCCTCTTGGACAGAGCCTCAGCCCCCTCAGTTCGGTGGGGTGCTTAATGGGGGCAGCAGCTCTCACCGTGGTCTTCGGAGCCTCCCAGTCTGGGAAGAGGGGCGGGGAGGGGGAGGGGAGACCCTCTGAGGCAGAAGCTTCAGCATCCCCTCCCCCCCCCACTGCAGCAGGTCTACCTTCATCTGCTTTATAGTTTGGCTTCCTTGTAAGGATTCATGTGATAAAATTTCTACGGCCAAAAGAAGTTTGGAAACTGCAAAAGGGCTGCTCTCTTTTGGGTTTTATCCTGGGACACAGTTTCAGGTTCTTCGCAGATTGGCTTCCCCGGGCCTGACCAGCTCGTGTCGACGGACCGCCCTTCTCCAGAGGGATGGCCCAGTGTGTGGGGGAGGAAGGCAGGTGGGCCCCGGGCAGCACCCCAGCCCCACTGCCCTTCCTGGCAGCGGCCGCTGTGTCTGTGACCTGAGGTCTCTCTCTGCTCTGGGACCCTGCAGACCTCAGGCTGCTGGAGTCAGACCCCGAGTCCACCGGCCGCCACTTCGCGTCCAACAGCAGCTCGGTGGCTGCCGCCATCCTGGTGCCTTTCATGGCCCTCATCATCGCGGGCTTCGTGCTCTATCTCTACAAGCACAGGTACCGGGAAAGGAAGGGAGGGTCGCACCGCAGGTGCCCGGCCCTGTCCCTGACCCTCACCCACCCAGAGCCCTCCTGGCGCAGGCGAGCTGCCCTTCCTTAGGGCCCCGAGTCTCCTTTCTTAACGTCTTCATCACGCTCTCTCTCATTCCCAGGAGAAGACCCAAAGTTCCCTTCAATGGCTACGCTGGCCACGAGAACACCAATGTTCGGGCCACGTTTGAGAACCCGATGTACGACCGCAACATCCAGCCCACGGACATCATGGCCACCGAGGCGGAATTCACAGTCAGCACGGTGTGTACAGCGGTATAGCCTCCAGGCCAGGCTGCCTTCGCTGCCGCCACCGAGAGCCCCGCCTCCGGCAGCCGGTGAGACACGCGCCCCTACAGACGCGTCCAGTGCGAGAGGGACTGAGTGCCCAGTACTGCCCTGTGCTGGCCACTGAGGCAGGCCCCTCCCTGCACCTGGGATGGGGACCGTTGTCACCCCCTTTACAGATGGGGAAACTGAGGCACAGAAAAAGGAATTAACTTGGCCAAGATCACACAGCTAATAAGAAGTAGCATCAGAATCCAATCCCAGGGACTTCCCTGGCAGTCCAGTGGTTGGGACTCTGCGCTTCCAACACAGGGGGCATGGGTTCAATCCCTGGTCAAGGAACTAAGATCCCACATGCTGCACAGAGCAGCCAAAAAAAAAAAGAATCCAATCCCAGGCAGACAGCTCCAGAGACTGTGCTCTTAGCCACTAGGCTCAGTAAAATATCCAAGTAGGTGTGTTAGTCAGAACTCTCCAGAGAGAGACAGATACATATATATACACATGTGCATACATTATATATGTGCATATATATATAAACTTGCCCTAAAGAGAGGTATATGTGCATATTGTGTGTATGTTTGTATTGTACATATAGATATAGAGAAAGAGGGAGAGCTTTATTTTAAGGAACTGGCTTACAGGATTGTGGGGCCGGCAAGTCTGGAGTCCACAGGGCAGACGCGCAGGCTGGAAATTCCATCCAGGGTTGAGACTGTAATCCCTGGCATTGGGCAAGACAGGAGGGCCCCTGTTCCACAGACAGAGGGGCAGATGCACACATGGAGGTTCCCAAGGGTCCACTGGACATGCGCACACACACAGGCCAGGAGGACCTGGCCAGTCTGGAAGGCATCACCTCTCCCCGCTGTGTCCTTCCTCACTGATACCCCTTCCTCCCCCAGGCTGGGAACCTGCAGGAACTGCCCACACAAGGTGTGCAACCCCTCGGAGAACTGTGCCATCTCCTTCAGACCCCACTTTCTGGGGAAGGAAGACAGGTGCCCTTGATCAGGTGCCTCCCCGACCTCAGCGAGCCCAGCTCTGGGGAGAAGCATCCCAGTGCCCAGAGAGGTGGGGTTCCAACAGGGCAAGGGGACCATCAGCCAGACCCTAAGCAGGGAGAGCTCTCCTTCCCTGCTCCTGTCTGTGGCAGCGCGTGTGATGGGCAGTCCTGGCCGGACACGCGTGCAGCTCCTGGAGGGAGCAGGCTCTGTGAACGGGAGGGTGCGAGGGGTGGGCTGACAGGGAATGTGGGACCAATAAATGCCAGGGGAGTCAGAAGAGTGAGAGGGGTTGTAAACTCTCTGCCGAGCACTGACTGCCCACTCCCTGGCATGGGTCACTTCCTTCCATCCTCAGAACATCTCTGGGAGGATTTTCACCACTTCAGCCTGAGTCCCAGACATACGCCCGGTCAGTGCTGCAGCCCTCAAAGATGAGCTTTAAGCACTCTACCAGACTGCCCCCAAGCCTCCCTTTCCCTCTTTGGGTCCACTTTTTTTCTCTAGATCATTTCTCTTGCATAAGCCTAAGCTTAAAATTGTAGGTATGAAGATAATTTATACACAAAGAGATAAAAATTATTTTCAGAATACATAAAGGCAGCTATTGAATACAAATAATTAATTTATTGAGCTTTTCTGCACCAAAACAAATATTTAAACAAGGAAGAAATTCTTCCAGTGGGATCATTTTAACATGTACAAATTAGTTCTGAGGTTTCACCTTTCTGCTCCATCTTTACTTTTTCCTCCCTTTTTCCTCCTCATACAAATAGAAACCAAAAACGAAAAAAGAAGAATCCCCTCTAATGACATAAATCAGGCCTTACAGGGGATCCATGGTGATTCTGAACTTTGATTTGCAGAGTTATTGAACAGAAGAGGAAAGAAACAAGAATGTCCCACGGCCTGCACCCACCCCGCCCCCACCCCGCTCCACATCTGGGGCTCTGCTGGGTCCCAGGTGCCTGTATGCACGAGGCGTCACCTCTGGGTCATCTGGGGTTGGTGACTCCAAGTCTAAGCAGCCCTCACACTGCGCCTCCTCAGCATCCGGGCCTCAGAGCATCCCGCCCAGCACACAGCTCTCCGGGAGGGCCCCTGCTCACCTCTCGCCTGCCCCGAGCTGCAGCAAAGGAGGTGTTGCTTGGCTTCGGGAGGCGATTAGGGAGCGAAAAGCCACCCTTGAAGAGACACACGTACATTTAAAATGAGTGACGAGGGGATAAATTCAAATGATGCCTAACAAGAACGGCTGAAATTAAAATAAACCCCACACAGGGACGTCATCAAGGCCGGTGGGATCAGCAAGTAGAGGCGAGGGGCTGGGCTGTGTTATGACTTTCATGGACCCTTTCCTCTGTACAAAACAAAAATTTTCATGCTACGTTATAACTATGTCGTTACAAAGATGACTAGAATCCAGACCGGATTGATTATTACATGGCTATTATTATATTCACTTTTTTCCTTCTGAATTTGAAAGAAACTAAAAACACTTTGGGGCCCCTAAAAGCGTAACAGCACCTGGGCACTGGGGCTCTTGCGGCTGACAGGTCAGTCAGCCCTGCCTGGGAAACATATGACATTAGGAAAATATACATTCTTCTGTGTGTATTCCCTACCTACACCCTCACCATGGGTGCAGGACGATTAAAAAGCAAAGATAAAGATCAAGGCAACTAATTTTCTTTCATTCTTTTCCTTCTTTGCTTTGTCTTCTTCTGCTCCCCACCCCCGCCCCCGCTGCCCCTCTTGTCCTACCAACTCTGGTGGGATCTGTGTGTTCGCAGTGCTCCAGGGGACAGGACGTAAGCGCCCCGGCACAGTGCCCAGTGCCCGTCTTCGTCCGTCTCTCCGCCTGTGTCTGCTGCTGCTGGGACTTGGGCCCTCGCCCTCTGCCACCATCCGCCCCCACCGCCCTGACTCGGGGCCGTAGAGGAAGAGGGGCTGCCGCCAGAGGAAGGACCTTATGGATTGAAAATAGCAAAGGGTTTTGTGGGTGTGCACGTGTGTGTAGGGGCCTGAACACACACACACACACACCTCTCCTTCGTTTGAATCCTACAGAAGAGATCGCAGACGCTTAGAAAAGTGAAATGTGTGTGAAAGATGCCCCATGGCCCGCTCCCCACCAACACAGAGAGGAGCTGAAGAAGACACAGTGGATGGATTAGCAGATGCATCCCGGGGCAGTCGGTGTGCCAGGGACCAGCCGTCTGCCAGTGGACAGGCCCAGCCACAGAACGACAGCAAGGATTACCCCGGGGCAGAAAACAATTTTAAGAAAGCATTTGGAAATCAGTTCCTTTCTTTTTGCTGACATAATTTTATTGAGTTCTAAACCCAGTGAATTAAAAAGTCCTCCTAGGTCAAAGGCAACACTGAAAAAGTAGGGTGCGTCAGGGGAGGTGAGGACAGGAAGCCGGCCATGAGCCCAAGGTCGAGTCTGGCTGTTAACTGACAAAGAGAAGAGAAACAAGGGTGTGGCCCAGACAGGACCACCAAGTCTGCAGGCATCGAAGAGGTGCTGGAAGAGACAGGACAGCAAGCCTACCCCAGGGTCCAAAAAAAATGGCTACCATGGACTGAGTTTCTCCTCTGTGCCTGACACTTTAGGTGGATCATTTCTAGACCTTACAGCAACCCCAGAACATAGGAAATAGTATTCTGGATGGATGAGAAGGCATAAAGGTGAAGAGATGTAAGCCACACAGTTAGTAAGTGTGAGTCTGACTCCAAAGTCCACTACACCAGCTGCAGAAATTCGGTCTAGAAGGGGGAGGAGTAGGTGAATCTCTAGGTAGAACTGTGGCCAGGGCTGGTGGGCCAGGCAGGGGACCCATGTGTCCTATCTGGGTTCTGTTCTCTACACCTTGGCAGCATCAGGGCAAGGACCCGGTACTCCAGGCTTCCTGGAGCTGGTGCTGGCCCCTTGGTTCCCAGCAGCCCCTCGCCATAGCAGACAGAGGCCCTAGGAGCTCTTGAATCAAAAGAATGGAGTGAATGAGGTACATTCTCTCCAGCTCCTCGCAAGTAGGTTTGATTTCTTTTTGAGTTTCATCTTGCTTGGGTCATTGATGAATTCCACTTAAGTACTGCTGAGAAGCTAATGAGTTTGGGAATCAAACTGCGGCATTTAGAGCCACTTTCTCTGTCCTCGGGAAGGTCCCTGTGGGCTTGAGCCCCTGTGCGTGTGTGAGATGCTGGCCTCAGATGTTCAGATCACGTACTGGAGTGACAGATAGAAACATACAGGAGTGGAGTGGGAGGGACACCTGGTTTGTAAGCAGATTCTGAGTTGTAACCATGAGATCTGACTCATGTGAAGACGGAGTGTCAATTTCCAGCAGATGCACCTGGCCATGGCTGGAGCCCAGCTGCCCACACCTGCTCTGGGTCACAGCATCCCTGGGCTTGGCAGGAGAGGACCAGTCCAGACAAAAACACTCACATGCTCATCTCTCTCTCTGGAAGCAAATGCAGGAAGCTCTTTGGCTGCTCCCTTCCCCCTTCTTACACTCCTCTGAGACCAACCAGTGGACTCCTCCCCCAGCCCTGCCTCCGCCCCGCCCCTGTGAAGTCCCAGGAGATGCTCAAGGAGCACAGGCTGGTGGGGCACCCAGCACTCTGCTGTGCATTACCCTCTCCCACCTCTGGCATTTTCTCTCCACCTCCAGAGGCTGGGAAGCGACCAGGGCAGACTAGGCCCTCCACCCACCATTCTTACCACGTACCTACCGCCATACCATGAGGTTAAAAAAAAAAAAAAAGGTAAAACAAAAACAAAAATAAAAATCTTTTGTACAGAGATATATTTTTATTATACAAAGTTTGTACAGTACCAAAAAAGAAAGAAAAAAAAAAGGTGTAAATTTTTTTTCATTATTGTAGGTAAATGGTAGTGGAAGCCTTTTTTGTAAATGTAATAAAATGTATAAATATGGTTTTCAGAAAACATCAAGTGCTGTAAATATGTAATCTACACACCTTCTTGGCTTGTCTGCAGTATATACATTTAATTTATCTGTCTCTGTATATGAGGCTTCCCCCTGGGGTTCTGCATTATGGTACTTTCCTGAATTTGAAAGCAATTTTAAATTTTTTGAATTCAAATAAAATATAAATTTTTGCATTGGTTTTCTTACATTTTTATGGCCTCTTTCATGGCTAGGGGTAAGTGTTTGTTGGGGAAGGAGAGGAAAGACATGTTTGGGACTAAAGCCAAGTGGAAATGCGGAAATCTCTTAAATGGCTTTGTATTGTCTCTGATAGCTGTTGGGAACTCCCAGCAAAAGTGATAGCGGAGGTACCATATGCAAAAATTAACCCAAAATGGATCAAATTCCTAAATATAAGACCTAAAACTATAACATGCTTAAAAAAAGAACATGGGAAAGCTTTGTGACATTAGACTTGGTAATGATTTCTTGGATATAATACCAAAAGTACAGGCAACAAATTTTAAGGGAGTTCCCTGGTGGCCTAGTGGTTAGGATTACAGGCTTTCATTGTCATAGCCTGAGTTCAATCCCTGCTCCAGGAGCTGAGATCTTGCAAGCTGCAGAGCGTGGCAAAAAAAAAAAAAAAAAAAAAAAAAAAAAAAAAAACAGGCAACAAATTATAAAATAGATGAATTGGACTTCATAAAAATGAAAAACTTCTGTACATTAAAGGACACAACAGAGTGGAAAGGCAACCTACGGATGGAGTGGGAGAAAATATTTGCAAATCATATATCTGATAAGGGATTACTATCCAGAATATATAAAGAGCTCCTACTACTTAACAACAAAAACAAACAAATAACCTGATTTAAAAATGGCCAAATGACTTGAACTGACATTTCTCCAAAGAAGATATAAAACGGCCAACAAGCACATGAAAAGACTTCAACATCACTAATCAAAATGCAATTCAGAACCTCAGTGACAGCCTCCTCACATCCATTAGGATAACTACTATAAAACAAAACAAAACAAAAAAAAACAAAAACAGAAAATAAGTGTTGGTGAGGATGTAGGGTGCACTGTTAGTGGGAATGTAAAATGGTGCAGCCACTATGGAAAACGGTGTTGAGTCTCCTCAAAATAATGGAAACTAGAACTACCATATGATCCAGCAATTCCACTTCTATATATACAAAGAAAAAGAAATCACTGTCTGGAAGGGTATCTGTACTCCCATGTTCATTGCAGCATTATTCACAATAGCCAAGGTATGGAAATAACATGTCCGTCAATGGATGAATGGATAAAGAAAATGTGTATGTGTATATATACATGTACATATAATGTATATGTGTGTGTGTGTGTGTATGTGTGTATACACACACAATGGCATAAATAATAATAAAAATTTTTAATTACAGTGATGCCCAGGTCAGCTCAGGACACAATCCTGGGGACAAAGAAGCCACTCTCCCTCAGGGATGGGATTTGGCCTGGACTGAGGAGGTTGGGGTCTAAGGATTGCAGTCTAAAGGGCAGGTGGCTTAGGCAGAAGGAAGCTATAGCAGAGAAAGGCCAAATCAGGAGGGTTGTCCCGGAGCAAAAGCCGCTAAAGGAGAGGTGAGGAAGGAAAGGAAAGACTGGCAAAAACTAAGAATCTCCTTCTCTAAATGCATAGATACATATTGGAAGTCATCATTTTCATGGAAATTTCCTCCAGACCACCTTCAGGTTCCCAGCTCCCACTACCCTTGGCTCTGGCACTGTATCCTGGCTCCCGTTGTCCCCCAATCACCTCGGTAATCTGATTTATATGAACCTTCCCAGTTTTAAAAATGGTATCTCATCTGAGACATACATCTTGTATTTATCTCCTGGCCACAGGGAACCAGCTGGGTAGACCCAGCCCTCCCATCAGGGATGTCAGGTAGCTTGGCTGGGATTCAGGGTCAGCAATCGAACTGTTGTAACACACAGGCAACTGCTGGATTAGGAGCTGGGAGAGCAAAGCAGCAAGTATTAAATCTGAGTTCCAAATATAAATTCACCCAGCATAGAAACACTTTACAATGAATTGCAGACAACTTCTAGACTCTCCTTAGAGTGAAGAACACTTCCTAACATTATGCTAGGACAGGCTTTCATAAGCCTAAGGACATAGAGGGACAGTGCCTGTGCGACAGTGCCTGTGAGATCACTCGATACCAGAAGAAGCGTATGCTTTGAACTAAGAAATCAAATGAGAACCCAAATCATTCCATCCTTCACTCCAA
Source organism: Hippopotamus amphibius kiboko (assembly GCF_030028045.1). NCBI lineage: Eukaryota > Metazoa > Chordata > Mammalia > Artiodactyla > Hippopotamidae > Hippopotamus > Hippopotamus amphibius. The sequence goes on along the minus strand of NC_080186.1, from coordinate 26,318,229 downwards.
TAAGATCACCTGTTACTCCTGGCCTAGGAAAATCCTATACATTTATTTTATCATGGACAGAAAAGGGACACTCAATATACCTACAACGTTTCTATAAGAACAAAACAAAGGGACTTCCCTGGTGGCACAGTGGTTAAGACTCCGCCTGCCAATGCAGGGGAAACGGGTTTGATCCCTGGGCCAAGAAGATCCTACATGCCTCAGAGCAACTAAGCCCATGCACCACAACTACTAAGCCTGCAAGCCACAATTACTGAGCCCACTCGCCGCAACTACTGAAGCCTGTGTGCCTAGAGCCCATGCTCTACAATGAGAAGCCACTGCAATGAGGAGCCCACACACTGCAACGAAGAGAAAGACCATGTGCAGCAACAAAGACCCAACACAGCCAAAAATAAATAAATAATAAAATAAATATTTTAAAAAAGAACAAAACAGAAAGCAAGTAGTAAAACATTTTAGTTAATGAAAATACTCCCTTAAAAAATAAAGAGGAATCATTTTTTAAAAGCATTCCAACATAAATTAAGTATAATTAAACAGCCAATTGCAAATATTACAGTGCAACACAAATAGATTCAAAAACTTGAAATACAAATGGACATATAACAGGAAGAAGCAAAATGAGAGCTTACCGATAAAAAAAGCCATAGGTTAGAAATTAAGACAAACTGCAAAGTGTCCTAGGGATAATAGACACAAAAGGAAAGTATAATAAAGGGCATATAGGAAGAAAATTGAAGCACTTAAGAAAATAAAAATCAAATAAAGAAGTAAAAAGGATGAGGGATAAATTAGGAGTTTGGGATTAACATATATACACTACTATATATAAAATAGATAATCAACAAGGACCTACTGTATAGCACAAGGAGCTCTACTCAATATTCTGTAATAACTTATATGGAAAAAGAATCTGAAAAAGAATGGATATATGTATATGGATAACTGAATCACTTTGCTGTACACCTGAAACTAACACAACATTGTTAATCAACTATACTCCAATATAAAATAAAAATTAAATTTAAAAAATAAAAATTAAATTAAAAAATAAATTAAAGGATAAGCATGTGAGATAAACTAATTTATGTGCAATGAGTCCCTGAAGAAGGAAATATAAGTAAATGGAATAGAATTGATATTTATAGTTACACTCTGAGAAAACCTTCTAGAATTAAAAATCTTTAACCTATGTATTGAAAGTCCCACCATGTTCCTAGCAGAATCATCCTGGAATAGCCAACTCTGAGACATATCCCAGTAAAACTCTATTTTAAAGAAGAAACATTAACTGGGCTTCCAAGTTTCAAAAGGACAAAAATCCAGTTGCAAGAAAAGAAAATCAGATTGTCATCAGATTTCTTATTAGCAACACACAAAGCAAAACAAGAGTAAAGCAATATTTTCAACAAACTAAAGGAAAGTGCAAGCCAAGGGTTGGGTATACAGTGGTTATTAAGCACCAAGACTATGCAAACATAGTATTAAATATTCAAGAACTAGGGAATATTTTACTTAGGAGCCCTTCCTCAAAAATCCAGTAGAAGGACCAGTTGCATCCAACCAAGTGATAATTGGGTAACTTCAGTAAAAGAACTGGTAGGACTGGGATTGAGAATTGTTTATATCAAAATCTAAAATGAAGATGGAGATAAAGAATAGTATGTAAATGTCATAAGTCTGACAAAGTGAAAATAACATAATTTGTTAATGGAAAGAGAAGTGAGAGAAAGGGGGAAAATAAAATGACTCGCTGATTGCGACATAAATAAGAGGTGGGCGTCAAATGATGGTATAAAGACGGAGTTCTTAAACTTGGAAATGTCGACATGTTGGGCCAAATGCTTTTTTGTTGTAGGTCTTGGCTGTGCTGTGCATTATAGGATGCATAGTAGCATCCCTGGTCACTACCCCTGCTTGTACCTCCTCTCCCTGAGCAGTGAAACAGCCTAAAATGTTTCCAGACATTGCCAGGGGAGCAAAACTGACACTCACTCACACACACATACACACACACACCCTCCATTGAGAACCACTGATACAAAACTAATAAAATGGAAAGGACATAAGTAGAGAAAAAGAGGACTCAGGGCACTACATAAATATATTAGTATAAAGGAAATCACTAAAATAAAAATACATATTTTGCTAAGTATTAATACATGTATTGTTAAAGTACCCAAAATATCACTTTGTGAAAGAACGTAAATATGAAAAACACACAAAATAAACACAACATAAAATAATATGATCTGAAAACAAACCTAGCCCTTATATCATGAAATGTAATTCGGTTTAATTCACCTATTAAAAGAAAAAAATTGTCACAAAGTAAAGTTCCATGCTGTGCTGTCACAAGAAGCATACCTAAAACAAAATGATTGAAAATAGCTAAAAACAAAGGAAGAGGCATATCTTCTGCACAGTCCAAGACATTTACACATTCTGGAAAACTGGACCTTTCGTGGGTGGGGGGGCGGGGAGGAGCTCTCACACCCACACTTTGGGGCCAGATATGGGCACCCTGAGAACTAGAGCCAAGCGAACACGTCCTTACCTGAGGACAGCTTGGTGCTAAAGTAAGACAACTTAGCTGCTGCTTCAAAGGAGAGAATGATGGTCTTCAAAGGAGAGAATGATGACCAACAACGACAAAGGCTTGGGCAGAGGGACCGCAAGCATGTGCCACCAAGGAACCAAGGATCACCCTCTTGGCATCAACAAAGCTGAGTTCGAAACCAAGTTCCCTAAACCTGAGTTTCTCTGCTGAGTTTATGATTAACCTCTCTACCCCTTTCTTTTCCTGAACCTGTTCCTCTCAAGACTGAGGAGTATCTAAAAAAGGGGTGGGGGGCTGGGGGTGGGGTGGGGAAGGAAACCATATACAAGCCTCTGTGTCCCTGTCCTTTGAAATAAAAGGTTTTTGCTTTAGTCTCCCAGGCCTCCCCTGAGTCTCTAAAGGCTGGCTCAAGAGTTAATGATTAGGAAATGTGAAAACCAAGAAACAAAGAATAGCTGCTGAGCCAGGAAACTGGTAACAATGTAGACTATAAACCCACCACATAGCAGAGTCACCAAACTCACAGTTCCCTGAAAGATATAAATAAAGGCCTGACACATATTCCGAAGTTGTTTTTACAGGAAGAAGACCCCCACCAGATGAAAACTGCTGACCACAAGAATATAGATCTTAGGCTGGTTGAAACCAGAAGGTCGATGATGCTTGAAATTTCACTCTGATGCCAGCCAATCCGAGAGTGATGCATGAGCTGATCATGTACTCTGCAGCTCCCTCCCTCACACCGCCTTTCCTGAACACCATGGGGGAGTTCAGGTCTTTTGAGCATGAGCTGCCTGTTCTCCTTGCTTGGTGCCCTGTAATAAATGCTGTACTTTCCTTCACCATAACCCAGTGTCAGTAGATTGGCTTTACTGCACAAGGGCAGGTGGACACAAGATTGGTTCAGTAACAAACTCAAGCCCAAAGGCATTAAACAAGACAAAGAAGGACACTTTATAACACTAAATGGCACAATTCACAATGAATATATAACAGATATTAACTACTCACCAAATAAGAAGCAGCCACTTTCACAAAGCAGAAACTAGGAGGTGCAAAGAGAAATAGACACACACCTTTAATTCATCACTTTCAGGACACAATAGATCAAGGTATCAAAAAAAAAAAAACAAGAAGGAGGAGGAGGAGAAGGAGGAGGAGGGAGGGGAGGAAGAAGAAAGAAGAGGAGAGGGAGGAGAGGGAGGAGAAGGAGAGGAAGAGGAAGAAGAAGAAGAAGTAGTAGTAGTAAGGTTGTAGCAATAGAAGACGTAAACAAAATAATCATAAGGATGTTTTTGTGATTATGAGATAGGCTGGGACCTGGGACCCTTTACTGGAGTGCTTGCACCTAGACAAAGTCTCCTTGAGCAACAGAATACAAAGAGACTACAAGGGACTAAAACTAAATGCATACATGCTCAGTTGGGGCAATTATGAACAAAAAGATATGAAAAGAACACAAACTAACTGCCACTTCTAAGTGCCCGGACCAAAACCAGAGTGCTATCCATGATATCTACACACAGCACCACCAAGGGGATGGGAAGACCACCCAAGCCCCCTTTCAGCCTGATCAACTGATCCGCCCCTACCCTCACCCCATTTAAGGAACCAGCCAACCCTCCTCAGAGAGAAAGCAAGGGAACCTCTTGTTTTCACTACCCCGTGCTGCAGAATGAGTCCCAGGAAAGCCTTGCCTGAACTCCTAGTCTGGCCTCTTACCAAGTTCTACTGTTTAAGAGTCCCAAGGACCCAAGTCCATAACAAACATGTGTCAAACCCTGCAACCCAATATTAGAGAATATAGTTCTTTTTAAAGCAGCTGTGGGGGCTAACTAGGTGGTGCAGTGGTTAAGAATCCACCTGCCAGTGCAGGGGACATGGGTTCGATCCCTGCTCCAGGAAGATCCCACGTGGAGCAGCTAAGCCCACGAGCCACAACTATTGTGCCCATGTGCCACAACTACTGAAGGCACATGCCTAGAGCCCATGCTCAGCAACAAGAGAAGCCACCACAATGAGGAGCCCATGCACCACAACAAAGAGTAGCCCCTGCTCGCCGCAGCTAAAGAAAGCCCATGCACAGCAGTGCAGACCCAACACAGCCAATAAATAAATAAATTTATTAAAAATAAAGAAATAAAGCAGGTGTGACACATTCATGCAAATATCCCTCATAACTGAGAAAAAAAGTAAAAAAAAAAAGAAAGAGTCACGGCACACCTCTTCCGCCCTGCGCCCAGAAGGGTGATGTGGTTGGGGCTTTGCAGGCCTCACTGTGGCTGTTGGGTATATTTTGGAAATGTGCCAAAGTTGGTGAACGGAAGAGTCCTTATGTTGCAGTATGCTGTATTGTGATGGCCTTCAGCATCCTCTTCATACCGTAGCTTGGAAAAAATGCCAGAATTCAGTTGCCATCAGATTTAAATAGGAAAAAAAAAAGGACTTACCTGAAAAAATAATGGAAAGAATGGTTAACCCATTTATCTCTGAACATTGAATGAGAGAAATTTTCAGCTGCTGTTCTCTATGTTTTTTATTGGACCAATGTTCTGTATAAATAATTAGGATGTAACCATTTAATACTCAGTGTTTAAATATGTCTGCAACAATCAGCCTCAGTACTGTCACTACAATATCACATTCTGCATATGTCATCCTGCTGTGTCAGATACCAGTTTTCAGTGAGGTATCTTTAAGGCACATAGTAGAAACCAAAATTGGTAAATTACTTAAGTTTCCTTCTCACTGTGATTTGGAAATGATAAGTCTTTATAGAATAAGACCTTTTTTTGGACTAGCTTTTTTATTGAAAAAAAAGGTTCAATTTGTGTTGGTAAGGATTGCATTCATATTTAATAATGCTTGCTTTTCCTCTGGCCACAGCATTTTGAGCATTAACCAGAGTACCTCTACTCTTAGCAAACTGTAGTTTATCACAGGTGTTTAAGCTCTTTAAAACAAGCCTATGCAGTTCTTAAGGAAGAAGATAAATGAGATGTGACTTAAGGGTAGTATTGAGAAAATGTTCGTATTTAACATAAAAGAATTCAGAATACTGACTGGTATTCATCTCTGAAACCTCTGGTTTAGTATGGATAAATGTCTTAAGCATAAATTTGACCAGCTAACTGTCATTCTCCAAATAAGACTACACGCCTAGAAGTAAAAAGAGCTAAACAGCACAATTACAGAATGATAATCTTACATGTGTTTTTTCACTCTTTTTAGTGTTAGGTCTCTACATTTCAATTACCCCAAAATGCAAACCGTGTTTTTGTTTTTTAATACAGCACTTTAAATCTAGTTTATGTTTTGTCTATCAGCTTGAATCATAACCTTGTGTAACTTACTACATGATGATAAACAGTTTTCCAATCTACTTACCATAAAAAAAAAAAAGTCATAAGTTAGTAGTCAAAAACAATGAAAAGAAAGATAAGCAAAGACTCTTAAATATATGAAAAGATGCTCAGTTTCACTCCTCAGAGATACCGTTTCTTACCTATTGGATCAGCAAATATCCAAAAGCTGGACAACAGTCAGCTGACAAAGACGTAAGGGAAACACTCTCAGGCAATGCTAATCCAGCTGGTATGAAGGAGAATTTTACAATGTATAACAACATTTCATAATTACTTACACTTTGACCCAGCAATCCCACTTGCAGGAATTTTTCTGAAGATAGACCTCCTCAAATAGGAAATAACATATACACAAGGTTACTCACAGCAGCATTATTTATAACAGCAAAAGACTAGAAACAACCTCAAGGTATGTCAGTAGCAGACTTATGCATAAGCCAAGGTACATCCATGCAATGAAGGGTTACACAACTGTTAAAAACAATGAAGCAGCTAGCCAAGAACTAATACGGAATGATTCTCAAGATATAATATTACATGAAAAAGACTAAGGGCAGAAGAGTGTATATTTTGGCACTCTGTATAATAAAGAAGGGGACTAAATTTACAAGTTGAAAGCAAAATGAAATAAACACACCTTCTTATGGAGTTGGAATGATCACAGAAGGGAATAATTTCAAATGATTTTATATAAATACAGTAAATTAACTGTACATCCCTAGCAGGATAGAACTAAAGACAAAATGAACTGCAAAAAATTAACTGTTTTCAGAAATCTTATTTATGTTAATAGTGGTAGTGTTTTATTTTGGCATTGTTTTGTGTATGATGGGGGAAAGCGTATGAATAATTTTGCTAGTGTTGTTGGGAACCGGGATTTCTTCTCAAGAAGAAAGGAGGTCCATGCGTTTTGGTTTGGTTTGGTTTCTTTTTTGGCATAAATTTATTTATTTACTTATTGGCTGTGTTCGGTCTTCATTGCTGTGCACGGGCTTTCTCTAGTTGCAGTGAGGGGGTTACTCTTCATTGTGGTGCATGGTTCTTCTCATTTCCGTGGCTTCTCTTGTGGAGCATGGGCTCTAGGTGCACGGGCTTCAGCAGTTGTGGCACACAGGCTCAATAGTTGTGGTGCATGGGCTTAGTTGCTCCATGGCATGTGGGGTCTTCCTGGACCAGGGATCAAACCTGTGTCCCCTGCATCAACAGGCAGATTCTTAACCACTGTGCCACCAAGGAAGTCCTCATGCTTAAGATAGATGAATTTGAATTGGAAATATCACTATGATCTCATGGCATAAACTTTATCTTTAAAATACACATGTATATGTATGTATGTATGTGTGTATTTCTAGCTCTATCCACTGAAAAGGCCTAGAAACAAGGAACAATCCAGTTGTAATAAGCATGCTTAGCCTCTAGATTGTGGTCTCTAAATATTATTTTCTAGTAAAAGGAATAAAGGCTGTTTGGAGAAACAGCTGATTTCATGTCTGGGGCAGAAAATGTACAAAATGAACATGGAAAATCTTGTCCTCCTCAAAATAAGAAAGCTACCAAAGACTACTAGTGTCATGTCAAGGGAATTCAAGAGCCAACTTCAAAATCCTCCCACTGGACAAATCTGGGACAATTTGAACATCAATAATAATAATAATAGAACAATAAAGGCAATGGATGGAAACATAGTAAATGTGTCTGAATGCGTGAATTTATAATAACATTTTTTAAAAGACTCATTGGTCACCTAAGAAAAATGCTAAGGAGCCAACTCATTGTTTTGATAACCAGTAAATGCAAGGGGGGAAAAGCAAGCATTTACCCTGCTTTTCTTGTATAAAATGTATTTCAGGGTCACCAAATCGTTAAGGAGGGGAAGTTTCTCTTTATAATAAATGAAGAATAGAATTCAAGTATCACTATTTTCAAACCCCTCTTAAATAAACCCTGACAATGACTACCAATAACTGCTAATATCACAGAAAAGGAAGGCAACCAGACATTGTTACGTGCCTCCTGATGGAAGCACTCAGCTCCACTTGAGAAGTATTCTTGCCAAAAGAACACAAAAGTTAAATCTGAATCTGATCAAAACTCCAGATCTAAACACCGGTTTGCAGATGATACAGATGACAACAAAACAAGGTCATTGATACCGTAGGGATGCAACTAACAGTACACAGAGTCTGGGAAATCCTCAGAAGAAATGACCTAACCCTAAGTCTAGTTGCAAGGTATTGACGTTATCTGAATCCTGATTCAAACAAACTCTTCTTAACATTTTTGAGACAACCTATGAAATGTGAACACTAACTGAATATTTGCATTATATTAATAAATAATTTTTAAATGATAGGTGTGATAAGAGTATTATGGGTATGTTTACTGTCAAAGGCATTATTATCTTTTGGAGCTATATACTGAAATATTTACAGATGAAATGATGACATTTGGGATATGCTTCCAAGTGATCTTTGGAGGGAGTGGGTGACAACGTACATAGCGCAAGAATAGTCATGAGTTGGTAATTGTGAAAGCTGAACAGTCACTATACTTTCTACTTGTGTATATATTTAATTTTTTTCCATAGTAAAAAGCCTTTTTTATAAGAGATAGAAGGGCAAATAATAATTTATATACACATTTTGCTCTTCTTGCCAAAAAAGGCAGGAAGGGTTAACCCTCATTACCTATGGAGGATGGTGGGAATGGGAGCAGAAACCTTCAGTACATCTCTCTTTATAGAGTTTTAAACTTTTTTTTAATTATTATTATTATTTTTTAATTTATTGGGTGCTTTGTGTCTTCATTGCTGTGCGCAGGCTTTCTCTACTTGCCGTGAGCGGGAGCTACTCTTCGTTGTGGTGCGCGGGCTTCTTATTGCAGCAGGTTCTCTTGTTGCAGAGCACAGGCTCTAGAGCACAGGCTCAGTCAGTGGTTGTGGCGTACAGGGCTTAGTTGCTACGCTACGCGGCATGTGGGATCTTCCCGGACCAGGGATGGAACCCATATCCCCTGCATTGGCAGTTGGATTCTTAACCACTGTGCTACCAGGGAATTCCCAAGTTTTAAACTTTTATACCAAGTAAACTTACACATCCAAATATTTAAAGCTTTAAAAGTTTTAAAAAACTTTACATTAAATACAAACAGCAACAAATGACCTAGAGCGGTGGGATAGGGAGGGTAGGAGAGAGGCTCAAGAGGGAGGGGATATGGGGAAATATGTATAGATGTAGCTGATTCACTTTACTGTACAGCAGAAACTAACACAACATTGTAAAGCAAATATACTCCAATAAAGATGTGTTAAAACAATTGCCAAATGGAGGGAAAAAAAAAACTCAATTTTTCTAAAAGAAGCACAAAAAAATAACGTCACTTTTGAATACAGAACTCTGATTTAGTGATCTATTCTAAGGATAAGAACTGCAAAGGAATCTTAAATGTTACTTTGTTTATTGTTCATAGTAATATCAGTATTAGAATTTTGAAATAATTTTATGTATTTTATATGACAAAGCAAATACTATGCCAATGTTAATTAGTACCAAAATGTTATCAATAAAACATATAATTCTAGCACCTGGATATTACCATAGTAACGTGCTAATGTGGTCAGAGTGCTTTTGTGCCCACGCTTTTGTAATGTTACTCTTGTCAGCTAACAATTTTTTGCGGGCATTTTTATATGCATTGTGTATATGTATTTTTTTCACATTGTAACTGGCTGCTTGGTTTAGTGTTGCCTGCCTGTACTGTAATTTGTATCACATTTCCCTTTATTGGATGTTTTGATTATAAAATGTTTTATCATCATACTGCTGCCATGAACAACCTCATAGCATGATTGTTGAACATTGTTTAGGACCTAATTGACCATGAATTTATTATGGTACCAATCTTTCTGATAAAGGTTTCTTTTTCTTCTAGCAAAAGTCAATAGCGTGAAAGCAGGTAATAGAGAGGTTGCTTTATTGGATTCTTAGATGACTGAAATGATGCCAGGCAGATGTAAAAAAATGACAGCGAGAAGAAATGCAAGGCTATGGGTAAGAATAGTTGAAATTCTAAACTATGGCACTTAAGCTGGGTAGAAAGGGATATGAAAACAAGAAGGAGGTGATGGATTGAGGAAAGAACATACTAGAGACCAAAAGTCCTTAGGTGTATTTCTCTTGGCTGCAAGGAAGAGGAAACCCTGCTCAAACTAACATAACAAGAAAATGTATTGGCCCACATCACAAAGTCTGGGGGCTGAGGGGGCGTTGACTTAGCCAGCATCTCCAGCTCCATTTCTCTTGGATTCCTTCAGCTAGGCTCTGTGTGTGACTCTGGCTCCAGGCAGCCTAGTCCCAAGGTACTAAAGCTCAGAAACTAATTTTCTAGTCCCACCCCCAGCAACCTGCTATTCATCTTGTCGCCACAGATTGGGTCATCCAATTCTTTTTTGTTTTTTGTTTTGTTTCAGAACTTTTACTGAGATGCAGTTAACAGACAATAAACTGCATATATTTAGAGTGTAAAATTTGCGGTTTTTTTCTTATTAGTAATGTATATATGGCAATCCCAATCTCCCAGTTCATTCCCCCCCAACCCTCCCTGCTTTCCCCACTTGGCGTCCATATGTTCATTCTCTATATCTGTGTCTCTGTTTCTAACTTGCAAACCGGTTGATTTGTACCATTTTTCTAGATTCCGCATATATGTGTTAATATACGATATTTGTTTTTCTCTTTCTGACTTACTTCACTCTGTATGACAGTCTCTACGTCCATCCATGTCTCTACACATGTCCCAGTTTCATTCCTTTTTACAGCTGAGTAATATTCCATTGTATATATGTACCACATCTTCTTTATCCATTCATCTGTTGATGGACATTTAGGTTACTTCCATGTTCTGGCTGTTGTAAATAGTGCTGCAATGAACATTGGGGTGCGTGTGTCTTTTTGAATTATGGTGTTCTTGGGTATATGCCCAGGAGTGGGATTGCTGGGTCATATGGTAACTCTGTTTTTAGTTTTGCAAGGAACCTCCATACTGTTCTCCATAGTGGCTGTATCAATTTACATTTCCACCAACAGAGCAAGAGGTTTCCCTTTTCCTCACACCCTCTCCAGCATTTACTGTTTGTAGATTTTCTGATGGTGGGTCATCCATTTCTGATCATCCATTCATTTCCTGTCATCATAGGAATGTCATCACCAATGACATGATTGTGTTCCTAGACGGAGAACGGGACAAGGGGGATGGGATTACCTTTGGATAGAGCAGGTTTAAGTCTGGAAGTGGGAGTAGGGGAAGCCCTGAGGCATCTGGGCTTCATGGGAGGAACTAGTTACCTAAACAAAAATTACAGTACTCAGGAAGGGGAGGCAACCAGGAGTGTTCACCACACTAAGAAATAAACATGTAATAACGAACTGGAATGAGGGTCATGAGGAAAAGTGGGATAGGAGTTAAAGACTGCCTTTCTGTGACTTTTTTTTGAGACCTGAAAGATGAGTGGGAGTTAGAATTCACGTGATGAATGCAGAGAAGAGCAATTCAAGAAGTGTGGACTGCAGGCACAGAGATTGGAAAGGGCTCATCTGTTGCAGGAACAGAGGGGAGGCCAAAGTGGCTGAAGTATGAGAAAGCAGGGGAACAGTGTAGGACAGAAGGCAAGCGCAAATCACATGACATGATTTACAATGTAAGAAAAAAAATATGCAACTTCTGGAGCTTGGGTTGAAGAGGGCCAAGAATAGAAGTAGGAATACAGGTTAGGAGGCAGCTGCGGTCAACCAGGCGGGGGGTGATGGCAGCCAGGAAGTAGGCAATAGCAATGAGGATGGAGAGAAACGGGTGAATTCAAGATGTCTTTTGGTTTATTCACATGACTCAGTGATGTGTTACAGAGGCAAAGGAGAGAGAGGATTCAAGGGTGACTCTCAGATACCTGGCCTGAGCAGCTGGGTGGATGATGATACTCTTTCCTGGGATGAAAAAGAAAGGGTTTGAGGCTGGGGAGCAAGCCTGGGAGAATCAGCCCAGAGGAGAAGCCAAGCAGTAAGCTATGCACACCTGGCGCTCAGGAGAGAGCTTAGTGTCCCAATTAGTTGGATTGATGACATCAGAGGTGTGGGTTCAAGGACAAATGCGGCTGAGCTGGAGTGGCAGAGGCGGCCATGAAGTCAAAGCCCGCATGGCCCTCCTGGGGATGTTTAAGTCACCCAGGGCGATGGCAAGAGTTGGGGTACAGAAGAAGACGCCAGCCAGAGGAGGGAGTCTTCAGTGAGGGCAGGAGCAGGTCCAGGGGGTGGGGCTGGCACAGGCAGGAAGAGGCTACCAAATGATACAGGCGTTTGAACGGGATTCACAACAAAGGCGTGAGCTTCGAAGGACCTCAAGGTTAAGAGTGCAAGGCCTTGGAGTCAAACTACTAGATTTGGACAGACTCTGGACTTTCCCACGTAACTAGTTGTGCACGTGACCCGAGGCAAGTTGTGAATTTGGCGCTGGCCTCCTAACGGGCATGATGACAACACAATCTCCTGGAACTGGAGTGAGGCTGGAATTACATCGTCCAGGGTCCTCAGCCGGGTGCCTGAGGTACTGGACAAATGTGAGCCTTTAGAGCTATTAGCTGTCAGTGATTGATCACGTGCATAAGGGAGGAACAGAAGGGATGATCTGGAGGCAGCAGCAAGGAGTGAGGAGGGCAGCAGCCCTGCCTCGCTGCCGAGAGGAGCTCAGGCCATGGGCCGGCGAGCAGCCTGTCCAAGAGGGCTGCCCGGGACAGGGTCCACTGAGAATGGCAGGCTTCCACAAGGCCGGCAGGGCAGCAAGGGCTAGGTGAAGAGATGGAGGCCCTGGGGTGGTGAGTGTGGACCAGGGTTTCTAAAGGGCTGGATGGATGGGTTGCAGGGAGGGCAAGAGTCTGAAGAGGTTGGCTCAAGGAAACAGCAGCTGCCCAGAGTGTATAAGAAGTTGACCAATAAAATCATCCATGTGAGGGGGGCCTGGCAGAAGTGGTCCTGACCCTGAGTACTTCGGCCTCAGAGAATTCAGCTACAGTTATTTCTTACTCCATGCGCAGTGAGAGGAGGTCCAGGAGGGACTGTGGAGCAGGAGCCTCTCAGAAGCACACACAGCAGAGGTTGAGAACAAGAGAACTGAGTCAGGTCAGTCAGCGCTCTGGGAGGGGCAGCACTGTGTGGACTTTGGCCCTGACTCAGGTTACAGGACAGGATGGGGAGTTGCTGCCTGTGTGTCTGGAGCAGCCAATGAAATCCTCCTTCCACACCCTAGAATCCCGCAGAGACCAAGAGTGAATCAGCATTGGAAAGTCTCTACTGGAAGTACCCAAGAGTTTCTTTCTTTTTTTTTTTTTTTTTTTTAAGAACTTTTATTGAGATTCGGTTAACAGACAATAAACAGCATATATTTAGAGTGTACTACTTGGTATCCCAATCTCCCAATTCATCCCCCCCAACCCTCCCCACTTTCCCTACTTGGTGTCCATGTGTTTGTTCTCTACATCTGTGTCTTTATTTCTGCCTTGCATTTCCTCTTTCATAGTTTTTAGCATTTGCCTTATGTATTGAGGTGCTCCTATATTGGGTGCATATATATTTATAATTGTTATCTCTTCTTCTTGGATGGATCCCTTGATCTTTATGTAATGTCCTTTCTTGTTACCTGTAACATTTTTTATTTTAAAGTCTATTTTATCTGACATGAGTATTGCTACTCCAGCTTTCTTTTGATTTTCATTTGCATGGAATATCTTTTTCCATCCCCTCACTTTCAGTCTGTATGTGTCCCTAGGTCTGAAGGGGGTCTCTTGCAGTCAGTATATATATGGGTGTTGTTTTTGTATCCGTTCAGCCAGTCTGTGTCTTTTGGTTGGTGCATTTAGTCCATTTACATTCAAGGTAATTATTGATATGTATGTTCCTATTACCATTTTCTTAATTGTTTTGCTTATGGTTTTGTAGGGCCTTCTCTTCTCTTATGTTTCCCGCTTAGAGAAGTTCTTTAGCATTTGTTGTAGGGCTGGTTTGGTGGTGCTGAATTCTCTTAGCTGTTGCTTATCTGGAAAGCTTTTGATTTCTCCGTCGAGTCTGAATGAGATCCTTGCTGGGTAGAGTATTCTTGGTTGTAGTTTCTTCCCTTTCATCACTTGAAATATATCATGCCACTCCCTTCTGGCTTGCAGTGTTTCTGCTGAGAAATCAGCTGTGAACCTTATGGGGGTTCCCTTGTATGTTATGTGTCATTTTTCCCTTGTTGCTTTTAATAACATTTCTCTGTCTTTAATTTTTGTCAATTTGACTACTATATGTCTTGGCGTGTTTCTCCTTGGGTTTATCCTGCCTGGGACTCTCTGCGCTTCCTGGACTTGGGTAGCTGTTTCCTTTCCCATGTTAAGGAATTTTTCAACTATAATCTCTTCCAATATTTTCTCGGGTCCTTTCTCTCTCTTTTCTCTTTCTGGGACCCCTATGATGTGAATGCTGGTGCATTTAATGTTGTCCCAGAGGTCTCTTTGGCTGTCTTCAGTTCTTTTCATTCTTTTTTCTTTATTCTTTTCCACATCAGTGATTATCACCATCCTGTCTTCCAGGTCCCTTATTCGCCCTTCTGTCTCAGTTAATCTGCTATTGGTTCCTTCTAGTATATTTTTCATTTCAGTTATTGTGTTGCATATCTCTGTTTATTTGTTCTCTAATTCTTCTAGGTCTTTGGTAAACTTTTCTTGCAACTTTTCAATCTTTGCATCCAGTCTTTTTTCAAAGTCCTGGATCATCTTTGCCATCATTATTCTGAATTCTTTTTCTGTAAGGGTGCCTATCTCCTCTTCATTTAGTTGTTTTTCTGGGGTTTTATCCTGTCCCTTCATCTGGTACAACGTCCTCTGCTTTTTCATTTTCTCTGTCTTTCTGTGGCTGTGGTTTTCAGTTCCACAAGTTGAAATACTGCTGATACTGCTTGATACTGCTGTCTGCCCTCTTGTGGAGGAAGCTATCTAGGAGGCTCATGGGTGCTTCCTGATGGGAGGGACTCATGGTGGGTAGGGCTGGGTGGGTGGAGCTCAGTAAGACTTTAATCTGATTTGGTGGGTGCAGCTCAGTAAAACTTTAATCTGCTTGTCTGCCAATGGGTGGGGCTGTGTTCCCACCTTGTTGGTTGTTTGGCCTGAGGCTACCTAACCCTGGAGCTTACAGGCTCTTTGGTGGGGCTAATGGCGGACTCTGGGAGGGCTCACGCCAATGAGCACTTTCCAGAACCCCTGCCGCCAGTGTCCCTGTCTCCTCGGTGAGCCACAGCTGCCCCCCACCTCTGCAGGCAACCCTCCAACACCAGCAGGTAGGTCTGGTTCAGTCTCCTATAGGGTCACTGCTCCTTCCCCGTGGGTCCTGACGAGCACACTTTTTTGTGTGCCCTCCAAGAGCAGAGTCTCTGTTTCCCCCAGTCCTGTGGAGGTCCTGCAATCAAATCCCACTGGCTTTCAAAGTCTGATTCTCTGGGGATTTCTCCTCCCGTTGCTGGACTCCCAGGTTAGGAAGCCTGACGTGGGGCTCAGAACCCTCAGGACTTTTGCAGTATAACTGTTCTCCAGCTTGTGAGTCACCCACCCAGCATTTATGGGATTTGATTTTAATGGGATTGCACCCCTCCTACCATCTCAGTGCAGCTTCTTCTTTGTCTCTGGATGTGGGGTATCTTTTTTGATGAGTTCCAGTGTCTTTCTGTCAATGATTGTTCAGCAGTTAGTTGTAATTCCAGTGCTCTTGCAAGAGGGAGTGAGCGCACTTCCTCCTACTCCGCCATCTTGATCCTATTCTCCCAAGAGTCTTTCTTTATCTTCTTCACTGGGGCCAAGAGAGTGGGAAAGGCTCACACCAGTGGTCAGTCGCCTTCCTGTTAATGCCCTGTACTCTAGCCACCTGGCTTTTGGCTATTAAGTAGAAAGAGCACTGAAGCAGCATGAGGAAGTCTGCTTGAAAGGCATCTGCTATTCTAGCTCTTTGTTTATTGGATCAAGGACTTCTGGACAAGTTCCCATTCTAAGCCTCAGTTTCCTTACCTGGAAAATGGGCACAACTTCCCTTGAAATCTTCGCATGAGTAGGTTTCAATGGGATAAACTCTGACAAGATTTTGAAACCTGAGATGGGACATCTAGGCTGAAACTGTGACTTTGACTTCTCTCCTTCGACCTATTTCAGCTTAAGAAGCTTCCTCCCAGTTCCCAGCACCCAGACTCAGCTTTGCTCAGTTACAGCCCACTGAGGTCAGGTGTGTTACTGCTTTCACCTGCGGCACGTGGCCCATCACTCAGTGGCCTTCCAGACAAGAGAAATAATGGGGACATTTAGGCCCTGGGCTTGCAAAAGAGGTAGATATGAGGGCAACAGGTATGCCTTTCATGCTTCTTATGCAATACCGGGGGGTGACCTAATGCCTGTGCACAGACTTGGCCATGTCTGACCAGCTTGACCTTTTGGAGAAGGCCCCGCACTGATGGGGACCAACAAGCCTGGATCCTAGTCCAAGTGCTGCTACATTTGCCTGGTGACCATGAACAAGCCTGTGGGATCTGATTTCCTCACCTATAAAACAAGGCTTTCGGGGTCTTTTCTAGTTCAAATGCCCTAGAACCGTGCTGTCTGACAGAAATATAATGCAGGCTGCACGAGCACTTTAAATTGTTCTTGTAGCCATGTTATAAAAGCAAAAAGAAACAGGTGAAATTAATTTTCACAATATATTTTATTTAACCCAATATATCCTAAATATTATCATTTCCAGATGTAACCAAAATAAAAAATATTGAGATAGTTTGCATTTTTTCCATATAAGTACTCAAAATCTGACGTATATATGAAGGTGAGTCAAAAACTATCCGCACTCCAGTTATATGAAAACTTCTGTAAATTCTGTAGCCAGAATGCAGATAGTTTTTGACTCACCCTCATATTACACATCTCAACACATCTCAGTTCAGATGAGCCACATTTAGAGGGCTCAAAAGCACATGTAGCTGGTGGCTACCATACAGGACAACACAGCCAAGAATGCTTGGTCTCAGTTACTATGGAGTTCGGATCACAGGAGGATGGAACAGGGGAAAGATACAGCAATGTTGACCCCAGCGGCCCAGCCCTCCACTTCTAACTTGGGAACCATGAAGAAGCAGCCTCCTGTTTCCCTGCCTCCCTCCCCCTCCAGCTCTGTCTGCTCCTCCCTCTTCAGCTCTGTCTGCCCCAACCCCCACCTCACTCACTGGACACCCAGGACAGCCCACCCCCATTTCTACCTCTTAGCCTTCCTCTCTCCCAATCTTGGTTGCCTCCTTCCCTGCCTGCCCCTTTGCTCCTCTTCCCTTTCTGTTTCTCTGCCCTCCCCCATACACCCACCATCCTTTCCAACTCGCTCCCTCTCCACTCTCAATCCTTCCTTTGACACTAACCTGCCTCCTTCCTTGAGCTGCCTGAGCCCTGTAACCATCAGATTCCACATGCCTCCTCTTCAGACCTCAACCAGAAGGATGCCTGGACCTCACCTGGTGATTCCCACTGCCTAGTTGGGGACCAGGTGCCCTGCCAATCAGATTCCTGGTTCAACACAGAACTCTGGCAACAGAAAGCCAGCCCAGTCCACAGGCATCCCCTCAGGGAGGATTTCTCTCCAGGTATTCTCAGTCGTGCTGGCCCCGGCCAGCTGTCTGTCAAGACTGAATCAAAGAGTTCTTGTTTCTGACTGGGTTGGCTGGTCAGCCTTAGGGGATCCCGACATTTGTAACTCACCTCTGGGCCTGCTAACATAGCAGGAGAACGACAAAGAGTTGTCCATGGCCTCTGTCCTGTCTCCAAGAAGGCAAGCCCTATGGCTCTGGTCACTGTTGGAGCAACTGCTAGAAAGAAGTTCCAAGAAAACCAGTAAACAAGAGCTAGAACTCTCCTCCAGGGAGACCATGACTCATTTTCTCCCAGGTCTCATCTTTGTCCCAAGATGTACAGAACGTCAGTGCATTCCAACCGCTACTAAACCTGCACTTGACATTCTGACTCCTACAGGAAGAAACAGTTTCCTGTGGATTCTGATCAAAGTCACGTCAAGCTGAAATATTGCTCTTTCTCTAAGTCACAATCAGAATTCAAGGACAACAGAGTCTAAACGGCAGAGCTGCCTATACCCCATTCAACCAGGATGAAAGAGTAAAAGTTTACAAAGGAAACCTCAACCTTGAGCTACAACCTCTTCTGGACATTACTAGAAGGGGAATGGGTGAAGGAAGTAGGGGAAAGAATGCCCTAAAGACCCTCCAGCTCTCCCCTCCTTCTCAAGTATGAAGTGTGTCAGCTCTGGTCCCGCACCGGAAGCAAATTGGGAATCAGGTAAGATTCAGCCTTCTGGGAACGCCTTCCTTTCTTTTCATCCATCATCATCCTTATGTTATTTGGGTCCCAGATACATCAGATTCCCCAGCACAGAGACCCTGGGGGACACAGCAAAGTAGATGTGTGAAGAAGGCCAGCAGACAAAGGAGCCATCAGTTACAGACAAAAGGCAGACTCCTGGGTTGCACACATCCACTCATGGCTGAAGAGCCACAGAGAAAAGTGAAAGGAAGATGCCTGTCCAACACAAGGGGCATGAGATCTTGGGCCCCAATCCTCCCTGATGGCCTCATTGTGTTCCCCTGACGTCCCCCCTCCTCCATCGCTCCACGCTTTTGGTGTAGCCAGGAAGATGCCAGAAGAACCCAAGACAAGTTCTTTTTTATGTTTTGCAGTTCAATTAATATAATTTATTAATTTATCAGGTCATTTCATCCCAAAATAGGATTTGACTAGTTTTAAGAGATGTACATAATATCACAGGAAGGAGAAAATAATAAAGGATCAGAAGTGAAAATGAAGCCAAATAAAATGAAGGCAGGAGTTGATGCACAAATGGAAAATCAAGAGCCTGTTCTATTTTTAGATTTGGACCTTAAATCTCTGAGCCTCCTAGTGGCCAAAATTTAATCCATTTCAATGCCATAGTCACTAACAGGGAACGGAAATCAATCACAAATGTCTAAGAAACGAGTTGCTCAAGAAAGGTCCCTGAGATAACATCTGTGTTTGCTCTTCCCCCCAGGACATGCCAGATGTGTTTAGTGTGACCCTCAGCCCAAGTAGCCTCACCTCCTCCATCTATTTCTGGGCAACTTCGGGGTGGGGGAGGGTTGGGTTGGGGACTTCATATGTGATCCTGAACAAGCCCTTACCGGGTGCTGTCCACAGAGGGTGCTTCTGGCCTGGCACCCTGGCTACAGTCTGCATGCACAGCTTCTCACCACCTCCTCCAGGGAACCCCACTGACCCACCTCCTGCTGGTCTCCGCCACCTCTAAATACACAAAAGCTACTCTGTGGTCTATGAATTCCCCAAAGCACTAAAGCCAAGCTGTGTTCTGTGTGGATGGAGAGAGAAGAGCCCTTTCCCCTCTGCCACAATGGTCCCCCAGCACCAAAGTAGGGCTCCCTGAGCCCCAGTGATTCTCAAGAGATGTCAGTGACAGCTCTGTTAGCCCCTCCCCGTGCCTCGTCTCCTGCTTGAGCTGATCCAGAACCAGCCTTAGAGGCCGACTTGTTTTCTTCACCTTCCCTCTAGACAGCAAGATTATGGGGTATTTTCCTACTATGAAAATATGAAAAATAACAGTGAGTTTAGAAAGAAGTACAATGTAATGGCAGACAGGATCTGAGTCTTCTTCACGTGCAAAGAGAATCACCAGCAGTGCCCTGATTAGAAAATCAGTGTCCAGCTGGATCCTATTCTGGTGAGTTTAGGTAAAAGGGTTTAATTGGATTCTGGCCTTGACTTAACCTAGTGGCTCCCAGAACAAAGCAGCTCTCAGCCTTGAGAAGTGGGAGACTGACCGCACTCTGAGAAGAGGGACTCTTGAGCTCTCTGCCTTCCCTCCCAGCAGCACAGGCTGGGGTCACTAGGGTTCCTGACAGAGACCAGAGGAGCAAGGCCCCAAAGGATGACGAGGGCATCGTTCTGCCACAGGGTAGGCTGGGTGAAGTCATGGTGAGGGGAGAAATTTGACATCCCAAAAATTGCACTTGGAGGTAATTCCAGATTTGCCTAAAACCAGAGTGGGGGGAAAGTGGTGCTAAAGATAGCTGGTGGTAATACTGATGCTGGAGTGTGCAGAAAGCAGCAGCCACAGGCGGGGGAAGAAGACAAACGTCTGTCACCCCGAACCCCAAGGCGCAGCCTGAACCCCACCTCTCCAGCAAAGCCTTCCTGACCTCCCACTACAGGCAGCACTAACCTCTCATAGGCGGTGACAGGGACTTAAGATGGGCATTTGCTGCTAAGAAGCAAAGTTAAGGGATGTCCAAAGGAGGGTGGGATCAAAATTGAGGTCAGGTGATGTTTCACTTAATTCTGAGTCTACTCAGAAAAAGACTTCCCAGGCCACTGGGCAACCACAGCCCAACTGGAAAATGCCCTTAGAAGGGACAGGGTGTGTCTGGGGGCCACGTCCGGATGTGCACGCCTCACTGAGGGTGTGCAGAAGCAGCTTTCTGTGGGCCTGAGTGTGCATGTAAATGTCCGTGCTGAGTGGAGGACCAAGAGGCCTGAGACAGCAGCAGGTGGAGACGCAGCTTGGGGGCCCAGGAGTGACCCAAGTAGGGCTGGCCGCCAGGCCACCAGGAATTTATCAGCATCTACATCGCAGTAAACATGCAAATGGAGAAGCAGGCCTGGGCCCCAAGGCTGGGCTACAGAGACCCAGGGTGGCCTGGGGAATGAGACTGCCTGACACCCACACCCACTCCGGACATCGCTGCATTCATGCTTCAAAACCTCTGCATCCCCGGCCCCAAAGGGTGTTCCTCTTCTCCAGACTGACTAGAGTCTTCTCTGCAGCCTGAAGGTGGAGAGCCATCCCCACTGTGGGCCCCAGAATACCCGGCTGCTACATTTTCCAGCATGGGAGGACCCCAGTTACCTTATACTCCTTCAGGCTGGAGGCTGGGGGCCACATTAAAGCTGAGGCAGCCTTGACCGTGTCTTCACCTGTTGGGGCCAAGACCTAAGAACAGAACCAGGTATCTAAAGCAGCCTGGCCCCACCTCTCCCTGCCCCTCCCTTTGGTTCTGCTGCCTACTGAGGCGTCTGTGCAATGCAAGTCTTTGTGGTGCCTTTCAGTCACCTCCGAGGAGCCAATGCCCTTCCCGAGGTGGAGGGTGCAGAAATCAAGTAAGGAGATGCAGCTCACACGAAACACCTTCCAGGGAGGCAGTCACTGCTTCCGTCTCCCATGACCAGGGTCTGACCTCTGGCCACACAGGCTGAGAAACTGCCCATTCCGCAGAGTGAATCTACTTCCCAAGAGCAGACTAGCGGTAACAAGGCTCAGGGTGTGTCAAACCAGATGTCGGTTTATTTGAACAGCAAAGACCTGCTGGGATGTCTGGGTGCCGAGTTGGGCCCCTAAGATGGAAGCCACCTGAAAGAACGTCTTCCAAAGGAAGAGTCAGGTAGGTACACAAGGAGAGAAGGGCTTCCTGGGCCACTGTCTCTCCTGGCCCACGCTGCCCTCGATTTCACAGCTGAACTTACCATTCAGCGTGACGAGAAAGGAGCAACAGATAATAATATGAAAACTGTTCACTGGAGAACATGAGACAGCAGCATACTTCCCAGCGCAGGGCAACAGGGGACACTTGAGGGGAGAGGGGCTATCCCCTCACTTCTACACAGAGCTCAGCTTGGCTTCTACAGGGACGGTCCCAGGAAATTCAGACCTACATTGAGAATTCAGGTGTCAGCAGCGACGGAGGCAGTGTCCAAAAGTTGGCTGGCACGTGCGGAGGTGGTGGGACCGGGGAGTAGCCCAGATCTCCTCTGAGAGGCATCTTCCCCTACACGTGGTGCTTCTCCAGTTCTGTCCTGGGCCCAGCATTTCTATGACTTGAACATGAATGTAACTCCCAGCATACAGGTAACTCTCTAATCCTAACCTCCCTCCAGTTTCAGGTCCAGATAGCCGAAAGCATGCTGTATACTGCCTGTTGGATGTCCCTAACCAAAATGTCCCAAATCAAACTTCTGATCTTCTGCCCTCCTGCCCTATCTGCACCTCCTCCTGTGATCCCAGTTCTGAATGATGGCAGGCTCCACCAGCCACCCAGGCATTCTGGCTTTCCCCTGCTGTCCTCACTTCTGCCTGTGGAACCTCTCAAACCCACCCCTCCTCTTCAACATTACCACTGCTCTAGTTTGGACCCTCACTTTTAGCTGGAATATCACCACAGTGTCCCAACAGGCTGTCCTAACTGCAGCACAGCCAGTTTCTGTTCAGCTATTAGGTTTCAGCAACGCACACCTGACCATATCCCCCTCAGCGGCCACGAGGTCCTCCATGACCCACCCCTGCACCCCTCCAATCTGAGCACCTAACACTCCCCACCTCCCATTTATACCCAAGTAATGCTAAGAAGCTACGGTCCCAGCCCCACCCTGAAGCCATGGTATTTCACACCACTGAGGCTCTCCCTGAACCTCCCTTTCCCTCCTCCGGGATCCTTCCTCTTGGCTCAGGTGGTACCCTACCCATCATCTTACTGTTCCAGTTACTGACACCGGCTAGTTCAAAGCCAGGGCTCACCCACAGACCCTGCTCCTCAGAGATAAGGTGAGGCCAAGAAAGGTAAACCGGGAAGGGGGTGACAGGCAGTGATCCACAGTGATCTTGTTCTTGGAAAGCAGAGGAAGGGGCTAAGGAGTGACTGGCCCCTGATCGGTCAGTGGGGCGCAAATCTCCCCACTCACTGCACGTGTGAACAGAGAGCTCCATTCGTCAAGGTTCCCTCACATCTACTATCCACTCCCCAAGTTCACAGACTAGCCACCAGGGTATGAATGGCATTCCCAATATCATAGGTGGATGACAGGAAAGGGATTCTCCTTAAAATCCTTTGGAAACCATAGTCCCTGGCCAATATTTTTAAACCTTCCTAAAGAGAAATCCTGGAGGCCAAAGCACTGCGAACTAGAAAATCAACCCGTGTGAACCTTTCTGATTGAGCCAGTCAGTGTTGTAGGCAGATCTTTATGGCCGGCATTTAGAAGGCAGTGGGCAAGCCTGGGCCAAGATGGCTCAGAGTAAAACTGCACCATGAACCTGGAATAAAGAACAGCCGTCAAAGCCCCCTCTGCCATGCTCCACACACACCGACTCCTTCCACCCGCCTTCTGCCTCAGCGTTGGAGCACAGCTTCTGCCGTGCTAAGAGGGAAAGGGACGGGAGGCAAACACACAGGGATGAGTGAGCACTGGCCAGAAAGCCCAGGTTTCTTAAAGTTTAACCTACGATCCAGAAAGTCCAACAAGAAGCAGGACTGATCCCCTGAGAAAAAGGGAAATTCTTAAAAACCCCACTTCTTTAGCCAAAACAGTATCTCATTGGAAGAAACACATCACTTTGGCTATGTTATTTTTCCCAATCTCAACTCACCTCTATGTCTCACCTATATTATTGTGAAGATGGAAATTCACATCAAGCAATTTGATAAGAACTCAGCCCTGCTCAAAGCACAATGCCAATTCTGAACATCCTCAGACCTTCAATCTTTTGTGATTCTTGATGTACATATTTGTTAAAAACAGAATTCATAGGGAATTCTAACAGGAAACGTGATCTAAAAAGTGCTTTGGCACCTGAGTTACCTGCCCCAGCATGAAAGGGGATTCAGTGTAGCGGTGAGAGCACCTCAGGCTCTAGAGACAGATCTGGCTGAATCCTGCCTCTGCCATTTTCAGGTGTGTGACCCAAGCAAGTCACTTCTCTCTTCTGGGAAATGGGGAAAATATTAGTACCTCCTGGGGCTGCTGTGAGGAGTAAATGAGATGATGTATATAAAGTGCTTAGCACAGAGCCTGCCGAAGAGCTCGATAAATGCTGGCTACTTTTGCTATTATTAATAATGATCTAGTAATGATGTCACTGTTGTCCCTGCCCTTTGATAAGCTCACGGTGGCCTGCTCTAGACCACTGATTCTCAAGCATGCCCCCTCTCACTGGAGAGTCTCAAAGTTCCCCCAGGAGGTTACGCCCCAATGGAAAACCGCCACGTGTGAGAATTTGCCAAGGTACACCGATGGGGCGTGTGTACCCATGGATGGTGTGAAGGCATAGCAAGGTCTAGAATCGCTGCTCAGGACCACTGATTTATCTCGAATCCCCTCAGTTACCAGTCTGGCTCAAACACTGATAAAGCTCTTACACGACAGCAAATATAACGACAGCCTGAGGATTGTGTGGGAGTTTTTTGCAGGAGAAAAAACATTACACTTCAGGAAAATGCCTTCGAATCTGGATCCTTAGCATTTGTAATTCACTTCCAAATTACCTGGATTGTACAAGGTAACTTCCCCGAGTACACACCAAGTTTAAAAATTGAGACAGTTTCTTTCTAGCATACATCTTAGGATCTTGGGAGATTTAAATATACATTTCTCTCTTTTGCTATGGGGAGCGGTGTCTCCTATGAGGCCTTCCCTCCTGCATGGGTTCTCCGGTGGGCACTGAAGTGGGAGCTGTTGTTGAAATCTTTGCCGCACTCCGTACACTTGTAGGGTTTCTCCCCGGTGTGGATCCTCTGGTGAATAATAAGACTAGAGCTCTGGTTAAAGCATTTCCCACACTCTCTGCACTTATAAGGCTTCTCTCCTGTGTGGATCCTCTGGTGGGTGATGAGGTTGGAACGGTCACGGAAGAACTTCCCACACTCGAGGCATTTGTAGGGCTTCTCTCCCGTGTGCACCCTCTGGTGTGTGATGAGCTTGGAACGCTCCCCAAAGCATTTCCCACAGTCCGCACACTCATACGGCTTCTCTCCGGTGTGGGTTCGCTGGTGGTTGCCCAGCGTGGAGCTCTTACTGAAGCTTTTCCCACATTCGGCACATTCATATGGTTTTTCTCCCGTGTGGATTCTTTGGTGACTGATGAGGGCAGAGCTCTTGGAAAAGCTTCTTCCACATTCAGAACACTGATAAAGTTTCTCTCCTGAGTTGGTACTTTGTGGTCCAGGAGAATTCAAGTTCTTACTGGCACTTTGAGGTTGTTCCAGAGATGTCTCCTCTGTTGAATTCCTCCAGTGAGCACGAAAGGATGGGCTTTGGCTGGAGTTTTCCCCAGGCTCACCACAGGGGTCAGGATTTCCTCCCAAGTGGATTCTCTGATGTTTCAGAAGGTTTGAGCTCTGGGTGAAGCTTTCCCAACATTCTCCACATTTATAGGGCTTTACCCTCGTGTGTGTTCTCTGGTGGGTGATGAGATTGGAGTGGTCGCTAAAGCTTTTCCCACATTCAAGGCATTTGTAGGGCTTCTCTCCAGTGTGGATTCTCTGATGGGTATTGAAGTTGGAGCGGTCACTAAAGCTTTTCCCACATTCAAGGCATTTGTAGGGCTTCTCACCTGTGTGTATCCGCCGGTGGGAGATTAACTGTGAATTCCTGCTGAAGCTTTTCACGCATGTGTCACACTTGTAGGGTTTCTCTGCAAGGTACAGGCCTTGATGGTCGATGAGTTTTTCTAAGTCCTCTTCAGAAGAACAGTCTTCCCACTGCTCCTGGGATGGATTTCCCCACTGCCCTTTACCTTCATTTTCATTTTCACTGTCTTCCCCCCAATCATGAGGGTAGCAATCATCCTCTGCACTACACTTTGATAAGACTTCAGGCAAATCTTCAAAAATGTCCCGCTCTGAAACCTGGTCTTCACTCCCATGCCTCATCTCGAAACCTGAAAGAACAAGCAGAAATGCATTTATTAGTGTCTATACATCTGGATCTTATGTCTTATGAACTTGGCTAATGTGAATTTGTACTTGTATCTTATACCTCACACCTTATAAATGTGACTAACATGAAATTGATCAAGTTTCAGTACACACACACATTTCTCACCTGTAAAGCTTAGGAATAATATGGGACACAGTAACCCCACCAAGGGAGACGTGAGCCCAGCCCAAGCAGCCAGCCGTCAGTCTCCCTGGCCAGCTACCCTATCCCACTACTGAACAACGAACATTCCCTTCTCGTGCTACATTCAGTAATGGCCTATATCATACGAGACTGAATAAACTCTATAATTGCCCAGATGAATCCAAGTAAAATCTAGACTGACTGCTTTTCTCATTTGGGGGATTAAACTAAGCTAGAGACCGTATAAGGTCAGCAAAGCACAAATCCTTTTCTTTTTCAATTTCATTCTCTCTTATAGTTCAGAGAAAAGATAATGAGCCTGGGTCCCACACACTCTCTGTGTGCTTGCAGGTTTTGTGGACGTCTAATTACTCCAAGCTTACCAGTGTCTCGGGTTTTAGGACTTGGTGTTGGAGGTCTGATGGCATCTTCACCTCCCATCTCATCCCAGGCCTCCTGGTCGACAACCTGGGTACTGCTCTGCCCAGAAGTAGGGGGACCCGCCGCATCCTTGCTGGTCCCCATGTCTCTAACCGCAGTCCGAGCCCTCATCAGTGAGTCCAGCTCCTCATAGAAGGGGCAGGTCCCAGGCGGGTAGCTGCTCTTGGCTTTTCGGTAGCTTCGAAGGAGGTTTTTGAATCTGTAGCGACACTGCTCCAGGGTCCGCAGGAAGCCCTGTGCACACAGCCGCTCTGCAATGGCCCGGTACACCTGGCTGTTCTGGTGACAGGTGCGAAGCTTCTCAGAGAATGGGGACTCGCTGAGAATGGTCAGAAAGGCCTTGGTCTCCTCGTAGCCCCAGTGCACACCTGCTGTCAGGAGTGAAGAGTTCAGAATTGAGAGGCTTGATGAGATTTGCCTAGGTCATCAGGGATCAGGGTCACCTGCCCTGCTAAACACCTAGAACACAGGCACTTTGGAAATCATCCAGGTGCCTGGGGCACCAGTAAAGAATAAACCCTTGTTTCTCAAGGCTGTGCCAAGGCTTCCCACCCCCACCCCCTTCTAAGAGATTCTATTAACACTTAAGATTCTTGGCTGAAGGGGAGGACTTGAGTGGCCATATTATACCAGGTGACCCACTCCCCTGGCTTCCACTAATTGATTCAAGGAAAGACCTGTAACTGAGATATAAGACACTCTCTCTATACCCATTCAATACATGTCCTCTACATACTTTATGAATTTCCTTTTAACAAACATGGGAACTGAGAATCCCTAAAGACATAAATGAACTTCAGATAATCTTGCAATAGAGTCCAACTGAGGATGCCCTTTCCTCTTTCGTGGAAGAAGGAAAAGGAGGTGGTTTATTTTCAGTTCCTCTGCAGGTAAATGATGCCGCTGGGGAGGCAGCATAGTGGAGGGAAAACCACATAAAACTGGAGGCAGGAGCCCTGGGCTCTGGTCCCAACATTTCATTGCTTGGGCTTCTGTGTTTCCACTTTCACAGCAATTGGGTGTTTCCCCAACATCAGTTGTTCAAGTATATACTGTCATGATTTCTGCTATATCTGTTAAATATTTCACTCAATATCTTTCTTTACCTAAATTTACTATTTGTGAAATCACAGGCTGATGTGCTCACACACATCAAAATTAAAAGTTCACCCATGTAACACCTATGATCATCCCCATACG
This sequence comes from Hippopotamus amphibius kiboko, assembly GCF_030028045.1. Classification (NCBI taxonomy): domain Eukaryota; kingdom Metazoa; phylum Chordata; class Mammalia; order Artiodactyla; family Hippopotamidae; genus Hippopotamus; species Hippopotamus amphibius. Next base: position 26,290,673 of record NC_080186.1, on the reverse strand, counting down.
ACCAGTGACACACACTGGGAAATACTGAATTAGCTCTTTCAGGTCACTTAAGGTTTTAAAAGTGTTTGCTTCTTTTTTGCACAGCAAAGGAAACCATCGACAAAATAAAACAAAAAAACTAGTGAATGGGAGAAAATATTTGCAAATATGACCAATAAGAGATTAATATCCAACATATATAAACAGCTCATACATCAAAAAAACAAATAACTCGATTAAAAACTGGGTAGAAGAATTGAATAGACATTTTTCCAGAGAAGAAATGCAGATGGCCAACAGGCACAAGAAAAGATGCTCAACATTGCTAATCATCAGGGAAATGCAAAATCAAAGCTATAATGAGACATCACCTCACACCTGTCAGAATGGCTAGTATCAAAAAATCTACAAATAACAAATGTTGGTGAGGATGTGGAAAAAGGGAACCCTTGTACATTGCTGGTGGGAAAGTAAATTGGTACAGCCACTGTGGAAAATAGTATGGAGGTGTGTCAAAAAACTAAAAACAGAACTACCATGTGACCCAGGAATTCCATATCTGCGTATATATCTGGAAAAAAAAAAACCAAAAACACTAATTTGAAAAGATACATGCATCCCAATGTTCACAGCAGCACTATTTACAATTGTGAAGACATGGAAATGACCTAAGTGTCCATCAACAAATGAATGGATAAAAAGATGATGTGGTATGTATATGCGATGAAATATTACTCAGCCATGAAAAAGAACAAAATTTTGCCATTTGCAGCAATATGGATAGACTAGGTGGGCCTTATGCTAAGTGAAATAATTCAGAGAGAGAAAGACAAATACTGTATGATATCACTCATATATGGAATCTAAAAAATACAACAAACTGGTGAATATAACAAAAAAGAAGCAGACTCACAGATATAGGGAACAAACTAGTCATTAGCAGCAGGGAGTGGGGAGGGGCAATACAAGGGTGGGAAATGGGAGGCACAAACTATTGGGTGTATGATAGGCTCAAGGACGTATTGTACAACACAGGGAATATAGCCAATGATTTTGTAATAACTATAAATGAAAGTAATCTTTAGAACTGTATGAAAATGTTTTACAAACTTTTAACTGTTTGCTTCTACAACTAAGAAAACTTAAACAAGGAGAACTGATCACAGGAGAGAGAACAGGAGTTTGAGGATGACTTACTCCAGCAGCATGAATGCAGACTTGCAGTCTATGCCCTGAACTACACCAGAGGTTTGGTTGGTAGGAGGGTTGGAATCTGGATCCGATTAAGCCCCACTGTTCTTACCAATACGGCTCTGGAACAGAGCTGGGCCCCCTGGAATCCTGGGCCCCTGGACGGACTCTTCAGTGGCCAGGTCATCACCATTACAGTCCTCTGCTGTTTCCTCAGGCTCCCAGCCCCCTTCCTCCTGCTCATCCACCTCCACGTCACTGTCCCCCAGCCTGGGGAGAGCCACAGCCTCTCCTGGGCCGACTGAGGCTCGGATGGCCGTCCGAGCCCTCACCAGGGCCTCCAGCTCCTCATAGAAGGGGCAGGTCCCTGGCGGGTGGCTGCTCTTGGCTTTCCGGTAATTCCGTAGGAGGTTTTTGACTCTGTAGCGACACTGCTCCAGGGTCCGCAGGAAGCCCCGTGCCCTCAGCCGCTCTGCAATGGCCCGGTACACCTGGCGGTTCTGGTGACAAGTCCGGAGTTTTTCAGAAAAAGGAGACTCACTCAAAATTGCCAGGAAAGTCTTGGTCTCCTCATAGCTCCAGTGCACACCTGATACTTTCACGTCCTCCACATCCCACTGGTATCGTTCTTCCCAGGCCTTGGAGTCCTGCCAGGCCAATGCCTGAGCTGGTTTTGTCTGCTCAGTATCCAAGCTGTAATCTGCAGGGTTCTTTTTTCCAGAATTTACAAGTCTTGGACCCCAATATTCTGGTCCTTGCTCTTGCTGGGAGATGATGGTTGGTTTAGAAACTGGAACTCCTATACAAAAGGAAGACGAGACACGATTAAGTACAAATGATCTGTCGAGCGAAGCGTTTGTCTAAAAAGTCCTTGAAACATCATTTGCCTGCAAGAAACTAATGAGAAATTCCCATGCTAATCCCTTAATAGGTCTGGAAGGAAAGGGACAGGTAACTAGAGGTAACCTCACCAGAAATATACTGACCTGTTTGCTTTCTTCATTTGCTTTTTGGTTGGTGTTATGAAATGCATCATACAAAAGAGTGACTGTTACTGGTCCACAGATGGGCACATGCCCTAAATTACCCAAATGAGAATAACTTTAATGGTTGGAGGAAAGGTTGTGTGTATGTGTGTGTGTGGTGTGAGTCTCTCCTGCTAGAACCTTGAGTTCTCAAATGCCACTGTCATTTTGCCTGTGATACAAAATAGCTTCAATATGAAGCTGACACAAAGGATGGCGGAGCAGAGTCAAAGAACGAACCCAGGTCCACTGTGACATTGCCGAGCCAATTTGTACTGTAGTTGGAGCACGCCCTCCTCTGGACTTCCAATACTGTGAGAAAATAAATTTCCTTATTTCTCAAAACATTTAGCTGTGTTTAAAGGACAGATGTCCCAATAGCTCCCAACCCCAACAAATAGGAAGCCTTTAATTAAAATAAATATTTGAAGAAAACTAGATGAAAGAGTTTAAAGCTAAAAGAGGCTTAAGGATTATCTAGTTCAGCATTTCCCAAAGGCTGTTCCTTTGAACACTATTTTCCCCTGATATCATGTGCAAAAAGGACACACTTTTCATCATGTGTAAAAAGGATACACTGCCCAGCAAGTAGCCAACAGCTCCTAGTAGCTTGCCTTACTGCCATGAGTGAGACCTGCCACTGCCTCTCTACCTTACCCTACTTTCATGTCTAACTCCCCTCTTACTATCTCAGGCTCCACGGGGAAACATTCATTATTGTCTGACCTCCTGTGAAGATATGCCTACAGGGAAGATGTCACAGGGGCTTCAAGTATTTTGAGCCGTGTGATATTTATTTCTCATTGTGGTTTCAACACATCAGTCTCCGGGGCTTAGTTCACTTGACTCTGCCCCTAGAGAAGGACCCTGTTTGATGCTAAAAAGACTGGATTTCTGGGCCGGCAGGCGGGGTGCAGCCCCGAGACAGTGGTGGATGTACTGAGGAAATGAAGATAATGAGCCCTGAGAGGGCAGGCTCTTGGCAGCCAGCCTGCTGGCCCAGAAATCTGCAGCCCACACCCCCCTCCCTGCCACCACAGTGCTGGCCACAAAGAGCACGTCTTCTCCCTAGGTCTGAAATTCCAGAGACTTCACAGAGCCACGAGTCTTAGGGAGTGAAGAAACGCTCCTTGGGGACTGAGTGTACCAGAAACCTGACCGTATCTTATCCAGAGGGCACTGTTTCCTTACCCAGGAGCACACTGTTCCCACGGCTCTCTCCTGGGGGGTCCTTGCGGAACTCCTTCTCAGCATGTCTGCCGGGGCCCAGGGCTTCCTGTGGGATGTACAAGAAAAGGACCTCAAATGTCATTGACCCTTCAAAACAGCCTGGGAATCCCGCCAGGCCCCAGGAAAGATAATGGACACAGCGATGCCATGTGTGAGGCTAGCATCCTAAGGAGCAGCTCGACTAAGGAGAGGCCCAGCGGACAGGGGATGAGGGGCAGAGGCTCACACCCTGCACCCAACGGCAGGCTACAGAGAGAGGAGAGGAGCAGGGCAAGGACATGGGAGAAGTAATGACAGGAAAGGAGGAACAAGCAGCAGCCTACCTGGGACTCCGCTGTCACCTCCCAATCTCCAACGCTCCCCATCTTTGGGAGAGTAGGGACTCGGGGAGTGAGGACAGCTGAGGAGGAGAAAACATCGCTGAAACTCAAGCCCCGGTTCCCAAAAAACCGCCTTCCTCTCAGGTCCAGCTTTCCTAAAGCCTTGCTTGGATCAAACTGAGACTATTCCTGTAGCCAGTGCAGATGTCCACTTTCACTTCCCTTCTAAAGTATCTAGCTCCTAAGCTGCCGTGTGTGAGATGTCAGCCCTGAACCCCTATGATCACCAACCTACCCCAGGCCCAGCCTGAGCCTGCCATGATTCAGCTACAGTGGGGCGTGCTGACACCACTGGGAGCGTCATCTTCTTACTTCTCAGGGTGTCCATCAGGCACTGTCCTGTCCCTCGCCCTGAATTCTGCATGTCCCTCATCAGACACGCTTCCTTACCTCCCATCCTTTACCCCACTTCCCTGATGGACCCTGACTCTTGGTACTCACCACTCTCTTTCAAGGGCTGTGGCACCATCTTGGTGTCTAGATGCTTGGGAAGGTCAGGACACGGATTCTTCACCCACATCTTCTGGGACTGTCCCTCAGGCCAGTGATCTGCTGGCTGCAGATGGAAACTCCGAGATTCCTTCATTGTCTTTAAGGACCTGGTCTCTTCTGCACACAATTCCAGTTCCTACACACAGATGGCCAAAATTCCCAATCGTTACGTTCAATAACTGGCAGGGCAGGGCATGTCTTGTGAGTACAACTGTGGTTCAGAGGTTAACAGGCTCTTTTTAAAAACCAAAGATGGCCTAACGTATGATGACAAAGCCATCAGACTGACTTCAGTAAAGAGACTAGCATTTATATCACCAAATGAGTACTGCCTTATTCAACACAGAGAGGTTATACAAGGGTCTAAATGAGGCCACACAAAACACTTTTGAATTATAACGAGATAAATTATGTAAAATTTTTGTGACATAAAAAAACGATAAAAGTTAACCAGGTATATGTTAAAAGGCAAAAGGAAGCATAAAAGTAGATACAACTGTAATTTTAAATGTAATTGCTCTAAATTTTCCTGCTGAAAGGCAAGGAAAACTCAAAGAATTGTAGATGGAATTTTAAAATGAAATAAAAGAATGTGCTATTTCAGAAAGGCACATCTGATCTTAAAGCAGAAGGATATGCAGAGATAAGGGATTGTAACAAAGAGAAAACAGAAATGGCAATTTTAATTTCAATGCAGAAATTTAAGCGAAAAAGTACTCAGAGCTATGGAGAACATACATATAATAAAAGGAAATAGTCAAGTAAGAGATAACATTACCCAATTCAGCTTTATCAATCATAAAGCTACTTTCTTATCTCTAGCTCTCAATTGATTCCAAATTCAGAAGTAGTGGTTGAGATGTTATTCCCTGGCCCTAAAACCCCAACAATATAACAATCTCATTGTATCACAGGAACACCTAACTTTAAAAAAGTATTACAATCTTTTCAATAGGCATTTTCAATATTCACATGATTCAAAAATCAAAAATATACACAAGGATATAATCAGTGAAAATACCCCATCCCCACCTGTCTCCATTCCACCTGCCCAGTGTCTCCCTCCACTCCTTACCGCTGGTAACCATGGTTCATCTGCAGCCTTTCAGAGTTTCTTTATACTCAAGCAACTGTAAGTATGTATTCTTCTCTCTCCCCACTTTTACACAAAAGATAGCAACTATGTATACATACATTGCCCTGAACCTTATTTTTTTTACCCAAAATAATATCCATCTTTATCAAACTTTATTATCGAGTTTGCCAAACTTCACTCCAAAAATCTTTTGGCCAAGCTGAAAACTCAAATCCACCCTCACAAAGAGAAATTTTATCTTTGAGAAGATACGTAAGAAAGGGCCATGACCATCAAAAGCCACTCCCAGTGAGGAGACACACCAATGTCCTGTGTGGTTCACAGAGAACAAACACCTGCTTATCAACATTTTGTTTAAGAAAATAATAACTTTGTGTTCAGGGTAAAAATAACGTTGTTAAAGTTACAATCTTATAGTCCATAGAAGTACTGTGGCCCAGACCCAACAATAACCCTCACTCTCAGCCCTAGCCCCTCCGACTACTGCTACACCTAAGCCAAGACTCTTATTCCACAGATGGTCATTGTGGACACAGAGACAAGTAGATTCAAGTGACAGCAGGGAGGCAAAAAATCAGTAGGATATTGGCTGGAAGCAAGGTGAATTAGGAATCCATCAAATGTGACACATGTATACAATGGAATATTACTCAGCCGTAAAAAAAAGAACACAATAACGCCATCTGCAGCAACATGGACGCACCAGAGATTATCATACTAAGTGAAGTAAGTCAGAAAGAGAAATACCACACTATATCACTTATATGTGGAATCTAAAATATGACACAAATGAACCTATCCACAAAACAGAAACAGATTCATGGACATAAAGAACAGAACTGTGGTTGCCGAAGTGGGGCGGGAGGGGGAGGATGGATTGGGAGTTTGGGGTCAGCAGATGCAAACCATTTATATACAGAATGGATAAACAACAAGGTCATACTATACAGCACAGGGAACTATATTCAATGTCCTGGCATAAACCATAATGGAAAAGAAGAAAGAATGTATACGTATGTATAACTGAGTCACTTTGCTATACAGCAGAAATTAACACAACATTGTAAATCAACTATACTTCAATTTAAAAAAAAAGAATCCATCAAAAATGCCTATGCACCACACAAAAACCTGCAAATGGATGTGTATAGCCACTTTATCCGTAATTGCCAAAACTTGGAAGCAACCAAGATGTCCTTCAGGAGGCAAAAAGACAAATAAACTGCAGTACATCCAGACAGTGGAATATGATGCATCACTGAAAAGAAAGGAGCTATCAAGCCACGAAAAGGCACGGAGGAACCTTAATGCACATTACAAACTGAAAAAAGGCAATCTGAAAAGGCTATACACTGCCATGACTCCAATTATACAAGAGCATAATTCCAATTATACAACATTCTGGAAAAGGCAAAACTACGAAGATAGCAAAAAGATCTGTGGTTTTGTGGTTGCCAGAAGTTAGGGGGGAAGGAGGGATGAGTAGGTGGAGCAGAGATGATTTTTAGGGCAGTGAAACTTTTCTGTATGATACTATAATGGTGGACACAGGTCATTATACATTTGTCCACATCCACAGAATACACAGCATCCGGACTGAACCCTAATGTAAACAATGGATGCTGAGTGACAACAACACTCGAGGATTGTGACAAATGCACCACTCAGGCAGGAGATGCTGACAGCGGGGGAGACTGTGCACGTGTGAGGCAGGGGGTGAACGAGAACTCTGTACTTTCTGTTCAGTTTTGCCATGAAACTAAAATTGCTCTAAAAAATAGCCTTTTTTCTTTTTTTTTTTTTTAACACCTAGGCACCTGATGGGGAGAGGGGCTGTGCAAGAGGGTGATGACAGAATAAACAAGGTCAAAATCACAAAACAGCAAAGCTGAAAGATTTTTTTTAAGGGAAATATTTTAAAGGCCATTTAGCCCCATAGGCAGCAACCCTTTTCAGGTGGTGGTTCTCTTTGAGGAACATAGTTCTTGTATTTCATTCCATTACTAAGACTTGGAAAAATTTTACCTGCAGAGACTATAACTAAGCTTCCAATGTAAGATCACAAGCTACAACACATGTGCCTAGGGGAAGAAAACAAGCTTCTTCGCTACTTATCCATTTGTTTTGATATTTGTGAGTACTCAGAAGCAGGTAGAAAAGTTAAAAAATGAAAATAAAAGTCATAGAAAAAAAAACAGCAACACATTATAGAGAAGATTCCATTACCTTTTTTTTTTTTTCCAATTTTAGAAGTAGTTCGACCTTTGCTCAGTTCACAGGGGTATAATTTGAGAACTTTTTGTCTAGACCAACCCTCTCTTTGTGCAGATGAAGAATTATAAAGACCATGATTTAAGTCAATTCTCATCTCCGGGTTTCAAGTTCTTCATCTTCCAGCTCTGAAGCCCTAAGACATCCGTATGTTTCTTCACTGACACTTAAAACAAATAGCTGGTTCTTTAAAAGAAATAATCTGGGAGGGTGGGGTAATACATTAAAATAAGGTATACTCTCTCATATTTAGTTCTCTAACTTTAAATATTATGCTTTCTGTGTCTTCAATCACTTTGTAAAGGAATCCAAAAAGCAAAGCCACAGACCTTAAATCTTTCAGGCCCCTAGTCTCACATCTGTACAGAGCTTTGCCTTTTACAACGTACAGAAAACCCCTGCTTTGTGCAAGGGATATGCTCTCAAACCTATGATTTCCCCCAGCAAAATGTGATTAAGTATAATATCACAAGAATTACTGACTATATAAGAAGTGGAAGCAGGACTCCCCTGGTGGCACAGCGGTTAAGAATCCACCTGCCAATGCAGGGGACACAGGCTCGAGCCCTGGTCTGGGAAGATACCGCATTGCTGTGAAGCAACTAAGCCTGTGTGCCACAACTACTGAGCCTATGCTCTAAAGCCTGTGCTCCACAACAAGAGAAGCCACCACGAGAAGCCCATGCACCGCAACAAAGAGTAGCCCCGACTCGCCACAACTAGAGAAAGCCTGTGTGCAGCAACAAAGACCCAACACAGCCAATAAATTAATTAATTAAAAAAAAAAAAGTGGAAGCAACAAGGTTATGTTGAGATGAAGGTTCTGGGTGGCTGGCTCGGCCCACAGTCGGCTGAAGGACTTGTCCTACTAGTATCAGCTTCGAAGCAGGATTCAAAATTTGTGTCGTAGCAAAATTATAAATTATTATCATGGGCTTTCAGGGTCTCTTGCAAATTGTTTAAGAACTGCAAATGTTAAATCCACATCCCTTATCTCAGCTCTACCACTTCTATAAATATGGACAGGTTACTTACCTGAGTCTGTTGAATCATTTGAAAAATGGCCATGATAACAGCACCTACCTTATTGGGTTGCTGGGTTGATTAGATGAGCAATATGTATAGAAAGCTTAGAACAGTGTCTGACGCACAGTGAGTGCTCAATAAAGGTCAGTTAATATCTCATTTGAGCCTCATGACTCAGAGGTATTTCATTTCCCATGGTTTGCAGATAAGGCATCTGTCACATAGTAAAAAGAACAATGAACTTGGAACCTAAGGATCTGGGTTTAGGCTCTGGTTCATACCGACGGAGCCTTGTGAGCGACCTGACTTTGGGGGTCTTAGTTTAGTCTTAAGATGAGAACAATAATGCTCTTTCTGTCTACCTACATTCCTGCTGTCAGAATCCATAGAGACCACATATGTAGAAAGATTCTATTCAGTCTAAAACAATACAAATTAAATGTACTGTGAATATGGTCCTGGGAGGCAGTGTAGAGCAGTGGTTATAAGTGCTGGCTTTAGAATCAGACAGCCTGAATTCAAATCCTGCCTCTACCATCTAGTATCCAGCCACCTGGAGCCAATTACCTTTCTTTTCCTTGCCTCAGTTTCCTTATTGGTAAAATTAGGATAACAGTACCTATCTCATTAAACTGTTGACAGGATTAAATGAGTTAATACATGGAAAGCACGAAGTACAGCGCCTGGTACACAGCAGTGTTCAATAAACATCAGATGCTTGATAATATTATTATTGTGGTTTTGGCAATTATCAACCTAGTTGCAGCCCCACTGCCTCGCCTGACCCGCTCCTTGGAGAACAGGCTATTTGCCTCACCCGCCGTCCTGCGGCCCGGGCCTCTCGGTGCCAATCCTCCACCAGGGCCACCGCCTCCTCGCCGCTCTCAGGGTGATGCGCCTGTACCCAGGCCTGGACCTCCCTGGGTAAGATAGTCAGGAACTGCTCCAGCACCAGCAGCTCCAGGATCTGCTCTTTGAGGCGGATCTCGGGTCTCAGCCAGTGACAGCAGAGTGCCCAGAGCTGGCTGAAGGCCTCGTGGGGCCCCGCCGCATCCCTGTACTGGAACTGCCTGAAGCGCTGGCGGGAGGCTTCAGGGCCAGGAACAAGGTCATGGTCCTTCTCCCGGGGTTGGGAGTCTGGTCTCCACAAGTCCTCCTCCAGCTTCACAATCAGGAGTTCTTCAGGCTCTGGCTGGGGAGAGGCCTGGGCCCGGGCTTCCAGGGCTACTGCCATGATCTCTCCTGGACGCCTCCCTTCAGCCGGGCCGTCCTTGTCCAGCGTCTTCCTGCATCTGTAGTGTGTCCTCAAGGGGTTCCTGGGAGAGGAAATGCTCCCCCAGGCTCTGAATGCAGAAAGACAAGGGACAGTGTGAGCAAGGGGATCAGGAGCCTCACCTTCCTCACTCCCCCCACACCTCCCACTGCTTTGCATGGGGTAGCGCTGCCCTTTCTCATAAGCAGGAAGTTAGCCCATAATCTGCCACCAAAACCAGCAGCCAGCACACCTCAGAGGAAGACAGCACAGTATCAAATCCTCTGGGACACCCTAAACGCCTTAGCTGGGCATCAAGGCTGCCATGATTGGTCCCAGCCTAGCCTTCCTCCCTCTGTACACGTCCCAAGTCTGGCCTCCCCTCAAGTTGGGCTCCAAATGTCACCCCCTCCAGTCTTTTATCCTGGGTCTTAAGCCTGCTTCTAAGGGTGCCCTTCTTAAAAAATGCCTCACTCCACACTCTCCCTTGTTCATCCCACCCATTTGCCATTTTTCACCGTCTCTAAACTGACAACTCCCAAAACGTCAGTCAGGACCTGTTTCCAGACCCCAAAGTCCAGCCACCAACAAGGCATTTCCATGTGACTCTTCCTCAGACACTTCCAATTCAGTGGGTCCGAAGCTGAATTCATCACTTTTTCCTGCAAACCTGTCCCTCTTCTGGAGCTCCCCATCCAGTGAAAGCAACACCTTCCATCAAGGCACCCATGCCAGAAAGGTGGCCATCATCTTCTTCCAGGATCGGCTGTATCCAGTCATCACCAAGCTGGCTCTCCTGGGCCTTCTCAGCATCTCCATCCCCAGCCAGTGTCACCTCCTCATCCAAAGAAACATCGTGCCTTCACTTGATCAGCCTCCTAATTCATGTCCCTGCCTTCACTCCCCTCACCCCAACCCCTGGTCCATTCTTCACACAACCAGAAGGGGTCAAAATCTGACCACGTCACTTCCCTACTAAACACCCTCCCGTGACCTCCCATTGCCCTCGGGATGAAGAGCCAGCCTTGCCCAAGACTCCACCTCATCTCTTGATCACGCTCCCACTCGGCAGGGTGTTCCAGGCATGGCTCGCAGCTCCCACATCGGACTGCCCTCTGAACCCTCCCACAAGCCACCATCTCCTTTGGGAACAGTCTCCCTTTCTTCAGGTAGCTAGGTGTCAGCTGAAATTGCACTTGCGGCCCTCCTTGTGCCCTGAAAGAAGATTCCAGCCCTCAGCCGCACGCTTCCATGCCACCTTAGATGTTCTCTGTCATCACCCTGATCATCGTTTGTTGTAATTCTCTCACCCACTGGATCATAAGCTTCCTCAGGGACCTAGTGTAGGGCTCAGCGCACAGAGGAAGCACTCAACAAACAGTGAAATAATGGACAACTGATGGCGGTGATGGCTCATGAAGCCAGGATTATAATTAATCACTTTCTAGATTTAAAAAAAAATGACCTTCTTGCTGATGTCAGAAGGGATTCTTTTCTCCTCTTTATTTCCATCTCTGTGACACTTGCCATGTTCTACACTGTACTAGAGGGGTGTGTGTACATGTGTGTTCCCAAAAGAGTACAGCCTCACTGAGGGCAAGGCATAGAGCTCACTCCTCTGTTTTTCATACCCCTCCCCTCCGCCACCCCACAATAAGCAGGGTGCACTAAACACAGGAGGATCTCAGTAAATGCTTGTGGAGGGAACGCCTGGGGGTTGCTTCTTTTACACAATAAAGACTCTGACGATACTCATGCTGGGTTATTTGGAAACATGAGCTCTCTGTGTCACTCTCAACAAATATAGAAAACATTAAAAATGCCCACTCGGGAATTCCCTGGCAGTCCAGTGGTCAGGACTTGGCACTTTCACTGCAGAGGCACCAGTTCGATCCCTAGTCAGCGAACTAAGATCCTGCATGCTGCACAGAGCAGCCAAAAAAAAAAAAAGCCCACTCACAGGAGGCTATTAGCTGCTTCCAAGTGGGAATGACACAGCTGAACTGAGAATGGAGGGAGGGTGGTATTTTAATTTTAGGCCATCTGACTGGACTGTCTGGAAACAAGGCAAGGGTGACAAAAAATAAAGGCTTGTCCCAAGGACCTCCACACATATAGGAAGAGGCTAGGAACATTACTCATGACCACCTGGCCACTTTCTGCTTGTCCTTCAGCTACCAACTCAATGTCACCTCATCTGTTAAGAGTTTCTTGACATGTCCTTGTCATTCCAAGCCCCTATTCCTGCTCTCCAAAAATTGCCTCCCCTGATCCTGTGTTCCCAAAGCACTTGGCATGTACCTCTAACATGGGTGTGACCCGACACTATTGTAGTTACCTGTTCTTACATCCGACAGTCCCATTAGACCGTACTGCTAGGGCCACTACTGTATCTTACCCATTTCTGTATCCACAGTGCCCAACCCAGTGTCTGATAAATAGCAGGGCCATTTCAAGTTTTGCCTTTTATTAAAATGGTAAATGGGGTACATCAAAAGCCTAGTGGGCTATGGAAGGCCCATAATTTACACTGAGCTAAAGTATTCACCTTTCATGAAATTTCTTTTTTAACCACGGCCTTAATCATGCACTAGTCCAAACACATTTGCATCACTATCTCACAGGAAGACTAATTCACCAGTCATCTGCAGAGTTCCACTATGGACCCTGTACTGTACTAGGAACTAGAGCGCCAACAGTGAGTAAGACAGACAGTCTTCGCCTTCATGAAAATTACAGTCTAATAAGAGAGTCGATAAAGCAAGCAAATAAGTGTACGCTCCTACACAGAGAGAACACTTACAAAAACAGGCAATCAGCAGTCTCACCAGGTCCAGAGAGTCTCAGATAATTTTTTCTTTGGGGAAGACTTCAAAGTCGCAAAGGTTAGTTTCAAATACAATCTGAAAGGCTTTTTTTGCTACTCTCTTAGACAGATGTGAAAAGCAGTCTAGCCACACAGGCAGCAAAGCAGACCTCACACAGAACTGACAGAGGAAAAATGGACAAGGGCATTCCTCAGTGCCAAGACTATCAGAAAATATCAGGGGCTCACTAGGATCAGCAACCTCAAAGAGTAGCCATTTATGTAGTGCCCATGGTATACCAGGCTTGGTGCTAAGTGTTCTATATTCACGATCTCACTGAATCTTCCAGGCAAGCAGCTGAAGAATCAGTAGTGTTGAGTTGCCTTACACTGATCTGTAACCTACACACATTAAGCTAGGTATAAACACCAGAAAGGGAAGGAAAGGACATAATTTAAATCATGCAGCCAGTTCCATTCACTGTATGTCTATTCCAGAGCATGTGGTGATGATACCCATTACTCTGCTGGTCCCCAGGCTGGTTGAGCTGCCCCAAGCCTCCCTTTTCACTGAGAGAGAGCAGAGTGTCTTCCATACAGCATGGTCCCTGAACACAAGCCAACTCTTTCATCTAATGTTCAACCAAGAAAACCCTGCTGTGCTATTAGCTTACTGAAGGAGAGCATGTTGGTTTCTAAATGGCTCCTTGCCAAGGGATTTTCAAGCTGACTGTGATTTTTGGCTAAATGTGATTTTTCACCTTCTGTGCTGACTTTAGAATACAATTAGCCGGTGAGGTATAACTTCACTACGTCCCCAATTTACATAGAGGGAAACTGAGCTTCTATGAAGAAGATTCATGTGAGGTTCCACAGCCAGCAAGTAGTACATTGGGAGCTAAGCCCAGTTTCCTGCAGTCATTTCTCTTAACCATCCCACAGAACCTCCTCGAGGTCAACCAGTCATCCAAACCCCTGAGAAGATGATATGGAGAGTGGAAAGAACACAAAGGCAGGAATGAGCAGATCAGGGTTCCAGTTCCACTCCCTCCTTGTACCAGCTGTGTGACTTTGGACAGGTCACATGGCCTCGACAGTTGCCTATGTAAGACTGCGGCTTACAGCCAGATCCTACCCCAATTAGTAAGACGGGAGCACAGCAAAGAATCAGGGAGACTAGAATCAGTGGCTACAGATTTAAATAGCTGTGGGGTCAGGCAATGTAAATGAGCACACAAGTGGAGTGGGGACTGCGGCCAACTGCAGAGCACCAGGATGCAACTGGCCCAGTGTTCCCAGGCCTTCCAACTTTTCCCAGAAAAGCTAGAACTCTGGATTTCCAAATGTCAGCAACCAGCTCAAAATTGTTTCAAACACCATGAGGATTCAATAGAGCGGGACGGTGGGCTTCATTCAGCATGGGCTGTCACTTTGCCACCTTTCAGCTAAGTAATCTCAAAGATCTCTTCCAAAAGCCAGGAAGAACTAGAAAGGTAGAGTCCCCTCAGCAATGAGCGATCTTCCATTAAAGCCAGGATCCCTTCATAAGCACAGGGAAGCTGAGGGGCATCCTGGCTCCCGTGGATGTGGACATAGGGAGTGGGGTCCCAGTGAACAATGCGCTGAAAGAGAAGATCTGCCCCAGTCTCATAACAAAGGCCAAGACTAGTCTGTGACCTTCAAAAAGAAACTGGGAGTTCCCAAAGGCTATCAAGCTCACTAGGCTGATGGTCCAGGCTACTGCTTACAGCAGCCTGACCTTACACTTAAGGGCTTAAACCAGGGAGAGCAAATAGATCTCATTTAATGCACCAACTTTAGTCAACTGTGCTAAGGACTTTGAATCCCGTGTGAATATGTGCTGTGACCAATGAGCTGTGATGTCCAAACACAGGAAGGGGAGTTGCAGCACACAGTCTGTCTATTTGCCATCCCTGGCTTAAACTCCCCTAGGCACTGAATCAGCTTCCAGCAAAGACAGCCCTGACAGGCAGGAGAAGACTAAAGCTTACACCCTTGGAAATCCACTGCAAGTAGCAGTTTTCAAGCCTGATATAGCAAAGCTCACCCTGGACGGTCTTTATTCACACATTTATCAAGCATTTACTGATTTACTTGATTTACATCAAGTACTTACTACTCTGGGCTGGGCAATGGGGAAATGGAGGTGATGCAGAAACTGTTCCTGTCCTGGAGATGCTCACAGCATAGTGGAAGAAACCAAAAAAAAAAAAGAAAGAAAGAAAATCACAGATAATTATGATCAAATGTGGTAAATACAATAAAAGAGGCCTGTGGGAGCTGGGGTGGGGGGTGACTTAAATAAACAAAGTAACATTTGAATTGGTTCTAGAAGAAAGACTGGTTCTCTTAGCAGAGAACTGGGGGGTGGGGGTGGGGAGGGAGGGAGTGTATTCTGAGCAGAGAGAACAGCATGTACAATGGTGGAAACCCAAACAGCCTCCCCAAGATATGGGGATAACCTTGACAGGATGAAGATTAGGCTGGAAAGGGAGTCCATGAAGGGTCTTGAATATCAGGCTAAGGTGTTTGGACTTAATTGCATAGTTGATGGGAGTTAATGAAGGTTTTCAAGTAGAAGGCCTAATCTGATTTGTGGGTTCAAGCAATCACAGTAGCTACGATGTGTTTGTCCAAACTGGGAAGGTGAAAAGGTGTAGGCTTTAGCAAAAACCCTGACAAAAAAATGTCTCAAGACACATTAAGGAAATTGAAAGATGTGAAGATTCCTGGATGTGGAAGAATGCAGGAGGAATCAGACGGCGCCTGGGTAAAGTGGAAGTTGGTACCATTCACTTCCATCAGGAAGAAGGAAAGAGATGCTGGTTTGGGGAGGAACACAACAGGCAGTCGCACCCACTGGGTTACAGGGGTCACGACCATTAGAGAAATTGTACGGGGGTATCAACTCAGCTGTTTGTTTTAGATGAGCAGGTAGAGCCTGGAACACTATTTTTAATGTCTGGCTTCAAGCTCAGGCCCTCTTACCCTCACTTCTTGTAGGGCCCCAGAACCCTCTATCCTTCCCTATGAGGGCTCCAGATCCTTCCACCTTCAGAACCTCTCCCGGTTCCCTCACCTACAGACCTTTCTAAGAACCACCTCACTCCCAGGGCCTTCAATCTCCCTCCTCATCCCCGACCCCTCTATGACCCTTTCCATCTCCGGACGCTTATCCTCTGACCGCCCCTCACCCCCAACCCCACATAAAAGCTTCCTTCTCCCCTCTCACCTTCCCGGCCCCCTGTGACACCACCACCTCCTAAGCCTCCAGCCCAGAGCCTTGAGTCTCAGCTGCCCCTGCCCCGCCACCCGGACTCACCCACCGAGACACCCACTTCACAACAGGGCGGAAGTGCTCCAGGGCTCGCGCAAGGAATGCTGGGACGCGGAGTCCGAACGGCGCCACCCCGGGAATGGAGCGTCTGAGACTACAATTCCCAGAAGGAACCGCGCAAACGCCGGTGGGCGGCACCCTTGGCTGGCCGCCTTCCAGATGTCATCAGCCCATAGATACGTCATCTCCTCCGGGTCCCCAGCAGCCGGACAAATCGGAACAGAGCCTAAGCGTGAGGGCGGGGCCTGTTGTGATCCCGGTCCTTTCCACAGGCTCCGGGATAACGGCACCGTCCAGTGGGCGGGCGCTCAAGCCGAAGGGGTGGAGTCTACTGAAGAGAGGAAGCTGGAACCCGAGGCCCGGGAGAGATCAAAGCGGAAACAATAAGAAATAAAGAGAGGAGGTGACTAGAGGTGACCAGAGGTGGGCGCGAGAGAATTGGACAATTGTAGGTTCAATTTGCAGCTCACAGTTAAGCTGCGTGACTTTGGATCAATTGTGAACCTCGCTTTCTTCATCTGCGAAGTGAAGATAATAATAGCCTCCGTGTCGCTGGGTTTTTGTGAGGCTTACTGAGATAGTACACCTAAAAGGATTAGCTCAGGACGTGGGTCCTGATAATACACAGCGAATATTAGCTGTTATTATGTAAGTCAGTATGGAGCCTGGCACCTCCTAGGTGTTGGAAGAATGTTCATCGTTATTAGAAAATAATAATCAGAATAATTTTAACATAAATGCAGTTGCTTTGTTCCGTTGTGAATACCTTGAAGTATGCGCAATCTGAGTTTGAGAATGTGGGTTTCATAGTCAGACTTGACTCCATATCCCAGCCCAACGACTTCATAGCTCTGTGGCCTTGAACGAATTACTGCGTCTCTTTTGTCTTAAGTTTTCTCGTCGCTAAAATGCAAGTGATATAACAGAATCTACGCTGCAGGGTATTGTGAAGATTTAGATGAGATAATGCACGTAAAGCAAGGTCTCTGAAGTCAAGCTCCTTGTGTCTGAAACTTCTTACTCTCAAATGCAGGATGTAGGCCTTTCCAAGGCACTAGTTGTGAAACCTTGGGCAAATTGCTTAACCTCTTTATGCCTCAGTTTTCTTACCTATAAAATGGGACTTATAATAATGGCATCTACCTGCTAGGAATAAATGGAGAAAAATATGTAAAGAGCTTGGCACATGTCTGGCAGAAGGAGTTTAATAATCATTAGCTATTATTATTTTTACTGATAGTTATGAGACTTTGGGGAAATTGACAATACCTGGTATATGGCAAGTGCTCAACACGTTAGCTATTGTTAAAATTAGGAGAATTCTATATTTCAATTTTAAATACCCAGTTCAAAGCGCTTCTGTGAAATATGTTCCAACTTATTTATAGTAATAACTCATGTGATTTTACTCGGTAAATATATAACAGCAACCTACAAGCACTCCTTGTTTTTGAAACCTCATAACAACCCTGTGAGGTGGGTATTATCCCCATGTAAAAGGAGGAGATGAGGGCTTAAAGAGATGAAGTGATCTGCTCAAGATCACATAGCTAATATGAGCTGGGATTTGAACTTCGGGGCATTTGACTGCAAAGGTTTCTTCTCAGCCCCACACTGCATAAGGAAAAGATCACGGGTAGAGGAGGGTTTTGAGTGGGGAGAGAGACAGTGCAGTGGTGTGAGTTGCTGGGAGAGCTGGAGACATTTGAGACTCAAGAATGTCAGGCGCTGAAGCTGGAAAGGCAGGTTTGCAGGGTCAAGTAAGGACATCACCTGCGCTGAAGAGGAGGAATGGAGGTGAGGGTGCACAGGGAGAAAGACACCATTAGGACACAAGAGGGCGCCCCTCACCCTAAATCCAGCCTGGAATTGTTGTAGGGTTTCCCTTAGCCTTTGTCTAATTAATGCCTGGCATTTTACAGAAGAGGAAAACTAAGGCCCCCAAGAGGCCAAGTGCCCCGCCCAGTATCATATAGAAATAAACAACAGAGCCTGAACTAGATCCCAGTTCAGTGCACCAGCATCCACCAACGTTTTTTTCTGTCCACAGTTGTATCTCAAGACCCTCTCTGCACTGGGCTAGCACTAGGCTCTAAGGATGCAGAGATAAATCAGACCTGGTCCCTATCCTCAGAACCTGATCTCTAAACTTGCCCAATAGAGCTTCCTATTAGTAAATTAGCAATGTTTCCTATTAGCAAAACATTTTTGAGCACACACTCCCAACATACATGTGTGTTTATCTACTTATAAATGATATACATGTTCTACATATATAATTACATGAAAAGCTAACTTTTATTGAACGTTTACTATGCATTATTATGTCCTGCTCTTAGTGCTTTATACATATTATGTCATTTAGCCTCTCAAAATCCTTTGAGGGAGGATCTAATATTATCCCATATTACTAAAGCCATATGGCTAAAAAGCAGGTAATCTAGCTTCAGAATAAAGTGAGATTAAAAACAAAATAGAGGGACTTCCCTGGTGGTGTAGCAGTTAAGAATCCGCCTGCCAATGTAGGGGACACAGGTTAGTTCCCTGGTCCAGGAAGATCCCACATGCCGTGGAGCAGCTAAGCCCATGTGCCAAACTACTGAGCCTGTGTTCTAGAGCCCGTGAGCCACAACTGTTGAGCCCAAATGCCACAACTACTGAAACCTGCGTGCCTGGAGCCCGTGCTCTGCAACAAGAAAAGCCACCATAATGAGAAGCCCATGCACTGCAACGAAGAGTAGCCCCCACTCTCTGCAACTAGAAAAAGCCTACATGCAGCAATGAAGACCCAAAGCAGCCAATAAGTAAATAAATAAATTTATTTTTAAAAATAAAAAAATAATAATAAAAAAATAAAAACAACATAGAAATAGCAGTTTTAACATTTTCTTCCTAAATTCCAGTGGCTCATCTTGTACACCCCTCTTTGAGGACCACTGCTCAAGAGGCTTCCAGAGTACAGTGTGATCAGTGCCTTGAGAAAGGGACGTGCAGGAAATGGGGGGAACCCAGAGGCAGCAGCTTACCTAGGTTGGGAGATCAGGGTGCCTTCCGGTTTCGGCTAAGCTGAATCTCAAAAGATACTTAAAGGATACTTTTCTCCCCAGAAGAAAGTTGGGGGAAAGGGTGTTCTTGGGTGAGGGAGCAGGAGCAGCACGTTTGAAGGCCCAGAGGCAAGAGTTCAAAGGGAGTTCAACTCGAGGATGGAAGATGCCTTAGAGGACTAGGACAGGGAGGGTGAGGGGGACTCGAGGCTGGGGGGGGGGGGCGGGGGGAGTCAAGGGAGGGAGGGAATACGGGGATATGTGTATAAAAACAGATGATTGAACTTGGTGTACCTACAAAAAAATAATAAATAAACAAAAATTAAAAAAAGTGCATGGTGTTCTGGAAGCTACAAGTAGTTTAGCAAGACTAGAGCAGAGTGTCAAGGGGGTGGGTTCCCCCCGCAGTGTTGCTATGAAGGTTCAAACAAGACGATAGAAACGACCATGCCTTCATGTTCTTATTGAGAGAGTAGGCAATCAGTCTACTGCCTGCCGCGCAACATCCCAGCTTTTTGGTCCTCAGCTGCCAATTCCTCTATAACCCAGATGGCAAAGGGGGCTCCTCTGCCCCTTGAAGATCTAGTTGCACTTGACCTGGACCCCATTCCACAGCTTAAGAGTGCTCAGAACCCTCCTTCCTTCCCCGTACTCTCCATCAATTCCCAACATTATTTCCTCTGGGCTACAGTTTCCATGACCCCAACCTCTTTGCCCTCTGTCTCATATGGGTCTCCATCAGAAACAAAAAGTTCAATTAAGCCAAGAATTTTGTGGATTTAGTAGGTCTACTGAGGATTTGGAGGTCTTGAAATCGCATCATATACCACACTGCCACTTGCCATCTCCCAAACTTCCTCATTCAGCCTCCAGAGCCTTCCCAAAGCCTATGCCCGCAAAGCCGCTGGTTGATCCTCCCTATGCACAGGGCACCCTGACCTCCCTCCAGAAGCCAAGGTCAATCTCATGCACCCACACGTACCCACTCCCTCCCTGCTAGGCTGGCTTGCTTCTCCTCTCCCCACCCTCCAAAACACATGCACCCACTCTAGCCCAACCCAGGCTACCCCAGCCTGCTGCCCAGCCAAGCCCAGTACTCATCCTTTCTTTCGTCTTCCTTGGGCCACACGCAGTCGTGTCCTCTCTGGAGCAGCCAGGCCAGCCTATGGCAGCGGGGCAGCTGGTGGCAGGAGACAGGCTCCAGGAAGAGCAGCAGCAGCCCTGGGGGTGGGGGGCAGCCAGCAGGAGGGAGAGAGCCAGGCAGAGCTCCAGGCAGTAGCGTGGGGTGTGAAGAGTCTGGCAACTCAGCATGCAGAACATGACCCAGCTACCTGCCAAGCTCTCTGCCACCTTGTCAGCCATGTTCTTGCCTGGCTCAAAATCCCACTCAGGGAGGCAGAAGCACAGCCCCCAACCCATCAGAGGGAGGCCCTCCAGAGTAGACAGCAGCTCCCCAATCACCCAGCTCTGGTCTTGCCTTCAGTGGGACACAAATATGTCATAAAGGAACCTCTTGTTAGGACTTTCCTGGTGGTCCAGTGGTTAAGACTCTGTGCTCCCAATGCAGGGGTCCTGGGTTCGATCCCTGATCTGGGAACTAGGGCCCACGTGCTGCAACTAAGACCCAGCACAGCCAAATAAATAACTATTTTTTAAATAAATTAAAAAAAAAAAAAAAAAGGAAGCTCTTGCCCTCACCCCTCTGACTCCTCAGACCCTGAAGCCAAGCCCTGAACAAGGCCTGGAGATGGAGGATCCAGGAGTTCCTGGCTTCCTGTAAGAAGGGCAAGGAGATGAGCAGAAGCAGCAGGACAGAGCTGCCCAAAAAGAGTTCCAACTCCAAAGTTTGGGGCAGTAGCTCCAGAGGAAGGGGAAAGGGGGATTATTGGGGTGGTCCCCAGCTTCTGGCTGGCACAACTGGTGTGATTCTGTGTGCGTGTATGTTTGGGGGACCACTCAAGCCAGGGCTCCACCCAGGCATCAACACACTGACAGGCCAAGAACACACTCAGAATATACATGTACTGGGGCATCTGGGGACTTTGCTTCTAGAGGAGCGCGAAGCCTGTCTCCCAGTCTAGCTCTAAGGCCTGGAGACTTCCCAAGCCCTGGAAAGCAGCAGCAGACAGTGTCTGTAACCCCATTTTGACCAGATGCAGCACCTTAAGCTTGGGCAGCTCACCCACCAGCAAGGCCGGGCATGGGACTGCAGTGCCTGCAGCTTCAGCTCCTGTACGCTGGGTAGCCCCGTGATGCAGCAGGGTCTGGAGCTGTGCCCGTCCCCCTTTACCCTTAGATACTGGAGCCTGGGGAAGAAGCCGGAGGTGTCTTGGGAGCAGAGGGCCTGCAAAGCTATTGCCAAGCAGAGAGAGTTGCTGAAGGGCAGGGAAGATCTTGTTACCAACCAGGTTCTTGGCCTCCTTAATCAACAGAAGCTGATAAAAGGCCAGACAGGAAACTCAGACAGGGCTTTACTGGGGCCCCAAGCAAGAACAGGTAACAGCTTCCCTTGCTGGCTTACTCGCTCCCAAGCAGGGCCAATCTGGTTCCTTACACGGGGTGAGGGTAGCTGTATGTCTAGGGGTCGGCCGGAAGGGTGGCTTAGGTGGTTTTCCCACACCTGTGGCAATATTGTGTGCAGGAGGCATGTGCAGTGCCCTGCTTTTGCTCCCAGCTCTTCAGAAGCAGCAGTTGGGTTTTTGTCTTTTTGTATCTTCTTGTCCCTGATTTGCCCCAATTGTGCACCCTCGCCGTTATTTTTACTCCCTTATAGTTTCTTTGTATTTTGTTGATGGAAGAAACATTTGTCCAGGTGCAAGCACTGCAGCAAAGGGTCCCAGGTCCCAGGTCCCAGCCTGTCTCAATCTCAGCAACATTCCAAGCCCCCAGCTGTAGTCCCCAGCCTTTTAGCGTCAAGGTCTGCAAGACTGGAAAGACATTAGAAGCCAGCTTCCCAGGCTTCCTGCCTGAGAGCACCTGAAGCTCCAAGCTGGTCAAGCTCACGCGCAGGAACAGCACTACCCCAAGGGCCAGAGGGGAGCTGCAGGCTCAAGGTGTGCAGACGCTCTGGGCCCTGGAAGCCCCAGGCTGGGGTCAGCACCACGCAGGTATCCAGCAGGCTTAGGGCGGTCACTGCAGGCAGTGGAGCCAACAAGCCCTGGCCCAGGACTACCAGTGAATTCTTGGCCAAGTCCAACTTCTCCAGCCTCCTTACGCCCTGGGATGCCTGGCCCTCCAGACAAATCAGCTGGTTTCCCTGAAGTAGCAGCTCCCACAGCTGGGGCAACCTGAGAAGGTACCCAACCCAACCTGGACAGGGTACGCAGCCCATTGTTGGACAGATCCAGGGCCCACAGTCTTGACACAGCCCCGTCTCATTCGTGCCCAGCATGGCACTCGCAGTTGGTTGCTACTCAGGTTCAATTTCTGAAGGCTGGGCATGGCAGCCAGGAAACCTGCTCGCAGGTCAGTCAAGCCACTGCTCTTAAGGCCCAAGCTCGGCAGGAAGCCAGGCCCTCCAGAGCTACGTGCCCTACTAGGGTGGATGCCAGATTCAGCTCCTGGAGCTCAAAGTGGGCAACTTCCCCAGGAGGCAGCTCGGCCGTGTCAGCATTGATCACGGATAGGGTGTCCAGGCTCTGCAGTGTCAGTCACACACCACTACAGCTGCCTTCATCTTTGTGTGGTCCAGACGCAGGCCCCAGCTTGAGCCTCTGGAGTGCCCCAGGACTGGCCACCTGCAGCCAATTGTTGAATGATAAGCTCAAATCTCTAAGAGCCAGGCATCGCCAGAGGAGGGCCATGCACTGGGTCTGGGAAGTTGTCAGCCTTCTCCCCCACATTCTGAAGGCAGCTATACTTGACACTCAGCCGCCGCAGACTGGGAGGCAATCGGATACCCATGTTTCCATCTAGGCAGGGGCCCAAGAAAGTGAGGTGCTGGAGGGAGCTTAGGTTGCCAAAGGCATCAGAGGGTAGGAAGAGGTAATCCATGCAGGGGCTATGAAGAGAGCTACCGCAGCTGTACCAAGCCGTGGAGAGCTCCTGGCAGGAGCTGGATGAGATGCAGACTCAGCTCTAGGACCTTGAGCCCAGGCAAGTGGGAGAAGGCATCCGGGCACAGAATGGAAGTGGAACCAGCAAAAAAGAGCCCCTAAACTCTGGGGCACAGCCTCCAGGACCTGTGTCAGTTTGGTCACCAAGGAGCATGGCACAAGGAGGGGCAGACTGGTGTCCAAAGGGCAGAGTGGGAAGAAGCGGGAGACCAGAGGCAGCCAGGAGCCTTCAGCCTCCAGGCAGTTGGAAATCATCCAGCCTGCCATCACAGGAAGGGACAGGAGCAGACCAGGCGACAGCTAGTGCCCACCCATCTCAGCACCAAGCTTGATCCACAAAGAAAACAGAATTAGAATAGCCAACCCCACCCCCTCCCTCCCCCCCCCCGCCCCCGCCGCCACTCCCCTCCCTTTTCCAGAGAGGAACCCAGCCCCCATCCTCCCCCTGCGCACACTCCTACACAATAATACTCCCAACACCAACAGGATACACAGCCCTCAGTGTACCCAGGAGGATCTGGAAGCAAGATCGGAGAGCCATAATGCTTCCAAACTGAAGAAGTGCTGGGAGAGTGGGGCCAGACTCAGAGATGCTTAGAGCTGAGGATCCAAGGGTCAGGGAAAAACAGAAGTACACTCGTGGGAGGTGGGACCTAGGTCTTACTTCCCTGTTGTGAGGAAGCAAGCAGTGTTTGTAAGCACTCTCTCTGCCATTGTCCTAGGCAGCGCATGTCCCCTCTCTGGGCTTCAGTTTCCTCACCTGGAAGCCAAGCATACCAATATCTGCTTCATAAGATTGCTGCAGATTACGTATGGCTGTAATTATGGGGTTTCTCTCCTCAACACTCTTTACTACTTCCTCTCCTTACTCTAATAGAAAGGAGGTCTTGAATAAATCGGGATTTTTTTTTAAAGCAGATGTTTTATGAGCAAAATAATATATCAAAATGATGCCTTCATCCAAGAAGCCCAAAATTTACCCAAGAGGACCACAGGGCTCCATTCCTGCCCTTCCAGGCTGGAGCTAGGAAGAACAGTCTCTGAGTCCTTGACCTTGATGTGCCACTACTAGGATGGAGCCAAGACTCCAAGGGAAAACAGAACAAGAAAAAGAAAAGAGCATTATGATTATTTCAAACAATGCTGTAAACCATTCAATACAATGCAATACCTGATTTTTTTAAAATAGTAAATTCAAAGAGATGAAAAATTCCTTGACTTATAAAAGGGTATCTACCCCAGATCTATATAATAAGTATAATTATTAGTGGTGAACCATCACCTTCATTACATTACAGGAATGAGACAACTATAGTTTCTTCTATTTAACATAATGATGGAGGCCTTAGCCAGGAGAATAAGAAAGAAAAAGAACAGAAAATAAAGTTATAAGTTTAAATATATACAGTTTATTGTATGTCAATTGTATCTCAATAAAAGTTCTTAAAGAAAAATAAATAAAAATAAAAGAAAATAAAGTTATAAGTATTTTAAAAAAAACAAAAAGATCACCATTTATAAGCCCAGAGAGGGGACATGCATTGCCCAGGACAATGCTATGATTGTCTACAAGGGAAATTCAAGAATTTCTGGAAACAAACTATTAAAACTAAAGAAAGTTTAGCAAAGATACTGGAAACTAGATACTGTAAAAACTTTCTAACACACCAGTGCCTTAGTCAAGATCTCAACAGGAAACAGCACCTTCAATTAGGATTTTTCTAAGAGGTTTGTATGCAAAGAGGCTATCACAAAGATGTCATCAGGGCTTAGGAATACTACAAGGGGCAGTGTAGGAACCCAGGGCTAGCAAGCATAGGAGCTACCAACACTGCTAGAACTGAAGGGATAAGGACTAGGAGAAGTCACCAGAGACTGGAAAGAGAGAGAGTCTTATAAGGTCAGTGGCCTTGAGAGAAACAATGACATTCAGTCGAGTCACAAATCCAACCTGAGAGGACCTCACAAGAAGGAAGGAACTTCTGGAACTGAAAAATTCATAATCTGAAATGAAAAGTCCATGGGATAGGATTAATAGAATATTCCACACCAAGAAGAAAATAATCTGTGAACTTGAAGACCTGGAAATAGGAACTAGCCTAAGTGAAATACAGAAAGATAAAGTCAGAGGAAAAGGAACAAAATCTCAATGACCTGTAGGAAAATATCAAACAGTCTAACATATGTGTAACTGGAGTCCCAAGGGAAAAAGCAGGAGGCAGGGAGTATGGAGAAACAATCAAAATTCTTCCAAATGTAATGAAAACTATAAACCCATTATGCCATGAATTTCAAGAAACCCTAAGGAAGAGGAACACAAAGAGAACCATACTAAGAATGTCATCCTCAAAATGTTGAAAATAATTGATAAAGAGAAAATCTCATGGGTAGTTAAAGGAAATTACATAAAGTAACCCACTACATAAACAGGAAAAAAGACAAGAATTGCCACTACAATAATCCTATGTTGGTAGAACCACCAATGACTCAAGTTCCTCAAGAATGAAGATTTTGGTTTCCCTCCTGGATAGAACAAACAAGCAAACTAACAACAAGAGTTGAGGTGCTGGATTAAGCTAAACAGAACGTGAAAGGGTTAATGGAGAACAGAAGTATTGTTGAAACAAAATATACCACCGGAAAAAAGGAACTGTAACTATAGATCTGTATTTTCTTCCATGTGGGGTCATGTGCATTTTACATTAACTATTGTATTTCACCTATTCTAAGATGCTCACTTTTTTTCATGTTTTTGACACCTTTGAAATAAGGCTGCGTCCTAACATTGATTACCTTGCTGTTGCTGGTAACCAGGCAACATTCATGGTATAGTTACTATACACGTATAGTAATAACTCAGCCATAGCCATGCATATTATTATAACTTCAGTTGAGTTATGGATATTGTTGATAATACTCATTTTACTTTAATTGTCCTTTAAAATGCCTTCCAAAATATTATACTATCACTCCACACTGAAATGAAAAGTTATTGGATGTTCAGAAAAAAGCATGGAAAGAAAGCAGCAGGGCACATAGTCTTTGCTGGAGAAATAACGTGAGAGGAATTCAGAGTAGGACTATAAATATGAAGAAGTCTGAGAAATACCATAATCAATATATTTTTCTTATATTTTAATTTTTTGCATGCATAAAGTTATATAAAATAAAAATCTGTATCTACATTAAATAAATATAAAATAGCTCTAAATCATAAGGGATGAGAAAGCATCGCGCCATCATTTCATGGATCATTTTCCTTAATGGTATGAGGGTGAGTCCAAAACTATCCACACTCTGGCTGTAGAAATTCTACAGATGCACCCTCGTACACAAAATAACGGTGTGTTTTACAACTTATCCTTAGGTTCAATAAAATGCAGTCATTTTAACTATTTTAAACTGATTTTTCTCTTCTTTCCTTTCCTTCATTATTACTTAGTAGTGTATTGGTGGTGGTTAATTTTACAATTTGTTGCTCGGATTATAGAATGTTTAGACAATATAGCAGTTATCAGAGGGTTGACCATCACCCACAGATTGTGGATGTGCAGCTGAATACAGTTACTGAGAAGATTTAGGTTGAATCCTTTGAAGATGATTGGAATACATTACCAATTTTTTTTAAATGGTTGATTGTGTTATAGTTGGTGGAAGCTTTATTTTGAATTGTAAGTATTGGGAAAAGAAGTTATGTCAATGGGCAGGCAAAGAAGTAGTAGCAGTGGATATTTATTATTCATCTGGCATCTAAATTCCTTTCCAGTGCCTATCTGGTAACCATGCCCACCTTGCCTTTAGTGCTCCTGCTTGGAGTCTGCCACTGCAGCACCCTGGTGGTCCTACTGAAATCAGGGAGCCCATTTCAACTGCAGCATCCCGTGACTATCCTCAGTCTTCAGGGAATAGCCATGATAGCGCTTTTCAAAGATGACAATGTTTCTCTCACGAATGTATTTCTCAACACTTTCAAAACAGGATTGTCTTCTGGGACCATTCTAGAAATACAGTTAGTGGATGGAGAAAACATTGAACATGGACATGTCCTCTGTATTCCAATCTCCCCTCTCTATCCCTTCTCCAAACTCTCTTTTATACCAAGGAATTTATGACACCTTAACTTTATTTAGCAGACCACTGTTTAGTCCAAGATTCAGCCAATCAACCAAGCAAACAATTGGAATTCTTCTGGCTACTCAAGCTAGCCAACTGAAATAATAATCTCTGGTAAATGCATCCACACAAATAAATTCAGTCCAACCTAAAATGATGTTGCTCCCTCCTGGCTCTAGCAAGCACTCTCTGGGTCTATTTCCATATGTATTCTTTAGCTTTTGCCAATACAAATCAGCAAAGCTTTACCTTTATTTGCCTCTCCTCTTGAGTTCGATTTTGTAATTGCCTTCTAGGTACACTGGATTCTGACAGTGGTTATACATCTCTAGACTGTGGAAATGATGGCTTTCTATCTGTATCATGTCTGAACCTGTTTCTCAGATCCATTCCTCTCCTTCTCCTCCTCTGTTCCATACCATAGGTAAACTGTTATAAGTAAGGTATGTTTTCTGACTTCTGTGTGAATGAGAGGTTGGAGGGCAGGAGAAAGGGAGGAGCTGGGATATTTTCCCTCTCCTTCTCTGCTTTGGTTGCACCACCACCACCAACGACAACTCTTCCATGATTCCAACTCCAGGA
Organism: Hippopotamus amphibius kiboko; assembly: GCF_030028045.1. NCBI lineage: Eukaryota > Metazoa > Chordata > Mammalia > Artiodactyla > Hippopotamidae > Hippopotamus > Hippopotamus amphibius. Next base: position 26,262,773 of record NC_080186.1, on the reverse strand, counting down.
GGGCAGACCTGCTATAGTTCTGACTTCCCACTGATTGACCTGGTTAGCCCCAGTAATACACCTCTTCCCCTTGTTCCTGCCTCGGCAAGAAATGTGAGATCCTTCAATCACAGTCATAGAAAGTCCTTAGCTTTTAGGTGGACACTTGAGCTGAGTAATTAGCATATGATTTTGAAGTCTCTGTGCCCCTCCTACTGCTCTATAGAATGGCCACTCAGCCTCTTAGAACCTTCATTTTATGTGCACTTCATTTTATGTGACTGGAAGTTTTCATTTAACCAGCTGTTTCACCATTGTATGTCTGATCTGTCAGAGTCCCATTGCTTAAATCTGGAATTTCACTGCCCTTGATCCCAACAGGCCCAAATAATGCATCTTCAGATTCTTCTTCTCTTCCTGAGGGTCTGTTGTCTACACCCTTGTAAACACCTCTGCGTCAGTCAGGGTTTAATTATATGCAACAGAAACTGACTTTAGTTATTAAAGCAGAAAAAAAACTTATGGAAAGGATTTGGGATAACTCATGGACTCTTTACAGGGGGGTTGAGAACCAGACTCATGTCCACCCCATTACCAAAAAGGGATTCTGCTCTTTCCCTACTTTTTAATGTCACTGTCTTATGATTTAAAATCAGATTTATCTGATTGGTAAATTCTCGTCCATGAGTCTATACTACAGTTCAAGGGAGGTTAAGAATGCAAGTCTCTGGTATTTTTATCTTCTTTATTGAGAAGCAGTTTCTACCTCCCTGTGGATGGGTGAACTCTTTCCCTTAAAAAGAAGCATAGAAAGAGGTTTGGGTTCTGGACAGCCAAAAAGATGATAAATATCCACTGCCCTATGTGAAACGTATTGAGTTCATGATACATGCCTGGAACTGTGTGCTTAGGGGAGAATGCTTCTTAACCACTCCTTCCCTGTAAAGAAACCCATTAGTATAACCCTCCTGGGGTTATACCCCTACACATGTCCTAGAGGAAAAAGTAGGACTTACATTATTGATGAGTTTGGGAGAGAATATAAGAGTGCGGAGCTCTGTGCCTTCCTCTTTCCTTTCCCTTTGGGAGTACACATTCACATCTGCTTCATGCACCAAGTTTTCTAAGAACAGACCTCACGTGGGGAGATGTGCATATTCCTTGCACTGTCTATTACTGGATGGATAAAGCTAGTGTTCACTATGATGTCTGCAGCTCTAAGACACAGTCTCCAATATCAGCTCTACAGTAGGAAAGATGAGAGCTTGTTCTTTGGCATACTTCTCAACTGCTTCATGATTCAGAGATGAAAAGGAGGCCCCTCAACCCACTAACATTTTTTTTACTGTTCTGTAGCTGTGTGACATAACCTCTGCCCCTGGAGGGCTCTCCGTCTAGTGGGAGAGGGATACGTAAGAGATGGTTATAATACACCACGACCCCTGGATCTGTGTCTGACTGTGTCACCCCCTAGGACGTACTCCAGAGCATTTAGAATGCAGAACTGTAGACTCTACCCTTTTGGTGATTGCTCACCTGGCTTTTTCCTGTTTCAAAGTGAGAAGAGTAAAATTTGCATTCAGGTAAAAAGGAACTATTAGAACGGGTCTGATTCAGTTTCCCTCTGTTACAGTAACAAGATTAACTTGCTTTACCCTAATTCCCCAATGGGGGCCTGATCGGAAGCTCTGGGATTCCTGCCCTGTCTCTTTCCTTCCCCTAGTCATTCAGGGATTTCCAACACTTACAGACTAACTAAGCTGGAAAGGCCCTCTGAGTTCATTCAGTCCCACACTTCCCTTTTCAGATGAGGAAACCGAGACCCAGAGAGAAGAAGGGGATTTTCCAGGGCCAAGCAGAGGGCAGGCGGCAGAGCTGGGACCAGCACCCAGGCTCGTGGTCGAGCCAAGTGGGGATGGAGTGTTAGTGACAAGTGGCCTTCCCTCCCAGCCATGGGAAGTGAAGTGAAGCTCTTGGAGTCCAGAAGACCCCTCCCACCATCCTCCTGACCCACGGCACCCCACACACATCCAGGACAGGGATCTTACCATCCCTTCCCTGGGCTGGGATGTGAGGAGTTTACGGATGCAGGCTGAAGTCAGACAAGTTCTCATGTTGTGATCCGGCCAGGGCTGCCCAGAGAAGTGCTCTGGGAAGAAAGAGAACTGAGGAACCAGCTTTGCAAACAAATAAATGAAATGAAATCATGTGACATGACATAGAATAAAATAAAATAAAATAAAATAATAAAATAAAAGCCTTTGCCCTCATCAGGGGGCCACTTTCTGGAGAAGCTTTCTCCTTTCTCTCTCTATTCACCCATCTCCCCTGCCTCCAGACTCAGCAGACCCTTTCTCCCCATACTTTTCCTCCATCCAGGTGGTGGTCTCCACCACCTCCTTTTCCTCCCCACTGCTGCCTAGGCATTCCTGTCCTCCTGGAGGACAGACTTCTGGCAAACCCAAGTGATCGCCTTCTCTGTGGATTGTTAACTGGTCAGCAACTATAATCTTTAATCAAACAAATTTTCAGCAATTTTATTGCATAACCACATTCAGGGAACATCATTAGAATTGAAAACAAAAAGAAGACGGAGTTGACCCCCAGCTCCACCACCACCAAATCAAATGGCTTTGGCTTGCCTGAGTTCACTTGGGTTCTTGTCCCAACATTAAGCAGATAATTACCATTTTTTACACCTTCCTACATGCCAGGCATCCTGAGAAGCACTTCAAATAATATAAATCCAGAAGTGTTTTATTTCCCAGAATCCCCTTTTTGTGCCTATCCAGAATCCCTTTTAATAAAAGTGTATAGCATTTGTTGAGAACATACTACATGCCAGACACTGTGCTCTCTTTTCATCCTAATGGACCCGTTTGTGTGTGCTGTCCCACCCCCACCAGATGGAGAACTGTGGCCCAAGGAAGTGCAGTGGCCCATCCAAGGTCCCCAGGGTAGTTAGTGTCTTCCTCTGTAAAAGGTGAGAATGTCCTAGTTATTACTTCCCCGTTTGGGTTTCCAGGGGACAGTTGGGGTTTGGCTGTGATTCCTTTGTTGTTATTGCCTTTGTGGCTTTGGTGTTTTCAGGTGTAATTCCCAGACAGCCTTGAGTGAAGGATGCCCTTGTTTCCTGTTATTCCAAACACCACAAGGACAGACAGCGGAGTCTAAACAAGGGTTACAGGATGAGGAGATATTTTCACTGATACACAGAACAAATGGGAATCCAGCCAGGGGCAGCTGGACAGAACTTTCGCGGAAGAGCTCCCTGCAGTCCTGCCGCAGCACCAGCCCTTCTGGGGAAGTGAAAGAGGCCAGGCCAAGAGTGCCCCGGGCTACTCTGTTGTCTTCATGGAGGTTCTGTTTGTGTTCAGGAACAGAAATCAACTCAGACTACCCCCAGCTAAATTTGGTGAGAGGATGTGTGGGTATTTCACGGAAACCCCAAATCAGCTGGGCCTGGGGAAGGCCTGAAGTCAGGAAGTAGAGCCAGCAGAGACCTTCCAGAAGTTTCTCTCTCATCTCTACTTCAGCTTTCCGCTTTCTCCTAAACAGCTATTTCTGTCTCTATGTTCTCATGGCTGACGAGGCCACCTCATCGCAAGGGAACTCCCGGCTGAATGAAACCAAAGGCCAGCTTTGGAGGGGGCAGAAGATCCGCGCCTCCCTTCCCACCACTCCCAACACCAACTGCATCTGCTCGAGGTCCCTCCGCACTGCTGGTTTTGATGTTCCCCCTCCTCCCCTCCCCCGCCCCCACCACTCTCCTGCCCAACCACCAGGATCCACTGTGGGAGCTCAGAGGGAGGAGAAGCCACCATCTTCCTTCCCTGGGGACTTCTGAGAAATCCCACTCCATATGTTCCCTGTCTATGTTGTGAGCCTGCAGGATGCTCTGCCTGGGGATGAATGGGTTTCTCCCCTATTCTGGAGAGGGAAGCAAATATTCTCCCACTTGGGGAAGCAGCAAAGCGTGCCACTTTTCCATGCCCAAAGAAGGCTTGCAGGTTGGGCTGTAAGGAGCCCTCGGTCCTGGTTTCTCAGTGTCCCCTTCCCTGTTGGCCTGCAGATCTCATTATTTAGACAGTCTCCTTTTTAGACAATTTGTACAAGGCCTGTAAGACATTCATTCTATTCCCTCATTCAAGTCACAGCTATTCTGAGCCGGGCAAAGGAGGCAGGGCACCTGCCCTTGGGAGGCTTATGGTAAGTGGGAGTGACAAGCCCATGAAAAGAGGAGTGATCCTCTTGTTTCTCCGGCTGGCAGGTCACTCTTCCTTTTAATGCATAAGTAGCAATAAACTGAACCCTCAATCTGCAAGACTTCAGGAAATCCGGTCTCTTACAGAGTTCCCTTTCCCAAGGCTCTCTGAGAATTCTCACATGTTCCACCAATTCATATGGTTGTCACTTATCACCTCTGTCTGCTCCAGTGGACCCCCGGTCTGGACCCGCAGCCCTGGGAGACCTGCTCTCCCCAGGCCCCTGTTTCTCATGCAGTCTTGTCTAACAAGGGACTGTTCCCAGGGACCCCCAAGCTCCCTTCTCTCCTCTGTCCTCTCTCTCTACATGATTTCATCCAGTCTCACAGCTTTTAAATATCATCTATTTGCAAAGGAGTTTACAAATCTGTATCACCACTGCTGACTTCTCCCTCCAGCTCCAGACTCTTATATCCAATTGCCTATTTGTCATCTTCACTTGGAGGTCAAACAGGCAATTGAAACAACTTAGCCAAAACAAACTCCTGATTCCCTGCCCTGCCCTGCCCTGCCTGCCCCAATCAACTCCCCTCAAAGTTTTTCCACTCCGGAGGATGTTTCAGTACATAGCAGGACACCACCCACTTAGTTGCTCAATCTACAAACCTGAAAGTCATTCCTGATCCTTCTCTTTGCTCCCCCCACCCCAGCAGCTAGCCCAGTGGATGCCACATCAGAATCTGCCCGCTTCTCTCCATCTCCATCGCTAGGCTCCAAGATCACGTGGCCATTGTCTCCTGCCTAGATGATGGCAATGGCATCCTGACTTGCCCCTCTGCTTTCACTCCTGCCCCCTGCAATCCGTTTTCCACGCAGAATCCAGAGTAAGCTTTTGGAAATACAAACCCGTCACATCACTCTCCTGCTTAACCCCTTCCATGGCTTCCCATCACATTTAGAATAAAAATTTAATTTCTTACTCTGACCTACAATGTCCTCCCTGAGCTGGCCCTTGCCTACCTCTCTGCCATCATCAGCCATCACACACACAACTGTCTTTCTCTCTTCCTCTCTCTCTCTCTCTCTCTTCCAGCCACAGTTGGCTTTCTCTCTGTTCATCAGAAAGGCCAGGCCCACCTCCACGCTAGGGCTATCGCAATAGCTGTTCCGTTTGCCTAGTAAGCTCTACCCCACCTTGGAAGGTTGTGTGTGTGTGCGTGTGTGTGTATTTTTACTACGAATGAGTTAACGCTGAAATACTAATGACTTTGCATATGAGTCACCACTGTAGGAACTTTTTGCCTGAGACAAAGCAATTTCCCAAGGCCATCTAGAAATTCTGTTCTCCCATCCTATTTTCTTAACAGATAACATGACTTGGAACCTAAAACAAAAGGAAACATTTTGAAGTCTTTTCAACAATGGGGAAGAAAAAGACCATAACTTGGTAAGAAGAATGAAAAGGAGGCGGAAGAGGAGGAGAAAACAAAATAGCATTTAAGATCAAATCATTGAGATTAAACAAGATCATGTTGAAGTAATAAAAGTATATTACTAGAGCAACAAAACACACAAACCATGGCCTTTACAAAGATAAAGAGAAGTTGCCAGAAACACAATGGTAGTTTTCATTTATTCGTCCAACAAGTGATAGTCTACTATGTGCTAAGCATTGTTCTCAGTGTTGGGGAATAAGCTCTGAACAAAACATGTAAAACCCCTGGGCTGTGGAGCTTACTTTTCATGGAAGACAGAAGATACTTTTTAAAGCAAATATATAGGGACTTCCCTGGTGGCACAGAGGTCCCAATGCAGGGAACGCGGGTTCCATCCCTGGTCAGGGAAGATCCCACATGCCTCAGAGCAACTAAGCCCGTGTGCCACAACTACTAAGCCTGCACTCTAGAGCCTGCAAGCCACAACTATTGAGCCCATGTGCCACAACTATTGAGCCCACATGCCACAACTACTGAAGCCCACGCACCTAGAGCCCATGCTCCACGACAAGAGAAGCCATCGCAGCGAGAAACCCATGCACAGCAATGAAAAGTAGTCCCCGCTCGCCACTAGAGAAAGCCCACATGCAACAACGAAGACCCAAAGCAGCAAAAAAATAAATAAATAAATGTATCTAAAAAAATAAATATATAGTATGTATTATAATAATGAGTTCTAGGGAGAAACATAAAACAGTAAAGGGGATTGGAGAGTAGCAGGGGTGAGGAGGCAGCTGCAGTTTTAAATAGGATGGTCCAGGAAGACCTCTCTAAGGAGGTGACATCTAAGCACAAGCTGGAAGCACATGCATCTCCCTGGTGAGAGGCACTGCAGGCAGAAGGAAAAGCGAGTGCAAAGGCCTGGTGTGGGAGCATGCCTGGCCTGTTAGAAGAAAAGCCAAGAGGCCAAGGAGACTGAGGTGGAACAAGCCAGGAGAGTTTGTAGGAGATGAGGTCAGAGAGGTCAGTGTAAGGACTTTGGCTACTCTGAGTGAGATGCAGGGTCATTACAGGGCTTTCAGAAGAAGAGTGACATAATCTGATTTATACTATGAAAGAATAATTGAGGCTGCTATAAATGAGAGCAGAATGGTTAGGGCTTTCTGTGGATGAGACCAGAGCATAAAAACAAGCAAAGAGCTATTGCAGTAAACTTAGGTGAGAGGTCATGTTGCCTTGGACCACCATAGGGAAAAACATGGGTAGATTCTGGATGTATGTTGAAGACAGAACTTAAAACATTGACATTGGGATGTCGGAGAAAGAGAAATGAGAGATGATGCCAAAACTATGGGAGAACAGGTTTAGGAAACTTAGGAATTCGACTTTGGAAATAAGTTAAAAATGACCATTATATATCCTAGTGACGTCATCAAATGATGTAAAGTGCTAGGTGTAGAAGGCACTTGATCTGTGTGCATAAGTATCACATGGTTAAACCTGGTTCTGTCTCTTGGTGGCTGGCTGATCTTGGCAAGTTACCCAGAGTCTCTGGAATGTACACCTAATTAGACCGACTTCCAGGGTGTGGTATTTTAAAAACATGTCCACAATTTTCTGACCTTCCTCCTAACCAGAGCTGTCCTCTCCCTTTGCACTTGGGCAGACCAGCTGCTCACAAGTAGCGTGCAGAGGAAGTAATGGAATCTGACTCCCAAGGCGAAGTTAGCAAAGCTTCCGCCTGGCTTGTACTCTGAGGACACTCACCCTTGGAACCCAGACATGATGTTGTGAAAACTCCCAGGTCATGAGCAGAGGTCATGGAGGGCTTCCAACTCACAGCCTCTGCTGAGGTCCCAGCATGCACTGCCAGAGATGTGAGTGACAGAGCCCTCAGAGGATCCCAGCTGTCCCAGCTGATGCCAAGTGGAGCAACGAGAGCTGCTCCTGCCGGGCCCCGCCCAAACTGCAGGTCTGTGAGCAAAGTCAGTGTTGCTGTTTGGGGTTGGTATGTTACACAGCAATAGATAGTTACAACACTAGGAAATCGTGCAAAACATTGTGTATGCTGGAAAGCCATCTACAGATGGATCACTAGTCAGTAGACATCCCAAGCTACTACACATCTCATGACTCCAGTGACAAGTCCTTCTAGGTGGCTGTCATGTCAGGCCAGGCTCTGACTCTTTCCAGTGGCAGGTAACACTGCATGTGACATCTTGCCGCATAATCTGGTCCCTCGCTTCCTCTCCAGCCCCATGCTCTACCAGGTGCCTCTTTTGCTACCACCCCATAGAACTCCTTCAATGTGCTGTCTCCAACTACAATTCTGTGCTTTTCTCATACTGTTCCTCTTTCTGAACTATCTTTTCTTTTCTGGACCCCAGGAACCTTGACTCCCAGATGCCTCGTTCCCTCTTTCAGGGGCTTACTTCCCCTAACCTTATCCAAGGCGGGATCCAAAATCTTCCTGTGGGGAAGAGCTTCTTCCCAATTCTGGGAAGGTGTGGGGGTCACTTCCTAGAAATATGCTGGACCCACTCCCTCTCGGCAATGAAGTCCCAGAGGATGAAAGAGTGAGTTGGAAGGATGCCTCTACCAGCTGCTGGAACCCAGCTGCTGATGGAGAGGGAAGAGAGGCAAGGATCTGTGTGCATTTGTGAAAGTGGTTTTGAGTGATCAGAATACTTCCAGATCCCTACAAAGCATCCCCACCAAGTTCTATTGGTTCCTAGGACATACTTCACTTATGTTCAAGAATGAGTCTGTTCCCACGGCAGCACTGCCACCTTGCTGACTTCAGCCCTCGCCACACTCCTCTGCCAAGCTGACCCATCCTTTCTATCCGGATTTACACAGCTGCTCCTGCCAGATCCAGCTGTTGTCTGCGATGCTTGCAGCCATGCTGCCGGGGACCTGAGCAATGCCACTGCCCCCTGCCTGATTGCTGGGCATGGCCTATACAGCAGGCTCTCATTTGTTGGGTGAATAAATGAAAACATTGGGCTTTTGTCACTTCTTATATTTTGATCTGGTGCCTGGACCTTTCTGTGGCCCCCAGACCCAGCAGCATCCTGAGCTCCCTAGATGATATGTAGTGGTGGGAGGCAGAACAGAGGAGAATGGCCTCTTCCCTTTGTGTTATAGACATGACCTGGACACCCAGGGGCCTCACCAGCCTGCAGGGTAAAAGGAGGACACAAAGTCATTTGGACACATATTCTGCTAGCTCAGTACTTCACCATCCCTAACCTGGATAACTGCCGGGCTCAGAGTCATCACAAGATTACTTTGCCCTTAGCATCTCTGGGAGTCCCAGTGTTGTCTCAGGCAAGCTTATGCATTGGTCAAGGCCGCTGCTCAGGCTGCCTCCTCCGCTCTGCCCTGGACGTCACTTGGGAAGATGCTCCCATTGCAGGAGTTGTTTCCAACTCCTCTGCACCAGGAACACCCTCCCACTGGTTTACTGAGAAAATGGAGCCAGGAAGGCAGGGGCTGCTGGACTCCACCCCCACCCCACACCCACTGGTACAACCACTTCCCCATTCATCCTCACCGCCTTCCGCTCATCTCAGAAGAAATTGTTTCTCTTTCTCCTCAAGGTTCGTCTTTGCATCTTTGTTCTCGGTCCCAGCCCCTCCCAGCCCCTCTCAGAGCTGCCACTACCTAGTACAGGATGCTACCTCCTCTTTCCCGCATCTTCAAACTCTCCTCTACTATTTAAAATATTTTCCACTTGTAAATATTATCAAAGTTCTCCCAATTAAAAAAAAAGTTCTTCTTTATTTTAGCTTTGGCTACAGTCATCCCTTGATATCCAAAGGGAATTGGTTTCAGGGATGCCCGCCCATCCCCCACCTATATCAAACTCCAGGGATGCTCAAGTTCTTTACTTGAAATGGCGTAATTCAGTTGGTCCTCTGTATCCACGGATGCAGAAGCTGCAGATACAGAGGGCCAGGTGTATTTCTGCATCTCTTTTCTTCCCTTCTCCTCCAGGTTACTGAAAAAAGTTGTCTTATACTTCTAACTCCATAACCTCACTTCTCATCCTCAATTCTGCCCTTCTGGGACCATACAAAGTTCTCAAATGCCAAATCTTACTGGCTTTTCCTGCTGCATTTAACTATTTAGTACCACTTGAGGCTTCCATCTCCTCCCTCAAAGGCCGGGTACCTGAAGCAGAGACTCTGAATTGTCCCTAGTGAGCTTCTTTCCCTCTTTTTTTTTTTTTAACACCAGCCCTCCCCCTCCAGGGTTGTAACAGAGAACAAGGCTGCCCCGCTGGACTCTCCATTCCCCAGCGGCCTCCTCACCCCACAGTTAGGAGTTGCCCTATGAGTTCTTGTCAACAGGATGTGAGCAGAAGTTATGCGTCAACTTCTCGGTCTTACCCTAGGCTCTGTGAACCCAGCAATGGGAGTCTCATTTTAAAGATAGTAGCATCCACCCACCCACCTGTGTCCCAGATGACTCTTTGACATGTATCTGGCCCTGCCAGCCATGGACTACTCAGATCTGGGCTTTTCATGTAAGAAAAATAAACATATCTCATTTAAGCTGTTGTATTTTGGAACTTTTTGTTATAGCAGTTTGGCCCGTACTCTGAGTAATATAGCATTGACTCAAGAGCAGGCAATCCATGGACCTTCTAAAACCTCCCCACCCCCAATCTAATTTAAGTCTGTCTCATAACACCCTGTCCTTCTCCTTCAAAGCATACCTCACGACTTGTGGTGAAACCATTGTTTGTGTAACGTGGGGGTCATTATTGACTGTCTTCCCAGCAACTAGCTCCCGTCCCTTCTTTTCTCTCTCTTTCTTTTTTTTTTAAGCTCTTTATTGGAATATAATTGCTTTACCCTCTTGTGGCAGTTTTTTTCTGTACACCAAAGTGAATCAGCTGTATTTATACATATATCTCCATATGCCCTCCCTCCTGCGACTCCCTCCCACCCTCCCATCCCTTCTTTTTAATCTCACAGAATCCTGACTTTATTCAGGTATTCACGCTTCCCTCATTCAGACTCATGCTGCATGAAACGGTGAGCTTAGACCAATCAGATTCTCTCCTTTAGCTTTTGAAATAAGAAACAAATAATGAGTCACTTATCAAAAGGATCTAAGATGGAAATTTCACAGTGTAGAGGGAGCCACTGAGGCTACAATGGACCGTGTGCCAAAGCTCAGGATGCGAGGTGCCAGTAGGTCGGGAAGAAGCAAGAATGTGAGGCATAGGCAGACTGTACCTGTGAGGACCTCTGCTTCCTGTCTGCTGAGGACACACAGCCATGTGGATCCAGGATTCTCTTTCTGTTCCAGGCTCTGCTCTTGGCTTTCCCTAGACAGCATCTACTATTACCCCTAAAATACATCCTCTTTCCCTGGGCTAGCAAGAGTGCACACCTGTTTCTCATATTCAAGCAGGCCTGGATAAAATAGTAACTTTGGGTAAACTTATTCAACAAATTTCTAAAATTTATTTTATTGAAGTATAGTTGATTTACAATGTTGTGTTAGTTTCTGTTATACAGCCATGTGATTCACTTATGTATATAATAGTTTGCATCTGCTAATCCCAAACTCCCAGTCCATCCCTCCCCGACCCCACTTCCCCCTTGGCAACCACACATCTGCTCCCTATTCAACAAATATTTTTGAATACCTACTATGTCCTAGGCACTGTTGTATTGCAGGCACTGGGGTACTAGAGAGAATAAAGTATCTCCCTAAAGACAGCCTAAAGCAACTCTCTGAGAAACGAAGTAAAATATGTCACTCCTCTACCTGCTTATAATTCTTCAGTAGCTTCTAACTGACCTCAGAATAAAGCCCTAAATCCTTATTATGGTTTCAAAGGCAACTTTGCATAATCCAGCCTCTATCTACTTTTTCAACCTCAACTGTCAGTTCCTTCACCCCTCCCTTCACTTTCAGCCGTAGCAGATCCCTTTCAGGTCTCCAAGTGTGCTGCTTGTCTCACGCTTGCAGGCTTCTGCACACACTCTTCCATCTACCTGAGCGTGGTGAACAAAGGTAAGAAGCAAGGATGAGCTGTAAGAAGAAATGAAACTGGGACATTTGTAGAGACATGGATGGACCTAGAGACTGTCATACAGAGTGACGTGAGTCAGAAAGAGAAAAACAAATATGGTATATTAACATATATATGCAGAATATAGAAAAACGGTACAAATCAACCAGTTTGCAAGGCAGCAACAGAGACACAGATGGAGAGAACAAACATATGGGCACCAAGGGGGGAACGTGCGGGGGCAGGGGGGCTTGGGGAATGAATTGGGAGATTGGGATTGCCATATAGACGTTACTAATAAGAAAAAAATATCAAATTGTACACTTTAAATGTATGCGGTTTATTGCATGTCAATTGTATTTCAACAAAAGTTCTTAAAGAAAAAAAGATTATCTTAAAAAAATGGAAAACAAAAAACAAAAAATTGTTGGTAATATTTCAGTTCTTGAGATGGTAGTAAGTTTACTAAGATTCATTTTATTACTTATGTAAATGTAAAAAAGCAGTAATATAAAATGAATAAGAGATGGTAAAATTGTTTGGAAATGAAAGAAATCTATAGCTGAAAACTTACTATAAAAAAAAAAAGAGGCAAGGATGAGGATGGTGGTGATGAGAACAACACTACCACCTTATGAGGCTTTTGTATATACTTTACATGAGTTATTCTTAATCTTCATAACAATGTCACAAGGTAGGTTCTATTTTCCCTATTTTACAGATGAGGAAACTGAGGCTACAGAAGTTTAGTGACTTGCTTTAGATCACACAGTTAAGACATGGCAGAACCAAGATTTAAATCCAAGCCTATACGACTTCAAAGGACAGGCTGCCTAGGCCAGCTCTCTCTGCCATTCTTTAGAACTCATCTTCCGGAGCAGACAGACTCGGGGGTTTGTTGGTTTGTTGGTTTGTTTGTTTTTTGGCCGCACCACTCGGCTTGTGGGATCTTAGCTCCCCAATCAGGGATTGAACCCAGGACCTCTGAAATGAAAGCGTGGAGCCCTAACCACTGGACCACCAGGGAATTCCCCAGGCTTGTGTTTCAAGTCAGGGCTCTACCGCCTCCTAAGTGGGTGGCCTTCAATCTTGCTGATCAAGTCATTCAATCACTAAGCCTCAGTTTCCTCATCTGTAAAATGAGGTCAGCAATAGAACCTGCCTCAGAAGGTCATTGCGAGGTTAGAATGACAGGATGCACGTAAAATGCTTAGCAATACTGCATAGCATTTAATGAAGGTGGAGATTGCTGTTCTAGTCTCACATTGCTGTTACCTTCTTCACTCAGGCAAATGGCTCTCTGTCCTGTGCCCTGTCCATGTCAGAGCTCTGTGTCTTGTCACGGACACAACCTGAGAGCTGTGTCCCTCAGGGCCTCCTGGGCCTGGCCCACACAGGTCTGTGGATGTGAGCACGGGCAGGCAGAGGAATGGCCTGCAATTGATCCCAGTTAGAGCTGGGCAGGCCCCGTATTCAGGCCAGGGCCTCAGGAAGGAGGGTGTTGCCTGATTTATGTTCCTGCTGCACCGAGGATGACCCGGTGCCCTCTCTACGTGTTCCGGCATCAGACAAGGCCATAAAATGGAATCGGTGCTGCACATGTGTTGCTATCGGGGCTGACTTGTACAGTTGCACCCAGCTCAGGTCAACCCCCTGCAGGACCCTCCCCAGGAAATGTTGCTGTGTGTGGCCACCCTGTGAGGTCAGGCTGCTGGGAGTTCAAGGACTGTGTACAAAAGGAAAATCACAATCTCATATGGACCAGCCACTTGTGAATGACCCCCTAGTCCTCATCCTGATCCTACAGCTCCCCCAGCCCCAGATGCAGCTATCTGATGGCCTGCTGGACGCCCCTTCCCTTCCCACGTGTCCCACAGGCCCCCATCTGAACACATCATGTTCACCTCTCTGCCGCTCTTCTCCCCCCATGGTTGGCACCACACCCAGGCTGAGGAAGCTCCTTCCTCCTGGGCCTGGTACAGCAGCTGTGTATACCTCCTTTACAGCTCTGCCCACCCTGTTGTGTAATTAGGACCACTTATGGTAGGTTTTACCACTACTGTATCTCCATCTGTCTCCTCTAATAGACTGTGAACTCCTAGACACAAGAGACTAGATCTGATTCATCTCTGCACCCCCAGCGCCTAGAGCAGAGCCTGGCACAGAGGATATGCCATAAACCTTTGATAAATGAATGAGTGAATGGATGGATGGATGGGTAGATGAAGAAACAAATGAACAAGTGAATGAACACAGATGGGAATCTTTGAAGGTAGTTTCTAAATAAAGATCAGGGCTTCTTAATAGGGACCCCTGAAGTTCTACTGGGAATAGTGAAATTAGATATTAGCATCCTAGAGCCAGATTAACCTTCTTAATTGCACACTGTTTCGTGCACAGATGACTGAGACCCAGAGAAGTTAAATGACTTTCTGGAGTTGAACAGTGATTTAGTAGCAGAGCCCTGGACTAGCCCCCAAATCTCCTAACTTTATAATCTGCAGCCTTTTCCTCTTTTTCTACATGCTAAGCTTAAGAGGTCTTCACAGACTCCTAAGCTTAACTTCTAAGAATAGACTATAGAAGGCAGAGGGTATTCTAGACTATCTACCAGATTTATGAACAACAATGTGACCCATAGCAGAAAAACTGAGATGAACTTCTCAGAAATTTACAGTTCTAAGAGAAAGTGTAAGACTGTATGACTGTGTGGCCCCTATCCTCTCTCAGCCTCAGTTTTCTCATCTGCATAATGGGATTAATAACAGCACCTACCTGATATAAATGCATGTTTTTCACTTTAGGCTCTTGTGGTATCTTGTATTACTATTTCCAATTATTTGCTGGCCTCTCCGTAAGAGGATTATCTGTCTCTGCCCATTGCAATGAGACTTGCAATGCCTCTCTTGGAGGGGGAAAGTGGGGAGTGTACTTCATTGCTCCCTTGATGTCAGCCTGGGCCATTGGCTTCCTTTGGTCTATGGAACATGAGTAGAAGTGATGTATGCTACATCCCAGCAGAAGCTTTAAGAGCCATTGCAAGGTTTACTCATAGCATTGTTTTCCTTCTGTCTCTAGACTGCTATAGGAGCTGCTCCTTCAGTCTGAGACACAGAATGTGAAGACACATAGAACAGAACCTCAACTGCCCTGCAGCTGTCATGTAATATGGGAAATCAACCTTTGTTGCTGTCAGCCATTGAGATTGTGGGGTGATTTCTGCTGCATAGCCCAGCCAATGCCAATGATTAATCTTTTGCTTATAATATAGACAGACCCATTGGGACATCTTTTTTTGTAATTAATTTATTTTTTATTGAAATATAGTTGATTTACAATGTTGTGTTAGTTTCAGGTGTACAGCAAAGTGATTCGGATATACATTCCCTGTGCTATACAGTAGGTCCTTGTTGTTTATTTATTTCATATATAGTGATATATATATGTTACTCCAAATTCCTAATTTATCCCTCCCTTCCCCTTTGGTAACCATAAGTTTGTTTTCTATGTCGGTGAGGCTATTTCTGTTTTGTAAATAAGTTCATTTGTATCAGTTTTTAGATTCTACACATAAGCAATATCATATGATATTTGTCTTTCTCTGCCTGACTTACTTCATTCAGTATGATAAGGTCTAGGTCCAACCATGTTGCTGCAGATGGCATTATTTTATTCTTTTTATGGCTGAGTAGTATTCCATATATATATATATATATGTATGTATATATACACATCTTCTTTATCCACTCATCTGTCAATGGACATTTAGGTTGCTTCCATGTCTTAGCTATTATAAATAATGTCATTGGGGACATCTTAAAAGGGAGGATGGGCTATGTGGTAAATATACCTGCAAAATGAATCAAATCCCAGGTAGTCCTAGGGCTAAGTGTTGATATTAATTAGCGGTCAGGGTAAGCTGCCATAATAAAGAGACTCCAAAAGAGAACAGAAGTCTTAAATCAGATACACATTGCCCTGTCTCATAAAACAGTGCAGAGGCAAGTGGCTGACCCAGGGCTGACAGGCAGTTCTGCTCTATGAACTTGCCCAGAGGTCCAGGTTCCTTCCAGCTCACTCCTCCTGCTATCTTTATGGTGTTATCTTCATCTACCCACATCCACATTCTAGCCTGAAGGAAGGAGGAAAGAGAGAGCAATCATGACCTGTGTTCCCTTATAGGATGTACAGAGAAGTTGCCCCCATCACTTCTGCTCACAGTCTGTTGATCAGATCTGAGTTACATGGCCATAGCTAGTATAACGAGGCAAGGAAATTAGTTTCTAACCAGGTGGCCATGCGCTCTGATGAAACGCAAAAGGGGCTTCCTATTAGTAAAGGGAAGAAGAGGATAGTTCAGTGGTGTTCTAGAGCTGGCTCACAGAGGCTCATGAGAGTCAATTGCATGTAATTTTCCCCCAATTCCATATTCACTGGCATGATTTAAAACTGACCTTTGTGGGAGTATTGACACCACAGACATTGGCAAACACTGCGAATGTGTATTACCTGCCCCCCCAACCCCGCCATCCCAATCTGCCAGAAGAGCCCATTATTAAGCACTTGCCCACACGGGGAGTAACGGATACTGGGAGGCAATCAGCAGACTGCCACAGCGGGGCATGTTTCCTTGTCTCTCTGCTGCCTCTTCCTCTCCTCAGCATCTTCCTCACCTGCTCTATAAGACGTCTTCCTTGGCTCAGATTCGTGAGGGTAGCTCATCTGTGCCCGCCCCATCCTTGCTCTAGATCGCCTGCCCTGGGGCCAGGTGCCCACACTTGGGTCACTCAGCTCTGCACAGGGTAGAGGAGCTGGATGGGGATCACGCACAAAGCTGCCTCCAGAGGCACCGGAGGCAGACACCACGTGCAGCTGAGTGAAGGCCCGTCCCCTGCCCCTACCACCTACCGAGTTTAGCCATAGGAGGCTCTCCTTATGCCGTTTTTTCTTCTTTTTTTTTTTTAAAGCCCATTGCTGCGCGTGTGGGCTTTTCTCTAGTCGTGGTGAGTGGGGGCTACTCTTCGTTGGGGTGCAAGGGCTTCTCACTGCCGTGGCGTCTCTTGTCACGGAGCACGGGCTCTAGGCGCATGGGCTTCAGTAGTTGTGGTTCATGGGCTCAGTAGTTGTGGCACATGGGCTCAGTAGTTGTGGCTTGCGGGCTCTAGAGTACAGGCTCAGTAGTTGCGGTGCACAGGCTTAGTTGATCCGTGGCATGAGGGATCTTCCTGGACCAGGGATTGAACTCATGTCCCCTGCATTGGCAGGCAGATTCTCAACCACTGCACCTCAGGGAAGTCCCCCGTTTTTCTAATATTCCTTTTTTTAAAAATACTTTTATTGTGGTAAAATACATGTAACATAAAATGTATCATTGTAACATGCATTGGCATTAAGTACATGCCTAATGATACTTCTTCCGTACCTCTTGAGATGAGATGGCCCAGTTTGGTGAAAGATACACTTACTGAGGGACCAGAAGGATGAGGTTGTGCCCTGTATAACAAAAGCATCATTTTGTGCAATAGACAACACATCAGTGATTCGCAGGAGACCTGAGGTTCACACCCAAGGGCCTAGGAAAGGGGCTAGATGAACAAGGGCAGGACAATAGAGGAGAAAAGAAAGAACGAAGGCCTCAGAGTCCCACAGAACCCAGAACCCAGCCCTGTCCCTACTCAGCTGAGTGACCTTGACCTAAAGCCAAGTTCACCTAACACCGCGTACTTCATTTACCCTGTGCCTTCTGCGCTGAGTCCCCTCTCTTTGGTTAATGCCTAAAATCCTTCAGAGGCATCTAAAAGTGAGTCTCTATGTGATTCTCTCCCACAGCACCCTACTCTTTCTTTTTATAGCACTAGTCAGTCTTTTATTATATGTTTATCCACTTCTCTCCCATTTTTCATCTGTCTCTGCACTAACCTGTAAACTCCATGTTAGCTTTGTTTAGCACTATATCCTCAGCACTGAGCCCAGGCCTGGCATAAAGCTGCCATTCAATAAAAATGTGTTGAATGAATGGATGAATGAGTAAAAGAATGAGTTAATGTCAGTTAACTTCTCTAAACTTCACTATGAACAAGGAGGGTATTTAAAATATCTAATTAGTAAGGCAGAGGGCAGGAACGCATCAGAAATCATGCCAAACAACAAAGTCCTACTGCATAGCACAGGGAACTACATTCAATATCCTGTGATAAACCATAATGGAAAAGAATATGAAAAAGAACATATATATATATATATATATATCTTCCTTGACCAGGGGTCGAAATGTGTGTGTGTATATATATACATACATATATATATATATATATATATACACACACATATATATAAAACTGAATCACTTAGCTGTGCAGAAGAAATTAACACAACATTGTTAATCAACTATACTTCAATAAAATTAAATTTAAAAAAACAAAAAGTATAGATATATTTTGAAACCGGAAAAAAGAAAAAGGAAAGAAAGCATGCCAAGTGTTCAAGCCAAAGTTCTAGAGCAGTGAGTATGCCAGAGATCCCTGCTGTGCCAGGTATTAATCTCTCAGTTGCTGAATGGTACAGAGGCCTAGGGGCTCCCAGGGGAGAAAGTGGGGTGACAGGAAGCTGGAGGGGCACTTAAGGGACTTGGAGCAGCAGTCGATAAAAAACATTTCACTAAATTAGCAAGCGTTTGAGGCCGCACTGTGCAAACCAGCTAAATGTCACCTCTGTCTGTGAAATGGAAGAACTGATACCCTGCTGATCAAAAGGGGTAACATTCATCAGCTCCATGACATGCTAGGAGAGGCAGGCCTGAGGCAAAGAGAACAGCAGAAGCTTAGGAAACACTAGGAAGAAACGGCTGCCTTAACCTTCCTGCTCCCCACTCCAACCCCCAGCCCTGAGAGAGACAGACAAATCCTAATCACCAATGCCAAGTGTAAGGGAGAACCCAGCTCCATTTGGAAAGGGTGCCAGTGTCTGAGGAACTACAAATATGAACAAACAGGACAGGACCAGGTGGCAGGAGAGATTGTGGCTCTCTAGGAGTTGCCTCCTTAACTAAGGAAAGTTAGAAATTGGTATCCCTCCATGAAAGGACTGGCCAGGCCCCCACTAGTGCTCAAGATCCTAGGCCCTTTCCTACTCTCTGTGCTTCTAAAGTTTTCTGACACTAAAGCTTATTTAAAGTAAGGGCTTCCCTGGTGGTGCAGTGGTTATGAATCCACCACGTGCTAATGCAGGAGACACAGGTTCGAGCCCTGGTCCGGGAAGATCCCACATGCCACGGAGCAACTAAGCCCATGTGCCACAACTACTGAGCCTGTGCTCTAGAGCCCCCGAGCAGCAACTGCTGAAGCCCACACACCTAGAGCCTGTGCTCTGCAACAAGAGAAGCCATGGCAATGAGTAGCCCCCACTTTCTGCAACTACAGAAAGCCCGTGCACAGCAACAAAGACCCAATGCAGCCAATAAAGTAAATAAATAAATAAAGTTATTAAAAAATAAATAAAGTAACGGTAGAGACTCCAGAACTGGGCTAGGGGGTCTTTGGTCTCATCCAGATCAGGACCTTTGAATTTGCTTCTCTCTTTTGAGCAACCCTTGGGAAAAAGACTTCTCGAGCATGGGAGAACCAGCTGCTGGGGGTAGAGCCTGCCTTCTTGGTGAAAACAAGAGATTCCCTACATCTGACTTCAACATAAAGAGGAATTTACTATCAGGATAGAGGTTGTGTTGCAGAATCTAAAGCTGGGGACTGCAGAAGGGAGGCAATCAGCCTCTTCAGTGCCCTGAGAAATCTAAGCATTGGCTTTGCTTTTCTTTCCAATGGCAGACTGACCGGCCCTTTTTCCTGGTATGCATGGTGGGAAATGCCCACCTCCAATGTCTCCTTCATTTATAGCACCTTCATTCATGAGAGCAGCCAGCTTCAGGCAAGGCAGCATGGCTTCAGTGCCATTCCAGGGTCCTGGAGATGGGATGAGATTGGCTCAGCTTGGGTCAGGTGCCTGCCCTGACCAATCATCAGTGGCTTGGGTGAGAGGCGGAATCACAGGTACGTTTGGCTGTTCTCCCTGTCCTGTGGACAGAGAAGGGGCAAGGCCATTCCTAGAACAGGGATACTGAGCAGGCAGTAGACAGAAGGTACCCTCTACGTATGATTTATCCAACGTCCCTTAGCTAGAAAATGGCACACCAGGTTCAGACCCCTGCGTTCCTTCCATTTTGCTCCATTTCAGGGTTATGAAATGAAGGTCATTGTGCCCCACGGCAGGGGTGGACATCAGAGGTGAAGCCCAGAGCCTCAGACTCCAATAAGGGTTGAGAGAGCTGAAGTCAGTGAGTAGAAAAGTCCTTCCCAATCCTGGATTCCCTGCTAGATTGTACACTGGGGAGGACTGTGTGTGTCTAGCATGGATCCTGGTAGGTGGGAGTCCTTGGTAATTATTTACAGAAGGAAGGAAGGGAGGGAAAGATGGAGGGAGAGAGGGAGGGAGGGAGGAAGGAAAGGAGGAAGGGGGGAGGGAAGGGGGAAGGGAAGGGGGGAGGGAGGGACTGTGCTTCTAAAGCTTGGTGTAAAGAAAGATAACATACTGAACCTGTGCTCTAGAGCCCAGGAATCACAACGATTGAGCCCACACGCCGCAACCACTGAAACCTGAGCACCTAGAGCCTGTGCTCCACAGCAAGAGAAGATATCGGAATAAGAAGCCTCTGCACGGAAGTGAAGAGTAGCCCCTGCTCTCCTCGACTACAGAAAGCCCACGTGCAGCAACGAAGACAATGCAGCCAATAAATAAAACGTAAAATTAATTAATTAATTAGAAAACTCTAGGATGGAAGATGCCTTAGAGGACTGGGACGGGGGCAGGGGGGGACTCGAGGGAGGGTGGGGGGGGAGTCAAGGGAGGGAGGGAATACGGGGATATGTGTATAAAAACAGATGATTGAACTTGGTGTACCCCCCTCAAAAATAATAAATAAATTTTAAAAAAAGAAATCAAAAAAAATTGTGAAATCACAGATGACTGAAAACAGACTGTGTTTTCAAAAAGCTTATTTTAAGAAGAAAATAAAATTACTACATCCCATCACCTAAAATTAACTACTGTTAATGTTTTGATGTATACCCTTTCATATGTTTCTGTCTTTCTATTCTTCCTCTCTTAGCACACACACACTCACATACACACCACACATATTCTTACAAAAATCAGGTAATACTGTTCACTCTGTTTCATAATAATTTCATGTAACACTTATAACCTTACATATTAATAAATATATTTCTACAATATTAAAAAAAGAAAGATGTCATAAGTAATATGCATTGAGCACTTAGTATTCTAAGACCTTACATGTATCAAATCAATCTTCATATTCAATCAAGTAGCTGAATATTATTATTCTCTTTTATTCTACTCTCTTTTATAGCTAAGATACTGGTGCTCAGAAAGGTGAAGAAGTTCACGTTTGCTGGGTTAGTGGCAGAACCATTGCACATCTAAGCAGCCTGGCTGCAGAGCCTCCGCGCTCAGCCACTGCACCACACAGCCCCTCAAGGTGTCAGCAGCCCACGCAGACTTAGCCAATCAGAATCTCTGGGGGTGGGGCCTGGGGATCTGTATTTGAATAGGTTTTACCGCTGATTCTGATGCAGGGCCGGAATTAGACCTAAAACTGTACATCTAAAAATTAGCAGTAAGCCTGGGGCTGTGTGACTGAAACAAATAAGGCTGCCTTCCAGGCTTTTAAAGATGATCTGATCATGTGAACATGAGGCTTGCCAAACAATGTTGACTGATTGTATCCCCTTTGTGAGGCGAGAACCCAAACCCAGATCAATTACAAAGAACCCTCCAGGGACCTGTGAGCAGAAGGGCGGCTCAGGGGACCTGCCTATGAGACATTGTCCAAAGGGAGTCCAGCCACAGGCCACCATCCTCGAGAGAGCTGGGATTGACTGTGTACCTGCCTAGTTCCTGGACTTTGATCTCCCATCTGACCTCCTTCTCACCCCTGCTCTGATCTGACAACTCCTGCTGGGTTGACCCCATCTCTGACCCTAGCCTGCCCCAGTTTTCAGCCTCACTGCTCCAGGCTGCAATCTCACATGGGGACAGCTCAGCTCGAGGCAGGACAATATTGGTATCAGCCACCAATAATGGGAGCAAGATACCATCTCTTTTAATAATGTAGTGACAAGTGGAATATTCATGTGAAAAGAACTGACTTTCAGAGTGGAATTCAGGTATCTTACACCAACTCTGCAACTGTCACTGAGCATGGGATGTAGAAACAGTAAGAAATAAATAGCCCTTGATACTAACTGGTGCAACTTTCTTTCATTCGTTAAACAAATGGTTATTGAAAGCCGATTCTATGATTTCTGTGTTAACAGCGGGGCAAAAAAGATGAACAAGACATCGTGTCTGCTCCCAAGGAGTTCCCTTATGCTCAGTTCTGCTGTGGGATTCTGAGAACGTGCTGCTTCCAAGATTAGCCGATGAACTGGACCGAAGAAAAGAAAGGCTGCAGGATTGCAGTTTCAGAGAGGGGATGGTTCTAGATTTCTGTGAGGTTCCAAAGTACCTCAAATACTGGGGCAGCCTATGGAAGCTTGGAGGAGCTGGTAATGAGCCTCGGAACACAAACACCTTTTTTAAAACCTAGGGTGTCTTATGAATTTTATGATTTGATAATGTTGTAAGTAGTCTTAAAGCATTTTAGCATATGCATTTTAGATGGTTTCTTATGCATGTAAATTTTAATGTGGTGCTATCTCTTGTAAAGGTTATTGAAATTATTAACTCTGTAACTGAATTTTTGTACATTTCCAAACATTTTTACTTCACAATAAAAGTCTAAAAAATTGAAAACAGACAAACAAAAACCTAGGGTCTTTGTAGATATAATCAAGTTAAGATGAGGTCATACTGGATTAGAGTGGGCCCTACTCCGAAAGGATTGGTGTCCTTGTAAGAAGAGGGAAATTTGGACACAGACACACAGGGAGAGTGTCGTGTGATGATGGAGGCAGAGATTGGAGAGATGCACTCACAAGCCAAGGATTGCTGGCAACCACTGGAAGCTAGGAGAGAGGCAATGAATAGATTTTCCCTCTGAGCCCACAGGAAGGGACCAATCCTGCTGACACCTTGATTTTGGACTTCTGCCCTCCTGAATTGTGAGAGTAAATCTGTGTTGCTTTAAGCCACCTGGTTTGTGATATTTTGTTACAGCAGCCCTAGGAAACTAACATGGCCATTAATTGCAAATCACCCCGCTGATGAATGTTAACAGAGCCCTAAAAAGCACCAGTGGCTCTGACATCTCTCCAAATGTTCACTAAAGATGAGTCATCATTGTGTCTCTTGTGAGTCTCTGAAAAAAAAAAAAAAAAAAAAAGCAGCAGCAGCCTGTCTCCCCCACAGGGGAAGGAGGTAGCCCTTCCACACGATTATTTAGCAGAAAGAAGATGCTAGGGGATGGGAAGGAGGGTTTCCAGCTGCTTTTCTTCCCCACTGGGGACAGCCCAAGAAAAAAGGGGGGCTTTCATCGCTATAAGAGGATGTCACAGACATTTACTTTCACTCATTCAGTAGATATGAATACATGTGGAGCACTTACTGTGCTGGGCACTGCTGGGCACCAGTGGAGAGTATGTGCGTATGGATGGGGGAGGAATGCTAAAGAAATAGAACACACATTCCCTGAGTTCTATGAGCCAAGCTGGAGTGGGAGGCGTGTGGCATGGTGGATAATTAGCATGGACTTGGGAATCAGACAGTGCAGGCTTGATTCCTGGTTCTGCCACTGACTTCCATTGTGATCTTGGACAAGTTACTTAATCCCTTTGGGTCTTCATTTTACTCTAAGTATTAAGTAAGATGATGTATATAGCACAGGGCCAGAGTAAGTGGTCAATAAATGTTAGTTCGTTTCATTATTGGAGAGTAAAGATGTTCACCAGAAACAGCTCAGTAAAAGGGCAAAGTGATTGTGATCAAGTAGGACCTCTGTTCAATTCAGGCTCTCATCACCTCTTACCAGATACTATCTGATTGAACGCTCAGAGCAACTCCAGGAGGAAGTTAGTCTCATTTTACAAATAATGTAACTCTGGCTTAGGGGTGTAAAATAACTTGGTGAAGTTCACAGAACAGGGAATGTGGCAGAGTCCACATTCAAACTAAAGCTCCCAAGCACATATTCTTCCTGTTGCAAGCCAGAGGGGATGAGGGGCAGCATATAGTTGGGAGGGGTCCCAAAGTACTTCACGTAAGGCTGTGGTTGCTTCTATAGGAAGTATGTTGTTTGTATTGGGCTTGTATATTTATTTTGTTTAATTAGCAAATATATCTCCGGGGCTTTCCTATTGGGTGTTCTAAGTACCTTATGTTAAGTAACTCATTTATCTGCAATTAAACGCCTATAAGGTGGGCACTGTATTATTCCCATTTTGCAGATGTGGAAATTGAGACACAGAGAGGTTAAGCAAGTTTCCCAAGGTCACACAGATAGAGAATAGTGGAAGCAGGGTTCACACTTGCTTCTTCAGCTCCAGAGACAATGCTTTAACCACTGTCTATACTGCCTTTCTTTCAGGGTGGTGGTAGAATGGCTGTTGAAGTGTGTGCATGGGGGAAAGGGGGGAGGATTAACACCTACCCCACACGCCACCCTTTGGTGCCATTGCTGCAATAAGGCCTGAGTAATTTGACCCTATAAGGTGAATGGCAGGATGGGGGCTGTTTAGCCCTGGGATACTCTGAGTCAACAGCTTCTCATCCCTGGCCCACTTCCTGAAAACTCTTTGCGCCTCAGCTTTGGAAATCCTTTGAGCACAAAGAGCTCATTTCCTGTGGCCAGGAAGGACGGGACGAGTTCCTGATGACAGCTCATCTCCCTCATTAAGGCGCTCATAAAAGTGTTTCAAGAAGCCTGACTTATGGCTCCGCTGTTTGTCAAGATCCCCTTCTGCAAGGAGCCACTCCGGTAATTTGGTGCTAGGAGATATGCAGGAGAAACCAGCTCCTTTGAGTCAAGGAATTATTTATGATCCTGAGAAGAGAGGATGTCATTTGGAGAGATAACAAGCCTTCACCAGCACAACAGGCTGTTTAATATGCCACAAGGGATGAGAGACAGCTCCAGAATTCAAAGCCAGCTAGGAATCCTTGAGAGATTCTGTACATGTGGGTTGTCTGTTCCTATGAAAGCTCCCGTGTCAATAACAGCTAGCAACTATGGAGGTTTTACCTCTGAGCCAAGGTTTGTGCTAAATAATTTTTATATACTAATTCGTTTAATTCTCACACCATCCTATCCTATTTTACAAATGAGGACATTGAGGCACAGAGAAGTTAAGTAACTTGCCCAAGGTCACACAGTTAGTGAGTAGCCAAGTCAGGATTTTAACCCAATTAGCTCTGCCTCCGAGTTTGGGCTCTTGAACACCAAACATCACAACTTAGGAGGAAGTTGGGTTTTATATTAGCCCAGTGAAATGTACATATATGCAAAAATTACATTTGTTAATCCCTTAAAATGCCTATAAAGTTTAGTATATTTGGTTTGAGGCATTATTATTCTGTCCAATAATTAGAGAACCACTGAGCTAAACTGAAGGAAGCAGAAGGAAAGTCTAAATGCAGATGCCCATGCTTTTAAACTCTTCTGCCTTAGGCAAACTATTAAATCCCTAGGGGTAAAATGAAGAGACGAGAACTATAGAGCATCCTTAACCCACTTGCAGGGGTGACTCTATTTTCTTTTACTATTTAGCCTCTGTGACCTTAACGCACATCATCTGTTGTGATATTTTGCAGGATTAAGAGAGACCATGGTCACATCTCCCCCTCTCCCCCCTAACCCATGGTCACATCTTAAGAGGAGTGGAGAGAAACTTCTGTTAGAGAAGGGGTTCTAAAGTCCAAGTCTAAATTAAATGAACCTGGTACAATGAGACTCTACGAGACTAGCTTTGGAGCCAGATAAACCTGGATTTGAACTCTCATCTGCTACTTCCTAGCTGTGTAACCTTGGGCAATTTGCTTAACTTCCCAAAGCCTCAACTTCTTAATGTGTAAAATGGTCATAGCAATACCATCATGTTGAGAAGATTGAATTCAAAAATTTATAAAGTAGCAAGCTTGAGTGTAAGCCATAGTAATTAAGCACTAGTTCTCAATAGCTGTTCGACCAAAGGCAGGTCACCATCGCCTCTCTGAGCCTCATTTATCCTCATCTGCAATTTGGCCATAATTGTCCTGTCCTTTGACTAACCTCAAAGGTCCTTGTAATGAAACACTAAAACACTGTACAGAGTTTCTATGAGGATTTTCTCAGCAGCTTGGTACACCTGGAATTGTGAGGAGGTGCTGGGAGACCCCTGCTGGAGAAAATAACTCAGGAGAGTCCAGGGGCCTGAAGTCAGAAATGGGCTCAGATCTCCGGTTGTCATTCAGTGTGGCTGTGTGACTTTGGGTGAGGGACTACCGTCCCTGAGCCTCTTATTTCCCTTCTATCAGGTAGGGTTAACAGTACAGACATCACAGGGTTATCCAGAGAATCATATTCTGCAGAAACGTGTTAAGCACGTGGTAAATGCACTATAAATGTCTGCTGAATCTGAATCCTTCTGAGAGGAGCCAGATTCAGCCCCTCTCCTTCCGCGGGGTGGGAAATGTGCGGATGCCTCCACCAGGAGCTCAGGTAGGGGAGATGCTCCGTGCCTCCCCACTCCCCCGCCCTCCCAGCCGTTGCCATGGCCACCGGTTCAGGCCCGGAGCAGCACCTAGGCGTGTTCAGCCCAATCCCCGCCTTTCCAGAGTGACCATTGGCTGGAGAGGCCACGTGATGCACGCTGGCATGCTAATATATGGTAATCGCCCCCACGCCCCTCCTCCCCGGGCCTTGGCCGAGTAGCCAGCAGGGTGCGCGGCGCGGAGCCGAGGGGGCGGGCTGAGGGGCGGCCCCCGGGAGAGAGCGGCCAGGTGGAGGAGGAGCGCGAACGCGACCGCAGGTAACGGGCGGGCGCGTGCGCGCTGGGGCCGGCTTGCGGCGGACTGGCAGGGCGCGGGGCACTCGGGCCGCCGCGCTGCCGGCTTAACCCTTTGGGCACCCAGCTGTCACGGCCGGGCCGGGCCGGGCCGCGCGGGGCGGGGCATTGCCGTGGGCACCGGCCGGCAGGCGGCGGCGGCCTGACCCGGGATCCGCGGCGCGGGGCCCGCGTGGAGGCCGAGCAGCCCGGACCGGCAGATCCACCGGCCGCGGCGCGCCTGGGGGCCGGGATGCGGCCGCGGCTAGGGCTGCGGGGCAGCTCCGGGGCCAGGGCTTGCGGGAGGCTGCGGGGTAGCGGCTGAAGTACCGGCACTCGCGCTGTTTCTCGCGGCGCCGAAGCCCTCCCGCGCAGGGGCCCGCGCCTCAGCAGCCGGTGGCCTTGCAAGCGGCCTGCGTCTCCTCCGCGCATCCCGCAGAGCGCGAGGAGACCGGGGGGTCGGGCCTGACCTCGGCGCCCCCTCCCCAGCCGCGGCCTGACAGCCCAGACGCCGGTGCTTTCGACTAGGAGTCAAGCTGGGGCCCCAGTGGGACGAAGGCAAAAGAGTGGTGCTTGGGGGCCACCAGCCAAGGGACCTGGGGATTGCCGGTGCAGGGAAGAGCGGACAAGCCCCTAAAGGAAGGGCAGGCCCCAAGATTTGCCAGGTTTCAGAAGGAGGGATGCCCAAGAAAGGCACTGGCCGCTTATTTTCTGTGCTGGGTGTTGACCTGACACTCATGGGAAAAGGTCACTGCTGGACACCTGGATCGGGTCTGTCATGTCCAGAGGAAGCGGCTGTTTTGCGTGAGTTTCTAACAAATTTTTTATAAGGCCAGGATGAAATTCCTCTTTCTCCCTCATCCTCCTCCTGGGTCTGCTACAGAAGTGTGTTTTTTTAATTACCTCCCCCCCCCCCCCAATCCACTAAGATTGGTGGCAGCTTTAGGCTTACAGTGTAATTTAGTTTTCACTACAATAGAAATGGTAGGATGGGCCATGTGCCACTGTTAAGCTTGCCCTGGGAGCTTCGTGGAAGTGTGGGGAGGGAAATGTTTCTATCACCAGTGCAGATGAAAAACTGGCTAATGTTCCAATGATATCAATAGAACTTCTTTTATGAGGCTGAAGTCCTTTCTTCTAAATCAAGGAAAAACGTGGTTACACATGAAAAGTACCAGGAAGCAATTTGATTTTTGCAAGTGAAGTGCAAATTGCACTTTCATGTCGCTCTTGATGTCTTTTTATCACACCACAACAAACTCTTGCTGTTTGCCAGGCGCTCTGCTGTGTCTTGGGGACGCAAAGATTAATAAGATAATTAGTCCTTGTCCTCAAAGAAGTAGTGGGAGAGACAGAAATAAAAGTTGCCAGTAAAAGTGATAACAGCATAATAGATGTGTTCATAAAAGAAGCACAGAGGAGGGTACAATCAGCTGTCTGAGAGGATTCAGGAAGGCTTTCCAGAGAAAAACATGTTTAAGTAGGGTCTTGAAGGATGACTTGGAGTTTGCCTTTTAGAGAAGATTGGGAAGAACAGGAATGGCAGCCAACGTGGAGGAAACTGTGAGTGTAGACGCTTAAGGAGCATGGTATCTCTAGGCAATGGCTTTATAGTGCAGCTGTGGCTTTTTTCCTTTCTCGATAAAGTAACCTAGAATTTCTAATTCCCACCACATTTTCCAGTGAAAATGTGGCTGTAGCTTCAAGGTAGAGGGCTGGAAAACTGGGCATAGGCGTGGCGCTAGAGGCATCGTCCCAGGAAGGCAAGTCTAAACCATACAATAAGGGAGTAATATGGGTCATACTCAGGGAAGCTATGCTGAATGTCAAATCTGTGAGGTCAAATTCTTGAGAGCTTGGGAGATGAGTAATCAGATCAGAAGCTGGAAGCATCTGGGCTGTGATGTGGGTCAGGACAAGCAGTTTGGGACTGAGACCATGAATCATGCAGAGATGATAGAGCCTTCTGTCAGTGGTTCCAGCCCTGGAGAACAGGGTTGGATCTGACAGCTTCGAGCAACTGCAGAAAAGGACAGCGCCATCTCTTCAACAGAATATTTCCAGTACTTCTTTCTTTCTGCTCTTTCTCCCTCCTTACCGTTATCCTCTTTTGATCCGGTTTCCACTCATGGTTCACGTTTATTAGGCTTCTTTTACTGAGGTCTTAGCTACCAGAGCAATGAAAATCCTGTTCTGCCTTAGCCTCCACTTCTAGAACTATAAATAGTCCATTTTACCTCATAATCCATCAACTTAGCCAGCCTATTTTTACTTCCTGATTATTTGGAAACAGAACAAGGATGGGCCCAGAGATGGTAAAGTAGACCTCATCCCCAAAACTCACCTAATGTTTGACTCAGATAAAGCCCTTTTAGCTCTGCTTAAACCAAAATGTATTTTTAGAATGGATCATGGTGAATTTTTGGCAAATCCCCCGTCTTGAACTCAATTACAGATCAAGCCTCATAAAGAACGTGACACTGGGGGATATGCCTGATGTGCTCTGCTGAGACTGACAATTCCATAAGTGCTGGAGAATCACGGGTGCTATTTAAGCAATCTTCTCAATCAGCATGTTTACTGAGCACCTGCTTGTGTGTAAATACTGTGCTGTATTTGTGCCTTGGAAGAGACAGGAAAATGAGAGAGGTGGTGTAGTCTGAGGATTATTCTCGGCTAAGCAAGGATTCGGATCCCATTTCTGTCAGTTACTTGCTGTGTGACTTGGGCATGTTATTTGACTTTGTTTCTTCATCTGTAATAATGCCACCTACTTCATATACTTGTGAGGATTCAATGTAAAGCAATACTCCCGTAAATTTTCAAAATGCTAATCGTGTGATATTATAGGAGTTGAAAAAAGAGAAAGATCATTGTAGACTGTGATTAACAAGGAAGGCTTTTTTCAGAGACATGGTGGATTGTGTAACATAGAGAGAAGGAAAGTGGGAGGGACTTCTAGGTGGGAAAAATAATGTTTATAAAGCACAGGACCAGAATATGGAGGAAAGTTTTCAGGGGTTAGTTGATAAAACTGGCCAGTGTGGCAAGATCAGAAGGTTTTAGAAGTTGTGAGATTGCAAGGGTTGGCTGAAGCCAGATTTTAACAGGCATCAAATGCTAAACTAAGGAGTTAGGACTTTATCCTGTATGATGGAAGGTCTGAAGATGTTGGTTAGGGAAGTGTGGGCTTATAAAAGTAGTATTTTATGAAGATTCTCAACAACAATGTGGAGAATAAACTTTAGTAGGGGTAGAAAGAGAACTGTACAGCCAGTTAGCAGGTTATTTGAATAGTTTAGCTATGAGGGGATAAGGGATTGAATTAGGGTGGTGGCAGTGAAAATAGAAAGAGATAAGGTTCAACAAGTATTATAAAGGAAACAGGGACAGGACTCTGACTGATAGATATGGAGGACAAGAAGTAAGGAAGACTCAAATATAACCTTGAACATGGGTGACAAGATCAACAGAAATAGGACAGACAGAAAGAAAAGCCAGTTTGGGGGAGGAGAAGATATGCTAAATGCTAGGTATCTTGAGGTGATACTGGAATTTATAAGTGGATGCATCCCCAAAATATTTGGAACTGGGTAGGGGGTTAGTGTTCAAAAGAGAGAAGTCAGGGAGTCTTATATGTAGGTGATAATTGAAGCTGTGAGATTAGCTTAATTCTTAGTGGTACAATTGCATAAAAATAGAGGTGTAGAGAACCAAGGCTGGAATGCAGGGAGGTAGGAAGAAGAAATGGGGTCAGTATGGTGAAAAATAAGGAATATCAGAGAAGCGGAAAAACCATCAAATTTATTCAGCCAACAAATGCATTCTCTTCACGACCATTTATTTATGTACCTGATAGACGCAAGGCCTGTTAGACATGCTCTCAGCCATGAGGGTGTAGTATTGCAGAAGTTAAGCGAAGAGAGGGTTTCAAGCTGGAGGGATTGGTCAGCAGTATGGAATGTTACAGAAAAAAAAGTGGGAAATGTCCATTATATTTAGTAAACGGGGATCATTGGTGACTTTTTGAAAATAATAGCTTCAGTTCTGTGGGGGATGGCCATAGGGATGGTAAAGGCCAGATTAAAAAGGATGGGGGCATGAGATGTGGGTAAGAAATGGAGGCAGCATGTAGATCACCCTTTGTACGTTTGGCAGTAAAAGGAAAAAGAGAAATTGGAAAGAGGTCAGATTTGTTCTTCCCTATCTGCTTCATTATTTTAGTTGCTCTAAAATATCATTCTCATTCTTTCATATCCTTAATAGCAGTCCAGCAATTCATTCCTTAAATGTACTGCTTTGAGAATTACCTGTACATTTCACTTAACAATAATAGGATAGCTACCATTTATTGAGTGCTTACTATGTGTTAATAAGCACTTTCTATGCATTCCGTTCATTACCCCATTTAATCCCTACAGTACTGGATTACAACCATGCAACCTCTTAGAAGCATGGAGAGGCTAAATAAATTGCCTATGATCGCATAATTAATGAGGGGCAAAGATGGAATTTGGACCCAGCTCTGACTCTCAAGCTCCACAAAAGGACTGTACTATACTGTCCCCGAAGGCAGGGCCAGCTTCATGGGTGTGTGACCTGTGCAGTCTCCCAGGGCCCTGCATTTATAAGGGCCCCACACTCGGTGTAATGCTCTGTTATTGCTGTCTTGAAATTCTTAATACTTTTAACAAGGGAACCTGCTGTTTCATTTTGCACTGGGCCCCACAAATTATGGAACCAGTTCTACCCTAAGGTCTCAATACTTCCTCCTAAAGCTGGGGAAACATTTTGTGCTGTATCATTCCTTTTGGTTGCACAGCTGAAGTCCTTGCTGTGTCATGGTACGTGATCACATTTTCCTGTCTTCTCATTTCGTACTCCTGGTATAAAGGGCGAAAGGGGAATATTTGGAAGTTCAAGTAGATAGCCAGCATAAAGGGAATAGAGAATAAAGAGGCAAGGAATTATTTACCCAGAATGGCTTCTGGAAACTCATCCATCGTTTCATGAGAGTATAATTGGATATAGTTGCTGTCCTGACTGTGTTGTTACTCCCAATTTACATAAGAAATGATTAATTTCTATTTCTTGTGTAGTCAGAAGTTCCCAGTTGCTAGGAAGACCATTTCTCAGCTGAAGCAGAAATTGGGGTTGAACAGGTATAACACGAATTGCCCTGATCTGATGCCTTTTTAGACAGACTGGTGCCCATACCAGGGACTGCCCAGCAGGTTTGAACCACATGGCCCTGTTCACCATGTTTGTGTTGAATGTTCATGTCCCACTCTTGCCTTTTTTGCTCACTCTATTCCTTCATCTACCTGTATGGATCATGAAAACCAGAAACAATGTCTGATATTGTCTCTCATTTTTGGCTTTATAATCACTGCTTGGAACTGACAACAAGCTAAGTTTTTCTGGTTTGCATGGTTATTGCTCTCTCAAAAATAGCATTTACTCCTCCTCAGGCTCCTCCCACTCTCAGTCTTTCAGAGTAGTCATTTGACCAGGTACCGACCAAGTCCTGACACCACTTGATATTAGCTGACCACCTGACCAAGTCCTGACACCAGCCAACCTATTTCCTTTGCGAAGGTTATCAGGCAAGATTGAGGTCGTATTGCCATCACCAATGTCATTCCCATCCCAGAACAAGAGTGTTTACTCTCACCTTCTGCCCCCATCATGGATCAGGTGAGCCTAAGAATATGTGAGATTAAAAATATGAAGAGATTTGGAGTATGACCTACAGTGTACATCACGAAAGCATCTAGAGAGCCAGGCATTCTCCATGGTCTCCTAGTTGTGCTGCTGGCAGAACCTCCATAAGGCACCGTAGTAGTTATTGCTGTGGGACAAATTAGCAAATGTATCAGCTTAAAACAACAAATTTCTGTGTCTTTTAAGATTGCGGTATTACACCCAGAAGCATTTCCCAACTTGCTTTTAATGAATTAGTATCCTTCCTCTCTGATCTCCTGCTGTGCTTTAACATCTCATGATAGCACTTAGGCATTGCTGTAATTGCTAAGGACTCTGTCTTTTTCCTATCCATAGCTTCCATTCCTAAAACCATTCCTTGAACGTAGCAGATGCTCAATAAATGGTCGTTGAATAGACTTAAGAATGGCTTGTACCTTTATATACTTTTACTCTATTCTTTGGAAAATATACGTATACTGGGAAGTAACTAGCTTTGTGCTCTATGATAAATCCACCCTTCATCTCCCTATCTAGAAGCTCATGTGTCATTGTTGAAGATATAAAGAGAACACTGTAGATGTCAAAGACTTCCTGACTTGCCTGCTTACCTTCTCCAAGGAGGACTTCTTGAGCTTGTTTCTGTCTGTAAGTCCCTGCTCCATCCATACTCTGAAACCAGTTCTGGCCTCTGTAGGAAATTTTACAATGAGCCCCTAGCCCAAAGATACTTGGTTCAATAACAAAGCCAACACTGGTTCACTAGTTAAATATCTTTATGAAAGCGGGATCTGTGTCTGGCTTATCCACTGCTGTATCCCCAGTGCCAAGCACTGTTAGATGCTTAATAAATGCTTGGCGAATGAATTGGTGACACTCCATTCTTGATATTCACATCCCATTCCTTTATCCAGGTCCTGAACTCTGATCACCCAGAATCTTAGGCCTGAGTTCATCATTTCCCGGGGCCCAGACTTTTTGTCTTGGCCCTTGACTCACCTCTTCCAGTGCCTCATCACAGCTGATCTTGCTTAACTCTTCCTCTCTTGATCTTCCTAACTAATAATATTGGCCAGATGCCCTTAGGAGAATCTTCTTTTCTCTATCTGTAGCCAGAAATATCCACCATACATATTTGAATGTGTTTTTAAATATTTGAGCTGAAGAGAATTGCATTCAGTTTTGGCCAGAAACCAAGTTCTAAAATTTTATAAGTCCGTTCAACTGATTAACTTGTAAGCTTCAGCAGTTCAATGCAAATTAATTTTTATACCAACCAGCGAGTCAAGGGAGGGGAGGGAATTAAGTGAGTGTGTAAATATGGTTGCCAGGGAAACTTTTCCTGACAGAAGAGAGAACCTCACAGGAATTTGTACAGGCCCAAGAAACCAATGTAACCTGATCTTCCTGTGTTCTCTTTCTGATGGGGGAAGAAAACGACATAGAAACCATGGATACAGATAAAGGTGGCTTTAGGCTTTTCTAGAGACTTGAGAAGTTAAGTCCTCCCTCTTGAAGCGGGACTGAATATTTTCTCCAGGGGCAAGATGACTGTTATAAGGCACCTGTGCCTTCTGAAGAAACATCTGGAAATGTGGAGCTTCTCTGCATCCGTCTGCGAAGTAGTTTTCATTCTCTCAAAAAATATTTATTCAGCAGGGAATATGCTTATAGGAGATGGGTAACAATTTGAAGATATGGTACTGCACCTAGTGGATGTTCCTTAAATTTTCTCTAAATTTATTTTTTGAGTGGAGGGTGATATGGACTTAAATATTTAATGTTTTTTTAAAGAATAAAATTCTGTTTCTGTAGAAAAAGCATAAACACAAGTGTATCTCCTGCCACATCTATTCTTAGATGATCGCTCCTGAGAAAAACCTAACTCCTTATCCATAAAGCCATACCCCAAAGTGGATGTCGTCTAGTCACAGTGTCCTCTGAATTGTACAGTGAAGGACAAATCCATCTCCTTGATGGCTCAGATCACAAGAGAACCTTATTTTAGCTAAAAATGTTGGGCGGTTTGGGGTCTAATCTTGGCTGTAAAATGTACTTGGATTGAAATGTGTAACACTGTCCCATACCCAAGGCCTACCGTTCAGTGTCTCCTTTTATACTTGAATATATTGGAGTTTTGTACTGTGCACGGTGCCTTTCACTGGGCTGCAGAGAAGCAGTAGGGGGTCGTGATTAACAGCACAGACATGAGAGCCAGGCCGCTTGGGTTCCAGACCTGCCGCTACCACTCAAGCTGTGGTCTTCACAGCCCTGTTCAAGTCTTCACCCTCTCTGTGCTCCATCTTCTTGTGTATAATGGAGATAATAATAGTACCTACCTGGATGAATTGTAGAGTTAAACAGGTTAATATGTCTGAGGTGCATAGTAAGTACCTTTTACTATTCCCTGTGACCTCCTGGATGTAGGGTCAGGATTACATTTCAAGGAAGAGACTGTTGCGATGTAGAGACGTATGATAACTTCCCTAAAGTTGTACACTAAGTTTGGGTTCAGATTATTTTCATCCTTAATTTAGCACTGAAATTTCCCATTCTCCTTAGTGAGAGACAGAGAAAATCAGAGTATGAGACAGGAACTTGGCGTTTGGAGCATTTTGAAATAGGGGTTACTTCGCAGAAGACGGTGACACTAAAGCATACAAAAATGAAATTGCTTTCTCAAAGGCAAAACGAGTGTGAGAAATGGTTGGGAGTAACATAAGATAGGGAATATCATACTGGGTCAGGCCTGTAGGGTATCCAGCCTCAAAATCTGTCTCTGATCATGGTTACAAGGGACAGCTGGAGGGGATTGTTGTAGCTGCCATCATGTCAAAACCTTCTGATCATAAGCATGGTCCTGCCCATTCCTAAGTGTCTTCTGGTATCCTGCCATGTCTTGTTCACCCAAGTATTTAAGCTTTATTTCTACTTTTGGTCTTTAAAGTCTGTTCATTTTTTCAAGAAACATTTTTAAAGCTTCCGAATCCACATGCTAATATGAAGATGACTCGAACCCAATCCTGGCAGCCCAGAAATTTATGAAGGAAAACAGGCACAGAAACATCGATTATGGCTTTGTACTTAGTGCCATAACAGGAATATAGAGAAGGTATTTTGAAAGCTTAGAGAGGGGAGTCACTGAGTATTCTTTCTGGAGAAATAGACGTTTGAGATGAGGAGTCCTTCAGGCAGACAGAGCACCTCAGAGAGGAGGGGCGGCATGTACAAAGGTGGGGCATGTGTGTAAGAGCAAAGTACACACGTGGGAGTCCAGTAACCCCACGTGCCGGGAGCATGACGTATGAGTCAGGCAGGGGCAGAAACAAGGCTGAAAAGTAGGCCAGCATCAAACAGAGAAGGCTGGTTTCCAGGCTGAGGAATTTGGACTTCGTGCTGGAGGCTACGGGGAGCTGTTGAAGCATTTTAGGGGAAACGTGATCAGATTCTTTTCAGAGGCTCACAGCCCCAGTGTGGAGGCTGGTTTGGACAGGAGTGAGATAGGAGACAGGACCCTGGGGTGAGAAGGGAGCATCTCGCTCAGCTTCTCCTCTACTGCCCGTATTTTTACTATCGAATAGGTACATTTACATTTGTTCCTTCTACCCAGATTTATTGATGACGTGCAGGGTACTGAGCTAACTGCTAGGGGTATAAGATCAACAACCAGCCGTATCTTGGAGTTGCTCGCAGTGTTCTATTTGTCCTGAGCCAGTGCTTTCTTGAGTTTTGAGCTTGCTTGGTCTGTCTTGTACTTCATCTCACTCAGTCCCAGTGCTGGTGTCTGGGGTGTAAAAATGAGCCCGTGTGTGTTTATCTTGTCTGTACTCTTCATGATTTACCGTCCCCATCATACCTGCTTCCTCTCAACCCACTCATCTCTCCAGAGTGTGGAATTCCAATCATTTAATGAATTCCTGTCGACAGTGAATCTATTACATCCCTTTCTTAGACTTCGCTATTTAAATTCTTAGTTTTCTCTATTTCCCCCAAACTTCAAGTGCTGTATGTTAGCACTCTTGGTCATACATTAAACTCTTTGGGACCTACTTCCTGTGCTTTACTAGCTTGTAAAATCCTTACTTTCTTCATTGTTCTTTTCTCAAAGACGTTTCTTCAAAGATGTACATACCAGAATTGCAGATCGCATTACTGTCTTTGCTTTTTCTATGTGGTGTCAGGGCCTTTCACCCATGAGATCACAGTCCCTAAACGAAAGACTCCTCTACCCTTGAAAATTAATAAATTGAAGATGAGACAATATTTCCATTTGTAATAGAATATAGAGTTTTATGAGAAAGTAGTATTATTACATAATAATAAATTGTGATTATAATTTATTGAGTACTTATTATCTATGCTAATTTCCATGCTAGGACATTATGTGAGGGTTTTTTTTTTTATATAAATTATTTATTTATTGGCTTCATCGGGTCTTCATTGCCGCACATGGGCTTTCTCCGGTTGCAAACAGCGGGGGCTACTCTTCACTATGGTGCATAGGTTCCTCATTGCGGTGGCTTCTCTTTGTTGCAGAGCACAGGCTCTAGGTGCATGGGCTTCTGTAGTTGCGGCACATGGGCTCAATAGTTGTGGCTTACGGGCTTCGTTGCTCCGTGGCATATGGGATCTTCCTGGAGCAGGGCTCGAACCTGTGTCCCCTGCATTGGCAGGCGGATTCTTAACCACTGCGCCACCTAGAAATGAGTTCTTATTTAATCCGCAGAGCAACTGTGTGAGGCAGGTACTCCGTAAAATTACTTCCATTTTACAGGTGAAGAAACTAGCTCTAAGGGGGTGAAATGATTTGTCCACCGTCATATCGCTAATACAGAATAGAGCCAGGTCTTGAACTCAGGCCTGTTTGCTTCCAGAAGTGAAGTTCTTCACTACTGTGTAGTGCAGGGTGAACATGCAGGGTCTGAGTGTCAGCACCTGTGGTCACTAAGAGTGAGCCAATTATTTTCAACCTTACTTTAGTCATAACTGTCACCATCAAATCTAGTTTCTCTCAGTTTTCTTGATTCTTTTTTTTAAGCACTTTATTGGAATATACTTGCTTTACACTCTTGTGCCAGTTTTTGAGGTACACCGAAGTGAATCAGCTGTATGTATACATATATCTCCATATCCCTTCCCTCCCACGACTCCCTCCCACCCTCCCTATCCTGGCCCTCTAAGTCATCATTGATTCTTAATAGTCATTTTAATAAGCTATTTTATTTGGATCACAAAATGGCGCAGTAAGTTTCTAGTAACATCCCCCTGCAAAAACTTTGTAATGTTTATTATAATTTTAAAGGTTTGAGTTTGCATGCTATGCTGTTGAGTGTCATAGTTCATTGTGGATGCTATGCTGACAGTTTTGGGACCTACCTCCGGGTGGATAGATTGGGCCTTGGAATATAGTTCCATATCCTAACAGGTTCGTTATAGAGAGAACTAAATGTCCTTTCTAAAAATGTTGGGTTTCTTAAAAATTTTTATTGGAATATAGTTAACAATGTTGTTAAAAATGTTGTTTATGTTGTAATTCCCACACAAGATCAATCTGCCCTTGGTGATGAGTGTAGTAGGCTGAATGGTGGCTACCCAAAGATAATTAGGTCCTAATCCCTGGAACCTATAAACATTACTTATAAGGAAATGGGGTCTTTGCAGGTGTGATTAAATTAATGCTCTTGACATGGAGGGATTATTCTGGATTCTAAATCCAATCACACATGTCCTTATAAGAGAAAAGAGGGAGAGTTGGCACACACAGAAGAGGAAGAGATAACATAACCACAGGAGCAGAGTGATGTGACCACAAGCAAAGGAAAGCTGGCAGCCACTAGAAAGTGAAGAATCCAGGAATGGATTCTCACTGAGAATTTCCAGTGATATGGCCCCTTGATTTCATCCTAGTAAGACATATTGAACTTCTAGCTTCCAGGACTATGAGACAGTAAATTTCTGTTGTTTTAAGCCACAGAGTGGTAATTTGTTGTGCCAGCCACAGGGAATTAATATAAGGGGAATAGTTACCTCTTGTAGTGCTTAGTTAATTTTGAGGGCAAATATCATGACTTAATAAAGGTGACATCCAACTAATATAGCGTGTATGGTAATAATAATTTCAGCAAACACTTGTGAGTGCTTACTATGTGCCAGGCACTATTATAAGCATTTGAAATGTATTTACTCCTTCAGTGTTCATAACCACCACATGAGGGGGTTTCTATTATTATCTCTATTGAAAAATGGGAATTGAAGCACAGAAAAAGTTAGGTAACTTGACCAAAATTATATAACTAGTAAGTAGTGGGACTAGGACCTAAACCCAGGCTATCTAGATCCAAAAGTCCACTTTGCGCTTGGGATGCATTCAACAAAGGACACTGGGACAATGTGTAAACCCTTTTCAAGCCGCTGGCCACTTCCTCTCCATGTTTTCTGCTGTGTTCACTGCATTTGTCTTCCTCCATGTGTTGTCCTTTATCTTTAATATCTTTTCTTTTTTGAAAGCTATCCCTGTGTGGTTTTGGTATTAGACTTTGGGCCTCATAAAATGAGTAGGTAAGAGTTTCCTTTTTCTATTTTCTGGAAGAGTTTATATAGCATTGGTATTATTTCTTTCGTGAATACTTAGTGGAATTCACCAATAAAACCATCCGGGCCTGGAGTTTGCTTTATGGAAAGGTTTTAAACCAAGGATTCAGGCTCTTTGCTAAATAAAGGGCTATTCAGGTTGTCACTTTTTTTCTTGAGTGAGCTCTAATAGCTTGTGTCTTTCAAAGTATTTGTCCATTTCACCTGAGTTGTTTACTTTATTGGCACAAAGTTGTTCGTAATGTTACCTGATTATCCATTTAACGTCTGCCAAATCTCTTTCATTCCTATTATTGACAATCTGTGCCTTCTCTCTTTTATTTTTCTCATCAGTCTGACTAGAGGTTTATCCATTTTATTGATTTTTTTCAAAGAACCAGCTTTTCATTTTATTGAGTTTTTTCCTACTTTCTGTTTCAGTCATTTCCACTCTACTTAAGGTAGAAGCTGAGATTAATAATTTGAGATCTTTCATCTTTTCTAATATAGATATTTAATGCTCTAAAATGTCCTCCAAGTAATGCTTTAGCTATATCCTGTAAATTTTGATATGTAATGTCTTTCATTTCATTTGGTTCAAAATATTTTCTAATTTCCCATATGATTTCTTCTTTGACCTATGGATTACTTTGAAGTGTGTTGTTTTGTTCCCAAATAATATTTTCTTAATACTTTCTGTTATTGATTTCAAGTGTAATTCTGTTATGCTCCGACAATATACTTCATGTGATTTTGATTCTTTGAAATTTATTGAGATTTACTTTATGGTCCAGAACGTATATTCTTTTGTCATTGGGTGGGGTGCCATCTATCTAAATTAGGCTACTAGTGTTGTTGAAGACTTTTTATTAATTTTTCTGACTACTTGTTTTATCAAGTACTAAGACAGGAGAATTGAAATTTCTATAAATTTCAATTTTTCCTTTCCTCTTTTTAGTTCTGTCAGTTTTAGCTTTATGTGTTTTGAAATTCTGATGCTGGGTGTATACGCATTTAGGATTGTAAGTCCTCTTGATGAAATCACTTTAAAATAATCTTCTTTTTCCCTGGTAATATTCTTTGTTCTGAAGTCTACTTTGCCCAATATTGATTTGGTCACTGCCGCTTTCATTTGGTTTTTGTTTGCATGGTACATCTTTTCCATCCTTTTACTTTTAACCTATATATATCTCTTTATATTTAAAGTGGGTTTCCTTTAGAAAGCACATAGTTGGGTCTTCCTTTCTAATACAGTATGAAAATTTCTGCCTTTTATTTGGGATGTATAAATAATTTGCATTTATTATAATTATTGATATGTTTGGGTTTAAATTGGCCATCATGCTGTTTGTTTTCTATTTATCCCATCTGTTTTGTTCCTTTTTTCTCTTTTTTGCCCAAATTTAGATTACTCACATTTCTTATTTATGACTTCATTGTATCTTTATTATTGGTTTATTGCCTATGTCTTTGTTTTATCTTTTTATTTAGTAGTTGCTTTCATGTTTATAATATACATTTTTAACTGATCCTTGTTTATCCTCAAATAATATTATATTACTTTATGTATAGGGTAGAACTTTAAAACTGTATACTTCCATTTCTCCCCTCCTGTCCTTTGTGCTGTTGTCATATATTTTATTTAATATGTTGTTATTTTTGTTTTAAATAATTATCTTTTCAAAATAAAACATGACTTTTGTATTTACCCATTTATTTATTGTTTTGGACACTCTTTTTTTTTTTTTCTTTGTGTTTCCATCTTATATCGATTTCCTTTAGCCTGAAGAACCTCTTTTAATATATTTGGTAGTGCAGGTATGCCAGAATTAATTCTTTAAGTGTTTGTCTGTTTTAAAAGTTCTATTTTACCTTCATTTTGAGAGGTATTTGTATTGAGTAAAGAATTCTTGGCTGACAGGTTTTTTTCTTCTAGTGCTTTAAAAATGTCAATTCATTGCCCACTGGCTTGAATACTTTATAAGAAATAAGCTGTGATTCTTATCTTTGGTCCTCTGTAATGTGTCTTTTTTCTCTGGCTGCTTTTAAGATTTTCTTTTTATCATTTCAGCAATTTGATTATGATGTTCCTTGGAATTGTTTTCTTTATTCTGCTTGGATTTGAGTTCCTTGGATGTGAGTTTATAATTTTCATCAAATTTGGAAAAATTTTAGCCATTATTTCTTCAAATGTTTTTTACTGTTCCCTTCCTCCCCAGCTCTCTTTTCCTTCTAAAACTCCAAATTCATGAATGTTACATTGCTTGGTATTGTCCCACAGACCACTGATGCTCTGTTCATTTTTATTCTGTCTTCTGTCTGTGCCTCGTTTTGGATAGTTTCTAATATGATGTCTTTAAGTTTGCTGATCTCTTCTTCTGAAGTTCCTATTCTGTTGTTAATCTAATTCAGTGTATTTGTAATTTCAGATTTTTAGTCTCCAGATGTTTGCTTTTCTTTACATCTCCTTCCTCTTGTCCTCATGTTTGTTTTCCTCTACTTCTTGAACATGTGGAATATATTTTTTAAAGGTGTTTTAATATCCTTGTCTGCTAGTTCTTTCATCCTTGTCATTTCTGGGTATGTTTTTATTTATATTGTTTTCTCCTGGTTAATGAGTTTCTTTTCCTGCCTGGTTATTTTTTATTGGATACTGGACATTGTTAATTTTATACTCTTGGTTGCTATATTTTGCTTTGGGATGTAGTTAAGTTACCTGGAATTGTTTGGATTCTTTCAGGGATTGCTTTTAAGCTTTGTCATGGTGGGTCCAAAGCAGTCTTTGTTCTAGGGCTAATACAGCTCCCACTATTATGGCAGTACCCTTCTGAAGATTCTATCTAATTCCTTGTGTATTACAAGGGCTTTCTACTCTGATTAATGTGAACTCTGGGAATTGTTCTCCTGACTCTATAGTAGTTTCTTCCCATGCCTGTGCAAATCTGTACTCAGCCAAAGACTCCAGGGAGGCCTGTCTATAAATAGAACTGGGGAGTACGCCTCCCCCCACCCCCCCCCCACCCCAGTACAGCAGCAGCACCCTTCTCTCTGGTTCTCTGTTTCACAAATTCTAGCCACTTTGGCCTCCTGGATCTCTTATCTGTCTCTTCAGCCCAGTGAGACCACTGAGCTCTGTTTGGGTTCCCTCTCCCTGCAATGAATCCTGGAAACTGCCTCCAGGCAGTAAACTGACACAATCTCAAGGCTCACTTTGTTTCTCTTTTCTCAGATCATAGGCCTGCATTGTCTGTCAGCCAGGGTTTGCAAGACATTGCTTCATGTATTTTGTCCAGCTTTTTAGTTTTTTGAGGCAGCAGGGTTTTTCTCCGGTTTTTAAGGGGAAGTCTCTAACATCTCTTCTAGGAACTTTACATGTTGATTGTAGGTTCCTTTCTTTAAGGGAACTCTGTCACTTCAGATATGGTTTTTTAATAGTTAAAAAGCAGATCTGTATTTAAAGTAAATTCATACATCTAGATAAATTAAAATAGTGTTTAGGGGATTTAGAGGCTAATTCATTGTTATTAAAATGGCAGGGAGTCAAAAAAGAATTTCAAAATAAGGCTGAGGCTGCCCAGACGGTGATTTACTGAGGTTCCATGGTTGTACAGAGCTGTAACCAGCTCTGTCTTGGCTTTAATAAACCCTTTAACTGCCCTGCTACCTGTTTAAATTCCTTCTTTGTCGATGGTCTTCAGTGTTTAAATGTTCGGTTTTCATGCCTTATTCCAATATTCAAACAAGGCATGAAACCCTCAGAACCATCAAGATAAAGATCAAAACTGTAACGAGAAGGTCAGACAAAGAAAATGCTAACAGTGTTTAAACTGCAGAACCCTCCACCAACTACTGACTGTCTGGCCCCAGAATCTTGAAGTCCTTGCTGGCCACACTGAAAATAAGTGAAGCAAATTACAGCAGTCTGTCCTTGGGCCAGGTTATGGGCAATAAATCAACCTCAGCTATTAACCTTTCGTGTGTATGCGTGTGTGTGTGTATGAGAGAGAGAGCACACTAGTGAGTGTGGTGGGGGGGCAGGGGTAATACATGTGCAAGTATGCATGCTCACATATTTATTTAGCATCTTACATGCGCCAGGCATCTCATTTAATCTTCATAATAACCCTACAAATTCAGGTTTTAGGTATTACATATTAGGTATTCTGTGAAAAAGCTGAGATCCAGAGATACCAAATGACTTGTGCAAGTTTTTCCACCACACCATGCTACCTCTCACAGTGCCAAACTCTATTCCCCTCAATAGCACCACAATTCCGCTGTCATTAGACCATAAACACAGCCTTGGGCCATTCGTGTTGCAATTATGTACTCTGGGCATTGTAAGAGAGAGTTGGATAATCGGTGTCTTTCATTAGAAAAAGAATTCAAAGTTCATAATTTACGTAGAGTGGAACAAAACAACAAACAGGCACTGAAGACAGTATATTATTATCCTATAGGCCAATTTAACCGAAAAAGCTTCATACGTTTTCAATACCATACCACCTGTCACTCAAAGACAGACCTTTTAGTTTGAGGTTGTAGTCACCATTAGCAAAGCCTAACAGTGTTTGCAAATCTGTCTTTTAAACTTATGATCTTCATAAAGAGCCTTCATATTTGAGATTGCTACCATGGAATGGTTTTTCCGTGGTTGTTTTCCAGCTACACCAAACTCCTGTAATTTTATCTACTTTGCTGGCAGTTTCCTTGATTTAGCTCAGCACGACGAAGCTACCTCAGTCTCCTGCTGTCATTTTCTCTGCCTCTGATCTGTCCAGTGTTGGTAGACTGGCTGTATTTCAAGACTTAAGTATTTGTTAGTAGGTTCAATAACTACTTGTAATTTAGCAGTGCTAGTTATCCTATTATTCATGTTATTTCTGGTACAACTTTGATTATAACTACTTAAAAGTCCATATGTAAAGTCCCTGATGATAATTTCAAGCTGCTTCTTTAAACACATAAATGCTACCAGCCTTTACTTTGTCTTTGGCTAATTGACTATTGGTGCCTTACTTTTGAAGTCTACACCAGTTTTTAAAATTCTGTTTTTGAATTTGTCAGTGAACTTGCTGCCCTTCATATACGAGAATGATGGTCCTGATGCATCATCAGTAATCTTTCAAGTTTTGTTTTCTACTATTAGAGATAAGTTGCACTGAACTTGAGCATTTGTGACTTATGTGGGTAGGGGCTGGGTAGGGTACATATATCTGGGCTGTATTAGTGAGCTTCTTTCCAGTGTGAAATGTACTAGCCTGTATAAGGACCTACAGCTTTGATTTTATTAGGCAATCAACATTCATGCTTTTTATATATAGAATGAGGATTCAGGATTCACATCATATTTTTCCCTACTTCTTCACAAAAATTTAGGGTGAAGCCCCTGGTAATTGAATAGAAAAAGAGAAATGGCGGTAGTGTTTTGGTATATGTGTATAGTAACACCTTGATTATTAAGTGGCCATATAAGTAATAATTTAGAGGAAGGCTCCAGGGCCAGACTGCCTGAGTTTGAATTCTGGCTCCTCTATTACTATTTGAGTCACCTTGGTCAAGTTACTTTACCTCTTTCTGTTATTGTATCCTGTGACTTTGATAAATCCACTTTAATTCTAATAGGGTTTTTTTTTTTTTGTAGATTCCTTAGGATTTTCTACAAACACAATCATGTTGTCTGCCAATAAATACAGTATTACGTCTTCCTTTCCAATCTCTATGCCTTTTTCCTGACTTAGCTAGAACCTCCAGTGTAATATTGAATAGACAATTGAGTTGTCATTCCCAGTCTTAGGAAGGACACATTCGGTCTCTCACTAAATAAATGTGACGTTAGCTGTAGGTTTTCGTTACATGT
Source organism: Hippopotamus amphibius kiboko (assembly GCF_030028045.1). Taxonomy (NCBI): domain Eukaryota; kingdom Metazoa; phylum Chordata; class Mammalia; order Artiodactyla; family Hippopotamidae; genus Hippopotamus; species Hippopotamus amphibius. The sequence continues at coordinate 26,217,957 of NC_080186.1, read as the reverse complement.
CCTTTATCAAATTGAGGAAGTTTTCTTCTATTCCTAGTTTGCTTAGAGTTGTCACCATTGGGTATTGAATTTTGTTAAATGCTTTATCTTCATCTGTAGGGATCATCATACGATCATCTTGCGTCTCCTGGTGATTTCTTAATGTAAAAACACGAAAATAGAGATATTCCAGCACATATTTCCATGCATTTTTTTAGAAACTGGCAATATCTTAAGGTAAATTAAAACCTCTAGGCTTATTCCCTAGTTGTCTCTCAATTATAAAGCTATATATAATAACACCTTTCAGGGGGGTAAACAAATGATTGTATTGAGTCTTCCTGGTTAATGATTCAAATATATTTTAATGTAATCTGAGTCAAGTGTAAGGTTAATGATTCAAATATATTTTAGTGAAATCTGAGTCAGTGTAAGGATAATATAGTATTTACACTGACTTCCTGATTATTTACTTCTCCCATAATCCACAGAAAAGCAATCTTAATTCTTTTGAGATCTTATTTTTTAAAGAAACAAATATACTAGATAATGAAGCTAGCTGGGTAATACATAATTGTTGAGAAGTAGTTCACTGCATGTTTAGAAATTATTTTGGAGTAGTAATCATAATAAGCAGAAGTTTCCAAATAAAGTCTTTGTTCTTCATCTGGTGATAGAGAAAAAGAGGACCCCCATACCTGGTGCCTTGATGTATCACACTTGTTCTTTAACCGTGACCATGATATGATGTTCACTCTCCTTATAGAAGGTATTTTTATTGTTTGTTACTAGATATTTCTGGGGCTGCTTTATTATAGCGCCTGCTATTTTTGTAAAGAAGCCATTCATATATAGTAAGAGTGATTCATCCCCTCCTACTGCCAGTTCCAGTCCCACAAATGGAAAAGCACTGAGGGGGACCTCGGCTGATTTAATCTGCCATTAAGGTTCTATTTGCATAGCCCATGATCTCTAAAGGCTTAGTCTGCCATTGCCTCAACCGACCTTTTGTACAAATAAAATTGAATCAAACAGATGAGTGGATAAGTGTGTCTGGAGAGCAGCCCCGGAGTCTCACTGCCCCGCTCACGTGCAGAGCAGCATTTCCCAGCCCTCTCTGCGCACACAGGGCCCGTGGGGTCAAACCCGATGAGGTGCTCTCATCGACTTCTTTACAGGATTGGCCTTTTCAGCCTAGAGAAGCAGCATGACCCGTTCCATTCAGCGGCTGCTCGCAGCCCATTCTTCAGCTTCTCCTCTGGCGTTCCCATGGAGGGAGGCTCTGGGCTGGTCCTGCACATGCTCCCTGAGCGACTCATTCACAAAGACAGTCTGCTCTCCAAGGCAAAGCCGCAGAGCCAGTGAAGAAGCAGATGAGGGGTTGTGCCAGCCAGAGGGGGAGAGGAAGGCACATTGAAGATGGCATCAGTGCGCTCATCCCACAGGGGCTTGAATTGAGCTCAGATGTTTTTCCTGGAAATTCCATCTTATTCCAGGTGTTTGTTTTTTCTGTAAAGGAACGGGGCAGGTATGATTCCCTCCATGCAGGAGAGGCAGTTAAGCCTTATTGAGCAGCACTGCATAGAATTACTGAGTATAGAACAGACCAGGCTTCCAGGGACAATACATGAAGTCATTACAACAATAACTTTCCCCTCGGGTAGTCTCACAAAATATTTTTATTTAGTTTGGGTATAAAAGATAATATAATGCCATAAGGATAGTTTAAAATGCAGATTATTTGGTAGAAAACAATCACATTTTAAACATGTGGTATTTTGTTGCCATTATGTGGGTAAATTTCTGGCTTTTAGCAATCTGTTTTCAGTTCAACAAATATATATATATTATGAGCCACCTACCCACTGCTGATGGCTACGTGTTACTCTTTGTTCTGGGTGGCGCCCAAAAAGCTCTGTGTGTGGACTAATCATGGCAAAAGGATGAAGTTAGGGAAATATAGACTTCTCTGCTAATTAGATGGATTGGACCTAGAAATGGCTGGTCTGGGGTGGTGTATTAGATGTTCCATAAGGGAAAGGAACTCCATTTAATGTCAATTTTTTTCTTATTATAAAAAGAATGTATTTTCGTCATAGAAGATTGGCGGTGGTGGGGTAGGGGGATAAGCAAAGCCAAAGGGAAAGCCCCTACTATCCTACCACCCCAAAGTGATGCTGTTAACATTTTATTTTACATCCTTCAATGAGTATATGAGGAAAGTCTGGCTTGTAAGCTGGACATTGTTGAACAGTATCAAACTCTGTATTTGTATTTACCTACTCATGCATGCTTGCGCTTTGATTAAGTCCTCAAACTGGATGTAAGGTCATTTTCATTGCTCTCAGTATTCAGCTGTGCCCAACCACAAGTAGGTAGGAGATTAGGGAAGAGATGAATTTGCAGAGAATCTTGTTCTCCTAAGGTGCCCTGAAGTCCCAGGGTGGTGACAAAGAAGGCAAGAAGACTGGCATTTTATTTTGTCCTAGGTCCTAGAGAAAGGGGTGGATACTCACTAAACAGAAGGGATCTTTAATCTTCAAGAGCTTACTGTCTAGTCTGGAGAGAACACACATGCCTGTAAAGCAGACATTGTGCAAATACCAAATTCACACAATTCAAACTGTTATTTTCTTTTTTGGTAAATGTTTTAAATATGTTATCCCTTCTGCTTATAAACAGTCTGACAGAATGTGACCAAAATAAACTAGTTGATTACCTTCCTCCTCTGTTTAAAAGTCCTCTATTGGCTTTCCATCACACATAATCTAGGAATTTTCATTTCTGATAGTGGTGGGCTAGGTAATTAGAACCACTGGGGACAACTATAAAGGTTGAGAGAAATACTCTTTTTAATTTTCTTAAATGTATTGAAGAGCTAACAAAATAGCAAGATTTGTAGACCTGAGTCAAAATCTAGGGTAAAGCAAGAAGCCAGAGATGTAAGTAAGCTGAGCACTCAAAGCCTCTTTAAAGACATTTGTTAATCTGGAAAGAATATCTGTGAAATCAGACTGGGTTGTTGGTAGCCTTCCAGGGCAAGGGAGACAGGAATCAAAACCTAGGTAAGAAGCCCTCCCTTCGTAAGCTGGGACCATGAAGAGCTGTACCCTCAGAGTAAGAATAAAGTGGAAGTAAACCAGCCCTGGAGTAGTTCAGACTTGTGACACAGGTAGCCCGGGGAACCTCAAACTTTTATTAACTTAGACCAGAATGAATGCTAGTCCTGTCCCCGGTGCCCTGCAGAGGCAAAGGAAAATCCCTTCTGGAGGATTGTACCATTATCCTAAGGACTCAATCTCAAAAATGATTTTTTTCCAAGTATAATGACTAGTAGTCAAAGATAATCAGTTCTGAAAAATAATGAGCTACCCTGAGTAATAACCCATAGAGACAGCAGACAACACAAAGTCCCACAAAAAAACTTCACATATTGCAGTTATTAGGTGGACTCTGAAATGACTGTGCTGACTACATTTAAAGGGTTTTTGTTTTTTTTTTTAAATAAGCTTGAAAACATCTGTAGGAACAGGAATCTATAGAGTGTTGTAACACATTGGAAAAAGAACTAAATACAACTTCCAAAACTGAAAAACACAATAACCAAAAGTAAGAACTCAGTAAACATATTTTTTTTAATTTTTAGTTAATTTTATTTATTTATTTATTATTTTTGGGGGGGTACACCAAGTTCAATCAACTGTTTTTATACACATATCCCCGTATTCCCTCCCTTCCTTGACTCCCGCCCCCTCGAGTCCCCCCACCCTCCCCACCCCAGGCCTCTAAGGCATCTTCCATCCTCGAGTTGGACTCCCTTTGTTATACAACAACTTCCCACTGACTGTCTCTTTTACAGTTGGTAGTATATATATGTCTGTGCTACTCTCTCGCTGCGTCTCAGCTTCCCCTTCACCCCCCGCCCCCTCCCAAACCTCGAGTTCTCCAGTCCATTCTCTGTATCTGCTTCCTTGTTCTTGTCACTGAGTTCATTCAGTAAACATATTATTCAACAGGTTACGCACAGCTGAGGAGAAAACTGAGTGACAGACCTGAAGGACGTAACCAGAATGCAGGAGAGGAGATAAAATGATAGAACCTATACAAGATGGAATAAGAGATATAAAGGGTAGAATAAGCCCTAACATGCTTTTAATGAGAGTCCCAGAAGGTGAGGAGAAGCAGTTTGAGACAGAGGCATATTTGAAGAGATGATGGCTGAGAATTTTCTCAAACTGATATAAAACACCAATCCATAGTTTCAGGAAGCCTAATGAGTCTCAAGCTGGCAAATGAAAAGAAATACACACTTAAAATACATCATAGCAAAAGTGCAGACAACCAAAGACAAATCTGTGATAAACAGGTTAGCCATCAATGTATCTGCTACTTCTTTGAAGGTAATTTCAGTGTCAGCAATGGAAGCCAGAAGACCAAGGCTTCCATAATTCTGCAGGTTGTTTGCTTTACAAGGATCTCCTGCCAACACGTTAGTGGAGGCAAAAATCTAGTCCTCATCCCAGTCACCAGAACCTCTGAGCTGCTTCTGCCCAGAGAAAGGGGTGCATTTTTCTAATTCTCACAAAGATATCTTGCAGTTGCCAAGCCATGTGTTAGTGGGGCAGCATCTACCCAGAGGAGATACCCTGTTTTAACTTGAATAAATCACCAGATGAGCTAGTGGGGGTTCTGCAGAAAAAAGTAAAATAGCTTCATGTGTCTCTGCTAGTTTTGAAGCTATACATTCTTTCTGTTCTTCCTATCAGCAAACCCAGGCAGAGGAAAACAGCTCTGGAAAATTAAAGGTATTTTGAGGCAAACAAAAACTGGGAGTTTACTACTATTACATTAAATGTGAATAGACTAAATGTTCCCATTAAAAGACAAAGATTGTCACAGTGGATAACAATTCCGTTGTCTATTATTTACAGAAGACTACCTAAAATATAAGCCAGTATTTCTCAATTGAGGGTGATTTTGCCCCCCAAGGGACATTTGACAGTGTCTGGAGATTTTTTGTTGTTGTCATAACTGGGAGGAGGGGGTGCACTGTTGACAAGCAGTAGCCTGGGATGCTGCTAAACTACAGTGTACAGGACTGCCCCCTACAACGAAGAATTATCTGGCCCAGAGTGTCAACAGTGCCAACGTTGAGAAACTCTGATATAAATAAGCAGAAAGTTTGAAGATTAAAAAATGGAAAAAGATATACTGTTAAAATCTACACCAAAAGGAAGCTGATAACAGCTGTATAAATGCTAGACAAAACTATCTTAAGTCAGAAAACGTTTCTAGAGATAAAAGGTATTACTTCAAAAGAATAAAATTTCCATTTATCAGAAAGATAAAAGAATTTTAAATTTATAATTACCCAATAAAATGGCCTCAAAATACATAAAGCAAGAATTTGCAAGACAAAAACAAATTCACAGTTGAGGTGTTTTATGTTTGCATTTCACTCACAGTATTTGATATAGCAAGCAGTCAGAAAAACCAGGATATAGAAGATTTGAATAACAAATAACTAATTTCACTGGTGGACATTTATAGAATCCTGTACCTAACAAGTGTAGAACACATATTCTACATATTCTCTTCAAGAGCACACATGGAACATTTATAAAAGTTGACCATATATATACTGGACATACAGGTAGTTCAGCACATTCCAAAAATTAAAATTGCACATAATTATGTTCTCTGACATTGGTATAATTAAGGACAATAAGAAAAAGGTGACTGGATACACGCACTCTGCAGCAAATATTTCCAGATTAAGCAGTACACTTCTATATGACCTGTGGGTCAAAGGGCAAATCACAGTAGAAATCAGAAGTAACTGAATGAAAAGGAAAAATACTGTATATAAGAAACTCCTGGTGTGTAAATAAAGCTAAGTTAAAGGGAATTTCATAGCTTTAAACTCACCCATCTCAAAAAGTTAGGGGAAAAAAGAGCAAATTAAACCCCAAAAAAAGTAGAAGAAAGGAAATAAGAAAAGAAATTAATGAAAGACAAAACATTCATAGAGAGGATCAGAAAAAGCAAAAATTGGTTCTCTGTAAAGACTGATCAGGTTCAAAATCTTTATAAAGACTGACGAAGATGGGACTTCCCTGGTGGCACAATGGTTAAGAATCTGCCTGCCAATGAAGGGGACACGGATTCGATCCCTGGTCCGGGAAGATCCCACATGCCGCAGAGCAACTAAGCCTGTGCACCACAACTGCTGAACCTGCACTCTAGAGCCCTTGAGCCACAACTACTGAGTCCATGTGCTGCAACTACTGATACCTGAGCGCCTGGAGCCCGTGCTCTGCAACAAAAGAAGTCACCACAATGAAAAGCCAGCATACTGCAACGAAGAGTAGCCCCCGCTCACTGCATCTAGAGAAAGCCTGCATGCAGCGTCAAAAACCCAACGCAGCCAAAAATAAAAAATTTAAAAATTAAAAAAAAAAGACGAAAATTACCAATATCAAGAATGAGGGACTTCCCTGGTGGTCCAGTGGTTAAGACTCTGTGCTCCCACTTCAGGGGGCGGGGATTTGATCCCTGGGTAGGGAACTAAGATCCTGCATACCACGTGGCACGGCCAAAAAAAGAATGAAAACAAGAACATCTCTATAGAAGCTACAGGCATAAAAATAGTGTATTTCTGAAAGAGTGAATTCCAGCTTCTAACCCTGGGTGTACACAGCCCTGTGTAATCTAATCCCTATGTTCCTCTCATTTTATACCACTGGCTCTCTTGTCTGCTGGGCAGCCATCAATCATGCTAAGTCTGTTTCTATCTTGGGGATTTTGCTCTAACTCGTCACTTTTTCTGGGACATGATGGCTGTCTCCTTGTAGTTTTTTTTTAAATTAATTTATTTATTGGTTGGGTCTTCATTGCTGCAGGTGGGCTTTCTCTAGTTGCTGAGAGTGGGGGATACTCTTCATTGAGGTGCGCAGGCTTCTCATTGCAGTGGCTTCTCTTGTGGCGAAGCATGGGCTCTAGGCACATGGTCATCAGTAGTTGTGGCTCGAGGGCTCTAGAGCGCAGGCTCAGTAGTTGTGGTGCATGGGCTTAGTTGCCCCGTGACACGTGGGATCTTCCCGGACAAGGGGTCGAACCCGTGTCCCCTGCATTGGCAGGCAGATTCTTAACCACTGTGCCACCAGGGAAGTCCCCTCCTTGTAGTTTGATCTCAATTTTAACCATAACCTCCTTAGCAAGGCCTTTTCTGACCACCAGCCTAATGTAACCACTAGTCATTCCCCATCACATGACCCAATTTTAATTCCCTAATTAGCACATATTATTATCTGACTTCTTAATTATTTGCTCCCTGCCCCAGATGTGAAACACATGAGAGTGGGAACCTTATCTTGCTCACCAGAGTACACACAGTAGGTGCCCAATAAATGATTGAAATACCATCTTCTCATTCAGTCAGGGAGAGGTAGGCTAGGGGAAATAGGAAAAAAGTGGAAACAGAAAAATCAAACTATTTAAGAACCTATTGTATACAAAACTATGGTGTTTTTAAAAAAGAGAAAGAAGAGACAAGAAAATATGCACAATGGGTTGAAAGGAGGAGGGAGGAAAATACTTTAATTATACAGTAGTACTGTTGTGCTTCAGAAAAGCTCTTTTAATTAGAGGGAAAGGAACTAACTTTATTGAGCTCCCTCTATGGAGGAAGCCTAAATTGCCAGATGTTGTTTTTTGAAAGGTTTCATTTCTACTTAGAGCTGTAACCAAAATAATTTTCTTTGTTTTCAACTCCTTCTTAGGAAGAAAAGAGCAAGTTCTTTCATCTTATAGGAGGAAAAACAAAAGGCTATTTGCCTTCGTGGTGTAATATTTGTCCAGAATTACTGGTCTTGGCATTCACTGAGAGAGAGTACAAGAAAACCCATTTTGGAGGGAAATCATGTTTCATTTTGAACAGGTTAAGATTTAGAGGCTTTTGATGAAACATCCAATTAGAGAGAGATGTTGACTGGATAATGGGATACATCAGCCTGGATCTCAGAGAAAAGGTCTGAGCTAGAGATCTAAATCGTTGATGTACAGAAGGTAATTGAAGCCATGGGTGTGAATGTGAATGTCTAGAGGGAGAGAGAATAAAGTACAAAAAAAACAAGGTTCCAGGGATGAACCTTGAGAAACTCCAACATGTAATGTTTAGGTGGTGGGAAACCAGCCCCTGCAGGCGATTGAAAAGCATGGGTAGGAGAATGTGGTTTCATGGACGCCAACGTTAGATATCTTTCCAAGGAGAGAGGAGGGTCAGCAGTGTTGAGTGCTGCTGAGATATCAAGGAGAATAAGGAATGAAAACGATGAGATTTGGTGACGTTAAAGCCTGTGACCACACTGGAAGTCCTTTTAACAGAGTGGCAGTAGAATCTGAGTCAGTCTTAGCTTTGCATCATGTGCCTTTGCATAGGGTAGACAGTGGATATATTTGTTCATCTTACTGTGAAATGTTTCATAATGCAGAAATATGTATAATGTGTATAGAATTTAAAGAATAAGTATAAAATGAACAACATTTACTGATCACCCAAGTTGAGAGAACCTTAGAAGACACCTGTCTGCCCCTCCCTGGTTGCATCCTCTTCTATGCCCAGATACCAGTCTGCCAACCGCGGTGATAAGTATCCTCTTGCTTTTCTTTATAGTTTTACCACATATGAATGGTTTCCCTAAATAATACACTGGGTTTTTTTTTTTTTACAATATCCTTTTTAATTTTGACTGTTTTGAATTCTGTGTAAGTGGAATCACACTGTATCCACTCTTCTGGGTCTTGCTTCTGTTGCCCAACATTATGTTTTTCTGATCTGTCTGGGGTGATGATGAGACTGTATGTCATTTGTTTTCACTGTTATATGTAGTATTCTGTTGAATAAATATTCCACCATTTACTTTTACATTCTGCTTTTGATGGACATTTGGGTCAGTTCCAGTTTTTGCTGTAACCAGCAACACCACCATGAATATCACCATACGTGCTGCTTTATATAAACTCGTGTGAGAGTGTTTCTAGGATGGGTGTATACACAGAAATAGACTTGCTGGGTCATATGGCCATGTTCAACTGTTCCCTAAAGTGATGTGTCAGTTTACACTCCTACCGTCTCTGTGTGGGAGTAACCACTGCCCCAGATCCTCCCCGTTGTTTGACATTGTCAGACTCTAAAATTGCTGCCAGTCTGGTGGCTATGAAATTTTATCTCATTGTGGTTTTAATTTGCATTTTTCTGATTATTCATAAGGTGAACTTTTTTTAATTGAAGTATAGTTGATTTACAATGTTGTGTTAATTACTGCTGTACAGCAAAGTGACTCAGTTATACATATGTATACATTCTTTTTTGTATACTTTTCCATTGTGGTTTATCCCAGGGTATTGAATACAGTTCCCTGTGCTATGCAGTAGGACCTTGTTGTTTATCCAGTCTATATACACCAGTTTGCATCTGCTAATCCCAAACTGCCAGTCCTTTGCTCTCCCACCCGCCCTCCCCCTTGGCAACCACCAGTCTATTCACTATGTCCCTGATTCTGTTTCTGTTTCACAGATAAGTTCATTTGTGTCATATTTTAGATTCCACATATAAGTGATATCATATGGCATTTTTCTTTCTCTTTCTGACTTATGTCACTTAATATGATAATCTCTAGTTGCATCCATGTTGCTGCAAATGACATTATTTCATTCTTTTTTATGGCTGAGTAATATTCCATTGTATATATGTACCACATCTTCTTTATCCATTCATCTGTCAGTGGGCATTTAGGTTGTTTCCATGTCTTAGCTGTTGTGAACAGTGCTGCTGTGAACGTAGGGTGCACGTATCTTTTTGAATTATAGTTTGGTCTAGATGTGCCCAGGAGTGGGATTGCTGGATCATATAGTAATTCTATTTTTAGTTTTCTGAGGAACCTCCATACTGTTTTCCACAGTGGCTATGCCAACTTACATTCCCACCAACAGTGTAGGAGGGTTCCCTTTTCTCCACATCCTTTCTAGCTTTTGTTATTTGTAGACTTTTTAATGATGGCCATTCTGACTGGCATGAGATAAGGTGAATGTTTTTTATATGCTTATTGGCCACATGGTATTTCACAAAAGAGAAAATCCAGTTGAGTCTATTGTCTATTTTTCTGTTGTACCTTTTTCTCATTGGTTCATAAGTATTCTTTAATAGTTAGGATGCAAATTCTTTTCCTGATGTGTGTTGAAAATATTTTTATCAGTGTAAGGCTTGAATTTCAATTTCTTTATGATGCCTTTTAATAAACAGAAGTTGTAAATTTTAATATAGTCAAATTTATCAATCTTTTCTTGTTTAAAAAAAACCCTTTCCTATACTGAAGTCATTATGATTTTCTTCTAAAAGTATTATATTTTCTATTTTCCACCTAAATATTTAATATTTCCACTTAAAAATTAATTTAGTGTGAAATGGGGTATCAGTTTCATTTTTTTCCATGCAGATGCCTGATTTTCTGAGCACTGTTTAATGAAATATCCAGTCCTTCTCTATTGATCTGACATTCCCATCTGTCAGATAAGTGCTCATAAATGTGCGCATCTGTTCTGGGAATCCCTGTGTGGTTTCATTCGGTGATGTGTTGATAAATGTTTAGCAACCAGCTCTTCTCTCTCCTCTCCCATACACTCAAAAAAGCCCTGATTTGTAGCATTTGCCAATTTCTGTTGGGGTATAAATACTCCCACCGTGATCAGTTTTAAGCTACCAACAGGATGTCACAGAACAGAGTTCAGAAGAAATGCCAACAATGGGCTCTCAAGAGCAGGGTTTATTCCTGTGCTATATCAAGAAAGTATCTGACTCAATCCTCTTAGTGATTTCTATGAGCCCCCAAGTCCTTATAAACACAAATATTAACACATCAATTTTCAGAAACATCGTTACTGGAAAAATTAGGTGTAATTATGAATTAGTTCCATTCACTTAGTATTATCTTATAAATATTTTAAAGCTACCCGCTTCCCCACCTCCCCACCCCTGCACATATCCTGATCATTCTCACCTAAAAGTTCTTGGGGTCAGGGTTGCGACTTCTGTTCCTTTATTCACTCCTGTCCCTTATTCCCCCGTAGCACCAGCTTCTTTGCCAAATTCAGTGACTGCTAGAGGAGCCCTGCTAGAGGAATTTCAAAAACGTGGACCAAGTCACATCTCTAGGATGTAAACCACTCATTGGGTCATGAACAGCCTGGGAAACAGAAAGTTGTCTGGAGGCGAAGCAGACTCTTTACATATCTCCAAGGACAATGTTCAGGTCTATTACAGCAAATAAAAAGACTAGCCTGTTTGGGTGGCATCAGCCAGGAAACCTTGGCACCAATGACTGAGCTTTTTGGTATCCTTTCACTATAATTGTATGGCTCCATAGAACTTCTTCTAAGTGGGGACAGTGGTGATGGTAACGTTCTGTAATGTGGCCCTTGTGGCCCTGGTTAGCTGAGCGCCCAAGGTAATAACAATTGCAGTAACTCCGGTGAGTGCCTAATGTGTGCGAATGCTGTTCTAGGAGTTTTACAGGGATCCTGTCTATTCCTCAGGAGTGGTTATTTCCATTTTACAGGTGAGAAAATAGTGACTCAGTGAGGTATGGCACCTTGTCCTCGGTCACACTGGTAGTGGGTGACAGGTGTATCCCATCCCAGGCCTGGGTAACCCCAAAGCCACTACCCCACACTTCTTTGTTCCACTCTTCACTTTGTACGTGCATGGTAGGATTCTCCACATTGTGCCTTGTCTTGGAGTTCCCTTATATGTTTCTATTGTCCTTACAATATTGTCAGAGTTCTTGCAGGCAGAAACCGTGTTTTTTTTCACCTCCCATCCAAGCAGCACTAAGTTAGGCTGACTAGGTGAACTGGATTGAGTGACCTTCCCCAGGAACCCTTCAGGGTCAGTGTCTGGATCAGGAGTTGCACTCTGCTGGGGGACGACCCCAAGAGTTCACTGCCGCCCATGTTTGTGTGCTTCCTAGCCCCTACAACTACCCCACAGTCCCTGGGTCCACTGGAATGTGTACTTAGGAAACAATGACTGCCTCCAGCCCTGGTCAGCTGGTGTCTGGACGCTGTGGGCACACCTGTGCCCCAGCTTCTGAGTGGCCAGGATTTGTTCAGGTGGGGAATGAACATCCTTTCCCTGACATTTTCATCTTTCACTTATGTTTTGTGCTAAGAATATCGTGGTGTTTAAGCCCAGTTAGTTTTTAAAATATAGGCAATTTGGAAAATAAATAAAAGCACAAATCAGAAGATGAAAATCAGCAGGACCGTATCATCCCAAGCAATTGTTATTAACATTTTGGTCCATGTCCTCCCAGCTAGCTATACATTTCAGTAACGTGGAATTAACAAAAATGAATTACATTATGCATATTATGTTTGTAACATGCTTCATCCCCTTCCATGTTTACTGGTTATTCCAAATCTAGTGGAAGCCTGTTTGAGAAAAATCCTCTCCTCCCTCTCACTGTGATTTAGTGGGTGAGGCGGGGTTAGATCATAATTACACTTACTTAATGTCATTTAAAAGTTTGTAAAGCACTTCACATCCTAATGAGGAAAAAACTTAGACTGACTCGTAGTGCAGAGGCAAGATCAGTGTTTATATCTGCATGCCAGCCTCAGAATCTTTCCACAACTATTTTTCCATCTTTCCACAAATGCTTTAAAGTTTCAGGTTTCAGGAGGAGACAGTGAAAAAGTACAATTATAAGTAAAGCTAGATGATCAAATGTCAGGGCCAGATGGGGTATTGTTTTTAACAGCATATCTATCTGAGGTGTTCTTTTTAAAATTATTATTGACTCATTTCTGAGTATGTTTTACATGCATGGGAAACAGAATTTAAAAGATATAAAGGTGTACAGTGAAAACAGCCCCCCTCCCTATCTCTCAGCCCCCGAGTTCCTCGGCGCCCCAGTCGCCCTCTCTAGAGCATCCGTGTTAGCAGTTTTCCTGTGTCCTCACCTGAAGCATTCCGAGTTCATAGGGCAGGAGCGGGCAGAGGTGATCAAGGGTGAGAAGAATGTACTTCTGTATTTTCCTCTGTCACATCTGTAGCCTCCACTGAGGTCATCCGAGTAACGGGGATGCAAAACCCCCAACAATATTCCAGATGAAATGGAACCTCCCTCTTCCAAAGCCCACTGTGGCTGTATCTCAAGGCAGGGTCAAAACTACCACCACTGAAACCCCCGCAAGTAAAGGGAGCAGTGCTAATTACCTCCCAAAGGCCTCACCTCCTAAAACCCTCACACTGAGGGGGTAGGGATTCAACATATGTATTTTGGGGGGACACAAACATTCAGTCCATAACAGGGGATAACTTAAAACAGTGCTTCTTAAGTTTTAATCTGCGTATGAATCACCCAGGAATCTTGTTACAATGCAGATTCTGATTCAGCTGATCTAGGATGGGGCCTAAGAGTCTTCGTTTTAAACCTGCTCCCAGGTGATGTCATCCTACTGGTCTGAGGCTCAGGTCTCGAGTAGCAAGAACCAAGCTGGCCTGACTAATGGCCCATGACCTGTTCTAGGGATTAAGCACCTAGGAATTTGGAGTAACATTTCCTTTGAGGCTGAGAGCTCCCTCTGGAGAACCCTGGTGCCTGGTTTCCTAAGATTCTTCTCTGCTGAAGAATGCCGACGTTCCGTTAGCTCTACCGTGTGCCAGACGCTGTGCTGAGTACTCCGAATACACTCTCTCTCTTAATCCTCACGGATGCCCAATGGAGGCAGTGCTGTGATTGTCCCCATTTTACAGATGAGGACACTAAGCCTTAGAGAGGTGAAAGTGCTCAAGATTGCATAGCTGGTAAGGGGCAGAGCAGGCATTCCAGTCCAGATTATCTGATTCCAGAGCCCTCATCTTACTGCTGAACCAAAGAGCAGAATGCTATTCTTGACTCCAACCTTGGAAGTAAACATCACTGCATCATGTGTATGTAGGAGCAGACACTGTGTCCATCAGTGCAGAGTGTCACCTCCAGGGGAACACATCTCCACTTGCAGACCTACCTTCTGCCTCAAATTTTCTTGGTAACTCCAGAGGGGTTCTGACGGCAGCGGTAGTAGCCAATGGGGTAGGAAGGCTGCTCCTATGGGCCTTCTCTTGCCCCAAGGAGAGGGTTCCTTGGCTGTGAACAGCACTTAGATTGTGTCATGGGAAGGCCACGGGCCTTAGCAGGCCACATCCATTTTCATTTACCCTCCAAAAGAAGAGTAAGGAGAAAATTCAATTTTGCCTAATGCTTCCCCCAAATGGCTACTTTATATGCTAATTAGCAAGATAAGAATCAATGAAACTGGTAATCAATATGATATCCAAGGCACCAGTAATACAATTCGTTTTGAGATGCACCACCCGTGGAAATGAAGCAATTACCCAGAATAAATGGGGCAGCTCGGGGAATAGGGGCTCCATACTGCACTTGACTGCATTATTTCCCCCATCACTCCCCCCCTCACCCTTCCCCCACCCCGCTGAAATCAACTGTCCATTCTGATCCTTTGGGGCACCACACACCAGCTTCTCTCTAATACCCAACCCTGCATGATCCCTGTGGATTTGTGGTCCAACTGGGAGAAAATGGAGGAGGGAAAATAACAGTCTGAGAAGACTAGACATACAAGCCCTGGAGGAGAATCAGGGCCTAAATAGGAGCGTTTAAGCCAAATGCTGAGCAGTGAATAGCACTTTACTCTCATACTTGCTGAGCATGGTTTAAGGGTTTCCAATTCTAGAGCTTAAATATAGCCACGATATTGCCTAGACTTTCCAGGGCTGTCCTCATTTCAAACCTTGTGTCTCCTCAGACCAAATGTCAAATGATGCGTCTATCTAAGTCCAGTGTGCAGTAGGCCATGGTGTCTCTATAAGATTTAGCCTGACTCTAGGAAGTCTTATTTCAACTTGACCGTTTATTCATTTATTCCAGGGTTTCAGATTTTTTTTTCTTTTCTGTGTTTTCTCTGTGTGTGTGTGTGTGTGTGTGTGTGAGAGAGAGAGAGAGAGAGAGAGACAGAGAGAGAGAGAGAGAGAGAGAGAGAGATGAGGGGGTGATTGCAATCATCTCTGGAAATTAGGGACACAGCATTATTCATTTCATACTCTTCAACTAAGACAATTAAAATTTGTCTTTTCTCCCAATGTCTGCTCATTGGTATTACCTGGGAAGCTTTTCCCCCCCAAAATTTATTTATTTATGAAGAAATTTTAATATGTAAAAAAAGTTGAAAGAATTATACAGTGACTATTATATACATATATTTATCTAGATTCTACAGTTAGCATTTTACCATACCGGCCTTATCACATATCTATAGAAACTGTCCATCCCTCTATCCATTCGTGAGTCCATCTTCTTTTTTATGCAATTTCAAAGTAAGTTGCAGGCATCAGAATGCTTCACCCCCAAACACTTCAGCATGCATATCATTAACTAGAGTTCAATATTTGTTTCCTTTGCGGTAAAATTTATGTACAATGAAAGGTACAGATCTGAAGTACACCGTTCTATAAGTTTTGATGATACATACACCATGTATATGTGTACGTATAATATACATTGATGTAATACCAACCCCTATCAACATATAGAACATTGACATCACCCTAGAAGTTCCCTCATGCCCCCTTCCGAGTTATCTCCTACCTCCCACTTCCAGAAATAACCACCACTCTGATTTTTCCCACCCTAGATTAGCTTTTCCTATTCCTGGAACTTCGTGTAAATGTAACCATACAGTTTGCACTCCTGTGTAAGGGTTCTTTCCTCCAGCATAGCATTTTTGAGATTCATCCATGTGTTGCCTATATGGATAGCTTGTTCCTTTCTATTGCTGAGTAGTCTTCCATTGTATGGATGTACCACAGTTTTTTAGCTAGTATGAATAAGGCTGCTAGGAACATGTTTGTATGACTTTTTATGGACAGATGTTTTCATTTTCATTGAATAAATTCCTAAGAATGGAATTTCTGAGTCATAGGGTAGGTATATGTTTAGTGTTGTAAGAAACTGACAGAACATTTTCCAAAGCAGTTGTGCTTGGGAAGCTTTTAAAATACAATGCCTCCCCCTTATCCCCAGAAATTCTTAAGTAATTAATTATTTTGGATTGTGGCCCAGGTGTAAGTGTTTCCAACATAATCGTCTGGTGGTTCTAATGGGCAGCCAGAGGTAAGAGTCACTGAAGATATATTGCACTAAATGCAAAAAGTTTGGGGTTTTTTACTTTGAAAAGTGGTTTTCTGTTGCTGTTCCCTTTTTTCCTTTATTTTTACTGCTCTAAAGATTTGGGCATGGTCTGGGATGATCTGGATGTCACAATGCAGACCTCAGAGTAAAAAGACCAGCTTTCTGATCCCAGCTTTCCCACATTGTATCACTTGACCAAGTTACACATCAATTTCCTCTTCTATAAAATGGGGCTTATAGTATGATTTCCAAGGTTATGAGGATAAAAGTGCCTGACTCAAATAATTTTCTGAACTTCACCATAGGATCGGGTAAGAAGAGAGTTTTCAAACCCCCAGATGAGTGGGATTCCTTAACTCTGCCTTTCTGAACAAAGGCAGATTGACAGCTCTTTTCTTTAGTTCCCTAATACAGCTCTGGATGGCGAGGCTGTGAATGTCAGAGGTTTGAGAATTGTCACCACCTCCCTATAATGACTGAAGTATAATTTTCTCTTATCTTACAAATATGTAAAAGCTACAAGTCAGTAGGATAAGGATTTTCAGTTGGTTTTCCATCCCAATGGTAACTTGGACTGCTCCATCTATTCACCGTGTAACCAACAACACACCTTTGCAAGACTGCTGGCTAGAGGCGGTATTAAGACAACAGGGAGGAGCTATCCAGCATCTGATTACTGAGCCCTGAGTCAACAACTACTACAAAACAAACCACTGAAATCTGATCCCCACCATCTGCAGCCTGGCCCACTCCCCCTGGGAGACAGACCTGGACACTCTGTCTTCTGATTCGTCTTTTATGACACCAGTTCAGATGTGAGTGAACTGGTCTCTGAGCCTTAAAGAAAGCTGGTTTGTGTGACTCCTGACAATGTTTTATATCAAATGCTCAATGCTTGTTGAGAAAACAACAACAAAGATGTCTTTAAGTGGTCTTCTGAGTGATGTGGCTTCTCTCATTGTTCAACCATTTGCATGAGGATTTGCCAGTAGGCACCAGGAAGAATGCAGTTGTGAACAATAGGTTTTCCCATGTGAGACAGGCCAGAGTGGGCATAGATGAGGATCTTAAATCAGGCTGGAAGTGCCAGGTTTTTCCTGAACAGGAGGGCTGTGGAGGCTTCTTGTTCACGTCCTCCACATAGGCAACTGCAGAGAATGCAGCATTGTCGCCTTCCTGGGGAAGTAGGGTTTCCAGAGTATCAGAGGTTGCTTTGGGTTCCAGTCATCAGAACAGAGATCCAGGGTAAAAGATGGCTGCTAATGAGCCCCTTTTCAACTTTTCAGTCTCCCTGAGTGTCTGTCTCTGGAATCCGCATGCTTTTATTAGGGGGTGCAGGGCAGAGGGGGTGAGGAAAAGAGATCAGATGGCCTGCTATCTGAGGCATGCGCCTGGCTTCAGTAGTCCCCTTTTGGGTTGGTTTTATTCTGTAATGCGTCCCCTGAGAAGACAGACTGAGCAGCCTGGGTTACCCTGCAATTTCTCCAAACTATTTGCATGAAATACTGCAGGCAAAAAGCCCAGCCCCCGATTGGCTGTTGCTAGGTAACAACATAATCATCAGGAAATTAGGCTGTCTTTTTTTTTTTTCCCCCAACCCGGAGTGTGTGATTGCAGCGTTGTGCAGGAAGAGAGAGGGAGTGGAACAAAGAGAGATAAATGGGATGGTCTTGAAGGCGGGGACACCACAGCCACAAACCTGCATCCCACGGTAGGACAATCTGCTTTGGGTTGGGCTCTTTACTCAGTCAAGCCAATATTGGTACATTTTCCTTTCTTATAAGAATGACAAAGCTAGCAGTTCCTGCAGACAGCAGGAGCAGAAGCTATGGAAGCAACTCTGACATTTGAAGTGATTTTTAGAAGCAGGAGGTAGTGCTTAATCTATGTAAAAGACTCCAAGGGACAATGAATAAATGATTGTGTCTGGAGAGCGTGTGTAGGCAGGTGAGCCTGCTTTTGCCTGGCAGCAGGGAGCCTGCAAGGAGCAGATGTGAGATGGTGCCTGCTAATGAGGCGTGTGACGGAGGAGAACCAAGCGGCTTTCAAAGGTGGAAGGGAGCCCCGTAAACTGAAGTTTGGGATTGTGTCTGTTTTGACCCCACCAGTGTTTAGGCATGTGGTCCTACTGCTATTCAGCCAGGCAGTCCTCAGCCTACCCTGCTGCCTGGTGGGACTTGGCAGGTGAGTGAGGAGTAGTATAAAGAGAGCAGTCGTGTGTGTGTGTGAGTGTGTGCATGCGTGTGTTCATGTGCACCCGCACACACTTTGGAGCACCTAGATCATTTCCAAGACTGTCCTCGAGTAACAGCATGGCAAGCCCTGACAAGTGTACAGCTACACCTGGACACTTCCACGGGGTAATGAATATCCACGGAGACCAGGAGCGCTTTCCTTTCCCTTCCTGCTAGTCCCAGATGGCTCTCCCGCCTCTTACCTCCCTTATCTTATCCTCCTTTTGAGTTCCCTAGCAATGACCCTGCCCTTACACTAGACCCTCCGTTGCTGCACTGCATACTTCATTGGCTGGCTACAACCCCAGGCAAGCTAATTGCCTTTTACCATTCATTGTCTGCCAGATTAATGACTCCTCCTGTGTCTGGTTGTCCGCAGCCTCCTCTGAGATTCGTCCTGTGTCCTCTCTCTGGCTTGTCTTTCCCTTCTACCCACCTTCTCAGCTCAGTCTCTCTGAGCTCCATGTCTGAGTTTTTAGAAGTCATTTAATTTAAATACCAAAAGAGAAGCACTGTCTTTTTTTTTTTTTTTTCTTGACCAATGGAGGTAGTCCCCAGCACAATGCAGAGGGGACCATTTTGTAACAGTGATTAAAAACAAACAAAAATCATGCAAGACAGAATGTGTACCAATAACCAAGACACAGAAAGGAATAGCCTCCCAAGCACACAGCCCACCACAGTGAGTAGCTGCCTCCGGTGGTGAGCCTAACAAGGTTCAAAGCCCCTGCCCCAGAGGGAAAAGGTCATCATAAACTTATAGTGGCCCAAAGTCCCTTTCTGAGTACATGCACTAAATGGCATGAACCTGATGCAGAGCAGAGCGTCCACACCCTGTGTATAGATGTGACAGATGCTCTCCAAGACAGTGGTCCCTGGACCAGCAGCATCAGAGATCTGCAGGTGGGGCCTGCAGTCTGTTTTGACAAACTCTGCAGGTGGATTCTCAGGTATGCTAAAGTTTGGGAACCACTGTGGGCCTGAAATTTTGCATTTTTAATACGTTCCCAGATAATACTGACCACTCTTTGAAAACCTCTGCTGTAAGAATAGAAAACAGGGGGCAGTGTATAACGGGAAAGATCTCCCTCCACCCACAGGACCCCCTTCCCACTTCCAAAGTCCCAGTCAAACCCATCTTTGAAGGCCCACCGCAAATGAAACTTCTACCTAATTCCACCATAGGTTATCGCTTTACACCTTATTCCATTTCAGGGGTCAGAAAAGTAGGAATGATTGGGGGAAGGGGATCAAATAAGAGTATGCAACAGAGACCGTATGTGGTCCGCAAAGCCTGAACTATTTACAGAAAAGGTTTGCCAATTCCTGTTGTATTTATTTATGTACTATTCTTATCTCTCCTCATGAACTTTAACTCCAGAGTCAATACCTGAATCATTTTTGTGTTTTATTCCGTACCAAGCACGTAATAATTGTTCAACAGACATGGAAAAGAAGGATGTTGATTGGGTGAGCTAGTTTGTGTTTAACCAGTGTTCTGAAAGTCCGAAAGAATTGATCGGCTTTTCTACTTAGCCACTTTGCAGCTGCCCCATCCATGAAATAAGAACAATAGTTTCTCATCTGAGTAGATGATGAGAATCAGGAAGTTCGCACTAGTGGAATTTATTCTTTTTGTTAGTAACTAGACTGATGAAAACCAGTTAGGGGCTGTCCTGCCGCTTGAAAAATGAGACTAGCATTCAGAACGTTCATAAATGGAAGTACTATTAAAAATAAGCAAAAACTTAAATTTTCACTTGAATTTCTGGTGTCCAGTAGAATATTTTCATGGTTGTACACTACCAGAGTTAAAAGAGACCCTAGAGGCAGTGCTGCATGAATCACACCTGCCGTGGCTCACCTTCTGCTTGAATGCCTCCACTGACTGGAAACTCACTTCTTCACAAACCAGTCCACCCCACTTTTAACAACTCCAACTATTAGTAAGCACTTTTTTCTGTTGAGTTGAAATCTATCTCCTTACAGTTTCCACTCTGTAGTCCTATTCTGGCTATCAAAATTAGCTACCTAAGTTTTATAAATATGAGGGAGTAAAGGAGGGTAAATGTATACTTGACGGGAAAGAGTGGAAGGTTGAGGGGGATCTACCCCATTTAGATAGTTTTCTTCTTCAAACAGCAGCAAGATGGTTTGGAAATACATGAAGCTAAAAGCCAACAGGTATGCCAAGAGAAGAAAAGCAAACATATGGGTATAAAATGGGATAGAACATAACATTCCAAATATAAGAAGAAGCAAAAGACTGGTGGAGACAGTAGATCACAGGCTGACCACAGACATGCTGTGTGTTTCTGCTAGAAAGGAATGTTAATAGCAATTAGAGGCTATTATTTGGGACAAATGAGGGAAAGGAGGCCCCAGAGCGGGGCCGGGGTGGGGCGGGGGCTCTGGAATTGCTTTGTGATCCCAAAGCTGTGAAACAGCTGCCAGGACAAGTTGCTAGGGCAGTAGCACAGCAAGAGAAAGCCTCTTAGGAATGGCCGACTCCTTTAACTGGTGGGCCAGGCCAAAGCAGCGAGGGCCTAGGGAGGGGACGGTCCCACAGGAGATGGGAGGAGGGGGTGGAGGAAGGAGGCTAAAATCTCGCGTTGTACACCTGTTCACAGTGTAATGTAGGCTTAGTCCTAACCCAGACACCTTGCAAACTGACAGACCAATCGCTGCATGAAAAGCAACTCCAAGAACAATATGTTTATTGATCACTTACTCTCTGGATTTCTAAAGCACTCTTACCGCACAGAGCTTGCCACTGTGTGGGGCACTTAATCTAGAAATAGCAGGTGCTAATAGGCTTCTGGTCTCTTGCTTCCCCCTTCCCAGCACACATGTGCATGAGTGCACATGCATGAACACGCCGCTTTCACACGTATACACACCACACACACCATGGTTAAGTCTACCTGGTTATCAATTCTTCCAGTTTCACCTGTACATGGGGTGGGTGCTTCTTTTCTTTTTTTTCCCCCCTTTTCTTAGGAAGGAAATTCCTAAGGTTTGAGAATGGGGCTTTTTGGACTCTGGGGGAAAAGCTTATAATCAAGCCTAGAATAAGAGTATGTTCAATAATTGTAAAGGATTAAAAACCCCAGTTTTTGAGAGTCTTCCCTTCTCCACATTCAAGGCATTCTCAGATTACAGTTGGAACTTGAGTCCTAGATTCAGACTGTTCTGGTTTATGCCACTTAATAGCTTTGTGAACTTGGGCAAGTCACTTGACCACTCAGCACCTGCTTCCTCACCAGTAATTACTACTCCAAAACAATGCCAGAAAGAGTAAGCAGGCAGAGGGAGGCTGCTAATTATTAAATGCCTGTTCTGTGCCGTACACCGTGCGAGGTATTTTGCTTGCATTTTATTATTCACTTTTCCCAATAACTCTTAAAAATCTATATCATTAGCACTATTTACAGGTGAGGAAACTGAGGCCCATGGACATTAAGTAACCTGTCCAGGGTTTCCCAGCTGGAGCAGAATAAGGAGTCAAAGCAGCTTTCTCCAAATATGGAACTCCTCCTTTTCTCTTCTAAATCGTGCTGCCTCCCTAAGACGATGCCTGGCACTTCGTGGGCGTTCAGGGAAGGCAGGTTTCCTTCATCCCTTCTCCCCAAAGGACTGTGGGACAGTTGTTTTTGTTTTGTGTTACTTTTCAATTAGATTGTGCAAATGATTTTGTAAACACCACTAACAGGACCAGGCTTATATCTAAATAAGATAATATATCTGAAAACAGGAACAGGAAAGGCCTCCAGATGTCAGACACACCCCAGTTATTACTCCAGGTATGATTTCTGGGGTACAAGGCAAGCCCTGGGAGAGTTACAGGTGATGGGCCCGCCATGGACTGACCCCCAGCTTGAGATAACGCCTGTGAGGCAGTCTGTCAGACAGAAGGCAATAGGAGCCACGTTAAAGTGGTGAGAACTCACTGGCCCAGAGAGGCCTAGGCTGGACTGAACGCAAGTCATTCTTCCTCTTGTGTGTGGACTTGCAACCCTGGCCCGCAGATCCTGCACCCGCCATTTGCAAGCTCCATGGCCTCACGTACGTTTTTGGATATCTCTGAACCTCAGTTTTCTCATGGGAAAAATGAAGACATAATCCCTGTGTCATAGGTTTGTGGTGAGGAATAAATGAGATCCTGCCTATCGAGCTCCTGTCTCTGAGCAAGTACCGCAAAGTGGTAAGGATTATCAGTTACCAGCACCAGGCCTAAGGCCACTGGCCTCCTAGTGGATAAAAAACCATTCACCGGTACAGACCAAGAGTCTTCGTGACAGGAGGTGCCACTTCTATCCCAGGCAATGTCTCTCTCTATAACCTGTCAAAGCCCCATTTCCCAATCTCCTTCCAGGGGATGTAAGAGGAAACTCTAAAGGAGGAAGCTACGCTCTTGGAGTAAGATCTTGGGGGAGCACACTCAGATGTCAGCACCCCAGTATGGCCCCTGCTTCTCCAAGGTTCTCTTGACCCTGATGTTCATAAAGTGAGCAAACTCCAAGGGTCAAGAGACACCTACAGGGCCACTGGTGGGTCTGAGGTCTATCCAGTTTGGAGGGTAGGACAAAAGACGAAGAGAAAAGAAGGCTGGTGGACACTTTCTAGATAAATTTCCACGCCCTTGAACAGTTCCTTTGAAAGCCTGGCTGTTTCCCATGATCCCTGTCCTGGCCTAGTTATGCTTGGCAGGAAGTAGCAGTGGCAGAAGGACTAGCCCACCACAGTGTAACCCAACATCGGGCTAGTTCAAGGCCGAGATGGAATGGCAGAAAATGGCATGCTCTAGAAATGGGGGAGGGGTGTGCATGCGTGCTTGGTGGAGAAACTTAGTGTAGAGAGGTTTTTATAGAGGTCTTCTTATAGTCTTGGCTCCGAGGAATGCAGAGCTCTACTAAAACCAAACAAGGAAGAACTGACTGAAGCCATCGCAGGAAGAATTTACTTTGTCACCAAACATTCAGAAGAAGGTTTTTCTAAGTTATGGATGGAAATTAAAGTACCTTTTTCTCAGGAAATAGTCTTCTCTTACCCTACCCCAGCCTCCTCTCCTTCGAGTCTGTGCCATAATCTAGGTGGCTTCAAACAACAGAAATGCACTGTCCCGCAGATCTGGAGATTAGAAGCCCAATATCAAGGTCTTAATCCCGGTCCGCAGGGCCGTGCTCCCCCTGACACGCTTCCTTGCCTCTTCCCAGCTTCTGGTGGTCCCTGGGTATCCCTTGGCTTATGAAGACATAACTCCACTCTCTGCCCTCATGTTCACATGGCAGTTTTCTCCTCGTGTATGTCTGCCTCTTCACATTGCATTCCTTTATAAGGACGCCAGTCATACTGGATTAGGGGCCAGTATGACCTCATCTTAACTAATTACATCTACAATGACCCTGTTTCCAAATGAGGCCACATTCTGGCCTATTGGGGGTTAGGTATCGAACATCTTTTTGAGAGGACATAGTTCAGCCCATAACAGGCAGTATTTGAAGTGAGGGGAACAAGGACATGGATGCAGTTATGATGGCTGGCTGGGGTATTAAGGAGATGGATGTCCTAACCTTAGGCACCAACTTAACGTAACAGTTGGGTCCAAGTTTGTCTAAGTGTTTGTCTTCTGGGAAGCCAGTAGACTAGCATCCCTCTTTAAACCCTGGAGTTAAGACCAAAGAACCTTTAATAATGTCAATAATAATAATAATTAATAATGATCATGATAACAGCAGCTAACATCCATTAAGCGATTACTAGGTGCCAGTGACAGTTCTAACTGCTGTCTATGCATTAACTCACCTAACACTCCGAACAACCCTGCAAGGCAGTATTGTTGTCCCGGTTTTACAGTTGAGGAGACTGAAGCCCAGAGGGGCTTTCTGACTTGCTCAGAGTCACGCTGAGAACCTGAAGGTGGAGCCCAGCCAGCCTGGCTCTAGAGCACGCATGCCTGCTCACTGCAGAGATCAGCTCTCTCTAAACCTTATGTTCCTGAAGAGCCTTCTGGAAAAGTGCCCTATAAAAAAAAGAGACAAAAATTTAAACAGGTAAAACAGACCCGTGGTTCTTTATAAAAAGACTTTTGAGCGTGACTGTGACTAATGATGAAAATGACTTATGGGATCCTCACTTTTTACTGCACTTACAGTCATCATGTTCCAAATCCCAAATCAGGCTTGCAGCCTCACCATTCATCACATGCTTACTATTTGCTAAGTGTGGTCCTCAGTGCTTTATTGACATCTCATTTAACCCACATAACCAGCCCATGAGGGAAATGGGGTCTCATTTCACTACTGAAGAAATTGAGGCCCAAAAGATGACTTAACTTGCTCAAGGACACACAGCTAATGTGTGGCCTGGTTAGAATTTGAACCCAGGTTTTTCTAACACCAAAGCCCGTGATGTTGACCAACATACTGCAGGTACACGGTCAGCCAGTGTATGTTTGCACAGAACAGGCGCCCTGAAACTACAGCCCATAGCCCAAACCTGGCCCACCTCCTTTTTGTGTAACGAATATTTTTTGGGAACACAGCCCCACTACATACAGTTAGGGCTTGTCTGTGGCTGCTTTTGCACAGCAGAGTTGAGTGGTCACAGGCTCTCACGGTGAGAGCCTGAACTATTTGCTCTCAGGCCTGTTACAGAAGTACCAGTCCCTGCCATAGAAGATGCAGGCTGTGTGCCTGCCCTGTCTTAGAGCAGTGAGGCTAAAGATGCCTCCACCCCCAAGCACTCAGTGTATACATAACATGGCATTAACTACATGTTCCTTCCAAGAGATCAAATCCTTCTTGCTGCTCTTCATATTCTTCAGCCAACCAGCACCAGCTTGTTATAGAAACACCTGATAGAGTCTGCCTTCTATAAATTAAAGAAAACAATGAGGTTTCAGAAAAACTTTGTTCATTTAAATTTATGGGGTTCTGACCTTAACCAAGTAATTGTGGTTAACATCACCAATAATAGACCATCAATAACACGTAACCCTTGAGATGAGGAGCTGGGAAGAACACAACATCACTTCCGTGGTATTTTAGCCAAAAAAGGCTAACCTCAATCTAATCGTGAGGAAAAAAACACCAAATAAACTCAAATTGAGGGACAGTCTAGAGAATAATTGACCAGTACTCATCGAAAATGTCAGTGGCTTGAAAGACAGGACAAGAGTACAGTGTCACAGATTGGAGGAGACTAAGGAGGCGTGACAACCAAACGCTATGTGATATCCTGGACCAGAAGAAGGACCAAATAAGGTCTGTAATTTGTTTAATAATAGTGTATCTATGCGACTTCCCTGGTTTTGAGCATTATACTGTTGTTCATAAGAGTATATAGGAACCCTTGTCTATTTTCCCAACTTTTCTGTAAGTCTAAAATTATTTCAAAGTACAAAGTAAAATAAATGCATCCCAGCTCTTCTCTTAAAAAATTTTAATTATTTGTTGGGTTCTGTTTCACAATGAAATTGTTCTATTTTGATGGCTAGGACTACGTGATCAGTTTTAACCTTCTCATCCTTCATTTTTGTCTCTGTGAGCCCTCATTTATTCACTTGGGTTTCTAGAAACACTAAGAGAGAGACGGGAGAGCTTTTTGAGGCAGTTTGAGCTGAATCCATTTGGACTGCTTCCAATGTATCAGTAACCTCAAACAGCTGCCAGAGGCATAATCAGATTAGTGCAAATCAGGACACTTATGTTGATACAGTAACTGTAGGGAGGTGTAAGGAGGTCTCCCCTTGGGCCCCTGAGTCTAGAGACCCTGAACACTTCGCTAATACGAACTTACACCTGGACAGAGAGGCAGCCGGAGGAGAGGCAGAGCCACAGCAAAGAACAACGTCACCTGCCTCTTCAAACTCTCCGTCCCCCGAGCCACTACAGGGGTGATAACAGCAGCAGCCTCTGTGGGGAGGACTAGACCTCTCATCTCCCATCAGTCTCTGCTTCCATTAGCCCACCCCACTCTACCCCAGGGCTTTAAGCTTCATCTGGAGAGCTCTGTTTTCAGTTTCTTTTCCCTTCTACTTCCCTGGAACCTCTGTCACAGCTGTAATCTGCAGCAAATGGATTTCCTTGACCCTTGGGACAAAGGCCTAGTGTTCCCCAGACTTGGTGGCTCCTGGGAGGGCAGGACCATCAGCATTTCTCCAGCTGCTTGTCTCAGGCCCTCTGGGCAGCAGAGACCTGTAATCAGATCACTCTCTGAGCTGGTTACAGTCAGCACATCATTCAAAGTGGTCCCTCACGGTTGGGAGGGGAAAATTGACTAAAGTAGGAATCATAGCCTTCAGAACTCCGGCTCACACAAAACCACACAGTGAGTTGGAACCCAGAGAGAAACAGACTCTCAGTTCTAGACGTTAGCCATTAATCAGATTTGGCTGTGGGTTTGTAGTGGCAATGTACCAGGATGGGTGGCCTTGGGGAAGAAGTAAGGAACTAGTTAGAAGGAGGAGATGGGAGGAATAAGGGTAGGAATTAAAAGGAAATTGAATAGGGGTAAGTGAAATGCTTAAAGCCTAGTAAGTTTCTAATGTGGGGCCTCCAGGGTCGGGGTGTAAGGAGACTCCACATATGGCTCCATGGCTCTCACTTAGAGCACTCATCTTCCTCCCACAGAGCAGAGCTTTGAGGCAGAAGGCCCTGAAAGCTTGAGTTCAAAGAGGGGAACTGTAGTAGAAATAGTTTGAAAACTGCTATATTGTTCCACGCTTCCTAAATAATCCTGTTTCTTTCTAACACAAGTTCCCTTCTCCCAGGAGACCAGTGAGAAAGTGACATAGGGCAGCACCCTAGCTTCAGATTTCTCCTTATGGCAAACTCCAACCCTCTGGCTGAGTAAATCTCCAGCACCATGAGTCTAGCAGGCTTTCTGGGGGTGCCTCCATGTGCATGCGACTGCAGCACAGTCAGTGGAGCCCCATCTCCTTGAGTGACTCACTTTCCCAAAAACTAGGCTTCAGTTTTTGCATAAGAAAAACAAGGGAGGTTATGGTAATGTTTGATTTCTTAAATTGATTGGTGGGTACACGTGTGTGTTATCCTTTGTACATTATGTATAGAGAGAGGTTATTTTGTAAGTATACAATATTTAATGGACACGAATTAATAACTAGGGATTAAATTCAGTGTTTGCAATTCCTTTCCACCTCTGAAAATCTAGTATGCTCTGGTATAGACTTTGGCCAATGTCATTGACATAATTGCTCAAGGTGAGATCATGGGTGAGGTCTCAGAGGGTGTAGTGTGGGAAGAGCTCTGGTTTTGGCATCAGACTTGGTTTTACATGCAAGTTCTATGATGACCTTAGATAAGTTACTTTGCTAAGTTCTCCATTGACAAAATTGGGATAATATCTACCCCATAAGGGAGGTCATGCATATATATAAAGCACCTCCTATAGTGCTTGACCTACTAGAGGTGCTCAATAAATAGTCAATATTATTAGTGTAGATACCGTTGATGGAAGATACTGAAATTAAATCAGCAGTGATATATGTTTTAAAGCAGTTGGCGAGAATTCTGCAGATGAGGTAGAAATTAAGTGGAGCCTTCTGATGAGAAGTAGGATAGAGTGTGGTGTGTTAAGCAGTTTTGTTCAACAAACATTTATGGAATGAAACACTAGGTATATATGGGAAAACAGGGCTCAATCCCTGTTCTCCAGGAGCTCAGTCTAGTGGAGAAGACAGACACATAGGTAAATCACTTTCTTGTGATATGACAAGTGCTAGGAGAGAGGTAAGCACAAAGTGTCCTGGGAGAAGTCAACCAACTGGATGGCTTTAAGGAAGAAATTAGGACCCAGTTTGAAACAAGAGAAGTGTTAGAGAAAGCTGCATTCAGTGACGGTTTCACAGAAGAGACTTAAGTTGTTCTGATGATCTAAGGAGCTGGTTAAGTGAAAGATGGAAGGTAGGCATTTCAGGGGAAGGTAACAGCCTGAGTAAAACCACAGAGGTAGGAAATAGCCAGGTGTCCAAAATGTCAAGTCGTTGGGAATAATGCTGACCCCGGTGAGAGTGTAGTGTAGAAAATGAGGCAGAGGAGGCAGGTAGGGTCAGCTCATGGGGATCCATATGCCACACTGAGAAGCTTAGTGAGGAAATCGTGTGGGCCCCAGAACAGAGCTGATTCAACAGATGGTTCAGGGACCACAGGAATATCCACATGCAAAAGAATGAAGTTGAGGAAAGCAGTTTGGTGGTTCCTCAAAAAGCTAAACATTGAACTCCCATATGGTCCAGCAATTCTACTCCTAAGTATATACCCGAAAGAACTGAAAGCCGGAACTCAAACAAGTACTTGTACACCAATGTTCATAGCAGTGTTATTCACAATGGTCAAAATGTGGAAAAAACCCAAGTGCATCAATGGGTGAATGGATAAACAGAGTGTAATATATACATACAATGGAATATTATGCAGCCATAAAGAGGAATGAAATTCTGATCCATGCTACAACATGGATGAACCTTGACAACATGCTAAATGAAATAAGCCAGACAAAAAAGGGCAAATATTACATGATTCCACTTATAGGAGGTATCTAGAATAGACATTTGTAGAGACAGAGAGTGGATTAGAATTTACCAGGGGCTGAACATGGCTGGAGAAGGGAATGGGGAGTTATTGCTTAATGATGGCAGAGATTCTGTTTGGGGTGGTGAAAATTCTGGATAGTGGTAATGGTTTCACAACATTATAAGTGGGCAAGCTTTGTGTTATATATATTTTACATGATAAAAATAAAGAAATAATGAAAATATACCCCTACCTCACACCATGTATAATAATTCAAAATAATCAAAGACCTAAATGTAAGAACTAAAACTATAAAACTCTGAAAAAACCTAGGTGTAAATCTTGATAACGTTGGGTTAGGCAATGGCCTCTTAGATATGGCAGCAACCATAAAGAAAAAGTTAAATTAGACTTCATCAAAATTAAGGTGTCGAGGAGGTAATCATGAGCACGTGGGCATGCGGTATTTGGGAGAAAGAAAGCAGGTCCTCCAGACCAGAGCAGTGGACTCACATTGTAGAATATAAGGTTAGAAAGGTGTGATGAGGCTACGCGATTAACCCTAACCCACATATACCACCACCACCACCCCCAAATAGGTATTCTTATTGCCCAGTTTTGCCAATTAGGAAACTAAGACTAAGAGAGGTAAACTGTGTTGCCCAAGGCCACACGACTAGTCACCGTAGAGCTGGCATCCCCAGAGCTAGGATGGCCTGACTCCTAAGTCCATGCTCTCTCTGCTTTGGCGCGTTGCCTCTCCTGGGATGACTGAGCCACCAGAGAATGGGCAGGGGGAAGGGCTGGCCATCTGTACACCTACGGCAGTAGCTACTCAGCAGTAGTGTCAGTCTCGGCAACACAAAGCCTGGAGTAACCCTCCTCCACGTTCCCTCCATCACGTGGCGCACGTTCCTCGACACACCACTCTTGTGAATGCCAGCAGGTGTGATCTCATCACTCATTTGGCATATGGCCGGCAATATTATTTTTATCTTTGACTTTGTGCTTCATGCCCAGTTCCTACTGACTAAGAAACAGAGTCTGGAGTTACAGGACAGGCTTCAAAGGATTCATTAACCTCTACAATTGTAAGCACATTTTTTTATACATCTGTGCATTTTTTCCTGGGGCAAGAGGCCTTAGGTTTCATCATTTCTGATATGCCTTCAAAAGTTTTGAACCTTAAAGTGAAGATCCATGTCTTCTACCTCTTTTCAATTCCCAGTACTTCGCAAGAATACCCCACATGCGGTAGACGCTCAACAGATGTTCAGATTGTGGGAAAACTAGGAACGGGTTGATTGGGGAAAGCTCTGGACGGGGTTGACAAGGAGTGGAAGGTGGGACGGGGCAGCTTTATGTTGTGAAAGTAGAGACAGCGTGGGTTCAGGCAGCTCAAATGTTATTTCTCCTTTGAAGCGGTCCCTAGTCTCTTAGGCAAAGTCTGTCCATCCCTCCTCTGTGCCTTCCAGGAGAGATTGAGAGGGAGCACGGGAGAGACACCTGTAGCCATGAAAAGTGGGAGCTAGAACAGAGAACCGACCTGCGAGAAAGGGAGGGATAGGAAGCATGCACTGTGTGAGGAGTAAGAGCGTGTGCATGGGAACGGGAGCGAGGACGTGCCTGATCAGGCCTGGGGGAGAGAGGTGGCCAGGCAGGGGGACCACCAGAGAGAGGAGAGAGAGCTGGAGCCAGGAAGCCTGACCCAGAGGGAGCTGGCTGCAGCTGGGAGAGGGTGTGGGAGGGAGAAGAGAGAGCGGGAGTGAGGAGAGAGCTCATCGGAGTAACCGGAGCAGCCAGTCAGGATCAATGGAATGAGGGCAAGAGGGCAAGGGGAGGGCGGGGGAATACGCATGTGTTCAAGAGAGTCAGACAGAGAGGTGAGTGTGAGCACACAGGAGGATGGGGAAGGGAGAGCGGGCGTGAGCATGGGGGTCAGAGAGGATAGAGATGAGGAGGCAGCAACAAGGCTGGGAAAACCAGGGGCTGGGGGCAGAAATTAACCAGACAGAAAAGGGAAAGCGGAAGAGGGGGTGCAGAAGCCAAGAGCGAGGTGATGAAGAGAGGAGGGAAAGGCATGCTTGGCAGCAGAAGGAAGGCGGCAGGCGGGCAAGAGAGTTCAGGAAACATATCATGTCCCTGTGTTGCTAAGGTCAGTCTGTCTCTCTGTCTCTCTCATGGGGAGCAGTTGCTGCCTGCCTGTGCAGTTTTTCCATAAACAAATGCCATGCTCTCTTCAGAATCTTATTTCTCAAGAATTGCGTATATACTTTGCGCAAGATCTGCCCTAGCTGCTGCAAAAGAAAAAAAAAATAGAGCTGAGGCTTAATCATCCAGGATGTAGACTGCCCTCTCCTTAAGTTGCTGTGGCTGCTGCCTTGTTTTTGTTTGTTTATGTTTATAAATACTTCCGTTGAGATTTCCTAGGATGGGATGCAAAGCAAGAACCGAAACCAGATTCTGATGAACAGTTTGGGAAAGGGAGGTACGGCACTGAACTAGGAAGAGACTGTGGGATTCTGTGGGATGTTCCAGGCTTGAACATAACTCCCATTTACTGATCTGTTGCTTGGTGAGCCTCGAAATTCCAACGGAGCCTCATCTCTACAACTAGGTTGTCAATTTCTGCAAGATCAGAATTATGCCTTCTACTGCTTTCCATCCAGCCAACCCTTCCTTCCAGGAGCATAAGATAAGGTAGATTTCAGCTGAGCAGGGCACAGGAAATACATGTAGACTTCACTATTTCATCAGCCTGCACCACCGTTATCATCAAAAGCATCCTTAACAAGTGAGTAGCCAAAGTGAGGCCCAGAGCTGAGTGCACTTCAGGACAAAGAGCATTCACGGAGGTCCCCTTGCCCTGTGGCAGTAAACGCAGACATGGAAAAATTAGGGACAGTCACTGCTTAAGGACCCAGGTCGTGAGTGCTGTTTGCTGGCTGTCACAGTGCCTTGGGAGCCACAGGCCTCTGAACTTCAACTTGCTGCCTGCTTACTGGGAGTAACCTGGATTTCCTCACCCCCAACTTTCCTGTCTCTGAAGCTTCACCCACACTTTTTGCAGCCCATGATTAAACCCACACAGTCTGAGGAAGGCATCCTGAAGAAAGCTGACAACCTCCAAACTGAGCACACTGGGGCGAATATGACGGGATGCTGATGACCATTTTAGTTCTTTGCACTAATGTTCTCAACACTGTGTAAAAAAATCATATCATTTTCTTCATTTATTAAGTTGGTAAAATCTGCAAGTGAAAACTTGAATGTCTATGATGGGATGACAAAGAAATGTGTTTAAATGTAGGGAGGAATGGGTACAAGGAAAAGCTTATATATACGAGGGTGAGTCAAAATGTATCTGCATTCTGGCCGTAGAATTTATTTTATTTAACTTTTACAAAAGACAAATACATCATTTTTCGACATAATCTCCTTACTTTTCAATACACTTTGTCCATCTGTCAACAAGCTTTCATATTCCCTCATTAAAAAATGTTTTGGGGCTTCCTAGGTGGCGCAGTGGTTGGGAATCTGCCTGCCAATGTAGAGGACGTGAGTTCAATCCCTGCTCCAGGAAGATCCCACATGCCGCGGAGCAACTAAGCCCGTGCGCCAAAAAAAAAAAAAAAAAAAAATGTTTTGGGCTGAGCTGCGAGCCATGAATGCACCCCTGTCTTCACGTCTTCATCAGAAGTGAATCTTCATCCTTGTAGGGCTTCTTTCAGGGCACCAAACAGGTGAAAGTCTGATGGAGCAAGATCAGGACTATAGGGAGGATGCTTTAACACCTCAAAACAAAGTTTTTGCAGAGTGTTGACAGTGTGGGCAGAAGTGTGCGGACGTGCATTGTCATGCAAGATCACAACGCCCTTGGATAGCAGTCCCCTGCATTTAATCCGAAGTTTAGGTTTCAGCTCTTCAATAAACATCTCAGTGAAACAAGCACTGTTGATTGTTGAACCTTTTTCCTGATAATGTTCCAATACTGGCCCTTGAGAATCCCAGAAAACTGTAAGCATCAATTTTCCAGCTGAAGGTTGACTTTTGAACTTTTTCTTGGTCAGTCATTCAGGATGTTTCCATTCCATTCTCTGCCGTTTACTCTCAGGCTTGTAGTGATGAATCCATGTCTCTTCACCAGTAATGATTCTCTTTAAGAAACTTTCACCTTCCTTTGAGTATCAGTCCAAATTTGGGTTGCAGATATCCAGATGCTTCTGTTTATGCTCTTCTGTGAGTTGTTTCGGTACCCATCTTGCACAAACTTTTCAAAACCCAAGTCTGTTGTGGATTACTTCCTTTGAGATGTTAAAGCATCCTCCCTGTAGTCCTGATCTTGCTTCATCAGACTTTCCCCTGAAAGCAGCCCTACAAGGATGAAGATTCACTTCTGATGAAGAAGTAAAGACAGGTGCATTCATGGCTTGCAACTCAGCCTAAAACATTTTTTAATGAGGG
Organism: Hippopotamus amphibius kiboko; assembly: GCF_030028045.1. Classification (NCBI taxonomy): domain Eukaryota; kingdom Metazoa; phylum Chordata; class Mammalia; order Artiodactyla; family Hippopotamidae; genus Hippopotamus; species Hippopotamus amphibius. The sequence goes on along the minus strand of NC_080186.1, from coordinate 26,184,492 downwards.
AATATGAAAGCTTTTTGACAGATAGACAAAATATATTGAAAAGCAAGGAGATTATGTTGAAAATGATGTATTTGTCTTTTCTAAAAATTAATGAAAATAAAATAAATTCTATAACCAGAGTGCGGATAATTTTTGACTCACCCTTGTATGTATGGAAATTAGGATTTTAGAAATAGCATGAAAGAAGAAAAAGAGAGGAACTTGAGCTCAGACCTGGGTATGACTTTCCCACCACTCCTTCCTTCTCTCCCAGCCCTTCTCCACTCCTTGCCTCGAGGGGATGCATAGCTTCCAGTTCTGAATGCCAATCATGGCATGGTCCCTGAAGGAATTTCTGGCACTTGTATCCTTAGCGACTAGGATAGAAGTTCCAGGAGGCTTTGCCAGTTCCACCTTGAAAGAGGATTGATCTGTTGGAACCAGACAGTGGGAACCAGGCTGGGGACAGTTTTAGTAAGCACAACAGCAGCCAGTGCATGAGGAACGCCCAGTATATGCTCAACACCCCACTAAGCGCTTTGTAACGTTAATTTATTTTGTCCTCCCAACAATCTATACACTCTTATGTCTGCCAGATTCAGACAGAAGTTTAGAGAAGTGTGACTTGCCAAGGTTTCCCAGCTGGTAAGTGGCAGAGCAAGGACTCAAACCCAAGTCTTTCTGACTCCAAAACCTGTGATTTTCACCAAATTGCTCAACGTGGTGGTGCCCTACTCAGCATTAGATCAGAGAGCACTCAGTGAGTACTTCGGGAAGGAAACAGACTCCAAACATACTCGAAGCTCTTCTGGGTTGGGAAACAAAACAAAATAAACACTCCAGTTTATTTTATTGCCTCTTCCTCTCCTTCTGTTCTCTCTAGATTTTTAATCCCATTTGTTTCAAGAGGTACCTCTACACATATGGACAAATAATAATTTCTTTGATGCTGAATTTCTCCACCTCAGTGATGAAAAGGTTGATGCTGTGAGGAATGGTCCCTAAGATCACTGCTAGGAAGCCCACTGGAGGGGATCCTCCTTGGTTATTTTTCACCTCCTCTAGCAGAATAACAGGTCATAAAGTTTCATTTCCGGCTGACCTGATTTCACACCTCGCCTGGTGAGCCAAGCCTGGCCCTGTCCTGATGGCAGGGGTGGCTCAAGACCTCAGCTCAGAAGCGGTCCCACCACAGGCTGGTGGAGAGCCGATGCCTCTGTGTGTGTGTTCCCTGGTGAGCCTCTGTTAAGCGTTTCCCTTCTGCCTCCTTCCTCCCAGCACCTGCCTGCTCATCTGCGCCCTGAGCACCCTGACTGTGCTATCCCGCAGGCCATGGAGAACGAGCTGCCAGCCCCCCACACGTCCAGCAGCGCAAGTGTCGCCAACAGTGCTGGCGGCGTCAGTAGCAGCAGTGGCGGCAGTGGCCGCCCCACGGGGCCCCAGGTTTCCGTGTACAGTGGCATTCCTGACCGGCAGACAGTGCAGGTAAGACACCACCTGATGCATCGTCTCGGGGCTCGCCAGAGGACACGTTGGCATGGTCTGGTAGGCCAGCCAGGCTGCTGAGTCTAGAATGGGCGTAAGGGCGTATGTTAGTGGACAGATATTTGTGCATCCTTAGAGGAGTAGCGACACTACATGGATTCAATCAGGAAGGCTTGGGGAGAGTGGGAATACTTAGTAGGTTCGGAAAATTCCTTTCTTACCTGGTGACTCAGATCCCACAGTGCTGTTTGGGGAGGATAAACGTGTGAAATTATAAAGGGCCAGCAAGTAAAAATAGTAAACAGGAAGAATGACTGCGAACTGCCCAGTCACAGCCTAGACCTAATCTAAGTGACGTTGCCTTGTACCAAGTTTCTTACACTTGCAGGACCAAAAAAGAATCCCAAACAATCCTTCACCTCTGCAGCTTTTTACCTTCTTCTCCAAAGCAGCGGTTTGCAAAGTGTCATCCGTGAGGCCTTCCGGGTGACTACACACTCTTCCAAAATGCAGTCGTGACTATGTTTTGCCATCTGCCATGTGCCCCACACTGTCCGAAGCATTTTGCATATTTACCTTCTCCTCCAGCTGGCACAATTCTGTAATTGAGAAAACTGAGGCTTAGAGAAGGTAGTGACTTTTCCAAGGTCACTAGGTAAAGACAAAAGAGCTGAACCTGATTATCCCCCCAAACCTGTGTTCTTATTCACCACGATGTTTGATTAAGGCTCCTGGATAAAATAGGCAGAAAAGAGAGACCGCAGCTAAGTGTTTACTCTGATAGTTTTGCTATTGCAGTTTGGATGTACTGGGCAAGTGAGCTCATCCAGCTTTGGCCCTAGGCCCAGATTAGGGAACAGAGGAGAAGTCATGGCAGATGGTGAGAGAGCCTGAAAAGTCTAGTCAAAGAAGACCCCATCAGATACTCTGGAATCTTCCCTGTCCCAGCTATCTCTGCCTCACACTTGATAAAACCACGCTTCCATCCTTGCTGCCCCACACCCAGCCTCCTCCCCTGGCCCCTTTGCACATGAGTATTTTAGCGCCACTTCTAGCAGCTGGCATTAGGATGTGCCCTCCAGACCCTCACCACAATTCTAGGCAAAAAGGACTTGAGATTTCTGCCCTGGCATATGGAGTGAGCCAAAGCTGTGTCCGCACCCAAGCAGAACCATTGGAGTGCCTCCTGTTTCCGTTCCTTGACATCCTTTAGCAAGGAAAAGTCTATCTCTACCACTGCAGTCTGGATGCTGAGGGGTGCTTTCAGGAGTCTAAGGAAAATAGAGAGGGCTAGATAAAGGGAATAAGAAGAAGGAATTCCGGGGAGGACGAGGAATTAAAAGAACTGAATTCATGTAAACCTGGCCCCTCAGAGGGAAAGTACACTTAAGGAAGTGTGTGGAGGAGCTGGGATGGGATGGGGGTATCTGGGGAGACCTCAGAGCCCATGGAGAATCTGTGATATCAGCCTGTTTTTACAGAACCCCAAATCTAAGCCCAAAGATGTTTTGTCTGAGAGCCAGCAGCTCCTAGAAATCATGCTCAGCGGGAGAGAGCGGGACTAGAGGCTCACTTGCCTGGGGCAGAACACAGGGCAGGAGCAGCCCTGTAGCCAGGGATTCAGCAGAGCCGAGGGTAGGAAGTGGACCAAAGCCTGGCCAGGACCCGCGTAGGGCATCCCCTGGGAAGACGGCAGGAGGGTGACCAGGTAAGGAGAAGGGAGGAGAAATGTCCAGGGCTAATGAGAAGAAGATAGAGGGTCTCAGGGCTGCAGGAAAGACATTTGCTTTACCTTGTTCCTGGGGGTAGGGGAGAGGCTTTGAGGGGTGGGAGGGTGGGAGGTGATCAAAGAGCAGCCTTTTGTCTTTTCCCAGAGACTGTGGCCTTGCCAGTCCCATCAGGAAGGAGGGAATAGCAGTGAGACTAATGGGAGATGGTAGCTCAAAAGAGGGAGTGATGGAGAGAAGGAGGGAAAGAGTAAAAGAGGAACGCAGCATCCCTGTAGCTGCAGCATCCCTGCCCTGCAAAGCCGGGGGGACCGTCTTCTGAGGGACCGAAAGGACCTCCCAAGCAGCTGGGGGTGGAGGTTGGGCAAGTTTTGGTTTGGCTGGCTGTGTGGCCAAAGCTGGAATAGGCCCCCCTTTGGACTTGTCTCTTTCTCCCCACCCTCTTCCTCCTCTCAGCCTTGTTGAGCTTCGGTTCCCTTTGTCATCATCATCCCTGAAGTCCTGTTAGCCTCATCCGAGGCTGCAGAACGTCGGGGAAGGGGGAACTTAACAAGCCTGTTGTGGGACCCAGTGTCACTGGAGGTTTAAAAGACTCCTGTCCCCTGAATTCCCACTATCCTGAGAGTTGGTCAGAGCGGCAGGTGCCGCCCATGTCCTCCGGAAGGAGCAGGGAGCGCATGTGCTGAGGAGAGAGGCTCCATAGACAGGCAGGAACGCACGGAGCTTTGCACACAGTTGTCTCCCCCACTCCCTGGCGAGTGGGGGTCCTGCATCCTTCTCTGAGCCACTGGGGAGACGGGGTGGAGCAGGCCTGGCCGCAGAAGGGGCGAGCGTGCAGCACGGGCTCTTCCCCTGCCCCGCCCCGCCCCCGCAGGTGATCCAGCAGGCCCTGCACCGGCAGCCCAGCACGGCGGCCCAGTACCTGCAGCAGATGTACGCGGCCCAGCAGCAGCACCTCATGCTGCAGACGGCGGCCCTGCAGCAGCAGCATCTCAGCAGCGCCCAGCTCCAGAGCCTCGCGGCCGTGCAGCAGGTAAGCCCATGTCATAGGAACACCTGGGATGCTGCCGAAGGAAAAGGGAGAAGCAGGCACTGCACGCGTGTTCCCCCGCGTTCTCTTACTGCGTCCTCGTGGAACCCCTGCCAAGTAGGTACGACTGTCATCCACGTCCTTTGACAGATGAGGAAAGAGGCTCTGAGAGGCTAAGCGCCCAGCCTGAGGTCGCACAGCTCTGGAGCAGAGCATCTGGACCTCTCCTCCCGCCTCACCCAAGGAGGGACTGGTGGGGGCCTGCCTCCCCGCGTCACCACAGCTCAGGGAGGGGACCGAGGGTCCGAGGAGGTGTCCACAGAAGGCCGTTGCCCACTCAGCCTGCCTGTCTGCCCGTAGTGGCCGAGAAGAACTCAATCGTCCATTCAACAGTATCTTTATGCCCCTACTGCATGCCAGAGCTCATGTTAGGCACTGGGTACACGGTGGACCCTGTCCTCTTGGAGCTTACAGTGGGGGAGAGGGAAAGTAGATAGAAACCCAAATAGATGCGGAGACAAAGTAGCTACATTTCCGAGTGCAGATGAGCTCTTCCAAATAGAAGAGCAGCCTGCAGTGGCTGAGTACCAAGGAGGCCTGCCTTAGGTCGGGGGATGGGTGTCACCTGTCTGCTGGCAGAACCGGGAGTGGATGTCTGAATGAATGTCTGCTGGAGGAACTGAAGGATGAGAGGAGGCTGCCCAAAGGGAGGGCGTAGGCTGGACCCTCCAGACAGGATGTGCGCAGCTCTCTATGTGGGGGCCCGTGAGCCAGGTATGATAGAGTGGGGTGGGGTGGGGGCTGAAGAGAGCCGGACACATTGGTCACAGTCAGAGCAGACAGCTTGAGTGCTTCTGTGTAAATGTTCTGCCTCGTGTAATCCTTTAAGCAGTCCTACAAGCAATCCCCACCTTAGAAAAGAGGGAACTGGGGCACTTGCTTGAGATCACATAGATGAGCCAGAATAAGGGTCTGACTCCTTGCCACTGCCCTACAGTGCTTCCTGTGGCATGTGAGAGCCGGGGGGATGACTGGAGGAGATCTGGGACTCTAGTGATAAGAATTCTTTCCTAGGCAAGCCTGGTGGCCAACAGACAAGGGAGCACTTCGGGCAGCAGTGTGTCTGCACAGGCCCCCGCCCAGTCGTCCTCGGTGAGTAGGACAGGGAGCAGCAGGCAGCGCCCACAGCTCCGGGACCGGCTCCTTCCTCCTTGCCCCAAATGTTCGTGGACTTCCAGACCCAGTTGTGGTGAAACCTTAGCCATGTAGAATCATGGCTGGAGTATATTACTCTTGCCAGGAAAAGAAGTGTGTGCCACTTTCTAACTTCCATCAATAACTCCCAGTCATCCATAAACTGATGAGAACCAACAAGGTCCGAGATGGCGGAAGATTCAGCTTCCAGTGGACCTTGAGCCTCATTATACGCTCATTGTAATACGTTAGCATCTAAGTGACACACCCGCCGACACCAAGACAGTTCTGAGGCCAACCATCAAAGGCCAAAAAGTGGGCGGTGGCCCAATTCCTGGAAAACCCCGCACCTTCCCCAAAATATTTGGAATAATCCTCCCACTTGTTAGCCTATGAAATTACCCAGACCATAAAAACAAACCATGCCATATTTCAGCGCCCCTCTCCCTTTCTGAGATGGCCCACACTCCTCTGCACAGTGTGTTTCTCTCTAAATAAATCCACTTCTTACCTAAATAAATAAATAAATAATTAAAATAACTCCCCGTCATCTTTTCAATGTCAAGGCTCTCTGATCATAGCTCAGGCCTCTCCACATCGGCTCTTCCCTGCAGCTCTGCACGTAGGCCAGAGATGCAGCAGTGCCGGGGGAAGATCCAGGGCCCACGGAGTAGAGCTGGTCCTAAAGAAGGCTGAATCCACCAAGGGACAGTAGAAGCGGAGAGAAAGAAGTGGGTGAAGGGGTGCAGAGTTAACCTACAGAGCCTCCTGTTTCCTACTGCACGTGTCTCTCTCCTCAGATCAACCTGGCAGCCTCCCCAGCAGCGGCCCAGCTCATCAACCGGGCTCAGAGTGTCAACTCGGCAGCAGCCTCGGGCATCGCCCAGCAGGCTGTGCTCTTGGGCAACACATCTTCTCCGGCCCTGACTGCAAGCCAAGCACAGATGTATCTGCGGGCACAGATGGTGAGTCCCCAGCCTGGGCCACAGCTCAGGTGGGCCGGGAGGACAGAGGCAGAGAAGGTGGGAGCTGGGTGATTAGAGAAGGGTGGGGATTAGAGAAGGTGGGAAAACAGCATTGGAGGGACAGTTGGCAGGACAGAAGGGGTGGCATAAAGAAGGCGGCCTGGAAGGCTGAGCTGGAGCTTTGGTAGAGGCTCCATGACTCAAAGAAAGGTGGGGTCCCAGGCTGAAATGAAGTTACCATGATGCCTCCTTTCCTTCCCCTCCTAGAGTGAAACAGAACGGTCCTCTTCTTATCAGAAACCACTCCCTAGAGTTAATTAGGGTAGAGAATGCAGGGATCTGTGCCCAGGTGGTCTGTCCACCCAGACATGTAAGATAAGCAAGTGCACAGACACCCGCGTCCCCTGTGGAGGTGGGATCTTACCCCACCCACTGCGACAGTCCTCGCAGGCACTGGCCGCCGCTAGTTCAGGTCCAGAAGCGCGTTCCAGCCCAGGTGGGGCAGGCAGCAGTCAGCTCCAGGACATGCTGCTGCTCCACTGCCTGCCCAGCTGTGTGCCCGTTCCCATCAGGGTCGCCCTGTCAACCATTCACCAGGCGGGCTTGCTTGGGCCGGATGTACTCAGGACAGTATCAACCCTGGACAGGCACACCCAGCGTCCCCCACGTACATCTGTCCCTAGGAGGTGCAGAGGTTCGTAGGAAGCTGAGAGATTCCTAAGGTTTAGCAGAAGTTCCCGGGAAAGCGGCAGCATGTGCCCTAGGAAGCAGGAACGTCTAGCTCTGTGCTGAACTCAGATCCCTGTGAGTGCAGTCTCGCAGCCCCTGTTCTGAAGAGTTCTCCCTCCGGCTCCTCGACACACTGTCCTGCAGACTCTACAGTCCCACCTCTCCCTTGGCTCCTGCAGCCAGAACTTGACACTGGGAGCTTTCCTGGTTCTGCTCCAGCACTTCCATTCTTGACTCTGGACTCACTGAGGTCCAGCTCCATTCCTGGGGAATAGCCTCTTAGACACACGTGTCGACTAGACTGCCACGTCTCCAGGGAGCCAGGGAGCCCGCGTGACACTGCCAGACCTGCTCTGTCTTCATTTTACCCCGTCCCTTGTCCTACTCAACTGCCCCCGCTGGTGGCCCTGCAGCCTGGCCACCTGCCTTCCCCCAGTGGGGTACTCGTGCCCAGAGGAGCAGACACGCTGTCAGACACCGCATGTCCCCACGGACACTGAGCTAGACTCACAGGGGTGGGAGTGTCACGCAGAGACCCTCAGTCGCTGCGTCCCCACAGAAGGAGACACAGACATGACTATGGCTCTGGGCGCTCTGGGTCCTCTACCACTGTTGTCTCTGCACACGCACTTACACACACACACACACACAAATGTACACACATATACACACACACACACACAGCATAATCTGAATTTGACTAAAAGATGGCCAGAAGAATACATCTAAGCTGCTCCCTTCTGGTGCAGCGTCCTGTTCTCACCCAGACCTGGAGTCCGGAGCAGGTCAGGTCTAGAACATGGTCCCAGGGCATCTTTCTCAGCGCAGGGGCCCTGCTCCCCGGGATACTGCCGAGAGGGACTTGAGGGTGTCCTGCGATGGTTGGTCCCTCGGGGCTGAGCTCCTCACAGAGGCTTCTGAAGTAAACCTGTCTTGGGTGCAGCCCCAGAGTGGCCCCCACCCCTGGCCCTCCACGGCCCGGTCTGGGTCAGACCACGGCGAGCATCTTGAGGTTTTAGGAGATCCCCCTGGACTCTTGCCCTTTTGTACCTCCCCACTTCCCCAGTCCGCTCCCTGGCTAAACTGTTGTGTCCTGTGGCCGAGCCCACGTTGGGCAGGTAAAAGGCGCCTCGTTTCCTGTGATTCCAGGCCCAGCCAGGTAACCTGGCGCAGGTAGCTAGGAGCCTAGGCGGCACTGTTCCTTTGTCCCCTCAGCTCATCTTCACGCCCACGGCCACCGTCGCTACTGTGCAGCCTGAGCTCGGCACTGGCTCCCCCGCCCGGCCCCCCACCCCCGCCCAGGTGAGGATTCCATGCTGGTGGGAGGGCAGGGGGGTGGGCACCCCCACAGAGGGGCACTGATACTGGGTATGGGCCCGAGCCCTGGAGGAGCTTTGAATGTTTGGAAAGGTTGGTGTGTCCTAGGAAAGCAGGTGGGTGACAGGGCATCCCAGTGCTCCTAGACCTGCTCCTTAGTTCCCTGCTGAGAAGGCCTCAGCTATTCTTGACTCGGCTTCGCGCCCCAAACACAGGGCGGGAGTCAGCAGCAAGCGTGGTCGCCAACAGCGGTGCTCATCGCTACCTTACAGCCTCCCCAGGATAACCTCTGTTGCTGTTGCTTTTGAAGAGGAAAATTCCACTCATTGCACATGCTAGCACCTCTAGGAATCAGGAAAAACGCCATGGAAGAGGGGGCAAAGATGAGTCCTGGGTCCCTTCCTTCTGCTGGGAGCACACAGACGCTGCGGCGGCTGTAAAGATTCTGTGGGCGCGGGGGAGAGGAACCCCCCGCAGCTACAGGATGGGGGGACCCACCCGGGAGCACGATTATCAGATGTGTCAGATGCGAGTCTGGCACAGCGTCCGTGTGTCCAGCAGAGGGCACCAGGGACCAGGCTGAGTAAGCATGCCTGTCCTGCCGTGAACACCTGAGCTTGAGGACAGGATAATCCCTGGCCTGGGGGACCTTGCTGGTCAATTAACTTTCACTTTTGCCCTGGCCTTTTCCAGTGTGGGAAGCCCCGTGCCCCGCTGTATCTGGGAATTCTTTCTAAGTGGTATGCAGTCCATCCTGATAGTTTGGGGGAGGAGGGGAGGTGACAGAAGAGAGAGCCCGGCCTCCCTGCCCGGGCCTGCCCCAGCTGGGGCAGACATCCCTGCTCAGAATTTAGTTTCTTCAGCTGATGAATCCAGTCACTGGCACGCTTTCTGTCCCCTTTCGAAACTCTGCTCCTGGTTCCTCTTTCAGCCCCTGTCTCATTCTCTCTCTCTCTCTTTCTGATTTAACAACCCGCTCTCCTGCTCAGCCATCCTTGTATCCATCCCTGACTCCTTCCCTACGTGAATTGTGTATTGGCATCGCTCCTACGCACATTCTCTGGACTCCCACAGACCCCTCTCTTCCAGGTACAGAACTTGACCCTCCGAACACAGCAGACACCAGCTGCAGCAGCCTCGGGTCCTACCCACACTCAGCCTGTCCTGCCCAGCTTGGCCCTGAAGCCCACCACAGCAGGTGGTAGCCAGCCTCTGGCTACCCCATCACAGGGCAGAAACACTGCTCAGGGTTCCCCTGCAGGTGCCAAGCCTGGCATAAGTGACAGTGTGATGGAGCCACTCAAGAAAGGAGATAGCAACGGCAGTGTGCCAGGGAGCTTGGAGGGCCGGGCTGGGCTCAGCCGGATGGTGCCCGCTGTGGCCACCCACCCCCTCATTGCACCAGGTAAGGGCTCCAGGAGGAAGGAGCCTCTCCCAGAAAACTCAGAGGGACTATGGGTCAGGGGGAAGCTTTCAAACTTTCCTTTCTCCCATGGACATGCGAAGATGTTAGCCGTGTGTGTGTGTCTCTCTCCCCTCTACAGTCTTGAGATATTCATCACCGCTAGATTTTGTTTCATGCTTCTAGCCTAGCTTTAAAGAAGGAAGCCACATCAGTGGGAATAAATGAGAGCTTCTTCACAGTGGGCACCGTGGCGATTCTCAGGGTACACAATCATAGCTCTTCACCTTGAGAGGAGGGATGGGCAGCTGGACTGTTTTGAAATTTTCAGCAAAAAGGACGGGGCTCGCCAGAGGCACGTAAGAACCACACTGGGAGATGAGGAAGTGGGAAGTTTATTTCTCATCATTCAACAGACATTTGTTGACTAATATTCGCCAGTTATGTGGCCAGGTCTGGGTGCGCAGAGATAAATATGACGTGGGTCCTGCCCTCCCAGGAGGGCACCGTCTGGAGAGACAGACAAGTACAACGCGATCTAGGGTGATAAGTGCTATAACAGATGTGATCACAGAGGCACTATCCTGCCGGGGGGTGAGGAGCCAAGAAAGGCTTGCCAGGCGATGGTGACACTTGAGAATCAATCTTGCCGATTAAAAAAGTAATAATCCAGCAGGTTACTTGTGAAGCAAATTGTGTGAAGGGGATGAATCAGTATTCCCTGGGGCTAGACTCTTTCCTGCCTGCTAAAACTCTCCTGGTGCTGCCTGCTGTAGGCAGTCTTTAATGAGAAGATCTGCCAACAGCCCCAGAAGCCAGACTTACCAGTCTCGGGAACAAGACCAAGCTGTAAGAGCACAGAAATGTAGTGGTGGACCACGTGGCTTTGCATTAAAGAGAGACTCACCCTGGTCACATCCCTGAAATAACCACTAACCCTCTGTCCTCATCCGGACCGTTTTACCATCCAGTCTAACCTGCATTTTTTTTCTTGAGAGCCTACTTTATGCTTGTTACTAGAGTAACCAAGATGGTCAAAATGTGATTTCTTGCCTAAAGGGGTGAGCAGTCAAAAGGAGGGAGGCAGATGTATAAGCAAATCCATTCGATTTCATAAATGCCATTGTAGGAGTAAGTACAAGGTCAGGGTGGGCCCAGATGGGCACCTCAGTGCCAGGCAGAATGGGGCAGAGATGCTGTCCCTCCAAGGAAATGGTGCTGAGTATTGAAGCAGGAGTCATTTCCCCAGCAGACAAAGGAGGGGAAGATATTCTAGACAGACAGCGAGAGGCACAGGCAGAATGTTGTGACGGTGAGCTGGGGAGAATCTGAATTCAAGTTCTTTATTCACCCTTTTGAGGCTTCAAGGACAGAGGTGGTCTCTGCCTCCAGTAGTCACTCTGAGCTGAGACAGGCACCTCCCTGCAGAGGCCTGACTGCCCTGTGGCTCCAGGCGTTTCTCTGTGTCTGGCATTGGTTTCTCCAGAGACTAGTCTTGCCTCTTCCTTTTATGAAGAAAGAAACTGAGGCTCAGAGGGTTAAGTCTGAGGGGTTGATAGCAGGTGAGACTAGACCAAGGAGCCCAAATGAACATTTCTTCTACCTTCTCGTGCAACCTACAAACCATAGAGCAACATCCAGGCTTCAGGACTTCCTGAGAACCCCATTTCTGCCCAGGCCAAAATGTAACCTCTCCTTAGATCTAAGCCAGCCCCTGCAACCCCCGATTCTAAGGACCCTTCAAAGGAAAGACCAGTTCTTAGGTTTCTTCCTAAGACTCCTAGGCAGCCTTAGGACCTCAAGAAAACTAGACAGAAAGGGGACCAGCACTGATAAAAGCTCTGATGTATACTAGATAATATGCTGAACTTTTTTATGTACCCCACCTCTTCTGACCTTCAGAAGAACCCTGTAAGGTAGATGTTTTTATCCATTTTACAGATGAGAAAACTGAAGCTCAAAGCAGTTACCCAAGAACTTACTATAAAAGTCACTCAAGGTCACATCAGTATTACGTGGCAGAACTGGAAACCAACTCCATGTCTGGCTGAGTCAGATCCGGTGTTCTTAATCATCAAGCCATATTTGCCTCTCTCAGTTCTCACAGTAATTTGGGGCTTCCTAAGCCTTTCTTATTCCTGACCCAAAGCTCAAAGAGCCTGACAGTTCTAAGATTGTTCTGGGTTTTACAGAGCCTGGTGGAGGGCTCACTTCCTTGAGCCTGGTAAAAGGGAAGGCCAGTGAGTTACAGACTGAGGTCCAGGGCCCCAGGGGTGACCTGGAATTAACGGTATATGGCTATAGGCAGTACAGAGACCCGTGGTTCCCTGGAACTTTGTACGGAGCAGCTGTGAGCTGCAGACCACAAAGACTCTCTCCCCAGTGACACAAAGCAGTAGGCTTTGCATTGTTCTTGCCTCCCACCGTCCCCTCCTATTCTTCCCTTCCTCTCCCACCCCTTCCTCTCCGTGGTTCCACTCCCCACCCCCATCCCCCAAATGGAAGGTGGCGGGAAGGTTTAAGATGCTACAGATCCTCTCAGGGTCTTGAGAACAAAACAAAGACTGAAATAAGCCTCCTGACCTGCTGGGGGCCGGCGGTGGAGGCGGGGGGGGGGGGGGGGGGGGGGGGGGCGGGGCGGGAGCTGGAGCAGCACCTGCCCTGGGCGCCGCAGTTCCCCAGGCAGGAGGTAACTTCTGGCCTCCTGCCCAGCCAACGCGCTCTGACTGAAAGGAGGGATCAGAGCGTGCGCGCATGCGTGTGTGTGTGTGTGCGTGTGTGTGTGTGTGTGTGTGTGTGTGTGTGTGTGTGTGTGAGAGAGAGGGGGGAGAGAGAGAGAGAGAGATGGGGGAAGCAGAGCGGCAGGTTTTTGTTTCTTATTGGAGCATTTTTTGAGCTGGCTGGCTGGTTGCCCCCAGGGAAAGTAACCAGTGGAGACTTGGAGGGGGGAGGCCGTGGCGGGGAGGAGAGCAGAGAGGAATGCGTCCTCCTGGGGGCTGTTTCCTCCCAGAGCAGGCAACCGCTCTAGTCCCAGCTGGGACTGCTCCCACTGACAGCTGTTTGGGGGCAAAGCCCCTCCCCCATGGCAAGCTCCCTGCTGTTCCTGCTCCTGTCACCTTGGCAACGGGCTTCTTTAGGCTCCGCAAATAGAAAAGGTCCCTTATGCCCTGAAAAGCGGTGGGTTGGTGGGTGGGGGAGGGGAGTAGGGGGCGGAGAGCAGAGCAGAGAGGTTGGGCTTCTCAGTGATCTGAGGACTAAACTCGGAGGGCAGAAGAGGGGCAGGCTGCACGGTCCTGTGGGCCTGGCTTCCAGGGGAGCCAAGACCCAGGGGAGCTGCACTGCAGCTCCAGATAGGAGGCTTGGTTCTTGGAGTCCTCATTCTAGTGGCTAAACTCAAGGCCTTGGATGCACACGCAGGCCCAAAGGTGAGGAGAAAGTGGCGACCAGGAGGGAGATGCTGTGATAAAAGAGAACTGTCCCATCATTGAAAATCCTGGGCCCTTTTCACACAATTGGGCTCCAGATGCTGGATCTTTGTTCTGTCTCTTCATCTCTCCTCAGGTCTCTGGAAAGAGAGAGAATTCACTGTTGGGAAGGCCTGCCACACAGCGGCTTTGTTTTATCACAGAGGGGGTTTTGTGTCAGGGAGTGGTGATTCTGTCTGCGATAGGCTGGACAATATGATGCTTGCTGATTCCAGGACTCTTGGGGACCATATTTTCCTCCCAAAGCAGCTACCAAACTGTGGGGTAGATACACTTTTACTAAAAGACTCCAACAGAAACCAAAACGTACATGTGGGCCTGTTACCTAGCTGGAATCAGATCCCCTACAATTCCGATGTTAAAATCATATCACTGGCCAATAAAGTCATTTCAGTCATCCACTGTAGGACCAGATTTAGATTACTAAGCATCTCCTCCTTATATTAGAGGGGGAAAGCTAGCAGATATCAGAGGAGGAGTTGTATATTTTGCTGAACATTTCTCACCACGGATGTGCCTCTGTGTGTGTGGGTATGTGTGTGTGTGTGAGAGAGAGAGAGAGGAGAAGCAGACTGTGTACCTTGGAACTGTTAAGCATTCCTTCTTTCCTGAAATCCTTCACTCTAAGCTCTTATTATGTTACCTCCATGGTTGCTGCTAGGAATAGTAACAATAATTACCAGTGAATGAGCTACCGCGTTCCAGGCACTGTACCAAATGCCTAACCTGCACATCTCATTTAATCCTAGCAATAATTATTCACCTCACAAATGAAGAAGATATGGCTCAGAAAAAATCATTAACTGTCATCTCCGTATAGCTTTTCTCTCTCTAATTGTTCAATTCGGCCCAACAAATATTCATTCAGCACCTATTGTGTGCCAAACCATTTGGGCATTAGAGTCGAACAAGCGTAAATTCTAAGAGGGGTTGTAGAAATTTGAGTCACACCTTGAAAAATGAGTACGTTTCCAGAACAGAACTGAAGGGGGATTATCTCAGCTGGCCCTGGGAGGCACCTATGCCCAGAGCAGCCAAGTGTGCCTGTGACCATCTGTGCGTGTAGGTGGGTCCTGCTGCTTCTTGCTTTTCCCTGGCCCCACTGCCATTCACTGTGGTAGCCCCGAAACACTCAGTCCACCCCGCCTTGTATATGACTCCAACACCTACCTTCCAGCAGAGCTTGCCTGTTCTTACATTTCAGACACCTGCCCCCTGTCCACAGATGACTTCTCAGTACGCGTCCATCCCTGTGCTCCTCCCGTCTCCCCAGAGATTTCCAACTGTCCATAGGATACTCCCACATGAATATTACCCCACCTGCATACACGTTTTTAAAATTTGGAGATTCATAAATAAAACCAAAACCTGAAAGTCTTCCTCTTCAGCAAAGTCCCCCTTTCCCAGTTCCTGGCCACTGTCCAGAATCGTCAGGTATTTCTGGACCCAGGCTTACAATCTCAGGGGTCTTTTGATTTCATTTTCCTTCATCAGGGAGGCAGAGTGTTATAATGGGAAAAGCCTGGGCTTCAGAATTAGACCTGGTTTCAGACCCCAGCTTCATCACTTACCAAGTTTTATGATCAGCATCAAGTTAGTTAATCTCTGAAAATCTTGATTTCTTCATGTATAAAACAAAGATGGTTATATTTACAACATGCTGTAAAGATGGATGAGATGGCCTGCAGAAATGACCAGCGCCAAGTAAGCTCACGGTAGATATTCATTCCCTTTCCCACCTTATTCCCACCCTCCGTCACCTCCCAGTTTATCACCATGTTCTGACCATATTTCCTCTGTGTCGGCTCCTGGCTTTGCTTAGGGCCTGTTGACCATACGGGGCTTAACTGCCCACCGGAGTATCCTGTTCATAGCTGCCAGGATCACCTTTCTCAGAGACTTACTCCTTTCTTGTTTAGAAACCTTCACTGTTTCTTTGTTTCCTGCTTTATCAGTTGCAGGAGGGATTCAGTAATTAGTACATTAATGACTTCTGACTGACTGACCCTGATTCTGGGTTGGGGACCTTCAAGACCCTCCCCAGTTGCCCCCGGCACCACTCTAATCGCTCTCGGCTTCCTGGCACAGATCCTCTGCCTCTCCTTCCCCACTCCCTGCCGCCCACCCTGCTTTGTGACTTAACCTGCACAGACCTTCTGCCTCCCCGCCTTCTGGCATAACACTCCTCCTTCATTGTCCATCCCTCCAAAATTACCTCCAAAGTTCTCAACAGCCCCCAACTAACACTCAAACGCCTGGCGTTTTAACTTGCGCTTGCTGACTGTACCATTCACTCACCCATCAGCACTTCTTGAGCATTTGTGAGATACGAGGCACCATGCCTCATCATTCAGATGAAGTCAGTTTTCCCTGAACCTGCTGCATTGTGGAAAGTCTCTTGGAAACAGCTCTCTCTCCTTGCTTGTGAAATGGGAATACTGCTCATTTGCCTCAGAGGCTGATTTTAAGGAATAAATGAGACACAAATTGTAAGAATGCTTTGAAAAGTTAAAAGCAGTATACAAATAGGTAGTATTTTAAGAACAGCTACCATTTATTGTGCATCTTCTCAGTATGAACAAAGGCAGTGAACCTCTCCTCTTTGTGGTTGAAACACAATATTCCATTTGATACTAACAAATACTCTGTGAAGTGTATATCACCACTTGCAGAACAGGAAGTCAAGATTCAGAGAGGTTAAACAATTTGTCTTAAGTTGCACAGCCTGTAGGTGGCAGAACCAAGATTCAAGCCAGATCCGACTAACACCTTTAGCCATTTCTGCTGTATTCTCATCCCTCTACCAAGGGTGGGTAGTTTCTTTTTTAATGCTGCAAACTGCCTTATAAGGAATCCTGCTCACAGAGGATATTTGGTGGTTTTGCCAGGTAGCTGCAGAGCAGGTCTAAAGACATTAAGACATAGACAGCCCACCATAGAGTGCCCCTGAGGTCAGCAACCCTGTTTCTGTACATTTGTTTCCTCTTACAGGGAAATTCCCTCAGCTTCATTTCCCCTCTCATTTTCCTCCTAGCCCTCAGCCTGGAAGGACTGCATCTCCGAAAATCCATGTGGCTATCGCTTTAGGTTTGCCTAAAAGGAGCTTCCTTGTCTAGTTATGTACATGTGGAACTCTGACCTCTAGAGTCAAGCTCAATTGCAGTCTCTCCCTGAGGTCTGATCACATGGGACGCCTTTGGAGATCAGCAGCCTCTGGAGGGTGGCGGCGTCATTTAGACCCACCCGAAAATTGCCTCCTCTCTGGCTGCACTTGCGTAGTCACCCCGGATTCAGCTGTACACGATGCCCTGTAGGTCCCTGAGAGCACCGTGGATTTGATGCCTCCAAGTCTTCCCACGTGCTCTTCCTTTCAGCACCTTCTGAACTCTGAGTCATGCTAAACACTTACTTCCTCTGGGAAGCCTTCTCTGCTTTCCTTCCCAAGCTGAATCCCCTTTCCTGTGTTCTCAGTAGTCTGTGCTTATCTCCTGTCATAACATTTACCAAATTATGCCGAGAATATCTGTTTACCAGCTATCTCTTTTACTAAACTGTAGTATTCTAGGGACCATGTTTTAGCCAGCACCAAATGTAGTACTTAGTCTGCAGTAGGTGCTTAGTAATGTTTGTTGAGTGAATGGATGGTTGAAAGTATCTCTTCACTTAACTCTGTAAACCTTGAAGAGCAGTGGGTTGTCGAAAGTTATGCCAGTCCTCTCTCACAGGCACAACCCCCCCCCCCCCGCCCCGTAGTCAAAGTAACTCCAAACTGTAGTCAAGTATTACAAATCAGAGAAAAATAAGTTTGAGCAAACCTCCAACCTACAGCTGGGACGCTCGCAGCTCCCATGTTCTTTGAGACAAGAGTCCCAGCGTTTCTGGACAGTGAGCTGTTTCCTGCATCCATGAGGACTTTGGATCAATCGAGATCCATTACTGATCACAAGTTCCGGCAGTGGATGCAGTGAAGGGGGCGTGCCAGTAAGCCCTCACAGCCAGCCCTCCTGCACGGGGTGGGGCCTTAATCCTCCTGTTGCTAACAGCCAGCTGTTTGCGGAACAGTGAATTGGTCTCTTCAGATTCTAAGTAGGCCGTCAAGGTTAGAGCACCAGCCGGGAAGATGAGCATTGCCTAGAGTCTCTCCTGTTAACTGGGCCCTAATTTGTGGAAGCCCTAGGCCTGCCCCTCCTCTGCTCCATAACAGAAAGGGTTGATGAGGCCTTCCAAAGCCGTGGCTGAGGTCGGGTGGAACCAACCCTTTGTTCCTTAGAAGCAGTGAGCTTTCCAGCTGCTGGGGATGGGGTGGCCAAAATAGGTACAAGTGAGAAATGAAGCTCCTGGACCACAGGGAAAAAAATAAAGGTCCAGAGAGATTTCTGTGCATTAACATTTCAGAAACTGATATGCCCCATCCTAGCTGTAGGGAAGAGGGATGTGACCTCCTCTGCTGTCATGGCTTCAGTGTGAAGTGCCCACCTTCACCCCATGCGGAGCCAGGTGGGCATGGGAGAGGGAGGAGAATGCATTGATGTCACCTTGGTCCACAGCAGATAGTTGCTAAACGTCTCCAGACATGTAGATTATTATGTTGGACACTGTGGAAGGGAAAAGGAAACATTAAAAACCTAGTTCCATTAAAGCACATCTTTGAAGTTAAAAAAAAAAAAGAAACATAAAACAAATCTTTGACTCAAAAAGCATATAGTCTGGTCGATAGATAGGAAATAAACACACAAAAGCATAAAAGTATCCCAGTTTAATTTACGACGCCGCTGATTATAAGAGGCGCCATTATTTTTTTAACTCTAAGGAAGAAAAGCACTACCCATTAAACCAACATCATCAACTGTAATATGCATCCCAATTCAAAAGATGTTAAAACGGGGATGGGGGTAAGAATCAACTTTTAAGAGTCAATGAAATATGTAGACAAGATAGCACATGTTAAATCACAGATGAATCAAAGAAACAAACAGTAAACGCGTTCAGGACTTCTGAGGGGAAAAACCCATAATTGAGGGTTAAGGCAAAGAGAGAAAACACCAACTGAGCCTGAGCCAAAGAAGCTTATGCCTTACTGAGATCACTGAAGTGGAAGCAGGGCATTCCAGAAAATGGAAGCACTGAACTCGAAGTCAAAAAGGCACAGGGGAAAGTGATGTTGTACGAACAGTGAGCAGAGCAGTTAGAGTGGGTGAAGGTGAGAGCAGGAAGGTGGTGAGAAGAGGTTAGACAGGAGGAAGGTCTTCAATAAACTAGAGTGCTGATAAAGCCAGGATAGCCTGGGGGTTACCCCCATCTCATTCATAATCTGACTCTGAAGAGGCAAAGTTCTGCGGGACAAACAAGCTGGAGTCCCACCGTGTTGTCATTCATTCATTCATTCATTCAGCAGTACTGATTGAGCATCTACTAAATCCCAGGTACTTTGGAGGAAACAAATAAAATCCTAAATTCTACCTATCGAAGGAGATAAGTCATTTACTGAAATAACTATGAGGTATAGGTATCATTGTTACTCCCACTTTAAAGATGATGACACAGAGGTCCAGAGAGGTCCAGGGACTTGCCCCGCCTCCCACAGGAGGACAGGGATGGGGAGGATTTGATTTATGGCACTCAGGACAGTATGAGACAAGGCACAAACTTCCATACAGGGGACATCGGACAGTAAAGACTGCTTGGATCAAAGAAATAATGAAAACAGAAAGGTTAGTTTATGTTGTAAGAAGATCTTGAGTGCCAGGATCTTTGGACAACCACAGACAAAGGAGAGTCCCTGATGGCTTTTAATCAGGGATCAGATCTGTGCACTAGGAAGATTAATTTGCTATCTATCTGCAAGGCAGATTATAGAGAGAAGAAACTGGAATCAGACCAGTTAGAAAGCTATTACAACACTTTGAATAAAAGGAATTTGATCTAGGATAATGCCAGAGTTAAATGGTGGTGGTCGCTTTTTATTAATCTTGAAAGGTTAAGGATGTACACTCCCCTCAAAATACCCTGGGGTCTTTGATTTGTGAACTCATCTAAGCTTTCATGAACTTTCTTTCCAGCCTTTGCATATGCTAGCGTCATTTGTTCTAAAACAATGGCCTTCAGTTTTCCATAAGCAGTACAGGGTCGGGGAGAGAGTGGGACAGAGAAGAGGCCCCAGGGTTGAGGGCCGGGAGGCCATTCTTGGTAAATAAATGTGTACTGTGCCTAACAATTATGCTCTATAGACCTAGAACTTTCTTCTCGAACCTTCCTTCTTCCACCTTATAAATCCTGAATTTTAAACTCTTTTCCTATGATAGCCGCCCCCATCAGATTGTATGGTCACCTAGCCCAAACATCTTGTCCCAGAGTTAAACCCCAAAGCCCTGGAAAGCAAAAGGACCTGTTTCAGGCCACACAGCCAGTGGGTAGCAGGATAGGCCTCTGACCCTCTTAGCCTCTCTGACCTGCACCATCTCCAGCTCTTAGCTCAGACCGGCAGCCCCTAGAGGGACTCTGTTCCCGGGGCAGGAATTCATGGTTTTGTGATAAGGGAGAACATTACTTGAGTCTTCAGTGATGCTGACTGTCGTTCTGCAGATCTTTTTGGCTTCTAGAGCCTAGCCAGGCACTTCATGCCATCTGCATTATCTCCCCTATGTCTTAACAAGGGTCATCTTAAAAATCCCTGACTATTGTTTGCCTGGTTAACAACCTTTGCCTGCCTGATTGTTAAATTTTAAGTAAGTAGGGTAAAATTAGGAGACAAGGCTTAGATTGGGGTCAGGGCAATTTATAGTCACCAAATGCCTGCTGGCAATTTCCATTTGGATGTTCTACCATCACCTCAAACCCCACACGTTTCTCTCAAAACCTCATCGCCATCCGTGTTTCCCTCTCTCATCATTCACTGTCATTCAGGCTACAGCCGGTGGGCCAACCATACTCCCTCTGCCTACAGCAGTCGGTCACCAAGGAGCATTTTGTTTCTCCTTAACACCTCATTTCTGTCCTCTCCTTTCCATTTGGCATTCTGCTTGGAGCTCCATGTTGGGTTGTGATGAGATAGTTGGAAACTTGCTTGTAGACAAATAGACAAAATTCAAGGAAGAAGGTATTTCCCCTAACTCTACTTACTTTGCACCTCTGTCACAGGATCCTTTTTAAATGTTAGCTCAGGACCCAGAATTTGCATTCCCCTCATTGACTGGGAGCCTCTGGTTGTAAAAATCCATCTGTGAGCTTCCAGCTGTGGCCCTCTGTGCGTTTGCCGGGCACAGCCTCTCTCTGCTGGCCCTCCAGCTGTGGGAGCCTCTGCGGAGGACGGATTTTAGGCAGGACAGGTTCAGCTGAGCGGCCCTCATACCAAGCTGGCCTGGATGCCACTCGACAGAGAGTGAGCGACGAGAGGACAATCGATCTCTGAGCTGAATTTCCTGAACTGAATTTCCAGAACATGCCTTACTGTCTATAAGGCATGAGCTGGACACTGGAAGGATGACTGAGAAGTATAAGAATCCTCACCTCAAAGAGCCAGCCTGGTTAAAATGGAAGAAGAAAGGACAAGCAGCAAACAGCAACGCATGAATTCCAGTTCAGGATAATACATTTATTTATGTAGCCCCATGTATATTTGGTATCATGCGAGGTTCTGGATAAAGAGATACGTGATAGTTTCTGATCACAAGTGGTTCATGATCTAGAAGGGGAGATAGCTAAGAAAATTACAATCCATTTCGATACATGTCATTACGGTAGACGTGAGTCCAGGATACTCAGAACCCAAGCCAAGACTGAAATAATAATTTTAATTATATGATTGAATATATGAATTAAATGATTGACCATGACCACGTGCCAGGCACTGTGCTGGGCACATTATGTCATTTTTCTCTCATTTTATTCACATAGCTTTTTTCCTCTTCCATCCTTACAACTTTCTGGGCAAGAACTGTTTTTGTTTCTGGTGTTCAGACAAGGCAGCTGAGGCCTGGTGAGGTTAAGCAGCTAACCCAAGGTCCCCCACTAGGTAGCAGAAGGAACCAGCGGTCCAACCCAGGCTACCTCCTGCCAGAGCTTGAGGACCGTGTGGGCCACTGGCACTCCCTGGAGGGGGCCCAGCCTGAGCAGAGCTTGGAGGGTGAATAAGATCCAGCCTTACAGCTCTGGGCTGGGTGATGGGAGGCTGCACCTGTTGCAGGCAGGGAGAAAAGCGAGTGAAGGGCATGGAAGAGAGAGAATAGAACACCCTGCAGAATCCAGTGTTTCTCTCAATAGCTGGAATGGTCAAAGAAGGCTTAACAGAGGAGGTGAGCTTTGCATTGGGCTTTGAGGGACAGCCAAGGTCCCAATGTTTCAGTATAGGAAGAAAGCAAGAAAACAGAAAGAAAAGGTCAGGCCATGGCAATGGTCAGGCCAGTCTCTAGGTGAAAGAGGAAAGAGACGAAAGCAAGAACATTAAGTTTGGGAAGCCTTCTTTATGTGGATGTGGGCGGGGGCGCAGTAGAAGACGAGGCCAAGCCACGCCGCCTAACCTGGCCTCTCCCCTTCAGCCTATGCTCAGCTGCAGCCACACCAGCTCCTCTCCCAGCCGTCCTCAAAGCACCTGCAACCCCAGTTTGTGATCCAGCAGCAGCAGCAGCAACCAGCACAGCAGCAGCCGCAGCCCCAGCCATCACGGCTGGTGGTCCAAGACCCGTCCCACCCCCAGCTGGCCTCGGTCCCTCCGAGCCTGGCCCTGCAACCCAGCCCCGAAGCCCATGCCATGCCGCTAGGCCCAGTCTCATCCGCCTTGCCTCTCCAGTGCCCCGCTGCCAATCTGCACAAGCCTGGCAGCGCTCAGCCGTGTCACCCTCCCACGCCAGATGCTGGGCCTCACAATGGATACCCCGAGGGCCTGTCCCACACGCCTCAGCGCAGGTTCCAGCACGCCTCGGCTGTCATCTTACAACTACAGCCTGCTTCACCAGTGGTGAGTAAGCTCATCCCAAGGTCCAGGGAACAAAGAGGGAGCACACAGCTCAGGCAGTCCCACGGTCCCCATTTGGATGTGTGTCTGGGTGGGCTAATTGTTGAAGTCCTCTCTGAGTATTCCAGGAAAGAACAGGGGCCTCTCCCTAATTTGGAGCTGGCTGAATCTAAATGTCCTTGCCTTCTACCCAAGCTCCACGGAAACAGGGGACAGGTCCAGGAATGTAGAGGCAATTCACAAGAAGATCATCTCTGTCCTGTCCTTTAACAGCCCCAGCAGTGCACCCCCGATGACTGGAAGGAAGTGGTACCTGGGGAGAAGAGTGGGCCCGAGACCCGGTCTGGCCCATCACCGCATCAGCAAGCCATCGTCACCGCCATGCCAGGTGGCCTGCCTGTACCCAAGAGCCCGAACATCCAGCAGTCCCCAGCTCACGGTATGAAGTGTAGCGGGGCCCTCGGGGGAGGGGAGAGCATTGGTCTTCCTTGCCACCTCCTGGCACATTTCACTTGGGCATCTAGAATGGGAAGGAAACTACTACAAACCCCAAGAGGCAAGAAAGAAGCTGGGTAAGTGCAAACAGAGAGGGGGCTGAGAAGACAAAGCAAGGATAAAGAATGGGGACCCAGAGGATATAAAAGGATGGAAAAAGAAAGGAACTGAAAGTTCTGGATGAGGCCTGCCTGTCATTGCTGTCAGATGTATCCACATAGCCATGTGCCAGGTTGAGGGCTCACCCAGGGGTCCAGCCGTCTCAGTCCTCTGCTCTGCTTGGTATGAGAGGGCTTTCTTGAAGTTGGTAACATGACACAGTGGCTGCATAGCGCAAAGGTGAGGGAGATGCCTCAGGGGAGCTAGGAGGGGATTCAGGGTGGGTTCAGCTCATGGAAAGCATCTTTGAAGGAACGGTGCTCAGCTCTGGGATCCCCACCTTCTGCCTGTGAGTGCTCAGGGACAGTGGGCTTCTCCAAGACTTGGGTTTTCGGAGACTCTGCCGATCCCTCTACCCTGACAGGAGAGTCACAGCAGTACCTGTGCCTTTGCAGTGATCCCTTCGCTTTCCTTTCCTTCTCTGCCAGCGTGCACGGCAATCTTGGCCCGGATCTCAGTAACATTCTGGGCCGTGGGCCACCTACAACTCAGGGAGGCAGTTCCACCACTGGACTAAATGTGTGCTGGGAGTGGGGCTGGGGAGAGCCAAGAGAAAAGGGGTTTGGAAATGGAAGAAGGAGAGATGAGAAGAAAAGTACTTTGGGACAATGTAGTTACAAATGTCCTATAAGGAATGGAGGGTGGGATCAAGGAAAAGGAAAGCAAAGGAATATGGAGAAAGAATGTTAGAAGATTGAAAAGACAGCAAGGAGGTGCGTGGTCTCTTGGCAAACTTGCCATGATGAGGAGTTCACCATTTTGAAAAGTAGCCCATTCTGTTGTAGGATTGCTCTAATTAGAAAGTTGCTCTTCAAATTAAGCCAAAATCTGCTCTCCTGGCACTCCCACCACTGGCTGTGATTCTGTCTTGTGGATTGTAACAGAGTCCATCTCCTACAGAGTGTGTAGACAGTCATCATGTCTCTTTCCTCTCCCCCACCCCCCCCCATTAAAAAAAAGAGAAAATCTCTAGGCTAACTATCTGAGGTTTATTTCATTTTTTACCTATTGCATATCCAGACCTCCCGTTCCCACCATGCTGACCATTCTTGTCTAGCCACATTCCACTTTTCCACTAATTCTTTTAACGTGTGACCCCCAAATGAAGCATGTTAATTCCAAGTATAAAAAGCTGCTAGTTACCCTAGATTGGCAGCTGGACCTAGTTTTATAAGCCCTTTAAGGAGCAGAGATCTGCGCGGTATAGTAGAGAGGAACTAAAATTTGTTGAACACCTATGGCCTAGTTCTGTTCTGTTTTCCTTTACTCACTCATGATAACGCTGAGAGATAAATATTATTGTCCCTGTTATTTAGAGGAGGAAACGAAAGCTGGAAGAGGCTCCAGGTCACACAGCTATGAAAGGGCAGCACCATGATGCTGGCTCCCAGGGTAATTGCCTCACCTGCCTTCATCAGGACATTGCACCTATGGCCCCACGTTAATTCCCCGACCCAGGGGAATGATACCCTTGGTTCACAGAGCACTGTGTCACCTGAATTCCAGAGGGGTTGGGTTTGGTTTTTGTTTCTGCAGTTTCTTTTTACACGGACTGCTATCACTTCAGGTCTCCTCCATCTCAAACTTGCGCAATTTATATTGTGAGCCAACATATGACTAATTACATCTGTTAAATGTTATCTTGTGAATTTAGCCCACAGTTCCAGGCTAGCCGGAAAATGAGAATAGTTAACAGCTAACATTTGATGAGTGCTCTGTGCCAGCGTTACGTGCATTTCCTCATTTAATCCTGACAGTAACCCTCTGAAGCAGGAACTTTTATCACGCCCATTTTAAAGATAAGAAAACTAAGGCACAGAGAGGATAAGTGATGGGGCAGGAATGTTTTATATCTGAATTTTGTCACTCATACTAACTCCTCTGCTTCACTTTGCCACCTGTAAATTATATAGCATGTTTTCTTTGTCTTTAACCAATTTGCTGATAGAAATATTGACTAGGACCCGACTGAAGACACATGCCCTGTCCGCAGGTTGGTGATAATCAACAGTCTTTGTTCAAGTATTTGTTATCCAGCAACCTCTGAATGAACTGACATTTGCCTACCTTTATTTGTCTTGTCTATAAAGCTTTCAAAAATCTCTTTCTGAAATCTAATTGAGATGATACACACATAACAAAGGTTCTATCTCATGAGAAAAGTAAGTTTTGCACAGTGGAAACAGTTATCAACCACCCAAGATTTAAATATCCATTCTGTATACTTTTGAATGCCTTCTCCGTGCAAAGCACTGTGGGATGGGAAATAATACTAGAGAGATAAGGTCTGTACCCTACCTTCAAGTAGCTTAAGTTCCTCTGGGAAACAGGAGAGAGGCACAGGAAAAAAAGAACAATAAAAACTAAGATATGATCAATGCCATAGAAAGATTATGGGTAAGTGCTTTAAAAGGTAAGAGAGAAAAGTTACTGTCAAGTAGAGATTATCAGGGTAGATTGCAGTGGCATTATTCTCGAGCGAGGGTTGGCAAACTCCATCCTAAAGGCCAAATTCATCACATTACCAGCTTCTGTACAGTCCACAAGCTAATAATGGTTTTTACATTAAAAAATTTTTTTTGACTCAAAAAAAGAATAATATTTTGTGATACATGAAAATTATATGAAATCCAAATTTCTGTGTCCATAAATAAAGTTTTATTGGAACACAACCACATTCATTCATGTAGTGTTGTCTGTGGTTGCTTTCCTGCTGCAGCAGCAGAGCTGAGTAGGTGCAACAGAGACCACGTGGCCTGCCAAGTCCCAAATATTTACTATTTGGTCTCTTATAGAAAAAGTTTGCCAGCCACTGTTCTTGAGTCCTTGAAGGATAGGTAGGACCTGGACATGTGGAGTTGCAGAGAGGGCATTCCAGAAGGGACTAGTGAAGTAAAGGAAGGGAGGCAGGCGTGGGGGCATGTTTGGGGAATAGAGAAGCTGAGCATTCAAAGAACAAAATGTAAGTGTAAGAAATGCAAAGGCAGAAAGGGGGACGAAATGTGAACATTAATGAAAGACGGCTTTGAAAATTTGAAAAATAGTTCGGGCAGGGGCAGGTAGGGAACGAGGGAAAGAGAAAGCGAAGTAAACTATCAGGGAATATAAAATACATGTAAAATGTGGAAACAAAGAAAAAGGAATGAGGCCTGAGGGGAAAGGGATGGGGATATGAATGCTAAAAAAGGTAGGAATATGAGAAAATGTTGGAAATAGAAGTCAAGCATGGAGAGAGAAATTCGGGTCATCTATTCCGCATAAAGCTGGGGGTGGGGGGCAGTGGGACTTGTGAGTCTCACGAGCTCTAGTATATGTACTGAATGAAGGTGTTTCCCCACGACAATTCAGTTTAAACCAGCGTGGTTTAGGAAGAGAAGTAACATTTATTGGGCTCCAACTGTGTGCTCGGCACTGCAGGCAATTTGTATCAGTGCCCTCAGTTAAGCTGCACAGTAAGCCTAAAGAGAAGGCATTATCCCCGTTGATGGAGGTGTAACTGGGTCACTTTGGTCATTACTTAACCTCTGTGATCCTCAGCTCCCAGTGGGGAGGATAACGTCTACCTGTGGGGTTACTGTGAACACTGAGAGGACAGTGAGTGCGTGTAGGGCCTGACACATACTAAGCAGTTACTGCTAGTCGTTATTCTTCCTGCCTCTGACCTGGCCCGGCGGGAGTCACAGTCCACCACCGCAGGGCCGAGAGCGGACGTCCGCGCGGCACAGCGCGCCGCCCGCCTCCCTAAACCGAAGCCAGACGTCCCTAAGCGGCCGCCGGCCTCCCTGCGCCTTTCGGAGGGCGAGGGGCGGGGCCGGCGCGACCGCACAAAGGAAGCGCGAGGCCCGGCTTCCGCGGCGACGCCCCGCCCCGGAGGCCCCGCCCCGCGGCCCAGGCCCCGCCCCGCGCCTCGCCCCGCCCCCGGCGGAGGCGGCCGCGGGAGCCCTGTCGGGACGCGCCGCATTGTCTCCGCGGCGGCCGCAGCCCTCGAGCGCCCGCCGCGCGCGCGCAATCCGCCGCCGCCCGCACCCCCGCCCCGGCCTCGCGCCCCCGCCGCCCTTTGTGGACGCCGGCCCGGCCGGTGCGGTCGGATGCGCCGCGGCAGCCCCGGGCCCCGGCTCGGAGGCTCCCGGCGGAGAGGAGGCGGCCCGCCCGGGCCCGGGACCCCGCGCGAGGCGGCGCCCGGCCGAGGGGTTGCGTAGGCCCCGCCCGGCCAGGCCCAGCCGGGCCCCGGACAGGTCAGTGCCCGTGGCGGGGGAGGGGTTCTCGCCAAGAGGGGTACCGCGGCCCGCGCTTGTCGCACTGGACACCGGGCACCGCCCTCCGGTGCCACTCCAGGCCCGAGCCTACTCGGCTGCCAGGCCGTGCCAGCCCGCGACTCTCGCCCTCCCGGCGCCGGGGAGGTGTCCTGCGCCTCCCGCTTCGTCGGGGACCCTGCCGGCCCCACACTCCCCCGGCAGCCGCCGTGTCACCTTCGGCGTGCCAAACGCTTCCGTGTGTCCCCGCACATCGCCCCCCCACCCCCACCCGGCCTCGGTCCTCCGGGGCGGCGCTTTACCGGGGATGGACGGTCCGCTCAGGGCCAGGGCTGTTGGCATCCTCTGTGTTCTCTGGGTAGGGGACTGCCTATCTTGGAGGGCCTGCGGCTTCGCTGGAGAGTTTTGTTTTTAACCTAGTTCGGTCTCACGAGGCTTTTAAT
Source organism: Hippopotamus amphibius kiboko (assembly GCF_030028045.1). Taxonomy (NCBI): domain Eukaryota; kingdom Metazoa; phylum Chordata; class Mammalia; order Artiodactyla; family Hippopotamidae; genus Hippopotamus; species Hippopotamus amphibius. The sequence goes on along the minus strand of NC_080186.1, from coordinate 26,156,879 downwards.
TGGATGGAAAGGGACAAGCTGTTCTGTGTCTGTGCTCTCTTCCATTTTTAGAAGAGCGTTTTCACTCCTTCCCATGCCAAATGAAGGCATGTTGTATTGTTGATTCTTTACATTAAAATCGGGGCTTGTGAGATTCTCTATTTAAATTGAAGTCCACAGGGAAATAATTTGCCCAAGATTAGGTTGCAAACTAATGGTGAACCCTACAGTGTGAACTCCTAGTCCCTGACTCCTGTGTTGTTGGATACCAGTTTGTGCCAGTGATACCCCCGCCATCCCAGTCCTCACTATCCCTCCCCCAGGGCCGCTTTTTGGGCCTGAACAGATTTCACTGACACACTTTCAGTTCTGATCAATTTTCCTTTCCTTCCTGCTCCATACCTAGAATGTTGACCTTCCTCCCCTGCTGTCTACAGAGGCACACTCTCTTATTCTTTTTCCTGCTTAACAAATCCGTGACAGCTTTCCCCTTAGATACCTCCCATCTTAGATCTTTAATCCCCTTCCATTAGCATATTGGACCCAGAGGATCCCTTGTTGTGAAATAAGCTACCGACCTAAATCCACCATATGTCCCCTATTTTTCTAGGACAACCCCAATTTTAAAATATTCTATCCCATTGTCTATCAACCAAGTGATTCGATTTTTGGTTTAGAAAATAATGTCATTTTAACCATATCAGGCCTTGCTGTCCTGGCCTTTTCCAGCCATTTGGCTCTGGGGCATAACTGGGTAATCCAATTATCATTCACCTGGGATTTTTCATCCCCCGCCCCCGAGTCAACCCAAATGTTGGAACTGCTAGGATTTCTAGATGAGTCTGAAAATTGCAGGCTAATGAGGCAAGGAAATTCCTTCTTGCTCCTATATGTCTGCCCCCACTGCCCCCCCCCCCCATTTTTTATTCTGGTACAGGGTCTCAGACCTGTGGCAGCATCTATTGATTAAGGGCTTAAGTTGAGGTCACATGGGATGTAGGGCTTCATATCATTTTGGCTCTAGAATAGAAAGAAAGAAATGTACTGTGTTGGTTAGAGGGCAGAAGATTCTGTCTTGGATCTTAAGATACTTACACAACTAAGTAGTTTTGGTTCCACTCAGTTAGATTTCACACACCCTCATTAGGCTCCTGCCTCATGTAAAACATTGTCCTAGGCACTGCGGAGAGTATAAAAGTGATTTTCCCACTTAGTCCCCAACATCTGGATCTAACATGTGGAAATAGCCACACGTTTGAATCAGCTGATACACGGTTTCCCACTGTTTCTGTACCTTAGTTCCAGTCCCTGCAAGGCAGGAACCAGAGCTTCTGGCTTGGCTCCTTCACAAGGGCTGGCTTCTTTCACAGAGGGCCCAGCAGATGGGTAGTGGTGCTTGTGTGGCACCTGCCCTTTCCCGGCACTCTTACCACGTGAGCTCTGCCTCTCAGCCCACCCAAGATCTGTTTCCAGGCTTGTCCATACACATTGGGAAGAATAGATGCCTTTTTTCTCTAGAGTTAATCTTGCCACTTTTCTGTTGTTCTTGAGTTGGTTGCTCAGTTGTCCAGCTGCATATTTGTGAGCTGTAGCTTCTGTTTTCATCGCCTTCTCCTCCCCCTACCCCTTTTAAGCTGTTGTTTTTTAATAGGTGGCATGTAGATATGTAATGAATGTTGGTATTTTATCATGGCACACACCTCCCAGCCCTGTCCACTTCTCTTCCAGATCCTGGCTTAATTTCTAATTTACCTGTGTCAGATGCACTCAGTATATATTATTTCCACTTCCCTCAAAGTAAGAAGGACACTCCAGCTCTTGTTCCTTCTGTCCCAGTAATGATTCCCCTAGCTGTAGGTCTCTTCAGCCGTTACTCCTCTGCATTTCAGTGGAGGATAACCTTTTAGGAGGGTGTTGTTACACTTCTCCAGGTATACCTCCTGTGACACTGACTTTCTAGTCTAAGCTGATTGATCCTGAGACTTCTCTTACTGCTACCAAGGCCCCTTCCCCCATCTATGACCACGTGCCTGTGACTTGCTCTGGCTCAGCCCCAGAATCCACTCTTTTTCAGACCGCATCCTTTTTCCTGCCTTACTCACTTCCTGTCTCAGATACTTTGGATCCTTTGGATATTTCAGTGGGAGAGGGAATAATAGGAGTAAGTAGATAGATGATTTTATAAAATTGAACCGTTCTTGCCTCTGGTCTTGCGTGCTCTAACTTAGGCCATCCCCTCCCTAGGTTTTCTTGTTTTAGGGGGAAAAATGGCTACTATCTTAGAATTAAGAACCTTTACCTGAGTTTTTGAGTGTCTCTTATCTCTGTTTTTTCCTGTTGTGAATGTGTGAAGAGGATGATTCAACCGCCTTAGACTCTTCCTCTAAGTCTCTGTCCTCCTTCGGGCTTCACACTAGGCCTTCAGTAACTATTTGCCGAATTAAGTTCATCTCCTTCCTATCAAAGTCCTTCATTTTCAGCTAGCATGGATCAGTAAGCCAACATAAAATTCAGAGTGAAAACACTAGGGACTAGGAAGGTGGCTCCAGTTCTGGTAGCGCTGCTGCATGTTAGTGTGACACTCACCGAGGGTTTTTCCTCCTCTTGGTCAGTCCAAGTGTATATTAAAGTCCCCCCAGCTATGCAGTGCCATTTACTCTCCAGACAGATCTGGTCCCATCCTGAAAAAGATTCTCTCCTGAAAATATACATCTACTTGAGTGGGGAGTAGGGAAACAAGATACCTTAAAAGCATGGCTTCTCTTTTATCCCCTTCCTTTTGTGCCGTTTTGCAATTGGAAGATAAAGATGATGATTTTCTGTGGTCAGGAGGAATCTCGCAAAAGTGATTGTAGAGTTGCTTTTGTGTTTTCCACCCCCGTGGAAAAGCAGGGTGAGGACTGGCTGCCTTATGCAATCTACTCTCATGAGGCCTTTGTACCAGTAACAGAAATGACTCTGCAGTGACCTAGCACCCTGTCTGATGGAAATCAAAGCTGGGACTGCCCCTCAAGGTAGAGGTATGAACATATACAGATTTATGTTTTCAGTGTTTTTATGGCATGCTTTAAACTACAGTGTGAGTCAGCAGTTAAAAAGACTCTGTTTGAGTATGTATTCTGTTAAAAATGTTCAAAGTGGGCCTGTTTAAGACAACTTGAATTACTTATCACGATTCAAATAGATGCAGGTTTCATTTTAAGCATTGACTTATTTAAAAATTTCAGTTTGAATTTAGCTACATCAGAACACTGGTTTGATACTTGCGAAGAAACTCAGAGACAAACCATCTTTAATTCAATTTTGTGACATTTTGGGAATCGTTAGGAAAATAACCAACCATTAGTTTATCCAAGACAATAGCCTTACAGATTCAGGGCTTTTTACCCCATCAGTAACAAAAGTGAATACAATCAACATGTTCAAGACATGGGCATTTTTTTTCCCCCTCTGAGCAGCATGTGGGATCTTAGTTCCCCAACCAGGGATCGAACCTTTGCCCCCTACATTGGAAGTGAGGACTCTCAACCACTGGACTGCCAGGGAGGTCCCAGAATGGGCTCTTTATAGTTAATCAAGTTATACAATTAAGAATGATTTGTTTTTGAAGATATAAAGTATAATAATTTAAATAATAAATATTGCTGTGTGATTCATTGTAAGACTATCTAGGCCAACATAATAAAATTAATGGCTTTTTTTTCCTTCCCCTTCCAAATTATTTATACTTAGTGAAAAGGGATATGCTTTCCTATATTTTAAGTTTCCAAATGATCTTTTTAGTTAAGTCCAAAAGAGAACATTCTTTCTACATCTGCCAGAGAAATGATCGCTATGAGATGGGGATTGCCAGTGTCCTAAGAGGAATCCAGATGTTGAAGAGGGTCCCAGTTTGGGATTAGACTTTCTTGAAAGCAAAAACCTGTTTCTTGGATGATTTTCTTCTTAGCTGTGAAATTTGTCATAGCTTCTCTTAAGAAAAGATGACTGTTAGCTGCCATGTCATAACCCACTCTCCTTCAGTAGATTAGGAAGAGCAGGCCTGATGCTGAATATTGAAACTGTTGGCAAGAAAATGAGAGTTCATGACTGCTGGGAGTTATTTTTAAAGCTCTAGTTGCACGGCTATTATGTCTCAAATACTGTATAATTATTCCTAGTTACTGATATCTTTAGCATATTTGAAACCATCCATATGTGACCTAAATCCACACAGCTATATTAAGACATTTTTTTAAACAATCAAAGCAAGTGACACTTTAAATTAAAACAAAATTAATGTGAGTCAAATACCATTTTTTAAAAAATCGATTAAGTCCACATTTCCAGGCCTCCAGTAATCAGTATTAATCTCTTCTGTCAGCTGATTGACAGCAAAGTAGGGTGATTGAAAACTTAGACAATGGTTATTGAAGGAAGGGGGAGTGTTTTCTAAGGGCAGAAATGATCAAGAAGATGGATTTGCAAGATAAGTATTATCTTTCCCATTATATAGACAAGGACAACTGAGGCTTGGCTTTCTCCAGCATGCGTGCTCGCTCTCTCACGCATTTCTCTAAGAATATTAGTGCTTCTGCAGGTGGTAAATAAATAAGGCATCATATCAGGCAACATGGTAGCCTTTCCTTGTTATCAACCTGAAAATATTTAGAGAATTTTCTAAACATTTCTTGTTAGTTTTTTAACCATTGTAAATCTATTTTCCATGATTTTATTTCCAGCCTTTTAAAGTAATTTCTTTTCACAGACTAAATCATACCTCCTGGCATTACAAGAACCACTAGGAAAAGTGGTTCTTTATTTTTTCCTAAGTTTTTTCTTCTCTGGTTTCTGGGGTTGTCTTGTGTGATACCCTGGGACTCTATGAAAGAAATGCATAGGAAGGGAATCTGGCAGTTATCATGTCCTTTGGATTAACGACTGTTGAAGGTGAATTGAGACGTGTAGTCTGCCCGAAAGGGCAGCTGCGTTTCCCTTGTGTTGCAGTCATTGTCAAAGTGGAAGTAAGATTTCTTCCTGAAGCCTGGCCTCAGGAGTGCAAGGACAGGACACTGAGTAGACCGGAGCACCTGAGGAACATGAGTGTTACCTGAGTGTGGACTAGTGAAAGAACAGCTCTGCTCTGAAGCTCCAAGAGGCCAGGCTCAGTGCAAGTGAGACTGGGGCGGTTTCCTAATCTCTTGTGTCTCAGTGATGGGAGCCCTCCGATGGCCACGTCAGGCCTCTTCCACTGTGTCGTAACTGCAATATCTTATTTAATCCTTACCACACCCATATGAGACAGAGATAAGTACCCCATTTTTACAAATGAGGAAAGCGAGGCCTAGAGTAACTTGCCTGGAATTACAAACTAGAATTTAAGCTTAGGGTCTTTCTGATCCCAAAGTCTTATTAACTGCTGGGTAGCACAGCTTCTAAATGTAATCAGTGCGAGGCATTTTACATGTATAAGATAAACTCCAGTAGTCACTGTGACCCTGCAAGAGAGGCAGCATGAGCGTCATTTTTATAGATGGAGAAGCTAAGTCACAGAGCAGGTACCAAGTGCTTGAAGCTACACAGGTAATCAAAGGTGGAAGCACACTGTGAACCCAGGTCTGCCCCAGAGTCGGTGCCCTTTCACTCTGCCATTTTTCGTCTCATCTCCTGTGATCCTGATGTCTCTGGTGGAGAGCCTCTCATGTTGGTTCCAGACCTTTTGCCTTGTGAAAGCACAGCGTCTGCTGGAGAGCTCTGATGTCAGGGTATCTGGGAGCCCTCGACCGCAGGACTGGCTCCAGTAAGTAGAGCTCTTTTTGAAAACTCTCCCTGGCTCCCTGCAGCCAGCGTTAGCCATCACACGCTGACCGGCCGCAGGTGCTGCTGCCGAGTGGGACCTGGTCCCCAGCCTGGGCGGGGCAGCAGTGCCGCAGCTGTTTGGAAATCCCCCCCGGCTCCAGTCTGGAGCCACGCGGGGGCGGCTGGCTGTTCGCTCCATTGATTTCTTCCTCCAGAGCTGGGGGTGGCCGCTTGGAAAACATTCAGCTGTTTACAATTCAGCTTATGTACACTTAGCTGGGGAGTGTGGGTGAGTCAGAAGGGCTGCTCTCTCTGCCTGTGTCCTAAGAGACAGCCTAAAAGTCAGCTGTATGGTAATGGCCGCCAGGAGGGAGGAGGAGCCCTCTCCACCAGACCCAGATGCTTAAGATCCAGGAAGTCTGTCTGCTCTCCAGTCCTCTTAACCCAGACTCAACAAGGTCACTCCGCAGTGACACCAAGGCACATCTGAGGCCACCTGGCCCAGCTTCCCTTTCATTGTGCTGCCCAGCTCCCCTGCCAGGGCCTTGCGCTCCTGTGACTCGGCAGAGCGCCCCAATGGGATCCTCCTGTCACAGCCATTTCTTCCTTGCTCTGAGGGGCAGGATGGTGATGGCACCTGTGTGAGAGCCACGGCCTGCTGTGGCCCCTGCAGGCAAGGCCGTTCTATTTGTCTGACATTTCAGTCCTTAGCAGAATTGTATAAGTTACAAACATTTGCCATTGGTGCCTCCAGCCTTCTGGTTCTCAGGGGCACCCTGGGTGGGAAGGGGCCTACAGTTTTCCCATCTCTAAGAGCTCCTTTTGTGCTTGTTTTAGAAGGCACTCTTCCAAATTAGGTGGCACTCACTGCTGCCTTGATTCTAAGATGCACCCTTTTAACTATGCACCCTTTTCCTCCTCTGGAATATTGAGATGTTAGACCCAGGGCCCTTCTAACTCTAGTCCTCTGTGATCTTGTGCCCCTGATCCAAAGTGTCCACTCGCCATCCCCGACTCCTCCCACCAAACCTTCTGTCCCTAAATTGCAAGGAAAGCTGTCTGCTTCTCTAAGTGATTCACAGCCAGGTGTGAATGACCACAAGTGTATATTTGCATTTTAAAGTAGGTTGTTAACCACATGAATCTCTTTAATTGACAACTCTGTCAGGGTCCCAGGATAAAGCTGGCATTCCCCCCCCCCCACCCCCCCACCCCCCGTCTCTCTTTTCCCTTCTCTCTCAACAACTTGGTGCTTAATGAGATATCTTACCTCCCTCACTTTCAGAGAGGCACTAATTTCTTTCGGGGCCAAATATAACTGCTGAGATAGTGTAGGGTGGCTGCAGCCTTTCCAGAGGGCTCGGCCCTCGGCTGGCTGTGCTGTGTTAGCACCAGGAGCATCTGGTCTACGTCAGCTGCTCTCCGCCGGGGATGTGGCTTCCCTGGGCGTCACTGTGCAGGTGGTTCACTCAGGGTTTCTCTGGAACAAGCATTTGTTTAGGAATCCTGCTGTCACCCCTCCTGGCCACATGACTGGCCTGCTAAGCTGAGGCACAGTGAGCAGGACTTCAGAGCCAGGGGCCTGGAGAGAGTGCTCTGTGTGTTGTATAAGCGACCTTGTTTTGCCATTTGTCGAGCAGAATTTGCTGCAGGCAAATGATCCATGTTATCACCTACTTTGCTTCCGTGAATCCTTTATTAACTTCATGAGCTCTGTCTTACTTCTGCTACTGCCAAGCAAGGGTAGTTAGAAGTCTTGTAAATTAAAATACTCCTTTTTCCTCCTGCCTGGAGAAAGTGGCAGTAGCCACCGGTCACACCGGGGGTACAGGGAGAGGCTGTGCTTGCCCTTCATTTCCTCTGAAGTCAGCGCTTCCAGGCTACTTATTTTAGGGGCAAGTAGAACGACTGGCCAGGTCATCTGAAATACCCACAATAATGTTGGTACTGAACTATATTTCAGCATAACTGTTGATTTTTGCTTTATCTGTGCTTATAAAGAGCACCGTAACTCCTTCCGAAGTGGCCCAGATGGTTCGTAGCTGGGGCTAGCCCTACCTCTGTCCTCGGCAGACAGGAGAGCTCAGCCTTTCTGGACACCTACCTCCTGGCCCTGGGGACGGAGCCGTTTTTATAGGAGCCTCCAGCCTCTGCCTCTAGAGGTCATCATGCCTTTCCAGATGTGGGCATCAGTATTTCACAGGGGCCAGGGAACCCGGAGCTCAGCCTTTGGGGCCGATTTAATGCTATATCTCCCTTCTGCTGAGGAAATCCCCGCTCTAAGAGGAATGGGCTAAGGAATAGCTCTTATTTTTCTTTATGGCCAGGTACCCAGAAATGCCGCTCCTGTAAGCAGGCACCAGCCCAGCTGCTCCCTCTCAGTCGTTATCGCCTCAGAAAGTGATTTGCCAGTCTCAGCTGGTGACAGGGGGCTTTTGGAAGACTAGAGAGGTGTGTACTCTGGTCAATAGTGAAGATGGAGACTACGGGTTCCACACATTCCAGTTCAGCAACCGTTAAATGGCGGTCATGTATTGGACACTGGGTTAGCCCTGAAGTTATAGACAAGACCCAGACAGCCCCTGCCTAAAGACACCTACTTTGCCTAGCAGAGGAGGCCAGCCCTGCGGCAGATAATTTCACAAACAGGGCCACTGAGGGGTCCTTTCTATTTTACTCTAGTCTCTATAAGGGCTGTTTTGGCCAGAGTCTGTGAGACCAGATTGAGAAGCAGCCTACAGGTTGAGGCCAATGTTACATAAGGACTGTCCCAGAACACACTGCTTTGTTCATTCTGATCCAAATACTTGGCCTTTTGTGGCCAGCTTCAATTGAAGGCTAGATTCTACCTCCTCCTTCTATTCCCCCCCCCCCACCCCCCCGAAGCTTGGCTTCATTTCCCTCCCGCAGCCTCTCCTAGTCAGTGTGTCCTGGCCTCCACCTTTCAGATCCAGGTACCTAACTCTGCATAAAGGCATTTGAGACCTGTGGGAATCCTGGCAGCACTTACAGCCTCAGGACTGGTCCAGGGAGTTGAGTAAGGAAGAATTCCAAAGATAGAGAATTTCTTTGTCTCTGCCTTTCATCTGGTGTCAGGGCCAGCAGGGCAGGTTTCTGCAAGTTTAAGCTTCTTTCCCCTGAACAGGCTGCAAAGCAGTCTGGGAGAGCAGGAAGCAGATTAAATTAATCTCAGTGTGCTGAGCTTGGCAGGGGGTGAGATTGTGTATGGTCATTCCAGAAATAGCCCAAACTCCTTTGTTACTAAAGCAGATGATGAGGTATTGCCTACAAGATGACTGCAAAGCCAAATAGCTGCAAACCTCCGTAACAGTCGTAAAACATTCTCCCTCCATCCCTTGGATTCTGTCTCTCTTGTAAGCTGCCCCAGAATTATAATGGAGAGTGATAGTTTCTAATGTTGTGGTGAAGGGATTTATTAGTTTGTTCTCTTGCTTATTAATAAGATCCTTTTTTAAAAAAATTTAGATTCCCCAAAAGTCATTTTCCTCCCAGAATTAAGCATGGGCTCTGTAGCCTCTGAGCTGATGCATGTCTCTGTTTGCTACTGTATTTGGCATGAGGAAAGAATCTGACCTCAGCAGTTACCCCCCTCGTCTTGCAGTGTAAATTAGTAGGCACAGATGGGGGGGAAAGGGGTAGAAGGGCAAGGAGAAGAGTCGAACAAGGTTGGAGAGATCCCGTAAAAGGAGACAGGGTATCAGCAAATATTTGGTGATAAATATCAGTGAAAAGTGGGCAGCGGATGTGATCCCAGAATCCAGAGGAGAATGGATTAATTCCCTAGAAGTGTTATAAACTAAAACAAGGGAGTCACTCGTGGCCCTCCATCTGTGCTCTCAGTGAGGAGTACAATTGTGTTCAAAAGAAACAAAACAAAACTCTTAGCAACTGGATCTCTTGGATCGATACTTGATGTATTGCTGTTAGTATTGACTGAGTACTTGACTTTAAAAGATGCTGGCAGAAAAGACCTAGGGTGATGATGAACTTGCAGCCTTTTATGTAAGAAGTAGTTGAAGGAGCAGAAGGAATGTGGCCTGGAGGAGAGAACATATACTGGGGTCATGAGTGACATCCTTCGTGACACCAAGAGCATTTCTTGAGTGTTTTCCAGTGTGCTAGCATGACACTGCTATTCATTTTCTCACTTAGTCCTCATCGCAGCACTGTAGGATAGGTCTTATTACTGTCTATATTTTATAGCTGGAGAAACTGACGCTCAGAGAGATCCAGTTGAGTGATAGAGACCAGCTTCTAAGCCAGGTGTAAGCCTGTGTTGTTGTCCATTGTACAAATATGATTAACCTTGTTCTGTGTGATTTTAAGGAATAGAACCAGGATAAGTGGACAGAAATTAACAGAAGATAGATTTTTGGCTCATTATAAGGAAGAACTTATTAACTGAACGGCCCAAGTTGGGAACAAACTACTTCAGAGGCAGTGAGTTCCCTTGTCACTACAGGTATTCAAAGAAATGCCAGAAAATCACTGGGTCGGGCTATTTTAGAGAAGGGTCAAGCATTGGTAGTGGTTGAACCAGACTTTCTAATCTTGTGATTCTATAATCTGTAGTTCATTAGAGAAATCAGGGAATATTTTACTAGGCTCTAATTAGAAGGAAATAGCTGTCATCTAAAAATAGGATTTTATCTAGAAACAGCAAATGTTGGAGAGGGTGTGGAGAAAAGGGAACTCTCCTGCAGTGTTGGTGGGACTGTAAGTTGGTACAGCCACTATGGAAAACAGTTTGGAGGTTCCTTAAAAAACTACAAATAGAACTACCATATGATCCAGTAATCCCACTACTGGGCATATACCCAGAGAAAACCATAATCCCAAAAGAAACATGTACCCCAGTGTTCATTGTAGCACTAATTACAATAGCCAGGACATGGAAGCAACCTAAATGCCCATCAACAAATGAATGGATAAAGAAGATGTGGCATATATATACAATGGAATATTACTCAGCTATAAAAAGGAATGAAATGGAGCTATATGTAATGAAGTGGATAGACCTAGAGTCTGTCATACAGAGTGAAGTAAGCCAGAAAGAGAAAAACAAATACGGTATGCTAACTCATATATATGGAATCTAAAAAAAAAAAAAAAAATGGTACTGATGAACCCAGTAACAGGACAAGAATGATGCAGATGCAGAGAATGGACTAGAGGACACGGGGTTGGGGGAGTGGGGGGTGAAGGGGAAGCTGGAATGAAGTGAGAGAGTAGCATAGACATATATATACTACCAACTGTAAAATAGATAGCTAGTGGGAAGTTGCTGTATAACAAAGGGAGAGCAACTCGATGATGGGTGATGCCCTAGAGGGCCAGGACAGGGAGGGTGGGGGGGTGTTGCGGGAGGGAGGGGATATGGGGATATGTGTATAAATACAGCTGATTCACTTTGGTGTACCTCATAAGCTGGTACAAGAGTGTAAAGCAATTATATTGCAATAAAGAGCTTAAAAAATTTTTTTTAAAATAGGATTTAACTTACATAGTAAGCTTTCCATTTTAACAATATTTATTATTTTAAATAAAATAAAGATTTGTTTCTTTGCATATTTAAAATATTTTAAAATATAAAAGTAGCAAAAATGTAATTATGTAAATACAGACAAATATTTAAAATTTAAAGGCAAAAAAACTTAATTTGATTGATTGTGTAATTAACTCAGTCCTCCTAGTTATTCATGGGTTGTTCAGGAAAGATTTTTTTTTTTTACTTTGCAAACACCTTTACAGTTCAGAAAAATTGATTCCAAAGGAGAAATTTTCCCTCCCTATAGAAAATTCAAAACTGTCAAAAAATTTTTTTCAAAGAACTGTAAACACTTAAAGGAATTTTTTAACTTGCTGGTGTGACAGTCTCAAAAAAATTAATTTTTTATTTTTTTTATTTTTTTGGGGGGTACACCAAGTTCAATCATCTGTTTTTATACACATATCCCCGTATTCCCTCCCTTCCTTGACTCCCCCCCCTCGAGTCCCCCCCACCCTCCCCGCCCCAGTCCTCTAAGGCATCTTCCATCCTCGAGTTGGACTCCCTTTGTTATACAACAACTTCCCACTGACTATTTTACAGTTGGTAGTATATATATGTCTGTGCTACTCTCTCGCTTCGTCTCAGTTTCCCCTTCACCCCCCTCCCCCTCCCATACCTCGAGTTCTCCAGTCCATTCTCTGTATCTGCATCCTTGTTCTTCTCACTGAGTTCATCAGTATCATTTTTAGATTCCGTATATGTGAGTTAGCATACAATATTTGTCCTTCTCTTTCTGACTTACTTCACTCTGTATGACAGATTATAGTTCTATCCACCTCATTACATATAGCTCCATCTCATCCCTTTTTATAGCTGAGTAATATTCCATTGTGTATATATGCCACATCTTTAATTTTTAAAAGATCTCATGAATCACATCTCTTAGGTAATTCTTGCTCAGCTCTGAAATTTATTATAGTTGAATTATAGAGGTCTGGGTACTGAAGGCATGTGTCATGACCAACTCTTTTTTTTTTTTTTTTTAAAGAACTTTTATTGAGATACAATTGACATACAATAAACTGCATATATTTAAAGTGTACAGTTTGATGTTTTTTTCTTAGTAGTGTATATAGGCCAACTCTTTTTTAACAAAAAAGATTTATCCCGGTTTATGGCACATTAGGACTACTAGTAAGAAAATGAGCCAGTTATAAACCTTTTCTAAAATGAGTTTCTTTTGATTTCTCCATGCTGCGTAATTAGGCATTGTGAATTCCTGTTCTGTGGTGGGATTTTTAGATCTTTAACATAAATAAGAACATCTTCATATAAATTTTGTGCAACAATTAATAAATATACTGAAACTGTTTTTAAAGTGTGTAACACATACATGCACACTGGGTTTTGCTTACTGGCACTAGGCTTGTTGCAATAAAGAAGTGGCCTTTCTTTCTTTCTTTCTTTTTCTTTTTTTAGAAATTTCCAGATTAAAGGCAACCTCAGCTCAAACAGGCAGTAGTGGTAGAGAATGGCCTTGGGAAGGGGTGGGGAGAGTTACAGAAGTGAAGAGATGAAAGTTGCTTCTAAACAACTGTTTGAAGCGGAGAAGAGGAGGTCGCTTGTGGTGTGGTTCTGTGAGGCACCTCGTCACACTTTCTGGAGCTCTCTGTCAGGCCTTTCAGAGAATGGCCAGCCGGCCCATGGAGAGGAGAACTTAAGCAAGGCTGCCCATGGAGGGAGAGAGTCTGTGGTTGGCTGAGGATCAGATTGGATATGGAGCTGAGAACTGGACAAGAAGCTTCACTGGGAGCACAAGACCTGTAGAAACAGCATAGAAAACCTCAGCTCTGCCTAGTGGCTTCCTTGGTAGAGAGAGAGAATATGCACATATCTTAATGCAGTGATCCCAAATAAACAGTCTCTGAACAGGCAGATCTGTGTCATGTTTACTTGGGGTTTAGTACTTTGACATTTCACAGCACACTTAGAATCTGACTCTTCCCCAAGGAACCTCATAGAAGTTTCGTTTAACCTCTCTCCCCGAAACCCTGTCATGCCCCAAGCCCTATACCTAGTTCAGCTTTTCATCCTGGTTTTAGACGTCATCTTAAATATGTTTTCTCCCTTGAGCTGAATGTTAACATGTTTGTCCAGATCAATATTGACCAAGGTCTTAACTCCTCAGAGGCAGAATTCTTGCCTATTTAACCTGGTTGAACTATTCTTAGCACAGTTGAAAAACTAAGAAACACTGTTGGCTGATGAGCTGCATAGTCTCACTTGGTAGTGTGTCCACTGAAACGGTACCACTTTTGAATGGGTCATTGAGGGAGGGGACGCTTGGCTTGCATCGTCGGGCAGTGTTGAGTCCCTGCTCTCCTTCTACTGGCCTAGACCTGGTTCTGACCTCCCCTGCTTGTGTTTTCCTGCTTTCCCTTGTCCAGAGACAGGGCAGGGCATTGTTCATGCACTGACCGACCTCAGCAGTCCCGGCATGACCTCAGGGAACGGAAACTCTGCCTCCAGCATCACCGGCACTGCCCCCCAGAATGGTGAGAATAAACCACCACAGGCCATTGTGAAACCCCAAATCCTGACGCATGTTATCGAAGGGTTTGTGATCCAGGAGGGGGCGGAGCCTTTCCCGGTACGGACTACTTCTTTTCCCCTCTTTTTTTTTTTTTTTGTTTTTTTGTTTTTTTTTTGTTTGTTTTTTTTAAATAAGTATACTTTGGATGTGTATTAGAATATTTTTACATTTCCATGTAAAATTTCTGAAAATGGGCAAAATGTGAAAACTTTGTTCTTTCCTTGCTAATTTTCCCCCAAAGGAGTGTCAGAGCCATTTTCTTTCTAGGATTGAGCTCCTTCCTCAGGTCCAGAGGGGTCTGTGATTAAGAATAATTGGCAAGACCCCTTGGTTAGATGTTTCCCCACAGACTCAGCTGTGTCCCTGCCTGGTGAAGTGCGAACCCCTTGGTTAGAAGGGAGTTCACATTGGGGTGTTTGGTGCAGGATGAATGACTTCAGGAGATGAGACCTTGTTCAGGTTTGAATGCCAAAACCCCTGAATGGCAATACTTTGGCCGGTTAGAGAGCTAAAGGAACCTGTGTAGAAGAGAATTCTCAAGACCTGTCTGAGTGGAAGATAAGTAAACAGAGTTATAGCCTGAAGCCTCTTTTCTGGGGACAGAGCCTTGAAAGGGGAGTGAATGAGAGTAAGAGGCACTTCAGCAAGGGGGTACTTCATCAGGTGTCTCTAATTAAAGCATAAGACCAAGAGAAAATATAGACAAATCAAGAAAATGGCTTATCAGAACACAGCACCCAGGGCCAGTGCTACACAGCATGAACTGGTGAAAGAGGTGGCCTCTCTGCAGGTGGAGGAGCCCAGAGCCAGGTGCACTCCAGTCTCCCTCATGATAAAATTAACTGGCTGTTAGAGACAAAGCATCTTCGTGGGAGGCGCTGCTTCTTTGGACCCATGGGTGGCTTCAACAGTCAGCTGAAGCCTCTAAGCCTGATGAACCAAGATGGGTAGACTGCCCTTCTAAAATGCCAGAAGACAAAATTGCTGAGACAGGTTCTTGTCCTCTTTCCCTCTGGAGGTCAAGGCCTGTGGCACCTTAGCTATAAGTAGCTCAAGCCCTGTCACATCCCTTCCCTCATTAGACTAGGTCCTCCCTTTGGCCTCCTGGAGAGACATCAGAACCCAGCTGATCTCCCAGGGTAGATGCAGATTAGATAGCAGCCCTAGAGATCTGGCCACCAGGCTGCCTGGACAAAAGACAACAAAGGGAGTGAACTAAAGAGCGAGTCAGCCAGCCCGGGATCCTGGCAGCACTGAGGGCCTTTTCCTTTTCTCCTGCATGGCTGCCTGTCCCTGGGGCTTGGGTAGGGCAGTGGTAAGGCAGGGAACAGTAAGGCACCCAGGAGTGGTGCCTGGGTCTCTGTGTCTCACGTACACTCACACGCAGCCCCAGCTGTGTTCCTGCCTGCCCTGTGACATGTGAGTGCTGGGGCCTGGGCCTTGTTCTGGTGGTGCCGGAAAGCTGATCCCTGCCTCCAGCTCTGCCCCTTAGACACTTGCGAGAGTAGATATTCTCCTGACCTCCTAAGCCGTCCATTGGTCCCGGCTTGAAGCCGTTGCCATCCCCGTGCTTTGGTGGCCACTGGCATCTTGGGTCATGAGCTAAACAGCAAAACAGGCCTTGAGCAGGGTGCACCTGGGTGGTGACACAGGGGCCGGCATCTGCGTCTGGGTGCTTTGTACATGTAATTTTGATGAGGCTGGATAGCAAGGAAGCATCGCCTGCCTGACTCTCATGGCCTCCATGTCACCTTGGCCTCTAGGTGGGACGCTCGTCCCTGCTGGTGGGGAATCTCAAGAAGAAGTATGCACAGGGGTTCTTGCCTGAGAAACTTCCGCAGCAGGACCATACCACCACCACTGACTCGGAGATGGAGGAGCCCTATCTGCAAGGTAGCGCCTCACACCCTGGATGCTGGGGCTTCTAACGGGGCTGAACAGGACGTCAGCAAGGCTGGAGGGTCCTCTCCTGGGGTCCGCGTAGGGACTCTGTGCCAGGGAGTCTGTGAACATATCAGTCGACCATATGTTTCCCCCAGTGCCTGCTCAGCCCTGTCCCTAGAAAACGGATAGGAGTTCCTGCCCCTGGGGAGCTGTGTGTGCCCTGCCTCTCTCCAGCCCCACTCCTGCCAGCCCCAGGATTCCACGAGCGGCCTTTCCCACACGAGTCACTGGCGAGTTGTAGGCCTGCAGGAGCAGCGCCAGGCGGCTTGTGCCCTTCTTCCACTGCCTCAGGAGACTGCACTCAGGAGGGGGGCCAGCTCGGAGGCACAGTGGCAGCCAGGCAAGGGCAGCACTTGCCACATGAGCCACCAACTATGTGGAGGCAGGCGGGGTGCCTGTGTAGGCTACAGAGCTCCTGGGCTCTGTTATCCAGGCTGGCAGCCAGCTAGACACCTCAAAACAGGGTAGGGTAACTCCAGATCAGTGGTGACAGCGTTGGAGCTTTCCTCTGGGCCGCCTGCTCTCTTCCAGGGCCATAAAGAGGGGCACTGGGTCTTCCTCACCCGTGTACTGTCTCATAGCCCTTAAAAGAAGAAACTGTCGAGTGTCAAGGGCCATCTTTGGACACCTTTGGATATTGTCCTCCGGGGGCAAAACCACAGCCCTTCCAAAAATAGCGACAAAAGCAGTTTGGCCCTCTTCAAGCTGCTGCTGCTGCTGCAGGCAGGACAAAGTAGAGAGGCCCTGGGGTGGGACTGTGGACCGTCCTGTGGGGACTACTCACTGTCGGCACTTACCGATTTTCATGCTTTTCAGAATCCAAAGAGGAGGGTACTCCCCTCAAACTCAAGTGTGAGCTCTGTGGCCGGGTGGACTTTGCCTACAAGTTCAAGCGTTCCAAGCGCTTCTGTTCCATGGCTTGTGCAAAAAGGTAAGCGTCTCAGCCCCGCTGTTGCACCCAGCCCTTCCCTTTTCTCCAGACTGCACCTTGGTACCCAGCTCCCTATTTCTGTGATCTGCTTGGAAACAGCATCCTGTCACTCATTCACCAAAGAACTCCCACGAGCAGATCAGGGCGAGTGGCCAGAGTCCAAGGGAGGGAAGCGGTGTTTAGCTTGTCCAGCCCTCCTGGGTCCCACCGGCACCCAGCCTTGGCAGCTCCCGTTTCCTGAGCGTTTCCTGAAGCCTCCACTGGGAGCTTTGCCCAGAGCCGCTGCACTGGCTACAGCTGTTTCCTTTGTGAGCTGTCACCCAGCTTGGAAGACAGATGATCACAGTCAACACCAACATTGTTTGTTGTGGGCTGGCCACGTGCACATCTCTGTGCTAGGGGTTAATATGCACTGTGTCATCTAATCTTCAGAGTGATACTGTGAGGCACGTATTGCTATCGTGCCCTTTATACACTTTAGGAGGCACCAAGGAGAAGTAATTGTGGACCTTCCTGGTGGTCCAGTGGTTAGGACTCCACGCCTCCAATGCAGGGGGCTCAGGTTCCATCCGTGGTCGGGGGAGCAAAGATTCCAGATGCTGTGCCACGTGGCCAAAAACAAACAAACAAAAAAAACAAGTAATTGTGCCTGAAGTCTTCGAGCTGGGGATTTAGACTTGTCTGACTCTAAGCTCTGTGTGCTCCTTGTGCCACGGTGTAGGAGGCTAGAGCTCCCAAAAGAGAGGAACTCTCTAGGCCCCCAGGCAGAGGTGCCCTGCAGACCAGCTAGGGTATGGCTATCCCCAGTCCTCCTTCCCCTCAGGCTGTGCCAGAGGTCCTCCTGTGGTCCTTTGTGACACTTCGCCAAGCTGCCCTCCATAAGGACCGAGGACGCTAGTTTCCTGGCACAGGTAGTATGTGGGGTAGAACATGGCAGCCCTGAGTTCTTACCGTGATCCAAGTTGTTGTGTCAAGCACTTTGCACACATGAGCTTTTGTAATTGCCAGGCCAGTTATAGAGAGTGAGTGGTCTTATCTCCAGCTCCAGACAGGCAAACAGAGGGGCTAAGTGACTTGCCCAGATTCACACTAAGTGATGACTTAGGATTGGAATGACAGACGGACTCAGATTTTGCCAATCCCTTGACTGCTCTTCCCGGGGCCGTTCGCCCTGCGAGTGCCCTAACCACTCTTGGTGCCCTGGCTCCGGCAGGTACAATGTGGGATGCACCAAACGAGTGGGCCTTTTCCACTCGGACCGGAGCAAGCTGCAGAAGGCGGGAGCCACGACCCACAACCGCCGTCGGGCCAGCAAAGCCAGTCTGCCATCACTTACCAAGGATACCAAGAAGCAGGTGAGAGGCTGGAGGGGCCTGAAGCTCGTTTTTTCAAGTCCCCACCAACATCCCTTGCTAACACGACTCGACTCGGGACGCCCACCATCCTTTCCAGCTGTTGGCGTCAGTGCTCCATCACGTTCTCCTTTCTCATGATCTGTCAGGTCCACCTTCCCCATGTCCCTTCCTAGGTCCCTTCATTTAGACCCATGAATGCTTAACTTCCCCTCTTCCGTGACCTTGCCCCGACTTCACCCCTTTCTTCCAGCTTGCCTCTGTCCTTGACTTCTGGGGCTCCCCTACCTGACCCTGTGAAGGGACAGGCTGTCCCAGGTAGCACCTGCCTTACATGGAGGGCTAGGTGAGAGGTAGCCGATACCTTTTACCTCCCCACATCGTTGCCTCTCTGAGCATCGGAGCACTGAGTCCTTGAAGGTCTCTACCAGGAACGTGGGTATTTGTTCATTGAGTATGTTTTAACACCGGCTGTATGCCAGGAATTGTTAGGCACTAAAGCTCTAAGTTGTGCTACAGGAACTCACAGCCTAGTGTGATGTTTCAGACCTTATGTGTATTTTGCTGTTTATTGTTATTGTTTTGGTCGTAAGCCTTTTAAGAATCTGATGAACGCTACAGTCCAAAATGGACATACACAAGAAAATTTTCATGCTATTTCAGGTGGTTCACAGACCATCTTCCTAAACCCACAGAGCCCTGGTTAAAAGCCCCACATCTAGAAAAAGAAGAGACATATCATCAGAATATTGCAGTGTAGTGCGGTACATGCTCCAGTACTGGGACTGACTCCGCTAAGGATCAGAGAGGGGACATTGCAAAAGATGCTTTTTGATCTGGAATTCAAAGATATGTAGTAGCAGACCACGTAGAAAAGAGAGAATGTATCTGCCTTTGCCCAGCACTCTGCTAGAGACGGTGTATTCCCCCATCCTGAAGAAAACTTTCTCTCTGCTCCCAGCCAACAGGCACTGTACCCCTTTCAGTTACTGCTGCATTGCAGCTAACACACAGCCAGGAAGACTCCAGCCGTTGCTCAGATAACTCAAGCTACGAGGAACCCTTGTCACCTATCTCAGCCAGCTCGTCCACCTCCCGCCGGCGACAAGGCCAGCGGGACCTGGAGCTCCCTGACATGCACATGCGGGACCTGGTGGGCATGGGACACCACTTCCTGCCAAGTGAGCCCACCAAATGGAACGTGGAAGATGTCTACGAATTTATCCGCTCTCTGCCAGGTAAGCCCCTTGGAAGTTCCACGCCTGCCTGGAGTAGCAAGGAATGAGAGGGCGTGAGAGACCTCACCTGCCACCACCAGGAGAGACTAGGCAGTTCAGGGGGGCAGGGATGAGTATGAGGAGGTCCCTGCTGGTAAGAGCTGACATTCTAGTGCAGAGCACCCCCGTCACGTTCTGTGGCTGAAATCCGACGTATATGTGGGCTCCGTGAGGGGGGCCTGTGTGGAAGGAGATGACGTGACCAACCCTTTGTGTCTCCGTTGCGAGTTGGGAGGGCCGTCAAGTGGGTGTGTAGGAAATCTGTCAAGGAGAACCTTAAAACGAAGAACATTTATACTGAATGACAGTGGACACGCCAGCCTGTGCCAGGTGGAGAGGTTGCATCCGGGAGCAGCCTGAGCAGAGGCCCGAGGACACACAGGCGTGCACAGGGGCTGGTGGCTGCACGTGCCTGGGGTGTGCAGTGCCTGTAGTCTCCAGAGCTAGGATCTAGACATGAACCTGGAAAGACGGACCTCCCATCTGCATAGCTACGGTCGTCAAGACCCCAAAGGTTCTCCACTGTTCCTTCTGCCAGTCTCACCCAGCTGCTGACCAGGTCAGGTCGTGATGGCCATGAGCCCGTTCACTCAGAGGCCGAAGTAGGGTATGGTGGCTGAGAGCAGGCTTCGGAGTTAAACAGAACTGGGCGCAAATGCTGGCTCTGCCACTTAACCCAGCGTGGTGGTGGTCTGTGGCTGCGGCCCCCACGTGTGTTACCACACAGGTGGTGTGGGGAAGGAGTGCAGGGAGGGTGCAGGGGGCAATTCTGCCGCAGGGAGTCCTAGGAGGTTGTGCTAAAGATGTTGGCCAAGGTCGAGGCTGTCTGAAGGCTCGACTGCGGCTGTGGGATCCTCTGCTGGGGCCCCACTCACACGCTTCTCAGCAGGAGGCCTCGGTCGCTCTCGCATGGGTCTCTTCAGAGCGCTCACTCCTGAGTGTTCTTGCGACTTGGCAGCCAGTTGTCCCCACAAGTGGTGTTCCAGAGAGCACGGTGGAAGTCACCCATCGTGCCCTTTATGATCTAGCCTCAGCAGTCACATTCTATCACTTCAGCAAGGTCTTATCGACCGTATAGGTCTACCCCATTCATTGTGAGGGACTCATGAAGGCATGAGAGGGAAGCGAGGACTGTTGGGAGCTACTTGGAGGCTGGTTACTACCATAGTTCACCCCAGGGATTCATGTTCCTCCCTCATGCAAAATGCCCCATCCCCACCTGAGGCCCCACGAGTCTTATCCCGTTACAGTGAAGGTTCGAGGTCCAGGAGCTCAGCCTCTAACTCAGGTCCAGGCACAGGTGAGGCTCACTGGGTCCAGCTCCTCAAGGATGATTCCTCTTAATCTGCAGCTCTGAGAACGAGGAACAGGTTATCCATTTCCCTCCACAAACCTAGGATGTGGTGGTCCGGGCACCGGGTAACCGCAGTATACGTGCCCATCCAAGATCCCCGTTCACGAAGTGAGAACAGAGGAGGCTACCGGAGTCGCTGGTCCATCCCAGGGCGTGCGTCGGCATTTCCTAGATTAGGACTCAAAGCCTGGAGTGATTCTCTCTCACTCTTGGTTCCATCCTGAGCCATCCTTTCTTTCCCATGAAAGGTAGCCTGTGGAGTTGTTTTCTCAGCTTACTTCCTGCTGCTTTTATTCGTATTACCTCTGACCCTGTCAGTCCAAGTGAGCAGGTTTCTGCCAGACGATTCTCTTACTGTTGGTGGGCTTTTTATGAATCTTATCCAACAATGTTTTCAAGGCAAGCCTCACTCCACATTAGGGTTCTTCTGAAGCTGAGGGACGGTGCCCTTAACAATCCTCGGAGCTGGGCTGTTGAATGGAGAGGCTCTGTGAGGCACGCCCATGAAATCCTGAGAGAGCATTTGATCCAGCAGTTCTCTGAGGCAGCATCTTGGCGCTTTCTGCAGTCTTAACAAAAGATTTAAGTCACCCCCCACGGTTGCATCTTTAGACTGTGTTTTTTGACTGTCTCCTGGATTTGGTCTCTGCCTCGAAACCATTTCTTAATTTTAGCATCATTTGCCATCTGGAGAGGTTGAGGATTTTCCAAATCAGCAAATCCAGGCTCCTTCCTGTTCTCCAGTTTTCCTCGACCTCATCCCTCCTCGCGTTTCCCACAGCCAGGGTGGGAAGCTGGGCGGCACCTGCGGCATTCTGCCTGAGGTCTTCTGAGCCGGAGCGCTCGTTTAGTAGGTCTCAAGCTCGCCAGGGTACCACCGGCAACAGTGTTGCTAAATTTTCTACCGTTTCATGACAAGGATCCCTTTTCTTCCAATTTCCAGTAACAGTTTCCTCACTTTCTGTTAAGCTTCCCCAGCAGTTTCCTCAAAGGCCATCAGATTTCTGCTCAGCCTCTCAGGGCACCTTAAACGTTCGCTGCCACTCTGCTCAGAGTCCCTCCAGCTCGTGCCACTGTGCGTCCCAGGCCACACCCACACTGTGAAGGTGTGGTGATGGCAGCATCCCTCTTCTGGGCACCAAAATCAGCATTACTTATCTTCTGCTGTGGAAGAGATTAATCCAAGCCTAGTGGCTTAAACCAGTAATCCCTTCTTATCTCAAGACTTCCGTGGAGGGGCTCAGCTGGACACTTGTGGCATGGAGTGTCTTTTGAGGGCTCAGTCACGATGGCAGCCAGAGCTGCAGTTTTCTGAGGGCTTGGAGCTGGAGGGCCCCCTTCCACAGTGCCACACTCACATGACAGTGGGGGGCTGGCTGTGGGCAAGAGGCCTCGGTTCCTCTGCAAGTGGGCCTCTCCAGAAGGCTGCCTGAGTGCCCTCACGACACGGTGGTTGGCTTCCTCCAAAATAAATTACCCGAAAGACCAAAGTGGAGCTGCTGTGCCCTTTATGATCCAGCTTCAGAAATCCCGTGCTGTCTCTGGGGTCAGCCCAGTTCATTGAGGGGGTGGTGGGTGAACACGTACACACGTGGACAAGGAGGTGTGGGGTCACAGGACCATCGTGGAGTCTGGCTACCTTGGGCAAATCACCCAGCCTCTCTCGGGCTGTAAAGTAAGGACAGCAACACCTTCCTCAAGGTGTGGTCCTGAGGATCCAGGGAGATGATGCATCTGAGGGCAGTGACTGCCAAGCGTGACCGCTGGTAGCTCTAATTGATACTGTCTTTGGTCACGTCCCCTCAGGCTGCCAGGAGATAGCAGAGGAATTCCGTGCCCAGGAAATCGACGGGCAAGCCCTGCTGCTGCTCAAGGAGGACCACCTGATGAGTGCCATGAACATCAAGCTGGGGCCCGCCCTCAAGATCTACGCGCGCATCAGCATGCTCAAGGACTCCTAGGGCTGGCCAGGCGCGGGGTTCCAGCCCCGGGCTCCCCTCCCGACTGAGCAGAGCCAGCGGACACTCCTGGGGGCCCAGAAATGGGGCCAGTCAAGGGAGGGGGCCCTCCCCGTGCGGCGCGGCTGGGGAGGAGGTCTCGCACCTCCTCGGTGGCTCTCAGGGGCCTTTCTTTCTGTGGGAGGGGCAGAGAGGTAGGTGGCGCAGAAGATGGGGCTTTATGCTTGTAAATATTGATAGCACTGGCTTCCTCCAAAGTCCCACTACTCGGCCCCGCTCTCTTCCCCTCTCTCTGTCCCCCATTTTCCAGGGGGTATACAGTCAGGGCTCCCAACCTGAGTTGGGTCACTTCCCAGGGCAGCCGTCAGGCCTGCATAGAGGCCTCGGAAGCCCTTGCCTGCCTTCCTCCACTTCTTTCTCCGGGCCCAGCTGACTTCTGTTGCCAGCTTCTCCCACTTCAGCCTGTTTCTGAAGCGGCCAGAAGGATTCTCTCCCTTCACCCTCTGCAGGTGCAGGGAGAGAAGCTGGGCCCAGTTTGGCCACGCCTGCTGGCACAGACGCCTTAACGCTGTGTGTGTGACTGTGTGACTGTGTGGGAGCCTGGACTGACAGACAGGCCGAGAGCCACCCTCTGGCATCTCCAGGTGTTTTGTAGCAAACAGCCACTTAGTGCTTTGTCCTGGACTCCACTCAGCCTCAGGATGGGGAATAGGAAAGAAGGGCTGCCTCAGTGCAGAGGCAAGATCAGAACATGATGAAGATTAGTAGGAGGTTTTCCTTTCCAGATGGCCGAGGTGTCCCCGCAGCCCCTTCCTGCACTGTGACGTCCCCCTGACTGCCCTGCTGTGTCACAGATGGCATTAAGGAAGCTGCTGGTGGGCTGGGCCAGGCTGCGCCTCCGGGTCCACCTGCCTGTCCGCCCTGGGAGCCCAGTGGTGGGGCCCAGAGAACGTCCAAGGGCAGAAGAGCTGGAATGACTGCTGAGGTGAGGGAGGCAGCCTGCGGCCTCCACTCCCACACGTCTTTGCCTCTGGAACTTGCTGGCAGCAGTTTGAGCTGCCTGTGGAGGAGGCAGGGCAGGAAGGGCGAGGGCCTGCCTCCGACTTGCCCTGTCCTCTGCAGGCTCCTGGGGAGAGTGGCAAGCTCCTGGGGAGGGTGGGTGCCCTTCTCAGCTTGTTCTGGTCCCCACTCACACCCCCAGGCAGGGTTGGAAATGAAGGACTTTTTTAACCTTTTGTTTTTGTTTTTTAAAAATAAATCCGTAAAATCTGTTCCTTCTGTGCCTCTCTCATCTGGGGATGCCTTTCCCTGGTCCTGAATGGTTACTTTTCACCTGTAAGCAGAGGGGTGGGTCCCTGGGTTGGGGGAGGGACGACCACCTTACCTGGACAGCGTATCCTCCACGCTTTGCCGGGTCATTTGAGGGCGCCCTGAGCCCCAGTTCACGCGAGAGAAGCAGATCCCATCTCTGTTCTTCTCATGGGTGTCCCTTGGAGTGGGAGCATCCGGGGCCCCTTCAACTCTGAGCCCCTCTACCCACCACTGCCACCAGGGAGACATGACGCTGTTGGCCAGGAATATCTGGCACACCTGAGGCAGAGCCCTGACTCCTCCCTTCCCTGCAGACCCCTGCGGTGGCTGCAGCTCGGTGTCCAGCACTGCCCTGTGGCCTTGGTTCACTTGACAGCTGAGCAGTTTTTGGATGCTGGAGTAGCAAACTGTCAGGAGAGTCTCTGCCTCAAGGAGGTGACACCTAAGCCTCAAATAAAGGAGAAGGGGCTTTCCAGGCACAGGCCTCTCGCGCACTCAGTCTGTCATGGTGGGGCCCAGGGAGATGAGCAGGGAACTTTCAAGAGCGAACACCCATATCCTGACAACTCCTCTCTGGAAAACCTGTTAAAATGTAACTACTACCTGGAGGAAGAGGAGGAACAAACTGATGAGTTGACGACCCACAGGGCGGAGCCAGGACTGGAAAGCCTGGTGTTCCAGGAGATCGGGGATGGCTAGCAGGACAGGGGCCAGCGCGGGACCCTGGGCTGAGCGGCAGCTGGAGGGCACGAGGACCTCGGGGAGGATGCCTGGTGGAGAGGGCGCCCCAGGAGCCCCTGCGCTGCCTTCCCTGCAGGGCGACCAGCCCGCTGTGGCCCATGCAGCTCGGCAAGTCCACGCTGGACCTCCGCTTTCCCTCTCTGGAGGACAGAGCCAGGCCCAGCCAGAAGTTGTCCTTACACGTGTGGTGGAGAAGGGACCTGAGATGGCCGGGAGAGGATGTGGTGGATTTGCGGGGCCGACGGACGCAGGTAAGTATCTTCTGCGTGAGAGGCCCAGTGTGAAGGGCGCTTCCTTCAACATGTATTTGCTCCTGATGGTTACACCTCACGCAGCATTTTTCAGAACTTTTTTGATCATGACCGACAGTTTAAAAAAAGTTTCCCGCCCTCGTATATGTACTTAAATATATATAACCGAAACAAACAAAAAAAACCACAGGGACTTCCCTGGTGGCGCAGTGGTTAAAAATCCGCCTGCCAATGCAGGGGACACGGGTTCAAGCCCTGGCGCAGGAAGATCCCACATGCCACAGAGCAACTAAGCCCGTGCGCCACAACTACTGAAGCCCGCACGCCTAGAGCCCGTGCTCCGCAACAAGAGAAGCCATGGCAATGAGAAGCCTGCGCACCACAACTAGAGAAAGCCCATGCACAGCAACAAAGACCGACCCGACACAGCCAATAAATAAATAAACAAATGATAAATAAATTTTAAAAAAATCACAGAACAATACCTACTCTGATGTACAATACATTCTGATATTTTCAATTCCCTTCCTGTTCATACTTTTAAAACCTCCATCATGATCCGTAAGGTTACGTTCACGGCCCTCTGATGGGTCATAACCTGCACTGTGCAAACCTTGCAGAACTTTTCCATGTTACTATCTTGTGTGGCTCTTACCCTGTCCTGGGTGACTAGTGTACATGCCCTGACTTACTAAAGAGGTCAAGGGCTCCTCGAGGTGAACTGTCCAAGGGCATAATTAGGTGACTGGTGCCCTTGAGATCTGGCTGAAGTTCTGTGCAGAACAAGGTTCTCCCTGCGTGGCAAACACCGCAGTGCGTGGCGCACAACACTGAAGAGGGGCACAAGCACCCCTGGGGAGGAAGAGGCGTCCGTACCAGATGTGTCAGCGCCTCTGGCCAACCAGAGCTGGTCTTAGATCCACCCTCTTCCAGGTGATTGGCCCCCGCGGGGGCGGGGGGCGGGGCGTCCTCCCCCCCGCTTGCTCCTGAGGGTGTGGTTTCTGACAGATGACCTGTCACTGCTTTGTCCCCATCACCAAGAATGGGTCATTTCTTCCCTGGCTCTGAACTGGTAAGTTTCTCGACAAGCTGTCCCACAGCTTCTCGACATGGCTCTCAGGGAAGGGCTCAGGTGAGTGGGGCCACTGCTAGTGTCGGGGGGGAAGATGGGGCGGGACAGCCGTCCTGAGAGGAGTCCAGCCTGGTGGCCACAACAGTCAAGGAGGAGACACCAAGGCTGGCCTGCTAAGAACCAGCTGAGCCGTATAGGTCCTGGGAGAAGGTGACTGGAGGGACATCGTCCAAGGGATAGAGACAGTCCAGGGGATGGGCAGTGGGGTGGGGGAAGACTGCATCCTGGGAGATCTTACAGCCTGTGAGGAGCTCTGCGACTCCTCCTGCCGCCCTTAACGCTGAGCCCCTCGGTGAGCAGAGAACAGACTTTGGGGTGCACCTTCCACTTTAACTGAGAGCGCGCTATTCCCACTGGGAGTGACTGTCCAGGACTGCAAACGTGTTCCCACTTAGGAACTAATGACTGATCTTTAACCTCTTCCTGAAAGCAAGGAGGGTACAGGAGCAGGGCATGAGGTGGCCTTGAGGGACCACTTTCTGCAGGTGGACACGGGGGAGGGGGTCCTTTGGACAGTATCTGAGCAAGGAACTGGGAGGAATGGGTCAGGCAGGCGCTCTGTGGCCTAGGGGCTCCCAAGCTGGGATGTGGGAGGGGGCAGCAGGAGCTCATGGGTGCTTGTTGCAGGCCTCGGTGTTGGTACCCTCCCAGCACTGACAGCTGGAGCCCTCCTGGACCACTTGGGGACAGCTCTGCCTGGCTGCCCTGGTTGGGATGGGCTGGCTAAGAGGGTCGGAAGGCAGTGAGGACAGAGAGAGCTCTGCTCCAGCCTTTTCCTGCCCCTGGTACCTCCGTGGTGTCCCTCCAAGGGAGCAGTCTCGCTTCCAGGAGCGACTATAAAATATCACAATAATGTTTATATCGATTACCTATTGAAATGATATTTTGGGTTACATATTGAAATAATTATTAGGTTAAATTAAAATATTAATTTGTTATTTCTTTTCACTTTTTTAACATGGTTACTAGAAAATTTTAATTTATGTTCCTGGCTCACATTATATTTCTATTGGGCAATGTGTTCTAGATTTTTTTTCCTACATTTTTATAAAAGAACATAGGTATATATGTCTGTAAATGCACGGGTACACAGGAATAGGGGCTTTCCTCTCACAGAAGTGAGGTCAGCCTCTACGCACAGTTCTGTTACTTCCTCTTCCACTTAATTCTTTAGGCCCTCGTTTCCAGAGAGCACATATAAATCTACCTCATCCTTTTCAATGGCCATGTTGCTCTCCACTGTATAGGAATGCGTAGTTCATTCATCCAACTCCCCACGGAACACTGGGCTTGTTTATCTCCATTTGCTTTTCCCGGCAATGCTATGAAAGCATCCTTGACCTGCCTCCTGTGAAGTCTCCATTTCTAGAGGTGGGAAAGCTGGGTCTGGTGTGAGTGTTTGAAATGACTTTGCAGGCTCCTCAGGCAGGGCTAAGAGAGGTGGACTTCATCTTGCAGTCACTACGAAGGCTTAAAACGACTTGTTTTTTTCTAAATGGCTAACCCTGTATTTTTCCTTCACTAAAAAAAGCAATAAAAGCACATCACAGACAGACAATGGGGGGGGGGGGGTCAGGGATAAAGGAAAAAAACCCTCTCATAACTTATTACACAGACACTTTTTTCCTCATTTTCTGGTGCATGTTTTCATTGCTAGATTATAATCACAGTGCCCATCAATTCTAGATCCTGCTTTTTTCATTTAAGGTTCTTGCGGAAGATTTTTCCATGTGACTGCAGACTCTTCATAAAAAGTGTATTTCACCGGTCCCTTCAGCTGGACACTGGGGCCTTTTCCAGTTGTATCTGAGCAGCCTGCACAATGCCTTCTCCACAGTGCTCTCCAGCCCACATTCAACCAAGCTAGAGTCTCCCTGTGTAAAAGAAACACAGGCACCTCCATCAATCCCAAGCCCTCAATCCTGCCGGTTACCATCTATGTCTTTCCTTTTATGGCCATATTTCTGGAAAGAGCCGCCTACCCCGCTGCCTCCATTTCCTCCTCTGCTCACTCAGTCCCCTGCCCATCCCCAACCATGCCCTCCGTGCCTGGGCCCTGGCTCTCCTCCCTCTGCTTGCTCCCTCTCCCAGGGCATCCCTGCCCTCCTGGTGAGACCCAGAACCCTCTCCTGAGCCTGCCTTCCTACCTTCTGGACTCGAGCCTCTTACTCCCAACCAGACTATCAGCCATCATCTTCTCTTCTGATCCCCCAGCCTTGTCCCTCTCATCAGTGACCAAGTCCTGCCCATCCACCTCCTTGACAGCCATTCATCACCTACTCCTCCCCAACCCACTGCCAACACTGACCTGTCTTCCTGCCTCCAGCCATGCCCCCTGCCTCCTGCCATGCATCCAGGCTCCAGTTCAGCTGGAGTACTTTTCAAATAAAAATCTGACTGCATCACCCCATGAAGGAAAGACCTTTCAGGGCTCCCCATGGCCTTCAAGATTAAGTCCAAACCCCTTAGCCTGGTATGTGGGCCCTGGGTGATCTGGCTCTGGCTTATGTCCAGCCTCAACTCTCATTACTCCCCATCCACACTCTACAACCCACCCCTGCAGAGAACCTGCAGCTCCGTGTACTTTCCAAGTGCTTTCACCTCCTCACTTTCACACACTGCTGTTTCTTTTTCACGGACCTCCCTTTCCCCTCCACTGCCTTTTTTGCCTGGATAACTTCTAATTCTTCAGGTCCTAGCTTAAAAGTCACCTCCTCCAGGAAGCCTCCCTGATTTCTTCCCCATCTGTCAAGGCTCAGGTGCCACCCACTAGTTTGCCCTTAATGATATCTTGTATTTACACAAATCACAGCCTTCGCTGTGCTGGGTTCCATTCATCTGTTGGCGGTCTGTCATCTGATCCCATTCCCCTCCCTTTCTGGCCACCTGCACCTTCCTGACCCCACTCCCTAAAGACAAGATCTGTGTCTCGCTCACCTCTGAATCCTTGACCTAGCACAATGCTTGATTCTGAGCTTATGCCCAATTAAGTATAGGCTGAACGCAGGAATGACCAGAAGCTAGTGAACATCTTGAGGCATAAAATTTTTCCATGCTGAAGTGATCTCCTTTGAACAGAGTCCCAGAAGTTGCAGTGACTGGATTAAAGGGGATGACTATTGAAAGCTTCAATTCACATAGCTAAGTAGCTTTCCAAAAAAGCTGTAGCAATTTACATCCCGCCAGCAGATGTAAGAGTGCCTATCTCATTGTATTCTCACAGTGTGGCTATTTTCATTCCTTCCTTTTTAAAAAAGCGCTCATTTTATAGGCAAAACATCCCACCTAGTTCTAATCTGTAAGTCTTTGATTACTAGTGAGGGTGAACATTTTTCCATACGTTTGCCTGCTAAATGCATTTCCCCTTCAAGGATTTCCCTGTTCATGTGCCGTGGACACAGTTAAGGCAGGTGGCGTTTTATGAGCTGACTCTGGGGGCTGTGTCAGGAGTGACTGGGAGCAGGGAGGTCGCTGCTGCAATGGTCCTGGTGGGGGATAAGCAGGCAGGGTCACTGTGGGGGCTGGGGGAATAGGAGAGGCAGAGAGAGGGGGTAAATCAAGGGAGGCTAAGCCAACCCCTCCCAGGGACTGACAGCAGACAGCAGGCGAGGCAGAGGGAGGGGTCGGTGCACGCAGGTTTGGCCAACTGAACGGAAGGGGTACCTGCCCTGAGACGCGCAGGTGGCTACGTACCTGCACATCTGCAAGGGGCCGCCTCTCTGAGCTACTTACTGGCTGCACCTGCTGAGGATGGGTGACGTGGGGCAGCAGAAAAGGTGGGGGGGGGGTCTGGTCAGGCAGGCTTCTTGAAAAAGACCAGAGAAGGCAGATTTTGGAAGAACTTATAGGGCAGGGAGGGGAGCTGGGAGGTCATGCAGAGAATCCTGAGGGCTTGTTCAGGAATAATACTACTAATGATAATGGACGACAGCTACAGCTCACGGAGCTTTTATTGTGCGTGAGGCCCTGTTCTACTCACTTAGCAGGTATTAACTCCATATCCACCACAGCCCTCGAAGGTAGGTATTCTTATTATCTGCATTTCTAGATGAGGAGACTAAAGTGTAGGAGCCCAGAACCTTGCCTGAGGTCAGACAGCTAAGAAGTGGTGGCCTGGGATTCGAACCTGGGGGTCTGCCGCCATATGGGTGAGTCTGATTTAGAGACACTGGCACCCAGCGGGGTGAGGAGAGCTGGAGGAGACTCGCCCACAGAGAAGCTTATTAAAATTCTCAACTTTTAGGGCCCTTCTGGAAAACAAGCAACCATGAACACATCCCAAAGTCCACCTCCTCTGAGACAGCAATGGGGTAGCTGAGCTCTGCTGGAGGGACCCGGCCATGTGACTGGAGCCGCCACAGACACGTGGTCCCTGACTGCAGCCGGCCCTCCTGGTAGCCCAGCAACTCATCCCTAAGCCCCAGATGCTCTCAACTCCCAGCCATCAAGCCGCAAAGTTCCCTGCATCTCCTCCCGGACTCTCCCCTGTCCAAGGTCAATCCTACCCAGGCTAAGCACCCCAACCCCTAACATTACTGTCCCCCAAATTTGCTGCTGGGAAAAGAAAAAATTATACATCTAAATGCTCATCATAAGGGACCTGGTTAGGTAAATGATGCCACCTCCGATCAATGGCATATCTGGTAGCTGGAAAAAAGGGTGAGGAAGTGCTTCAAGCACTGAGATGGAATAACCTCAAGGACATAATGGTCAGTGGAAAATGCAAGATGGAGAATAGCATATCACCATGCTACCATTTGTGGGGAGAAAACAGAGGAAGGGACAGAAGGAAGGGAGGCAGAATTTGCTTCCATATTTCTATTTGCCTGTATATGCATAAACTATCCCCACGCAGGGGAAATGGGCGGCTGCGAACAGGAAAGACTGCACTGTCTATACTCTTCTGTACCTTTGAATGTCTGTGCCAAGTGAACAAAATAATACGTTCATATTTAAAAAAAACAAATAAAATGAATTACATCATTTTTCATATATATATATGTGTGTGTATGTATAAAAATATATGTAGAAGTGTTGTTGATTCCCCTTCCACCCCTTAGGGCCTGGAGGAGAATCTTCCAGCAGCTGATCCTGCTTGCACTTGGCTTCTTAGGACTGATCCTGTACGGGCTCCCTGTAGTCAGGTACAACGCTCTTGCCCCAGCACTTGCAATGGGACCAGCAGGGGCAGGGTTAAAGCAACTCTCTCCAAGTGCCTCCTTAAGGGATGGATAGTGGTGGCTGTCGTGGCCTGGCCTGCACGAGCATCCTTGTGGGCTCTCCCTCCTTGTAAGGAGCAAAGCAAGAGGGCTCCTGACAGGCTGGCAAGCCCCTCACTGCTGCTCCCACCCCACAGGCTTCTGAAAGTCCTCATCCCTCTGGGTGTCTGCCCTTTGGCCAGAATGCCCCTGCTGAGAGACAACTTCACAGGTCCCCTGCATCCTTGGTAAGAAGCTGCCATCCCTTCCACTCCAAGGACACCCATACACCCTACAGAGCCCTGCCCTGGTGTCCCTGCCCTCCTCACATCCCCCACCCTCAGGGCTAGGTATTCCACCCAAAGGCCCCATCAGGTAACACATCTCCCAGTACTCTGCTGGATCTGGGATAGAGATTTCTAGGGGAAGGGCCTGGGTGTGACCCATTTGTGAGTGCCTAGGGCCCAGGACTGGGGAGGTGGCAGTGACCGTGCACCAAGCAGGTGGATGAATGGCCCGGCCTGAAGTCCTGACCTGTACCTCCTGGGGGGCCCCCATTATTTGGGATGGCACCTTCGACCCAGATGTGGCCCAGCAAAAGGCTGTACAGCAGAACCTCACCACCGGTCTGACTGTCTTTGCTGTAGGCAGGTAAGGTCTGGGGAGGGGAGCGGTGCTGTCCAAGCAGGGAGTGGGAGGGGGCGTGCATGTGATGTAGGGGTGGGGCATCCCATTCTCCTGGGCCATAGGATCCCAAGAGGAAGCAAGAAACAAAGACAGCACCCCTTGTCCCAGACTCCCAGGGTGAGGGCAAGACCGTCCTTTCCCTTCCCCTCCTCCCTGCACAACACCACCATGGAGCCCACCCAGCACCGGCAGCCAGGGGCTCAGCATCACAGTCTGGAAGGAACCTGCCCAGGGCCTGGGGCTGATTCATCTGGAGGCCTTGGGTGTGCAGTGAGGAAATGATGGAGTCATGCAGGTGAGAGTGGTGAGAGGACATGAGAACTGGGTGAACAGAGGGGCCGGCCCGGCTGCAGAAGCGTCCGTGGAGGTCAGCGGCTCAGGTGCAGGCACACAGTAAGAGGAACGGGGAGGTTCACCAAGCAAGTCTGATGGTGGGAGAGGGGCTGGGGAGCTGAGGGCTCTTGCAAGGGGGCGAATCTGGGCTGGATAAAGAAGGACGTGAAGAAAGGGGGATGCTGAGAGTGGTTGAGTCAGCAGACCAGAGAACTCAGTGAGGAAGGACTGTTGGGGTGCTGTCTCAGGAAGTGGGCTGCAAGAATAGGGGGCTCAGGCAGTGGGACAGGTGAAGCTGCAACCTGGGGGGGGCGGGTGACTGAGGAGGGTGGGGAGGACAGAATCATGACAGGAGAGGAGGCCAATCGAGGAACTGAGGGGCCCCCAGGTATGAGGAAGGAACCCAGAGTGGGAGGTGGAGAGGAAATCTCAGGGCACTGACGTCCCCATCTCCCCATTATGAATGGCAGAGTGTCCAAGCTGGCATTCACTTTCCAGTAGTGATGCAAATGGGACTGTGGCTTAGAGTGAGATCCTACAAACCTAAGGTACAGAGGGGTGGAGTTCAAGGAAACTTAAAGAGTTTCTAATAATGGAACAGGCTGCTTTGGGGAGGCAGTGAGAGCTTTGCATCCAGGAAAAGATATCTGAGAGTCTGTGGAAGGAATTCTGTCATCAGATACCCCAGACAACTGCTCAGGGCTCTTTCAACTCTGTCCCTCACACTCTAGAAGGGAGAGACAGCCAGGAGGGTTCCTGGGAGGTCAGGGGGCAAACAGGACCCAGGGCTGATCCATGGGCCTGGTGGGCAGAACTGCTGGCCTCCCCAGGGCCTTGGTGCTCCCACTTCTGTTCCAGATGCTGCACCAGCCCTAGGGGTCAGAGTCTCTGGGTCCAGAAATCCCAGGGTCCTGAGGTCCTGAGTTCCAAGGATCTATGGGTCCAACACCCTGGGATGCTGAGGCTTCCAAGGTCTCTGATTCCAGTTGCTCACAGTCCACCCAAAATAGAGCAAGTGCAGGTAAAGGTACAGGCTCCAATGCCAAGCTGGGTTCAAATCCTGGCTTTCACTTACCAACTGCATGTATACTTGCTTGTGTAAGTTACTAAAGCTCTTTGCGACTCAGTTTCCTCACCTGAGAGCTGCAGATAACAATGGCGAAGATTAAATGAGATAATGCACATTACGTTGAACACTATCTGTCACATGACAGATGTTCCAAAATATCAGGCGTGATTGCTATTGTTACATGATTACTATTATTTTAGAAGCCTAGTATCCCAAAGTCTGTTCATACAAAGTTTCCAGAATTCCAAACGTCCAGGTTACCTATGTAAGGAATCACCGCAAACTCAATGACTGAAAACAGTCCATTATTACCACAGCTCACGATTTCGTGGCTCAAGAACTCTGACAGGGCTCAGTAGCAGGGCCCCCTCCCTGCTCCCAGACGTCTGGTTCTCCACCAGGACGGCCGACTGGCGGGCGCCTCTTTCCGTGGCTAGCTCGGGCTCCCTCACGTTGCGGCAGCAGCTGAATTCTGAGACTTTTTAAGCGAAGGGTCTGAGCTTTAGCGAGACAAAGGCTAAGGAGCCGGTCCTCCCTCGCGAGGGCCAGCACAGCATCCCTGCCTTGGGACTCTACTGATCGAAGCGGTCAGGGAGAGCCGCGTTCAAGCAGAGGACCCCTCGGGGCAGAGGTGGGAAACAATGGGCCGTTGTTTTTAACCCACCTCGGACGATTCCGGGACTGGACGGTTTTGGAGTTCCAGGGGCTGCGGTCGCAGGGTCACAAGGACCGGCGTGGGGAGGGCTGGGAAGCCCTACGGCTGCGTGGCTGGAGGAGGGCGCCGAGGCCCGGCGGACTCAAGCCGGCCCCGCCCCGCAGGTACCTGGAGAAGTCCCTGACCCGCTTCCTGAAGACGGCCGAGCAGCACTTCATGGTGGGCCAGCGCGCGGTGCACTACGCGCTCACCGAGCGCCCGGCCGCCGTGCCCCGCCTGCCGCTGGGCCCGGGGCCGCCGGCGGCGTGTGCAGCGCGTGGCGCGCGAGCGGCGCTGCCAGCACGTGTCGATGGCGCGCATGCGCGCGCTGCACGCGGCGCGGGGCGGGCGGCTGGGCCGCGAGGCGAGCTTCGTGCTCCGCGCGGACGTGGACCGGCGCTGCAGCGGCGCCTTCGTGCCCCAGGCGCCGGCCGAGTCGGTGGCGCAGCTGCACGCCTGGCATTACCACCGGCCGCGGCGGCGGCGGCTGCCCTTCGAGCGGGACGCGCGCTTGGCTGCCGCGCTGGGCCCGGGCGAGGGCGACTTCTACTGCCACGCGGCCGCCTTCGGGGACGGCGCTCTGCGCGCGGGGCCTGCGGCGCGCGCTGGCACGACCAGAGCCACCTCAGCAGGGTCTTCCGGCTCCACAGGCCCCCCGAGCTGCTGTCGCCCGAGTTCTGCTGGAGCCCCGACGTCGGCCGCGCCTGCTCTGGGCGCCCGAGGAGTGCGCCCGGCTGCGCGGCTAGCGGCGCCCTCGGCCCGGAGGCCCTTCTGGAAGCGGCGTGGCACCGGGGAGGGGGTGGGGGGAGACAGTGTGGAAACCGGCCCCGCCGCGGGGTGGCAGGACGAGGCCCGGCCTTGGGGGAGCGCCTCCCCGAGGCGGGTGATCCATCCCTTCCCTGACTTTCCACGGCGACCCGGGCACCGCCAGCTGCCTGTTTTGAGGCCTTTCCTCTGACCTTACAGAGTTCAGTGGAGGCCCCCTGCAGAGACGTTTTAGCCCCTTCCCCGTGTCCCCCCACTTTGGGGGGCGGGGAGGTGCTGAGGACCCAGGAACAAAAAGGGAGCATAACTGCCTAAGGACCCAGAGCATCTGTGAGTCAGTCTGTGAGGTCAGCAGCTGGAGAGCCAGGACTGGCCCTCAGGCCAAATAGAGCTGCCGCTGGGCAGGAGCCCCAGATGGAGAAACACAGTGGCATCCGGTTCACCTCCCCCGCCCTCGGCACAGTTTGTACATATTTAAGTAACGTGATCATAAGATACATTATTCCAAAGTGTCCTATGGCCCTTTCTCCTAGAGAATCCACGTGCATAAAAATGACATTTTCTCACCGTGGAGCCATATGGCTGTTTGGCCACAGTGTCTGGGAGATAAATTTCCTCATCCGTGGCTGCTGTCCAGACTCTTCATCCTCAATAGGGAAAGACACGCATCCCGAATAGGTGCGTGAAGTCATCAGGCCCTCCAGGAAAGGTGGTTCCCTCCGGGAAATAGCTATGGGGACGGGGAAGTTCTCTGCTGGAAGTCCCTGAGATATTGTCTGCCAGTTGAAAAACAGAGGCCCAGAGAGCGTGGGACTTCCCTCCAGGTCTCCTGAACCGTTTATGTAGTGTTCTCATAGACCTTGCATTTTTAACAGCTTCCACTGTTTTCAGGTAGGACAGCAAATCTGGCCATAAACCAACTCTGATGGTTTTCACACACTAACAGTTTTTACAAACACTTCCAGTTGTTGGTGATGTAAGAGCTATCTCCCTTCTCCAAAGTAGTTCCATGGTCCCAGTGTCTCCTGCCTAAACTAGATTAGCAGAACCCAGAGGACCTTTTGGACTCTGGGTTAGAGCTAAGAACAGGCCAGGTGTGCCTAAGAACAGGTTATTGCTTGATGATTATAAGCTGACATCCCTTCCTCCAGTGGGAGACTGTCCTCCACCTTACCCTGCATCATTCACCAAGGGCCACACACACCAACCCCTGGGCCAGCAGAGACCTGAGCTCGGGCCAGTAAGATCTGGATGGGAAATCTGCTCCTTTCTGACCGTGCGTGGCTGTGGACTAGCCCCTTACCTTTGCTGAGTCTCAGTTTTCTCCGGTGTAAAGTGGGGATGCCAGTCACCTTCCTTGCAGCGGTTGTGATGCTCCAGAAAATAACTTGCCTTCTCCCTCTCCTCGCCTGCCCCTTCTCCAGCAAGTTCGTAGAGTGCAAAGGAGTCACCAAAGGATAGCCATTTCCTGTTTTAAAGCGGAAGTGATGGCATGAGTCAAGGGTTTCCAGGTGCTGGCCTGGGGCAGCCTCATGCTGTGGGTTGAGACCTTCCTGAAGAGGGGGAGGGGTCAAGGAAGCTGCAGCAGGACAGAGTGGAGGACCCCGGGGGAACAGCTCCTCCTTTGTCGTACCCAGAGGCCCAAGGTGGGGGTGGGGCAGGCTCAGGTGTAGAGCGGCTCAGGGCAGCAGCAGGATATAACAGGGGATAAGCTGCTTCTGCAGCTCCTTGCACCAGTGTCCCTGTTAATCGACACTGACCTCAGCACCCATGCTGGGACCCTCAGGGACCGGGTAAGCCCTTGAGAGCTTCCAGGTAAAGCTGGTGAAAATCAGAATCCCAGTCCCCCGAGTGTCACTGCTACATGCAAAATCTTCACCTGTCCAGCCATCCCACCTGCCATGCCAGCTTGGATGTCACCACCCCAAAATTCCCAAACATCATCAGCTGGCTAGTCAGGTTCATTGATCATAAAGGATCCATCAGGTCTACATCAAATAACAAGTACATTTATTGGGTACTTACTATGTGCCAGGCACAGTTCTAAGCCTTAGGTATCTATTGATTCATTTAATCCTCATATCCATCCTATAAACTGGTTACTATTATTTCTCTCACTTTACCTATGAAAAAATCGGGCACAGAGAGGTCAGTTAACTTACCTGATGTCACACCATAACTTATAAATAAATTCATTGATGTGAGAACAAGCAGGAAATTAGAGCTGGCCGGAAGATGCAGACGAAGTCAGGAGCTGAGGTTGCCACTGGCCCTCGGTCTGCTCTGTCCGTCTCTACGTCTGGCTCCTTTGTCCTTCTGCTTGTGTCCAGCCCAACACAGACCCCACTCCCCCCACCCCCACACACAGGATTTTCCAGTTGAGTAGCCTACCATCTCCTAACTTGTTCCCAATTCAGCAAATGAAGAACCTGATTGGAGAGTCAGCCAGTGGTCTTGCTGGTCAATGTTTAGCAACTGACCCTTTGAGGAAAACAAAAGGCCGACCCAGTGAGGATTTACTGGCTTACATAACAGGACAGTGCTGGGGTAGGGCCAGCTTCAGGGCGCGATGATGTGTCTCCAGCTCTCCATCTGGCTGTGCTCAGTCGGGTTCATCCCTGGGCTCCTGCAGCAGCAGCACCTCCGGCCTCACAGCCCCCAGCTGTTCCAGTGATTGAGGGGACCAAGAAGTCCCTCACACACATCTTCCCCACGGAGACACTGTTTCGGTTGCCTGGAGGGAAATGCAGGAACCCCCCCCCACCAAGTTTATCGAGGCTGGCCCTGTGCTAGCTAGCTTCATCCTAGGAGACACCAAGTGTCTCAGCCGTGAGTCACCATCGGGAACTCACTCCTCTGAGCCCTCATGGTCCCTGGCTGCAAGTGATGGACACAGGAAGAGCCATTTCCCTTCTTCCTCGGGTCTGGGGGGGCGGGGGAGGGGAGAGGAGCAGTGGAAAGGTGCCCCCCAGCCCCGCCCTCGCACAGAGCACGCCACACACCGCCGCCACCCGGCTGCAGGTACAGTTTATTCTTCACAACAGAGAAATACAAAGAGCAGAGGGTTTGGAATTCCTTTGTTTCTTGCCCCCTTTAGTGTCTTCCCCCACATTTGACTTTTTTTGCTCCCCACCCCTTTCCTTAAATATAATGCAGACTTCGTTCCTGAAGCGTTGAGGGGCGCCTGCCCTCACCTCCCTGCCACCACGATGCAGACTGAGAAGCCAACAGACTGTTTTCTCTTTTTTAATAAGGTAACTAGTTCTAAATATGGTGGCCTGGAGGTCCCATAGAAAAAAGCAAAGGGGTGTTAACAGTATGTATAACAGCGTATTTACAGGGTAGTAACATGCGGACGAAAAGCTACAATACTGAGTATCAGACGACGCAAGTCAAACAAAGGGGTGGGGGCGGGGCAGAGAACCCCATGGGAAAAGAAACCCCAGGAGACGTTAAACTGGTAAATCAACAGCGAGTTAAGGCTTAAAAAGTGTATAAAAATAACACAGTTAATATTCAAAACGGAACTCCAGATACAGAATATATAGATGAGTTTCTGTCTAGTTTTTTTTTTTTTCCCCCGGGGGATGTGGGGGGGGCTTCTCCGGGCTCTGTACATAGTTCCTATATACATGGACACGCATGGCTTTCAGATTGGGGTGTGTCTGTGGGGGCTGAGGGCAGGGTCTGCTCCTGGGACCCTCCTCCCCGAGGATCCCTTCCCTGCCGAGGGGCCTAGGGCCTGGGCTGGGGATTCCCCTCCATGGCAGGGAAGACAAGTAACCCCTCCTTGGGCACTGCCCCGTCTGGAGGGAATTCTGGAGGGGGGTCCTTGCCCCAGGCCCACTCCCTCCCCCTGCCCACAGTCTGGGATGGTGGGAGAGGTAGCCAATAGGTTTCTTGGCCAGCACCGAGGTAGACTGGGGTGGTCTTCAGGGCAGCGGGGGTGCCAGGTCTTACCCAGCCCACACCCACCCTGTTTCCCTGGGCCTGCGCCCAGCCCAGCCAACACTGCACCCTTTGGTCCTGCAGACCTCCCGGCCCCTCTCGTTTCATCTCCTGGAGCCTGGGCAGCCCAGGTAGCTGCCACATCCCTCTGCTCAGTGATGCCCAGGGCGCAGCTCTGAAGGCTCAAGCTGGCACCCAAGGCCAAGTGGCTCACTCCAGCTGCCTCCTGCCCCTCCCACCTGGGGGCCCCTTTGCAGTCCAGAAACCCAGGCTTGAGCCTTCCCCTCAAGACCTGAGGCTGTGGCAAGAGAAGGTCCCACGCTGCCCTCTGGTTCTCTGTGTCCATCTGTCCGGTTCTTTTAATTTCTCGGTCTTAGCAGCACCAACTTCTTGGCCAATAAATATCTTTTTTTGTTCTTTCCAAAACAAACTTAAAACAAAAACAAAAACAAAAACAGTGAAGCAAGTGAAGGGTGGGGAACAAAAGGAAAACCCAGCAGAGAGGTTCAAAGTGCTCTGAGATCGTCTTTGGATGCCACCAAAACAGTCCAGAATCTTGCAGTTGGCCTGGCCGCCCCCAGAGCTGGACCGGGCAGGGTTTCTGCGGCCCAGGCTTTCTGGAAGGTCGTGAGAGAGCTTGGCTGTTCCTGGACGGCCCCTGGAGGGAGTTGGGGCCTGGTGCTGCCTGGGTCTGTGTCTGCCAGTGGGCAGGGCGGGGCGGCGCCTTGGGTCGGCTCAGATGAGGGAAATTCGCACCGGGATGCCGGGGGACTCCGTCCTCTGGGGCGAGTGATGGCTCACCAGGTGCTCCACCACCGTGTGTTTGGACATGTGCTTCATCAGGTAGGTCTCCTGTGGGCAAGGGTGAGATTCAGAACTTAACAACCAACTGCTGGCGAGGGTGCAGGGGCAGCTGCAGTTCCCACAAGCGGCCACTGGAGGGCTCCTTGGTAGGTGGGCCAGCTAGTGGTGGACAGCTACAGCTTTGGGGGTCAGGTGGGCACCAGCGTTGGTTCTAGGGATGCTGCCTCTCTGCCAGCTGTGGGGGCGGGCTCATTTACCAGAGTCCAACCCATAGTGTGCTGACCAGAGAGCTGGCAGGTACCAGGCTTGCCCCTCAGCAGTGCCCACCTGGAACTCTCTAGGGCCAGGCCAGCTGCCATTTACCAACTGGCTACAGTGCAGTCCTGCCCGATTGAGCATAGCTGCCCCCATCTGGCTGGTGCTCCCAGTGAGGGTGAAGCAGTAGGCCTTGGTTGACCCTGGCTCTGCCATGTCTCAGCAGTTAAACGTTGGACAAGTCATCTCACCCCTCCAAACCTCAGTTTCCTTCTCTGCAGGCAGGAATGGGGCAGGAACACCTCAAAGGGTTGCTATGGTGATGTGGGTAAAGCTCTTAGCACGCAGTAGGGTTGAGGGGACCACTGCTTCCCTAGTCTCTACATTTCATTCTAGGCGGTGGTGGGAGCCCCAGCCTCTGCACCTCCATGCTCCATCCTCCCTTGGGAAGAAGTGGGGCCTGATCTGATTGGTGACTTTGGGAAGCATACGCTGGGCGGGCTCACCTCATCTCCTGAGCACTGCCACAGACTCTGCTAAGTCTGACCTGAGGCACCCGAGACTGGGTTGGGCGCGGTGACCCGAGGCTCACCTGCAGGCCCACAGGCCCTCACACCAAGCTGCCTGGTGGTGCTCTAGTTCCCACCTGCCACTCCTTGGCCTCATACCTTAGCATACTCAGAATCCAGCAGAGGAAGCCCTCAAATGTGGTGGCAAAATGCTATCAAACACCAAAGGGAAGCAACCAGCAAAATCCAAACTAGGAAACTATTTTCCAATGAGTAAATTACAAAGAAAAAAAAAAAAGGCAGGGGTGGTGGGGGACCAATAGTTTAAAAGATATATATTGACCCAGTGCAATGTAAGAATTTTATTTGGATCTTGATTAAAAAATAAAATTTATCAATTATGGCATCCATGAGACAAGTGAAAATGTGAATACCAACTGGGTATTTGATGATATTAAGGACTATGGTGAATCATTTTAAGGTCTTATAAAGGTTACTGTGGATAAGTTCAAAAAAAGGAGTCTTGTGTCCTTACGTTTAAAGACACAAAGTGAAAATTTTCAGATGGAACAATATGATGTCAGTTTCACTTCAAAACACAGGGATATGGATGAGGCAGGACTGGTGGATACCAGGTTCTGGGGGCTACCGAAACAGGAGGGCTCACGATTCTAAAATGTTTCTTTTATGTATTAAAGTAGTTTAAAAGTCAATCCATTAAAATGTTTTTTTTAAAGGTAATTATTCTTGATCTGTGGAGTCCAGTCAGGCGTAGTTCAGGGTGGGGCCTCAGACCAGGTGAGATCTGACAGCTTGGTTCAGATCCATTCTAAGA
Organism: Hippopotamus amphibius kiboko; assembly: GCF_030028045.1. Classification (NCBI taxonomy): domain Eukaryota; kingdom Metazoa; phylum Chordata; class Mammalia; order Artiodactyla; family Hippopotamidae; genus Hippopotamus; species Hippopotamus amphibius. The sequence goes on along the minus strand of NC_080186.1, from coordinate 26,115,669 downwards.
ACCACAGCTGCGACCAGCGGCCCCTCCTCTAAGAATGCGAGCATGTAGGCAGGTGCAATCCATGCGCCCCCTCCAGCCAAAGTGAGCTTTCAGAGATACCCTCCTGGAAGGTCCCCTCCCTATGGGTCCCCACTCCACCTGGAAAAACACTCAAACTTCCCAACAGGGCCCCGCAGCCTCGTGTGACCTAATTTTCTTTCAGTTCCTGGAACACACCGAGTTTGTGCCACGCCACGTCGGGGTGTTTGCATTACCTGCTCCCCTGCATGGGAAGTTCTTCCTCCTCTCCTCCTCACCTGGCCAATTATCCTTCAAGGCTTCCTCTAAATGTTACTTCCTCACACACCTACCCTGACGCATCTCCCTCCCCCAAATGCATCCTGTCCTCCCTGTGCCTGTCTTTCAAAACATTTCCTTTTTTTCCTTTACAGCAGTGGTTCTCAATCAGAGGCAATTTCTCCCCCCAGGGACATTTGGCACAATCTGGAGGTATTTTCGGGGAGGGGCTGCTAGTGGGTAGAGGCCAAGGATGTTGCTAAACATCCTATAATGCACAGGACAGCCTCCCAGCAAAAATGTCAACATGGGCCGAGGTTGAGAAAGCCTGTTTAGAGCAGTTACCACAATCTGTCATTACACAGCCACTTGTGTGGTTACTCGTTTAATGTCTGTCTCCAACAGCAGACTCTAACCTGCCTGGGGGCAACAAATATGGCTGTCTGATTCATCCCGATTCCCAAGTGCCTGCCGCAAGTTTAAGCACTGCGGGAATAAATCCTTGTGTTAGCTAAGGTCTATCAGGCGCTGACTGCCAGTCAACAGCCCTACGAATTAAGAACTCTTCCATTTTACAGATGAGAAAACTGAGGCTCGGTGATCCCTGTCTGGGAACACGTGGGGGTCTGTTAACCAGCATATCTGATTAGCCAGAAGGACACACACAGGTGACTCACCTGGACTCCCTCTCCTGGGTCTGAAAGGCCCTTGTTTAGGGAAATTCCCACCGAGGGACAGGCGTTGGCGCCTTTCCTGGGAGATGAGAGTGGCTCTGGGCCAGGTCACTGTGCCACCTTGTGGCCATGATGGGGGTTGCAGTTCCCCCAGTGGGGAAAGGCCCTTCTCCCTCCCTGGCTCTGGGGATCAGATGCCAGGCCCCCTACCACCGCCTGGAAGAAGCCACGTCTCCCCAGAACCCAGGCTAAAGGCTGCCTGGCGGGGAGTTCGGACTGAGGCAGCCAAAAACAGAACTGGGAAGCAAAAGCCCTGGCCCTGCCACTCCCTGTGACCGTGGGGAGACCCTGCCCCGCTCTGGGCCTCCGCCTCCTCATCTGGAAAACGGGAGCATCCACATGGGAGCGGCGCCCGGGGGCCGGCACTCACCGAGGTGTAGGCCCGGCCGCACATGCTGCAGCAGTAGGCCTTGGCGTGCTTGATGGCGTGGGCCGAGAGGTGGATCTGCAGGGAGGCGGAGTCCGAGTAGGCCCGGTAGCAGTTGGGACACTTGTAGGGCTTGTCCTTGTTGTGCTGGCGCTGGTGAGACTGTGGGGAGCAGAGCCGGGGTCGGGAGGGGGCGGGGCTCCCCCAGCCCCACCCCCTCCTCACGCTCCCCTTGGTGGGGGTGCTGTGCCCCTGGCGGAGGTGGGCAGGCACTCACCTGGAGGTTGGAGAGCTGAGTGAAAGCCTTTTCGCAGCCAGGGTGTGGGCACTTATAGGGTCTGTCGCCTGTGTGGATTCTGCAACGGGCAGCCCAGTGAGCTGGAGTTCCTGACAGGCCCCCCAGGCCCGCTCCAGCCTCCAAGCCCTTGGCTGGCCTGCACACCACCCTGGCCCACAAGCCTCCCAGGCTCCACGCCACACACTGTCCCCAGAGTGAGCCCCAGGCAAGAGCTGAGACTTCAAAGGCCACCCCCATCCTTTCTTCACCAGCCTCCCACTACTAGTCTGCGACCAGAGCCTCCATGCTCCCCACAGGGCCCCAATGAACCCAGCCTTCCACCAGCACCCACTCAGAGGGCCCACCCAGGCCTCCCGCTAATCGTGGTGGGCTTCCTTTGACTGCATCCTGCCCCTCTTCTAAAAAAGCCACCTGCAGACCACCCACTGAAAAGAGGAGATTCACAGCTCTGCCAGGACCTTCCCGGCCCCCCCCCGCCCCGCCTTTCTTTCAGGAGCCATCTCCCTCTAATTGGCCCCCAATTTCTATTTCCTGCCTCCGCTCCACATGGCTACATGGCCACTCCAGCTACTGAGAGAACGCAGGACGGGGTGGCCCTGAAGGTCAGCCTCTGTGTCCTTCCTGTGAGCCCCTTTTTGTCCTCACCCTGGCTCCACCTTTTACTAGCCAGGTGACCTTGGTCAAATCACTGAGCCTCAGTTTCCTCATCTGCAAAATGGGTATAAAAAATACAGTCCCTATTTCACTGGGCTTTGTGAAGATTACATTAGATAATACGTGGAAGGGGCTTAGCCAAGAATTGGCACAAAGTCAGGGCTATATCAACACTTGCCAGTATTATTATTATTCATTCATTCATTCATTTAACAATTATTACATCAGGTACCTGTGTGCCAGGACCACCCGGGGTGCCTGGAACATATTAGTGAACAAAACAGACAAAACCCACTGCCTCGTGGAAATAAACAGTGAGCATGAAATAAGTACATGCAGAAGGTAATAAGTGCTATGAGATGAAACAGAACAGGTGAGGGGGGTCGTGAGTGCCCGGGATGGGTACAATCTTAAACAGGGTGGTCGGGGTCCTCACTGAGAAGGAGACTTGGGAGCAGTGACTCGCAGGCTGATGGCTGCGCTTTCTGTTGGCTGTTGCAGCTTGTGCTCATCCAGCAGCCAGGTGAGGATGGAGGGGGACCAGGATGAGGTGTGTAAATGGGGCTCAGGAGCACGGCACACACACAGGGACAGGAGGCCCTCTCTGTTCTCCTAGGCTTGTCTTCAGTCATCTGCTCTGGCAAATCCTGTGCCAAGCAGGTGGGCAGTGAAATGCGGACTGGATCTGAACCTCTTTTGCCTAAGCTGCCAATAAGCATTGGATGGAGGGAGAATCCAGCTCTGACCAGGCAGTGCGGCTCCTTCCCTAAAGCCCCAGCCCCCCTCGTTGCCTGGGTTTGCTCTGCCTGTCCACAGACTCATCAAACAAACTAAGGTCCCCCTGGCCAGGCCTCATGCTGCCGTCAGTAAGCCCATGACCTTGACTGCCCGCTATGAATACTCACAGTTCCAATTCCCTAGTGTGCCCCTGAAGGCCCTTCACGCGTGGCTCGGCTTCCCCTCCCTGCTCCTGCACCCTGCGTCCTGGTCTGAGGACCACTTCTCATCTGGCAACCACGTCTGACTGACGCTTCTGCCCACCACCCCTGTGCCCTGGCTGCGTTCTCAGCAGCGTGGCCACCCTCCTCGGTCTCCTCTACTACATTGGGAATCCCAAGTGCAGGGATGGCTTGTCTCCAGTTGCATGGAGACAGGCCAGGGGGAGCGGGCTGGCCCAGTTCTGAGGAGCCCTATCCTACCTGCACATTTGGGGATGTCACATGTTTGGGGACATCATCCCAGGCTACTGCACCCTGTCTCTACAATGGAAGGACCTTAAGGGTCATCTGGACCAGCTCTGCCTGCCACCAGAATCCCTCTATATTTCATCCCATCCTCATTTCCCCCCAGGGCTGCAGAACTCGATCAGCTAGGGGTCAGGTGGCAGAGGGGGCTGAGGGGCCCCAGGACACGCACCAATTTTGTTTTAAACCCCACGATGCCCACCGCAGAGTCCTTGCCTCCCACTGCTGCCTGAGTCATGGCTCTTCCCTGTCCCAGGGCTCCAGCCCAGCCATCTCCCTCTGGCCTCGCCAGCATTCTAAGTCCCTTCCTACCTTCCGTCCTGTATCCAGTCTGCTCCTCTTCCAGGAACACTTTTCCCCCAGCTAGCTAATAGCTGGCTAAAACCCACTCCTGTTCTCAGTATAAAAGCCCCTTGATCAGGGCAGCTTTTCCTGACCCCCCAGACTAGGCCTGGCCCCTGCAGCCCACCCCAAGCAGAAGCCTGTGTGTGGGTATGTATTTTGTCAATACCTAGTCACTGTTTTCTGAGAGCAAGAATGCCCGTGGTCTCACTCATCACCATCATCCCAGGGCCTGGCACAGGCTCAGCAGAGAGGACTCAGTAGGAAGGTGAGTTCTTCCCTCCTGGAGTCAGTCTCTGACAACAGTACTACGTTTCACATAATCAACAACGCCCATTTCCCAGGGGTATTTCACAAGTGTTTGTTGACTGAGCAAGCAATGGTTCTCCAGGGACATCAGGTCCTACCTCGGGACCTGACTCCTCTGGCCTCCTCCCCAAGTGCCGCAGCTGCCAAGCCTCCTTCCTAGACTCTCGGCCTCAGCCTCTCCTCTCTTGACCTCTACCATAGCAGCAGCGCCGGGATCTGACCTTGTCACGGCCCTGCTTTGTATCTCCCACTGGCTCCCCCCTTTCTAGGACAGAATCCAAATCCACACCCCCAAGCAAGCCTCTGAGCCTTTGCTCATGCCATTCCCCTGCCGGGAACACCATTCCCATCTCTCACTAGAGAGGGCTCTGGACCTGACTGGGCTCTCAACACCCGACTCAGATCCTCCTCCCCATCAACCCTGCCCTCTTTCATGGAAGTCTTCACATCCACCAGCCTCCCAGGTCATGGTGGGAGTTCCTCTGGCCCAGAGCCAGCCTCTGACCACTGATCTGTCATTACGTGTGGCACCCAGCATTGGGCTACCTCCGAAGGGCTTCAGGGACCCAATGTTCCCACTGATAACTGGCCCCCAAGCTCTTCAGCCCCCGAATGTCACGTCAGGTCCAACTCCTCAATCCCAATATCAGAGTCCTCTTTGTAGGGCATCCTCCCATTAGGGGAGCTCCCAGCCCTGGCTCCCACGTCTGTAGTGACTGGGAGCTCACCACCGACCCCAGGCATGGGCAGCACAGGGAAGCTGAGCTGCAACCAGTGCCCCTGGGCTCTCCTTCACCCCAGGACCCCGAAGACTCGCCCTGCTCTGGACCTCACCCCCCACCTCAGCTTCCCTGCAGCCCGACATCCCCAGCGCCTTCCCTCCTCCAAGGCTCGGGCTGCTCCTTGGCACTGTGGCTCTCATCTCACTCTGCCTCCTCTTAGTGGGGTGGCCTTGGGCAAGTGCCTTTGCCTCCCTGAGCCCCGATTTCCTAGCCTCTAAAATGGGGATAATAGTAAGGACGGTAACATACTGAAAGGGCATTCCTAAGACATCTGCATGTGTTAGCTTTGCTTTGTTTTGTTTTTTCAGCAGTATCACGCGGCTGGCAAGATCTTAATTGCCCAACCAGGGAGAACCCACACCCTCGGCAGTGAAAGCGCCGAGTCCTAACCACTGGACCGCCAGGGAATTCCCCACGCTGCTAGTTTTCAATACACTCATGTCTCTTTAAGATAAACAACTTATGAAAAACAACCAAGGGGGAATTAATTCAATGTTTAAATAAAACTATCGAAGATTCATCACTTATCATTTATCCTTTATTTTCCAGATAATAAGCAGCATGTTATATTGCATGGCTTCAGTCCCGCTGCGCTCCATAACTAAAACAATGGTGGATACAGTGAAAGCGGACCTTCCTCGAGATGGTTCCCTCTCCGTGGCACTTTTCAGATTGGTCATCTCTTATTTAGAAACAGATTCACCCTGTGTAAGGACTTTATGGACACCCTGTATATACATATCTTATGCAGGACTGGGCACGGAGGAGCTCTCTGATGAGGAACAGCTGTTGCTAGGATGTTATCACCGTCACTGTCCTCACACTTGAGAAAACCCACCCCTGCCACAGCTATCACCACACAGGTACGCAACATCGCACAGCCAGGAGAAGGAAAACACAGGCAAAAAACCACTCTGCAGCCTGAATTAACAAACAAATTCAGAGTCACCCTGTCCAGCATACATTCCCCAAACAGGTAACACGTTGAGCCCTTTCTTATACCTTATTAGCTCCCTCAGCAAACAAGGTTATCCCTGACTTCTGCATCATGATATTTACAGATGCGTGATCTTATCCAGACCCTAAGTGCATGAGACAACTGCTGTATCTCTACCAGGAACAGACTCACTACAAATTCCTGTGAACTTTCTCCTTAAATACATGTATTTATAATTCACGGGGCCGATGCTTCTGAAGTCTGGATTTCTGCAAACGTTTTGCAAGTCACCTGCTTTTCTTGTCTTGTTGTGCCTTCCTTTCAGACAGAGGTCCCACCAAGATGCTTCAGAGCTTCCAGCGCCACTCAATTACACCAACCCCACGTGCTCCCAGGCACATCCTTCTCAGCTCCCAGGGGGATCCTGCTCCACCGCTTCCGGCTCTACTTTTATTACTTGACTGGGGCTGGTCCTGTTTTGACATGACCTTCTTTTACCCCCTTTATTATTGGCGTAACGTTGAGAAGATGGATTTGATTATATGCCCTGACTGTCTGGTTCTCTATCAAGGGGCAAAAAACAGGAGTCTCTGTGGAATGGTAGAAAAGCAATTTGCAATCTGGTCGCTCCTTTATGTTTGGCTTTTCTTGGTTTGTTTGTCTAAAGGATTCTGGGACTTGTGGGCAGTAGGGACACCTCACCTCTTTGTCACTGGGTTAGGACACACTGGTTTAATTATATACGCCGCTGCGTAATGACTAATAATTTGTCTCTAAATTGGATAGGACCCTCTTCTGTTGCTTGTTTGGTTTCCAACCACTATGAACTCAAATCACTCAAAAGAAAAAAACAGAGGGAGGAAAAAACTGTGCCCTCAGGAACAGAGAGCAATCCCCGAACAAGGAACATTCTGACAGAACACTCTCCCCTCAAGGGCCTGTGAATTTTTTGTTGCTTGTTTGGTCGTGGTCTTAAATAATATTTTCAACAAATGTCTACTTCTGGAAACACTAGGGTTCTTACTAATTATTACTTGCTACCGTGTTTATTTCCTACCAGACTGATGTTCCTTTCCTGCCTACTCTGCCAACGCTGTGCTACAGCCTTTCTCAAATCTAGGCCCCGCCTTCAGAATAATACAACATCAAGGTAACTTTTACACCCAGATGCTCTTGGAGTTTCCAGCTGGCCACTGGGCAACACCACAGATTTCCTCTCCTGCTTTACAAAAGCTCCCAATGAGGGCATGTTTTGTATTCTCCACATTTTAATTAGGCAAACGCTAGACAGAGTGAGAGCCGGCCTATGAAGTTTCTAGTATGAGAAAGTTGGCAAATCAAAAGAAAAGAAGCTCAATCTCCCTGAGTTAATTTTATGTGTGTCTATATATATGCAATAATATATAATGTACATAAATATAATATATAGTAATATCATGTGTAATATATAATTGCATATAATATACATATATATATATTTGTATACTTTTTAAGATGGAGGGAAAAAGACCCAACCACTTGTTTTCATGTACAGAGACCAGCACCATAAGTATTCAGAGAAATGTCTTTTAAAATATTTTTTTCTATATTTAACTACAATTTTTAGTGCCAAGCATAACACACGCTTTATGAGATCAATGAAAAGACCATGACAATGGGTCAACAGCCCTGCTGCCTATGCTATGCTCTGAATCTGAACAACTGATCAGACATTACACCTTAACAGAGGACTCCATTCTCCTCCATTCTGGTATTGCTGAGCATACAATAAACGGACCAGTCATTCAGTCTTATCAATAGGTCTGGCTCCCCCACTCACACATGCCTAAAGGCCTGTGCTTTGGGTCTGAGACTGAGTATTCTGAAAGAAACGTCAAGAGCTGACAGCCTCCCTACAGGACTGTACCAGTGCACTTGGCTCTTTACACTGTGGGAAGAGACATGGGGCACTGGCTTCCAAGATGACCCATCATCATGACCAGACACTGCCCGGGGTCAAAGCAGGATCCGGGTCTTTAGTCCAGAGGCAGACAATTTCGCAAAGCCGACTCACGCCCCAAGACTGGGGAACAGGAATTATGACCTAGGGCTGGATGAAAGTGATTTAATTGTGGTTAACGTTCTATTTTCTGATGGGCATATGAGAAACTTTTTTCTCCCCCTTTGATCTATCTCTAATTTTCAATGTAGAAGGCTATATCTGAACAAACTGGAATAGAATATTCCTTAAATGGCTCCTTGCTCCAGCTAACCCTTTAGAATTCGGCGGGGCGGGGGGCATGGCAGGAGGACTATACAAATTTAACATAGATATAAACTAATGAATTATCAAGGAGATTTTAATATCATAGTTCTATTGAAAAAAACAGGTAATTGGCCTTGTCTACGAAACTATTCAGAACAATTGCTAAGAAGTATTCAAAGTGCCTTTACTGAGACCTTTTCCTTTTCATGACCATTAGTTTCTGTAAATAGGTTCACTGAGAACCTGTCCTCCTTCCTAACAGGATATAATTGGGTAAATCAAATTTGTAACCATGACCATGCCAGAAATGTCACATTTAAAGACAAATTTCATTTAATTAGGCATGACAAGCCTGATAGTAAGAAACAAGGCCTGTACTTCGTAACTGGGAATGTAGCCTCCCCAGGCTTCCAGGAAACTGCACTGAACCTACCCCAAGGCTTGTGGAATCCTTGCTTTTAAGGTTATGGGAAAAGTCATTCCTTCTAGTCCAGAAACACAAACCTGGGATTCTCAAAAAAGACAGTACCCTTCCCGTTACAGGTTGTATACCACAACCTGATAAGAGGTGAATTGGATGGTTCTAGATCTTAGACTAGATAATATAATGAGAAAAAAATTTTTTCACATATACACATTAAAATCATGACCGGGGGCTTTACAAAATCTCCTGACAAAAGTTAACTCTCAAACCTTGGGGTCACATGCTCTAATTTCAACAGCCATGCAGCCAGGAGGACTCTGTTTATTGATCAGCACCTCACTGCACACACCTATGTCCATAAAACTAGCCAAACTTCAAAAAATAAATTCACGACAAAATCAGAAAGTTTCTGAAAAAAATCTACATGGTCAAATCCATGCCTCAGGAAGCACGGGGACGAGAAAAGCACACTGCTGCCATCCTGCTGCTGCCCTGTCATTTGTTCCTTACTAACAAATCTGCTCATCATGCCCCAAAGTCAGAGAAACAGTCACAACATCTTGCACCCTGGGATAAAGCATACAAAGACAATGGAGAGAAATGAATAAATAACAACCACCACAAAACAAAGCCTAAGGTCCCTCTGTCTAGCCTTAGAGCCCAAAATAAAGAAAACCTTGAGCACTTTCCGTGAATTACAAACTCCACCACAAAAACAAGTTTATCCCTGACTTCCACAATGCTGATAATGGCAGACATACAGCGGTGCTTACAGATATGAGAACCCTCATGTGAGAAAACTGCTGTGCTTCTTCCCCTCTGAAGAGATGGACTGTAATTTGATAACCTTTAGTTTATTTCTTTAAATACCTATGGTATTTTTAACTGGCGAGCCAGTCTTTCTGATGTCTGTACTCCCCTGCAAAAACTTCTCTTTCCTTAAAGCACGTCTATCTCTGAATCCCCCCCGGTCACGCTTTTGACTAGACTGTATACCCTAAGAGGGCAGGAATCTGTGTCTGTTTTGTTCAGCGCTGTATTCCCAGCACCAGGAGCATGTCTGGCATACAGGAGAGGCTCTGTAAACATTCGTTAAATGGATGAATCATACGCCCTGTAAAAGCCAGTTCTATTTATTCCACAAATATTAAACATATGCCTCATTGCTTATTATGTGCCACCCACTGAGGATCTGGAAACGGAGGAGACCAAGCCCTCGCCTTCAAGAACCCCCACTATGTTGGGGGTGGTGGGCAAATAACCAGGCAAATAGAAGACAGTCTAACACTGCTGGGATGGGGAAGCCCAGGGCCTATGGAACCAGCTCAGGAGGGCCAGGGAGGACTTCCTGGAGGAAGCTTTACTGAGAGATGGATAGGAGAGGGCCAGAAAAACAGGGTGAAGGAGGTGGAGGGTGTTTCAAGTAACCAAAGAGCTTATAGATGAGAAACAATGGGAAGTGAGGTCCACAAAGGCCATATCATAAAAGGCATCGAATGCCAAGCAAAACAGTTTCGGCTTGACCCTGAGGGCAATGGGTGCCTAGAGAAGATCCCTGCTCCTCCTTGCACCAGGTCTACACACCAGGGGCAGGTGCTGAGCTGAAACTGGCCACATCAGGGCAGCACCAGGCCGGTGACTCACCTGGTGTGCTGTTGGAGGTGGGAGAGCTGTCGGAAGGACTTATCACAGTAGGAGCAGTGGTAGGGCTTGACGCCCAGGTGGATGCGCAGGTGCTGGGCCAGGTAGGAGGCGTTGGCAAAGGACTTGGAGCAGTGTGGGCACTTGTGGGGCTTGGCCTCTGTGTGCGACTTGGAGTGGATCTGCATCTCGGACTTGGTGAAAAAGGTCAGCGGGCATACCTTACACCTGTGGGCAAGAGGCAGGTTCATATGGCACGATCCGCCCCCGCCCCATGCCTAGACCGCTCAGGGGAGACCTTCTACATCAGAGACCTCACACCAGGGACAGGGCTCTCCTGGGAGGGTCCAAGGGGCACGGGCAGACCCCCAGCCTGCACACCCTCCAATCTGGAGGCGAAAGCTCTTCCCCTGGAGGCACGTTTGCAGCAGGCTGGGGTGCAGGCTTACACCTCATAGGGGAGAGTGGCTGGAGAGCCAGGTTCTGGGGGAGGGGAGCCCACACTCCGGGTGAAAAGTTCTCAGCCCTGGCTGTACTTTACAGTCCCCTGGGGAGCTTTCAAGAAAGGCTGACCCGGGGCCCTCCGCATGTCTCCCCGCAACAAGTTAAATCAGAATTCCTGGAGGTGCTGCCCTAGCACGGGCATTTTTGGAAAGCTCTCCAGATGATTCTAATGTTGAGGGTTCAGAACACTGCTTGAAGGGTTGAGGAAACAGACTCCCAGAAACACAGAAATCCCAGGCTGTGGTGGAGGCTGCCGCAGCCAGAGGCCACCTCTGAAGGGTTGTGGGTGGGGCGAGCCAGGAGACCCGCCCCTCTGGGCTGTAGCCCCCGCCCTCAGGCTCTGGGGCCCCTCTTTCCAGTCCCCCACTGCTGGGCTCCTGCTGCAGCCCTAGGCACTGGCTTCTGACCCAAGCCCGTCAGGAGCCCCCGCCACTGAGACCCCCACCTGTATGTCTTGCCCTCCTTGGCAGTCTCGCCCGAGGCCAGGATGGGATAGGGGACTACGAGGACAGGCGGCCCTCCTGGGTTCTCCGCCTTGATCTTTTTTCGGCCGCGCTCGGACTTGGGGGGGCCAAGCAGGCCGTGGCCCTGGATTGTCTTGATGGAGTCCAGGAGGGGGGGGCTGGTGATCCCTGAGATGAGGGTGGGGGACGAGGCGATGAGGCGGCTCTGGCTGGTGGTGGTGGGTGTGGACGGGGTGCTGGTACCCGTGCCCGCGCTCGACTCGGACGTGCTCACAGCCGGGGTCCGGGAGGAGAGCCCCAGACCTGCAAAGACACAGGGGTGGGGGCAGGGGTGAGGGGCAGCTGCAGAGGCCGGCTCAGCCCCCGCCACCCAGCTGTGTGGCTCTGGCAGGTCACCAGCCTATCTGAGCCTCCCCTTCCCTTTGCAAATTATTACTCAGGGGTAACTAAATGAGGGCTGTGTATGTGTAAGATTCCTTAGATACCTAAGGACTAAATTCAATCCTCTTATCTATAGCAGGGGCACTGTGGAAATCATTCCAACAAAAGAGCAAACAAACAAACAAAAAACTGAGGCACAAAGATGTTCACTACTGTGTTATTTATAAGAGCAAAAATTAGGGGCAACTGAAATATGCAATATTAGGGAAGGGTTCAATAAATTGTGATCAATCTCCTCTACTGAACATTAACTGCCCATTAAAAAGGAGATTATATTTGTAAAAAAAAAAGAAAATTTTAAGGCACAGAAAAAGTTAAGTAGGAGATGGAGATGCACCAAAATGTGATATGGATGGTAGAATTAGGAGTAATTTTAAAATAATTTTTTTGGCTTAACTGTACTTTCTGATTCTTTGACAATAAAACTTTTCCCTTTTTTTACACTTCTGCAATAAAAATCATTCTTTTAAAAATGAGGGGACTAGAAACATTTACAACATCAGGTAAAGTACACAAAAAGATGAAAATGATATCTATTATATGGTTAAAACTATGCTTTTTTTAAGAAACCCCAAATTTGTGCATTGAAAAAGATAATATCCAAAGTTGGCATCAGTATTTTGTGTGTGTGTCATACATGCTGGGAGTGTACATTTATCAACCTTAATGAAGGGTGGTTTAGCAATAGCTTATTAAAATTTCAAATGTACAAAACTTTTGACGAAGCAATTCTACTTCTAGAAATCACCCATAGATATTTATTTGCACACGAGCACAAAGATCTGTGTACTTGGACCTTCCATACAAAACTGTAATCACACAAAACTCGACATAACCTACTTATCCTCAGCAGCGACTGTGTAAAGAGATGTGGTCCATCTTCAACACAGAGAACAGGGAAGCCACAAAAACAGGATAGATGTGCAGTGACATAGAGAGAATGCCAAAATGTACTGTCGGGTGAAAAAGTAAATCTCACACAGTATGAACCCACCTATTTAAAAAAACACACATCCAAACTATATATGTATATACAGACAATATACGTGTATGTGAAAGCACAGGAATAGATCTGAGAAGAGACACACCAAAGTAAACTGTGTATACACTGTGGTTCTCTGTAGGTAGGGAGAAGAATTTGTTGGGAAAAGGAGATATTCATACTTTGTTTATCTGATTCCATATTATTTGAATTTTTTACCTGGTGAATTCATCCATTTTTTACATCTGTGATTAAAGGATAAAATAAAATAAATTATAGAGAAAACACATGAAAATGCTAACAATAGCAGGATGAGGGTTAATTTTTTTCTCCTTTTAGTTTGTCTGTAATTTCTAAATTTTCTATAATGACTATGGATTACCCTTATAATAAAAAATGCACTAAATATGTTTATGATAGAATGGTGAGTAGGAAAAGAAAGTTAAAGTCATGGGTACAGCCCTACCACAAGCTCAGCAAAAACACCCACATATTAAAAAACAAACAAAAGAGATGGAAAAGGAAGGAAATGGACTAAAAGTCTCTCTAAGCTGTTGGGTTACGAGCTGGGGATTATGAGTGATTTTTTTTTTTCTTAGTTTCTCTTTTTTCCAAATTTCCCTTAATATGCTTATATTACTTTTTTAATATTGCTTTTATAATGAAAAAATAAATTTAATAAGGTCATAATAAGGAGGGAATGTGCAGAGGATGGCTGGGGCCTGAGTCGGGGGGGGGTAGGCTCACCAGGCCCCATGATTCTTGGGCATCTCTGAGAGGCAGGAGGGAGGGGGGAGAGAGGCACAGGCATCTGGCTGGCGGTGGGGCCCGCTAGAGGAGGAACAACAGCCCAGATGCAGTGGCCACTGAAGAAAGCCTGTCCACTGGCTCTGAGGTGGGCACCAGGCAGCTGAGTCCCATGACACTGCCTAGGATGTCCCCCCAGCCCCCAGCCTCAATCTGTCCAAGACTGGGCTTACGTCTTTCCCCCTCCCCGTTCCTCCTCCTCCAACTCCATCTCGCTGCCCCTGCCTGGAAGTCTCCCTCGCCTCCTCCCACTCCTCACCCCTACATCCAGCCCAGCACCAAGCCCTGTTCACCCTTCCTCCTCAACATACCTCACATCTGTCCCCTTCTCTCCATCCCCTCTGCAGCTGCCTTGTCCAGGCCGCCACCCTCTCCTGCAGCAATCCTTGCCTCCATGCCAGTCTCCCACCAAGCCAGTCTCCACCTCCAAGCCAGACCCAGCTTTCTAATCCAAATCTGAGCATTTCTCTTGCCTACTTAAAAACCCTCCACGGCTCCCACTGCCCAAGGGTGAAGTCCAAATTACAGAGGTGACCCACAGGGCCCTTCACAATCTGGGGCCTCCCTCCTCTCCAGCCTCAGCAGAACCGGGTAGAGCAAACGGTTCGCACATGGGCTCTGGAACCACACTGCCTGCCTCTGCCTCTTACTGGCTGTGAAACCGGGCCTCAGTTTGCTCATCTGTTGAATGGAGTCCTTACGGTGAACCACACGAAACTGCTGTTTCTGTAAGTCAGCCTAACAGCAGCCACCTCACAGAGCGGCTGGGAGCAGCACCGTGAATACAGGTGAGCGCATGCAGGTGCTCACTTGGAGTTGGCTGCCATGTCAGGAGCGTCAGCTTTTGATCTTCCCCACCTGGACACTGTCCTACTCTCGCTTTCTACACACATACTTGCTTTGCACATATTATTTCCTCCTGCTGCTCCACTTCCCTGTCACCCACCAACTCTTCCTTGCACAGGGACTCCTCCAGGGAAGTCTGCCCTCACCCCTCACCCCCCAAGCCTGGTTAGGGTTCTCCTCTGCATTCCGGAAATTCCCTGGATCTGGCTTCCTTAGTGATCCCCCGACGGGCCGTCACCCGACCTCTTCGCATCCAGGTGGCTTAGCCGGCCGCCGCATCAGGGTACACGGCGGAAGGAAGTCTGCAAGCTCCACCCTCGCCCCAGGCCCTGCCCGCCCCGCCCCGCCCCGCCGCAGGCTAGACCGGCCACGCCCCTCCCAGGTAGTCTCCGCCCAGGCCGCACCAGCCCCGCCCCCCCGGCCCCTAGGTACCTGTGACCGTGCTGGTGGCCGGCCGCGCGTGCAGCGCCACGTCGGGCTGCGGCACGGCCTGCGGGTGCAGCCCCGGCACCTGCTGCAGCTTGGGCAGCGACATGACGGCCTGGCTACTCTCGGCCGGCGCCGGCGGCACTAGCAGCGGCTGCTGCGACGAGGCCGACGTGGGCGGCAGGTGAGGCGGCCGGATCTTCTCCGCCATCAACTGCTCCTTGATCTTGTTAATCAGGACCAGGTTGTCCAGCTGCGGGCGGGAGAGAAGAGGTACTGAGGGGGCTTGGGCCACGCCGGGCCCCGTCCCCGGGACGCCGGGCCACCCGTGAACCCCTCGCCCCTCGCCCCGCTGCCAAAGCCCAGGGCGAAGCAAAGCAGCTCTGAGAGGGGGAGGGTGGCGGGAGGGGCGACGCTCCGTCTTACCTGGCTGGGCATGGTGGGAGGAGGGGGCCAGAAGTAGGGGTTGTTAAATCGAGGCTCGGCCATCCTGCAGGGAGAGAGCGACTGTCACAGAGAAGAGGGCCCTCCCCACCGGCCAGGGGCGAGCTCCCAACAGCTACGCCCCCTCAAGTCTGGGCGAGTGTCTGGGATCCCCGCCCCCGTGGGACCCTCACCCCACAGCAGAGCAGGCCTCCTACCAGGCCCAGAGAACCACATCTCCAGGCTGAAAAGTCTGGAATTCAGCATCTCCTACAGTGGGCCCCAGAGAGCAAAGGTCATATCCAGAACAGAGTACTCCCAGCTTTCCCCCTCCACCCCCATCACCGCGATGCCGGCAGACCAATCCCTATCCCACCCCCGCATCCCGCAAGGGCCTTTAGGCTGCAGAGCCAACCCCATGGATTCCACATAGAAGCCTACTCTCCAGAGACAAACTGAGGAGTCTCGGGGCAACTTTGTAAATGGCCACAGAGCAGAGGCAACTGCCCCTCCCTGATCTCTGCCCTTCTGACCCATGACCCCACTAGAACACAGAGGGCAACTTGTGTCATCAGATACAGCCTTTCTGAAGGGCAATTTGGCAGGATGATTTATGGGGACCCAAATGATTACAGTATTGTCTTTTGACCTAAGAAACTGTACCTCTGGAAAGTCATCAAGAAACAAGCATGGCCAGGTACAACATTTTTCCCATAAGGATGTGTCAGAACACTGTGCTTAAGAAGGGGGTTGAGGAGGCCTGAGGCTAGGGCAGTTTGAGGCTCTTCAGTAGAAGTACGAGACAATCTGTCTGGTGGCCCTCACCTCTGGCAAGTTCCTGTGCAGTTAAAAGGGCTTTTCAACCAGGGCAGTATGAAGGGTGGGCCTTCAAAGCTATCTTTGTCTTCCAGAGGGTTCAAGTCTTCCTGTGACCCTAGAGTAAGTCAAGAAGTGACTTACAGGGACCATGATGGACAGAGGCATTCCATTAAGTCTCGCTCCCTATCAAATTCTCTTATTTATCTTTCTCTTACAGAAAATACTAACTAAATACCAACTGGTATTGGTTGCTTAAATGGAACTGTTTCTTTTGATAGGCAAGGCTGAAATGAAGTGCCTTTAACCTTTTTTCCTGGTCCTACAAGCAGGAGAAGCCTCTACTGGAATTGCAGACAGAGGGTTTCAGGAAAAAGCCCTCGATAAGGATACAACCTAATCTCAACATTTTAAGAAAGATCTTTTATATAAATTATCTCTTGTGATCTTTACTTGAGAAGTAGGCTCAGGAGATATTACTCCATTTTACAGGTAAAGCAACTGAGGCTTGGAGAGAAGGAAAGAGACTGTTCAAGAACCACCCGGCTAGGGTGCCAGAGTCAAAATCAGAAATCAGAGTTGCTCAAGCCAGTTCCTCCAGGGAGTTTGCTTTGCAAACTCCAGTCCTTGGTGGAACAAACATCACACGCAAATGACTCAATACCTGTATGCAAAAGTCCTTGCCTCTCACTCCCAGCCTGGGGGCCAGTTTGGGTCTGAGCCTGGCCCAGACTGGGGATCAGAGTATCCACCTCTAGGGTAGCTGGGGCAGCTCTAAAAACCCTCATAGTCCTGCCACCCACAGAGACCAAGCTGCCCTTCCCTCCACCCATCCAACTCTGCCCATCCTTCACAAAGCAATACCAGAAGCACTTCCTGCCTGGAGTTTTCCCTGACTGCTCCAGATCCCTGGAACTTCTCCCTTCAAAGAAAGACCTCAACACAATAAAAACAGTGAGGAGGCTGCCATTTACTAAGTACCCACCTTGTGCCAGACACACTGACACCAAAAGGCAGGTATTCTCATCATCCCCATTTTACTAAGGAAACTGAAGTTCAGGGAGGTGGAGTGACTTGGTCAAGGTCACACAGCAAGTAAACAGAGAGCTGAGATTCCCACTCTAATCTGCCTGACTCCAAAGTCCAGCTCATCAGTCCCTTAGCTGTTCAGGGGAAGGACAAAGCATCCTGACTGTAAGATTGTGAATATGCCCTGTCTCAGGATGGCATGCTACCCACTACCCATCCATCCGGCAGGCTCAGACCTGTCCCTCCCCTGCTGTTGTCCACTGGGGAAAACATGAAGGGGTCTGAGCTGTAAAGCCAGGGTGAGGAGGCTCCAGGGCTGAGGGAAAAGAGAGCTGCCTCAGAGAGGCCTGGGAGTTGGATACACCTGTCTCATCCAACTTGGCATCCCTGGCACCCAGGCCCAGAGGTGATCAACAACGTGACTTGTGTGACAGAATGAATAAATGAAGGAATAGTCAGAATTATTTTAAAGACAATCCTACACAATTATCTAGCACTGCTGACAGTGTATAAAGCCCTCTGTATCCAGCAGGATTCTCACCAGAGCCCCAGGAAGCAGGGAAAATCTTCATCCCCATTTCACAGAGGAAGAAGCTAGGGCACCAGGAGAGAAGCACTTTGTTTCTGGCCACACAGATGGGGAAACAGGAGGGAGTGCTGTGCTGCAGTGTTGGGCACTGGCTCTCTGAGCCTTCATTTTCCTCATCTGTAAAATGGGATTGAAACAGGTCACTCTGCCTCGTTCCTGCCCTGGTCCAGGATGCTGCCCACTGTACCCAACTGTTTGTTGGACAATTCTGGAGGACCTGTCCTCTCCTCCTCTTCACTTCAATTCCAAATCCAGATTTCCCAAAGCTCCACCCTGGTCAGGGAGGTAGGAGGTCCCATAGCTGGGATAGAGCATCCTTTCTGCCACTTATCAGGCCCCTAGTCAGGCAGGGACCATCCCTAACCCTGGTTGGGGAAGCAAGCGTACAGAGGGAAAGCGTCTGCCCTGGGTCACGTAATCTGATCCACACAGCCTTCATTTCTCTGGGTCCTCTGGCTTGCCATAAGTAACTTAATGATTTGGTCAGTGATGCAGGGCCTGGTGTACATCTGCTATGTGTCAGCCCAGGGAAGGCAGGTGTGGGGAGAGGGAGCATTTGCTGAGCCCTTACTGAGTGCCAGGCACATTGCCAGGTGTACACCAAGAGCATCTCATGTGAGCTCCCCAAAAAGCCTTCAAGATGGGTGTGCACCTGTGCAGCCCTGGGACCTGCATGACAGGGTGGGAAGGTGGCCGGGGCCGGGCTAAGCCATGCAGTCCCTGTGTTAAGGGAGAGATTTTAAGCAGGAGAGAGACTGGTCAGATGTCTGCTTAGGACAGGTGGACAAGGCAGGAGGGCATCCAGACAGAGGCAACAGTTTGAGCAGACATGGAGGTATGAAAGTACAAGGCAGGTCTGGAACAGTGAGCCGCCTCCCACTAACCCCAAAGAGAGCTGGAGAGTGGTGAGGTGGAGAGAGAGAGAGGCCAGCCAGCAGGGCCCTGAATGCTGTGCTAGCGGTTAGGATGGAATGCTGGTGGTGAGGAGGCTTCAGGGAGTGCGCTGGGCCGGGGAGCCATGAAGCTCAGAGGACCAAGGTCAGCGGGAGGAGCCTGAGGACAGTGCCTGGGGCAGAGGAGCAGGGGGCACTGGAACCGGGGGCAGAGAGGAGCCAGGAGGGCCGGGGCTGAGTGGCAGGCCGGACAGGCAGAGGACAGATGCTGGAGGTCGGGCAGGACGTGCAGACTGAGCTTCAAGCCCCAGACGGAAGCCGAGACTCTGTGCTTTGAGCCTCAAGACTTACAGCCTGATCCTTGCAGTGGGGCGAGCAAGCTGTGACTTTGTTTTTCTTGCTCTAAAAGGTGAAAACAGTTGGATGTGTCAATGAATGAAACAGCCACCCACGCGTTCACTCTGGATATATCCTCTGGGTCAAATGGGACCAGTGCTGGGGAACTGAAGGCAAGGAGAGCCCTGACCTCTGGGAATCCTGAGCTAAGTGGAGGAAGCAGACATGTGACCCATAAGCTTCTGCAAAAAAAGAACTTTTGACTCTGAGACCTGCTCCATGCCACCAGGAACCTCCATGCGGTCAAAGCCAATGGGCCACCTATCCTTCATGGCCTCCCAGCCACCTGAGCCCTTTGAGAAGATCTGTGTGCCGTGAGCCCTGGGTTCCTCATCTTCTCAGTTTCTTTCCCAGCTCCCACCCCCCACAGCCTGGACTTCTCAGGGTGGGCGGGAGCCTCCTCTCTTGCACTGGCCTATGTCCCTGGGTGGCCCATCCACTCTAAGACTTTAAATACCAGTCAAGCCCCAGGTCTCCACCCCCAGACCAGGCCTCCCCCTGGAGCTCCAGACCCACCTTCCAGTTACCTCCCTGATCCCTCATGGGTTGCTCAGACTCAGCAGGCCTGAGCTGGACTTGGTCTTGCCTGAGGAGATGTACTCCTCCAGCCATCCCCTCTGAGCAGGGCATCCCTATCTGCCCAGATGCTCCTGCCACAGGCACTGATCCACAGCAAGTCCCCTGCCTCCCCTCCCTGCTCAGATCCACAACCAGCCACGTCCTCAGGATTCCATTTCCAAAGCCTCTCTCAAATCCACTCCAAGCTCTTCCCAAGTCCTAGCTACTATCCCCTCACCTGGACCATGGAACAGCCTGCTATAGTCGCAGCCCAGCGCACCCAGGTTCAGATCTTGGCTCCAAAACACCAGCTGTGTCATCTTGGGCAAGTCACTTGCTCTTACCACCCCCCCCAAAAAGGGATGAGCAGCCCAGAGCCCAGGGTGGGAAGAAAGGATCAGGGAGGACTTCCCAGTGGAGGTGATACGTGCTTTGGGTCTTAAAGGATGAGTGGGAGTTAGCCAGGCGAAGAAGGAGTGGCGAGCACTCCTGGCAGAAGCAACAGCCTGAGCAAAGGCCCAGAGATGAGAAGCAACACGGTGCGTGAGGGGAGCTAACGCAATCGGTGTGGACAGGGAGACAGGACACGAGGCTGGAGCCATCGGCCAGGGCCAGACCTAGAAAGGCAGTTCCTGAATCCAAGGCCTGGAGTCTGGACTTGAAGCAGTGGGTGACAGGACAGAAGCTATTATTTAGAGAGGGCCCTCTGACTGCTGCGTGTAGGCGGGACTGGAGGAGCCAGGAGAGAAGGCAGTAGGAGGGAACCAGTTGAAGGCCCCCAGGGAATGGAACAGAGGTGAGAGGCAGGGGCTACCCTGGGCCAGGGAAGAGAGTGACCAAGGAGGCCTGGCTATTTGGTTAGAGCTGGAGGCCAAAGAAGCATGCAGGTTTCCCCCTCCACGGTGTGGCCCAGGAGGTCCTCTGGATACAGACGCAGACAGACAGAGTCACAGGAACATGCAGACAGACAGCACCAAGCTCCGACAGACACAGATCTGTGGTCCCAAACGTGGACAGAGGAGGACATGGCAACTCCCATGAGCAGGACCCCACAGCCAGCAGGACAAAGTCACGGGTGGATGCTATTACAGGAGGGTGAGCGCGCACAGCCCCCAGGCAGACCTGGAGGGAGGCAGTGAGGGGCACTCAGGGAAGTTGGGATGAACACAATGCCTTAGTCCCCCAAAGAACAAACCCCTCAGTGACAGATTTTTAACCTGGAATCACAGGCTCCTTACCTAGAGTGTCCTTTCCCACTTGGTGAACTTCTACTCATCCTTCAAGACCCAGCTCAAGTGTTCCCTCTTCTACGGAGCTTTCCCTGAACCCCCAGCCAGTCACTTCCTCTGTGTTCCCAACAGCACCTTGTATATGGGAATAACAATAACAACAACAATAATAAATGGCAGCTACCACTGATTTCAGCACCTACTGCTTGCCAGGCACTGTGCTGAGTATGCTACACGCATCACGTCACTGAATTTTCCCAGTGACCCTGTGAGATGTACATTTAACAGAAGTGGAAATTGCAGCTCAGAGAGGTTGACCAACTTGCCCAAAGTCACACAGCTAGCAAGTGATGGAGTTAGGATGGCACCCAGATCTGGTGCAACACTACAGGGCTGAACACACCCTGGTGCAGTCATGTTTCCCCAGGTGACTTCCCCACAAGGCTGTGAGCTCTTCACAGGTAGAGGTGGTGCTCATTCACCTCTTCCGTTCCAGCATCTAGTCCAAGGTGGTCTCAGAAACTCTGTGTAGAATGAAAAAGCACAATAACGCCAACTACCTTTTCCTGAACACTTACAGTAGGCCAGGAACAGTATCAGGGCATTTTTCAGCCATTATTTTACTGTTGCAATAGACCCATTATACTTATGAGGAAACTGAGGTCCAGAGAGGTTAAGTAACTTGCCTGAGGTCACAGAGCCGAGTTTGATTGGAAGCTAGGTCTGTCCATCACCCTTTCTTAGCAAGGAGGCCTCTGAGGCCAACCTAGCAAGCTCCACAAAGGGCAGTAGGGGCAGTGGCACTAAAGAAGGGGTACAGCAGGTGCCAGGCCCTGCCACCTGGCAAAGTTCAGGCCTAGACAAACAGACACAAAAGAAAATGGGCAGACCAAGGGGGAATGTGATTAGCCTTGCCCACTACAGGACAGAGGGTGCAGTTAGGCAACTTTTGTCCTTCCCATCCCATCCCCAGACCAGCCCAGAAAAATCAAATAATGAGATCTGCCCAGACCCCACGGCCACAGGGGAACCAGCTCCCAACAAAGCAAATGGGAAAGAGCAGGACCCAAAACTGTCCAGATACTATGATTAAAAGGAGGCAAAAATAAAAACCTGCGTCAGAAAAAGCTGCAGCGGACCACGCCCAGAGGGAGGCTGGGAGTGCTGGGGGAGGCGGCTGGAGCTGATCTGGTTTTTTGTCTTTGTTTCTCTAATTTCCAGACACTCTGCAGTGTTGTTGTTGCTTTTATAATGAAAACAATAAATTTATTCTTAAAAAAAGAAAGAGAAAGAAGGTGGTTGGTAGCCAAGGGGCTGGGAGGTCTGGAGGCAGGGAGGAACGGGGGGGACCAGGGTCAGGGATGGTGGGCACTGACCGTCCCATGCCAGGTCCTGCACAGGCCCCATCCTCCAAGCACATGTGACCCGGTGGGTCATGGCAGATGTCGGCAAGGCTACCTGGCAGAGGTTACATTCAATAGGCACTTTGAAGCTCATCAGGTTTCCACAGGCAGTATCTCCATACCCTCACTGCCCTGGTCCAGGCCCCTTCTGCTCTGGCCTCAGCTATTGCAAGAGCCTCCTCCCAGGGTCCCTCACCTCTACCCACATGCCCATTCCGTGCTCCTACTGCAGTCACTGTGATATTTCTGAAATACAAATAAGATCGCAGCATTCCCCTGCTAAGAACCTCTGATGATTCCCTCCTTCCCTCCAGACAAGGTCTGGATTTCTTAGGCCTTCCCATGCCTGGACCCTGCTGACCTCTTTGGCCTCACTGGTTATTTCCAGCCTGCACTCTGCCTAGCCAGACCGAGCGCTCCCCTAGTGCTCCACTTCCCTTCTCACTTCCTCACCTCTCCCTGGAACCCTCTGCCCTCCCCATTTACTGGTTAACTACAACTTATTCCTCAGGCCCCAGTTTACAGGCCACTTCCTGCTGGAAGCCTTCCAGGACTGCTAGGCTATGTTGGGTGCCTCTCCTCTCTGCTCCCTTTGTGCCCTGCATTTCCATCATCAGACACTTGTCATTTCATTTTCTGCCTGTTTTCTTGTCCATCTCTGCTGTTGGACATGCTCTCTGTCAGGGCACAATCAAGGCTGAGTCATTTACCTTTAAGCCGAAAAGTACCTGATAAACATTTGAATGAATGAATGGTCTAGGTGGAGGGAACTGAAAGTGTCATGGCCTAGATAGAGGAAAGTCCCCTCTCCGTCCTCTGAGTCTCCACTACCCACTCTGGCACTATGTTGTCCCCTGTGTTATACTCTTCCCTATTTCCTATATCTAAGCCCTATCTTCCTAACTGATCTGAGAAGAGGCTGTGTGCTATATAAAGATTAGCAGACCAAAAAAGTTATTGACAGCTAATAAACACAGAAAATGGTTCTGCTTCCCTAGCAGTGAAAATTAAATGAGCTTCACCTGTTAAAATAGCAAAACGCAATAAGAAAATAATATTCAATGCTGATGAGGGTATGGTGAAATTGGCACGCTCATGCATTATTTCTGGGAGTGTAAATTGGAACAATCACTTCCGAAAACAATCTGGCAATAATGTGTCATGAGCTCTATAAAAATTTTCAGACTTCCTGGTCTAGCGATCCTAATATTGGTCACCTGTCCCTAGAAAATATCCCGAATATAGACAAAGTTTTATGCACAAAACTGTTTGCTTCAGTGATTTTTTGTTTTACAGTTGCAAAAAACCTGCAACAGCCAAAATTTTAAACAACAGGGGGATGGCTCTGTAAATCACGTTACACAGTGACACAGTCTACAGTCGTTGATCATAGCCAATGTCTCCTGGCATTGTAATGACTCATTCAACATTCATATCAACCTTACAAAGAACTGAGGCACAGAGAGATTAGGTAACTTGCCTAAAGACAAGCAGTGTATATATGATTTGAACTCAGAAACCCAGGCTCCAGAGCCCAAGCTTTCCACCCTGACACCAGATCTATTAGAAAGAAGGATTAAAACCACCCTGCAGTCATTTAGAAAATACTCATGATACAGCATTAGTTGGGGGGAAAGGGAAGAGTTTAAAATTATTTGTATAGATAGAGCAATGACATCTGTATAAAAACCAGGTGCTGAAAGAAAAGATAGGAAGGAAACACCAAAATGCTAGCAGTGGTGTGTTTTGGGCTTGGGATGGGGATAGAAATGGGGGTAGGTTTTGGTTTACTTCGTTTCCCTGTTCTCTGACTTTTCCAGTGTGGCTACATGACTTTTTAAGGAATATTTTTAATAAAACTAAAGGTTCAGCCAAGCAAGACACCCCAGCCCCCGCCTACGGCCCCACTAGGATTCTGGCCTCAGGCCCTGCAGGTTTACCCAGGAGAGAGGGACACAGAGAGGGCCAGGAGCTTGCTCAAACTCCCACAGTGAGCTTCAAGCCCACCCCGGACTCCAGCCAGGAGTGCAGTCAGAGAGGGATTCCCCTTCCTATCAGGGGACTTTGGGAGCGCAAAGCCAAACAAAGGAAAGCCTGCCCACGTTCTCACTCACTCTCCTGCTTAAAATCCCTACTGGGGTGCCATAACTTTTGGGGTACACTTCAAACTTCCCACCGTGGCCCAGGGGCCTCTGCTAAAGAGGCCTTGCTGGCCACATGCATCCCGACAGGTACATCCCCACAGCATCCCTCCCTCCAGCCTCACTAAATGACCTGCAGGTTCCCAAAACAAGTTGCTCTCGTGCCCCTGTGCCTTTGCACAGGCTATGCCATTCCATGTGGGGGCCATCATCCAGCTGGAATCTTGTCAGATGCCCATTAACCATCAAAACTCAGCTGAGGTGTCACTTCCTGGAGGAAACCTTCCCGATCGCCATCCCCATCCTGGGCTATATGTGCAGCCTCTCCCCTGAGCCCCCAGAGCTTCCTGGGCTCCCCCTACCTAAGCACTTATCCCCCTACCCTAGAATTGCCTGATAACTTATCCGTCCAATCCCCAGGGGGCAGCGAGATCAGCGCCTGGGCACAGCTCACCCAGCTCTTCCTTCGGGTCTCAGCTGAAGGTGACTCTCTGACCCTCTTCCGTCACACACACTAGGGCCCCCTGCATTCCCCCACCCCGCCTCTGTATCACACTTTTAAATATTCCCTCCAACCGTAACCTTCGAGGACAGGGCCACTGCTGCAGCCCCAGAGCCTAGTGCAGGCCACACAGTAGGTGCTCGAGTGCCTAGTTCACCCTAGCTGCTCAGTAAATGTTCACTGAGAGAACCCATGGGAGGAGCGGGTCTGTCCATGTGGGCCCTGAAGATGGGGAAGTCTGCCAGGAGAGCAAGAAGGTAGAGGGAGGGCAGAGGGGTGCGTGAGCAAAGACATGGAAAGCTGCTAGCTTCCTAGGACAGCAAAGCATTCTCAAAAATGCTCCCTACCCCAGGGAGGGGCAACAAGGTACTGCTGGGGTATGGCTGGGCTAGAGCTGGGGGTGCCCCTGGGAAGACGAGCTCATCCCACTGAGGGATGAACAAAGACTGCATGAGGGTAGGACTTACTGATGGTGAGAAGGGGAGATGTCAAGAGAGAGATGCCAGGGAAGCCCAGGTAGGAAGAACTGCAGGTGCAAAGGCCTTGAGGCAGGAAAGCACACAGCATCATGTTTGGTCTGGTGTGCGTGCAGGGCAGGAATTCACAGGGGAAGGAGGAAAAGGTGGCCGGGGGAGTTCCTAAAGGGCCAGAGTTCCAGGCTAAAGCACTTGGTTGAGAGGTCATGTGGGGCCATGTTCAGAGGTCCCTGGGCCAGGAAAGGCCACAGTCAAGGTTTTCAACAGACAGGTCATCACAGGGCCAGAAGGATGGCCTGGAAGGGACAAACAGGAGATGGTCTAGGAGAGAGGAGTGGAGGTTTCCCATCTTCCCAGCGCCTGAGACCTCTATGTGCTCAAAGTTTTCCTCCCACAACCCCTCTGCCCTCCGTTTGCCCCCAGCTCCCCACAGCCCAGAGCCCTATGTCCCAGCTGCTGCAGCCCACCCCACCCCCAAAATCCAGGCCAGCCGCGGAAACTTGCTCCTGGGAACTTCCTGTGAGGAACTAGGCTCCCGAGGGTCCTGGATCCAATTAGGCTGGGTTTCCGCAGCGCTGTGGGGCTGGGAAGAGCTGTTTTCACTGTGATGCTGAAGCTGATCAGAGTGGGAGGGGGCTGCTGTCTGCACCCTGGTCAGTGGGAGCTGGGATGCTGTCCCTTCCCCTCCCCGTCCCTCCGCTCTCCCACCACCAGCCACCCAGAGACACCCAGGGAGGTGACCCTCTCTGGGAGCCCCCGTGCCCTCACCAGGGAACGGGCCATGACCACCTCCTCAGGGCTGAGGACATTCTGCAGGCTTTGAACACATGCCCTCCTCTGCTTCCATTTCCCCTTGGGACCCCCAGCTCCCATCCCCACTGGGAACTCCTTCTGTCAGCGTGAAATGACAGTAGTAATAAGTTACTGAGCACGTCTCCCAGGCGCTATTAGGTGCTTTACAGGCACTTCTCACTCAGGCTCCTAACGACCTTGTGAGGTGGATGTGAGGTGAACGCCTCCAAATAGAACACACATTCAGAAAGATGCTTGGAACAAAAATGAGCAGCTTAGTGACTTGCTACAAAGCGCACATCCAGGGGGCCCAAAAGCCCCCACCCACGGCCCTTCTCGACTGCAGCCCCCTGCATCCCCCTGCAAAGGTCCCACCCTACTGGCTTCTAGCGGAATCTCCCCCTTGCTTGGGGTCAGGAATAAGGTTCAAAGAAGATGTAACCTGCCCAAGGTCGTGTGACGGGTAAGGGCAGGGAGAGCCGAAGGCCTCTGCTGTCCACTCGCTGTGTGACCTTCAGCAAGTCCATTTCCTCTCTGGGCCTTTCTTCCTTCCTCTACAAAACAAGGAGATTCAACTAAATCACAGCCTGGGTTCTTGGACCCTCTGAGGGGCAATGTGGCCACTGAGGGGTTAAAAGTATAGATTCCGGAACAAGACAACCTGGGTCAAAGTCCCAGAGACTGTTACCAAACTGGGAATGATAACAGTATCTCCTCAGTCTTGTTGTGAAGATTTGATGAGTTAATATGGATAAAGTCTTTAGAACAGTGCCTGGTACACAGTAAGGATTCGTGTTGGCTACTGTCATTTTGTTTTTAGGTTCTCCAAGGCACAAGGGAGACTTTCCCAATATTCCAAAGACCACATGGAAATCTGACCAACCAGCAACGTCACCTGAGCTGGGGGGCGGGGGGACAGCAGCTTGGGGAGCCTTTCAGGACCCAAAGGGGCGGCCTGGCCGACTGGTGGAGAGCCACGTCCGGGATTAGCGCAAAGCAAGACAGCCAGCTGCCGAACCCCACCTGTGGCCTGGCCCCCAGGAGCTTTCTAGACAGGTCTTAGGGGTCCTGGGCCGGGAACCCCCAGCAGGTGGTCAGAGCCTGTACTCCGTGCTGTATCTCAGGACTCTCGGGGCAGGCAGACTGTGGGGCAGGACAGAGGGGGCTCAGGCCTGGGGTGGAGGCCAGCACACAGAGTGAACCCTGAGCAGGGCAAAGCAGCAAAGAGAGGGTTGGAATGGTCAGAGACAGGGATGGGGAGGACCTGGGGTGGACACGTGGGTCGGGGTAGAGGCCAGGGAAGACCTACAACAGGCCCCGGCAGACCAGGCCCACCTCCCACACGTCTCAGGGTTACTGCCTTCTCCATGCTCCTTGATTTCCCACCTGGGGCATTTGCCCCGGCTGTTGCCTCAGTCTAGAATGCTCTCACCTGGAAAACTTCAAGCCAGTCCAGCTATCACTTCCTCCCAGAAGCACCTCCCTCCCACACACACCATTATCACTGATTATAACCTAAATCTAAAAGCACCAAGCTATAGGGAAGCCCTCACCATAGGAAAGTGGTTCCTTCCCAATAGTCACCAAAGTCTGTAATCATATCATCTGTGTTTGTCTAATGTCTCCCTGACCGGGGGAGGGACGACATCAGTTTTCCCCACCTCTGTCCCTGGCATCAAGCATGGGGCTTGGTATATAGTAAACGTGCAAGAAGTACTGCTGAGTGAAGGCGGGAGGTCCAGCAGGCTGCAATCACCTCTGGGCAGGGTGTGGGCACACGTGTGCTCGAGTGTGCGGGAGAGATCATGTGCAAGGCCAGAAGGTGAGGCTGGTGTAAGATGCACCTACGTGTAAATCACAGGTGTGCACAGTATGCCATGTGCAACTGATAAATGTGGGGTGTGTGAGTGTGGAAGTACATGAGGAGGGGCAGGCAGGCAGCTGTGTGTTGTTTCCTGGGAGGTGCACACGGGTGTATCAATGTGTGTAATCTGTGGGTGGCGGGAGTCCATGCATGTGTTCCTGTGACGTGTGTTGTGCGTGACACGTGTGTCGCATGTGACGTGTGTGGATGCACACTCCAGCAGACCTGTCTCCTGAACTCCCGGCACCTAAAGGCCCAGTTTGGGGCATCTCTGGTGGTGGTTCTGAAATAGCAGGAAAGCACCTCAAACTGGCAAAAGTGGGGCAGGGGGAGCAGGGTCAAAGGTGGTGGTGGAATGGCTGATAATGTAAATACGTGCTAGTGTGCGTGTCTGAGTGTGTCTGGGGGGTGTGCCCACCCCAGCCAGGTGTCCCCCCCACTGAACCCCAGAACCTGAAATAGCTAGACTGTCCCTTCAGGGAGCATGAAGGCTTTGCTCAAAGCTCAGAGAAGGACGCAAGTGGTAGGGACTGCCCTCAAGGCTCTCCTGCCACATGGATGAAGCAGGGACAAGGCAGAACACTTTGGGCCCCAGCGCCAAATCCCTTGGCCTTCCCCACACACCTTATCTGCTCAAGATACCCCTCAGCCCCCTCCCCAAGTCCTACCAGTCTCCAAAGCCCGGCCCCAGCCCCGGTTCCATGAAGCCAAACCCACAGCCCCCAACCCACATCCACTCCACCCACCTCTCAATCCCACCCAAGTGCAGGGCAGGACGCTGGGCCCTCTGCAGCCCTGTGCATCCAGGAATATTCCCCACATTGTGGAGACGAGGAGGCTGGCACGACAGAGGGGGCAGCTCCCCAACCAGGGCTGTTGCTGCCTTTGAATCCCAAGGCACACACTGGGGCAGCCTGTTGGCACCTGGGGAGAGGAAAGCCCACCAGGCAAAGCAGCGGGAAGTGTGGACAGGCCTACTCCTCTCCCTCCCCGCTTAAGTTTCCCCAATGGACACACTGAGGTTTGGCTGGATAATCTGTAAGATCTACCTCTCTTCAATTAGTGTGTGACTTTAGATCTCAAATGGTTCTCCAAGAATTGGGTATACATGGGGCTACATGGAGAGAGAACTGTTCTCCTCCCCCAAGTACACCAAGCCTGTCCAATACCCTAGATAAGGGCCTAGAATGGTGCTACAGAGACAGGAGGAGCTCGGGATGCACATATGCTTGGTGCCTGGTCATACACGCAACACCGGGCACCAAGGCGGCCTGCCCTCAGGGAGCTCACAACCCAGTGAGCTACTGACGTCATGAAACCGCAAGGCCAAAAGCACAGGGAAACCATAACACTAACATCACTTCCTAAGTGTTATTCACGAGGGGTGGGGCCGCACTTTACACTTTGTAATGAAGACCTTTCCAACAATGACAACTGTCTGACAAAGGGAGGCTGGGGGGCCCGGTGAGGAGGGAACTCGCCACCATTCTAGCAGAGGTCAGAGGCCCTGTTGCCGAGGATGTGGGAAGGGGGTTCCCGCTCTGTGCAGGGGTCAGGGGAGGTTGGGCTTCCCCTCAACAGCTCTGGGATTCTAAGGCGGAGTCCCAGAGTGCTGGGTTCAAATCGCACAGCGTGCCTGATGAGCTCTGTGAACTTGGGCAAGTTACCGCATCTCTCTGTGCCTCCATTTCCTTGGCTGTAAAATGGGGGTAATATCGATGAGGATTAAATGCGCGAACATCTGTAGAGCCTTTGGAACGTGGCTGGCCACGAAGTAAGTAAGGCAGTGAGGGCCTCTTTGTAAGGGTCTAAATCCCAGATTGGATCACGTGCGGACTTCCGTGTCAAAGGTTCTGAGGTGCAAAGCGTCTCAGATGCTAAGGTTCTGAGATTGGAAGAGACCGGGATTCTTAGATCCTGTGATTTAATCATCTCATTATTTCCTGACAACAGCCCGGAGCCTCCCAGGGGAGGAGAGGGCAGAGCTCGGTGTCACTTCATCTCCCAGGAGCTGCCCCGCAGCCAGGGCTGCCACCACACCCGGGCTCTCCTCGCCTCCACCAGAGCCACAGCTGCCCCGTGCTGGGCCCTCCTGCCCACTCACCCGCGGGGGTTTAGGCATGTGCCAGCTGTGAAGACAGGCAAGAAGTGCACACGCAGGAGGAAGTTTCAGATACTGATAAGAGCTGCAAGGGCTGAAGTGACCGAGTGACAGTGGGAAACTATTCCAGAGCAGGTGGCCAGGGAAGCCCCACCTGAGTCAACACCTGTGAAACAAGAAGGCGCCAGCCAAGCAAGCATTCCAGGTTGGGGGTGGATGTGCGAAGGTCCTGCCAACAGGCTTTGTAAATTCGAGGTGCAGAATGAAGCTGGTGTGGCTGGAAGTGGTAAGACTGGGAGACAGAGGGGGAGCTGCAGTGGAGGGGTGAGCAGGCCCGGACCATAAAGGGCCTTGTAGGCCCCTAAAGGACTTCGGGTTTTTGTTCTTTGAAATGCCTAGGAAGTGTTAGAAGAGTTTCCGTAGGGGAATGACAAGGCTAAACAAGGCTTTCAGGGCTCCCAGATCATTGGGCTCATTCTGAAACCACCACCATGGTTTTCAAAATCAAGGTAAGGCCTGTGTCGGTAATCAACAATCCTTCTAATTCAGTTAGTGTACACTGAGCTCCTACCACATGCCTGCCCAGGGTGGGGAGATGTCACAGACATTCTTATGGTCATTCCCAACAAACCATGAGAGAGTCACAGAGATGACCCCATTTTAAAGATCAACAAATCGAGGCTCAGAGAGGGGAAGAATGTGCCCAAAGTCACACAAGCCATACACCGCACTGTACAAACTGTAAAGACAAATGGATCTTGGTCCCAGGACCCAGATTCACCATCATGATAGTGGTATTTTCAAGCCTCTGCTTCTCTGAGAGACTTGCCCTGGGGACTCATGCAGGCACCCACAAATACTGCCAAAGCTAGTGCTTTCTGCACCCTGTTGGCTTTGGAGCCCTGAAGGACTGTACTTGTATTTCACATGGCTGCCAAACCTGGGCTAGGTAAGCTAGGGACTGGATGGATGGACAGACGGACAGACGGATGGACGGACAGACGGATGGGAGGGCAGATGGATGACTACTGAAATGACTAACCAATAAACTAATGAATGTACAATGAAATAATAAAGGAATAATCTTGCAAATTAATGAATGAACTATTGGGTGGGGAGGGAGGGAGGGAGGGAGGGAGGAAGGAAGGAAGGAAGGAAGGAAGGAAGGAAGGAAGGAAGGAAGGAAGGACTCTCACTTCACAGAGAGGCAGGGAAGTAAGTGTCTGCCCAGAGAAGCGCTGAGGCCAGGCTAGCTTCAGACCCAGTCCACATCTCACCCACACACCAGGGGCCATCTTGCCCCCATCCCCTAAGACCACAGAAAGCCTATTCCTCAGCCCCTGGGACAAAGCCATGCCTCTGCCAAGTGTTGGCCATTACAGTGACCACAGCCCCAACACCACAACCACCAGCAATCAGTGCTCTCCTAGGCCCAGTGGAATCTGGTGGGAGGTAGAGTGGTTCACTCTCCCTTTGAGTGTCTGACACAGAAAAGGAGACAAGAGACCAGGGCTCTGCTCCTAGCTGGGACCCAAATTGCTGGGTGACTTCAAGCAAGTGGCTTCCCTTCTCTGGGCCCAGATGACCTCTTGGGGCCTTTCCAGCTCTGACATTCTTTAGGGGTGGGCTTCTAGCTGACACAGTCACTGGGGTCAGCAGAAGAATCTGAAAGATCAAAAACTAGAAGTTGGGAAAGAGACCTGTCCACAAGTACCAAAGTCCACCCAGGAAAAAGCTCCCTGGACAAAGAGTCCGGAAGCTTGAGTTTAAACCCTCCTCTGCCACTGCTCAACCTCTCCAAGCCTCAGTTTCCTAAATTTTAAAACAGGATTAAGTACCCCCACCTTGACAATTTCACCCAACCCAGTCTCTGGGAGAACCTGATGCGGTAACAACCATGTACTACACTGTGCAAATTGTAAACTTCCATTCACCCAGGCAGGATTACGATGGTAGGGGCGGGGGTAGGAGTGAAGGCAGACATGCTGTACCATTCCAGTCCAGTTCTGTCCAAAATGACTCTTCTAGGGGTCAGACCCCCAACAGAAAACAGTGGAGACAGCCTAGACCTGAAAACCTGAACATCTGAGTGTCTGTCTCCATTCCCTTTCTAACTGACTGTGTGACTTTGGGCAAGTCACTTCCCTTCTCTGGACTTCAGTTTCTCCATCTGAAAAATGCCTGGCTTAGTACCCTCTGGCTCAGACATGCCAAGCTCTGTAGCCCTGAACCCCTAAGCCCCAGCCTTCAACCCCTGGCTCTGCCCGAAGTGAGTTCCCCCTGCCCCGTGGAGCCGGGACACAGACCAGAAGTGACTAGAGGGGTCTCCTCCAGGAGATATTGGGGCAGGGGTTACAGGCTTAGGCTCCTCCCAGGACAGACATACTTTCCCAAAAGGTAAAGACCAGGCCCACCTGCCCAGGTGCCTTGGACAGCGCCAGCCACCCCAGACCTTGTGGGCCTGGCCTTCAGAACCCTTCTGCAGCCTGAAAGCCAGCAAGCCCTGACCTGTCCAGAGAGATGCTTCAGGAACTTCACCCAAGTCCAAACTGCCTCCAACAAGGAGCCTCCAAGGTGGAGGGCTGGGGTGGCAGAGGGAGCAACTGCACACCCCAGGGAAAAGGCTCAGAAGACCCCCACCACCAGACCACCTCTCCTGCCCCTCCCTTCAGACAGGACCCACTGGGGCTGCCCTCCTGCACCCAGCCAAGAGCCAACCACCTGGAGGCATTCACCACCAGAGCCCTCTACCAGGGGCAGGAGGCCCACCAGGTGGGGGAAGGGGCTCTCCAACTGCCAAGCACATTTGCCCAAGGGCCCAGGGAGCCACCCCAGCACCCAGGGCAGGATTTCCGCCTACAATGGGGCCCCAGCCACCCATGAAGGAGACAGGCCCACCCCCCTTCCCCCCAAACACACACACACAGAGCTCACGGCTCTGAGTGTTCCACACGGCTCCAGGGCAGGGTGGGGGAGAGCACGATGATTTCCTCATGCCAAGGGTCTTAGTTGGAAACCCAGGGCCCACTCAGAGCCCTTACTGCCAACCCTTTCCTCCAAATCTGAGAATACAGTTCCTTACAATGACATTTTACACGGCCTCTTCCAAAAGACATTTCCTGGTCCCCAGAAACCCCCATCCCCAATCCTCCACATTCCCCCCCGCAGCTTTGAGGAAATCGGCAGTTAACTTTTTCCCAAAAATCCTGCAAAGGCGGCTGGCTGGGGGGAGAAATGCGCCCCGAGATCCTTTCGCGGCATTTCACCGCCTTCCAAAAAAAAAAAAAAAGCTAAAAAAAAAAAAAGAAAGAAAACTTTCGGAGTTAACTTTAAATTCCCAACCCTCCCCCCCAAATCGCCCAGCGGCTTCCTTTTTTTTTTTTTCCTTTAAAGTGCAATTGCATTGTGTCTCACCTCCCCGAAAGGCTCGCGGCTCTCGCCAAAGAAAAGGAAAAAAGCCAACCCTTCGGGTGCCCCCTCTGCTTCCAGCCGCCTCTCCCACATTCTCAGACAGTTTTATTAAAATTTTCAGACAAAAGAAAAACAAAAATGGCAGCCTGGCTTATTTTTAAAACAGGACAGGGACGCCATATTCTGCAGATCTGCAAAAAAAGGGAGAAATCCGGCACTGGCCGCTCCACCGGGCCGGCTGCAAAGTGCGCGAACCGCGCCGTTTGCAATCCGTTTATTTGCATTAAGCCCCATGAATCATTGTTTACCGGAGAATTGCAGCAGGTTTGAATAGCCCGGCTTAAGAAAACACACACACACGCGCGCGCACACACACACACACACACACACACGCACACTCGGAGAGCAGACCAGACACGCCGCCGGAGACACTTCCTACCCCGCGCGCCGCCGCCGACGTCGCCGCTGCGGGCCGGGCCCGAGGCGCAGGCGGCCCCGGGCCCTCGGAGCGCCCCGGCCCGCGCTGACAGCGCCCGCGCCCCGGCCGGCCCCCCGCCCGCAACTCGGCGCAACTTTCCCGCGGGCGGGCGGCCGCCGCCGCCGCCGCCGGGCCCGCTCCCCGCGCCCCGGGCCCGCACGGACCTGGCTGTGCTGGCGGCGGCTCCGGGACGCGGCCGCAGCCCCGCGCCCGGCGGCCCGAGCAGGGCCGGGCTGGGGCTCCGGCTCCGGGCTCCGGCTCCGGCTCGGTGCGGAGCCGCGCGCAAACCTTCCGGGTCGCCTGCTGTTCACTTCTGGGTTCTGCAAGCGCCGAGGCGGCGGCGGCGGCGGCGGCGGGAGGCTGGGTCTGCAGCGCCGCGCGGCCCCCCGTGGGCTCGGCGAGCCCCCGCGCCAGGCGCCCGGCTCCGGGGGGGGCCGCGTCGGGCCCCCGCCTCTCCGGCTGCGCAGCCCGTCCGGCCCCGGGGGCTCCCGCGAGTGGGCAGCGCCGGGCGCGGGCGGTGGCGCGCGAGGGGGAGGGGGCCGGGCGGGGGGCGGGGGCGGGCCGCGCGCTGGGGGCCCCGCTCGGGCCCCGGGGCCTCGTCTCGCGCTCGCCGCCGCCGCCGCCTCGCAAAGTTGCGCGGCGCCCCCCGCCCGCGCCGCGCCGGAGGCAGAGCCACAAAGGAACTCCTCGCCCCCCTCCGCCCGCCCGAGCCGCGCGGGGAGGGCACCGGCGCCCGGCCCTAGGCCGGCCCCTTCCCCAGCGCGGGGGCTCCCGGGGCCCCGGCGGCCGCGGCCATTGTCCCGCCCGGGCCGGGCCGCCGCCTCGCCGCCCCCTCCCCGGCGACGGCGGGCCGGGGGACGCGGGCCTGCGGGCCGCAGCGCCGACCAGGCCGAGCCCGCGCGGGGCCGGGCCGCGCCTGGGGGTCTCCCTCGCAGACGGCAGGCGGGAGGGGACCCCCGGGATGGGCCCCCACACCTGATAACCAACGACCGCGCTCAGAATCCAGGCTGAGGTGGTTTTGCTTTGTTTTTTGAAGTGGAGAACACGGGGGTGGGGGGCAGAAGTTTGTACAGGCCAGGCCACCCCTCCCTCAGGAAGCTCCGGCCCTCCCTGGCCCTGGGCCCGAGCCCCCAGAGGGTGGGGCCGCCGGAGGCTCTCAGCGGCTCTCCTCGCGGAGTCTCTCAGAGGTGGCACCGGCTGTCCCCCAGCTCCAGACCTCAGAGCCATCTGTGTGTGACTCCTCCTCCCGCCTCACCCTCCCCAGCCAATCAGTCACCAAGTCCTGCCGATTCGGCCTCCCGAGCTGTGTCAGCTTCCAAACTTCACTTCTACCTGAGGAGGCGGCCGGCCAGTCCCTGGGTCCTTTCACCGGGCTCAGACCTCCTGTGACACTCACTGCCACCCGGCCTCTAGGCCACGATGAATCAAGGCTGGCTCTGCCCTCAGGGAGCACCCCGTCCCCCGGGAAGGACACACATAAACAATCACCTGCCAGTGTTTGCCTTCCTGCTGGAAGCCTTTCCCAATTCGTTAAATACCAGACGCTGTGCTGGTTGGCTGGAAACACAGCTATGAGCAAGTTGGACAGAGTCCCTGCTCTCATGGAGCTTCCAGTCCAGCACAGGATGTCAAGGCTGTGAGCAACTGGAGGACGGCCCACGTGGACCATCTGTGTTCAAGCCCTAAGCACAGTGCCTGGCATCCAGCAGAGCACAATACACATGTGTGGTGGGAATTAGTTGGAATTATAAAGGGGAAGAGGATGTAGAAGATGCAGAGGAGGCCTTTTTTTTTTTCCTGAGGGAGGTGGAGGAGCTCTTCAGAAATTAGTTCTGGGGTGAGCTGGGTTGGGAAGAAGGGAGGGTTTTCCAGTTTCCACGAAAAAAAGGGATGGTAAATATCAACCCATTGTTGAGACGTTCAGTGAAATGATAAATTAATAAATGGGAGAGGAGACAAATCTCTCCTGCAGAAGAATTTGAAATAATTTCTGTAGATAGTCAAGGAGGTGGAATGCCACTCTCCACTCTTTGGGCTGCATAGGGTGGCTTCCTTTCAAAGTGTGCCGTACGAAAAAGGAGGGAAAGAAGAGTAGCTTCACCGCAGAGACATCTGACAACTGCCTCAGCTGAGTGATCGAGGCAACGTCAACAGTCATAAATGACACTGACAGTATGTACGTTTGATAGTATGTGATGAAAATGACGCTCTACCTCTCTGGTCTTCCTCCTAATAATCTGTAATTTCAGTCTTGTCATGAGAAAAACATCAGACCAGTTAGACTAGTGGGGCATCCAAAAAAAAAAACACCTAACTGGTACTCCTCAAAGCTGTCAAGGTCATCAAAAACAAGGAAAGTCTGAGAAACTGTCACAGCCCAGAGGAACCTCAAGAGACATAACGACTGAACGTAATGTGGTTTCCTAGACAGGATCCTGGAACAGAAGAAAGACGTTGGGCTGAAAACTAAGGAAATCTTGGGCTTTACTGGTGGTGCAGTGGTTAAGAATCCACCTGCCAATGCAAGGGACGTGGGTTCAAGCCCTGGTCCAGGAAGATCCCACATGCCGCGGAGCAACTAAGCCCGTGCACCGCAACTACAGAGCCTGAGCTCTAGAGTCCACGAGCCACAACTATTGAGCACTATTGAGCCCATGTGCCACAACTATTGAAGTCTGCATTCCGAGAGCCTGTGCTGCGCAACAAGAGAAGCCACTGCAATAAGAAGCCCATGCACTGCAATGAAGAGCAGCCCCCGCTCCCTGCGCACAAAAATGAAGACCCAGTGCAGCCAATAAATAAAAAATAAATTTAAAAAAATAAAAGATAAAAACTGAGGAAATCTTAATAAACAATGGAGTTTCGTTAATAATAATAAATCAATAAAAGTTTTCATCAATAATTACAACAAATTAATAAAATATAACATACTAACATGTTACTAATAGGGAACACTGGGGAGGTGGGGGGACATATGGGAACTCTGTAAAAGCTTCTCATTTTTTTTGTAAACCTGAATCTGTTCTAAAAAATAAAGTCTAGGGACTTCCCTGGTGGTCTCGTGTTTTAAAAGATAAATATTTTTTAAATTAAATGAAAAAATAAAGTCTAATAAAAAAAAACTTAAAAGACGCACCAACCCGTGTGATTGTTGATGTCATTGTTGTTCAATAAAACAGTGCTTAATACAGCACTTAACACAATTTTAGGGCTCGAGGAATGTCATTATGTTATTATTATCATCATCTTTGTAATTCTTTTTTTTTATAAATTTATTTATTTATTTATGGCTGCATTGGGTGTTGCTGCACACAGGCTTTCTCTAGTTGCTGGGAGCGGGGGCTACTCTTCATTGCGGTGCATGGGCTCCTCATTGCCGTGGCTTCTCTTATGGAGCATGGGCTCTAGGCGCATGGGCTTCCGTAGTTGCAGCACGTGGGCTCAGTAGTTGTGGCTCATGGGCTCTAGAGCGCAGGCTCAGTAGTTGTGGCGCATAGGCTTAGTTGTTCCTTGCCATGTGGAATCTTCCCGGCCCAGGGCTCGAAGCCGTGTCCCCTGCATTGGCAGGCAGATTCTTAATCACTGCACCACCTAGGAAGTCCCATCATTGTAATTCTAGGCACTTAGAATAGCACATGCAAAGGCACTGGAGTTTAGGGTGAAGAGGGAGATGCGAGACAGAATCCTGAAGGCTTTGACTGCTGCTGAGCTGGAATCTTTATAAGGGATTTATGGGGGAGAGTAACATGGTCTGGCCCTGCCTCACCAGCCTCCTGTCTAACCACCTGGAAAGCTATGCTTCAGCCAGAGGAAAGCAAGCTGCTATCTCAGGCCTGGCACTCTTTCTCCCAAGGCCTTTGCACATGCTATTCCCTCTGCTTGAAATACCCTTCCTTGTCCTTTCATCCCACCTTTCCTGGTCACTTTCAACTTATCCTTCAGGTCTTAATTTAGCTGTTCTCTCAAAAGTCTTCTGGGACCATCCAAGAGGCTTTAAATATGGTCTGGATGACATCGGTGTAAAAGCCAGAGGTGAAGAAATTGAACTCATCTCTTTGCCCCTGGCACCCAGACCCCTCTACCACAAATCCGGGCACACGGGATACTGCCCCTTCCCTGCACACACTGTGCACCTTCATGCCTTCAGGCCTCTGCTCGTGCTGTTCCCTCTGCCTGGGATCCTTAGTTCTTTTCTGCCTATCTCTTATCTCTCTGGTGAAACCTACTTATCAAGGTTCAGCTCAAACATCACCTCCTCTGTGAGGCTGTTCGAGGTCCTCTGCGTGGGGAGAGCCACTTTCCTCTGGTTCCCAAGAACACCATAGTCCTCTGGCCACACTGCTGACAAAGCACTTATCATAGTGCATTAGAATAAATGTTTGCTGAATGGATGGACAAATGATGGGGTGAACAGCAACCCACTCTTACCCTCTCCAGTTCTTCAGATCCTCCTTATTCTCCTCCAGGAAGCCCTCCATGACTGTTCCAAATCATTGACCTCCCTCCTCCTTCTTTAACTTTTACAATTTAGCCCCTGATTATATTCTAACTGTTGTGTGTATAAGTATCTGTCTCTTGGGTTAGAGTAAATGCTTTGAGGAAGAAACCATGTCTTATGTATTCTACTTTTTCACACAACCAACAAGTATTTACAAAGCACCTACTTCTACGTTGCAGCTAGGGTCCAGGCTCTGGAGAAGCAGTGAACAAGACCCAGGCCCTGCCCAGTTAGAGCATTAGTTAGGATAAAAAATTAGTTAGGATAAACCAGACTATGCTGCAGTAACAAAGAACTCCAGTGACATAACACAAAACCTCAGTGACATAACACAAGTCCTTTGTTTCTCCCATGGGCCACATGCTCATCCTGGGCCCTCTGCTTTAGTCACTCAGAGACCTAGGCTAAAGTGTCCCTACCATCTTGAAGCTGCACCCACTGGAACATGTGGCCTTCTCAGTTACCATGGCAGGAGAAGAGAGGCTAGAGAATACTCTCCATCCATTGGCCAACACTAGTCACATGGTCCTGCCCAACTGCAAGGGAGGCTAGGAAGCAGTGTTCCTCTGGAATGCAAACAGAAGTGGACCTTGGTGAGCTCTCCCACCGTCTGTCCCAAGAGACAATTTAACAAATAACCAAAAAATAAGTAATGCATCTCATAAGAGCTTCAAAGGAGAGGTTGGAAGTATCTGGGGAGGGGGTAAAAGAAAATCAAGGAGAACTTCCCAGAGGAAGGGCCACGTAAGCCAGGACCAGGGAATAGATGAGAGAAGAGCATTTCTGACAGAGAGAACAGTGCTGAGGTTCTGAGGCAAAGAGGAGCTTGCCGTATTGCAAGGCCAAAAGAATAATGGAGCTCGGATGGAACGAGGGGGGCTGCAGAGTGACACTGAGGGCCAGGAGTCCCAGGCAGGCTCTGGCAAGGATTTAGGATTTTAGTTTAAGAGCAACAGGAAGTCACGGGGAGGTGGGCATTCAGCAGAGAAGTGGTCAGATTTCTTTTCAAAGCAGTCCCTGTGACTGCTGGGGAAGGAATAGGCCGGAATGGGACAAAACAGGAAAGCAGGGAGGCCAGGAGGGAGATTTTCAAAGCCTGCCAGGTGAACAGTGGTGATGGATTGGACCAGGGTAGCATTAGCAAAGGTGGAAAGAAGTAGACAAATGTGGGACATATTAAGGAGTCCGTGTCACCAGGACTTGGTGACATAGAGATATGGGGAGTGAGGAAACAAGAGGTGTCCAGGTAACTTCCAGGTGCCGCAACCCCATCATGGCAAGCACAAGGCTGGCTTCATAGCACTGCACCCCCAGCCTGTTCACAGTGGGATCTTGATGCCAGGAGATTTCCATCTTCCTCTCCTTGCCCTCAATTCAAGCTAGCTGCCTCTTCATGCTGCAAACTGGAGTGTACCTCCCATCAGAACTAAAATCAACACATGTACTTTCTTTTTAATTATTTTTAAATTTATTTTTGGCTGTGTTGGATCTTCGTTGCTGCTTGTGGGCTTTCTCTAGTTGTGGTGAGCGGGGGCTACTCTTCATCTTTGTTGCAGTGCGTGGGTTTCTCACTGTGGTGGCTTCTCTTATTGTGGAGCATGGGCTCTAGGCGTGCTCAGGCTTCAGTGGTTGCAGCACATGGGCTCAGTAGTTGTAGCTCGCAGGCTCTAGAGCACAGGCTCAGTAGTTGCAGCGCAGGGGCTTAGTTGCTCCAAAGCATGAGGAATCTTCCCGGACCAGGGCTTGAACCCGTGTCCCATGCATTGGCAGGCGGACTCTTAATCACTGCGCCATCAGGGAAGCCCACATGTACTTTCTAATTGCACCCTCACAGGATTCCTGGGAGGACAGCTAGCAGGGATGTTATCCGCCACTTCACAGGTGGGAAAACTGAGACCCAAAGAAGGAAAATGGTTGGCTAAGTTTGAGTCCAGGTTTTCAGCTGAGGTCCTCCAGCTCCTGGTTCAGAGCTCTGTTTGCTGCAGGGCCTGGTGCCTGGTGGGTGCTATGTGGTGTTAGCTGAGTGAATGGATGAAGGAATGAATGGTCATGTGAGTTCTCTGCCCATTCACTCTCTTTACCTCAAGATGGCCATAGAGTTTAGAGTTAACAGGTTAGGTTTGAGAGTTGAACAGAACTAGGTTTGAGCCTCAACTTTGTCTCTTATATAGGCTGGTGGTTTTAGGCAAGTTTTTTTCTCTCTCTAGGCCTCAGTTTTCTCATTTGCAAGTTGAGCATGGCAATACCTACTTCACAGGGGAAGTACGAAATGAGATCATGTGTGGGTTAGGCCATTGCAATGTTGGCTACCTGTACTTTGGGGACCCACTCCCACCTTATCTCCTCTGGAAAATCTTCCTTGAGAACACCCACCCCTACTAGGAACTTCTGTTACCTTCAGGATGCTCTCATAACTGCAAGGACCTCTCCTTTTTTGCACACTTATCCCAGCTATAATTCTGCATTGATTGCTAATCCTTTTATCCAGATGGTAAACTGGATACTCAATACATATTATTTTAATTCATTCACTCAATTAAAAATGACGGGGGTTGAATTTTTGAAGGCGAGGGGCTTCAGAGAATGAAATATGTGAGCATTGTCTTGAAATGTGAGGATGATCAGAAAAATGGGAGAGCTTGAGGAGAGAGGTGGCCAGTGACCAGGGGGCTGCAGGACTTGTAAAAGCAGTGATATCTGTTATTCAACTTTCTCCTCTTCGTATCGCTATGATACAACCCGCATTCTGTTTTTCTTAAGCCTTTAGTAAGAGGAGATGCATGCTGAATGGCAGGCTGGCACTGGGTTGCCTGGATTGGCACAGAACAGAGAGGGAAGGCGGGCAGAGGGGAGAGCATGCAGGTGCACTGGGAGGAGAGAGTAGGAACTGGAAGGGACCGGGACTCTGTAAGTCACCGGAATTCAAAGAAACCTTGGGGACATCATTGGGTTTCCACCAAGTGTGAGGTAGGAAATTCCAGTCAATTTTTATTTAAATCTCAAAGGCTTAGGAATCTGGCCTCTAAACAGGAAGAATGCTGTCAGTCATTAGCAATGACTGTCACGGGCAGGGCCAGCCTTAGGAGTTTCCAGGTCCGCAACTGAGCTTAGTGCTGGCTTGGCCAGAGGGCCCAGACTGTGTCTTAGTTGTCTACATGTCTCTACCATCACTAGTGAGCTGGGTGTTGTGGGATACAGGGAGGTGGCAGAAGGAAAAGTGAGCAGGGCAGGGGGAGCAGAGCCAGAAGCAAGTCAGAGCCGCAACCAGGCAGGGCAGGACATGTGGGTCCTGGTCGTGACTCTGTTAATAGCCTCAGTGAGCTGGGATAAGCCACGTTGCAGCTCTGGGCCTCAATTTCTTCAACTGTAAAATGGGTCAACAGCGCCTGTGGCAAGTTGTAAGTGAAAAGCGTGAGTGTTTTGAAATCAGACACGCAGGGTTCAAATACTGGCTCTCACTAGCTTTAGGACCTAAGGGCATCTCGGTCTGCTCCTTTATCAAATGAGGATAATAACCCTTATTTCACAGGCAGTGTGTCAGGATTGGAAATTGTATACACCACCATGTACCAAGCATTTACTATAAGTAAGGCATCTTGCTGAGTTTTTTATCGGCATGATCTCAGCTGGAGAAGGTAGTATGATGTCCAGGACCTGGCAGGGGCCCAGGGAGTGCTCATTCTCCCCATCCCTACAGGATCTAAGGAGTTCGTGGATGTGGAAGAGCCTTATCATTCATAAATCATCTTCAGAAAGTGATGGCAGTAACTATTTTCAGCCCTTCCCCCAGCTGGTCTCCACAAACCTCCAGCAATGGGCTGTCACAGCAGATCTGGACCCGGCTCTTTTTTACGACTGGCCCAGGGGCTGCCAGGGGAAAAGGGCAGAAGTGCCATAATGAAAGGGCAGACAATTACCTTCCCTTATAATTACCATTTGCAGTAATTAAATAATAATAGTCTTTTGTAGGCCCTGAGAACTCAAAGCAGCCCACATGGATAACATCTGGCTCCCTTTTCTTCTGCCAGGAATTGTGTGCCCACAGGGATGGGATGGGGAAATTGAGGCAAAGAAAGGAATAAGGCCAGCCACTCTAAGCCACACACAAGTCAGGGTCCAGAGTCATGGAAAAATCCTTGAAGAAGTGATTCAGAATGGCGGACAACTAGGGGCTTGTGTTTGAGGTCCTGGCTCCACTGCTCACATGCTGTGTGGCTGTGGGTGGCTAACTTCCTCCTCTGGGCTTCAGTTGTCCCATAGGTAAACTGAGACAGAGTCAACACGTGACCTGATGTGAGTCTATTGTTCTAGGCTTTATTATGTTCATATATAATATTGAGCACTTCTTTTTGCACACTTTAGGCAGCAAGAAAGAGAACTCCATCTCAGGCTAGCAAATAAGCAGGAAAAGGGGGTTACTGGCTGACAGAATCCAAGAAAATTTTGAACAGAGGTCTCAGGAACAATCAAACCAGGGCCTAGAATACGTCAGGCCTCCCTCCTGTCTGCCTCTCTTGAATTAGTGTTAATCTTTCTCCACGTTTCTCCAGAGTGCAAGGGCACCAATGGCTCCCCCAACCTGCAGATCAGAGCTTCAGCCACCTAAGGGAGTCTGCTCTCATTGGCCCTGCTTGAGTCAGGTGTCCACCTTTGGACCAATCAACTGCAGCCAGTAGGGTGGCCCGTGTAGCATCCCAGGCGAACCTTAGAGAATGAGTAAGATAAGGGGCAAGTTGCCCCGGGAGAAGTAGGGGCACATGGCCTGTAGAAGAGTGAAAGGGGAGGAGTGTCATCAAACCAAAGCAGTGTTATAAATCCCCAGGAATGCAGAAATACTAGAGGCTCACCTGGGACGGGGTCCGGAGACCTTACAGGCTTGACTTCAGACCCCAGCCCACTGAGCTGGGTACCCAGTCCTATCTCGACATTTCACCCACCTGGGGAGAGCAGTTTCTCAATGGCCTGGATGAATACCTGGGCATGGAGAACAATTCATGCTTCCTGCTAGGCCTTTACCTTCTACTGATGGCAACTGCCTCCTTCTTTGGGGGAGTTGCTGTGCCTCTTATTCCAACCGCTGGTCCAATGGGGACCAGAGGGGCACATAACCCAAACCAGGCCAGTCAGAATCCTTCTCTTGGGCTTTCCTTGGGCACCTAAAGCCATGGCCCCAGAAGAAGCCATCTAAGAGAATAGAAATCCCACACTGAGAGGGTCAGAGAAGAAGGTGCTGGCAGCACCCCCATGCCTCAACCAAGCCATCCTGGAGTTCAGCCTGACTGCAAGCCCCTCCCTTGGTTTGGCTACAATGAGCCAAATTCCCCCTGGGTGGGTGTAACAGTTTCCTAGAGCTGTTGTAACACATTATCACAAACTTGGTGGCTTAAACAACAGGAATTTATCCTCTCACCTTTCTGGAGGCCAGAAGTCTCAAACCAAGATGAGGGCAGGGCCACACTCCCTCCTTAAGGGAAGAACTCTTCCTGGCCTCTTCCACCTTCTGGTGGGTCTAGGCATCCCTTGGCTTGCAGCTGCAGATGTCCAATCTTTGCCTTTGTCTTCACATGAACTTCTTTTCCTTCCGTCTCTTGTAGGGACACCTGTCATTGGATTTAGGGCCCGTCCAGGTACTCCAGAGTGATCTTATCTCAAATTCTTAACTTAATTATGTCTGCAATGACCTGTTTTCTAAGTAAGGTCACATTCATAGGTTCTAGGGGACCACACAGGGACATATCTTTTGGGGGTGCTACCATTTAACCCATTACAGCAGGCATATGTCCTTGTAGC
The DNA here is from genome assembly GCF_030028045.1 of Hippopotamus amphibius kiboko. NCBI lineage: Eukaryota > Metazoa > Chordata > Mammalia > Artiodactyla > Hippopotamidae > Hippopotamus > Hippopotamus amphibius. The sequence continues at coordinate 26,071,557 of NC_080186.1, read as the reverse complement.
CAAAAGAAGCCTCACTCATACGTGCCCCGGGTCAGACACGGGTCAGTCCTCTTCTCTTTGTTCTGGTCCTAGACTCTGAACAACACTTTAAGAACTAATTCGGAGTCCTTTGAGGAATGCGACCCCTCTCTGAGCCTCGGTGTTTGTTTTCTGCCTGTAAACCTGGAGCCATCTATCTATCCACAGGGATGCTGGGTGGACTGGATGAAGTGTCACAGGGAAGACCCGGCCCCACAGTTTACACTCCACGTGAGCTTGTCTCCACAGACCTGATGGTGGACGGAATACTCAGGTCACCTCAAAGGAGGGGACAATTGACACCTGGTTTACTCATCGGGATCCCAAGAGTATGACCCCTGGGACCTGACAAAATCCGATTTCTGCTCCCGCAGAGCTGAGGGCGAGAGCCTCTTGCCACGCTCGTTAGACCTGCAGAAGGACAGGAATCCAAAGGTTGATTAAACAAGGTTTGCAGCCACAAGGGGAAATCCCAGAGATGAGGAACACACAGTATTGGTAGCTGTTCCCTACTGGGTGCCTCCTCTGAGCCAGGCTCCACCCTCAGGCCATTGACCGTCCCCCGCCCTTCAGCCCTTTTAAGCCTCACCGTGATCCCACGAGGCAGCTTTCGTGATGCCCATTTTACGAACGAAGTTGCTGAGGCTCTGAGAGATGAAGTCAGTCTCCAAGACCACACAGCAAGTGAATGGTGGGGCCCAGCCCAACTCCATTCCCTTTGCCTATCGCCTCCCCACGCACACAGTGGCATGGGGTGTTTAGAAGTGGGATGGGATAGCATTCTTTTTTTTTTTTAAAGATTTATTTATTATTTATTTATTTTTGGCTGCATTGGGTGTTCGTTGCTGCATACGGGCTTTCTCTAGTTGTGGCGAGCAGGGGCTACTCCTCGTTGCGGTTCACAGGCTTCCTAGTGCGGTGGTTTCTCTTGTTGCAGAGCACAGGCTCTAAGCGTGCAGGCTTCAATAGTTTCGATGCATGGGCTCAGTAGTTGTGGCTCTTGGGCTTAGTTGCTCTGTGGCACGTAGGATCCTCGCAGACCAGGATCGAACCCATGTCCCCTACATTGGCAAGCAGATTCTTAACCACTGGGCCACCAGGGAAGTCCCTGGGATAGCATGCTGAAATGGTGACTGAGGGGATTTCCCCTGCTGAACGCCGTCGTGCCCTCGGCCCTTCCTCCATCAGACTTTGATTCACAGTTGCATGCCGGGTGCCTAAAACACTGCCTGGCACATAGCTGGCACTTGATAAATATTTGTGGCATGAAATAATTCAGTTAGCTAGGGCACTCCTGTGGTTAGTGCCTCCAGGAAGGGATGACATGATAACAGGGACAACAAAGGGCTCACATTCTGACTTTTGTGTTAAAACCCCAGGCCCAAATCTGAAACCAAAGATTTAAGAGAACATGATAATCCCTGAGGCTGGAAAACCTCTGCTCCCTCCACCCCAGGAATGAGGGGAGGGAGAGGAGGATGAGAGGGGAAGCGAAAACAAAGCTTAGAATGCTGAAGGGCCCCTGAGAAGGGAATGCCAGAGGGCTCTTGCGATTCTGAGACCAGAGGCAAGTGTGCAACCCTGGTGTTCCTGGTGCCCTGCATGGTGCAGGTGGGGAGGAGATATAGCCTCAGGGCTACCGCTGCAACACTCGGGAATAGAGCATGGCACAACCTGGGAGGGGCTGGGAGCACTGGGGGGCTATGCAGGTGCTGGGATGCAGGCCTTACTGACGCTTAGAGCATCCAAGGAGTCAGAGGAACTGCGGAGCCACACTCTCTGAGCCTGAATCCTGGTGCTGTGTGACCCTGGGCAAGTCCCCTAACCTCTCTGTGCCACACTTTCCTCATCCATAACATGAAGATGACTTAATAATGTTTCCTCTTTCATAGGACTCAGCTGAGGGTGAGCTGGGTACCAGGACTTTTCCCACTTTGGTGGTTACTGTTACCAATACATCAGCTGGGCCAGCACCCACTGCAGACCCCCAAGGGAGTTCTCCCATGTGCTGCAGTGATGGAACTGACCCTGGGCCCCCGCCAGCCAGCAAAGTGTACAAAATGAGATAATGTTTGTAAAAACACTTGGCAAAACAGAAAGTGGTCTAGAAATGTCAGTGATTACTCATAGGAACTGCCCTTCTGCTTCTCCCATCCTATCGCTTGGCTAACAAGTCTTTCACCAGTCTCCAAATTCATAGACACTTTTCAACTTCCTTTTTCTTTAAAAAATTTACATTTATTTCATTCCTTTATAAAACAATGCATGCTTATGATAGAAACATTCACATCTGCATAAACGTTGAAGGAAGAGGGAAAAATCTCCTTTGATAACTAGAATTTTGGTGTGTGCTCCTCCCATCTTTTTTGGCCAGGCATTTTTCACAAAGGCATGTTACCAAACTTACATATAATTATTTTTAATATCCCTCTTTTCTTATTATAATACGTGAATAAAATTAGTACATAAAGAAAAAGAGAAAGAAAAAAAATAACTAGAATCCCCTAATTTAGGATACAACGCATTCCCAGGTCCCTCCCTCCACCTCCTACTTGGTCATTTTCTAGGACTTGCAGTTTTTGTATGGATTTTATTTAAAGGACTGCTGTGGAGGAGGGGAGACAACACTCTGACTCCCCTCAGAAGCAGCATTCACGCCTTAGAAACACAGCTGCCCCTTTTTTTCCAGTTGCAACATATCCTAAGCGTCTGACCCAGGGACAGAGAGGGAAGGAAGGAGGAGATATTTACAGCTTGCCCTCTCCTATCACATATCACTTGTGGCTTGCTAATCCCACTTCTTAATCCACCTCCGTCACTTTCTGATCAGAAGGAGTCTTGATTCTAATATGGCTTGATTTCCAACCCTGGTTTTTGATGTCTTTATGAATTTTTATCCTTTCCTGAGTTTTCATAGTTATGTTCACAGGTGTATCACCAACTGCTTGCTGGAATCCACTTTAAAAGTTTGTCCTTGTCCTATTTGATTTTTCATGGCATTTGTCCCCAGTGACCACTTTCTCCTGCTTGACATTCTCACCTCCCTTGACTTCTGTGACACCACTGTCATCTAACTCTCCCTTTACCTCTGATCACTCCTTTTCTATTTATTTTGCTGACCTCTTTTCCTCAGCCAGCTCTTAAATCTTGGTCTCCCTAGGGTTCATCCCCTGTTCGCTCTTTCCCATGTAATTTTTTCCATCCTTCTCAGGACTTGCACAAGGTTACTTCTCCCACCCTGATCGGCCCCTCCAGCACCAGGACCACATACCCAGTGGCTTGCTGTATCCTCCCCTGATTATTCTTCAGGCATCTGAGGTCCTACCTGTCCACAGCCGCCTCATCACCTTCCCCCAGTTCTTCTTGCTGAATTGATACATTCCAGCTCCCGTCCTTCTCTCTCTCTTTTTCTGTTCACCCATGATAGGTAGCTCAGTGTCATCAGCTTTTCTTTACCCCACATACCACTGGGTCTAGCTCAACCTAGTTAGGTTTTATTGGGGGGGGGAGGGGTGGGTAAATTTTCATTCTGAAATAATTTCAAATTTACAGAAAAGCTGCAACAATAGTACAAGAAACTCCCAAATATCCTTTACCCAGGTTCACCAATTGTTTACATTTTGCTTCATTTAGTATGTTTTTTTACATCTATCTATCTAAACATGTATCTATACACACACACACACACTCTCACATGGTGACACCCTGACCCTTTTCCACTGAATATTTCAGAGTATATTTCCTAAGAACAAAAGCAGTCTCTTAAAGAATAATAATACAGTCATCAAAAACAGAAAATTTAGGGACTTCCCTGGTAGCGCAGTAGTTAAGAATCCGCCTGCCAATGCAGGGCACACGGGTTCGATCCCTGGTCCGGGAAGACGCCACATGCCGTAGAGCAACTAAGCCCATGTGCCACAACTACTGCAGCCCCGCGTGCCTAGAGCCTGTGCTGTGCAACAAGAGAAGCCACCGCAATGAGAAGCCTGCGCACTGCAACGAAGCTTAGCCTCCACTCACCACAACTAGAGAAAGCCCAGGCCCAGTAACAAAGACCCAACGCAGTCAATAAATTAATTAATTAAAAAAAAACCAGGAAATTTAGCACCAATACGATTCTGTTTAGTCCACACCCGTGTTGAAATTTTGTCAACTATTCCATTAATGTCCTTTATCACTATTCTTGCCTAGTCCAGAATCCAATCCACAATGGTACATTGCATTTGTCATCTCTTAAGTCTCTTTCAATATGAAACAATTCCTGAGCCTTTCTTTGTTTTTCTTTGACCTTGACATTTTTGAAGTTTCCATGGGCAAGTTATTCTGTAAAATGGCTTCAATTTCGGTTTATCTGATGTTTCCTTATGATCACAATCCGATTATACATCTTTGGCAGGAATACCACTGAAGGCTGTATCCTTCTCAGTGTCCTGCTTAGGGCATCCAACACCCAGAACAGACTCTCCTCTTGTATATGACACAATTATTTTCAGAAATACTCATGAAATGGTATGAATGATAATTACAGCCCAGAAAAGAAATGCCAGTAAAACTATTAAAAAGTATTCTAGGACAAAAGAAAAAATTAATGCATTCATGACTTTTACTTACATCAGTGTAGTTTTTAGAAGGGAGAAAACAGTATACCTACATATTGGTCTGTCACTGAAATGCAAAATAACCTTATAGTTTCTGTTTTTGTGCCTCAACTACTGTAAATTTCTCATGCTGTCATGAGAATTGATCTTATATGTCATGCTTAATGGAAAGCATAACTAGACTTGCAAATCTGTCCTTACAGTTGATCCAAGAATAGTTTTTATTAATTTTAATTTAGAAATGTTTCATATGAATCAACAGATAAACAAATAGAAAAAGTCTTAAGCAGCGAAGTTTGGAAGACACCCATAAAAGTCCCCTTTCACAATAAATGCAGGAAACTTCCATGCTACTGGTGGCTTTGTTTCTTTCAGACTGATACTTAATCAAACAGCTCCACAGCCAAAAAATTTCCACTAAAATATATTCACCAGAAAAGTCATCAAATAGTTCTATTATACTTGGTTTAAAAAAAAACTTCCAAAGTTTTTCTTCTTTCACAAAAACACAAAATGACTGAAAATTAACATTATATGATCCACTGTTTTTCAAAAGTATCTAATTCTCGGTGAAAACGATTGCGGCGTTCAGACGTTTCCCTTTTATTTCTTCTGGCAGGGTTAGACCGGCATCTTCTGTTGTTTTTTCTCAGCTCTCTTTTTTGAAATCTGATGATTATTTCTATGTAAATGGTCACTTCCTTGCATTTCTTTTTGCACAGTTAATGAGCTTCTCCACAATTTCTGTCCACCAAACTTCAAGAAGCAATTTTAAAGCTTGATGTTTTACTGTACAGGGATCAAGGCTGATTCTAACCAATTCAGATATTTTTGTGTCTGATAGACCTCACCGAAAACTTCATAGTTGATCAAAGATAACTCAGGGGAAAATTGTCACACACAGCAGAGAGCAAAATCTGAACTGGTTCTCCTTTGGATCTCCCAGTTCTTCAAAGGCTGAGGTTAACTTTTCCAGCATTGTGTCTCCTGCATATACAGCCTCATGTGGAGCAATCGTTTTTATCTGGGAAAGTCTTTTCACTGTTCCTCATTCTGCAGCATTTTCCATCAATGAAGTGAGCCTGAAAAGGATGACTACATTTTTTCTAAAGTTCAAAAAAAATGTCACATATGGGGGAAAAGCTCCTGGTAGTTGCATAGAATTAAACTAACTCGGGATCACTTTCTTTGCCATCACTCTATGATTGCTTATTTTGAGCCTACTATTCAAATACAGGGATATATAGCACAATAGAGGTTAGAGGCACAACTGCCCCAAAGTTAGCTTGAATAGTTACAAACTGAAATTGACTTACCCTAAAAAAAAAAAAAAGTGGAAAGAACCCCACATTTTTCAGAGGCCGCATATGCCAGGGTCAACTGTATAACTGGGAATTCTGCAAATACACTTCTGCTTTGAACCCAACATTTACCAAAAGATAAATAATTAAAATATGCTCATATGAAACATGCGTGCGTGCATGTGTGTGTTTGTGTACTAAACATACAATTAAAACTCAAAAGTAATGGCAACAGCTGCTTAGGTATTTTCAGGTGTTTCATCACCAAATTGCTGGCACGTGGTCATCGCAAAGTGAAACAATTTTAATGTTTTACTATTTTCAAATTCTTTAAAATAAATTAAAATTTAAATTCTTTAGAAATTAAAATTTAAATTAAATTCTTTAGAAATACAGTTCCTCCCTTTATTGCCTGCACACAGGTCAGTCAACTCCCCACCACACAGACCCACCCATGGTACACCACTGATCCAGGGCATCATACCAGAAAGCACATCATGTCAGCTTATCCCAATATTGGTGATGTTTACCTCAGTCACTAGAGGAATGTAGAGGCCACTGTAAAGTTACCATGTTTCCTTTTGTAACTAATAAATAACATGGGGGAATTACTTCAAGACCCCAATAATATCCTGTTCCTTATCAGGCTTTCACCCACTAGTTCTACCATCCCTTGATAATTTTCTTACTCTCATTTTTTCTATATTTAGTAGTTGACATCGATAAGAAAAAAAAATTTCCTTCCCCTTCATTCATTTATTCATTCATTTATATCAATGGGGACTCCTAGATTTCTATTTTATTCAATGGTGTATAATGCATTACTATCATTTATTATTTTGAGTTTCAGATTGTCCCTGATTTAGCCGGTGGGAACCTCTTCAAGTTAGCTCCTGTGTCTTTTATTGATTGACTGATTGATTGATTGATTGATTGGCTGCATTGGGTGTTTGTTGCTGCATATAGGCTTTCTCTAGTTGGGGCGAGCGGGGGCTACCCTTCACTGTGGTACGCGGGCTTCTCATTGCAGTGGCTTCTCATGTTGCAGAGCACGGGCTCTAGGCTCACGGGCTTCAGTAGTTGTGGCACGTGGGCTCAATAGTTGTGACTCTCGGGCTTCTAGAGCACAGGCTCAGTAGTTGTGGTGCACGGGCTTAGTTGCTCCGTGGCATGTGGGACCTTCCCTGACTGGGGCTCGAACTCATGTCCCCTGCATTGGCAGGCAGGTTCTTAACCACTGCACCACCAAGAAAGTCCCCCCTGTGTCCTTTTTGATGTGCCTCCTCATTCTTTGGAGCACTTCCTTACTTTCTGTGTAACAATGTGTATAACACATGCCAATATGTGTATTTTCACCGTTATGTGTCTATGTACCAATATGTGTATCAGTACCAGGAAAATGACCTAAGGGGCTGCAGAGGGAATGTTGAGGACCTATGCGTTGGGTCTTGCCAAAAATATTGGGGCAGGAGAGAGCAAATGTGAGGTCACCTTTCAATTTTTTTCTGCAAGTCCCCACAGGAGTGAGTTTGCTGCCATTGTTCTGTCCAATGGTATAATTATTCACCATTTATAATACTCTGTTGTTACTAGTATTTGAAAATAATGTAACAGATACAGATGGGGGGAGGTGGGGCGGCTGTTACTTAGCTCACAATGGTTCTCCCAGGGCTAATTCATGATGTTTGTGTTCCCAAGCCCCCAACCAACACACACCATTTGGAAAACCACTCCTCCTGTATTTGTCTACTCAGACTACCATAGCAAAATAACAAAAAAGACTGGGTGGCTTAAACAGCAGAAATTTATTTTCTCGTGGTGCAGGAGGCTAGAAGTCCAAGATCAAGATGCCAAAAGGGTTGGCTTCTGATGAGACCTCTCTCCTCAGCTTGCAGACCGCACCTTCTCCCCGTGTCTTCACATGGAAAGACAAAGTGAGTTCTCTTGTCTCTTCCTCTTGTAAGGATACCAGTTCCATGGGATTACGGCCCCACCGGTATGTCCTTACTTAACTTTAATTACCTCTTTAAAGGCCCTAACTCCAAATGGCAGTCACATTGGGGGTTAGAATTTCAACATGTGAATTTTAGGGGGACTCATTTCAGTCCATAACACCTCCTCTCGCTCTGGCTGTTTACCTTTTTATACAACCCTGCCTTCCTGACTGCATGTGTCACCTGAGGGGCAAGCACCTGATCCAAGCTTGGCCAATCACAGTGCCCTGCTCTCAGCTATGATGACTGGTCCATCCATAGGCACATGACTCAGATGGGCTTTCCAAGGGAAATTATTTTACCATTTGCAGCTGGGGTCCCAATTTTTTTTTATATAAATTTATTTATTTTACTGGATGTGTTGGGTCTTTTTTGCTGTGTGCGACCTTTCTTTTAGTTGCGGTGAGTGGGGGCTACTCTTCGTTGTGGTACACAGGCTCCTCATTGCTGTGGCTTCTTTTGTTGTGGAGCACGAGCTCTAGGTGCATGGGCTTCAGTAGTTGCAGCACATGGGCTCAATAGTTGTGGCTCACAGGCTCTAAAGCACAGGCTCATTAGTTGTGGCACACGGGCTTTGTTGTTCCGCGGCATGTGGGATCTTCCTGGAGCAGGGATCACACCCGTGTCCCCTGCATTAGCAGGCAGATTCTCAACCACTGCGCCACCTATGAAGCCTCTCAATTTTTTAATAAAAGGCTAGATAGTAAATATTTTCAACTTTGAGGGAAAGGGCGATATGGTCTCTTTCAGAACTATTAAGTCTGTGCTAAACCCTGTCCTTGTAGTCGAAAGCAGGCAAAGTCAACAAGTAAAGGAACAGTCCTGGCTAGATTTGGCCCATGGAGAGTGGGAGTGTGCTGACTTCTGATATACAGCATAGAATGATGGATAAAATGTGGGCTTATGCTGTGGTTTCTCCATTCGAATCCTGACTTCATCACCTGCTATCGTTGCAAAAATATATATATTATTTAACATCTAGGTGCATCAGTTTCCTCATCTGTAAAACATGGACCAAAAAAAACCAATTTTGTATTAATCACACTGGGCAATGCCAGCTGCTGTGATAAACAAGCCCAATATCTCAGTGGTTTAGCACAACAAAGACGTTATTTCTTATGCTGTTCCTAGTCCTCTGCTGAGGGTCAGAGGCTGGTGGCACAGTGAGTATCAGCTCTGCTCTAAGTCACTCAGAGACCCACACTCATTCTACCATGTAGTCCCATCATTTTTAAACACATGGCTTCAAGGCTGCCCTTTCTTCAGTAAGCTGGCAGATTAAAGGAGGAGAGAGCACAGAAGAGTATTCATTCTTAACTGCCTTGGACCACAGGTCACTTCTACTTATATTCCATTGGCAAGAACTAGTCACGTGGCCCTACCCAGAGGCAGGGCTTCTGGGAAATGTAGTTCATTTGTGGGTCCCCCCAACCAGATGCTGGGGTTCTGGGCAATATTGTTCACTTGTGGGTCCAGGAAGAGAAACTGGATCTGATAAGCATCCAGCCAATCTCTGCTCTGGACTCCAGGTTATCATAAGGACTGTGTTTGAGAAAACTGTAAAGATTTAGAACAGTGTCTTACTCTCAAAAGCACTCAATAAATATTAGCTATAATTATTTGTAGTAAAGCCATACTTGTGTCATCTTAGAGAAGCTTCAGCTATGGCTCCTACTGAATGGGAAAGCTGGAGTGAGGAAGAGATGCCAACACACAGAAAGAGGAGCCAAGGTGAGAGACAGAGGCCAGAGAAAGAACCCTGATGGTACTGACATGCCTGCTGCAGTCAGACCTGTCCTTCTCCAGCCTTGCTCGTCTACAATGAATAACAGCAATAATAGTAAGCTAACATTTATTGAGGCCTTACTATATACCAGATGTTTTGCTAAGCTCTTAATAAATGTTAATAATTTTGAAACTCAAACCACAACCCATGGCAAGGGCAGGGGTTGTGAAATCATTTTAAGGAGTTGGTACCAATATTTTTTTCAGTAAACAAAATAGACTAGACTAAACTAGAATTGGAACCAGACTAAACTACAGAAGGAAATATCAGAGTATAACACACATAGGAAGAGAAAATATTGTTTTACAGCTTTTTGTTTTATAGTTTGTTCCCTGGGTCATGATATAAAATATCTTTCTTACCGTGGGTTTCAGTCACCGCCCTAATTCACTGACCCTTCCCAACAACCCACTGAAGAAGGTATTATTACAAGCTCCACACCATAGGGGGGGAACTGAAGCACCAAGAAGTGACCTCACTTGCTGCAGACTGCATCGTTAGGAAGTGGCCCAGTCGATGTGTGTACCCCCACAGTCTGGCTCCTGGCCTCACTCTAAAATCTACCCTAATATCCTTCTCTCTCTCTCTTTTTTAAAATTTTTATTTTATTTTTTCGCTGCACCACGCAGCCTGTGAGAGCCTAGTTCCCTGACCAGAGAGCGAACCCATGCCCCCCTACAGTGGAAGCGCAGAGCCCTAACCATTGGACCACCAGGGAATTCTCCCTAATATCCTTTTAAGAAGTTGATGACTTCCCTTTTGGTTTACGCGTCTTCGAGTTGGATTTCTGTGCTGTGAAAAGTCAAGCGTCCTGACCAATGGAAGCAGAGAGGAGAGAACATGGAGAGAGCACTGGGTGTGGAGAAAGGAGGTGGGGTCCTAGACTGGGCTCAGGCTGGAGCTGCACAGAGACCCTCAACAGGGCACTTCACCTCCCTGAGTCTCTGTTTCATCCTCCTGGGAAAAAAAAGATGGCAATAATGTCTCCCTCAGAGGCTTTTGCCTGGAAGAAATGAGGTGACCTAGGAAAGCACCAATCCTGTGCTTAGCTGTGAGTACCTGGGGAGGGAGGTGTGGGGCAGCACAGGGCAGGCCCGGCATCTATAAAGGTACTGAGGTGGCAATGAGCAGAGTAAGGAGAAATCAACCAGCCGGCACCAGGGGATGAAAGGCCAGGCAAGGCAGGTGTCACGGGCCTCAAAGGCCAGACGAGGCGTGTGGATGGCACCCATTACCCATGTAGAGTCTTGGGAGATTCTGGAAAGGCCAATTGGGAAGGTTCTCGTTGTCCTAAGGCACGGACATTTCCTATGAATTACACTTGAAGAATACACAACATGCTGCCTCCATCACAGGTGGCTAACAGAGGAAAACGGAGTCAAGTATCTCCAACCCATGACTCAAGGCGGAGTGGGAGGGGGTGAGGAAGCCCCGCAGTTCCCAGGGCTGCACTGCAGGCTCCGTGCAGAGCAGGAAGGCAGGAGCTGCTCCCGAGGGCAGACAGCTGGGAGGCCTCCTCGGGAGAGGCACCCTTTGATCTCCCTGGCAGCCGAGGGGTCCCACTTCCTGCGTCCCAGAATGCCTGCTCCAGGAGGGTCCTCAGAGGTCACAGAGCCCAACCCCATTGGACAGATGGGGCCAATGGAGCCCTGAGAGGTGCCGGCCACGGTCAAGGTCACACAGTGCTCACCCAGGGCTGCCTCAGCTCCTCCAAGCTCCTCCTGCTTCCTCTCACTCAGCGGGAAGCAAGCAGGGAGGGCCTGCTCTTTCCAATCTCTCTGCTGTGGGGGGTCCATTTCCCGTCAAAGCTGAGTAAGTTCAAAGGCTCCTGGAATGGTGTGGGGTGAGGGGGCGGGCCTGGACAGCACAGGGTGGGGAGTGGGTCTTTAAATCACAAAGACTACTTTATCCTTTGAGATTTTGACTGGCCAGGAGCCAATTTCCTAACATCCTTTCTTCTGATGTGACCCTTGGCAAAAACTATGTCATGGGGTGGGGGCAAGGAAACTTAAGGTATTTGAGCCACCACTGTATTCTGGGCTCTGTGCCAGGCGAATCCTTCATAGACATAACAATCTTTCAAGGTAGGGATTGGTTTCCTCGTTTTACAGATGAGGAAATGGAGCCCAGAGAGGTGAAATAACTTGCTCGAGGTCACACAGCTAGGATTTGAGCCCAAGTGTGTCTGAAGCAAGAGCCTTAACAGTGTTTAGCTTCAGGCCACATCAGCGCCCAAAGGGTTGTGTTCTGGGTATCCTGAGTTTCACCTCTGTATTAGGGTTCTCTAGAGGAACAGAACTAATAGGTAGGTAGATAGATAGATAGGTAGATGATTGATTGATAGATAGACAGATGATAGATAGATAGATAGATAGATAGATAGATAGATAGATGATAGATAGATGATGGATGGATAGATAGATAGATAGATAGATAGATAGATAGATAGATAGACAATATTTATTATAAGGAGTTGGCTCATTATGGGATTATGGAGGCTGAGAAGTTCCCCAATCAGCTGAAGACCCAGGAAAGCTGATGGTGCATTTCCAGTCCAAGGCCAAAGGCTCAAGGTCCAGGAGAGCCAATCATGTCAGTCCCAGCCTGAGTGCAGGAGAAGACTGCAGTTCCAGCTCAAGCATTCAAGCTGAGAGTGAATTCACTTCTTCCTCTGTCTTTTTTTCTCAGGTCCTTCTCAGATTGGGTGATGCCCATCCACACTGGGGAGGGTAATCCACTTTACTCAGTCTAGTGATTCAAACGCTAATCTCTTTTGGAAGTTCACGGACACACTCAGAAATATTGTCTAAATAGATACCTGGGCATCCCTAGTCAAGCTGACACAAAATTAAGCATCACAACTGCTCCATTCATTCATTTAACAAATACTTGCTGAATGTCTGGTAGGTGCCAAGTGCTTTGAGTACAGAGGTAATGAAAATAGACAAGATTTATTGGGAATTTGCTATGTGCCAGGCACTGTTCTAAGTATTTTACATGAATGAACTCATTTAATCCTCACAAGTGTGCAAGGTAGAATCTATTAAATAACCTCACCTTATAAGGAGTGAAATTAAGGCACAGAGAGATGAAGGGATGTACCATAGTCCCATAGCTAGGAAGCAATGGAGCTGGCAGTCAAACTCAGGTGCCGAAGTCTATGCTCATGACCATTGCAAGGCACTGCCCTGTTGAGCCTCCAGAAGCTCACAGTCTCATGGGAAGACAGACATGACTCTAGGCAACTATACAAGTGTGAGGAGAGGTGGGTGAGGGCATTGCAAGCATGCAGAGAAAGGGCAGGTCCAAGCCAGTTCGGGTGGTCAGGAAAGGGTTCTGACAGCAAAATTATGCCCAAAGAGTGAAGAATCATGCAGAAAGGAAATAGATTATCCTAGGCAGACGAAGCAACATGTGCAAAGGTCACACCAGGGGAACTAAAGGATGTTGGACCTGGCTGGAGCTTGGAGTGAGGTGGGGAGTGCAGAATAGTGAGACTTGAAGCTGAAGAGAGTGGAGGGACCAAGGATCCTGAAAGGAACTGACTGCCAGGGTAAGAAGTTTGGGTTTTATTCCATGGGCAATAGGGAACCTAGCTGTGTGGTCCTGGATAAGTCACTTTACCACATAACACTTCAGTTTCTTTATCAGCAAGTTGGAAGTAAAAGAATCTACTTTGCAGTAGAATAAATGAGACAATGCCTGTGTAGGAAAATCTCAAAAATGTTAGTTTCCAGCTTACACCACCCCCTAAATGAGGACTCAACATGTAGACATGCAGCTGAACAACTAGACAAATGCCACAGGAGCCAGAGGCTCCCTATATGCCAATCAAGAGGCTTTGAACAGCAAGGAACAGAAACTCCAACTAAATTTGATTTAAGCCATAAGGAGTTCATTTTCTTACATAACAAGGAAGATACATTGTAGAGTTTGGAAATTCAGTGGCTCAGTGATGCCTTCAAAGATGCATCAGCCTCCTTTCCCTCTTGGCAATGACTTGCCTCATCATCACAAAATGGATGCAGCAGTTCCTGCCATCATCTGCAGACATGACAATGTTAGATGAAGAAGGTGTTTCCTCCTATGCATCTTTAAAAGAGGAAAACCTTTATCTGAACTGCCCCACCATCAGACTTTCCCTCAGTTCCCATTGGCCAGGATTAGATCACATACCTTTCATTAAGCCAATACTGGCAAATAGAATACAATCACAATTGGCTTAGGCCAATCATAATTCATGCCCCAGGGCTGAGGAGGGGCCTGTCCTCTGAGTGCTTGGCCTCAAGAGGGTGGCACCCAAACAAACCAGGCCTTTCCAGAAAGAAAGAAGTAGGGATGGATTTGGCTAGGCCATGAGCATTCATGACTCCAAGGACCTGGGTCCAAGTTCTGGGCAATAAAGGTAATCCCAGGCCACACTTGGTGGGCTCAGGCGCCAAGATGATTTTATGACCCCTGAAGTCAGGACAGGCTGAGCCCAATGCCCTGAGCCTTAGAGATTGCCTTAGGGGAGCTTGCTCCTGGGTCCAGCTCTGTGCCTCTGGCAGAATCCATCACTCACTCACTCAATCCACAAATATTAATTGGGCACCTGCTTTGAGGTGGGACAAATAATGAGCAAAACTCAATGAGCTTACCTTCTAGTTGGGGAGACAATCAAATAACCACACAGGTGTGTGTAAAATGACAAACACGATCCAGTTGTGGACTGTCTTGGGTACATGATGCTATGAGAGGAAATAGCAGGAGAACCTGACCCAGGCAGGGAGGTCAAGGACTTTGGATTTGACTGGTGTCATTTTGAGCCCAGGCTCAGCCACACCGGCAGTGTGACTTTCAAAGGCAATTTACTTGACATCCTATGCCTTGGTCTTCATTGGGAAACAGCAGAAATAATAGTAACCATCCCCTGGGATGGGTAGGAAAATTAAATAGATGCTGTGGCCTATTTCAACCATCATGCAATAGTGCAGAAACCTCATGCTATCAACTATGCAGTAGTACAGCAGTGTCAAGGCTTCCGGCTCAAGTCAGACCACATGTGTTTGAAGGCTGGCTCTGCCTCCTTCTAGTCGTGTGGCATTGAGCAATTGCCACAACTCCCTGTGCCTCAGTTTCCCCATCTGGAAAAGAGCAATAAGAAACAGAGTTTCTGTAAAGATTAAATAGATCGTGTGTATAAAGCTCTTAGCACAGGGCTTGGAACACAATAAGCTCAAGAAATGTTCAGGAAGGTTATTAGTATCATCATTATTATTGTCTGGTTTTGAAATTAATCATAAAAACGAATGTGAAAACTTGGTTGGGTTAGAGATTTTCGGTCTAGCAAAGTCATTTTCCTTACTGATATTTTAATGATAAAGGTTTTTTTTCCTAGCCATGTGTGTACAGCTATGAATGTTAAACATCCCTGTGCCTCTGTGGGTTGGATTACATCTAGATATTCCTCCTGAGTACTGCTCTTCCTATTTCTATCACCTCCAGCACCATCAGTAACACACCTTGAGAAGCAACCATTGTTAGGATAAACAAAGCAAGACCCAGCCAGCAGCCGCACACAGCTGCAGCTTCTGGGCTGCTTCCAGCTTGCAGCGATGTATAACCAATCGCAAGCCGCAGGATGCAAATTGTGTTCCCTAATTGATCTATCAAGCTATGCGCAGCTCAGGTTATGAAAACCGGCGCTGTGGGAGGAATGCCTGCTCATGCAAACACCTAGCACTGGGCCCAACGGATGTTAACTGTACAGGGACCACCAGCTATTGTTTTTGATGTTACATATCCTCCAGATGGTGGGAGCATCAGACTTTCCTGTAAGCTGGAGAGAGCCCTCACCAGCTATGCTTTCCCTTCCCTTTGTGAAGCCACTGTAGCCTCTTTAGGTTATTGTGTTACGTTATAACCACACCTACTTCATCGGGTGAGAGGAAGGATTATATGAATTCGTGCAAGTAGCATGTTTGGAAAGGTGCCTGGTCCAGCATAAGCACACAGAAACAACAACAACAATAGCTAACGCTTATTGTGCACTTACCAGTTTCACTCCCCTGATTTAATCCTCACAACCCACCAAGAAGGTAGGTATTAATACCATTCCCATTTTACAGGTGAGGAAACTGAGGCATAGAAAGATAAAATAACATGCTTACGATTACCCAATAAATTTAAACAGCTGCCATGGTGATAGTTTTTTTTTTTTTTTTAAGTAGAGCATTAATCTGAAGAATCGGCAGAAACACAGCTATATGTACAAAATTTAATAGCTTTTGCACACTAAAGAAGACTGGCAGGAAAACAGTTCAAAATGTAAATTGTGCTTATCTCTAAATGGTAGGGATATGGGTGGGTTTTTTCCCCTCTTTTTTCATTGATCTGTGTCTTCTAACTTTTCCATTGGCAACATGTATTATTTTTATATTAGGGAAAAATAATCAAAATTAATGTTTTCAGTGGCTGTGGCAAGAGCCTAGATGGATGGGGAGCAGAGGGAGGGACACTGGTTAACCGACAATTGCAATAGTTGAGAGGGAGAACCAGGGCGTTGACTCGGCAGGGTGTGAAGGAGGAAGTGGGTCCAAGAGAACAGAAATGACTGTGTGGCTGACTGGACACGGGTGAGGGAGCTGATGGGATCATTGCTGCATTCCACAGATGACTATTAAGGCACCTCCTAGTGATCTAGGAGCTGTTCTAGGAACCAGCTTGCACAAGACAGAAAAAACCCTAAGCTCAAGGAGCTTCCATTTGACTGTGAGAAGACAGGTAATAAACAAGCAGGGCCTGAGGGGTCTGGTGTGAAGTGTTATGGAGAAAAGCAAAGCCAGCTGAGGGGGACAGAGAGTGCCAAGTGGGGCTATGGAGCAGCTAGGGAAGTATCCTCTTGTAGAAACAGTTGAGCAGAAATGCAAGAAAAATGAGAGAAGAAGCTCGGAATGTCTCTTGAGGAAAAGCATTCTTGCACAGGGAACAGCAATGGCAAAAGCTTGGTGACAAGAGTATCTTGGGTGTCATGGAAAAGCAAGGAAGCCAGGGTGGCTGGAAAGAGGGAGGAAAAGAGCAGTAGGAGACAGGATTGGCGGGGCAAGGGGGCCAAATGTCAGCCACCATCAGAACTTGGACTCATTCTGAGTGAGGTGGGAAGCCAGAGGAGGTTTCCAGCAGAGGAGTGACAGGCTTGGCCTTCATGAAAAGGATCCCTGAGGCTGCTGTGTGGGAAATGGATGTACACAAAGTTGGAAGCAGGGGACCTGTTAGGACGCCTTTGCAATGATCCAGAGGAAAGATGACATTGGCTTTTGGGGTGGTAGAGCCACACTGAGCAGCGTTGGATTCTGAATATACTTCGATTAGCGCCTACAGCATTTCCTGACTTACCGGATGTGCGGTGCAGAAGAGGAGTCAAGGGTTAATCCAAATTTGTGGCCCATGCAACTGGGAGAATAGAGTTGACATTGCTGGAGAACCCAGTTTGTGGAAGGCAAAGCAGGAGCTGCTGTTGGACACATCACGTTTGTGATACCTTTCAGACATCCATGTGGAGATGTCAAGTAGACAGATGGACATGCTGGAAAGAAGTTCAGAGGAGAGGTCAGGGCTGGACACAAAAATTTAGGAGTTGTCAACGTACAGGTAATGTTTAAAGCCCAAGCACTGGATGAGAAGGTCTGAGAGTAAATATAGAGATGATTCCTGGGTTTCAGGCTCAGGTTGCTGGATGGATGGTTTTTCTTTTTCAGAGATGGAGAACACGGGAGGAGGGACAGGTTCTGAAGGGAAGACGATGTGTTCGCTATGGACACCTTGAGTCTGAGGGGCTCTAGGACATTATGAGGGACAGGGAGTGACCCGGCAGGCAGCCGGGTCTGGAGGTCATGAGCTCAGGAGAGAGGTCCAGGCGACAAGACAGAGACAGAGGGTAACCAAAGCCCAGCAAACTTATGTAAAAGAAATGCAAATCTATACAAACCTGAGCCCTTTTCCCAATTCCCAGAGTCAGGGCAAACGGGTGTCAATGCAGGTGTTTCAGGGGTTAAAACAGGAATTTGAACCCGCAGGTGAAACTGTCAACCATATATAATGTGAGAGAAATGCCCTCAGAGAAGGACTGGGTGAGGGAAAAAGAAAGACGTTTGCCCTCCCCAGTTCTGAGCACCATCCGCTTCTCCAGGGCACCTGAGTGAGGGACTCGTGGGGGACCAGAAGGAATGAGATGGGACGGAGGTGGGGCTTGTAGAGCTGGGAGGAGGAAGGTGGCACTCTGGTTTTCCATTACCACATAACAAATCACCCCAACTTGGTAGGATAAAACCACATGTTTATTATGCTAATGGATTCTGGGGGGCAGGAATTTGGACAGGGCACAGCGGGAAGGGTTTGTCTCTGCTGCAGGATGTCTGAGGCCTCAACTGGGGAGATTCCAGAGGCTGGGGACTGGAACCCTCTGGAGGCTCCTTCACTCACATGTCTGGCTCCTGGCCTTGGATGGCTGAAGGCTGGGCTTAACTGGGAATGTCACCTGGAGGCCTTATATGTGGCCCCACAATTTGATTTGGGCAGTTTGGCAGTTGGGTTTTGAGAGAGAGCCAAATGGAAGCAGCTGAAAGGTGGAGCCTAAGAAGTCACATATTGTCACTTCTGTCATACTCTATTGGTCAAAGCAGTCACAAGCCCACTCAGACTCAAGGGTAGGTGACATAGACTCCACTTTTCCATAGGAGGATTTTTCAAACAATTTGCAGCCAATTTCTTTCTTAATAGTTTGAGATAAAAGTCGCATGTCGTATGATTCACTCTTATAAGACACACAATTCATTGGTTTTGAGCATATTCACAAAGTTGTTCAACCCATCGCCACAATCAATTTTAGAGCATTTTCATCTCCCCCAAAAGAAACCCTATATCCTGTAGTTTTCACTGTACCCAATATTCCCACCCCTCTACCCAGCCCTGACAACCCCTAATCTACTTTCTATCTTGGTAGATTTGCTCTTTCTAGACATTTCACATAAATGGAATTACATACATAGTGTTTTGTTACTTACCTCTTTTACTTAGCATAATGTTTTCAAGGTTCATCCGTACTGAAGCATGTATCAGAACTTCATTTCTTTTTATGGCCAAGTGATATTACATTGTATGTATATACCATATTTGTTTATCCATTTATCAGCTGATGGACATTTAGGTTGTTTCTACCTTTGACTCTTTTATATATATATTTCATATTCTTTTCCATTATGGTTTATCACATGATATTGAATATAGTTCCCTGCGCTCTACAGTAGGACCATTGTTTGTTTATCCATCAACATACATGCACCCAATATAGGAGCACCCAAACACATAAAATAGATAGTAACAGAGATAAAGAGAATTATACACATTCTCTAAATGAAGAAAATAATCCTTAAAATAGATTAAGAATGTGATTGAATTCATGCATCCAGAGAGCGTGATAGAATCATTTTAATTTTTCAACAAATCTGCAGTTTCTAAAATAAAATAGATTGAAATGGAATGGAATAAAGTAGGACAGAATAGGATAGGATGGAATAGAATAGAAATAGAATAGGACAGAATAGAAAACTTAGAGTGCATCACGCGTTATAAGGTTTGATTGGTGAAACTTTACTTTCAGTTTTGAGAGTGGTAGAGAGAAAGATGAAGAAATAGAGATAGTAATGGGGGGGGGAGGGAGAGAGAGGTGTTGCACAGTACATGGATTTCTTACTTCTACCTTTGACTCTTATGAGTGATACTACCATGAAAATGCACGTACGAGTTTTGTGGCCAATTTTTTAAACCATCATGGACCCACAGACAGGACGTCCGTGGATGGACCCCAAACAGGATCTTGACATGTCCTAGCTCTATGATCTTCAGCAGGTCACCAAACATCTCTGAACTTCATCTGCAAAATACAATGATAAAGTACCTCTGGACAGGTGAGGATTAGTGAGCTCAAGGATGTGAAGTGACTATTAAAATGACAATCTGTGAGATGTTATGTAAGGAATCCTATAGGTTGCTCACTCAACTGCACTCCCTTTCTCGGTGACAGAACCTTGATTTTGGTCAGCTATCAAGCAGCCATCTGCCTCATGAGTATGGACCCCTCCTCCCATAGCAGACAAATCATGATCAGTCTAATCCAACCACAATAATTCATTGTTCTTTCATTGTCCTTCCCTGTAAATGATTTTGGAGTGGCCTAGTGATGCAGTCTGGTCAAGGAAAGAAGAAAGAGGCCTGCTGGGAGTCCTGCAGAAGATGAGTTTCTTGGTCCTTAAAAAGAGATGGAGATGGGGGGGCAGGGACGAAGGGGAAGCTGGGACAAAGTGAAAGTAGTAGTATTGACATATATACACTACCAAATGTAAAATACATAGCTAGTGGGAAGCTGCTGCATAACACAAGGAGATCAACTTGATGATGGGTGATGACTTAGAGGGCTGGGATAGGGAGGTTGGGAGGGAGTCGTGGGATGGAGGGAATATGGGGATATATGTATAAATACAGCTGATTTACTTTGTTGTACAGCAAACACTGGCACAACAGTGTAAAGCAATTCCATTCCAATAAAGAGATTTAAAAAAAGACAGATGGAGAAGAAGAAACTACTCCTCTTTAGCAAGATATTCTCATGTCTTCTTGTGAAACTGTGCAGTGACCAGCCTGCTGAGTATGATAAAATGTGAAAATGGAAAGCTAATTGATGTTAGCCTTGAACTAACACATGAGAAGCCTTGCCTCTGGATGACTTCTTATGTGAGATAATAAATATCCTTTTTCTTTAAAGTCATTTGTAGTTGGGTTTTCTGTAACATGCAACTGAAAACATCCATACTTAAACACCAATCAGTTTCTATCCACCTGTCTATCTATCTCTCCTGTCTACTTCCAGAGAGGATTAGTCTTATCTTACAATAAAAGACACAGGGAAAAATCAGAACAGGGGTAAATGAGTAATGAAGGGAGACTTCTGTTTCTGACATCATGACATACTAAATATCCTTAATGACCCTCCTGATTTTTAAAAAGCTAGAGTTATTTTAAATACATATATATTTTAAAATGTATTATTATTATTATTATGGCCACTCAGTACAGCATGCAGTATCTTAGTCCCCCAACCAGTAATCAAACCCCTGCCCCCTGCATTGGGAGTGTGGAGTCTTAACCACTGGACCAGGAGGGAAGCCCCTAAATATATTTTTTAATGAATCAATTACGTTTATCAGCTTATATTTAAGTCAAAGGAGACAAAAAATCATAATTAAAGTTTATAATATGTCAGAAGGTAATAATATATAGAGAAAATAATTCAGGGAAGAAGGATCAGGAATAAATGGATTACAGTTTTAAACAGGGTGTTCAAGGTAGGCCTCATTGAAATGGTGACATTTGAGAAAAGACTTGAAAGTGATGAGGACAATAGTCATATGAATATCTAATGAAAGAATGATGCAAGTAGAGGAAACAGCCAGTACAAAAACCTATGGTGTGAACAGGTCTGGAATATACAAGGAATAAAAAAGAAGCCAGAATGACAGGAATTAAATAAGTGCAGGAGAGAGCAGGAGGTGAGGTCATAGTAGTAACAGATATAGAATTCTAGATTGGCAGTTTTTTCTTTCAGCAATTTGAGATTCTGATTCATTCCATTGTCTTCCAGCTTCCATGGTTTCTGTGTAGAAGTCTGCTATAAGTCTTAATGTATATTCTCTGAAGATAAAATATTTTTTCCTCTGGCTGTTTTTAAGATTTTCCCTTTGTCTTTAGTTTTCAGAAGTTTTGGTATTATGTGTCTGAATTCAGTTTTCTTTGTATTAATTCTGTCTAGAGTCCATAGTACTTCATGCATCCTATGGGCTTGATGTCTTTCTTTGGTTTTGGAAATTCTCAACCATCATATCTTTGAATATTGCATCTGACCTATTTTCTCTTTCCTTTCATGAGATTTTAATTACACATAACTTAGACATTTTCACTGTTTTACGTATCTCTTACATTCTTTTCTGTATTTTTTCATCCTTTAGTCTCTCCTTACTGGATGTTTTCTTTTTGCTTGTTTCTAGCCCACTAATTCTCTCTTCAGTTGTGTCTAATCTGCTGTCAAACCCATCTGTTGAGTTCTTAATTTCAATTTTTATATTTTTAAGTTATAGAATTTGTTTTTAATAATTTTCCATTTCTCTGCTAATCTCCATCTTTTCATTTAATTTGTTGATCATATTAATCACTGTTATTGAAAAGTCTGATGATGCTAACAACTGGGTCTCCTGTGAGTTTCTTTCTATTATACATTTTTTTCCTCTTGATTTTGTTGGTCAATTCATGTCTCCTTGTATGTTTGGAAACTTTGTATTAAAATTTGACAGTATGTATTAAAAAAAGTAGAGATAATTTGAAACTCTAGCTCATGTTATCTTCCTCAAGAAAGAACACACTTTCACTTTTGACAAGTGAGGCAGATCACCTTAATGCCATCAGGGATTGAGCCAGTCTGAAGCTGGTCTACATGTTTATGATGGCTAATCTATTTCTGATTCACTCAAAATTATAAACTGTGAAAAATGCCATGAAGGAGGTAAACAATGATAGAGAGCAATTTGGAACTGGAGTGAGAAGTGGATGCTTCTTTAGCCAGCGTGCTCAAGGAAGGCCTCTGTGAGAGGCGATATTGAGGCCCAACCTGAATGATGAAAAGAAAACAGCCACGTGAAGATGTAGTTTCTTCCAGACAGAGTGAGCAGCAAATGCAAGTTCCTGGAGATAGAAATGTGCTTGGCAGCTTTGTGAAATAGAAAGACGACAGGATGACATTACAGGGTAGATAAGCATCAGATATTAGCTGCCCTGGCAAAGAGCATGGATTTCATTCCAAGTGCAGTGGGAAATTATTGAAGAGTTTTACACAAGGGAGTGACATAATCATTCATGTTCTTGAAAGATGACCCTGGCTGCTATGTGGGGAAATATTTATGAGGGAACAAGAATTGAAGCAGAGAGACCATTGATGAGACTATTTGCAGTGATCCAAATGACAGATGATGGTGGCCTGTACTAGGGTGGCATTGCAAATAAAGAGAAATAGATGGACTTGAGATATATGTTGGAGGTAGGATTGACAGGGCTTGCTGTTGAGTTAAGTATGGGGTGGGTGGACAAGGGTTTGAGCAATTGGGTGGATGGTGGTGCCATATACCAAGATGGGAAGTATAGGAAAGGCATAGGTTTGGGGGATAAAAGTCAAGAGTTCCATTTTGAAGCCATCTACATGCTATACAAGTGGCATTAAGTTGGTGTCTTTTGGTTGCAAGTATCAAACTTTAGCAAAAATAGGAAATTGTTGGCTGACTCTTTTGGGAAATATACCCTCATGAAAAGCTGGATCCAGGCATTCTGTCATCCCAACACACACACACTATCTTTCTATCCCCTCCTCCTTCTCCTCCTCCTTTTCCTCCTTCTCCTTTTCAGGGATAATTTAAGCCTTGAGTGACTGCAAATATATCCCTCTCATCAAGGAAACTATCTATAGCAGGAGAAAAGGCAACCATCCCACCACCAGTGTTCCTATCACTGTATTCTATTGCCCCATCACTCATGCTGTGTGAGATTACCTATCTATTTGTTTATCCCTTTAGGAACAAACTAGACACCCCTCAAGGGTAAAGACCACACCTTATTCCCTCTGAACCCCTAGCTTAGTAAAATGAAAAGTGAATCAGCTTTGGAGTCAGATAGCTGGATTCCACAAAGCTCTGACATTTAGTAGCTGTGTAGCCTTGGACACCTCACTTAACCTCTCTGAGACTTATTTTTCCTCACCTATAAACTAGTGATTAGAAATATATGATTGGGTAGGTTATGAAGATAAAATATTGAAGAGAAGTGTCTGGTGCAGTTCAGGTACTCTCTGCTTTGGTAAATGAGGACATAACAAACGCTGTATCATTCACCCCGAGTTTGATCTTAGAGAAACGGGTGGGGAGATGTGAAGCTGGAATGGAGCCTGGCAGCAGGGGAGGGAAGCCAGCTTAAGGCAGTGGGCAGGGGTGCCTGACGCTCACTGATCACTGCGCAGTTTCCTTGGTCAGCCCCACCCAAAACCTGGCCTCAGGCCAAGCCTGCCTGCCTGGTAGGGACCCTCCCCAGGATCCCCACCCACAGCCAGGACAGGCCCTGTACCATACCCTACTCGTCTGCCTGTGGCTGGGGTTTGCTAAAGCCACATACATTCCTGACACATCGATAAGATTCTGGAAGCCACACCCACCACCCACTGCCGACCTCGGGCTAGATAGGAGAGTAGCACAGGCCTTCCCCCTGCACACAGCAGGGGCTGCCAGCCAGCACCCCCCCTCCATATGCACACACCCCTGCCTCTTCTCAGAGCCTCAGACAGCACAGCTTTAAAGAGCCCAAAAGAGCCACCAGCAACCTCCTTCAGATGCCCCTGGCCCTGCCAATCCGGGTGGGGGTGGGGGTGGGAGGGCCACCACATTCCACAGTTAGCACCAACCAGCTTCATCCTTTCCTCCCCATGAAGCCCACACATTTTAAAAAAACATGCCCAGAATCCTTTGGCATTAGGGAAACCGTGCCTAGGGTGACCTAATGGTGGATGAAGGTAATCCATCACCCCCTGGGCATCATCGCCCTGATGATAGCTCTCAGGGCTCTGGGTTCCCGGGGCCCAGGTGGAAACCCACTGATCTTGATGGGTGCTGGACACAGTCCAACCATGACTGTGGAGGGTGGTAGGGAAAGAGGAGAGGAGGTCTTAACCTCTGGGGTCAAACAGAGGGCTGTGCCCTGACTCTGTACTTGTGAGCTGGGGCAAATGGTTTAATATCTCTGAGCTTCTCTGACCTCATCTGTAAAATGGAGATAGACAATACAGTAAGCGAAGATTAAATGCAGTAACATTTGTAGAATTTAGCAGGAGGCTGGGCACACAGTAAGCAATCTATAAAGGAAGATGTTATTGCTGTCATCATTAATAGAAACAAAGGAATAAAAGTCTACGATTCCTGTCTCAGCCCTGGGACCAGGTTGGAGATTGAAGAGACACCCCCCTCCCCTAACCCTGCTGCCATGTAGAGTCCCAGGACCTCTTTACCTCTTACCTGCCCACCTCTCCTCCCCCAAATGCCCACAGCTTAGGGGCGTGGGTCCAGCCCTCTCCTCCAGCTCACTGCCCTCTCTGCCTAATGACTCTTATGATTCATCCCAGCTCCAGGCCAGAGTTGTTTGCATCAGAAACCCATTTTTCCGGTTTCCCCTCCTAAGTCGGAGGCCCCTTGGGCCTTGGGTTGCTCGTAGCATAAGGGAGTGGTAAGGGACCCTCAGTCAAACAGAGGTCTCCCTCTTGTACCCCTCCCCAGATCTGGGAACTAGAGGGACTTGGCGGAGTAAGGGGAGTGGGGAGATGGGAGAGGAAGCAAGGAAGGAAAAGATCTCCTCCCTTGAACTGAATTAGGTCTAGAACAGGCATGAACCCAGGTTTTGCAGGCCTGAGGGGTGGAGAGGTAAAGCTAGGAGGAGCGAAGAGGTCAGGCTAGAGCCACGATTTCCACTGCTGGGGCGGGTGGGCCTGGAAGTCCCTCTAGCACCTCAAGCTCAGCACAATGCAAGCAGAACTTTTCTCCTCTGTGACCAAACTGCACCTGCCCCAGCCGTCCCTGCAGTCCCTCAGGTAGAACACCTGGGAGACCCCACCCCACCCCTCCTCTGGCCAGCACATCTCATTGGTCCCCAGGTGCTGGCCTTTTCTGCCCCTCTCTCATGGGTTCCTCTCGCCCACAAGTCTTTCCCCACTGCCTGCTGTGAGTCCTCATTAGCTCTCCCCCCTCCGCCCCGCCCCCACTGGCCTCCTCCCCTGCAGTCTCTCTCCACACAGCAAACCCACAGGGGATCTTCTTTAGACACAGAACTGATCAAACATGCGGCAGACTTGGGAAGAAGCAAACCCAGCCATGACAGCAGGAGTCAGTGCTTCCTTTTGTTCAGCCAGTGAGTGACTGGGCCCCGGGCTGGGGGGAGTTGGGGGAGTGGGCTGGGTGGGCTGCACTGTTTCCCAGCACCTACACATGCCAGACTACAACATTCCTCCGTTCACTGTTCCTTCACCACACCCTGGGAAGGTGGGTATCACTGGACCCATTTTACAGATGAGGAAACCAAGAGGTAGGGAGGTTGCAAAGGTTGTACCCAACCTACAGCCAGGAGGTGACAGGGCTGGATTTGGAACTCCAGCCTTACTTTAGAGTCTGATTCTCTTCAATGTTCACAGCTGTCTCCAGAGACTAAGGGGAAATAACTTGTGTTGGGGGCCCTTAAGAGTCAGTGGACCAAGTGGTTTCAAGCTCTCTGGAAGGGTCTTTGTGGTGTGTGTGTGTGTGTGTGTCCAGCTCCTGGCAGGCCTGTGTGTGCCCTGCCTGAAAGTGAATCTTGCCCACTGCTGCCCTCCGCTGACCAGAGACAGAATTGCTCCAGTCTCTTGGGAATCTGACTGCAGGGGACCGTGTTGCCTAACTCTAAGGACCCTGAAAAACCAGGTGGTCTGGGGTTAAATCCCTAATATATAAAGAGCTCTTAAAAAGCAATAAGAAACAAACAAATCCAACAGAGAAAAATGGATAAAAGACATAAACAGACCATTTCACAAAAGAAAACATCCAAATAGCTAATAAGCAGATGATCAACTTCACTGATAACCAAAGAATGTTCACCTATTAGATTAGAAATGGATAACGCCTTCTGTTAAAAAAGGGCGTTGACCAAGGCAAGCCTTGTATGTAAGTTCCATTGCTTATGAAAATTGCCAGCTACAGAAAAAAAGGGTGTTGAGACATGGCCACTCGTATTGTTGGTAGAAGTGAGAATTGGTACTAATTTGGGTGAGGATGGTTGAGCAATATACATAAAAAATTTTAATGTTCATATTTTGAACCCAACAAATCCACATCTGGATATTTCTCCTGAAAACGCACAAGGACATATGTTTAAAATATTTATTATAAAAAGCTTTTGCACAGTGAAAGAAACCATAAACAAGACTAAAAGGCAACCCTCAGAATGGGAAAAAATAGTGGCCTGTGAAACAACGGACAAAGGATTAACCTCCAAAATATACAAGCAGCTCATGAAGCTTAATACCAAAAAAGCAAATAACCCAATCCACAAATGGGCAGAAGACCTAAATAGACATTTCTCCAAAGAAGACATACAGATGGCCAACAAACACATGAAAAGATGCTCAACATCACTAATCATCAGAGAAATGCAAGTCAAAGCCACAATGAGGTATCACCTCACACCAGTCAGAATGGCCATCATCACAAAATCTGGAAACAACAAATGTTGGAGAGGGTGTGGAGAAAAGGGAAGTCTCCTGCATTGTTGGTGGGAATGTAAGTTGGTACAGCCACTATGGAAAACAATTTGGAGGTTCCTTAAAAAACTATAAATAGAACTACCATATGATCCAGTAATCCCACTACTGGGCATATACCCAAAGAAAACCATAATTCCAAAAGAAACTTGTACCATAATGTTTATTGCAGTAC
This sequence comes from Hippopotamus amphibius kiboko, assembly GCF_030028045.1. NCBI lineage: Eukaryota > Metazoa > Chordata > Mammalia > Artiodactyla > Hippopotamidae > Hippopotamus > Hippopotamus amphibius. The sequence continues at coordinate 26,044,281 of NC_080186.1, read as the reverse complement.
TATTTACAATAGCCAGGACATGGAAGCAACCTAAATGCCCATCAACAAATGAATGGATAAAGAAGATGTGGCATATATATACAATGGAATATTACTCAGCTATAAAAAGGGATGAGATGGAGCTATATGTAATGAGGTGGATAGAACTACAATCTGTCATACAGAGTGAAGTAAGTCAGAAAGAGAAAGACAAATATTGTATGCTAACTCACATATACGGAATCTAAAAATGGTACTGATGAACTCAGTGACAAGAACAAGGACGCAGATACAGAGAATGGACTGGAGAACTCGAGGTATGGGAGGGGGCGAGGTTGAAGGGGAAACTGAGACGAAGCGAGAGAGTAGCACAGACATATATATACTACCAACTGTAAAATAGATAGTCAGTGGGAAGTTGTTGTATAACAAAGGGAGTCCAACTCGAGGATGGAAGATGCCTTAGAGGACTGGGGCGGGGAGGGTGGGGGGGACTTGAGGAGGGGGGGAGTCAAGGAAGGGAGGGAATACGGGGATATGTATATAAAAACAGATGATTGAACTTGGTGTACCCCCCAAAAAATAATAAATAAATAAATTTTAAAAAATGTTCATTATAGTAGTGATCATGGTCCATTTGTTGACAGAGGAAAACAGGGAGCCACAAACGACAAAGAGGTGACTAGGGTTTGCCCACATTCACGCGGATCACTTTGTGCACTTGCATAAATGCAATGGTATATTTGTATGCGAGTATGTAATCAAAATTTCTAAAAATTAAAATATTTTTTACATAGGTTCCATGACATATTATTGAGTGAAAAAAATTAGATTTTTTTTAGATTAGATTGCAGAATAGTTAAAATACTAAAGTCTCCTTTACACAAAGTTGTGTGTGTGGGTGTTTGAAGTGTGTGTGTGCATGTGTGTGTGTGTGTGTGTGTGTGTGAACACAGGGAAGACTGTTGTCAAAATCTTAATGGTGGGGACTTCCTAGGTGGTGCAGTGGTTAAGAATCCACCTGCCAATGCAGGGGACACCGGTTCAATCCCTGCTCCGGGAAGATCCCACATGCCGAGGAGCAAATAAGCCTGTGTGCCACAACTATTGAGCCTGTGCACCACAACTACTGAGCCTGTGTGCTGCAACTACTGAAGCCCACGCGCCTAGAGCATGTGCTCCGCAACAAGAGAAGCCATGGCAACGAGGAGCCTGCACACTACAACGAAGGTAGCCCCTGCTCACCACAACTAGAGAAAGCCCGTGTGCAGCAACAAAGACCCAACACAGCCAATAAATAAATAAATAAGTTTATTTTTAGAAAATCTTAATGGTGACTACCTTTGTATATTAGGATTGCACTTGAATTTTACTTTCTCATTTTTAACAATGAACCCATATTATTGTTATAATGAAAACGGTAATGCTATTTTCATTTTAGGAAGGGAAGAAATCAGAGGGTCTCACGTCTCCAAGAGGTCAAGCCCAGTGGTGGGGTTGGGGAGGTGGCCGTACTAGGAAGGCATGCTAGTTGATTGGAGTATTAAGGAGAGATAGACCTAGGGCCAGATCTGCTGGCCCAATGCAAAGGTCAGAGATGGGAGGGCCCGCTAGTCTAACACCCTTACTTTGAAGCAGGAGTTGATGGATTAGGTGGTGCTCAGAGAGGGCAAGGGACTTGGTGGAGGTTACGTGATGAGCCAGTGCTGACTCAGACCCCAGAACCCAGGCCTCCAGACCCAAGGCCAGGGCTCTCTGCTGGCTGTGCTCACTTCATAAGGCAGATCTGGAGGTCAGAAGTTAGGTCACCTTGAAACAGCATGTTTCCACAGATATGGTGCTGCCACTGATTTGCTGGGAGAACAGTTCTCTCCAACTTAGCCTTATCTGTGAGCCCAGAAGTCACAGCTCCTTGGGGACATCTTTGTATTGAAAGGTCTGTCACTGATGGTGATCAGGAAGCTGAGTTGTAGGGGAATGAGTGGTGGCCTCTCCCCTCTGTTCCCATGGCCTCCCCTCAACCCTCCTTACCACCCTCTCTGCCTTCAGTACTGTGGCAAGAATTCATTTTCTATACTGCCCTCAAGAGATGCATCAAAAGCACCCCTCCAACCATGTCACCTCTGATTGGAAAATCTTTCTGTGCTTCCCCACTGCCCTCATTCAAGGCCTTCAGGCCCCAACCTCTGTTGGCAGTCTCCTAACCATCCCCTCCAGCCCCCTCTCCTGGGATCATATCTTATGTGCTGATTCTAGCATGCCCCCCCCCAACCCTGTGGCACGTGAGATCTCAGTTCCCAGATCAGGGATGGAACCCGTACCCTCTGCAGTGGAAGTGCAGAGTCATAACCACTGGATCACTAGAGAAGTCCCTTCTAACATGTTTTTTGCCTCCCTGTGCATTTGCTCATGCAACCCCCTCTATGCATTATAATATTTCTGCTCATTATAATATTTCTTTAAAACCATCTTAAATAAATGTCCCCCTTTCCAGGAAGCCTTCCTAGACTCCCACAAGAATTTTTAAGGAGGTACATTAAATTATTCCTACCTCCTTTCCTGTGACTTCAGTTACTTCCCGCTTTTTCTTTACTTCATTTCTCTTATTTCACATCTTCTTTTGAATTGATTTTTTAAAAATCCCCTTTCTTTGTGCTGTCAGCTAGCATGGAAGTGAAGCATACATAATGCACACTTAAAATTGAGAGTTGAGTAAAAATCTCTTAACTTATTTCTACCAACCAATACAAAATCTGATGTTTTCAATCCATTTTATAATTATTATCACTATTGCTTATTTAGATTCACCAATACATTTACCAACTTCTGTGTTCATCATTCCTTCTTGCTTCCCACACTTCTGGGAGTTTTTAAACAGCTGTATTGAAGTATAATTGGCATATAGTACACTGCACATATTTAAAATGAACAATTTTGATAAGTTTTGACATACATAAACACCTGTGGAATCACCACCACTGTCAAGATAATGAACATCACCCCAAAAGTTTCCTTGTGACTCTTTGTAATTTCTCCCTCCTTCCCTCCACTTCCTGCCCCTCCCCATCCTCAGACAACCAGTGATCTGCTTTCTGTCACTATAGATTAGTTTCATTTTCTAGAATTTTATTTGAATGGAATCATACAGTAAGTACTCTTTTCTATCTATTTTCTTTCATGCAGCACAATTATTTTGAGATTCAGCTGTGTTGCTGCGTATATAAATAGCTTATTCTTTCCACTGCGGAGCAGTACTCCGTTGTATGGATATACCACATTTGTTTATCCATTTACCTGTTGATTTGGGACATTTGAGTTATTTCCAATTTGGGCTATCATAAATAAAGCAACAATGAACATTTGTGTACAAATCTTTATGCAAGAATGGTTTTATTTCTCTTAAGTACCTTGGAAAAGAATAGCTGAGTTGTGTGGTAGGTGTATGTTTAACTTTTTAAGAAACTGCTGAACCATTTTCCGAAATAGTTGTACATTCGACAATTTTCCCAGCAACATAAGAAAGTTTAGTTGTTCCACATCCTCACCAGCACTTTGAATGGTATATTGTAGTATCTTATTGTGGTTTTAATTTGCATTTTAATGATGACTAATGAAATCAAACATCTTTTTATATACTTGTTGGCCATCCACATATATTCTTTTTTTTTTTTCCTTACATTTTGACATTTTAATTGCTTCTGAATACAAGTCACTTTTTGCAAGCTAGGAAACAGAATCAAACTAAGGCAGTCTTGTCCTCTAGAGATCTAGGCCAATTCTTACAATCTTCAGCAGAATGACATCATAATACAAGGTACTCACAACAAGGTTATAAACTCTAAATAATAACCACTTATCTACATTTTTTCCTTAGGAAACAGCCAAAAGTCCAGTCCTTAAAGGCATGATGTACAGAATACCTAGATCTACAAAGGACAGAATGATCCAAATTATATGCTGGCCAACCTGTAAGTGAACCACATCAGAGCTGGCCAAGGATTGGTGAACAGAGAAAGTGTTTACATTTTGAAAATTTGCTCTGAGGTTTAAAAAATTCCTAGTTGCTGTTAGCAAGAAAGCAAGTAAAAAATATTATAGATGCACCACACTGATATTTGATTTTGCCAAGGTCTTCTACTAGAACACAAAGTTAGAGTATGGGGATAAGACACTTAGATATTTTCAAAATAAATTACTTAGTAATAAGAAATCTGACATACTGCATTCTTCCATTTGCCACAAGAACATATTGAGGAAATATTTAAGAGAATGCTCAACTCTAAAAAGGGTGGTGGCAGCAACACTTCACACTAGATTAACCTCCCATTTTCCCGTAGAATGAACGTTGCTACTCTTCCATGATACATATTCATGTGGAAAAGCTTGTCAGGCGCTATGCCAGGGCTAGGAGATGAGAAATACAGAATGTCCTAATGACACGGCGAGCTGTAGGCTCAGTTAACATCTTTAGGATGGACCCATAAAATCTGGCCACTGTTTTGTTAAACATCTGCAAACCGCAGACCTCCTTAGCCCCTAGCCATAGTTTCTGCTCCAAGTCTTGAAGCTGGGCTCAGTCCCATCTGTGACTCTTTTCTCCAGGGCTGAGGTGGGTGCTAGGCATCAAAGTGTGGAATGTCATCGTAGGAGTATCCCCCATAGCCTTTGGACGCATAGGAGGCGATGCGCAGATGGTAGAATCCTGGCAGGAACAGCAGGATGCCAATGACCAGGACAGGAACCGCCCGGTCTGCCCCCGCTTCGCTGATGTAGCCTGCCCGCAGGAGGGAACCTATGAGAATGAGAAAGGCGCCAATCAAAACAGCACTGCAGCAAGCGCAATGGCCTTATATGGAATCTTAGGAGGGCTTTCCTTAAACTGAGGGTCAATGTAGCCATCGTCTGTACTGGAGAGCCTTGCATATTTCCCTTTACTACTGGGGATTCCAGTAGCCAGGTTGGTTCGAGACAGCATCATAACACGCTGACACGGCTACAGTCGGAGCCCCGGCCCAGCCGCCCAGGCACCGACAGCTGGCTCCCAGTGGACAGCAGGCGATCCGAAGGCCTCATAGAACGCCGCCCCCAACTGCCTCCCCACATATGTTCTTTGGTGAAGTGTCTGTGCAAATCTTTCACCCATTTGGTGGGGAGCAAGGTGTTTTCTTATTACTGAGTTTTCAGAGTTCTCTACCTTCTGGATAAAAGTCCTTTATTAGATATGTGATTTGCAGATATTTTCTCCCAGTCTGTGGCTTGTCTTTTCATTACTGTAACAATGTCTTTCTAAGGATAAATTTTTCTTAATTTTGATGAGATTCAATTCATCTGTTTTTTTTTTGCATGCTGTATACAATTTTTAAAAATTTCAGTATTGTATCCAGAAAATCATTGCCTAGCCCAAGACACACAAAATATTTCTTTTATGTTTTCTTCTAGAAGTTTTATGGTTTTATGTCATACATTTAAGTCTGTGATTCATTTTGAGTCTTACCATTGTTTTTGTTTTTTTGCCTATGCACATTTAGTTGTTCCAGGACTATTTCTTGAAAAGATTATCCTTTCTCAACTGAATTGCCTTCACATCATTCCAAAAATCAATTTACTAAGTGTGGCTCTATTTCTGCAGTCTCTATTCTGTCCCATTGATTTATTGGTCTATCTCAAAACCAATACCACACTGTCTTATTTACTGTAGCTTTATAATTAGTCCTTCAACATTCCTCCTTTTTTTCAAAGTTGTTTTTGCTATTTTCATATAAACTTCAGAATTAGCTTTTCAATTTCTACACATACACACACACACACCCTGCTACAGTTTTCATTAGGATTGTGTTGAATCTATAGATGGATTTTGAGAGAACTGACATTTAACAACACTGAGTCCTCTAATGCAAGACCACGGCATAGCTTCCCATTTATTTCCATCTTCTTTAATTCCTCTTAACAACGCTTTGTACTGTTCAGTGTAAAGGTCTTATGCATCCTCTGTCAGATTCATCCCAAGTATTTCATATATTTTCTTAGAGTGTAAATAATGTTTTAAATTTTAATTTCTGATTACTTGTTGCTAATACATAGAAATAAAATGGATTCTTTCATATTAATCTTGTGTCAAACCTTACTAAACTCACTTATTTGTTCCAGTTGCACTGGCAAGAATCTCTCGTATAATGTTCAATGAAAGTGATGCGTGCTGATATCTTTACTTTGGTTCTGATCTTAGCAGAAAGCATTCAGTCTTTTACCATGCAGTATGAGAGAAACTGTAGGTTTTTCATAAATGCCCTTTATTAAGTTAAGGACCTTCCCTACTATTCCTGGAGCACTGAGAGTTTTAATGAAGAATGAATATAGGGCTTCCTAGGTGGTTAAGAATCCACCTGCCAATGCAGGGGACACGGGTTCGATGCCTGCTCCAGGAAGATCCCACATGCCGCGGAGCAACTAAGCCCATGCGCCACAACTATTGCGCCCATGTGCTGCAACTACTGAAGCCCACGCGCCTAGAGCCCGTGCTCTGCAATAAGAGAAGCCATGGCAATGAGGAGCCTGCGCACCACAACGAAGAGTAGCCCCCACTCACCGCAACTAAAAGAAAGCCCGTGCACAGCAACAAAGACCCAATACAGCCAGTAAAACAAATAAATTTAAAAAGAAATCGATATAAGCTTTTGTGAAATGTTTTTTTTTTCCCTTGCATATTAAGATGGTCACACAACTTTTCTTTCTCAGTCGGTTAATATGACGAATTATATTGATTCCATTCCTGTGATATATTATCCTTTTGACCGTCATGTAGTATCCTGTTTACATATTGTTGAATTCAGTTTTCTGGCCTCATAAAATGAATTGGGAAGTATTCCTCCTCTTCAGTTTTATGGAAGAGTTTGTGTAGAATTCGTATTATTTCTTCCTTATATGTTTGGAAGACTTCCTCAGTGAAGCCATCTGGATCTGGAGTTTTATTTGTGGAAAAGTTTTTAACTACAAATTCAGTTTAAATTTGTAGTTTTATTTGTGGAAAAGTTTTTAACTACAAATTCAGTTTATTTGTACAATTGTTCAGGTTTTCTATTTCTTCTTGAGTGGACTTTGGTAGTTTGTATCTTTCAAGGAATTTGGCCATTTTATCTAAGTTATCAAATTTAGATTGGCAGCGTTTTCTTTCAGGACCATAAATATCTTTGAAGACCCACTGTCTTTTAGCTTGCATTGTTTCTAAATGCAAAACCGGCTGTCATCGTTCTTTGTTCCTCTGCATGTAATGTGTCTTCTTACTCTGGCTGCTGTTAAGACTTTCTCTCTATTGCTTGTCTTAAGTAGGTTGATAGGATGTGTCTTGGTGTATTTTTCTTTATGTTTCTTGCATTCGTGGTTTATTGAGTTTCTTGGATCTGTGTTTATAGTTTTCACCAGATTTGGAAATTTTTCAGGCATTTCTTCAGATTTTTTTTTCTGTCTCTCCCCCTTTCCTCTCCCTCCAAATACACATATATTAGGCTGCTTTAAAGTTATCCCACAGCTCATTTATGCTCATTTCATTTGTTACAGGTTTTTTTTTCTTTCTATGTTTTATTTTGGATAGTTTCTATAGCTATGTCTTTAAGTTCATAAATCTTTTCTTCTGCAATATCAAAACTGTCGTTGATCCCATTCAGTGTATTTGTCATCTCAAACACTGTAATTTTCATCTCTAGAAATTTGATTCTGGTCTTTTTTTATATCTTCCATGACTCTACTTAACATGCTTAATCTTTCTTCTAGTTGCTTGAACATATGGAATTCAGTTATAATAGGTGTTTTAATGTCTTTGTCTCCTAAATCTATCACTGTCATTTCTGGGTTGGTTTTTTTTTTTTTTAATTAATTAATTTATTTTTGGCTGCGTCAGGTCTTAGTTGTGGCACACGGGATCTTTCATTGTGGTGGGCAGGCTTCTCTCTAGTTGTGGCATGCAGGCTCCAGAACACGCGGGCTCAGTCGTTGCAGCATGCAGGCTTAGTTGCACCGCAGCTCTTGGGATCTTAGTTCCCCTACCAGGGATCAAACTCACGTTCCCTGCTTTGGGAGGTGGATTCCTAACCACTGGACCACCAGGGAGGTCCTCTGGGTAGTTTTGATTGACTTCTCTCTTCCTTATAACCAGTACTTTCCTGCTTCTTTACATGCCTGGTACTCTCTTATTGGATGTCAGATGCTGTGAATTTTACCTTGTTGGATGCTGGATAATTTTTGTATTCTTATAAATATTCTTTAGCTTTGTTCTGGGTATGGTTAAGTTACTTGAGAATAATTTGACCCTTTCAAAAGTCTTGCTTTTAAACTTTTTTTTGGCAGGACCAGAGTAGCATTTAGTCTAGAGATAATTTTCCCCATTACTGAGGCAAAACACTTTTGACTACTCTACTCAGTGCCCCAAGAATTATGATATTTTCCACGCTAGCTGGTGGGAATGGGACAATTCCTGGCTATATGTGAACTCTGAGAATTTTTTCCTCTAATCCTTCTGGGAGGTTCTTTCCCCAGTCTTGGGTCATTTTCTCATATGCAGAACTGTGCATCTCTCTCTTACCTGATAATTTGTCCTGCAAACTCTAGCTTCTTTGGCTTCCTTGGACTCCCATCTCTGTCTCCTTATTTCAGGAAGACCTCCAGGGTCTGTCTGAAGTCCCCCCACCTGCACTGTGGCCTGGAAACTTTCTCTAGGCAGTAAGCTGGGGCAACTGTAGGGTTCACTTTGTTTCCCATCTCTCAGAGATCACTGCTCTTTGTTGTCTGATGTCCAATGCCTTGGGAACCTCTGTTCACATATTTTGTCCCTTTTTTTTTTTTCAAGTTGTTCCAGGTAGAAAGGTAGGTTTGGTTCTTGTTATTCCATCTTGACTAATAGAGGAGTCTTTTCCTCTGAGTTTAATTTTCTTCTTGCTGAAGTTCATCCTTCATAAATTCTTGGAGCAAAAATCTGAGGTAAGATTCTTTTATCTCTCAGTCTATGTATATTTGAAATTTTCTTTATTTTACACTCAGGCTTACATGCTGGTTAGCTGAATGTAGGATTCTAATTGTTTTTCTGATCACTCTGAGCCTATTACTCCATTGTCATCTATGGTTACTGATGAGAAATTGGCTTCAGGCAGAATGTCATTCATTTGCGGATAATCTGTTTCCGCTCTAGCAGCTTTTCAGATTTTTTTCTTTATCTTTATTATTTTTCAATTTCTCTACAACTTCTCTAGGAATGACATTTTTAAAACCTACTCAGAACTCAGTGATTTTCATTTTAGGGGCTCATTTTTCTTCATGTATAGAAAAAATTCTCCACCATCATTTGTTCAAATGCTGCTTCTTCCCTATTGTCTCCTTCTGAGACTGATTAAACAAATGTTGGAACTTCTCGTTTTCTCCACCATGACTTTTTGTTGTTGTTGTTGTTGTTGTTATGGGTAAAGAAACCTTTCATGAGAATTCGAGGCGCAAGAGGAAGATGCTGTGGAGGACTGGTGTGCAGTCCCCGCTGCCTCATGTGTACATGGCTCCATGGAGGCTCCCAAGTCGGTGCTTCTGCTGCTGCTTGCCAGCCTTAACTTGTTTGTGCTTCTCCCAGGTGTCATCACCAGCGGGCAGCTCGTGGCGGCACAGGGGGCAGGAGTTCGTCAGCCTGAGAGCCCCTAATGACTGTCCTCGGGAGGTTCTCAACTGCAGTCTTGGCAGCAGATGGAGGCAAGTGGTGACCCCAGTCTACTACCAACCCCAAGTCTTCCAAGTCCATCCTATTGAAAAGGGACCTTGCGCGCTCCAGCAGCATGTTGGTTAGGGCATCCTGCTCTGGGTTCAACGGCTCGCAGTCCTGTTCATCGAAATAGGACACCACGGCAGCGGGGCTGTGTCCACCATGACTTTTAATTTATCTTTCATGTTTTCCATTCCTCCATGATATTAGATGGTTACTGGGCATTTACTATGTGCTATAAGAACTATAACTTATTGATAAGAACTATATACTCATTTAATCCTCAGGGCAATACCATAAGGTAGGTACTAGTATATCTTTATTTTACCTTTGAGAAAACTGAGACACAAAGAGGTTTAAAAACATGCCTAAGGCCTCATAACTAGTAAGTAATAGAGTTGAAATTGAATGCCAGGTATGTGGCTTCAGAGCCCATGCATTCCACTAATATTCTATACTAGCTGTCATAATTTCATCTTTTTGTGCTGCTTTGTGTGCTGCAGTCTGGGTGATATCTTCAGACCAATTTGAGTTTACTAATTCTCTCTCCAGCTTATGTCTAGTCTACTTTTCAAAACATCAAATGAGTTTTTGATAGTTTATTTCTACCAGGTCTTATTTGGTTCTTTTTTTCATAAGCCGTATGCCTTCTATTCCTAATTTTATCTCTTTAAACATACTGCTATTAAAGTCTTTCAGATTGTTCTGTTATCCTAATTTTTGGCATGTGCACCACTCAGATCTCCCTTCATTAAAAAACTTGCCAGGGACTTCCCTGATGGCACAGTGGATAGGACTGCACACTCCCCATGCAGGAGGCCTGGGTTCGATCCCTGGTCAGGGAACTAGATCCCACATGCATGCCGCAACTAAAAGTTCACTTGCTACAACTAAGGAACCCACCTGCTGCAACTAAGACCCAGTGCAACCAAATAATGAATGAATGAAGAAATAAATTGATTAATTTAAAAAAAACCAAAAAACTTGCCATTCAGCCACAAGGGTTGTAGTTAGCTGACAACCTAGGGCTGTTAGGATCTGCCTTGGCTTTTGAGTTGAGGCCATGCTCTTCCTTGACAGTCTCCAAGCAATGACTGATTATGAACAGGGTACTAGAGTCTCAACATGGGACTCCTCTAATGGGCACTCTGTGCTCTGTAATACCCCTTTGGATTAGCCAGGACTTTGTCCAGTCAGCATCAAGTCCAAGGCTCTCACTGCCCGATCTTGCTTCCTCCCCTCTTCTCCTTCACAAGCATTACCCCTCAAAAAACCCCTTGCACTCCTAACTCCATCCCTGCATTTATTTTCTGGAGGACCCAACTAACACAGCATGTGAATTATCCAAGTTGTTTCATCTTCTGACTTTATCTCCTAGAAGCCTTTCTCTTCTCATACTTTGTAATGTTTTACTAGAGGGAGTTGTTTCTAAAGAAGTCCCGTGTGCCCTAAATTGCAGGGGAGTGCCATGGGTAGTTTCACAAGAAGCTCCATTGGCTCATCCTGTTCCATGACAAATTTTCTTTCAATTTCTTGGCTAAGGTTTCCCCCAACCACCACCACCACCACCACCACCACCACCACCACCACCACCACCACCACCACCACCACCACCACCACCACCACCACCACCATTGTGTTATAATACAAACTTAACCTTCGCACCCACACTGTTACAAACTGTGATTACAATTATACCCAGGTGACTCTTTTCTACCTACAGCTTTTGATCTCAGCTATGTATTTAAAATTTTATTATATTTTATCTGTCATTTCTATTTATTCGCAGTAGGAGATGAAAGGGGCTTCTTCTTCACCATAGTAACCCATACTTACCGAAGCCCCAAAACACACATTAAGTATATGTGCATATAACTGGTTTTCCATATAACTGCTTTCTCTGGTCATCCTGTCTGTTTTTTTTTAACTTTTAATTTTGAAATCATGATAGAGTCTCAGGAAGTTGCAGAGAAGTCTCATATGCTCTTCATAGTTTCCCCCAATCAGGAACCTGCATTTTAACCAAGTAATCAGATGACTCAGATGTAGATGCTGTCAGTTCCATACCCATATCCCTTGGACCTTTTCTGCCAACTGCTAGCATATGCCTCTAGCCAATGATGCTCAGAGTTGGTGTATAAACACCCCAGCTCCCTCACCCATCTCATGGGTTATTTCTGAGGCATGTGTTTTGTACCATTTCCTAGACTTTGCCTGCTGGATGAAGCTTTGATTACCAACTGTGGTAGCTGGCTTAATGGTACACTCTCCTTGGCTGTCTTCCTTTCCTTCATCACCTCCCACTTCTCTCCCAATGTAACTGACACTTCCCAAATGAGAGAATTGAACTCAAATCCTTGTCAAATCTGGACAGCTTATACCCGAAATGGTGTTAGGAAGCAGGTCCTTCAGATGGAATTCTAGAGTTGGGTCACTCGCCAGTCCATGGAGACAAGACCCCATTGCTGGCAGTGCTTGATGTGTTGTAGAAGCCCCATTTTAAGGACTCTCACTTGTCATGAATGGGGGTTAGGATACAAGTAGAAGGGGCTATGATGGTTTATATAGCCTTTCTAACATTTGAGAGATATGGAGGTGATAGTAATTAAAAGAACTTGTAGAGTCTGTTGGTTGTTATTAAGTGCCATTGATGTGATGAAAGAAGAAAATGATAGGCTGTAACTAACTATGCAACTACCAGTCTAGGGCATGGCATGAAAACCAGAAGACTTCTGTGACAGCATTTAAAAGTCTCCTAACCTCTTGCAGCTGGAGGGAAGAAGGGCCCGAAAATCAGGTCCAGGACCCAATGATTAGAGTGGCAGAAGTGTCCCACTCCCCTTCATTAGAGGGTAAGAGGCTTCCCTACCTTGCCTAAAGGCCAGGCAGAGGTCTCACCTAAGGCAGATACCTTGCGAGAGGATACTTGCCCTCTTTGAGACCTGCTACTACTTCCTCTTGTGACTTCTAGGCTAATCACTAAGGTCAAGTCCCAGCATGGTACCACTGTGGAAGTACCATCTCTGCTTAGAGAAATTGGATTTTTACAAAAAGAATCGCAGGATGTGACTAATAAGTAGCAACAGAAACCTGGAGAACACACCTGGGAATGGATTTTGAGGGTGTTGAGTCAGGACCAGAATGGAACATGGGGCTGGATTAGAAAAGTTTGTTGAGATGGAGGTACTTTCCTGGGTCTCTGGATTTACCATCCCGGCAAGGGCACCTGGAGCTGGGATGGCTTCTTGAAACTTGGAAAAAAAAAAAAAAAGGATCAGTGTTCAATAAAGAGACAGAAACCACAACACTAACTTAAATAGTAAAGTATTAGGTAGGTATAAGGATATTAACAAGGTAACTTAAAAGGTAAAAGAGCAATTGCTAAGTTATCACAAAGGCAGCAATGACAGGAGTAGATGCCTCACCCAAGGCTGGTGAAATAAGGTTAAGAGGGTAGAATTACCAAAATTGAAAGGCTTAGAGGAGGGATTCCGAGAAACTAAAACGCAGACCTCTGAGGAGGGTCACTAAAGTGTTGGAAAGTGGTGCTAAAGAGTACTGGGAAAACCACAAACTAGATTCAGCGGCTGCAAAGGGAAGGCACTGCTGTGCCAGGGTGAAGACGCTTCACTAGGGTGATTGCTGGGGCGAACAGGAAGCCGACAAGAAGCCCATCGGAAGACACAAGTCCCCGCTTCTTGCTTTAGCCTTGTCAACTCCCTTCTGCACTCCTTATTGGCAGGGCATAACGGGAGGCAACTGGAGATGCTGAAATATGATTTTCTTTTTTTAAAAAATGAATTTTATTTATTTACTGGCTGTGTTGGGTCTTCATTGCTGTGAACAGGCTTTCTCCAGTTGCAGCGAGTTGGGGGGGGGCTACTCTTTGTTGCAGTGCGTGGGCTTCTCATTGCAGTGCCTTTCCTAGTTGCGGGGCACGGGCTCTGGGTGAGGGGGCTTCAGTAGTTGCGGCTCATGGGCTTAGTTGCCCTGTGGCGTGTGAGATCTTCCTGGACCAGGGATTGAACCCATGTCCCCTGCATTGGCAGGCAGATCCTTAACCACTGCGCCACCAGGGAAGTCCCTGAAATATGATTTTCTGAGTCCTGGCTCCAGTACTAAACAATGGGGCATAGTGCTTAGGCAATAGCTTAGCAACTGACAGAAGGAATAGCTACAAACAACAATGTAGCAACGCATGAACTGCCCGAACTGGAGGAAGCAGTCAAAAGGTTCAGAGCCGTGGGCTGCCTAGAAGAAAAGTATTACCGAAAACCAGAGGACCCACTAGCTGAGATGTTCTCAGCAAGCCCCTTTCACTGGAGCAATAAGAAATGAGCTTGTGAAAGGGAGCACTGGCATTGTGGAGCAGCTCAGTGGTGGCTGTCCTTTCTAAGCGAAGGGGACGGTAGGGGGGCTGCTATGCGGCCGGACCCACTGTGTTTGTTAATGGTGTGACAATGGGATTCCAAAACAGCAGAGGCCAGGTGGCAGCACTTAACCATCAGAGGCAATGTGGATGGAAAGTCTGCCAAGGGGCCCTTACCCATAGGGATCGCTAGTAGACCTTGGAGTTCTGAACTTGGTTCAAAAGGAGAAGTGGCCTGAGTACGGGACACTTCTGGGCAGTGGTGATGGTTTGTTGATTAATCAGGAACCTGCAAAGGGCAAGATGGAAAACTTGGAGTTAAGGAAATCTGGAGAAGAAGCTATGGATTGACCTCTGAAGGAAGGTACAAAGTGTGTGGATCTCGGTCTCATTTCAGTGTCTACCAGACAGTGCCCATTGCAGAGGAGGCATCGAACAGCCAGGTAGACAGCAGCGTTCACCCTATGGCAATGAGCCATCCTCTCACCTCAGAGCGTGCACACCAGGCCGGAGAACCAAGAAGTCATGGCGGCAAGGATGGGAGCCATGCCTGGCCCAGCTGCGTGGGCTCCCCTCACCAAAGCTGATGTAGTAGTACTCAGTGTCCCGTCTGTCAGAGCAAAGACTGATGCCAAGCTCTTGATACGGGACCACCCCTGAAGGAGAGCACCCAACCACATGGTGACAGGTTGATTACAAAGAACCCAACCATCCCAGAGAGGCCATGATTCCTCTGTGACTTCATGGGATTGATACAGGTTTGTCTTCTCAGTGGGTAATGTCTTGGCTAGCACTACTATCCGAAGGCTCCCAGAATGTCTAATTTATCACCATGGGGTTTCCCCCAATAACGTGACCACGGATGAAGTGGGCACAGGACCATACTATCCACTGGTCCTACTGTGTGCCACGTCGACCAGAAGCTGCCATCCTGAGAAAATATCTGAATAAGCACTTGAAGGTGTACCTAAGGCATCAGCTAGAAGATAGGGTCGAGGTGCTGTCCTTAAAATATATTTATATACCTTCAGCCAATAGCCATTATGTATATACTGTGTTCCTGATCAGTAGAATGTACAGGTCTGGGAACCATGGAAGTGGACCTTCTCACCTTTATTCTCAGTGTCCCACTTGGTAAATTTGTGCTTCCTATCCTCAAGCCCTCAGGTTCTGTTAGACTAGAGATCCTAGTTCCCAGATGGTAAGGGGAGAACCCTCCTACCAGAGGACACAGTGATGGTTTTACTAAATCTAAAATTATATCTGCCTCCTGGCAACTTTGAGCTTCTCATGACAGGAGACTAGCAGGCAAAGAAAGGAGTTACTGAACTGGCAGGGGTAAGTGATCCTGGCTGGCCCAGGGCGCGGGGCATCTAGAATGGGTGGTGGAGAAGGAAGATGATGAGCATTGCTTAGTCTCAGGACCAGCTACAGCAGTGGCACTTTGGCTTGTTCCACTAACCTTCCTATCGTCTTCTTTTTTATTTTAAATAGTGACTGGCCACCACCTTGAAGAAGCAGTGGTAGCACATGAAACTTAAGGGGGGGTGCACGTTGATCTCAGGGGGTTCAAGAGGGGACTGTAATAGATACTGTCGTTGCCCTGCCCTTATCCTTCAGACCCATCCGTGTGCCCCCAAGACTTCCAGCTGCCAGCATCTCCATCACGGCTGAGGGATCTCTTCCCCGGAACTGCAGGAACCTGACTGTGAACATCGTAGATCACAAGTGCTGGGGAGCAGCCTCAGCACGCGGAGGTGGTGTGTAGATGCCCAGATCCCTTGTCCTTGGAGTGGGGCCATCCTGAGGCATGTGTTTTATCCCACTTCCTAGGGTTTCCCTGTGGGAGAAATCTTCACTTGCCCTCTGTGCTGGCTGGCTTAATAGTGCAGCCTTAGGGGGCTGCCTCTCCTTCCCTGTCTCACTTTCCCACTTCTCTACAGTGTTACTTACACCTCCCAAATAAACTGTTTTCTCAAGGTCAGCTCCTGGAAGGACCTATGTTGAAGACACATGTGGTTCAAGAGAAGCAATGATTTAGAGAGTGAACTCATTTCTATTTTTTAAAAAATCTCTCTCCTCCCTCTGCGTGTTCCTCCCCTCTCCCTCACCCCCGCCCCGTGTGTATGTGTGTGTGCGTGCACACGTGTGCGCGCACAAGCATGGATAATCTGTGAACAAGGCCTGTAAAGATGTAGACCAAGTATTAACAATAGTTCTTTCTGGGTGGTGTAATCATGCATATTTCAAAGTTCCTTTTAATTTGTCTGTTTAGTTTTTCTGCAGCTGCAACTATGCCTTCGCAGCTATCTGTAATTGGCAATTAGGAGATTATTAGTGAGTTCACTGGAGTGGCGGGGAGCAGCAGCCTGATGAATGGCAGGGGAGGGCGTGCAGATGATTCTCTCAAGAGGCTGAGCTAGAGAAAGGCAATGAGGTGGTCGCTAAGGGTGGGGGAAGTGGAGAGAGGGCTGTTTTAAGAGAAACTCGAGCCTGTTTATAGGCTGAGGGCAAGTGGCCAACGCCAAGAACGGAAACAAAAATGCAGAGTGGAGAGGGGAGAGTGGAAGCAGTCAGGTCCCAGAGGAGGTCTGAGAGGATTAGACTGGGACCCAGGTGGAGGAGTTCATTTTGAACAGGAGGCAACTTTGCCTTTGGACTTGAGGAAGGGAGGTAAGCATGAAGAAAGCTGTAAATGCACTGCCTTCCTCTATCTGTTTATTTTACACACAGCCTCAAAAGCAACAAAACTGGGACATTGGCAGAGACATGGATGGACCTAGAGAGTGTCATACAGAGTGAAGTGAGTCAGAAAGAAAAACAAGTATCGTATATTTTACACTCAGCCTCATTTCACAAAGGATTGATAGGTTGAAGGGGAGTGAACATTGAAAAGTCCCCCTCGAGGGACTTTCTTCCTGTGGTGGGACACAAGGTCCCCCACTGAGAAAGAAGCAGGGGTGTGTCTGTGGGGCTTGAGGAGACAGGCAAAGGTTTGGCATGGTGGGGAAGGGACAGAGAAACGGGGGGGCTAGCTGCATGGTTTATAAAGACCATTGGATGGAGCTGAGGGCCCAGATGCGGCCCAGCTCCAAGCTGCACAACTGTGGCATCTTCTCCAGCACCTGGGGGTGGAGAAGCCTGTGCCTCTTACTTGCTTTGGCTTCAGGCGAGTCACGTCACCCCTCTGAGCTGCAGTTTCCTCGTCTGCAAAGGGGGAGAAAAATGACAAGTCTGGAGGGCTGTTGTGAGGATTAAATAAAGCCATGGACACCAAGCACCTAGTGCAGTGCCTGGCACACAGGAGTAGCTCAATCCACGTTCATTCTCTCGCCCCTCCCTGTTTGGCTGCACTGAGCCAATGTTGCCTGGACAGAAAGGGGCCTGGGGGTTGGTACCTCATACTGATGGCTGCTGTTAGACTTTAAATACAGGCGACTGTATTTAGACAACTTTAAATACAGGCAACTCCTGACGTTCACGTAGCTATGTTCTACTAAGTTGCTGCAGAGACTGAAATAGGGGATGTTGAATCATTGCCCCTTGAGGCAATATGGCGTTAGTTTCCTGTGAGCCTCTGGCCACATTTTCATCAACTGATCAATACATAACCTTGTTTTATGTGTGTTTCTGTTTAAAGACACCTTATTTAATATACGCTGTTGATTCATTACTGTTGAACTCATGGTCAACAGCACTAAAACTCATGCCTGAGTGAAGCTTATCAAACACACATATTTTCTTCCCAAGGCCCATCACAGCCTTCGTGCACTTGGGAACACTAGACAGCACTTCAATGCCATGCTTGGGAGTTATTTTAAAACAGCAAAATTACCAATAAAAAGCCCCAAAGTGAGAAAAACGTGGCACTGAATAGACTGTGAAAAGCTAATAGTATGAGAGCTGAAACAAGAAGGCACAATGGCCCCTGGTTCCACCTTTGCTGGGAACATGCGTGTCGGGCAATCTAACTTTTTGCCACCCTGGACCTGTGTATGTCCACAAATGACAGTGAAAACACCTCAAATATTGATTGGGGGGTTACAAGTAAATCTGAGGGGTAGGTGAATTTGCAAATACAGAATCCTTGAATAATGAGAATCAACTGTCTTTATTGTTTTTTTAATTGAAGTATAGTTGATTTACCATGTTGTGCCAATCTCTGCTGTATAGCAAATATTTTTTTCTGATTGTAAAATTTAGCAATAAACAAACAGAGCTATACAGTGTCATAATTAAAGTCCTCCCCCTACCCTAGCCCACAGATAAACATGGTTAGGATTGCTACAGCGTTCTACAGGTTTTTGGTATACAAATAATGCCTGTGAGCGTGCGTAGGACTGTGTGTGTCCATGTCTGTGTATCTGTGTGTATTTGGTTTTTTTTATAAATTTATTTATTTATTTACTTATTTAATTTATTTATTGGCTGTGCTGGGTCTTCGTTGCTGCACACAGGCTTTCTCTAGCTGCTGAGAGTGGGGGCTACTCTTCATTGTGGTGTGCAGGCTCCTCATTGTAGTGGCTTCTCTTGTTGTGGAGCACGGGCCCTAGGCACATGGGCTTCAATAGTTGTGGCAAATGGGCTCAGTAGTTGTGGCTCACAGGCTCTAGAGCACAGGCTCAATAGTTGTGGCGCACGGGTTTAGTTGCTCCGTGGCATGTGGAATCTTCCCAGGGCAGGGCTCGAACCCGTGTCCCCTGCATTGGCAGGCGGATTCTTTACCACTGCACCACCTAGGAAGTCCTATCTGTGTGTTTTTGGGTCTCTTCTTTTTTTTTCCACTCAACAACATCTCTTGGATAGCTGTGAAAAATAATTTTTCTTTAAACTCCTGATTTTCTTTTAGAGATGAATAGATGGGTGGCAGGGACTTCCCTGGTGGCTCAGTGGTTAAGAATCCACCTGCCAATGCAGGGGACGTGGGTTCAATCCCTGGTCCAGGAAGATCCCACATGGCATTGAGCAACTAAGCCTGTGAGCCACAACTACTGAGCCCAAGTGCCACAACTACTGAAGCCCATGCACCTAGAACCTGTGCTCTGCAACAAGAGAAACCATCGCAATGAGAAGACCCCGCAACCGCAATGAGGAGTAGCCCCAGCTTGCCACAACTAGAGAAAGCCTGCGCACCACAAGGAAGACCCAATGCAGTCAATAAATAAATAAATAAATTTTTTTAAATTAAAAAAAAAAAGAAGTGGTGGCATACACTGCAGTCAGGATCATGAAGTCTTGGTTCAGACCCCTTAACCACATCAGGTTGGGGAAACAGATCCAGAAAGAGCGATGATTTGTCAAACAAATACAACCAACAGTCTGCGGGAGTGTAGTATTCAGCATCTTAGTGGAGATGGTGTAAGTTCAGAACAACAGCTAGAAGGGTGAAAAGACTAAAAGCTGGAGAGTATTGTGAAGGGTCCAAGAGACTGCAACTTTCAGCCAGAGAAAACCATGTTCTATACACTTCAGAAGAGATTGGTGCTAGACATTAAGAGGAACTTAGCTACTGAAAGGATTTAAACAATAGCATAAAATAGTACCAAAGCCTTTTCTAAAAACAGCTGTAGAGTAGCATGGGGTACACTAAGCTGCTGCAGCAGAGCCCCAAAATACAATGGCTTCTAGAAAATGGAAGTTTATTTCTCATTCTCTAGTCCACTTCGATGGGTGGCTCCACTCCATGCGGTCATTCAGAAACCCAGGTTCCTTCTTTATCTTTGCTCTGTCAGCCTCTTGGAAACATTATTGAAGCTGGGTTCCTTACACATCTGTGTTTCAACTCAAGGCAAGAGGAAATGGAGCAGGGAAGAGCAAAAGCCTTAAGGACTATTTCTATTTACATTCTGTTGGAAAGGATTTAGTTGCAAAGCCGCACTGAGCTGCAAAAGCCGCTGCAAAATGCGGTATCTGGCAGACTAGCCCTTTCTCCAGCTACTATATTGCTATAGAAGAGGAGGATGGATCACATGTTGAATAAATGAAGCCCACTGCTTCATCCATCATCAAGTCTTTTTTCATTTCATTTCAAATGCTTCCTAATGTAGACCCTGCCTTCTTGACAAAGAAAAAAAAAATGGAGGTACATATCAGTGCATCATTTGGGATTCTTTTGTTTGTCAAGAGACAACACAATGCTATTAAACCTGCTTAAGTAATAAGATGGACCATCTCATATATCCAAAAGTCTAGGCTCTGCATCAGTGCACCAGCTCCTCTTCCCTAGGATTCTCCCCTCCTCTGTCACGTGCTGGCTGCCTCCTCAGACTGGGAGCAATTCCAAGTATCAGCACCAAACACATCCACATCCAGCAGTGGAACAGACTGTTTTTGAAAGGGAAGAGACCATTTGCAGAAGCCACCTCCCTGCCACAGGGGTCCCCTCTGGCTTTTCAGGCCAGACCTGCCTCACATGTCCAAACCCAGACCATCACTGGCGACAGGAATGCAACCACCACGATGGACTTCGACCAAACGGAATTTACTGCTAGAGCTGGGCTGGGGTCAGCAGTCCCTTGGTCACATGGCAAAGGGGACTACCTGAACAAAATCAAGCCTCTGACTGCAAGGACAAGCAGATGAATGGCTGTTGCATGAGCTACCAGCTTGTTTCTGGCAATGATGGAGACGTGGAACCAGGAAATGATGTAACAGAGGACACATAAATAGCAGAGGGGTAAACCTCGAGCCTTTTCTTAAATTGTGGCTTGACAACGTTTACCTCCAGTGAAGACATTGCTGGAGGAGCCAGAAACTTGGAGGAGCCACCCTCATGCCTCCTTCTTTCTCACCCCATATTCAATCCATTACAAAATTTCATCGTGTCTGTATTTTCAATACCCTGGCTTTCTCTCCTTATGCACTGTCGTGGCCCCAGTTCAGGTCTCATCTCCTGCAGGCACTGTGACAACAATAATTTACTGCTGCCCAGTCTCTCTTCCTGAAATCCATATCTTTGCTACTGTTATTCAGCGACACACCTTCACTGTTTGCAGAGCGCTGCACATACGCAGACACATCAGAAAGCGTCTCTGCCTTCATCTTGCTGATGGGATAGTGAGAATCTCCTTGACTTCCTGAAACCCCACGTCAGACCAGATCAGTCCCCTGCTTGAAAGCCCAGTGCCTTGAGGAAATCTATCACCATGACCCTCAGTGCCCTCCACCTCTCCCTAGCCCCTTTCCCACCCCACCCAAGACTAGAGAATCACATGCACTTGCCAAAATGTGCCTTCCCCTTTTCACGCCTCCAGGCTCTTGCACATGCTGCCCCCTCTGCCTAGAAATCCCTTATCCCCTCTCCATCTGGCGTACAAGGTCTCCCACTACTCTTTCTCCCTCTCTCCTGCTCCCTCCTCCCGCCTCCACACCGCCCGCCCCCCAATAGAGCACTCCAGAAATGTTTGCTAAGTGGAGACAACTCCTTGGGTCAGACATCAGTCAGGGCCAGGACTTTCCAACTTTTCCCTCTAGCACTCCTTAAGAAAGTGAAGAGGAAATGGGACCCCAGGGCTTAGGAGTGTGAGGGTGTTGAACTTGCTCTAAGCCAGCAGGGTATTTCTCGAGGTTCAGCTTTATATTTTATGCAAAAGTTGTATCCTACGCAGATTAAACAACATATCCGTGTTTGTTTGAATACACAATGTTATTTTTCCCAAATCTTCACCTTGATGATCCAAAAGATATTCCTCCTTTACCTGTCATCCTCCCAAATTAACTGTCCCCCACCCCCCATCCGCCGCAGGGACCCCAAGCGAGACCAGAATGTTGTTCCAAGCGCAGACCCTGAAGGAGCAGCTGGGTTTCACACCCCTGGGAGCTGGAGAATAGTGGGGGCGGGGCGGGGGTCCTGCTGGCTGGCGGCTGGGCCCGCCCCTCCTCTCCACCCCCGCCCGCCGCGGGGGCGGAGTCTCTGAGGCCCCGCCCCCGGGGCGGGGAGGGAGCCAAGGCCGCCGGCAGCTCAGGCTCGGCTGGTTCCGGGTTGAGAGGCTGCGCTCGGACCGGAGCAGTGGCCGCTGAGCCGGTGAGGGTAAGGAGCCGCGCGGGGCCGGGTCTTGGGGCCGGGATCGGGCAGCTGAGCGTGCTCACAGCGCTCCTCTCCTCTGCCAGAGACAGCCGAGGTGCGGCTCTGCCTGGATTCCCCCTCCCTCGGAATTCCCCATCCCCAGCTTCGCCCCCTCCCCCCACCGCACCCATACCGGTATTACAGCCCCCCAAGGCCTCCGCCCCCTCTCCTAGATCCCCCTCTCCCAGCACCCATCCCTTCTGATTGCCCCTTTCCCTAGAAGCTTCCTGCTAGGAGCACCCTCCTTCAGACACCCACGGCCCCCTCCCTCCAGCACCCATCGCTCTGGGTCACCCACAGCTTCGAGACACCTTCCTGGGATCGCTTCCCAGGTGGTCTCTACGCCACGCCTCTTACTCGCGTTACCCCGCTCCCAGACAGCACCCCTTCCTTCTCCTGTAGCTCCCGCTTCTCCGGGCCTGCTCCCCGCACCCATCCCTAGGTGCTGCCCCCGACAGTGCCGCACTACCCCAGCCGGCCCCCTGCATCTCGTGGGACCCTCTCCGCCTCCCCCGGCGCCATGGCGTGCAGCCTCAAGGACGAGCTGCTCTGCTCCATCTGTCTGAGCATCTATCAGGACCCGGTGAGCCTGGGCTGCGAGCACTACTTCTGCCGCCGCTGCATCACTGAGCACTGGGTGAGGCAGGAGGCTCAGGGCGCCCGCGACTGCCCGGAGTGCCGGCGCACGTTTGCCGAGCCCGCGCTCGCGCCCAGCCTCAAGCTGGCCAACATCGTGGAGCGCTACAGCGCCTTCCCGTTGGACGCCATCCTCAACGCGCGCCGTGCCGCGCGACCCTGCCAGGCACACGACAAGGTCAAGCTCTTCTGCCTCACGGACCGCGCGCTGCTCTGCTTCTTCTGCGATGAGCCCGCGCTGCACGAGCAGCACCAGGTCACCGGCATCGACGATGCGTTCGAGGAGTTGCAGGTAAGCTGCTCTGCCGGCCTGGGGCGGGGGCGGGGGCGGGGCCGGATCGGGGGCGGGGCCAGGGCTGGACCGCGGGCGGGGCCCAGTCAGAATTGCCATGGGGCGGGGCCGCCGGCCGTGTCAGGGCCCTATCAGAATTAGGACGGGGCGGGGCGGCGACGAGGGGGCGGTGTTGGGGGTGGGGCTTTGGGCCGTCTTCACCCGGAGGGGTCTCAGATGGCTGAAGTGGGGGGTGGGTCCATGGTTGAAGAGAGACCGCCAATGGAATGGGACAGCAGGGACAAATGAGATCAGAGCTGGACCAGGTGCGGGCTGGGGCAAGGTTAGGGACGGGGCCGAATCAGAGCTGGGCAAGGGCAGGGCCACTGTGAGGGATCATGGGGCTGGACCTGGAGACAGGACCCACGTAAGAATGGTTCAGGACTGGGTTGGGGGCAAAGACACGGATGGGGAGTGGAAACAGTCGGGGCTAGACAGGGGATGGGGCCGCCATCCGAGGATGAGTCTAGACTCTACAGAGTAGCTGAGCTACAGGCTTTAGGGCATGATGCCCCGGGGGTCGGCCAGGTATGCATCAGGACTTGGGGAGCAGTAAGCTCTGGGCAGGTCAGGGTTAAATCTAAGAGAGGGTCTAAACGAGTGTCAGCAAACTGCTGAGAGAGGGGGTTTAGGTGCCGGGGGCTAGGCTGAGGTGTGTGATGGTCTAAGGCTGGGATCAAGTTCAGATACTGTAAAAACCATTCTGGGTTTAAATCACAGTAGAGGCCAGGTGGAGAGCGAGGACAGGACATAAAGACTCAAAATTTGGAGACTAAGGCCCTGAGGTGAGGTGATTCAAGAAAAGCGAGGTAGGTGGACCTCTAGGAGTCTCCAGGAACTTTCAGTGATCTTCTTAGCTCTGTCACCCACATCAGGACCTAGAGGACTAAATGAAACAGCACATGCAGGGTAACCTGAACATAGCCTAAAACTGTAATTGGTCTCCCTTAAGCCTTCCCATCCTCACTGACTAACTCCTACTCAACTCTCAAAGCCCTGCTCAAAGGCCCTCTCTGTGTAAGCCTTCTCTAAGCTCCATTGGCCAAAACAACAGCATTAGAGCTATAACTCCCTAATCTCTGTTAGTAAGTGTAGTGTTGTTTTTTTTTAGTGTTCCAAGATTAGCTATATTTGGGAAATATGGTATATTCTCTATATCCTCCTTGGAGGATTCTCAGTGTACATTTGCATATTAAAGGCTTGGAGAAATCTTGTTGGAAAGAAACTTATTTTGCTATGTTTTATAAAATGATTCCCAAGCTTGTCTGAGCCTGGAATCTTTTTCTCGAGCTAAACCATTTAAATCTAGCAGCCCCGTGTCTTTTGCTTTGGGATACCAGGCTAGCACACAGTCCCCAAGAGAAGGGACAGTCTTTTAGTTATCGTATCTATGGCCCCAAAGCTTGGCACAAGGCCTGGCCCACAGTGCCCATCAGTAAAGGTTGAATGAATGACTAGCCCTGACCTGAGCTGGCCCAGACTGTGGAGCCTTTGCAAGTAGAAGGTTTTTGACTCCTTAAGCAGGAGCTAAATAACTATTTTCCCTGTTGTAGGGATTGCACCCTCGCCCCCCTTATACATGAGTCTCTGTGAACCAGCCTGCACCAGCAGATGCCCTGGCCCTAGGAGAAATGACCCCAGGTTCACCTTACCCACTCCTTGCCCCTTTAATTCCTTAACTCCCTTCCAATTTGGCTGTTTGAGGATGGAGAGCAAGAGTGGGGGCTCTGGGAGCTTGCACAAGGTTGGCATTGGCCCTCGACCCCCAGAGCCCCATTTGCCAGGCGCTGGTGTCCCCATCTCCCCGTCTATGAAATATATAAACAGGGAGGAGGAGAGAAGCTTGGACAGGGCTGGGCGCAGGTTGTTCGAGTTGGAGGGACTCTGTCTGAAACCATCTGTCCAACCTCTTCATTATGTAGATGTGGAGGCTGAGGTCCAGAGAGGTGATGTGACTTACCCAAAGTCACACTGCCAGACAGTGAGAGAGCCAACCTAAAAAGCTTGGTTTGACCCCGGCCAGATCCCACCCCTGCCGCTCACCCTCTCCTCTCCCTGTCTGACTTTTTAGCTGGATAGAACTCT
Organism: Hippopotamus amphibius kiboko; assembly: GCF_030028045.1. NCBI lineage: Eukaryota > Metazoa > Chordata > Mammalia > Artiodactyla > Hippopotamidae > Hippopotamus > Hippopotamus amphibius. Next base: position 26,019,083 of record NC_080186.1, on the reverse strand, counting down.
GCCTTCCAAGGCTTGGTTCCCCTGTCTGCAAACCAGGAAATCCAAATGACTGTGTTGCGGTTCTTTGCAGTCCATTCCATGACCTGGGGCAGGCAGGAGAAATTGAACATGTATTTTCTACAAACATTATTGAAACACTGTCATTCTTGGGTAAAAAGAAAAAGAGGACTGCCACTCACTTACCCTCTAGTGTACTGTCCTGGGGTCAGTCACACTTGGGTTCCAGTCCTTCCTTTAGCACTGTCTGTGTAATCGGCAAGTCGCTTCATGGAAGCCTTGATGCTCTCGCCTGTAAACTGGGGTCAGGATGATTCTTGCCTACCAGAATTTTCATGAGGCTAACCTGAGATTAACCTGCTATTGTGATGCCTGGCACATGGTAGGGGCTGGGTCAGCATGCGTTCCCATCCCTTCTTCTTCTACCTATGAGAACTCATGTGCCCCACGGGGCTAATGCCCAGAACTGCCTCTCACCTGAGAAGGAGGCCTTGCTTTGGTGTCTCCTTTGGCCTTGGCAAGAAAGTAGAGAAACTTGCCTCCCCCTGGAGAAGTAAGCTCCTGGGTGAGACACAAGCCTCTCCCCACCCTCACTACCCCACCCCCTACCCTCACTACCCCACCCTCCTTCTTCATGGGGAAGTGGAGCTCATTAGCTATTTATGCACTGGAAATGAGGCTGAGCCTGCTGGTCCCCCCCCACCTCTCCCAGCAGCTGGTGGTTCATCCCCAGGTATCCTGGAGGCTGGGCTTGGACCCTTCTCCTGGAGAATAACAGACTCAGAGCCTTGGAGATCGTCTGATGTAAACTTCATTTGACAGATGGGGCAATGGCAGGGAGGGGGTGAGGGAGGAGGGGGAGACATTTCCCAGGCCTTGAGGCCAGAGGAGGCTACTCCTGACTCAGCCGGAGTCTCTTCACACCCCGCCTAGCAGTTGGGCTGGAGCTTCTCATTTATTATAAATCCTGGAGGCAGCAGAGCAGAAAGGTTAAGGAGTCTGGCTTTGTATTCAGGCAGCTCCAGTCTTACACTCCCATTTTCTGGCTGTGTGACCTTTGGGAAATTCCCTATCATCTCTGAGCCTCAAGTTCCTCATTCACAGCTTGGGAATAATGGGGTTGAATTAAATGAGATGACATTTGCAAGAACTTGGTACTGCACTTGACACATAGTAAACACTCGATAAATGACAGCTCTAGTATGTTACATCATACTCAGCACTATTGCCGTTTGGGGCCTGATAAGTCTTTGTTATGCAAGGCAATCCTGTGCATCATAGGATGTTTAGCAGCATCCCTGGCCTCCAGCCACTGGATGCCAGTAGCACCACCCACCCCAAACTCTGACAACCAAAAATGTCTCCAGGCTCCATCAAATGTCCCATAGAGTCAAAATCATCCCTGGCTGAGAACCCAGGCCTAGAGAAGTCCTACTCAGCTTTCTAGGCTCAGCTCAAATATCACCTCCTTCGTGAAATTTTCCCTGACCTGCCAAGCAGAATTGCTTTGTACCTCAGATTGCAATACTGGGGTCAGATCCTGGCATCATCACTGATAATCTGTGTGTCCTTGGTGAGATCACTTCAGTTCTCTAAGCCTCCACATGCTCGTCTACAACGTGGGGATAATATGACCTTCCTGGGAAGGATGTTGTGAGAGTTAGGGAGGCTGTATCAAAAGTGCCTGATACTGTGCCTGGCACACAGTAGCACACAACAGTTTTTAAATATCTTTATTTTTTCTGATTATAAAATTAACATAATAAACAGAGGTATATAATGTAAAACTTAAAATCCCCCTATAATCCTACCTCTTGGAAAAACATGGTCTTTTTCTTAGAGATTCGTTTTAGAGTTCTACAGGATTTTTGTTGTGTAAATAGCATGTGAGCGTGGGGTATGTGTGTATGCGTATTCCTCCTTTTTTTTTTCCCACTGCTGAGCACTGGACCACAGAGCAAAGGGGTTGGAAGGAGCCCCATCTCAGAAGGGTCTGGGGGCTTCTCAGCCAATACTTACTGAGCCCTAGCCCACTATCCGGGACTGTCCTAAGCGCTTTTCTTGTATTGCCTCCTCTACTCTTCATAACACCTGTCAAGTGGGTATGTAATGTACTCTTTGTACAGGTAAGGAAACAGAGGTTCAGAGGAATTCAGTGACTTGTTTGGCCACGCAGCTGGCAGATAGCAGGGACGGGATTTGAAGCCTGGCCGGCTGGCCACGCATAGCCTCCGAGCTGCCTCTGAGGGCTGGGTAGTGGTCTCCCCCGCACCCCGCCTGTCTTTGTATTTCAAGTGTACTCAGCACAGGGTCAGGCTAAGGACACAGTCTGCCCCTGCCAGCGGATGCACCGAGGGCAGGTGCTGGATGTCATCCTGCTCAGCTCCCCGGCCATCTCAGCTTCCTAACCTCCAGGGGAGGGGTTGGATGCAGTCCCAGCCACCCCCTCCAGGTCTCACGTGACCACTGGAGCCCTTCCCAAGGTCTCCTTCATGCCAAGGGAGACAGCAGTGAATCAGCCTGGGATGGGAGCCCTGAGGAGTTGGGCATGGGTATCCAGAGATGCCAAGGCAGCCACACGGGGAAAGAACAGAGCTGGGGGACTGGATTCAAATCCTGGCGCTGGCTTCTTCCAGCTGGGTGGAAGGGGCTGCCTTCTCTTTGCCAACCTGAGAAGTGGAAATAGGAACAAAACTGTCCACTTAATGTGTGAAGAGGGAGAGAGAGTTGCTGCCTATTCAGAGACAACTGTTGTAAAGGCGCTTTATTTTGTACCGTGGACAGGGAGGCAGCCAGGTTGTCTGTGTTCGGGGGAAGCAGCCTCTAATGTTACTTTTCCCAGGAGAGGGCAGGATTTGTGTGCAAAGAGCAGCCTCTGTGGGGGCGAGGATGGCAATGAGTCAGACCCAGGGCCGCTGTTGGTATCTCTGCTTCCCTCTTCACAGGTGTCTGTGGGCAGCCAGGAAAGCCGTGTTCATCTAGCATACCTTGGCTAAGCAGGGGCCACAGTGTCAAAACTCAGAATTGAAGTTGGGGGCCCCATGATGTTTATTTTCTAGAGAGAAAAGGATCTGGTAAGAAGTGACAACAGAAACAGTAACAACCCTACAAAAACACTAGCCAGAGTGTATTGGACACTTGTTATGGACCAGGTGCTGTTACGGGCATTGAATCCTCACAGCGGCACTTTTTCTTTTCCCTGCTCCCCCAGTGGGACTAGGATCAGCCCCATTTTGCAGGTGAAGACCTTGAGGCTCAGAGGCTCAGTAATGTGCCAAAGATCACATTGCAAGTAGGAGGAAGGGCTGGGATTTAGACTCAGGTCTGTCTGGCTCAGAACTCATCCTCCTCACCAAAACCCTAACTACTTCAGGGAGCATCCAAATGGGGAGGGACCTCAGAAACCAACCACTTCCATCCTCTCCCCACTTTACAGATGGGAAAACTAACTTGCCTGAGGTTGGTCCAGAGCCCAGCTCCCTGGAATTTCAGAGTAGTGCTGTTTTCACAGCACCATGTACCTTCCAGACCTTGAAGTCTGCTTGAACACTGGGGTGGGTGTGGAGGATTTGGAGATGGTTCTGTCTTGGCTTCAGAGATTCATTCAATAATTTCTTCAGTTGACACTCCTGCAATAGCTAGCTGAGAGCCAGGTCCTGGGCCCAGGAGAGAGCAGGACAAGCGTGGCCCTAATGTGGTTCTTGGAAGACAGGCCCATAAGCTGCAAGGTCATGTCCTAGGCTCCTCTGGCTGTAACTGAGGCTTGCCCAGGTCCCCTTGGAGCTGACAACTGAACTGAGTCCGGAAAGCAGAGAAAGGAGCATTACAGAGGGAATAACAGCATCCACAGCCCCACTGCCCAGGTTCAGAGAGTGACGGGGCAGACGCCCTTTCTCGTTTAATCCTCACAGCGGCCCTAGGAGGTGGGTCTCATTGCCCTATTTATACATAAGGAAACTGAGGCTCAGAAACTGTGCCTAAGGCCATGCAACCAATACGTGTCGCTGAAGCTGGAACTCAGACTCAGCTTATCTGAGTCAGCCAGGGACAGGCATGGAGGTGAGCCAGTGGTTCATTGTAGCTGGAGGGGGAAGGGTGGGAAACTGAGGGTTGACCAGCTCATAAAGGGTCACCCCCACCCAAGGAGCTCGGGCTTGATCCTGGAGATGTGGGGGAGCCAGGAGCAGGTTGGAGCAGGCGAGGCTAGCCTGGTCAGTGTGCATTAAGGGGCAGCGTGCAGGTGGCACTGGTGGGGCAGCCTGGAGGAGGGGGAGTGGCCACAAGATGCTGCCTGCGGAGACCGTGAGGCTCAGAGTGGACGGGGCGGGGCTCAGCGGCAGAGAAGTTGTATGAGAGTTCAGGTCTGTTGGGAGAAGCAGCAACATCAGAGGTCTGTGAGTAGAAGAGAGACTTGGGGGGAAAGGAGAAAAGAGGCAAGTTCAGTTTGCCGTGTGAAGATTTGGGGCATCCTTGGGTCAGAGAGGGGAGGAGAAGGCAGTACCGGGCACAGAGAAGGGGAGGGGGCCTTGAGCACCTACTGTGTGCCATTCCGTGCTGGGCCTTTCAAGGGTGTCATCTCATTTACTCCTCATCACATCCCCGTGGGTGGCTCTTGTCCTCATTTTATAGATAAGGCTCTGAGAGGTGGACCCTGAGAGGAGAAGAGATGATCTACTCAAGGGCACACAGGCAGGATTTAAACCCCGGTTTTTCTGACACCCGTGTCCACTGGGCAGCACTGCTTGGTGAAGGGGGTGAGGGGTCCCTGGAGCTGGGGGAGATGGCTTCCAGTAGCACCTTTGTCCTCTGGCTGGCCTTGCAGGAGGGGAGGTCTGGCCTTGCAGGAGGGGAGGTCTGGCCTTGGGGGCATGTGAGCCCTGGCTCTCTGTCCTCCCCCTCAGCCGCTGCCCCAGTCCTGGCCTCTCTGTGCCTATGGGAGCCCCAGAGCCTCCCGGCTGACATATTTGCATAATTGTGTGCTTAGGTCTGCACCAGTCCTGACTCTGCCCTCTCTCCGGAGGGAGGGGTGCAGAGCTGTGGCTCTGCCCTCAGAAGGGTGTCCCTCCCATCCCCGATTCTTGCCCTGTTCCAGCGTTGATGGGGTCTGCAGAGTCCAGCTCCCCCAGGCGGACCTCCAAGGTCTCCTCCACCCCACCCCCAGCTAGCCGCACTGGCCTTTCCAGCTTGTGACTTACCCACATGCCTGGCTGCGGCCATCCCCAACTGCCCCCCACTTCCTGCACCCGCCAGGTGTGCCCCTGTCTGACCAGTTCTCTCTACCCCACTCCATGCTCTGGCCCCACCCTGGAGACTTGAAGGGACCCTGCCCATCCATCCATCTTCCCTGATCCTGCCGTCAGAAATAAACTCTCTCCAAGAAGCTCCCACAGTTCTGAGTCCCTGTTTCACACACAGTCGTGATTATCACGTTGACCATGACAAGGGACTGTGCATTTCCTGGGCCTCCCGTCCGGTGCTGTATCCAGTAACCTCGCCCTCACAGCAGCCACAGAGCCGTCATTAGCTGCACTTCACAGATGTGGAAACTGAGGTGGGAGGGAGAGTGTCACGGACACAGCCGGGTTCCTAGCTGCTCCTTCCACATTTCTCCTGGTCTCCCTTGCAGTCTACCTCTCTGCATTTCTGCCTCCCCTACTAACTGCAAACTCTTAAGGGCAAAGACAGTATATATAGCCCCGCCCCGCCAGAGTGGCTGGCACACAGCCTGACCGTGGGGGCCCAGACATGATTGCTATACTGAACTGAGCGGGAGGCAAAGAGGCCGAGCGGTTTCCAGCATGGAGTTTGGAGTCACTCAGATCCCCACTTCTGACTTGTACGAGCTATGTGACCTTAGGCAAGCTGCCTGCCCTCTCTGAGCCTCCGTTTCCCCCTCTGTGAGACTGAGGTGATATAGGCATTAACCTCATGGGGTTGTTGTGAGAATTAAGTGACCTGATGCCTGTGAAATTCAGACCCAAACCACACCACCTCCCGACCTGGTTCTGAGCCTCCGGCTTGGCCAGGGTTCTTCCTCACAGTTAGCTCTATCGCTTAGGAGTTATCACCAGCTTCCTGTTTCCTGTCTGACCTCTGCTGGGACGAAAGTTTCCAGTTGGTTGTCTGTCAAGCTGTGTGGCCATGGGGCACTCAGTCATTTTTCTTGGACCTCAGTTTCCTGTTCTAGAAATCCAGACGGTTGGACCAGATGGTCCCTGGGCCTCCTTCCTGCTCAGGCCATCTGAAAAGGAAACAAGGGGCCTGGACACAGTGAACACTGGGGACGTGGAGAAGTGACCCAGGAGCCTCATGTGGGACATGGTGGCTGTTCTGTCTCCCGAGCACCTGCTGCATGCCAGGCTCTCCACTGTGAGGCTAAACACTTCCTACTGTTCTCTCATTTCACCCTCCCAACCCTAGGAGGTATTGTTATCCCCGTTTCAAAGACGAGGGACTGGGGCACAGAGAGGTTAGGGTACCTGTCCAAGGTCACACAGCTAGTGGGTGGCAAAGCCAGTCTCCTAACCCAGGGGATCAGGTCTGGTCCCAGGCCTGGGAGGAGGGAAGGCTGGGTGGGTAACAAAGTGCAGGCTGCCTCCTAGTCCTGCTCTGTGGGTGCTAGGTTTTGTTTTTCCTAAGTTGGCTCTTCCCTTAGGCTCCGTAACACACCTGAGGGGAGCTGCCTGCCTGGGATCTCCTCCTACCCTTTCAGAGGTGAGCTCTGACCCAGCCCAGCCTCTTCCCTGGGCAGATTCCTTCTGCAAAGTCTGTGCCTGGCCCTGTCCTGAGTACTGAGAGTGTGAAAATCTATCAGACACAGTCCCTGGCCTAAGAGCCTGTATCTCATGGGGAAGACCGACAGGTCACCTTGCAGGTAAAATGCAGTGTGTGCCAAAGAGTGTGAGGGAAGGCTCAGCATGCAGAGGATGGTGTGCAGACAGAGTGGGGTTTGGGGTATGGATTCTCAGCAGAGGTGACGTCTGATCTAGGTCTTCTGAGACGAGCATGGGCCTAACAAGTGGAGAAAACCACGTGCGTGAGCGTTCCAGACAGAGGGAACAGCATGTGCGAAGGCCGGGCGGAGCGCATTGCAAGTTGCTTAGTGCATCTAGAGCAGCCTGTCCAGTAGAGCTTTCTGGGATAACGGAAGTGTCCTGCATCTGTGCCGTCTGATAGCATAGCCACTGGTCACCTGTGCCCATTGAGCACTCGAAATGCGCAACCCGGTGCAACCAGTACAACCAAGGAACTGAATTTCAATTTTATCTCATTTGAGTTTAAATAACCACTTGTGGCTAGTGGCTATTGTATTGGACGGTCTGGGTCTGGATGAAAAAAAAAAGGCTGGAGAAGAAATTTGGGGCCAGTAGTGAAGGGCCTTGAATGCCATGCTCAGGCTTGGTGCCCTTTTCCCCAGACAATATGGAAATTCTGCAGAGTGGCCTGGGGAAGAGAGGCGGGGACACATCTGGCCTGTAGAATGATCACCCCAGCTGCTCTGTGGGCCATGGTAGAGCCTGGGGCCACGGTCCGGAAAAGAGGTGATAAAAACTGAACGGGGGCAATGGGTGTAGAGAGGAGAGAACAAATTTCAGGGCAGGCTTGATGACTGATTGGACGGGGGAGTGGGCCCTGTCAAGGGCGACCCCCGGATTTCTGGCTTGGACGGCAGAAGTGGGAGTGGGGGGTGCCCTTCGCTGAGATGGGGAACATGGAGGAGGGACAGTTTTGGGGTTCCCACACCACTATTCCAGCACCCACTGTGATGTGAATGTCTGTGTCTCTGTTCCCCCCGGCCCATCTGCACACCTCCTGAGGCATCATGGGTTAGGACTCGTCCCCATCCCCCTCCCTGTCACTGACACAGCAGCACATGGGGCCCAAGGAGGCCTCACTCAGCACATGTTTGCAGAATGGATGTGTGCGTGTTCCATTGCGCCTGGGATCCCGTTGCTCCCTGGCCCTGAAAGCAGAGAGGAATTTGACCATGTCCCTGGGGTGCCCTGAGTGATGTGAGGAACGCAGCCTCTGGGGCAGTTTTCTCAGAGAATCTGAAGAGCCGCCTGGGTGGCTGGGTCTATGAGGACCACCAAGGGGAAGGATTGTAGCATTTGGTTCATCTCCTCAAAATCTGCATCTCAAGCAGACTGTGTCCCAAGCTGGACAGACCCCAGGCCGTCAGGGAGGAGCCGTCATTCTGCACTCTTTAGGTGAACGCAATCCGTCTGTTCTAGTGGTTCAGATGCACATGAATCTGTTAGGAATAACTTCCAGCTGTTAGTAATAGAGAGCTGCCCAAAGGAGCTGAAATGAGATGGAGGTGTATTTCTCTCCCACATAAAACAGGTCTATAGGAAAGGACCCCAGGCAGTGGTGTGCCAGAGCCAGCTTGCCCCAGTTCCTGAGAACTGATTGTGCAAACCTCTCCCCAGCTCTGCATCCAGTGACCTCACACGGAGAGCTTCAAATCAGCTTTGGGGGGAGCCTTTACATCACGGAAATTGGCCCACACTCTAAATTGGGGCTCTTTTTCTTTTTTCCAGAGGGCAAGCTTCCTAGCACATCACTGAGCACAGTGATGGTGTGGCTACCCCATCGGGGACCCAGGCTGCATCTTCCTTCTGTTTCTCTGGTTTCAGCTTGTCACATCCATCTTTCTGGTTGCCTGAGGTGGCTACCACAGTTCCAGTCATCATGTCTGTGCAAGCTCTCTACTCCCATAAAACCAGCTATTCCAATTTTTCTATCTAACTTATATTTTCAAGGCTGGCTCCTCTTCATCCTTCAGCTGTCATCTCAGGTGTGATCTCTACAGAGACGCCTTCCCTGACACCCCACCTAAATTCACCACCCATCCCATGTGGCTTTATTTTCCCTAGAGCATAGACCATAAGGGGTGACTATCTGATTCGTTCATTACTTTCCTTGTTTATTATCTGTCTTCCCCACTAGACTGGAAGATCCCCATCAGTAGGGACTGTGTCTATCTGGTTCTCTCCTGTATCTCCAGTGCCTCAGCAGTGCCTGGTACATCATAATCGCCCAATAACTATTTGTTGAGTGAATAAGGGATAGTAAGCACAGATCATTTTGTTTTCTACATTCTTCCCTTAGCGTGTCATCATAACCATTTTCTCATGTTGCTCTCTAGTCTGTAAAATTAGTTGGACTAGATGTTTTCTGAGGGCCCTCCCTGCTCTGACGAGATGAGTTGGCAGGAGGTGAGTGTGAACAGGGAGGTCAGCTCCCTGGCATCCCTCACAGCTCAGGCTGACTGGGGAGCCTGGGCCCTGCTCAGACTGTTTCCATGGAAATTCACTCCCAAAGCAAACTTCCTTGAGCCCCATCTCAGTGCCAGGCCATTGATAGGTGCAGGGGATATAGAAAGAAAATGGTAGGGAGGGCCTGCCCTGCATGGGGATGGGTGAAGGACGGCTAGGAGAACAACTAACTGTGACACAGTTTCTCACTCTGGGCTAAAAGTCCAGAAGTACTGGGGGCCACCGGCCTCCATACCCCATTCATTCATTTGACAAATACTATTGAGGCCGTACTGTGTGCTGAGCACTATTCTAAGCACTGGGGATAGAACAGTGAACAAGCCAGACAAGGTTCTTGCCCTCATAAAACTCACATTCCAATAGAGGAGATGAACAGTAAACACGCTGTCAAATAAATAAGCAATATCATGGACAGCAGGAGGTGCCAGGGAGACCACGAAACAGGATGTGGTGGAGGGTGGAAGGGAAGCTGCTTGCCATGGGCTGGTCAGGCAAGACCTCTCTAGGAGGCAGGGACATCTGAGTTGATACATTAATGCTACAATGGAATCATGGGGAGAAAATCTGAGAGTGAAATGCACCAGGCAGAGGAAGCACCAAGTGCAAAGTCATAAGACTGAAACAAGCCCAGAGTGAGAAACAGGAAGACCGCTTTGGCTGGATGGGAGTGCTGGAGACAGCGGTGGGACTAGGGCAAGGGGACTGAGGCACGTGCTTCAGGTGCAAAATTGAAGCAGGCACCCAAAAACTCAGTAATCAAGATAATACGTAATGCAGTTTTTGAAAATCAAAATTAATGCCAAAAACCCTATGGTGAACAAAATATCAAATTTTTAAATAAAGACAAGATGACCAGCAGTGTCATGCTGAGCCGTATTGGAACCAGATGCAAAGGAAAAACGAGTAACACCGATCCTGTCCTTATTTATAATTTTGACGTGTTGTCTCCCATGGATTTTTGTTGTTGTTCAGCATGGGTGTCATCACTATAGAAAACGGGTCACCTGGTATCACGATCATGGTCTCCAGAACCAGACTTCCTGAGTTCCAATTCTGGCACTACCCTTACATGCTTAGCTGTATGCTTTGGGGCCAGTTTCTCGACCTCTCTGTATCAGTTTCTCCATCGGAAAGGGGGGCTAATAATAGTACCTACCTCGGGGTTATTGAGAGGATTAAATGACAAGCCGAGGCCTGAGAGCGGTGCCTAGCCTACTGGAAGTGCTCAGAGGATGCTGGCAGTCAGCCGTAGCCCTGGACAGTGGGACAGCCTTGGTTCCTGCCAGAGGATTCTAAGCAAGGAGTCTTGGCCAGCAAATCAGGGTGGGTCAGAAATTATGTGGAGGTGGATTGGAAATAGGGAGACCAGAAGCTCTTAAGATGGCCAGAGAGGAGGCTGTTGCAAAACTCCAAATGAAAGATGGAAACAGGCTCTGGAGATACTTAGGAGACAGACTCTAGGGAGCTTGGTGGTTGTTAAACTGTGACGGGAGGAGAGTGCTGGGGGAGGAGAGGGTCGGGGCCAGGATAGCTTCCAGTGCCCTCAGTGGTCAGGTCTGGGCTCTGCATCACCACGGAACATGGGGACCACGTCTGGCCGGAGCCCCCATCCCGATCTTGCCTGTATTCCAGAGGGAGCTGAAGGAGCAGCTTCAGGCCCTTCAGGACAGTGAGCGGGAGCACACAGAGGCACTGCAGCTGCTCAAGCGACAGCTGGCGGAAACCAAGGTGAGTCCGGCCTGCATGTGGGGGCGGGGCTGGCTGAGGTGGGGCGGGGCTTCGTGGGGGCAGGGCCAGTTGGGAAGTTGAGGGACGGGGACTTGGAGGGGGGAGGGGGTCCAAACTCTAGGTGTTGGGCATCGGGTGGGGCGTCCCTGAAGGTAAATTGGGCAGGGTCCCCCTCCAAGATGACTGAGGGCGAGTGGGATCCTTTCTCCCTTCCTGCTTTGGGTGAAAGATAAGGTGGGACCAGAGACCCTCTGGAAAACCCTGGCGCCCTGTGGGGCTGGAAGAATGTACCTAGTCTCTTCTTCTCTGTCCCGTTATTTAAACACACCCATCACCCAAGGAGCCAACCCTGAGAATATTCCTTCGAAGCCCTCCTGGTGACTTGTGGCTCAGCCCTGGTATCCGCTCCCATCTTACATTCAGACTGTGGAGCTACAGACTCTGAAAAGTAGGGTCAAACCCTGTAGGCTCTGGCCACAATGGTTTGAAAAGAAAAGCCCCTTCCTTGATGGCAGAGGAAGGCCTTGGGTTCTGATCCAGCCACTACCACGCTGTGCGACTTTGGGTAAACTGCATGCTTCTCCGGGCCCCTAGTCTTCCCATCTGTGCAGTAGGGACCCTGCCAGGCTCCTCCCAGCCGTGACGTTCTGGATCCTAGCACACTTCCAAGGGGTGCTCTCCACGTCCCCCACAGATATCTCTCTAACTGGGCAGGGCTTGCCCTGATTTCTGCTGTCCTTCCGGAACCAAGCACTGGAAGCCCAGGCCTGGCTGCTGAGCTCTTGGGGGATTTCGGTGGGGCTCCACTGCATTTGCAGGGGTGCTGCTGCCAGCAGCAGCTAGAGCAGAGCCTTAGGAATGCTCAGGGCCTCCAGGGGTCACCCTGGGGCCTGGAGAGGCCATTGGAGATCCAGACCTGTGCCCCAGCTTGGCCACCAACCCACAGTGAGGTCTCAGGGAGGTCACGACAAACATTTCTTCAGGGAACATTCTGGATTGCCTCTGGGCAGGACCCTCAGTGGGCAACAGATGAGAAACAGTCACAGGACTCTGGCCTCTTTGCTTCTCACAGCCTCCGTTTCCCCACCTGCCTGGGGGTCCCGCACCTCTCAGGTGAAGAGAAGCAAATGGAAGCCTCTGTCTGGATGGGAGGGGAATATTATGGTCCGTTTCTCCTCCCCACCGTTCTGTTCTTCTTTCCACCCCCTATTGTTTTTCTCCACTGACCTCTTCCTCCCCTGCCTTCCTGTCCATCTGTCTACCTCTGGGGGGTCCTGTGGGGCCACCATGCCCTCCAGCTCCCCCAGCCCCGCTTCCTGTCTGGACTCGGGTGTTTATACAAGAAATGCCTGTGGATGCTTTGGAGGTCGTATTTCACCTGGTGCCTGACTTGGCTTTCCTGCGGCGCCTGCCCCTCCAATGGCCCGGCCTGGGGGCCCGTCTGATCTCCCTCCCCGGGCCCAATGTTTTCCTTGGTCGGCCCTGACCGAGGGACGCATTCTTGGCAGGGTGTTTTTCTGAAATGGGCCCAGCTCCTCCAACCCCCAGTGTGTTCCCAGGGATGTGGTGGGTCAGAGAGGGGGCTGCTTTCTCAGTTGTGGCACTGAAGGGATTGGGGGTGGGGTGGGGCTGGCTCTGTCCTAGAAAAAACTAGAGTAAATGGGACACACCAGTTTAGCTGAACATTTCTCTGTGCTGGGAATTGTGTTCCCCGTTCATTGTCTTGCCGAACCACACGGAATGTCACCTCCATGGCTGCAGGATTCCCCGGAACCTACAGTGTCTAGCACACAATAAATAGTGGTGGAACAAATCAGTGGGGGAAAAAAATACGCCTTTCGCGGTAGGAATGGTTGTTGTTTCCATTTTATCCGCAAGGAAACTGAGGCACAGGGAGGTTGGGGGACAGGCCTGAGGCCCCACAGCTAATAAGTAACGAATTGAGAGCTCACTGTCCAATTCTCTCTGAGACTAGTGCATAGTCCAGCCTCATGCTGGGATGTCCTCAGTGAGATCTCTGGCTTTGTGAGCTGCAAGCCGGGGAGGCCTGGAGAAGCCATCAGGGACATATTTCGGGCTCCTGGGGTGGCTGTCACTCTGAAGTTTCACTTCTGAGCTGCCCTCTCCCAGCCTCTTTTTCTCCTCTTGTCCTGGGGACGCTGGGCCCTCGAGAAAGAAGATGGAGTCTGTACCCTCCTCTGCAGAGCAATCTTGGGCAAGACCCTTCCCTCCTTCACCTCTCAAGCAGGTCCTGACCATCAGCCTGTGCCAGGCTCTGGATGAGCACAGGGGATGCAGGCCTACGGAAGATGTCATTCCTATCCAGGAGGGGTTCATCCACTAACCAGGGAGCCACATAAAATGTGGGGCAGTATTTTCAGAATATTTACAAAATGCTGTGGGAACATTTAACTATTTAATTGCCTGGAAAAGTTAGGGAAGGTATCACAGAGAAGGTGGCTTTTGTTCTGGGTCTTGCAGGATGAGTAGGAGTTTGCCAGTTGACTTAAGCATTTGTTGGGGGAAGGGCCCACTCTAGGCCTGTGGAATTGCAATGCAGCAGCACTAGAAAGGTAAACTGGGGTCAGATCAAGGACTTCGAATACCAGGCTAAGGAATTTAGCGCTATACTAGTCATCAAGGAGCCAAGAAGTGTTCCTAAAAAACAAGATCGGCTGTGACCCAGTTCGCACATTAGAAGGATCACTCTGGCGGCACATTTGTTGGCAAATATGTGAAGTTGACACGTGGAACCAGTGAGCTGGTGGGACCCAGGGGCACGTGTGGAGGAGGCAGGTGGCGCTCAGGAGACATGTAAGACCTTCGAAATGGACCTGGAAGCCATCCTCAAAGCAGTGGGAGGGTGTGTGGGGTGTGAACAAAAGGAGCCAGCCTGGACACGTCCTCAGGAACAGGGGTGGCGGGGGGCGGGGGGGGGGGGGAGCAGCCACGGAGGTGGGAGGCAAACCAGAATTTTCGATTAGTAGAGGGTGGCCCTCGGGCCAGACTGCTGCAGACTGGGTTGAGGAGGAGCCAGAAGGGGTGGCCATGAGATCTGGGGTTCTTTGGAGGTCAGCGGCAGATGGTGCGGGGAGGGCAGGCCCCATCCTCCCCATTGTGACTTGCTGCTGCAGCAGCCTCGGCCCTCCCTGGGTGAGGGGGCTCCGGGAGGCCACAGGCAGCCTGGCCCTTCATCCCCAGCCTCTCCGCCACCCCCTTTGTCTGCTGGCGGCGCGCACTGGGTGGGCATGCGTAGGGAGGCTGGCCCACTGCCAGCAGCTCTTCCTGCCGCCCAGCAGCCACGACGGGGAGGGAACGGGCCCTAATTGAGCCTTTGTGGAGCCTCCCACAGAGCCCTGGGCACTGCACACAGCAGGGTCTCTGACTCCGTGAACCCCCAGCCAGAATCCCACAAAGTCAAATTGCGGAGGCAGGCCCCCCACGCTGCGGCAGCACTTCTGTCCCCTGTGCCATCAGCCTGCCGCATGCCGTCCCCTCGGCCCCGTTCCCCTCACCCCCGACTGACATCCTGCCCATCCTTCGGGCCCCAGCTCAGAAGCCATCTCTCCACAAAGACGTCTGCGATGTGCCTGTTCCGGTGTTTTAATAACCAGGCTCTGGGTCTGCACCTCAAACAACACCATGCACTTTGTGGATGTTACCTCATTTCCCAGAGCCCTGCGATGTCATTGTGTTACCCTTTTCCCAGACGCGAAAACTAAGGTTCAGAGATGTCAGGCAACTGCGGTTGCCACAGCTGGAGACCCAGAGCCGCTGGGCACCGAAGCTGTGCCCTTAACCACTCAAGCCCCTCCTGGGTCTGGCAGTACCCTTGGCAGAGAGAACCACACAAGTCCATGCTTGTCTCCTGTGATGATGGCTTTAACCCCCCAGCTCTTGTTCCCTGGCCAGAGGGTCTCAGGGTAGCAGGACAGGGCGCATGACCACCCAGCTTCGCCCTGCGTGTTGCCACTTATAAAGCTCTCTGACATCTGTGATCTCTGTGTCATCTTTGTCTGGGCCGCATGAGTGATTTTTTTAAAAATAAAAATTTCACTGTCTCCCGGACTGAAACCAGCATCTTCTCCCTGCCCCTCACGTCTCCTGCCAGCTTCCCCACCCCTCCCACCCCCAAGCCAGAAATCTGGACATCATCCTTGCACCTGTCTCTTCTGTACCGCTAGAGCCAGCCAGTTGGTCACCAGGCCCGAAGAGGCTCCCCTAAATGTCTTTCAAGCCGTGTCCATCTGTTGCTCCTCTAGTTCAAACCGCATTGTCTCACCTGGACCATTTCATTAGTCTCTTAACAGAGACTAATTATTTGCTGTCCCTGGCCATGCCAGTTCTGTCCTGCCGTCCTGATTTTGCCATCCCCCCACCGAGTGTGCCTTTCCCGCCCTTTCCTCTCTGCGTGCCGAGACCCTCAGTTTCCTGCTCCCACCCAGGGATCACGCCATCCGCTCTCCCTGACTAAGCCCCGATGACTGTCTCTACAGTCGTCCACCAAAAGCCTGCGGACCACCATCGGGGAGGCCTTCGAGCGGCTGCACCGGCTGCTGCGGGAACGGCAGAAGGCCATGCTGGAGGAGCTGGAGGCAGACACGGCCCGCACGCTGACCGACATCGAGCAGAAAGTCCAGCGCTACAGCCAGCAGCTGCGCAAGGTGCAGGAGGGGGCCCAGATCCTGCAGGAGCGGCTGGCCGAAACCGACCGGCACACCTTCCTGGCCGGGGTGGCCTCGCTGTCTGAGCGGTAAGTGCCTGCCTGCTGGGGGTCTTCTCCAGATGGGTATCCCCTCCCCGGCCCCTGTGGGGTGATGGGAATGGAAGCAGAGGGCGTGGTCAGCAGAGAATTCATTCGTTCAAATCTCCAGCAAGTACACAGGACATCTGCTGTGCGCCAGAGCATGCGCTAAAGGCTTGATGTATTCATATTATTTTACGTATAATATTTATAATCATATATCGGATATTAATTGTGTTATGTGATTTATATTATATTACAAATATATATCTTATGTTCTCTATTATATTATGGATAATAACATTGATATTATATATAACAGGTAATAATATTGATATTATTAGAACCCTGCTAGCCTCTTAGAGGTAGCTGCCACTGTCATTCCCATCTTACACATGTAGAAACTGAGGCACAGAGAAGCTAGGGCGATTGGCCAAGGCCCTTCATCTGACATGTGGGGGAGCCAGGATTCAAGCCCAGGTCTCTCTGGTCCCATAGCCGCCTTTAGTAAGAGTAACACTTAATCATTGGTTTGTTAAGGACCGATACTGATAGCTGATACCATGGCTTCAGTGTTGACGGTGAGCCAAGCACTGTGCGCGGCATTTTACATGCATTACGCCGTGAAATCTAATCCTCACAAGCCTAGGAGGCAGGCGTTATCATAGTACCCATTTTAAAGATGAGAAAACTGAGAGTAATAGCTAGAGAAATGGGAAGTGGCACAGGCAGGCAGACTTGAGTCTGGATCCGGCAGACTTCCCACTCATGACCTTACCCTATGCCAGCTGCCCTGAGGTTCTGGGACAGGAATCCAGCCCCCAATGAGGACTGCTTTCTTGCTGTACTTCCAGGCTCAAAGGGAAAATCCATGAGACCAATCTGACCTATGAAGACTTCCCAACCTCCAAATACACAGGCCCCCTGCAGTACACCATCTGGAAGTCCCTGTTCCAGGACATCCACCCAGGTAAGGCCCTTCCTGCCACTCACCAGTAGGGCCCAGGAAGAGGCAAGGATGTTCATGGGTCGGAGCTAGATGGGGCACAGCCCAGCCCACCCCCTGCTCTGCACACGGCACGGGGGGCAGGACAGAGGGATGAGAAGAGTGCCTTGCTGAGCACTCAGTATGTTCCAGGGCCTGTGCTGGGCGCTGGCACAATGCCTCAGCCCAGGGAATCTTCATACAACCCCAGGAGGTAGATTCTACTAGTGTACCCATTCTACAGATGAAGAGACTGAGGCCCTGGGCAGTTCACTCATTCACCCTATGAATACAGGATATATCAAGTACCTACCTCACACCAGGCACTATTCTAGGTACTGGAGATACAGCAGTGAGCAAAGCAGGAAAAAATCCCTACTCTTGTGCACCTTACATCCTAGGGTGTGAGAGAGAAAGAAAACAAAATTACATAAGTAAAATACACAGTTTTTAGATAATGCTAAAAGATAAGGAGGGGGCTAAGGGATGTTGAGGTCGGATTGAGCTTAGCAGGGGATCCAGTTAGCAGACCTTCCTGAGAAGGAGGCATTAGAGTAAAGACCTGAAGGGAGAAGGAGAAGAGTGAGCCATGTAGGTATCCAGGGAAGAGTGTTCCTGGCAGTGGGAATAGCAAGTGCAAAGGCCCTGAGACAGGAGCAAGCCTGGTGTGTTCAACGGACAGTAAGGAGACTAGTGTGGCTGGAGTGGAACGAGTGAGAGGGAGAGTGGAGGTGAGGAGGTCAGGCAGGTAGCAGTAGCCAGACCATGAGGGCCTGGAGGCCCATGTGAAAACTTCACATTTTATGCTGAGTGAGGTGGGAGCCACTGGAGGGTTTGGAGCAGCGAAGTGACATGAGCTGGCTTAACTTTTTAAAGTATCCGTCTGGGTGCTGAGTTGAGAATAGACTGCAGGGGGTAAAGGGTGGAGTTTAGGAGACTGCTGCAATAATCCAAGTGAGAGATGAGGGTGGCTTGGAGCAAGGTGCTGACAGTGCAGGTGGTGAGAAGTGATCAGATTTAGGATCTATTTTGAACAGAGAGCCAACAGGATTTGCTAATAGATTGCATCTCAGGTGTGAGAGAGGAAAACTACAACAGGATCGGCTGAGGCAACTAGGAGGATGGAGTTGTAAGCACCTGAGGTTTGCGATGCCGATTAGAAGTCTCAGTGCAGACGTGGAGAAGGCAGTGGGAGAGACACGTCTGCAGTACAGGAGGGAGGTCAGGGCTGGCCTCATCAGCATGTGGACGGTATTGGATGAGCCGGGATGAGATCACCTAGGACGTGAGGGTGGAGGGAAAAGAGAGAGGGCCACTCTAACACTTGGAGCCCTGGGACAGTCCTAGAAGTCAAGGACAGGAGGGGGACCCAGCCAAGGAGACTGAGGGTGAACAACCAGAGAATAGGAGGAAAACCTGGGTCCGTCCTGGAAGCCAAGAGGAGAACGTGTTTCAAGGAGGAGAGAATGGCTAGTGGTAGCAAGGCTGCTGTGCCAAGTGCGGGAGGATCAGAACTGACTGTTCTCGGGTCTTCATGACCTTGACAAGGGTTGCTGTGGTGGAGCGATAGAGGCAAAAGCCTGACTGGAGGCCATCCAAGAGCGAATGAGGGAGGAAATGGAGACAGTGCTTTCAAAGAGCTTTATTTAAGGGAAGGAGAGAGAACGTGGTGACGGCTGTTTGTTTAAGATAGAAGAAAGGACAGCATCTCCAGGGGTGGGGTATGGGGGTGGGGGGAGGGGGAGGGCATGGAAAAGATCCAGTAGAAGAAGGCAGAACTGAGGATGAAGGAGAGAGTGTTGCGGGAGTGACCACCGGGAGTGGGACCCCCCACTGCCTCTGCTGGGAACCTGGAGAAGGTGACTAAATGGGCACCGAAGCAGAGGGGGCAGTGGTGGGAGCTTGTGGGAATTCTCTTCTGATAGCTTCACCTTTCCCACTGAAGTAGGAAGCGAGGTCTTCTGCTGAGATGAGCATGGGCTAGAGGAGGTCATGGGAGGATGCCGGGGGAGGAGAAAGTCTGAAATGGGTTTCTAGTAGAGTTAGTAGACCCTGGGACTGGGAGAGCAACACTTTCCTGAGATAGACACAACCACGAGGGCATCAGAGTTGGACCTGTTGGCAGCAGGGAACCTTCTGTGTTCCTGAGTCAGGCACAGCGTCCTTTAGAGGTGACATAAGGATGTAGAGGGGGCTTCTCCCTACGAGGTAGACACTGTTATTATCAGTTTTTTAGATGAGAAAACTGAGGCACAGAGCTGTTAAGATCTTGACATGGATACAATCTGTAAACGTGCAGCCAGGATTTAAACCCAGATCTGTCAGACCCCAGAGCCTGGGCCCTTACCTGCTAAGCTAACTAGGCATTCTCTGGCCTCGTACCAACCCAGGAAGGCTGCTGGGGAGACTGGGGCTCAGAGAGGCTCGTTGATTTTCCAAAGTCACACAGCGGTCAGAGCTCTTTCCACCTGTCTGGATTCATTCTTTCACTCTACAAACATTCAGAGTCCTTCAAGGCACTTTCAGGGATCGGGGAGACAGATGGGACCACAGACCCTGACAGTCCAGTGGGACAAGGGCCACGACGAGGGACTTCCATGGAGCCGTGGGAGCTCAGAGGGGCAACAGGAGGCTCTGGATGGGGCAAGGGAGGGGCCTGGGGAACACTGAACAGGTGGCGTTTGAACTGAGCGCTAAAACCTGAGGGCTTCGGGGGCTCCCTCTAGGTGACCAAAGGCCTCATTTGATGGATACATCATGACCAATTTCACAAAAGTGAAGGGGCACCTCCGAGTACTCTTAAATCTGGACCTGTGCCCTCATGGACAAAGGGGGCGGTAGTTGGGGGAAGGGCCCACTTTCCAGCAGGCTGGGTGGGGACTCTTGGCTATCAGCCTGGGGCTGGGGGGCCCTGTGTGCTCCCAGGCTTGGAGACACCTCCACACTGGGACCCAGCAGGGTGAGGGCCACACGTGGGTGGAGCAGCAAAACTGCAGGAGGCACGAAGCGAGCCCGTCCACAGATCCTGTCCCTCCCCTGACCCAGGGAAGCCCCTCGGGCAGGTGGTCTCAGGAGCTCTGCTTATCTCAGCTCCTACCTGCCCCACCCCTGCCACTCTGAGCTCAGAGAGGCAGTCCAGGCACCTCGGCCTGACAGTCAAGGCCCTATGAGATCTGGGCCTTGTCATTCTCTCACTCTCCCCTCTGTATCACACTCAGCCACACTGAACCATCTTCAGATCTTATACAAGCCATATTCCCGCTCCTCCACACTTCTGCACATGCTGTTCCCTTTGCCTGGAACCCTCAACACAAAACTCAATCTTTGATGACTAACTCCTACTCTCCTCCACATCTTAGTTTATAAACACCTCCTCTGGGAAGCCTTCCTGGATTTCTCCAGGTAGCCCTGAGCTTTCCTGCTCTCACTGTTTTGTTTTTTCAATAAATTTATTTATTTATTTATTGGCTGTTCGTTGCTGCACATGGGCTTTCTCTGGTTGTGGTGAGCGGGGGCTGCTTTTTGTTGCAGTGTGCAGGCTTCTCAGTGCCGGTGGCTTCTTCCGATGCAGAGCACAGCCTCTAGGCACTCGGGCTTCAGTAGTTGCGGCACGCGGGCTCAGTAGTTGTGGCTCTCGTGCTTAGTTGCTCTGCAGCATGTGGGATCTTCCCAGACCAGGGGTTGAACCCGTGTCCCCTACATTGGCGGGCAGATTCTTAACTACTGTGCCACCAGGGAAGTCCCACACTGTTTGGTTAATGTCTGTGTGGCTGTCTCTCTCACTAGACTGTGAACTCTGAGGGATCAGGGGCTGAGTCTGATTCATCACTATACACTCGCAGCAGCCAGCACTGTAAATGATTGTGGATGAATGAATAAAGAAACGAATGAGTCCTGCTCTCAGTTCTGTTACTAGAATAGTACCTGGCATTAAGTAGGTGTTCAAAAATTATTTGTTGAATGAAGGAACTTGCTGCACATCCCTGGACAAATCACTTCCTCCCTCTGAGCCTCAATTTCCTCCTCTATATTACAGGGATGCTAGTGTTCCCTTTTCGACTTCCTCTCAAGTGAACAAAAGGATGTGAGACTTTGCTGGTTGCCCCAGGGCAGGGTTTCTCAGTCTCAGCACTATGACATTTGCGGCTGGATGGTTCTTTGTCTTGAGGGCTGTCCTGTGCACGGTAGGATGTTTAACAGCATCCCTGATCTCGACCCAACTAGATGGCTACCCCGGCCCCAGCTGTAACAACTGAATATGTCTCCAGACATTGCCCAATGTCCCTGTGAGGCAAATCCACCCCAGTTAAGAACCACTGGCCCAGAGAAAGCTGCCTGTAGAAGAGGGGCTGAGGATGCTGTAGTGTGTGCCCTGAACATCCTGCCAAGGACAGTGGCCCCTGGGGGTTCAGAGCACAGTGACCTGGTTAGCCGGGCCCCTTCCTTTGTCTGTAGGGCCTGAGAAGTCACTCTGGCTCCTCTGCTGAAACCAAGGCTCTTTTTGTCCAGTTGGGAGGGGCAGGCGCCCCCAGGGACCTGGCCCTGGATCCTAGCAGCTTCCTGCCTGCCCCCCTTCCAGCTCAGACTTCCTATTGGGTCACCTGAGAACTCCATCTAGCACCTGTCACTCCCCTGCTCTGGAACCTCCACTCTCCACCTCCACCCACACCCCTGCCCCACCTCTCAGCTGACACTGGAAACCCTCCTCCAACTGCCTGGCCTGATTGCCCCAGCTCCCAGGCACAAACCTCCTCCCCACCCAGGCCAGGTGGCCACTGTCCAGAGGACACCAGACACTGCTTCCTTAGCTCCCGCCACCTCCCTCTCGGGGCTGCTGTCTCCTCCTCCTGCTTATCTGAATGCAGTCATTTTGGGTTCCAGCATGTTCACTGCTTAGCTGTGTGACCCAGGGCGAATCTCTGCCTTCTCTGAGCCTGTTTCCTCATCTGTAAAGCAGGGATGGGGAAGGTATGATTTATCTCCCAGGGTAGGTAGGAGAATTAAATAAGATTATTTATTTGCGATAATAATCCCGGAACTTAGTAAGTGCTTGACACCTGCTTCTTGTGATCATCGTGAATCATTGGATGGCTCCTCAGTCTTGCTGAACAGGCTTTCTGGGGCCACATACAGGAAAGGCCACAGTGTGAAGAGACCTTAGCTCAAGCTCTGCTTCCGCCCCAAGTGGCAACTTGAACAAGCCACTTGACTCAGAGAAATCTCCTTGGAGCCTCAGTTTCCTCTTCTGAAAAATGGGTATCGTAATGTGTGCTCCTGGCGCTGCTGTACTGGTCCCATGAGCTAGAGGGTGTGAAAATGTTTTTCGAATGCCTGCACTGTGCAGCTGAGGGCCTGAGGGACCAGACTTTTTAAAGTCCTGGCCAGAAGAAAGAGCTGATGGTGTTTCCTGCCCTGCCAGGCCTCAAAGCCACTGACCTTGAGAACAAAGAGGTACGAGCCACGGGCTGTGGAGTGATGGTGCTGGACTTGGGGGTTTTTTCTGCCGCTTGAGCCACTGCGGTATGTGGTTGATGGTGGCCAGGAGACAGTTCCTGGGCCCGGTGCAGTCTATGCTCCTTGTTGGATGCCTTTTGACCTTGAGGTCTCAGAGAGGTTTAGATGGACGGAGAACACACCTGGAGACCAGACAAGCTGCCGCAGCGGCTGCTTTCTGTTTTTATAAAAAGTGTCCCAGGACCTAGGAAAAGAGCTCTGACCTGTAAAAGTGTGAACCCCAGGGGACGGGATTTGTTTTGTGTCTGTTGGGCAAGTCTGTCACCTCTCCTGAGAATAAAGGCTCGGTGGAGGGATTGCCAGTCCCTGCACAGGGACTGACTTCTCAGAGGGGGGGAAGGTATTTCCATGTCCCCAGCTGGGTACTTCTCTGGTCTAGAGGGTGTTTCTCCTGACAGCCCCAGCCTCAGGGAGGACAGGAAGGAGGCCCAAAGACAGGGGCCCTGTTTATGAGGAGATGGACCTCAGCCCACCCTTTGGGGTGTAAAAGCCTCCTAAGAATCAGGCCACACCCTCTGCCTAAGAAGAATACCAGGCCCTGCCCTTAGCCTCACCCTGTGGGCTGTTGGGCCCTGCCCTCTGTGGATCGGGTCCCGCTCCTCTAGGCCCGCCTCTATTGCCAGAAATGACCAATGAACGGCAGACCCTGCCCCCAGGCACACCCACTGAGGGGCGGGTCCTGTCTCCAGCAAGCACCCTGGGCTTCGCGCCTGTGGGTCTGCGGGAGACGTTAGTCCCCGCTACAGTGCGGACTTCCTCTGTCCTACAGGCCCAGTCTCAGAACCACAGCAGGCCCCTTGCCTGCCTGCTGGAGTGCCCTGCCCACTCGTCAGCGGCCCTGGAAAGGCCCACACTGACCTCCTTAGGCCTAAGAGTGTGGGGCTGAGCCCTCCTGCCTGCGTGCTAGTCTTCCCCTGGCCCTTCTTCCCTGAGCCTTGGTTCCTGCCTGTCGCTGGTCTCCGCACATCATCCTGAGCACCCGAGACATAAGGCCCAGTTTGCCAGGGGGCACCCACCGCTGCCGCTGCCCACACCTTGGCCGTGTGCCAGCTCTCTCCCTCTTGCCCCTCTGCCACAGACGCCCGAGTATGACCCACATTCCACAGCTGGTAGGAGCGGCCCCATGTGTGTCTGATTAGACTCTTCTCTCCGGCGCTCCCTCCCGCACAGAAGGCCTACATCCCCTCCACCTCCTGCCTCTTGACCCCACTGTGGGAACGCCCACATTCCACGTGGCGGGAGCCTTCTGGTCTGACGGGCTGCACTGGGACCAGATGACAGGGTGAGACGTTCATCCAGTGACTCAGTGTCCTCCTTCTCATGGCCTCTGTGTCCCTGGATAGAGAACTGTGATTCCATTGACCCCTCTATTCACAGGGCTCATTGTTTCCATATAGCCCTCTGACTTCTAAGAACAGGAAAGAAAAGTGTAAAACTCAAGACTAAATGTATTCCTGACAGAGCTCATGGGAAGGGCTTGCTGTAAGTCAATGGTCAGCTTTGTTAGTGGCCTGAGAACAGGAGAACAGTTCAGGGACTGGCTGTCACTCCGTTAGAGACCATTGCCATCATTGTGGCATTTTACGTCCCTGCGTCTACGCAGCCAGCAGAGGCAGCTCAGGTAGGAGGGGTGCCCCGTCAAGTGTAACCATGCCCCCGCTCCACCAGAGGGCCAGAGGGAGGCGTCCTTCCTTAGCTCCAAGGAACTGGTGGCAGGATCCCTTCTCCTTTTCTCCCCTCTGTCTTGCTCTGCCGTGGAAATGCTCATGCAGGCTAACGAGAGCCAGTTCTAGGTTCCTCCTTCTGGCTGGGCATCAGCTCCCTCAGGGAGGCAAGAGTAAACAGAGTCCTTGACAAGAGCTCGTGACACGTTGAGAGCCAGACCTGCTGAGCCAGTGTGGCCAGCCCAGAGCCACGTGCCCCAGCCCGTGCTACCTGCCCAAAGACCAACACAGGCGGGTTCAGTTTAATTTGGTGAGCCTTGCTGGAAACCTTCCACATGCCAAGCCCTGTGCTGGGCACTGGGCACACCAGGGAGAGCCTAGGTGGAGAGTACACAGTTCTTGCCCTCCTGGGGTACATGGGGGTAAGATATGGGCACAGAAGACTACCCCACATATCAGGAGAGGGACACAAACAAAGTTAAGGGATTTCAGAGGAAGGAGTGAGCATACCTGCTGGGCAACCAGGAGGGCTTCCCTGAGTTTGGGGCCTGGAACTGAGCCTTGTGGGGTGTGATTACAACAAGCAGAGATGAGGCGGTGGAGGGAACAGTCTGGACGAAGGCTTTGGGCATGAGTGGGGTGGGGAGTGGTGAGTGAGAGGTGGGCAGGAAGAGAGGGCTGGAGCTAAACTGCACATGGTCTTGATGAGTCCTGGCTCTGCCAGTGTTTGCCTGGTGACCTGAGACTAGTCACGTCTCCTCTCTGAGTCTCAGTTTCCCCATCTGTCAAATGGGAGAGTTGGCCTAGAATCAGTGGTTTTCAACTTTTTCAGACCCATCATCTACTTTTCATAACAAATAATTTGTAATGTCTTAAAGATAGTATGACTTTTTCACAATTTCAAATATACACATATATATATACTTACACATATATGTATATGTGTATACACTCTGACTATGATATAAAGGAAAAATAGAAGGAAATTATTTATAATATGTCAACGTGTAGAAGCTCACTCACAACCATGCTAGAAAACTTGTTTATTATGAACAAGTCGGGTGCTCCCACCATTAGTAAAACACCATTCTGCTTGAAATGCAGTCTTAAATAGGTAGGTTATATTGATCAATGGTGTTCTTCTTAGAGATGTATTTACCAAAAAAGCGAACAATTCTCAGTGACGTTCCGGACAAAACAAATTCAGTCTTCCCCCAGTTTACATGGTAATTGCATTTGAAAACATTCATTATATATTAAAATTGTACACAAAATTATTTCATGTTTAAATGTAAAAGGGAGTTAAGCTGTAGTTTCAGGTCATTGTAAAGATTTCTCATTGACATGAATATCTGGTGGAGCATCTGAAACTCATTGGTGGGGGGCATGGGACCCCCCCCCCCGTGCATTTCATACAGGGCATTTAGCATCCCTGGATCCCTCCTATTGAGACAACCCAAACACCCCCGCACATTTCCAAAGAACCCCATGTAGTGATTATCCAGCACCTGAATAATCTTTAAGCTCCCCCCCAGCTCTGAAATTACCCAGTTTTGAACCTCATTCAGGTTTATTCAACACATTTTCACGGAGTGCTCACTGTCTGCCTTGCCCCGGGACAGCATCAGTGAACAAACAGCCGTAGCTCCTGTCTCCTGCAGCCAGGTTTAAATCGGAAAGGACCTTGGCTGTCACCCTTCCATTTTACAGAGGAGGAAGCAGAGGCCCAGAGAGGGCAGGCTTGTATTCAGCATCACACAGCCTCCTGGGGGCCAGCCAGAACCCTGCCTCCGGGAGGCACCACAGAGTGGGTCCACAGCCTTCTCTCCAATCATCTTCTCTTCCTCCTCTATCCCCGGCAGTGCCGGCCGCCCTGACCCTGGACCCCGGCACCGCCCACCAGCGCCTGATCCTGTCCGATGACTGCACCATCGTGGCATATGGCAACCTGCACCCACAGCCACTGCAGGACTCGCCGAAGCGCTTCGACGTGGAGGTGTCGGTGCTGGGCTCCGAGGCCTTCAGTGGCGGCGTCCACTACTGGGAGGTGGTGGTGGCGGAGAAGACGCAGTGGGTGATTGGGCTGGCGCACGAGGCCGCGAGCCGCAAGGGCAGCATCCAGATCCAGCCCAGCCGCGGCTTCTACTGCATCGTCATGCACGACGGCAACCAGTATAGCGCCTGCACCGAGCCCTGGACGCGGCTCAACGTCCGCGACAGGCTCGACAAGGTGGGCGTCTTCCTGGACTACGACCAAGGCCTGCTCATCTTCTACAACGCCGATGACATGTCTTGGCTCTACACCTTCCGCGAGAAGTTCCCCGGCAAGCTCTGCTCGTACTTCAGCCCCGGCCAGAGCCACGCCAACGGCAAGAATGTGCAGCCGCTGAGGATCAACACCGTGCGCATCTAGTGCTGTGGAGGGAGTCCGCAGGCCTGAGCGTGGCCACCAGTGACAGCCCTGCCCCAGAGACTGGGGGCCTGGACTCCAGCCCAGCCGGGCCACCTTGAGATCTCAGGCCAGTTGTTTACCCTCGTTTTCCTGCCTGTAAAACGGAGGTTGTGTTCCATGATTGCACAACTCTCTTCCAGCATTGATGTTCTGTAGCTCTGACCTTGGTGGGGATGCAGCTTTGGTCCAGGGATGTGAGATGGCTTCTCCTCAGGGCAGCCCCTGCCCAACCCTCATCTCAGGGGCAGGGGACTGCATCTTTATGTCTCCCACCTGCTCACATGCCCTGACCTCAGGATAGGTCAGAGTGTTGCCAGCAGTTTGCAGCCTGAAAGAGACACAGAACCCTCTTACACTCCCAGGCCCAAGACTTGCCTCTGATCAAGCTGGTGATGGGCCGTTTTATCCTTGATCCCAGCCCATGGTGGACACAGGCGGTAGCTAGTCCCAGAGATGCCTGAGAATCACCTTCCCCTTCCATCCCTATACCAAGAGCTTCATGCTTCCTGATATTCCCACTTATCTGCGGGTAGAAATGATGTTGTAGCCTGTGGACGGTACCCAGTAGTTGAGCCCACATGTTACAGTTACTGTGCCACCACCTCCCTGCCCCGAGGTCTTAAGGCTGGATGAGGACACACCTCGAGGCTCACGTAGGACAAGCATCACTGGACGGTAGAGGTTCCCTCAGCTCCAAACAAGGGTCCAGCCAGGCCTCTGTGACCAGGCTAGGGTGCAGCAAGGCTTCGGGGAGCCGTTATTTGAGCCAGGCCCTGAGCACTGGGGTGCGTGTGGGCTGAACCCCTCATCAGTCTTGGCGTCTGTCTCAGTTGGGATACTGTTGCAGAAAACAAGAGCTGCGCTAGCTTTTTAAATTAGACAAGGATTTATGACCAGGTCCCTAGAGGCTTTGTAAAATCATTGGAAGGGCTGAAGGAGCAGACTGCTGCGTTTCCAGACACAGCTCCCAGCCGCCAAATGCATCATGTCTGCTGTGACCAAGAACGCGGCTCCCGTCTGCAGGAAGCCACGGCATCGAGAAACCGCTGGCTGCAGAACTGTGCTGCCTCTGCTACTGTCCATGCCCGTCAGCGGATGTCCTGAGGCCTGCCTCCCCACCGTTCAATTCAGTTTCCAGATCCACAGCTCTGCAAGGGATTCTGTTTGGGGAAATTTAAATCCGATCCAGAACCTTGGCTGCAAGGGAGTCTGGGAAATGTACTTTTCTTCTTTCTGGCCTCATCTATACAAAAAGGCACAGTAGAAGACAGTTAGAATGGATGTTGAACAAGCCCACCTACAATTTTTGCCGTTGGAATCCACCTCTAGGCCTTAGCTTTGAAGCAGCAGAGCCTCTAGGTGTCCTGCTCCATGGCTTTGTCCGTGCCCAGGACAGGAGCATGGGAGCGGGCCTGCAGGACCAAGCTGAAATGTCTCCCAGGCCTTGGCTTTTCTTTCTAGTCCTGGAGCCTAGATTCTGAATTTGGGGTCTCTGACCACACCCATCTCAAAGGAGCCAGACTAGCTGAAGTTGTGGGGCTCCCACCTCACATGTGCTGCCCACTGGGGCCTCCCTTGGGCAGGAGGAATCCTCAGTCTCACCCCACCCATTCAGCTACCAGAATCTGGGGCACCCCCAGCAGTATTTTTATTTTGTGTTGCCCATTTTGTGAGTTATGATGAATTTCTATTAAATTAAAGTTACAGGCTGTGCGTGGTCAGTTCCATTCATTTTGACACATACAGTGGCCCATGTATCCTGGCCCAGGCAGTGTACATACATCAGCATGGCTAAACCACAAAGCAACACTACCGGGTAGATAGTATTATGCCCGTTTTACAGAGGGGAATAAATGAGGTTCATAGAGAGTACATGACTTGCCTACAGTCCCATGTCCCACACTGGAAGTGAGTTTAGAATCGAATGAGTCCAGGGCACTCACGTCACAACATACCAGCCAGGGAAGACTGTCTGTCTTTGTCTGGAGGAGGGCGTGGTGGTAGCCTTGGGAGCAGACAGAGGGGAGCTTGTGAGACAGTGGCAAGAGCCTGGTCACTGGAACCCCACAAACAGGTTTAAATCCAGGCTCCGTCACTGTGTGCCTCTAGAGAAATGACTTAACCTCTCTGGAGCTCAGTTTTCTCACATGGAAAGTGGGGATAATCACAGAAATCTTCCATGATTTATTGGTAAGTTGCAAAGCACAGTGCACTTAGGGAGGGCCCGCCTCTCACTGCAGCTGCCTCCCAGGGTCCGTGCCTGGAACTGCGTGGGTTTTCTGAACCTCTGTGTTGGCTCTGCCCTCAGTCTATCTTCTTCCTTGTGCCTTGTGAGGGGTGTGGGACCACCTATGCCAGGAAGGTCCCCAGGTCTGCTGTGTCAAAGGAGGTCCATCCTACCTCTGACTGATGGGAAAGCAGCCTGGCCAGGAGTCAGGGCCCTGGGTGTGGACACACGAGCTGTGCACACTGTAAGTAGAAAGGCCACGGGGCCAGTGCAGCAGCCTTGGAAACAGGGCTCCTGGGCCTGGTCTTAGTTCTGTGTTGACTCATTTTGTACCCTGAGGGTCCTTTCCACAGTCTCCTCACCTGCAGAATGACGGAGGTTATACTGGATGCTCTCGGAGGCACCAGGTGGATCTTCACCTATACCTGGAGGTGGGGAAGGGAAGAGAGGGAACCACCCCAGTCATTGATTTGTTTGCAGTTCTAGGAACAGGGACATGAACAAGGAGAAGAAGGGGCTGTTGGCAAGGGCAGAGGGAGAGTTCTCTGATTGGCTGATGTCGAAAACACCATAGTTTACAGAGAAGTTGTAGGGGGTGATACTGGAACTAGAGTCTCCCCACCCCCCAACCCCATGCTCTCAGATCCCGGTGACTCCCCCGAAGTAGCACCCCTCTGTTTTTGCTCGGTGGATCTGTCCTCTGGAGGAAAAGCACCCCCTATGTGGTACTCCCTTCCCCCACTCAGTCTCAGCACCAAGTCCAAGAAAGTCTGGTCGCTGCCCAGTCTTCACTCCCAGTTTCTAAGTCTGGGAGTAACTGTAGGTAACTAATTTGAACACCCAACTGGGGACTCTGGGAAATCACAGTACCTCCAAGAGGTATGACGTATCCAGAGACTTCCTGAGTGAAAGAATCTGTGGTTGTCAGGCTAATACCAGGAACCCCACATTTAACAGGTAAGCGAAGAGGGGAGGCAAAGGCAGCCCAGCATTGAGGAGGAAGGAGGGAGCAGCAAAGATCTTCCCCAGGGCGGGAAAGAATTGATAGGATAACAAAAACCCCATTCACATCCCTGTTTGTAGTTTGAACCTTATCCAGCATTGAGACAAGCCCGTGAGATTGATATCATCTCAGTGTTTGTGCGGGGAAACACTACTTCCTGGGGACCCACAGCCAGTACTCAGCAGAGCTGGAAATCAGACCCAGATCTGTCCAAAGCTAAAGCCCAACTCTTCACTGGCCTCCCTAGAAATGCTTCTCAACTTTGAGGACCACTTCAGTGACAGGCAGTAGCCACTAGAACTGTGATCCCCCTGGGATTCAAGGCGGGTGCTTAACCCAGGCTCCACACCATTGAATTATGCAATTGTGAGTCAACTCTCATCTGCAGGCTCCACCTCATGTACCTCCCAGGTCAGAGGTGGACTCATGAAAGCACTATGTGACCCTGAGTGGGTCCCTCTCCCTTCCTGGACATCCGTTTCCCCATCTCTATTGGGAAGGGGCTAGGGATCTAGTTAATTGATTGCCAAGGTACCAGATCTGATGGTCCAGGATAGTGTAAGTCTAATGTGGTCCCAGGGCTTGGCCTGCTCAGCACCTAACAAGGCCATTAGCTCTGGGTCTTTCTCTCTGGGGTGGCAGCGGGAACAGCAAACAACAGAGATAAGGTCTCTTGGCAGCAGAGGCTTGGCTCAGGGGCTCTGGGGATGGCCTTCCCTCCTGCCACAGAGGCCATCCCAGGAGGCTGACTGCTCACACCTGGGCAGTGTTCCTGGCTTCCTCCCCTCCTGCCTGAGTCTTGGCTCTGTTCACTATCCCCAAATGCTCCACCAGAATGTCAGCTGCAAAGGACCAGGTCAAATGTAGGTGGCCAGAAGTGGGGTGAGATGGGGGAGAGGTAGTGTGCTGGCCAAGGTGCTGAACCGTCATGGCCACCAGGGCATGGTAATTTCTTACAATTCTAGCCAGTGTCTCTGGGGAAGAGGGGCTGACAGGAAGCAGGGCAGAAATGAGAAGTAGAGGGAGCAAGAGGGCGGGAAAGAGGAGAGAGAGAGAGAGAAAGGAAGAGGGAGAGGAAGAGGGAAGTAGAGATGCATTCAGGAAACACAGCCTCCAAAAAAATAGCAGGAGAGGGGGAGACTTTTATTCTGAAATATGCTCATTTTCCTTTGTTTTCCTTTTCTATCTGGATTAAATTACGTGGATTTTTGTTTACCTTAGATAAAGAGAAGAACAGTCTTCCATCTTCTTTCACAATTTTGACAGTTCTATCATATTTCTGACTCTTACAAAATGCCCCCTGTTCACCCGAGGAATTCAGTGAAGTAGGGGAGGAGTGGACACTTTGGACCAGAGGGCCAGGGGCTTCCTACTCGGATGTCGTGACAAGAGGGAGGGCCTTTCAAGAGGCTGGAGCCACAGGCACAGAGCCCAGGCCCTGTGAGCTCCCCACAGCTGTGGGCCACAGTGTGGTCAAGTCTGAAAGCTGGAGGATTGGGGGCCCCTCCAGCCCAATCCTGAGGCCCAGAGAGATTTGGTTTCCAGCACAAGGGCATATAGCACATGGCAGAGCCAAGGCCAGAACCCGGGTGTCCTGGCTGCCAGTTGCTGAGGAGAAAGAAAGGCCAGCTGAGATCGCTTCCCACCCAGGCAAGAAAAAGGAGCACAGAGGGCCAGCTGGAAGGGGGCAGAGGCAGGGCTGAGGAGGGCGGTGCTCAGAGGAGAAGGGTCCCCATAACTACAAGGTCAGCGGGCCGTAAGGGTGCCCCCAGAGTGAGGGCTGCAGCTCCACAGAGAGGAAGAGGAACAAAGCAGAGTCCGGAAGTCCTCTCTGGGGTGGAGACAGCCCCGCTGAGCGTGCCAGTCAGCATCACAGACTCCAGGACCGCCGCTAAGAGACCACTGGTCTCAACCCCATCATTTCACAGGTAAGAAAACTGAGACTCAGATGGAAAGTCATCAGCCTGTGAAGCAGAGGCAGGCCCAGACCCAGCTCTGCAGACTCACAGCCTTTGGCTATTTTCACGCAACCTTTAATTTCCCCCTTGTGGATTCTGATGGCTCCTCCCACCCCCTGGGAACCTGGAGTCAGCACAGAAGGAGAAGGGGAGTGGCCTGTGTCCCTGCAGCTACAGCAGCCAAGAGCTGGGTTCCTTTCTCCCTCTTCCTTCCCGAATGGAATGGAAATTGGCCTGGACCTCAATGGCCCCTCCTCCAGGGCAGAGTCAGTCAGTGCCTGCCCACACCTGGTACCTCTCCTACTGGCAACAGAGTCCAGAGCCAGTAGCAGCCACTGCAGGGACAAAGCCACCTGGGCAGATACTGGAGCCATAGGGAGTCACAGGTAAGTGAAGGCACTGACCTGAGGGGGGGGTTCCCGATTCTGCAGCATTAGTGTCAGCCCTGGTACCACGAGTAGTTGGGGATTTGGATCTTTTTTTTCCCAGAGGAGGGGCTTTTGCCCCCTCACTCCCTGTAGGCTGAGCCCCTGGGGGTGCTTCCTCTGTCTACTGCAAACCCCAGGTGAAGAAGCCCCTCCATGGCCAAGCTGCCAGGTCTACAAGCCAGGAATAGGGTCCTGGGGCCCAGCAGCTCTTCTCCTGACACTGGGAGAAGGGAGAAGCAGTTAAGGGCCTCAGAAGGTCCCAGAAAAAGCAGAGACCAGCTGGAGGTGTGCGCATCCCACAGGTGTGGACTGAGGGTTGAGATCTGGGCAAACCTGCTAAATCTGGAGTGGGCCCCACCTTGGTCCCTGACTCTCCAGTGACCCTGGACAGCTCCTGGCATCACCACTTTAAGGGTGTCCATTTCTCGTGGGTTCAACAGAGAGATAGGCGGTCCTGGGCTATGGGGCAACCCCCACTTCTAAGGTTCTAGCTTGAGGCAACCTCACAGAGTTTGTCCAACAGTGCCCACCCCTTCACCCTCCCTCTTCTTCTTTAGGGGTCTCCCTTTGTCATACTCCTGAAGTGCCCTCCTCCACCCGTTTCTTTTCTCCATCAAAACTTACCCTCCTGGGGCTTCCTAGGTGGCGCAGTGGTTGAGAATCCGCCTGCCAATGCAGCGGTGACGGGTTCGATCCCAGCTCCAGGAAGATCCCACATGTCGCGGAGCAACTAAGCCCGTGCGCCAAAAAAAAAAAAAAAAAAAAAAAAAACTTACCCTCCTGTGTTCCTCAGGGTAACTGACTTATGGTTTGCAATGTCTCCCTCCCTGACGCATGCACGTTTATAATAGAAACCTCTCTTAAAGAGTAGCTAGTGCCGAATGTAAAATAGCTAGTGGGAAGCTGCTGCATAACACAGGGAGATCAACTCGATGATGGGTGGGGTGGGAGAGGGAAGGTGGGAAGGAGTCACTGGAGGGAGGGGATGTGGGGATATATGTATAAATACAGCTGACTCACTTTGTTGTACAGCAGACACTGGCACAACAATGTAAAGCAATTATATTCCAGTAAAGAGCTTAAAAAAAAAAAAACAAATGGTAGTTAGTGGTGGGATTTCAGGCACCACACCAAGTAGGTGGGAGAAAGATAACAGCGGGGATAGGAAGGCAGAGTAGACCTCTTACGACTCCACATGGGCAGCACTCCCGCAGCTGTTACTGTGTGGGCACAGACCCGGCCAGAAATGACCATGGCTCCGTGCACTGAACCCATCCAAGTCCTGCTCTTGGCCCAGCCTTCAGCCCTCACTCCCCCTCACCAACACCCAACAGGCTCATGGTGACACAACACTGCCTTTCTGTTTTCAGGGTCTCCCGGTGGAGGAGAAAAGGACGGTGCATATAATGTTAGAATCAGAGCACTCAGAATATTAGGATCCCCATGGAAATTGTTAAGCAGATTTTGGTCCTTAACACCTCTGCTTTTGTAATACCCTCCCAGCTCCTAGAATGCCCTTGCCCTCCTTTTCCTTCCTGTTGAAATCTTACTCACCCTTCACATCCCGTTCAAGGTGAAGCTGCCCTGGTCGTTCACTGAGTCCAGCAGAACTCAGTGTTCTGGGCCCTTGTAGCACTCTGGGTCTCCCACTACCACTAGACCATGAGCATCCTGAAGAGACATGGGTGCAGAGATGGTCTCAGAAAACATTTGCTGGCTGGAACTGGTTATTGCCCAAGCTGGAATCATGAAAGCATTCCATCTCCAAGTTGGAAGGGAGCTTGGAGACCAGGGATGGCTCCTCCCTAAAGATGCCAGGGTGAGCACACTGACCACCCCCAGCCAGATTGCGCACAGAGAGAACCAGGAAGAGCCAGGAAGGTCTAGGGACGTTGTCTGATTGTTTGTCTTTTTTTTTTTTCCAATTATAAAATAACTTCTGTTTATTGCCAAAAAATTCAAATAGATAAAAGACTATAAAACAGAAAGTCCCCTCATCCTACTCCCAGGAGTCAACAGCTGTTAACAGTTTGGCGCAGGTCCTTCCAGGCATTCTGGCTTACGCATAAACAAAAATAGAATTTTCTTTTACAAAAGTATGCTCATTCTTCACTTTCTGTGTGTTCTGTAAATTCTTACAGATAGAATTTGTTGGTCAAAAGGTTTGCTCATTTTAAATGTGTTGCTTTCCTAAGGAAATTTTTTGTCTTATAACATGTTCATGGAAAATTTGGAAAACACAGTCAAGACACACAGAGTAAATATTACCCATCAGCCACTGTTCAGAGATAACCACTGCTAGCATTTGGGTGATAAAGTCTACAGCTTTTTTTTCTTCCATGTGAGTATGTATGTTTATCTACCAAAATTGGAACATACTCTCCTATTGTTCCACAGCCTATTTTTTACTCCACTTAATAACAGATTGTGCTCATTTTTCCATGTTAAATAGTCTTCTACAATATAAATTTAATACAGTAAGGTTGTTTGAACTTGAGGGCCCCCTCGAAGCCTGATTTTCCTGACCCCCATTCTGAGTAGGGAGCCTGTTGCAACAGTGGGCCAGAATCTGTTTCTCCAGCTGTAACCTTGGCCTGCCCCCTACTTTCAGGAAGGGAAGGACCAGGAAGGCCTTGAGCACCTGCGGCCTCCACCCCTCCTAAGAGGAGGCCCCAACACCCCACTGATGGGCTCAGAGCCCCCCTGTAACTTCTCCACTGCTGCCCACCGGTGCAGTAAGTAGACACCTGCCCCTTTTCTCTGCTGCTTTCCTGGACCCTGGGCTCCTCTAACCCTGGGTGGGGGGGGGGGGGGGGGCGGGACTTGGGTGATCCTGACCTTGACGTGAAGAAGGGCCTCAAATCAAGTGGGGTGAGGGAACAAGTGCCACTTGTCCTTGCACTTCAGCCAGATCCTCAGCCAGGTTTCCCTCATACTGACGGGACTGGGGGAGGAAGAGGGGCAGATGGGGGTAGGGGGAGAATGGGGGAGGAGCTGAGCCACTTAAAAATTTTCTGGTCCTGAAAGCAAATACCCAACTTCCCAGCCCAAGCCCATGCTCTGCCCCAGGAATTTACCAGCCAAATAGTGTGAAATTAAGTGTGATCTTGAAGAAGACTCTACTCCACTCTGGGGGAGGTTTGGGGGTGGGTCTTGGTCTCCTCACCAACATACCACGTGGTTCTTAAGGCATCTTCCCAGATCTGGAATTCTGTAACCCAACTCGAACCCATGTTTCCAAATGTTCTCTTTTCTCTCCAAGCCCCTGAACACCTTATGATTTGTTAAATCTAATTATGCACCAGGCCTTGTTTGAGGGATCATTAACATAGTGAATACTATTAGTTGTCATCTCATTTAATCCTCCCGACAAGCCTGAGAGGAGGCACCACTTTTATTCCCATTTTACAGATGAGAACACTAAGTCCAGAGAGTTAAGATGATTTTCCAGTTAAGTGGTAGAGCTCATGTTTGAACCCAGGGCTGTGTGACTCCCAAACCTACTCTCCTTATTATCCTCCCATCCCCATACCACTGTGATTTATGCGGGGATTATTTCCCTTGCTAGAGTTGAGGAAACTGAGGCCAGAGAGGGGAGGTGAATTCCTCACGGTCACATGGCATGTTCATGGCAGAGCTAGGTGAATCCAGGCTTTGTGATTCCCAGCCCACCCTTACCTCCTGCACAGCACTGACCAGTTTTCAAAGAGGGAAGCTGGTGAACTGGAAACAGCCCTTGGACTGGAGTCAAATGCCTAGAATGATTGGGGGTGGGGCACTCAGGTGGGGAAGGCTGTGTTTGTTCAGCCCAGCCTGGGTCTGCCCTTCCCCAGTTCAGTCCAGGGAAGTGTTGACTTTGGGCAGGTCCTGAAGGATAAAAGGTGACATTACCTGTGGGTGGGGGAGAGATAAGCCAGAGGAGCCCCTTCCCTACTCTCCTCCTAGACAGCCTCACTCTGCTCTCTACTCCCTCACTCTCCCGTTCAGTCACTTACCTGACAAATCCCTACTGAGTGCCTACTATGTGCTAGCTCTGAGATGAGCAAGGACAGGTGCATCCCAGGTCTCCATTAAAGGGCCAATGGTGACCAGGCAGTCATAGCACATGTGTGGAGGGCTGGGCTAAGACAAGAGGGGAGGCGCAGGAACTCAGAGAAGATGGGCCACTGGAGGAGGTATCACAGAATCTGAGACCTGCAGCATGAGTAAGAGTTGGGGAAAGTGTTCCAGGAAGAGGGAACAGCATGTGCTAGGGATAGGAGACTGGAAATGAGGTCATGTGGTTAAGGGTTGAATATGAGGCAAAGGGGCAGCCCCTGCATCTCAGCTTCTCCATCTGGTAAATGGGAATAGCATCATCTTGCCAAGTTGAATAACACAAGGTGTATAAAGCACCTGGTGTTCTTAGCATCACTTCTCTCCCTTGTGGTCCACAAACATGTACCAACCACCAAGTGCCAAACACTAGGGGGAAATTATTATTGGCTACTTATCCAAGGTCACTCAGACTTTGCCTCCAAGCCTCTTCCTGCTCTGTACCATACCTCCTTTAGACCTGGGACCACAATATTGCGTGGGCCACAGCTACTGAGGGCCGGGGCACAGCCTGTCCCCGGGGAGCAGTCCACTACCCCTGCCCTGATGCCTCTGTCCCTTCTGCCAGATGTGGGTGGCTTGCAGGCTGCAGTGATCATCATCCCCACCCTGCTCTCGTCATCCACGCTGCTGATCATAAGCTGCATCTTATGGAAGACCTGCCGTCGGTGGTCTCGGGTCGCCCACCCAAGCCTGCCGTCTACATGAGGCGCCCAGGTAAGCCACCTGAGGATCATTAGGACAGGGAAGTTCTATCTCAGTTTTATTCTTTGTCTCCCTTAAGAGGAGAAGCTCTCCTTACTCTCTTGAGGCCACAAGAGATGATGTGCTGAGATGGATGAACAAGCACGTATGTGGCCTCCTAGTCTCCCATACCCTTGTTCAGGTCCCGTTGGACATTACTCATCAGCCCCTGTAACTGTGGCCCTGGGTGACTGACTATGAGACCAAAGCTGCCCTTGGCCCCCTTAGTTCCCTGCGATGCCCCCTACCTGGTGGGGCCTCCACAGGGAAACTGACCAGGGAGCAGGAAGTCCTCCTCCAGGGACTGGATGAGAGCACCCCTGGTTTCACCCTAGTTGGGGCGTGGCTTATCATATTATCCAAGGCTTGCAGTCCTTAGAACTTTCCACTTCTCATATCTTTAAACACTCACATCACCAGTGCTTTCCTGAGGTCACGGAGTTTCAGCTTATTACATGGTTTTTAGAGGGAACATAGCCCTAAGGCCCCTGACAGGCAAGGCATGGATGGCATGGAAATTGGTGGGTCCCTGGACCCCTGCCCAGCCTGGAGCCTCCACTCTCCTTGTCTACTGCCTGAGCTCTGGAATTAAGAGGAGAAACAAAATGAGGAAATGGGTTTCATGAAGCTAGTACAAAAGCCCAGAATTCTCACCACTGCCCTACGATTTCAGGACACCTGCTCTGTCTGCCAGCCACAGGTTCTCAGCTTCTTCTATTCATCCAGTGATACCCAGATGTGTACCATGTGCCAGGCATGCCAGGTGCTGGGTTTATAACAACAAATGAGACTCAGACTAGTAATCTAGTGGCTGTAACAGAACAATGACAGCAGAGTATGAGACGTGCTTGGATAGAGTAAGGAGTCTGGGGGAGCATAAAGAAGAGACCACTAACTAGCCAGGGGAGGACATTTAGGGAAAGTTTCCAAGAAGTGGCACTGAAACTGAGACCTGAAGGATGACTAGGAGCTTGCTGGAAGGAAGGTGGTAAAGGATAGTACCAGCAGAGGGAACAGAAAGTACAGTGTAAGGTGTTGGCAAACTATGGCCCACTTCCTAGTTTTATAAATAAAGTTTTATTGAGACATAACCATATCCATTCACTTACATATTGTCTCTGGCTGCTTTCACTGTACCCAGCAGGGTGAAATAGTTGTCACAGAGACGCTATGGCTCACAAGGCATAAAACATTTTCTATCTCATCCTTCACAGAAGAAGCTTGCTGACTCCTAGAGGTTAGAGAGCTTATGCTGCCTTTTAGGAACATAGTGACTGGAGGGTTGGTGGTGGGAACTGTGCAGCAGGCAGTTCACAATGAGTCCTTCTTCCTTTAGCCACAGTGGATTGATCCAGGAGTAGACAAACCTGATTTAAACTGATCTAATCAGATTCTCTCTTCCTAGGAATTTGAAATGTGGAATGTGAGAGCCAGAAATGGAGCTGAGTTACACTAATGTCTGTGAACCTCTGCTGCTGAGGCCCCTAGAGCTGCCCTGCTCCTTTCCCGTTAATCAACAATCCCTTTGATTCTGAAGGCCCTTGCAATCAATTCCCCAAACTTTTAATTTTCATATCTTTCAAAGTCAGCTTCTGTTACTTTTAATGAAAAAACTTTAACTAAAATTAACATAGTGCAGAGAGATGAAGCTGGTGGGGTATACAGTCACATGGTCCAATATATGTATAATATGAGCCACACA
Organism: Hippopotamus amphibius kiboko; assembly: GCF_030028045.1. Lineage (NCBI taxonomy): Eukaryota > Metazoa > Chordata > Mammalia > Artiodactyla > Hippopotamidae > Hippopotamus > Hippopotamus amphibius. The sequence continues at coordinate 25,980,561 of NC_080186.1, read as the reverse complement.
TGTACTTTTACATTTTCTAGTAGCCACATTTTAAAAAGTAAAAAGAAATTAGTGAAATTAATTTTAATAGTATTTTATTTCACCCAATATAGGCAAATATTATGTGGTCAATATTTTTAAATTGCTAATGAGATGTTTTACATTCTTCTCTTTGAACTACGTCTTTGAAAGCTGGGGTGTATTTTACATTCACAGCACATCTCCCGTCAGACTAGCCACATTTTGAGTGCTCCATAGCCACACGAGGCTGGTGGTTAGCATAATGGACAGCACAGATTAGGGCCTTCAAGGTGGCAAAGGACCTGCTATGTGGTCCTGGCTTCATTCTTTTTTTAAAAAAAAAAATCTATCTATCTATCTATTTATTTATTTATTATTTAATTGGCTGCTTTGGATCTTCATTGCTGCACGTGGGCTTTCTCTAGTTGGGGCGAGCAGGGGCTACTCTTCATTGTGGTGTGCAGGCTTCTCATTGCCATGGCTTCTCTTGTTGTGGAGCACCAGCTCTAGGAGTACGGGCTTCAATAGTTGCGGCATATGGGCTCAGTAGCTGTGGCTTGCAGGCTGTAGAGTGCAGACTCAGTAGTTGTGGCACACGGGCTTAGTTGCTCCACAGCATGTGAGACCTTCTCCGGGCCAGGGATCAAACCCATGTCCCCTGCATTGGCAGGTGGATTCTTCACCACAGTGCCAGTAGGGAAGTCCCCTGGCTTCATTCTGAAAGCAGTGGGTATCCCCTGAAGAGATTCAAGCCAGGAAGTAACATAATAAGAGATATATATATATATAATTTTAGGAAGATCACTCTGACTCCCAGTTAAAGAATGGACTGGACAGGAATTGAGGTTAGAGTTGGGGACATCAGTTAGGAGGAGTTAAAGAGAGATGAGAAGTAAAGATGATGATGGTAGACTTTGGCAGCAGCAGCAGGAATATTAAGATACAGTTGAACTCAAGAGAGGCTTAGAAGGCAGGAGCAACATGCCTCATCATCATTGCTGCCCCTACACACTAAACCTACTTCCCACCTGCACATCTTTGTGTATCTTCTCCCCATCGCTCCATCCCACCTATCTTTCCCTTTCCTCTCTGGCAACCAAAGAGGCAAATCCTTCCCAATCTTTAAGGCATAGTCCAGGATAGTTTTGCATACAAAGTGGCCCACAGTAGGAGATCAATCAATGAATGTTTCTTTCCTCCCTCAACGAAGTCTTCTCTGAATGCTCCTGCCCACGTCTAACTTCCAATTCTGAAATATGAAAGACAGGAATATTGGCCCAATCTAGAGTAAGCTGGAGATCTTGTCCTGAGAAGTTGCTGGCAACTCTAAGAGGAGCTTTCAGCTGCATGGGTAAAGGTGGAAAATTATATTTAACCAGAGTTGTGGTTTTGCTGAGAGAGTATACATACAACAAATAAAAAAGAGACAAGGAAGTAGAGGGTGAATGCAAGGGAGTGATGATAAAGGTTAACCACGGTATTTAAGTTGGCATGGGAATCTTTAAGTGCTATTCGTAAATATTCCAGTTCTCCAACCCCACCCCTTGCTTCTGGACTTTGGGTAGAAATGCACTTTCTTGTCCACTTGAGGCTAGGTATGGCCATGTGATTAGTTTTGGCCAGATTATAGATTCTAGATGCAGCATTTAATTGCCAACAAGACCCTCCAGAGTTCTCTTTTCCTTCTCACATAGTGACCAACATTATTTGAGATGGTGGCTTTTCCATCACCCTGGGTTTCTGACTACAAAAAGCAGAGCCCTCTGTTGACCCACAATGTTCAAGCTGTGCAAGCAAGAAATAAATCCTTCTTCATTGTATTAAAGTTAAAATATAAGCCTGAAATATTAGAATTGTCTGTTACTGCAGTACCACCTAGCCTATCCTGACTGATATAACTGGGGGAGAGGACATTAAGAGGGAGAGAGATAATGCAAAATGTAGGATTAATAGTTTTCAGTTCCTGGCATGGAAGGATTGATGGGGTCAGAACAGGAAGGAGAATAACTGGAAAGATGTGAGGTGTTGTTTCGAGCATTCGATTCATGATAAAGTCGAGGGTATAACCATGGAGTGAGTGCCTGAGGTAGAAAGAGGACAAGATCTCTGAAGCAAGAAACTGAGAGAACAATGTTGGAAGGATCAACTCTGTGGACATTGAAATTTTCAAAGATTAAGACAGAAGCAACGTTGGAGAGAGTAAGAGCCAGAAGCCAAAAATCTTATTGTTTCTCTTCCTGCAATGAAGATATGAGTGCCATGAATGCAGAGACTTTTGTGCTCACTTTTACATCTCCAATGTCTGCCACAGAGAAGGCACTTAATACACATTTGCTGAATGAATGACTGGATGAGGGGAGAGTAGTATGCCATACACTTTGACAAGTAAATCGAATTCAGGGAAGAGAGTTCCTTCCAGTTCCTACTTCCCTGATTCTGTTTCTCTGCAATACTTTTTCCCCAGACCACAGTGACTGTTCTCTTTGTCCAACCTAGAGTCTGCTTGTTGATCTAACCTGTTGTTGCCAGAAATCTCAAGGAGCTACTTTTTAAACTCATCCCCAGTGGCCTGCATGCTGGCAACTCTAGCTAATACCATCCCCCATGTTACCAAACACTGGTGTTGTTCTCTCCTTCACCTCCTCCCTCATTCCCATATCCAACTCCGTTGCCAAATGTCTTTCCTTTGTTTCCAGACCTATCTCAGATCTGTCCCCTGCTCTTTACCCGACAAGCACTGCCCCAATCCAGATTCTCATCATCTCTTCCCTGACCTAGAACAAGTGTCCCCTTCTAATCCACTCCCTTTCTCTCTTTGTTTCTAATCCCTCTTTATTATCACTTATCTATTGCTGCATTAAAATTACCTTAAATTTTTGTTAAAACTTAAAACCACAAATATTTATTGTCTCAAAGTTTCTGTGGGTCAGGAATCTGGGTATGGCTTAGGGGATGCCTCTGGCTCAGAGTCTCTCACATGGCTGCCATCAAGCATTGGCCAGGGCTACAGTCATGCCAATGCTCAACTGGAGGAGGCTCTACCTCCAAGCTCACTTATGTGGCTATTAGAAGTCCTCAAGTCCTTGCTAGTGATCAGAGACATCAGTTTCTGGACACCTAAACCTCTCCATAGGGCAGCTTGCAACATGGCAGATGTCTTCCCTAAGAGCAAGTGAGCAAGAAAGAGAAGGTGCCAAAGACAGAAGCTACAGTCCTTTTGTAATCTCATCTCAGAAATGGTAACCCATCACCTCTAACATATCTATTCATTAGAATGGAATCAATAAGCCCAGTCCATACTCAAGGGGAGAGAATTATATCAGTATGTGAACACTAGGGTTTGGGATCACTGGGGACATCTTAGAGACTGCCTATCACAACCTGTTCACTGCCTCCTAGTGAGCCATCTAAAGTGCAAAGCTGATCTCTTCTCTCCCTTTTTCAGAAACTTTTGTTAACTTGCTGATACTGGGACATAACCCTTCATAATATGCCTCAATTGCTATTTCATTCTCATCTTCCATTCTGTACTCCAGTTTCTAAGAAAGAGCTCTGAGTTATCACATCACTACCCCTTTACACACCATTTCCCTGGTTTGGAATGCTTCCCTCAACCTCCCCAGACTTTTCTACCTGGCCAACTCCTACTCATCCATTAAGGTTTCTACTTCCATCCATTGCTTCTGCCAAGTCCATCCTAACTCTAGCAGGCAGTTATGTCTATCCCTAATCAGACTTCCCTTGGCACCCTGTGCACTAACATGCTACTTATCACACCAAATTATAATTAACTCCACTTGGATCTCAAAATTCAACATGTTCAAAAGTTCATTTCTGCTAATTTTTGTATCAATGAGATTTAGCAGGAGGTGGATCTTGCAGTTTCACCATCTTCAATGGAGATGTATAGAACAAGTTATAGAACCTCACCATCTTAATTGGCATTATTAAATGCCCAGAGAGCAGTCATTTGGTAATAGGGTCCTACTAAATAAATACATGTGCTGCTCTAAAGGCATTTATGGTCCTCACAGGCTTCCATAGGAAGACGGCTGGGTGAGTATCACTGAGAGGTTCTTCGAGAAGGCAGAGATGCTTCCAAACCTGGCTCCACTAGTTACTATCTATGCTAGACAGGTTACTGCATATCTAAGCCTCAGTTTCCTAATTTATAAATGGAAATAACCTAAGTGGTTCCCATGGTGACCACAGATCAGCTGTTATTCTGAGCACTTTAAGTATGTTTATTTAACCCTTAGACTTAGGATATGAGGTAGGTATATTATTCCATTTTACAGATGCAGAAACTGTGGCACAGGAAAACATAGGTAATAACTGGCAGATCCAGGATTCCAACACAGGCACTGAGGAGTCAGAGTCTGTGTCATAATATCCGTTTCACAGGCTGTGCGGATTAAATGAAAAAAATGCGAGTCAAGGGCGAGAGCAGGGCATCGCACACAGCGAGTGCTTTATTATTTTAAAACGTAAAACATTTTGGCCTGCAAGTCAGTTCATTCATTCAAAGCACCCGATTTTCTGCGTGAATTCATCAGGTGTCTCCTCTCAAGAATGAAATGGATGAGTAGAGAGGACACTGGGGACCAGCCTCCCAAGATCAATACAGCTCTCTGGTCGCGTTACTCAGGGATGCTCCTACTTCGTAAGGGGAAGCGGAAGTAGCTGGTAGGCAGAAGCCCATTTTCTGTGTTACTGTGGGCCTTTCTAGCCAGGCTGGAGCCCGGTCGCCCCCTTGCCTGCCGCCTGCGTCCCGGGAGGACCCCCGTGGGGGCCCGCCCTCGGCAAAGGTTCGATTTTCCATTGGTGGTGGCTGCGAGCTGAGTCTCTCCGTGCTACAACCAATGCACTCGGCTGTCTCTCCTCGCTGTTTGGTGAAGTCCTCCTCCGCGCCGGCAGAGGGCGCCAGAAGGCGGGGCTCGAAGCCTGGGAGGCTCGCTAACACGGAAGTGACGTCACACCGCCGGAAATTCGCGTCCGCCGAGACCCAGGGGTGTCGGGGACAGTTCTAGCGGCTGAAAGCAGAGCGTGAAAGGTTATGGTAGGAGGTGCTTGAGGGCACCGTTTCCACTCCCAGTAGGCTCGAAGGCTCAGATGAGAAAAGTGAGCTCCTGGAGGCAGGGGCCTGTTCATATTCACCCAGTGAGGACCTCTCCCGAGACCAGCACGCTTCCCACGCGGCTCCTCGGAGAGGAGGAACGGCCTTGGGGGGATGTCCTGCGTCTCAGGAGTCCCTGAGGCAGGTGTCACAGGGACACCCGCATTGCACAGGTGGGGGATACGAACCCAGAGAGAGACAGGGACTTGCACGGTAGGGTTGCCGGATTTAGCAGCTAAAATGCAGGACGTGTAGTTAAAGTTGAAGTTCAGGTGAACAGCAGAGTTTTGGTTGCTAAAATTCAGGACGCCTAGTTAAAGTTGAAGTTCAGGTAAGCAGCAGAGTTTTGGTATAAGGATATCCTCAATAGTGCATGGGTCATACGTTTACTGAGAAAGTATCCGTCGTTTTCTGAATTCAGATTTAACTTGGCGTCCTATATTTTATATGGCAGCCCTACCCCAGGGTCACCCAGCTGAGCGGAAGAGCAGAAAGAGCTATTGAGACCTCCTGTATGCCTCCCCACCTAAGACTCACTAGTATGTGGACCTGGCGCTCCTCCTAGATGTAGCCCTGGAAGCTTGCTTCGCCCGCACCGCATTCCAGTTAGTGGTCTGCCCTTTGCAGGATCTAGGCTGCTGTTCAGAGCTGAGGAGAAGGGGCCAGATACCCCTGCCTCGAGGTTCAGGGGTAACCCCCCCCCCCCATCCTCCAAGACTAGTTTATTCAAAAGACACTAAGCACTTACTCAAAAAGCACTTATTCAGAAGCACCAAGCAGAAACCCAGGCTCCAGATGACACTGGCAAGTAGGAGAACCATTCCCTCTCTGTGGAATTAATAGATTTGCACGGAGACAAGTAGAAATATTAAAATACATTGTGATCAACAGGTCTTTAATATGGGTAAATAGAGCACGCTGTGAAAGCACAGGGACACAGTACCCCGACATAGAGTAAGAGAAAAGGGAGAAACCCAAGCTGAGACATGAAAGATTCATTCAACTTATTTGCTGAACATTTGTGTGTGGGCAGTGCTTTAGGTACTAGAAACACAGCAGTAAACAACATAAACATATCTCTGCCCTTCAGAGCTTAATTCTAGGTAAAATGCATGTCAGACGATGAGCTGTGGGGGGCAAAGGTAAAAGGAAAGGCTACAGAGGGGATCATGGGATTCTGGGGTGGGAGTGTTACAGTTTTAAAGAGTGTGGTCAGGAAGGCCTCACTGAGAAGGTAACATCTGAGCAGAGATCTGAAGGTGTGAGGGAGAAAGATCATGGAGTTGTTTGGGGTTATAAGGAAATGTGCCTGGTGTGTTAGAGGAACACAAAGAGAAGAATGATGTATTGCCTCCAACATGGTAGCTGTCTCAGGGATTTTCAGTGACAACTTTGACAATGTGTTTCTTGCCTTAAATATTGCCTTTAGAATCTAATTTCTGTAAAATGTGACTCCACATAATTAGATGGAGGGCCCACTTTGAACACGATGCACAGAAAAGGGCTCTCTGAGAAGGTGACATTTAATGTGAGCCCTTTAAGATGGGGATAAGTCAGCACTGGAGAAGCTGGGAGAAGAGCTATTTTAGGCAGAGGGAACAGCAAGGGCAAAGGCCTGGAAGCAAGAAAGAATTCAGTAAGTGTGAGGAGCTGAAAAGAGGCCAATAGGCTGGTGAGAAGAGTGGCAGGAAATGAGGTTGGAATGTGGGCGGAGATCTCAAGCAATTTAAATTTTATTGGCATCACAGTGGGAATCCACTGAAGGGCTTTTTAGCAGAGGATTGACAAGATCAGATTCATGTTTCAAAAAGATCCCTCAGGCTGCTAGGAGCCTATATTACATAATTTTGCAGGTTAAGTTTACACTTAGCTATTCATCCCCTAGGTGCCAAGAAGAGGGTTTAAAATGGAGCAAAGGATTGACTAGGAACCCCCATCTGTTGCCTTCAATATGGTCCCTTTACAGCTGGAATGAGTTGGCTTGAGCAGGTGGGTTTCCTAAGGTTGGGGGGGGTGACACCCAGAGAGCCACCATCTCCTTCCTGAGCAGAGGTGCACCGAGTTGACAACTTGTGTGCCTTGGACCCCCATCAGGCTCCCTGGCTGGACCCACCTTAAACAGGCTGGGAGGTGAAGGAAGTGTATGCTACCACCAGCCTGCCAGGTCTTCCTCTGCCCCTTTTGAATACACTTTCAATTATCCTCTCAAAGGTCTCGTCATGCTTCTGCTCTAGCAGCATATAGGGCTCCCTGCAGGCAGCAGGGAGTTCAGACTCCTTGCTCTGTTGTTCAAATTTGTAGGACTGAGCCCTTAACCTGTGGGATCTGATTGTATCTCTAGATAGGTAGGGTCAGAATTGAGTGGAGTTGTAGGACACCCAGCTGGTGTCAGAGAATTGCTTGGTGGTGTGGGAAAACACACACACACACACATACACACACACACACACATGCACACATTGTACCAGGCTTACCCAGTGAGAAGCTCAAGTGAAGATATAAAAACAATTGCAATGAAATGTCTAGACCAGACAAATCCACAGAGATGGAAGATTAGTGGTGTCCAGGGCTGGGGGAAGGGGAGAATGGGGAGTGACTGCTAATGCATATGGGGTTTCTTTTTGAGGTAATGAACATGTTCTAGAATTAGCTATTGGTGATGGTTGCACAAACTGTGAATATACTAAAAACCACCAAATTCTACACTTTGAAAGGGTGAATTTTAAGGCATGTGAATTATATCTCGATTTTTTTTAACTGCAGAAGAAAAATCTTTAGGGTCATCTGTAGCAGCTGGGGGAGACTCTAAAATTTGAACTCCTTTGCCAAGCAGCTCACACACCCCATATGCACAGCTTGAGACCCTAGCAATGTGAAGTCCTGATGAGAGCTGCTGGTCTGAGGAGACACATTCATCAGGGCCCTTGGCACTGAATGTGGCAATAGTCCATGGCCAACCACGTTCTAACAATTACTGCCTGGATCAGCAAAACCAACCAGCACGTATTTGCATTACTCTGATTGCCTAGCTGATCTGCAGGGAGAGGAAGGGTATGGGGTCTCCTCAGAACCTCCCAGGTACCCACCTCTTTGCTCTTTGTCTTTGGTATGAATTTCCAAAAGCGGTGTCAAATATTTGATTGCCCCCACTTTGGGCCAGGACTTAAGCTGGGTGTTGGATTCACACAGAGACCCCTCACCAGCCATGAGCTGCAGCTCCAGTGCTACAGGGAGGCAACCCTGACCCCCACCCCCAACCCGACAGCTCCCACTTCCTCATGAAGCCAGGCATGGAAGCCTGTGAAGACGAGAGAGATGAGTCAGAGAAGCTGGGTGCCCGTGGGAGATGCCCACACTGCAGCCAGGTCAGGACTGAAGCAGAGGGCACGGGGTTGTCATTGTAGCGGCAGGGAGAGTCTCAGCCCTGGCCTCACCCAGGCTGCTTTGTGAATTGAACTGCTGGATTCCACTGGAGTATTTAAAAACCTAAATATTTATTTGCTTCATATTTACAAAGGTGGGAAGGAGATCAAGGGAGACCCCAAGAACACCCCCACACCTGGCTGACCAGGCCCCTTGCGCTGCAGAGGAGGCAGACACAGCTGGAAGGGACAGGATTTATGTTGCATACTTGAACTACAGCGAGTGTAAGACTGGTCCTATTTACAGGGCAGAAACACTACAGGTGGAGCGTGGGGGGCGGCAGAGCGAGCACCAGAGTCCGGGCCAGAGGGTGCCCCTGTCTGCCGCCTTCCCCACCTCTCCCAGAGGCATCTCTGCAGCCCCGCTGGGGTTCTCCGGGGGGAACGGGGCCTGCTCACATGATGCTCGCCGGAGTGAAGACGGGGCCCATGCACAGGGTGTCTGTGATCTCCCAGCCACAGGACAGAGGCTTGCACGTGCCCTCGGCATCCTCGTCCTGTTCTGCAGGCAGCAGCTGCCCTCGCAGGGCTTCCCTGCAAGTGAGAGCGGGTTCCTGGAGGCAGCCAGCATGGGGCCCGCAGGCTGGGAACTCCTGTTGGCCCCTGCACTGGAAGACCCAGCACCACTGGGGCCCCAGAACCCAGGGCTGGGGCGGGGGGAAGGCCTGCTGGCCCTCTTCCCCCACCGCTCCCTTCTCCCCATAGTCTGCCCCACGAGGGAGAGGAGCCCACATTCGTTGATATGCCCCTTATTGTGCCAGGTACTTTACTTACAATATCTAATGGTATGCTCCCCAAACCCTGTAAGGGTGACATTATCATCCCCATTTTACTCTGAGGAAATTGAGACTCAGAAGTTACCTGCCCAATGTCACAGCCCTAGTTGGTGGTAGAACTAGGACTCAACCCAACGCTCATGTTCTTCATACCCCAAGCTTAGTACTTTAAAAAATTTGTCCCCTGCCTCAGAAATCCTACAAGCTGTTTCTCCCACATCCCCACATTAATAAATGGCTCCTGCTCTCGCCACAAGTTGGGCATCTTGTTCCCACACCCAGTGGATCCCTGCGGAGCTTAGTTCCCGAGCATCCTCAAAGGTACCCGCTTCTCTCTGATCCCACTGAGACCACCATCTAGCTGGGAAGGCAGTCTCCCTGATCGTCTCTTGCCCCCTCCAGACAATTCTGACCCAGGTTCATCTTTCGAAAAGGCAAATCCCTGCTCCTGAGTCGCCAGCAGTTTCCCGCCACTCTCAGGCCCCACAAGATCTGGCCCCTGCCAGCCTCTCCCATCACACACAACGGTGCCGCCTGGGTTGCCATCCACAGCAGCTATCCTTTGGGCTCACATCCCATCCTAGGCCTGTGCACATCCGGCCTCTGCCTGCCTCATCAACCCTTGGCTGAGTCCCACAGCTCAGCGTACTTGACAACAACAAGGCTTCCTGACTTCACCTACAGCAGGGCAGGGGGTGTATCTGAGTTACTCACTGCCTAGCGCCCCCAACAGCGGGCCAGCACATGGTAAACACTTACTGGGTGGGGAGGGGTGGAGGCTGGGTGGGAGGACAGGGGAAGAGCACTGGGTTCAGTGTCAAGAGGCCTCAGGATAGGGGCAGCATGACAGCCTGTCCTTTACTTCTGCCAGGTGCTGCTTCCCCACAAGACCCTCCCTCTTCCACCTGCATCCTCCCTTGCCTCCTTTCATACTTCCAGCCTATTCCAGTCCCCCAGTTGCAGGAAGGCCTCCCTCTTGCTGATGTGTGCAATTCAGTAGCAACTCAGTAATATCTTTGCAGAGTCCAGTCAGGCCATTCCCTAGCAGGTAGGAGGTTCTCCAGGCCAAGTACCCTCTGTCTCCTTATCTTTCAAAATGGGTTTTGAAAGATAAGTTTCTTAGAACCCCTCACTAGCTCTCTGCTGCCTTCAAGATCAAGTCCAACCTGGGCTTCCAAGGTCCTTCTTGATCCAGTCTTCCCCACACGCCACTCCAGCCAGTGAGAGCCACCTAAAATTCTTGGGATAAACTGGAATCTGAAGCCCCCTCCCCTGTCGGCCCAGACCACCCTCCTGTCCGCTTGCCTGGCCCTCCTGTGCCTGGCTGACTCCTCCTTAACCACCAGGCAGTGCCTCCTGAGAAGCAGCCCTGACCACCCTTCCCAGCCCGCTGGCCCGCCCTCCCTCCGTAGTGACCTTGGCACTCTCTGTGCTGGTGTCTGTGTAGGCAGGTACGCGCCTTGGCTCACCATGTTCTCAGATGCTCTTTTACCCCCAGGACCCAGCACAGAGCCAGGCTCTAGAACATTTCATTGAGGCCCCTTTAATATGGGGAGATTTTGACATGGCCATTTCAATACATGAAAATTTTGTGTTCCTAGTAACGAGAGTATCTGATTCCCTGCAACCTCGTCCACCTGTGTTTGCTGATGATGGAGCTGGCGTAGGATAAGGAAGTCTGTGTGATTGTTGTTTTTTTAAATTTGTTTTTCAGGCCTTGTCAAAACACCCCTGATGTCAAAATGGCAGCATCAGTCTATCCTGTGCCCCTGCAGGGAGTAGGAATAACAGGTTTGTCGACTGAAATAAATGATATGCAGCTTTGATACTGAGCCCCATCAGGCGTGGCATTTGATAGCATTGTTCCTGGGAGGACCCTCAAGCAACCAGCATGTCCCTGGGGACACAGGCTGCACCCACTCCTGAGGGCCCAGCATAAAAGCCCCTCCCAACTGCTCCTGCCCTCCGCAACCATCTCCCCAGTCCCCAACGTCGGGAGAGGGGGAAGCTCTTCACCACTGACCAGCTATGTGACCTCAAGCAAGTGACCTTGGTTTGTGTCAACACCGATCCCATAGCGTTTGTGTGAGTAAAAGGAAATCATCAAAAGATGCTTAATGTAGGGCCCGATAGGTTCAAAAAAACGTGACTTTCTTTCCATCTTGCCTCACTGGATCCCAGTGCTGGCCTGGCAAAGGCCAGCTCAGGGAGCAGGCCAGCCTTTCGCAGGTCATGGAGCAGCCACCCGCCTGGTCAGCTCTATCTGCATCTGCCCTCGTCTTCCCTTAATCTCCCTCGTAGTCAGAGTGGTGGTTCTAAAGTCTAAATCCGACCATGTCACTCCCAGGCTTCAAACCAGTCCCTCCTTGCTGCTGCTCAGAGCTCTCAACTTGCCTTCCAGGCCCTCCCCAGATTCAGCCCTGCTCCTTCTCCAGCCCCGACCCACCTCAGGTAGTTTCTCGAAGGCATGCTCGCTGCCCGTTCCTTCTGCCTGGAACCCCCTTCCCGCCCCTTCTGCCACCTAACTCCCACTCATCCACCAGGCTCTGACTTCAGCCTCCTTCCTCAGGGAGGTAGATCTGGTCCTTGGGGAGGTGGGGGGGAGATTCTAAGACTCCAGAGCCTGCCCCCTCTCGCCAGCACTGTGTTATCAGAAGTGCCTGTCTGCTTCTGTGCCTCTCACAGGACCCTGAGCTCCTCAAGGGCAGCTCAGTCGCATTCATGGCCACAAGCAGGTGCCAAGCACAGGCCTCACCTGGAATCAGCAGCTGAGAGCTACTTGTCACATTGGGTTACACAGGAGCAGCGTCCCAAACCTGGGGTCCCCCGCATGGCTTCTGCCCAGCCTGCTCCCTTCTCCTCCCCCAACTCCATTTCCCAGCAGGGCCCCCTTACCAGGCCACCCGGGACATGGCACAGGTGACGCAGCAGGTCTGGGCCCCCGCAAGGAGGGAACCCATGCCCACGGTGTAGGCGCCCATGTTCTCAAAGACCAGCCAGTCCCCTACGTGTAGTTGTGGCAGCCAGAGGCCCTCAGCTACGCAGTCACAGCCATCGACCACTGGGCCCCACAGGCTGCTGCTGTATAGGGGCTGCTCCGAGGATGGTTTCTGCAGGAGAGAAGGATGACAACAGTCAGTTTTCCTGGGCATATGAGCACAGCCTGAGCACTCCCTCCCTCCAAAGCCTGCATGACTCCCAGAGCCAATGCAATAAAGACTGGATGGGCCTCCTAGCCTGCATTTAAGGCCCTCCCATTTCTCTGCATTCATTGCTTCCTATACTCTGAAGCCACAGTGCCTGTTCTTAAATCCAGGCTCCAGCACTCACTAGCTGTGTGACCTTGGGCAAGATACTTAATGCCTCTGTGCCTCAGTTTGCTCATCTGTAAAATGGGAATAATAACAGTACCTACCTTACAGGGTTACTGAAAGGATAAATGAGTATAGGTAGAGCGTGTAGAACAGTGTCTGGCATGTGGCAAGGGCCCAATAAGTTAGCACAGTCTTTATTATTGTTGGTGTTGCTGTCAGCTCCCGGCTGCAGTCTTCACTGGTGTATCTGCCACTTTCCAGACCCTGGGTGTGTCCCCCCTCTGCAGCCCTTCCCCCTCCCTCAAATTGTGATTGTCCTCTGGGCCCACCCTGGGGCTCCTTCTTCTATGCAGGTCTCCATGATCCCCTCTTTCCATGCCAGGTCTGATAACAGGAGCCAGAATTACACCCTCCTTCTGAGTCAGACCCTCCTTCCCTCGGGCTCTCAGTTTGGTGAGGAAGACGGGCCTCCCACAGGCAATCACAGAGGACCTCACAGGGTAGATAGAATTACTCCCATTTCAGGGAAAATAAGCTTCTGAGAGGTTAAGTGACTTACCCAAAGGTACAACTAACAATGACATAAATTTTGGGGCTTCCTAGGTTGCACAGTGGTTAAGAATCCGCCTGCCAATGCAGGGGACATGGGTTTGATCCCTGCTCCGGGAAGACCCCACATGCCACGGAGCAACTAAGCCCGTGCGCCACAACTATTGAGCCCATGTGCTGCAACTACTGAAGCCCACGCGCCTAGAGCCCATGCTCTGCAACAAGAGAAGCCACGGCAATGAGGAGCCCGCGCACCACAATGAAGAGTAGCCCCCACTCACCACAACTAAAGAAAGCCCACACACAGCAAAAAAGGCCCAACAGAGCCAATAAAATAAAATAAATTAATTAAAAAAAAAAAGACAAATTTTTTATTTTTTTCTTAAGTGACTTCCAAATCCAGAAAAGAAATCTGTAACACAGACCATTTGCAGACAACCATGGAATCAATGTAGTTTGTCGCAGGGTAGGGATCCTGCCAGGCAGGACCTAGAGGAAGAGTCACGACTGAAAGATGGACATGAGCGAATCCTGACTGAATCCTGCCCTTGAAAGCCCTTTGTTCCAGTTAGTCCAGCTGCTCTGACCTCCCCAGGTAAACCCTGCTTCCCTTCCCCCACCCCCAGCCATCCCCATGCTATTCCCTGAGGCCCCAAACCTACCAACTTCTAATTTTCCTTTAGATCTAAGCTTCCTCATGGAAGCCTTTCCTAAGGCTCCCCAAGCTTTGCCTTCATAGCCTTTACCATAATTTATAATTAGATATTTATGAAATGTGTCTGTCCTCCCTGTCAGACTATAAATTCCATGAGTCCACACCAGTCAGAATGGCCGTCATCAAAAAATCTAGAAACAATAAATGCTGGAGAGGGTGCAGAGGAAAGGGAACCCTCCTGCACTGTTGATGGGAATGTAAGTTGGTACAGCCACTATGGAGAACAGTATGAAGGGTCCTTAAAAAACTAAAAATAGAACTACCGTATGACTCAGCAATCCCACTCCTGGGCATATACCCTGAGAAAACCATAATCCAAAAGAAACACGTACTACAATGTTCACTGCAGCACTATTTACAATAGCCAGCACGTGGAAGCCACCTAAATGTCCATCAACAGATGAATGGATAAAGAAGATGTGGCACATATACACAATGGAATATTACTTGGCCATAAAAAGGAATGAAACTGGGCTTCTTAGGTGGCGCAGTGGTTAAGAATCTGCCTGCCAATGCAGAGGTCACGGGTTCGATCCCAGCTCCAGGAAGATCCCACATGCCGCAGAGCAACTAAGCCCGTGTGCCAAAAAAAAAAAAAAAAAGAAAAAAAAAAAAGGAATGAAACTGAGTTATTTGTAGTGAGGTGGATGTACCTACAGTCTGTCATACAGAGCGAAGTAAGCCAGAAAGAGAAACAAATACCATGGGCTAACTCATATATGGAATCTAAAAAAAAATGGTACTGATGAACCCAGTGATAGGGCAAGAATAAAGATGCAGATGTAGAGAACGGACTTGAGGACATGGGGTGGGGGGCGAAGGTGAAGATGAGATGAAGTGAGAGAGTAGCACTGCCATATATACACTATCAAATGTAAAATAGCTAGTGGGAAGCTGCTGCATAACACAGGGAGATCAATTTGATGATGGGTGATGACTGAGAGGGCTGGGATAGGAAGGGTGGGAAGGAGTCATGGGAGGGATGGGATATCGGGATATATGTATAAATACAGCTGATTCACTTTTTTGTACAGCAAAAACTGGCACAACAGTGTAAAGCAATTATATTCCAACAAAGAGCTTAAAAAAAAAATTCTATGAGTCCAGAGATCATGACAGTCTTGTTTACGCCTAAGCCTAGCAGTCTGGCATACAGTAGGTGCTTTTGAGAATAATATTTGTTAAGTGAATGAATGAATAAATGAATAGGGAATACATGAGTGATAAGAAAGAGAAAGAGCAAAAAAGAAAGAAAAGGTACAAATAGAAGCCATCCCACAGCCTAGAAGGAGGCAGGGGAGGAAACCAATGGAGGAAGAAGGAAAGGCATTTCAGTACCTCTGCCAGGAGCAGGAATGAGTCAAACTGAGGAACAGTCACAGACGCTATAAGCAGAAATAATACTCATATTTGACAAAAAGTTAATGCATAAGCCATTAGTCTCATTAGTAAAGAAAAACATGTACATGTTATTAAAGTCAAACATGAGAACTATCCTATACTCATTAATTCATTCATTCAACAGATACTTATTAAGCACCTACTATGTGTCAGGCTCTGATCTAGAAGCTGGCGGTGCATCAGTGAACACACACAAAAAACCAAGTTCCGGGACTTCCTAGGTGGCGCAGTGGGTAAGAATCCACCTGCCAATGCAGAGGACACGGGTTTGATCCCTGCCCCAGGAAGATACCACATGCCATGGAGCAACTAAGCCTGTGCGCCACAACTATTGAGCCTGCGCTCTAGAGCCCGTGAGCCACAACTATTGAGCCCATGTGCCGCAACTACTGAGGCCCACACGCCTGGAGCCCATGCTCTGCAACAAGAGAGGCCACAATGAGAAGCCCACACACCACAAAGAAGAGTAGCCACAGCTCACCGCAACTAGAGAAAGCCCGTGTGCAGCAACGAAGACCCAACACAGCCAATAAAATAAATTAAAAAACAAAAACAAAAACCAAGTTCCTGTGCTCATGAAGCTCACATTCTAGGAAAGAGACAAACCAATACACCCATGTTCATATAACTTAACACTGTTATTCACAAGCTTCTTGTTAATGAGTGAAATTCCTCTCAGTTGCTCTGAATTATTTCCCTTAGCTCCAATTGTTAAAAAACAATAAGCTAACTTTTAAGGACTTGTGAGGGGAAATGCTACATAAATGTATCCATGAGGATCCTTGAGAAAATAGGTTTCAAAGATTCTTCTACAATAAAATAAAAAGGCACCCTTGAGCTATAATCAGAGTTCTCTCACTTCTTATTAGTGGTATAAATTAAAAATGGATGGGAAAGAAAGATTTTAAAACTTCACAGGAAATATTGTGATTACCATTTAAAGCCTTTAAAAAAAAAGGCAAAAAAAAAAAAAAAGGAATCTGCAAAATAAATGTTCCACAGGTGTGTGGGGACAGGCTTGTAAGTCTCAGCTCTGTCTGAGTCAGAAAACTGAGTGGAAATGAACAAGCACCTGTAAAAATACAAGATGCTCAGTCTGCTACCAGTGCCCCCTCTGAGAGAGAGGGCAGGGGGTTCCTACTCCACAAAGCATGCCCACTACTACATCACACCTCCTCTGGGAAGCAGCTGCAAGTCACATTTTACAGATGCGAAACTCAGCAGAAATGACCTGCTCCAGGTTCTGGAGGGAGTTAGTAGCAGAACTCCAGGTGGTCCCAAACAAGGTGCCTCCTAGCCACCCCTGAATGGTTGCTTTCCTCAAAGAGGCCCAGTAAGTGAGCAGATCCACAGATGGAACAGGTAAAACATTTAAAGTGGCACGTGGCTCTGATGGAATCCCTAAAGAATTACTCAAGTTTTAAAGCATAAATCAGTTAACTCCTACACTGCGTGAAGTGTACAAAAATACTTTAAAAGGAAAAAAATGGGATGAACAAGGGCCGCACACAAAAAGGAAAAAGAGGAAACAGAACAAAAGCCTATGATCAAAATCTCACTTGTGAACATATAAGCAAAAATCCAAAGTGAAACCCTAAGCAAATCCATACTCACATTCAAAGAATCACTTTCAATGATCAGATAATTTATCTTTAAATGGAAGGCAGGGAGGATATGAGCAAGGCAATCACTGGCTTCATCATAATATGGAAAACATAGATCTACAATTCAAATTTGATTTTCCCAACATATGTCAACATGGCATTCAGTAGCCTACAGCATCACTTCTTGATTAAAATACAGACAAAACTAAACTCCACAAAAGAAGAGAAACGATTTAAAATAAGGAGCCAACTCTAACTTAATGGAGATATACTAGAATGGCCTCATTTCAGAACTAGAAGCAACCTGAGTAAAGTTACTCCCCTCATTTTTCCAGATGAAGAAACGAGAGAAACAGGGCCCAGAGAGGTTAAGTAACTTGCCCAATGTTACTCAGCTACTATATGGCAGAGCCAGGACTTGGGCCCATATCTTCTGACTCCAAGTCTGAAGCTTTCTGTCATCATTTCTATTTTATAAAGCATGAGAAATGCTGGCGATGGCTATTATGGGGGAAAAAAGAAACAAAAAGGTATAATACAGAGAAAATGAAGAAATAAAATATCACATTGCAGATAATGCTTATCCACCTGGAAAATCCAAAGGGGAGAGGGGTAATTACTAGAAGAGATCAGTGAGTTTCCGCATGCAAGCCAGTATCTCAGCCCAAACACACAAGGGACCAACTCCACTCACAACAGTAATGAAAGCATTAAGTTACTAAACTTGGGGATGTACTTGAGCCACAATAATACTTATTCAAAGAAAATAATAAAACCTTAAAAGGAGAGAGAAAATACAAGAGCCCTACCCTCTCCTAGCTGGAAAAACTTAGTAAAGCAAAAAAGAGAATTATCTCTAATTTAATGAATGGATTAAATAAGCTACTACTAACTGAAACTCCCAGGATATTTTTCTAGATGTTAGAAACAATACGAAGAAAAAAATGAGCCTATCAGAGAATATTAATAAATAATAATGATGGACTCAATTTTTTGTTAAATATTTAATTCATACAGAAGAACCCGTATCATGTGTAAAATAAAAAGAATAATGGGATAGGGAGGGTGGGGGGGAGTCGCGGGAGGGAGGGGATATGGGGATATGTGTATAAATGCAGCTGATTCACTTTGGTGTACCTCATAAGCTGGTACAAGAGTATAAAGCAATTATATTCCAATAAAGAGCTTTAAAAAAAAGAATAATGATAAAATGAATATCTGTGTACCACTAACCAGCCAAAGAAACAGAACATTTCCTCTATCTTTGAAATCCCCATCCCAATGACATGCCCCTTCCCAAACCTCTCCAGAGGTAACCGTTACCCTGAATTTTGTTTTCATTATTCCCTTGCTGTACTTTCTTTTTCATGAGTACACCTAACCCTAAACAGTCTAGAATTTGATTCTGCACATTTTTGAAATGCATATGAATAGAAATATAGGGTATATAATCTGCAACTTGCGTTTTTTGTTTAGTTGAAACTTACATTCCCAAGATTCACCCAACTGAGGTATGTAGACATAATTCACTATAAGCTGCATAGAATTCACTGCATGGAATACACTGTCATTTACCTATTACCCTGCATCAGGACAATATTCCAATGTTTTGTATTATATAAATTGCTCCTATGAACATTCTGACATCTCTTCAAACACATATGCCCGGAGTTTCTATACAATATATACCTAGGAACTTGCTGGAAGAGTATACACATGTTTAAGTTTACCTAAATAATGCCAACTTGTTTCCCAAAGTAGAAATACCTACTTCCACCTAGCAGTGTCTAAAAGATCCAACTCTCTATATCCTCAGCAGCACTTGATATTGTCATGCTTTTAATTTTTTTTCTAATCTAATCAGTAGATGTATCTTGCTTTCCTTTTGCTTTGCATTTCCTTGATTGCCAATGAGGTTGAGCACCTTTGCATCTTCTACTTGGCTCTCCTCTTCTGTGAACTGCCTGTTAAAGTCTTTTGCCCATATTGCTTTCTGCTTCACTTTTTTTTTCTTGTTTTCATAAGATTCTTATTTGTCTCTATTTCCCTTTCAAGAATCCTTCATATATTCTGTCTACTAATCCCTTATCAATTACATATGTGTTTTCAGTATTTTTCTCCTTTATGATTTATGATTGCCTCCTTACTTTCACTAGCAGATGAGCAGAAGCTCTTTATTTTAATGTAGACAAACATCAGTCTTTTCCTTTTTGGTTTTAAAGATATTCTTCACTGTTTTTCCCTCTTTCAAGGCCAAACAGGTACTCTCCCATATTCGTGTCTGGAATTTATATTCATGTATGGTGTGAGATAGGGATCCAATTTCACTTTTTGCATTTGGACAATCAGGTGGCCTCGCATCATATATTAAACAATTCCCAATGATATGCTTTGCAAGCCCTGTCAAAATCAAGTTTCCAGATTATGTGGATTTTTTTTTTTGGCTCTCAACGATGTTTTGCTGATCTATATTTTTATGCCAGTCTCCAAACTAAATTATCTTAATAAACTTCTACTATTTTAGTGGTTACTCCAGACATTTACATTTTAACACGTATACCTAAAGTAAAGTCTAAAATTAATCAGTATCTTTATCTTCCATTCAAACAGTTCAAAACCTTAGAACACCAATTTGGTCACTCTACCTCCCAACTTACATTCTATTGCTATCCAGCGTTTTAGTCTATCTTACTTGTGACAGAGGTTGCTAGTTGCCTACCCCCAGCAATTCCAGTCCTCAGTTTTTGCTGGGCACATGTCCGCCTAGAATAAAGACTATATTTCTCACCTTCCCTTGCAGGTAGTTATGGCTATAAGATAAAAGCATAAGTACCTTCAGGAAATTTCCTTAAAAGACAACTGGCACAGATAGGATTAAGATGGCAGAGTAGGAGGACATGCGCTCACTCCCTCTTGCAAGAGCACCAGAATTACAACTAACTGCTGAACAGTCATCAACAGAAAGACACTGGAACTCACCAAAAAAGACACCCCACATCCAGAGACAAAGGAGAAGCCGTAATGAGATGGTAGGAGGGGCGCAATCGCGTTAAAATCAAATCCCATCAATGCTGGGTGGGTGACTCACAAACTGGAGAACAGTTATACTGCAGAAGTCCACCCACTAAAGTGAGGGTTCTGAGCCCCACATCAGGCTTCCCAACCTGGGAGTCCAGCAACAGGAGGAGGAATCCCCAGAGAATCAGACACTGAAAGCCAGTGAGATTTGATTGCAGGACCTCCACAGGACTGGGGGAAACAGAGACTCCACTCTTGGAGGGCACACGCAAAAATGTGCTCACCAGGACCCAAGGGGAAGGAGTAGTGACCCCATAGGAGACTGAACCAGACCTACCTGCTGGTGTTGGAGGGTTGCCTGCAGAGGTGGGGGGGCAGCTGTGGCTCACCGAGGAGGCAGGGGCACTGGCAGTAGGGGTTCTGGGAAGTGCTTATTGGTGTGAGCCCTCCCAAGAGCCCGCCATTAGCCCCACCAAAGAGCCTGTGGGCTCCAGCACTAGGTGGCCTCAGGCCAAACAGCCAACAAGGTGTGAACACAGCCCCACCGATTAGCAGGCAAGCAGATTAAAGTTTTACTGAGCTCCACCCACCCAGCCCTACCCACCATCAGTCCCTCCCATCAGGAAGCACACAGGAGGCTCCCAGATAGCTTCCTCCACAAGAGGGCAGACAGCAGTATCAAGCAGTATCAAGCAGTATCAGCAGTATTTCGTCTTGTGGAACTGAAAACCACAGCCACAGAAAGATAGAGAAAATGAAAAAGCAGAGGACTTTGTATCAGATGAAGGGACAGGATAAAGCCCCAGAAAAAACAACTAAATGAAGAGGAGATAGGCACCCTTCCAGAAAAAGAATTCAGAATAATGATAGTGAAGATGATCCAGGACTTTGAAAAAAGACTGGATGCAAAGATCAAAGTTTACCAAAGACCTAGAAGAATTAAAGAACAAACAGACATATGCAACACAATAACAGAAATGAAAAATACACTAGAAAGAACCAATAGCAGATTAACTGAGGCAGAAGGGCGAACAAGTGACCTGGAAGACAGAATGGTGATAATCATTGATGCGGAAAAGAATAAAGAAAAAAGAATGAAAAGAACTGAAGACAGCCTAAGAGACCTCTGGGACAATGTTAAACGCACCAACATTCGCATTATAGGGGTCCCAGAAGGAGACGAGAGAGAGAGGCGACCTGAAAAAATATTGGAAGAGATTATAGTTGAAAACTTCCCTAACATGGGAAAGGAAATAGCCACCCAAGTCCAGGAAGCGCAGAGAGTCCCAGGCAGGATAAACCCAAGGAGAAACAGGCCAAGACATAGAGTAGTCAAATTGACAAAAATTAAAGACAGAGAAATATTATTAAAAGCAACAAGGGAAAAATGACACATAACATACAAGGGAACTCCATCAGGTTAACAGCTGATTTCTCAGCAGAAACTCTACAAGCCAGAAGGGAGTGGCATGATATATTTCAAGTGATGAAAGGGAAGAACCTACAACCAAGAATACTCTACCCAGCAAGGATCTCATTCAGATTCGAGGGAGAAATCAAAAGCTTTACAGACAAGCAACAGCTAAGAGAATTCAGCACCACCAAACCAGCCCTACAACAAATGCTAAAGGAACTTCTCTAAGCGGGAAACATAAGAGAAGAAAAGGACCTACAAAAACAACAACAAAACAATTAAGAAAATGGTAATAGGAACATACATATCGATAATTACCTTGAATGTAAATGGACTAAATGCACCAACCAAAAGACACAGACTGGCTGAATGGACACAAAAACAAGACCCATATGTATGCTGTCTACAAGAGACCCACTTCAGACCTAGGGACACATACAGACTGAAAGTGAGGGAATGGAAAAAGATATTCCATGCAAATGGAAATCAAAAGAAAGCTGAAGTAGCAATACTCATATCAGATAAAATAGACTTTAAAATAAAAAATGTTACAAGAGACAAGAAAAGACATTACATAAAGATCAAGGGATCCATCCAAGAAGAGGAGAAAACAATTATAAATATATATGCACCCAATATAGGAGCACCTCAATACATAAGGCAAATGCTAACAACTATGAAAGAGGAAATGCAAGGCAGAAATAAAGACACAGGTGTAGAGAACAAACACATGGACACCAAGTGGGGAAAGCGGGGAGGGTTGGGGGAGAATGAATTGGGAGATTGGGACACCAAATTGTACACTCTAAATATATGCTGTTTATTGTCTGTTAACTGTATCTCAATAAAAGGTCTTTAAAAAAAAAAAAGACAACTGGCACAGGGACTTATTGCCTATAATGGCTGGCACTTCAAACTATATCTACCAAGACTGGGATAACACCTAGAAATAGGTACAACTAGAAGCCATATGGTATCATGTGACTACGAAACCACCATACCAGGACTTTCCTGGTGGCACAGTGGTTATGAATCTGCCTGCCAATGCAGGGGACACAGGTTTGAGCCCTGGTCAGGGAAGATCCCACATGCTGCAGAGCTACCAAGCCTGTGCACCACAACTATAGAGCCTGCGCTCTAGAGCCCGTGGGCCACAACTACTGAGCCCATGTGCCACAACTACTGAAGCCTATGCACCTAGAGCCCATGCTCTGCAACAAGAGAAGCCACCGCAATGAAAAGCCTGCACACCACAATGAAGAGTAGGCCCCACTCTCCCCAACTAGAGAAAGCCTGCACACAGCAATGAAGACTCAACACAGCCAATCAATCAATCAGTCAATAAGAAACCACTATACCAGCTCTGAATTGCCTGCATCCAGACAGTTGCATAAGAGTAAAAAATAAACTTCAATATTTTATTCTAGTCATGTAATTGGTGGTGGTGGTGGTGGTGTTACTGACAGTCCATGATCCTTTAGACATACCCACATATTTCCAATCTTTGCTCCTCATCCCTTCCTGCAACCCAGACCATCCATCTGGAATACTTTTCCTTATGCCTGAACTATATCCTTTAGAATATCCATTAGTGAAGATCTATCTCTCAGTTTTTGCTTCTCTGAAAATGCCTATGTTTCATATTCATTCTTGAAAAACAATTTTGCTGGATATGAAATTCTAGGTTGATAGTGTGAAGCTGCTATTCCACTGTCTTCTGCCTTCTATTGTTACGGAAGAAAAATAAGCTGTAAGTCTAATTAACATTCTTCTACAGGTATTCCTCTATCTGTCTCATTTTTCTCACTAGTTTTATCATCTTCTCCTTGTCTTTGGTATTCAGTTTCACTAATATGTTGTCTAGGTATGGATTTATTTTTAGGTAACGTACTTGGAATTTGTTGGATTTCCTGAATCTGAGAATAAGTGTTCCTCTATTTTATTTATTAACTCTCTGCCAGCTATTAATTTTTTTAATTTTAATTTATTTATTTTGCCTCTCAGCTCCAAATCCATCCTTCTTTGCCCTGCTTTGTGATACTGGAGTGAGACTTTTCTTCTTTGCTAGCCGGCTTTATGTTAGGCTTTGTCAATAGAAGTTGCTGGAAAGACACTTCAAGGACAGTTCAGGAAGAGGGACTTTCCCTCTTTTAGCCTCCTGTTTTCTGTGTGGTCACCTCTGGTGCAGGGTACGAGAGTCTGCTTGCATTCACCTCAGTGGCCCTCAGAGCTCAACTTTGGCCTTCGCAGTCCAACAAACTTCCCTCCACTCAGCAGCAGGCTGCTTCTGTGGTTCAGTTGTGTTGGGAACCCTCTGAAAGTTTCTTTGCCCCTGGTAGGCAGCATATCCTTGTAATAGTCACAGCCTCTCCTCAAAGATTTCAATCTCAGCCTTGGAAGGAGGAGCTCCTTTTTCATTCTCCCTTACCAAGGGTAGTAACTGCTTTTATCCTTTTTAGTAGTTAACCATCTTTAAAGTTAGCAATTCTTTATATTAAAATTTTCCTGCTCAAATTACTTGTCTCGTTTCTGTATCCTGATACAATCTCTTCCTGAAACTAATCATAAACATTTATGTCTTCTCACTTTATCTGCCACTTCCTTTGCCTTTCTTATTCTCTCTCTCTCTTTGTGCTATATTTGCATAGTTTCTTCAGCTCTATCTTCCCACTCCCTAATTCTCTCTTCAGCTATCTCTAATACCTTGCTTACCCTGTGCATAATTTCAATTTTCATATATTTCATTTCTAGAAGTTCTATTTAGTCCTTTTAAAAATCTGCTAGATCATGATTTTCTATTCATTTACTTTTGGTCATATTTTCAATTTCTTATTTCTTTAAACATTGTAAATTTTTAAAAATTTTATTTTTAGCATCCAATAATTCCAGTACATGAAGTATTGCAGGTTTGAATCTGCTGTCTATTGCTTCTGCTGTTTCCCTTCATGGTGACTTGTTTCTTTGTGTTTTGTGATTTTTTTTTATTGTGAGCTCATGTACCTTGGAACTTTATCTGTGAGAATTATTAAAAGCCTAGGTTGAAGATTCCTCCTCCAGAATTTGTGTTTGCTTCTGCAAGATAAAATAAATTCTAGGCTTGAGGTTTTTCTGACCACACAGTTAATAAGAATTTGGGCAACAAATCCAAGAAAAGACTGGCTTGTGATTTCAAATTCTCAATTTTTTGCTCTCTTCCAACCATTAATAAGATCAAAACAGACAAGTTTCCTTACTGTCCTCCTCTGTGGGAGTTTTTCCCTAATATTCTCTTACACTAATGATGATGTACTTTTTTAGGGTTCCCAGCTTTATGTGAGGGATCCTATCAGATTCTCTATCTTGACTAGTACCCAGGAATACACACAGCTATCAAAACTGAAGATCAGTGCTAAAAGGATTCAGCCCCTCCAAGAGAAAGCCAGTTTCAAAGTTAGGTTTTCTCTCTGGATTAATTAATTAACAGATATTTGAATAGTCACTGTTGTACGTGCTTGGGACACACTAGTGAACAAAATAGACAAAGATCCTTGTCCTCATGGGGTTTTGAGTCTAGAGGGAGGAAAACAAAGAAGTAAATTATATACTTTGTTATAAAGTAATAAAAAAAAAAACCAGATCAGATAGGGGGTGTAATACTAAATAAGGTGTAAGGTGTCAGTGTAGGCCTCACTAAGGCAATGACCTTTGAGCAAAGACCTAAAGGAGATGAGGAGTGAACCAGTGTTCTCTAGAAGAGGTACCTAGAAGAGATGTGATTCAGGCAGAGGGAAAAGCTGGTGCAAAGGTGCTGAGGCAGGAGCTTGCCTGGGTGAGTTCAAGGAACTGCAAGGAGGCTGGTGTGATTAGAGTGGGATGAGCAAGGGGAAGAGAGTGAGGGAGGTGGTCAGGGAGGAAACAGAGTCAGATGGCAAAGGGTCTTGAGAGCTACTGGAAGGGCTCTGGCTTTAATTTGGAGTGAGACAGGAGCCAAAGCAGGGTTTTAGGTAGAAAAGAGACATGACTTGACTCACATTTTAAAAAGATCCCTCAGGCTGGTGGGCTGACTGGCTTTTACTCTAAGTGAAATGGAGATTCCTGCTTTCACTTACTTTTTGACCTCTGGAGATTCCCTCATAGCCTGTAAGCTAGGACACAAGTTTCCCTTGCTGTCAACGGGGAAGCTGTTTGGAGTATCTAGTCTACCACGTTGCTGGAATAGAAGGCACCCTACCAGTTTTCTGAACAGCACAAAGCTGTGCTTAAAATAACAGGATAAAAACTAGAGATCACTGAAAAAAATAAAATTAATGTACAGTATGGCAAAGCAGAAATAAAACAAACAAAAAGGTTAGAAATCATTACTTAAGAATTTTTAGGACAAGAACTAACCAGATCCAGACCTGACAAGTACTACTGCAATACATTCCAGACGGAGTCATACTTTTTTTTTTTTTTTTGAGTCACATTTTTTAAACCATAAATAATTAGAATAAAATACAACGGCAAGTAAGAAAATCCAATCTTGGCAACACAGGGAGGGTATCTCTGTACCGAGTAGGGTGACTAGAGTTCGTACCCTGAATTTTGCTTCCCAAGATTCTCATAAAATTCCCATGGTATTTGCCCCCTCTAGGTCCCTCCCTACACCTAACTATATCGTGCATTTACGAAGTGCTAATACACATTTATTGAATTGCATCTTTATACCCTAAATATATGTCATTTTAGACCACTCAGTGAACATTTAAAATGTTTATAAATAAAAAGTCCACCTAACATATCAGTAGAGAAAACCATGTCTCATAGTATATAATTTTTTTAAGTTAAAAACAATGTGCACAAGAATGGACTGGAGGACACTGGGTTGGGGGGGGCAGGGGGCGAAGGGGAAGCTGGGGCGAAGTGAGAAAGCAGTATAGACATATATACACTACCAACTGTAAAATAGATAGCTAGTGGGAAGTTACTGTATAACAAAGGGAGATCAACTCAATGATGGGTGATGCCTTAGAGGGCCAGGACAGGGAGGGTGGGAGGGAGGGGATATGGGGATATATATATAAATACAGCTGATTCACTTTGGTGTAACTCAAAAAAAAAACAATGTACACTATGACACACAAAAAAAGGAATGAAATACATTTTAACAATAGTCGTCTCTGAATGGTGGGATTAGTGGATTATTTTATTTTATTGTTTGTGCTAAATTTTCTCCAATAAAGGTTCTATTTGTTTTATATATATATATATATATACACACACATACATACACACACCATATATATATATATATATATACATATGTATATATATGATAATGTATAACCAGCAGAGCAGGTAGAAAGAGACAAATTTCCTTACTATTAATTGCAGCACACTTAGTTAAGACATATGATAGTTTGTTGAAACTTCTATGAAAGAATAACAAGGAATCACAAAACTATAATAATAAACCATCAGATTGAGAAACAATATTTGTATCAAATATTATATTAAATACATAGACACATGCATATGCAAGCTCATCTTCATTTGCAAGAAAGAAAACTTTAAGACCTCCCCAATTAGGCAAACACAGGATGTAAAAAGACATTGACATCAAAGGAAATAAACCAAAAAGTGCTTTATCCTTGTCAAAGAAACAAAAATGAAAGAAATACTGAGGTATACCATTTCAGATAAGTTAGACAACAAGAAAAACATCACAGCACGTAATGCTGGTGAGCTTATGGTGAAATGGCACAACTGGTAACAATACACGTTGGTCCAAGCTTTGAGGAAAACAATCTGACAATACGTGTCAAGAAGCACAAAAATGCTCAGATCTTCGTATCCAGTAATCCTATTCCAGAGGTTCACCATAAGAAAATAGTTTTAAAATGGGAACATATTTTAAGCATGTATGTTGAGCCAATCATGCAAAGAGACTAACAAAGAGCATTCTAGGCAGAGGGAATACTCATAGAAACATGAATAAGAATAACCAAAAATTAGCAAAGCCTAAATGCCCAATGATGGAGAGATTTTACAAGGAAGCAGTGATTTTATAGGGAGGCAGTCGTTTTATAGGAAAGTAGTTAAGAGCTTATTCTTTGGCAACAGACAGGTAATCAAAGATGAATAAGACACGAACTCTGTTCCAAGGGTCTATAGTTTAAAAACTCTACTTTTTATTAACTGTGTGACCTTGAGTAAGTTTCTTCACTTCCCTATGCCTCAGTTTTCTCATCTGTAAAATCAACTGTAAAAACCAGTTATGAGGGGATATCTGAACACTAACTAGATGACAGGGGATACCATGGACGTGCTCGTTTTTTAGTTTGATGATGGTACTGTGTTTTTTTTTTTAAGTCATCTTTTTAGGGACAACTAAAATATTTTTGAAAAAAAATCAGTAACATTTGTTCTGTAGTTTTTGTACTTTTCTCATGACACTGTTGTAGTTTGTGTACTTTCTCTCTCTCTCTCTCTCTCACACACACACACACACACACGTTTCTACCCAGCAGGACTGTATTGGGTTAGCCAAAAAGTTCATTCGGATTTTTCCTACGCTATTACAGAAAAACCCAAACAAACTTTTTGGCCAACCCAGTATTTCCAAGGCACAGGCAATTCTTCCTCACAGACTATCTTCTGCAGACCTCAGCCCAACACCCTGCATGTGGAGGGTGCTCAAATATTTGTTGAATTAAAGAAAAGAAAAGAAAAGAAAAGGAACAAAAAAGGGCCAAGCATATTTCAATTGATGAGAGGAATACCCTGAACCAAGGGTTATGTTTAATACAACATTTTCTACCTGAGGTCCAAGTTTCTGGGCACAAAGAGCAGGGTACAAAACTGCCATCCTGGCTAGTGAGGCACACCTTCCTTGGGGAAAAAAGTACAGGCTGGGTCCCTCTGAAATACTCCCAGCACACCTGTAGCTAACTGACTATGTGTGCTGTCACCTGCACGGCCACACCGCGGGTCCCCCCCTGGGTATGGTCACCTGGCAGGACTCTACATGGTTGACAGCCCAAAGAAGAAACCTCAGCACCCACCAGAGGAGGAGCAGCACAGACCACAGAGAGGGTCAGTAACATCCTGGTGCCAAGTCAGGAATACCAACTGGAGAATGATCAGCCAGAGCGCCTGGAGCAGGTGTGGGGCTGGGCTGGGACCACAGCCCTGCTCCTTGGAGGAGCTGATGAAGGCAGTGGGGAGTGGGTCAGGGACGGCCTGCAGCAGGAAGAAGGGACAGGGACGGGGAGGCGGACTGGAAGGGAGAGCAACAGGGAAGCGGCTGCTGCCTGCTGTGTAACCTGGGGCTTGGCTGGCCTAGGCTGGCCTGTCCTTCCTCCGTGTGGCAGGATGTGGGAGACCACAGGAATGCAGGCAATGCTGGTGCATCACCATAGAAAACCAAATTCCTGAGCACTGCGGGGAGGCTTACTCAGAAAACAGTGCAGCTATGGAATGAGGACCCGTCAAGTCCTGGGTGGGTCGGGGCGCCTGGAGGAGAGAGGGGCTCCCTCTGCCTGCCGTGGAGGAGGGGCAGGAAGAGCAACAAACAGGAGCGACATCTGATTGCCTCTGGAAAAGCCAGTCGGTGTGGGAAGGGAAAGAAAGACAAAAACACGTATTGAAAGCTCAAGATGGTCTAGGTGCTGGTTAGCCACTTAAGTCTCCTTCCCGAAGCAGGACCACACAAAGGCCTGGAGATGTGAAAATACAAGTGCGTCTGATTTTCTTTCCCCTCTTAACGATGCCCACGAAAGCTGCCAGAGGCCCTGGGCTGCATTCTGCAGGCTAGGAAGAAATGTTCTGTCTATTCCTGTTCCCTTGTTAACATGGAAAAACCCGTTGAAAATGAATTTTTACTTCTAGAAATTTACCCCAGATCAGAGATGGATGTCAAGATAGACTCACAAAACTCAAAAACAGGAAACCAAATGGACCATCACTAGAGTTAGATTAGCTAAAATAGTATCTAATCATCAAGAAACATGTTGTCAAAGATTGGTTAATGGCATGGAAAGAACTACACCCCGTATTAAGTGAAAAATATCAGGTTACAAATAGATATGATCCCAACTTTATTAAAAAAAGCATAATACATTTTTTAAAAGATTGAAAAGAAATCTGATGTTCCAAGGGTCGATCTCTATGTGGTGGAATTATGGGTGATAACCTTCACTCTTACTGTCTGTTTTCTACAATGAATATGTTTTACTTTTTTAAAATTAGATAACAACACACACACAAATGTTATTTAAATGCACCCACACAATTGAAAACAGGCCCAGCAGGCTAGGCTTACCTTCTGCAGGATGGGGGTAGGGCAGGTGTTGTCAAACAGGACTGAGTTGAAGATTCCATACACGCCCTCCCCGAGGTGATACACGATGGTCTTGGGGGCGGAACCGTTTTCCTCTGCAGGGACGGGAGGGGTCGGGGTGGCACAAACAGCATGTGAGGGGTGGAACAAAGGCAGGCTCAGCAAGAAGACAGGCTCCTGAAGCGAGGGCTGCCCCTTCCTCAACTACCTGCGGCTCCTGCTTCCTCTGGAGTCAAGAGGTTGGCTCCCTGCTGTGTGGGAAACACCTTGCAGCTGAGCAACCCTGCCCAGGACACACTCCCTGCCTGCCTCTGAACCCCATAATGCCCCCACAAAGGCAGAAGAGCAGCCCCCCAAACGCAAGACCCCAAGAGGGCAAGCCACCTGCTTGGAGGCACACGGTGGGGCGGTGCATGAGCTGGAATGAGAAGCCAGGTCCCCTGGCTGGACTAGAAAGTATAATCCCCCAGATCTGTAATGGAGGCCAGAAGAATTCCATCCCTACACACACACACACACACACACACACACACAAGCCTGGAGCCCCACCACCCCTCTCTGGGGAAAAGCATATAGACCTTAGGCTCTCTTGCCCAGGGGTCCCAGAGCAGAGAAAAAAGCCCCAAGATCAGAGTCAGACCTCTCACTCAAGAGTCTGCTTGGAGGACTGATCTATCTGGAAGGTCAGGGAAGAGCGCTGATGTTGGCAGTGTGGACAGAGAAGGCTTGAGTTAGCCCAGCCTGGACTTGAACTCTGGCACTGCTACTTATCAGTTGTGTGACCTTGGGCTAGTGATTCGACCTCTCCATGCCTATGTTCTGTCATCCGTAAAGTGGGCTTAGACAAATATAAGTTGTCCTTAATTATTTTCATTATGTTGTGAGAAGCAGTAGGGCAAGTAAGAGCCTGTACTTTGGAGAGAAGACAAACATCAGGTCAAAGGCAGGCTTTACCACTTACTAGCTATTAAGCAATTCACTTGTATTCTTTCTGGCTCTCAATTTCCTCATTTGTACAATAGGGTTAATAACATATCTATTCTCCCTAAGGTTGCTTTGATCTCAATCTTCATAGAATATAAACATGCATAGGAAAAAAAGATGCTAAAAGAGTATCTTGGGGGTGAGGAGACTTGATTGTAAATTTTCCTAAAGCAAGGACCCAGTCTCCAGATTCCCCCACCCACTAAAATCAGACCCGGCTCAGCCAGCTACTGTCACTGGCTTTAGGGAAGCGTGGGGCTCCGCTGCCCACCTGACACCTACCCTCCCTGCCAGGCTGTTCCAGAAGAACCTCCTTCTTGGCGATGATGCTGACTGCCAAGGTGAAGGCCGAGGTCACATAGTAGCGGCCCAGCTTGGCAAGGATGTCCACACCACAGCCCTCTGGGAAGTACAGGTCCAAGGCTGAGCTGATCACAGAAGCGATCTGAGGATGGGGGGACAATTACACGTTTGAAATGTGGCGTTTATGCTGAAGACTTGCTACAGCTCCAAGTCTATTTCTTGAAAGGCTCTTTGATTTCAGGAAGCAGGACTTGGCAGCTGCTAAGGCCCCAGCTGGTAACCACAGACAAGAAGGTAGGCAGAGCCAGAGCTGCCTCAAGCCCCTCACACTTGTGCAATTCACCCTTCAATGCCCCCACGATGGGAGAAGACACTCTTAATCTAACACTTGGCACTCAGAATGCAGAAGCCCTGACATGGATCTTTCTTTCCTAAATAACCAATATGCTAAATGACACATTTTTTATAGAAAATACAGAGAAGGAAAAAGAAAATCAGAGTCACCCCTAATTCTATCACCCAGAGTAACCTAATCAATGCTAACTTTTTGGAGTAGCTCCTTTCATTCCTTTTTATACAAACCAAAAACCTGGTTTTTTATTATAAACATGATAGGGCTATAAGTATATATGTTTTTATAACCTGTTTCACTCAATAAACTGAATGACCTCCCCATGTGTGGAAATGTTTTCACCATAAGAATATACCATAATTTAACCAATCCCTGAGTGCTAGATGGACCACGGAAGTCCACTGGACTTCTATGAAGAATGCTGCAATGTTCATCTTTGAAACTAATCCTTAGTGTCCATTGAGGATTATATTCTTAAATTCAGGTCTGAGATGTGAATATTCCAGGACAAGGCATTTATTTAAGGAAAAGTGACTCCTAGTGGTTGAAGTGGGGATTGCAATGACACATTTTTCCTGATTTCATCTTCCCAATGGAAAGGACAGAAGGTTGACTTTTCCTTCCTCTGCCCAACTTGATTTCTCATCACTTCACCGAAGGGTGAAGAGGGCACACCCTGACCCTCACAGATCCTTATGACTTATGCAAATATGGTCTGGGTAAGCCTCAAATATGTGCATGTCCGGAGTCAGGCAGAGCTGGGTATACAGCCGGCTCTGCCGTGGACTCAGGAAGTGAAGTAACTTCTATGAGCTTCAGTTTGCTCAGCTGTAACACAGGGTTAATAACAAGAAAATCCAGGCAAAGCACTAAGCACAGCATGTAGCACAGGGGACCCACTCACAGTGGGCTTCCTAGGATCATTATAACCCTCCTCGGCCCCATCCCCACCCCCACCAAGCCCAGTGTGACGCTTGCGACCCCAGGGTTACCTCTTCGAATCTCACTTTGGCCCCCTCCACTCCAGGGAAGCCGCCACCAAGGTCCAGGATGTGCATCCTGTGGCCCAGCTCAGCACCCATTTCAAACACAAGCCGGGCATCCGCGATGGACTGAGCGTAGGCCTGGGGGTCAGGACAGCCACTGCCAATGTGAAAACTGGGAAGGGAGGAAGAGCCTCG
This sequence comes from Hippopotamus amphibius kiboko, assembly GCF_030028045.1. Lineage (NCBI taxonomy): Eukaryota > Metazoa > Chordata > Mammalia > Artiodactyla > Hippopotamidae > Hippopotamus > Hippopotamus amphibius. The sequence goes on along the minus strand of NC_080186.1, from coordinate 25,948,113 downwards.
GCTTACACGCAGGGCCCCAAGTACCACCACCTCAGTCCCAGCCAGGAGCAACCTTGGCCGAGAACACTGGATGCTGTGCCCATTTTCCAGATGCAGTGACTATGGGCATAAAAGGTTAAATGGATTGCCAAGGGCCACGTGGCAAGTGAGGAGTGGACAGAAGACTAGATCCAAGGTCCTTTGGCACTTGGTGCCCCTCCCATCCCTCCATGCTGCCCCTGGGGCTGAGCCTTCTGGGAGGAGGGCTAGGGCCCCAGAGTCAGCCAGATCTGATGTACATCTCACTCAGCAGTGGGGCCTGCCATGCTTCAGTTTCTCCATCTGTAAAGTGGGGATAAGATCCCACGATTATGGGATAATGTCCATGAGCATTCAGCACAGTGCCTGGCCATCCTAAGTCCAGAACAAAGGAAAGCTACATTGTTAGGTCATTGCTCTTGCTTCTTCCACATCCCCACCAGGAAAGAGGCAGAGCCAAGATGTGCCCAGACGACCTTTGGCCTCAGGCTGGGAAAACTCCTGCAAAGCCAGGTCCCTCCTGGAACCTCCTGGGACAGGACCTTCTGCAGACTGTGGGGTTGGGGCAGTGGGAGACTTCAAACCTTCTTTCCAAAGGGGCAAAACTCTCAAATGGCAGAATTCCAGGTCCAGGGACAGGCCCTCCTTGGAGACCCTGAGGGTCTCACACAGAATTAATTAAGCCCTGGGAAAGAGGCAGTGGGAAGTGGGCGTGGGTGGGGATGGCAGGGCTTCCGGGCACTCACCTCACACCCACCACCTCCACGTGGTTCCTCTTGGCATTTTCAAGCAGGTGTCTACAGGATTTCAGCAATGCTCCGAACCTGAGGCAGAGGCGGCTCAGGGAGTGGGAGTCATCGGTGGCAATGCACAGAACCATCCTGCAGAGATACGCAGCACCTCTGCCAGGGGCCCTGCCTCCCCCACCCAGCCACGTCTTCTCTAAGTCAGGGGGTGTGAACTCTCATGGCTCAGAGCTACCCAACCCCACAAGCCCTTGGACCCCTTCTGCTCCCTGAACAGCCAGTTAGCTTCTGAGTCCCATCCAATCCACTCCCTAAATGTCCCTGGGCCTATCCCTGGGGCCCCTGCCGTGATCCTGACCTCACCAGGTCTCCCCTGGGCAGCCCCATTTTCTCCAAATCAGCCTTTACACCAGCCAGGCTTTTCCAACTTCTCTTGTATGGGGGGAACCATTTTTAAACAGTTTTTATTGAGAACCCTGATGTCCCCAATATGTAAAGCAATCAAAATGGAAGCTGCTTTGGGTGAACCGGAGTGGCCCCCCAGGGTGTCCAGTGACCAGGTGAGAGGCACAGCCTGAGCAAAATGTCCAGCCCTGACCCCTCCCAAAGCCCATGTGCACTGGAGTCTCCGCCCCGTGACCAGCGTCATTCACTTCTCCTTCTCTCTTTGCACATGGTATATTCTGCTTATCCCTCAAATGCCCCATGCAGCTTCTGCCTCCATGCGTTGGCTCACTCTGACACACTGTTTATGCCCTCCCCAGATTCTCGTCACTCCTCAAAGCCTATGTCAAATGCCACCTCTTCTGTGAAAATTTCCCAACCACCCCATCTTGTTCCCTCTGCCACGACTTTGACCTCCACATTACCGTGGGCTTTGCTCTGCCTGGGCTGTAATCCATCATTTCTACCTCTGTCCTAGTCATGCTCTGGCATCCTAGGTCCAGTCCAAGAACGCCTGCCCCAACCTCCTGTGACTGTGGCTGGGTCCAAGGCAGGGTCCTCAGCCCCAACCCCATTCCACCCATTCCCTCCACCCTCACACACAGCCCAGCCTCCCACATAAGTGGTTCTCAGCTTACTTGGCACTGGGGTGGCTTTTTACCACCTTTGCCAGCTCCATCTCGTTGTCGAAGCTCAGCAGCCAGACCCCATGCTTGGCAGCATACTTGATGTGTGCAATTTGCTTACAGGGGTTGGCATAGATGATCTTACTGGCAGGGACACCAACGTGCTGGACCAACTCCATCTCTGCCTGTGGGGTCCCAAAGGTGGTGGTGAGGAAGCGCCAGAGCCTGCTGGGCCCACGGAGGCCAAGGAAGCACAGATGAGGGGCAAAGTCATAGCTATGCCTGGGGAGGTCCATAAAAAGTGGGCCTCACTTTTAGACAACAGGTATACAAAAATCAGGATGCACGCTGGTTCACCACTGACAGGGAGGGCTGCCACGTACAGCCGTGCAGGCAGTGTACTGCACAATCCTGGGGAGGGAGGGGTCCCATTCAGAGAATACATGGTAGGTTTGTATGCTTATTACAACTTCCTAACAGTAAAGCATCTTGCTCTAACAAAATCAGTATGTTTATTTATAACAATTAAGTGTCTTAAGGAAGGGATACATTTTGTAAGTCACACAAAGGCAACTATACAGATTCATGGTGGCCCTGAAAACAGGTTTCTGACACATTTTCCTGGCAGATTTAAATGTTTAGAGGATATCACTTGATGTCTTAGAAAGCTCGCCAGACCAAGAGTCTTTTTGAACAGGTCATCCAACATCCAAAGGCCTGCTCTGTGCCTGGTGCGGTGCTGGGTGGCTCCAACAAGGCCCTCTCACACAGGGCCTCCTCTTCCTCCCCTTTCCAGAACAGTGTTCCACCTGATGCTGCGTTAAGGATCCAGACAACTGTGATGATGCTGGTGAGCGTAAACCATGGTCACGGAGAACCCACCACAAGCAGGCACTGAATGGCACCCTCTACATCATTGTTGGCAAACTTTTTCCATGAAGGGTCAGAGAGTAAATATTTTAGGCTTTCTGGGCCATATAGGTCCTGTACAACAACTCAAATGCCTTTGCACCAAAGCAGCCACAGATAATGTGTAAGTGAATGAGTGTGGCCGTCGTCCAATAAAACTCAGCAAAACCCACCATCCATAGTTTGCCAACCCTTGCTTTAGATTTACTCTTTCATTTACCCCTTAAAATGCCCCACCAGATGGTATTAGCTCCAGTTTATAGAGAAGGAAACATGCTCGGAGAGGCTATCTACCAAGTAGGGGGCAGAACGAACTCTCAAACTCAAGCTTGACTCTCCATGATTAAGAAGGCGGCAGTTTTGAAACACGGTAGGAGACACCGGGCCATCTTTAGCCATCCCGAGTTTGTAATAAGACTAGCATTTTAATGTAGCAACGTTTCAGCATGAGGTATTTATGTGCATTATCTCATGTGATGCCTGTAACTATCCTATGAAGTATTTATAGGCCACATTTTACAGAGGACAAGTTGAGTTCAAAGAAGCCCACTTGCCATGGTGACACAGCCAGTGAGTAGCAGAGGGAGACGCAAAGGTCCACCTCTAGAGCTGGAACTGCTGTCATCACAGCTTACTTCCAAAGACCCCACGTCTGAGCAGATACGAAAATGTGGTTTTGCTCCCTGCTTCACCCACGAGGTGAGAGGAAGCAGCAATGGTAGCCCTTTGGGGACCTGTGGTTTAGCTTTGATTATACTTATTTGAATAATAACCATTGTCATTCATTGAAGGATTACTGTATGCCAGCCATTGCATTAAATATTTTACAGACATCTCACTTCGTCCTCATAATAATCTTATGAGAGAGGAAGTAGGCTCAGAAAGGCCTTATGTGACTTGCCCAAAATCACACAGCTTCCAAGTGGCACATCTAGAATTCTGACCCAGGACAGTGTGACTTTAGCACACCGTCTCTTAACCACAGCACTTCAATAGAGAAGATACCTCGATGCTGAATTGGCAAGTGTCTCTAGAGCATCTACTGAGTTGCCAGGCTCTGTGACAAGTGCTAATGAAAACAAGTAAAGAGTAAAGCATAAAGGGTCTCTGCCCCTGTGGAGCTTTCAGGCAGACGGGAAAGGAGGGGAGGGATGAATGAACTCTGAATAATGATAGGATTACAACTGGATAAGAGCCACAGAGAAAAAGTACAGGATACTAGAGAATGTGGGATGGGGAGACCTCGGTGTCAGGGGTGACAGACAGCTTTCTCAGGGTCAGAAGTTTAAGCTGAGGGAAGACGTGGAGAGAAGGGAACCCTCCTATAGTGTTGGTGGGAACATAAATTGGTGCAGCCACTATGGAAAACAGTATGGAGGTTCTTAAAAAACTAAAAATAGAGTTACCATATGACCCAGTAATCTCACTCCTGGACATATATCCGGAAAAGACAAAAGCTCTAATTTGAAAAAAATACGTGCACCCAATATTCATAGCAGCACTATTTACAACAGCTAACACATGGAAGCAACCTAAGTGTCTATCAACAGATCAATGGATAAAGAAGATGTGGTGTATATATACACACACTGTGTACACACACACACACACACACACACACACGAGGGTGAGTCAAAAATTATCCTCACTGCAGTTATATTAAAACTTCTATAAATTCTACAGCCAGAATGCAGATAATTTTTGACTTACCCTCATATATACATACAACAGAATATTACTCAGCCATAAAAAGTGAAATTCTGTCATTTGCAGCAATGTGGATGGACCTAGAGATTATCATACCAAGCGAAGTAAGTCAGAGAAAAACAAATACCATGTGATATCACTTATATGTAGAATCTAAAATATGATACAAATGAATTTATTTACAAAACAGAAACAGAGTCACAGACATAGAAAACAAACCTATAGCTTCCAAAGGGGAAGGGAGGGAGGAATAAATTGGGAGTATGGGACTGACAGATGCACACCTCCATATGTAAAACAGGTAAACAACAAGGATTTGCTATATAGCACAGGGAACTATATTCAGTATCTTGTAATAAACTATAATGGAAAAGAATTAAAAAAAAGAATATAGATATATACATATATATGTATAATTGAACCACTTTGCTATGTACCTGAAACTAACACAATATTGTAAATCAACTATACTTCAATTTAAAAAAAACAAAAAAGAAATTTAAGCTGAACCCCACAGCAGGCCTGGGCCAGGCTGAAAAGGAAGGAAAGAATGTTTCCAGGAGAAGAAGTAGCCTGTGCAGAGATTCTGAGGCAAGAATGTGCTCAGCCTGATGGAGAAACAGAGAACACTGGGGTGGCCTGGGCAAGGTGACCGGAGTCGGGGACGATGAGGCTGGAGGGACTCAGGCCGAGCCAACGGGGAGACCAAAAAAGGCTGATGTGATTTATATTTGACCCTACAGGTGGTGGGAAACAGTTTGAGGGGTCTCAAGAGGGAAAAGGACATGATCAGATGTGCATTTTGAATGCAAGGTCTACATGCATGTCACTCGAGCTACCATGTGAAAATGGACCGAGGACGGGGCTGGGAGAATTCTGGGAGATAGACACAAGCTCCCTGGGAAACATGCCAGGCTGCGCTAGGAAAAGGGGGGTGTGATCTGGAGGCGGGGATGCCAAGCTTGGTGATGGACTGTACATGGGGATGTGCAGTAAGATGTCTGAGGGGGACTCCTCGCCCAGCAGACCCATGACCTTCTTGAAGGGAAGATCATGAGTGTGTTGGAACACGCTGGGTTCCAGTGTCCTACGGTATCAAGTCAGCACCTGATACATAGAGTCTGGGCTGGAGATCATAACGGAGGAGGTGGTGGCATATTAGAGGTATTTGAAGCCATGGGAGGAGATGAAATCCCCTACGAAGATGGAGAGTTTATAAGAGAAGGGAGCCTGAGCCGGAATCCAGAGGAACTCTTACAAAGTGAGAGAGCTGGAAAGCCCAGCACAGGACGGGCGGAGAGGGGAGGGGAGACTGTCTGAACAACGCAGAGGTTATTGTGGCACTCCTGTCCGGGCAAGCCCTGTCTTGCAATTCATGTCTTGTGCAGAGCTCTCCACTGTCAGAGGCACCCCAGGAGGGTGAGCGGGCTCACAGCAGTGTCCACTTTCACTGAAATGCTTCCAAAGTCATTAAAACCAAGAGCACATGTTCCCCGTTGAATACAGGCCTACCTCATTTTATTTCACCTCACTTTGAGGTGCTTCGCAGATATTGCGGTTTTTTTAAAAATTGAAGGTTTGTGTCAACCCTGCAACAAGCAAGTCTATTGGTACCATGTTTCCAACAGTGTTTGCTCACTTCACATCTCTGTGTCACACTTTGGTATTTCTTGAGATATTTCAGATTTTTTCTGTGTTACCGTATTTGCTATGGTGATCTGTGATCAGTGATCTTTGATGTTACTATTGTCATTGTTTTGGAGGTGCCACGAACCATGCCCATATGATATGGTGAACTTCATGGACAAATGTGTGTTCTGACTGCTCCACCCCCAGCCATTCCCCATCACTCTGCCGCTCTTTGGGTCTCCTTATTCCCTGACACGCAACAACCTACCTGTATTGAAATTAGGCCCATTAATAACCCTACAATGACCTCGAGGTGTTCAAGTAAAAGGAAGCGTCTTATCTTAAGAAACTGCCACGACCACCCCAAACTTTAGCAACCACCACCCTGAGCCGTCAGCAGCCACCAACATCGAGGCAAGACCCTCCTCAAGCAAAAGGATTATGATTCGCTAGAGGCTCAGAAGATGGTTAGCATTTTTTAGCAATAAAATATGTTTTACTTAAGGTATGTCCATTTTACTTAAGGTATTTTTTTTTAGACATAATGCTATTGCACACTTACTAGACTACAGTATAGTGTAAGCATAACTCTTACATGCACAGAGAAACCAAAAAATTCATATGACTCACTTTACTGCAGTTTTCACTTTTACTGTAGTGGTCTGGAACCAAACCCACAATATCGCTAAGCTATGCCTGTGTTTTTAAAAAGAATGTGTTTCAATGGATGCAACTAGAGATTATCACGATAAGTGAAGTAAGTCAGAAAGAGAAAGACAAACACCATATAATTATCACTTACATGTGGAATCTAAAATATGACACAAATGAACCTATCTATGAAACAGAAATAGAATCAGGGACATAGTGAATAGACTGGTGGCTGCCAAGGGGGAGGGCGGGTGGGAGAGCAAAGGCCTGGCAGTTTGGGACTAGCAGATGCAAACTGGTGTATATAGACTGGATAAACAACAAGGTCCTACTGCATAGCACAGGGAACTGTATTCAATATCCTGGGATAAACCATAATGGAAAAGTATACGAAAAAGAATGTATACATATGTATAACTGAGTCACTTTGCTGTACAGCAGTAATTAACACATTGTAATTCAACTACACTTCCAGAAAAAATAAATTTTAAAAATAAATTTAAAAAAAACTAAAAAGAAATGTGTTTCAATGGATATAAAGTGTCAGTTCTGCAAGGTAAGTTCTAGAGATCCGCTGTACACCACAGTGCCTAGAGTTGACAATTCCTTACTAAACACTTAAAAATTTGTGAGGGTAGATCTCACGTTAAGTGTTCTCACCACACACACACACACACACCTTTCTTGTGGTGAGAACAAAAAACAGGAGGACCAAGGAGTGTCCCCTACAAGGTCAAATGCATCAACACGAACAGATCTCCAAAACCTGCTGAGTTTAAAGCTATTGTGGCAGAGTACCTACCCCATGAACATCTTATATTTTGTTACAAAATCACAAGATATTTTGTATGTTTTCTATGGATCATATTTGTAAGTAGTTTTCAAATTCCGTATAGCCACCAAACTCAAACTCAGAATGTTGATTATCTCTGGAGACATAAAGCTGATGTTCTATGTTTTTTGGCAGATGAGTCAATGTATTATTTGAATAATTCAACATGAATGTTTGAAATAAAGTGCTCACTGGATCCTAGAGATCACTGGGGACAGTGGTAAGAGGAGAGTCCTTGGAATGATGAGTGGAGGTCAGGAAGCAGTGGCTTAAGGAGTGGATGCTAAGAGAAAGGGACAAGGGAGTGTAGACAGGCAAGTGTAGACAACTCAGTTTAGTCACGAAGTGGGAGCAAGGGATTGGAATGGGGGACGATGTGGTGTCCAGAGAAGGCTTTTTAAGATAGGAGGATGCCGAGGGAGACAGCCAGAGAGGGCAAGGGATGGGGCAGGAGAGATGACATAAGGTCCTTGGGAAGGTGGGTGGGTGGACCAGAGCCCCATGTAAGGTATGGCTGGTGCACGTGACTCTGGAGCCTGTCTGATGCATATCTGTACATCCAGCTCCAGCTCACACCTGACCCTAGGTGAGTGTCCGCCAAAGCATTGGGCTGTACAGAGTGGCCACCAGCTCTGGCCAACCAGAAGAGGGCAGCCTTGGCCTTCCAAGAAAAGCTGTGCCACCTCTCAGTAATTGCACCTAAGGGCTATGTGATCCCACCTACCGGGAGGGGTCCCAGCTCTGCCATCCCCTCCTGGGGGACCTTGGCAAAGACAGCAGTGATAAAGTCAGAGACCCCCAAGCAGCCCCATCCCTCAAACCTCTGCGCCTCCTTTCCTTATACGCTCACTGCTGTCTCATGGGGCTGTTGCCAGAATCACGGTGATAATAATTACCTCACAGGGTTGTTTCGAGAATCAAATGAGATCATGTACAGAAAACGCTTGGCAAAGCGCCTGGCACAACAGGAGCCCGCATCAAATCGTAGATGCTTTTAACATCCCCCAATGACTTTGAAGCCCCAACACCCCACAACTCCAGCCTTTGGAGGCCAGTCCTGAGGCTTGAGGGCCAGCACTGGGCCCTGCCTCTGCGTTAGAAGCAGAGGACTCTAGTCAGTGAGGTTTGGTCCTGTTGTTCATCCCTAGACCAAGGGAGCTGGAAAAGGGTCCCCTTCCTCCTTGGTCAGAGCAGAGACCTGGTGTGCTGCAGGGGGCAAATCCTGGCTCTGCCACCAGCAAGCTGTGTACAGCTGACTCCCAGTTTCCTCAACTGCAAAATGGCAATCTCCCCCGCTGGGCACCTCATGGGGCTTTAGGTGGGGCATGCGTGAAACTAGGTGTGCAAAACAAGAGCTGATGCAAAGGGCTTCGCAGGTGACACAAGGGAGATTCATCTACCACTAAGTACACTAACATGGGTCTCTGATAAAGGTGAACCTATTCGTTCCAACTGTCCACCATGGTGTGCACCTCTCTCCCACCTGGAATCCCTCCAGCTCTGTCATTCTACCCAAGTGAGCTCTCTTCCTGTCTCCTCCAGATCCCTTTCTAGAATCCTCCTCACAACACCCAGCCATATTCTAACAAGAGTTTAAAAGGGGTTTGCCCTCAAAACAATCATTACTGACCATTAAAAAAAAAAATAACAGTAATAACAATATCACAAAACAATGCCCAGGACTTCCTAGGTGGCACAGTGGTTAAGAATCCGCCTGCCAATGCAGGAGACATGGGTTCGAGCCCTGCTCTGGGAAGATTCCACATGCCGCGGAGCAACTATTGAGCCTGTGCTCTACAGCCCATGAGCCACAACTATTGAGCCTATGTGCCGCAACTGTTGAAGCCCACGTGCCTAGAGCCTGTGCTCGGCAACAAGAGAAGCCACCCACTACAATGAGGAGCCCATGCACCACAATGAAGAGTAGCCTCTGCTCGCATCAACTAGAGAAAGCCCATGTGCAGCAATGAAGACCAAATGCAGCCAATAAATTAAATTAATTAATTAATTAAAAAAACAAAACAATGCCCACAGGCTTATTCCCACCTCAGGGCCTTTGCACTTGCTGGTCCCTCTGCCTGGAATGCTCTTCCCCTGGTTATCCACCTGACTCGGATCCTTTGCTTCCTTCAGATCTGTGTTCAAATCTCAGTAAAGCCTTCCTTGGCCAAACCACCTAAAAGTACAATCCTCTTTCCCGACATCCACGTCTCTTTCCTACTTCCCTTTCCCTCTTTAATTTTCTCCATAGCATTTACCATCTAAAATACCATAGATTTTCATTGTTTGACTTGTTGGTTCGTTAGAAAGCAAGCTCTGCAAAGGGCCTTTTTTTGGTTTGGTTCACTTGCTAAATCCCCACCAAGAAAGGTATTTGACCCCACAGCAGGTGCTCAATAAATATTTGCTGAAAGAATAACTATGTCCAAAGCTGTACTCTGATGAAATGTTATAGCCAAAAGACTTATCAAGTAAGAACAGAATGGAAACAGGTAAGCCATGCATTCAACTCAAGGATAACAGAGTCTGTTTTACTCAACACGGTATTGCTAGCCCTACAGTTGCACATTGGAGGAGTTCAATGAATAGAGAATGGCAGTAAATAAACAAATCTAAAGAGAACAGGAGGGAATTAAGACAATGGCATTAATCAAATCAGAAAGGAAGCAGAGGGGGGCTTCCCTGGTGGCACTGTGGTTAAGAATCTGCCTGCCAATGCAGGGGACACAGGTTCAATCCCTGCTCCAGGAAGATCCCACATGCCACGGAGCAACTAAGCCTGTGTGCCACAACTACTGAGCCTGCACTCTAGAGCCCACGAGCCACAACTACTGAAGCCCGTGAGCCTAGAGCCTGTGCTTTGCAACAATGAGAAGCCCATGCACCACAATGAAGAGCAGCCTCTGCCCTCTACAACTAGAGAAAACCCGCACGCAGCAACAAAGACCAAACACAGCCAATAAATAAATAAAATAAAAGTAAATAAATAAATTTAAAAAAAAAAGAAAGGAAGGAAGCTGACCTGGCAATGACAACAAAACTCTACAAGGATTAGCTAGAAAATGTACAGTCACACGTTATTATTATAAAAGAAAAAAATCAAACCAATGATAAAAAGGTGTTTTTGCTTTGCTTTAATTAGAAAAATACCTCATAAAGCTCTATACCAAGAAGTTTGAAAATCTCCATCAAAAAGGTGACCCACCTACCCAGGGTCACATGTGGTTCCAATGTGGAACTTCAAGGCTGGCAAATTCCTCCTTCATCCCTTAAACCCCTCCCAAGTGGGTGGGCCTTCCCAGAGGACAGGGGCCAATTACAGGTCACTCCTGCTTCCCCAGGGCCACGGCAGCAGCTTCAGCCAGGCCATGTGTGTGTTCAGTAGGCAGAGAGGGTCAGTGTGCAGGGAAGGGACAGGGTCTCACCTTGTTGGCACAGCTGAAGCCGAGCCCCAGCTCGGCCAGGACCTTCAGGACGCCCAGGCTGCTGTTGCACTTGACAGCGTAAAAGGGTCGGACTCGCGGCAGGCACTTCAGAAAGCAGAAGTGCTTCCTCACTATGGCACCCAGGTCAGCCACGAAGAAGGCAGAGACCTCGTCCTGCACAACAAGAAGGGTTACTATGAGACCGCACCCAGCTCCCTCCTAGTGCGTGCCATCCATGGTCTTCCCAAGTATCCTGCTCTAAAAGTCTCTGGGGCTCCAGAAGCCTACAGGACATTCGAGGCTCTGTGATCCAGCTCCAGTCCCTCCCCTCCCCTCAGCTCTATCCTAGATCATTTTCCACCTCCCAGCCTTTATTCCCACCATGCCCTCCATGTAGAATACCCTTCCCCCACGTGCATCTGGCAAGTTCCAAATCTACCCTTAAGTTTCAGCTGAAATGCCACCTTCCCCCAAAGCAATAAGGCAACTCTGCCTTTAATGTTCCTACTGCATTTTGCACATGATTCCAAAGTATCAGAACTGTGTGTTTACATACATCTGTCTTCTCCAGAAAAAGATAAATTCCTTGCAGACCGCCTACAGCCACTGCCTTTCACATTTAGGTGCTCAAGGAAGCCTTGAGGTAGTCCCACTGCCACTGCAACCCATGCCTGTGGACAACTGTTTGCTGAGAGTTGAACATGTATGAGGCCATGGGTGAGACCACATTACTTAAACCTTTCCTGGGACTCAGTTGCCCTTTTATGCAACACTTTTTTCACTGATGCCCACTTGGTTTCTGACCAAGCATACCTATGTAAATATGCTACATAAGGTACAGAGGTGACCAGGCAGGGCTCTAGCCCTGAAGGCGCTTGGGTCTGGAAGAGAACTAACCCCTTAAGCAATTACAAGTCCATTCAGTAAATGCTAAGCAGGGGTTCCTACAACCTGCAGAGGCGACCATGGAGAAGGAAAGTACAAAATCTGCCTGGGGCAATCAGGAAAAGGTGACACGGATGAGTAATAAGTAACGAGTAGAAATAGGTAAGAGGCAGAGGGGCTGGGAGAAGGGTGTTCCAGGCAGAGGGAACAGCATGGGCAAAGGAGTGATAATGGAGCACAGCATAACATACACCGTGGGAAATGCCAGAAATGGGGCTAGGAAGGCAGGAGGGTTCTGACTTAGACCCTGCAGGCAATGGGAAAATGCCAAAGAACTCTGATTTCGAGCAGGACTGTGATAAAGTTGGAGCTGGTGGGATGAGGCAGGGAAAAGGTTAGGGGGGATTTAGAGAGATGAGGCCTAAACTACAAAGTGAAGTCCCAGAAGAGCACACTGAAGGGTAATTTAAGGAGGCTGGACTCACTGGGCTTGGTGGTGCCCAGGTGTGCGAGGGGAAGCCAAGACTCCCAGGTTTCTGACCTAGATGATGGTAGTGTTGTTCATGACGGCAGGGAACACAGGAGGAACAGGTTTGGGGGCAAGGACCAGGAATTTGGAGATAAAATTGTGTCTCTTGCAAATAGCAAGGACTGAATACCAAATAAGTGAAAGAATCAGATGAGGGCCCTAGGGGGCAGCTGAGCCTGCTGGGAGAACAGAGGACCCACCCCCGCTCCCAGACCCTCACCGTAGTGGCCTGTGAGGCCCCCAGAGTGAGCTCCTCCAGCAGGTCCCGGGTGCTGAAGCCCTCCTCCACCATCACAAAGTCCGTTTCATTCAGGTAGCCAGCCATGCCGAGGAGGCGGAGCCGATGGGCTGGATGGAGCTGCGGCTGCCTCCGGCTGCCTTAGAAAGTATGCAACACACTGCGGGAGGAGAGTGAGGGGGCCGCTGGGGAGCTGGCCTCGGCTGCGCCCCTCACCTCCCCAGGCCAGGGCGCCCAGTCCTGTCGCACCCGGCCCCCAGCACAAGTCTGGGGCGCTTAGGTTTACTGGGAAGAGTGGGGACGATCAGGAATCCTGGACTGGGACAAGGCATTATCTGCCTAGATGTCACTGCCCCTCCGAGCCTCAGTTTCCCCATCTGTAAAACGGATGAATTGTTTGGATATCCTTTCTAGTTCTGAAATTAGGGTTTTGGTTAAACGGGAAAGAATGAGAGAGAAGGAGCAGGAAAGCCGAGTGGGGAAGTTTCCAGGTGCCTCCCCCATCCTGACCACGCCCACCTAAAGTGGCTGCAGGTGACCCCATCAAGAAGTCTCAGCCGGAGAGCTGAGATTCGAGTCTGCTCTCTGCTGTGTGACCTTGGGTACGTCCCGTCCCCTCTCGGGGCCTCAGTTTCACCGTTTGTAAAGGTGGGCCGGGCTGGTCCTGGTGCTAGGATTCTAAGCGTGCATGGGGGCTCCACATGGTGGGTGGGGGGCGCGGGCTCCCGGGCAAGAGCTGAGGTTCTGTCTCGGTGAGCCCTCCTGAGTGCAGGGCCGAGGTCCCGCCCCCCCAAAACCTTACCAAGCCCCGTGCTCCTTCGCGGGGGCCAGAGACAGGCGCGCTGCTAGGGGGGTTCGCCGGTGACCTCGAAACTTGTGCAACACCCCGAGGAGGAGTGGCAGTTGCGGAGCCGAGGCCCCTGCTGAGAGGAGGCAAGAGGGGCCAGGGAGCAGGTCAGCGCTGGAGCCGAGGGCGCCCGCTCCCGAGGCTCCCCGAGCCTCTCCCAGCACTCGCCTTAAAACGCATTTACACGGCTTCGGCCCATAGGTCTCCCCAGCGAGTGAATCGAATCCTCCGCGCCTCCGCTCGCTCGCTCCCCCCGGCTTCGGCCCCGAGGCCTGCGCCCCGCCCGCCCAGCAGCCACCGACCCCCACGCCCCGCCTTCTGCCCGCCGCCCACTTATATAAGCCCCGCCCAGACCCCGCCCCTGGCTCCCAGGCCCCGCCTCCGCTCGGCCGCCCCCTCCGTAGCCCTGGCAACTGGGTGCCGCCATCCCATTGGTCGATTCCGACATAAAGCATTCAACTCTGCTAGCCGACCCCGCAAATCTTGAGTCGCAGTCCTACCGAGACCCCTCCGCGGCTGCGCTAAGCTGGGAAATCGGAACTACAGGGCCTCTAGCTCAGAATCCCGAGCGTCTACGCGGTAGGACGCTTGGCTCCTGGATCTTAGAGAGTGGGCAGGAAGCCAGGAGGTTTTTTATTTGCTCTGTGGAGCTTTTTCTGTGACTACCTCAGCTCGAGGGTGCCTCTCTTCTCCCATCTGGTGAACTGCCCACTCATCCCTGGAAGCGTAGGTCAAATGTCATCTCGTTTTACTTTTCTAATAAAATCCTTTTTACTTAATTGCCTCTTCCAGTATCCTCCAACTCAAAACCCAGATGAAATATCTTCAAAGATCCTTCTTGTGACTTCCCCAGCTCGAAGCAATCCCTTCCTCCATCCCTTCTGATTCGGGCAAACTTTTACTCACCTCTCAAAATACAGTGTCTCCCTCTCCAAGAAGCGTTCTTTGACTTCTTCAACTCAAAGCGTTTCTTCTCTTTTATACTTAACGAACTCCTGCCCCTGCACATCCATCAAAGTCCAGTATGTCACCTCCCCTGTTGAGCCTCCCATGACCTTCCTAGCCTGGAGGAACAATGGAACTCGCAGCACTTATATCTGTGTGGACTCCTCACTCTTTTGGCTTTTGTTACCCATAGTGTGAGATTTCTGTTGTTGCTTTACACCTCTTGTTTGGTTACACTTCCCAGCTAGTCTGTGAGCTCCCAAGGGCAGGAACTGAGTGCCTGGCTCCTCAGAGTGCCCAGTACCTGGCATAAATAAGATTGCTGAGGAAGATTAAATATCTGTGCTACTCAAAAGCTAATTCAGAAGTTCACCTGAAACAGTAATTGTACAGGAACAGCCAAAACATTCTTGAAAAAGAAAAGGATGTTTACAAGATATCAAAATATTTTATAAAGCTCTGGTCTTTAAAACAGCATGGTGCTGGTGCAGGAAAAGGCAGTGATAGAACAGAACAGAGTTTCGAACAGTCTTGTGCATATTGGAGAATTTGGTGCACAGTGAAGGCAGCATTTTGAATCAGTGTGGTCAAAGAGCTTTTGGGCTAACGTATGTGCTCATGTCCCCTGTCAGGCTGTAGATTTCTTGAAAGCCAGAGGCATTTCTTGTTCTGCATCAGTATCTCCTTAGGGCATCCTGCACAACCTAATCAAAGCATCCTCAGCACACGGATGGTATAGAGCAGTGACTATGGTATCTGGAAGAGCCATTTTCTGCTCCCCACCCAGCCTGGCCACATAACTGCTGGATGTCCTTGGTTGGATCATCCTGCTGAGAGCAGGGTCACATCTGCCTGGCTTGATTCCCACCCCATGATCTGAGAAGGTTCAGACTGAATGATTTCTCCAGGTCCTTCTGCCTGGAACACTCTTGCTTTCTACTCTAGGAACAGCCTTTCAGGAGGGAGTCACCTCCAAAGGAGGGGTCATTTGCAGATCCATTCTTTGAGATTTCTGTGGTCATTTGCACCATAGTATGAATCAGTGACTAAAGTCCTCCTAAGAATAAGCATCTCCTGACTGGGAGGGGGTAGACTAGGATGGCATGGCAGAAACCTCAAAGGAAGCTCTCAAGAAAAAATGACAGTAAAAGGAGGAGAGGGGCACCCAAACAAACTGGCTCTACTTTTTAAAAAATCGTTCTTAGGGGATATGGGGATATATGTATAAATACAGCTGATTCACTTTGGTGTACCTCAAAAGCTGGTACAAGACTGTAAAGCAATTATTTTCCAATAAAGAGCTTAAAAAAATCGTTCTATAAGCTGGCTTTATTTGGATGCCATGGTCTAAGTCTGCCTCACTAGCTCTTTTCATCACCTAGTACATTGTAGGCACATAATAAGCACATTCAGTATGCTAACTGAATGAATCAATAAAGGTAAAAAGAAACAAACTATAACCCAATTTGTCCAGTTGAAATCTGTCAAGGGTTGGTAGTCAGAGCAGAAAAATCTGTCTCCTGGACTGGATACAAATAAGCTGTGGATTTATCTTCTTCCCTACGAGGTATGTGATGTCACTGAATCTCCATGACAACCCTATGTCAGAGGGCTATAATTGTCCGCATTTTACAGATAAGGAATCTGTGATTTAGAGAAGTTCAGTAACTTACCCAGGGTCACACAGCAAGTAAGGGTGGAGCCCAGATTTAAACCCATCTGGCCTTACCCTTAACCTTCATGCTTAACTGTCAACCAGTAGCTGAGCATTCAGGCCCCAGCTCAAAAAGTCATAGAGTCGTCCTACTGGCATCCAGCCCAAAGTCTCGTGGCTCCCCTCCTGCTGGTTTCTCGTGCCACTGTTATCAATGCTTGCTATGCAGAGCTCTCACAAACATGTTGCTGAAGCAGGACAAAGAGGCTTTGGTCTTTGACCAGGATCATATCGGTCAATTTCAACCTATTCTTCTTAAATCAATCATAATTGTATTCACAAACACTGCAATAATAAAAATGCTTTATGGGGGCTTCCCTGGTGGCGCAGTGGTTAAGAATCCGCCTGCCAATGCAGGGGACACAGGTTGGATCCCTGGTCCGGGAAGATCCCATATGCCTCGGAGCAACTACTGAGCCTGCACTCGAGCCTGCGAGCCCCAACAACTAAGCCCACGGGCCGCAACTACTGAAGCCCATGTGCTCTAGGACCCATGTGCTGCAACTAATGAGGTTGCGTGTTGCAGCTACTGAAGCCCTTGCACCTAGAGCCTGTGCTCCGCATCAAGAGAAGCCACCGCAATGAGAACCCTGCGCACCACAATGAAGAGTAGCCCCCACTTGCCGCAACTAGAGAAAGACCGCTCGCAGCAATGAAGACCCAACGCAGCCATAAATAAACAAACAACAAATAATAAAATAAATCTTTTTTAAAAAATAAAAATGCCTGATGGGTGCATGAAACTGCAGAGTTTGTAAAATACTTTCCCATTCATCATTTTATTTGGGCTACCCAGTACTTTGTTTGGCTGAGGAAAACAGAAAAGTCAAATATAATAGAGCCACAAACAAACAGATTTACTCTACTGTGTGTGTAGTATAAAACACTGGAGGAAGGCAGTCCAAATCTGGTATGGCAGCTCCGCAGGTTCATCAGGAGCCAAGTTTCCTCCTTTCTTTCAACTCTGCCTGGCTTCTAGCCTAATGGTCCAAAATGGCTGCAAGAGCTCCAGCCACATTCCTAGGACTAATATTTAACAAGTACACAAGAGCGTGACCAGACAAATTGTTCATGGCTAGTGTCCTTTCTGATTGATCACTGCCCATCTTCATACTGATTGCTAAATATTTTAAATACCAACCCTGCACATACCAGCAGGAGGAAGCCGCCACCCCCAAATTCTGCATGAGTTAATTTCCCAGGGCTGCCATAACAAAGTGCCAAAAACTGGGTAAAACAACAGATATTTATTGTCTCACAGTTCCAGAGGCTAGAATTCCAAAATCAAGGTATTGGCAGTGCCATGCTCTCTCTAATAATTCTATGGGAGAATCCTTCCTTGCCCCTTCCAGCTTCTGGTGTCCACAGCAATCCTTAGGATTCCTTGGCTTGCGGATATATCACTTCAGTCATATGGCTGTCTTCTTCCTGTGTCTTCACATCATCTTCCCTGTGTACATGTCAGTCTCTGTGACAAAATTACCCCTTTTAATAAGGACTCCAGTCATATTGGATTATGGCCCACCTGAATGACCTCATTTTAAGTAGATTACTTGCATAAAGACCTTATTTCCAAATAGAGTCATGTTCTGTGATACTGGGAGTTAGAACTTTGACTTATTTTTGGCGGGGACACAATTCAAACCATACCAGCACCCAATACTCCCTTTCATATCATTGGCCAAAACATAGATATACAGTGCCACCTAGCTGCAAGGGAGGCAGGAAGAGGTCATCTTTAGTCAGGTACATTTTTGCTTCCTCCCACCCCCAATAAAGTCAAAATAGTAAAGAAGAAAGAGAGACTGGATATTGTGTGGAGACTGGAAGTCTCTGCCACAAGTGGGGGAGGTTATTTCCCCCTTTTACAGATCAGTATACCAGTTCAGAATGATGAAGGGATTTACTCCATAGCATGAAGTGACAGAGAAGTAAATAAATATTTATTGAGGACCCATTGTATGACAGGCCCCATGCTGAATGCATGATTGCTTTTGATCTTTAGACAACCCTGCAAGACAGGCATTATTAGTCCCATTCTACAGATGAGAAGATTGTGATGAAATCCTTTTTCTGGTGAGTAACAGAGCTGAGACTTAACTCTGGTCTGACTGACGTTATGCCTGTGCGATGGGCCCCAGGAATGGGCGTGAATCCTGAATAACGAATGCTGAGACCAAGCCAAGAGCAAACAGCAAGAGACTTGAGAGAGGCTGGAATCCAGAGTCAGACACAAGATGAATTTACAGAAAAGGCATCAACCCCAAGTCAGCACTGAGAACTCCCTGAAGGCATCAGTGAGACAGAGACTCTGAAGTAACCAGAAACCAGAAGCTGAAAACAGCATTAAGTATTGTTAGGTCAGGCCTGTCTTCATGGTTAAGATGGAAACTAAGTACTAACAGCAGCCACCATTTATTGAGCATCTACTGTGCTCCAGGCACTGTACTGTGTGCTTAATAATAACAAAAGCAGCTAACATTGCCAGAGTACCCACTATCCTGCAGCCTTGTTGTAAGGCTAATATAACCTTTAACCTCACGACAACCCTATGAGATTTTGCTGTTGGTATTACAGGGCAGGAAACAAGCTAGAGAGGCTAATGGACCTACTCAAGGTCACACAGCTAGTGAGTGGCACCACTATGTTACATACATTTCCTCCATCTTCATAACAAGCCTGCAAGGTGGGAATTATTACTCTCATTTCACAGTGGAGGAACCTGAGGCCCAGAGAGGCCAAGTGATTTGCCCAAGATCACACAGCTGGTAAGCGGCAGAGCCTGGACCCAAACTCAAGACTGTGTGCTCATGAGGAACTTGAAATGGTGCAGTCCACAGTCGTGTTGGAGCAGACCCTGAACCCCAACCCTAAGAACCCCCCAGTTCTACTTATTAGTGAGGTGTCTGTGTTCCCTGATACAGAAGCAGACAAGACAGAGGCCCGGTCTGTGCCTTAGAGCCCAGCCCAAGACTGGGCACCAAGGATGCAAAGCTTGAGCATATCGACCGAATGTGGGATTCTAGTCACAACCCTTCCCTAGACAGATGGAATGCTAAGATACTGAATTTGCTACCTTGGGTTCCTTTATGTTTATTTTCACTCTTTTAGGCTGAACACAAATGCGAAAAAATACTAATAGTGATCCACAAGCAACTCACACGCTATCTCTCAAGCCAACCCTGAGTCATTTCTGACAAATGTGTGGAGAAAACAACAACCACCACCACCGAATAAAAAAACAAAAAATAGTCAGATGGAAAGTCTCACTTTGGCCAGCTGCTGTCACCAGAGCCCCCGGGAGTAGAATGGAAGAGGGTGTTGATTCTTCTGCATTCTCCAGCCGTTCTCAAGTAAGTATGCATCAGAAGCTCCTAGAAGGCTTGCTAAACGACAGAGTTGGGGGCCCCACCCTAGAGTTTCTGCTTCTTTAAGTCTGGCTGGTCCTGGGAATATGCATTCTGACAGGTTCCCAGGTGCTACTGACGCTGCTGCCCCGGAACCGCACTTTGAGAACCCTTGCCCTGAAGCGCAGCAGGCCAAAAGGTCAAAGCTGTGTTCCCTTGAAAAAAGGCATCAGGCTCTTACCCCCATCCCCTCTCTGGCAGGGAAGTAGGGTGGGGCAAAAACCAACCTGGGCTAGCTGAATGACTGTACAGTTTTTAGGTACCAAGAGGACAAACTTCATGGGTATATAAGCTTCCCTCCATCTCCTGGAGCCACACTCACTGTGCGACCTTGGCAAAGTTACTTATCTTGTGTGAGCCTCACTTTATTCATCTCTAAAATGGGCGTAATGTGTACCTACTTCCTAGGATTGGTGTAAGGAATTCATGAGCATTGAAAGCTCTTGCCTAATGCCTGGCATATACATGAGTACATGCATTATAAGCAGCAGCTGTTAGTATTATTACCCTGAGCTGGGGGTGTAGGGGGCTGGAGGAGAAAATCCAGAAATATGTCAGAGACACTGCTGGGGCAGGATGGGAGAAGCACCCCACAGGGAAGTTTTGGGACCTGAGCTGAGGAACACCCAACAGAGGGATCAGGGACTCAGGAAGAGAGTCAGTGCAGTGTGAGGAGATGGGTGGTGGCATTCCATTCCCAACCCCATGGGATTTCACAGGGGCACAACCAATGTGCTGAGCACTGAGTCATGGAAGCCTGACCCAAGCTTGTCCTCTTTCTAAATTTCTAAATGTCATGTTCTCTCCTAGAAAACTGCTTATTCACCCCAGGGAGGAGTGGAGCCAGGCAGCCTTGTCTATTCCTCAGGGCTCCTGCTCTCCTGCCAGTAGAACCCCCACAGCATCCACATGCCTCCAGTTAACTGGCCAATCAGAGGCACAGAGACTGTGGTCAGGGGACAGGTCAGAGCCAGGGTCAGTGGAATCCACTGCAGAGGGAGCCGGAGAGTGTCTGCCCCTATCTCTGAGGCTTCCTGCCCTGCCTGGTATCCATGAGAGGCCCTGTGTCCTCTGGGTAAACCCCTTCACAGGGGCCACATAGCAGAGTCCTCTATAGCATGGATACCAGACTTCCTGCCTTTGAAAGGCACAGTGTCACTTCCTCTGCATTCTATTGGTCAAAGTGGGTCACAGAGCCGTCCCAAGATTCAATTCAGGAAGAGAGTACACAAGGCATGCCTATTGGGAGGCATTGTTCACTGGGGGCATCTTTGGGGACTAGCGCCGCAAAATCTACCCAGTCTATACAGCCATGGCATGGCCCCACTCTAAGCTGTGTCATCATCTCTAGCCTGGAGATATGCGATAATTTTCTAAGGGATCCCCCTGCATTACTTTTACCTCCTGCCAATCTAGTCCCACACTGCCTCCAGTGTTCTTATTAAAATACAAATAATGTCAAATGCAAATTAAGTCAATCCCCATTTTAAACCCTGCAATGACGTCCCATGGCTCTTGGGAGAAAGTCCCAGATTCTTAACAAAGCCTGTAAGGCCCTCCATCGAGGACCCAGTTCCAGGCTCCTCACTCTTCCTGCCACCACCATCCGGGTCTTCCTGCAGCTCCTGGAACCTGCCCCGCCCTCTCTTTTCCTGGGGCCTTTGAATTTGCCCGTCCCTCTTCCTGGGATGCTTTCCCTGCCTCTTCATCCAACCAACTGCTATTCATCCTTCAAGTCTCTGCCTAAAACATTCCTTCCTCAGAGAGGCTGACCCTAGTGCTTTGGATCATTCAACACGTTTTTTGCTGGGAGTAAGAGAAAATCCAACTCAAACTGGCTCAAGCAAAAAGGGAATTTGTTGCCTCAAGTAACTAAGCCACCAAGTGATAAATGTCCCGACACAGACTTTGCTTCAAGTCTCAGCTGGTCCTTCCATGGGGTTGGCTTCCTCCTCAGGCAGGCTCTCACCCCATCAGCCAGCCCTGGACCCCAGGAGTCTTTCCTTGGCCCTGTGCTTGATCTCTGAGTGGCCAGACCTACATCTCCAGCCACCTCCCTCCCCCAAACTGGGAGATGGGATGAGCATAGAAGGAGGGTGGGGAAGGGGTAGCTCCCCAAAGGAGAAATGGGGTGTTGTTACCTGAAGAATGAGAATACATTCCAGGCAGGTAATAAACACCGATGTATTCCCGTTACAGCTCTTCCTCAGCTTAGGCAGGGGTTACATTCCAATAAGCCCGTCATAAGTTGAAAATACCATATGGGACTTCCCTGGTGTTCCAGTGGGTAAGACTCTGCAATTCCAATGCAGGGAGCCCAGGTTCAATCTCTGTTCAGGGAGCTAGATCCCACATGCATGGCACAACTACGATCCTGTGTGCCACAACTTGGACCCAGTGCAGACAAAATAAATAAATATTAAAATAAAGTACAAACAAAAAAAAAGAAAATATCATAAGCTGAAAATACATTTAATACACCCAACTCAGCAAACATCATAGCCTAGCCCAGCCTACCTTAAACACGCTCGGGACACTGACATTAGCCTACAGTTGGGCAAAATCATCTAACACAAAGCCCATGTTATAATAAGGTATTGAATACCTCATGTAATTCATTGAATACTGTACTGAAAGTGAAAAACAGAATGGTTGTGTGGGTGCAGGATGGTTGCAAGTGTACGTGTGGTTCACCCTTGTGAGCACATGGCTGACCCAGAGCTGCAGCTGGCACTGCCCAGCTTCACAAGACAGTATTGTACCGTATAACGATAGCCTGGGAAAAGATCAAAATCCAAAATTCAAAGTACCTTTTCTACTGAATGCGTATCGCTTTCACACCACTGTAAAGTTGAAAAGTTGTAAGTCGAAACATCGTAAGTTGGGGACCACCTGTGTTTTCTTTGCCAGCGCCCTGCGTGTCTCCTTTACAAACCCAGGCACTCTCTCGTCTTAGGGTCTTTGTGCAAACTGCTCCCTTGGCCTGGAATGCTTTTTTTTTTTTAAGGTCTATTTATTCATTTATTTGCTTATTGGCTGTGTTGGGTCTTCGTTGCTGCACAGGGGCTTTCTCTAGTTGCAGTGAGCAGGGGCTACTCTTCGTTGTGGTGCACGGGTTCCTCATTACTGTGGCTTCTCTTGTTGCAGAGCACGGGCTCTAGGCATGTGGGCTTCAGTAGCTGCGGCACACAGGCTCAATAGTTGTGGTTCACGGGCTCTAAAGTGCAGGCTCAACAGTTGTGGCACATGGGCTTAGTTGCTCTGCGACATGTAGGATCTTCCTGGAGCAGGAATCAAACCCGCGTCCCCTGCATTGGCAGGCAGATTCTTAACCACTGCACCAGCTAGGAAGCCCCAATGCTTTTTTTTTTTTTAATAATATAAATCTTTTTTTAAAAATATATTTTATTTTGGAACTTCATACAGAAAATTTCTAAAAATTGTATATCCCCTTCACCTCAATTCCCCAAATATTAACATTTTAACACTGCTTTATCATTTTTTTCTTTCTATACAAGTATATTTATATATATGAATACACACATACATGTTGTATATCCATTTCTATCTATCCTATAATTTGTGTTTTTTTTAACCAAGTTGCAGATATAATTCTCCTTCACCCCAAATACATCAGGATGTATACCGCCTGGAGTGTGTTTCCTCCCAATATCCAGATGGCTTCTCAAGGAGGCCTCCCTGCTCACCCTTTTAAAGATTTCAACCTACCCCCTCCACACACACTGTTATCACTCTTGGTCCTCTTAACCCTCCTCACTTTTTCTTCTTTTACAGCAACTTTCACTTTCTAGAATACTTTAGAATTTATATATTAAGGCTGTGTACTTTAAGCTTCATAAGGGCAAGGATCTTGTGTTCACTGAAAAATCCCAAGCTCCTAAAACAGTACTTAGCACAATGCAGATAGTCAATAAATATTTACTGAATGAATGGATGGATGGATGGATGAATGAGACGACTCAGGGTCACAGCAAAGATGGCACAGTGCTTTTCATCAGGCACTGCCACGGCCCAGGCTCTGTTCTTGGAGCTTTTCTGTGATGTCCTCAGGAGCTGCCTGGACTCTCAATGGGACCATCTGTGATGCTGGTTAATGTAGCCCCTGGCCGTGGTGGGAATGACCCGAGACAAAATTATGAAATCTCCATTTTGTTGTTGTTATGTTGGCTTCTCTTTTTCCCTCCTTCCCCCACCCCAAAGCTACCCTTTCCCCCAATATGATTCCCCCCACCCCCAGTGGCAACCACTCCCCTTTTGTGTGGCAGGGACAGGGCAGTTGGGTGCAAAGAGCCCTGGGCAGGAGCCCTTGGAAAAGTCACTTTCCTCTCTGGGTCTCCCTCCTCTGTGACTCCCACGACCTCTGACACTCTTGGTGACTCAGATATCCTCCACAGTCTCTTTATATCATTGCCCTGGGGAATCTGGATTGAGATTGTGCCCTTTTCTCTGATGGAAGAATGTCTGGCTTGTTCTTACGGGAAATAGATGAGATACGTATTTTCAGGTCGGGGGCTGCTGCTTTCCAGCTTCCCAGTTTGGGAACTAGACAAATTTGGATTTAAAACTAAAGCTGCCACACCCTAGTAGCTCTATGACCCCGGCAACTCATTGAGTGTTCTGAACCTCCTGTTTTCTCCACTGTAAAATAGGTTTAGTAATATCTTCTTCAGAAGTTTGTTGGGAAGAGTAAATTAAAAGATGCACATGAAGTGCTTTGCATATTACCTGACACATAGAAAGTGTTCTAAAAATAGTAGCTGTTATTAGCTTCTGAGTCCCAAGTGGATTCCTGCAGGTGCACATGGGCAGGGTTGGGGGGTTGGGGGGAGTATTTCTGGAGTCCTCTCTGCTCTGCAGGTGTGGACTGGGGCACAGCAAGCAGCTGGCTCCTGCTGTGGGCATGGGCGGAGGCCATGGCTATTTTGGAGACGCCAGTTCCTGACGTCTAGACAGAGCTCAGCCCCCTCATTTCCCCATGATGGAGACAGAGCCCAGAAGTCTGAGTCACAGAAAGCACTTGAAGGTCTCTGGGAAAGCCATCTGGGCCAGGAGCCCTTAGAAGATGTTTTCCCCACATGTTTAGTTTATTGAAATACTCTATTTGCCATTTACAGCTGTAAAACAAATAACTCCCAAAACATAATGGTTTCAAACAACAAACATTTATTATTTCACACAGTTTCTGAGGGTCAGGAATCAGGAGGCAGCTTAGCTGGGTGGTCTGGCTCAGGGTCTTTCATGAGTCTGTGGTCAGCCAAGGCTGCAGACATCTGAAGGCTTTAACTGAGGCTAAAGGATCCACTTACTGGAAGTTCACTCACAGCCAGGAGGCTTTGGTTCCTTGCCTTGTGCATTTCTCCATAGGGAAGCTCAACCCTTGGCAGGATAAGCAATATGAGAGAGAGAGTCCAAGACAGAATCTTAGCATCTTTTATAACCTAATCTCAAAAGTGACATGCCATCATTTCCGCCACATTCTATTCACCCCACAGACCAACCTGATATAAGGTGGGGGTGGGGATTATACAAGGGTGTGCACACCAGGAGGTGGGGCTCACTGGGAGCTATTTTGAATGCTGCCCATCACAGGTATGATTCCCATATAATGAAATTCACAGACCTTAGGTATACAGTTTGATCCGTTTTAACAATCGAATATTCTCATGAAATTCACATGCCTATCAGGGTATAAACTGTTTCCATCACCTCACAACGCCTGGCATCCTCATTCCTCATCCTCGGAGTGGTCCTCAGAGCAGCCATCGCCTCGTGCCTCTTCCCAGTTGATCCCCCTCTCCACCAGCAGCTGCTGGTCTTATTTCTCTCTACCCATAACCCACAGTTGTGCCTGGTCTGGAACTTCATAAACATGGAATCAGACAGTCTGCTCTGTGTCTGGCTTCTGGTGTTCCGCACGATGATTGTGTGATTCCTGTTGCTGTGTGTATTGATCGTTCGTTCCTTTTTATTGCTGAGTGAGTCACTCTCACCTTGGTATGAGTCTTACCCTTCTTCAGTGTGCCCTGTAACCTGTGTGGACAAAGAATGTTGCCTGCCATTTCAGTAAACGAAGGATGTTGTGGCCATAAAGCCATCAGCCACTGCAGTGCCCCAACTGTGTACCCTGAGGGGACTCAGCATGAATAAAGACAGGATCCTGGCCCTAGATACTTATGGTGCATATCAAAAGAATGATTCCCATGAGTCCAGACTCTGGCATCTTCCCATGCGTAGCAAAGTGCTAAATTCATTAACTTGAGATGTCAGGATTTTCTTTAATTAACAGCAATCTTAGGACTTACCTGTTGGTCCAGTGGCTAAGTCTCTGCTCACCCAGTGCAGGGGGCCCCAGTTCAATCCCTAATGAGGGAACTAGATCCTGCATGCTTCAACGAAGAGTTCACATGCCTCAACTAAGATTTCACATGCCACAACTAAGGATCCTGTATGAGGCAACGAAGATCTCGCCTGCTGCAACTAAGACCCAGGGCAGCCAAATAAATAAATAAATATTTAAAAAAATTTTTTTTAAAAACAGTAATCTTTTGATATTCTGACTACCTGGAGTTGTTTGGTTTGGTTTTTTTTGCAAAACTCCTGTGTGTCATGGCTCCTCCCTTGCCTCTTAAGAACAGTCCCTCAGAGCTATCTGAGAGGCTGTCACCTGGGCTTTAATCCTCAGTATGTCCACTGAATAAAACATAATTCTCAAATTTTAGGTGGTGCTTTTTTTTTTTTTTTTTCTTTTTTTTCTGGTCGACACCTGACATCTGGCAGTTAACTGCATGTTTCTCTTTCTACTGGACTGTAACCTGCTCTAGGACAGAGGCTGTATCTCATTTATTTCTGGGTCCCCCACAGAAGCTCAGTGCCTGGCAGGCAGTAAGTGCTGGGAGCTGTCACATCCAGGGGCTTGGAAGTGGGGCATGACAGGAAGTAGGGACGGGCAGGGAGCGAAGCAGCAGGGCAGGGCAGGGCAGGGCAGGCCAGACACTGGTGGGAGAGCTGTTCACTGGGGCCAGAAATCACTCCAAGGCCCAGAATCCACAGGCCCCATGAGCTCAGAGGGATCTCTACCCAGAGGTTCCAGGACAGAGAGGGGCTTCCAGGCCAACAAACGCAGAGGAGCTTGAGTCCAGGGCTGTCACCTCTGGCCACTGAAGAGCTCACTGGCTGAGAACAGGTCCAAAAAGAAAGTAAAAACTGATTCTCCTTCTCCTGTTTCTTCCCCTTTCACCCAAACAGTGCACCTGACAACTAGCCCCAACCCTCAGGCAGGAGTTTGAAGCCGGGCCTGTGTACCTCCTTCCAGCCCCTCCCTCTCACAGTGTGTACACTGGCCTCACCCTTGGCAGGGCCCTAAGGAGACCAGGCCTAAGGTTCCAACACCCAGGAGGCTTTTTGGAATCCCAGGACCCCTAGAGCATGGACGTAGGGGTCAGGGTGCTGAGTCCCTGCTCTACCACCTTCTGGCTACGTGACCTTGGCCAGATGACTCCCTCCTTCATAAAATGGGATCAGAGCCAGTAGGGTGAGTGTGGGGCTGATTGAGGCGAAATGCTAAGTGCAGTGGCTGGCAGAGAAAGAACAGTGCGACTTGGTGGGACCTCCCCTGTTTATCCAGAAAGGTAGAAGGAACACCAGAATCCAGAGCTGAGAACAAAAAGCAAGTACTCCACCTTCCAAGCTCAGAGGACTGCTGGCTCCCTTCCCTTCAGGGGTTTTAAGCAGAGCCAGCACTACTCACAGGGCTGGAGGTGTGTCCTCTCTCCCAGAAGGCAGAGCAGGGAGAAGTAGATTGCTTCCTCTCCCTGAGGCAAGGCAGCTATGTTCCACTATGGCCACCGTAGTATCTCTCATCCCACTTGGTCCTCTGCAATGTGGCCTGATCACTCCTCCATCAAGAGGACCAGTCACATCCCCTCCCCTTGAATCTCTGCTGGCCTTGATGTCTCACTTGTAACAACAGAATGCGGCAGAAGGTGACTTCTGAGACAAGGCGGAAAGGAACCTGGCAACTTCTTCCTTAGTCTCTTGGAAATCTCTCTCTGTAGACACTCCCTCTTGAGACATTCCCTCTCAGAGCTCAGCTACTTTGCTGTGAGAAGCCAAGCCACGTGGACAGGCCACTTGTGGCCTTCCGGGTGAACGTGCCAGCTGAGGCTTCGAATCATCCCAGCTCAGGCACCAGCCCCATGAATGAAGCAGCCTCCACGTGATTCCAGCCTGCAGCTATTTGAGTCTTCCCAGCTAAGTGCCCAGACATTGTGCAGCAATGTATTAACTATCTATTGCTGTATAACAAATTACCCCCAAACGTAACAGCTTAAAGCAACAAACATTTATCATCTCACACAGTGTCTGACAGTTAGGCATCCAAGAGCAGAACCTCTGGGTGGTTCTGACTCAGGGTCTCTCATAAAGCTGCAGTCAAGCTGTTGGCCTAGGGCTGCCGTCATCTTAGACTTCCTCTGGGGCTAGACGGAGGCTTCAGCTCCTCTGCAGATGGGCCTCTCCGTATATGAGTGTCGTCACAACATGACAGCTGGCTTCCCCCAGAGTGAGTGATCCCAAAGAGAGGCAGAGCCTTGGAGTGTGTTCAACACTATTACCAGGTTTCCCCAGGGAGAAGGCTTTACCAAGTTCAAAGTAATTTCTATTGGCCTTATTGGGGCGTGCTGGGAAATGCTCTGTATTATAATTCGTTGGGGGAAACAGCAGGCTTTTTACTTGACATTTTTAAATCTGGAAAAAGGTCAATCCAAATTTTAAAAAGAGAGAGAGCACGCGAGAGAGGCAGAAACCACAGTATCTTTTATAACCTGGACTCCACACAGAACAACCTGACGCAAAGTGGGAGGGGACTACACAAGGATGTGAAAACCAGAGGCTGCCTACAGCAAGCAGAGCCCAGGCATCCCCCGCCCTTCATGCCCTGTCAAATTCCTGACCCACAGAATCCACGAGGATGATCAAATGCTGATTGTTCATGCCGTGAAGTCTGAGGTGCTCTATTACACGGTAGCATTGTAGGGAATGAGAACAGAGCGAAGAGGATTATTGATCAGGTTGGGGGTGCCACTACAGGGCGTCTCCTCTCCCTCCTTCTGGGCGGTTGTCAGCTCAGCCGCTGCGCTTGCCAACCTGCCCTGGTGCTACCGAAATAGGGGAAAGGGCACTGGAGAGAGAAGGCAAGGAGGTGACCACGTGGCAAATGGGCAAGAAAGGAAGAAAGACTGATTGTGTCCATGTCCACGGGCTCTGGGATTGGGGCTGCAGAGAGTCGAAGCTCTGGGGGCAGCGGGCCCGCAGAGGCTAAGTAAGAGGTGAGCCTTGTCGGGGGAGCTCGAGGCTGCCAGCAGAGGAAGCTCTTTGGCACGGGGCCCTTAATCAGCAGCGCCTTGGGTGGAGGGCCGCCCCCGCACACCGTGTCTGCAGACAATGAATGAGCTGAGCGGCTGTGAGGATGGGAACACAGCCACTCTATAAGCAGTCACGGAGGGGTCAGCCAAGGGCCAGCATGGGACACCTGAGGAAACAAGGTTTTTTTCCCTTCTTGTTCCTCCACCAGCGGGCAGGGAAGAGAGAGCAGAGCATGCCCATCTCCTCTCCCTCCACCAGTCCTGCCTGCTGCGACTTTGAATGCAATAGAGACTGACCTTTGAAAAAGAAAAAACCAAGTTAATGCCCCAAACAGGAGACTGCACTAAAAACTAGGGAATTCGCTGGTGATCCAGCGGTTAGGACGCTGCGCTTCCACTGCAGGGGGCGCGGGTTCGATCCCTGGTTGGGGAATTAGGATCCCGCTTGCCATGCGGTGCAGCCAAAAAATAGAAAAGAGAGAGGGAAAGAGAGAGAGAGAGACTGCGCTAAAAACTGAAAATAACAAAGTTTTGGAATCAGCTGGAGATGTCATGGGGGTGGGGAGTGCCCATCAGGAAAGGGGGAGTGACAGATTACAACTGGTATGTTATTTTTTTAATTGTTTGATATGTACCTTTATTTTTTTAATTAAATTTATTTATTTATTTAGTCGCATTTGGTCTTCATTGCTGCACGGATTTTCTCTATTTGCAGAGAGTAGGGGCTACTCTTCGTTTCAGTGTGCGGCCTTCTCATTGCGGCGGCTTCTCTTGTTGCGGAGCACGGGCACTAGGCACCCAGGCTTCAGTAGTTGTGGCACTCGGGCTTAGCTGCTCCTCAGTATGTGGTATCTTCCCAGACCAGGGCTCGAACCCGTGTCCCCTGCATTGGCAGGCAGATTCTTAACCACTGCACCACCAGGGAAGCCCCAATATTTACCTTTAAATGTTGCTATTCCTCAAACTAGTTCATGAAGCCATTATTATTATTGTTGTTCTTGAGTCCTCCTAGTTCACCTCACTCATTCACTCCCCTTTCACCTCACATATTCATTCACTCATAAGCACTTACTGTGGGCCAGGCACCGTGCTAGGCACAGTACCACCTTAAGGACAGTAAATTAGAAGTATAGTCAACTGGTCACCAGAGCCTGCCCATTCAGCTTCCAGATATCTCCTAAGCTTTCCTTGTTCACTTCCTCCCTTCCCCCACCCCAGATGTCTCTGCCTTGGTTCAAGCCTCAGTAGCTCCCATCTGGATTATACCCTTGGCTCTGACCTCTTACCATCTAGTCCATTCTCCACTCGAGAGAAACCTTTCCAGAAGGCAAATAGGATTATCACTCCCTGTTGAAGACAGCTAGTTGCACCACCCGCGCCCCGGCCCAGTATCAATCCTTGCATTAGTAGCAGAGCCTCTACATTTTAGATAAGCACACGTCTGTCCAGGATAAAAACTACATTTCCCAGCACCCTGGCTGCCAGTGGTGGCCATGTGGCTGCATTCTGGATGGAGTGATGTGAATATCAGTGATGCGTGCAAGTTCTAGGTTATACCTTTCAAGGGACGGGGTGTGTCTTCCACAGCCTCTCCCTGCTGACTGAAATCCAGACATGATGGTAGGAGTTGGAGCTGCCTTCTTTTTTTTTTTTAATTTATTTATTTATTTATTTATTTTATTGGCTGTGTTGGGGTTTTTTTGCTGTGCGCGGGCTTTCTTTTTAGTCGCAATGAGTGGGGGCTACTCTTTGTTGTGGTGCCCAGGCTCCTCATTGCCGTGGCCTCTCTTGTTGCAGAGCATGGGCTTTAGGCACGTGGGCTTCAGTAGTTGCAGCACATGGGCTCAATAGTTGTGGCTCACGGGCTCTAAAGCGCAGGCTCAGTAGTTGTGGCACACGAGCTTAGTTGCTCTGCAGCATGTGGGATCTTCCTGGAGCAGGGATCGAACCCGTGTCCCCTGCATTGGCAGGTGGATTCTCAACCACTGCGCCACCTAGGAAGCCCGGGCCACCTTCTTGGACCACTAGAAGGAAGCTGTATATTAAACATGTCTGGGCAACGGAAGGGAAGGAGACAGGGTCCCTGAGGATTGTGGAGCCACCATGCCCACTCTGGCTTATCTACCTGGGTTTTTACATAAGTGACAAGTAAACTTCTATCTTGTTTAAGCTGTTGTTATTTCCTTGTTCGTTATAGTAGCTGAGCCTGTTTCCTAACTAATAAACACTCCAACTCAAAACTCTTCCAATGGCTCCTACTGTCCTTGGGTTAAGTCCAAGCAAGTGAACCCAGAATCAAGGACCCTTTGAGATAAATAATGCCTGTTAGACTAGTTTCTCACCTTATCTCTCTCCCCTCTTTAGTTGAAACTCTATGCTTTAGTCATACCAAACTACTTGCACTTACAAAATGCACTAAACTGATTCATGCTTCAAGGCCTTTGCTTAAACAGTCCCCTCGGCCTGGAACGCCCTTCCTGCTTCTTCTTTGCTTCCTTCTTCCTGCTCACCTTCAGGATTCAGTTCTGGAGTCATGTCCTTTGTAAAGTTATCCCAGAAGCCGCACTCCCATCACAGGTTAGTTTATTCACCTCTACTAAATGCTTCCTTAGTAAGTTGTGTATATTTCTCTCGTGTCTGGCAGACTATAAACTTTATCAGGGCAGTGAGAGTCTCTGTCTGGTTTACACTAAATGCCCAGTCCTTAGCATGTCAGGAGAGCCCAATAAACACGCATCAGTTACATGAATGACTAAATTAACAACCCACAGTTATTACACTGTACTCTCATCCTCTGCACACTCTCTTGTCTGTGTCCACCATCATCTGAGGTCCCTGACACAGGGACCACAGAGTCCTGACCACCAGGCATAGTAGGTGCTCAATAGATGTTGTTCTAGGAGCACTTCCAACCCAGCGCCCTCTGCTCTGCCTCATCATTTTCCAACAGAACTTCTGACTCTCTCCACAGAGGGTTTCCCCACAGGCAGTGTCCCATGTGCAGCATTCCCCCCAAAGCATGTATTTGTTGCTTTAACAACATAAGCCTTTCCTTGGTAGGCTGGCAGCATTTATGGAAATTAGCATTTGGCCACAGGGACCTCAAAACACTGTGAGCTGAAAGGCTTTGCTTGTTTAGGTGGCTTGGGCTTAGCCAGTTCTTCAGAAAACCACATCTCAGCTTTGTGGTTTGGGTGGCAAAGGGCAGGAAGCATGCTACAGAGATTGGAAGTGGATGCCAGGTCAGGTGAGGTTGTGGAGCCCCAGAAGGGCACAGAAGAAGGGGTGCACTCTGGCAAGTTGGGGGCGGGGAGCAGTAACTGAAACTCAAAGTCCATAGTAAGCAGGTCTTGGCTCACTTGGCAAAAGCCTCTCGTCCAGCCGCTTTACTTTAACGCCGATGAGCGATAGATTAGTTTGGATGGTTTTGCTATAGTAAGAAACATCGGGGGAAATCTCAGTCGCTTGAAACAACAAAATACATTTCTTGCTCACGCTGTATGCTCGTGTGAATCAACTAGGGGTCTCTCCTCAAGGCAGGCTCTCCGAGACGTGGCACAAGGGAGGCTCCATCTCAACACAGGCTTCTGTGTCTGCAGAGGCAGGGAAAGAGAACACAGAAATCCTGCACTGGCTCTCAAAACCTTCTGCCCTGAAGTGTCATGTGTGTCACATCTGCTTGCATTTCATTGGCCAGAGCAAGTCCTATGCTCTTGCCTACGTTTCCCAGGGCAGGGATATCTAATAAGGAGGGAGAGCAAATATCTGTGAATGACAGTGATCTACCACAAAAGAAAATGCCCTGTGGTGGGAGCTTCCACTAACTGTATGGTTTCAAGCAAGCAATCGACCATGCTGGGACCTGGTTTTCCCAAGCGGAAAACAGGATAGAGACAGTTCTGACACAGCCAGAATATTGTGATGACTCAATGAGATTATATGGAGAGAGCTGAACACAGGGCTTGGGATAAATACTTGCTCAATAAATTATTTTTTTAGGTTAAATTATTGAGAACCTTGATTGCCAAAAAGCAAGAGGAAAATGGAAGCCCCGTGGCCACTTCGTTCATTGAGGTTAGACTAGTAAGAACCCCAGATGCATTTCTCTCTCTTTTTATCTCGTACACGCAGCAGCTGGGATCAAGGGCTGCTGCTCTGGCTCGAGAAGGCCTGGGATTTTGTTTGGCCTTCATGGACCCAAGTAAGCTGACCTCTTGACCTGCTTTGGTTCTTGGCAGATAGGGAGGTCAGCACTGGACGTGGGGGACTGGGAGGAGAGCTTTCGGGCTAACTGAAGCCTAGTCCTCTTAGGCCTGAGAAATTGACTCTGAGATGTGGGTTTTGTACCAGTTATTTGCACCAGGTAGGCATGTAACTGGCTCCTGCCTGAGTAGTCAGGAGGAGCCAGGAGGGAACCAGACTCCTGAGAATGGGAGACGGGAGCTTCTCACATCCAGGAGAACCCGCTTTCTATGGGGCAACAGCAGCTTACATCTCAGTGTGGAGCTTTGGAAGGCCTGAGCTACCCGTACCTCTTTCTGGGAACATGCACATCATCTCCTGCTTAGTGGACTCCAGACAGATGTTTCCATACCCAGGGCCATTAAAAGAAAGTTGACATTCATTAGTTCTGCTGGAGCTTTTTTGTTTGTTTGTTTTTTGGTTTTGGCTGGGTTGGGTCTTAGATGTGGCAGGCAGGCTCTTTGTTGTGGCGCATGGGCTTCTCTCTAGTTGTGGCGTGCGGGTTTTCTCTCTAGTTGTGGTGTGCTGGCTCCAGAGCGTGTGGGCTCTGCAGTTTGTGGCACCTAGGCTCTCTAGTTGAGGCACACAGGCTCAGTAGTTGTGGCATGCGGGCTTAGTTGCCCCGAGGCACGTGGGATCTTAGTTCCCGAACCAGGATTCGAACTTGCTTCCTCTGCACTGCAAGGCGAATTCTTTACCACTGGACCACCAGGGAAGTCCTGCCAATATTTTTCATTAATCACTTCACTCTCCTGATGGAACACCCCAACCAGGTCAAAAGTTTGCATTCTAGAGCATCTCCTCTGAGGGAAATGTGGGGGAGCAACTGGAGGTTGTAGGAGGACAGCCAAGGGGCAGCTGCGATAATCCTGGTGATAGGGGAAGGTGGCTAGGATGTAGCAGGAGGGATGGAAGGAAGGAGACAGAC
The DNA here is from genome assembly GCF_030028045.1 of Hippopotamus amphibius kiboko. Lineage (NCBI taxonomy): Eukaryota > Metazoa > Chordata > Mammalia > Artiodactyla > Hippopotamidae > Hippopotamus > Hippopotamus amphibius. The sequence goes on along the minus strand of NC_080186.1, from coordinate 25,914,008 downwards.
AAGAGAGGTGTTAAGGAGATAGGACAGATGGAACTTGCTGACTGCTTGGATCTGGGGGAATGGGAGGAGGGAAAGGAAGGAGTCAGGCTGACTCCCCGGGCTGCTCTAGGAAAGACTTTTGAAAATCTGGCACAGAAAGTAACTTGACAGCAAAATCTAACCTGAAAGACAGTCTAATTTGAAGGATATGAGACTCTATAATCTTTAGGCACCCCATACATTTTACTGCAGAAATATTAATATATTTCATTACATGGGGCTGCCCCCGGACCACACGAACCGTGTTACATAACTCACATCAGTGCCCCGTGTCACCTTTGTCTAAAGTCCAAAAGAACTCCAAATTCTGAATCACATCTGGTGTTAGATAAGGGACTGTAGGCCTGTAAAAATAACAGCAGCAGCTAACCACTACACTAGGCTCCTTCTAAGAGGGCAGGCAGGGCTGTCCTTGTCCCCATTTGCCTTCCAGTCATCAGTCCACAGAGGTCCCTACTGCGAGCTCCTTGTAACCCCCTCAAGGCCTCCTCTAGTCCACTGGTCACCAGTGCCCACCCCCACCCCCAACCCACAATGGGCCCCTGCAGCACAGCGGATCAGGTGGGGGCCCGTGGGGGTGTCTCAGATTCCTGGTCTTGTCCAGCATTGTAAGTGGGGCTGGGGCTCTGAGATTCTGTGCTTTCTTTGCCCCCCATCCCCACCCCACACTCCTGCCCCCAGAAAAGCAATAGAGCCTCATCTGCTCTAGCATTTCCCACACCTGTCTGGGAATCCCATCATTGCCACACCCCACGCCACACCATAAATATGAAATATTTATGAAAAATGCTTGGTTCTGGCAGTGGGGAACTGACTCTGTTTCTTCTGTGTTTCTTCTTCCTTAGGCCAGGACCTCAACTTTTAGCATCCTTAAATGAGACTCTTTCTCTTTTGTTCTTTGCCTTCCCTAGTGTCATCCCTGGCATGAAGCATGAAGGTGGAAAAACCATAGATGCAGAAAGGAATTGGTTGATACTAAAAATGACATTCAGGATGATAAACAGGCTTTCTCTTTCTAGAAGTCACCTTATCTTCCACTTGGCCACTCCTCAGGTTACCAGCTTGCCACTGTCTCCCTCCTTTCCCAGCCCACTCTCAAGAATGAAGAGTCTCAACTCACACCACCCCCACTTCAATCCACCCTTCACCCCAACCTCCAACTGAAACTGCTCCCTTGTTAAAGGTCATGGACAAACTCCTTGAGACCAATCCCAGGGAGACTTTCTCAGTGCTCATTTTGACTCCTTCATGAAAGCAAATTCTATTGGGTTGCCCAAAAATTCCTTTGGGTTTTTACATACCATCTTATGAGAAAACCTGAATGAATTTTTTGGCAACCCAATATTATTGTTCATGAATATTCACTGCTCCTCCTACTGGGTTCCTCCCAGTGGGAGAGGTATATTCCTGGTCTTTTTTTTTTTTTTTTTTAATATTTATTTATTTATTTATTGCATTGTGTCTTCTTTGCTGTGCACAGGCTTTCTCTAGTTGCAGTGAGCGGGGGCTACTTTTCATTGTGGTGCATGGGCTTCTCAGTGCGGTGGCTTCTCTTGTTGCAGAGCACAGGCTCTAGGTTCACGGGCTTCAGTAGTTGTGGCACATGGGTTCAACACTTGTGGTTTGCAGGCTCTAGAGCACAGGCTCAGTAGTTGTGGTGCACAGGCTTAGTTGCTCTGAGGCATGTGGGATCTTCCTGGAGCAGGGATCAAACCCATGTCCCTTGCATTGGGAGGCAGATTCTTAACCACTGCGCCACCAGGGAGGCCCTATTCCTGGTCTTGTTGGTTACAGTATGGCCATGAGACTTGCTTTGGCAAGTAAAATGTGAGTGCATGTGACCTGTGGCATTTACACAACCTGTGCCACTTCTGAGCAGGTTTAAGGCCCAACATCACTGTCCTTTTTTAGTGCTGTGTTGGTAAATGTTTAACAACAGGCTCTCTAAGGGGAAAAAAAGTCTTTGCCAATTTCTATTGTGTAAATACTCCCACTATGACTGATTTCAAGCTACTAAAGTGACATCACTGAGCATGGAATTGGGAAGAGATTCACACTATCCATTCTTGCTACTACAAGCCATCGCTAACACACACGTTGCCTTTTTCCCCTCCCCTGAGAATAGCATTATTCTGGATAGGGGCTACCCAGCCACCATCCCTGATGCATAACAGAATCATAGCTGACCTGCAACTGCCATGTACCCTTTCCTGTAAGCTAATATTTTGGCATTATTTGTTACTGCAGCATGACTGAGCTGAAGCTGACTAATGCATTCACTGAAACTATTTCTTTGGCTTTAGTAACACTCCTTCTTATCATTTCAGTCAACAAATATTTATGAGTGCCCATGACGTATGAGAGACAATGTAGCATATGTAACAGTTCAGGTTAGAAAAGCCAGGCCACCTGAGTTTGTAGTCCAGCTCAGCTCTGCCATAGACTAGCCATGACCTTGGGTAAATTACTTAACCTCTTAGTTCTTCCATTTCTTCATCTGAAGAATGGGACAACTAATAGCATCTACCTTATAACATTGTCATGAGGATTAAATTATTTAATATGCGAAAGCACTTAGCACAGTGCCTGGCACAGGGTAATCAATCATTGAATGTTAGCTTGTAGTGTCACCCCTAGCCACCAGGCCCGCACTAGAAGCAAAAGATCCAGTCAGGACACCCCTGCTCTCATGGAGTTCATTTGTGGTCTGAGGCAGGAATCACAATAAAAGCAGAAAATCACAATAAATCATGACAAGTGCAAGAAAAGAAAAGTGTGCTCTGGGAGCCAGAGCATCAGGATAGCTAACTCAAAATGTGACTTCATAGAGAAGGGAATAAGTAAACTGGGCTTTGAAGGATATGTGGGAGTTTTCCAGATCAAAAAGCATATGGTGGGTAGAATGAAATTTCGAGTTTTCCTGTTAACTCTCTAATCACTCCCCAACTCTTTTGCTGGCTACCTCTTTCCCCTTAAGGGCTGGGTCCCCTGATTTAGTCTTCATTTCCCTTCTCTACTCCCTACCATCGCCCAAGACAAGCTCATCTGCTCCATGGTTTTGATGCAGGTAGTAATAGTTAAGACACTGTGCTAAATACTTTACATCCATTATCTAATTCAGTATTCACTATGATCCTGTGCAACAGTGTGACCATCCTCATTCTGCAAAGAGAAATTGAGGCCCAGAGAGGAGGTTATGTAACTTGCCCAAGTCCCATAAGATGCCTTCAGGAGCAGGCACCAGAGTACCCAAATGAATGTGGCTTGAACATGAGGGGTTTATCTCCCATCACAGGAAATCTAGAGGAAGGTGGTGGTACCGGGTTGTTTAACTGAAAAGCTCAGTGATGTCAGACTCTGAGTCAGCTTCTCTGAGTCTTTTGGTTCCCCCCTCATGGTCCCAGGATGGCTGTTAAAATAAGCATTGCATCATCCCTCAATACCCAAAGGCAAGCAGGAAGGGACATTTTTCTCCTGGGCATCTCTCTTTTTACTGGAGAAGAAAGCCTTCCATAGAAGCCCCCAGGAAAATTCCTGTGAGTCCCTTCCTCCCCACACTCTTCTTTCTTCTCTTACCTTCTTGAGTTGTAGCTGTAGCCAGGCTGACCCTCTTTCAGCTCTGTACCAATCAGGGTTTTGGTGCCTAACCTAAAAAATGAAGGAATTTATTGAATAATGTGGGGTGTTTACAAATTCTGAACATGGTTAGGAACCAAAGCAGTTAGGCTAAGAACACAGGCAAAGACGTGACACAGGAAAAGCCTGGTTGGACAGCCACTACTGGCCATTGGCCACCAGCTGCTGCAGGACTCTCCCCACCCCTCCAAGAACAGGCTCAGCCACTTCACCTCTCTCTCTCAAAGGTCAAAATTCTGGGCAGGAATATCCCACTGGTTAGGTGTGCTCACTCCTCAGTTGCCAGGAAGGCAAGCAAGATTCCACACTTTCAGTTTCTGTAGGTGAGACGTGGCTCTTTTTCCCCCAAGCCCTTTGCAGTATAGAATTTCCACGACATAAAAGAGGTGTTCTTCTGCTGAGTACCACGGTTCCCCTCAACTTGCCATAGTCTCTCTTGCCTCCAGAAATTTGCAACCACTGTTCCCTTTGTTCCTCCCTCTTCTCTAGGTGAATCCTCCTCATCCTTGAGATTTCATCTCTCTTAGATTTCACTTCCCCTCAGATCTGGCTAGGTGCCTCTCCATTATGTTCCTGCTGCAGCCTGTTCTTTGCCCAGCATGGCCTCCATCGCTGTATTGAAATCATCATCCTGTCTTTTCTTCCCACTTGACTGCAAGTTCTATGAGGGTGGATACCCTGCCCTTCTTGTCCACCACTGGATCCCTGGCACCAAGCACAATACTGGGCACATAATATATGCTCACTAAATGTATACTGAATGAATCAATTACAGAATGATTGAGATGAATATTAATGGCACCAGCATCCCCCTAGTCATCTGGCCCCAGACAGGGACAGTCTCATCCTCATCTGTTCTGTGTCAAGTCCCATTAATTCTACACCCATAGAATAGTCCAGTCCCTCATTACCTCTCTCCTGGATCTCTGCAATAGCTACCTGTGATTGGACAGCTGTCATGTCCAATAGTCATCCCCTCTTTATTTTGGAAACTGTCATCATTTACTTCTGGGGAACTACTTCTCCCTTCTTGCAGCCTTGAGGGAACTATCAATCACGGTTCTCTCCACGTTTGCCAAGGGATGAACATGAGATCCAAGCAAAGCCAGGACTTTGAGTACTGAGTGGAATGACACAGACATAGAAAACAGTTGTGCTGAGTCATTCCAATCATAGCATCCATGAGAAATGGTTTGTTGGGTTTTGGGGTAGCCTGACTCAAGTTCAAAACCAAAAGAGGGATAGCTACAGAAGTAGGGCAGAGGGAGATCAGAATATCGGCCTTATTACTGACAAAGTTGTTGGGGATGTACCATTAGGTCTGATTGACAGGTGGGTTTACTAATACTGAACACCAAAATTGATCTTCTCCACCCAGTCTCATGCAGTGCTGGAAAGTCATGGTCTTTCCTGTGAGGGTCAGACCCTGAGAAATTTAGAACATTGAGGAAGAGAGCAAAAAACATGGTTCTTGTCAGCAGGTAGATCTGAAAGAGAAAGAAGGAGGAAGAGCTGAGTTGAGCTCCATTTATTCTCCCTAAACTCACCAATCAGATACTCCTCCTCCTCCTCCTCCTCCTCCTCCTTCTCCTCCTCCTCCTCCTTCTCCTCCTCCTCTTCTGGGGAGGATAGCAGGTGCAGCAGGAAGCAAGAGTATTACTCTAAAAGGGGTCCCTCCATATAGAAAATGCTGGAAGAGGAAATAAACATTCCCCTTGGCATTGTCCACTTGTTCCTGATATCTATTGTAGATTACCCAAAGCAGCTCTGGCTCCTCTCATTCCTGAGGCTGGGAGCTGTACAACTGTATCCTCTCAATTAATTCCTTTTTGCTTACTGTAGCCAGAATCTGTTTCTGTTGCTTGCACCCAATGAACACGTATTAGTTTCCTATTGCTGCTGTTAACAAATCTGGAGGCTTAGAACAATACAAATGTATTACCTTCCAATTCTGAAGGTCAGAAGTCCAAAATGGGTTTTATGGGGCTAAGACCAAGGTGTCAGCAGAAACTTTGATCCTTCTGGAGAGTCTAGGGGAGACCGTTTCCCTGCCTTTCCAGCTTCAGGAGCTGCTATCATTCCTTGACTTGTGGTCCCCAGCCAGCAATCCCACAACTCTGACCTCTGCTAGAGTCATCACATCTTCTCTAGCTCTCCTGCCTCCCTTGTACCCTTATAAGGACCTTTGTCATTATATTGAGCCCATCCAGATAATCCAGGATAATCTTCCCTTCTCAAAATCCTTAACTTAATCACATCTGCAAAGTCATTTTGCCAAGTATGGTAACATGATCACAAATTCTGGGGATTAGGACTTGGACATCTTTGGGGGGCATTATTTTGTCTACCACAAAACACTAAAAGAAAGATATTTTAGCTTGTCTTGCATTCATTTCTCTCCTCTCCAGTCTGTCCTGCAGGTGATCTTTATAAAATGTGAATCTAGTCATGACTATCCTAGCTAAGAAACTTCCTGATTCCCAAAGGCCATTAAATAAACCCCATAACACACCCGACTCTCACTTCTGATGGTTTGCTCTCAGCCTGAAATGTTGCCCCACCCCAAAGCCAAATCCTCTGTAACCTTCAAGGTCCCTCTCACAGAAACCTCCATGATCCGTTCGGCTGGAACCCAGCTGCACTGTGAGTCCCACATCTGCAGAAATTGTCTGTCTTGTCACCTGGCAGTGCTGGGTACCAGCCAGTCAAATAGACCTAACCTCTCTGTGCCTTTGTTTCTTTTACTTAAAAAGTGCAGATAATAACATAGTTACCTCGTATATAGTTTGATGTGAGAATTAAATGAGACAATGTATGTAAAGTGCTGAGCACAGTGTTGGCACACAGTACCCAATAATAGGTAGATGATAGCAGTTATTAAAATTTAATAGTTGAGTGAATAAATGAATGGGGTATTCTCTCCTTCCCCTGGGCTATCAATATTTCCTTTATGATCCTTAGTATGCCCAAAGACTAGGATATTTTAAAAACCTGAATGAATAAGCCTGGCATTTTGTGTATTTCTGTGTAATCTTAGTTGCTTTCTCTCCTGGGGGCTCCATGCTTGGTCAGGATCACCATAGGGATTGATGGTAGAAGGGAAAGGCTGCTCTTATTCCCTCTTGTCCGGTGCCCCAGGCACATCAAACCTCAATAAACTGGTCTTCTTGGACTGAAATGAATTTGGGGCACATAGAGGCTTCCGCTAGAGAAAAAAGGCTTGCTCCCCACCCTCACCCCCAATCTTGTGCTCTCTGGGGCACCAGCTTGCCATTCTCAGTGGTAATTGTGACTCTGCTACTGTGTGGCTTTGGGCTGGTCACTGCATATCTTCCTGAAAAATGAGCATAACCATCCCTGCATCCTTCAATTCAGGAAACTTGTGGAAGTCCAGTGTGGGCATGAGGAATGTATGTTAACTTCTTTTGTGAGGTAAAATAGAAGAGACCAAGCTGAAGAGATAGAAAATTCACCTCGGAGGATGTAGAAAATGAGTTACAGGACTTCCCTGGCAGTCTAGTTGTTAAGACTCTGAGCTTCCACTGCAGGGGGCACGGATTTCGACCCCTGGTCGGGGACCTAAGATTCTGCATGCCACATGGCAAGGCAGGGAAAAAAGGGGGAAAAAAAAAAAAGGAAGTGAGTTGTGATAAGCCTGTGGTGAAACATAATTGTTTCATAATCACACTCTCAACTAAAAGTCGGAAGGGGCCCTTGCGGCTGGTCTTACCAGGACCTCAGGGGTTGCTTCATGGGTGGTGTGGATGAAACTTTCACACCAAAAATCTGTCCAAGAGAAAGTCATCTCTTTTGATAAAAATTACCCTTTCCTGTTTGTTACAGAGTTCATTATAGAATGTTTTGAAAATATAAAAATGCACAAAGGGGAGAAGCTCCTGTAATCACCCTATGCAGAGATCATCACTTGTAACTATCAAACAAATTTGGGATTTTGTTGCAACTGCAACTTTGTATCCTATTCGGTGAACATTTTCTCATGTAATTAAATATTTTATACAACTAGGGGGATTCCAGTTTACAAATTTGTTGCAATTTATTTAACCAACCTCTTATTGTTGAACATTTAGGATATTGCCTTTGTTTTGTTTGTCATGTCTTGTTTTTTGTTTCTTTTTTTGTTTGTTTTGTTTTGTTTTGGGCTTTGGGGCTAAGTGCTACAATTAATATCTTTGTTACACAAATCTTTAAGTATATCCTAGATTATGTCCTTTGAATTCCTGGAAGTGGAATTGCTGGACCAAAGAATATTTGATACATACTAGCCAATGTGTTTTCTAAGACTGATTTCACCCATTTGTACTCCCACAGGCAATTTTACAGGACTTCACTGGTTGCCGGTGTCATTAACTGTCAAAAGCCAACCTAGAGCTCCTCTAGGCTTACTTCATGTTTTCCCGCCCACTCCGCACTCCCGCCGCGAGTCCCACACCCCGCCCCCCGCGAGTTCGCCCCCACCGCAGCGTCCATGATGGCCCGCCCCTTCCTTACTCCCTCACCAACTTTGTCCAATCAAAAGCAGCCTTCCCCAGTATCGCTGCATGGTTGGTAAGTTGAAGTGTCCGTCGCGCTCAGGGGCGGGCTGAGCGGACTGACGGACGTGGCGACGGACCAGTGTGAGCAGCTAGCGGGGCGTGCGTGGCGTGCGTGTCGCGCTGGCCTGGAAGAGCTGGACCTGCGAGGCGTGCGGGCGGGTTGAGCACTGAGAGTCTTCGGCGGCCATGGCTCCCAACGTGCCCGCGGCCGAACCGGCCCAAGAGTGCCCTAAAGGCATCCGGGCCGTGCTGCTGGGGCCGCCTGGAGCTGGCAAGGGTACCCAGGTGAGCTGCTGGGCCGGGCTTGTCGGCGGAGCCCGTGGGACTCCAAGGTCAGAGCGGCCAGAGGTTCGGGTCGCCCCAGAGCCGAGCCGCTGGCTGAGACCTGGAGGGGAGCCCTGGCTGGCGTCTGGGGTTCTAGCAGGTGTTTGGGGAGGGTCCAAATTGGAGGTCGAGGGAGTCTGAGTTAGAGTTCTTGAGGGACCCAGGCTTGAGGTGCCGTGTTAGGTGATCCTAAGGACCGATTAGACCCCGTACGGGTTTAGAAGCTGAGAAGATTTCAAGGGTAAGGTGAGCCCTGGGCTGAGGCATGTAGATCGCAACCCGAGTGGAGGCAGGGACCCCAGATTCCCAGCGATTTAGTAGTGGATTGTCGAGGGTTACGTTCCAGGCACTCGGGGTAGGGGTACGTTTCTGGTAATGACTAATGCCTGGAGCTGGCCTGTGCTGGTTAGGAGTACTGCTAAGAGAAGTGAGGTATGACCTGCCTGAGCCAGCTAAGTTGGGGTGGATGGGAGAGAGTACCTTAAAATACAGGTGAGAAAACAGGCCCAGAGAGGTCAAATGGCTTTCTCAAGTTAGCAAAATTGACTTCATGGAGTCTGGAACCTCAGGGCTCTGGGTGATTGGAGTCTGAAGTTACCTTCTGCTGACTGTGGGGCCTCACTTGGCACCTGGCAAAATGGGCCCATAGATCAAGATTGGGATTTGTGATCTCGCTTAGGATTTGGAAGCCCATAGGTTGGATTATCAATATCCTCCTTCTGCCTGTGGTCTGGCATTGTGCCCCCTCCCCCCGGCCCTCAGGTTTTTGCTTGTTGTTAGGGTCTAAAGAGGGAATCCCTGACAGTCTGAACTCCTAAGGGAATGGGATTCTGGGGGCTGCTCTGGGCCCCCTCTTCTGAGCCTTTGCAAAGATTGCAAAGTCTTGGCAGACAGACTGTTTGTCTTACTTATTCTTGAGACTCTTGTGACACCCAGCACATTACTTGGCACTTGGTGAGGTTACTGGAAATGGATGAAGACAGATACATGTGGGTGATGAGGGGAAGAGGAGTCTGGGAGATTCATTTCATTCCTGTGACTTTGCCTTTTGACTCTGGCTGCTAAGTCGAGAAAGACCACTTTCCCTTTTCTCTCTGTAGCCAGAGCTGATCTGCCCTTGGGGCCCCTTGTTACCTAATCCCCTTGTCCTCAGGAACGTGGACGGCTCCTCTTTCCTGTTGCTACCACCCTCAGTTATTAGGTAACCTGCATCTAGGAATGTTTAATCCCAGACTCTGTGGGCTTTTGCCGTGAGTGACCGAGATAAACAAGGTAGCTCAAATGCATTGATTGTTTTTTCTTAGTTCATATTGAAGTTAATAATTTCAGTAGTTGTGAAATGGACAACCCATCCCAGTGCTGAGACAAGGGCTTTATAGTTTAGCAAGCTTTGTAACTTCTAAAGCTCACTGCTCTCACCTGAAAAATGGGAATAATACTTACCTTACTCATTCAACATTTCATGAGCACCAAACATTGGAGATAGAGCAGTAAACAAGACTGATAAGATCCTTGCCCCCGCCCCAGATCAAAAATTAACAAGGATACTGGAAAATTGTTATATATGTGTGTAACGCACACCTAGATGACAAGCTGGCACATAGTAGGTGTTCACTAATTATTGACTCCCTCATCTTGGTAACACATTCCCACAGCCCCCAACTCAGCTGTATCTCATTGTAAAGGGTGGTGTTTTCAGAAAGGTTTGAAGAAAGTCATACTTATGAGCTGATTTATGAGGGTGGATATATGATGGGAGTTGGTCAAAGAACGCCTTGTGAAAGTCAAGGAGATGTGATTAGAGCTGGGACTTAAGGGCAAGATTTACATAAGTTGCTTGACCTCTGTACACCTTTCTTTCCATAATTGGAACAATAGGAATGAATACTGGTGGTTGTAGTTTTATGGAGCTTAAAAAAGCAGTGTTCATAAATCAGAGGTTGCAAAGTGGCAGCGTGCAGTGGCATTTAGCCTACAGACACATCCCAGCTTTTTATTATGAAGGGTTCAAATACACAAAAGAAGACTGAATGATGTAAGGAGCCCCCATGTACCCCGTTATCCAGCGCCAGCTACCATCAGTTGGCAGCCATTCCTTCCCCATCCACTCTCCCTTCACAGATTATTTTAAAGCAGCTCCCAAGCATCATAACATTTCATTTGTAAGTATTTCAATGTGTATCTCTAAAAGACAGAATCTTTTTTGTAAACAAGCACAATATCCCCCAAAAACAATAACAGTAAGTGTTTACATTTCCATTCATCTCAGAAATAGGATTTTTCAAGTCTTTTAATTTACAGGTTTCCCCCTTCTTTTCCTTGCAGTTTTTTTGTGGAAGTTGTTTATCCTGGGAGTATCCCTCTTTCTGGGAATGTTTTAATTGTATCCCCATGCCATATTTAACATTTTCCTCTTTCTTTCCTTAAAAAAAACACTTAACCAGATCTAAGTTCAATTTTTGACCCAACTGCATCACAGGTGGTGGCGTGCTGTCCATCAGGAGGCACATTGTGTCTGCTTATCTCTGGTGTTCCGTCCCTGGGTCCAGAAAATCATTGTGGGTAGCAAAATGGTGATGCTCTAATTATATCATTCCCTTTTCATTTCTTACCTGAAATATTTCTATAAAGAGAAACTTCTCACCTACTATTTGGTATGGTTTGTATAACAAGGGCAGGTTAAATGTTTGATTTATTCCTTTAATTTGTCAGCTTTCAAAATATTTAGTTGACCGCACAGTGTTTTCAGCTGTGAGATTTGACTCAAAAATCCAGAGCTCTCGTTTCCAGATCTGGTGGTCCTGGGCCTCCATTCCGGCGTGGCATGCAGTTGAGTGGGGATGCTGCTTTGAATGGTCCATGTGCTCTCTTGTCCCCTGCATAGCCCTCTTCGCTGCCTGTTGCCTATCTTTGACCCACTTCATTTGTGTTGCCTGCCTGGGCCCCATTGGTAACTGTCTGTGATCTTTGATGTAATATCCTAACCTGGGTTCGTGCCTAGTGCCTGTTCGGTAATATTTGTTTTCTTCCCAGTAGTGCTTCCTTTTATACCTGCATAACTCAGTATTTTAGGTATTTAATGTTGGCATGACTGAAATAATCTGTTTCCTTTTAAAACTTCTCATTTTTAACTAAAATAGTTAAACATTTTACAACTACTTGCTTTTGCGTCAACATAATAATGTCTAAAACATCTGGAACCCTTGAGTTTGTTATTTTGTTTTAATAACCTTACTTTCCTGTCTCCCTTTTGGGGTTAGATGGTCCTACCGTGTGGCCAAAAGAGAAGTGTGTTTCCTATTTCCTCTGCCAGCCCCTTTCATACTCTCTTCCATGTGTCCAGCTGACACCAGTTCTTCAAGGCCAGCACACTTTGGCCATCAGCTGCCATTTTGCAGGTCAGGCTCTGTCAGTTACAGACACTCACAGAGCAGAAACAACTCGCTGAGACCCACACTCTTATTCCCCCTTTTACAATTAGTGAAACTAAAGCTTGAAGAGCTTGTTCTCTAGGTTACAGGGCAATTAATTGGCTGATCTTGCATCTGAATGACTCCAAAGCTCCTGCTCTTTTGCTGCTATGTGCAGCCCAGGGTTAGATTGGTCTCCTACCCTATGCATGTTTTGTTGGGTAAGATCCACTAGAGATGCAGGGCCGCCCTTGCCCTCAAGAGGGTGTAATATCACAAAATAGTCAACCTTGCCTGGGTTACGTGACAGACCTTCCCCCCCCCACCCCCAGCCAAAGATGTTACATGTGTCATCTGATTTAATCCTGCAGCTCTAAGAGGAAGGTCTTGTTGTTATCTTTGTCTTTTTACTGATAAACTGAGGCCCAGTCTGTATCTTGCACCAGGACACACATAAAATAGCAAAGATAGAATTTGAACTTGTGACTGATTCTTGAACAGCATTACCATTCCTGTTGTGATCAGTCTAGGTGTAGGGGCAAAAATGAACGTGCACGCCAGCAGTACTTACTAGTGCAAGGTACCACATGGGAAGTATCAGATGAGTGACTGACAAATGCTAGGACAGCTGGGGGTTAGAATAAGAACTATGATTTGTTGAGTCTTCCATTCTTCCTCCTACCCACCCGGTGATGTTGGTACTAATATATCCACTTTATAGTGATTGAAGGATCACTAGCCTGAGGTTACATGGTCAGTTAAGAGGCAGAGCTGAAGTTCAAACAGGGGTTTCTGTGCTTTTAGAAAACTTTTAATTTTTTTTTTAAAGCAGGTCTTTTTTTTTTTTTTTTTAGTATTTATTTATTTATTTGGCTGTGCCAGGTCTTAGTTGCGGCATGCGGGATCTTCCTTGCCATGTGTAGTATCTTCCCTGCGGTGTGCAGGATCTCTAGTTGTGGCGTGCAGGCTCTTAGGTGTGGCATGCGAGATCTAATTCCCTGACCAGGGCTCGAACCTGGGCCCCCTGCATTGAGAGCTCAGAGTCTTAACTGCTGGACCACCAGGGAAGTCCCTAAAAAACTTTTTAATTGAAGTATAATATACATAAAGATAGGTGCAGATATCCTAGGTGGGCAGCTTGATGGATTTTCACATGTGAACACACTTGTGTAGCTTATACCCATATCAAGAAACAGCACTGTGAGTCTACGGCCATACCACCCTGAACGCGCCCAATCTCGTCTGATCTTGGAAGAAACAGCACTGTGAAGGCCTCTTTGTGTTCCCTCCCCCCCCCCCCCACACACACACACTTTCCCCAAGGACAGCCACTAGTGCTCTGGGGAGGGCGGGGTTGCTGTTGTTGTTAATAAGGCCATGTAGTGTCAAGGATAAGAGCTAGGGCTTGACAGTCTTGAGGCCAGTTGCCAGATCTGCTGTTACTAGCTTTGTGATCTTGGGCAACTTAGCCTCTGAATTTCATTTGTAAAATGCAGATTAAAAACAGTTACTACCTCATGTGTCTGTTATGTATTATACATACTGAATGTTGTAAAACAGTGCATGGAAAAATTGCTTGGCATCTTGCAAACACCCAGTTAGCTGATGTTGGTATGATCCCTTCTCAGAGGAAGAAAGGGTAGTTGGGGAGGTGTTTTGGTGGGAGACGTATACTCAGAACTTGACTACAGAGGAGGGTAGAGCTTGGACTGTAGGGGAAAGGGAAAGGACATTCCTTCGTAGAGAGGAGCTGGAGCCGAGGTCCAAGGAGAGGCGGTGTCTGGAAAGCACACATAGAGCAGCTGTCTGCAGTGATGCAGGGCATCCCTGGAGGGGGACTTGTGGAGGCAGATTTGAGTAGCTTGGGAGGTATAGACAGTTGATTGTAGAGGACACTGAGTGCTGGACTGAGGTATTAAGACTTCTCCCCTGTTGCCCTGAGGGGGACATTGAGGCTTCTGAATATGTGTGTTGAGGGGTGGGTAGCATGTCCAGTAGTGTTTTAGGAGATGATTGCAGCTGTGCCTGCAGAAGCATTGGAGGTGGAATTGGGAAAGACTGCTGCAGAAACATGATTTTGAGATGAGAAAACAAGTGAGCTTGATTTAATCAAATCTTGAAGACTGACAGTTTCCCTTTATTTCCCTAAATGCCGGGCACTATGCTGGATTCTTTTGCTTGTATAGTCTTACCAAATCCCCATAACAGCTCTGAAAGTAGACGTTGTTATCTGTAAGTAAGTCCCCTACATACAAACGAGTTCTGTTCTGAGAGCACATTCGTAAGTCCAATTTGTTTGGAAATCCAACAGAGTTAACCTAGGTACCCAACTAACATAATCGGCTATGTAGTACTGTACTGTAATAGGTTTATAATACTTTTCACACACAATAATACATAAAAAGCAAACAAACACAAAAAATAAAACATTTTTAATCTCACAGTATGGTACCTTGAAAAGTACAGTAGCATAATACAACAGCTGGCATACAGAGGCTGGCATCGAGTGAACAGGCAAGGAGAGTTACTGCCTGGAGGAGGGAGAGGAGGTGGGAGGTGGTAGAGCTGAAGGAGCGTCAGCAGTAGGAGACGGAGGGCGAGCTGCAGTGTCACTCCAGCCTGGTGCTGATGGCACAGGTTCTGGTTCCTTGCTGATTTCAATTCTGTCTACCCTCTTGAAAAAATGATCCAGGGATGTCTGGGTAGTAGCTCTTTTTCTCTCGTCATAGATGACACGGCAGCGCTGGATTGCATTCTGAACGGCTGCTGCAACCTTCCTGTACCATTCTGCGTTCGGGTCCTGTGCCCCCAAAACGAACAGTGCCTCCTCAAATAAAGAAAATCCCCTTGCCATTTCTAAGTCGTGAATCTCTTCGGTTCTTCAATTACTTCTTCCTCTTGTCTCTCTTCGTCCTTTCTGTAGGCCTCCAATTCCTGGCGCTTCTTGACAATACCAGCTACATCACCGCTGCTTTTATGCTTGCTTCTGGACATCCTGGCCTTGCAGTGAAGATACAGTAGAGTACTGTACTCTGTATAGTCCTGTACAGTAAAGTACACAAAAGCACAACCACTTGTAGAGGATGCACATGTGACAATGTATGCCAGATGTGAACTAACTTATGTGACTGGACATGTGAACGCATGTTCGCATCTTTGAAAGTTTGCAACTTGAAGGTTCATAGGTAGGGGACTTACTGTACTCTAGAGATGAAGAAATATCTTCACAACAGCCCTATGAAGTAGACATTATCCCCATTTAACTGGTGAGGAAACTGAGATTCTGAGAAGTTAAGTAACTAGCCAAAGGTCATAAAGCTGTAGAGGGCAGCCAGGGTTCATGTGCAAATCTGTCTGACTCCAAAGCTCATGCTCTTTGCAGCACACCATGTTGATTCCCGTGCAGCCAGCAAGAAATGAAAGAGTCAGTCTTCGGCCATGCCGCGTCTTCCCTCTGGGAGTGTTCTTCCACACAGCTGTAGAGTCTGGTCACCTGAAACAGCACAGAAGAGTCCTGTGGTTTAGGGTGATAAAAATAGGATGGCTAGGGTCTATGCAAACAGCTCTTCTCTGGTGTTTCAGTTAGTCTTTCTCCTGGAACGAGCCTGATCTCCAAATTTTTCACCCCAGTTAACTTCAACAACCAAGGAGAAAGATTGGCAGAAAAGCACAGCTCTCGGGGTTTGTGGCCGCTGTGCCAGCCCCAAGGACCAGAAGGTTTTCCATCACCAGAGGGTCCTGATCTTTGTTGGTTTTCCAAAGTGCAGTTTTTAACACCTCATCTGGGTTCCATTTTGCTATGAAGTCAGTTCTTTGCTGGAGCTGAATCAGTCCATGAATCACAAACCAGCCCTTGTCACATTGAGCCCTGTCTATTTATGTCTATTTAGCTTTTATCATGCTTTCGCATCTTTGAAAGTTGCAAGAAAACTCCCAATGAACTGGTTTGAACAAGGTTCCCACCCTGCTTATTTTCCAAAACATTTGAACCAGAAAGCTAAGTATTAGGCTCCTTGTACTGGTTCTATTACTCATGAATTCGGAGGCATTCTTTTTTGCCACCACAAAACTAGTGTTGACCTGTCCAGGGTCTCTTCCTCTTCTAGTCTTCATTCTGTTGTCTAGTCCACCAAACTATGAACTCATAGGGGACAGAGTCTGTGTCTCCTATTCATCTGTTTCCCTGGCTCGCAGCAAGGTTCTTAGAAGAGGCCTCTTCTGAGGGTTAGTATTTTCTTTCTGTGTGAATGAATATGGAATTAAGAAGGAGTTACAGTAACAGCTGATGTTCACTGAGAACTTGCAACATGCCTGGCCCCGCATATGTGGAATTCTATATAATCTCATCAACCCAGTGATATAGGTACTATTACCATCTCCATTTTACCTTGAGGACATTTAAAATTTAGAAAAGTGATATAATTTTTCTCAAGTCACATATCTAGTCATTGGTGGACCTGGTTTCTGAAACCCAGACAGTTTGACTCTCAAGCCCATGCTCTTCGCCCAAAGGCTATCCTGCTTCCTAAAACTACTGAGTGCTTACTGTTTGCCAGGTGCCCTTCCTATATATCTCACCTGAACCTCACAGCTACCTTCTGAGGTGGAGCCTTTTTGCCTTCATTTTAAACCCATGAGAAAACTGAGCCTCTTGAGAGGTTCAGTGATTCGGCCAAGATGATGCAGCTACCTAGTGACAGGGAAGGGGAAGAACCGAGTCTGTCTGGGGGAGACTCTGCACCTGGCTCCAGCTGCCTCCCATGCTAGTGGCCATGGTACTTGATAACCACACATCCATTCCTTTGGCAAATATTCATTCAACACATCACATGCCAGGCATTTTGCCACTTGCGTTATATACATGAACTCTAAACGTCAGAGCAGCCATGTGAAGTGTTGATATTGCTGTTACTATACTTCCCACTCGTAATGGGGAAACTGAGGCTTACGTGTCACGCGTGTGTCTAGTGGAAGTAGTGATAAATAGCTGATGTTTATGTCAGCTTCCTGTGCTAGGTGCACTAAGTGCCTTATGTTTATTATCTCATGTAATTCTTGCTACAACCCCATAATCATACATTAGAATATAATGTGAGGTACTTTTATCCCAGTTACAGGTAAGGAAGTAAGTATTTGTCAGAGTTCACATAGCCAGTAAGTGGCAGGGCCAGGTTCACACCCAGGCAGTCTAACTCCAAGGCCTGCACTGTTAACCATATCTTGTTTTTTGTCTTCCCTCCACAGGCACCCAGATTGGCTGAAAACTTCTGCGTCTGCCATCTGGCTACTGGGGACATGCTGAGGGCCATGGTGGCTTCTGGCTCAGAGCTGGGAAAGAAGCTGAAGGCGACTATGGATGCTGGGAAGCTGGTGGGTTTGGTGGCACCAGTGAATGTTGATCCTCAGCGTCTAGATCCACCCTGCCTGATACTGTGACCGCCAGCTACGTGTAGCTATTGAAATTTTAATTTAATTTAAAATTAACTTCAAGTTTCTGCCAGCCAGCACAGATATAGAACGTTGTAATCATCGTAGAAGGTTCTGCTGGACAACCCCAGTGCTGCACGGTGTTGTCACAAACTGGCACATTATATGAACTCGTACAGCAGCAAGTTACTTGGTGCATTCTGAATTTATGGCACTGCTTTTATTCACTGTATTCTTGAATTTCCTTTGTGCTGGCGCATTTTGTAACATACTCAGTTTTTAGGGCCCAAAACTGAAACTGCCAACCCTAAGCCAGAACTCAAGGGTGATTCAAGAGAGGACTCAGGAAGTCACAGAGTGTTTTTAATCCACTTTTGTGACTCTGTTCTGTGTCTCTAACAGATGGGTCGCTTGGCCGTTGACA
Source organism: Hippopotamus amphibius kiboko (assembly GCF_030028045.1). Lineage (NCBI taxonomy): Eukaryota > Metazoa > Chordata > Mammalia > Artiodactyla > Hippopotamidae > Hippopotamus > Hippopotamus amphibius. The sequence goes on along the minus strand of NC_080186.1, from coordinate 25,896,195 downwards.
AAAGTAGTCCTTCTTATTTGGGGAATATTAATAGCATTCTCTCTTATTTTTAGTCCAGCTGATATGATTGGACAAGTACAATTTATTATCTACTAAATCTTTTTTGATTAGCGCCAGAGCTTAATTGTAACTGAGTTATTCTGGGACTTGGCCTTGGAAAGAAGTCATTTTGTGCTTGGCCCTCTGGTCTTTATGTATCTTAGAATGTCAGTTGGGGCAGATGCTGGGCCGAGTTACCTCCTATCGGGCTTTGAGATGCTGGGCCTGGCGTAGCCCTGCCTGTGCACCCAGCTGACTTTTACTTCTAGCTTTCCCTTCATGTTAGTGAGGCCGTAAGTCAAGACAGAAAACTAGATATTTTGGACTTTGGATCTTGGTGGAAGATCCTGTACTGAGAAAAAATTGGGTTGTGGCAATGAGATTACTTATCTCCAGCCTTCACTTAGTTGCAGAGCTTATACTTTGTCCCCAAGTTCATAGCTGGTGTCAGGAGATAAGAGCATTAGCTACCAAAATGGGCAGCCTTCACTGTAATATCAGCAGGGAACTTTTCTTCCAGTGAAAGCCCAAGAGAAAAACCAGTTTTTGGAAACTAGGAAGGATCCTCGTTGGGGTTTTTAGAGAGGCTCAGAGGGGTGTTGGGCTGGCTCCTTGGTTCCTTGGTTCTGACTCAGTCTTGCCAGGTCAATGAACTTCTCTGTTGCTTCATGTCCATGATAGCCTGGGTCACTTTATTGTTATCCTAATCAAAATTGTGAAACAGGTAAAGTTGGTGCCTTTCTACATTCTGGTCAACCCCCATCCTCTCCTGGATCCCTCCTCAGGTGGTCTCAGCCATATGCCCTCACTTTGTTGTGTCTTGAGGACAGCTGATTGCTGAGAAGCTGTTATCTGACTAATGGCCAGAGAGGCCTTCAGGACCTAAGACATGGAGGTCTCCTGGTGGGGTGACAGGCACTGGAATCCTCTTCCCTCACCCAGATTATTGGGACACAGGAGAATCTCAAGGGAAGAGAATGTGTATATGGCAACCCACAGAAATAATCATGAAACTGAATCTTCCAGTTAGCCCAACTGCCCCAAGATTGTTTTGTTCTTGACTTCCAGGTGAGCGATGAAATGGTCGTGGAGCTCATTGAGAAGAATTTGGAGACCCCTCCATGCAAAAATGGTTTTCTTCTAGATGGCTTCCCTCGGACTGTGAGGCAAGCAGAAATGGTGAGTGGCTTGGTTTTGTATCATCATTGCCTGAAAGCAAATCCTGGCCCTTTATCTCTTTATTCCTTTGAGGGAAAGGGGTCTTATCCAGCTCTGGTAGCTTAGGTGGGCCACACGCTCTTTTACAGCTTGATAACCTCATGGAGAAGAGGAAAGAGAAGCTTGATTCTGTGATTGAATTCAGCATCGCAGACTCCCTGCTGATCCGGAGAATCACAGGAAGGTATTTGTGCCCTGAAGGTCCCTTCTTTTCGTGCTTCCTCAGAGCTTTGTCTGACCACGGGAACTGCTCTGGCCTAATCCCAGCCACGAAGTTTAGTGCCGTTTCCACATGGATTGACCTTATTTGCTGACATGGGATGGGGATATGGAAAGAAGAGCAGGGGATCTGAAGTCCAGCAGAAACTCAGTCCTGTCACCTTTTAACTCTGACCCTAGGCAAGTTTCTTTAACCTCTCTAAGGCTGTTTCCGCATATGTACAAGGGCGAGTCAAAAATTATCCGCACTCTGGCTGTAGCATTTATAGAAGTTTTAATATAACTGGAGTGTGGATGATTTCTGACTCACCCTCGTAGAATGGGGGTAATAGTATAGCTTCGAGGAACCATTGTGCATGGTAGATAGCATACTGTGCATAGGTCAGAGCCTTGCTTACATGCATGCTTAAGAAATACTAAATTCCCTGCATGTGTATCTCCATTTTAGTGCTTTTTCAGTCTGATTTCAGTTGGGGTTGCCATACCTTGTTGTAGGCTTTTAAATAAGTATAAAAATAATACGACTATCTACACAGTTTAGAAAATTGAGGAAAAACTTGCTCATGGTACAGCTAGCTTAGCGAAAAACACTAATTTTTTTGCATGTTTTGTTTTACAATGCTGATTTCTCTTTAGTAGTTAGTGTTGAACACAGAAATGTTTCTGCTTCTGATGAGTTTACTCTTAAAGAGTACCACTGCTTCAGGCTACAGTTTCCTCAACCTGCTTTCACTATCACACTGCCATCTGCTTTGTGCCTTCCAGAAACATGTGGGGAGCTCTCAACCACTGATAGACCCCCTATTCTTGTCCTTATTATGGGCTGTAGCTTTTTGTAATCCCTCAGTCACTTTAATGGAGTCTCAGGAAGGTGGTCAGCCTACCATCTTGAACCAGACCTCCATGACCATTATTTTCGATTGCTGCATGGTATTTCACGTAGATGAACCGTCATTTACTTAAGTGTTCCCCGATTGTTGTACATTTGTGTTTCTTCCAGTCGTCCGTTGTTAAATTAATGCTATGACCATTGTAGCACATGTAAGTTTTTTAATTAGGGGAGCAGTGTTTTCTTATTGTAAATGTTATTAGTTTGATTACCTAATGAGGATGAACATTTTTCTCTATGTGTCTGCAGTCCATGTCTTTAAGGAGAGAGGTGGCAGAGTACGTGTTAGAGGTGTTCTCCTGGAAGGCTGTGTTAGATACAGTGGGATCCACCTTATGTTAATTTTCTTTTCAAATGTCCAGGTTTCATGTTTCCAGCTATTCCATAGGCTCCTTCCATGCAGGGGTTTTTGTTTCTTTGCACTGGCACAGAGTAGGCAAACAAAGTTGATGTAGTCCAAGAGGCAGGAAGGGGCCTCACCAGGGCTGGGGTCCCGGACATTGCAGAGCAGATTTTAACAGTACTAGGTGACACGAGGGGCCTTTGATCTGGTCGGCCCAGCTCCCTAAGTGCCTGTTTTGTGCGCAGCACAGCTCTGGGAGCAGGGGATCAGGAGAGAATATAGAACAATATGCTGGTGCCCATCTATGATCTCAGAATGTCTGCAGTCCCTAGATGAAACCTGGGCTGTTTAGTGCAGTAGGGGTCCAGGAAGAGCCTGGGGGCAGGGAGGGAACTCTGGCTAGGAAAGGTATAAAGTCAGACTTGACCTTCCTGGATAGAGAGGATTTTGCTGAGACTTTCCCAGAAGGGAGTAGAGGCAAGAATGAGTATGGATTCGGGGAGGGACTTTAGCTAGGGCTGCTGGCAGAATGTCCAGAGTTGGAGAAATGGCCTGGGAGGCTGGGTGGTAGAACGAGTGCGGTTGGGAAGGTGGAATGGGAGCTTGGCTGGGGAAGGTCTGCTGAGGAGAAGAGGGTAGACATGACTGAGTCAGGAGTCATGGAATATTCTTAAGCCACTAGAGGAAAGTGAGTGGTTTAGAAGTGGTTTCATGTGGCTCCGCCTCTCGCAGCGGAGGAAATCAAGCAGGTCAGACTGTGGAAGGGTGTCTTTCCAAGCCCACTTGCATATCAGTGGCAGAACTTAGCAAAAACCTGCCTTCTGCCTCCTCGTCCACTATGCTGATTGTTGCAAGAAAAAGAGCCAGGAACTAGCCAGTTTAAGATGGATCTTATTTAAATCTGGCATGGTAAGGGCCCCACTGTAAGCGTCTTCTGAATTGGCTCTGGTCTCACTTCTGAGAATTTTATGGGTTCTTATTTTATTTCATGTCATAAGTATGGCTGGTGGTTTTTGATTTTAATCTGTTCGATGTTGGCTCTCTGGTATCATTAGCCTAATGTCTTGTACCATCCCCATTTTGTGGATGAGAAAACAGGTATCTGAAGTATCACGCCCAAGGTGGCAATGGCTGTAGCATCCCAGCCCGATCCCTCCACATCTTCACCTCAACCTCTAGGCCAGGCTCGGTGGCTTATAGAGCTGTTTTGGTTGGTACTTAAGACCAGTCCGATTTTAAGAACATGGAGATTGGTTTCTTTTCCCATCTAGGGAATGAGTCTTTCATGCTTCTTAAAATGATTTTTGGGAGTAGGGAAGGAGCAGTGTTATGTGTTACCTGGAGGGCTGAGGGAATCTGGAAATGAGCAAGAGCTAATGTAGGATGTAGAGAAGAGAGAGCCATGTTTGTTGCAGCCTGGCTGCTGTGTGCCCTGTGCTCTCCAGAAGGTGAAGAAATAAGGTCCAGGGATTTCCCTGAAGGTCCAGTGGTTAAGACTTCACACTTCCAGCAGAGGGGGCACAGGTTCAATCCTGGTTGGGGAACTAAGATCCTGCATGCTGCACAGCGCAGCCAAAAAAAAAGAAACACGGTCCTTATTTCATGCCTGCAGCCCTTCCCAAAGGGTAGACTGTAGCTGAGCCCCGCGGCTTCTGCTCTTCTTCTCCCTGGGCCTCCTAGTGGATATCATTTCCCAGTGGATGCACCAGAGGAACCCCTCCAGCAACTCAAATAAAGGAGGGCCCAACCTTGTGTTCCATGAATGCAGTCACAGGCCCACTCAGTGTAACTTACTCTGCTGTCAACTTGTTTCCCATGCTGTAAATGGACCACCTTATTCTATAAATGGACCACTTGGTCCCCAGAATATGCTGTCATTAAAACACTATCACATTTTACAAACGTGTGTGGCTTTAATACCCAGACTTTCCCAACTGAGGTGCTGAGATATGGACCACCTCAGCCACCAGAGCAAGCACCCTGAGTACTTTCTGTACATGCCAGGAGGTGAAAAATTGGGGAAGCTCTGGTCTAACAGACCTTCACGAGGAGAGCGGCCATCAGTTAAATAAGCAGACCTCGGTTTGCATGGACTTGGGAAGCCACATGAGCTTGTGGGCCCCAGCTGCTGAGCAGTGCTTGGCCTGCCTCATTCCCTTCTTAGATTTCGGGGCTCCTGTGGTGTGGCCACTCCCAGTCAGGAGCATGGGCTTGTTGCTTAAGGGGACATGGCCGAGATGCAGCTGCCAGCTACATATTCTGTGCCAAAGAAATGCTTCTTCTTGAGCTCTTTGTTCTGTGACTTAATGTCATTTTTCCTGATGCCTTGAATATTGCCCTCTGGTGGCTGGGCTTGCTGTGTCTGTGTGGTTACAAAGGTGTGCAGCATTGTCTGGTGGCTTCTGCATCCATAGCACATGTTTTTCCTGTAGTACTTTTCTGGTTTTATAACTAAACTAGTTTAGAAAATAAGGTTAGTTTCTCTGTCCTCTGTCCCCCACAGCACTTTGTCCAAATCTCTGTTAAAGGATTACCACATTTACTGTAGTTACTTATTTCCACATTTGCCTCCCCCTCTAAATTAAGCACTGTTTGTGAGCAAGGATCTTGACTCGTTGTTCTGTCGCCCCTGGATTCAGCTCAAGGCCTGACTCGAGCTAGGCACTTAGTCAATGCTTGTTGAATGAACGGGTGGAGTAAATGAGTGGCTGTGTGAGACCAGCGCCAGAGTTCCTTCTCTCCGGTCCTGAATTAGGCCATTACACCAGCCTCTTCAGCCAGACACTTATTTTAATCTTAGGTCAAAAGAGAAAACATACTCACTCCGGCATAAGCCCAGTTATTTTCCTAAGCAACAGATGCCTGTAACTGGGTCTCTGCCGAATTAAAGCTTGCATCCAGCTTCTCTGTCTGTGCTTGTCATCTTGGAGACCCTGGGGTTCCAGCAGCTTGATCCATGTTCATTTGCTGTCTTTCAGACTGATTCACCCCCAGAGTGGCCGTTCCTACCACGAGGAGTTCAACCCACCAAAGGAGCCCATGAAAGATGATGTATGTAAATTCAGGACAGGAAATTTCCTTTTCGACCCTCCCTCTTTCTTACTGCGATTTTTTTCCTTTTTTTCTTTCTTTCTTCCCATCTTCCCTTTATTCCTACCAATATTACCAACTTAACCATGAGAAATATCACTATCATGTAGATCACGTGGGCTGTGGCTCATCTTTAGAGTGTCCCTCCAGGTGGTCTATTGCTTGACCTTGAGGTGGCTACCAGAGCCAGCTACTTCCCAGTGCCCACTGCTTCCCAGTGCCCCGTTTGTACCTGTCTTTTGTCCAGAGCAGCTCCTTCCGGGCATCATGGCAGCCTAAATGATGGACTAATCAGGAGAAGGCTGCTTAGAAGCCCCGAATTAGAGCCACAGTTGGGAGGACAGTACTGAAGACAGGTTTGTTGGCCAGTCCTGCTTCAGAAGAATATCCTTTTTCTCCAGTGACTCCACTGTGCGCTACAGATGCAAAAGAGCTTGGCTAGGTTAATATCACCAAGTTCCTATGACAGTCTTTAATTGTTTGCAGATGTAAAAGGGAGGCTCTCATACATGTTCGCTGTAACATTTGCCATAAATAGTTCATTTCGTCGGTTTTAGAACACTCAGGCAACAGTAAGAATTTCCTGGATTTACCTTTGTCATTTGAGACAAGCTTATCAGGTCATACAGGTTCCAGAGCCATCTGTCAGCTTAGTCATGTTTCACAGAGTTGGCAATTCTGCCACTCAGTGTTCCCTCTCAGTTGCCACTTTGAGAATGTTGATGGCCGACACCCTGGTAAAAACACTGAATACTTAGGCAGCTAAGATCCTAGTTGCTACTGCAGCTCTGATTTTGATGTATTCTCCTGGGCCTCTGACTTTCTTGTTTCTGAGCCTAAAAGCATTTGTTTTGGACGCTGAACAGCCTGAGCACAAGCTGTGAGAGAAAGACATTGTCTATCCCCCCTCTCAGCCCTTTCCTCACAGTTGCTGTTTCAGGTTCCCTGATTTCTCTGGATCAGGTGGTCTGCTCCTGGGACCAACTTGCTGGCAGCAGTGAAGTTCTTTACAGTTCTTTATTGGAGGGGGTCTAGATTGTCTTGTCTTTCCCCCTGATGGACTTTGGGATCAGACAGCATCTCAGATCTGCATCTGGTGTTGGATTAGGAGACCTTGCTGAGTCCCGGCCTTTCATTACCGTCTTCCTGTTCTCAGATCACTGGGGAACCCTTGGTCCGCCGATCAGATGACAATGAGAAGGCCTTGAAAATCCGCCTGGAGGCCTACCGCACTCAGACCACCCCGCTGGTGGAGTACTACAGTAAGCGAGGGCTCCACTCTGCCATCGACGCATCCCAGAGCCCTGATGTCGTGTTTGCAAGCATCCTAGCAGCCTTCTCCAAAGCTACATGTAAAGACTGGGTTATGTTTATTTAATGTTGGGTCCAGAAAGGAATTTCTTTCTTCTTCCTGTCCCTGTCGAGGGAGTGGGTGCGAATGGCAGAGCAGGCAGAGGGAAGCCTCTTCAGGCCAGCAAGGGTATCATTTGATGTATTGATTAAAAAAGCACTTGCTTCATGTATCTTTGGTGTGTGTGCAACTCTCATCTGTGTGTGTGTGTGTGTTTGCGTGCGTGTGTGTTTGCGTGCGTGTGTGTGTCAGTATAAGTATGTGTACAGTTTCCTACTTTCTAAGTTGTAGGCAGGATTGCTTTACTAGCTGTTTATTTCTTTAGCCATACTCTAGATTTTATTTTTTACCAAAATAAGCTAACTCAGGTATCTACCAGGCATTACAGTTCCCTGCTATTTATCCCATCTCCACCAGCTAATGAAGTCCTGGGTCATGTGAAGTCAGGCAGAACCATAATTCCTAAAGGCAGACTGTTGACCAGAAAGTCCACTTGTTTTCTCACCCATAATGAAAAGCCAAATGAGTTAGTGTGTGGAAAGGGATCATTGATTTTTTCTCCTAAACAGGAAGGAAAGGGCCCTTATATTATAGATTCCAGAAATTACTGGGAGAGGGTATCACCATAGAAAGAGCCAGGCCAAGTTGGAATATGTTTGTGAACTGCACCATGGTTCTATAAAGTAGGAATCATTTGGGACCTGTGTTGAATGCTGAATTGTTGCCAAAGAATTAAACCAGGTGAAAGGTCCTTGTGAATTCAGACTTTCTTCTGAACATCCAGGCTTGGCATCTGAGAGTAGCCAGCCCACTTCCTCAAAGAGAGACCAGGGTAGGTTTGTTTTTATTTTTAATGTTTGCCTCTGTTTCCAGGTGTGAACAAAATAGTGATTTGAGGATCATTTTGATTAGAATTTTTTTCAAAAACCCAGTCTCTCTTTTAAACTCAAACCCTCTCCCTTCCAGATCCATTCCTTCACCCCTTACGTCATGATGGTGGTGGCCACAGTCTCCCCAAGAAAGGATCACCCCAAAAATAAGATCACCTATGGCATAACCAGCTTTTATGCCTAATCTCAGCTCCCAACTATTAAGCATTTCCTGAGGTCCATGCTGTGCCTTTTGGTCTCTGGTTTGATTTGTGGCAAACAGATGAATTAATAGACTGCTGTGAGGGACCACAAAAACAGCAGCCTCTGGAAAAAAACATTAAAAAATCAGTGGCAGGTCTAGTAAACAATGCCACCTGCCCAGTGTAATCTGCTGACGCAGTGCAGTGGACTCTAAAGTGCCCAGTCCCCAGCTGACCTGAGCTCTCCTGCTGGGACCACCAGAGGGCTTGTCCTCTGTCCACCTGGAAGCTGGCTGCGGGTACGTGGCCATCTTGTGTCCCTCTTTGTCTGCTTCAAATGAGTGTCTGCTGGCTCTGCTCTGCCTGGTTTTCCTGGCTGTAAACTAACTCCACTATTCTTAGCGGAAACCCAATCTGGCATGGGGTTTTTCTGGGAAGCACATGACTTCTGGGAAGGGACGAGGAAGGGGAGTGAAACCAAAACTGTCAGCTGTGTCTGCGGGGATCTGGGCTCCTTCTCTGGGCGAGGGTGGACTCATGAATCTTGGAGTCGACTCTTCTTCGACTGGGGACAGTTGCAGGCACTTGGCCTCAAAGTCGAGGTCCTTGAAGGTTTGCTGATAGAGTGTGCCTGATCCTTGCTCAGATATTTGTCATCCATCCACGTACATTCACATGTACACACACGTGCATGTGATGTTTGGGCTACCAGTGAAAACTGGAAGATCATCAGGGGTGCATATGCCCTTGCGGGTGGGTAGGATTCAATTTTTGCTTTGTTTAATTCCAGAGCCTTAACCTTAGCAGGCATGAGAGCTTTCACCTGGCAGAGAAATGTCCAGTGTTTAATGCATTTGGTTGCTGGGACGTGCATGCCAACCTTCTCTGATATTTACTTGGTTTTTAAAAACCCATTTTGTTCTCTCTTGTTTCCTCTCTATTTCAGCCTAGTAACAGAAGGCCAGGCGAGACTGCACCACTGCTCATCACCCCGCGGCGTGATCCCTGCTCTTAGGTGCTGGGCAGAGGGGAGGGGTGGTCAGGGTAAGGATGGAGAGGGAGGAGTGGTGAGGGCTCAAGAGGAGAATGGGAAGAGCAGCAGTGTTGTAGGGAAGGGATTTCTTTTCCATGGAGTAGGAGTCTCAAAAGGTATAAGCAAAGGGAAAAATTAATTTTTGTAAACACTGATTGGAGGGTATAAGTAGAAACAGGGAGATACAGTATTATTCCTAAGGAATCCCATTTTCATTTACTCCAGACTGGTGACAATATTTTTTAAAGCCAGTGCCCTAAGACCTCAGCTTTTATCAGAACCTCATGCCAGCCCAAGAAAGGAGGAAATCACACTGTTGTCCTCTTTGTCCTATGGCTTGGAACAGGGTGGGAGTTGACGACTAACCCTGGTTCCCCATACCATGAGATCAAAAAGTCATCTCCACATTTGAAAGAGATATAAAGTGTATTCATGGGGGCAGTGGCTCAGCAAATCAGGTTTACTGGAGTCATGGGGCACGTGGGGCAGGCTGGTTTCACTCCCTTCCCGACTCACCACGGATGTACCAGCCCGCCTGCTCTCGTGGGTAAGCTCTCAGCAGCCACCCAACACATGCCATGGTCCTACACTCTTGCCTTCCTCCATCCACGTCGTGTGAAAAGACCTTTTTAATAAATGAGCAAGTGTCCTAAGCAACATTATCCAAAGATTGTCTTTTCCATCCTCAAATCCTGTGACTGGGATCACTCAACAGCACTGTGATGTATTATTTTCAATGAGGTGCCTTTTTAACTGTCAAAATGCTGCCTTGTTTGGCCCCTAAATCAATAAAGTGTGTTAAAAGTTTGTATCCCCTGTTGTGGCATTTTTTAAGTGGCTGTGGGCTAGTAAAATGATGTTGAATTCTGGATCTGACTTGGAAGCCCTTCCTTGTGGTCACTAGAAGTCGTGAGAAGGCAGGAACATCCGAGTGTGTGTTCATAAGAAGAGCCTGCACCCTCTTGACCTTCAGCTCATATGCAGGATTTTCTTGAGCCCAAAGACAAGGCAGCTTGGTCTAGTGGAGACAGCACTGTGCTTGGAGTTCAGGGGATGTATGACAAATCCCAGCCAATCATTTACTCTGCTCCTGTTGCCTCATCTGAAAAAGAGACTGGTGATGCCACCTTCTCAGACTCATTGGCAATAAATGAAGTTTATACGAAGAAGCTTTTTGTTCAGTCCCTGGCATGCGAGACACTAGATAAATGCTAGCTGGATCCAAGGATACACAGAAAAATATCTGCTTCTTACCAGGCTGGGTGATTGTTGAGCGGACAGTCGTCCACAGCCTAGAAAGCCAGTGCTTCTAATCCTTAAGCCAGATTTTTGGCTGCCTTTGCAGCTACCTCTTTAATACTCTTGGTTGCTTCTTTGTAAATCCATTTCTTCCCCTGTAAAAATGAGCTGAATCATTTGTCCAAGCTGAAACTCTCATGCTCTTTGGAAGGGCTGCCTTTGCCAGTGAGGTTTCTGAGAAATGACTGCTGTTCCTGAGGACAGAGGGAGCTGGGCTGGTAGCACCCTCCTTCTCCAGGCAGGCGCTCTTGCTCTGGAGAGAAGCAGGACTGTCCCTGGCATATGAAATCCTGCTCCCTCTGCCACCTCTTCCCTCTTCTTCTCCACCACTTCCCCCACCTCTGCAGAGTCATTTTCAGGTGATTTATTTGCCCTTTTCATCCCTTGAGGTATTTAAACGCCCCATGAAAATCTTCCCTTCCTGGATCATCATGCAACAAACTGGGGAAAATCTTTGTCAGAGCAGCCTGGGAGGACACGTGGTATGGTTAGAAAAGATAAACTGAAAGAAGACCGGGTGAGCTGTTGCTCACTCCCGTCTTTGGGCTTGGTCTCCGCATCTGGAAACTGAGATTGGATGAGGTAAGAGTCGCCACCATTCCGGGAAGGCTGACACGCCAGGTAGTGCACAGCAGCCCCACACCTGCGACTTTGCTTGACCTCCCCCCCTTCTCCCGCCCCTGCAAAGCACCCTAGGCAGTCGGAGCTGTCTTCTATCACAGGCAATGAAACCAAGCCTCAAGGCGGTAGTCACGTTCCTGGGGGCACCATGAGAAGCAGAGTCGGGACTCAAACAGTCTCTGACAACAGAGTCTCCCCTTGACCGTGTTGCTGAAGTGATTGACTTGGCACTGATGCAGCAGAAAGGGCCCCCTCCAGATGGGTTCTTTTTCGTGGATGCCCACACCGCCAGAACTGATTTAGGGGAGATCATTGCCGATCTGAGGACCAAAGGTATGTGCTTAGGATCGCGTATGCAGACCAGACAGAGTGGAGTGAAGAGCAGCCTCAGTGCTCAGGAAGCCTCACCAGCCTTTTTTTCAGGAAGACAGCCAAATGAGTCAGAAGACAGATTTCAGCAGCAACTCCTCCCCCACCAGCCCTCCAGCAAGTTATTGCACCTCATTGGTTGAATCGAAACGATCCCCACCCCTCAGACGTGCTGACAGCACTGGTGACCAAGACATTCGCATGGGCCAGGATGCCTGGCACACACCAGGTGCTCAGTGTATGCTGATGGGGTTCAGAGAGAAAATGTGGATGTTGGCAAGAGCTGTTGTCTTCCTGATTCAGGAACCAAGCTAGGCTAAGGATTCTTTTTCTTTTCTTCTCTTTTCTCTTTTTTCTTTTCTCTTTTTTAATTGAAGTGTAGTTGATTTACAATGTTGTGCCAATCTCTGCTGTACAGCAAAGTGACTCAGTTATATATATGCATTCTTTTTTTTATATTCTTTTCCATTATGGTTTATCCCAGGAGATTGGATATAGTTCCCTGTGCTGTACAGTAGGACCTTGTTGTTCATGCATTCTAAATGTAATAGTTTGCATCTACCAACCCCAAACTCCCAGGCCATCCCTCTCCCTCTGCCCCCTCACCCAATGACAACCACAAGCCTGATCTCTATGGCTGTTCGTCTGTTTCTATTTCATTGACAGGTTTATCTGTGCCATATTTTAGATTCCACATATAAGTGGTATCATATGGTATTTATTTTCCTCTTTCTGACTGACTGCACTCAGTATGATAATCTCTAGTTGCATCCATGTTCCTGCAAATGGCATTATTTCGTTCTTTTTTATGACTGAGTAGTATTCCATTGTATATATGTGCCACATCTTCTTTATCCATTCATCTATCCATGAACATTTAGGTGGTAAGGATTCTTAATCTGAAAATCTCCTAGAAGTCTGTGGACCTCTCAAATTGTATGCAGAACTCTATTTTTGTATTTTCATAATTAATAATTAACATTTAATACTTACTGTGTGGTAGGTTCTGCATACATTATCTCATTTATTCGTCTCAATAACCATGTAGAAGGAAGTACTCTTATCATCTCCAACTTACGCATTTTGAGGCTCATCTGCCTATGAATGGCTAAGCCTGGTCTGTGACTCCACACCCTAGCCTCTCACCCCTGTGCCAATTGCTTTGACACTTTGCTGGGAGAAGGGGAAGATTCTCAAGGCACTGGCGATAGGAGCCTGAATGGACCGAGAAGAAATTCGAGTAGGTTTGCTCTGTCACAGTGAAGGGCTTGAGTCGGGAGTGCTGCCTCAGGGTAAGGCTGTTTTCTGTGTCGTTTTTCTTTTCTTGATTCCTTGCTATGGGCACGAAAGCGCCAATGTACTGGATTCACAAAGCTCTTCAAACCACCCCTGTTCCAGAAGGACAAGTTACTGTGGGAGAGAGGAGTCAGATCCCTACCTGGTTCTGGAAAGGGTGGCGACAGGAGGCTCTGCCTCACACGGTCCTCCCTATCAAGCTGCAGTTTCATACGTCTAATGGCTTTGTGTCATTCATAACCCTAGAGGGAGCGCTGCCCTCCTGACATCTTGGGAATGTGGCAGCTCTCTGTTTAGAGTTGTCCTGGGCAATGTGATGATGAGCTGCTCTCATAGATAGCCCCTTTCAGGTGCCCAGTCGGGATAAGGTGCCCCCAGCAGAGAGCAGAAGGGAGGAGAAAGACAAGGTGTCAGAGGGCAAGGGTAAGACAAGACTTAAGCCCCAATACTGTGCCAGTAACTCAGGCTTTGTAGATCTGCACTTTGGGGGTAAAATTGCTGTAGAGCAAAGTATTACATTGTACAGTGTCCCTTAGATAAAGACTTTGGGCACAAATCTCTCTGAGTTTAGAGCTAGGAGATACTTTTGCTTCCTATTGAGCTAGTCTGCATTCTTCTCTTAGGTAAGAAATGCTTCATTTTCTAGTTTCCGTTTTGCCCTGGCTGTGAGGAAGCTCCCCTTATGTTCACTTGCTGCCGTGACTTCTTAATCAAATTCTCACTCCACCTCATCCAAACTCAGCTGTTATAATTTTAGTGTTTTTTTTGTGCTTGGATGTGTGTTGTAAACTGCCTTGAGTCTATTTTGGAAAAGTGGGGAGTGGATAAAGGGCTAATTATGAGATGTAGGAGGTCAGACTGCAAAAAAGAGGGTAGCTTCGTGGAGGAGGTAGATCAGCATGGCTCTGTGGGAGGATGGGCATTCCAGGCAGAGGGCATGGCCCGAGGGAAGATACAGAGGCCATTGGTGCTCACGGGCAGCTTTTAACTAGTGAGCCTCTAGAATTCTTAGGAAATCTACAACTGGTTGGAAAGTGTTTTTCAAACCAAGCATAGGGACCACAGAAGGGAAGTTTTTCAGCTCAAGAGTAATGTCGAGGTTCTTCCCTTGTAGTCCAGTGGCTAAGACTCCACGCTCCCAACACTGGGGGCCAGGGTTTGATCCCTGGTCAGGGAGCTAGGTCCCACATACCACAACGAAGAGTTTGCATGCTGCAACTAAAGATCCCACACGCAGCAACAAAGATCCCACAGGCCACAACTAAGACCCAGTGCAGCCAAATAAATAAATATTAAAAATAATGATAACATCGAGAACACAGAAGAGCAGGAGACAAGGACATGTACACACAGGGTTGAGGGCCCATCATAAGCTCAGCCCACATGCCATCCTTCTTCCTTCTCCCAAACTCTCCACATCGGTGCTTTGACCGTGAATTGGGTGATCCTTTGCTGTGGGACTGAAGAGGGGGAAATCCCTCAGTTTTACTGTCAGCTCAGTGTTCAGTCACGTGCCTCGTGGTGTGGCCATGGGTTTGGGGGTGACAAAGATGACCTGTGGTTAGATCTTGGCACTGACTATAGCCCACTGTGCACCTTCGGGAGACACTTAATTGCAAAGCCTCAACAAACTCATCTGTACAATGAGGATTATAGCACCCATCTGTGGGTGGGCAGAGTCAGTATGAATTGAAAAAAAAGCAGCTGCCCAAAAAATGACTTTTTTTCCTCCTTTCCTGTGGCCACTTGCTGAGGATAAAAGGACCTTACGGTAGCCACCAGGTATTTCAGAATGTCTGTCTTCACCCATTCCGATTCCCCAGTGCCGCCTCCATCCCCCTTGGCTACTGCACCAGACCAGGACAGGCTGCTTTTCACAGCAGCGTCTGCTGAAACCACCTCTTGGGCTGGCGGTACCTGCTCTTATTCCACAGACCCCTTGATGGCTGCCTGCAGGAAATGCCCTCCTTGAAGCCAAAACGAGAGGGAGTACAGAAGAGCATGATGGGAGAGATCTGCGTGCTTCCCCAGCAGGGGCACCAGGGAGGTGCTGGAGTGGCCGAAAAAGAGTCGGTGGGAATTTTTTGGCTCATCCTTTGAAAACCTTTGAAAGTTGCCCTAAAGGAATAAGAGCAGTACCTCCCCCTTGTGGGCACAATTAAACAAGTTCATGTACATCAGGGGCTTTAGAACAGCGATGGCCTGTGTGCTCAGTATCTGTTCCCTAGCTGGCAGCTCTGGCTCAGCAATTCCACTTTGTTAAATATCTGAAGGAAATGACTAAGTATGCGCAGCATTTGTATGACAGGGTAAGAATTGGAAACAACCTAAATTTCCAACAACAGGCTATGATTCATTCATGGGATGAAATAGTATGTGACCATGAAATCATTCCAAGACAGAAAAATGTCATGATAAACTATTGAGTGAATAAACAAAGGTTATCAAACAATAGAGAATGGGTCCATTTTTTAAAGTGAACATTTTATTTGGGAATAATTTTAAGTTTACAGAAGAGTTCCAAAGATAGCACAGAACGTTCCTGCAAACACTTCACCTAGCTTCCCCTAATGTTAACATCTTACATAACTATGGTACGTTTGTCAAAACTAAGAGATGAATATTGGTACATTATTAGACTGACTTTATTTGGTTTTCACCAGTTCTTCCACTAATGTCCTTTTTTTTCTATTTTAGGACCCAACCCAATATACCACATTGCATTTAGGGTTTTTTTGTTTTTGTTTAAGTTTACATGCATAGAAAAAGCATCTAGAAGGTTATAGATAAAAATATTTTAACTGTGATCATAGCTGAGTGTTGGAACTAAGGAGTTTTTTAAAAGTTTTTCTTGGGTCTTCTAATTTTTCTGTGTTTAATGTGTCGCATCCTTAACAAAAACAAAACACTAATGCCTTCGGCTGAGCTGGTGCCCTCCCCAATCACTCTTGGTATGGCTATGCTGTGTTATGATTATTTACTCCTTTGTCCTTCTCTTTAGACTGACCCCAAAAGGAGAGGCCGTCTCTGCTTCATCCCCCTCTCCCCATCTCACAGCATGGCTGGAGGCAGTGAATTCTGGTTGAATGAGTGAGTAAAGTCAGAGAAGTTTATTGCTACCAACTGTCACAACGAGTCTTAGCACTCTCTCAACTCAAGGAAATCCCAGGCTTATGCTTCTCCAGTTAAGTGACCCCTGGCAGAAGTACTGGACATGTTTTTAAAGTTTGCAGTCCCAGAGTTGCCTCTCATGCCCGTTACTGAATGAATCGCTGTGGGCATGGAATATGCCAGTCAGCCAGGCCTAGGTCAATTGACCAGCCCTTTAGATGGTGTCCAAAGAAAAGTCAGAGTTCTGCTTTCCAAAAGAGTAGGGATGGATGCTAAGCAGGTTAAACACAACATCAGAGTCAGCTCCCAAAGCAGTCATTTAAATTCCTGATTCTCCCTGTGCTCTACAGTAGGTCCTTGTTGGTTATCTATTGCATATATAGTAGTGTGCATATGCTAATCCCAAATCATTTATTTTTTTCTTAAGTTATCAGAGTATAATGAAAAAGAAAAAAGTCACTTACATTCTGGCCTCATAGTAGTAAAAACAATAATAGCTAACATTGTACTTATTACATCCCAGGAACTATCCAATGTTGTTAATTCAGGCTTTCATGGATATTAACTGATTCCATAAATTAAAATTTTAATAAAAAGATAAAATAAACTCCTGATTCTTTCCACCAGACTATAAACTTGAGGGGAGTAGGTCCACATCAATTAAATCATTGTTAAATGATTGTTAAAACCATTGTTAAGTCCCTAACACCTAGCATAGCACTTAGCAGGGACCTAATCAGTATGTAAGTGAATAAATACATTTCTTGGTAAACAAAATAGTTCAACAAGATGGTGTTTGAATCAGAATGATTTTAGTTGCAAATAACAGAAAACTGGCTTTAAAATGGAAATTTGTTGGCTCATGCAACTGAAAAGTCTAGTGGAAGCTGACAGTCAGGCATAATTTGATCAGGACTCTATTTCTCTGCTAGTCCCCTAGCTCTGTACTCTTGGTATCATCCTCAGGCTGGCTTCACCCATGATAGCAAAATGGCTGCAGTAGTGCCAGATGTCACATCTATGTTCTATGTTACCTGGAGTCGGAGAGAGAATCTGTATCCCGGAATTCCTAGCAAGATTCACTGTAGACTGAATAAGTTCATCTGCCCACTTGTGAATTGGCCATTGGGGCAGGGGTTATTTATTGACTTAGCTTAGATCGTGTACCTTACCCTTAGAACAGGGAGGCAGGAGGGGGCGGGGCAGGAGGGAGTAGAATCAGCTTCCCTGAAACCACGTGTATTCCTAATAGGAATTGAGATTTTGAAGAAAGGGAAAGCAGTCTAGATCCTGGAGAGGTAACAAACAGAAATCTGACTCAATCACTGAATTGTGTGGCATAGACAAGGGCTGCAGGAGTTAAGAGAAGGCAGTGAGTGAGGGTTGCAGCAGCCAGAAAAGGGAGGCTTCACGGGGGAGGAGAAGAGATTGAACTAAACCCTGAGAATGAATGATTTAGGCAATGAGGAGTAGTGGGGTGGGTGAAGAGGAAGGAAGGGCCTCCCATGAAGATGTAATGAGCATTTCCATGTGCCAGACTTCATGCTAAACCCTCGGTAGGCATTATGTCAATTAATCCCCACGGCAACCTGCAAGGTTAGTGTCTGCATCATCTCCACTTTACAGATGAGAAGCTGAAACCCAGAGGACACACAGTAAGTGCTGAAGTTGGAACTTGGACGCAGCTTGTCTGGCTCTGGAGCCATGATGCTAGTGAGTGAAGAAGACCAAGGCACCAGGGAATTGTGTGCACTAGTGGAGGGCCTGACCTCAGTGGTCATCATAGAGGTAGTGAAGAGTGTGAAGCTAGGCTCCAGAGTTTCATCTCCCAGCCTGTGTTCATGCTGTCTCCTCTACCTGGAATTCCTTCCCCACCTACTTATCCAAATCCTTCCTCTTCATGGCCCAGTTCAAGGCCTGAGCCCCATAATACATTATTATGCCTAGCCATGTGAATTGCATGAGACTGTCTTCTCACTAGACTTCGGTGAGCTCCTCACAAAAACTGCACTTCATCTTTGTTTGGGGGGGGCTTGACACAGTGAACTGCCCTTTACAGTTGCCATGGTGACCTCCTCCTCTAAGGGCTGGAAGGACATCATAGACACAGAATATTAGAGCCCTCAGATTTATCTTATCTAATCCTCTCACTTTATAGGAAGAGAAACAGGCCAGAGAGGTTGGGATTTGCCCAAGGAAGCAATTGAGTATAGAACCCAGGAGTCTGGGATTCTAAAATGATACGACTTGAAGAACATTGTTAGCTCTGGAGCCAGACGGAGCTCAAATCCCAGCTTCTCTGGGCCCAGGCTGTGGGACCTCTGGCAAGTCACTTCACCTCTCTGAGCTTCATTTCTCTCAGCTGTGTCGCAGGGTTGTAATGGAGCCTGCCTCACAGGACTGTTGTGAGAAATAAATGTTAGTCCTAAAAGAATTTCCAGCACAGAATCTGGCACATGACAGTTCTGCAGAAATTGAGGGCTTTTGTTATCAGCGTTATGAGACAGGGTGACACCAACCCCACCCAGCAAGGTCTTTGGAGTCCTCTCCTCTTCCACATCCCAGTCCACACACCTTCCCTTCAGAGCAGCTGAGACACACAAAGGAAGTCGCGGTGACTTCAAGTGGAGGTGGGCCAGAGTCCCCTCCCTTGGGATGCTGGCTTGGGCTACTATGACTCCCTTGTAGGTCAACGCCCTCTCCACCCCCCCTTGCTGCCCCACTGGCCTGAGGCCACCAAGGCCAGGCCCTGAGCCTCCCCTTCTTTGGCCTCAGGCTGGCACAGGTGTGGGGAAGTTGCAGACCTGGGCGGGCGTGGGCTAGAGCCGGGCCAGAGTCACAGCCTGCAGCAGCAGCAGTGTGGTCCCTCACATGCTCAGTGCCAACCCAGGAAAGCTTTAGCAGGAATGACAGATAGCACTGGCAGACACCCAGAATGCGAGGTCCTTTGTCTCTGGGGTGGAGGTGCTCCCAGGGCCAGAGGGCACAATCCCAGGACTGGACCCCTAACTCCCATCCAAAAGACATACCAGGTAATCCCCTTTTGAGAATCCCCACCCAACCCCTGCTCCTGTTCATATGAGCCCCTTACTCCCCCAGGTTCTGCTTCTCCCTGACTGGGGGATGGTGGACAAATTATTTTACTCCTGTGTGCTTCGGTTTCCTCCCCTATGGGGATACTGATGCCTTCTTCAGAATTAAATAGGATCCCATATGTGAGTGTCCTATGCTAGGTCTTCACACAGCTGGTTCTCAGTATATGTTTCTCCTCTCCTGTCTTAGCTGTGCCATTGCCAGGGCAGCAGGGATCAGAACCGAGGCATGATTCCTTTGAAAGTTTGCCAAGCTCTGATCACGGCCATCTAAAGTCATGCCTTCCATCCCCACCAGGTGGACTCCCAGCACCTGGGCTTGGTCCTGGTTCTGCCCCTTATTAGGCAACCTTTGTGTGTCATTCACATTCTATGAGCCTCAGTTTCCTCATCTGCAAAATAGACACATTTATTGATTCAACAAATTTACTCTTGTCTGTACTGGGCTCTGGGAACCAAGAAACAAAGATGAATGAGATTCCTTGCCTTCAAGGACCTCCCAGTCTAGTAGGGTAGACAGATATAAAAGCAGAGACACGTGGAGGGAGAAGTAAGAACACAGCAGGGAGTAACCAGCTCAGCTCAGGTGGATTGGGGAAGGCCTCAGAGGAGGGGACATCTGAGCCACTCCTCGAAAGATGAGTAGAAATTTGCCAGGCAGCTACGGGGGACAGTTGTTGTGTCCAATGTGTTTTATTAATTGGGATGCCTTTCCCTGCTAGCTCCTACCGCAGCCCACCTTGCTTACATGGGAAAGAAAGAGATGCCCTAGAAACTCATCTCCAGGCTAAGAGTTCCTAGAACAAGGGGCAGGGGAGGCATATTACCTGCAGGGCAAAGTCTAGACTCACCAGCCTGCCACACGGTGGCCTGTCCAACTTCATCTCCCCCTGTATTTTATGCTCTGGCACAACAGAACCACATAGAGTTCCCTGAAATCATCACCACCCTGTTTCTCCTCCCTGAGTCTCCTCCCTCTCCACACCCATCTGGCAACCTCCAGTTCATCTCCTGGAAACGTGATCGGGACCCACAAGCCACCTAGGCACCTTTGATTTATATATACATGCACTCATCCGACCTCCACAAATGACTAGGGCCTCTTCAAGGACAAAAAAGAGGCCTCAGCCTCCTCTGCTCCCCCAGTGCCTAGCATGGGGATTGACCCAGAGCCGCATTTCTGGATGGATGGTTCAAAGTCCACTTCTTCAGCAAACATTGGGCTCCTGCCTCTGGACTGCTGGTGCTGAGCAAGGCATAGAGGATACAAGAAGTACAGGGTACAGTCCAGGGAGAAACACACATTAACAGGTAATTAGCGTTGGGTGATATGGTGGGAACACAGGCGAGAGCAACTATAGGTTTCCCCACTATCTGGAAGCAAAGAGTTCTACCACAACCTTTCACAAGCCAAATTGGTGTAAGGCAAAGAAGCAATTACCTTAGAACAAACAGATGCACAAAATATGTCAAAATAAAGCACAGATGCTCACAGACACAGTTCAAAGCTATGGCGGCTTGATGCTGAGAGGCTGTGTGTAGTTCCCAGGGAAGGAGCTTGGCAGTGCCGCTCTCACTGCTCTGCTCAGGGCACATGCTGCCTCTACAGCTGGCTGCAAAACAAATGCTGAATGCTATTTTCGCTTTTTGCCTTGTTTTGTAAAAGCAAAAATCCCCTTCGGATTTCTCTTGGTTAGCAAAAACAGGTACTGATGTAATGTAGGTCTCTTATAAAAGAAAAGTGGTCTAAGGCACACTTTTGAAAAGCAGGGGATACCTGTAACTTTGGGTGCACTGGGGAAGGTTTGCGGGAGTCAACATGGAACTGGGCCTTGAAAGTGGAGCAGGAATTTGCTGGGTGGTGAAAGAAGAAAAAAATGTTGTACAAGGCACAGAAGCATGAAAAAGCACAGCATGCTCCAGGGACAGCAAGTATTTATTATGGCTGGAGCCTGGGAGGAATGGCCAGGGGCTGGGAGATGAGGCTTGGGGAACAGGCAGGGGCCGAGGAGGAGCACACATTACTCTCATGCCAGGGAGTTTGGGTACATGTCCTAGAGCCAGTTATTGATGATTTGCAAACAGGAACAGAATGACATGGTCAGTTGGAGTTTTAATGTAGAGAGGAGAAGGGATAGAGAGGCCAGTGAGGAGGCTGCTCTGTTAGTCCAGGGATTTGGGCCACTTAATAGCAACAGTTAACACTCAGTGATCACTCTGTACAGGTCCCATTCTAATCACCTTATACGAACCGACTGACTTCTCCAAGGATCCTATTTTAAAGATTGAAAAACTGAGGCATAAAGACATTAAGTACCTTGCTTTGCTTGGTAAGTGGTGAGCCTGATTTTGCACCCTGGCTGGCATACTTCAGGGCCTGTGCTCTTAGTTTCTGTGTTGTATGGGTCCTCACTGGCATCACAGTAATAATAATAATGCTATGCTCATGAGTGTTTGTTGAGTGCCTATTCAATGCCAGGCTCTGTTCTGTGCACTTTGGACTGTTACATCAGGTTTAATTAAGTTCTAATCAGGATGGCAAGGAGGACACTGTCCAGCTGGAAGGCCATCCCCAGGGCCCACGGTCCAGTGGAGACACTGCTCCAGGCCTTGCTGTGTCTGAGCCATTCAGAGGGAAGTGACCTGGCCACCTCCCCAAACTGCTGACAGCGACCTTTGGCAGAGGCATCCAGAGCCTCGTGCTGCAGTTGGCTGAGAGCCCAGCCAGAAGGGCTGAACCAGTGTGGAGTGGGCAGCTGTGGGGCCTGGGCCCCAGGGACCCCCAGGACCCAGGCTTAAAGCCAGAACACCGTGCAAGGCTGCTACAGCCCATAACTGGGGACCAAGCATCAGGACCCCTGGGTTTGGGCTCAGCTTAGTCACTGATGTGTTATGGGATCTTGGGCAAATCCCTGTTCCTCCATGGGCCTCAGTTTCCTGGAAGGTGAATGAATAAGATTGCCCCTGTTCTTGACCTTCCTTTCTTATATGGCCTATAATGGGCAGGGCACTAGGAGTACCACAAAGCATCTCTCCTGCCAGGAAAGCCAGGCCCCAGGTTATTGAGGTTATTTATTTCTCCTTGGTGCCAGGCCCTATACTGTGTACTGAGGCCACAGAGCAGGGCTGAGCTGATCCCTGCCTCCAAGTGGTTCCCAGTCAGTTGAGGGGTTGGGGTACAGAAAGGAAAACCAATCACAGCCCAGTGTGGTGGGTACTGTACTGCATAGAGAGAAGGATACCCAAGGAGGGGTCTGTGGGGCTCCAAGGAGGAAGCAACTGGCTCTGCCTGCCGTGACCTGGGAGGCCTCCAAATAGGAAGAACATGGAGCTGGATTGTGTCTTGCATCTTCCAGGTTGGGGGGAGGTGTTCCTGTTGAGGGAACAACCTATGCAAAAGCGTGGAGGCAGAAAAGCCTGGGTCTGTTGAGGAAAGGGTGAATGCCATGTGGCAGGTAGTGGGGAGGGGAGTGTGTATGTGTTCTAGGAAATGGGGCTGAAGGGGCAGGTGGGAGGCAGCAAGGGGCTGCACTGAGCACCACATTGCCAAGGCACAGCTGAAGGCTCCTCAGCCAGAAACAGCAGGGCCCACACACAGGCCACGTGGGCAGCTGGGAGGGCCAGGAGTCTCTGGAGTCCCAGGTGGCCCATACCACCTCCTCCCTTCCCGAGGCCAAAGGCCATCCTGCCTTCCTGTTTGGGCCACTCCATCCCCTCCAATCTCAAGTAAAGCCCTTCGCAGAGCAGCCCATTCATCCCAAACACTTCATCCTTGTGAGCTTCATCCTTCTGGGTTTCCCAGGCAGTCCAATGAGGCAGCTGAGGCTCAAAGAAGCCACCAGGTGATGCAGAAACAGTTGTTAAGCACCTGTGGGTCGGTCTCCATGTTGACCTCTGGAGAACAGACCAGACAGGATGCCTGCAAGGAGCCCACAGTCTGGCTGGGGGGACAAATGCTAAACAGGTGAACATGCTGATACTTAATGATTTACTATTGTTTTGGTTGTTTAGAAAAATATACGTAGCTGGAGAACTTTATAATAGGGAGCTGACCTCTCTGGGCAGACAGAGAAGGCATTCCTGAGGAAGTGATGTTGCAGTCCGAGCCCGAGGATGCAGAGTTGCTGGCTTACTCAATGAAGCAGCAGGGGGAAGAGTGTGACCAAGTCCCAGATGGCTTGTCCCGGGTCATCTGGCCACAAAGGCGATCTGACTGCAGGTCCACTGCCTCACAGTCCCCTCCTGTCAGTAGTTTTCTCACATTATTCAAATGTCAGCAGCAAAGAATGTCCATATCTTTCATCTTGCTGGATCCTCCCTGAGGTAGGGCCACCTGCCCATTCAGAGGCAAACTGAAAACTAGGAAATCCAAATGACTCATCCAAGTCCACACTGCGAGTCAGAACTAGGACAAGAACCCACATGTCTGGGCCCTGAGAAACCCAGTGAGATCATGCAGGAAAATCGCCGCTGTCTTTCCCAGTTTTGCCTTGGACCAGACCATCCCTGGGATGACAGACACCCAAGGGACTTTCCTGGGAAACAACTTCCTTGAGGGACATGAGAGCTGCCCAAGAAATATTTTCAACTCAGGGACAGCCCCATGCTGAACCTCAGGGTGCCCAGAAACCCTTTACTGGTAGCCCAGAGCTCAGAGCAAACACTCAGACCACAGTTCTTTCTGCCCTTGATGTTGCACAGAACTGCTTTTGAGTGCAATGGAGCATAAGCAAGAGCTGGACAGACTTCTAGGGGATGTGGACACCACCATCGGAAAGACCTGTGAACCGTAGGAAGCTCTAAGCCCTTGAGCACTGGGCCCTCAAGCCCTGAAGTGGGATGTGCATCTTTGGACCCCATGGGGGTCTCATCCCCATTCAGGGGGCTCTGGGTCCCAGTGGGAAGACCTCTAGACCATTATGGAGAAGATCTTTTGGGGGTTCTAATGAGGGGTCTTTGGTTACTGTGGACTCCAGGGAAGGGATTCAAACAGTAACAGATCATTTGTCAGAAACATGGGAACAGTTGACGTGTTTGAATGTATTTGTGTGCATATATTTGCTGTGTATCTATGGAGTTGCTCAGTCCCTTTCATTCCCAGAGCACTCACTCCTTGATTGTCTTACATGTTCCACATTGGCCCTCAGAGCGTCATCCTTTTTTAAAAAATTATTTATTTATCTATTTATTTATCTATTTATTTATTTATTGGCTGTGTTGAGTCTTCGTTGCTGCACATGGGCTTTCTCTAATTGCAGCGAGCGGGGGCTACTCTTCGTTGCGGTGCGTGGGCTTCTCATTGCGGTGGCTTCTCTTGTTGTGGAGCACGGGCTCTAGGCATGCGGGCTTCAGTAGTTGTAGTTCAAGGGCTCTAGAGTGGAGGCTCAGTAGTTGTGGCGCATGGGCTTAGTTGCTCCACGGCATGTGGGACCTACCTGGACCAGGGCTCGAACCTGTGTCCCCTGCACTGACAGGCAGATTCTTTTTTTCTTTAAGAACTTTTATTGAGATACAATTGACATACAATAAACTGCATATATTTAAAGTGTACAGTTTGATAGTTTTTTTTCTTGTTAGTGATGTATATATGGCAATCTCAATCTCCCAATTCATCCCCCCCCACCCCTCTGCTTTCCCCACTTGGTGTCCATATGTTTGTTCTCTACATCTGTGTCTCTGTTTCTGGGCAGGCAGATTCTTAACCAAAACGCAACCAGGGAAGTTCCCAGAGCTTCATCTTATGGAGCAAAAGAGATTGAAGATGGAGAAATGAAGACAGCTGCCCAAATCCCCACAGAGAGGGACACATCTGGAATCAGACCTGACCCTCTCCTGTGGCCTCCATCTACCCTTGCACCCTCTGCCCACCGTCCCCACAGCCCAGCTGGCCTTGCCTTTCCAGCCCCTGCTGAGTTGCAGGCCTTAGAAGCCAAAGAACCCGCACTCCCCACCTGAGTTCTCCTTTCTGAAAAAGCCCTGTCTGGGGAGGTAGGATGAACTGGAGACCTTTAATCCTGACTCTGCCTCCTTCCCGGTGTTCCTGTGAGTTTAAGTGAAATCGTGGATCTGAAAGTGCTTCATAAACTGAAAAACGTTGAGCCAACACAAAGAAGGGGAAATCACCACTCTCTTCTGTACAGAGATGGGTGGTTTGGAGTCATGCCTTTGAGGGGCTTACAGTCTGGGTAGACAGACACACAGACCCACAACCCCAACATAGCATGATTAGTGTGTTGGCCAAAGGGTGTGCCGGGCACTACGAGAGCACAGACAGCTCCTGAGGGAGAAAGGGAAGGCCCTGAGAGGAGGACACCTTGGAGATGGGCCCTGAGGGATGTGTGAGAGTTTACCAAGTAGACAAAAGAGAAGACATGCATCTCAAAGGCGGGAACAGCCGGTGCAAAGGCAGGGGGAGCTGGAGAGGGAATGGTGTCCAGCTAGAGCCAGAGAGTCCAGTCAGCAATGGGGCAAACGAGTCTTGGCAAGGCAGGCCAGGGCAGAGAAGAGCACTGAAATGCTTACCAAGAAGATTTGGAGTCCTTTTCAGTAACTAATGGGACTTCTAAAGCAGGGAAGTGGTACGTATGAAAGAAACGATTATTTCGATTTCTTTGCAAATTTCAAAATAGAGGCTCAGAGTGAGCAAGGAAATTGCCCAAAGCCTCTGTGTTAGTCAGGAAACCAGAACTAATAGGAGATATGTATATCTCCATACCTATATTCATGTATGCACTTAGATTTATATTTTATATATAAATATACTTATATCCATAAAAGAAGTATTATACATACACATGTAAAAGAGATTTTTTATAAAGAATTGGCTTTCGCGATTATGGAGGCAAGCGTGTCCCAGGATCTGCAGGGTGACTCAGCAAACTGGAGACTCAGGAGAGCTGATGGTTTAGTTCCAGCCCAAGTCTGAAGCTATCTGGACACCCTGTGAGCCAGTCAATTTGACACATAAAATTATCACAGCCTCACAGCTAAACAGTGGCAGAGCTGGGGTTCGATCCCAGGACTATCTGATTCGAGAACCCGTTGCTGCAGCAGCCTCTGGGCAGAAATCCAGGGCTCTCCTCCCCCAGCCTGGTCTCCAGCCCCATGCCAGCTGGAAAGAAACAGCCAGTCACCAGCCAGGTTAGGCCGTGGGCCAGTCAGATAACCCAGTAGGGCTTGGGGAAGGACTAAACAACAGCCTCTCTGTTTTAGGCAAGGCTTTACAAAGGGTTTTACACCCTCTTGGGAGGCAAGGTGAGGGCCAGGGGTTGGGGCTTCAAAGAAACTGCCCAGCAGGAGCAGGACCTCCTGCGCCCTCGTCAGGCATCTGAACAGCTATGCCTCTGTCTCCCTTCTCCCCCTGCTCCCTGGCCTGGAGAGTCATGGCTTTCAAGATTGTTGGACTGGAAAAGCCCCTAACCTTCCCTTCTGCAAATCAATTCCACACCATTATGCAGATGGCAAAACAGAGGTCCAAAGTGTTTCCCCACTCAGCTAATCCATTTCTTGTCAACCCATGTTTATAGGTCTCACTGTGTTCCACCGTGCAGGGGCTTAAATGGTAAAGGGATTAGATAGGCAAGTCCAGGAGTGTGGTTATGTGACCCTCTCCCCACCAGCATGGAGCCCCTAAGGAATAAAAGTGGACCCACCTCTGTGCCTCCAGTGTGAGCACAGGGCCTGGCGGAGAGAAGGTATGTGGCTATTCAGTAAAGTCTGCACATGTTCCACAAGGTCCTGGGGTACCTGTGAGAGACACAGAGAACAGAATCGTCATGACCTGGGGCTACTATAAATGTGGGTGGTGAGAGAAAAGGAGTTGAGGATGATACATCCCAGGTTCCAGGCTTCAGCTCCTGGGTACATGGGGGTGTCCTTCTCTAATTTTAAGAACAATTGGAAGAAGTGAAGGTCTAGAGGGAAGACGATGAGAACAGTTGGGACCTTGAACTCATGAGTAAAGGTCTGGAGAAGGAAAAGTAAAAGGCTTGTTTGAGGAAGGTTGTTGGTGTGTCTTGGAGTGGGAAGATATGAGTGGTAGAGGGTGTTTTGTTTTTAAATTAATTTTCATTGGAGTATAGTTGCTTTACCATGTGTTAGCTTCTGCACAACAAAATGAGTCAGCCATATATACATATATATATACATATATCCCTCCCTTTCGGACTTCCCTCCCATTTAGGACACCACCACGCATTAAGTAGAGTTCCCTGTGCTATACAGTATGTTCCCCTCAGCTGTCTATTTTATATATAGTATCAAGAGTGTATATGTGTCAATCCCAATCTCCCAATTCCTGCCACCCCACCCCTTTCCCCCTTGGTATCCATATGGTAAAGGGTTTTGAATGGAGGCCAAGGTTAGTCCTTGATTCCCTTTGGGCAGTGGAGAGCCACTGAAGGTCTGTAAGCAGATCCTCAGAGAGATGATTCCAAAGGTCACTTCCAGGAAGCACCATGGGAATACGACCCCCAGATTCCTCAAGGAGTAGGGGGAGATGAAGCCAGGCTGTGCCCACATCAGTGTCGACTTTCTTCCCTGTTCACCTCAGCAACCCTGAGAGTGGGGAGAGGTAAATGCCCATTGGGCAGATGAGAAACTAAGACGTAGAGAGGTGAAGTGTGTTCCCAGGGTCACAGCTGGGAAGAGACTCACTTGGAGCCCATCCCCCTCCTATTTTACAGAGAAAGAACGAGAGGCCCAGAGGGGAATGTCCCCATTTTGCCCATGAGGAAGTAGAAACACAGGAAGGTTGGCTCTTCTCCAAGCTGTTCAGTAAATAGTGATCAAGCCCTCTGTCCTGGGTGTTTTTTCACTTTTCCACGGAACTGGGCCTTTCTACGGTCCCCAAGCCCAGAGTTTACAAAACACTTGTCTTGGCCACTATATCTTCAGTTCTAGGGAACGCCACTGCAGAGCCAGATGCAACTTTACTCTCCGTACTGAGCTCCAAGGAGGGGAAACAACGTCCCACGTCACCCAGAAAATCGGGATCTAACTCCAATGGCTGTTTCCCTGGGCTGTCCCTTGGAGTGGCAGGATAGAGGCTCAACTGGTGGTGAGACCAGGCTCTGGGTGACCGTGGGAAACCTCTCTGGGGAGAGGAAAGTTCTGAGACCCAGAGATGGCAAGGGACTGGCCTGAGCTCCAGCTGAGACCTGTGGCTGCTGCCCTTGGTGAACACCAGGTACTTTTTGGCAGCGAAGGAGGATGGGCTGGGCCCCAGTGCCTGCCCGACATCCCACCATGAGAGCACACCAGGAGCAAGGGGCTTTCCACCCAGATCCCTGAGAGAAGTTGCTCCATCATCCTGTCTCACCACAACCATTTCCTTCTCTAAAAACTCCCCCACAGGCTCTGGGGCCAAGCCAGGCTCTCAACACAGAGAACCCAGACTAGTTTCTCTAGCTGTAGCCACACCAGGCTCAGAAATATCCCAGGAGGCCCTCTTGCCTCTGCCACTGCCACAGCTGAGGGTATGTGTGGGGTTGGCCTCAGGCTAAAGCTAGCCGCTCTCTGCTCGCATTGTTGCAAAGCCATTCACGCATCACAGCTCACTTAATCCTCACAGCCAACCTGTGGGGGTGGGAACAGTTATTATCAATGGCCCTTTTACAGGTAAGGAAACTGAAAGCAGGAAGGAGCTCCGAGTAACGACTTCTCTGTCTGATTGAGCAATGTTTCTCCTAACGCTCTGCTCAGTAGTGCCGAGCATCAGATTTTGAGTTTTGTTTAGCTTTCGGAGATTTTTTTGGAGTTTGCCTGGGAAAGAGTTAAGCCTCGCAATTATGCCAAAGTGGAAGCGTCCCCCGGGGGTTGGGAAAACTGGAGCGGGAAAGGGGACCTGACTTAGGGAAGGTCTCACGGCAAGTGAACGAACTGGCTAGGGTCAGACTTGGCGGCGGGAAGCACCTGCCAGGCTTGCACCTTGACACCAGGGCTGCGACCTCCCATCCTTAAGACCTCAGTTTCTCGGCTCTCTAGGCCGGGGGCCCTTCCAGAGCTCACGCCGCCGGTGGGGCCTCAGACTATGAGAGCTGCGTTGGGTTTATCTGTGCGGGTGCAGAGATTCCGGCCCCGCCCCCTTTGGCGCAGGCCGCGCCTCCAGGCCCGCTGGCTTCCGGGATTCCTCCAGCCCTGCCCCGCCCCGCCCCCTATACACCAAGCTCGGGTGGACTTGAAAGGCCCCGCCCGCAGCGATGCTCCAGGTGTAAGGGGCGGGGCCTCTCGTCCCAGCCCCGGCCCGGTAGGTGGCCCACCTTGGGAGGTGAAAGGTTCGCGCCCCCTAGAAGGAAGAGGGTCCGGCTGGTGCGCGACGCCTGCTGCTACTGACTCATTCTTACACTCATCCATTCATGCACTCAACCTCCCTGATGTTTATTCGTGCACTCCCTCAGCTAATTCTTATCCCAGAACCTTCTAATTCTCTCACTAGACTCTTCCGGACAGCTTCACTGGGACACAAAAGTGAACAAGGTGGACATGGGCTCTGCTCTGGAGGAATTTAAGAGTGTAAGGGGCACAGCAGCGTGTGTCTGATGCCATAACAGAAGGATGGGCGCAGGACATCAACAAGATGGGGAGGGAGTGTCAAGTAGGAGAGCAGCCAGGCAAGGCCACGACGAAGGGGCAGTGGCATCTGACCTGGATCCGGAAGGGAGCAACAGCCGGCCGGGTGAAGTTCATAATAATAACCATCCAAATATAAGTGCTTTGCAGGCTCCTACTGTGTGCTTTATTTCCATTAATTTTCATCTTTACCACAATCCTGGGAAGTAGGTATTATCACCTTCATTTTACAGATGAGGAAACTGAGGCTACAGGAGTTTAAATAAATTGTCCAAAGTGATACAACCAATAAATACAAAAGCCAGAAGTTGAACCAGGTCTATCTCCAAGTTTAGACCTAGATTTAAGTTTAGAGATATGGAATGTTAACTATAAAGGCCTGGAGGCTATACCCAAAATATTAGCAATGGTAGTCTCTAGGAGGTGAGTTTATATTTGAATTATGTATGAGATAAGATATGTATATGTTAGAACATATGTATATATGTTAGAACATATGTATATGTTAGAATTCACAATTTCCTTATGGTAGTTTACTTTTATTTTCTCCAATTCTTTTTCTTCCCCCAGAAACGGAAATATGTTTGACTGTGGGGTTTTTTTTTCTTTGATTACAAAAATATAGTATTTTTTGAAAGTCAGTCCATTTAAAAATAACCATTTCCAGTGATTATTTTCCCTCTGTATTTTCCTAACACTGCATCAAGCATGTATTACCTTTGTAATTCGAAAGTAAATGCTATTTTTAAGAAGTGAATCGCACACATCAAGGACTGAATGACCCGAACAACCAGAACTCAGGCAGTTCCTGAGAAAAACGCTTGGGGGTTTTGGTTGACCTCAGACCAGAGTGAGTCATCTGGGTGAAGTTGCTGCCAAGCATGGGGCAAACAACTAGAAATGCAGGTCCCAGATTGGAGAAGGAAACCACCCCTGAGCCTCAGGGCTGGTCAGACCTCATCTGAGGCTCAGGCAAGCTGGAGAGCTGCCCTGCAGCTGGGAAAAGACCTAAGCACAGTTGAGGGACCTTCAAGAATACATACCTGGGGAGAGGTCTTCATAATACACACACAATTGGTGTGCAGGTATGGGCAGGGCGACCAGGGGGCATAACTTGTCTGGAGAAATAGTGAGCAAGGAGAGGCTGGAAGACTACCTGATTAAGGGTAGCTGTGTGGGTGATAGATTGCATTAGGAGACCTCTCTAATGTGTACAAGGTTTGTAGGATATAAGGGGGGTAGAGACACATCCCCAGCTCAACATCTCAGAGGGAATGTGCTCGAACTATCAATAGTAAACAATAGTGGTAACAATAATGAGAATTGTTTGTCGAGTTCCTATTGTGTGCCAGGCTCTTTACACCTAACACATTATATCTAATATATATTGTAATACATGTAATTATATACAATATATAATATTGATTATGCTAATTATATAATATATGGTGTGTTATATAATTATATAACATAAAATATAATGTTTATAATATAACTCTCTCTCTCTCTCTCTCTCTATATATATATATATATAGTTAGGCATAAAGAACCTGGTGGTATATATATCAATGGCTTTCAAATTTGAGCTACACTAGAATCCTCTGGAAGGCCTCTTGCAACACAGATTGCTGGGTCCCACCCCAAAAGTTTCTGATTCAGTATGTCAGGGGTGGGGCTAAGTCACAGGTGATTAAGTGAGGCTGGTCTGGGAACCACACTTTGAGAACCACAATATACATTATTTTATTTATTTGTCACAACCACCTTACAATAGAGGTTCTGTTATTATCCCCATTTTACAGATCCAAAAACAAACAAACAAAACATCATCTGAGGTTCCTCACAGAGGTAAAACTACTGTTCACAGATAGTAAGTGGCAGAGCCCAGATCTGAAGCCTGCTTTTTCTGATTTCAAACTTCAGTTCTTTTTTGCAATTAATTGATAAATAGAAGTCAAGATTCTATTGTTTGAGGTCTTCCCTGGTGGCCCCAAGCTAGGGGGCCGGGGTTTGATCCCTGGTCGGGGAACTAGATCCCACATGCATGCTACAACTAAAAGTTCTCATGCTACAACTAAGGAGCCTGCATGCAGCAACCAAGGAGACAATGAGCTGCAACTAGGGAGCCCACGAGCCACAACTAAGGAGCCCTCAAGCTGCAACTAAGTAGCCCACCTGCCACAACTATGACCCGGCACAACCAAATAAATATTTTTTTTTAAAGATTCTATTGTTTGAAATTAACACAACATTGTAAATCACCTATACTTCAATTAAAAATTCTTTAAAGATTCTATTGTTTGATAACAAACTTGTAAATTGTTCCTTCAAGTTATTAAAAAAATAAAAATTTTGATCCTGGAAGAGGTTGGGCAGGAGTTACCAGTATTCCAGAGGTGGAGAAAAAGCAATGCCTTGGGGGAGGAGGGAGTGATGATTCAGTCCTTCCCTCCACGTGGGAAGGACTTTGGGTTATACCTCGCCCAGGATTTCTCAATTCTTACAGCTTCACAATCTCATGTTGTGGGCTCTCTGCTCTTCCCTTTCTTAGCATGCAATTCACCAAACATGTATTGAGCATCTTGTTCAATAGAGCAGGGTAGGCTGAATAATGGCCACCCAATGATATCAGGTCCTAATCCTTCAGAACCTGCCATGTTACCTTATATGGCAAAAGGGATTTCACAGATGTGTTTACCTCAAGACTCTTAAAATGGGGAGAACATCCTGGGCTATCAGGGTGGGCCCGATATAGTTATAGGGCCCTTTTAAGAGAGAAGGCAAGCACAGAGAGAGAGACTGGAAGATGCTATCCTGCTAGCTTTGAAGATGGAGGGAGGGCCACAAGCCAAGGAATGCAGCTCTACAAGCTGAAAAAGCAAGGAAACAGATTCTTCCTTAAAGCCTCCAGAAGAGAGGCAAGCCCTGTCAATACCTTGATTTTAGCCCCTGCAAGACCCATTTTGGACTTCTGACCACCAACTATAAGATAATAAAATTATCTTGTTTTAAGCCACTAAATTTATGGTAATTTGTTACAGAAGCTATAGGAAACCGATATGAATATAAGTGCCAAAAATAGAAAACTGCCTCTGGTTTTCACACAAATGTGTGAGCCAATAAATATGCACACATCCACATTCACACTCACACTGCTTCTGCCTTGTGCTTGCAGGGGAGCAAGTGCATACGGGAGCCTCAGTGGCTTCCAGCTTCAAAGACTGAGAGTACCTGTAGCCACCTAGACCCACGCAGACCACTTCTGGTCTTACTTCCAGAAGTAAGCAAAGGTGATTCATTCCCTCAGTAAACATTTACTGAGTACCTGCTCTGGGCCCGGCTCGGTGCTGGATATGGGTATGAAAGCTGAGCCAAGCAGATCCTCACAGGGCTTCTGGTCTGGGGTTGGGAAACAGAAATTCAATACTCTTTCACATTCATAATTATATTGTAGGTGTCTCAGAAGGGGGTTCAGTTCTAAAGTCAGCACCCAGGTGGCAAGGATATATCATACAAAATTACATTGGAATTTCAGAATTCCACTGGAATTCCATTGGAAAATTACATTGGAAAGCCCTTAAATTACCTATAATGCACAATAATTCTCTTGCATGCTTAAGAGAATTCGGCTGAAGAGAGTAACTAAAGGAAAGGCTGTCTTAAGATATCTGCATGTTGAAACTGCTCTGCCTTTAGGAAAAAGACCCCATCTCTAGGGATGAATTGAGGTTGGGCAGAGAATTTGGGAGTGCTCCTGGCACCTGCAGGGTGATTCCAATCTGCTTGTATATTAAGCCTCTGTCATCTTAGTGCATGTTAAAAGATTTGGTTTTTTTATGAGGATAATACAGATTCCGGAGTTGCATCTTTGGAGGTCAGTGGTTGGAGGATCAGTTGGTGTTACTTAAATGTGCCTTGGATGTGAACCCACAGGGCAAACTGTGGTCAGTATTATTATGGAAAAGAGCTGAACCCATGAGAATCTATGCTTGGGGGAACGTGGGATCCCACAGAGGTCTTCCCAGAGGACGTGACATTGAACTGATGCCTGTAGGACGGGTGGACAAGTGAACATTAACCAGGCAAGACAACTGACAGGGATCATACCTCAGGCACACAAACTACCTCAGTAAGTGGCTAGAGTTGAGACCTCCTCTGGAGACACAAGAGAGTGACACCCACAGTCCCCTTGCTGCCCAAAGAAACCCTGGGACTCTCTGCCCTAACCCTGAGACCTTTAGGAGATCCTTGTCTGTGAACCCTAGGCACTGTTCCACTTCCTAGGAAATGCTGGGGATTTCTCAAGATTTGGGATTTCTTATTCATGCCTGGGGTACTTTTTATTTTCTGGAACAGTGTGGTGAGGCTTTGCAGGGAGTGGTCCTAGAATCTGTTCTGACATTAACTTGCTGTGTGACCTTGGACCAGTCATATCTCTCTGGGCCTTGATTTGTCCATCTGTAAAGTGGGTTGAGCCCTTCCAGCCCTGACACAGTCCCTCTGGGACTGTGGAGAAATAGGGCCCTGTAGTGGTTTGAAACCCCTGGCTGTGGCACTAGCTCTGAGTGGGAGTCCTGACTCCACCATTTACTGGGACCTGGGGCAAGTCATTTCACCTCTCTGAGGCACCATTTCCTCATCTGTTTTATAGTTGAGGCCTTTGTTCCCATCCCTCTGGATTGTTTGAGGATTAAATGAGATCAGGAACATAAAGCATTCGTTGCTGTGGCAGCTGTGGTCATTTTTTGTGATGGTTGTGAAATGGAACGAGTTAACTCTGCTGATTTCTGCAGAATGCGCCACCCTCAGGGTTTACCACCAGCGCAATCGCAGCCGCGTCAGAAGGTCCTCTGATGGGTGTTCAGGGAAACACCCAGAACTGGGTAGCTGCATTTGGCAAGAACTGAGGAAACTCCCCACAGAGAAAGTTATGACGGGTGGGCGGTGGCTGCACTAACTTGTGAGTAAAAAGATGATTCCCAGACTGAGCTGTAGGAGTGGGCCTGGTATGGAGTCTGGGCAGCCTGAAATAGCTTAGGGTGGGAAAGGAAATGTCCCTTGCCCTCAGCTGGTAACCAGGACCAGGACAGGTGGGGACAGGATGGACTGGAGGAGGACTGAGTCTTCCCTTAACTATGACCAGCCCCTGAGCCTCTGGCCCTCCCCACTTAGATTCTGACCGTACGGTTTCTATTCATATTACAGCTTAGACAGTCTGACTGCTTTTGAAACAAGGGATAGGAAACTAAGTCCCAGAAAGGGGCAGGGACTTGCCCAAGATCGCACAGTAAAGCAGAACCAGAATTGAGGTCTCCAGGTCTCAGATCCAAGAATCTCTGACAGCATCCAAGAATCTCTAATGCCATGTGACCTTAGTCAGGTCACTCCACCTCTCTGAGTTGGTTCCCGCATCTGTAAAACGGGGTTCATCATAGCTGCCTCTCAGGTCTAGATGAGCAAATGACTCAGATCCAAGACACAGTGAAGTGAGTGAGTAGCTGGTTGTTGCCTGGTAACTGCAGCAGTCCCAGATGTTTTCTACCTCCACACTTCCATGGGAATCAGGCCACCCAGTGACAACTGGGTTCAGTCCTCAGAAAGAAAATTCTCTGGCTTAAGTGGCAGTAGGGAGGGAGTCTTCTCCTTCTGAAGCACTGATCCGGGGGAGGCACAGTCAGTTCCCTTCCTAGAGGTCCTCCCAGGCAGCCCAGACTTGTCTATCTTTCTAGCTTAGGAACAGATTCCCATGACTCCTTCTCTCTAGGCAGAGCTGAGCTGCGGGCTGTCAACACACACAGAAGCAAGCGCTGGGGGAGAAAAGCCTTCCAGGGCCTTTTCATCACCATTGGGAGACATGTTAAGAGAGTAATCTGGAGTCACAACTGGGTCCGAACCCTGGCTCTGTCACTCATTGGCTATGTGACCTTAGTTAGGTCACTCCACCTCTCTGAGTTGGTTGCCTCATCTGTAAAGTGGGGTTCATCATATCTACCTCTCAGGTCTGGATAAGGAGCAAATGAAAAAATGAATGTAAAGTACCAGGCCTAGAAGTGGGCACTCAGTATTGATACCTGGATCAGTTAGATTTTCAATGGTAAGCAAGTCCACTCTGGGTCATCTAGCAGAAAAGGGCCATATAATCAGGCTGGAAGGCTACACAGCAAAAAAACAACACCCCCAAGGACTTCCCTGGTGGCACAGCGGTTAAGAATCCACCTGCCAATGCAGGGGACACGGGTTGGAGCTCTGGTCCAGAAAGATCCTACATGCCACGGAGCAACTAAGCCCGTGCACCACATCTCCTGAGCCTGCGCTCTAGAGCCTGCCACCCACACCTATTGAGCCCGCGTGCCACAACTACTGAAGCCCACGCACCTGGAGAAGCCACCGCAATGAGAAGCGCACGTGCTGCAATGAAGAGTACCCCCCGCTCTCTGCAACTAGAGAAAGCCCGCACACAGCAACGAAGATCCAACACAGCCAATTAATTAATTGCTTAATTTTTTAAAAAAAGAATTTCCATATTTTTTTAGAAAAACAACCCCCCCCAGAACGCAAGCACATGGCATGGACAGGGCAGCAGGCAGCAGGGACGCTCTGCAGGCTGGCTTCCCCTGACACGGCTACTTAACACTTGCATCCTCCCTCCTCCTCCACCCCATCTGCACTCCCTGCCCTCCTCACCCTGTTGAGCCCTTATCACCTTCCGAGGTAACTTATTATGTTTACAAGTGGTCTGCTTTCCCTTGTAAGCCCCGTGAGAGCACAGATCTTTGTTCTGTTCACTGAACAAAGTATGGCACATAGTAGGTGTTCAAAATATTTATCGAATGAACGTAAATAATGTCCCTGAGGTCGCACAGCTGGGAAGCAGCAGGGCTGTGATCAGAATCCAATTTTATTTGGCTCCGAAACTATAGCATCTTCTTCCCAGGGCTTTTATGAGGCTCAGATGAGTTCACATGTGTTAGCCACTTAGAACAGTGCCTGGTACAGAGGTTATTGTACCGTAAACGTGGGCCACCATCATCACTATTACTACTGTTATTACTGAGGGGCCCCCCTCTTCTCTCCTCATGGGCTCATTTCTCTAAATTCTATAATAGTGCAGTCAGCTATCTGGGGTGTGACTTCAAGCCTGGGCAGACACACTGACATGAACCTCAGGAAGGAAAAATAAAGGTGTCTCCAGACAGCCCAGGTTGCAAGAAGCCCTGCTCCCCCTTCCCTCCGCAGGACCCAATCCCCTATGTGGCCCCACCTATACTGTAACTGACCTGAAATAGTTCTCTCACAATTGCAAACAACACAGACTTCCTGTCTTTTGAGAAAGGGGAAGTCCAGCCAGCAATTTACCTTGAGTCATTTGTTTCAAGAAGGAAGCCCCTGCAGGTGGCAGAAGGTAGCAGAAGGAGGAAGGTGCCTGAAAAGAGAAAGGAGGATTCCAGGAGTGCTACCACTTCTCAGCTCTACTCCTCTCTGGTCTTAATTTTCTCATTTTGGAAAATGGGACAATGGCCTTTCTCTCACTTGCTCCTCTGCATTGTACTAATATCAACGAGTACACATGAAGAGCTGGGAATACGTAAGCACTATGCCACCAGCAGGACTGGGAATGGCCACTAAGTCTAGAAGTTAAAAACACACAGGTCTATATTCAGATTCTGCCTCCATCACTTTCTAGCTGTGTTCCTGGGCAAGTAACGGAACCTCTCTGGCTCTTGGTTTCATTTTCTATAAAATGGGCCCTTGGTTTCCGCAGCTGTAAAATAATAGCTTATCTCCTAAACTGGTTTTGAGGGTTAACTGAGAAATGCACATCAAGGCTAGGAAGGACCTAGGCTCAAAGCAAGCCCTCAGGAATGGTGGCTCTTGTTTTTAATCCTCGATGACCTCTCACTTCCTCATCTCTCCCTTGTGTGTCGCCTCGCCCAGTCCCTGCTGTGCTCAGGACAAAGCCCCTTCTGAGACTGCTTCTCATAGACCTTCTCCCACATCTGTAAGGCCACAAATAACTGTTAAAATAGTTTTACTGATTACAAAAGGAATTAATCCATGGTAGAAAAAGAATTTTAAGCAAATAAGTAAAAGGAAGAAAATAGAGATTCCACATAACTTCACCACACAGAGATAATCACGATTGATTGGGTGACTTTCCTTCCTGATTTCTTTTTAATAAATGTGTAACAGGATGTTAAATGCAAGTTCCTTGTCATTTTGGCAGAGGTAACAAATGCCACGAGCCATGGACCACCCAGGCAGTGCATGCTGAAGGATGGAGAAACCGGTTCTATGAGCATAACCCCTTCGCCCACCTCTGGTCATCACGGAGTGTGTGTGTGTGTGTGTGTGTGTGTGTGTGTGTGTGTGTGTGTGTGTGTGTGTGAGAGAGACAGACAGACAGACAGACAGACAGACAGAGACAGAGATGAAGAGAGAGGACAGGCTGGTTGGGAGGGATTTCTTTTGGAGAGGATTGTTGGTTATTGTTTGGTCCCCACCGCAAAACCCCTTCCACCCCAGAAAGGTGGAGACTTGAAGGTAACCACTTGGCAAGTTTGAGATGTACCCGGGGTCCACAGACCAGAGAGAAAGGCAAGTCTAAGGCAATGGCACACTTCTATCACCCACGCT
The DNA here is from genome assembly GCF_030028045.1 of Hippopotamus amphibius kiboko. Lineage (NCBI taxonomy): Eukaryota > Metazoa > Chordata > Mammalia > Artiodactyla > Hippopotamidae > Hippopotamus > Hippopotamus amphibius. Next base: position 25,857,950 of record NC_080186.1, on the reverse strand, counting down.
TCGCCCGGCACAGAGCTTATCACGCTGAACTGTAAATGCCCGTTGAGTTGGCTGCCTTCCCAACCTGACCTGGAAACAGCTTTCAGACAGTGTCTGGGCCTTGTATCCCCTGCCCCTGCAGAAGGCCCAGCACTTAGCTGATGCTTCATAAATGTTCTGGTGAATCAGGAGAAGACTGAAGAAGCTGTGGAATCGAAAGCAGAAAGATCAAGGATTTTAGAACCACACAGATCTAAGTTCAAGTCCTGCCTCTGCCACTTTGTAGCTGTGTGCCCCTTCAGGAAGTCACATCATATCTCTTCATTTTTTCTCACTTGAAAAATGGGGATAATGTGAGCATCTGTTTTGCAGAATTTCGAACGAGCAAGTGGTGACATAGTAGGTGTTCCAGCAATGATAAATGAATGAAGACACGGTAGTCTTGGAAATGCTGCACACTGGCTGGGGCTCCTGAGAATTCCCCGTTTGAACTAATACAGTTCTGGCATTTCTGGATCCTCGTTTCTTCCCCTGCTCCTTTCTCAGTCGTAGTCATGTTGTAATCATCACCATCATCTTTATAGCAGCAACAACAGCTGCTGGTTGAATGGAAATTTACAGAAATTTCATGACCTGGTCTCATTTAAATCTCACAATAATCCTTTAAGATCTATATTATAATTCCCATCCCATAGACAAGAAAACTGAGGCCTAAAGAGGGTGAATGATTTGCCCAAGGGCACAAAGACCTGAGACTTGAGGTGCTGCTTTTTACCTTCTTTAAACTGATTTAACATGTGCTCAGCACACACTGTGCACCAGGCACTTGAAATTAGCAGCTTGCCTCCTCCCCTTAGAGATGAGTGGAAAGGACAGACATACGAGTTGACAATAATTATAACTCTGCATAGTAAGCATTATCTAGGAAAACTCCAGATAAAATGATTATTCCTTCTGCTAGAGGCAATCAGCTGGAGAGCGGGTCCAGTTCACTATTTTCTTTTCCTTTTTTTTTTAATATTTATTTATTGATTTATTTTGGCTGCACCAGGTCTTAGTTGCGGCACACGGGATCTTTTAGTTGTGGCATGTAGACTCAGATGTGGCATTCAAAATCTTAGTTGCCACATGCATGCGGGCTCTAGTTCCCTGACCAGGAATCGAACCCAGGGCCCCCTGCATTGGGAGGGCAGAGTCTTACCTGCTGGACCACCAGGGAAGTCCTCAGTCCTCTATTTCCTATCTCTGTGGCTTTGGGCCAGTCACTTCACCTCTCTGGGCTTTATTTTCTTCGTCTGTATAATGGGGATTATGAGAATAATATCTCTCTCATACAACACTGTGGGGATAATAGAGATAATGTATGTATTTGCACAATGTCTGGCACAAGTAAATTATAGCTGGTTCTTTATTACTGTAACCTAGATGTCAGCCAGGGGCCTCCTCACCCCTTGAGATCATGGGATGAGCCCAAGCACCCATTCCAAAACCCTCTCAAGATTACTGCAAATTCCTGGGAGGTTTTATGTCTTGTGGTCCAGCTGCTGATTCAGCCTGTACCATCTTTGGTCAGCACTATACTAAAGCAGATGTAGAACCTGGCCCCTTCAGCCATTTTCACAAACACCCCAGTCGGGGTAGCCTCGGTGAGTATAGAAGACGTTTTTGAAGATTTCCAGGGCTGGGAGACAGAGGAAGAGACCACATCATAGTTACAAAAGACTTTAGGGTGAACTAAAAATAGACTGGTTCCCGAAACAGCCTGAGCGGCTCTTCTGCCTCCCTCTACACTGTTCCTAGCCCCTCAGCTGTGGCCAGCTCCTGTCTCCTGGTGACGGATATCTGCTTTTGTCTCTACTCTGTCTTCCTAAGGAGCTCTCCAGCTTCCCTTCCAGGCATTATCCCACTGTGTGAAGCCTTAGGGGTTGGGGGCTTGGCTTCCCCTCCTGTCTCCTGGTCACCCCCTCACCCTCATCCTCACCCCCTGTAAGTCCAAGCTCAACAGGGCCCCTCCCTGGCCTTCACGTAGCCCTCATGAATGAGGAAATGTCTGACATCATTGACAGTGGTTGATGCTGGTGGGTGGGTGCCACCGGCTGGCTTTCTGCTGCCTCTGCCCCACCCCCACCCTTGGTTCCTGTTCATTTCCCAAACCCAGTCCTCCAGTTTCTGGTAGATTCTCTGAGTCCTCAGTAGCTTAAAACATCTAGAGTTATTTTAAGAACAAATTCAAACCCAATTCCTCCTCTTTGTTGCCTCCACAACAGCTGCCTCTGGGAGCTTCAAGATCACACCTTCACCTTAAACAGTTTTTCAAAGTACTTTCCCAGTGAAAGCCATCCTCTTTCCTAAAGAGAAGAGGTCACACACTGATAGTCTATGGGCTGCATCTGGTCCACGGGATGTTTAAAAAATCAAATCAATATTTTATTTTCTATTAATTAATTAATTAGGCTGCACCGGGTCTTAGTTGTGGCACGCCGCATCTTTGTTGAGGCATGTGGGATTTTGCGCTGTGGTGCGCAGGCTTCTCTCTAGTTGTGGCACTCCAGAGCATGCGGGCTCAGTAGTTGTGGCACATGGGCTTAGTTGCCCCACAGCATGTGGGATCTTAGTTCCCTGACCAGGGATCAAACCTGTGTCCCCTGCATTGGAAAGCAGTTCCTTAACCACTGGACCACCAGGAAAGTCCTAAATCAGCATTTTAAAAGTGAGAGACCACACATAAAAATCCGGATTTGTGGCTTTTCCTGTACACTCAAAATCTGGCATCATAGGACCCACAGTCCCCTCAAGTACATGTTAGACTCAATGGAGAGCAGGGTCCCTGCCCTCTAGCCAGGTTCTTCTTATGCCCCTGTCCACTGGCCCTATTTATTTTTCCTTTTGACCCCTGTAGTCTTTCAAATTTGTGACTTTGGCTAAGACGCGTTTCAGCACCAGTTCCCACCTCTGCATCTAATTATTATGATAAAATTGGGTCTATGAATGTGCTAGGTTTGAAAGGGCACCCTAGGCAGAAAGTATAGCAAGAGTAGTCACTTAAGCATGCAAGTGATGACTGTTTCTGGAGGGGTAAGAGGTCCAGAAGGACTGGGTCTCAGGTGCAAGGGGGCACTGGGACTGTAAAGGGTTAAGTTGGGGCTTGGTTATGAAGGGCCTTAATGCTCTCCTTTAGGACTATTGGGAGCCATTGCGGGGTTTAAACCAGGGCGACACAGCATGAGGTGTGCCTTAAGAGAAAAGTGGGTGGGAAGCTCGTGGGGCGGGATAGATTGAAACCCTCCTGTCCCCCGCTGTCCCTGAAGAAAGCCCAGCGAGAGGCTGGGGCAGTGGTCCACGAGGGCCAGGGATGCTGTGGCCCGACTGCGTGGCATCGGCGGTGGTAATGGCTGGGAGGGATTCCGGAGGCAGCCTTGCCTGGGAGTGGGTATGCTCGACCTTGACGGAAAATATTGCGTGCGCCCCAGCTGTAGCTCGCTCGCCTCCCCGCCCCTCCCCCGCGCCGCAGTGGACTGCGGCGGAATCCCCGCCCCTCGCCTGAGCGCACTCCCGCGCGGCTGCGGCAAGCTAGGGGCAGGGGCGGGAGAGCGGGGGTGGCAGGATGGCGGGGATGCCCGTCTTCCCTAGAAGGCGAGGGTGGGGGAGGAGATGGGCAGGCTGGTCACGTGGTGCCGCCACCAGGCACAGCCCTATTGGCGGGTCCCGCAGCGTAGCCAGCCGGGCTGCTCGGGTTTCCAGGCACGGAGCAGCCTTCTCCCTTCTTTCGAACGCCCGGGGGGGTGGGCGGGGGGGGGGTGCACTGGGCCCTTGCGGAGGAGGGTGGGCTGGGGATCCTGCTCTCTCCGCAGGGTGTAACGCAGCCTGCTCCCTGGCTGCTCGCCACGGTCTTCACTGCAGTTTGGGTGGTCTGATTATTGTCTCCGTTAGCACACCCCTTCTCTGCTTCTCTCCCGCCTTCCCACACCTGCCCCTCTTACTACCACGCTAGCTGGAGGCCAGCTTTGTTTGGGCTGGCTCAAGCAGGTTTCTGTTTCTTGTCACAATTTTGCAGTTTGGGGCGTATCAATTAACCTGGTTGGAGGTGGGGAAGATTAAAACAGAAATCCCACAGACACTTACAGCCCCGCACATCCAGATATTTTTATCTCCCCGAACTGCTCCTTTTTGTCTTCATCTGTTTCAGGCAGAAGCCCAAAAGCTATCTGTCTCGCTGCGCCCCCATCGAATCTATGACAAGAACCTATTAAATTTACCTACAAAATATTTCTTAAAACTCAGCACCCAGTATTTCTCCTTAGTATTTCTCCTGATTTGTAACTGTGTTTATGTGTGATTGTTTATGTAGGGTTTTTCCCACTGGACTGTAAGCTCCATGAGAACTGGGACCTTGTCTATTTTGCTCATTGCTGTAGCACCAGCACAGTACCAGGCACATGGTAGGGGCTTAATAAGTGTTAATTGAATGAACAGAGGCATAGCAAGTACTGTGTTAGGTACTAGGTGTGGAAAGGGGGCTCAGATTTTAAGATGAAACATACAGGTCTATCCTCAAGAAATCATCTATCCAACAAACCTGTCCTGAGACCTACTCTGCACCAGGTGCTGGGGGGACCAGTGTACAAGATGAGTAAGACTGTATTTCTACCTTCCCCCTACATCTGGGGGCAGGGGGGACAACATATGACTAACCTAGACAGTAAGACTTGTGTGGTATTGGGAAGTCAGGTGTGGTGGTACCTACCAACCTCTAGAATCAGAAGAGTTCAGGATTTGGAATCTGATGATCTGGACCTCCCCGCCCAGCTTTGCTGCCTTCTGGCTGTGTGACCACAAGTCTCTTCTCTGTCTGAGGCTCCACCTCTTCATCTTAAAAATGAGGATAACAATATCATCTCACTGGGCTGAGAGATATGAAAGCACCAAGTGCCAGGTTTTATGACAATATTGGGTATAGGTGGGTGATCGTACCTTTTAGTTTGCCTGGAACAGACCGTACCCTTTTAGTTTGTTGAACCAGAGCAATTGATAATAGCATTCCCTTTCATTCTCAAAAGTGTCCTAGGTTTGGACAGTAAATCATGTGGTCATCCTAGTAATAGGATGACACTGGAGTTATCTACACCGTGCCCTAGGGACACAGAGAGGGAGGGAGGGGAGTCTGAAAGTAGAAAGGAGGGTGGTGACCATGGAAATGAACCTGGAAGTATGCATGGGACTACAGGCAGAGGGATTAGCATTTGCAAAGAAGCAAGATGCATGGAAGGAGATGAGGCTGGCAGTGGGAACTATAGAAAGGTTTTTATTTATTTATTTATTTATTTATTTATTTATTATTTATTGGTGTTGGGTCTTTGTTGCTGTGCATGGCCCTTCTCTAGCTATGGTGAGCAGGGGCTACTCTTCATTGCAGTGAGTGGGCTTCTCAGTGTGGTGGTTTCTCTTGTTGTGGAACACGGAGTCTAGGTGCATGGGCTTCAGTAGTTATGGCACGGGGGCTTAGTAGTTGTGGCTTGAGGGCTCTAGAGCACAGGCTCAGTAGTTGTGGTGCATGGGCTCAGTGGGATCTTCCCGGAGCAGGGCTCGAAACTGTGTCCCCTGCATTGGCAGGTGGATTCTTAATCACTGTGCCACCAGGGAAGTCCCTACAAAGTTTTCTGCGGAGGGGTTGACATGAGCATATGGTTTCACAAAAGATACCAACTGAGGAGTTGGGCCAAAGTCTAGGCAAGAGAGATGATGAGGCCTGAACCAGGGTGAGGTTCCATAAGCATTTTGGAGTAAATAAGACTTGGATATGGGGGTCGGAGGACAGGTCAGAGGCAGGTGGCTGCGGAGGCCATTCACTGAGGTAAGTAGGGAGGAGGAAGGGCCAGGAAACCTAGGAGATAGGAGACCACCCAGATCAGACTGACTAGGAGAGCAGCATTCACCATTCCTGATCCAGAGGGGATAACTAGGGATCACAACAGGTGGAGGTCACTCCTGAAGCCAGAGGAAGGAGCTGGGGCCCAGGAGTATTTAGGTGACAACTGATTAAAATTAGCTTTCAAAGCAACCTGGAAAGGCAAGAGAAAGCTCAAAAGTAGAGCCACAAGTAAAGAAAGAGCAGGTTTTACAGGCCAACTTCATTGTACCTATGGCTCTTCTTGATCCAAATGTTCCCACAGTACCCTACTACTTAACAATAAAGGCAGAAATCCTTAGCCTGGCATTCAAGGCTCCTGGTGACCTGGCCCCGACCTATCACTGGTGAACATTTCCTATTTTACCTGCTCATGTTTGACCCCTCCCTTCTTGTGAAAACATAAGAATTGCCCTTCCCCCTGGTCCAACCATATGGTCCCAGTGGGGACTAGCAATCATGGCATCCCATCCCCCATGACCAAGGGTCCAGTAGCTGTAGCACTTGTCTCAAAGGGTTACATGAGCCCAAACTCACTTTTTTGGCCTAGGCTAGTTCACGCTGGGCTTCTTTTCCTTGCATCCAGTGGAGTCATAATACAGAAACTCCCTTCTCTCTTCTCTCACACATGCTTTCAAAGATTGTCTATTCCTGTTATGCCCTGTTGTTCACACTTCCTCACACTGATCCAGCCTTTGTACCCCTTGCCTTTCTATCAGGCTCCCTCAGTTTGGTATATCCTTTCTCCTTCTTACAACTTGTCAACTCTTACTCATCCTTTGAGACCCAATCCAAAGGGCTCTTATTCAAGATAGCCATCCCTCACCACCCTCAGCAAGGCTCACCATGCCCTCCTCTGGCCTGTCACAGCTTTTTGTACATGTCCTTATCGCTTAGTATCCCAATGACCTGCTTTCTTGTCTGCAACCCCTATTAAACTGTTCTTCACCTCTGTGACCCTAGTGCCTGGCAAAGAGCCTTCCACAATGTAAATATAATAAATGTTTACTGAATGAGGGAATAGATGAGTGAGAATCCTTCTCTCTCATGTCATCTCCCTGAGTCACTGCTCGGCTTGTATCAAGTGGAGACACAGAGGAAAAGGTGGGAGGAATTACTTTCATCCCTTGATTCAAGGGTGATGGATTCAGGAGACAAAACCCAGTAGAAATGGGCCCATAGCAAAGTCCAATGGCATTTATGAGGGGTCAGTTTTCTGCCAAAGCACTGATGGTGGCAGCTTTGAGCTGAGGCAGAGTTTGTCCGGGACCCAGAGGCTAGACAAGCAAACATTCGGTGTGCTGAGCTTTTCCGCAAGCTATGATTCTGACAGCTGTTTCTGTCAGCTGCACAGGAGGAAGCATCTCAAAGCCAGCTGGGTCTGCCTAGAATCAGGGGTTCCCATCTCCTTCAGCACAATCTGACCCAAGGAACAAGGCAGCCTTCTCCCCTATCTTTCATCCCTACCACAGGCACACACCTCCTGGAAGGGGGCTCTGCAACTGCTTGGGACATTGGGCACTAAGAACAGAATCAACAATGATTATAGGGAACTGTGGCTGAGATAATATCACTTACTAAATAGTCCAGGCCTCCCCGCTACATTTCCCAGCCTCCTCTGCAATTAAATTGGGCCTGTGTGACAAGTTCTGGCTAATAGTCTATGAGTGGAAGTAACACGTGTCATTTCCAGGCTGAAGTATTTAATTGCTGGTACACAACCCTCCAGCTCTCTTTCCCCTATTGAGGCTACCCTGAAAGCCTTGGGTTGAGGTGGGAGAGCCCAGGATGAAAGTGCCCTGGACCCCTCAGTGACCCGGAGAGTGCCTTGCTCCATAGCTGGGTTTGTATGAGTGGGGAAAATATACCAATGTGTTAAGGCATTGAGATAGCTGGGCTTTTACCACAGTAGAGCTTAGCCTACTCTGACCAATATATAGAAAGTAATTGTTGCTTTAACTTCTCGCATCAAATCTCCTTCCTCCTTGAGGAGAAACATTTCTGTTCCTTATGGGACTCTTTGGTATTGCTAAATCCAGCAGTCACTCCTCTGTTCTTATCTTTCTTGATTTCTCAGCAGGATCTGTCACAATTGACCCTCCCCCCCCCCCCAAATATTTTAACTAGGTGTCTGTGACATCATGCCAGCTTGAGTTTTCTCCTGTCTCACAGCCCCTGCCTCTCAGTTTCTTTTGCTGGCTCTTCTTCCACTGTTTCACCTCAAAAGTTTGAAGTTTCTCAGGTTTATTCCTGGGGGCCTTTCTCATGGTTTTAAATACCACCCACGAAGAAAAGAGCTGATTACCTTATAGTACTCATTCTCCCATTCTTTATTAATAACAGAGCACCTATTTTTAGGGGAACTTTGTGTGGAGTTAAAAAACTACATGTCCCAGAATGGCCATGTGACCATGCTTTGGCTAATGAGATGTAAGCAGAAACGTGCCAGACTTTCAAGGCAGTCTTCTTAAAAGGAAAAGAGTGTACCTTTCTTCTCTTTTTTCTCCCCACTGTCTGCAATGTGGACCACAATGAGGTGACCTTAAGATTAGAACCCAAGTGCTGAGGATGGCAGAGCAGCCTTGAACTGCCTACTTTGCGACTTACTTTTCACGAAGAGAGAAATACATTTCTATCGTAAGCCATTTTTAAATGTTATTTGCAACTGACTCTAATCCTAACTGATACATTCCCATTGCTGTTCAGGCGGCTTGCTTGCCTCACATTTGGAAGTCTGAGTCCAGATCTTCTCCCAGTTAGAACAATGGGGAACTAGCAGAAGAAAGGCACTTCCAGGCCCAAAAAACAAAACAGTTGGGCCTCCTTCCACAAATTGAAAATAACCAAGCTACCAGGAGGTTACAGTGGGAGGTGGGCCTAAGAATAGCTCAGAGAGCACTGAATGCTAGATTAAGGGATTTGGACTTTATTCTGTAAGTCTCTTGCAGATAGGGGGACCCCGTCTGTCTTATCCAGTAATGCCTCCACTTAATAGATACTCAATAAATATATTCTTCACTAATTAATGCTTCATGAACAACAAAAGAAGTATCGAAAGGTGGACCAGTTGGGAATCACCATCTGATTTACCCTTATCTACTTCTTACAGATGGAATAACTGAAGTATCATTTGCTAGAAGTGGCAATCGTCCCATCCTCGAGGAAACGAAAACCGAAACCTCCACCTTGGCGCTGATGGGGGTAGGGAGGCTGCAACTGTGGGAGGACACCAAGAAAAGCTGCTGGGTTAGCATCTCCTCAAGATGGCGGCCCTGGAATCACCTGACCCCCGAGGAGGCGGAGCTCCGCTACAATCACGCCCAGCACGCCCCACCCCACTCGGCCCCGCCCAGAGCCCCCCTCCGGCCGGGGTGGCGCGGGTTGTGAGGTGTCTCGAGGCGCCTGCGCAGTCGGTATCGGCGCGCGGGGCGGAGGCTTTATAACCACTTGGTCGTTGCTGCTCGGTTTCTATCTCTGGGAGGGCAGCTGAGGCGGCGGCGCCCGGGGCGCCGGCTGAGGCGGGAGCTGTGGCGGCGCTGGACGCCCCTCGCTCCTCGGCCTGTGGGGGCCATGGGCTCCGAGAAGGACTCCGAGTCGCCGCGCTCTACATCCATACACGCAGCTGCGCCCGACCCCAAGTGCCGCAGCGGCGGCCGGCGCCGGCGCCTCACCTTCCACAGCGTCTTCTCCGCCTCGGCCCGCGGCCGCCGCGCCCGGGCCAAGCCGCAGGCCGAGCCGCCGCCCCCGGCCGCGCCGCCGCCGCCGCCCGCCCCGACCGCGGCCCAGGCCCCGCCGCCCGAGGCGCTGCCCTCCGAGCCGGCCGCCGAGGCCGAGGCGGAGGCCGTGGCGACGGCGGGGCCCGGGTTAGACGATGAGGAGGCGGCGGAGGGCGGTGGCTCAGGCCCGGAGGAGGTGGAGTGCCCGCTGTGCCTGGTGCGGCTGCCGCCCGAGCGGGCCCCGCGCCTCCTCAGCTGCCCGCACCGCTCGTGCCGGGACTGCCTCCGCCACTACCTGCGCCTGGAGATCAGCGAGAGCCGGGTCCCCATCAGCTGCCCAGAGTGCAGCGAGCGACTCAACCCGCACGACATCCGCCTGCTGCTCGCCGACCCACCGCTCATGCACAAGTACGAAGAGTTCATGCTGCGCCGCTATCTGGCCTCGGACCCCGACTGCCGCTGGTGCCCGGCCCCGGACTGCGGGTGAGCGCGGGGGCGTGGCCCGGGGGCGGTGGCCGCGGCCGAGGGGGCCTGGGGCCTGGGTCTGGACCCCGCGTGTGACCGGCTCCGAGGGGCAGTCCTCCGCTCACCGTGTGTGGGTGTGGGTGCGTGTGTGTCTGTCCCAGCGCGGAGGGAGAGGGGAGGGAGGGCCAGGCGGCAACTGCGGCGAGCTGGTAACCGGGAACCATCGGCAAGCCCAGACGAGTGGGGTAAACGCACCCGGCACCCCACCCCTGCCCGTGGGCTTCAGGTGGGGGCTGAGCAGTCGGTGAGAAGGGAGCTGTCCATCAAGTCAGGAGGCAGGGAGAGGCCGTTTTTGGTCGGCTGATTGCCCCTCTGTCCAGAGATAGGGGGTGTCTCTTAATGAGGATGAGGAGGGATATCTGGCAAAGGACGCAAAGAGGCTGTCATTCTGAGGGGGCAGCGCTTTGGAGGGGCGTGTCCATTTGGCTAAGGGCAAACTTAGCGTTTCAGGAGAAGGTGTGTTTTTTCTGCCCACCACTGCTGAAAGTTGGAATGCAGGTGACGGAAATGGCACTAGCGGGAAAGGACAGTTCACTGGCAGCGCTCTGGGGGCACCCTGGGCATTGTGGTGTGTCTTCTGTGCCAAGCTATCGGGAGGCCCCCTGTGGTTCTTACACTGTTGCCTGGGGCAAGGTGTGGAGTGGACAGAACCTTTCTTTGTCCAGAGAAGCAGTGGGGCACTGACAGGGATGCCCAGAGGTTGATATGGTAGGAGAAAATGTGTTTCCCAGCTCCTCTGGTCTTCAGTTCTCAATGATGCACCATGTATGTAAGGCCAGTGAGAAAATAGAGAGTAGATGCAGAGACATCTGGAGCAGTCAGTGGAGACCCCCCCCCCTTACTTTTAAAACTTTAATTGTGTGTTACTGTCAGTTCATCCCATGAACATTTGCATGCAGCAAAGAGGGGCATCAGACTGTGGCATTACCTGCTCTGTGACCTTGGACAGATCATTTTATTCTTGTGTGTGGTATTTTGAGGTTAGAAAGATGCTAGGGACTCCTAGTAAAAGGCTGTGTATTCCTTTCTTTCAAAGGAGTTAACGAAGGGCTTTTAATTGTAGCCCACATATCAAGGCCGTTTTAAGATTTCCATGATGCTGCTATTTGTCTCCTTCAAAAGAAGCCGTGTCTTAAAGTATCTAGGGGAGTAAGATGAGTTAATTTCTTCTAGTTTTCTATTCTGAGAAACTTGTTTAGAGAAGAATGTGTTAAGTTCATTGAAATGGGGTTTCTAAATTAGTTTGAAGTGTTGTGGTCAAAGGTTAGAGTGTTTGTCTATGGTAGGTCACTTTCACTTTCAGTTAATAAGTATCAGAAACTTGTAGGCTCTTGGAAGAGTTTGCTTACATCTGGAGATCTGGTGATCTTCCTAGCCTTAAGAGGTTAATTTATATGGTGTTGAAGTTTTACAGACACTGTTGATCTATTTTCTGAACCAAAGGAATATTTACTTAAGAGAACACTGTTTGGGTAATTTTGGAATAGTATATTAACTCCTTTTTGAGATGTGAATTTCCTTGAATTTTAACTGAGAAATGTGGCATCACTGATTATATTTCTGGAAAAGTTCTCTTTTTGTTTTTCATTTCTCTGAAGTCAATCTCTGTCTTTGCTCACATCAATGAAAATGGACAGGAATTAATTTACAATCTCGATGATAACAACTCTAAACCATTACTGAAATTTGGAAGAATTAGGCCATTTCTTATTTTAACCAAGTATTGGATTACTATCACCTAGAGTTTTTTTTGATTAGTTAAAAAATTATAACAATTTTCATATAATTTTTAAATATGTTATCTGTTTAAAGAAGGTGAAGTCTGGGAAAAGCAAGCAAACTAGCATCTGAGTATCCATGTGTCAGGCATACATAATTTAATTTGATCCTTGCAACATTGTAAGATAGATTTGATCTAGCTTTACAGATAAGGAAACTGAAGTTTAAATGAATTGAGTGACTTGCTTAGGGTCATATAACTAGTGGGTGGTGGAACCAGGCTTGAAACATTGGTCTTAACTCCAGACTCCAGCCAAGGCCAGTTCTTTTCTCTCAGAGCATTAGAAAGCATAGGCTTATTAGCGTTATTGGGGATGCTACTCTTTGGGTCATTTCATCAAGTGTGGCCTAAAGACAACATTGAGAGAGTCAAGTATGCTAGAATCTGGTTTCTCTTCTCATTCTTGTTGTTAACAGCCTCTTACCTACTTTATTTTCTTATCTGAAATAGGCCTAATCCTTTCCTTACTTGAGAGGCCTAATTGATATTTTCAGTGTTTTGAGAATTCAGTTGAAGGTGTTAGATAAACAGGGAGTAACTTTAAATTTCTGTCACTTCCCAAATAGGTGGGGATGTGGCCAGTGGTTTTGCCACCTCTTTTTAATGTCTTGAGAAAAATAGCTTGTTTTGTTTTGTTTTAATCAAACTGTTCTATTCTTCTGGGTCCGGTAAAAATCATGGATGAGAACTAGAAGAGAAGCCTAAGACCCCAGTTATCTCTTCTCATACCTGACCATCTTTACTGCCCACAGATCAAGTTCCTGCCAGCCAAATTTATCAAGTCCTTCTTTGCTCCCTGTGTGTATGTGTGTGTATTTGGCAGGGTGAGGGGAGCTTATCAGTGATCTTACAGAGTTCTGATCTTAGTTTCACTGTGATTACTCATGATAGTAAGAACACTATATGTTAAAGGATTCTTTTGTTTGCAAAATATTTGTGGAACAGAGAGAAGAGTCTTGAATTTTTCTTTTCCCTTACTTGAAACTTGAATACAATTTTATTTTATTCATAAATAAGGGAACTGATTTCCATGGGAAAACATTCACATTATTATTAATATTATTAAGTACAATATTACCAAGTGTAATTTTTTTTTCCCCTGCGCTCAGCTTGTGGGATCTTAGTTTCCAGACCAGGGATCAAACCCGGGCCCACGGCAGTAAAAGCACCGAGTCTTAACCACTGGACTGCCAGGGAATTCCCACCAAGAGTAATCTTTAAAACATACTTTCAAATGAGAAAAGATTAACTCAGAATACAGACAAATGACATTTTTATAGTCCTTTATAGTCTTCAGACTGTAACTTCATTCAGAAATAATTTCATTTTAGTTTCACACAGGTAGATGGTGATAAACTCATTTTATAAAGGAGAAACCAGTTCAGAGAAGTTTAAGTGTGGGACCCAGTGTTTCACAGCTGATAAATGGCACAGTTGATCTGCTACCCCTTAGAGTCTCTACTTACGCACAAGATCTTTTCAGAAACCGCCAAATCATGTAAACATGTAATGTTTTCCTCTCAAGTGCCCTGTTGCCTATCTTTAAACCCCTTCAGAATTTCTAGAAGACTGAGGGGTGAGCAAAGGAGACAACAGAATATTTCTTGGCGTACAAGGGTCAGATCTTCTGTACAGATGAATAGGAGATAAGGCTGTCTTGACCTAAATTCTTTGTGCAGGTCCACCACTTCACCCTCTCATTGCTTCATCTGTCTCCTGCAGAGTACCCCCCCTCACCTGACCCCAGAAGGTAGTGTCACCTATTAGCCTTCCTACACAACTGGACTGGATTATCTCATAAACAGGAAGCTTCTATTTGTGTCTAACACGTTTATGAGGGAAGAGCAAGCTCCTTGAGCAAGACAGATTTCTCAGTCAGTGAGGGAGGATTTTCCTTTCTGAAGCCTTCCTGGACCTCTTCTCTTAATTTAGCTCCGTAGCTTCATTTTCACAACTCTTTATCCCCCCAACAACCCACCCCCCACACACCATTTACATCATCCTCCAGCCCAATGTATCTTTCTCATATTTGCCAAAGTACTCATTATAAAGTGGGACATTTTATATCATTCCGCTGCTTAAAACTGCTCATACCTGACCTATAAGATGACTTCTTATGTCTTTAAGAACTTATTTATATGATCTATCCTTATCATTTAAGACCTTTTGTGGTCTCCAAACATCTTTTGATCTTATTTTCTATTTTTCACCTACATCAATATTTCCCTAGATATAGGCATTACTATTGGAAAGAAAAATGTTTTATGATTGAATTAGCTTAGGAAATGTTAACTTGAACAAAATAAAGCAACTCTATTCCTGAGCTCCTTAGAAAGGGTCCTTAAACCCTTTAAACAATACTAATATACAATGTAAATCTTGTTAATGCTAATATGCAAATCTTCAGTCTGGTATAATTTCCCTAAACTGAGATCAACAGGAAACATGTTTTATTTTGATAACATATTTAAAGCATACCTGAAATTTTCCCTATTTGCAATTTTCTAAACTCCTTTAATAGTTATTCTGGCCTGCCTTCTGTTACTTTCCTTATGTAACCCTGAATCTCGTGTGTGTGTGTGTGTGTGTGTGTGTGTGTGTGTGTGTGTGTACAATTCATTCTAATTATTTTAATCATATCATTGGAGAGGGGAGAATAAACATATCTGTGCTACATCTACCATCTTGAACTAGGAGAATAAAATAATTTGCCATACATTGTGATATGTATACAATATTTTTATATACAGTAAAATAATATATATATAATTATAAAATACTGCTTACATTGAAATTTCCAGAACACAATTGTACAAAATATTTCCAATTACACAAAACAAACAAAACCAAAACACTGAATTTTGTGCTCTGAGTCAGTTGAGAGCTCCTCTAGACTAGGATATCCATATTCCAACTTTTTCTATAGCTCTGAACAAAATCCTTCAATTAGGTCCCAGAAGAATGGGATGAATAGTTAAATTCTTGATAAGGAAGATAAAGAATAGGAACACCACAGTTTTGAGAGGAGAAACAGATAAGGGGAGGGTGGGCAAGAAGAGGACAGACAGGTAATCATTCAGCAGGCACATTTCAGAATCGTATGGTGTTGAACCTTAGGTGAGTACTGGGTATTACAAAAGGACTTAGACATGGTCCTCTTGAAGGGGGATTTGGCCTGATTAGAGGAGATAGATGGGAGGTAGATAGAGAGAAGATGGATGAAAAGTTTTGCATGATGATGTCAGTAAAGACTTTGTGGAAGAGGTGATATTTGATCAGGGCTTGAAGAATATGAGCAGAAATTTATATCAGGCAAACAAAGATGAGGATAGAGAAAATGGTGTCTTAAACAAAAATGTTATGAGCAAATGTATGGAGGTATAAAAATTCAAGACTAAGTGTGGAGTCTAGTTTGATTAGCCTCTGGATGTACGGTATGGGGAGCATGATCTGGGAAGTGACTTGAGATCAGTCTGAAAAAGCAGACTGGATTCAAATTGATAGGTCTATCTGTGCCACGCCAAGAAGTGTAGGTTTGAAGGACTTTTTTCTTTTTTGTTGAAGGATTTTAAGCAAAAGAGTAACATCATGATAGATAAACTTCTGGGATTGGAATTTGGATTGGAGTAGGGAATAAGGAGACCAGAGAGTAGTCTCTTGCAGTTGTCTGGTCAAGAGATGACATGGGTTTGAACTAGGGCGATAAAAAGGAAGATAGTGAGAAAAGTGGCTCATTGTGACAACTTGGTCCATGTCTTCCACCCTTATATATGCTCAAGGTCTGTTTGTAAAGGAAGTTATATGGCCTGGAACAGTGAAGTGCAGATGTAACATAGGAACACATTAACTACCAGGTTTGTTGGAGCATAATCAAATTCATACAATGGAATTTTTTCTCCCCAGGGCCAGAGTAAGGTAATGCTGTGGTCTAGCTTGTCACACATTATAATGTTTCTAAAGATAGGAAATTAACAAAATTAATAAAAGTTGTGTGAACTTAAGGAGGAGAAAGGATGCGCCTGTGTTCTTAGCATCATGCAATTTCCTACACCTTCCATTTAGCTTCTAATTAGCAAACTTGAATGCTCTGTTCAGCTAAAAGAGCAGAGTAGGAGAGAGGCTCCAGTGTAGGACATAGAAGAGAAGGAACAAGATAGCCAAGGCAGATTTCATCTCAAGGATGAAGGGTTTTTGTTATTGTTGTTGTTGTTGTTTTGACTACCTGAGATGGAAGATTACCCTATTCAGAATTTAGGAGTTTACTCCTCAGAAGGACTTATACAGAATTTTAGAATTAAGTTATAGTACTTGGCATATAGAAAGCCAATAGGTACATGGATAAGTTTAAAAGATTGTTTAGGGAAAATTAATGGCCCAGGAGAAGAGTGAAATGACCTAGGAAAAGTAAAAAACCCAAACAGGAGAGGGTCTCTATCATTCATTCAACACAGGTATTTTAAGCATGAATCAGAGTGTTAGACCCTGGAAATTAAAAAATGGTTGATACTTTTCCTTGTCTAGTCTGGTTGGGGAAGCATACATATAAACAGATAATTACAATGTAATGTGTTAAGAATTGTAAAGTAATTATGCACAGACAGGAAGTGGGCAACCAACTACCTGGAGATTAATTAGATTTTGTAGAGAGGATGACATTTGAGCTTTTTCTTAAATGGATAAGTATTTGCCAGGGCAAGAAGTAAGGAAAGGGTGTTTTGAGGCAGAAAGGAATAGAGTATGCAAAGACCAGGAAGCAGGACGAAATATGCTATGTATTTATATGGTAACTTTCAAGGCAAGATCTCAAATTCAGTTTTAAAACATGTTTAGTTACACTTGAAGGTGGCAAACACCTATACTTCCATTTTAGGGATAGAATCTAAGGTTTGGAGATTTTAATTAGCTCAGTGTCATGCAGTATGAGTCATGAGAAAGGATCCCAGACCAGGCACCCAAAAACAGGAATGCCAAGTCTCGTGCCCTGAGTAATTCTGTGTCACGGTAATAGGTTGCTATGGGTTCGTGAGTATTTGGGGTTATTTTACTTCCTTGGAACCAAATTCCACACCCAAAAATGACCTTGTCAATCCTATCAAATGTCCTTTGAAATAAAAAAGAGGGATCTGTTAATAAATACTTACTCCTGGGACTTCCCTGGTGGCCCAGTGGCTAAGAATCTGCCTGCCAATGCAGGGAACACGAGTTTGATCCCTGGTCTGGGAAGATCCCACATGCAGAAGAACAACCAAGCTGTGTGCCACAACTACTGAGCCTGCGCTCTAGAGCCCGTGAGCCACAACTACCGAGTCCACATTGCTGCAACTACTGAAGCCTACATGCTGCAGCTACTGAAGCCCATGCGCCTAGAGCCCATGCTGCACAAGAAGAGAAGCCCCCACTTGCTACAACTAGAGAAAGCCCGCATAGAGCAACGAAGACCCAATGCAGCCAAAAATAAAAATAAATAAATAAATCTTAAAAAATAAAAACGAATGAATGAATAAATAAATATTTACTCCCACTGTGTGAGCTAGGAATGGATCATGAAGTGTTCAAAGCTTCCTGACTGGCAGTCTCTCTCATTTATATTGTCAGAGTTGACTTAACTTTCTGAGATCGTCCAGTACCTTTCTCGTTTAACACAAAGTATCAAGCAAGTCACTTTCTTCAGGAGAAACATTGTTTATCTTTAGTAGTTATTTTGCAACTAGATGGGATAAATTTGCTCAGAACTCCTACAGGATATGAGTCATTTGCATTCATACATTGACCTCTTCTCACTTTTCTCTTTCTGAGAAGAGTTTTAATACAGCCTGTATTATGTAACATAGATGATACCTTGTCATCGGTATTTTCAGTGTCATTCTCAAATCAACTTGCAG
Source organism: Hippopotamus amphibius kiboko (assembly GCF_030028045.1). Classification (NCBI taxonomy): domain Eukaryota; kingdom Metazoa; phylum Chordata; class Mammalia; order Artiodactyla; family Hippopotamidae; genus Hippopotamus; species Hippopotamus amphibius. The sequence continues at coordinate 25,840,163 of NC_080186.1, read as the reverse complement.
AATCTATGATAAACCCGAGAACTTAAGTTGCTATTATGAACATCTAGTGTACAATCAAATAAGCAAACAAATCATGGGATAAATCCAAGAAAATGTTGTTAGTCTTTTGTTTAAGTTGTTTGAGGTCTTTGGCTATTGGAGGAGAGCAAGGAATAGGGGATGGATGACAAAGCCCAGATGGCAGCACCTAAGCCTGCAATCATTGACCTGTCTAAAAATTGTTTGAACTTTCACAACTGCTGTTTTCCCTTCTTTATTTGCATATTTAAATTACTTAAAATTTTTTTAAAATAAATTTATTTACTTATTTATTGACTGCGTTGTGTCTTCATTGCTGCACACGGGCTTTCTCTAGTTGCAGCGAGTGGGGGCTACTCTTCATTGTGGTGCACAAGCTCCTCATTGTGGTGGCTTCTCTTGTTGTGGAGCACAGGCTCTAGGCACAGGCACACTGGCTTCAGTAGTTGTGGCACATGGGCTCACGGGCTCTAGAACACAGGCTCAGTAGTTGTGGCGTACGGGCTTAGTTGCTCCACAGCATGTGGAATCTTCCTGGAGCAGGGATTGAACCTGTGTCCCCTGCATTGGCAGGCGGATTCTTAACACTGCACCACCTAGGAAGTCCTAAATTGCTTAAAAGAAATCATTTTAAATAAGGGTCCACTTCTTAGGGTAGTCTGTGCATTTAGTTGACATTTTTAGAATTAGTCAGAAAGACTAATAGTTGTAAATATACTGGATTGTTTTAGGAAAGTAATTCTTGGTAAATAAACATGAATTATAAGAAACAGTTGATGCTGGTGCTGATAGATTCTGAATGGTCCATCTTTACTAAGAATATGTGTCAGAAGGGATTGGGGAGAGATATGGCCATATTCTATGTTAATTAATAAGGTAGATGAGTAGTATTCTTGGATTTTGGAACCCATCAAGAAAGAAGATATTTCAAGGTACACATTCAAATTGGAAAATAAATTTGGGGGAAAGATAATATGAGCTCTTAATGGAAGTTGATCACGAGTCCATCTTTGTCCATTGTCTCTCAGTCTGTCATCAGACCAGCTTCACTGTGAAACTTAAAAACAAAAAAGTGTTGAAATCATAAAACTCCTAGAAGAAAACATAAGCAGAACACTCTTTGACATAAATCATAGCAATATTTTTTTGATCTGTCTCCTAAAGCAGAGGAAATAAAGGCACATCTAAATGGGACCTAATTAAACTTAAAAGCTTTTGCACAGCAAAGGAAACCATTGACAAAAAGACAGCCCCCTGAATGAGAGAGAATATTTGCTAATAATGTGACTAAGGGGTTAATATACAAAATATATAAGCAGCTCATACAAATCAACATCAAAACAAACAAACAAAAAATGATTCTATTGAAAAATGGGCAGAAGACCTGAGTACACATTTCTACAGAGAAAACGTACAGATGGCCAACAGACACATGAAAAGATGCTCAACATCATTAATCTTCAGAGAAATGCAAATTAAAACCACAGTGAGGTATCACCTCACACCTGTCAGGTGGCTATCATCAGAAAGGCCACAAAAACAAATGTTGGCAAGGATGTGGAGAAAAGGGAACCCTCCCTCATACACCATCAGTGGCAATGTAAATTGGTGCAGCCATTATGAAAAACAGTATGGAGGGTTCTCAGAAAATTAAAAATAAAACTACCATATGACCCAGCAATTCCACTCCTGGGTATTTATCTGAAAACAGCAACAACACAGGTTTGAAAAGATACGTGCACCCCAATAACAGCATTCATAGCGTTATTAACAATTGCCAAGATATGGAAACAACCTAAGTGTCCATCAAGAGATGAATGGATTAAAAAGATATTTATATATCTATATCCATATCCATATAGAATGGAATACTACTTAGCCTTAAAAAAAAAAAATGAAATCTTGCCGTTTGCAACAACACAGATGGACCGGGCGGACATTATGCTAATTGAAATGTCAGACAGAGAAAGAAAAATACTGGATGATATCACTTATATGCGAATCTAAAAAATAAAACAAACTAGTGAATATAATAAAAAAGAAATAGACACACAGATATAGAGAACAAACTAGTGGTTACCAGTGTGGAGAGGGAAGGGGTATGGGAAAGATAGGGATAGGGGATCAAGAGGCACAAACTACTATGTATAAAGCAAATAAGTTACAAGGATATATAGTACAACAGAGGGAATGTAACCAATATTTTATAATAACTATAAATGGGATATAACTTAAAAATTGTGAATCACTGTGCTGTACACCTGAAACATATAATATTGTACATCAACTATACTGCAATTTTTAAAAAGTATACTTGGTTTAGTTTTTGCTGTTCTTTATTTTACAAATGTTCTATGCTTTAAACAAATTATAATTTCTCTAAATGTAGCAAACCATCAAAAGGAAATAGTTTTGTACCCTTATTTATGAAACTTGCTGTGACAGACTGCTCATAAAGCAGCTTAAACTATGACTGAATACATGCTAGAAATTCAGGCTGGACTTCCTTGCAAGTCCAGTGGTTAAGACTCTGCGCTTCTACTGCAGGGGGCACGAGTGCGAGCCCTGATCAGGGAATTAAGATCCCACATGCCACGTAGTGCAGGGGGGTGGGGGGCAGTGGCTAAATGTGATATTTTCCCCAGTATTTTCAGAAAATACATGATTTGTGTTTCTAGAATCTCAAGAAGAAATTTACTTTCTCACACACAATATGTTTTACAGTTTGTTAGGTGTGCTTGTGCGTGTGTGTTATATGTGTGTTCTTTCCTGTACATTGTATGAAGTGGTGGGGGGGGCACCAAACAGTGTCACCCTATGGAACTGATGTATAATGTCTTAACTTACTTACATCTCTTCCTATTTCCTTACCCAGGTATGCTGTTATTGCCTATGGCTGTGCCAGCTGCCCAAAGTTGACCTGTGAGAGGGAAGGCTGCCAGACTGAGTTCTGTTACCACTGCAAGCAAATATGGCATCCAAATCAGACATGCGATATGGCCCGTCAGCAGAGGGCGCAGACATTGCGAGTTCGGACCAAGCACACTTCAGGTCTCAGTTATGGGCAAGAATCTGGACCAGGTATAAGTTGGCATTGTCTCATTTGTCTCTTTATTTGATATTTCATAATGTGAACCCAAAGCTGGGGGAGATTACCTTACTGTATAACTGAAGGATTAGAGAGCAGAAACAATTTGGTAATACTTTCAATGCTGTATTTGGTATGTAGCTTCTCTCTCTGACCGTTTATAGCTTATCCAACCCAGGTGAAATTGGAATAAAGCAAAACTGAATTCTATAGTTTCTACCTTCTTGGTAATATGTCTCAGATTGGAGAGCAATTAGGTTCTTTCGCTAGGGGCTTTTTCAGAACCTTGATTGTGAGCAGAAAGACGTTTAGTATTAAACCTATACTGTTTTCCTACTTGCTTTAAGTGCATCACTGGTTTTGGAAATAGGGTACAGATTTAAGGAAAAGGAGATAATATTAGTATGGATTAATGATTAACCTTAAAAGGAAGACTCTCACACATTCAGTTCCAGCCTTGATATGTAAACCTATTTTAAAATGTCAGTGCGTTTATTGCCTTTTATAAATGTGCTTTATTTCACTGATGTCATTTTGGAGAAGCTAGTAGGAAAGATTTTATTGTTCACTTTTTCCTGGCACAGCATAATCTCCTAAATTTTCTTTTTAATAGGATAGTTCTTAGGCTGCTGTGAAAATTACGTGTATGCTACATAGCATACTCAGTTGTTTTTAGGTTTTGAATTTTAAAGTATCATGGGAAGGGACCATGGATTGTGTTAACAGCAAGTCACAGTGATACTTGTTGAACCTGAGAAATGAGTTTCCTAAACTAAAATTTTTTAAGACTTAAAGCCAAATGCAGGCTGCAGACTATTCTTCCTGTAAGACTGTGCTTTTAATTCTGCCAGCCTATTGGCTGCTAAAATTCCATTTTTCTTGGAACCATCTTTCTCTCTAGGGAAGTCTCCTTGCTCAGAGTGTGGCTCAAGTGCTATGTAATATGCCAGAATGGGGGATAGGCAGCTCAGTACGAGACAGGATCCATTTTATGAAATTTCCTGAGGTCTAGACATAGCCAGCCTTCCTGTGAAGTGGGTTGCACAATTTGGAATCCTCTGTCAAGAATTCTTGACTGCCTCTTCATTTCTTATGCATACTCCTAGGAATAATAAGATCAAACTAGGTTTAACTAGGGGTATTTTTCTATCCATTCTTCCTCCCCACCTCAGCAGATGACATCAAGCCATGCCCACGATGCGGTGCTTACATTATCAAGATGAATGATGGAAGCTGTAATCATATGACCTGTGCAGTGTGTGGCTGTGAATTCTGTTGGCTTTGTATGAAAGAGATCTCAGACTTGCATTACCTCAGGTGAGATGAGAAAGTGTCCATTGCTTTTATAGTCTTGTTCTCTTACTAACTTAGGGAAAAGGATATCAAAGAGACATCATTGCCTGTCCTCTCATTACAGCATAAGGAAGCTGTAAAAAGTTCCTCTGAAATACCTTTCCAATCATGTTTTTCTCCAGCTCAGCAACTTCCAGTGACTGTTCTCCATTGCCTTCCAAGATAAAGTTCAGTTTCCCTAGCATGGCGTTTAAGGTTTTCTACAGTCTGGCCCTAATATACCTTTTTCGATTTTGCTTTCATACATGCTATATCCCAGATTATCTGTCTCTTCTGTGCCATCTTACCTCCATACTTGTTCATGTTCTTTCCTTTCCCTGGAATGCTTTCTAATCACCTCACCCCAGCAACCCTCTTTTATCTCAACCTGTTCTGTTCTTATCCAGCCTTCAAGGGCCACTTTAAATGCCTTTCCATCTGTGATGCCGTCCCCCAGTTTTTCTGCCTCATTCTTCTTTACTGACATTCTTTAAATATTCCTTTATAAATATCATCATGACTTTTACTTCATTTACATGGCTAATTTTGTGAAGCTATATTAAGTGTCTTAAGGCCAGTGTTACCTTTTTACAGTTCCTTGATTGTAGTAGTCATTAAAATATTGTCCTGAAGGAGTTAATATTTACAAACTTAACATTCATTGTGTGGATGAAACAGTTTCATTTCCAATTTAGCAAACATTTGAGTACTTAGAGAATACCAATTATTGGGGACACGGGTGCGTAAGACAAGATCCCTACTTTCAAAATTGCTTGCCCTATCTAGTAGAGAAGACAGGACAAAAGGAGTGAACAAAAATGGTTGTACTCAGAAGAGCTGAGTGTAAAAGTAGCCAAACTCAGAATATGAAACTGTCATAAAGGGTATGATGAAGTCTTTTTATATCCTATCCCAGGAACATGGTTGCAATATCTACATATGCCGAGAAAACTGCAAATCAGAGAGAGTTCGTTAGCTGCAGGGCACAGTGTGTTTGGATGAGATATCAAGTGCATAGGCTATGTAGGATCCCATGTAGTATCACTCAAAGAAGTAGGTTCAGTTTGGTGGTTAGAGAGGACAGAGTTCAGCAGAAAAGAATGGAAGTCCAGAGGCCTGCCTTTACAGAAAAAAAACAAAGAAAAAAGTAAAGAGCCAGAACTCTAATAGTCTGGCCTTGTCCTTCGCTGCCCCTCATGTAATAAGTTCATTTCTTGTAACCTCTTGTAACTATTAATCACTCCTTTAGAAAAGAAGGCTCTTGCTCTTGTCAAGCTCTCTGATAACAATAGCTGCATTTGTAGAAGTGACATTAACTTTAGCATGTTTCCTCTGCAGCCCCTCTGGCTGTACATTCTGGGGCAAGAAGCCATGGAGCCGTAAGAAGAAAATTCTTTGGCAGCTGGGCACATTGATTGGTGCTCCGGTGGGGATTTCCCTCATTGCTGGCATTGCCATTCCTGCCATGGTCATTGGCATTCCTGTTTATGTTGGCAGGAAGGTAAGAAATGTTGAGTTCTGTGCATGTTCCATCTTCAGGTTTGTTGGTAAAGGTTTGAAGGAAATGGGGAGGAGCTTGTATTTCAGAGCAGCCTGAAAACCAGCTGGTTCTTGAGTAAAAATAACATTAATTTCTTAAATGGATTTTCATAAACCTCCAAGAGATCTGAAAGTTCTTATTAACATCCTGGGCCTGGTTTGTCTCAGTGACTTAAAGGTGAAATGCCTACTTCACTCCCCTGAGTTATTTTGTCTCTTCTTGTATTCACTTTTTCTTTATTAGTTTATATCATCCTGGTCTGAGTTAGATTAAAATGCGTGAAAGAAGTCCCTTTGAGATGGTGGAATATGTTTTAATATAGATAACTTATCCTTTTTCTCCCCAGCAGAACGATTGATGTCCTAACCTGCTGACCTGGATTTTCTTTTTTATTCTTAGATTCATAGCAGGTATGAGGGAAGGAAAACCTCCAAACATAAGAGGAATTTGGCTATCACAGGAGGAGTGACTTTGTCAGTCATTGCATCCCCAGTTATTGCTGCAGTTAGTGTTGGTAAGAAGCTAGCCAGGACCACTACTCCTCCCCTTACCCTATAGACTCCCATCAGCTTTCTGGCCTGGCAGTTTAGCCAGCTGGCCAGGTGTTTCTCCCTGGAGGCTCCTACATCTTAGGTCAGACCCACCTTGGGAGTTAACTCTATTAGGCACTATTACTATTATCAGCCACACTAAAGTATCAGAACTTGGGATCTTTCATTCTTAAGTTAGTGCTTAGAACTCCATCTGGCACATAAAAAAGATTGAATTAAAGACTATTGCTTTAAGGCCTAGTTTTTCACCCTTCCTCTTCCTTCTCTACTTGCCATGGAACCCACAAAACAAAATTACTTTTGATTTGCTTAATGCCTCACAGTATTTTGGGAGGCATGAGGGTTTGTTTTAGAACAATAATAATAATATAGCTAACATTTATTGAGACACTCCACGTGCCAGGATCAGGTCTGTGTTAATTCATTTAATCCTCACAGCAGCACAGTCGTAACAGAAAGGTGCAGTCATTTGCCCAAGGTCACTTAGCTGGGACATGAATCAAGGCAGTCTGACTTCAGAGTCTGGGCTCTTAACAACTAAGCCATTTTGCCTTCTACAGCAGTAAAATTTTGGAATTAACACTCTGGGGGGATCCTAAATCCTAGGAGTCACTTAGTTAATGTTTGATTATTGATTGGTTCTTGGATTAGCACTTCAGCAGTGAATGGAAAGGGGGAAATGAAAGCAACATGTATTTACTGTTCTGGGCACTATACATTACATTGATCATTGGCAACCCTAGGAAGATATGTCCAAGGTCATAACGGCTAGTAAATTGGAGACAGGATTCTAATCCAGACCTTTCTGATTCCAAGTCATCATTCTGTTTGACCAGGCAGCCTCTTTAGCAAAGTCATCTTCTGTCTTTCCTTGGCCCTTTATAAAGTGGTTTGTCTGTGTTCAGCCCTGGGAGGGAGAATTCAGGGCAGCTGCAACCTGAGGGCCTGCTGACGTGTTTCCTTCTCTTCCCCAGGTATTGGTGTCCCTATTATGCTGGCTTATGTCTATGGCGTTGTGCCCATTTCTCTTTGTCGCGGAGGTGGCTGTGGAGTTAGTACGGCCAATGGAAAGGGAGTGAAAATTGAGTTTGATGAAGATGATGGCCCAATCACAGGTAAAAGGAGAATTTTAATTTCCCTTTTAATTTATGGGACACAAGATAAAAGTCAGTAAAATTCAGCACATTTTACAGAGAGATTGACATTGGATTACTTTGGATAATGAGCTTTATAGGAGGTAAAGTATTTTTAGCTTTTCATTTCTTTGTTCCAGAGTTATTAGGTTAATTCCTCTGGTACTTGCCTCTGTGTGGCAGGTACAAACTAGTAGGACTCCAAGTAACTCTAAGTATGCTGGTAATAGTAAATTATATTATTATAATGACAATTAAGTCTTATATATGCACAGTACTTTATAATTTTCAGAAGACTACACAGTTATTATTTCACTTGGCTTTTACAACAGCTCTGGAGAGAGAGAGACAGGGCTGTTATTATCCCCAATTAATGGGAACTTCTTTAAGCTGTTGTCTCAACATCTGTTAAATGGGTTTAAGAGCTTCTGCAGAGTTGGAACTATAGCAAGTCTTCTGACTTTAATGTTGTTTCCACTTTACCATATTAGCCAACCTGGGACACAGAGATCCCAAAGGTCTTTCAAACTTCCTACTAGAATCAGCACACGACCTAAATGTATTTTGAAATTTTCACGTTTAATTAGATGGCATCTATAGTGTAATGGAAAGAATAGTAGACTCAGAATCAGATTGTAGTTTTGTGTGACTAGCCACGGACAAGGCATTTAGTTCTAAGCTTTCATTTCCTCATCTAAAATTGGGGCTGTTAGTTCCTAGTTATTGGGAAGATTAAATGTGAGCATGTGTTAAAACACCTGGTATGTGGTGGCTGCATGTAGTAGCTGTTCATTAAGTGAATAAATGAGTATTTTTCTACATGAGTATTCTCCATTCTGAAGAGTCCTTGCAGGAAAATGCCAGACTCTGTTTTGATGCTGTGCTATCTTCAATTGAGATGTTTGGTTCCATCTCCAGTGGCAGATGCATGGCGAGCCCTCAAGAATCCCAGCATTGGGGAAAGTAGCATTGAAGGTCTAACTAGCGTGTTGAGCACCAGTGGAAGCCCTACAGATGGACTCAGTGTTATGCAAGGTCCATACAGCGAAACTGCCAGCTTTGCAGCCCTCTCAGGAGGCACACTGAGTGGTGGCATTCTTTCCAGTGGCAAGGGAAAGTACAGCAGGTAAGCAATTTCTGACAGAACCAGTTGGAATTATAAGAAATAACATATCATATTGAGCCATTTCTCTGTGCTAGGCATGTCTCATATAGCATCTCATTATGATTTAGTCATCAATGGTGGTTTTTGTGTGGGGCGGGGGGGGGTTGTTTTGTATTTTTTTTAACTTTTAAAATTCAAAATAGGCTGGAAAGGTTGAGTGACTTAACATAAAGTTCTGTGTTTCTTCCCACTGCACCATGGTGGCTCCATGTAAAGAATGATCTTGACTTCACACCCTCCTCTACTATGTTAGGCTGCCTCCCTCAGGAAGAGGGAGCATGCATTTTTGTAGAATTCCTAAGACTGTGCCCTCCATAGGCATATCACTGGCTTTTAGTTGAACAGCATTTATACTGTATCTTGTTGGTTTATTGGTGCTGTGATCCTTATAAACTTCCTATTCTGGTTCCCATTTGATAGATAAGGAAAATCAATGCTATAAACTTGTGTTGAGAATATGTAAAGCTTTATGACTAAAAAGGTTGTGATTTGGTTGGTCATTTCACCAGTTAGGAAAAAATAGAACATATTCAGAGCAGCATAGCAGATGTTACATGAGAAGCAGTTATTTGAATGCACTAGAGAAGAGAGGCCTGGGGAGGGGTAAAGGTTGTACAAAACGAGGTAGGGAGGTATGGGAGATGCTTGCCTTCAGATATCTGAGGGGCCTTGAACTGGAAAAAAGGATTAAGACTTCTGCCTCATGCCAAGAGATAGATTAAGATGATTTGGTAGAAAGAAGCTAGATGGAAACTAGTTTTGTTTCATTATATAGAGTCTGTAGGAAAAATCGATATAAAGTCCAAAGAAGGAATGGATTACGTTAGTAGGTACTGATCTGTCTACCCCTGGGAAGTGTTTAAAGTGAGACCGGAGGGCCATTTGTCTCTTAGAAGGAGTCAAGCAACGGACGGCAGATGGACTGGATCCCACGGCTGAGTGCCTGTCAGTCACCTGGGAGCCTTTTAAAAATAGATTTCAACGCCCTATCCCAGAATTAACAAATTAGAATCTCCCAGATTTAGGGATCTGTGTTTTGAAAAGGATCCCCAGGTGATTCTCGTATAGCCATTGCACAGACTAGCATCTGGGAACCACTTAAGGAGATGGCCTTTGTGAAAGGCCTCTTCCAATTCTGAGATGATTCTATGGCAGAGCTGGAACTAGGACCCAGGTCTCTGACTCAGTGCACTTTCCATTACATTGCCTTATTTCCCTGGCACGTTCTTGAAGGGCATCTAAGGCTGGAGCAGCAGAGCAAGACTCAGGCAGCAGGATGGAGGTTGTTTGAATGTGCAGCTGCAGGCTGCTGCTGACCAGTCTGCATCTCATGACTCTGGTTGTCTCTGTTAGGGGATCCCGCCTCCACATGCTGGAGAATTCACTGCTGTGCTTTCTTAAAACCAACACCCCTGGAAATAAGCAGACACAATTGGAGACTGACTTGCTGAAACTGCAGCTTAACCCGTCCAGCTGTTCCAGTTCTATGAAAGCCTTTTATAGGAAGTGAATGAGTCAGATGGGTTTGACTGTGAAACCTATCATGAGGAAATACTTAAGTGTGCAACCAAATGATATTGGGGCCAAGAAGGAAGTGCTGTGGGTCCTCTGAGACACCATTGGGGAAGTTTGCTGCTCTTGTCAGAGGTTGACTCTTATATGTCCTTTAAGCTCATAGCCTGAGGGTAATTTTGATTGCTAAATGTTTACGTTCCTAGTACGTGCAAGACATGGAAGGTAAAGTGTGAATGAGATGTGGTCTCTCCTTTTTTGGAGCTCACAGATGAGTGGGAAAGAGATGCGTAAATTGAGTTAATAGGTAGATGCTGTGGGAGCACTTTGCAGGAAGTGACTGGTTTGATGGAAGAATGAAGGGAGATGATACTTCCTTTGTTGTTAAGGACTGAGTATGAGTTTGTCACATAGAGAAAGGAAACTTCCAGAGAGAGGGACAAGCATATGCAAAGTCATAGAGGTATAAAATGTGTATGGGTGCGTTGCGTGAGGGAAGAAAAAAATTCAGTGTGATTATGATGGAACTGGTAAGAGAGCTTGGAGGCAGATTAGTACACCTTAAATGCCTGTTGGCAGGAGGGAGCCAAGAGAGGACTGTTAGAGTGATCGGGTTTTTGTCCACATTGGCATTGATCTGGAAGTTGTTTGACTTGGACTTAGGGCTACTGGAAAGAGAACCCAATTGCAATTACCCACTTGGGGACTGCTGAGGGCCTGAAGTTAAGCAGTAGCAGTGGGGATGGAAAGGAGGGGACGATTTCAATAGATAAATTTAAGAGAGAAGATGTGTGGGCCTCTATTTGAGCTGTTTGACATTTGGAGAAGATCAGATCAACTCAGTTTGCAGGAGAATAACAGAAGAGGTATGTGCCAGGAAGCAGACTGTCTCGGAACACCCAGGTCTCATATTAACTTAAACGTCCCCTCTTTACACAGGTTAGAAGTCCAAGCCGATGTCCAAAAGGAAATTTTCCCCAAAGACACAGCCAGTCTTGGTGCAATTAGTGACAACGCAAGTACTCGTGCTATGGCCGGTTCCATAATCAGTTCCTACAACCCACAGGACAGGTAGGTGAACAGTCAGATGCCTAGGAGAGGTTGCAATTTTTAGTTGGGTTTTGGCCTTAGAAGCTCAATGCCTTATGCTAGGGCTCTATGTACCAACTAGTGGGATACATAGTGTGTATACCGTGTGAATTCACGGAGCAAGTTCTTGGTATGGGAGTGTCTGGCATCTCTTGATTCATTCTTGTTAGCACTTGATTTTTAGAGGTTCTTGCTTTCTTTTCCTTTTTTTTTCTTTCCTTTTCTTTTCTTTTCTTGGCTATTCCAACAGTGTAATTATTCACATGGAACTTGAAGAGCTAGATTAGTGTTCACTGATGTATGTGGCTCTGTGGTTTCTGCTCTCATGTTGCTCTTTGCTTGATGTGACTTCTGTAGCCTATTTTTCTTTATATTTGAGAAGCTAGTGTATCTGGTATGGTGTTATTGCAGCACTCCCTACTGGAGAGATTCTGGTTTCTTCTCATTGTGGCAGAGAAGGAAAAAGCTGTGACTCTTCTTTCACTTTCATATTTTGAGTAAGATAGTGTGAGGCTCTGACCCTTAGTTGAATTTTGGAAGCTTATTTTTAGTTGTTTAAAGAAATTGGCAGAATAACTAATAAGGACCTAATGTATAGCACAGGGAACTCTTCCCAATACTCTGTAATGACCTATATGGGAAAAGAATCTAAAAAAGCGTGGATGTGTGTATATGTATAACTGATTCATTTTGCTGTACAGCAGAAACTAACACAAGATTGTAAATCAACTATACTCCAATAAAAATTTTAAAATAAAGAAATAAAGAAATTGGCAGAGATGTTTGTGTTTGTGTACATACTTCAAATCAACCAAAAGATCTAATTGTTCTTTTCCATTTTATTTGAGTATTAGGTTGAATTTTATTTTCTCTAAAAGTGAGCTCTGTTCTACTATTTACCTATGTTTTTGGACTTTCTAATCCTGAACCCACAAACTGCTTTTACCAACAGGTATAGCATGACCCATGCATGATTCAGCAAAGTGGATTTTGTCTCCACAGAGAATGCAACAATATGGAAATCCAAGTGGACATTGAAGCCAAACCAAGCCACTATCAGCTGGTGAGTGGAAGCAGCACGGAGGACTCCCTCCATGTTCATGCGCAGATGGCAGAGAATGAAGAAGAAGGTGGTGGTGGAGGCGGTGGTGGCAGTGGCAGCAATGAAGAGGCTCCCCCGTGCAAACACCAAAGCTGTGAACAGAAAGACTGCCTGGCCAGCAAACCTTGGGACGTCAGCCTGGCCCAGCCCGAGAGCATCCGCAGTGACCTGGAGAGCTCTGATGCACAGTCAGACGATGTACCAGACATCACCTCAGATGAGTGTGGCTCCCCGCGCTCCCAAGCCACAGCCTGCCCCTCAACACCCAGAGCCCCAGGTGCACCGAGCCCAAGTGCCCACATGAACCTCTCTGCCCCAGCTGAGGGGAAGACTGTCTTGAAGCCGGAAGATGCAGAGGCCAGAGTATGAGGTGGAATGAATGCTCCTGTTCTGAGAAGCACACTTGTAGCTGCATCTTTTGGAATCTTTTGGGCGGGGGCAGGGATTTATGTATTTTATTTCAAAGATTCTCTGGTCACAGGTTTTCCCCAGGGAAGTTCTGAGAAATTTGCGATTTCTTACCAGATGAGACATGGAAACTTTGCCCTTAGTTCCACCCCCTGACCCCTTCCCCCCCCCAACCCTTTTTTAGTTTTAATTTATTGGTTAAACTGATGGTGGCAATCCGTGAGGTGTGTCAAAGAGTGTACAGATGTATGTGTGTATATTGTATGTGTGCTAACATATTACTGAAGGACACATTTTAATAAAGATTTCTGTCGTAATTCAACTCCTCTCATTTTCCTTGGCTTGGATAGCCCTCCAGAGCCAAGTGTTTGATGGAAATAGACCACTACGTCCTTAACAATCTCTAGATCTAAGCTTTCCTCATCCCAGAGAAGAAGGATGGTATTCTCACCAGACTGCCGTGCAGTCATGTATAAACCGACGACTCCTAGCATGACAGGAGGCAAAGCCAAGCTTGTTTTGGACTGTGTAGTCAGACTGAAGAATTAGCTGAGTCAGCCAGATAGAGAAGCTGTAGATTAAAGTGAGCCTTGTTTGCCCTCTAGAGGCAGCTGTGCAGTATTCCTATTAAAGTTTTATTTACCCCTTTCTGCACTATAGTCACTATTAGAAATGTGCTTCAGAAGAGGGCAGGCGTGTCAGTTCCAGTGGCTCTTCAGAAACCCCAGTGAATGTTGCTTGCTTATAAGTTGGGGAACAGAGTATTACTGGATAAAGAAGTGCCCCTATTCTACATAATCACCAGGCAATATCCTAGGTGTTTGTTATGCTCGCAGTACGTGTTCCTCGTTTCAAAAAACTCTCTAGTTTTGCCCATCTAGTTTAAGTAAGAGGGATTAAGGAGTCTGACTAAATTGGTAATGAAAGGAGAGAGGAGACATGCCATCAAAATCACAACATTTAATTTTATCTGATCTTATAAATTTGTCAGAATTGAGCTAAGTTAGCACTACTTGGGGTTTTGGCTGTGTCTAGAACAGTGGCCTTAGAAATGAAATCTCATACATAGTATAGCAGAAAAATTAAAAGATTCACAAGACCTGATATGAGATTCCAAATCTGGCAGTAATTTACTTTGTGACTGTGTGAGTCAGTTACTCTCTCATGCCCCTAACAGCCCCAACTCTCAGACAGTATTTAAGGAGTTTCCAGTGCCAAACTTCTCTGTCACCTTAGCCCTGGGCCCAGAGGAATAATTGAAAACATCCTTTCCCTGAGGACCAGATGGCTTTCTGTTTCCTTTCACAGATGCACCTGCTCTTTGTCTTCCTGGCCTGTGCTTTACTACAATAAGGATGATGACTCTGGACAACAGCCAACTTGGAAGATTCTTATCTCTTGGGCACTGCAGCCAGACTTAACACATTGCCCTGCACCTGGACAGGAAATACTGTTAGTGGACTTTGGGTCCCTGGAAGAATGCCCAGGGGGGTGTCTTTGTGTGAAAAAGGGAACTTGGTGGGGAAAGGGACCGACAGTGTGGAAATCTCTGAAATGCAAATTAACTCAAGACTTGTATTTCTCTTGAAGCCTCATCAAGAGAGCAGTTAACTTGGATGAAATCAAGGAAGTCTTTTGGAGGGGCAGGAGTTTGCAGCCAAACCTGTATTTTTATCTAGGCTCCAGTTCTTAACTGCTGTGAGAGTTGGGCTATTTACTCTGAGTGTGTGTTCACTTAGCCAAAATGGGGATCATAATCCTAGCTATGCAGTTGGAAAGATTGTGTGATGGCGTACTGAAAATGCTTGTGTTAAAGGCCCATACCTTTTTTTTTTCCTCTTGCAGGAATAATAAGAAATAAGGGAGATTATGGGTGCGATCCAAAAAAAGCTCTAGACCAGAGGCTAGGAAAAACTAAGTTTATTCTCATCCTTTGCAACACTGTTGTAGCTCCTAGACATGAGCAGATGAGAAGGCCCATCAGCACCACCTGGAGGAGAACATGAGTAATGCGTTGGAAAAGTTGATTCTCAGCTTAGAAAATGGGGAAAGTTTAAATTCTTTGTACAGCGTTCATTCATTCTGAAGTACCTACTACATTTCAGGTATAGAATGCAGCAATAAGGAAAACACAAAATTCCTGCCCCTGTGAAGCTCACACTCTAGTGGGAAAAGATGATCAGATATATAATCTGGATAGGTGCAATGAAGAAAAAGCAGGGAAAGTAAGAAGAGAGCTGCCTTAGGTGGGTACTGTGGACCTCTTTGATAAAGGTACATTTTATTAGAGTCTTGACGGAGTGAGAAAGAACCATGTGGATTTCTAGGGCAAGAATATACCAGACATGAAGAGTAAGGTACAAAACCTTTTGGTGGAGCATCCTTAGTCTGTTTAAAGAACACACACACACACACACACACACACACACACACACACACACACACAAAACACACACAGCATAGAGGCCTAAATGGCTGGGACAGAGTGGACCAAGGAGGAGCATAGTAAATCAGGTTGAAGAGGTGGCTGAGGACAAGGTTGTGTAGATTTTCAAAACAACTCTGAAGACAAGGACATTTTAGGTTCCTCTGAGGCCAGGCAGAGAGGTAATCTTCAAAAGGAGATAGATGGGGTGCTTGTGGTCAACTTTCGAAGGGGCTATAAAACTGGGAGAGGACATGTCTGGTCACCAGTTCTCTTTAGATGGGCCAATGAAAAGAAGTTTGTGGAAATGATAAATGGGTACTTATTCATTCTGACCTGTTTCTAATGTACCAGAGGCTGGAAAGTTAAAACTACATGTCTTACACTTCCTTGAATCCAAGGTTCTGAATGTAATTTGTTTTGCCAGTTAGATGCATGAACAAGGATATGGGAAGAGGAAGTGATTCAGCGGTCATCGTTAGCAACTTCATTGCTCCTGCAAAGGTGCAGAGCCCTTAGGTCCCCTCCAGTGGTATTCCAGTATCCACCAGAGTTGTGTGGATGTTGAAGGGCTCCCTGATCCATAAATAACCGTCCGCGGTGTATGTTCTTGTAATCAGCCTGTGCTGGCCTCGTGGCTCCCCATCTTCCTGATAGTGGCGGACGCCGCAGCTCCCATAGTGAACCCCTCTAGGAGTCTTTCCTGGAGGCCCAGCCTAGAGCCCACTTGCCCAGTTTTCCGATTCTTTCGTAAGCCTAATTTACCTGCACTGAATTCTTTTCTACTGAACATAGGTTTTGTTCCTGCGGTTACTGAACCCTGGTACAGTATTTGATTCCATAACAGGTTATAGACAATAGGCCCTCAAAGGTGGGATTCTTGATTAGTTATGACTAAGTTGGATTTGAAGGAAATGAGACTCTAATTTCCATTGGAAGATGGTAAGCTAGTAGGCAAAGATTACTTACATCTCTGGTCACATTCAATGAATTGTCTTTTGGATAAAAGACTTTGATAGACCAAGTGGCTACCACAACAGACCGTCGTGTAGGAAATGAAGACTTTAATGATGGTTACTTATGCTAGAGAGATTAAAGAAAGAAAATGAAAGTCTCAAGAGTTTTAAATTTTCAGCTCAAAGCTGTCTCTTGTAACCACAAGGTTGATGTACATTAAATAAAGGAGAGATTCTGGGTTATTGAATTACAACATAAGTTAAAGTCTTAGTTTACCAGGTCTCTCATGTGAAAATTAGGACAGTGTTGAGAAAGAGTAAAATGAAAAATGGGGACATTTGAGTAGATTTGGGTAAATCCTAGTGTTCTGAACCCACAGACTCCACTTAGCTTCTCTTACTAGCAGAAGCAGCCCTTCTTCTCCCCATTGATAGGGCTGGCCCTGTCTTATTTGGAGACCCTGGGGCAATAGCCTTGAAAGGGAATGCTTTTATGTCCTTTCTTATGTACTTCTCATGTCCCACCCACTACTCCTTACTGCTTCCAAATCTGTGACTAGAGTCAGATCCCAATATGCTTCAGAAAGGCAACCACAAAATCTGACCGGAGAGAAAGAAAGGTTACAGAATTGTAAGATTTTGCTAATTTGAATCAGCAGAAACCTGGGGAATGTGTGTGGACTGGAAGAAAAGAACATAATTTTATTTTCATTTGGGTTGAATATATTAACATTGGCATTCTAGAGAATCAGTACATTGGCTTTAGCAGCTAAAAGTAGCTCTTAGCTAGTTGGTTGGATGAAACCTGGACTTAACAGTGGTCTACACTCAAATTGAAATGCTAAAAATTCCTTAGTGTAGCATTAGAAGATGAATCCAAAAACATATAAAGATAGGAGTGTTGGTGTAGATTTATCATATGTGTGACCTCGTCTCCTAATTTTGCCCTCTAAAATTACTCAGAGGATGTTCCTTTCACAAAGGAATTGGAAAGTACATAGATAAGGGGAACACATTACCTTGAAAGTGCTGTAATGTACATCCCCTGTAAGCTAGGAATGAAGCTAAGAGATGCTGCCATTGAAATGGAATCCCTGGTATCAGTAGGAATGATGGGGATCATGGAGTGGCAGGGGCCAAGGGGCAGTACCAAGGCAACAGTGCAGGAATGGTGAAATATAACCTACTCAGGTCCTACTTGGTTTGTATAACACAAAGCAGAACTCCAGTTCTGGCAAGGAGAGGCCTGTTTTAAGTCACCAAAATGGAGAGTTATGGACACTCACTAAATTCTCAGACCCAAAGCCTTTGAGTAAAGGAATGCTGAGTACCCTGGAAGAAGCACCTGGCAATATTACCATAACTAAATTGTAAATCTTCTAGTCTTCTCCAAAGGAATCTTAAGTTAATTAACTATGTCCCTGTGCTTAGGGAAATGGAAGTACCCAAGCCTTAAGGAAATACTTGGAAAATGACCCTAAGCCAGTACTAATCTCAAGGGACCTAAAAGGTCTTTGTGGACCACTGGTTAAAAATAGAGGTGGGACTTCCCAGGTTCAATCCCTGGTCAGGGTACTAGATCCCACATGCATGCTGCAACTAAGAGTTCACATGCCACAACTAAGGAGCTGGTGAGCCTCAACTAAGGAGCCCACCTGCTGCAACTAGTACCCAGCACAACCAAGTAAGTAAGTAAGTAAATATTTTTTAAAAAATAGAGGCTATGGGGGTATTATGGGTTGAAAATTCATACGTTGGAGTCCTAATCTCCAGTACCTCAGAATGTTACCTTATTTGGAAATTGGGTTGTTGCAGATGTAATTAAGAAGTTATACTGGAGTAGGGTGGGTCCCTAATCCAATATGATCAGTGCTATATAAAAAGGGGAAATTTGGACAAAGAGTCACACAGGGAGAATGTTGTGTGAAGATGAAGGCTGAGATTGTAATAATGCAGCAGATGACGCCAAAGATGGCCAGCAAACCACCAGAAGCTAGGGGAGAGGCATGGAACAGATTCCCCCTTACAGCTCTCGGCAGGAACCAACCCTGTCAACACCTTGGTTTTGGACTTCTAGTCTCCAGAACTGTGTCTCCAGCACTGTGAGACAATAAATTTGTATTGTGTAAGCCAGCCAATCTGCGGTACTTTGTTATGGCGTACCTAGCAAACTAATACCCAGGGATCATATAATTTAAAAGGAATCTTGGCCTGGATCTATCTCACATATTCATCCTGTGGTTATTTCCCAGTTCCTGTAAGCACAGTTGTAATAGATGTGTTTGGCGCCTGGCAGAATCTTCACATTGACCAGTAGAGTGAAAGATATTGTGGTAAGAAGAGCAAAGGAAAGCCCCTGGAACTGTCCTCCACCAGAATCAAAAGCCAAAAGCAATAGTACATCCCTGAGGGCATGATAAACATTATGGCCACCATCAAAGACTGAGAAATTCCAGAGTAGTGATCCCTATCTTATCTACATTTAAATTATTTGCCCTGTACAAGACATGACATGTAGCTGTTATTTCAGATATAATCACTTTGAAGCAAATCAACACCTGCCGCAGCACCTGCAGCCATGCAACTATTGACCCGGCATATGCTTTTTTCTGTAGCCCAAAGAGCAGAAAACATGAAAAGCAGATTACTTTTACCTGTAGAGGTGAACAGTACCACTTACTGTCCTACCTCTGGGTAGTATCACCTCTCCAGCTCTGCTGAAATCTAGTGTGCAGGCACTTTAATCATTTCACATTTCCCAGACCATCATTCTGTGTGTGATGACATGTTTTTGGACAAAACAAGCAAGAAGGAGCAGGTGTCTAAATGCCTTGGTAAAACACTTGTTCTGGGGACTTCCCTGGTGGTCCAGTGGGTAAGACTCTGCGCTCCCAATGCAAGAGACCCAGGTTCTCAGGGATAGAACCATTTATTCCACAACTAAAGATCCCACCTGCTGCAACGAAGAACCCATGTGCTGCAACTAACACCCGGCACACCCAAAATAAAAACAAAAACGAAACACACACACACACACACACACATACACACGTGTTGATCTGGAGGATAGGAGATAGTCCTTGTGGAAATTTAAGGACACTTCCACCACCACGAAATTGTTTAGGGATCCAGAGCAGGAGTCTGGAGGATGGCAGTTTATCTGAAGTGAAAGATGAGCTGTTGCACTATACACCTCCCACCACTAAGAAAAATCTTGAGCATTTCGTGGATTTCTTGATTTTGAAGGTAGCATGCCACGTTTGATTATGCTGCAACTGACCTGTTTTCCAAGTAACCCAGAAGGGCTAATAGCTTCAGTGGGCCCAGAGGAAGAGAATGGTCACCAGTTGGTACAGGCTGCAATGTAAGTAGTTTGAATTCTATGACCTAGCAGATCCAGTGGTGTGCAAAGTCCCTTGGCACATGAGGCTACTGTATACACACTGTGGCAAACATCCATAAGCGAGAAACAGCACAGGGCCATCAGATTTTGGAGGCAAGCCAGGCTATTTTCGGCAATGGCAATTCTCCTTTTGAGAAGCTGATGTTGGCTTACAACTGAGCCCTGCTCCACGCTCTGGAGGGACCAGCTGGGCACCTAATATCAGATCAGATCCCTTCCATCACAGAGAAGGCAGGGATTTGTCCTCACTGGAAAAGACACTCAAGATATGAATTGTTTCCATGTATTCCGAGCCTAAAATATTCATAAAGAATAAATTTTTAAATGAGAAAAATACCAATTATTATCAAACCAAAGACATCCCTCCACCTATTATTCTAAATTTGATTGTTCACTTTGAGAAGCATAGTGGTTAAGAGGAGAGACTCCAGAGCCAGATTGCCTGGGTAGGAATTCTAACTCTACCATTTACTTAAGTAGCTTATGACTGTGGACAAATTATTTAACCTTTCTATCCCCATTTCTTCATTTGGGTCTATGAGGGTTAAATGGGCACATAGGGCAGTGCCTGGCCTGTACTAAGAGCTGTGTGTATTAGCTGGCATCATCCTTTTCACTTATGTCAGGCTCGTCTTCACCGTCATTGTTACTATCTGGGAACTACATGTCTGTTCATCGTGTAGTATTCCACACAACACTGCCTCTCATCCAGTGAGGCGATGGGCTAAGACCCATGGGATCATCCCAAGGCAGCTGGCCTCACACAAGTCAAATGGCCCAAGTGGAAGTTCTGTCCTATAGGATGAGATATATGTTTCTGAAACAGTGACGTATATATAGAGCACCCACAAAAGTTTTGCCTCTTGCCCCTGTGACTCTGGTCTTTGTCAGTTTAGAAGTCTCAGTACCCAGAGGAGAAACACTTCCACTGGGGCACACAACGATGAGTCCATTGAACTGGAAGTTTTTTGGCCAATTTGGGCTTCTCATGCACTGAACCAATAGCCCCAAAGTGGGCAGTTGTGTTAGGTGGAGTGATTGATCCTGATTGTCAAGGGAGATAGGTTTGTTGTTGCTCAATGGGGGTAGGAAGGAATGTGTCTGGGCTACTTCTAGTACTGCCCTATTCAGGAGTCAAGGTTCAAAGGCTATTCCAAGGAGGGCTTAACTCCTTTAGTAATGAAGATTTGGGTCACCACCCCAGATAAAGAGCCTCATCCAGCGGAGGTACTGGCTATGGGAAAAGGAACTTCGTAAGTAGTGGAGAAAGATATTTATGAATATAAATAATTCATGAAAGGTAGAGAAATGAGGACTATATTAGTGTTTCATGTTTTCCTCTTGCTCCGGTGTGTATATATTTATAGTATCAACCCATCTTTTCCCCCCTTCCACATTTTCCCCAGTGTCATAGGCTGTGTTGGTAACTTGATCAGTTGGTCCTTAGGTTACAGGTTGCTGAAGTAGGATTGTGACTGTACTGGAATGAGTATCACCCAGAGCTGGGTACATGACTAACGGGATTTTGGATCTCTCTTTTTAGGGAAGGTGTTTAGATCCCCAAATGGCCAAAGGGTGAATTTGTGTAGATGTGGCGACTTGGTTGTCAGCATCCCTTCCCGTCTCTTTCTTGTACTGCCAAGACCACGGAGTTAAATGCTACGCTTCCCAGAATCCCTTGCAGTTAACATTCTGCATGCAAATTAGGATCTATAAATTGCATCCATTTATATAAGAGTTGGGAGAAGAAAGTAAGGCAAAGGCCATCTTCCAGCTGTGTGGTTGTTGCTTCATGTTTGTGGAAACCTTAAGTTATTCCAGCAACATTCCAATGTCCAAGCACTAGCTTCATGAGGCTGAAAAGCAGTGGTGGCAGCAGCAAAAGTAGCTTTCTGACCCCTGATCCTTAGATTGCAGCCACGTGGTGTGTGTGTGTGTTTTAACCATCCTATTCCTTTATGGAGCTGTAACTCACATAACATAAAATTCACCATTTTAAAGTGTACGACTCACTAGATTTTTTTTTGTATGGATAACAACATCATGTTGCTGATTTTATTGACAACTCACCAGATTTTAATTATATTCACAAATTTGTGCAACTATCACTACTATCTTATTCCAGATCATTGCCATCACCTCCCAAAGAAATGTGTTATCAGTCAGTCCCACGTCCCCCCCTTTCTCCAGCCTGACAACCACTAATCTACTTTCTATCTCTATGAATTTGCCTATTCTGGACCGTTTGTATAATCATACAATATATAGCCTTTTGTGTATGACTTCTTTCACTCGGCATAAGATTTTCAAGTTTCATTTACGTTGTAGCCTGTATCAGTACTTCACTCCTTTTTCTGGCTGAATAATATTCCACTGGATATTGTAAGGATTTTGTATGGATATACTACATTTTGTTTATCCATTCATCAACTGATGGACATTTATGTTGTTTCTACTTTTTTGCTATTGTGAATAATGCTGCTGTGAATATTGGTGTACAGATATCTGTTCAAGTCTCTGCTTTCAGTTCTTTCAGGTATATACTCCAGAACTGGAATTGCTGGATTATATGGAAAGTCTATGTTTAATTTTTTGAGGAACCACCATCCTCTTTCCACAGAGGCTGTACCATTTTACCCACTAGCAATACACAAGGGTACCAATTTCTCCACATCCTTGTCAACACTTGTCATTGTGTCTTTTTCATTATAGCCATCCTACTAGGGCATGAAGTGGTACCTCACTGTGGTTTTGACTTACATTTCCCTAATGACTAATGATGTTGAGCATCTTTTCATGTACTCCTTGGCTATTTGCGTATCTTATTTGAAGAAATAGTTATTCAAATCCTTTACTCTTTAAAATTGGGTTGTCTTTTTTATTGTTGAGTTATAAAGACTTCTTTATATATTCTGATTGACAAATATATGATTTGCAAATATTTCTCTCATTCTGTGGGTTGTCTTTTTACTTGGTGTGTTCTTTTTATTTATTTATTTATTTATTTGGCTCTTTCGGGTCTTAGTTGTGGCACATGGGATCTTTTGTTGTGGCGTGTGGGCTCTCTAGTTGTGGTGTTTGGGCCCCAGAGCGCACAGGCAGGCTTCTCTCTAGTTGCGGCACATGGACATAGTTTCCCCACAGCACGTGGTATCTTAGTTCCCTGACCAGGGGTCGAACCCACGCCTCCTGATTGGATGTGCGAGTCTTAACCACTGGACCACCAGGGAAGTCCCTTCTTGGTGTGTTCTCTAATGCAAGAATTTTATTAGCGGCCTCCTGACTCATCACTTTCATGATTGTACCAGTTAGCAGCTATTCTGGGGTCTTGTTCTGGGAACCATTCCTGGAGCCCACTCCTCCAGCCCTCCCAACTCTTTTCTTTAAACATCTGATTCCCTGAATCAAATCCTTTTCTGCTTAAAATAGAGTGGTTTCTGGGGGCTTCCTAGGTGGCGCAGTGGTTAAGAATTCGCCTGCCAATGCAGAGGTCACGGGTTCGATCCCAGCTCCAGGAAGATCCCACGTGCCGCGGAGCAACTAAGCCCGTGTGCCAAAAAAAAAAAAAAAAAAAAAAAAAAACCAAAATAGAGTGGTTTCTGTTTCCTGCAACTGATCTCTGGCTAATAAATAGCACAACTTGAAACTTTTGAGAAGGGACGTGACGTGTCATTTCGCTAGAGCTGACGTGCAGCCAAACTATAACAATAATAAATTCCTGGAAAGTCAAATTTGGAAACAGCTTTGAAGATCAACTGGTTTGTCAAATGAAGGAAGGAAATGGGGACAGTGGGGAAGACACAAAAACCATGAAGCTGAGGGCCTGTACTTCCCTCTCTCATCTCCCAAGGACGGTAGACCTGAGCTGATCTTGCTTCATGAAATCACTGGAATCTGGGTCACGTAAATCCAATGAGGCCAGCCCTGCCAACCTTACTGCAGATGATTGGACACAGGATTTGGCCCCAAGCCAAATGCTGCTGTGAACAACCTGGAGCTGCTGAGATGGCCTCCCCTGATACCCCACTTCCTCTGAGCCAGTACCGTGGTCCCCAGTCCTGAAAGTCATCTGAGCACCTGAAGAAGCTCAGGAATGTACCCAAGCATGGCCACTGATTTTCTGGAGATCAAAGCCAGATCGAAAAAGAAGGAGGCCACAAACCCAGATCTGGAATTCCAGTTATCAAGCTCTTCCCACTCCGATGTGGCTCTCCCACAGGCTAACATGAGGGAGAGGGCTTCATGAGTGGAGAGTGACAAGGCGAGAAGAGTACTGGTGCTGTGTGGCTGAACTGTCAGACCTGAGTTGTCATCACAGGGGTCCAGCAAGGGCGGGAGGACCACCCTTCCTCTTACGTTTGTGCATCTGCCTTTGTGAGTGGCTTGGGATACAGTTCCAGCTCTGGATACTGCTTTATCATTCCTCAGGCCCCAGCCTTTGAGGAAATCCACTCATTGCTTACTATATGTGGACAGCTGTTCTGTTCAGGGTCTGTGTCAGGGCACAGAAATTGACACCCAGAGACAGACCCAGGCCTTGGAGATGGAAAATCGCCAATGAAAAAACGGCCCTTGAAACCACAGATGTGAATGAAAGAGGAACTGGCCTTCTCTTTTCATAAACCTTGAACCAGTGAGTGCAGGAAAGGGGCAACCAGAAAAGGGAGGAGGAGAAGCGGGAACGAAGAAAATGACGGGGTGAGGGTTTCAGGAAGGAAAGCAGGGTTAGCTGACCTGGGAGACACATCAAGCTGGCTAATGGCTGGATTTGTTACAGGGGAAGTAATTGGTAACTTTGGAGAGAGCAATTTCAAAAGATGGCAGCAATAGAAAACTGATTTCATTTAGTTGAGTTGTGAGTGAAAGGTGAAGAGGTACTCCTAAGAAGAGGAGTTTGTTTATTTTTAAATTAATTAATTAATTAATTATTTTATTGGCTGCATTGGGTCTTCGTTGAGGTGCACAGGCTTTCTGTAGTTGCGGAGCGCGGAGGCTACTCTTCGTTGTGATGCGGGGGCTTCTCATTGCGGTGGCTTCTCTTGCGTAGCACGGGCTTTAGGCACAGGCTTCAGTAGTTGTGGCACGTGGGCTCAGTAGCTGTGGCTCACAGGCTCTAGAGCACAGGCTCAGTAGTTGTGGCACGGGAGTTGGTTGCTCCGAGGCATGTGGGAATCTTCCTGAACCAGGGCTCGAACCCATGTCCCCTGCGTTGGCAGGCAGATTTTTAACCACTGCGCCACCAGGGAAGCCCCGGTTCTTTTTTTAAGTAGAAGAGATTCAAGCATGTTTGCAGGCTCTGGAGAAAGTAGGGTAGAAATGAGAGAGTGACAATGTAAGAGAGAGGAAGCTATTTGATGGTGCTTTGTCTTTAGGAAGATAGAGGGATGGGGTCAAGGGCACAAGCAGAGGGGTTGGCTGTGGACACGAGAAGGAGCCCCTCTGCCTCAGCTTGGAGAGAGGTGGAGGCCACCATGAGATCTAGTTTCCTTCCCTCAAAGCGATATTCTTCACCATGAGAAGATATAAAATGGCTACCACAGAACAGATGGTTGATAGATATCAAGCCTCTCCTCCCTTCCCTGGCTGCGCAGTTTCAGTCCTCTGAGGCCACATGTGACGTCACTCTGGATCTTACAAGGCTAAAGAACACAGCTCAAGCTGGAGAAATTAAAGGCAATCCCAAGCTTTTCTGAAATTCCAGGGGAGTAGAGGCTGCTTTCGCCTGAGGTTCCAAAGCTGGGAAGTTGTAAGCATGGATCTTCCACTACGTGGACAGAGACTGCCTGATACTGAAGCCAGCACAGAGGAAGGCAGAGCTGAGAAATGGAGAGAGGACAAGAGACAGAGGCACCTTTGAACATACCAGATGACACTGGGGTTTTTTTGTTAGTGGTGGTGGTGGTGTTGTTGTTTTGGGGGCCACACCACGTTGCTTGTGGGATCTCAGTTCCCCTCCCAGGGACTGAACCCTGGCCACAGCAGTGAAAGTGCAGAATCCTAACCACTAGACCACCAGGAAACTCCCTAGATGACATTGTTTTAATGCTAGGATCTAATGATGCCTAAGGCCCCCAAACTTTCCTAGAACATAATCCAACAAATCCCTTCCTCCTACCCAAAGCCCATTTCTGTTAGGATTCTGTCACCTGTAACTGAAGTTCTGACTACTATGAGAAGTGGAGTGTTGCCCTGTCCCTAACATGTGGAATTGGCTGAGCTGAGGTGGGGTACGGAATGGTGAGTGGTTTCTGACTGTTAGGAAAATCCTGGAATTTTCCATTCCCAGGAGGCTAGGAGGTCAGCATTCCCTGCGATGCAGCTGCAAGCCTAGGGTCTCCTGAAGCTCAGACCATGTACCTGACATAGGTGGGGGCTTTAGGAGACTTGGTAAAAATATGTCAAGAGGTTGTGTGTATTGGCTATTTTCCCAAGCCTTGAGTTCAGAGTCAAAGAGATAAATTTTGCAGAAAGACTAATGAAGAATGAAAGTTAATATCTCTGAGGCTCTCACTGTGTGCCAGGCTCTACACATTAACTCAATCTTCACAATAACACAAAGAAGTGCGTACCATTGCTATTCCCCATTTTACACTTGTGGAACTGCGGTGCAAGAGAATTTGCCCAAGATCACAAAACTGTGACTTGAATCCAGGCAGCATGACCTCTGAGCTTATGTGCCTACAGCTTTGCTAAGAGAGACAGCCTGTAGCCAGCAACCCAAGCTGACGCAGAGTCTGATGGTCACCTGCTTTGCAAGACTGAAAAAGCTCATCTACTCATGTCAAAGCAAAAGTGAGTGGGAATAAAGGCAGGGAGGTAGAAAGCACAATGCCTCCAAAACCCTTCCTACCTGTCCCCACTAAGAGGACAGTCACCCTACATAAAGAGCCTTCTGCTGGGATGCAGCCTAGTGGTCACAGGCAGGCAGCTGTGCCTTCCCCCCTTGCCTGGTGTTCACAGTTGCTCCCAGGCAGAGGTGAAGCTGGAGGCCCTGAGTTGAGGACTGGGAGGTCCTGTTGCTAAGACCCTGCACACCAAGATCAAGGTCTAGATTCAGGGACTATAATCCATCATTCTTCTGACTTGCATATTAACCCATGGAGTTATCCAAACGTGAATAGCCAGAAAACTTACACATCTCTTAAGGCAGTGAGTGGTTCTGCAAGAGACACCCCAGTCCTGGCACATGGAATCATGTAATTGATCAGCCCCTAGGGCAATGTCTTGACTCCAAACAACACCGATCAGAAATCCTCAAAGTCCTTCTAAGATGTGGCCACAGTTACAAGGGATCCCCAACCCAGCATAGCCTCCAGGCTAGCCTCATTCTACCAAGGCAAGGGATCCTTGATGTTCTCAATCTGCAGGATGCAATACACACCACGGACCACTGGGTGTTGCTTCCCCTCCCCTCCTGTTCAAAATTGGATTACTTATTTATAATTACCTTGTGTCCCTTCATCAATGCACCAAAGTATTAAGGGCTGATGAACTTTATTGTTTATCTATAGCAGTGTTTCCCAAACTTTTTTTTAAATTAATTAATTAATTTCTTTATTTATTGGCTGTGTTGGGTTTTCATTACTGCACATGGGCTTTCTCTAGTCGTAGGGAGCAGGGGCTACACTTCATTGTGGTGCGCAGGCTCCGCATTTTGATGGCTTTTCTTGTTGCAGAGATGGGCTCTAGGTGCACAGCCTTCAGTAGTTGTGGCACACGGGCTCAA
Source organism: Hippopotamus amphibius kiboko (assembly GCF_030028045.1). NCBI lineage: Eukaryota > Metazoa > Chordata > Mammalia > Artiodactyla > Hippopotamidae > Hippopotamus > Hippopotamus amphibius. Next base: position 25,812,715 of record NC_080186.1, on the reverse strand, counting down.
TAGTTGTGGCACACAGGCTTAGTTGCTCCACGGCATGTGGGATCTTCCTGGACCAGGGATCGAACCCGTGTCCCCTACATTGGCAGGCAGATTCTTAACCATTATGCCACCTAGGAAGTCCCTCCCAAACTTTTTGGTCTCAGGATCCCTGTATACTCTGATGAATTGAAGACCTGAAAGAGCTTTTGTTTATGTGCATTACATTATTGATATTTGTGATATTATAAATTAAAATTAAAAATTAAAAAAATTATTAAAAAATAATAAACCCATCAATGTTAACATAATAATACCCTTTGCAATGAAAAATAATTACATTTTGCAAATCAAAAAAATGAGTGAAAAGAATGACATTGTTTGAGTTTTTGCAAATCTCTTTAATATCTGACAATGAAAGGCTGCTAGAATTCCCATATCTGCTTCTTTATTCAATATGTTGAGATATGTTGTTTTAGTTGAAGTATATAAAGAAAATTTAGCCTCACACAGGTAATAACTGGGAAAAGGAGGAGTATGTTAAAAGAATTTTCAGATAATTGTGGATATTCCTCTTCCATACTCTACCTAAACTTGACAAATGATAGTTTTGTAAAATTTAGTTTCAGTGTGGAATCAGAGGAACTTGCCTTGTGTTGCAGTGGTTAAGAATCCATCTGCCAATGCAGGGGACAAGGGTTCGGTTCCTGGTCTGGGAAGATCCCTCACACCTTGGAGAAATTAAGCCCCTGCACCACAACTACTGAGCTTGCACTCTAGAGCCCATGAGCCACAGCTACTGAGCCCTTGAGCCACAACTACTGAAGCCTGCGCACCTAGAGCCCATGCTCTGCAACAAGAGAAGCCACCAAAATGAGGAGCCCACACACCACAACAAAGAGTAGCCCCCACTCGCCACAACTAGAAAAAAAATTTATTTATTTTTTAATTTTGGCTGCATCGAGTCTTTGTTTCTCTAGTTGTGGTGAGCGGGGGCTACTCTTCATTGTAGTGCGTGGGCTTCTCATTGCGATGGCTTCTCTTGTTACAGAGCACAGGCTCTAGGTGTGCAGGCTCAGTAGTTGTGACACCCTGGCTAAGCTCCGTGACATGTGAGATCTTCCCAGACCAGGGATCAAACTGTGTCCCCTGCATTGGCAGACCGATTCTTAACCACTGCACCACCAGGGAAGTCCAAGATAGAACTGCTTTTTATTTTTTTAATTTTTTAAATGTGGAATCTGAAATGATATCAGTCAACTATTCATTACATTAAAATACACTGATCTATCTTGCACTTTGAATTCATCCTTTACCTGTGCATGATTTTATACCATCATGGGTTGGTCACTTGGAAAGTATTAGTTCACTGAGTTATACAAATCTTCCAAATGTTGACACATTTCATTATACAATATAAAAGGCATATACATTAACGTCACCACTACAAGTCTAAGTATTAGGAAGCTGTTAAACTCACAGCAGTGGATACAAATTTTCCAAAAATCTCATTCTCACTCAAAAGCTCAAATTTTATCTTTGGCAGCAAATATTGTCAATTTTTTTTCCCTTGAATTGACAGGCTTACTTCCTTCATTTTAGAGAAAATGTCTGCAAAAAAGCTACATTTGCATAACCATAGTATGTCTTTCAATCCTTTTGAGTAGAGATGGTGCTCATGAAAAAAAGCAGCTAGTTCAGCTTGCAACTCAAACAATTGCACAACTGCTTTTCCTGGAGACAACCATGGTACTCAGGCAGACAGCAGAATTCTTCCCATTCTGTCAAAATATTGAAAAGAAGTATACTCAAGGGTAGAGAGTTAATAAAGTTAATCATTTTTACTGTTTCATCAAGTCATTCTTAAGTGAATCCAGTATATTTATTTCTTTTGCTGTGTGTGTACAGCAGTGACAGATACAATGACTCCAGGGGTATCCTGGAGCCCCTGCCTTTCTTAGTGCTAAGGGGCTGGCTGTTTGACCTACCATTGCTTTTCCACCATCAAAACTGCAAAATAACATCTCAGAATTATTATAAAAATATTGTTGTCTTCACAGACCCCCTGATAAGTTCCTGGGGATCCTCAGAGGTTTGCAGACCACACTTGGACAGTCACTAACTTAATGCTTTATTCATTAGTTAACAAATTTGTATCATGCATCGACCATGTCCCTAACACCATTCCAGGCCCTGAGTTTTGAGTATGGAGCTTTATATGAGATACTTAAGGTCTCTGCTCTCATATGACCAACATTCTTGTAAACAGAGCAGAAAATTAATAATAAATGAGCAAGGTTATTTCACCTAGAAAAAAGTGCCTTAGACAAAATAAAACTCTGTACTCCTTAAACCTTACACAGTGATGTATGTGAGTTATTTCTCAATAAAACTAAGGGGAAAGAAGAAAAGAAAACTGGATAACTTAATACAAAGAGGCTTGGGGGTAATTTACCTGCACGGTTCAATATGGTGTCTACTAAACCCTGTGCCTCTTTAACTTTAAATTTTAATTACATAGGGATTTCCTTGGTGGCGCAGTGGTTAAGAATCCTCTGCCAATGCAGAGGACACCAGTTCAATGCCTGGTCTGGGAAGATCCCACATGCCGAGGAGCAGCTAAGCCAGTGCACCACAATTACTGAGCCTGCACTCTAAAGCCCATGAGCTACAACTACTGAGCCCATGTGCCACAACTACTGAAGCCTGCTCTTAGAGCCCATGCTCTGCAACAAGCCACCTCAATGAGAAGCCCAAGCGTGGAAACAAAGAGTAGCCCCAACTAGGGGCAGCTAGAGGAAACCCACGTACATCAACAAAGAGCCAATGTAACCAAAAATAAATTAATTGATTAAAAAATTTTTTTTAATTATGTAAATTAAATAACTCAGTTTCTCAGTCACACTAGCCACATTTTAAGTGTTTGGTAACCACATGTGGCTAGTGGCCACGCTATAGGTATAGAGCACTTCCATGATTACAAAAAGTTACACTAGACAGCACTGATTTAGACAGCGAGACAGAGAAAATCTCCCTGAAGATTTGAGGACAGAGTACTGAAGGCAGAGGGAACAGCAAGAGCAAAGATCCTAAGATAGAAACTACTTTGGTGCCTTGAAAGAAAAGGAAGTAGAGCACGTGGCTGAAGTGCAGTGATTGAGAGGAGAGCAGTAGGATGTGGTATCAGAGAGATAATGGGAACCTCGGCATGTTAGATATTGTAAGCCACAGTGAAGCCCTACATAAGCCATTAAAGGGAGGTGTTTGTTTTTTGTTTTGTTTTAATTTATTTTTTGGCTGCACTGCACAGCTTGCGGGATCTTAGTTCCCCAACCAGGGATTGAACCTGGGCTCTGGCATTGGAAGCAAGGAGTCCTAACCTCTGGACCACCAGGGAATTCCCAGGGAGGTGTTGATATGACCTGATTTATGCTTTGAAAGATCACTCTCTGTGCTGTGTAGAAATGGATTTTAGGGGTAGCTGTAGAGGGGCCAGTTAGGAGGCTACTAGATGCAGGCAGTGACTGTGGAGATGGGGAGAGACTGTTTGATTTAAGATATATTTTGGAGGTAGGACGACGGGACTTGTCGATGGATAGAATATGGAGAATGAGAAAAAGGGAGGAATCAGAAATGTGTTTTATTTTGTTGCTTGAGCAACTACTTAGATGATGGTGCTATTTGCTGAGATGGGGAAGACTGGAGGAAGAATGAATTCAGAGGAGTAGCACTAAGAGCTCTTCTTGGGTATATTCAGTTTAGATGGCCATTAGATGACAAGGAGGCATTTGGGTACACAAGTTTGGCACTTAGTGAGTGGTCAGACCTGGAGATACAGATTGTTGTTCTTGACATTATCACTGACATGTTGATAGTATAAAAGCCAAGAGACTGGATGAGATCACTCAGAAAGAGAGTGCAGATGGAGAAAAGACTTTTGCCCAAATTCTTAGGCATGCCATCATGAAGGGTCAAGAGAGCGGGGAAGCTCTTAAGAAGCTGAAGAATTGAGAAGCTAATAGAGAAAGTAAGCTGGAAAGAGAGGAGATGCGTGTCAAGGAGTAGGGTGCTGAAACGTAAGGTCTTAGAGGTAGTATAGCTGCTAAAGATGACAAGGTCAACGGTTTGACCTTAGAATGGGTAGTTGAAAATTAGACTTAGAGGTCCAAGTCCAGGAGAGGGAAATTAACTAGAGACCAAGAAAGAGCAGCTACAGTGGTAGGAGGAAAATCTGAACGGTGTGGGGTCACAGAACCAAGAGAAGCATATTTTAAGCAAGATGGAGTAATGACCTTGGTTGACTGTTGCTGAGAGTTTTAAGATAACAACAGAAAAGTGACCCCTGGATTTGGCAACATGCAAGACGTTGGTGTCCTTGCCAAGAGCAGTTTCAGTGGAGTGATGGGGTTAGAAGCCCAAAGAGAGTGAGTGGGTTGAAGAATGATGAGATTTGAAAAAGTGGGAAGGGAGGCAGTGGTAACTGGAGGGCAGGAAGAGTCCAGGGAGGCTTTGTTTTGTATTGTTTTAAGATGGAGATACACAGCATGTTTGGGTGTTGATTGGAGTGATCCGTTGGAGAAGAAGCACTTGATGTTGCAGGAGAGAAAGGATATAATTGCAGAAGCAAAGCCCTTGATAAGGAGAGAGTTTAGTCTTAGAAAGGAGTGAGAGGACGTCATTTATGATAATGAGGAAGAAGGCAGAGAGTGTGGGTTCCTATTCTGGATGTAATGCTGTAATTGATTATGAGAAAAGCTGCTCTGAACAGTCAAGTACAAATTTTTGTGCGAATATATGTCTTCATTTCTCTTGGGTACATACCTAGGACTGTAATTGCTGGGTCATATGGTAACTTTATGTTTAACTTTTGGGAAAACTGCCAAACTGTTTTCCAAAATACCTGCACCATTTTACATTCCCACCAGCAGTGCATGAGTGTTCCAATTTCTCCACATCCTCAACACTTATTGTTTGTCTTTTTGGTTATAGCCATCTTAGTGGGGATGAAGTGATATCTTTCTGTAGTTTTTATTTGCATTCTCTTACTCGGTAATGATGTTGAGTATCTTCATGTGCTTATTGGCCATCTGTATACCTTCTTTGAAGAAATGTCTATTTGAATCCCTTGTCTACTTTTCCATTGCCTATTTTACTGTTGAGTTGTAATAGTTCTTTATGTATGCTAGATGTTAGACCCTTATCAGATATATGCTTTGCAAATATTGGGTTAGCCAAAAAGTTTGTTCAGATTTTTCCATAAGATGTTATGGAAAAATCCAAATGAACTTTTTGGCCAAACCAATATGTCTTCTCAGTCAGTAGGTTGTCTTTTCACTTTCTTGATAATGCTATTTGAAGTACAAAAGTTTCAAATTTTGACGAAGTCAAACTTATCTTTTCTTTGTGCTTTTGATGTCATATTTAAGAAACCATTGCTTAATCCAAGCTGACCAAGAACTTACGCCTATGTTTTCTTCAAGAGTTTTATAGTTTTAGCATTTATATTTAGGTCTTTGATCCATTTTGAGTTAATTTTTGCATATGCTACAAGGTAGGAGTCTAATTTCATCCTTTAGCATGTGGATACCCAGTTGTCCCAGCTACATTTGTTGAAAACATGTTCTGTCTCCCTTGTATCATCTGGGTACCCTTGTTAAAAATCAATTGACCATGCGTGTATTTTTATTTCTGGTTTATTTCTGGTTTCTTTATTTTTGGACTCTCAGTTATATCTCCCTGAACTATTATGTCTTATGCCAGCACTACATTGTCTTGATTATTCTTTGTAGTAAATTTTGAAACTGGAAAGTGGGATTCCTCCAATTTGTTGCTTTTTCAAGGTCGTTTTGGCTTATTCGGAATCTTTTGCATTTCCATGTGAATTTTAAGATCAGCTTGTCAATTTCTGCCAAAAAAAAAAAAAGCTGCTTAGATTTTGAGAGGGATTGCAACGAATTTGTAGATCAGTTTGGGGAGAATTGCCATCCTAACAATATTAAGGCTTACAATCCATGAAGGCAGGATGTCTTTCCATTTGTTTATGTCTTCCTTAATTTCTTTTATGTTACTGATTTTAAGCAGAAGAGTGACATGATCTGATTTATACTTTAGGAAGATTACTCAGTAGCATGAAAAAACAACTGGGGGGAAGAGATGCTGCATGAGCAAGGACAATAGCAGCAGAGATAAAGAGGAAGCACTAGTTACAGAAATATCTATGATATAAATCGGCAGGACTTGACCATTAACTTTATATAGAAAGAGAAGAAAGAGTAAAGAATCACTCCCAGGTTTTTGGCTTGGATACCTTGTAATGCCACCCACTGAGAGAGAAAATACACAAGAAGCAGTTTGAGGGGAAAGTTGGTACATGTTGAGCTTAAGATGACTGGACACCAAGATGGAGAGGTAAGATCATTGGATATTTAAGTCAGATCCTCAGGGGAGCTGTCTAGTCCAGGAGAATCATCATATGAAAGCGGAGCCATGAGACTACGTGAATTAACCAGTGGGACTGATAAAGGAAGCAGTAAGCATACCAAGGAATACCAATATTTAAATGTTGAGCTGATGACAAAAAGTCCACAATGGAGACTGAGAAGGAACAGCCAGAGGTAGGAGGAAAACCAGGTAGGAGGTGTGTTATAGGAGTACAGAGAGAGTGGCTGGTAATGATAAGTTAGGGATGAAATGCTTCATTGGACTCAGTGTGGTCAGAAGTCACCAGTGACCTAGACGAGGGCTCTTCCAGCCGAGGGCTGAACTGCACTGCTGTGGATTGAGGAGGAGGTGGTAGCTGAGACGATGGAAACAGCATGTAAAGGTAATTCATTCCAGAAGTTTGGAGGGGAAGGGAGAGGAAGTGAAAAAGCAGTAACCAGAAATATAAAGGGAGCCAAGGGAATGTGTGTTTCTTTAGGATAGAAGAGACTTGGGTAGTTTATAGGCTGACGGGAAGGACTTGGCAGAAAGGAAGAGGATGAGGGATGAAGTGTAGTCCATGCAGAGCTGGAGGAGTGACTGGGAGAAGGAGTAAGGTGAGTGGATTTAGAACAGTGCTTTTCAAATTTTAACATGTGTATGAATCACATACCTCAAATCTCCTCTCTTCTTTCCATCTTCATAGCCACCATCCTGATCCAAGTCCTCTACATCTCTCATTTCTCACCTGGACAAGTGAGCTGGCCTTCAGGTGCTCAACCTTGTGATGTAGGCTTTGTGGTGAAGAGGTCAGGAGGGGGTTAATTGAACAGAGGAAAAGAGAATGGGCCGATGGCCTTGGGGAAGTCAGAGGATGAGGCCAAGGGAGTCAAACGACTGGTATGCTGCAAAAGAGGGCTTTGTGGGATGCTCAAGGCTAGGATTTCAGAGGGGACCATCTAATACATGAACCCAGAGAGGATGGTTGTGGTCATGATGAAGGTCACTGAGGGGGTCAAGGAATGGTATTGGAGGGTCCTTCAATATGGATAAGCAGGACATTAGGAATGACTGCCTGAGAAAATCTGGAAACCCAAGCTCTTGATAGATGGATGGGGATGACAGAGAGGGCAACAGATCAAGGTGATGAGAAGGGGTGGCAGAGTGAAGCCGGGTGGCAGGAGTCTCAGAGAAGGAGAAAATTACATACGCGCAGAGGAAAAACCCCTCCAAAATGTGAATACTGCTTATCCATGGGGGTAGGGAGGGTTATGAGTAATTCTGATTTCTTCTTTATATTCTCCTGTGTTATTCCTCTAAGTTTTCTACAATAAGCTTTTTTAAAAAAGAAATGTAAAAGATAGAAAAAATACAGAGAATAACAAACTCCCCATTCACACCGTGTAGAATTTGTCATTGTAAATATGCCTAAGTCCCCTTCAGCCACCTCCTCCTCTCAGCATGGTCACTTGGCTTTTTGTTTTATGTGTGTGTGTGTAAATACACAAAATTGACTATGATAGGGTCTGTGTGTGATTGTTCTGCTTACAGAGAGGAACTGTTCTAATAATCGGGGAGGAAAAAGCCTTGCACAGGGACTGAAAGCCTGAACCCCCTTCCCAGCTGAGCAGCCCCACGGGGAGGCCATGCCCTGGGAAGACCCAGAGTCTAATTTAAGTGTACCGGACCACACCTGGTTGTTAAATGCACCAGGAAGAGAGGGAATTTCTATTTGCATTTCTCTGGCTAGGTTTCAACCCACTCTCATATCTCTCAAGTCTTTTTACCCCTCAGAAATCTGGGAAGGCAATTGCTATCTCTATTTGACAGATGGGGAAACTGAGATCTGGGGAAGGGCAGTGAGCTGCCAGGGTGTCACAGTGAGTTGGTGGAGCACACGGGGTTAGTGCTCTAGCCTGGGGTTCTTTCCAGAACCCCAGAACCCCAGGCAGTGTGCCAAAGGGTGGGGCGCAGGCAAGGGACACTGGGCGACGCAGACGAATGGACTATGGCCACTTGGCAATAGGGAAAGAGAAATGGCAATAACTTCAAGCTGCTAAGGCTGGGCCATGGCCGGGAAACTGTGTCAGAAGAGAAACAGGTGGACAGTTCCCTCCTCAGAGGCCCCAGAGGGCAGGCCCACTCCCTGGAGACTATGGCTGCCCTGTCCCCCACCACACTCGGGAGCAGCTTTCACAGTTAAACAGATCTGGATTCAAGTCTCAGCTCTACCATCAATACATGCTGTGTGCTCTTTGAAAAGCCCCTTTACCTTTCTGGGCCTCAATTTTTTCACCTGTAAAATGGGGTAATAATCTTTAACTCTCAGTATTTTTCTAAGAATAGAAAGAGAACCCTCATTTATTCATTTGAAAGCAAAGACATTTAAAAGGTCTGGATCCCCAGCCTAATTCCAGACTACCCCAGATGGGCTCAGTGTCAAGGGGACTGCCTGACACTGATAGAGAAGCCACATGCATGCACACGGGTGAGATTTGACATTAGCTTTGCAGTGACCACACAGGCTCTCTGGGGCAGCCCTTGGGAGGTGGAGTAAGTTGTGTGTCCCCCGCGCAAGGCACACGCATTCAGTGGACAGCTGGGGTTAGATGCTTCAAGCCGGCCCCTGCCCTCAAGGCCACTGACCAAGTGGGGTTGGGGGTGCAGACTGTGAATGGACGCAGCCCAGATACCATGGAAGTGCCTCCCAGAGGCCTGCCTGAGGGCCAGGAGCCCAGGCTGGCAGCCACAATGTGGCCACATTAGAGAAATGGGCACGGAGATCCCTACTCCACCACTTCCACTGGATGCTCTTAAGTGAGTTCATTTCTACAAGTTGAGGATGAAACAAAGTGTCAACCTAGCACATTAAACGGACACAGTATCCAATAGCCAGAAATAGTAAAGCTCTTATTATGCTCCTGCTAGGTCTGCTCTTTGTAAAGATGCTCTAGAGGGTTTTCAAGGCATTTTCTTATCTCATTTTTGTACCTTACCACGACTTTAGGGGCCAGGAATTATTATCCCTGATTTTCTGAGAAGGGAACAAAGACCCCCCCATCCCCACAAGTAAAGCGCCTTGCTCAGTGTGGGGGACCAAAGACCCCCAGGCCACTGCAGGGAGGAAACGGGATTTGCCTGAGGCCACGCAGCAGGTGAAGGACAGATCTTGGTTCCCTAGGTAGAGCTCTTTCACCACCCACTGCTGCACTTCCCTACCCTGTAGAAAGAAGTGGATTCCCAGCCTTCACCCTGGGGCTTTCCTGTCCAGCTGCCCACCAGGTCATGACAGCCACGCATCGGGCCCCCATCTCACTCCCTAGCCGGGACAATCGCAGCTCCTCTAGCCCTCAGGTTCCATCTGTAAAATGGACATCGCTGGAGTGGGGTGGGCTGGGGGGGTGGTGGCGGGGTGCCGGCGGCATCCGAGGCTGGCGCGGGTGGGTGGGGCCGGTGCTGTGACTCAGCCGGGCGGGCCTGGAAGGGCTGCCCAGCCGGTCCGACCGGCCCGGGATGCAAACGAGCCGCCAGGGCTCTCCCGGGGCCGGGCCGCCCGGTGGATGACGGGAAGCGAGGCCGGCCGGGCGCCGGGAGCTCCGGGCTCAAGGCGGGAAGTGGGCGCGGCGCGGGCTCTGCGGACCGGGATGGGAGCGGGGCCGCCCGGCCTCCCGCAGCGTCTGGAGCCCCGCTGAAGCCGCCGCGGAGACGCCGCGCGGGAGCCGAGATGTGTCTGCGCCTGGGTGAGCTGCGGGGCGGGGCGGCCTGGGAGGCCCCAACCTGCCCCAACCCGCCTGGCAGAGGCGGAGCACTGGGGTGGGCGCCCGGAGCCCCGGGGTCCAGGCCACCTTCGCTGCAGGTCACTTTCTGCTCTGGGCCTCAGTTTCCCCAGCACTGAGCTGGCGAGAGGAGAGCCGCTGGAATCTTCCCGATGTGGGGTGGCACCACGGCTCCTCGCCGCCCCCACTTTCCTTTCTTGCGGAGGAAGGACTCCCAGGTGGGAGAAAAGCAGCCAATCACCCCTCCCCCCAGAAGGGAGAGCAGAGGGAGGGGGATTCAGAGCCCAGGGAGTTCTGAACCAGAGGCTGCCTGCCCTTGGCTTCCTCAGCCTCACAAAGGGCTCCCACTTCCATAGCCTCCACTCCCCAAAACAGGCCGAGTGGGAAGGGCCACTGGCAAACACAATCCAGACAGAGGAGTGGGACGGATGTGTCTCCTCCTCTCACGCGGTGAACACAGTGATGCTGCTCTTGGGCATCAGACAGACCTGGGAGGGGGGGGTCCCTACTCTCTAGCCAAGATAACTCGTGAGCCTCGGTTTCCTCCTCTGTGAAGTGGTGAGGGTAGCACCACCTCCTAGGACCACCCTGAGCCAGGGACTGCCCTGAGACTCTGTCCAGTGCTCCAGGCACAGCCCCATGCTGGCACCGTACCTCCATCCAGTTCGACCACATCTTGGCCCTGGGATGCTGCTGTTCTGGAGCCCAGCCCTGAGCCGGGTGGTGTCTGGGTGGCCAGGTAGGTGGGTGGATGGGATGAAGTGGGTCAGGCCCCCAGGATGAAGCTGCCATGCCCCTTCCTGTTTGGCCAGCAGTTAATCTTCATGACACCATCCAGTCCCCCGGTGCCTGTCCAGCCCATTGTCTGCCCTCTGCTTCTCCTCCATCTGATGCAGCTCCAGAGGGTCCTACAGGCTCCAGGGATCTCAGAGACCGGCTAGACCAACCCCTTCCCATTTTACATATGGGGAAGCTGGGGCCCAAAAAGGAGAGAGGCTGGTGCAAGTTCACACAGAGGGGTGTGACAGAGTAGACCCAGCCCTCTCTGCTCCCTGGGACCTCCTCTTGGCACAGGGCCCCTAAGAACATCCAATCTAGGGTTTCCTTCCTTCCTTTCTTTTTTTTATGTATATATGTACATATGTATTGGCTGCATTGGGTCTTCATTGCTGCGCTGGGTCTTCATTGCTGCGCGCAGGCTTTCTCTAGTTGTGGCAAGCGGGGGCTACTCTTCATTGCAGTGCACAGGCTTCTTGGTGCAGTGGCTTCTCTTGCTGTGGAGCACGGGCTCTAGGTGCGCAGGCTTCAGTAGTTGCAGCACGCGGGCTCAGTAGTTGTGACTTGCAGGCTCTAAGCACAGGCTCAGTAGTTGTGGCGCACGGGCTTAGTTGCTCCATGGCATGTGGGATCTTCCCGGACCAGGGATCAAACCCGTGTCCCCTGCATTGGCAAGCAGATTCTTAACCACTGAACCACCAAGGAAGAGTCCCTCTTTTCTTTTTTTCTTTTCTTTTCTTTTCTTTCTCTCACTCTCTCCTCTCTCTCTCTCCTTCCTTCCTTCCTTCTTCAAAACTCCCATATATGAAATATGTCCCAATCCTTTCTGCCACAGATGGGAACACTGAGGTCTAGGGAGGAACTCACAGGTCCCACAAGGAGTAGCTAAAGGAAGAAGCCAGGACTATTTAGTTCTAGGGCCCAGGCCAGTCTTCCAGTCTCACAGAGCTGGCTAGAGTGAGGGGGTTGGTGGGCCCAAGGGGCCAGCATGGTGCAGAGCCAGGACCCATAGGGGACGTTCCAGAGAGCAGATCTGGAACAGCCAGAAGGAGGGCTCCCGACCCTGGGGGTGTGCAGACAGGCGCTGAGCAGCCACTTGGACACTCAGAGAAGATATGAGTCCCTGCGGTTCTTTTGATCCCAGCCTCCCCTCCCCTTACCGTGTTCCTGCCCAGTGCCCCTGTACCAAGAGCTCGCTTTTCCCAGCACGACCAGGGTGTACCTTACTTTCCCATATATCTCCTCATGGGACCCTCCTTCCCCACTGGGAAATAAGGGTTATTCTTCCCGTTTTACAGATGGGGAAATGGAGACTCAGAAGCTTGAGTTTCAGTTCAGCAATTGTGAGCTGAGTATCTACTGTATGCCAGGCCCTGTCCATCAAATTGAATCCTGAATAGGACCTGATGCCTGCCCAGTGAACGAGGGGCTCCTTGGGGCCTGGACCGTGACCATCAAGCTCTCAATGGTGCCTCAGGGTCTGGCATGGAGCAGGTACTCAGGGAACACTGATGTAACAAATGTATGGATGAAATAAATCAGTGGATGCAAAGCTTAGTGGAAGGATCATGGGTCTAGAGCTAGAGACCTGGGTTCAAATTCTGACTGTGCCATGCATGACCTTGAACACTGACAAGGACAACTACCCTTTATTAAGTACTACCTGTATGCTTTTCCAACCTTAGAGATCCACAGACTCTCATGAAAGCACTGTGAACCCCTTTTCTTGATGAGGAAACTGAGGCTCAGAGAAGACATGTTACTGGGCCTGAGTCACCCAGAGAAAGATTTAGAACCAATGTCCATCACTCCTGCCGAGGCCTCAGTTTTCTCCTCTGCCCAGCAGGATGAGCCCCACCCATGGCCCTGACATGACTGTCCCTCACAGGTGGCCTGAGCGTGGGTGACTTCCGGAAGGTGCTGATGAAGACGGGGCTGGTGCTGGTGGTGCTGGGCCACGTGAGCTTCATCGCAGCTGCTCTCCTCCACGGCACTGTGCTGCGCTATGTGGCTGCCCCCCACGATGCTGTGGCTCTGCAGTACTGCGTGGTCAACATCCTCTCTGTCACTTCTGCCATCCTGGTATGATTGGCAGGCTGGGAGGGTGATTGGCAGGAGGGGGCTGGAGGGGATTGGAAGGGCCTTCAATAAGTCCCCACCCACAACCTGAGGTGGGCAGGCAGAGAGCCCTGAGCACTAATCCCTGTTCTGCCACTTACCAGCTGCACAGTCACCCAAGCTCTCTTTGCCTCAGCTTCCTCGCCTGTAAAATGGGGATGGTACCAGTGTCTATCTCAGATGAGTGTTGCATGAGATCATCCACATAAAATGCTGAGCACAGTGCCTGACCCAGGGTTCGTGCTCACTACTATGAGCTTGGATTATTATTACAATAGGGAAATCGTCAAGGCACTGTTGGCCAGAAGGAAGGAGCATTGGCTCAGCTTGGGAGGGTTCACAAAGGTGGAGGCCCCTGAGGTGGGTACTGATGGATGAATAGGAGTTCAAAGATAGGCTGCAATTGCTATAACCCAGTATGAAGCCTGCTGGGGCCAGCAGGTGGGAGCTGGAATGGCATTTCAAGTACGGAGAATGGCAGATGCAAAGGTGTGGAGGTGGGAATGGATAAGGTCTGCTCTGGAAACACTGAAAAAACCAATTAGGCAGGAGCTTAGCATTAGGCTGGAATATAATAAGCGCTCAATAAGTGGTAGCCATGGTTATGACCAGGTGTCAGTACCTGTTTGATGAATACATGAATGAAGGGGCCTGGTATCCTCAAGTTCATAAAACCCTTTCCCAATTGTCAGTAGAGGTGGCTGCAGCCTTTGGGGAACATCCAATAGTGTCTGAGTTCCATCCCTGCCACCTCCTGGCTGAGGGGTTTCTTTCTCTCTCTAAGCCTATTCCCTCCCCTGCAAAATGAAGCTCAGGCAGCCTGCTGACCCCAAGGCTTGGGTGAGTGAGGATCACGGGCCCCAGGAGGTAGGAGAGCCTCAGTCAGTGGGACAGAGCTAGTCTGTGCAGATATGCGCAGTGTCCCTTTGGATTACTATTACTGTTGTTTGTTCCTCTGTCCAGCCTTGTGAGGAAGGCAGGGAAGGCAGTGAGCTCAGGGTCGGGAGGTCCACCAGGGATGGGCTCTGGACTGGACCACTTTAGCTGTGCTCTTATTTCCTTAATTAATCCCCACAGCTCCCTGCAACATGGAGCCATTGTTATCCTCACTTTACAGAGGGGGACACCGAGACTCAGGGATTCACCCAATCTCCTGCTCATACAAAGAAGCCAACCTGGATAGGAAACAATCTGTGGCTGACACCAAAGCCAGTGTCCTTTCCGTGAGCTCATTCCTGCCGAGCCGGCTTAGCCCAGAGAGTTTGAGGCACTTACTTGTGGCTGCACAGTGAATCACAGGCATTGCTGGGCCCCCCAACATTGCTGTGGGTCCAGCCCATGCCTGAAAAAGTGAGGGAACTGAAGCAGGGAGCCTGGCTGAGTGGAATCCAAAAGATCCAGGGGGCAGCTGGTGGGCTGAACAGTGGGGTGGGCCTGTCTCTTGGGACTGGGGGTGGTTAGGGAGGCCTGCAGGAGGGAGAACCAGGTGGGTAAAGGGGAACAGGAAGGGCATTCCTGAGAAGGCGCTGTGTGGGTGTCCATATCCAGGGCGATGAGGAAAGAGCACGGCCCAGGGTGGAGTTGAGAAACTGATGGGACAGAGGCCAGGTCGCTGAGAGCCTGGGATAGTTTTAAATACTCCTAGGGATTTCGAATTCTACTCCATAAAGTATCCTGGTTCATTTTAAAATAACAATTTTGTTTTCAGTTCCTTGCCAGTTGAGTTACTTAGTTTCTTCCAAAATCTTTTCCACTCCAGGGAGACATGTCCTATATATCCTGTGACATGGCTCTGTGGCCCTGGGATACACAGATCCCTGCTTGAGAAACGCAGCTGTAGGCAGTGGGGCATCACGGAAGGTTGTAGGCAGGGAGTGACTGTGTTTTAGAAACGTCACTTCAGGGCTGGACCGTGAAGAGGCAGGGCCCCACGCAGATGGAGGTAATGAGACCAAAGCTAGGCAGCAGGCAGGGGTTTGGAGGGCTAGAGGTGGCGCTGGTGGACTCTTGATCGGACAGTGGCCCTGACCCCCTGCCCACTCTCATCCAGCAGTGGGGTCAGAGCTGACTTGAGCCTCCTCCACAGGTCATCACCTCAGGCACTGCCGTCATCGTGTTGTCACGCTACCTCCCCAGCATCCCCCTGGTATGTGGTACCTCCCGGGATGGGCTGTGGGGGTAGGGGCAGCAGCCACCCCCAAGGGCCTGGCCTGCTTGCAGGGGGTGAGGCTGACCCCATGGGGGCCAGAGCTGCCCATGGGGCCGAGCCTGACGTCCACTGATCAGTGGCCTCCCCCATCTAGCGCTGGACAGTGTTTAGCTCGAGCGTGGCCTGTGCCCTTCTCTCTCTGACCTGTGCTCTTGGCCTCTTGGCCTCGATCGCCGTGACCTTTGCCACCCAGGGTCGGGCACTGCTGGCTGCCTGCACTTTTGGGGGCCCCGAACGACCGGCACGGGTGCCCGACTGTCCCTTCGACCCCACGCGCATTTACGTAAGTGCTCAGGCCTGGGATGGGACGGGGGGGAGCAGCCAGGTGCTCCGCAGAGGCGGGATGGGTTCTTGGACTCCTGGCCTCCCCTCCGCAGCCCCAGGCGGCCATCTCTGCCCCCTGTCCCCCCACAGAGCTCCAGCCTGTGTCTCTGGGGCATCTCGTTACTGTTCTGCGTGGCAGAGAGTATGTTTGCTGTCCGCGTCGCCCAGCTCGCCCACCAGCTGCTGGAACTGAGGCCCTGGTTGGGGAAAAGCAGCCATCACATGGTAAGGCCTGCCACCCCCCCCCGAGCCCCATATTGCCGGGGAGTCCCTGATGGGGAGCTGCCCCCACCCCTCTGCAAAGGGCCCCCACCTTGAAAACTGGGGCAATAGTTTTCTCTCCAGGACCAAAGGGAGAGACGTGGAGGCTCAGAGAACTCAGATCTCCCAGCTAAGTCATTCAGCTGACACTTGGCTCTCCCAAAGCCCAGGACGAGTTTGGGGAGGGGGAGAGGTCTCTGGGCTGGAACGGGGGGCACTCCAACGGTATGGCCTGGCTCTTGCGTAGTGGGGAGTAATGACGTCCATTCACCCCAAAGACCCTCCCAGCCCCCCCCCCCCACTCCTCCCACCTTCTGGATGTCCTGGAGGAGGAGACCCAGACCCAGAACCCCGCAGGCCTGGCAGCCTCCGGTGTCTCCACAGATGCAGGAGAGCCCAGAGCCTGTGGAGGACCGTGACCTGCCAAGCTGCTCTAGCTCTGGGCCAGTGACCGTCTGACAGCGGATGCCTCACCTGGGCCCCCTGGCCACGGGGGTCCCGCAACCAAGTTTGCACTGTGATCAGGCCAGGGGTCCTGGAGCCAGCCAAGAGGGCTCAGTGGCCACACCAGGACCCCGGTGGGGCTTTCACCCCTCTCCTCGGGCCACCCAGCCCACTGCACTGAAACGAGACTTTATTCTGAAGTTATTAAAAAGAACAGAGATGCTCCACGTAGATGCATGCAGTGGGGGAGGGGGCTTGGCCAGGGGGCCTGTGCTTCTTTCCCACACAGGACGCTGTGGGTGGGGCTCTAGGTGGGTCTACCCATCTGTCTGTGGGCCTGTGTGTATCTGAGAGAGACAAGATACACCGAGGGGTCCGTGGGTCTGTGTTCATCAAAATGCTGAAACGCAGGCGGGGTCTCATGGGACTCACAGCTCGGGGGCTGGAATCAGGGGGTTTTCCTTTTGCATCATGGCCTCCAGGCCAACAAGGGCAGGAGCAAGCAGGGTTGAGTCCCTCCTGCAGGGAAGGACGGCTCAAGGAAGGTTTCTCCTCAAGCCTCCACACCTCTGGAATCCTTCTCTCCCCTCCAAATAAAGACAGGCTCCTTACCTGGGTATGATTCCCAGCTCCAACAAGGCTGAGGTCTACAAGGGTGGGGGTGGAGGTGGGGGAGCGTGCCCCATGGTTGTGGGAGGAAAGTCTGGCCTCATGGCTGGGGTGTGGGGGGGGAAGGGGTGGGGAGGTGGCTGAAGTTGTGATATCCAGGTAAGGAAGGGCTGACTCTGAGGGGCAGACCAAGCCAGAGCCTGTGTCGCTATCATTGCAGAAGGGAGATACTGCCTCCTGGATGGGGGGTGCTAACCTACTTGCTGGCTTGGGGCTTGGGGGGACTGCAGGGTTCCTTTCTCCACAGGCCCCCCAGAATGCAGACCCTGGGGGTGGCAATCTGACCCCCAGCCTCGACAGACACAAGGGCGAGGAAGCGGAGAGCCGGGAGAGGGCCAGTGAAGGCAGGGAGGGGAAACCTGGCTCCTCTCGCTCAGAACTGGGAGGCGCTGCTAGGGTCGCACTGCAGCAGACGCACGATGGACGGGTCGCTTTTGGCCCCGCGGATGAACTCCTCCAGGGACAGCTTGCCTGCGGGGTGAGGGAAGAAGTGATAGGGGAGAAGGCGGCAGCAAAGCGAGGGGCCGCGGGAGAGGAAGGGGGAGTGGCGCCCGCCCCGCCCCTGCCTCCTCACCATCGTTGTTTGTGTCCATTTGGCGGAAGATTTTCTCAGTCCTCTTTTCCGGGGTCGACTCGTCCTCCGGCATCTTCATCACGGACGAAACCATCTTGTAAATGGCCTGGGGGGTGGGTGGGGAAGGCAGAGAGTGAGGGGAGCCTGCC
This sequence comes from Hippopotamus amphibius kiboko, assembly GCF_030028045.1. NCBI lineage: Eukaryota > Metazoa > Chordata > Mammalia > Artiodactyla > Hippopotamidae > Hippopotamus > Hippopotamus amphibius. Next base: position 25,795,018 of record NC_080186.1, on the reverse strand, counting down.
TGAGCCCTCCACCCCCAACTTTCCAAAAACGCCCCCAGGTGTGCTGATGATCGCCGCTCCGGCCAAGGTGTGATGGAGGCGTGGGGAACTGGGGTGTTCTGGAAGGAATGACTGGGAAGGCTTCCCAGAAGAGGGGGCTATTGAAGAGGACCCTGACCGAGTTCCCTTGGAGCGTTCGGCTGGCAGGGGGATCTGCATGTACAGAGGCTCCGCAGCGGGCAGCTCTGAGTGGGCACAGAGACTTTGGGAGTGGCTGGATGCAGGGAGTCAGGAGCGATGTTGGAGGACATCGGGGCCCGGATGGCGAAGGGCCTGGAACGCCCGGCTGAGGAGTTCGTGCCAGACGCCGCAGGTTCCGGGTTAAGCAGGTTAAAAGAGCTGCTTCTCAAACTTCGGGGCTCCGGGAGGCCCGCCCTAGATGGCCGGCAGCGGGCGCAGGGCCGCCCCGAGGGCTGGAAGGCAGAAGGCAGCTGGGTCCACAGCGGGGCGGGGGATATTATGCAAATAAACGCCCGCGTATACCTGCCGGGGGCGGGGACAGCCTGGGCTGTGCTGGGCAGAGGACGGCCGCCGCCAGATGCAGGAACTCCGGAGGCGACTCGAAGGAGGGTTTTTGCGCTAAGTGTACACAGAGCACGTATGACTTGGTCTGTGGGCTGGGTGCCCGGGCCCCCGAAGCTCAAGGGCCAGACCGGTCTCCTCAATCTGCCAGCTTTTTGCTACTGACACCTCCTCCAAGAAGCCTTCCTTCTTCTCCCATCCCATAAACTTCCCAAGCCTCAGATCCGGCTTTGGCCTCTGCAGGGGTCTCTTATGGCCTCTCTCTGGTCTGTCCCCAACGCTGCCTCTGAAAGCTCTTTCCAAATACAGATTTCCACCACCACATCACCAGCCCAGGGGCCGCCTCCTCGTTCCCATCATACACAGGCCTCCCTCCAGGCCTGTCGTGCACCCAGCTCCTTCTGGATGCTGCCCCACGCTCCTTCTGCTGCCTCCCACTCCTCCTTGGGGCTCAGCTTACATGGTGCTTTCTTAGGGAGGCCTTCCCTGATCTAGGCTGTGTCAGGGCCCGTATGTTGCCCCAGAGCCTCCTTTGGGGACACCTCTCCGGAAGTAATTATGCCTTTGTAGGATTGCTCCTTGCCCCCAGCATACAGATAAGGACCATGGACATCAAGGTAGTGCCCAGATCTGCAGAATTTAGCACAGTGCCTGGCATCTGGCAGGGACTCCCCTGTTTAAAAGCCATTTGCACCTCCTACTGCCCTCTGTTATCAAGTCCAAACATTGGGCCTTTGGCATTCAAGGCACTTCACACTCTGGTCCCTGCTCACCTCTCCACCATCAGGCCTCCCCTAGTAGGTGATTCTGCCACAACCAAATACCCCTGCACCTTTCAGGTTTCCCAGCCTTTATAGCCTCTGCAGGGAACAATAATACTAGCTACCATTTGCAGACACCCAGTATGTGCAAGGTGCTTTACATACATTATTCTCACCCTTGCAATAGCCCTGAAAAGCAGATATTGAGGTCCCCATTTTCCAGATAAGAAACTGAGGCTCAGGAAGGAAACTGATGACAGAGACCAGTTTAGGACCCACTCCCTCTTAGCCACTGGATAGATGTTTGTGGAGTGCTAATGACCCCTCAAAGTAGAGTATTTGAAGTAAGTAAGGTGAACCAGGAGTGGCATCCTGGTTCCACTAATCACTTGCTCTGTAGCCTTGAACAAGTACTTAACCTCAGTTTCCTCATCTGTAAAATGGGAGTAATCGTATCTCTCTCATTTGGACTGTCTAGAGTATTAAATGAAATGATGTTATAGCTGGCTAGAGTAAGTGGTCAGTAAACAGCAGTTTGTATTATAATCATTACTTATCCACCACATCCTCAGGTCTTCCCTGCCCTTCGGCCCCCTGGACTCCCAGATGTCACTTTTACTCCTCTATCACCGAGCTGGTCAGTGTGGCCTGCACACTTCTCTCTCCGAGCAGAGTGGGAGCTCCAAGAGGCTGAGGTTAGGTCTCTTCCCTTCCAGTGTGCCCACCACCTGGCACAGGGCTCTGTCCTGAGAAGGACTGAGCGAGTGACATAGAGAGTAGCTGCTCCCCTGTGACAGCCCTTCTCCAGGGCCTCCTAATTAATTGTCTGAAATTACTGCTCACTCATTGTTTCACTGGAGCCGACTTGTAATTAATCAGTCACTAGGGTTTGCAGAATTCTGTCTGCACAGGCTGTCTGGGGCCACTGGGCTGCTGTAAAGGAAACCAGGGCCTACAGAGCAGAGGCCAGCTAGGAAGGGGGCCTGAGGATGCCCTGGGCTTGGAGCTTCCGGCAAGGCTGAGATTGATCAGTATACACCAGTGCAACCACATGAAGTGGTAAAATGGATTGGTTGGTATCCAGCTGCTGCCCAATCCCTGAGTGATCTTCCACCACCCTGGCTACCCCAACCCTTCTACCAGAGCCCCCAGAACCCTCCACTATCCATCCGCTAGAGAGTTAATGCCTGGCCCGTGGGAGTCATTGACAATTATTAAGGATTTCCCCTAGTGATAGACATAGGGAGAGCACCACATCCTAAGGTAGCCCATTCTACTCTAGCTGGAGACAGCAGATCCAGAAGCCAAAGTCAAGAGTCCAGTAGGGACTGGATAAGTTGGGAGGAGGAGCAGGCAGCAGAGCTGAGGGACCAGAAGGGAAAGACTTCAGAGAGGCAGAAGGAAGGAGAGTAAGAGCCTGTACAAAGCGGCACATTCTGAGGGTGTTGAAGAGGCCGTTCTGGCTGGAGCAGAGAATGTGCAGAGGAGGAAATAATAACTGACAATCACTAATGTTTACTGAGTGCCAGTTATATGCTGGGCCCTCTACTAGAGTCCTATCCTGCTTTATACCCCCAATAGCGTTGGAAGAAGGGGTTAACATCCTCACTTTACAGGTGAAGAAACAAAGGCTCAGGGAAAAAAGTGAACAAGGAACTGAACAGGTAAAACAGGACCAGATCCCTGATGGACCTCAATCTTGCTGAAGGGATGGGCAGGTTTTTGAGATAAAGGTAACATGCTATACTTAAATTTGTACTAAGAAAGGACGTTCTTAGCAGGTCCTCAAGTCTCCCCATGAGATCAGCTTCACCATCCCCATTTTACAGATGAGCACTCTGAGTTGAAGCCAACTCCAGAACTGGAAGTCAGACCCTTTTAAGAGGCATCTCTGAGTGTTGGCCAACTTGAACCTGACTCTACTTAGATATTGTGTGACCTTGATCAAGCCACTTCACCTCTCTGAGCCTCATGGGGTTGTTGTAAGGATGCACTGAACTCATGGGTATAAGCATCTCACAGTACTTGGCTCTTAGTGGGCTCTCAATCAATTAGTTGGAAGGTGGCTGGGTATCCAGATGGAATGTGGGCGACAGAGCCAGTTGGCCCATTCACAGGCTGTGTGATCTCGAGCAAATGTCTTTACCTCTCTGATCATCTGTTTCCTCTGAGTAAATGACGATCAATGAAACATAACTGGCCTGTACCCTGCAGAAATATCAAGTCTTGAATGACAAAGAAAGGCTGAGGAACAGTTACACATTAAAGTGGCCTAAAGAGATAGGATGAATAAATGCAGTGTGTGATCCTGGACCAGAGCAAAAAATGCTATAAAGAACATTATTGAGACAGTTGGCAGAATTCAATATGGTCTGTACGTTAGATAATAGCATTGTTTCTATGTTAAATGTCCTGACTTTGATAATCATATTATGGGTTATGTAAGAGAATGTCCTTGTTCTTAGGAAATCTATCCTGATGCATTCAGGGGTAGAGGGTCATGTTCAGAACAACAAAACATTACACACACACACACACACACACACACACACACACACAGTGATAAAGCAAATGTGGTAAAATGTTCATTGGTGAAGCTGGGTGAAGGGTATGTGGAAGTTTTCCCAACTTTTCTTTAAATTGGAAATTACTTCCTATTAAAGACTTTTTAAAATGGATTGTGAGAATAGCACCTGCCACTGCCTATCTGCAAGGGCTGTAGAGAGGGTAAAGAGGGCTGCCAGGTGCAAGCTGCTGGACTGCGCCTGGCATTCTGAGGGGCCCAGGGGCCCACCTGCACGATCTCCAGCATCTCCTCGCGGCTGATGTAGCCGTTGCCATCCAGGTCGTACATGCTGAAGGCCCACATGAGCTTCTGTTCCAGGCGGCCACGCGAGGTCACGCTCAGCGCGATGATGAACTCCCGGAAGTCGATGGTGCCGTCGCTGTTGGTGTCGAAGGTGCGGAAGACATGCTCGGCAAACTTGGAGGCGTCACCATAGGGAAAGAAGTTGGCGTAGATCTTCTTGAACTCGTCCACGTTGAGGATGCCCGTGGGGCAGTCCTTGAGGAAACCCTTGTACCACTCCTGCAGCTCCAGCTCCGAGAACTCTGTGTTCTCCCGCAGGTCCTGCAGCATCTCCGGCCGAAGTTTGCTGTTCTGCTTGCCCATGGCCACTAAGCCAAGTCCCACCTGGGTCCCCGAGGGGGTCAAGGGACAAAGAGGAGTGGTCAGACCCTCCTGGCCCCTTGACACCACTCCAGGAGGGCCCCCAGGCACCAGCCACCCCAGCCTCTCTTTTGACCCAGTGAGAGAGAGGAACTGGCCCAAGATCACACAGCCTACAGGCACCCAGGCACCCTGCCACTGTGTCAGCTCCATACCATTTCCCCAGACCTTCTACTTCCCCAGGGAGCAGACCTGGAGACAGAGGAAGAGAAGGGGGCTTACTTTTACTTAGGCCCTTCTCAGTACCAGCCACCAAGCCTTCCCACAGGTACACCATTTCACCCTCACAAAGTGAAGCCTGGGGATTAGCCCATTTTACAGATGAAAAGGCAGATTCAAGGAAGTGGGGGTGACCTGGTTCAGATCACATAGCCATGGAGTGACAGGGCTAACTCCCAGAGTTGCCAAGGGAGGTGCGGAAAGGTCTTCTGGTCTTCCTCCCTCCTACCCACTGCACCCTTACTGCATCCCATGTGCCTGCTCACACAAAATACACCTGAGCCCAAACACTGACCTGTTGTCCCTCCCACACATGTGTGCTTGACAAGGGGCGGCATAAGGTAGGTATTAGCCTGGGCTTCATGTGGACCAGACCCTGTGGGTTTGAATCCCAGCTCTGCTTCTTACCAGCTATGTGACCTTGGGCAAGTTCCTTAAACTCTCTGCCTCATCTGTAAAGTGGGGGTAATAGTACCTACCTCATTATTGTTGTGGGGATTAAATTAGTTAATACATGTGAAGCACTTAGAAAGATGCCTGCACATGTAAGTGCTACCTAAATGTTAAATAAATAGAAATGATTTACAGGTATCCAGGTGCCAACAGCAAACAAATGACTACATGCTGGCCCATGTCATGCTACACAGCTCACCAAATCCACACATGGGTCCCATGCCACTCACATACAAGCACCCACCCTCCCAGGGTCACCGTGCCTCCACACATGACAACATTCCCTCTGCTCCACAACTCACACGTACTGACACAGCACCATGCACCCACAACTCCCATACCTTGTGCATCGAGACACACCAGCCCACAACCCCACATGTCTCACACGTGCCATCACAAGCCAGCTCCCATGCCGACACGTCTCACATGGCCAGCTGCACGTGGGACCCTCAGACACCCTTGCCATCTCTCTTTACCCAGGGGTGCTGCCAGGTGCCAGGAGAGGGAGCTGCAGCCCTTCTCAGGCCTATGAGGGCCCCCCTCTTCCAGGGAGACCCATAGCCAGTCAACTCTCCCCCAACACTTACCTTTCATCTAGTTCAGAAAGGTGCCCTCAGAGCAGGAGGTTAGACTGTGGAGGGCTGAGGGGAAGGCATTGGAGGGGAGACAGCCAGGCGGTTCTGGGCAGGGATGTAGGGGTGTGTGCAGGTATATCCTCCCCCAGCTCAGGGCAGTGAGACAGAGCGAGGGGGTACTCCTTGTGTGTGCATGCGCACATGTGGGTGAGCATGTGTGAGTGCATGTGCTCCTGTGTGCATGTGTGTCCCTGGCTTCTGCCTTGCATTTGTCTCCCTGTGTGTTTCAATTCATATCTGTGCATGTGCATATATGTGCATGTGACTAGGTGTGCACCCATCACAGTGTGAGGGGGATGTGCCTTTGTGGCCATTTGGGGAAACCTGTGTGTGTCCTCAGCATTGTGTCACATGCATGTTTCTGTAAGTTGGTGGCCCTCCTTTCTAAATCAGCTTTTTTTGCCCCAGGCTGAGGACCCACTGAACAAGTGTGTGGGAGGGCACTGGGGAAATGCCTGGGGCCAGGGCGGCCGAGTGTGTCCCTTAGTCCCCTCCTCAAGGTCCAAGGAACTGGGTCATCTGGGCGGGGGCAGAGAGACGCGCCGGGCAGGAGAGATCTTCCAGTGCCCCTTCCTCCCTGCCACCCTCAGAGTTATCCCCCCCCCCCGCAGTTGGAAGACTTGGAAACGAGGGCGTTAGAGATTCTGCTGTCTCCGCAGAGACCCCCAGATCCCAAAATGGGAAGGACCTAAGCTGGATCTGAGAAACCCGCCTCGGGGACCCTCTCCGATCCTCTCCCCAGCTCTCCCCCTGGCCCCCGCCTCAATCCCTTCAGCCCTCAGAGAGCGCCGGGCGCGTTGCCCCTCGTGGAGGGGGCGTCCCGAGGCGGCCGAAGCACGACTCCCCAGGCTGGCCACTCGGCGGTCAGGACCCTGGAGAGCGCCGCGCGTTTCTCTCGGGGAGCCTTCACTCTCTGCATCGCTGGAGGGGAAATTGCTGGGAGGCACCGGAGCGGCGGGGTCGGGGAGCCCCGGACGTGGCCCCCTACCTCCGGGATGCCCCCTCCTCACACCCCCAGCCCCGGTCGAGCAGCCCCCACTCACCCAGCGACGCGGAGACACCGACTGCGCAGGGAAGGCGGCGCTGCTGCGGCGCGCGGCGGCAGAGGCGGCCGGAGGGGCGGGCGGGGGGCGGGGGGCGGGACTGCGAGGGAGACGCCCCGCAGCGTTAGCCCGGGGCCCCTCCCCTGGGGGGGTCCTGTTCCTCCCTTTTCGCTCCAGCCCGGAGAGTGCGGGGAGCGACCGGCTAGGCTCCGCCCGCGCACCTGCCCGGGAGAGGGAAGGGGACGCCCTCACCTCCCCGGCCCCCCTCGCGAGGGAGCAGCCCGCCGGGGGAGGAAGACAGAGGTCCCCATCTCCTCAGAATCTCGACTCAGGTAGCCCGGATACGTTGGGGGTGGGGGGGTCAGTGCCCAGAGACCCCTTTCCTAAGCTGGGGACAACCCCCGACAGCTCCACCCGCCTGCCTCCACCATTCCTACCTGGGCTTGGAGCCTCACGTCGCTCCGAGGGCGGAATTCGGATCCTGGGATGTTCGATAGGCACCCTCCCTGCACCCGCGCCTCAACTCCGGAACTAACTGAGCTCTTCAGAGAGGGGGCAGCGCCCACTTCACCAGTGCGTGAGGTCTTGGGGGGTAAACACGCCCCCTACCCCGCTTCTGCCTTAGAGAGTCCCTCCCCCATTTCCTGCCCTCCAGGAATCTCGTGCCCAGGACCCCTCTCAGAATGAATCCCACCCACCTCCTAACACCTCCTAACGTTGATCTAAATTGCTCCTCCCATTACCTTCCACTCCAATCAAGACGCCCTCTCCTTCCCTCCCTGGCCAGTGCCTCTACTGGATTGCAGTAAGTGAGGGGCTAGGGAGCATCTCCAGCCTGGGGGGTTCTGAGTTGTGTAAGCCCCCTGCATGCAGATAGGACGGCCCCCTTCCAGAGTCGCTGAACCCCATCAAAGCTTCTGCCAGGATGAGGGCTGCATCCTCCTTCCCCCAGCCTCCTCAACAATCCTGACATCCTGGGCTTGAATTTCGTTCTTTCTATATTTCTGGGGGTGTGTGTGTGTGTGTGTGTGTGTGGGTGGGTGATACTTATTGTCCCCATTTCACAGATGAGAAAACTAAGGTTCAGAGGGGTTAAATAATTTTTCCAATGTCTAACAGCGAGCTAGTGGGCTTGGACTTGAATCCAAGTGCCCTCATCCATTCATTGCACAAATATTTATCAAGCACTAGTTCTGTGCCCAGAACTGTTCTAGGCAATGGGGTTAGAGGAGTGGACAGCAAAGCATGGATATAATGTACAAGTCAGTTCTATAGTGTATTAGATAAGTGTTTTGGGAAAAGTTGAGATCAGTGTGTAGAGGTTGGGATAGTGACAGTGCTTTGGACCATGCCAAGGACTTTAGATTTTATTCCAGGTGAGATGAGAAGCTCTTGGGGCTTTGAGCAGACTGGAAGGGTCTGAGCTTTACTCAGGCATTCTGTCTTCAACTGACTTTGAGGAGTAGAGGCCAGGGTGGAATCACGGGGTCCTGAGGGGTGAGAGATGACCAGGGTGGCAGAGATGGGTCTGGTTTCTGGACCTATTTTGAAGATGAGCCTACAGCATTTGTCACCTGACTGGACAGTTTCTCCCACTTCCATGGCCGTAGCTAGGACCCTCCTGGTTCCCCAGGGCTCGGACCAAAGCTCCACCTCCAGGTTCTCAGACCAAGCCTCTTAGGTGGTCAAAATCTAGCCTTAGTCTCTCCTGCTGGAGGACAAGTGGAGAGTCTCCACTAGAGGAGCAGGGGAGCCAGGCTGTGGAGGGTGGGGGCAGCTGGGCCCTCTAGAACATCAGTTCCTATGTGTGCCTTGGCTCTGGTGTTGGGACCCCCGTGGAGGCGCCAGACATGCGTGGGTGGTTCCCAGCTGCCTCCTGCGTGAGGACCTGGGGGTGGGGAGAGACTTGCCGCTCAGGCCTCTGGAGTGTTAAGCTCCCTCCCCTTTCCCCACCAGGTCTGGAAGTCTGGCTCACCTTGGGGCTGGGAGAGGGACCTGCCCTTGGCTCCTGCTCCCCCTCCTCCTCTTTCCCCTCTCCCCTGCCTGAAGCCTGACAATCTTCCCAGCCAGGTCTGGATCCTCCTTTCTGTCCTTGTGGGGTCTCAGTTTTCCCTCGCCAGGGGCTGCTCAGCCACTCTGCTTCCTCCCACTCCTCACCCCCTACCCTGCCCTGCCCCAGCTTCACCTCCTGTGGTCCTGTGAGCTGACTCCTTGGTTCAGCCTCTCAGGATCCTACATCCCCTACTCTATTGTTTTTCTTCTCTGTGCAGGTGACGGATGCCCTGCCCTCAGGATCCCCAGTCTGCATCCTATCTCCCCAGTCTGCATCCCATCTCCCCAGTAGATTGGGCTTTTGAAGGCAAGCCTATGTCTTTTCCTCACCCTGGGTACCCCATGTCCCTTTGACTTTTCAGTATCTTGAATGAGTAGGGTGGATAGAGGGGAGAGGGCAGAGTTTGGGCTCTGGTAGTCTCTGCTGATTACACCCCATCAGCCACCTCTCCCTTCCTGCCTAAGAAGTACTGGGAGCTGTCCTGAGCCAAAGGGGAAGGCTTGGGGCTTCCCACACTGTACACCTAGGCCATAGGCCCAGCATCTAGTGCCCCGAGATATAGCCGAGAAGAGGGGGGCAAAGGGTAGCCATCAGGCCTGGGTCCCTCACTTCGAATGAGCTGGAGCAAATCTCTTCCCCTTTGTGAGGAGAAAGCTTAGACAGGTGACCTGGGTGCTTTGACATCCGCTATCAAAAATCCTAACCAGAGTACAGACAAAAGAGGGCTGACTTACTGCCTCACGGGCCCCCAGGGTGGTGGGGGAAATTCTGGACATGAGCTTTACATAGATGAGACCCCAGTGGCCCTGCCACCCTGCAGATTTGAAGGGTTCTGTGAAGGCCTGTTGCAGGGGTGGAGGTGAGGGGTGTCCTTGCTGGTGACATTTAGCCCCTCCCACCCCAGACTGAGGCATCTAGGAGGAAGGGAATTGCAGAAGGGAATTATTGAGAGAATCAAGTGAGGGATGAGTGGAGAGGGGACTGTGCATCTCCTGAGCACCTACTGTGTGCAGAGTACATTGCATATGTCACCTCCTTTGATCCAAACTAATCCTGAGGACTCAGTCATGTGACTGCCATTTTACAGATGTAAAGACTGAGGCTCAGAGAAGTGAGGTCACCTGCCTGAGGTAATACAGCAAGAAAGTGACAAAGCCAGAATTTCAACCCAGTTCCATGTGACTCAGGAGCCCAGGTCCCTCTCTGCAACCTCTCAGTGAGGGAGGTGGAGGTAGCCCCTCCCCAGCCCCCTCAGAGGCACAGCCCCCACCCTCCTCTCTTAGGTCCCAAATGGTTTGGAAAATCCTGATGGGAGCAGATGGTGGGGACAGATGGAGGGAAAAGCATCTCAGGGCTGAATGACACAAACAAACATTGATAAAGTGATTAAAACCTCAAGCCACCCCTTTCCAAAGGGCCCTGCCCACCCCAACCTGGAGCACAAGGGACCCAGAGGTGCGGGCCTGGTGGGGGGGGGGTCTCTGAATGCCCTGCATCTTAGCCCAACTGATCCCAGCTTCTGCTCACCCCCCTCACTGCCGGGGACCACCCCCGGACCAGAGCCCCGGGCGGCAGAGCTGCCAGGAGCACAGCCCGGGAGGGGGAGGGGGTGGGCCTGGCTGTTCCCGAGGGAGCTGGGCTGAGAGGAACAGAGAGGGGGGAGGGTGGGGACGTTGGGAAAGTCCTGGGGGCTGGGAGTGCAGACCTGAAGTCGATAGTGTGCGTGGGGGTGTAGGGGTGGGGCTGGGGTCCCTTGAGCAAGCCTCACTTTATGGAGAGGGCTCAGCTCCCATTGAGCAGGGCCAAACCCTGTCCCACCTCCCACCCCCACGGTGGAGGGGGCAAGGCCCTTCACCTCCGGAAGATTTGGCTGGTTTCTTCATCCGTAACATGGAAACAGTAATATTAGCACCAACTTGGAAGCGGCTTGTGAGGATTATGTGAGACGGAGGCTGTAAAGTTCAGGGCACTGGGCCTGCACACAGGCAGCCCTCCAGGCTGCTAATAGGGCCTCCCTGCTGTCGGAGGATCAGGAAGGCTGGGGCTGGTTGGAGATGGTCCCTCTCCAGAGCAGCAGCCTGGGCTTGAAGATCCAGTCCCTGGAGCCCCTGAGGCTGCCGGCCTCTGCAGCAGAGGGATCCTCCTGGGTAAAGGCAGCTGATGTCTCTGCCATGCCCAGAATCCAGGACCCCCAGAAAGAGAGAAAGGGGCTGCGTCTTTGCCGATCCCTCACTATGAAGGAACAGACTTCGGAAGGCAACCGACCCAGGCTCAGATCTTGATGTGGCCCCTTCCCAGCTGTAAGAAGATTGGTTAAAACAACCCCTCTGACCCTCTGGTTCCTTCTCTGTAAAACCTGCATTTCCAGCTGCTTTCTGCACTTGCTCCCAGAAGCCCACAGACACCTCAGACTCAAGCCAGCCAGTATCTAATTCATCGCCTTCCACCCCAGCCTGCCCTGTGCCTGGGCCCCCCTCCATCACAAAACGAGCCCAAGATCCACCATCCTGGATCCCTCCCTTCTCACCCCCACACCTGCTTCCTTCCCAAGTCAGCCTGTCTACTAGGGACGTCTCTCAGGCCTGCCCTCCTCTCTCCTTGCCACCTTCCTGCCCTTCCTCCTTGTCAGGCTGGCCCTGCATTATGGCTCTGGCCCTCTTATAGCTCCTGCCTTCAGTTTCCCTCAATCTAATCCCCTTCCTCCCTGCTTAATAACCTTCCACGGCTCCCCACTGCCCACCAGAGTAAGCGGACATCCCAGGCTCTCCATGACAGATCCCAGGCTCTCCATGACAGACCCCAACCCTGGCTTCCCATCTCAGCTCTTCCCCTCCACCTTCTTTCAACAATTCCCCCAGCCCCGCACCCCCCAGCTAGTACCTTCTCTACCAGATTGTCGGAATCTCCTACACCAAGAGAAGGGATCTAGAGTCAAGGCTGAGGAACAGGGGCTCCCCAACCCCCATAACCCTACATATGAGTTTTAACCTAGTTGGGGTGGGGTGAAGTAAAGCAGGCAGCTGGGGTCACGTCCCAGCCAACCCTTTTCTAGGCCATAATCCCTCTGCAAGTGAAAGCAAGTTTTTAGCTCTCCGACTCAGCCAGGGAGAAACAGTGACTTGCCTGAAGTCACCCTGCCAGGCCAGCCTTTTGTCCCCTCCCCAAATCGTAAGTGACCCCTTCTGTGACAGCTTTCCTGACAGCTAAGCAATCAGATCTTTCTCACACATTTCCATTACTGGCAGGTTCACTCCTCCTGGTCCATCTCTGATTGTCTGAAAATTGTTCCTGGGTTCACAGCAAATGGAATGGTTACTCGTGGAAGTGGAATAAAGAGCAAGAGGCTGATTGTTCACTTGTGACTTCATAAGCAATTCTGCCTGGATGTATTACAACCTGCATATGCAGGACATTTGAGACTTGAGTCAAAATCTAGAGTCAAGATTTTTATTTGTTTTTTTGCTTGTTTGTTTTTTTTAATTAATTAATTAAAAAAATTTTGGGTGGCACTGCACAGCATGTGGGTTCCCAGTTCCCCAACCAGAGATTGAACCTGAGCCCCCTGCATTGGAAGGTTGGAGTCCTAACTACTGGACCACCAGGGAAGTCCCAAGCGTCAAGATTTTTAAAAGATGTTTCCTCCTCCACTGGGCTCTGCCTCCCAGCAGCCTTCCGACAGCCCAGCTCTGCCCTAAGGGGGTGCCCAGGCTGAAAGCTGCACACAGCACCCATGGCCAGTGTGACTCTCCTCCTGGGGGACTTGGAGTCAGCAGACCTGACCCCACCACTGGCCGGCTGTGTCCTCCTAGAGCCCCAGTTCTACTTCTGGGAAAAGCATCCCTCCCAGAGCTGCTGTGAGGAGCCCACGAGACACCGGGAGGCTCATGCCCATGAAGGAGGCTGCTTTGTGATCCTCCAGGCTTCTGGGGTGTGTACTCATACAGCCTTGCGGGCAGGGGCCCCCAACAACAGAAAAGGTAACATCCCAGCTCAAGGCTTTTGCTGGCACCTGCGATTATCCCCATTTTATAGAAGAGGAAACAGGCACAAAGAGATCAAGTTCCCTGCCTGAGCCTATGCATGGGGTTTTTGCCAGGTCCAAGATAGGACCCAGCTCTGTTTCCTGAGCTCTTTCCAGTGGGCCGGGATGCCTTGGAGAAGTAAGAGCTTCCTAGAGGGTTCAGAGGGACACACAGTCCCAGAACCCACCCCCCAGAGGCTGAGGTTGCCAAATCCCAAGGGCCTCATGCTCTGGATCTGTCTTTCTTGCTGGGAAGACTGGGTCAGCTCTCATTTCTGGCACCTTAGGCTCTTCCCGAGGCTGGGAATTGCCTCTTTGTTTCCATAGTAACAGTGAACAGAGGGGCCTCCCGTATCAGTGCAGGGATACTGCACGGATACCCGTAGGTACACATGTGCCCTGGGAATCCCCTGGATGGACAGCCTGAGGTACATGCACACATACCCACGCACACCCTTGCACATTCACACACACCCAGTGCATTTGTGTGCACACCCACGCCCCCTTGCATATGAAGGCACGTGCATAATGTGCCCACTAGCCGAGAAGTGGGTCAGGACGTCACCCTGCCTGGCATGATCCACTCTCACAGCCACCCTGGCCCACTCAGGCGCAGGGAGGGTCTTGGGAAATGAAGGACGTCCACTTTATAATAATACATTTGTAGATGCTTACTATGTGCCCAGTACTGCATTTTCCTTTTCACGGATAGCATCTCCTCTACTCCCGACAGCACCACTCTGAGAGGTGCCTGGTGAGGAAACAGGCTCAGAGAGCTAGAGTGATTTGCCAAGATTTGCGGCCAGGACTGTTTGCCTCCTGCCCTCCCCAAAAGACCCCTTGGTGCGAGACCTGAGAGCGCTCACCCTGGGACCCACAAACACAGATGGGTGTGCCTGGCAGCAGATGGGACCAGAGCTGAGGCCTCCCAACTAGGATGTCAGGATTCCTGGACTTACAGCTCTGGGCCATTGGATTCCCCCTCCGGCCTCCAGCCATTCTTGAGACAGAGGAGAGAATGGAGGCCCAGAGGACTCCAAGGGCTTTCCTTCCACTGATTTCTCCCAGTCAGCAGAAAAGGAATCTTGAACAGCTAGAGCAAGACTTGCCAGGAATCTCCTGCTGGTAAAACCACCCGGGTTCACTTGTGAGTTCCCTGCCCTTCCTGTGGAGGCAGGAATCCAGCTGCCAGAGTCCTGGCTCCCCGACCTCTTGTGCCTCTCAAGCAGAACTTGGGGAAATGAGGGGGCCTGAGGCCGGCGGCCAGGCCAGCTGGATCATCTTGAACAGGGAGCCGGAAGGTGGGCTGTCTTCCTGGAGGCAGCTTTCAGCAAAAGGATGATGTGACAGTGAAAATGGGCTGCTGGGGAGAGAGTGAGCTCTCTGTCACAGGAGGCATCCCAAGACGGTAGGCACTGGATGCTCCCTGGTTAGGAAATCCAAGATAAACAGTGACTGGGTCCTGCATCCTTCCCACCATCACTGCCGTCACAGCGCCACTAATTGGACACCCTTTGTGTCAGGCACTCGAAGATGTGATACAACTGCCACCACTGCTAATAAAAATAGCAGCTCCTGTGTGCTCAGCCCTTACGTGGTTGATCGCCATTGACTCCCCACAGAACGCTGTGAGGCAGGCACTATCTTTAGGCCCATTTATGGATGAGGAAACTGAGGCTCAGAGAGGTACAGCAGCAAGATTCAGGCTCAGCCTGGCTGCTGAGTCTGTGGTCCGCTCACCTGGGAGCTGGCCTCCTGGCACCTAGGCAGAGGGAGCACAGCGGGAGGTGGGGCGCCCTCCCCAGCTAGGGCTCTGGGTCCCCGGAGCCTTTCCTGTTGTGGGCAACACTGGCTCCACCATGGCCTGGGTGGGCGCCCTCTGCTGGCTGTGCCCTGGTTCTGCAGAGCCATGTTTTTTTCGGGCTGAGGGAGAGGGTGGGATGGGGGACGGTGGGTGTGCTCTTGAGCCTAGACCTTCACTTTAGACAGTGGTACCTGAGGTCACCCAGCCAGTCAGGGGTTGAGCTAAGATTTGAACCTAAGGGCTGTCTGATTCTCAGGCTCTTGTCCTTCCACCCCTTCCTGGTGGGGAAGGAGCTGTACTCCAGCAGCCTTCACTTCCTGCCACCCCTCCCCCACATCTGGACCCCACCTCCACCCCCGCCCCCCCAAAACAGAGCCTCCAGCCGCATCGCTCTGGGGGATCTCGGTGACTGTGGTTTGTAGCTGAGAATCTGATTCCAAAGGCAAACCTGGGCTCTGGGATTTGAGGCAATTTGAGGTACGGAGATGCTACTGACTAGCTGTGTGACGTTGGGCAAGATTCTCAGCCTCTCTGAGCACTGTCAGATGGGAGTCGGTTCCTCTGTAGACTCTGAAGAACTGACGAAATTTGAGGAGGGTCTCTTTTACCCAATTAGAAGGCCTTTCCTCAGACCTTTCCTCTACCTCCTCCTTCCCCTCATCCCCCTCCTCCTCCCTCTTGTCCCTCTTTCTCTCTCCCTCCTCTTTTCCACTCGCCACTGTCTCTTCCGTCACTCTGTGGTATGGATATTACCATCTTCCTTCTCAAGAGGAGGCATTTGAAGCTCAGCGAGGTGGAGTAACTGGCCCAGTGACGCCCAGCCGGGTGTTTCGGCTTAGAATCCAGACTTTACCCAGCTGACCCCTGCCCTGTTCCCTCTTCATCTCCTCTCTCCTCACCCGTCACATCTCACACATCAGCTCCTCCTACAAAACGTGTCCCCAAATCCTCCATCAACTTCTCTCCCTGTCCCTTGCCACCACCCAGGCCAGGACCCATTATTTCTGGCCTGGTGTCCGCAGCAGCCTCCTCGCTTCTTCACAGGTCACTCGGCCTGGTTTCCTGCAGTCTGGCTTACACACTGGAGCAGGTAAAGTGATCCTTTTAAAATGTAAATCAGATCACATCACATCTCTTTTTGAAGGTTTCTACTGCAGGTGGAATAAATCGAAGCTCTATTCCGCACCTCCAGGCCTTGTGTGATTGATCCTAGCCACTTTCATTTCCTCCTGCTTCCTCATGAAGCCCCAGTCTCACTGGCTTCTTAAGGTTTCCTGACCATGCCAAGCTTGCTTCTGCCCAGTGCCTTTGCACTTGCCCTTCCTATGGCTGGATTGCCCTTCCTCTGATGTGTGTTGTGCCTGCCCCTTTCTCCTTCTTAGTCCAGAGGTCACCCCCTCAGACCACACTACCAAACATTTTCCCTTCCAGCCATTCTCAACTGTACTCCCCCATTTTTGCCATAGCCATGTGAGTCTCTAAAGATATCTTACTTAGTCATTAGCTCACTTGTTTATTGCCTGTCTCTCCTACTGAAATATGAGATGCACAGGGGCAGGGACCTTGTCATCCTGTTCACGGCTGTGTCCCCAGGACCTAGCATAGGACCTGGCACTCCGTAGGCACTCAGTATGTGTTTGTTGAATGCAGAGAGCCCTCCCCAGCCCTGACTTCTCTTGCAAGCTCAGAGCAGTCTTTCAAATCCAATCCTATTTTTCCTGCTCCCACTGTCACAGCCCAGAGCTTATAGCAACTCCTCCCATCCCTCCCTGTCACCCTACTCTGCCTCCCTTGCTTCCCTTCCACATAGACACCATGCTCTCCCAGGCCTCAGGGCCAATGATTCCTTTTTCCCTCTGCCCCTTTTCCCTCATTTGATTAATTCCCACCTGACTGTTGGTACTAATTAACTCAGGCATCACCTCCTCCCAGAAGTCCCCCCTGCTTTCCTCTTAAGTAAATACTCTCTCCTGGCCCCTGTAGATCCTTGGTTCCTCCTGGTCCAGAGCACAGTCCTTTCTTTGTATTTTAACTGTGTCTGTCTCCTTAAGGAGCTCCTCAAGAACTTGGACCAATCTGATTCATTGCAATATCTTTGGCACCCAGCCCCAGGCTGGCCTGGCACAGGCATTCAAGAAACATTGAGCTGGGCTGGCCTCATCATTGCTGTGATGGGGACCTTGGAGGATTAGACAGGCCAGACCAGTGTGTCCCAGCTGTATGACCCATGGCAAGCTACTTCCTCTCTTTAAGACTCAGTTTCCTCATTCATAAAATGAGTATAACATTCCCAACTTCTCAGGGTTGTGAGGATTCTTGTGTGTGTAATGTGCTGGCACATGGAAACTGCTGGGTGAGTGGTGGGTCCCTTTCCTGGTATGGACTTGGGCCTGGGATTAGCAACTGCCTCTGTGAGCAACCAGCCCACTAAAGCCCTCTAGGGAAGGAAAATGCATATCCTCTAGTGAGCCCTGGGCCCGAGACTCCTGAGGAGCCCCCAGAGCTAAAGGGAGGAAGGACATAGGCAGACTGGATCAAGCCCTGGACTTGAAGCCACGTAATTTGAATTTGAGAGATGGCTGCATAATTCACTGGCTGTGTGACCCAGAGTGAGTCCTCACACCTCTCTGAGCCTCAGCTTCCTGATCTGGAACAGGAACTAATAACACTTCTCAGCCTAAGACTCAAAATAACGTGGACAAAAAGCCAAGTTCTGGGTAGGTGCTTGATTACCCCATCGTCGAAGCAAACTCCTGTCCTTCTCCTAATTCTTCCTATGATTTGGGGGTGTGTGTCTAGGGGGTCCCCTAGACAGGGCCATGAGCATTCTAGGTGGCAAAGGGGAGCCTTCGCATTCTAAATGCTCACCTGCAGCCTGGGTTAGGGGCTGGGACTCTGGACAGCTCACTCAGGAGGATCAAAATACTAGTGACTTCAGCAGGTGCCAGTGTGTAAGTGAGCCGTCAGCCCCCTAGGAGCTGTCTGCGAAGTCCTCCAAATGGAGATCAGTGCAGCTTTGGAGGACAGAGGCCCACCCCTCACCCTCTCCCACCCAGATCCCCATTTACGCATTCATTCATTCTTCCACTGCTGTATTTCCAGAATGTTGCACAGAGCCTGGTATATAATAGGTCTCAATAAATATATGTTGGAAGAACAAGTTTTTACATTCAACGTTCACTTATTGACTGTCTACTGCTCTTAGCCCTGTGCTAAGAGATGGTGTACAGATGGTGCATATAAAGGAACTGGTTCTGACAGCTCTTTCCCAAGATCACCCATGAGGCCTCTAAATCCTCCCAGCTCTTCCCACCGCAAATCCATCTTTCAGTGGTTGCCAAGCTCCAGGCATCAGGAATTTTCCCAGAATCGAGGTAATGCCCAAGCACCCCATGCATCACGGGTCCGGGAAAGCTGCATCCCCGCAGCCACAACTCTCCAAATCCTCTCTTTCATGCCCCGTCCCCCAACCAGCTTTCCCATCCATCTCAAACCCTCAGACACAGAGATCTCCCCCCTCCCAGTGCCCTACATCTACCTGGGGTTATACCCAACGCGGCCAGCAGGTGGCGCTGAGACTCCCTTTTCCCCAGCGCTGGACTGGACTCCAGACCCCACTAGGACCCTGTCCCTCTCTCATTTTCTCTCTAGCAGGGACAGGAGTGGACTCTGTGACCTCTAACTGACCCCCTCTTTCCTGCTGGCTCCTGCGATGAGGCCTGAGGAGACTCCAGCTGCTTTTGCAGGCCCCGGGTTGTCTTTTCCTGCCTGGTGGGTGAGGCAGGGTCCCTAGGGGCCAAGCTGCAGCTGGTGCGGCAGGGCTGGGTGGGGTGGGGCTGAAAGCAGCTGCCGGGAGAGAGAAAGAGAAAGAAGAAAGGAGAGAGAGGAAAAGAAGAAAAAGAGAAGAGAAAAAGGAGAGAGAGGGAGAGGTGCTCTGGTTCCCTGGCTCCTGTCCCAAACAGGTGGAGGTCCCAGCTGAGGCTCACCCCTGGATAAGGTATGTGGCTGTGGAAACAGAAGGGGCCGGCCGAGTCAAACTGCAGGCCTTGGGGTACTGAGGGGCTAGCGGGTTAGGTTCTGCTGCTCAGCAAGAACCCCTGAGCCCCCTCCCATCTCACCCCTTCCAATGTGACCAAATAGAGACTTGGGGGGCAGTACGAGGAGTCGTGCGGTGGGCATTAGGAGATGAGGGCTCTGTTGCTGCTCTGGACGTGCTGTGTGAATTTGCACCAGGTTCTTCCCATCTCTGAACCCCAGCTTCTTAATCTAAAATGGAGGCAGAGGCAGGGGGATCTTGAAGATGCTTTGTGGGATAACTTTGCAAGGTGTCCTTTTTTCAAAAACAATTAGCTCTTCCAGGGGCTTCTGAAGACCAGAGGCTGTTAAGATCCCAAGGGTTGACCCCCTAATGGTGGAATTTCAGGCAGCGAGGGGAGGGGGTTCATTTAGAGAGATAGCTGGTCCCTCTATGTCAAGGGCCCTGAGGCCCTGGTCTGTGCCTCTCTCCTCAACCTTGTTTCTCTGACTGGGACTCAGGGTGGAGAGTGACACAGGGTGGCAGGTGGGGGACTTCCCCAGGTGTCTGGTGCTCCAGAAGTCCTCTCATTAGTGAGAAGGAGGTGGGTGCAGGGTGAGGGTATTTCTCTGCCACTCCAAGATCAGAAGAAGAGAGGATTCGGCAGAAAGGTGTGTGGGACCGAGGCAGGGACAGAGGGAGGCATATGGATTCCCCAGGGTGATGAGGGAGGGCTCACCCAAGCCCTCCCTGAGCTGTGGCTGCCGGCCATGTCTCTCAAGCCCCCTGGACTTTAGAGTCCTTAGCTCATTCACTGCGCACATCCTTCCACCCATCCGGAGGATGGGGGCGCCGGAGCCACTTCTCCCTCACCCTGCTTCTGGGAAGAGAATGTTCCAGATTGTTCTCTGGCTGGGGAGAAGCTGGCACAGGCAAGTTCTAGGATCTCAGGGATTCCAAGGTGGGAGACAGTCCAGTCAGGCACACGATGCGGAGTCAAAATCGGCCTGTGTTCAAAGCCCGGCTCTGCCGTGCGTCTTTGCGCAAGTCAAGTAACCTCTCCAAGCCGCCTCCTGTGAAACATGTGGACAGCAGAGAGGGCCCTTACAAGGCTGCAATGAGAAGTAACCGACATGATGCAAGTAAAGCCCCCAGCGTGCAACTGGCACCTAGGAGATGCTTACCGTTAGTCTTATTATGGAGAGAAAAACAGAGGCCCAGGAAAGGGGAGGACTGGTCTGGGGTCACAGAGCTAGGCCCTCCAGGGAGTCAGAGCATTCTCTTCTCGCCCCGTGGTAAACACGGAGCACCTACTGTCTGCACCCCAGCGCCTCCTGAGCACTCCATAGTCACCCCCATCCCTACCAGGATCCCTCCCCTCTGCTCACTCCTGCCCCAGCCTGCAAGGCCTCGAGTCTGGGGCTGGGGCGGAGGGAGGGGAGGTCAGCTTTGGGGTGGCTGCCACGGGGGCACAGGGGAGCATCTCCGCGGCACTTGCCCTCCCCCTGCCTCGGGAAAGGTCCGCGGTGGCGGCCGGGTCAGGGCTGCGCGGCGGGGAGAGGGGCTGCGAGGCTGGGGCTGAGCCCAGTGGGGCGCGGAGAACCCCGCTCGGGCTCCTGCACAGGCGCCAGGGTGCGGGCGCCGGCCGGCGAAGCCCCGCGCGCGGGGTCGAGGGCCATCGGGGCGGTGGGGGCGGCGCGGGGGCGCCCTCCGCCCCTCACCCCGCCCCCGCGCCTCTCCCCGCAGCGGGGGCGCCCCGCCCCCCGGGCGCCCGACGTGGACGCGGCCGCCGCCGCCGCCGCCGCGCGGGAGTCGCTGTCCGCGGAGCCGACATGCAGGCGGCGCGGGGCGGCGCGGGGCGGCGGGGCCGGGCGGGTCGCGGGCCGGAGCGCCGGCGCGAGCTGCCGCCGGGCGCCGGAGCCGCGTCCCCCTGCGCCGCCCCGGGCCGGCCGGCCGCAGCCGCCGCCATGCACCCCGGGCCGCCCCGCGCCGCGCTCCGCCTGTGGCTGGGCTGCGTCTGCCTCGCGCTGGTGCAGGCGGGTAAGGGGGCCCGGGCGGGGGGCGCGGGCGGGCATCCTCGGGTCCTTTCCCTGTTCCTTGGGGACCCGGTCTTTGGCCCGCTCACTGCTCCCCTGGTCCCACGGCCCCCCCACCCCCCAGCCCCTTTGCTGCCTACTTGACCCCCAGACCTGACCTCCAGCTCTCCAACCCCTTCCCACCACCCCTGCCTGGGACCTAGCGTTTGGGGATCCCCAGCCCCCTCATCCCATCGCCCTGACCCCAGGCCTTTCCTTCAGGAGCCCTAGCTCCTTTCTCTGGCCCAGGGAGCAGCTGAGGACACCGGTCCCCCCACCTTGGGCTTCCCTCCCTGTCCCCAAAGCCCTGCAGGCCAACTCTGCAGGTCAAGCGGGATAGGGTCCTGCTGGCTGCGGGGAATGGGGACTGGCACCTGAGGGCGCAGGGACAGGTAGGGGTGGACCCCCCCAGCCTGGAGTCTGGCCTGCCCCCTGGGGCCTGGCCTCTTGCTCGCCCTGCCTCTCCTGACGCCCTGTCCCCGTCCCTTCTGGCTGCCGCCAGCTTGCTCATCTCTCCTCCTACCCGTCGCTCCTTGGCTCAGTGCTCTCTCCCTGCTTCCGTCCCGTGTCTGTCTCTGATACCCCACTTGTCTGTTCTCCGGTTCTGTGTCTGCTGCCCCTTGTCTGTGTCCTCTGTCTCTCCACATCTGGCTTTGTCTCCCGAGGCCCCAGGCCTATGGGGTGAGGGCTGTGGTTCAGGCTTAGGTCTTCTTCCCCTTGAAGCACTTGTCCCTTGAGGATGTAGAAGCTGTGTGACTCTGCTGCCTCTCTCCTAGGTTTTCCTTCTCTGACCCCCACCATCCCCATCACTCTCGTCTCATCTGGTCCCCTTTGTCCTCTCCCCCCATCCAGAAGGCCCTACCCTGTTCTCTTGACTCCACCAAGGGGCCCTGCTCTGAGTGACCCCATCTTCCTCTGCCGCCTCCCCACCTGCCTCTTGGGGCTGGCGGGGTGTGGAGAAGAAGCCCTGCCCCAGGCTTCATGCTGCCTGGGTCTCCACATTACTGGGGCTTCCTCTCTTGAGCCTCATTCCCATCCCAGGGCTCACCCAGCTAGGCTCTTCTCGACCTCTGGGTCTTTCTCCTTCCCTCAAGGTCACTCACTTGACAGCTGCAGTTCTGTAGAAAGAGCACGGGACTGGGAGGCCTTCTGATTGACTAACTTTCAGCTCCTGCAACCCCGGCCAGCTATGTCTCCCCCATGCCTGTCCCCGCACCTCTAACTGCCCCTCCGTTAGATCTGGCCCTGGCCCGGGCTCATCAATCTTAGGTCAGACCCCAGTGGGGCCAGCTGTGGCCAGCAGGGGCTCCCGCCCTGGATACAAGGATCCTGGGGCCTCTCAGTCCTGGCTCTTCAACAACTAAGGACCTGAGACCCAGGTGCCAATCCCACTGGAAGGCTTGGGTTTCTTCCTTCCCACCAGATGGCCACCCCCAGGTTCCCCTGTCACACTGCTGAGATGGTGGGCCTGGGCCTCAGAGCAGGGGGTGCTCAGGCTCAGGTACCTCCCCACCCCCAGACAGCCCCTCGGCCCCAGTAAATGTCACCGTCAGGCACCTCAAGGCCAACTCTGCGGTGGTGAGCTGGGACGTCCTGGAGGACGAGGTTGTCATCGGATTTGCCATCTCTCAGCAGGTAACCCTCGAGGGTCCCTGGAAGGGAAGAACACATCAAGACAGAAGTGGTGGATGGGGGAGGAAGGGGTGCAGAAAGAGAAAGGAAGAAGGAGCAAGAGAGATGGGCAGAAAGCTGCCTACATGGTTGGGAAGGGGGGCCCCAGAAGGGAATCGTTTGCTTGGAAACTAGGAATTAAGGGCATGATTTTGATCTTAAACAGATCTGAGTTTAGGACCTGTCTCCAGTTCTGGATAGATGTATGGCCTTGAGCAACTTCTCTAATCTCTCTGAACCTGTCTCCTTACCTGTAAGTGGAGATGTTGATACCTACCTGCAGAGATGATGGGATGCTTGAGTCAGATTGTGGATGTCCAGGGTTTAGCATGGTAGCCAGGTGAGGCCTCATCACCGCTGGAGAGCTGGGCAGACGTGGGGTTGGGCCCTGGGCGCTGAAAGCTGGCACCCGGCTTTTGTCTCCGCAGAAGAAGGACGTGCGGATGCTGCGCTTCATCCAGGAGGTGAACACCACCACCCGCTCGTGCGCGCTCTGGGACCTGGAGGAGGACACCGAGTACATCGTGCACGTGCAGGCCATCTCCATTCAGGGCCAGAGTCCAGCGAGTGAGCCGGTGCTCTTCAAGACACCACGCGAGGCTGAGAAAATGGCTTCCAAGAACAAAGGCAGGCCCGGGCCGCCGTTACAAGGGACGGGGTGCGAGGAGGGACGGTCAGGGCCAGAGCGGCGGGCAGCTCCAGGAAAGCATGAACCCCTCATTCCTCCTTGGCCCCTGCTGCCTAGTCAAGCAGCCCCTGAGACAGGGAGGTCCACCCCGGTCCCCCAAACAATGGGATACAAACTCTCAGCTTTGGATTAAGTCCAGTCGCTGCCACCCAAGTAGCCATCAGCATGTTCTGGAATCTCCTTCCATTAGATGTGTGGGCACCTGTAGAAATAAGCACTTAATATTTTGGGCTCAGCCCTAGAAGGGTGGCTGGAGGGGTGGGGCGGGGGGAGGAGCCCCGGACCTCGTGTCTGTCTCCACACAGATGAGGTGACCATGAAGGAGATGGGGAGGAACCAGCAGCTGCGGACAGGAGAAGTGCTGATCATCGTTGTGGTCCTGTTCATGTGGGCCGGTGAGTCTGGCCCCAAGCCCTTCTTCCCTTCACCTCGGGGAAGCGGAAGACCCTGACCGGACCCTTTCCTCACGGAAACGGAGGGTGAGGGGCTTGGAGGCAGTAAGAGAAGAGGACTTAGGAGCCTAAGTTCTGCTCTGGGGGCCAGGTCGGATCTCTTCTCTAACTCACTCCTCGCCAAAAAAATAGCCGTTCGGTAGCTGCCTCGTAGGATCATGTGAGTGCCTGTCCTCCGCCTGCCTCCCTCAGGAGTGTCCACAGCCCCTGCCTTCCAGCCATGGCTGCAGCAGCCTCTCCAGCTTCTTCTGGGTTGCTGTGGCTTCAGGTGCTTCAGGCCTGAGCAGCTCAGGCTTGGGACACCCTCTTAACGCACTCATCCTTCTGGACGCAGCTCTGAGCCCGCCTGCGTGAAACCTCCCCAATCCATCCATTAGAATGTTCCCCCTGCCTCCACGCGCCCACGGCACACTGTGTGCTCCTCTCTAAATTTAGCTCTTCTTAGCTAAGTTAGTTGGGCTCCTGTCTTTCTCTCTCCCACTTGTCTGTGAGCTCCTGGTGGATGAAGACCATCCCCTTTGTACTCAACTCAACCAGAATTTACTGAACAGCCACTCCATTCCAGAGAGTAGTGCTACAATCGTGACTAAGAAGAACCATGTGCTTGTAAGGAATTCAGTCTGGGAGACGCCAGGCCCGTACTGAACTATAATTCAGTGTGATGAGTGCCATAATAGCACCATGTATGGGAGCAGAGGATGGGGAATTAATTCTGGGGCTAGAAATAGAAATCAAGAGAAACACAGAGAGGAGGTAAATGGGGATTGAGCTTTGAAGGATGAGTAGGAGTTCACCAGGCAGCCAAAAAGGGAAGGGTATTCTGGGCATGGTGTGTTCAAGAAGCAAATTAAGCTCAGTCTGACTCAGTGCAGCTGTGACCCAAGAGAGACGGTAGAAAGTGAAGAGTAAAGGATGGTGAGGCTGTCAAGTGGACTGGAGTCCTTTCTGAGGGAATTAAACACCATGTCAAAGTTATATTAGCATCGTGGTTGAGAGGGCAGGCTCTATTGTAGAAGCATATGGAAAAATATGTTCTGTAGACACAAAGAAAAGCAGGCACTTGAAAAAAAAGCAGGAAAAACAAAGGATTGTACAAAAGGGGAGGTCTGCTTATGGTGCACTATCAGACTTGGCGCAGACAGCATCACATGGAAATGGTGAGTTAACTCAGAATTGTGATGTAATTCTGCTAGGACGACGGGGAAGGAAGTGCAGGGAGTTGTTAGGCTCTGTCAACCATGGTGGGACATCAACAGGTAATCTCTAAAACAGATCAAGAAATAGCAGTATAAGGGGTTGCCTAGTGGTTAGGATTCTGGGCTTTCACTGCTGTGGCCCGGGTTCAATCCCAGGTCGGGGAACTAAGATCCCGCAAGCCGCCTGGCGCGGCCAGGAAAGAAAAAGAAATAGCGCTATAAATCAAGTACAGAGGTAAAAATGGTCTTGGACTTACAAAAAAATATTAGTTTAATAGCAGTACACATTTAGGAGAGTGCAGGCCCTGGAGGGCGCATCCCAGCTGCGCCGTGTGACCTCCGGTGAGTTATCTAAGTGAGTTATCTAAGCTCTGCGGCTGTGGCCTCCCTCGTAACCTGGGGGTGGTAATCACTGGTGCCCTCTGAGAGCTGCGAGGGCCCAGTGAGATGGAAGGTCAGGGCCCAGCCCAGGGCCTGGCACGTGCTAGACAGATGCTATTGTTGCTCTTTGCCCTAGAGGAAAAGGGAGCCCTCTGAGGTTTAAAGGAAGGGAAGGGAGGAGACACGATCAGAAGCATGTCATAGGAAGCTCAGCCCAGCAGCAGTGAAGGGGATGGTGGGGAAGGGGACAGGTGGACACAGGAGCCAGAGGCCAAAGGCAGCCTCTTGCAGTAGTGCCGGGAGAGGCCATCTGGAGCCTGATATCCACGGGAGCTCAGCCTGGTCTGGTGGGAATGAAGCGGAGGGGCAAGCACTGGAGCTCTGACTGCTCTCCCTTGTTCCCCTGCAGGCGTCATCGCCCTCTTCTGCCGCCAGTATGACATTATCAAGGACAATGAACCCAATAACAACAAGGAAAAAACCAAGAGTGCGTCCGAAACCAGCACCCCAGAGCACCAAGGCGGGGGCCTTCTCCGCAGCAAGGTGAGGGCAAGACCTGGGCCTAGGCGGGGGCCCCGCGGCTGGCGCGCTGGTCGTCCCCAGGCTGCAGAGGGGTCAGCTCGGGGCCTGGCATGGCCGCAGCTGGACAGAGCCAAGCTTGGCTGCTGCCCATGTGAGACAGGGGACGCTGCAAATTGATTTTGGATCTTCTCCTTTTGCAGGGTGCCAGGGGCCAGTAGGGGTTTAAAAAAAGGGCAGTGAGGGCTTCCTAGGTGGCGCAGTGGTTAAGAATCCGCCTGCCACTGCAGAGGTCACGGGTTTGATCCTAGCTCCAGGAAGATCCCACATGCCACGGAGCAACTAAGCCCGTGTGCCAAAAAAAAATAAAAAAAAAAAAGGGCAGTGAATGGGAAGGGCAGAGTTCCTGGTTGGTGCGGGACCGCAAGAGTAGGGGTTCCGGGCTCATTCGTGCTCCTGCTGTGCTGTGTGACCTTGGGCAGGTGCTTTACCTCTTTGTACCTTCATTTCTTCTTCTGTAAAACAGATATGAAAACCTTTTCAGTGCTTGCTCTGAGCAGCTCAGAAGAAAGACGTAGAGAGCGGGAGAGAGTCTCATGGTTCTGACGATGATTATCCAACAAACAGACATCTGGCCCTGTCTTCATTTCCTCCTCCTCCATCTCCTTCCACCCTCTGCCTTACTGTCCTCTCTCTTGGCTTCTCTCTGGCGCTTTCCTGAAGCCTCTTATTAACCCCCACCTCCAGAAGCACCTCAGCAATGTCAGTGGCTGAGGCTGCACGCAGAGGCAGATCTGCAGGATGTGAGAGGACCAGCCAGTAGGATGCTCGGCTGGGGCCCAGGACCCTGTCCTGGCCATTCAGCTGAGTGAGGCCAAAGGCTGGGTTTGAGAGGGCAGAGAGACAAGACATCCAGGCAGGGCTCCTCCTTTTCTTCCACCTGAGATGAGAGCCTGGCTTTTAGGCTGCAGCCCTGCTGCTCCTTTCCTTCTGTGTCTTCTCCCCGGTTCCAACCTTGCAAGAAGTCTGTTCAATTTAGCCCAGGCCGCTTCTCTCATTTTTTTCCTCCCAGTTTCCAAACAAGCCCTCGGTGAACATCATCGAAGCATGACTGCCTGTCTGCAGGGAGAAGGATTTCATTTTTCTTCTCTGCTGGTCCCCAGGTCCATGGGCACAGGGAGAGAGAGGACTGCCTTGGTGGGGGAGGCACAGAGAGCTGCACAGTTCTCCCTCTGCCCACCCTGCCCCCCATCCTAGTCTGGTGAAGAAGGCCGAACTACAAACCCAAATTCTGCAAAAAATAAACAAGCCACAAAACTAAAAGGCCTGGCCCCGTCCTGGAGAAGGCAAAGCTGCATGAGACACAGCCTTCTTTCTGCTGCCTCACCTCTCCTGGACTGGCTTCCTCTTTGAGAAAATGCACAAAGCTCCTGGGAGATGACAAGCACCCAGACGGACAGAAGCTGTGTCTTTCAGGGAAGCTGTGGGACTATCCCGGCTGCCATCAAGCCTTTGCTGGACCCAGCCATCAGGGACTTGTTTGTGGTGCGATGCACAACTTTGCGAGTGTGTA
Organism: Hippopotamus amphibius kiboko; assembly: GCF_030028045.1. Taxonomy (NCBI): domain Eukaryota; kingdom Metazoa; phylum Chordata; class Mammalia; order Artiodactyla; family Hippopotamidae; genus Hippopotamus; species Hippopotamus amphibius. The sequence goes on along the minus strand of NC_080186.1, from coordinate 25,767,669 downwards.
AGCTGTTATCTGTTCTGTCTCTTTCGGAAAACACAGTCGAAGGGCTTCACACCAGAGGGCAGAGGGATTCCCTGAGCTAGTCGCCTGCGTCCTCTATCTTCTTTGGCCCTTGTTTTGACTGTAAGATCATCCGTCTGGGGTCTGAAGAAGACAAAGTGGGAAAGAGACCTGGAAGGAATTGGTCCCACTTCTTTAGGAAAAGTCTGTTGGAGTTGCAACAATGCTGGCTTGCACAACTGAAAAGGTACATCCGCACGGGACACGCTGGGGGCTGCTAAGTCACCCCCTGTGGGGTGGACGCTGCTGGAAGGCCGGCCTGAGCCATTCACCATGGACAGTCAGAGCAGTCCTGGCCTCTGGGATCTCCATGTCTTGCCATCTCATCCAGGGTTCTGGGAAAGCTACCCAGGGTCCTCATGTCCTTCCCTAGAGCCTGCGTGGTGTGAGGTGACGGGTCTCTCCCTCCACTGCCTCCTTCTGGTTTAAAAAACAAATGGTGCTTGCTAAGGGAAGGCAGACCCTTCCCTAGGACTGACAAGTTACGGCTGCTGAATGCCGGCGTGGGAAGAGACGGACCTCTGCGTCTTCCGTTGGTGGCTGAGGACGAGCGTGTGGGTGACTGCGCCTGGTACAAGCCTGGTGCGCAGCAGGCGCCCAGTCAGTACCTGTTGGACTGAATGATGGGCGCAGCGGCCCCCAAGCCAGAGAGCTGAAAGCCATTACCCAGCGACCGCCCCTTCTTTCCGGTCTACAAGAGCTCTCGTGGCCGGGGCAGCTGCCACTCTGCTTTGCCCGAGTCTGGAGCACAGGGAGGGAGGAGAGACAGGCTAAAAGGCAGATGTCAGCAACACTAAGGGCTTCCTCATGGGAGGGCATGAGGCTCCACTCATTGTCTTGTGACTTCCATCCCTGCTAAATGGGGCTGCAAGGCCAAGGCTCCTTAGGGGAGAGGTCCTTACCTCTGATCCAGTTAGAGCAATAACGACTTTTTAAATGTAAAATAAAAAGACAAATGAAAAGGCACATCCTTGTCTTCTGGTAAATGCCCAAATGTTGCCCTCTTTTTCTGGCAGTTGGCAGCAAGTCAGGATGTGTGGAGGGAGTCGGTTCTCTCCATTTTGGCCTGCAGCTTCTTAGGGACAAGCCTGCCAGCCAAGCTGGAGTTGGAAGGGAAATCTCGAACAGATGGGGGTGCACGTGTAGGAGGAGAAAATAGCTGCTCTATCATCCTATTGCTGAGGCCCCCCCCAAACCGAGCTGGGGCTGCCTCACTGCATAGGTATGCAGGCTGGAGCTCAGTTTTTAAAACAAAGGGTTTTCCCCTCTGGATGGAGTTGGCGCTTTCCCTGGCCAAAGGAATGCAGTCCTGCTTCTCCCAACATGAGGGGGAAGTAAAGGGGAACTGCAGAAGCTGCTCGCTGCAGCTCAGAATTGAGTGTGCTGTTCGGGGCTGTAAAGGAACATCATTCTGATCTCGCAGCAAACTGAAAGGTAGAGTGTTGATGCCATTAGCCAATGAGCAAACCAGTAAATGGGGCACCTTGAATATTTCTGTCCAGAGTCGGGAGTAGCTTAGACAGAAAAATGTCAGGTAAGTGGGGCTTAGGGTAGGTTGTTCTGGAAGGTCCTGAGAGCAGGGGGAAGCAGGTCTTAAGAGGCTGGGTGGAAAAGTGGGATGTTGATGAGCACACAGAACTCCAGGCCCGACCTCAGAGAGGTACTTCCCAGGCCCACTGTGCTTGTCTAGTGCCAAATGATGGAGAAACCCCAAGTCAGCATGAGGTATAGACAGCTGTCAGTGGGGTCCAGGGAGCACCACTGCTGGGAGTTTGCTATCTTCACCTTATCTGTGCCTGTAGCACATCACCTTAGGGTATGAGGGGAGTGGCGTGAACAACACTCCTAACTCCATTCCCTTTAATTACCTCCCTAAACCCCCAAGTTCTACCACAATTGAGCTCTTCCCGAATCAACTGTAGTTGCATAGTGGAACCCTATGGTCCTTTCTTCATCGCTTACTCAGATCTGCAGATTTCTCACAGCTTGGGAAGGGCCAGGGCAAGTTGTCTGAGACCTGAGAGACCCGCCCTGCAAGACCACAGCAGGCCCGTGGGAGGAACGCTGGACTGAGGCACAAGACCCTCAGTAAGGCACAAGACCTGACTGCTCTGATGGGGCCCTGGTCTCCTTCCCTGTCAAAAACAGAGGGGTGAGACCAGAGGATCCCCAGATCCGCTCCCCGCTCCAACCCGCCCCAGAGTAGCAGCCAGAGGGCTTCCTTATTGTACAGGAGGCAGACCCCAGGGTCTGAAGGAGAGGAAGGAGGACTGGTGTTTCTGTGGGACAGGAGTCCTTTCCTCCCTCTGGTCCCGTCCCCCCAACCCCAGCTCCTCAGTGTGGACCTCCTCTCTAACCCACTTTTAAGATCTTTAATTCAACCCTTTACAGAAATATGTAGCACCTCACCACTCCAGTCATGTAATGTTTCAAACTTATACTTTATTTCTCACTCTCTTTAAACCTATTTGACAGATTTTGGATTTTGCTTTTAAAAAGTAGCCTGCAAGAACAAAATGCTTTTGTAAATGGAACACCCCCTCAACCCCCACCCCAAGCTCCATCAGTACAATATTCCCAAACCCTCAAATGTTATTTGAAGCTGAACTGAATATGATCTTTGTATACAAACAATTCCTTAATGATACAGCATTTCAGGACTAGATGGCTTTAAAGGTTGTCCAAAAAAATTACATTCCACCGCTTCCCACTGGGTGCTGGGAGGGTCAGATTTTCTGTCTGTGGCATGTTCCAGTTGTCATAGCGGGAGGACAGGTGGGGAGGATTGACAGGGCGGGAGCTTTTAGTTAAGGAATTCCACCGTTTGCCAGCTGATACTTCCTGTGACAAGTGGACATTTTTTTCCTGACAGGTGCTCTGGCCTACAAAACAAGCATACCCTAGGAATCAGCTTAGGAATAATTGTTTCCTCTTAGAAAAGCAGGACAGCACTAAGAAAAGCAGGGAACTCTGCTTTCTAGTTTTAGGTGGTTGGGATTTTTTTTCTTCCTGTAAAAGCTCACAATAGCCTGGTCAGAGAACAAGCTTTTAGAGAAGGTCCATTTCTCCTCCTCCTCACTTCTCCACAACATAAAACGAACTCAGGGTAAGGGACACCACCAGCTCAGAGAATCCAGCCTAGTCTCTGAAACCTTTGATGCCTACAGTAACACACTGCTAAAAAGGAAATAAACAATTACTAGACAAAGGAACACCTACACCTGAGAGGACAAAATGGATACGTGTATGTACAGGTCAAGAGACCATTGGATTCAGACAGGAATAGCAATTAGCTGAATATTTAGAAAATTTATATTGAGCCTTTTGCCTGGACTGTAGAATACATATTTGACAAAAATTACAGGACAGCTGGACAGACAGCCTGTCCAAATACATCGCTACTTATTTTCTGAGCACAAGCTGAGACTGTAAAAGCACTGGCTAACACAGGTGACGAACTCTCACTGCCTCCCTTCCATCCTTGCTCCTGGGGTAAGTCTAAGAAGCTTAGGTTCACAAAAGGGATCTAAGGAACACTGTCTCCCACATCTACCCACACTTATCCAACCGGCACCAGGTTCTAGGAGCAATTTCTGGAGAAGCTGCGTTAAGAACAACGATCAATTCCGGTTTCTCACACCCCTTTCAAAGGAAGAATGCCCCAGGCAGCTTGGTTTCTTCCTTATCAGTGCTGGGTATGGAGAGGCAGAGAGACACGGGGGTCAGCCATCCAGCCCCAGGAAGGAATGCGAGGCAACGCCTGTGTGATGGGGCTGAGCCATGCTCCCCCTCTGCAAAAAACAGCAGCACAGTGATATTTCCGGCTCTCCCTATGTCAGGCTCCTGACGTGCACTATATGCAGCTGCAAATCCCAATTAATTTCAACATTTCTTAACTGCTGGAACGCCTTTCTCAACACTGTAATTTACCCTCAAAAGAACAGGGAGCACACACCCTCGCGTCCCCAATACCACAATCTACTAACTGCCGCCCCCTCCCACACCCCACTAGCCTACCTACGCAAAGAAGGAAGGAACCCTCCTTCAGAGCCCGCAACAGACGGCCATGGTACATGAGCCACTGACGAGAACTTTTATTTCTTTTTAAAGACATTAAACACAACTGCTACAAGGGGAAAAACATGATAAAGAGGAGGCACCAAACTTCAGTTTCATAATTGATCCTGACAACAACCAAAGTAAACTGGGGTCTGCATTAGATGCAAAACTACAGGTTATTTCAGGCTCTTTACTTACAAGTAAACTATGTAAACAGCACATTTCTACTCTGCACTGTCAAGACCCCCGTGGTGAGAATGTCATCACAGATGAAGAAAGCTAGGTAAGCAGTTAAATGCACACAATCCTTACTCAAATAAAACAACACAGCAAGAATTCTACATGAAAGACTTGGAGGCCAACACCAAATATGAGATATGTAGCTTTTAAAAACAGATTAAAACTCCAGATTCTACCCACTACCATCTTTAAGGCGAACATGGCTGATAATGAGTTTTCTTTGGCTTTGTTTTTCTTCTTAAAGAATACCATGTTAACCGCTAGGGAACAGTTCTCTCCTCCCCCAGTCCAACAGATTTAATTAAGCTGCTAAAGCTTTGGAAAAACAGAATTATTTGAGCAAAGAGGAAATGTGATTGTCACATTTTCTAGTTAACCCGTCACTCATTTGATTTGGCAAAGGCGATGCTCCCATTACACATCAGTCTTAAACCCTCCTGTACCAGGGAAGCAGGAACATAAGTCTTAGACTTTTGCCTTTACTCCTTGGTTATCTGTGGGGGAACAAGACAACTGCAATGCTAGTTGCCCCAGCAACAATTAATTCTAACGATGCTGTAGTTCCAAAGGTGGATGTTTGTCTGTCCCACTCCATTAAGCCAATTTACAGAAACCTGGAGGAGTGACTGAGATAGTAAATGCCAACTGAAATACTAGATTTTGCCTCTTGCCTTTGAACAGAACTTCTCCTTTACATTTTGGTCCCAGACTCTAAACCAAATGTCGAAGGAAAAGAGAATCCTTGACTGGATAGAAATAGTTAACACTTAGGGGTATCCATCTAAGTTAACTGGTAACTATGACCAAGTTTCT